>NC_091092.1:143681160-146101160 GCF_032405125.1 Capricornis sumatraensis | reverse complement strand
TGCCATGCACAGGCTTTCTCTGCCATTGCTGAGCAGAGACTACTCTCACTGGGGACCAGAGGCTCTCGGATGGATGGGCCCAGTGGTTGCAACTTGCGAGCTTTAGCGCTTGGGCTCAGCAGTTGTATCCCCTGGGGTTAGTCGCCCCATAGCACGTGGGATCTTCTGGGGTCATGGATCTAACTTGCGTCTCCTGCACTGGCAGGTGGACTCCTAACCACTGCATGACCAGGGAGACCCCTGACTGGGTATTTGTGAAAGACTTCTATAGGACCCAACTCTATCTGAGGTTGTCATTCAGGCAAGGCTCCAACCAACTCAGGCCTGTCAATCTAGAACTGCAATGCACTTCCTCCCAAAGTGAACATCACTCTGACTGAGACTGGTTTAATTTTAAAACATATATATTTAATTTAGGGGTGGCAGTGGTGGTTTAGTCACTCAGTAGTGTCTGAGTCTTTGCAACCCATGTCCTGTAGCCCGCCAGGCTCCTTTGTCTATGCGACTTTCCAGGCCAGAATACTGCAGTGGGTTGCCATTTCCTTCTCCAGGAGATCTTCCTGACTCAGGGATCGAACCCAGGTCTCCTGCATTTGCCGGCAGATTCTTTACCGACTGAGCTATGAGGGAGGCCCTAATTCAGGGGAGGCCTGGTCAAATTTACCTTGGTGTTTTGGCCTTTCAAGGAGTAAAATCACGTCGCTGGGGTGTTCACGGCCTCACAACTCTGTGGTCATGAAATACATGTTAGAACTTTGAGGATGCATCTCCCAGGAAAAAAAGGGAACAAAAAATGAGAGAATTAATGAGGTCAGAAACAGCCCTCTCTGGTGTTACTCTCAGCTCCCAGGGACATCTGGGATTTGCTTTCTGCTGCCGGGAGGCTGCCAACAAGCAGAGACACTTGGAAGATACACTTCCATCTCACACCATGAAGCATCAAGAAAACAAGACCAACAGATCCCGGGTCCCAGTGAGGGAGCGTGTACGACAGTCCTTCCACCCTGTGGGCTAGCAAGTCTGAAACAGCCTTCCCCCAAACTGCAGAGCCTGTATCTCTCCCAAGATCTATTATTTTGTCTTTAGATTCTGGGGCGGACACACCAGTGTTTTATGATACCCAAGTGGATTCGATCCCTGGGTCGGGAAGATCGCTTAGAGAGGGGAATAGCAACCCACTTCAGTGTTCTTGCCTGCAGAATCCCTATGGTCACAGGAGCCTGGCGGGCTGCAGTCAATGGGGTCCCAAAGAGTCAGACATGACTGAGTGACTAACACTTTCACACTTTCACTTCTTCAAGTGACGTGTGGTTCATCTTTTACCTTAGAACACATATCTCTGTTGTGAGATAGCCCAGGACACCAGTTACAAATGTCTACAACCTCCACACCTCTCACTGGCTTACAACACACACACACACTCTCACTGGCTTATAACACACACACACTCTCACTGGCTTACAACACACACACACATACGCGCACACACACACACACACACACACACATCCAATCCTTATTCAAGACTTACTCCATGCCAGTACTCAGCCAATTAGCAGTTTTGTGTTTCCTTAAAAAAAAAAAAAATCCTGGCTTTGATTTTATCTCCAAGATGGACAGGAGTACTACTCTATCTTTGTCAGTTCTTACAGTTCTTTGTACACCCATCCATGTAGTTGCACTTCTAAAAAGCAGAGCCCATCAAAATCCATGCTCTTGAACCATGAGGCTTCCATGTAAATAATCAAAGAGCAAAGATGCCATAGGAACTTCCTTCAAGGTGGATTGGTGCCCAGTGAGGGGATCCAAATTGTCACCTCCATCACCGTTTCTGTTCTTGTGCTGAAGTTTAATGGGTCAGGAACACATCTGGGGCACGGCCATAGGAAGTGGACTTTGCAACGAGAGACAAAACTCAGAACAAACCCAGGTATAAGGGTCTAACGGCTTGTAGGTGATCCACTCAAGACTGATTGGATAGCCTGAGCCCTGAGCATGTATCTGGACTAAACCATAATCACACACATGACCCCTTATATCCGCTGCAGCAATATTCACAGCAGCCAAGTCACAGAAGCAATCTAAACGTCCATCAACAGACGAATGGATAATCATGGGATACAAAGGAACATTACTCAGCCATAATAAAGAATGAAATAATGCCCTCTGCAGCAACATAGATGGAGAGATTGTCACATTAAGTGAAGTAAGTCGAACGGAAAGACAAATGTCCTATCACTTCTACGCGGATCTTAAAAAAAAAAAAAAAAGATACAAGTGAATTTACAGACAAAAGAGAAACAGACCCACACAGACAGAAAACAAACTTATGGTTACCGAAAGGGAAACACTAAGGGGAGGGGGAAATAAATTATGAGTCTGGCGTTAACACGTTCATACTACTACAGATTAACTAAACTACAAGGACGCACTGTACAGCAAAGGAAACCACATTCAATATTTTGTAATGATGTGTAAGAGAAAAGATTCTGAAACAGATTATTGTACATATGTACGCATGCATATGTATCACAGAATCACTGTGCAGTACACTTGAAACTAACACAGCATTGTAACTCAACTACCTTCCAACAAAAAATAAAGTTTCAAAAGAGTCTATCCGTCCTTAAGGAAGCTGTGGTCCATATACACAAGGGAATATTACTCAGCCATTAAAAAGAACACATTTGAATCAGTTCTGATGAGGTGGATGAAACTGGAGCCTATTATACAGAGTGAAGTAAGTCAGAAAGAGAAACACCAATACAGTATATTAACGCATATATATGGAATTTAGAAAGATGATAAGGACAATTCTATGTGCGAGACAGCAAAAGAGATACAGATGTATAGAACAGTCTTTTGGACTCTGTGGGAGAAGGCGAGGGTGGGATGATCTGAGAGAATAGCAGTGAAATAAACATATTATCACATGTGAAATAGATCGCCAGTCCACGTTCGATGCATGAGACAGGGTGCTCGGGGCTGGTGCACTGGGATGACCCAGAGGGATGGGATGGGGACGGAGGTGCGAGGGGGCTTCAGGATGGGGAACACAGGTACACCTACGGCGTATTCATGTCAATGTATGGTAAAACCCACCACAATATTGTAAAGTCATTAGCCTCTAATTAAAATAAATAAATAAATTTTAAAAATCTATCCATCTTATTAATCACTGCAGCCCTAAGACAAACAAAAGTGTTCAATATTTAACAGAAAACTTAATAAACACGTTTAAATTTTTTGCAAAAAAAATGATTACATAGTACCAAACATGATTTCCAAATATAAATCAAGTTACTTGCAAATATCTCCAGGGTTTGTGTGGAACTCTCTCACCAGACTCAGTCACAGAACATCACGGTCAAAGTGTCAGGCCTTCAAGACATCTTGTCTCTGAAAAATTTCCCATTTCTGTGCTCTTCAAATAGCCTTCATAATTTTTGTTCCACACTCCAGTAACTAGGACCATACTTTTTCTAAATATTTAGATAAATTCAGGACTTCCCTTGGTGGCTCAGATGTTAAAGTGTGTGCTTGCAATGCGGGAGACCCAGGTTCAATCCCTGGTGAGGAAGATCCCCTGGAGAGGAGAGAATGGCAACCCACTCCGGTATTCTTGCCTAGAGAATCCCATGGACGGAGGAGCCTGGCGGGCTACAGTCCATGGGGTCTCAAAGAGTCAGACACGACTGAGCTACTTCACTTTCAGTTTAGATAAATTCAAAGCCATCTCCAGTGTTTCCCCTTTACAAGACACCACATACAGTAAGTCCTCAAATCAGCAGAGTCTTAATACTGGACCAGAGAGATTAACTCATTGGGTACTGGTGAAAGAGAGAAGAGGTCACTTAGGGTCAGCGAAAATGCAAGAGCCAAGAGGCAGAAAACATTGAGCCACGATGTGGAGCAGTTCCATGCCAGGCTGCTCACAAATTAGGGTGGTCCCCCGGGAAAACAATTCTGTGTCATAGAGGAGTGTCAGGTGTGCACTCGACTCTGGCGCAGATAAATGCACACACACACAATGCGTACATACAAACTATACAACCTAAATAGTCTGTATGTCTCCTACAGAGCTTCCTTGAGAGTCATGTCAGGAGACCTAACCAAAAAGTTCCATTTACAAGCAAAATCATAATAGAAAAAAAAAAAAAAAAAAAAACACTGGAAAAACCCCAGACATTCACTAAGAGGTGAAGGGATAAGTACATTTTAGCATATTAGAATACTGCACAACAGTGACAAATGTATAAAATGAAGATCTGAGTCAAAACAGATACATTCTCCAAGTAAAGAGCAAGTCTCAGAAAAAGACATATGATGGGATGCTATTATTGGCATTGTATAAACAGCTTAGAGCTGTACTTGTACTGAAATACAAAAGAGCAACAAGGGCATTATAAAAACCAAAAGCCAGGGCAGTAACTACCCTATTCTGGGTAGCAATTCATATGGACATACAAAGATATTGGTGACATTCTCTTTTACGGTATGTCCATAGATGTATCTGTTTAACTTATATACATATATATGCATATATATATATATATATATTTATTTCTCTGTTTCCATACAGTGCACATTTTCTAAGTGTGGTTATTGTACAGTTCTTCCCTGGTGGCTCAGATGGTAAAGAATCCACCTGCAGTGTGGGAGACCTGAGTTTGATCCCTGGATCAGCAAGATCCCCTGGAGAAGGAAAAGGCAACCCACTCCAGTATTCTTGCCTGGAGAACCCCATGGACAGAGGAGCCTGGTAGACCATGGGGTCACAAAGTTGGACACGACTGAGCGACTAACACTTTCACTTTCTATCATCCTACAGTGCAAATTTCCATTAGGAGATGCGTATCTCTACAAGTTTCTCCCCAAAATTGGTTTTCCCGAGTACTTAAAAAATATCTGAAATTTAAAAGAAAATTTAAGTTGATGTATGGCAAAAAAGAAAACCATCACAATATTGTAATTATTCTCCAATTAAAATAAATTAATTAAAAATAAGAAAATAAGAGAGAAGGAAAGATATCAATGCCAAGGTTACATTCCAAGGTCAAGGAAATAGACCAGCTGCCCACACAATCCAGAAAAAGCAGCAGAGGCTGACAGCATTGCTCACACAGAGTCAGGTCACCTAAGACTGCCGTTGCCTTAGTCACCAATTAGCCAGCAGACCTCTGAAACATCACGTAGCGCCCAGTGCTTTAGCGTCCTGGACCGAGCCACGAGGGCTTGGATGAAGTGACCTCATCAGTTGCCTTCAGCCCAAGGGTCCTCAGAAACCTGACTGTTATCTTCAAAGCAGAGTGTGTGTGGGTTTCCCTGGTGGCTCAGTGGTAAAGAATCTGCCTGCAATGCAGGACACCCGGGTTCGATCACTGGGTTGGGAAGATTCCCCTGGAGAAGGGAATGGCAACCCACTCCAGTATTCTAGCCTGGAAAATCCCGTGGACAGAGCAGCCTGGTGAGATATGGTCCATGGGGTCACAAGATTCAGACACAACTAAGCGACTAAACCAACGCCCAGACTGTACATGAAATATGGAGGTCGTGGGGACAGAAAGGTCTCCAGTGAAGCAGGAAGTCACAGTTCAGGGGAGACCACTGGTACAGAAGAATACGGGAAGATTAATGTTGTCAGAAACAGATAAAGCAGTCTTACAACCCCGTTCTTAATGGATGTACTTTTTCAAGACCACACACCCTCTATGAGCAGGATTAAAATGTCACTGGAGGTTCATGCACCTGAAGTCTACAGCCAGATTCAGAAGGAATACTAATTCTCCTTACCCCCAGTATTCATTCTATTCACTGTCCCATACAAAGCATCCATTGCCTTCTTCCCATATTTAATCACACAGGGTTATTTCACAGGGTCTGGAAAGACTGATGGCAAGAGGAGAAGGGGATGACAGAGGAAGAGATGGCTGGGTGGCATCACCGACTCAATGGACATGAGTTTGAGCAAGCTTTGGGAGTTGGTTATGGACAGGGAGGCCTGGCGTGCTGCAGTCCATGGGGTCACAAAGAGGCGGACACAACTGAGCGACTGAAGTGAACAGTACTGTAAGTTATATATACATGTATGTAGTTACATGTATACAGTTTCAAAATACAGCCTTCCCCGGTGGCTCAGTGGTAAAGAATCTGCCAGTCGATGCAGGAGATCCGGGTACAATCTCTGGGTCGGGAAGATCCCCTGGAGGAGGAAATGGCAACCCACTCCAGTATTCTTGCCTGGAAAATCCCATGGACAGCCTGGTGCACTACAGTCCATGGCGTTGCAAAGAGTCAGACCCAACGGAGTGACTAAACAACAACAAGTTTTAAAATATACATATATCTACATTTAAGCCAATAATATACGATATGTGTATGGATGTGTATATCTATGTCTATGTGTGTGTGTCTACCTTTAAACCAACTCACTGAGGAATTAAGTTCCCTGGGCTCAGAAGTACACCTTCTCCATTCTTTGAAAATCTCTACAACACCTTGTGTTGGAGATGATCAAATACACGTGATGGTGACCACCCATTTCGAGATAGATGGGTCAAGCGTGAGCAATCTGAGAAAGAGGCTCAAATATGCACCACTGGGCATTGAAACATTCTCTCATCCAGGTCTTACACATTTGGTAGGAGTATGGGGCAAGGGTTAGGAACGTACCTTCTAAACGTGGCCTGCCCATCAGCAACCACAGAGAAGGCTCTCGGCCATCAAAGCCACCATATTCTTTTATTTTTCCGCCCAAAAAATCCTAAATAATGTAAATGCAACCCCAAGAGGGGAGCAGGGATAAAAATAAATATATTTGAAAGTGAAAGCGAAAAGTGAAGTCGCTCAGTCGTGTCTGACTCTTTGCAACCCCATGGACTGTATCCCACCAGACTCCTCCTTCCCTGGGATTTTCCAGGCAAGATATTGGAGTAGGTTGCCATTTCCTTCTCCAGGAGACCTTCCCAACCTAGGGATTGAACCCAGGTCTCCTGCATTGTAGGCAGATGCTTTACCTACCGTCTGAGCCACCAGGGAAGTCGTTTCTAAATGTGATGAAAAACTGTAAAGCCAAAGATCGAATACACATGATGAAATACGCATGAATGACTCCCTATTCTTCTTTCCACAATGAGCATAGAATAGAATGACACTTACCATATTACTGTATGTAGGGATATGGGAATGAATGTCTGTGTGAATGTATATACATATTGTTTTATAAACACACATGCATGTGTGAAAATGAAAGTGTTGGTCGTTCAGTTGAGTTCAATTCAGTCACTCAGTTGGGTCTGACTCTTTGCAACCCCATGGACTACAGCACACCAGGCCTCCCTGTCCATCACCAACTCCCGGAGTTTACCCAAACTCATGTCCATTGAGTCAGTGATGCCATCCGACCATCTCATCCTCTATCATCCCCTTCTCCTCCTGCCCTCAGTCTTTCCCAGCATCAGGGTCTTTTCCAGTGAGTCAGCTCTTGTCACCAGCTGGCCAAAGGATTGGAATTTCAGCTTCAACATCAGTCCTTCCAACGAACATCCAGGACTGATCTCCTTTAGGATGGACTGGTTGGATCTCCCTGCAGTCCAAGGGACTCTCAAGAGTCTTCTCCAACACCACAGTTCAAAAGCATCAATTCTTTGGCGCTCAGCTTTCTTTACAGTCCAACTCTCACATCCATGCATGACTACTGGAAAAACCATAGCCTTGACTAGATGGACCTTTTTGACAAAGTAATGTCTCTGCTTTTTAATATGCTGTCTAGGTTGGTCATAACTTTCCTCCCAAGGAGTAAGCTTCTTTTAATTTCATGGTTGCAATCACCATCTGCAGTGATTTTGGAGCCCAAAACAATAAAGTCTGATGCTGTTTCCACTGTTTCCCCATTTATTTCCCATGAAGTGATGGGACCAGATGCCATGATCTTCGTTTTCTGAATGTTGAGCTTTAAGCCAACTTTTTCACTCTCCTCTTTCACTTTCATCAAGAGGCTTTTGAGCTCCTCTTCACTTTCTGCCATAAGGGTGGTGTCATCTGTATATCTGAGGTTATTGATATTTCTCCTGGCAATCTTGATTCCAGCTTGTGCTTTTTCCAGTCCAGAGTTTCTCATGATGTACTCTGCATATAAGTTGAATAAGTAGGGTGACAATATACAGCCTTGACATACTCCTTTTCCTATTTAGAACCAGTCTGTTGTTCCATGTCCAGTTCTAATGGTTGCTTCCTAACCTGCATACAAGTTTCTCAAGAGGCAGGTCAGGTGGTCTGGTATTCCCACCTCTTTCAGAATTTTCCACAGTTTATTGTGATCCACATAGTCAAAAGCTTTGCAATGTCAATAAAGCAGAAATAGATGTTTTTCTGGAACTCTCTTGCTTTTTACATGATCCAGTGGATGTTGGCAATTTGATCTCTGGTTCCTCTGCCTTTTCTAAAACAAGCTTGAACATCTGGAAGCTCACAGTTCACGTGTTGCTGAAGCCTGGCTTGGAGAATTTTGAGCATTACTTTACTAGCCTGTGAGATGAGTGCAATTGTGCAGTAGTTTGAGCATTCTTTGGCATTGCCTTTCTTTGGGATTAGAATGAAAATCGACCTTTTCCGGTCCTGTGGCCACTGCTGAGTTTTCCAAATTTGCTGGCATATTGAGTGCAGCACTTTCACAGCATCATCTTTTAGGATTTGAAATAGCTCAACTGGAATTCCATCACCTCCACTAGCTTTGTACATAGTGAGTGATCACACCAACGTGGTTATCTGGGTCATAAAGATCTTTTTTGTACAGTTCTTCTGTGATTTCTTGCCACCTTTCCTTAATATCTTCTGCTTCTGCTAGGTCTGTACCATTTTTGTCTTTTATTGAGCCTATCATTGCATGAAATGTTCCCTTGGTATCTCTAATTTTCTTGAAGAGATCTCCAGTCTTTCCCATTCGATTGTTTCCCTCTATTTCTTTGCATGTATTGCTGAGGAAGGCTTTCTTATCTCTCCTTGCTATTCTTTGGAACTCTGCATTCAAATGGGTATATCTTTCCTTTTCTCTTTTGCTTTTCACTTCTCTGCTTTTCAGAGCTATTTGTAAGGCCTCCTCAGACAGCCATTTTACTTTTTTGCATTTCTTTTCCACGGGGATGGTTTGATCCCTGTCTCCCGTAAAATGTCACGAACCTCATTCCAAAGTTCATCAGGCACTCTATCTGTCAGATCTAGGCCCTTAAATCTATTTCTCATTTCCACTGTATAATCATAAGGGATTTGATTTAGGTCATACCTGAATGGTCTAGCGAGTTTTCCTGACTTTGTTCAATTTAAGTCTGAATTTGGCAATAAGGAGTTCATGATCTGAGCCACTGTCAGCTCAGTCATGTCCAGTTCTTTGTGACCCCATGGATGGTAGCTCCCAGGCTCTCTGTCCATGGGATTCCCCAGGTAAGAATATTGGAGTGGGTTGCCACTTCCTTCTCCAGGGGACCTTCCCGACCCAGGGATCGAACCTGGGTCTCCTGCATTGCAGGCATGTTCTTTACCACCTCAACCACCCCAACTCTCAGTTTCACTTACCTGTATGATAACATACATTTAGTACAAGACAGGTCCCCTAGAGAAGTGAGAGCTAACTGTAATTACTTATTAAGGTGCTAGTCAGTGGTTCCACTGTGAAACCCACTTTGATCAATATGAAGATACATCCATCAAACTTCCATCTGAAGACAGTCTATATTCCAGAAGATGAAATCAAGCCTAGATATAAATTATTACAGTTGAGCAAATGCTTGGTCCACTTCCTCCTCTTCCCTCCTCCTGTGGGACCCTGGGCTCATGCAGGCTGCAATTTGAGATGGCGTGTCTGAGAGATGTGTTTGAGTATCTTAGATACGGAGACAGAGCTCCAAGGGGTTTGGTCACGCGGTACCAGAGGAGTGAAGGACTGAATTTTGAGCGTGTGAATACAAGCCTACAAGGGCTTATGGACAGCGGAAAGGATCAAGGAACACACATTATGTCAGAGTTAATTCCTCCAGGTTGACGTTCATTGCCAGACAATGACCAATTGAAGGTCAAAGAACACAGACGATTAATACTGATCCTGGTGAAACAGGAGGTCCTCAGCAAAGGTTATTCCATGAAAAGGAAGAGACGAGATGCAGAGAGAAGTCAGAAAGTACCCAGATGAGGAAGGCCAGGCCAGCGTTCAAGCTTCTCTCCTTAACTCCCTCTCCTCTGGGTACCTGGTAAACCTCTGCCTGTCCGTCAATTCCATTTATGCTCCAGACATAAACCTCCTTTGAGTCCCATGGTTCAATCTCTATTCCTTTTATTATTAAGTTCAGTTCAGTTCAGTCGCTCAGTCGTGTCTGATTCTTTGCGACCCCATGAATCGCAGCATGCCAGGCCTCCGTGTTCATCACCATCTCCCAGAGTTCACTCAGACTCATGTCCATCGAGTCCGTGATGCCATCCAGCCATCTCACCTCTGTTGTCCCCTTCTCCTCCTGTCCCCAATCCCTCCCAGCATCAGAGTCTTTTCCAATGAGTCAATTCTTCTCATGAGGTGGCCAAAGTACTGGAGTTTCAGCTTCAACATCATTCCTTCCAAAGAAAGTCCAGGGCTGATCTCCTTCAGAATGGACTGGTTGGATCTCCTTGCAGTCCAAGGGACTCTCAAGAGTCTTCTCCAACACCACAGTTCAAAAGCATCAATTCTTCAGCGCTCAGCCTTCTTCATAGTCCAACTCTCACATCCATACATGACCACTGGAAAAACCATAGCCTTGACTAGACGGACCTTTGTTGCCAAAGTAATGTCTCTGCTTTTGAATATGCTGTCTAGGTTGGTCATAACTTTTCTTCCAAGGAGTAAGCGTCTTTTAATTTCATGGCTGCAGTCACCATCTGCAGTGATGCTGGAGCCCAAAAAAATAAAGTCTGCCACTGTTTCCACTGTTTCCCCATTTATTTCCCATGAAGTGATGGGACCGGACAACCTTGTCTAACTCAATGAAACCAAGCCATTCCTGCGGGGCAACCCAAGACGGGCGGGTCATGGTGGAGAAGTCTGACAGAACGTGGTCCACTGGAGAAGGGAATGGCAAGCCACTTCAGTATTCTTGCCTCGAGAACCCCATGAACAGTATGAAAAGGCAAAATGATAGGATACCAAAAGAGGAACTCCCCAGGTCATTAGCTGCCCAATATGCTACTGGAGATCAGAGGAGAAATAACTCCAGAAAGAATGAAGGGATGGAGCCAAAGCAAAAACAGTACCCAGCTGTGGATGTGACTGGTGATAGAAGCAATGTCTGATGCTGTAAAGAGCAATATTGCATAGGAACCTGGAATGTCAGGTCCATGAATCAAGGCAAATTGGAAGTGATCAAACAAGAGATGGCAAGGGTGAACGTCGACATTCTAGGAATCAGCGAACTAAAATGGACTGGAATGGGTGAATTTAACTCAGATGACCATTATATCTACTACTGCGGGCCGGAATCCCTCAGAAGAAATGGAGTAGCCATCATGGTCAACAAAAGGGTCCGAAAGGCAGTACTTGGATGCAGTCTCAAAAATGACAGAATGATCTCTGTTCGTCTCCAAGGCAAATCATTCAATATCACAGTTATCCAAGTCTATGCCCCAACCAGTAATGCTGAAGAAGCTGAAGTTGAACGGTTTTTATCATTATTATCATTAATTTTTACATTCATTATTGATTTTGTTACCATATTGCTTCTGTTTTACGTATCTGGTCGTTTGTCCACGAGGCATGCAGGATCCTCCCTCCCCAACCAGGGACAGAACCTTCAGCCCCTGTGTTGGAAGGTGAAGTCTTAACCACTTGACCACAGGGAAGTCCCAGCCTCTATGCTTCCTGCCCGCAGAAATTTCATGCTAAAGAGCGCCTCTAGCGTTTGCCCTTTGACACAGGAAATCAACAGTGCTAGAGTCTTTGGCTGGAGAAGGAAATGGCAACCCACTCCAGTGTTCTTGCCTGGAGAATCCCAGGGAAGGGGAAGCCTGGTGGGCTGCCGTCTATGGGGTCTCACAGAGTCAGACACAACTGAAGCGACTTAGCAGCAGCAGCTGCAGCAGAGTCTTTGGCACTTGACAAATTCCAGCCAGTCCCCATGGAATCTAACTTTAAAAACTGAGATTCCTTTGAAATAAAGTAGTGTGTACATGTCATTGCCAAAGATTCTAACCATATATTCCAATATAAAATAGTGTATATATATATATATATAGTTAGGACTGGTCTGCAGTGTTGTAGAGGAGAAACCAACACACCGAGAAGCAATTAATCTTTCCATTAATAAGAAAAGTGGAAAAAACAAACCACCACCTAAGGCTCAGATCTGGTTTTGAGGACCTACTGGTGTGACCTCTGCAAGCAAAGTAAGGAGTCCCACATGCCAAGCACTCATTTTTTTTTTCCTGCTTGTTTTACCTCATAATAAAATGAATGAAATTTTGCCACTTGCAGCAACATGGATGGACCTAGAAATTATCAAACGAACTGAAGTAAGTCAGAAAGAGAAGGACAAATATATGACGTCACTTCTACGTGGAATCTATTAATAAAAAACAATGATACAAATGAACCTATTTACAAAACCGAGATTGAGTCACGGGTGTAGAAAACAAATGTATGGCTACCAGGGAGACCGAGGGGAGGGATAAACTGGAAGATCGAAATTGACATATACTCATTACTATTTATAAAATAGGAAAGAACAAAGACCTCCTGGAAAGCACAGGAAACGGTACTCAATACTGTATAATGCCGTGGATGCTGGGTATGCAAGACAGAGTCTCCATTCATTGAAGCCGTGTAGAAGCAACACAGGGAAGAAGAGAACCGATCACGGCATTTATAAAGCCACTGTTTTCGGGCGTGTTGCCCACCTGTTTCCTGCGATCCGTGTCTGAGACAAGGGACACAAGAAAGCCTCGATGTTATAGACGCTCCAGAGTGTTTAATGGCGAAATCCTGAAACCCTAAAGATAACGCTATCCTTTCTGACGTGTAACCTGTGGCATCTCCCCTTTCGCAACTCAGAACTTTCTTTTCTTATATATGTATCAGATGGCAAAGAATCTGCCTGCAAGGCAGGAGACCTGGGTTCGATCCCTGGGTGGCAAAGATCCCCTGGAGGAGGGCATGGCAACTCACTCCAGTACTCTTGCCTGAACAATTCCATAGACAGAGAAGCCCGGCGGGCTATAGTTCACAGGGTCGAAAAGAGTCGGACACAACTGAGCAACTAACACTTTCAGACTTTTCACACACACACACACACACACACACACACACACACACACACACACAAATATATGGAAAGATTTCTTTCTACCCTTCACCTCATTTAGCACAGAGCAGGATATAAAAAGGTTGATTTTTCCTTTGCACTACAATTATCAGATGTCACAGCTTTTTTTTTTTTTTGCAATGAATGCTTTCTTTGGTTATTTTCAGACCTCCTATTAAGAGCTATTCTTTCCTTCTGGCCTATCCCTCTTAACCCAATTAAACCCAATTAAATCCTCTGCCTGACGGTTCTATTTCCCCCGCCTTAATTATCCATTAGCACATCTCTGTTACTGCGTGTTCTTTTCCACTGGCCCACACCCCCAGCGTTATCACTCAGAGGCCGTGATACACATGCAGATTAAATCTTCACGTTAGATTTTCACCTGGCAGACTCCCTGCCAAGTGGGAATTCACCAACACGACACTGCCATTTTAAGACTGAATTCCAAAGGAGCGTCACATACTGGAGGAGGGCAGGGTGATCATGTTGAAGAGGTTTTAAAACAGCCACATACAAAACAACTTGCCTCTGCTGAGAATGTCTTTGAATTAATTAGGTCGTTAGGAAAACACACTGAATTTATGGCAGTCCAGGTGACCGCCTTCCACATGTATTTATAAACTTCACTTGTCTGTGTCTATGGGGAGGGAGCAGAATTGCTTATCCAAGACTTTTACAGATGAGATGCAAATAAGTGTCTCTCCAAAGAGACCTTGGTTCAATTCCTGGGTTGGGAAGATCCCCTGGAAAGGAAATGGCAACCCACTCCAGTATTCTTGCCTAGAGAATCCCATGGACAGAGGGGTCTGGTCGGCTATACGTCTTCAGGTTAGAAAGACTCAGACAGGACTGGGTGACTAACACTTCCCTTCACTTTATTAGGGGTACTTCCTTGGTGGCTTAGACGGTAAAGCATCTGCCTGCAATTTAAGAGACCTGGGTTTGATCCCTGGGTTGGGGAGATCCCCTGGAGAAGGGAAAGGCTATCCACACTTCAGTATCCTGGCCTGGAGAATTCCATGGGTCCATGGGGTCACAAAGAGTCAGACACCACTGAGCGACTTTCACTTTCACCCTCTTTCAAGGAGACCCATTTAGATGCTTGATTTTACTTCCCAAATGAAGAGCTTTTAAAAATACACTCAATATTCCGTTGTCGGTATGTACCACAGATTCTTGATCCATTCATGTTGATGGACGTCTAGGCTGCAGAATATTAGCCATAAAAAGGGAACAAAATTGAGTCTGTTTTGGTGAGGTGGAGAAATGCAGAGTTTGTCATCAAGAAGAAAGGAAAGTGAAAAAGAGAAAAACAAATATCGAATATTAAGGCATATATATGGAATATAGAAAGATGGTCTTGATGAAGCTATTTGCAGGGCGGGGATATGGATGCAGACCCAGAACACAGACTCGTGGACACAGCGGGGGAAGGGGGGCAGTGAACTGTGACCGCAGCGCTGACTTCTATGCTATACACCAGCGCGTGTGAAACAGGCCGCCAGGAAGCTGCTGCATGACACAGGGAGCGCGGCTCGGCTCGGAGATGACCTGGGTGGGACGAGGTGTGAATCAAGAGGGAGGGGATGCATGCATGCGTATGGCAGATTCACACTGTCGTACAGCAGAAACTAACACAACATGGTACGGCAATTATCCTCCAATTTAAACACACACACGCACACACTCAAGAACGTCAGAAATTCACTCGCTTTAACAAGACTGCGGGTCCGTGGTAAACAATCTGCCTGCCAGTGCAGGAGACGCAGGAGACATGGGTTCGATCCCTGGGCTGGGAAGATCCTCTGGAGGAGGAAATGGCCACCCACTCCAGTATTCTTGCCTGGAGAATCCACGGACAGAGGAGCCTAGAGGGCTTCATCCCATGGGGTCGCAAAGAGCCGGACATGACCAAGCAACTGAGTAAGGCTTACACACACAAGAGCAAAGTCAGGAAGGCAAAACTCTTTAAAGAAAATGGTGAAGGCAAATCACGAGAGGCAGGAAGGAGAGACAGCCCGCCATCCATGAAGAAGAGTTTTCTAGATCCTAGGAAGGGACCTCCAGGCAAGAGGAAACACAGGTGTCTGCCACTGGGGAATAAATGAGTTCCAGCAACATCCATCATCTGAGAAAGAGACTCAAGGATCAGATTGTGTCACAGTGCCAGCTCAATATGCCAGCCCCTAACGTGGATTTTGATCGGGTTTCCGCTTGGAAGAATGCAGCTCCTTAAAAAAAAAAAATTCTCTTTCAAAAATAAACAGAAGGGAGCTGAGTCCGTCACTTCTTGTCTCATAATACAGAGACCTACCTGCACGGCATCAGATTGTTTATCGGGTATAAAGTGTATTGAAGCAATGCAGGGTATACTAGCTGTAGAAGGTAAAGCATGCTGTTGATGGTGGCCAGGTTTTGTCAGGAGAAGGTCAATACTTCTCACTATAGAAGCTCAGTTCAGTTCAGTCGCTCAGTCGGGTCTGACTCTTTGCCACCCCATGGACTGCAGCTCGCCAGGCCTCCCTGTCCATCACCAACTCCCGGAGCTTGCTCAAACTCATGTCCATCAAGTCAGTGATGCCATCCAACCATCTCATCCTCTGTTGTCCCCTTCTCCTCCTGACCTCAGTCTTTCCCGGCACCAAGGTAGAAGCTGAGAAGAAGCCAGATTACGGTGAAAGGAAAACCTGGCTTCCACACGCGCATCCTTGACCACTGGACACATTTCCACAGCAGGTAATGACGTCATGAAAGGACCTCATGGAATTAAGACCCTTGGAATTCAGGGAGCTCATCCAAGGAGCCACTTAGAAGGCCGGACTTCCCCAGGAAATGCAAACTGAGATAAGTGTGCTTAATTTAACCTCATGCAACGTTCCAGAAACAGGGAAGAAAAGGAGCAGCAGTGGAACTGGCAGAAGCGCCTCTGAACCGGCCCGATGGGCCTCCCGCGGGACAGACACAAAGCCCTCTACCCCGAGGACTTTCGGTGACTTGAGTTTTTAAAGACAAGACAAGGAAAACAACTCCAAGCGTGAAAGGCTTTCTGAGAGGGGCATTAGGTCACTGATCAGCCACGGCTGCCTTTCTGGGAAGAACACATCCAGGAATAAGGGGGAAAACGAAAACAACAAAAGCAGTAATGAAGCTGGCTTGTGGTACACCCTCGTCTTTTTTTTTTTAAGGTTTAAAATGATGTAATCTTTACAGTAACCCTAAATACAGTCGTACGTAACCCTCCTTTTAACAGGTGAAAAAATGGAAGAAAAGAGAGATAAAATGAATCAGTATTGTATAGTTAATAAGCTGTAAGTTCCAGATTTAAACTAGGGCTTTGGATACTAAGTCCTCTCTCTTTCTTTGCTCTTTAATGTATTTCATTTTTTTATTTGAAGGATAATTGCCTTACAGAATTATGCTGTTTTCTGTCAAACCTCAACATGAATCAGCCATAGGTGTACATATATCCTCTCCCTCTTAAACCTCCCTCCCATCTACTGCCCCACCCCACCCCTCTAGGTTGATCCAGAGCCCCTGTTTGAGTTCCAAGTTGGGGCACATATACACAATGGAATATTACTCAGCCATCAAAAGGAAGCCATTTGAGTCAATTCTGATGAGGAGGATAAACCTAGAGCTATAATACAGAGTGAAGTGAGTCAGAAAGAGAAAGATGAATACCGCATTCTAACGCATATTTACAGAATCTACAAAAATGGTACTGAAGAATTTATTTACACGGCAACAGTGGAGAAACAGAGAATAGACTTACGGACATCGGGAGAGGGGAGGAGAGGGTGAGATGTGTGGAGAGAGTAGCCTGGATTTCATTACCAAATGTAAAATAGAGAGCCAATGGGCATGTGCTGTACACCCTCATTTTTATCTTTTAAGGGTAAGTGCCGTACCTCGGTGAAGGGAACCAGGGTCGTGATTTTTGAATCAGCAGGAAACTCTGTACTATAGCTCTGGTTGTGAGACTCAGCTCTGTACTAGACTCCTGGGGAAGAACTGAGAAACCCTCCAGTCCAGGCTCCACTCCTGACCCACATGGTCAACATTTCCAGGGGTGGGGAGGGGCGGAAGACTGGGTATTTGTAAATACCAGATCCTCCAGGAGATGCAAATGGGCCGCCCGACCGGCCACTGATGCTTGGACCCAGGGTCTCTGCTTACACGTAAAACAATCTCATGAAACCTGGGCCTTATTTTATTTATTTATTTTTTTTTTAAGAAAATCTCATTTCACCACAAATACTCATACGCTGTCTTAAAAGGGAAACTGTAAGTATTATTTAAGCAGCAGCGATAACAGGACACAGCAAATGTGGGCCCCAAGATTCAACCCCTTTGCCCCCCCACCCCCAACCACCATGCCTGCCTGGGAGGCAGAAAGATTTCCAGGCGTGTCTCAGCTTTGCTTCTTAAAATACGCTCCATCGAAAAAAATATTTTAATTTAACATTAGGTCATTGTGGATTATCTGTTTTAAATAGAGCCGTGTCTGTGTGTCAATCGCAAACTCCCAATCTATCTATCCTTCCCCACATAGTTCTAAAAAAATATGCTTTGCTACTTTCTCTCTCTGTTTTTTCATTGTATATATTGTTTCTGGCTGTCCTGGGTCTCTGTTGCTGGGCGGGTTTTTCTCTAGTTGCAGCGAGCAGGGGCCACTCTCTAACTGCGGTGCTTGGGGTTCTCCCTGGGGTGGTTTCTCTCCTGGAGCAAGGGATCTAGGGCGTGTGGGCTCCATAGTTGTGGGCCCCCAGGCAACAGAGTGTAGGTTTGATATTGGTGGTTCATGGGCTTAGTTGCCCTGCGGCGTAAGGGATCTTCCCCAATCAGGGATCGAACCCCTGCCTCCTGCATTGGCAGGTGGGTTCTTGGCCACCAAGCCACCTCGGAAGCCCCCGCTACATTTTCCTGATACATGATTTTCAGCTAGAACATGCAGAAATGACTCTCCATCGTACGTAGAACAGCTAGCTAGGAAGGTACAAGAGCAGATAGAGAACGTCTACATCATACGTAGACAGCATCCATCCTCTCTGCCTCTGGTGTCTAAACTTCCCAGAACAGCTACAGATACTCTAGCTTCTATCATTCTCTACTACAAACATCACTGTCCCTGCGCAATTAATGGGCATTCTGGAAGCAAGCTCTGGAGTCTAACAAAAATCTCCTTTAAAAAAAAAATTTTTTTTTTGAAGGATAATTGCTTTGCAGAATTTTGCTGTTTTCTGTCAAACCTCAACATGAGTCAGCCACAGGTGTACATATATACCCTCTCTTTTGAACCTCCCTCCCCATCCCACCCCTCTAGGTTGATACAGAGTGTCGAGTTTGAGTTTCCTGAGACATACAGCAAATTCCCATTGGCTGTCTAAAAAAACTCTCCTCTTTTTAACGACCTGTTTTAACTGGAGACACTTTAACAGCCTCAGAACTTCGTATTCATGTTTGCTGTGAACCTATTGTTCATTTTTCTAAATGCTTCCCTTCTAAAAGAAAAAGAAAAAACATGATCCCCATCTCCAGGACTGTCTTCCCCAGAAACTCTCTTCTCAGGACAAGCATGATTGTGAGGCAGGGGGTGGACCCTGGGGCACGAATTAGCTGTTTGAGGTTGCTGTTGGTCCTTAAACAATACTAGTAGTTTGACTTTTAAGACAACGTGGGGAACTTCTGTGATGGTGCAATGGTTAAAAATCCACCTGCCAAAGCAAGAGACACGAGTTCAATCCCTGGTCTGGGAAGATCCCATATGCCTTGAGGCAAGAAGGCTCGTGTGCTACAATTTCTGAGCCTGTGCTCCGTAAAAAGAGACTCCACCATAACAAGAAACCTGTGATCAGCCAAGAACAGACCCTGCTCGCTGCAACTAAAGCAAAGGCCGTGGGCAGTAACACACACAGCCAAAGTCTCAGCACAGCCAAAATAAACAAAGAAATAAAAGAAATAAACATTTTTTTTAAAAAAAGACAACACTAAGTCTTTTTTGTTGAAATGAAATTTTTCTCAAAGAAAAAATAATAAAGTCAAAGTT
This sequence comes from Capricornis sumatraensis, assembly GCF_032405125.1. Lineage (NCBI taxonomy): Eukaryota > Metazoa > Chordata > Mammalia > Artiodactyla > Bovidae > Capricornis > Capricornis sumatraensis. The sequence continues at coordinate 146,081,795 of NC_091092.1, read as the reverse complement.
TGAGGGTGCATGCAGGTGGATACCCTTTTCTAAAGCATCATTTGTCCAACTGGGCAGCCCATGAGCGTGCGCGAATGACCAAACGCTCCATTTCCTTTTTCTTTACTTATTTTTTTCCCCCTAAATATCTCTCTTGAACATCCTTTTCTGTCCCAGCCTTTGCCCGGAATTCATGGGAGACTCAGTGGCTCTGGCTATGTTCTGTGAAGCCCACTGCTTCTTGGAAAGCAAGTCTTTCCATTCACTAAGCATTCTGCTTTTTTGGTTTTTGGCCGAGACACATGGCTTGTGGGATCTTAGTTCCCTGACCAGGGATCGAACCCAAGCCCCTAGCAGCGGGAAGCGCAGGGTCCTACCGACGAGACTGCCAGGGAAGCTCGATGTATTCTGCTATTTGAAGAAACACATCATCACACAGCTTTCCGAGGAAAAACAGGCAAGAGAAGGCTATCTTTAGAGACCCTGGATGAGTTAAGATTCTAGACTCTGACCTTCAGTGGACTGTATCATTCAGAATAGAGTTTCAGATTGGAAATCAGTTCTGTTTAGAATGTGTGATTAGTCACTCAGTGGTGTCTGACTCTTTTCTACTCCCCGGACTGTAGCCCTCCAGGCTCCTCTGTCCATGGGATTCTCCAGGCAAGAACACTGGAGTGGGTTGCCAATTCCTCCTCCAAGGGATCTTCCCAATCCAGGGATCAAACCCAGGTCTCCCACATTGCAGGCAGATGCTTTACCAACAGAGCCACTAGAGAAGCCCTCTACCTAGATTAACGGAAGATTTTTGAAGTGCCCAAGGTAGTCTAACTCTTGATTGTTTGGGGTTATTCTTTTTTTTTATTTGCCCTTCCAACCACCTGAAGATCTCAAATTCTTAGGATCTTCTCTCTGTAGCTGCTGTTGTGAAACTTCCCAGCGGCGTGCTTCGGGAGTGAATTTCATTTCATTCTCATGCTGGGCATGCAGTGTGCCGTGCAGGCATGGAAGCTGAGATCTTTCAATGATGGCAGAAGAATTTATTTATAAGGTATTTGCATGTGTTCTGAATCACTCGCTCATGTTCCACTCTTTGAAACTGCAAGGACTATAACCTGCCAGGCTCCTCTGTCCATGGGATTTCCCAAGCAACAATAGTGGAGTGGGTTTTCCATTTTCTCCTCCAAGGAATCTTCCCGAACCAGGGATCAAACTTGTGTCTTGTGCGTCTCCTGCCCTGACAGGTGGACTGTTTGCCAACTGCACCATCTGGGAAGCCTCTTGTAAGCCATTTATGCCTCTTTTGGACTTCCCTGGTGGCCCAGAGGGTAAAGAATCTGCCCGCCAATGCAGGAGACCTGGGTTCGATCCCTGGGTCAGGAAGATTCCCCTGGAGGAGGAAACGGCAACACACTCCAGTATTCTCGTCTGGCAAGTCCCAGGGACAAAGGAGCCTGGTAGGCTACAGTCCATGAGGTCACAAAGAGTTTGGGGCATGACTAAAAGAGTAAACAAACAGGCAGAGCAGACGAATGCAGTATAGCTACTTTGCAGCCATGCCAGAAATTAGAGAAGAACAGCCCTGCTCCTGCCCTTTCATGTTTTATATGAAACACATCAGGAATATGCGGCGATTTCCATATTCTTGAATTTGCCAAAGAAAACCCAATAGCTTATCTAAACAGTACCGTGGGATTAACTTTCCAATCTTAGGATTAGATACATGGAAAATTAAATACAACCATTTTGCCCCAGGAGAGAAGCTTTGGTGGGGAAAGTCTGTCATAATGGTGGGGGGGGGGGGGAATCGCATTCACAGAAAAGAAGAGACAGGACAGGGGATCAGACGTAACTTTGTGGAGCATCAGTGATATATTAGATTTCTCTAATTCTTTAAGTTCTCAGAGGTAGAGCTTTGCTACGGAAGCATGGCTGTTTATGAAGGTAGATCTGACTCAAATAAGAGCCTTGTCCAAGCAACTGCCATCAGTGAGCTGGTCTGGGGAGAAATTGATCACTCAGTAAGCCATGTTTGACTCTTTGTGACCCCATGGACTGCAGCACGCGAGGCTCCCCTGTCCTTCACTATCTCCTGGAGTTTGTTCAAACTCATGTCCATTGAGCTGGTGATGCCATCCAACCATCTCATCCTCTTCTCTTCCTGACCTCAATCTTTCCCAGCATCAGGGTCTTTGTTCAGTGAATTGGCCCCTCACATCAGGTGGCCAACGTATTGGAGTTTCAGCTTCAGCATCAGTCCTGCCAATGAAAATCCAGGGTTGATTTCCTTTAGGATTGGCTGGTCTGTGGAGAAGTGGGCATTTTCGAATGCTTCCTCCCTTTCCTTGCTTCTCCTGCCAGAAATGGTAGCCTAAAAATAGGTGTGATTAATCCCTTTGGCAAACACATCGCCCCTGAATTGGGAAGCCTAATTTTGCCAAGTGTGTTGTCATTACTGAGGCATACCACTGTTTTGGTATTCAAGAAGAAAATCCAGAGTCTTCCCTTCGATAGCCTGTGATGAATACAGTAGATTCCAGCAATCACACTCCTGAGTAATTACCCAAAGGAGCTGAAAACTTGTAGCCACACAAAAATCCACACGCTGGTGTTTACAGTATCTTTAGCGATCATGGTCCAAACTTGGAAGAAACCGAGATAGTCCCCAGCAGCCAGATGGATAAATAAACTATAGTCGATCCAGATAAGGGAAGAGTACTCAGTGATAAAGAAGAACCGAGCTACTGGGCCATAAAAAACGATACGGATGAACCTTCAATGCATGGATTTCACTCCGTGAAACAGGCTGATCTGAAAAGGCTACAGAATGTGTGATTTCAGGTAGGTGACGCTCTGGTAAAGGCAGCGTTGCAGAGACATTATCTCCACATTTTATGTATACACGTAAAAGCATCAGTGGGTGCCAGGACTGGGGTGGTGAGAAGGGTGACATAGAGAACTGTTGCTGCTGCTACTGCTGCTAAGTCCCTTCAGTCATGTCCGACTCTGTGCGACCCCACAGACGGCAGCCCACCAGGCTGCCCTGTCCCTGGGACTCTGAAGGCAAGAACATTGGAGTGGGTTTCCATTTCCTTCTCCAATGCATGAAAGTGAAAAGTGAAAGGGAAGTCGCTCAGTAGTGTCCGACTCTTAGCCACCCCATGGACTGCAGCCCACCAGGCTCCGCCATCCATGGGATTTTCCAGGAAAGGGTACTGGAGTGGGTTGCCATTGCCTTCTCTGACAGAACTGTTAGGACATTGAAAATACTCTTTAGGACACTCTAACAATGGATCCATGTCGTTCCACGCTTGTCCACACCCATAGGATGTAGAAGACCCAGAGTGAACTCTAACGCAAAGGTTGGCCTTTGGATGCCGACAATGTGGCAATGTAGGTCATCCCTTAGTTAAATAGATATGTATATACACGCACCCCACTCTGGACGTGGAAGTGAGAGGTGTTCATTAATAGTGGGGTTAGAATATGAACCCAGGCAGGGAGTGAATGGAAACTGTACCTCTCTCTCACCTTTGCTGTGAATCTAAAACAGCTCAGAAAAAGAAGTCTGGATTTAATCACATCATGGCAAACAAAAGGGGAAAAAGTGGAGGCAGTGACAGATTGTATTTTCTTGGCCTCCAAAACCACTGCAGACTGTGAAGGCAGCCTTAAGATAAATAGACACGTGCTCCTTGGAAAGAAACATATGACAGACCTAGACAGCTTATTAAAAAGCAGAGACATCACTTTGCCGACAACTTCTGTCTACTCAAAGCTCTGGTTTTTCCAGTTGTCATGGACGGATGTGAGAGCTGGACCATAGAGAAGGCTGAGCGCCAAAGAACTGATGCTTTCAAACTCTGGTGCTGGAGAAGACTCTTGAGAGTCAGGAAATCAGTCCATCCTAAAGGAAATGAGTCCTGAATATTCACTGGAAGGACTGATACTGAAGTGGAAACTCTAATACTTTGAACTGACTCATTGGAAAAGACCCTGACGCTGGGAAAGATTGAAGGCGGGAGGAGAAGGGACAACAGAGGATGAGATGGTTGGATGGCATCACTAACTCAATGGACATGACTTTGAGCAAGCTCCAGGAGATGGTGAAGGACAGGGGAGCCTGGCGTGCTGCAGTCCACAGAGTCCCTAAGAGTCAGACATGACTGAGCAACTGAAGAAAGACAAATTCAGAAAATGGTCATATAACTGCAAAAAATATTTTTTTGAAATAAACTACTTTGTCCCCGTGAAATCACTGAGTACTACCAGAGTTCCAGGTTGAATGCCAGGCTCTCTCTCTTACCCTCCACACGGTGATGAGAGCAACTGTTCTCTACCCACTTTACAGAGAAGGAGGTTGATGCTCTAAAGAACTTGAAACCTGTCTAAGGAAGCAGAGGTGATATCAGAAGTCACACTATGCTCTGTTTCTTTCCAAATTCTGTGCTCTGAACCACTAGGATACAAAGTCTCTTCAGTATTTTAATATTCTACCTAGCAAAGCTGAAACAATGAAACAATAAAACCACTACGTGTTAATTCGGGTTAATATGCCAGCAAATTGGGGAAACTCAGCAGTGGCCACAGGGCTGGAAATGGTCCGTTTTCATTTCAATCCCAAAGAAAGGCAATGCCAAAGAATGCTCAAACTACCGCACAATTGCATTCATCTCACACGCTAGTAAAGTAATGCTCAAAATTCTCCAAGCCAGGCTTCAACAATACGTCAACCGTGAACTTCCAGATGTTCAAGCTGGTTTTAGAAAAGGCAGAGGAACCGGAGATCAAATTGCCAACATCTGCTGGATCATGGAAAAAGCAAGAGAGTTCCAGAAAAATATCTATTTCTGCTTTATTGACTATGCCAAAGCCTTTGACTCTGTGGAGCACAATAAACTGTGGAAAATTCTGAAAGACATGGGAATACCACTTGACCTGCCTCTTGAGAAACCTATATGCAGGTCAGGAAGCAACAGTTAGAACTGGACATGGAACAGACTGGTTCCAAATAGGAAAAGGAGTATGTCAAGGCTGTATATTGTCACCCTGCTTATTTAACTTCTATGCAGAGTACATCAGGAGAAATGCTGGGCTGGAGGAAGCACAAGCTGGAATCAAGATTGCCAGGAGAAATATCAATAACCTCAGATATGCAGATGACACCACCCTTATGGCAGAAAGTGAAGAGGAACTAAAAAGCCTCCTGATGAAAGTGAAAGAGAAGAGTGAAAAAGTTGGCTTAAAGGTCAACATTCAGAAAACAAAGATCATGGCATCCGGTCCCATCACTTCATGGGAAATAGATGGGGAAACAGTGGAAACAGTGTCAGACTTTATTTTTTTGGTCTCCAAAATCACTGCAGATGGTGACTGCAGCCATGAAATTAAAAGATGCTTACTCCTTGGAAGGAAAGTTATGACCAACCTAGATAGCATATTCAAAAACAGAGACATTACTTTGCCAACAAAGGTCCATCTGGTCAAGGCTATGGTTTTTCCAGTGGTCATGGATGGATGTGAGAGTTGGACTGTGAGGAAAGCCGAGTGCCGAAGAATTGATGCTTTTGAACTGTGGTGTTGGAGAAGACTCTTGAGAGCCCCTTGGACTGCAAGGAGATCCAACCAGTCCATCCTAAAGGAGATCAGTCCTGGGTGTTCTTTGGAAGGAACGGTACTAAAGCTGAAACTCCAGTACTTTGGCCACCTCATGTAAGAGTTGACTCATTGGAAAAGACCCTGATGCTGGGAGGGATTGGGGGCAGGTGGAGAAGGAGAGGACAGAGGATGAGATGGCTGGATGGCATCACCGACTTGATGGACATGAGTTTGAGTGAATTCTGGGAGTTGGTGATGGACAGGGAGGCCTGGTGTGCTATGATTCATTAGGTCACCAAGAGTCGGACACGACTGAGCTACTGAACTGAACTGAACGTGTTAATTGTGCTTTAAATTCCCTGTGCCCCTTACCTCCGTTTTACGTTCAAACTATCTGGCAGCACTATATAAGGCATTAATATAAAGTGTTTGCCTTTAAATCAGTCCCTCCATGGTTTGAGCTCTTAAACCCATCGCCAGCACAGAATGTTTTCAAAGATGCTATGATCTTGAAAATGGAAGGCAGTACAGAGGAAGCTGCCATTCACTTTGTGGAAAGACGTTCTGCGAGTCTGTGTAAGTCGTAAGTAAGCTCACTTAGGACGTTGTGATAGAAATGTTTGCAGAAACAAAAGGAGAGGATTCCTGATGTCTGGATCATCATCAGAGATCTTTTTGGTGATAATTAACGTAAATCTGCTAGATCTCCTATACAGAAAACAGTCACATTTATAGGTGTGGTGTGGTGTGGTGTGGTGTGTGTGTATGTGTGTGTGTGTACACACATGTGCCTGCTGAAATAGCTGACAAACTGAAATGCCAGAGATGAACTAAAATCCAGGAGATGTGGATGTGAGAGCTGGGCCATCAAGAAAGCTGAGCACAGAAGAATGGATGCTTTTGAACTGTGGTGTTGGAGAAGACTCCTGAGAGTCCCTCAGCCTGCAAGGAGATCCAACCAGTCCATCCTAAAGGAAATCAGTCCTGAATATTCACTGGAAGGACTGATGCTGAAGCCAAAGCTCCAATCCTTTGGCCCCCTGATGCGAAGAACTGATTCATTGGAAAAGCCCCTGATGCTGGGAAAGATTGAGGGTGGGAGGAGAAGGGGACGACAGAGGATGAGATGGTTGGATGGCATCACTGACTCAATGGCTGTGAGTTTGACCAAATTCTGGGAGATGGTGATGGACAGGGAAGCCTGGCATGCTGTGGTCCATGGGGTCACAAAGAGTCAGACATGACTGAGCAACTGAACAACAACAAGAATGGCAGAATCCTAAATTCCATGGGACTGGCAAAGATCAACTTGACCTTCTGGAGTTCTGAGCTAACAAAACTTCCCTGAGCTAATAACTAAAAAAAAAAAAAAAAAAATCAAACCACTGATTATAGCATGAAAAAGAAGAAAAGGCAGGCTTTGTTCGCCAAGGTTCTAAAACCATCACACAGCCACAGGTAAAAGCAGGAGGCTTCAGGTCATGTTATCTTAGCAACAGCACCATCCAGACATGCGGGAAAGGAGTAAGCCAAAGGTCAACCATCTCCTGTGAGTGTCCGTGACTCTGCAGTTATCTTTTAAAACACAGTAGTAGGACCTCCCTGGTGGTCCAGTGGTTAAGAATCCGCCTGCCAGTGCAGGGGGGATGGGTGCCATCTCTGGTCCAAGAAGATCCCACATGCCACGCAGCGATTAAGCCCCTGCATTATGACTACCGAGCCTGTGTTAAGCACAGGAGATGCTACTACTCAGCCCTGAGCCATAATTACCGAAACAAGAGGAGCCCGCAAGTCAAGGGCAGCCTCTGATCACCCCAACTAGAGAAAAGCCTCTGAACAGCAGCAAAGACCCAGTGCAGCCAAAAATTGACTCTTATAAAAAACATATTGTTAGACAGAGAAAAAGTGATGGTAGGCTCAAATTGAGAGAAGAGTCATTTGCGAAAATCTTAGAGCATTCCTCTACAAGGAGAGAAAACCCCTGGTCTCCACGAGGGGCACGGTGGTCTGATAACTGGGTGTGAGCATGCTGACCTGGATGCCCCAATGTGATCACAGCTGAGTTCATAGCATATTATCCGACGGCAGATTTAGCCAGTGTGACCTCTGAGCCCTGCAAGATTCGACTGTCCAAAAGTTTGAGGGAGCAAGTGCTGGTCTCTCGGGACCAAAAAGCAATTATAAGACCCAGGGAGGCTAGCAAAGTTCGGGTTCAGAGAAGGTAAAGTGAGAGATGGCTTGTTGCTCCCTTGCAAAGTTGGGATGTTCGCGCCCTCTGAACTTTTCCACCTTCCAAAAGACATTTCCTTATTTCTCTCTGTCACCTAAGAGTTAAGCTTTCCAGGTGACTCTAGGGGTAAAAGAATCTGCCTGCCAATGCAGGAGACCCAAGTTCGATCCCTGGGTTGGGAAGATCCCCTGGAGGTGGGCATGGCAAACCCACTCCAGAACTCTTGCCTGCAGAATGGACAGAGGAGCCTTGGAAGCTACAGTCTGTGGGGTTGCAAAGAGTCAAACACACTGAAGTGACTTAGCACGCACATACCTACTGACTAAAATGCTGAAGACAGCTACCTTCACACAGGAAGTGACAAGTCACTAACACTACAAACCCTTCCTTTTTTAAGCAAAGTTAGCTCCTTCTGTCTTACAAAATTAAATGTGTAGCTTTAGAGAGTACATCCCCTTTAGAAATTAAAACAAGAGCCCTTGGACAGAACAAAACAACTCATTTCCACGACAGAGAGAGCCTTCAACTCAACTGTCCTTGATAAAACTCCACCAGAGCACAAATCAAGAGGAACAGGTTCCATCCTATTGTGTCTGTTGATTACAATTAACGTCGGGTATGTTTCTCTCCTGCTTATAAATATAGAAACTAGCAACTGAACTGGGTTAAAAAAAGAGAAAACATAAATAAATCTTTGGCTAGGCCATTTCTCAGGGGAAAAAAAAATATATATATATATGAGATCAGAGTGGCAATAACTCCAGTTAAGCAATTCTCCACATGACCTTGAGAAGGTCTAAATCACTGACAGCATTTTTTTTTAATGTTCACTTTCATCTCTCAGTGTTATTTTGAAAACATTACTCTTTAGTAGCTACCCTGGGGCAGAGTCCTGTCCCCCCAAACAAGGTTATCAGTTCATTTCCACCAGCCCGGCCAACATTTTTCTTTTAAGTGAAGGCTGAGCACCTCTTGGAGGAAAACAATATTGCATCAGAAGACAGCAATATTTAGCCTGTCTCTTCAGAGAGACAGAGACAAATGTTCTGTGTGCTCAGGAGGGAGGTTTATTTTCACCTGCATCTGTAGATCGAGAGGTCTCGGGGACATCAGGGTTGGCCAAGTAGAAAGCAGACCGCTCAGGTCACTGGGGACATTGGCCGTCTTCTGCCAACTCTGTACAGATGGAGTAAATTCCAGCAGGTGGCACGGGGAACTGCCAAGGGATTCCTGACGTCTTCAGTCATTCATTCTGACTTTGTCTTTTAGTCGACTCATTTTGTGACCCTATGGACTGTAGCCTGCCAGGCTCCAAGGGATGCTCCAGGCAAGAATACTGGAATGGGTTGCCATTTCCTTCTCCAATGCATGAAAGTGAAAGTGAAAGTTGCTCGGTCAGGTCCGACTCCTAGCAACCCCATGGACTGCAGCCCACCAGGCCCCTCCGTCCATGGGATTCTCCAGGCAAGAGTACTGGAGTGGGCTGCCACTGCTTTCTCCGCATTGTTGTTTAGTCACCTCATTTTGTGACCCTATGGACTGTAGCCTGCCAGGCTCCATGGGATGCTCCAGGCAAGAGTACTGGAGTGGGTTGCCACTTCCTCCTCCAGGGGCTCTTCCCGACCCATGGATCCAACCCATAGCTCCCGTGTCTCCTGCACTGGCAGGCGGGTTCATCACCACTAATGGCAACAAGGAAGCCCCGTTATCATTTACACAGACATTCCCTCTCAGCTCAGTCAGCAGAGAACTGGCTTGCAACGCGGGAGACCTGGGTTAGATTCCTGGGTCGGGAAGATCCACCGGAGAAGGAAATGACAACCCACTCCAGTATTCTTGCCTGGAGAATCCCACAGACAGAGGAGCCTGGCGGGCTACAGTCCACGGGGTCGCAAGACCTGGGACACGACTTAGCGAGTAAATCAGCGCCAAACATACACATACTATGGAAATTAACAAGAACAAGCAACTCTAAGAGAGACTGACCGTACAATAGTGAGATATACCTCCAAACCTGGGGTCCCCAACCTCTGGGATCTAATGTCTCATGATCTGAGCTGGAGCTGATGTAATAATAATAGAAATAAAGACCTCAATAAATGCAACATGCTCGAATCATCTCATTACCATTCCCCCCCCCCCCGCCCCATCTGTGGGAAAACTGTCTTCCATGAAACCAGAGGTTGGTACCAAAAAGTTGGGGATCACTGCTCTAAACACAGTCTTCACTGCTACTAATACACATTCTTATTACAATAGTAATATAATCTATTATAATTATATTACAAGCTTATAATATAACATATAAGCTTATCATAATTTATTATAATGTCAGTTCAATAAATAAGTTTCGACTGTGCAAGAGCACTGTCTCAAATGAGGTGGTGGTTATAGTAACACAGAATATTTCCGATACTCTAATGTTTAGTCTGGGAGAGAAGTGAGACCTTCCAGTAAACAGGGAGCGATCCAGTTAGCCTGAGATGCTGTCAGATAAGGGATTTTACAGGGGGAGGAAGGTTTCCCTGAGAAGTGATGTGTGGGTGGGAATGGAGTCAGAAGGCTAAACGGGATTTTTTCCTAGCTGCCAAGAAAGCTGAGTTAAGGGAGGAAAGTGAAAGTGTCAGTGATTCAGTCCTGTCCAACTCTATGCAATGCCACAGACGATAGCCTAAGCAGAGCATTTAAAGCAGAGACATCACTTTGCTGACAAAGGTCCATCTTCGGGAAGCTATGATTTTTCCAGTAGTCATGTATGGATATGAGAGTTGGACCATTAAGAAAGCTGAGCGCTGAAAAATTGATGCTTTCAAATTGTGCTACTGGAGAAGACTCTTGAGAGTCCCCTGAATTGCAAGGAGATTGAACCACTCAAGGCTAAAGAAGATCAACCCTGAATATTCATTGGAAGGACTGATGCTGAAGCTGAAGCTCCAATCCTTTGGCCACCTGATGCGAACAGCTGACTCATTGGAAAAGACCCTGATGCTGGGAAAGATTGAGGGCAGGAGGAAAAGGGGACGACAGAGGATGAGATGGCTGGATGGCATCACCGACTCAATGGACATGAGTTTCAGCAAACTCTGGGAGAGGGTGAGGGACACGGAGGCCTGGCGTGCTGCAATCCATGGGGTCGCAAAGAGTGGAAGAGAAAGAAGGGGGGTGAGAGCAGGTGGAATGGAAGTGAAGAGGATGCTAAGAAGGAAAAATAGAAGGGAATAAGAATGTTGTAGAAGAGATGCAGGAGGAGACTTCTCTGTGGGTCCAGGGATTAGGACCCCAGGCTTCCACCGCAGTGGGCAGAGGTTCCATCCCTGGTTCGGACCTAAGAACCCACATGCCAGGAGGTGCAGCCGAAATGAGAGAGAGAGACAGAAGGAAGAAAGACCATGCCAGGGAAGGAGATGGGTGTGCCAGAGGTCAGTGAAGGTGACTTATCTCCTGACACTCATAACTCATAGGACTGCAGCCTTCAACCTGTGGTAGGCTGAACAACTCCAGTTCAGTTCAGTTCAGTTCAGTTCAGTGGGTCAGTCGTGTCCGACCCTGCAAACCCATGAACCGAGCACACCAGGCCTCCCTGTCCATCACCAACTCCCAGAGCCCACCCAAACCCATGTCCATTGAGTCAGTGATGCCATCCAACCATCTCATCCTCTGTCGTCCCCTTCTCCTGCCTTCAATCTCTCCCAGCATCAGGGTGTTTCCCAATGAGTTAGCTCTTTGCATCAAGTGAAGAAAGGATTGGCGTTTCAGCTTCAACATCAGTCCTTCCAATGAGCACCCAGGACCGACCTCCTTTAGGATGGACGGGTTGGATCTCCTTGCAGTACCAGGGACTCTCAAGAGTCTTCTCCAACACCACAGCGAATGACTCCACCCACAGCCAAACATACACATAGACACCACAAAGCCATCCACTTCTGTATTTCCAGAATTCCTGAGAACACACAGCTTTCCCTGGCAGAGAACTTTATGTGGACGCCGAACACATGATCAAACGAAGGGTCCTAGGATGGGGAGATGTCCCTGGTTCATCCGGGTAAGGCCAGAAGAATTACAAAGTCCTTAAAAGGAAGAGGGGGCCTCCTTCACCAGGTGGCTCAGCAGGGAAAAATCAGCCTACCAACACGGGGGATGGAGGTTCGATCCCTGGGTCGGGACAATCCCCCTGGAGGAGGGCATGGCAACCCGCTCTAGTCTTTTTGCCTGGAGCATCCCCACGGACAGAGGAGCCTGGCGGGCTACAGTCCTTGGGGTGCCAGAAGATTGGGACAGGACTGAGTGACTAAGCAACAACTGAAAGGAAAAGGCGGGGGTCAGAGTGAGAGAAGGTGATGTAATAAATTACGGAGACAGAGGAGATGATAGGAGAAGGCAGCAGGAATCAAGGAGGGGCAGAACCGGGAGAAGGCATGACAGTGGATCCTCCCCTCCCCTAGACCTTCCAGAAGGAACTGCCCCTGCGGACCCTGGCTTTTGCCCCAGACATGGGAGCGCCAGCACTGAGCTTGTCCACGTGTCCCGTTCACACCAGTAACTTCATGATCATCTGTTCAGCACTAGGAGGAAATGAACAGACTGCAAAAGCAGAGGGAAGTGACGCGAATGCGTTTCCATGACCCCTGTCTTCAAGAGGGCTTCCCTGACCGCGCAGCTGGTAAAGAATCCCCCTGCAGAGCGGGGCACCAGGATTTGATTCCTGGGTGCAGAAGATCCCCTGGAGAAGGGATGGGCTACCCACTCCAGGATTCTTGGGCTTCCGTGGTGGCTCAGCTGGTAAATAGTCCGCCCACAATGCAGGAGACCTGGGTTCAATCCCTGAGTTTGGAAAGATCCCCTGGAGGAAGGAAAGACGACCCACTCCAGTATTCTGGCCTGGAGAAATCCATGGACTGTATAGTCCATGGGGTCGCAAAGAGTCAGACACGACTGAGCGACTTTCACTTTCTTTTCTTCAGTAAGACTGGCTGAGAACAGGGAACTATGCTCCATGTTGTGTGGCAGCCTGGATGGGAGGGGAGTTTGGGGGAGAATGCATCCATGTACATGAATGGTTGAGTGCCTTTATGGTGTACCTGAAACTACCACAGCATTGTTAATCAGCTACAGCCCAATACAAAACAAAAAGTTAAAAAACAAAAAGAAGACGACTGGCTGAGAAAAATACAGCAGACGTAATGGTGAGGCTTCAAGAGGGTGCCTTTCAGAGTGCAATGACTGACGCAGCATCTCCCAACAGAACGGCCTGAGAGAGCAATGGATCGGAAAGCTTCTCAACCAGCAGCTGGCGGAAACCACTGGGGAGAAAGGGACAGAATCAGAGCTCCAGAGGGTTCTCTCCAAGCCCTGAGATGTCACAAATGGCAACACTTCTTTCCAAAGCCGTTTAGCCATTTCAGTACAAGCATCCTTCCAATTTATCCTGAAGACCTAAGATCAATTCGTGCACCTTCAGAAGTGTGAAAACAAGATAGCCCCACCATTAAAGAATCCGCCTGGGGTGCGACAGGCTCCAGAGACGTGGGTCGGATCCCTGGGTTGACAAGATCTCCGGCAGGAAGGGAAGGACAACCCACTGCAATATTTTTGTCTGGGAAATCCCGTGGACAGAGGAGCCTAGTGGGCTACAGTCCGTGGGGGTCAGAAAGAGTCGGACACGCCCGAGCGATGAAACAGCAACAAAAAATAAAAGACCCCAGAGCAAACAACAGCAACACAAGAGAGCAAAGGAACACCTGTTAGGAAAGTGAAACTCTGGAGCTGACACACGCTCCTTTCTCAAGTCACCCTTCGTGATGAATCTGCAGTCTCTCTGAAGGTGAGAAATTAATGAGGACACAGATCCAGCGCGGACAGCGCTTCATTCATCTGACGCCACCTGCTTCTCCCCTCGCCAGGTTTTATTTGTTAACCTTCTCCCCAGAACAGCCTAATTTGAACAAGCCAATCAATTACCATTGAAAGGACAAGTGAAAGACTCAACATCCCCCCCTCACCCGCCACCAAGGAAGCCTTAAATTTTCTAAGTAATTGAGAAGAAAACACAGCCGCTGAAATCGTAGTCCATTTAGAAGACTTAATTACAGATAAGTCAATGCTAAATAATTTATGGTCTTCCATGCATATGAACCAGACCAGAACAAACAGCGAGGGAAATAAAAATTCTCGAGAATCGAGGCTCCATTGTGGTGGTGGTTGGTTAGTCGTTTAGTTGTGTCTGACTCTTTGCGACCCCATGGACTATAGCCCACCAGGCTCCTCTGTCCATGGGGATCCTCCAGGCAAAAATACTGGAGAGTGGGTTGTTATTCCCTTCTCTAGGGGATCTTCTCGACTCAGGGATCAAACCCAACTCTCCTGCATAGGCAGGCAGATTCTTTATCCACTGAGCTACGAAAGGAGTCCCATCCCTGGGATCAAAAGAAGATGTTTGGTCTCCTGAACACAGCAAACATGGGCTGGAATGACTTTGTTTTCTCCGTCTGATATTAAAGGTTCGAAGAAGGATTATGTGCACAATGGGAAAGAGTCTCGTCCACTCAGATGCTGGGCAGAAAAGCTTCACGCGTAGGAGGGGACCATTTACACCTGGATAAAACTGCATCCGCCAGGCTGATTCCTTCACTTGTCAGCAGACGGCACAGGAAGGAGGTCGAAGAACTAATGCAGTGTCCTTGACTGGTTGCCAGAAAGCATGTGTCCCTGTGAGACCAGGAGTCAAGCTTGTTGACCTGCATTCACCCGTCATTTACTGAGAACCTTCTGCACGGCCTTGTGCTCTGATGGGAACACAGAAGACTCAACCTTCTCGAGTTAAATCACCAGGACTTCGTGGATGGTCCAGTGATTGAGAATCCACCTGCCAGTGCACGGGACACAGGTTTGATCCCTCGTCTGGGCCCATGAGCTGCAACTGCTGAAGCCAGTACACCTTAGAAAACGTGCTCTGCAACCAGAGCAGTCGCTGCGATGAAAAGCCCATGCGCCTGGACTAGAGAGTAACCTCCGCTCGCCACAGCGTGTGAAAACACAAAGCAATGAAGACCCAGGACAGTCAAAAAAGAAATTCCAACCGCCTGCCAAGAAGGATCCCAGCAAGGTTCAAGTGACAGAACAGGACCACGTCTCCAGTCCCGTTTGCTAATGGTGTTCATGAGGTTATGTTACGGGATACCTCACTGAGGTCCAAACTGTTCTACTCCCCATGACCCCATGTCATGCTTCAATAAATATTGAGGAACACAGTGGAAAATCTTATTTCAGCAGTCACCATGGAAAGGGAAGGAGGCAGAGCATGTTAGAGGCATACGTTGAGATTCCATCAGTCAGTTCAGTTCAGTGGCTCAGTGGTGTCTGGCTCTTTGTGACCCCATGGACTGCAGCAGGCCAGGCCTCCCTGTCCATCACCAACTCCCAGAGGTCACCCAAACCCATGTCCATCGGGTCGGTGATGCCATCCAACCCTCTCATCCTCTGTCGTCCCCTTCTCCTCCTGCCCCCAATCCCTCCCAGCATCAGTCTTTTCCAGTGAGTCAGCTCTTTGCATCAGGTGGCCAAACGATTGGAGTTTCAGCTTCAGCATCAATCCTTCCACTGAATATTCAAGACTCTTTTCTTTTAGGATTGACTGGTTGGATCTCCTCGCTGTCATACGTATTCATTAATATACAATATTTATTTTTCTCTTTCTAAATTGCTCTGTTTGACAGGCTCTAGGTTCATCTGCATCAACTGAGTCAAATCCACTCTTTGTTATGGCTGTGTAGTTCCACTGAATATATGTACCACAGTTTCCTTGTCCATTTGTGTGTTGATGGACAATCTAGGTGGCTCCCAGATCCTGGCTGCAAACACTGGGGTGCTTTGTGTCTTTCTGAGTCACAGTATGAATTAAGCTATTTGCGGGGAGGGAATTGAGACACAGATGTAGAGAAGAGACTCATGGACACACAGGTGAAAGGAAAGGGTGGGATGAATGGAGAGAATAGCTCTGACATATATACACACTGAGTGTGCAAATCGCTCAGTCGCATCCGACTCTTTATGACCCCATGGACTATACAGGACCCCATGGACTTCTCCAGGCCAGAATACTGGAGTAGGTAGCCTGTCTCACATTGCTGCTGCTGCTGCTAAATCACTTCAGTCATGTCCGACTCTGTGTAACCCCATAGACAGCAGCCCACCAGGCTCCCTCATCCCTGGGATTCTCCAGGCAAGAACAATGGAGTGGGTTGCCATTTCCTTCTCCAATGCATGAAAGTGAAAAGTGAAAGTGAAGTCGCTCAGTCGTGTCCGACTCTTCACGACCCCATGGACTGTAGCCCACCAGGCTCCTCCGTCCATGGGATTTTCCAGGCAAGAGTACTGGAGTGGGCTGCCATTGCCTTCTCCCTCCAACATTGCAGGCAGATTCTTTACCAGCTGAGCCACCAGGGAAGCCCAAGAATCCTGGAATGGGTAGCATATCCTTTCCCTAAGGGATTTTCACAACCCAGGAATCAAACCAACCAGGGTCTCCTGCATTGCAGCCGGATTCTTTACCAACTGAGCTAGTGAAACAGCTAACTAGTGGGAAGCTGGCATAGAGCAGAAGGAGTTCAGCTCTGTGATGACCTAGAGGGGTGGAAGGGAGGCTCACAAAGGAGGCGATATATGTATGCATATAACAGAGTCACACTCTTGCACAGCAGACAATAACACAACTTTGTAAAGCATCTTGACTCCAATTTAAAAAAAAAAAACTGAGAAAAAGGCATACGTTTACGCAAAAGATCCCGAATCACATACAACAAAAATATATTTTCTTAATATTTGCTGCAGGTCCCCAGCGCGCCAAGGCGTGACGTCCGACAACCCACCAGAGAAAAGAGAAAACAAGTCCCTTCCATCCTGATGTGAATTACCCTCTTCCTGGAAGCCTGCTGAGTCACAATCACCTGGCTCTCTGAAACAGGCACAAATGGGATCTGTGAACTGCTTGGTTTGAACCCTATAAATGCCCTTCGTTAAAATATTCAGGGGAGCAGAAACCAAAAGTCTTAATGACTGAAGGCGCTTCCTCAAGCAGTCCTTTCCTCTCGATTCTGATCATGATGGACAGGGGATGACAGCTGCTGGGGGTGACCCGCCCTCATCAGGGTGGCTGAATCACTCACGCTTTTCTGTGGATGGCTGTGGCTCTCCCCAGGGCAGGTCACTTTCAGACATGAAACTCTGGGGAGTTCCCAGACGTTCCTGAGCAAACTCCAGGAGTTGGTGACGGACAGGGAAGCCAGGCGTCCTGCCGTCTGTGGGGTCGCAAAGAGTCAGACGCGACTGGGCAACTCAACAACAACCCAGGCCTCAGGCTTGCATGCACCCCAAATTTCAGCTGACAAACACCTGCTGTACAGTTAAGAGACTGTAGTTGGTGCATTCACAAAATTCCTAATTATGAAAGCACACACCTATAGTATCCATAATTTGTTGTATATTAACGTGCACACAAGCTCAGTCACATCTGACTCTTTGCGACTGCACAGACTGTAGTCCTCCTCCAGGAGAATCTTCCTGGCCCAAGGATCGAACCCGAGTCTCGAATGCCACCTGCACTGGCGCGTGGGTTCTTTCCCACCAGCACCGCCTGGGAAAGCCCTTCCCTGGGGCACTGTCTATCATCTTCCTTTTAGGGTTTCATGGCCTGAAATGAAAGTCGCTCCGTCGTGTCTGAATCTTTGCAACCCTTCTCCCGGCCAGAATACTGGAGTGGGTAAGCCTCTCCCTTCTCATCCAGGGGACCTTCCCAACCCAGGGATGGAACCCAGGTCTCCCGCACTGCAGGCGGATTCTTTACCAGCTGAGCCACACGGGAGGCTCATATTCAGAGCTGTGCTGTCTAGAGCTCTAACTCCAGACCTAGTAACAGTAACCACCGCTTCTCCTTAGAACCAGGACGGCCTGCTCCACTGCACTTCTTAGAACCAGGCTTCTCCTTAGAACCAGGACAGCTTGCTTCACTGCACTTCTTAGAGCCAGGCTTCTCCTTAGAACCAGGACAGCTTGCTTCACTGCACTTCTTAGAACCAGGCTTCTCCTTCGAACCAGGACGGCCTGCTCCACTGCACTGACTGCTCCTTGCAGGGCGGCTGCTGAAGTGACGGCAAGCAGAACCGCATACAGCCGTTCTAAAGGTTGGTGGTATGAGAAGGAAGACACGTATTGGGCTGGCCAAGAAGTTCCTTGGGGTGACAGACTTTTTGGCCGACCCGATGCTTGTGCAACCTCACGCCTTGGTTACATATATCCCATGTTCCTCCAAAAATAAAATGACAAAAAAAAAAAAAGTTTCGGAATTCACAAGAGAAACGGATTTGATTAATGTGTTGTTATTGATTGCTGAGCCATATATCCTGATGAGAAACGTGTGTGCACACAACTCTTTTGATAACATAGGTATGTCTACACAAGGTAAAAAGAGCAAACTGCGATTCATTTGTTTCCTCATCCGCTGTCTTTCACATTTCCATGTTAACCGCAAAAACGGGGGTGGCAATAGTCTTTCTTTATCCATGACAAATTAGCTTTTCTGGGAAGCCAAAAAAGAAAGCAACCTAGCATTTGTTTATGGCAGGATATAGGAAGCGGAGTTCGGAATTCTAGTTGGTTGAAAGCAAGAGTCCAGTGAAGGACATGACCTTGACAATCACCTAAAATCCCGGAAAGGCACTCAAGTTTGTTAGAGTGAAGACTGAAAAATTAAGTGGTTAAACGGGAAACAGACAGTTAAAAGCCAGAGTCGGACACGACTTACTGACTGAACAAACGGCAACAAGAATCACATATATATCAGCAGGGCTTGAATGGACCGCTGAGTCACGAAAAACCTCAACTATTTACTTGAAATACATTAAGACATACTCTTTTTAGTATACTGACATACTTTTAAAGGGCTTCCCTGGTGACTCAGATGGTAAACAATCCGCCTGCGATATGGGAGACCCGGGTTCCATCCCTGGGTGGGGAATATCCCCTGGAGGAGGGCATGGCAACCCACTCCAGTATTCTTGCCTGGAGAATCCCCATGGACAGAGGAGCCTGGCGGGCTACAGTCCATGGGGTTGCAAAGAGTTGGACCCGACTATGGACTAAGTATGCACGCATTTTTTTTTTTTTAAGTATGGGGGGGAGGGGGTAAGTGTGTCAGTTTTGACTTGTGAAGTATCTTCACTAATGTGAGCTCACAACCATCAAAATATTCTGTCCATTTCCCGTTCTTTGCGCTGTGCTCTATTTCTGATAAAGAGAAGGATTCCGGGGCCTCAGTGAGCCCCCAACCTGCATGAAAAGTACATCTGATATTTTGTATTCCACTCCTCAGGGCCTCAGGCATAAATGATACAAGGATACCCTGAGGCCATTCAAAGACCTCAGCAGCTTGAGATACTGCCTGCAAGATAAAGTGGGATGAGGGTCCATTTCAGAAGAAATATACACAAGGTGAGTCAGAGGATTGACTCTTCTGTCTCATTAATGAGAGAGACTCCGCACTGGGGCTATTTACAGAAACAAGTGATTATGATGAAGTCCTAAATTCACAGGGCATGCCTGTTGTACCCGCCAAAGGAGGCTGAAATCGCTGCTCTGCACTGTGATGAATTTGAAATAGATTGTTTTTTCTTTTTTTTTTTTTTAAAGAAAACCATTTTTCCCCCACCAAAGTAATTTCAAAGCACTGCTAGATGTGAATTAACCAGGCAGTAAATGCTTCCAGAAAATAAACCCGCGGAGATCAGTGTTTACTTTTCTCATACTTACCATTACATCGGCCTTCTAAGAAGATGCTTTTAAAAATGCCTCCGTGAAAATCTACTTGATTGCTTTTCCATCTTAGCACAGTTTTCCCCTGTTACCATAAAACAGAGACACAGAGAAAGAGAGAGAAAAATCCACTCAGTAAAAGAGATGGTATCGTTGTGTCAAAACCAGTGTGACATTTCTCCTAAGCCTTCTTTTTGGTGATTAGAAAAAGTAGGGGATAGACACATCAAGTAATTCTGAACCGACTTCCTAAACTCAAGCAACCAATCAAGAAAGGACAGTCATTACAGCAAACTGTAGCTTTTCTGTCTGACCACACGGGTCCACGGGCGATCTGAGAATTCAGAATAAACTGGGGCGATTGGAGGCCAGCAGTGTGTTAATACTTACCACTTACGTTCATTGGGCCGCCATTAAATTTTCATTGAAAAATGAACAATCAGTTTAGTTCATGTCTATGTTTGATCTAGTTTATTTAAGTTAAGGATTTGAACTCTTTGCCTGGGCTTCCCTGATGGTTCAGGAGTAAAGAATCCGCCTGCAATGCAGGAGACTAGGGTTCGATCCCTGGGTTGGGATGACTCCCTTGGAAGAGGAAATAGCAACCCACTCCAGTATTTTTGTCTGGGAAATCCCATGGCCAGCGGACCTTGGGGGGCTACCATCCATGGGGGCCGCAAAAAGACATGACTGAGGCAACTGAACAACAATAAGCTCCTTGCACAATTTGATTTGAGGAAGCCCAACAACACCTCAGGCATCATTTAGTTGAGAGACTGATTCTCAGCCTGCAGGGATTTTTTTTTTTTTTTTTCTCCAACAGCAGTATGTCAGACGGGCAAGATTCAAGCGGTCAATGTCTCTCGGCTCTCCTATGGCAAACCAGGCTCTGTTTGGTCATAACCATCTTGGAACCATTGGGCACTTTACTTGTCATCTCAGGCTGGAGTCTTCTCTTTACAGGACGACTCTAACAATCCCACTTCTTCCACTTCTAACTGAGGATCACCACAAAGCAAGTGACCATCGCATCGCCGCCCCCCACCGCCCGTGAGATATTTGGACAGACTACGCACTTGTCATCCAGTCACCATTTTACTTCTGCAGGAAGACAGCAAGTGGGAACAGAGGATAATCCTTTCTACCCTCAATTTAACACAATTCAACCCTAGAGGACATCGGTACTGAGGGTTGGCTTTCAAAGCTAACGACTTGAGCCCATTCTTTGATTGTAGGAAGGGAGGTTCATGGTCTAATTTTTTTTTTTTTTGATCACTCATAACACATAACCACCATCAGTTACTATGTCATAAATATCGCCGAGGCAAATACATTTACGAAAATGAATTTGTATGAAACAAACAATTTTAGTTGCACTCATTATTCTTGACCCTTCTATAGTCATGCAGGACAGTTTACCATCACACTGATTTTAAATACTTTTAGGAAAAAGGATATTTAGATGTTAGGTCTCACGACTCACAAGTTGTAACACAGAGTTGGGCCCACGTCTGCCTTGAGTTCAGAGAACACATGCTTTTCCCAGAATCAAGATGCCTCTTTGTCCAAACATAATAGGAATTGTTACGGTAGGTAACGTGTCCCTGGTGGGTCAACGTTACACGTGTACAGTGTGTGTGTGTGTTCAGAAGGCGGACTCTTTGTGACCCCATGGACTGTAGCCCACCAGGCTCCTCTGTCCATGGGGATTCTCCAGGTAAGAATACTGGAGCGGGCTGCCATTTCCTCCTCCAGGGAATCTTCCCGAGCCAGGGATCGAACCTGAGTCTCCTGCACCTCCTGCACTGGCAGGAGAATACTTTACCACCGAGTCACCTAGGAAGCCCATAGATATGGCGGGTCAACCTTAAACATACTGCTTTACGCATGGACTCTTTTTCATTTTTGGCTTTTCAGATCTTACTTCCCTGACCAAGGATGGAACCCGGGGTCCCCGTGATGAAAGCACCAAGTCCTAAGCACTGGACCACCCGGGAATTCCCATTCGCACTCTTTTCATCCTCTCAATGAGCACAAAAGGCAGCATTATCTCCTTTAATTGGAAAAAAAAAAAAAACCCACAAATGAAGGCGGTATTAGGCAACTCACTCAAGATCACAGAGCTGTTAATGGCGGTGTAAGGCTCAAAGTGGGCAGTCAGACTATCAAGACAGATTGTATCAGGTGGAGCAATTAATATCTTCTCTTTGTCGCACTCTTAGTCCCCAGCCTGTGAGAATCTTTGCCTGACAGGCTTCCATCAAAGGTTACTTTGTATCAGGACCAAACGGCCTCAGTGTCCCAGTGATGCTGAGAGTAATAGCAAGCATCCGACTGCAGCCATGAAATTAAAAGACCCTTACTCCTTGGAAGGAAAGTTATGACCAACCTAGATAGTATGTTCAAAAGCAGAGACATTACTTTGCCGACTAAGGTCCGTCTAGTCAAGGCTATGCTTTTTCCAGTGGTCATGTATGGATGTGAAAGTTGGACTGTGAAGAAGGCTGAGCGCCGAAGAATTGATGCTTTTGAACTGTGGTGTTGGAGAAAACTCTTACGAGTCCCTTGGGCTGCAAAGAGATCCAACCAGTCCATTCTGAAGGAGATCGGTCCTGGGTATTCTTTGGAAGGAATGATGCTAAAACAGAAACTCCAGTACTCTGGCCACCTCATGTGAAGAGCTGACTCATTGGAAAAGACCCTGATGCTGGGAGGGATTGGGGGCAGGAGGAGAAGGGGACGACAGAGGATGACATGGCTGGATGGCATCACGGACTCGATGGACATGAGTCTGAGTGAACTCCTGGAGTTGGTGACGGACAGGGAGCCCTGGCGTGCTGCGATTCATGGGGTCGCAAAGAGTCGGACACGACTAAGCGACTGATCTGATCTGATCTGATCTGATGGACTAGGAGTGATTATAACATAGCGGGATTACATATCACAGCTTACAAACTGGCTCTGTTTCTATTTCACTTGATCAGAGGTCCTGCCTTGGCTCACACCCACAGCTCAGTGTCCATTTCACAAGGTGTGAAAGTCAACCATATGTGTGTGTGTCAGGAAAGAACTACCAAAACAATAAACCACTTATTGGGGGGAAAAAAATCGATGTGTCTATTACATTTGTGCTGGAGGACATATTACAGATGTCCTGAAAGCAGATAAATATGACAACAAATTGCTGATTAATTGAAAATTAATAGGAAATTACATTTTATTATGCAGTTTCACTATATAGGGCATAAAATTATATGCTACCATATAGATACCATCTGTAAAAAAAGTTACACTATAATTATTATGTTATTGGCTCATCGGTGAAAGTTTCTTTTAAAATCTGAAGTTCCTTGGTGGTCCAGTGGTTACGAATCCACCTGCCAGTGCTGGGGACGTGGGTTCAAACCCTGGTTGGGGAACTTGGATGCGACATGCTCAAGGTAGCTAAGCCCGTGTACCAGAACTAGTAAGCCCGTGTACCACAGTTACTAAGCTTGCATTCCACAATGAAGAACAAGTTCAGATTTTTTTTAAAAAATCCCTCGGGGTGACTGATATTAAATTCTCAAGTTACACCAGTATTGATGAGTTACTGAGATGTTAGCAAAAACTAGCATGAACATCTTATGTCACGTTGCTGGCATCTCAGGACGCAGCAAACACAGGAGTGAAAGCATACAGACCTCTGGCAGAACAGTCGATGCAGAAGCTAAGAACGGTCTACTCCACTCTATGACAACGATTCAAGGAAGCTTCTCCAAATAATTTCATCTTTACGACCGAAGACCTGGGGTTTCGTAGAGATGTTCACAGCCATTCCAAATGGCCCCGGGCAGCAGATCCGGCAGACACCTAGAACATAAGGTTAACAGGGACATAAGTACTTTCGTAAACAACGCCGTTGATGAAGCTAGGACTTTTCAATAGGGTATGAATATGATTTTATTCCCTAGTAGCTAAATACTGTGAGCTTCCCAGATGGCTGAGTGGTAAAGAATCAACCTGCCAAGGCAGGAGATGCAGGTTCGCTCCCAGGGTCAGGAAGATCCCCCTGGAGGAGAGAATGGCAACCCACTCCCGTCTTCTTGCCTGGAGAATCCCATGGACAGAGGAGCCTGGTGGGCTACAGTCCACAGAGTCGCAAAGACAGGACATCAACTAAACAACACCAACAAATGCTGTACAGTAAGCACTGCCTAGAAACCCTAAGTTATTTCATTTCAGAATTGTTTATTGAACACAGACTTTGCATAAGATTTGAGGATAGTAGAAAAGAAGTATCAGGGGCTTTCCTGGTGGTCCAATGGCTAAGACTCTGCATTCTAAATGCAGGGGCCCCAGTTCCATCTCTGTTCAGGAAACTAAATCCCACATGCAATGACTAAACACGCCACAGGCTGCAACTAAGAGTTCCAACGCCACAGCAAAGACTGCAGCGTCCATGGACCGCAAGCAAGACTGACTGCAGCCAAATAAATAAGGTAAAGTAAGTGAGGTGAGAGTCACTCAGCAGTGTCCCACTCTTTGCAACCCCATGGATGGCAGCCCATCAGGCTCCTCTGTCCATGGGATTCCCCAGGCAAGAATACAGGAGTGGGTTCTCATTCCCTTCTCTGGGGGATCTTCCCCACCCAGGGATCGAACCCAAGTTTCCTGCATTACAGGTGAATTCTTTACTGAGTGAGCCACCAGAAGCTCTCAAGAAGTTGGAGCCAGGATTACAGCTGAGGGGCCCTGAGGTTTCCACATCACTCGTGACCAATGTCTGCACATAGTCCAGCACACACATAGACAAAATGGGAAAATACAAGTGTACATTTAAAACCTAAAATATTTCAGAGAGATTTGTTAAAAAAAAAAACCTCTAGTTTCCATAAGTTTGTTTACTAAGTCTGTGAGTCTCTTTCTGTTTGCTAAGTTCATGTGTATCATTTCTTTTTAGACTTGTTATGGTTGCTGAGGGGGGAAGGGACAGTCAGGGAGTTTGGGATGGACATGGACCCACTGCTGTGTTTAACATGGAGAACCAGCAAGGACCTGCTGGACAGCACAGGGAACTCTGCTCAACACTCTGTAATCACCATACAGTTCCCAGGGGGAAGGATGGGGGAAGGGATAGTTAGGGAGTTTGCGATGGACATGGACACACTGCTGTTTTTAACATGGAGAACCAACAAGGACCTGCTGTCCAGCACAGGGAACTCTGCTCAATATTCTGTAATAACCTCATGGTTCCCACGGGGAAGGATGGGGGAAGAGATAGTCAGGGAGCTTCGGATGGACATGGACACACTGCTGTATTTAACATGGAGAACCAGCAAGGAGCTGCTGTCCAGCACAGGGAAGTCTGCTCAATGTCACATGGCAGCCTGGATGAGAGGGGAGTTTGGGGGGAGAGTGGATACATGTATGTGTACGGCTGAGTCCCTTTCCTGTTCACCTGAAACCATCACAACAGTGTTAACTGGCTAGACCCCAGTACAAAATAAAAAAAAGTTCAAAAGAAAAGAACAATCTAGCGGCAGGCATCATTTATTGTCATCTTGCACACACATCCACAGAAACAGGAAAATATAAAATTGTCTTTAAAACCACAAGATATTTCAGAGATATTTTTAAATTAAAAAATATATAGTATCATTCATCATTTAACTGTCTTTTGAGTCTCAGTGACTTGCTGAATTTCTAAATGAAAAATGGGAGAAGTTGAATTTTGATAGACTTTCATGAGTAGCTAAAAAATTGAGTAAAATGCATGCTCAGATGAGAATACTACTTATTGCAAGGTTTTAGCAGGGTGTCCCAGACATGTCTAATGTGCAGATAAATGTCCCAATTAACATAAATCATCTTAATTTGCACCCTAATGTATCCAACCCAGACTTTATCTCTTTTCTGTCACAATCTTCCAAACCACATTCAGTTTTGAAAAGACGCATATTTAATAAAACATGTGTTTCTGTCTTGGATTTGCTCCCAACTTTAAGCAATGCTCAAATTGTTTCATTTTTAGCATTAGGAAAATCCAGCGAGGAGAAACAGAGAGAAATTTTCCTTAGCAGTTAAAGAGTAACTGAAAATACAGATAACCAATTGTACACAGTTCTACTCTGCCGAAAACATCCCAGAATTCTGATGATTCTCAAGAAATTCATTTCATATTCACTTTGCTAATTTTGAACCAAATCTTTACAACAAAATTAAAAAGTACTAGAGTCATTATCCAGCAAATGGCGCAAAGAAACAGCTATAAATGTACATTTATAGCTTTCACGTAAGACTTAAAAGGATTAAGGTCCAAAATCCTTAACGTTCCTAAACTGTATCCCTCTAAATTTTTCTAGGTGTGGACTAGAATGGGAAATTTGATAAAGCTTTTCTATGACAGTGTCTTTAAAATAATACAGAAAAAAAGAAACTAAAAATTCAAGGGACATGAATACTGGCAGAGATCTTCAAAGTAGACATTTAGAAATAAATCACAGAAGGATGTTGAATGATCCATGAATGTATGAATGTGATAGTTACTCAGTCATGCCTGATTTTTTTGACCCCGTGGACTGTAGCCCGCCAGGCTCTTCTGCCCAGGGACTTCTACAGGCCAGAATACTGGAGTGGGTTGCCATTCCCTTCTCCAGCGAAATCATCCAGACCCAGGGATTGAACCTAGGTCTCCCGCATTGCAGGTGGATGCTTTACCATCTGAGCCACCAGGGAAGTTCATATATTTTAGTAAATCGTGCTGGTCTATGAACAAGCTGAACCATCAAAGGAGACCCACCTTGCCTCATGTGGCCAGCTTCTCCAACCATAAAGTCATTCAATGACAGAGGGTTTCTCCAGCCTGACTCACCTACAAGTCCAACAGTGACCCCTCAGTTGTTAAGGCTTGTTAACAGGCAACATTTGATGTCCTCATTCTCTCAGTGAATACGTACAGGGTGCCTGACAATTGCTCATTTCTTCAACACATAGCCAATCAACACCCCCTCATGAGGGCAAGGCAGAAAAACGTTTCAACCCACACATGTAGCCAAAGCGCGAAAATGCCTTCGAGTTTGGGCGAGCACGGAAACGGAAGCAAGCAGGAGATGAAATATGAAAACAGCAGGCGGGGGTTCCCTGGTGTTCCAGCCATTAACAATCCGCCTGCCAATGACGGGACATGGGTGCGATGCTTGGTCAGGGACGATTCCACGTGTCACAGAGCAACCAAGCCCGCGCGGCACAGCCATTATGAAGCCTGTGGTCCACAAGTGAACCCAACGCAGCGGGAAGCCCACGCACCGCAACCAGACAAAGCCTGTGAAGTAACAAAGACCCAGCACAGCCAAAAATAGACAGATCAATTGATATTTTTTAAGAAGAAAGCAACGGTGTGCAGCCCAGTTTACGGGGGGGAAGAAGGCAGGGGGAGGGGCCGTGTGCTAACTTTGCTTGGTTGGACCAGGAAAGCTAAAGACAGCTGGTATACCAGCAGCGACGTCCTCGGAGAACCCTACGTGAGGAAGCTTGTAACCCTACGTGAGGAAGCTTGTAACCCTACATGATAGGCAGGCGGGAAGCTCCTTCCGCAAAGCCAAATAGGTCATGGAAAGGAATGTGGGGTTCCTGTTAAGTATCATTCATACGCAGCCCTTCTTTCTGAGCTCTTTTAGGCTGAGAAGGAGCAGCAGAAGGTCAAAGATAAATAATACGAAAAACCTCCCTCATAGGTACTTACTATCTGCTTATATTTCAATGAGCTTTCACTGATTCCTCGACCTCTTCTGCAACCATCTCTACAAGCAGGGACTCTCGCATAAGCCTCTTCGAGGAGGAGAAAACTGGAACATGAAAAATCAGCTATTGCAATTCACCACTTGGGAAGTATCAGAGGTGGCCTGGCCACAGTGGCAGATACCAATGAGCATCAAAGAGGGTGGTCAGTAGTGCCCATCGGAGAGAGGGGAGGGTGTGAGAGGAACAGAGCCGCAGCCTCATGTGAGGGAAAAAGGATGCCTGTATGTGAAATAGTGAAAATATACATGTAGCTCTCTGCCCCTGCTTTCGGGCACAAAGCTCCTAACTGGGTGTGTTAGTCGCTCAGTCGTTTCCGACTCTTTGCGACCCCTTGGACTGTAGCCCACCAGGCTCCTCTGTCCATGGGATTCTCCAGGCAAGAATACCAGAGTGGGTTGCCATGCCCTTCTCCAGGGGATCTTCCAGACCCAGGGATTGAAGCTAGGTCTCCCGCACTGCAGGTGGATTCTTTACCATCTGAGCCACCAGGGAAGCCCTGTATTTTAGTAAATCGTGTTGGTCTATAAACAAGCTGAACCATCAAAGAAGACCCACCTTGCCTCATGTGGCCAGCTTCTCCAACCATAAACTGACTCGAAGACAGAGGTGGTTTCTCCAGCCTCTCTGCCTCACCTACAAGTCCACCAGTGACGCCTCGGTTAACACTTGTTAACAGGCAACGTTTGATTTCTCCATTCTCTCAGTGAATATGTATAGGGTGCCTGACAATTGCTTCTTTCTTCAACACGTAGCCAGTGAACATCCCCTTTGGAAGGCAACCTGGGTCCCCTGCATTGCAGGCAGATTCTTTACCACCTGAGCCACCAGGGACGCCCGCCAAGTCTTTCATGGGCCATCAGTAAGATCTCTTCGGCAGCTGCTCTAAACTCCACAGTTCTCTGATCCCCAATGCTCCCATCCTTCACGATCTGTTCAAGAAACTCCCAGCAGGCAGGTGTCAGTCCTTTAGGAAGGTGTCCGGTGAACTTGGTCTAAAGAAGCATTCCCCCTCCTTGCCATTCTCCCCTAGGGCGGTAAACATGGCATCACCCCGACTCAAGGAATGACATCACCTGCACGTATGTCAGCATCGGGGTCCTCCAACAGACCACAAGACCAAGACGGTGTCTCCCGCTTATCTAGCAACCCCCATGGCAAGTCCAATGCCCGCCCAGGACTGCCCAGCATGTTAAAACATATGACTGCGCTTCTAAAGGTTCTGACACTCACAGCGACTGGGAGATTGTTTTCCACGTTCCCATCTATCCAGTTGGTCAAGGTCAAGAAATACCGTCCTCGGGGAGCAGAGAAGAGAGAAGGCGTGAAGGGCTGGACAGTGTGTCACCTCATGCAAACACGCATAAGACGAAAGGTCTGTTATTTGCTTAACTGTTTACAATTTGTGAGCTGCAAGTGGAAAAATACACTGGGGCAGACCAACATGGCATCTTCTGTTTGCTTAGCATTGGATGCTGGAGAGAGAGCTGAAGATGAGATAGGGCAAACCCTACATCCTGGGGGCTTCCCAGGTGGCTCAGATGGTAAAGAGTCTGCCTGCAATGCAGGAGACCCAGGTTGGATCCCTGGATCACAAAGATCCCCTGGAGAAGGGCATGGCAACCCACTCCACTGTTCTTGCCTGGAGCATCCCATGGACAGAGGAGCCTGGCGGGCTACAGTCCATGGGGTCGCAGAGAGTCAGACATGACTAAGCAACTAACACCTCTCTGTCCAGGGTTAATTTCAGGGCAGTTTCGATTTTCTGACATAAAGGCCACCGTGAGCTTTAAGGATCCAGGGTTGGGACGGGCTGCCTGTCACTTAAGATGTCCATCCCCCTGCATTCGATTTCAGTGACACATTTCAAATCGCAAACCGCGCCCCTCCCCAGCCCTGCCCTTTCCCCAATCTGTCTGTGATGTCTCACACGATCGCCAAGACACTGAGTAAAATCCCTGCAGCGTGTGGTCTCCATAATCACGGTGTCCAACGAGCCCTATTCACATGGAGAGTCTTAATTACAATGATCACGGCTCTCGAATCAGGCAGAATTAAGAGCTGGAGAGGACCTGGGGATGGGTCCAACCCACTCATTTCACAGTCGAGGGGGCAGGAGGCTGCCTCCCTTGTAAGCACTGTGATTAAAAAGTGGAGGGGGCCCATCCTCGCCCCGGGACGGGTGATGCTGTTTTAGGGTAGAGCGCCATCCTAGCAATCTTCATGAGGGCTTCCCTGGAGATGCAGCGGATAAGAATCCGCCTGCCTGTGCAGAGGACACGGGTTCGATCCCGGGTCCAGGAAGATCCCACGTGGCGTCAGAGCTACTCAGCCCATGCACTTCCCCGGAGCCTCGCAACCAGAGAAAGCCACTGCAGTGAGAAGTCTACTGGTGAGTAGACCCCCCTCCAACCTGCCTCTTTCTGCAGCTAGAAAAAGCCCAGGTGCAGCAATAAAAACCCAGCACAGCCAAAAATAAAAATGAAACAAGGAAGGGGATATATGTAGACATCTGGCTGATTCACAGTGTTGCACAGCAGACACTAACAGCCCGTTGGAAAGCAAAGTGAAAGTGAAGTTGCTCAGTCGTGTCCGACTCTTTGCGACCAGTGGACTGTAGCCCACCAAGCTCCTCCGTCCTTGGGATTCTCCAGGCAAGAACACTGGAGTGGGTTGCCATTGCCTTCTCCATACTCCAGTTAAAAATGTTTGGTGAGCAAAAAAAAAAAAAAAAAAATTAATTAAAAAAAAAAAAGTAGGGACTATTGCTTCTGGAAGCCAGAAATCTTAAAGTCAAGGTGTCCTCCCTGCCTTTGAAGACTCCCGGGGAGGGTGTTCCCTGCTGTGTTCTAGAATCAGAGGGCTCTTGGCCCTCCCTCCCTGACTCGGAGCTGTTGCCAGGCACTCCCATCGCCATCTTCTCCTCGTGTGTTGTCTGTTCCGGCCCTGCCTTGTCTGTGTCTGCACGTGGCATTTGCCCCTCTTAAAGGGGATGTTAGATCACAGCCCGCTCCAATGACCTCATCTTTCCCGACATCTGCAAAGCCCGCACTTTCAAACAAGGTCACCTTCGGAGGTCCTCAGGGTTGGAGAAGGGCAATTCAACTCACCGGGCCGGGTTTATCTACAAAATGAGATGGTCGGGCTTCAGACTTTTTGGCTTTAAGTGTCTAAGTGTTAATCCTAGAAAGAAATAGAAGAAAATTGCTCCAGGTGTGTGTGTATGTATGTGTGTGTGTGTGTGTGTGTATGTGTATGTGTGTGTATGTGTGTGTGTGTATGTATATGTGTATGTGTGTGTGTGTATGTATATGTGTATGTGTGTGTATGTGTGTATGTGTGTATGTATATGTGTATGTGTGTGTATATGTGTGTATGTGTGTGTGTATATATGTGTATGTGTGTCTATGTGTGTATGTATATGTGTGTGTATGTGTGTGTATGTATATGTGTGTGTATTGTGTGTATGTGTGTGTATGTATATGTGTGTGTGTGTGTGTGTGTGTGTGTGTGTGACAGACACACATTTGGAATCCCGAAACAAGAACATTCTAACCATGGGCTGGATGGTTGCTTTCAACCAGGTATTTTATTGTACTTTTCCTTTATACAAAAAACTACTTTCTGTACATTTGCATGAAGCCAGAAGGTGTGTTTTCTGCAGAAGCCACATGCACCCAGGACCCACCCCCCCCCAGAAATGTAAGGAGAATGGTAACCAGATGGGCCCTGGGAACAATTTGCATGCGAGCATCCAAAGCTCTTTCCCAGGAATGGCCCTGGCGGTTCAGTGGTGAAGGATCGGCCTGCCAATGCAAGGGACACTGGTTCGATTCTTGGCCAGGGAAGATCTGACTTGTCACGGGACAGCTAAGCCCGATCACCATCTGACAGGCCACGGGACAGCTAAGCCCCTGAACCACAAGTACTGTGTCCGGGAGTCTGCCTGGAGCCCAGGAGTCACCATGAGACAAGCCACCAGAATAAGAAGTCCGTGAACCACAACTAGAGAAAGCTGGTCCAGCAAGAAAGACCCAGCACACCCAGAACTAATAATATAAAATAAACGACATGATGATCCAAAAATAAACAGTATTAAAAAAACACGAAACTGATGACAAAGGAATCGCTGGAGATGACCAACACCTCACAGAGCATAGTAAAACAGAATAATCTAAAAAGAAAGAAAGCAAGCTCTTTGCCATCCCTGAGTAATGAACTGACTGTTTTCCTTGCCTCTATTTTCCCGGAGCCCAGATTCTTCCCCTCTT
This sequence comes from Capricornis sumatraensis, assembly GCF_032405125.1. Classification (NCBI taxonomy): domain Eukaryota; kingdom Metazoa; phylum Chordata; class Mammalia; order Artiodactyla; family Bovidae; genus Capricornis; species Capricornis sumatraensis. Next base: position 146,050,139 of record NC_091092.1, on the reverse strand, counting down.
TCCTTGTGGTTCAGACTCTCATTTTAAATCTGCTCCAGTCATTAGTTTACACATTGGTGCCACGGCATCAACACCTCAACCATATAAGGGAGAGTCTTAAAAACACACACAAGGAAAAGTAAAGCATTCTTGTTTACAAACTACAAATGGAATACGATGAAATCCTTATCCATTGTAGCAAACATACAAACCAAAGAAATGTTTGTAGAAGAAGAAAAAAAAAAAACAGCAAGTGTCATGATCCAATTTTACGGAGATAAACTGTTAAGTATTAGTTAGGGTGTCTCATCTAGGTTGTTAGGGACCATTATGCGGTGGGTATCAGCAGTTTAAATGAAGCCTGGCAATGTACTGCTATTTTATTACCACCTGAATGAAAATCACTGTTGCTGCATAATCCTTTGATCATAAAAAAAAAGGGAGAAGGTGCCCATGTCTTACAGAAATTAAAAATGATAACAGAAAGTAAGTTATAATGCAGTCACTTAACACAGATCTTACACGGCCTTATTTGGGGTCAACGATATTCAATCTGAACCTCTGAGGTTAACAACAGCGTGTCTCAAAAACACCCTTTCCCCACACAAATCCATCTTGTGATCACTCACAGAATATTAACACTTCTTATTTTGCGGAAGAATCTAAATTTAAGCCATCAATGCAACGCTGTACAGAAGGCAACACCATTTTCAAGGCGTCAGAAACTCTGCAAAGAACGTCTCTATGGTTTCCACTGATGCCAATAACTTCTCAACAACGGGCAGCTCTCCCCCATTCATGCTCATCTACAGAAGTGCAAATCGTATTCCAGGCATCAAATGTTCCAACACTGTCTCAACCCTCATCTACCGAGTGTTCCAACTGCAACGTGATTCTGTCCAGTTGTAGATAAGCTAGCTGCATTTTGCTCGGCACTTTCTTCTGAAACATAGTCACTGAGATTTTGCTGTTCCTGTTTCCCTTTTTTATTTGCTCTGAAGTGCTCCCTTATACAAATCAATTCCATCTTCCTTTGCGGTCAAGAACACAATAATGAGTATCTGCAACACCATCCTCCTTCGCATTACAACCGACATAATTCAAAAAAGCCTGGTTTGTATAAAACAGAGCTTCCAAAATAATACAATTACTACTTCTCATGGCAAACAGTTTCCCCAGTTTTTATGATCATGCCTGGCACACATACTAGGCTAACAGAATCCCAAATGCATGAACTCGGTAGCATCTGACTCTTTGAGACCCCATGGACTGTAGCCTGCCAGGCTCCTCTGTCCATAGGGATTCTCCAGGCAAGGATCAGAGAAGGCAATGGCACCCCACTCCAGTACTCTTGCCTGGAAAATCCCATGGAAGAAGGAGCCTGGAAGGCTGCAGTCCATGGGGTCACTAAGAGTCAGACACGACTGAGCGACTTCACTTTCACGCATTGGAGAAGGAAATGGCAACCCACTCCAGCATTCTTGCCTGGAGAATCCCAGGGATGGGGGAGCCTGGTGGGCTGCCGTCTATGAGGTCACACAGAGTCAGACACGACTGAAGCGACTTAGCAGCAGCAGCAGCAGGCAAGGATACTGGAGTGGGTTGCCATTTCCTTCTCCAGGGGATCTTTCCCACTCAGGGATTGAACCCTGGTCTCTTATATTGGCAGGTGGATTCTTTACCACTCTGCCAAGACAATGAAATTCACTTTTATTTGACAACATCAATGATAATAACATCATCCCTTTTCTTTTACTCTATAAGTTAGAAACCCAAGAGGTATTATTTTTCTCAAATATGGACCCACTGACTGAAAGGGTCTATGCCATTGTGCTGAAGGACGAAATAAACTTAGAATCGGACAGTACAGCGGTGGTTGTCAGGGGCTGGGGGCGGAGGAAATGGGGAGATGGCAACCAAAGGGTCACAACTTCCAGTTAGGAGATAAGGTCTGACAACACAGTGAGTCCCCTACCCATGAACTGGTTCCGTCCGGAGACCACGTTCTTAAGTCCGGTTTGTTCCAAAGTCCATCAGAGTGAGCCCCAGGGCCCAGCTAACACAAGCAGTCCTTCTCTGTCATGGGTTTATAACACATCCACTTCTTTGCAGCGTGAAGGTTCATATGCAGGGGACTCATTAGACTGTCTCCTCCACTTGGACACTGTTGAGAATAGACCTTTCAAGGTGCTCACCACAAATAAGAAACAGTAATTGCATGGTGTAACGGGGCTGGTGGCTAATACCACGGTGGCAGTTATTCTATAATACATAAAGGTATCAAATCACCAGACTGGACACTTTCCACTTTGCCATCCCATGGACTGTATAGCCTACCAGGCTCCTCCGTCCATGGGATTCTTCCAGGCACGTGTCCTGGAGTGGGTTGCCATTTCCTTCTCCAGGGGATCTTCCCGACCCCCGGGTCTCCCGCATCACAGGCAGATGCTTTACCATCTGAGCCACCAGGGAAGTTACCTTCCACTTATAATGTATCAGTCATGTCTCAGGAAACCCATCGTGGGAAGAAAGGATGAGACAGACCAAGAGTGATGAGAAAGCCCCTCGGTTAGCCACCTGACCCTAAACTGTCTTAACCAGGGGCCCCATAAGAATGATGAAGGTGAAAGCCTCTCAGTCGTGTCTGACTCTTTGCGACCCCTTGGACTATACAGTCCACGGAATTCTCCAGGCCGGAATACTGGAGTGGGTAGCCTTTTCCTTCTCCAGGGGATCTTCCCAACCCAGAGATCCAACCCAGGTCCCCCACCTTGCAGCTGGATTCTTTACCAGCTGAGCCAGCAGGGAAGCCCTATAATTGGGTAGCTTAGGCTGCTAGTGTTTCGTCTTTATTTTTGTAAATAGGATACACAGCACGGACTATTAACCAAACTGACAACATTTGGCCTTCTCTGTTGGTCCAGTGGGTAAGCATCCACCTGCCAATGCAGGGGACATGGGTTTCATCGCTGGCCTGGGAACTAAGACCCCACAGGCAACTAAGCCTACTGACCCTACACTCGGTAGGTTTGGAACCGGGAGCCCCAACCACTGAAGCGCACTTGCCCGAGAGCCTGTGTTCTGCAACTAGAGAGTAAACTCCACCCACCCTCCCCAAATCCATTGTTGCAATGGGAAAAAGCCCATGGGTAGCAATGAAGACCCAGCAGCACAGCCAAAAATCAATCAACACATTTCTTCTTAAAAAAGAAAAAAATTGATAAAATTGGGTTAAGTATGAGCTACCAGGGGTTCCCTGGTGGCTCAACTGGTAAGGAATCCGCCTGCGATGCAGGAGACCCCAGTTCGATTCCTAGGTCAGGAAGATCCTGTGGAGAAGGGATAGGCTACGTACTCCAGTATTCTCGGGCTTCCCAGGTGGCTCACCTGGTAAAGAATCCACCTGCAATGCAGGAGACCTGGGTTCGATCCCCGGGTTGGGAAGATCCCCTGGAGAAGGCACTAGCTACCCACTCCAGGATTCTTGCCTGGAGAATCCCATGGACCGAGGAAGCCTGGCGGGCTGCAGTTCATGCGGTCACAAAGAGTCAGACTAAGCAACTAAGCACAAGCACTGAGCAACTAAGCACAGCACCTGAGCTAGCAAAGGGGGATAAAAATGCAGGAGTGTGTGTGTGTGTGTGTGTGTGTGTGTGTGTGTGTGTGTGTAGATGCCTTTGTAATGATGGGGCAAAGTTTACCATCCAAGTCTCTCCATCTCTGCCTCTCCTGTGGGTACCCAGATAAAATGGGTACCAGTGATCCCAGAAGGGACCCAGTCATACCGGTCCATACTCACAAAGCTTTCCTTCTAAGGAGAACAATGGCTCGGGTGAGGCAGGCTTCCTCCCTAAGGAGCTGGTAAGCTAAGACTGAGTATCACAGGAAACACTCTGGTTCTTTTAAAAATAACTTGAGTACTACTTTTTGCTGAGTCTATAACCTACTTTCACATTGGATAAAAAGAGTGGTTCCTTCAATAAGAATTCGCAAGAAAAAAAAACGCAGAGGGTCAGAGACACCCAAAACTCAAAACATACATCAACCGACTGCAACGCACAGACCTTGGGCAAGCTGCTGCTGCTGCTGCTAAGTCGCTTCAGTCGTATCCGAGCAAACTAGTAAAAAAAAACAAACTAAAAATCCTCCGAGTTTCGTGACTTCATTGTTGGTGATACTGAGAAGCTGTCGATAATTTTTAGAGGGAGTAAAGATACAACTGTTACATATGGGGGAAAAAATAGTTCTTTTTCATCTTAAAGTAGTGGACTGACATGTCAGGACATGAATCATACGTCCCCATAATGAGATTTGGTGAGGGAAGGGGCATGGCGTTATATAGGAACATTTAGATCAGGCATTCATAATTGTTAAGGTTGAGTGATGGGGTACTTGGGATTCATTATTCCATTTTCTTTCTTTCTTTTTTTTTTTTCTTGCAAGTACTTGAAAACTTCAACAGTAAAATAATCCCTAAGATTTCAAGCACATAAGTTTAAAAAAACACACACACAAAAGATAAACAAGTTTACAAATCAAAACAGCATATACATCAATCTACAAAACAAAATAAGTAATGCCCCTGTGGTAAAGCATGTGGGATTTATATGTATGAATTTGAAAATAATTTATAGGTACAAGACTACATAAACCCTCTACCAGCCAAAAAATAAAGACATTGCATATAAATCAATGAAGTTAAAACAGTCTTTCATACCACATATAAAAATAAACTCAAAATGGCTGAAAGACTTTATTATAATACATGACACTGTAAAACTCCCAGGAGAAAACCCAGGCACAACATTCTCTGACATAAATTGTAGCAATGTTTTCTTAGGTCAGTCTCCAAAGGCAAACAGATAAGAACAAAAATAAACAAATTGGACCTAACCAAACTTGAAAGCTTTTTTCACAGGAGAGGAAGTCACAAACGAAATGAAAAGACAACCTACAGAATGAGAGAGAAATACATCCAAGAGCCAGGATGGACAAGGGCTTAATTTCCAAAATAAACAAACAGCTCATGCAACCCAAGGACAGAAAATCACAAACAACCCCATCCGAACACGGGCAGAAGACCTAAATGGACATTTCTCCAAAGAAGACATACAGATGGTCAACAGACGCTGAAAAGATGCTCAACGTTGCTAATTATAAAAGAGATGCCAAAAAAAACTGCAAGGAGGTTAGCACCTCACACCGGGCAGAATGGCCACCATCAAAAAATCTACAAACAATTAATGATGAAGAAGGCATGGAGAAAAGGCACCCTCCTCCACTGCAGGTGGGAATGGAAACTGGTGCAGCCCCCAAGAAGAGCAGTAGGGGCTCCTTAAAAGAAATAAAATTAGACCTACCATATGATCCATCAAGCCTACCTCCTGGGAAAACATCTGTAAAAGGCAAAAACTCGAATCTGAAACAATACAGGCATCGTGATGTTCACGGCAGCAATATTCACAGTGGCGAAGAGAGGGAACGTACCTAAGTGTCCATCAACAGGCGAATGTATAAAGATATGCTCCGTACATACAAAGGAACACTACTCAGCTGTAACAAAGATGGAATAATGTCATTTGCAGCAACGCAGTGGGACCCAGGGATGATCACACTGAGTGAATTTAGTCAAAGGCAAACATACAGTACCACTTACAAGTTGAGCCTCGAAAAATAGTACAAAGGCAGTTCTATACAAAACAGATACAGACTCAGAGACACACGAAACAAACTTACGGCTACCAAGAGGGAGAGGCAGGGAGGGATACTGCAGGGATATTCGGAGGGATATTGCACCTGTAGCTTATTTTCAAATTCATACATATAAATCCCACAGGCTTCACTAGAGAGGCATTACTTATTTCATTTTGTAGATCGATGTATATACACTGTTTTGATTTGTAAACTTGTTTCTCTTTGGTGTGTGTGTGTTTTTAAACTTGCGCTTGAAGTCTTAGGGATTATTTTACTGTTGAGATACGTTGCTGTTGAAGGTTTCAAGTCCTTGGGTTAGCAGAGACTACTACATACAGAATAAACAAGGACGTGCTGTAGTACGTTCAGTATCTTATAATAACCGATAGTCAATATCTTATAATGCCCTGTAATAGAAAAGAAAATAAATGGCTAGGGTGTAACGTCCTGAGAGAATTAGTCACAGAAAATAACACTCATGGACATTTGCGGGACATTTGTGATGACCTTAAAGAGGCTTTTGCAGCAATACTTTGGGAAATGTAGAGTTCAGAAGGAGAATCCCTTAGACAGAGGAGCCTGGTGGGCTACGGTCCATGGGGTCGCAGAGTCACACACGAATGAAGCGACTTAGCACGCAAGCATACAGATAAAGATGGACACATAGGTAAATAACTAAATTATTAAAATATTCAGACAATAGTAAAATATACGGAAAATTCAGAGAGAAATTGTACAAATTGTGTAGTGTTTAACCAGTGGCTTATCGGGTGAGGATTGATGCTAACATTTGTTTCAGAAGTTCTCTATTCCTATAAGACGCCTCTCATCCCTTCTTTACAAAGAAAATCACACTGTCCTTAAAATGTCCTTGAAAAGGTTTCATGTGCTTCTGTGTGCTTCACAAAGTGGACTCATAGAATTCCAAACAGGAGGCTTCTCAAGATACGCTGAAATGATAATCACCTGTGTGCATATGATAATTTCATAGCAAGCCCCACAGCCATAATGTTAAGAGGACAAGCTCAGGTTTTACAGTATCAATCAAGGTGAAAAGGTGACCCCGTGCCTATGAGCATTTCAAAATCTACCCTCCCTGTGGCACCAGGGGAAAAAAGGTCAGGAGCCTGTTCCCTCAAATTTGTGCCTCTTGATTAAAAAAATTCTACTCCCTTGAATTTATTCATCCACCTCCACTTTATAATCATAAGGGCTTTGATGTAGGTCATAGCTGAATGGCCTGGTGGTTTTCCCCACTTTCCTTAATTTAAGCCTGAATTTTGCAAAAAGGAGCTCAAGATCTGAGCCACAGTCAGCTCCAGGCTTTATTTTTGTGACTGTATAGGAGATCAAACCAGTCCATTCTAAAGGAGATCACTCCTGGGTGTTCTTTGGAAGGACTGATGCTAGAGCTGAAACTCCAATACTTTGGCCACCTGATGCAAAGAACCGACTCATTGGAAAAGACTGATGACTCGATGGACATGAGTTTGAGTGAACTCCGGGGGTTGGTGATGGACAGGGAGGCTTGGCATGCTGCGATTCAGGGGGTCGCAAAGAGTCAGACATGACTGAGCAACTGAACTGAACTGAACTGATGCTGAGAAAGACTAAACGCAGAAGAAGGGGAAGACAGAGGATGAGATGGTTGGATGGCATCACCAACTTGATGGACATGAGTTGGAACAAAGTCCAAGAGTCAGTGATGGACAGGGAAGCCTGGAGTGCTGCAGTCCATTGGATTGCAAGGAGTCAGACATGATTAGTGACTTAACAACAACAAGAAGAAATAGAAAAATATTGGGATGAACTGTGAAGAGTGAGCCCAAGGCCATTCTGAAACTTGCAGCCCAGGAGGGTTGCAGATTAATGCAACGAGGGACTTAACAACAACAAGAAGAAATAGAAAAATATTGGGATAAACTGTGAGCAGGAGTGAGCCCCAGGCCACTCTGAAACTTGCTGCCCAGGAGGGTTGCAGATTAACGCAATGAGGAACCGTGAGCAACACTGTGACCTCTGCCAGTCCACTGCGGTGCAAGGTGGCATTTTTGCAAGCTGAGTTCCCCCGGGTCAGTGTGCTGAGCAGAGCTGACCCACAAGAGAGGAAGAGGCCCAAGGAAACAGCAGAGTCACATTTGCTGTTCTAGATCTTTCAAGAACAGAATCCTCCTCCCAGGTACAAACCCCGGATGGGACTTTTCCTCGTGGTTCTACAACCGAGGATGGGTTCCCTGGTGGCTCAGCAGTCAAGATGCAGGAGACCCGTGCTCCATCCCACTCCTGGAGAATTTCATGGACAGAGGAGCCTGGTGGGCTACACTTCATGGGGTCGCAGTGAGTCGAACACTACTGAGCCATTGACACGTTCAGCTTCACATGCTAAATATCCACAGCTTCACATCCACTCATCCCTATGTTTGCAAAGGAAAGACTGACAATCGGTGAAGAAATGACGGAGGCGGCACGGAGTCCCCTTATAGAGAAATTCTAAATAATCCAAGTCAATACTCTACCATCCAAGACGACCACCTCCTTGCCTCTGTGCACTTTTAAGTGCCTAGATTACGAAGAACAGTCTGGGCAAATGTGAGCCAGGGTGTGACTTGAATGGGGGAAAAACCCACTTCCTACCTTCACCAGGTTTTGGAAGGTTAACCTTACCCTGTGGGTAGGCGATGCCTTGATAGAGTTGAGAAATTCAGCTGACCTTTCTGGGTTTCCTTGCCCAGACACGAATCCCAGACGACAACATCACTCAAACTCCAACTGGGGCGGGGCGGCGGGGGGGGGGGGGGAACCTCTGTACCTAATATCATGAAGCAATTAATAAAATCACGGAAGATAAGGTCACAGACGAGAGGAGATGGAGCAGATGGGACAGACTAATGAATTTAGCCCGGTGGGCTGCAGGGGCCCTGGGCACAGAAAAGCAGGATTAGGTGAAACCTGGGAAAATCCACACAGATCTGGTGTTTAGCTAACAGCACGGTACCAGTGTTGGCTCCTTAGTTTGACAGACGTTCCAGGGTAAAATAAGACATTAATTAAATATGGGGTAAGCAAGCCGCCTCTGTACTATCTTTACAGGTTTTGGGGGAGGGGGATATCTAGAATTTTTATTTTTTTATTTTTTGGGTGTGCTGGGTCTTCACTGGTGCCTGCAGGCTTTCTTTGGTTGCGGCAAGGGGCGGGCGCTACTTCTAGCCATGGCTTCTCACTGTGATAGCTTCCCTTGTTGCAGCTGCCCCGCTTCTAGGGCACGTGGGTCTCAGGAGCTGTGAGTCCCACACTCGAGAACACAGGCTCAGCAGCTGCGCTGCAGAAGCTCAGTTTGCCCTGTGGCGTGCAGGATCTTCCCAGAAAAGGTGCAAGCCACTAGGTCTTGTCCGACTCTTTGCAACCCCATGGACTACACAGTCCACGGCATTCTCCAGACCACAGTACAGGAGTGGGTAGTCCTTTCCCTTCTCCAGGGGCTCTTCCCAACCCAGGGATCGAACCCAGGTCTCCCGCATGGCAGGCAGACTCTTTCCCAGCTGAGCCACCAGGGACGCCAGGGGATCTCCCCGGGCTAAGGATCAAACCCACGTCTCCTGCACTGGCCAGTGGACTCTTTACCACTGGGCCACCAAGGAGTCCCTAGTTTATTTTTTAAAGATGAGAACAGTGGGTGCATACCTGGGAATAATGCAGGTATGGTTCCATACCGTTTACATGACTTCGGTGACAAAAATGCTTTGGGTTCCCACTGCATGTAAAAGTGATGCTTATTCTAGACTGCAGTCTAGTGAGTGAGCAAGAGCGTTCCGCCTTCATAAAGAAAACGAAGATCACGGCAGCCGGTCCCATCACTTCGTGGGAAATAGATGGGGGAACAGTGGAAACAGTGTCAGACTTTATTTTTGGGGGGCTCCAAAATCACTGCAGATGGTGACTGCAGCCATGAAATTCAAAGACGCTTACTCCTTGGAAGAAAAGTAACCAACCTAGATAGTATATTCAAAAGCAGAGACATTACTTTGCTGACTAAGGTCCGTCTAGTCAAGGCTATGGTTTTTCCAGTGGTCATGTATGGATGTGAGAGTTGGACTGTGAAGAAGGCTGAGCGCCGAAGAATTGATGCTTTTGAAGTGTGGTGTTGGAGAAGACTCTTGAGAGTCCTTTGGACTGCAAGGAGATCCAACCAGTCCATTCTAAAGGAGATCAGCCCTGGGTGTTCTTTGGAAGGAATGATGCTTAAGCTGAAACTCCAGTACTTTGGCCACCTCATGCGAAGAGGTGACTCATTGGAAAAGACTCTGATGCTGGGAGGGATTGGGGGCAGGAGGAAAAGGGGACAACAGAGGATGAGAAGGCTGGATGGCATCAATGACTTGATGGACGTGAGTTTGAGTGAACTCCGGGAGTTGGTGATGGACAGGGAGGCCTGGCGTGCTGTGATTCACGGGGTCGCAAAGAGTCGGACATGACTGAGCAACTGAACTGAACTGAAAGAATGTCCAGGGACATTCCTGGTGGTCCAGTGGCTAAGACGTCATGCTCCCAAAGCAGGAGGCCCAGGTTCAATCCTCAGCGATGGTACTAGACCCCACATGCCACAACTCGCATCTCACAACTAAGACTTGTCATGGCCAGAAAAATGAATGAACTTTTTTTTTTTTAAAAGAAACACAAAGTTTCTATCTGGGATAAAGCTACACTGCAAGGCTTATAGGAAGCAAAGAGACAGCGTTCCTAAAATCGTTTCATCTCCTCCTAGCAATGTGTGAAACACGGCAAGGTGTAATAAACAAGTGCAATTAATTAACGTTTCAAAAAAAGAGAGAGAGAGGCATTGGATTCTTACAGAGAATAATTAAGAATCAAGAGAAAAGGGAGATCAGAGGCAGGTAAGCTGCTTTCATTGCAATTCAGAAAAAATTTGTTAGCGGATTCATGTTGATGTATGGCAAAACCAATACAATATTGTAAAGTAAAAATAATAATAATAATAATAATAAAATTTTTTTAAAATGGAGGTCCAAGTAACACGTTTTACTTTTGATTTTGAAGACTTCTTTCCCCCCTGCATCCCCCCGAGTTCCTTTCATCAGAAAGATTTGCTTTTTTCAATCTCTGTGACACAAAATAAAGTCAGTTTTGAAAATGAAATTATATCTTTTGTTTTAGTAACCTGTTTTTCTTTTTTTTTAAGTAATCTGTACTTCCTTTTTTATGTTTTTTTTTAATTGATGTGTTTTTACTTTATCTTATTTTTTGGGCCACACCAATCAGCTTGTGGGGGCATATGGGATCTTAGTTCCCTGACCAGGGATTGAACCACAGCTTCCTGCATTGCGAGGGCAGAGTCTTAATCACTAGACCATCAGGGAAGTCCCTTAGTAACCTGTTTGATGAAGTGTCTGACTTCTTGAGATTCTCACGAAATGGGCAAAAATAGAGATACCAGGCCCTGAAATTTTCAGGCCTTCCTGGGTAACTCAGATGATAAATAATCTGCCTTCAGTGCAGGAGACGTGGGTTCAATCCCTGGGTCAGGAAGATCCCCTGCAGAAGGGAATGGTAACCCATTCCATTATTCTTGCCTGGAGAAACCCATGGACAGAGGAGCCTGGTGGGATATGGTCCACGGCGTCACAGAGTTGGACAGGATTGAGGCACTAACGCTTTCACTTTCAATCTTCATTTCAAGAACCGTGTTTGAAAGGACTGACCCCCTGTGTGGTCAGAGATGAGTGAATCACAGGCTTTCCCTATGACTTAAGTTTCCTTCTGTATACATGAGTGAATACAAATAGTTACTCAGTTTTTAGAAGTTCGCATAACCTGTGATTCTCAAGTACCATCTTATTTTCTCACAAATATCCCAAGTGCCTATACAGTTGACATAGGTGATTCAATCATGATCTAAGCTCATTTTTATATTCCTGGAATTAAAGGTCGAATCAAATGCACACTTTCGTAGAATTATTACACCTGCCATCTCTCCACGCCCAAAACTGAAACAGCCAGAAAAGGATAAGGCATATTTGAACATATTTTTTTTTAATTTAAGTATTTATTTACTTGGCTACATTGGATCTTAGTTGAGGCAGTTCAGTTCAGGCGCTCAGTCGTGTCCCACTCGTTGCAACCCCATGGACTGCAGCTTGCCAGGCTTCCCTGTCCACCACCAGCTCCAGGAGCTTGCTCAAACTCATGTCTACCGAGTCAGTGATGCCATCCAACCATCTCATCTCTCTGGCACTCAGGCTCGACTCCCTCATGGCATGTGGGATCTTAGTTCCTCGACCAAGGATCAAACCTGCGCCCCTGCCTTGGAAGGCAGATTCTTCACCACTGGACCACCAGGCAAGTCCCTTAAATAGCGTTCTTAATTTGAAGAGAGGATTTGTTTTTCCTACTGAGTAGGTCTGGAAGGAAATCAGACCAGAGGAGGAGGGGGACAGAGGAAAGACGGCTGTGTTTTGTTCTGATCTCCTCCGATGAGATTCAGAGGTGCAGCCAGACCCAGAGGGCACCCCTGGTCCCTCGCCCTGGGGAGGACCCCTTTAGGACCACCTGGGGAATTAATTCCCTCTGAAGAAATGCCACTGATGCGTATCAAGAAAAACCAGAAGAAGCAAGGATGACAGCTCGGGAAGAGATAGCTGTTTCAACAGCAGGTAATCCGGGGAAGACTCCTAGCTGTGACTAAAGCCCCCTCCCTGGGCTCAGCCCCACACTCCAGGGATGTCTGAGGTCTTCACAGATCATACAGAGTTTGAGGCTGTTCTGTGATTTCTCTAAATACACACCATGCAGACAGTGGAAGACGGGAGATACAGTTGACAGTTAAATATGATATTTCAAGCTCCTTTCCCTTTGACTTTTTCCTTCAGCGACCTTCAAAGAGAGAAAAGGTAAATTTACACCTTGGAACGACTTAGCAATAGAACTGTTACCAGTCAGACTTTGTCCATCTCATCAACACATTCGTATCTTTCAGCGGATTCTGTTTCGGTTTTACACAACACAGAGCAACTATTCTCTTTCTTTGTGTGAACACAGGGCCTCCCAGGTGCCCCAGTGGTAAAGAATCCACCTGCCAATGCGGGAGATTGCAAAGTTCGATCCCTGGTTCGGGAAGATTCCCTGGAGGAGGAAATGGCAACCCACTCCAGTATTTTTTTCCCGGAGAATCCCATGGGCAGAGGAGTCTGGCGGGCTGCAGTCCATGGAGTCACAAAGAGTCAGACACGACTGAAGCAACTCAGCACTCACACAAACACATCTAAGTGAACAAGATGGGGTGGGAGGCAGGTTCACTAGGGAGGGAATATATGGATACATACGGCTGATTCACGCTGTTGTACAGCACGAACGTAATATAATAAAGCAATTATTTTCCAATTTTCCAAAAACTGTGCATAAAAGAAATGCACAGGAAATCGGTTGTCTCTACAAATGCCCAACATGTATCCTGACAATTTAGACATATATTCAGAGAATTAGGCAATTTCTTATTAATTTAGATGGGACCAGAATCAATACTCCCCCTCCCCCAAACTCATGAAATTAAAACACAGGCTTATTTGTGTCATTTTCATGTAATTTTGATAACTGTTAATAGCTGATCCCTGTTGTTCATCAGAGAGACTTTTCCATCGATAAAATCATCACACACACTCAGAGACGTCGGTTTATCTGTGAAATTGCTTTAGCAGAATCAATGGAAAACCTCCCCACAAATTGGAAGTGAAGCAACGTGTGAATTGTATGTCCATTCCCATAATACGCCGCTGTTTGATTTCCACTATGACCCGAAATTGTCCGAAGATGCAGATTGAGATGGGATTTCTCCCAGGATAGCCATTATATTAACATGTCTCCTCCATCTTCCTGTTTTTAAAACAATTGGGGCTCCCCTGGTGGCTCAGACAGTAAAAGAATCTGCCTGCCGTGCAGGAGACCCAGGTTCAACCCCTGGGTCGGGCAGATCCCCTGGAGAAGGGAATGGCAACCCACTCCAGTATTCTGTCCTGGAGAATCCCACGGACAGAGGAGCAGGTGGTTCCTTTACCGCTGAGCTGCCAGGGAAGCCGTGGGTGAGCAAACAGTAAATTAATGCAGACAGACCTAGATGGCTAGCTCAGGGCCGGGACACGGGTAGCATCCTCAGCCTGCATAAGGACAGACAGACCGTTTTTCCCGGAAGACCCTGGTTAACTCCTTGCTTCTTTAGCAAATCGTCTCTCTGCGTATTAACCTCAGCAGCCTATGCTGTTGAAGAAGATAAAATTTAACAGGGTGGGAGGAGAAGGGGGCGACAGAGGATGAGATGGTCGGATAGCATCACCAATTTGATGGACACGAGTCTGTGTAAACTCCGGGAGATGGTGATGGACAGGGAAGCCTGAGGTGCTGCAGACTATGGGGTTGCAGAGAATTAGACAAGACAGGGCGACCGAACAACAATATCATCTGAAAAGCATAGAATTACTGCTGCTGCTAAGTCACTTCAGTCGTGTCCAACTCTGTGCAACCCCATAGACAGCAGCCCACCAGCCTCCCCCATCCCTGGGATTCTCCAGGCAAGAACACTGGAGTGGGTTGCCATGTCCTTCTCCAATGCATGAAAGTGAAAAGTGAAAGAGAAGTCGCTCAGTCGTGTCCGACTCTCAGCGACCCCATGGACTGCAGCCCACCAGGCTCCTCTGTCCATGGGATTTTCCAGGCAAGAGTACTGGAGTGGGGTGCCATTGCCTTCTCCCATACAATTACTGATCTTCTAATATTTCAGCTATGCGGCCCTAATAATTGCCTTTAACTCTTGGAAAAATATTGATGAACACTGAATAAAGTTGCCATTTCCCTTATTGTTGGGTGTAGGACACAAGGAATTAGACACACACACACACACATATACACACCCCCATGCACGCACTCAGCCCCATGCATGCACTCACCCCCATGCACGCACTCAGCCCCATGCACGCACTCAACAGCAGGGAGATTCTGCTATAAAACCTCTCTGTTCTTAGTCTTGAGTCTGGCTCCTGTTAGGTGCCCAACCCCCCGGCCCCGTCCTCCACCCACTGTTTTTGTTGGTGGACCCGTCACGTGGATCATATAAGATGAACAACTCGGTCTTCTTCAGTTGTGTCTCAGCCCTCAATAAATGCTGAATAGATGCAAGAAAGGGGAAAGAAGCTGCTCTGGCAACTGAAACACTTCCAAGTCACCTTAGATCCTGTTAGCTCTGTGTCAATAAAATATCATAGAAGCCTTCAATATTACCCCGGTTCCACAATTTAGGGAACACTCGTTACAAAGAATCTCGAATTAGGTGACGTCTCTTGAATCCATCGGCGTGGGGTTTCTCAAATCCTCAGGGTGCCTGTTTTCAGTGTAAGACTCAAGACCCAAGTATGACGAGTGAGGTTTTCCAGAATTATTGGATGTGGGAGTCTCCTTAAAAGAGAACTCCTTAAGGATGTGGTGTGTATATCTCCATACAACGGAATACTCCTCGGCCACAGACAAGAATGAAATCATGCCATCTGCAGTCACGTGGATGAGCCTAGAGAGGACCATACAAAGTGAAGGACGCCAGACAAACATGCCCGGATATCGCTTATACGTGGAAGCTAAAATAGGACGCCAATGAACTGAGCTACAAAACAGACTCACAAAGATGACAGGTACGTGGTTGCCGATGGGGAGAGGGTAGGGGCTTCCCTGGCGGCTCAGATCATTAAAAAAAATAAATAAAAAATCCACCTGCAATGCGGGAGACCGGGGTTCCACCCCTGGATGGGGAAGATCCCCTGGAGGAGGGCATGGCAACGCACTCCAGTATTCTTGCCTGGAGAATCCCATGGACCGAGGAGCCTGGTGGGCTACAGTCCGTGGGGTCGCAAACAGTTAGACATGACTGAGCGACTAAGCATACAGAAGGCAGGGAAGGGATTGGCTGGGAGTTTGCAATTAGCAGAGATAAACTAATATATAAGGATGGAAAACAAAAGTCCTCCTTGTAGAGCACAAGGAGCTATACCAAATAGCCTGTGATAAACTGCCATGGAAAAGAATATGAAAAGCTATACATACATACATATATGTGTGTGTGTGTGTGTGTGTGTGTGTGTGTAATATATATTTATATATATATAAACTGAATCAATTTTCTGCAGAGCATAAATTAACACAACACTGCAGATCCACTATATTCCAATAAAAGAAATCTAAGACAAGGGAATCCCTGATTTGGGAGGTCTTGTCAAAGACCTTAAACAGCTGAAACATACATGAGAGGTGGTGGAGTTTGAGACAACTATCTGAGATTTTATCATCTTTGAGACACTGTTACATGAGAATCCATGGTATTTTTCAGGCCCACAAAATTGCTGAAATACACAACTGTTGCCTATCCATTTTTATAGTGAGTGTATGAAATAGCCATTCATTAGCTAGATTCACTACTTAATGTTTTTTTTTTAAAAAAAAAAAAAAACACAGTATTTTATGGGCCCTCAATTCTTTGTTGAATCAAAATAATGTTTCATATATGTATTTACTCACATGATGTACTAAAATGAAAAATCAACGTTTCACAAATGTATGGTTTGACAACTTTGAAAGCTCCACAAGGCTAAACAAACACGGGATGTGAAGGATTCTATTACACTGTCATGGAAAATCTTCTTAGCCATTTCATTTTGCTCTTCTTTCCTGACTAATGGAAAGAATTATCCTCTACCTAATTACCTTCATTGGTCCTTTAATCCTTTAAGGACCTCTGAGTCCTCATTACTCAGTCAAGCAGAAGAAAGACAAGGAGGAGAGGGAAGGAGAAAAGAAGAAATAAAAAAAGGAAAATTTACAGTATATACGGAGAAATGGGAAGCAGTGACATACACGTGAATTAACTATCTTAACAACCTTCTCATGATCATTTACACACGTAGGCAAGCTTTTTTGAGGAAGCGTAGTGTTGGAGAAGACTCTTGAGAGCCCCTTGGACTGCAAGGAGATCCAACCAGTCCATCCTAAAGGAAATCAGTCCTGAATGTTCATTGGAAGGACTGATGTTGAAGCTGAAACTCCAATCCTTTGGCCACTTGATGCAAAGATCTGACTCATTGGAAAAGACCCTGATGCTGGGAAAGATTGAAGGCAGGAAGAGAAGGGGACGACAGAGGATGAGTTGGTCGGATGGCATTGCCAACTCAATGGATGCGAGTTTGAGTAAACTCTGGGAGTTGGTGATGAAGAGGGAGGCCTGGCGTGCTGTAGTCCACGGGGTCGCAAAGAGTCGTACACGACTGAGCAACTGAACTGAACTGATGCCTAATTCCCCTCTACAATACGAGGACTGAGTTTCCTTCCAGGCTTGCACCTTGAACGTGCTCAAGAAAAGTGATGAAGGTAAGAAAGAATAGGAGTCAGAAACCAGTTTCTAGAAAAAGAGATGCAAACTTGTTAATCGCCCAGTTGCTCTTCCTGCCACTGCTGAAAGGATCTCCATTCCTGAGCCACCACACTGACTTCCCACCCGGAAGAAGACCCCAAAAGACACCTCGCCAAGAGGAGCTACTCAGATGCAGAGACGGGACCACCACCACCGCCCCGGGTCCGTGGTGCCCAGCATTGGTTTCCTGAGACTTCTGTCTGGGCTGACACAGATTCTGGGACTTGCATTCTAAGGGCAGAAAAAACCTATCATGGTTGACTTGATACATATGTTCCCAAATGACATAAGGTTGCCCACTAAGTATCAATTAGTTATGTTTCAGTGAGGGCTGGAATAAGCCTGTTACCATAGCAACACTCAACTTCACTTGAGTGGGAAGTGGGAAGTTTCTGGGGACCATTAAATGGAGATTCTGGAGACCAGCCTGGAAATGGACTGGCCACCGACGACACAGTTTTTTCTGGAAAATGCCCATCAAACTATCCATCCATCCACCCATCTCTCTATATACTCTATATCTATCTCAATCTTATATATTTTTATTGATTCCTTACATACGCTAAGCTTCATTTATGTTATATAAGACAGCTATATTTCTATAATACATTGTTCAGTTTTCAGGTCATGCCTGGCCCTTTTGTGACCCCAGGGACTGCAGCCCACCAGGCTCACGTTCATGGGTGTACTCCAGACACGAATACTGGAGTGGGCTGTCATTTCCTTCTCTCTATAAGACATTAGGTAGCTGAATGAATTTTATTCATTATGGATATAAAGGTTTTCCAACAGATGTTGAAATAAAGCATGTTTTGACGAGTTTTTCTTATCAGTTGTATAAACTATATACAAATTCAATTTTACATATGCATAACACAGACTATATATAAAATAGACAACCAACAAGGTCCTACTGTATAGCATGGAGAACTCTCCTTAACATTTTGTAGTAACTTACAGGGAAAAGAATCTGAAAAGATACCAACACATACACACACACACACACACACACACACACACCTATGTTATATATATATATAAGTTATATATATATATATAAGTTCATGTATACATATGTATATACACTGATATATATCAATATATATCTGAATCACTTAGCTGTACACACTAATGCAACACTGCAAATCAACCAAATTAAAAAATGCAATGTATAAATATAAATATATATATAAATGCAAGACTGAAATAATTATATACACATATATTCAAATTAACTTTATCTAGTTTACTGGATGAAGGCTTTCTAGATATGATTTGCCAATGAAATGATTTTGTATGAGAAACGGCTCTGTGATGTCATCTGTAACTATCCTGAGACCCCCCTGTGCCTACATGGCAGTGAACAGACATGTCAGGGACTTAAAGTCTATTTAAGTCCATTTGCTATTGAGGTCTTTGCTATATATAGGTAGGCGTATGTGTATATATAGCTATTTATATATTTGCTATATAAGTCTATTTGCTATTACGTGCAATCTGATTTCCAAAGAACCCGTGGCTGGAGACACAGTGGCAACTTGGCTCTGGAAACCCTGAGGTGTTAATTCACCACTGACCCGTCTTTTCCAGTGACTGGGATACTGCCCACGCTTCTTGGTAGGTGCGCTGCAGGGAAGCAGTCCACGTGGAACCAGAATCCATGGGAACGGCAGGAAGGCAGGGACCCCAGGCCACAAAGAGATTCTCCTGAGTCGCCCCACTCTGGGGACTTGCAGCTTCTCAGGGTTTAGGGAACATGAACCCCGGCTTTGTCTGCTGTGCTGATACAAAGCTCCTTGGACCATGCCAGGCGAAGTGAATGGCAACAGCCTCTCATCAGCGCCCTTGCACACCGAGAAAGACACAAAGGCTGGCATCTCCTACCAGGCAGATAAAAGGGCTATTTAGTTTTGTCTTTTTATTAAAAAAAAAGAGTGTCTGGTTTGATCCTCACGGGGAAAAAAAAAAAGTCAGTTTCTGCATCCCAGTTATGCAAGCTGGTGGAATATGAATGAACATGAAGGGGCTGTCTGATTTCACTCCTACCTCACAGAGGGGCTCACCCTTGGTGTGCCCAATGATACCCAGCTGGAAAACATCACTCATATCGGAAGAGAAAGCTTCCGGGAAAATTAGAGAAAGTACACGTGCGCCCCTCAATGCACACTCGCAAACTCTTTCAGTCTCACGACTGAGGTCTCAACATCCTGTAATAAATCCTAACAGCAAAGCGCATGAAACAGAATCTGCATATGCATAAATGGACCACTGCCCTGTACACTTATTGTAAGTCAACCAAACACCGATAAAATAAGCAGATACAGGTATATGTATAGCTGGATCACTGTGCTGTACACCTGAAGCTAACACAACACTTTAAATCAACAAAACCCCAATAAAATAAGCAGATACACGTATATGGATAGCTGGACCACTGTGGTGTACCCCTGAAGCTAGCAACGTTGTAAATCAACAAAACTCCAATAAAATAAATAGATACACGTATATGGATAGCTGGCTCACTATGGTGTACCCCTGAAGTTAACGCAACATTGTAAGGCAATAAGACAAACACACTACCCTCCTATGAGTGCTAACAGGTACAGAAACAGTGACTGGATGCCGGTAACTAAGAGAAATGCAAATCAAAGCCACAGGGAGATATCACCTCCAAAGGGTCAGAGTGGCCGTCATCAAAAAAGTCTTGCAAACGGTAAACAGGTGTGGGAAGAAGGGAGCTCTCCCCCACTGTTGGACGGAATGTGAGCTGCTACAGCCCTGATAGCAAACAGGATGGAGGCTTCTCAGAAACCTTAAAAAGAGAACCACCATATGACCCAGCAATCCCACTCCTGGGCATATATTCAGGAAAACACAAAAGCTTTTCATTCAAAAAGACACACGCACCACCCCTCCAACCATAAGATTCACAGCAGCACTATTTACAGTAGCCAAGATGTGGACACAATGCAAGGGTCCATTGATGGCTGAAAGGGTAAAGAAGATGCAATGTACACACACACACACACACACACACAATGGAGTACGACTCAGCCATAAAAAAAAAAAAAAAAAGAATGACACAATGCCATCTGGAGCAACGTGGATGGGCCTAGAGGTGATCATGCCAAGCCAGGTTAGGGAGAAGGAGAAAGGCAAGTATTGTGACATCTCTTACACGTGGAACGGAAAAAAGGGCACAGATGAACTTATCTGCAGAACAGACTCACAGACGTAGAAAACAAACATATACTCTTTGCTGTGTACCTGAAACTAACACAACATTGTAAAGCAACCATGAAACTGAAAGTGTGAGTCACTCAGTTGGGTCCAGCTCTCTGCGACCCCATGGACTGAGGCTCCTCTGTGCATGGGATACTCCAGGCAGGAATACTAGAGTGGGTTCTCCAGGGGATCTTCCTGGCCCAGGGATCGAACCAGGGTCTCCTGCACTGCAGGCGGATTCTTTACTATCTGAGCCACTCGTAAGCAGGTAAATCAACTATACCTCAATTTTTTTAATTTTTTTAAAAAGAGAGATAAGCTGCTGTTATAAAAGAGATGAAGATATACCCATCAGCCCAGGGAACTGTGTTGCATAATGTGTAAACATACCGAATCACTGTGTTGTCCGTGAGAAACTAGGAAAATTATGCAAAGCAACCTAAATTCTTTTAAAAACAAGCTTTTGCTTTCCCACCATCGAGCGCATTCACAGAGGATAAAACTTGAAAGCTCTGCAGCTATCCAGCCTCAGTGGGTTCTGGGCTCCTCACCCCATAACCACCAGCCGCCCCCACCCTCCCAACCCTCTTGGTGGTTTTCCGAGACCACAGTTTGACGCCGCAGGCTGAGCATTCAAAGCTGGCGGGCCGTCAAGGTAACCCAATCTATGTCTCCCGCTGTGACTGTGAACCAAACACTGGTGATACCGACAAACGAGACCTGGAAAATGACACCACGTTCCAATCCCATCACCGCTGTAAGAACACAAGCAAGGGGCTCTTTCCCGAGCTTTGCAAAAATAACCAGGGGCTCCAAGGACACACCTCTCATCACTGCCAATCACACTTTCTGTCACCTTCATTTTTTTTTTTTCTTAAAGGATTCCAAAGCTTAAACAAGTTTGCTTTTTAATGTGAGAAAAATCGGAAGAGAAATTCCACATTTCAGAGGACTGCACTTGGCGGAACAAAATTTCTTTCCCCCATCATCGACCTCCGCAAAAAAAATAAAATAAAATAAAATAAAAGCCGTAATCTGCCAAACAAAAATAAAAGTGGTTTGCAAAGGGGAAAGGGGACGGTGTAAATTGGGAGTTTCGGATTAACAGATACACACTAAAGTGAAAGTCAGTCAGTCGTGTCCAGCTCTTTGCGACCCCATGGACTATACAGTCAGTGGAATTCTCCAGGCCAGAATCCTGGAGTGGGCAGCCTTTCCCTTCTCCAGGGGATCTTCGCAACCCAGGGATCAAACCCAGGTCTCCCCCATTGCAGGCAGATTCTTTACCAGCTGAGCTACCAGGGAAGCCCAAGAATACTGGAGTGGGCGGCCTATCCCTTCTCCAGGGGGTCTTCCCAACCCAGGGATCGAACCCAGGTCTCCTGCATTGTAGGCAGATTCTTTCCCAACTGACCCACAAGGGAAGTCTCATAGACACACATTACTATGTATAAAATAGATAAACAACAAGGAGGTACTGAAAAGTGCAGGGAACTATACTCAATTATTTTATAATCATCTGCAAAAGAAAAAAAAAATATATATATATATGTATGTACATATAAGTGAATCACACACTTGAAACGCAACTTTGTAAACCAGCTAGGAAAAGTGAAAAGTTAAAGTCTCTTCAGTCGTGTCTGATTCTTTGTGACCCCAGGGACTGTAGCCCACCAAGCTGCTCTGTCCATGGGATTCTCCAGCCAAGAATACTGGAGTGGGTTGCCATTTCCTTCTCCAGGGGATCTTCCCAACCCAGGGACTGAACCTAGGAATCCTGCATTGCAGGTACATTCTTTACCATCCGAGCCACCAGGGAAACCCAACCCTACAAATCAGCCATATTTCCATTTTTTTTTTTTTTAAAGAGGAAGATAAGTCAGGATGGGGGATGAGTGCTTACAGGAACCTATAGAGAGCCAAGTGCACAGAATGAAAGACTAGAATGGGGGTGGTCGGGGGAAATGGCAGGTTAGCAAATCCATGCTTATAAAGTTGAGGTAAAGTATTCTTGCCTGGAGAATCCCATGGACAGAAGAGCCTGGCAGACTATACTCCATGAGGTTACAAAGAGTCAGATAGGACTGAGCCACTAACGCTTTCACTTTCAAAGCAAGGTGACAATGTTTTAGACCTGCTGTATAATGTTGTAGCTACACCCGACAAGACTGTATGATACACTGAAACCCAAGCTAAAAGGGTACATCTGTTTTCCCCTGTTCTTACCACAATGCCATAAGATGAAAAGGTCTTCCCTGGTGGCTCAGACGGTAAAGAATCTGTCCCCAGTGCAGAAGACTTGGGTTCAGTCCCTGGGTTGGGAAGATCCCCTGGAGAAGGGCATGGCAACCCACTCCAGTATTCTTGCCCGGAAAATCCCAGGGACAGAGGAGCCTGGTGGGCTACATACGGTCCATGGGGGTCACAAAGCATCATACACAACTGAGCTACTAAGTTTCCTAAGATTAAAAAGATGTGCCTGGGGTGGTGGCCTCAAGATCAAATGATGACTTCGTCACCCAATGGGATATCAGCCTCTGGAAACCAAAATGTTCACCAATGTTGACACGTCAAACCAAGTTCCAACTGTCAGCCAAAACACTGTCATCTGTTAATGGGAAACCATTATACTCAATGCACATTTTAAAGAAAATCACCAGAGCTCTGGGTTTCTCACCCTCATTTCTGAAGACCTGTAAAAGCACCTTGCTATTTCCTGAATACCATTCTGAAATGAGGGCTTCCCTGGTGGCTCAGACAGTAAAGAATCAGCCTACAGTGCAGGAGATCTGAGTTCAATCCCTGGGTCAGGAAGATTCCCTGGAGAAGGAAATGGTAACCCACTCCAGTATTCTGGCCTGGAGAATCCCATGGACAGAGGAGCCTGGAGGGCTACAGGCCTGGGGGTCACAAAGAGTCAGATGCAACACATCCTGAAATCAAGACTTGCCTCTTTGAGATGTCTTCCAGTGAGGCCCTACGGGGTTTTCTCTTTCTCAAGCCTTTCCTAAGACACTTATTCTTTCCTGGAATCAATTTAATAATACCTCATCTTAACTGTATATTTTATGTTTGCTAAGGTTTGGTTTCTGTTCTATCCCTTCTGGGGAGCAGGGAGGGGAAGGCTGGACCAGATTCAGGTCAGTTTAGTTGCTCAGCCATGTCCAACTCTTTGCGACCCCATGGACTGCAGCACGCCAGGCCTCCCTGTCCATCACCAACTCCCAGAGTTAACTCAAGCTCACATCCATCCATCCAGTCGGTGATTCCATCCAACCATCTCATCTTCTGTTGTCCCCTTCTCCTCCTGCCTTCAATCTCTCCCAGCATCAGGGTCTTTTCCAATGAGTCACTTCTTCGCATCAGGTGGCCAGAGTATAGGAGTTTCAGCTTCAGCAGCAGTCCTTCCAATGAACGTTCAGGACTGATTTAGAGACTCCTTCTGGAAACTGATTGGCCCATTTCCACAGGCAGAGGGCGCTCCAGAGTCCTGCACACGGAGAGCAGTTGCTCTCAACAGTGAATGTCTGAAGTTTGAAACCAGAGCCCCAAGTGGCCTGGATATATTCTCCACTCAGGCACCAATTTTACGAGCCTTTTATTTCATTTTTGTGTCATATGCCCACCGCAGACATAAATCCTTCTCACAGCCTAGATATTTGTTCGCAGCCTATAAATTGCCAACTTCTTTCCTTGGGCTCAAAAATCACTGCGGATGGTGACTGCAACCACGAAATTAAAAGATGCTTGTTCCTTGGAAGGAAATCTATGACAAACCTAGACGCCACATTAAAAGGCAGAGACGTCACTTTTCCAACAAAGGTCCATATAATCAAAGCTATGGTTTTTCCAGTAGACATATGTGGATGTGAGAGCTGGACCATAAGGAAGGCTGAGTGAAAAGATGTGATGCTTTTGAGCTGTGGTGTTGGAGAAGACTCTTGAGAGTCCCTTGGACTGCAAGGAGATCAAACAGGTCCATCTTAAAGGAAATCAACTCTGAATGCTCATTAGAAGGACTGATGCTGGAGCTCCAATCCTTTGGCCACCTGGTGCAAAGAACTGACTTATTGGAAAAGACCCTGATGCTGGGAAAGATTGAAGGCAGGAGGAGAAGGGGGTAACAGAGGATGAGATGGTTGGATGGCCTCACTGACTCGATGGACATGGGTTTGAACAAACTTGGGGAGACAGTGGAGGACAGGGAAGCCTGCTGTGCTGCAGTCCAGGGGGTCGCAAAGAGTCGGGCACGACTTAGCAAATGAACAACAACCACCACCACTTTCCCCCACCCCTCTCCTTTATTCATTTGCGCTAATCTGCCCCTCTCCAAGAGAATAAGAGGAAGGATTTCCCATCCTGCCATCCACTGAACAAAGAACAGAAGAGGCTTTGAAAGGCCAAATGTAGGTTGTTTAGAGAGGGAAAAAAAAATGACAAAACTGGAAAATATTCGTGCCATGAATGGCCCATGAATGGTTTACAGGCCACAACAGATGACCTAATTGCCTACAACCACGGGGGCTCAGTTTTGAGAGCCTCACTGTCTCCCCGTCTCTGCACACAAGCGGAATATTTTATTTGAAACTGGTAGCTGACACGCTGAAGAAATCAGCTGTTGCTACGTTAGAAGGCATAATCTGTCTCAGAAATTTTTTAAAGTCCTTAAGCAGATGATCAAGTGTCACTTCTGAAAAAAAAAAAAAATACGGCATCCAGAATTCTTTTTTTTTTTAATTGAGCAACTGATTTAAAGCTGAACATATTTCTCTCATTTGAAAATAAAGGCATGCTGTGAAGGATGGAGAATATTCAGAAAGAATACAGTCATCGTTGATATATAAAAAATCTGGTCCTTGCCCTTGACTTTCACATACCAAAAAAAAAAAAAAAAAATCAACTGTCGTCAAGTTTCGGATTTAAATGTTTTCATCAGAGAAGCCTGTCTTCAGAGTGAGGTCATTTAAAGGACTTTAAATATTTTCACAGGGTCGCTTCATTTGAATCACATAAATTCTGTCAACAGGTTGCACCATCGACAATACTCAGGCTGTAACAAAGGTTGAGAATCTGGAGTACCAATTAAAACGGAAGAACGGTGAGCCCCCTGCCAGATTCCATGCACTTGAATATTCACTTTTGTGAGAACCGTCTCTGTGTTTTTGTTTTCTGGTCCAGGCATCAAAGCCCAGTGTTCTAAAGAGTTCTTACAGAGTTGCCTGCGCATTCTGAAAAGCAACAAAATCTCTATAGACAGGAAATGCTCTTGTCTTTGTATGGAAACCAGAAGCTTTCCACAAATTACTGCAAAGAAAAAAAAAAAATGAAAAGGCCAAGTTCAAAAATAAAAGAAAAACACCAACTTGCTGTTGGTCTACATGCCAGGCCAAAAAATAACTTGACAATTCTGCACATGTATTCACTTGTGAATTTTATAGGATCATACCTGCTCTGTGCTTCTTACAGAACAATTCCTCATTTATCAAGCACGTTATCTATTCTTAAGACTGGGATAAAAAATTACCTGGATAGCTGGATTTAGGGCTAAATGTACATTCAGCATTCTTTTATTTAGGGGAAAAAAATTACGAAGGAACGTTAACAATTCTTCCACCAAAGAAAAACATGTCAAAGCACCTTGCAAACAGCATCAAAGCACGGCTGTTGTTATGAAAATGCAATGATCATTAACTCCTCGCTCAAAATCATACCGGTTTCCAAAAAATTTAATGTGTCATTTTAATCCAGTAATTTAAAACTGATGAAGTAATTTTCCACTTGCTACATCCTGGCCCTCATTTTTTTTTTTTCCTTCCATGTCAAGGAAAATACTCTTTAAAAACTATCAATTACATTTCTTTGAGTAATAGAATACTGAGGTTCTCATCTTGGAAAAATAATTATTTGTAAAGGCCTCTGTTAGATGCTTCTGTTTTTAATATCGGGGCAGGTTTCTAAAATTCAATATTTTGTTAAAAAATCTGGATATAAAGGATGAATGCAACCATGTGCCATAAACGCCCGGCTTCCCACACACACACCTTGTGCCGCATTCAAACACGGGCACCAGCCCTGAATATTTTCGAGATCGCTAGTAACCTCTTCCCAACGCGGATGGGAGGCCAGCAACCTGTCCCCTACCCCACCCCCCAATGTGCCCCAACACACATGCAGATTTCGGGGCCATCAAAACCATTTCCCCTGGCTCCGCCAGCCCCGAGGTAAAACGCGAAAGCATCTCCATTCAAATCACGCCGCTCTCCCAAGCAGCTGAGGTTGCTTTGTTCCGCCGGGAAGTCAGGTCTCGACACCCCGGTCGTTTCATTTCTAGCCGAAGGAGGTGCCCACCAGACGGTGCCTGACGCCTGCGCTTCTGGTCTGGCCTGCAGAGACCTCCACGGACTCGAAATTCGGCCCCGTGAGGATCACTAAGTCTCCCCAAACTTTTTTCTTCGTTTTTCTTCCTTCCCCACCCCACCTCCTTCTGCGTCCTGTTCCTCAAATCAGGGGACAAGCTTGACTCAGAAAAGAAGCTAGGTCGGCACCACCTCGCACCGGGACACGGGGTAAATGGAACGCGCTCAGAAGGTGGAAACCCGGTCGGCCAATGGATCCTTTCCAAAACTATAGGATATCACAGAAAGCTATTTCACCCCACTGACCAAATGGAAGGAAAGAAAAAAGGAAAAGAAGGCAAATCAAAATGAAAGGAAGCATCCGTACTACCACCTTGCGGATCCTGCTCGCAAGGACAGCACCTGCTTCCTTCGCTACTCCCCCCTGCCCCCCGCCCCCGACACCCCTCCCCCCAAATTTCTTAAGTTGAGTCCACCTGAAAGACGGGCTCGCCCCGGGACCCGCCCGCGCTCCGGGTTTCATACATTACGCGCGCACACGGCGTGCGCGCGCGACATGCCAGCCTCAGCTCCAGGTTATGGGGTTGGGGGGGTCCACCCCCATCCCGGACCCCCGAGACGCTGCCTGCTGCCCGCCTCCCCCCACGCCAGCCCCGAAATAGCAACCTGGTGGCTCCAGAAATAAAGTTAAAAAAAAAAAATATTTTTTTTTTAAGAGGCCCACACCTGCTGGTCGGATCCGAGGAATGAGTCCGAAGCCGAGGAAACCCGCAGCCAAAAAAAAAAAAAAAAAATCAAAACCCGCTGAGAAAAGGGGAGGCGGGAGAGACGCAGAGGACGGCCGGACGTCCGTTCCCAGGGTGGTCCCCCAGCTGGGCCCCCGGTGGGAGGGGGGTGGTCCGTGGGTCGGGGTGGGGGGGTACCCCGGGACCCCGCCGATGGGGGAAGATCGGGTGATGTATGTGTGCGAGAGAGAGAGAGAGAGAGAGAGAGAGAGAGAGAGGCGCCGGAATGGTGCGCCCGGGCCCAGGGCTGCGCGGGGTACCCGCGTCCGAATCTGGAGGTGCAACCCGCCTCCCACCCCCGCAACCCGGGAAGGCCGCCCGGGAGGATCGGAGGGGAGAAAGCCAGCCTCCTGGGTTCTCGGCGGGAGGAAAAGAGCCGGGGGGGTCCAGGCCGGGGAGGGGGTGAAGAGAGAGGGGCGCGTCTGGGAGACAGAAAGATGGGTGCGCGCCGGGAGAAGGCGGCGGGCGTCCTGGGGGCCGGAGGGGGGCAGGCAACTGTCGTGCCTGGGGGCTCGGCGGGGGGGTGGGTTGCAGCCGGGGAACCTCAGCCTCTCCTCCTTCCTCCAGCTCGAGACCCCCCCCGCACCGTCTGCAGCCGAGCGGCGCACACACACACACCCCACCACCATTAACACCTCCCCAGACCCGGTCCCCACCCCGCGCGCCCGCAGGTCCGGCCACTCAGGCCCAGGGGGCAGCCCGCCGCCGCCGCCGCAGCCGCCTGGGGGAGGGGGCTGGCTTTTGTCCGGCTCTCCCAACCCCTCACCCACCTCCGGGTACCCCCTTCCCCGCCGCCCCATCTCCAACTCCCCCTCCCCAGGCGGCGGATCTTGGCCACCAGTTCCGCCCGCTGGAGGTGGCGGCATAACCAGGCCGAGGCGCGCGGGAATGCCTTGTGGGGTGGAGTTGGGGGGGGGAGTTTCGGTGCGGGGAGGGGGGGAAACGGGAGGTGGTCGGGACGAAATCGGATTGAAAGCGTGGGGAGGGGAGGGCGGGAGGAGAGCCGCCGGCTTTTAGGTCGGGGTGGGGGGCGCTTCTGTGGGCCACAGGCTGTGAGGGTGGTCCTCAGATCCCACAGACTCCCCAGACCCCCAGCCCCAACCTGGGACGAAAGGGCTGGCCCGCCGCGCGCCCGGCGGCGGCGGTGGTGGTGGTGCTCATGCGGGAGCAGGAGAGCGAGCTCTGCTCTAGAAAATCGGGGTCCTCCAAGGGGCACGGATGGGGTCGGTCCGCACCCCCACCCGAGACCCCGGCCTAGAGCGCCCCGCGAGGGTGCCCGCTGCTAAAGCAACTTTTGTGGTTCCTGGGGCCGAGCGGACAGCCTGGGGACCGTGCCGCGCGCGGGAGCCGCGTGCCCCTCGAACATGTCCAGGCCAGACCCCCCACCGCCCCGCTCCCCCCCCCCCCGCCACCAGCTGCCCCCGAGTCGCTCCCCCCCAGCACCCTCCACCTCGCGCCGCTGGCTTTTTCTCCCAGCCCACACGCACGGGAAGAGGAAGATTGCGGGGTGCAGGTAGCCCGCCCCCCTCTTCCCCCCCCCACCCAGCTTGGCAGAAGCCGCGCGGAGCTAACCATCAATCCGTCTTCACCCCGGGGTCTCCAGCGCGCCCCGGGTCGCTGCCCAGCAAACCCCAGCCCGGTCCTAACCAGTCACGTGCGTTATTCAGCGCATCACACAAGCCCGTCACCTGCTCCCAAGGCCAGCAGAGGAACGAAGGGAGAAAAAAAAAAAAGGAAAATCGGTTAATGCAAGCCCAGCCAAGCCTGTTTTTTGTGTGTGTGTTTTTTTTCCTCTTCCTGGTTAACCGCCCCCCCCCCAAAAAAAATGCACCCCAGGAGGTGGCAGCTGACAGTTTTCCTTAAAGAAGGAGGGAGGCAAAAAAAAAAAAAGGCCATGGTTGCTCACAGTTTCCATTAAGTCCTCCAGGCTGCCTCGCCAGTCCCGCTTTGCAGAGAGCTAGCGCTTCGGTCTTCCTGTCCCTGTACTGCAGATATATATTTTTTTCCTCCCCCTTTCTCTCTCGGCCACACTCTTCTCTGTTTATTTGTATGTAACACAGCGCTACTTTGTAAACAGCAAACACGGCCCCGGCGCCGTTCAAACAGCTGATTGCAGCCAAAAGGCTTCCATCCCCACGGTGGTATATCGCGATTTTTCTAAGTCAAAAGAAAAAAATAATAATAATAATATAACGTTTGTGTCGAGATGTGCACGGAGCTGGCAGACGACACGCACGTCCACACTCCCACCCACACCTAAGAAATGGAGCGACAGAAGAAAGTCCTATTGAAAATTTCAAAATTAGGGGTAAAAAAATAATTTTAAAAAATGTCGGATGAAGTGAAGCGCAAACGTTAGCAATCAGGCTTATTAGCATCCTTTTTCTGGGAAGCACACACGAGTCCAATCGTTTAAAAAAAAAATTTTTTTAAGACTTTAAATGAAAAATAACCCAGAGACGTATATCTTAAAACGGCACCTACCTCAGCCGTGGAGAAGCCGCATCGGTTCTGAGTGTTCCTGTTAGACATCCAGATTTTTCCAGGGAACCCTGACCGGTGCTTATGATTCAGGAGGATGTGTATAAGTCCAGACGCCTGGGGTTCTGTCGAATCCCAACCAGATTTGCACACCGTCCCCCACCCCCAACCCACGTCCCCAAAGGAATGCGAGGACCACCGACCCCGGCCGTTGGCAGGAAAATTCGGTGTTTCTGCCGTAAATAATCTGACGGGGAGGAAGAAACGGGGACGCAGGCGGAGCTCGAAGGGCAACGTGAGGTCTGAATAGCGCTCTGTACGGAGAGACAGAGACCCGGGCTGCAAGAAAGAGAGAGAGATTGAAGCGAAAGGTCCTGATGGCTCCCAGCTCGCCCTCTGCTATTGGACCAAACTGAATGAAATTTACAAAGCCAGCAGCCAATAGATCTCCGCAGTCGGCCCCGTCACTACAGAAACCACATCCGCGGCTACAAAGCGCTTGCAAAGAGCAGCTAATCCCAGTGCAAACCAGCTCGAACGGAGAGATTCCCCGGGTGTGCCGGGGGTGGTGAACAGGTGAGCCGCGTCTCCCTGGGTCCCCAGTGCCCGAAGCGCGGGGGTTGGGGGTGGGGGGTGGGGAGGTGAGAGCTTCCTGCGCTCCTAGGGCACCCTTCCGAGATAGCAAACGTGCCGCCGTATTTGCAAACAGCTTTAACCCTTTACTGCCGGGCTAGGCGAGAGCCAGAGCGCCAGCGGTGGTAGCGATTCCCTGGGCGTCAGGCAGACAAAAGTGTTACTGTTTCCTGACTGATGGTAATGGGAAGCGATGACACAGAGATACACAGATGAACACAGAGATACGTACACACAGTCACAGACAGATACACACAGTCACAGACAGATACCCAGACCAACACAGAGATATATACACACAGTCACAGACAGATACACACAGTCACAGACAGATACCCAGAACAACACAGAGATACATGCACACAGTCACAGGGAGATACACATAGTCACAGACAGATACCCAGACCAACCCAGAGATACACACACACAGTCACAGGCAGATACACATAGTCACAAGCAGATACACAGTCCTACACAGAGATACATACACACAGTCACAGACACACACAGTCACAGACAGATGCCCAGACCAACACAGAGATACATACACACAGTCACAGGCAGATACCCAGACCAACACAGATACACACACACAGTCACAGACACACAGACCAACACAGAGATACATACACACAGTCACAGGCAGATACACAGACCAACACAGAGATACATACACACAGTCACAGGCAGATACACACAGTCACAGACAGATACACATAGTCACAGGCAGATACACAGTCCTACACAGAGATACATACACACAGTCACAGACACACACAGTCACAGACAGATGCCCAGACCAACACAGAGATACACACACACAGTCACAGACAGACACACAGACCAACACAGAGATACATACACACAGTCACAGACAGATACACACAGCCACAGACAGATACCCAGAACAACACAGAGATACATACACAGTCACAGACACACAGACCAACACAGAGATACATACACACAGTCACAGACACACACAGTCACAGACAGATACCCAGACCAACACAGAGATACATACACACAGTCACAGACAGATACACATAGTCACAGACAGATACACACAGTCACAGACAGATACCCAGAACAACACAGAGATACATGCACACAGTCACAGGGAGATACACATAGTCACAGACAGATACCCAGACCAACCCAGAGATACACACACACAGTCACAGGCAGATACACATAGTCACAAGCAGATACACAGTCCTACACAGAGATACATACACACAGTCACAGACACACACAGTCACAGACAGATGCCCAGACCAACACAGAGATACATACACACAGTCACAGGGAGATACACATAGTCACAGACAGATACCCAGACCAACCCAGAGATACACACAGACAGTCACAGGCAGATACACATAGTCACAAGCAGATACACAGTCCTACACAGAGATACATACACACAGTCACAGACACACACAGTCACAGACAGATACACATAGTCACAGGCAGATACACAGTCCTACACAGAGATACATACACACAGTCACAGACACACACAGTCACAGACAGATGCCCAGACCAACAGAGATACACACACACAGTCACAGACACACACAGTCACAGACAGATACCCAGACCAACACAGAGATACATACACAAAGTCACAGACAGATACACATAGTCACAGACAGATACACACAGTCACAGACAGATACCCAGACCAACCCAGAGATACACACACACAGTCACAGGCAGATACACATAGTCACAAGCAGATACACAGTCCTACACAGAGATACATACACACAGTCACAGACACACACAGTCACAGACAGATGCCCAGACCAACACAGAGATACATACACACAGTCACAGGCAGATACCCAGACCAACACAGATACACACACACAGTCACAGACACACAGACCAACACAGAGATACATACACACAGTCACAGACAGATACACATAGTCACAGACAGATACACACAGTCACAGACAGATACCCAGACCAACCCAGAGATACACACACACAGTCACAGGCAGATACACATAGTCACAAGCAGATACACAGTCCTACACAGAGATACATACACACAGTCACAGACACACACAGTCACAGACAGATGCCCAGACCAACACAGAGATACATACACACAGTCACAGGGAGATACACATAGTCACAGACAGATACCCAGACCAACCCAGAGATACACACAGACAGTCACAGGCAGATACA
Organism: Capricornis sumatraensis; assembly: GCF_032405125.1. NCBI lineage: Eukaryota > Metazoa > Chordata > Mammalia > Artiodactyla > Bovidae > Capricornis > Capricornis sumatraensis. Next base: position 146,017,326 of record NC_091092.1, on the reverse strand, counting down.
CATAGTCACAAGCAGATACACAGTCCTACACAGAGATACATACACACAGTCACAGACACACACAGTCACAGACAGATACACATAGTCACAGGCAGATACACAGTCCTACACAGAGATACATACACACAGTCACAGACACACACAGTCACAGACAGATGCCCAGACCAACACAGAGATACACACACACAGTCACAGACACACACAGTCACAGACAGATACCCAGACCAACACAGAGATACATACACAAAGTCACAGACAGATACACATAGTCACAGACAGATACACACAGTCACAGACAGATACCCAGACCAACCCAGAGATACACACACACAGTCACAGGCAGATACACATAGTCACAAGCAGATACACAGTCCTACACAGAGATACATACACACAGTCACAGACACACACAGTCACAGACAGATGCCCAGACCAACACAGAGATACATACACACAGTCACAGGCAGATACCCAGACCAACACAGATACACACACACAGTCACAGACACACAGACCAACACAGAGATACATACACACAGTCACAGGCAGATATACAGACCAACACAGAGATACATACACACAGTCACAGGCAGATACACACAGTCACAGACAAATACACATAGTCACAGGCAGATACACAGTCCTACACAGAGATACATACACACAGTCACAGACAGATACACACAGCCACAGACAGACACACAGACCAACACAGAGATACATACACACAGTCACAGACAGATACACACAGCCACAGACAGATACCCAGAACAACACAGAGATACATACACAGTCACAGACACACAGACCAACACAGAGATACATACACACAGTCACAGACACACACAGTCACAGACAGATGCCCAGACCAACACAGAGATACATACACACAGTCACAGACAGACACACAGACCAACACAGAGATACATACACACAGTCACAGACAGATACACACAGTCACAGACAGATACCCAGACCAACACAGAGATACATACACACAGTCACAGACAGACACACAGACCAACACATAGATACATACCCATAGATATACGTAGATAGATACAAAGATGGACAGGCAGACAGACTGGCAAGTACGTTACCGTTTCTGCCTGGTACTGGGAAGCAATGGTTTGTAGATTAATGCATACATAGATTCCTGAGTAGGCAAAGTGAAAGTGAAGTGGATCAATCATATCCGACTCTTTGTGACCCCGTGGACTGTAGTCGCCCAGGCTTCTCTATCCATGGGATTTTCCAGGCAAGAGTGATGGAGTGGGACTGACAAAACCTGTTACTGTTTCTGGATGGTGTTGGGTTTGTCTTTCTCTTTCTCTTTAGCCAGTAAGTTGTGTCAGACTCTTGCCACCCCGTGGATTGTAGCCCACCAGGCTCCTCTGTCCATGGGATTCTCCAGGCAAGAATACTGGAGTGGTTTGCCATTCCCTTCTCCAGGGGACCTTCCCGACCCAGGGATCGAACCCCAGTCTCCTACACTGCAGGCAGATTCTTTATCAACAGAGCTACTGGGAAGCGATGACATGGAGATAGAAAGGTGGATAGATAATACACAGAAGGATGGATGGAAAGATGGAAGGTTGGATAGATGGATAGATCGCTGCATGGTCAGATAGATACCCATATACATACAGTGATACACAGATCGACACACAGATAGCTATCTGTATCCTTCTGTATAACAAATGACAATGAAGACCCATAAAGGAGAGAACCTCTTTTCTGTCCAGGTCATGGGCTAATATTAATCCCTTTGGGGGTCTGTTTTTTACACGTAAGAACGTATGGTTTTGATGAATAAAACACGTCATGGTTCTGATGAATAAAATAGTGAAGACATTGGTGGCGTCTGTCATGTACTTTGAAACGTCCCTCTTCACTTTTGCGATCTTTTCCAGCCAACTACACGTTTGTGGCCAGGACCTGGTTTTCATCACTGGGTTGAGGTTGAGTTGGCTGTCCACTGGGTGATATCTGAGGCTGCTTACTGCCCGCAAAGTGCAGAAGGCAGTAGAGTATGGTGGCAAGCGGCACACAGATTCCCAAACTCGATTCCTTGGGTTCCAGTGGCCTGTGACCTTCGGGGCGTGTGCTGAGATGCTGTGTCTGGGTTTCTGCCTCTGTGACGTGGAGCAGATGAAAGTCATCACCTCATGATATCCTTGTGATGTGATGAGTGATACAGGGCTCAGGCATGTAAGATGCTGTAAATAAATGTCTGCTTCTGTTAATCACCTTATTTTGTAGACCTATGGCTTTGTGTCTTGGAAGACAAAGATGATGTCTCCTATCCATAGGACATGCTCACAAGTGCTCCAGAATCCCATCCGCTGTCTTATTTGGTGTGATGGGACAGTTAGGGATTCCTCACAAGTTTTAAGAGAAAGACACTTCAGGGACACAGTCTATAGAGGGGAAGGTGATGCACACTGATTTAGGGGACCCAGTTTAAGATCAAGTGTCCGATCTGTGCTAGCCGTAACCTTCTGGAAAGTCTGTTAGGGTCGGTGAACTTTAGGGAATAGATCCTTTAAACAGAGATTAAAATAGCTCTCCTGTGGGTCCCTCGGGATGGCTAATGAGATAATATGCACGAAACACCCTTTACCAAAAAGAGCTGTAAATCTCATATGCATAAAGAGGTTACTATTTCAATCACTGTTATATATACATTATATGTACACAAAATAGATACACAGTCTAACAGTAGAAGAAACGTACATATGATTTATATAAATATTTATTTTCTTCTATCATTGAATAGAAGAATAGACTTCCCTGGTGGCTCAGACGGTAAAGCGTCTGTCTACAATGCCGGAGGCCTGGGTTCAATCCCTGCGTCGGGAAGATCCCCTGGAGAAGGAAATGGCAATGCACTTCAGTACTATTGCCTGGAAAATTCCATGGACAGAGGAGCTTGGTAGGTAACAGTCCATGGGGTCGCAAAGAGTCAGACACGACTGAGCAACTTCACTTTCACTTTCTTTTTATCATTGAATAGATATTTAAAATCCAATAACAGTATCGCCAATAATAGCTTTCCTTCCAAAGTAGTAAAACATGTAACTTCAGATACAAAGGGCTTCCCTTGCGGCTCAGCTGGTAAAGAATCCACCTGCAATGTGGGAGACCTGGGTTCAATCCCTGGGTTGGGAAGATTCCCCCAGAGAAGCCAAAGGCTACCCACTCCAGTATCGCAGCCTGGAGACTTCCATGGACTGTATGGTCCATGGAATTGCAAACAGTCAGACACAACTGAGCCACTTTCACTTTCAGATACGAAAATATAAATATATACAGACGGTAGTTATAAACAAGGAGAGCATGGTGATGCACTCTAGTATTCTTGCCTGGAGAATCCCATGGACAGAAGAGCCTGGCGGGATTAAAGTCTGTGGGGTCGCAAAGAGTCGGACGCAGCTGAAGCAGCTAAGCATGCATGCACACAGGCATAGATACACACATACATCCTTCCTAAAGTGGAGTTTAGGAGCAGAGCCTCAAGTCAAACACAAAACTTACAGCAGGCCAGAAAGTCATTGGCTTTGCCAACAAAGTGTGAATTAACCAATGTATTCATAACTTTATCAAGTGTATCCTGAGCACAAGCATAACGCTAAGAAGGAAAAAGGGCGTGTGTGAGTAACACCCATCCATTTTATTTCGGAAAACACAAACAGTCCAGTGGATAAGGGAGCCAACAGCATAAGAAATGAAGGAAAAAAAAAAAAAAGAGTAGCTGAAGTTGTGGAAATACCTCTGATGCATGAATTCACCGGGATCCATGGAGGTGGAAATGAAGCAGAAAGCTGGGACGGGACTGCAACACACCAGAGCAGACCGGACCCCATGTTGAACCGAATCCTTCCGGTTGAATCGAATCCTTCCGGTTTAATCTTTGTGCTCTATTTCCTGGGATCCGTCCTGCTGGCTCCGCCCCTTTGGTGAAACTATCTTGCCTGTTGCCTGAACTATACACGACAGGGCATCCACAAGGCTCTGCCTTCCAGGCGTGAACCTTGGAAGGTATAATAAAAGTTGCAGAATGGAAACTTTTGCATATAATAAAATATGGAAACTTTTGCATATATTCAAAGTTGAAGAATGGAAACAAGGGTAGGGAGTTGCTGGCAGTCTAGTGGTGAGGACGGGGCGTTTTCAAGGCTGCGGGAAGGGTTCCAACCCTAGTTTGGGGACCTGAGATCCCATGAGCTGTGCTGGGGAAATCGGAAGGGACAGAGAGAGAGAAAGGAAAGAAGGAAAATGTTTACAAGAAGCAGCAACACCCCATCCTCATTTAATAAAACACATATAGATATATACCGAGAGCTGGTGGGAATCTGCTGTATCCCACAAGGACCTCAGCTCGGTGCTCTGTGATAGCGTAGAGGGGTGGGATGTGGGGAGGAGAGGGAAGGGATATATATACACACACACACACACACACATATATATATGACTGGTAGGGCTTCCCTGTGGTTCAGACAGTACAGAATCTGCCCCTAGTGCAGAAGACCTGGGTTCAGTTCCTGGGTCGGGAAGAACCCTTGAAGAAGGGAAAGGCTACCCACTCCAGTATTCTGGCCTGGAGAAACCCATGGACAGAGGAGCCTGGCAGGGCTACAGTCCACGGGGTCGCAAAGAGTCGGACACACATACTATATTATATAATATTATAGAGAAGCGTTATATGTTATGTGTAAATTTGTATTTTAAAATATACATATATAATTTTTATGTATTTATATAATGACAATGGCTATATATAATATAATATATAGGCATTCAGTTCAGTTCAGTCACTCAGTCATGTCTGACTCTTTGTGGCCCAAAGGACTGCAGCACACCAGACCTCCCTGTCCATCACCAACTTGCAGAGTTTACTCAAACTCATGTCCATCGAGTCAGTGATGCCATCCAACCATCTCATCCTCTGTCGTCCCCTTTTCCTCCCGCCTTCAATCTTTCCCCAAAATTATGAAAGTAAATGAAAGTGAGGTCTGTCAGTTGTGTCTGACTCTTTGCGACCCCACGGACTATACACCACCAGGCTCCTCCATCCATGGAGTTTTCCAGGCAAGAGTACTGGAGTGGGTTGCCATTTCCTTCTCCCAGCATCATACCTCAGACATACTGCAGGTTCCCTTCCAGACCTCCAGGATAAAGTGAATGTCTATATAAAGTCAAGAGATGGTTTGGTTTCCCAGCGCACAGAAAAGTCATGTTTACTTTTGAGTGTAGTCTATGAAGTATGCAATAGCATTATGTCTTTAAAAATGTCCATCCTTTCGTTAAAAAATGCTTGATTCTAAAAAATGCCCTCTAGCTTCTGAGCCTTCAGTGAGTGGTAGAAGTGACATCAATGATCATGAATCACAGCTACTGTGGCAAATGTAATAGCAAGGAAAAGGTACAAAATATTCCAAGGAGGACCAAGTACAGAGGATGAGATGGTTGGATGGCATCACCGACTTGATGGACATAAATTTGAGCAAGGTCCGAGAGTTGGTGATGGTCAGGGGAAGCCTGGCGTGCTGCACTCCATGGGGTCACAGAGAGTCAGACACAACTGAGCAATTGAACTGAACTGAAGAAGTACCAAAATGGGACGTGAAATGATCAAATACTGTTGGAAAAATGGCCCTGATAGATGTTCTTGAAGCAGGGTTGCCACAAACCTCCAGTTTGTTAAAAAAAAAAAAAAGCAACATCTATGAAGTAAAATGAAGCAAAGTGCAAGAAAATGAGGTATGTCTGTATAGCATTATGAAAGTGAAGGTGAAGTCACTCAGTCGTGTCTGACTCTTTGCAACCCGTGGACTGTAGCCCACCAAGCTCCTCCATCCATGAGATTCTCCAGGCAAGAATACTGGAGTGAGTTGCCATTTCCTTCTCCAGGGGATCTTCCTGACCCAGGGATCGAACCCAGGTCTCCCACATTGCAGGCAGACGCTTTAACCTCTGCACCACCTCTGCCCATATAGCATCATATATGACATATAGAGAGTTATACATATATATGGACATGAGCGTGAGCAAACTGCAGGAGACAGTGAAGGACAGGGAAGCCTGGCGTGCTGCAGTCCATGGGGTCGCAAAGAGTCAGACACGACTTAGTGACTGAACTGTTAACAACAGTAGGGAACATATCTGTGTTATATGTTGGTTCGGTTCAGTCATGAGCTACTGAACTGAAGTGATGATGTAATTATTATGTTATACATAATCCTTCTCTATTGTATACTATATAAATATACATACATCATTTATATGTATGTAGATTGTAGACAGAGGTTTACATTTCTTTAAAAGTTGCTTGGTTCCTGATTCTGTTCCTGTATTCTTGTTCGGTGTAGACACACGACTTCTCTTCCTAATTTATACCCTATACTTCAGCTGTGCTGTGCTCCGCTTAGTTGCTAAGTTGTGTCCAACCCTTTGAGACCCCGTGGACTGTAGCCCGCCAGGCTCCTCTGTCCATGGAATTCTCCAGGCAAGAATCCTGGAGTGGGTAGCCATGCCCTCCTCCAGCGGATCTTCCCAACCCAGGGATCGAACCCAGGTCTCCCACATTACAGGCAGATTCTTGGCCAGCTGAGCCACCAGGGAAGCCCAAGAATACTGGAGTGCGTAGCCTATCCCTTCTCCAGGGGGCCATCCCGACCCAGGAATCGAACCCAGGTCTCATGCATTGCAGGCGGATTCTTTTCCATCTGAGCCACCAGGAAAGCCCACACTTCAAAGAGCCATATTTAAAAAGAAAGAAGTTTAGCGCCGAGGGGACAAATTAAGAAGTGGCCTAGATGTGCCTTATTCATTGACGCAAAGAGCCTTCTGTCTTGTCATGACCTGTACCCACGACGCCAGTGGGGAAATGGAACAGCTCTGGTGAATGCAATGTGGTTTAAAACTTTATTGTTAATAAAATGAAGCTGAGCATAACCTGATTAATACCATTGCTCTCTCGTACCTTTTCAACCTCAAGGTTCATTATGGAATGTTAATAATCATTTCCTTTTTTAATCCTTCCTTGGGAAGAGGAGGAAGGGATTCCAGATTGTGCTTTGCAGTTGTGGTTCTTAAGTCGTTCAGTCGGGTCCAACTCTTTGGGACCCCACGGACTGTAGCCCGCCAGGCTCCTCTGTCCCTGGGAGTCTCCAGGCAAGGATACTGGCGTGAGTTGCCATACCGTCCTCCGGGGGATCTTTCCAACCCAGGGATTGAACTCATCTATCCTGCAACGGCAGGTGGATTGTTGACCACTGAGCCACAAGGGAAGTCCACCAGGGAAACTGTGCGTGACATGCACACAAAAGTGGATTCACGTGCCTGTGGAATCAAAGCAAGAAGATGTGTATTTATACCAACGGATTAGTTTTAAAGAGGGACCAACTTCTGCTCTAAGACACTGGTACATGAATCATCAGGCAATATTCTGCCAGAACAGCCATGACCCAAATTATACAGAAAACAGCCCAACATGTGAAATATCCTCCTATCAAGAAACTGATGTATAATATGGTACAAGTGAACACAGCCTACAATGCAGAAACAGTCTCACATAGCGATCAGACTTGGGGTTTACAAGGAAGAGGTAGGTGGGTAGGGGAGGCGAGGCCTGGGGGTTTGGGATTAACATGTGCAAACTCTTATATATAGGATGGGTGAAAAACGTCCTCCTGTGCAGCACGGGGGGCTCTATGCAATGTCCTGTGAGCAACCATCACGGGAAGGAATGCAGAAAAGAACGGATATGCATGTATAACTGAGTCGCCATGCTGTGCAGCAGAAATGGACATACAACTATAAATCAAATAAATTTAAAAATAAAATAAAAAGATTGTAAATCAACTATGCCTCAGTTTTTAAAAAAGAGAGAGAGAAAGATACTGACATTGCTTTTTGGCTAAATCCTGGTGAAGAGCTGAAATGCTCAGTCCGACAGCCTGTGACAAACTGAATTCCCACGCACAGAACTGCGAAAGTGGATCCTTCCCTCACTGAGTTCTGCGCTGAGATTCCAGCCTCAACTGTGATCCAGACTGCAGCCTATGAAAACAGTTAGCACCAGGGGACTCCGCCAAGGTATACTCCGGTGTAGCCAGGGTGCGTCCCAACCTCCGCAGCTGCGAATTTGTTACACTGTGACAGACAGCTGAGTTGTTTCAACACAGAGGGCTGCCTGAACAGAGGCGAGAATGGATATGGAGGTGGAGGGCCGTTACCAAGCTGAAGCAAACAGGGGTTGTAAAAGAATCCTGACTGGGGCTTCCCTGGGGGTGGGAGCGGTCCAGTGGTTCAAGAGTCCTCACTGCAACGCAGCAGACACAGGTTTGAGTCCCAGTCCGGGAAGAGTCCCCACGTGCTGCAGGGCAACTGAAGCCCGTTGGCCACAACCACTGGGCCCAAACTCTAAAGCCCACAAGCCTCAACTGCTGAGTCCAGGTGTCAGTAGGGAAATGGAACAACTCTGGCAAATGCAAAATGGTTTACAAATCTTTATCATTAATAAAAATGAGATTAACCATAAAATCATTAGTACCGTCGCTGGGTTGTACACTTTTCAGCCTCAATGTTCTGAAGCCAGGGCTTCAGCCACTACTGAAGCCTGTCCACTTAGAACCCGAGCTTTCCAACAAGAGAAGTTACTGCAATGAGCCCACGCCCCTCAACTGGAGAAAAGCCCATGCAGCAAAGGAGACCGATTACAACCCAGGAAACAAATAAACATAATTATTTAAACAAAAAAAAAAAAGAACGTTGACCCAGTCAAACCAGGATGCTAAGGATTTCACAGCGTGCAGCGTAATGAGGATGGGTCTTTCAAGGGACAGCGCAGATGAACGCACCCAGATGAAGAAGTATTATCATCTGCCCGTGAAGCCTGCCAAAAGGCTATCAAATTAGGGCGAGGCAGAACCTGACAAGGAGATCTGTAATTGCTGCAACCGGCAGAATAGACGGTGTGCCCTCTGGCTGAGCATTGTTTTAACCCCATCAACAGGCTCCTGTGTGTCCACCACAGTCTATGGCATCATGGGATGACAGAGGACCTCCCCCCCTGTCCAATCAGCTCTGTGTGCTAACCAGCATGTCGGGGCCTTGGGGATACTACCTTTCAGTGGCAAAGGATGCATAGTGTCGTGATAGATTCCCTCACTCCCCTCTCCCCCACATCTTCCTGTACACAAAACTCACCATTCTACCTCCTCCTCTTTCCACGTAGGTTAACCCTCTGCTAGCACGTAAACCGCCTGCTCCTGGTGGCATCTAGAAAGTACGTGTGTGTGTGTTTCTGTGTGTGCGCGTGTGTGTGTGTGTACCTTGTCCCCTGTAGGCTGCATTTAGAAGTCTATCCTTAATGCCTCACTTTAAAAATGCTTGCTACTTTTTAGAGCTACCGATATTGATCCAGGAGTCTCACTCCTGAGCATATGTCCAGAAAAGACAAAAGCTGTTAAAAGAAAAAAGATAGGTGCACCCCAGTGTTCACAGCAGCACTGTTTACACTAGCCAAGGCGTGCAGGCAGCCTGCATGTCCAGTGGCAGAAGAATGGGTAAAGAGGATGTGATACATATATGTGGTGAAATATTACTCAGCCATGAAAAGGGAATGAAGTGCCTCCATTTTCAGCAACATGATCATATGAGTGACGTTACGTCAGGCAGAGGAAGAGAGATCTCATATGATGTCTCTTATATGTGGAGCTTAAAAATGATACAATTACACTTATTTACAAAGTAGCAATATACCCAGGGACTTAAGAGAACAAAGTTATAATTACCAACAGGGAATTGGGGAGGGATGAATTAGGAGTTTGGGATTAGGGAAATCTAAAGCACTGCAGAGCATAAGAACTGTATTCAGTATCTTATAAAAAGCTAAAGAATGTGAAAATATGTATATTTACATATGTGTGTATACAGCTGGATCACTTTGCTGTCCACTGAAAACTAACACGACATTGTCAGTCTGTCGTAAATCCACTCTGTTGCTGCTGTTTTGTCGCTCAGTCGTGTCTGACTCTTGGCAACCCCAGGGACTGCAGCACGCCAGGCTTCCCTGTCCTTCACCATCTCCCGGAGTTTGCTCAAACTCATTGAGTCGGGGATGCTATCTAGCCATTTCATTCTCTGCCACCCCCTTCTCCTTCTGCCTTCGATGTTTCCCAGCATTCGTGTCTATAGATCACTTAAAAAAAAAATTTGTTATGTTTTGACTTTAGCTTCATCTTTTTCAGTTTGCTTTCATATCATAGACTGGGCAGATTCCTCCAGAAACCTCAGTGGAATCTGCTGGGAAGGATGGATGTTACTCTGTCTTCCAGGAGGGTTGAAGTTTCCATATCCTCCGGTAAACCACAGTGAAGTCATCTGCCAAACTGACCTCATCCCATCTTATAGTCATGAGCCTGCTAATATGAGGGGAAGTCACATGACTTTATTAATAACGCAAAAGAGTTGAAGTCTTGGATAGAGATGCAGTCTTGCCCACAGCATTGCCAGTCTGTTCAATTCAGTTCAGTCACTCAGGCGTGTGTGACTCTTTGCGACCCCATGAATCACAGCACGCCAGGCCTCCCTGTCCATCACCAACTCCCAGAGTTCACTCAGACTCACGTCCATCGAGTCGGTGATCCCATCCAGCAATCTCATCCTCTGTCGTTCCCTTCTCCTCCTGCCCTCAATCCCTCCCAGCATCAGAGTCTTTTCCAAGGAGTCAAGTCTTCGCATGAGGTGGCCAAAGTACTGGAGTTTCAGCTTCAGCGTCATTCCTTCCAAAGAAATCCCAGGGCCGATCTTCAGAATGGACTGGTTGGATCTCCTTGCAACTCTCAAGAGTCTTCTCCAACACCACAGTTCAAAAGCATCAATTCTTTGGCGCTCAGCCTTCTTCACAGTCCAACTCTCACATCCATACATGACCACAGGAAAAACCATAGCCTTGACTAGATGGATCTTTGTTGGCAAAGTAATGTCTCTGCTTTTGAATATGCTGTCTAGGTTGGTCATAACTTTTCTTCCAAGGAGTAAGCGTCTTTTAATTTCATGGCTGCAGTCACCATCAGCCAGTCTGTAGTCAACCTCAAAGGTAACTAGAATCATCAAGGTGTCTGTCCCTAGATCCTAGACCGTGATTATAAACAAGTCCTCTCTGATAGCCACTGGGGATCAACAGTCTTTAACGTGAGTACCCAGCCATGGGCCATCAGACTGCACAGCCATACATGTATCCTAGGTTGGCCGATTTAAAGAACGCAAAGATTACTTACAGATCATATTTTTGAAGTTTCTTCTCTGGACCATTTTTAAAGTCTTGGCTGAAGCTGTTTTCTGTTTTGTTGGCTTTTTTTGGTCTCAAGTCATGCGGACTGAAGCCTGAAGCCACACTCTCCTCATTGGGAGGCGAGGTCTCAACCACTGGACCACCAGGGACGTCCCTAGATCGTATTTTTTAAAATGATTGCATTCTTTATTTCTGGGTGTGCTGGGTCTTTGTTGCTGCATGGGTGTGTCCCTAGTTGTGCTGAGCTGGGGGGTGGGGAGGTTACTGTCGAGTTGCAGTGGGCCGGCTTGTCATGCCGGTGGCTTCCCTTGTTGCGGAGCACCGGATTCCAGAGTTGTGGGGCACAGGTTTTGTTTGCTCCGTGGCATAACAGGATCCTCCAGGACCACAGGCTGAACCTGTTATCTCCTGCCTCGGCAGGTGGATTCTTTATCACTGAGCTACCTGGGAAGCCCACCTCGGTTGTAATCTTTCTTAAATCACAGGAGAAGCGAGTTTCACCATACTCAGGGCAAAGGATCGCTCCATCGCGTTCTCTCTCTGTCTCTCTCTCAGTCTGTCACACACGCATGCACACACACACACACACACACACACTCTTCCCTGCACAGGACTGGGGAGCTCAGACCAGGGGTTCTATCTTTAGGCAAGTTCTCTTGTTCCTTGCAGGAACCTCACAGGTCCTTCTGGGTTGCAGGCTGAATCCCCTTTCCCCCTTGAGAACCGCGAGTATCGTCAGTCCTCGGCCTCCCCCCAGACCCACCCATGTGTCCACAGGCTCCCAGAGTCATCCCCTTCCAGGAAAGCCTTCGCTTAGCCAATCTCCAGGGCCCTGCAGCCCCCCCTAAAAAGCTGGGGCGTAGGAGACTCAGAGGTTGAGGAGACCCCAGCCTGAGACGTTTTGGCCCCCAAACAATCAATGTGGTGTGTTTCTCTGTTCTGTTGCTGAGAACATTATTTCAATGTGTATAAATTTATGTTTAAAGATTCCATGATCCTTCTAACCTATTCGTTTAGTGTGTCTTCATTTGCTCGGATAGCACAAGCCTCAAACAATGGAGATGTTTTTTAGCCTCGGATGCCCTCAGGTCATTCCGACTGGCCGGCTCCTCCAGGGCTTCCAGATGGCACTTCTAACATTTGCAGAAAGACTGCCCCAGAGAAATCTCCCCTTTCTTCTGTCTGCTCTGTAACAACAGCACCACGCTGCCACTCGCAGCCCACAAGATTCCACCTAGTCCACACAGGGCACTTGAAATGAGAGGGGCAGAGACATCACTTTGCTGACCAAGATCAGTATTTCCAGAGCTATGATCTTTCCAGGAGTCATGTACTGATGTGAGAGTTGGACTGTAAAGAAACCTGAATGCTGAAGAATTGATGCTTTTGAACTGTGGTGTTGGAGAACACTCTTGAGAATCCCTTGGACTGCAAGGAGATCCAACCAGTCCATCCTAAAGGAGATCAGTCCTGAATATTCATTGGAAAGACTGATGTTGAAGCTGAAGCTCCAATACTTTGACCACCTGATGCAATGAGCTGACTCGTTGGAAAAGACCCTGATGCTGGGAAAGATCGAAGGCAGGAGGAGAAGGGGACGAGAGAGGATGAGATGGTTGGATGGCATCACCGACTCCATGGACCTGAGTTTGAGCAAACTCTGGGAGTTGGTGTTGGACAGTGAGGTCCGGTGTGCTGCAGTCCGTGGGGTCACAAAGAGTCAGACACAACTGAGCACCTAAACAAGAGACACACTCTTCCTGGGGTTCATCAGTGTGCCCCACGAGTGTTTTGTCAGAGTGGCAGAGCTGTCTTTTCTCCAGTGACTAATTCCTCAAACATGTGGTTGCTTTCCAGCCACTTTCTTTTCTTTATAAAGGACACACGCTTTCACATCTCACTGAAATCAAATGCCCAGTGGTGGCTTGGAAGCTACGGAAGACGGTTGGAGAATTCCTAGAGAAAACAGACTTTTTCTTGGCTCATTTCTTAAAGTTATCAGCTATCCGCCCCACATTTGATTTCAGTTATTTCCAGTGTCAGGGCTTTTCTCATCATGGTGTTTGCCGCGTGTGTAAGTCACTCGGTCATGTCCAACTGTGCGACCCCGTGGGCTGTAGACCCGCCAGGCTCCTCTGTCCACGGGATTCTCTGGGGAAGAATACCAGAGTGGGTTGCCACGGGAGGGCTACAGCTCATGGGGTCCCAAAGAGTCAGACACGACTGAGCAACTAATTGTACAGTGAATGAAAAAAGTGGTGATTTCTACCAGTTTAGAAAAACAGGAACCGGAATGATTCAAATGATGTCTCTGCTTTGCATTTCCTATTCTAGTAAACCTGGCTTTTTGTGTCTATACCCTGTGCCACCTGAAGCTCAGTAAACCCACGTATCTCCCATTTGGGCTGTAATCACTCAGTGCTAAAGCCCTCACTGCAACTGCCCCCAAAAATAACCAAAAAGAGAAACCAAAAAAAAAAAAAAATACTTAGCAAGACAGACAGTAGGAAGAACATGATTTCTTCCTTCATACTTTGAGCTCCAAGTATGATACTGAGCACTCAGGATACTCAATCTGAGCTGATATAACTGAATAACAAAAAGCGACTCAATCGAAAAATGAGCAGAATCTCTACACAGACATCTCACCAGAGACGACGTACAGATGGCCCACAGGCACAGGGAAAGATGTTCATCGTGGCTAATTATTGAAGAAATGCAAAGCTACCATAAGGTATCAGCTCGCATTGGTCAGAAAGGCCATCATCAGAAAGTCTACGAGTATGGAGAACGGGCTTCACTGGTGGCTCAGCTGGTAAAGAATCCGTCTGCCATGCAGGAGACCCTGGTTCGATTCCTGGGTAGGGAAGACCCCCTGGAGAAGGGATAGGCTACCCACTCCAGTATTCTTGGGCTTCCCTGGTGGCTCAGATGGTAAAGAACTGGCCTGCAATGTGGGAGACCTCAGTTCAATCCCTGGGGTTGGGAAGATCCCCTGGAGAGGGGAAAGGCTACCCACTCCAGTATTGGGCTTCCCTCGTGGCTCAGATGGTAAAAGAACTGGCCTGCAATGTGGGAGACCTCAGTTCAATCCCCTGGAGAGGGGAAATGCTCCCCACTCCAGGATTCTGGCCATGCCTTCTCTATGTCTTCTCCATTTGGCAGGCGGCTTCTTCACCACCTGAGACCCCTGGGAATTCCTAGCCAAGACATGGAAGCAACCCAAGGGTCTACTGACAGACGAATTGGCAGAGAATACGTGGTCTACAAAGGCATATTGCTCAGCCGTTTAAAAGAATAAAGCAAAGCCATTTGCAGCAACATGCATGGAGCTGGAGATGATCGTATTAAGTGATACCGAGCGAAGTAAGTCAGACAGAGAAACGCAAAGGCCACAGGCTGTCACTGATACGTGGAATCCAAAATAAGACCCAAGGATCCTTCGATAAGACAGAAGCAGACTCACGGACAGACGTGTGGTTGTCAAGGGTGAGGCACGCAGCGGGAGTTTGGGGTTAGCGGACGAAAACTATTACATATAGGGTGGATACACACCAAGGACCTACTATAGAGCACACGGAACCGTATCCAATATCCTGTGATAAACCATCATGGAAACGAGCAAGAAAATGTGTGTGTGTGTGCATGGCGTGTGTGTGTGAGCGTGTCTTCCTCTCTCGGTCGTGCGTGACTCTTTGCGACCCCGTGGACTATAGCCCGCTTGGCTCCTCTGTCCGTGGAATTCTCCAGGCAACAAGTGAAGGAGTCTTTTGGGCCTAGAAAAGAAAACAACAGTTTCAAAGGCTCTTGCTGAATCATCTAACTTCGGAGAAAATAAAAGAGAACTTTAGGTCCCGCCCTGATGCTCCAGGCTGGTTGCATCTATCTGGGACTTATTACTCCCTATCCAGAAACCTTCCACCCGCTACACCTGCCCAGAAGACTTATCAACCCCTGTCCAGAAACCTTCCACGCCCTACACCTGCTCAGAAGACTTATCACCCCCTGCCAAGCTACAAATGCCTTCTCAACTAAAGAATACCCGAAACATCCCCCCTGATTAACGTTTCCTTATCGCTTCCACAAACCTCCCTATAAATATGGAGCCTTCCTGATCCCTCTCTGCGCTCAGCCTGAGAGTAAGGCCAACCGTCACCCCTCCTTTCCTGAATAAAGGTAACCTACTTCTGTTGAGATCATCTTTCCTCTTTCTGCCTCAGCCGGAATTATACCTTACAACAAGACTGGAGTGGGTTGCCATTCCCTTCTCCTACACACACACACACATACACACACACACACACACACACACACACGTATGTATATATACATATACATATATAGCGAAATCACTTTGCCGTACCGCAGAAATCAGAAATTAACGGAATACTCTAAACCAAGTATACTTCAATCACTTCCAAAAAAAGTGAATATGTCTTGTAAATGAAACTTTGTCAAACCTGCCCTGTGAGCATGCACACTGGTATTTAAATAAAAACACAAACCTGGTTAGAATACAGTTGCTGACTGATTCCTGTTCTCCGTTGAGGACTCTTTTTCCGAAGGAGATGGGGCGTCAAATTCTTACAGTCTGGGGGTTGAGGGTGAGGATGATCTCTGTGCAAGAAAAACCAAAGCATGGGACTTTTAGTAATAGGTTTATGGGACAGGTATTAAAGTCGGTGGCATTCATATTTTGATGTATTAGATAATCTCTTCCTATCACTACTAGAGAGCAGTCTTCCTTTTTACTGATAACATATGATGATTTTATAAGAGCCTGCTTCAGAAATTTTATACTTCTTATATATTCTTGTCCTAGCCAAGTGGACAGAATGCAAGCCGTGCCTGTTCTAGACACACACAAGCTCCCTGCCTCATGAAGATTCCAGGAACGGTCCTTCACCCAGGAACCTTATATAAGAACCACAAAAACCCAACCTGCCTCTCTCTGACTGGACATGAACCAAGCTCACTTATCTTAGATATTTTGACTCAGATGGAGTCATCAGGAAAAGATTGTTCATCTGTCATTTGAGGACTGGCAAATGTTTCATTTTTAATTACAAGGCAATGATATTTAAGGATAAAGAACAAAGAATTAAAAGCAATTTTTTTTTCTGTGCAATTACGGAGATTTGTTTTGTTCACAGGGTGGAACTCAAACGCCATATCTCACACTCTGAGTGCCTGTGTGCTAAGCTGCTTCAGTCATGTCAGACTCTTTGCGTCCCCTTGGACTGTAGCCCTCCAGGCTCCTCTGTCCATGGGATTCTCCAGGCAAGTATACTAGAGTGGGTTGCCATGCCCTCCTCCATGGGATCTTCCTGACCCAGGGATCGAACCCAGGTCTTCTGCAATGGCAGGCAGATTCTTTAGCACTAGTGCCAGCTTGGCAGCTCATCTCACACTCTAACCGAATTAGTAATGGCTACACAAATTTCAGTTGATTTTAGTAGATTTTGTGACATTCAGTTCTTATTCTATCTTCTGCTTTCTCTTCTTGAAGTAGACATTTCAGTAAAAGTAATATAGTGATTGAATTTGCAATAGATGAATATTTCATTTTATGGGAAAAAAAAGACTGGCAAGAGATATTTGGTGAGACTAACTATAGGAATGTACTAGATTTGATTTCTTCCATTCACTGACACAGAGGTTAAAAATGCAGGAGGCTTTCACAGAGAAGACCAATGCTGTTACACAGATCACAAAGTTTTTGTTCTAAAAAGTCACTCATATTTACGTTAACAGAGTGGCAGTCGAAATGTTTTGTTGGTCGAGGCTGATGTTTTAAAAACGCTTATGGACACACTGTTACATTTTTTTTTAAGCTGCTGCCAAAGTCCTTGGTTTGTCAACTGGAGATGTTTCTCCGAAGGCAAATAACTGATATCAAATATCTTTCTGCTGATTTTAAGGGCTACCTTGAAAGTGTTAGTTGCTCCGTCATGTCCGACTCTTTGTGACCCCATGGACTGTAGCCCGCCTGGCTCCTCTGTCCATGGGATTCTCCACACAAGAATACTGGAGTGGGTTGCCATGCCCTCCTCCACAGGATCATCCCAACCCAGGGATGGAACCCAGAACTCCTGTATTGCAGGCAGATTCTTTACCTTCTGAGCCACCAGAGAAGTCTTGATATGTCTTTAAATGTGTTCGCAGTTATGTGTGACTCACCGATCATGGCTAACAATTTTCCTAGCGGTGAGCATCGGAGAGCTACAGTTAAGATGCTATGTGTTTACAAAAGGTCACTTGCCTGTCTTTCTGCAACAATGAAGAACCACAGTGAATTATAATATATGTTGACACTGTGATAAAGTCAATGAGCTTGCAGTGGCAAATTGCAAGTTAGGAACAGGAAGGTAATGTGCAGTGTGTATGTTTCATGTGGGGTGTGGATAACCTTTCTGGAACAGCATTTTGAGGCTGTCCAGGTGGCTCAGTGGTAAAGAATCTGCCTACAAAATGCAGGAGACACAAGAGATGCTTGTTCAATCCCTGGATCAGGAAGATCCCCTGGAGAAGTGAACGGCAACCCACTCCAGTATTCTTGCCTGGAGAATCCCAGGGACGGAGGAGCCTGGTGGGCTACAGTCGTAAAGAGGCAGACACCACTGAGTGACTGAGCGTGTAGGCACAGCATTTTTTCCAGCAAAAGAATCAATCTAGACGCATCTCCACTGCTTCCCAAATGCTCAAACCCGGTTTAGTGGTGGTGGGTTTAGTCGCTAAGTTGTGTCCAACTCTCGCTACCCCATGGACTGTAGCCCGCCAGGCTCCTCTGTCCATGGAATTCTCCAGACAAGAGTACTGGAGTGGGTTGCCATTTCCTTCTCCAGGGGCTCTTCCTGACCCAGGGAGCGAATCCGGGTCTCCTGCGTTGTAGGTAGATTCTTTACCATCTGAGCCACCACGGAGGCTTGCCCAAGGCTTTAACCACCTTGAAATAATGAACTTCTTGTTGTTGTACAATTGGCTCCTTCTTTGCAAGACTGCCTGTGTAGTAGACTTGCAGCTGGAGAAGTGCCCTCAGACTTATAAGTTGGAGCTGTGAACAGCAAGACGTTCCCAAGCTACTTTGGCTGTTACCATTTGGATGGACCCACGGACTCTGAATACTATCGATTTGAAGGATGTACAAATACAAGGACTCAGCATCTAGATGAAGGAAAGAGCTTTGTGAAACCTACACAGTCACAAAGAACTCAGCTCCATTTTTAGCAAAAACATTTTTTTTTTTTTTGGTAATGCAGTACAGCTGATTAACAACATTTTGTTACTTTCGGGTGGACAGCAAAGGGACTCAGTCATACATATTGTTGTTCAGTCGCTCAGTCGTCTCCAACTCTTTGCTACCCCATGGGCTGCAGCAAGCCAGGCTTCCCTGTCCTTCACTGTCTCCTGGGGTTTGCTCAAACTCATGTCCATGTCCAACTCATGAGTCGGTGATGCTATCCAACCATCTCATCCTCTGTCGTCCCCTTCTCCTCCCACCTTCAGTCTTTCCCAGCATCAGGGTCTTTTCCAGTGAGTCGGCTCTTTGCATCAGGTGGCCAAAGTATTGGAGCTTCAGGTTCAATGTCACTCATTCCAATGAATATTCAGGGTTGATTTCCTTTAGGATGGACTTGTTTGATCTTCTTGCAGTCCAAGGGACTCTCAAGAGTCTTCTCCAGGACCATAATTATAAAGTATTGTCCATTCTCCCCCAAACTCCCCTCCCATCCAGGCTGCCACATGATATCGAGCAGAGTTCCCTGTGCTGTCCAGCAGGTCCTTGCTGGTTCTCCATGTGAAATACAGCAGTGTGTCCATGTCCATTCCAAACTCCCTGACTATCCCTTCCCCCATCCTTCCCCCGGGTGAGCGTAAGGTTATTACAGAGTATTGAGCAGAGTTCCCTGTGCTGGACAGCAGGTCCTTGTTGGTTCTCCATGTTAAATACAGTGGTGTGTCCATGTCTGTCCCAAACTCCCTAAAGATCCCTTTCCCACCATTTCAGCTTCATTTTATTGTCTGCAAATCAGACCAGTGTTGGGCACATTGCTCTATGAGTTTTCATGGGACATTTTCCTATTGAGATAAACAAATATTTAGCTTACTATAGCCAATGGAAGAATGTCTTCCCTTGAGATTTGGAAAATAAGGAGGAGAGACCAAATGATCTCTTACACTCCCATTTCACACTCAAAAGAGTCTTCTGGCTAAACCATGGGTTGAAAGAGTCAAGTGTTTAATTCCCAAACAAATCCATATACAGTCCATAGGAACATGGTCATGAAAGGTTTATCTAAGAAAACCTGCAGAAAAAGGCAGTTGATTCTGCTTCTGGGTAAGTCAGACCTCACACCAAGCTGAAATTAAGTTTTTGGGTTTTTTTTGTTTTTTTTTTAAGAAGTGGATCGGCCATCCTAATAGGTCTGTAGTCTGACTATCTGGATAAAAGACACACTCAATTTGTTTTGGTAGACCTTGAAATTGAACAACCAATTTGGTCTGGACATTAAGTCAGTTTTGATTTGGTCTGGGCATTAAAGAAAGCTTCTACCAGTTTGAATGATGTGAAAAAAAGAAAAAAAAAACCTTTAAAGTCAGTGTTGAGCATCATTTAGAAAAAGTGTTTGCTTTTCATAACATAAAAAAAACGATAAAGCAGATTATAGCTTTTCCTCCTGAAACTCAAATATGAAAATTGTATGATGAGTTCCATTTAGGAATGCTTAGCTTCACTTTGATGTCATGGGACTTCCCACCCTATTTTTTAAACTTTTCCTCCTCCCATTTCACTGCTGTAAAAGTTAGAGGCAAAACAGAAGAAACCTCTCCCATAGTTAGGCCTTAAAACTTAAACAAAGAAGTCATTTACTTCAGTTCAGTTCAGTTCAGTTCAGTCGCTCAGTCGTGTCCGACTCTTTGCGACCCCATGAATCACAGCACGCCAGGCCTCCCTGTCCATCACCATCTCCTGGAGTTCACTCAGACTCACGTCCATCAAGTCCGTGATGCCATCCAGCCATCTCCTCCTCAGTCGTCCCCTTCTCCTCCTGTCCCCAATCCCTCCCAGCATCAGAGTCTTTTCCAGTGAGTCAACTCTTTGCATGAGGTGGCCAAAGTACTGGAGTGTCAGCTTTAGCATCATT
The DNA here is from genome assembly GCF_032405125.1 of Capricornis sumatraensis. Lineage (NCBI taxonomy): Eukaryota > Metazoa > Chordata > Mammalia > Artiodactyla > Bovidae > Capricornis > Capricornis sumatraensis. The sequence goes on along the minus strand of NC_091092.1, from coordinate 145,996,878 downwards.
CCTTCCAAAGAACACCCAGGGCTGATCTCCTTTAGAATGGACTGGTTGGACCTCCTTGCAGTCCAAGGGACTCTCAAGAGTCTTCTCCAACACCACAGTTCAAAAGCATCAATTCTTCAGCACTCAGCCTTCTTCACAGTCCAACTCTCATATCCATACATGACTACTGGAAAAACCATAGCCTTGACTAGACGGACCTTAGTAGGCAAAGTAATATCTCTGCTTTTGAATATGCTATCTAGGTTGGTCATAGCTTTTCTTCCAAGGAGTAAGCGTCTTTTAATTTCATGGCTGCAGTCACCATCTGCAGTGATTCTGGAGCCCCAAAAAATAAAGTCTGACACTGTTTCCACTGTTTCCCCATCTATTTGCCATGAATTGATGGGACTGATGCCATGATCTTTGTTTTCTGAATGTTGAGCTTTAGGCCAACTTTTTCGCTCTCCACTTTCACTTTCATCAACAGGCTTTTTAGCTCCTCTTCACTTTCTGCCATAAGGGTGGTCATTTGCATATCTGAGGTTATTGATATTTCTCCCGGCAATCTTGATTCCAGCTTGTGTTTCTTCCAGTCCTGCGTTTCTCATGATGTACTCTGCATATAAGTTAAATAAGCAGGGTGACAATATACAGCCTTGACATACTCCTTTTCCTATTTGGAACCAGTTTGTTGGTCCATGTCCAGTTATCTTTGTTAAGCCAGATAAGACTATTGTATGTATAGAGTGCTCTGAATAGCCACCTGTTTCATTCTGCAGACAAAACATTCGGCATGAGAAACATCCTTCTTCATTCTCCATAATTAACATGCATTTCCTGGAAGCATGGAGGTGCTAAGAACCATAAATTCCCACATACAGGGTCAATATCACCATGGTCATTTGCAAGAGTACAGTCAGTGATGTGTGTGCTCAAAATGTCTAGGGAGGTTGACCGTGGGATTGGGAAGATTTTTTTTTCATCCAAAGACAAAAGGGAAACAATTTTTTTTTCTTTTTACTTAATACAAAAGGAAATAATTTAAAACAAAAATAAAAGAGTTGAGCCTGATAAACTTTTAAACATCATGGTTCTGTGCTTAAACCGTGGGTTGATCATTAGAAGGAGGAAGCTGGCAAGCGGGATTGTTTCTGAAGTCAAGGACTTAGGAAGAGGGAGAAATCTCGAAGGCAAGTCTAGGTCCTTCAAGCAGCCCTTTAGCAGGCAGCCTAAAAGTTGAAAATTATGTTTTACTTGGTGGACCTGCTGAGATCCTAAGCCAGGAAGGTGGCCCCTCCGATAGCTCCAAGGGACTGCTCTGAGCAGCTGAGGGAGGGGTCAGCATGGATAGCAGATCTTGCAAGAAAAATCAGTATCTGGAAGACCAAACGATTACTATTAAAAAACAAAAAACAGGCATTTCAAGGTAATGACTTTAGAGCTTTCCTATGTATGGGAAAATGTAGGAATCTGGGCTCCCTGAAATCATTCCTGGGTTTCCCAGACAGCTCCGCTGTTAAAAATAATAATAATAATAATCCGCCTGCCAATGCAGGAAGACACAGGAGACGTGAGTTCGATCCCTGGGTCTGGAAGATCCCCTGGAGAAGGGAATGAAACACTTCCTCTGATACACACCTCAGCTCTCGAGGGCCAGGGAGCAGGTTTTCTCCACCCTGACTCCCTTCAGGGTGAACAGTCAGGGGTGTGTGAATTGGAATTATCTCTGGCCAGTATCAATGATGGAGAAGGCAGTGGCACCCCACTCTGCTACTCTTGCCTGGAAAACCCCATGGACGGAGGAGCCTGGTGGGCTGCCGTCCATGGGGTCACACAGAGTGGGACACGACTGAAGTGACTTCCCTTTCCCTTTTCACTTTCATGCATTGGAGAAGGAAATGGCAACCCACTCCAGTGTTCTTGCCTGGAGAATCGCAGGGATGGCAGAGCCTGGTGGGCTGCCGTCCATGGGGTCGCACAGAGTCGGACGCGACTGAGCAACTTAGCAGCAGCAGCAGTATCAATGAACATGCATTGAGTAGCCATCAGCCGTTGCAAACCTCCAAAAGTGAAAGGGGGCTCCCCAAAGGGAATACAGTGATGAAGATCCAGTCTGAGAAATTAAAAAAAAACAAAAACAAAAAACAGGACTTGGCCCCAGATAGCTGAAAGGAATGAATTTGGTCAGCCCTAGAGGCTTGCATCTTCCCATGTTATAGTCAAACGCTCCGGGAAACAAACTCACTCAGAAGGACAACCTGCAGTTTATTACACCGGCAGGTCTGAGGCAGAGTATCCTCTTTAGCCAGGGACCCTGACCGGCTTTTGTGAAAACCTTATGTACCTTAAGTGTACGATGTGCTCAAGCCCACATCCACAAATTCCTTAAACCTAGCCTGGAAAATGTTCCTGGGAGATGCCATCAGGTCACAGCCATGAGTCATAATAATCAGAAGGGTCAGCTGGCTCTACTTTGCAACCTGCATCAATGGGTGCTGTTAAGATTCCAAAGGTGACTGACCACATAGGGGACTGTTACATTCTTTCTGGTGAAGGGAAATCTTAGTATGGAATCTGGTGTCTATCAGTCTGGGAGGCCTGTTCCGTGTGTGATTTCCATGACTACCAGACATGGCGTCCCAAGTTCACGGGGAATGTAAGATGGAGTTTGCTTCTTTATCAAGATGGAGTCAGCTCAGCCTGTTCCTTTGCTTCTTCACCCAAACAGAGAAGAACACTAAACTCCTCTCCCGGATATGTCATTTCCCTTTTGTTGTTAAGTCACTCAGTCCTGACTCCTTGTGACCCCCATGGACTGCAGCACGCCAGGCCTCCCTGTCCTTCACCGACTCCCGGAGCTTGCTCAGACTACATGAGTTTGAGCCATCCAACCATCTCATCCTCTGTCGTCCCCTTCTCCTCCCGCCTTCAATCTTTCCCAGCATCAGGGTCTTCTTCACCTCAGAATAATCTTTGACGTTCAGACAACCTGCTCCGTTTGCTGCAAACTTGTATACAGCCTGACTCCCCAGCAGTTTTCTCAGAGCTACTGAGATGCTGTCTCTAGGGGATCAGAGGTCCTAAACGTTCCCACCAAGTAAAATAGCCCTCTCCTTGTGAGCCTGCTAAGTTGCTTCAGTCGTGTCTGACTCTTTGCAGGTGGTGACTAATTTTTATTCCATGGGTAGTTGCAGTGGCTTGATGACTGGGATATCCTTTCTCATTGATAAGGCAGGTGATTTTTTTTTTCCCACAGTTTGAAGTCAGTGTGGACAGGGTTACAGGAAGATGGAGGTGTACCGCACCCCCATCTGACACCCCTATGTCAGGTGTACCGCACCCCCAAACGTTGACTGCCCGAGCCTGCAAGGCTCCCGGACTCCATGAGAATGGGCAAGGGTCACCAAGGCAGAATCTGAAACGAGCCCTGTATCTCTTAAGAGGTGCAGTTACAAAGGGACCTCCAAAGACAGGAGGATTTAGGTTCAGGCCTGTGGGTGATGCTCCATTACCTTCTGCAGTTACAGAGTGGAAATTACTCAGGTATACGACCCTGCATGATGACAGTTATTACCCAGTCTCCTCCAATTATTAACTTTAATTCGACCCTCTTAGCTATTAGAGGTTTGGGATGCGGACACCTAGAATTGCTCTCCAAGCATATTTTTGGATACAGAAAGGAGATAGGAAAAAAAAAAATTATCATGTTTTTGAAAAGTGCCAAATGGATTCTGAGGAAAATCTTATTTTGGAGAAAATAATTAAGTGAATGCTGTTTTCTCTTTAATTGCTTCCCGGTTTAAAACCGAACGTGCTTGGGTTAACACTTTTCGACTTCTAATGGAATCTTCACAGTTCCTTTTATTATGAGATGGGGTTAATAAGGAGAGGTGCTGACTTTAATGTGATTATTATTATCGTCACACGGAATTATGCCGGCAAAGAATATGTTGCAACTCTAGTTCTTTTTGCTTTCCTCTCTCTTCTCCTCGTGGAATTTCACTCAACACAGCACGGCTTCAGATGGAAGATGATATATCCTTAAGGGCCAGTAATCAGTGTCTATTTTCCAGTTATAAACAACTCTTAAAAAATATTTATTTTAATTAATTACTTTGACTGCCCTGGGTCTTAGTTGCAGAGGTCAGGCTGTCTAGCTGTTGCACGCAAACTCTTGGTTGTGGCATACAAAATCTAGTACCCTGACTAGGGATGGAACGCAAGCCCCTTGCATTGGGAGCTGAGAGTCTTTGCCATCAGACCACAAGGGAAGACCCCATAAACAACTCTTCAAAGTTAAATTGCAGCTACAGAGTTCAAGAAGAATAAAGTGAGAAATTTATCTTCTATATGTACCCACTCAATTATTCAACATGCAGTTTTAAAAAGGACATCTGTAACAAATCTGTATATAATGGTACATCTTTCTATGGATGTATCTATAGTTTTTCTATACTTATCATTTACAGAATTATCTATAGTTTTATTTGATGAATAGCAGTTTTATTTTTTTCTCTCTTGGACATTTCTTTAAACCGTTTGTCACATTAGGATGGTTTTGAAAAACGTATACCTGAAATTTCAATGTCAACATAAAAAACAAACATAATTAGTGAACTCATCTTATTTTTCATTTTCGTGTGATTTCCTTTTTTTCACGCTTCATCTCCTACCTGGATGTTTCAGGGAAATTGTAAATCAATATACTTCCAGGTACCATATGGTTTCTCTAGATTATCAGGCAATGTTTCAATTGCCCAAAAGGTGTTTCTAAGATGAACGCTTGTTTTGAAAAGGAAGATTCTACAGGTAAACTTATTAGAAACACAGCAATCAAGAGTGAATGCTTCTATCACAGAAAAAAAAAAAAAAGAGAGAATCAATAATACGAGCAGGGCTTCTGTGATAAGGAATCCACCTGCCAAAGCAGCAGACGGGAGTTTGGTCCCTGGTCCAGGAAGAGTCCGTGCACGCTGAAACAATGACCCAGCGCAGCTAAAAATAAATATGCAAATAATTAACAAATCATAATAATGGAAGTAGACCCTGATGCTGGGAAAGATTGAAGGCAAGAGGAGAAGGGGATGACAGAGGATGAGATGGTTGGATGGCATCACCAACCACCATCACTCAATGGACATGGGTTTGGGTGAACTCTGGGAGTTGGTGATAGACAGGGAGGCCTGGTGTGCTGCAGTCCCTGGGGTCGCAAAGAGTTGGACACGACTGAGCCACTGAACTGAACTGAAGAAACTTCTTGAAAAACATGCCGAACCTCCCTGGAGAAAGGAATTATATCAATATTAGAAGAAGACCTAAATTTGAAAGGTTTACATGGACCCTACTGGAAGTTGGCAAGATAGAACATTAGTCTCTGAAAGAAAACCAGGCTCTCTAGATAAGAATTTAAATTTTCTTTCCCCAGCAAGATTTTATGATTTCTGGAAGACACAATTACGGGGTTTCCCTGATGGCTCAGTGGAAAAGAATCCGCCAGCAATGCAGGGAACCCAGGAGATGTGGATTTGATTCCTTGGGTTGGGAAGATGCCCTGGAGGAGGAAATAGCAACCCACTCCAGTATTCGTGCCTGGAGAATCCCCTGGACAGAAGAGCCTGGTGGGCTACAGTCCAGGGGATCACAAAGAGTCAAACATGACCAAGCAATTGAGCGTGCAAGGAGGGCATATGTGATCCTATTATAATGTAAGGAGAAGCAGAGAGTGTAAGACCTGGGTTTCGAATCCAAACAGACTTTGCTTCTCTCTGACTCCTGCTCACCTATCAGCTGGAATAAATAACAGCCTCACCATCCTAGATTCACCATATATATTGCCATTGTTGTTCAATTGCTCGGTTGTGCCCTAGTCTTTGTGACCCCATGGACTGCAGCACGCCAGGCTCCCCTGTCCTCCACTATCTCCCAGAGTTTGCTCACATTCATGTCCACTGAGCCGGTGATGCTTTATCCCACCAGCTCATTATACAGATAGTGTTCATTTTCAGGGGGCTTCCCTCATAGCTCAGCTGGTAAAGAATCCGCCTGCAATGCGGGAGACCCCAGCTCGATTCCTGGGTCGAGAAGATCCCCTGGAGAAGGGAAAGGCTACCCATTGCAATATTGTTAGGCTTCCCTGGTGGCTCAGCTGGTAAAGAATCTGCTTGCAATTCGGGAGACCTGGGTTCGATCCCTGGTTGGGAAGATCCCCTGGAGAAGGGATGGGCGACCCACTCCAGTATTCTGGCCTGGAGAATTCCACAGGCTGTGAAGTCCATGGAGTCGCAGAGAGTCAAGCCCTTAGTGGCTGAGACATTAAGGAATCTGCCAGTAATTCGGGAGATCCAGATTTGATTGCTGGGTCGGGAAGATCCCTTGGATATATATATATATATTTATTTATTTATTTATCAAAGCTATCACTGTTATTTTTGCTGTACTGATTCTTTTCCCAGGGACTGAACGTTCAGAGAGGTGAATGGTGCTCAGCTAGTATTACTGCATTCTTTTTCTGCTTCTCAGATCTAATAGGAATCCTGCTCAGAGAGGAAGGAATTGCCTGAAGAGCCATTCTTTCCAGAACACAGGACCCTCTCTGGGTTGTGTGACAGGTTTAAATATCAGGCCTCTCCTCTCCCAAGGTCTCTGTAATTATCTGCCTTCTATGCTCATTCCCAAACCTCAACAAGCTATTGATGTTTGAGGTGAGCACATTGATTTTTCTCTCTCTCTCTCTCTCGTATTACAATGCCAAGAGCCTTTAAGGCACTGGGGATGGCCTTTATATGAGCTAAGTCCAGTCTCCCTGATAGAGCGTCTGCTAAGATACCTTGCAGACATATAAGCTGATCATCGATAAGGCCTGACTGTTGAACTTTGCTCGTCTGTGTTTGGACTGCAATCTCCAACCGAAATGTAAACCATAAAGCTCCCCTCTAGTTGTGTGACTCTTGACATCATACATTAAAAAAATATATATATATATATATATATTCTAATCATTTGTGCAGGACAAGCCGTTTTTTTTTTATTATTTGTGAGAGCTTCTTACAGGCTCAGGTTACTTGATTTTGTAAAAGGAAATCTCAACTTCTGCTTCTGTAAAGTGGTACAGTCACTGTGGGAAACAGGATGGAAGATTCTGAAAAAAAATCAACTGCAAATACCATATGATCCAGTACCTCTATTCCTGGCTATTCATCTTAAAAAAAAAAAAAAAAAGCTAATTTTATTTGATTATTTTTTTGGCCCCAGCGCATGGCTTGTGGGATCTTAGTTCCCCCACAATGGACTGAACTCACACTCTCGGTAGCGAAAGTGCAGAGTCCTAACCCCTGGACCACCAGGGCATCCCCCTCAAACACTAATTTTAAAAGATGCACGCAGTCCAGCATTCACAGCAGCAGTGTTCATGAAAGCCAAGACATAGAAGGAATCTAAGTGTCTGTCCACAGGTGAATGGAGAAAGAAGATGTGGTTCACATACACAGTGGAATATTACTCGGCCTCGAAAAAGGAAAAAGCAATGCCGTCTACAGCAGCATGGATGGGATTGGACAGTACTGTGCTAAGTGAGATGTCAGAGAAACAGGAATGCTGTATGACCTCACGTATATAGAAAGCCTAAAAAACTACAACAGACTGGTGAATATAATGAAAAAAGCAGCAGGCTCACAGATATAGAGGATAAAGCGGTGCTTGCTGGTGGGGAGAGAGAAGGTGGGGAGGGGCAAAACTCAGGTAGGAGACTAAGACGTACAAACCAGTAGGTCTACAACAAGCTGTAAGGATAAGCGGTACAACATGGAAAATGTAGCCAGCATCTTATAGAAGCTATAAATGGAGTGTAATCTTTAAAAATAGTGAATCACTATAGCACACACGTGTACTTATATCATAGCACTGAATATCAACTGTGAAGTGAGAGTGATAGTTGGTCAGTTGTGTCTGACTCTTTGCAACCCCATGGGCTGTAACCTGCCAGGCTCCTCTGTCCATGGGATTCTCCAGGCAAGAATACTGGAGTGGGTTGCCATGCCCTTCTCAGGGGATCTTCCCGAGCCAGAAATCAAATGTGGATCTCCCATATTACTGACAGATTCTTTAATGTCTGAGCCACTAGGGAAGCCTCTATACTTTGCCTTTATTTTTTGCAAAAAAGATGCTTTAATGTGAATGGACCAAACAACAAAAGGGAAACAGAAGTCTAGCTCTATGGACTAGAAAAATATTTATGGTCCTGTGTATCTCTAACCTCCTAGGACACTTACTGCTGATACAGTCATAGGTTACTGACTGGAAAAAGAAAATAAAAATAGACATCTTTGCTGCTTAATATGGCGGCTCTAGGAACACACAGCTATGGCCCTCATGAAAAATGTGGGCAGTCCAGTGTGAGAGAAGCTATGAGTATCACATACTCAACAGATTTCAAAGACAGAACAAGTCCCTCCAAAAAGACATTAAGGTGTTATTAGTATACAAATTGCACGTTGAAATGATAGCATCTTGTCTACAGTGGGTTACATGAATTATATTATTAAAGTGAACTTCGTCTGTTGCAATGTACTTATTTTAAAGTGGGTTCCAGAGAAATGAGAAGTCGCACAGTATGAAGGGAATTTTAGGTCTGGTGGAAGACATACGGCAAAAGGAAAAGGGGACGACAGAGGATGAGATGGTTGGATCATCACCGACTCGATGGACGTGAGTCTGAGCAAGCTTTGGGAGATGGTGAAGGACAGGGAAGCATTACTGATTACGCCAAAGGCTTTGACTGTGTAGATCACAACAAACTGTGGAAAATTCTTTAAGAGATGGGAATACCAGACCACCTGACCTGCCTCCTGAGAAATCTGTATGCAGGTCAAGAAGCAACAGTTAGAAGCTGACATGGAACAGCAAAAATGGCAACCCACTCCAGTATTCTGGCCTGAAGAATCCCACGGATGGAGGAGCCTGGTGGGCTACAGTCCACGGGGTCGCAAAGAGTCGGTTTGGACACGACCGCACGACCGTGTGACTAAACAACAGCAAAGGTTATGAGTTCAAGTTCGCGTCATTGTTAATGTCCACTTTGGAAACTTTTCCCTTTTTACCGTAGCACAATTAAATAGATGTCAAGTACTTTTTCTTCTCAGCACATTTCTCACATATTATCTTGGCAATTACAGCCTGTTTCCTCAGCACCAGCACTGACGATTGTCGGCACTTGAAAATGTTTTAAGTTTGCCGTGCTTCCTGGCAGAATGTTCAGAACCTGGATTAAAAACCTGCAAAGCGAAGCTCTCAAGTTTTCCTCTTAGTTGTTTTCTGACGCAAGTTTTATGGCTCATATTTTATATTAGTACTAATGATTCCTTCTGTATCTCTGGGCAGAAAACACAGGTTGAAAGGTGTGCTCAGAAATTAAATCAATAGTTATATATCTGTCGTGGTGGGCACGGCAAATTTTAACCCATACCTCAAAATGGATTATTTCTTACGTAAAAGGTAAACTCAAGATGACTGATCTTAAAGAACTGGCTGCTTCAAAGATACATCAAACCTTCAGTGAAAGGTTGACGTTTTCTTTGTCCGGAGATGAACCCGTGATTAATCTTTATCTAACAAGGAGCTGTATGTGAAGCTGCATTTGATTTTAAATTACGTCTTCAGCAGAGAAAGATGTGAGTGAGTAGAATCCACCTACAGAACCCAGTGTTTCACAAGCCTCTTGTGTAAAAAACGTTCACTGTCATACAAAGCCCATGACTGTTTGATTAAAACAGAACCCTAAAAAACAAAAAGAAAAAAAATAAAAGGAAACAATAACAACAAAAAACAGAACCCTATCTAACATTGTCTAAAGAGAAGTGAAGGAACTCAAGAATATTTAACTGATGACTTTTCACTGATGGCCAGGACACACATGGAAACATTATGAGTGCAAGAACATAGAGTTCTACAACCAAGAATCAACCATTCTTGGACAGCAGATTCAGAGTCCCCATTTCCTAGAGGCTGCTACAAAGTTCTCTTGTAAGCTTCTGCAAATAGTATAGTTTAGAACAAGGTACACACGTGTGCACACACACACACACAGGCCCATGCACACAATCCTTTCCATGGCTGCCTAATATTCCATTCACCAATGGCTGTCGTTGCACTCTTGTCAACGGTGATTCCAGCATCCTTCTGCGCTATCACGGAGCAACTGTGTAGTATATGCAGCCTACCACCCAGATCTGTCTGCCATAAGAGTGCTTGTATACCTGAGCTCACCCCTACAAAGGAAGCGCTGCTCGGTCACAGGCTGTGTGCATTGTGAGTGGGGAGCATCTCTGCCAAAGTTTCCCCTGAGGTAGCTGCCCCATCGACACTGTCCTTATCAAAAGTTACTAGGTGTTATCAAGCTTTTAGATCTCCGGTGGAAGGTTTAAAAATATGGGTTCCCATCCTTGTTTGTATTTCTTTACTTTAGAGGGAAAAATAATTTCCCACTTATTTAAATTTATTATATAAACTTAATATATATAAACTTAATATATATACATATCTTTTATGTATTAACTTAATATATTTATATATATAAACTTTAATAAATTTAAATAAGTGGGAGATTGTATATATAAATAACATTACATATATATGTAATAAGTCTTCTATATATATATATATAAATTTAAATAAGTGGGAAATTTATATAGACTCAGACAGTAAAGAATCTGCTTGCAACTGGGGAGAACCAGGTAGGGAAGATCCCCTGGAGAAGGGCATGGCAACCCACTCCAGTCTTCTTGCCTGGAGAATCCCATGGACAGAGGAGCCTGGCAGGCTGTGGTCCAGAGAGTCACAAAGAGCCGGACAGGACTGTGTCACTAACACTAATGCTATTTATTATTTGTTCCTCTCAAACTCGGTTGTTATTATTGTTTGGGGTGAATATTCTGGACATCCTTTAAGCATGGCAGCCCCCAGTTTGTTAGCTCTTTTAATGGTTAGTCTTACATGTAGCCTTAGCCTGCAAAGGTTGTCAAAACAGAGACGCGAGACTGAGCAGCTTGGAGGAAAGACATTTACCTCTCGATGTCCTGCAGGTTGGAAATGGGGATAACCAGTCAGCAGGGCTGGCCTCCCTCCTGGGCGTGTAGACGGCTGTCTCCTCCCTGCTTGGTCACGTGGCCGTCCGCCTGTGTGGGTCTGAGTCCTGACCTCCTTTTCTTATAAGGACCCTAGTCCTGTGGGGTCAGAGACCACCCCCCCAGCCAGTGACCTCATCTGAACTTCATCCGCCTTTTACAGACCGTCCCGTCTAAATAAAGCACATTCTGAGGTCCTGGGGGTGGGAACACGATTTCCTCTGTAGCATATCAGCTGGGTTAGGCTATAGTGCCCGGGGAGCTTAATCAAACACTAGTTGGCATGCGGCTGTGAAGGTCTTTGGGCGGTGTGGTTAGCATCCACGATCAGAGGCTTCAAGAAAAGTAGTTGAGTGGGGAGAGATAAACTGGGAGATTGGGATGAACATGGGCACACTCATTCGTGTAAAATAGATGACTAATCAGGACCTCTCTACTCAGCGATCTGGGACGGCCTCCGTGGGAAAAGGATCTAATAGGGTGCATATATGAATATGCACAATTGGATCACTTGGCCATACACTCGGAAGGAACAGAACATCGTGCACCAACTCTAGCTCCACCATGAGCGAAAAAAGAAAGACCAAACAAAAATAGAATCGCAAATGTAGAAAATAAACTTAGGCTTATCCGGGGTGGAGAGGAAGGATATATCTATCGGAAGGTTGGGACTGACAGGCTCACACCATTGTATATAAAATAGACACCTAATAAGGACCTAAGGTACGGCAGAGGGAACTCTTCTCAATATTCCGTAATGACCTACATGGGGAAAGACTCTAAAAAAAAAAGAGTGTATGCATGTATGAAAGGGAAAGTCACTCAGTTGTGCCCGACTCTTTACAACCCCATGGACTTTACAGTCCCTGGGATTCTCCAGAGCAGGATACTGGAGTGGGTAGCCATTCCCTCCTCCAGGGGGATCTCCCCAACTGAAGAATCAAACCCAGGTCTCCTGCATTGCAGGCAGAGTCTTTACCAGCTGAGCCACCAGGGAAGCCCAAGAATCCTGGAGTGGGTAGCCCATCCCTTCTCCAGCGGATCTTCCCCAACCCAGGAATTGACCACGGGTGTCCTGCATTTGCAGGCCGATTCTTTACCAGCTGAGCTATCAGGGAAGTCCCTACACAGGTATACGTATAACTGAATCACTTTGTGTACCCCTGAAACCAACACAACATTGTACATCAACTATACTCCAATAAAAGTTAAAAAAAAAAAAAGTAGCTTGTCCTCCATAATGAAAAAGGGGTCTTTCCTGGTTAGATGAAAAGTCTTTATATCAGAACTGAGATTTCCCACCAAAAAAGAAAAAGAAATTCTGTCTCAGGACTAAAACATCAACTCCCGCCTAACTTTAAAGTCTATTACAGATTTTGAATGTGAAGGTACTCTCCCCTCCACCATGCAAATCCTGGGAGCCAGTTTCTTGAAATAAACCATATGTGCAATTTATCAAAAAAAAAAAAAGAAAAGAAAAGAAAAGAAAGTGAATCCAACACACTGCATAATAAACTTGTTTGTAATATAAATATCTGTAAATTCAGGAGATGCAAGAGACATGGGTCAAGAAGATCCCCTGGAGGAGGAAATGGCAACCCGTTTCAGTATACTTCCTGGAGAATCCCATGGACAGAGGAGCCTGTTGGGCTACACAGTCTGTGGGGTCGCCAAGAGTTGGACATGAACTGAGCGACTGAACACAGCATCCATCCACACACAACATCCCGGGTATTCTGGAGTGTGTAAAGTGAAAGTGTTAGTTGCTTCGTCTGGTGAGTGATAGGCATATAAATCTCTAGCTAGATCGATAGAGCTCCTCCATATATATAAGCCACGAATTACAGGAGGTGCAGATCAAGCTGGCCTTGGGGGGGTTCCCTCTCCAGCCTGGGAAGGAAGAACGAGTTCCAGACCTCTCTCTCGGCCTTGTGCGTGGACATCTTGTCCCTCTGTTTTCTTCACCTGGCCTTCTCCCTGGGTATGTGCCTCTGATCCAAATTTCCCCCTTTCCGAAGGACACCGGGCTATCAGATCGGCCCCCACCGGCATGGATTCATCCCAGCTCATCTGCCTCTTCAAATAAGGTCCCATGTCGAGATGCCGAGAGTGACGATTTCAAACCATAAATGGGAGGGTCATGGTTCAACACGGACCAGGACGGGCGGTGGTCCTTTCTTATTAGCACCAAGTAAACATGCCCTCCTGTTCCTTTGTGCGCGCGCGCGCGCGTGTGTGTGTGTGTGTGTGTGTGTGTGTGTGTGTGTGTGCGTGTGGCTAAAAGCTGAAAGGCAAACGGGGCACAGAGAGAGGCTTCTTTGAGCTGCTCCTGGTGCTCAGAAAGGACGACGCCTTTGAAACAATGTGCAAAGCGTTTTACAATTCCAAAGGGCTGTTCCCAAAACCACAAAAGACAGCGTGCAGCCTTCAAACTAAGCAGAGGGTGGGAGGGAGAATTGTGAGCCGGTTATGAGATGAGGGGGCATGTCAGAACAAGGTGAGAGGCCTCTTCTGAGAAGAGGTATTAACACGGAGAGGGCGCCTTTGCCCGACAGTAGACGTTGAACATGGGAAAATAGCAGACGAGGGCACAGGGCAGGAAGGTGGGTTTTTGCACACCCGATCCTTGTCACCTTCGCCACTGCAGGCCTTTGGAAGAGGTTTTCAGAAATCTTTCTGGTTCGCGTCTCGACTTTTCATACAATTCAGGGTGCCGACTCGGGTGACACGTTTTATTAATTGGCCACTCAAAGTTCTCTTAATGGAAAAGGTCTGCAGCTCACATCCGTGGTAAATGAACAGCTCGTTTCCGTTTCTTTTTTCCTTTTTGCAAATTTGCAGCAGGACAAGTTAAAAACTACTATGAGATATGATTGAACTATGAAAGTTCTGCCGCCTGATGGCTCAGTGGTAAAGAATCTGCCTGCCAAGCAGGAGACGCAAGTTTGATCCCTGGGTGGGCAAGATCCCCTGGAGGAGGGCATGGCAACCCACTCCGGTATTCTTGCCTGGAGAATCCCCATGGGCAGAGGAGCCTGGCAGGCTACAGTCCATGGGGATGCAAAGAGTTAGACATGACTGAATCGACTTGGCCCACATGCAGGCCTATAAATATATATCTCTCCATACATGGAAGCAAAAATGTTGCTCAGTCAAGTCCGACTCTTTGCGACCCCATGGACTATACAGTTCATGGAATTCTCCAGGCCAGAATCCTGGAGTGGGCAGCCTTTCCCTTCTCCAAGGGATCTTCCCAATCTTGGGATCCAAGCCAGGTCTCCCACATTGCAGGTGGATTCGTTACCAGCTGAGCCACCAGGGAAGCCCATATGTACATATCTTTAATTTTTATTTCTTGGCTGCAACACATAACATGTGGGATGTTAATTCCGTGCCTGGGGATCGAACCTGAGCCCCTGGCATTAAAAGCATGGAATCTTAACCACTGGACCATCAGGGAAGTCTGTTTGTTTAAGATCTGTCCCAAAGGGGTTTTCCTTACAAACAGAGGGGAGTATTTCCCACATTTTATAAATTCAGTTTGATGAGTACAATAGAATAGCATCTGTTTCTCTCATTTCAAAAATAGTCTCGAATATTCCTTTGGCCACGCTGGATCTTAGTCTCTAGTCTCACTACAAAGGATCTCTCACCTGCATTTGAGCTTGCAGGGTCAAGACTCTGGGCATGGAGTTCCCCGACCAGAGATTGAACCTGGGTCCCCACCGCACTGGGAGCTTGGAGTCTTACCTACTGGACCGCTGGGGGAAGTCCCCATCCACCGGGGGAAGTCCCCATCTCTTTCTTTCTTTCTTTCTTTCTTTTTTTTTTTTTTGGATGATGAACATAAGTTTATTTATTTATTTTTTGATCTTTAACTTCTTTTTTTTTTTTTTACTTTATTTATTTTAATTGGAGGCTAATTACTTTACATTATTGTAGTGTTTTTTGCCACACACTGACATGAATCAGCCATGGGTGTACATGTCTCCCCTATCCTGAATTCTGCTCCCACCTCCCTCCCCATCCCATCCCTCTGGGTCATCCCAGTGCACCAGCCCTGAGCGCCCTGTCTCATGCATCCAACCTGGACTGGCGATCTGTTTCACATATGGTAATATACATGTTTCAATGCTATTCTCCCAAATCATCCCACCCTCACCTCCTCCCACAGAGTCCAAAAGTCTGCTCTTTACATCTGTGTCTCTTGCTGTCTCGCATACAGGGTCATTATTACCATCTTTCTAAATTCCATATATATGCATTAATATACTGTATTGGTGTTTTTCTTTCTGACTTACTTCACTCTGTATAACAGGCTCCAGTTTCATCCACGTCATTAGAACTGATTCAAATGTATTCTTTTTAATGGCTGAGTAATACTCCATTGTGTATATGTACCACAGCTTTCTTATCCATTCGTCTGCCGATGGACATCTAGGTTGCTTCCATGTCCTGGCTATTATAAACAGTGCTGTGATGAACACTGGGGTACATGTGTCTCTTTCAATTCTAGTTTCCTCGGTGTGTATGCCCAGCAGTGGGATTGCTGGGTCATAAGGCAGTTCTATTTCCAGTTTTTTAAGGAATCTCCACACTGTTCTCCATAGTGGCTGTACTAGTTTGCATTCCCACCAACAGTGTAAGAGGGTTCCCTTTTCTCCACACCCTCTCCAGCATTTATTGCTTGTAGACTTTTGGATCGCAGCCATTCTGACTGGTGTGAAATGGTACCTCACTGTGGATTTGATTGGCATTTCTCTGATAATGAGTGATGTTGAGCATCTTTTCATATGTGTGTTAGCCATCTGTATGTCTTCTTTGGAGAAATGTCTGTTTAGTTCTTTGGCCCATATTTTGATTGGGTCATTTATTTTCCTGGAATTGAGCTGCAGGAATTAGTCATGGGCTCACAGCTATATTTTTCTTCAATCACATCTATTTAAGATATGTCCCGAAGGGCTTTCCTCACGGGCAGATGGAGTATTTCCCATATTTTCTAAATTCAAGAACGACAGAAGTGGCAAAATTACCACTTGCAGCCCCAAAGCAGAAAGAAATGCCAACATGCATGGCCTTGGAAAAGAAGGAAGCAGACTGGCTTACCAAACTGGGTAAAAGTTCAGCGAGTATTTCCCCTTTTCTGCAGGGTATCCCACTCAAATACAAAGTCAATTTGCTTATTCCGGGGCGAGGGGCATTTCCTCAAATGGACAGAAAGACTTCTTTGGCTGAACGCACCAGGGTGACTTTCCCGACTGTAGGAGCTTGTGGGCTCCACCAGGCCTATTGTTCGTTCGAACTACCAAGCCCTGGCATAGCTGGTACTGCTGTGGGGAATTTTGCAGGGACGGTTGGCAGGACTAGGGTGTCCCGACAGCTGATAAGGCTTTCCCCGGAAATTCCCCCAAATTCCCGCAAGCAGCCAGGCCCCCTCGGCTGGTTTCACCAGCATTTGTTAGCGACTCCAAGCTCGCCACACGACAGGCCGATGCCTCGAGAGACGAGGTGTCCAGGCACAGAATCATAGATGTATTTGTAGACTGCAAAGATGGTGGACTCGGGTATATTCCAAAAAACTGTCTTTCTCCAGTTAGCATTTGGCTTAAAGAAAAAAAAAAATTTTTTTTTTTTTTTTTTTTTTTTTGCTGTGCAGCATTACAATATTGCTTCTGTCGCTTATGCTCTGTTTTTGCTTGTTTGTTCATTTGTTTTGGCCGTAAGGCATTGAGATCTTAGCTCACTCACCAAGATGGAAACTACACACCCTGAATTAGAGTGTTAGCCGTTCAGTCATGTCTGATTCTTTCCAACCCCATGGATGGTAGCCCTCCAGGCTCCTCTGTCCATGGGATCCTCCAGGCCAGAATACTGGAGCGGGTTGCCATTTCCTTCTCCAGGGGATCTTCCCACCCCAGGGATCGAACCCACATCTGCTGCATTGCACGTGGATTCTTTACCTTTTGAGTCATTGGGGCTTTCCTAATCACTGAATTTAAGTAAATTCAACTGGAGAGAATTAGCATCCACCCTTGGCATGGTTTCAGTGATTAAAAAAACGTGCTTTGATTTAAAGACTTGCATGATTCCATGGAAATAATCTTGATCACGTGCTTCCCTGGTGGCTCAGCTGGTAAAGAATCCACCTGCAATGAGGGAGACCTGGGTTCGATCGTTGGGTTGGGATGATCTCCTGGAGAAGGCAATGGGAACCCACGCCGGTATTCTTGCCTGGAGAATCTCATGGATGGAGGAGCCAGGTGGGCTGCAGTCCCTGCCAAGTTGCTTCAGTTGTATCCAACTCTTTGCGACCCCATGGACTGTAGCCTGCCAGGCTCCTCTGTCCATGGGATTCTCCAGGCAAGAATACCGGAGTGGGTAGCTACGCCCTTCTCCAGGGGATCTTCCCGACCCAGGCATCAAGCCTGGGACTCGTGAATCACACAGGTACATTCTTTACAGTCTGAGCCACTGTGGAAGCCCCCTGGGTTAGAGGGTGAGGTCTTCACCACTGAACTGCCAGGGAAGCCTCCTGAATCTTTTACACTAAAAGGGGGGAGGGTAAAACCTTGCTTCCGGTCAGACTCCACAGGGGACGTGTTAATCTCTCCCTTCCTGCAGTCATTCACAAGTGGCCTTGGGCAGGACCTTTATTTTGAGCTCAGTATTTTTTACCTTAATGCTCATTACCTGGGTGGCAGGGTTCCCGGAGATGGGCCATTGTGAACAACCCTTTAGTGATGGACTTGGAACACAAGATTCTTCCCTGTTACACTCCGTCTGGGTGATGTCACTCAGCGTGATGGCCTCGGGGTTCATCGGTGTGGTCACACACGGCAGGACCTCCTTCTCTTTAAGGCCGGTTACTCTCCCGAGGTACGGATATGCTGCTTTTCATTATTTGTGCATCCTTGGTTCTTCCGTGTGTCAGTGGACAGCTGTGTGTGGCTTGCACACCTGGGTTGTTCTGGATAACGGCACAGTGGACACAGGAGTGTGCCTCTCTCCTGGAGGTCCTGATGTGCCTTTCTCTGGATCCACACTCAGAAATGGTAGTAAAGAGAACAGCTTTAGCTCAGCACTAGTGGTAAAGAACTCGCCTGCCAATACAGGAGACAGAATTTCTGTTTTCTTGGATATTTCCGGAGTATATAGAAGGTACATGTTACTAAACTTCTGCTTGTTTTTGTCTTGTTAATTAATCTTTTGGGCTTCCCTGGAGGCTCAGAATCTGCCTGCCAAGCAGGAGATGCGGTTTCATCCCTGGGTCGGGAAGATCCCCTGGAGGAGGGCATGGCAACTCACTCCAGTATTCTTGCCTGGAGAATCCCACGGACAGAGGAGCCTGCTGGGCTACAGGCCATGGGGTCGCAAGGAGTCAGACACGAATGAGCCACTCATTACCTCAGATAGCACACAGGTCTTCTTCGGTCTCTGGAATCAGAGGAGGGAACTATTCACCATAAAAATCCTCTGGGAGTTCTGCCTGCAGTGCAGGAGACCCAGGTTTGATGCCTGGGTTTGGAAGATCCGCTGGAGGAGGAGGGCATGGCAACCCACTCCAGTTTTCTTGCCTGGAGAATCCCATGGACAGAGGAGCCTGGCGGGGCTACAGTCCTCGGGATCTCAGAGAGCTGGACACGACTGAGCGACTAACACACGTTTATCGGGCCGCACACTGCCGTATGTAAAACAGACAGCAGGTGGGAACTTGCTGTGTGACTCTGGAAGCTCAACCCGGGGCTCTGTGATAACGTAGAGGGTTAGGAGGGGCGTTCAAGAGGGAGGGGACATGTGTACCCCTGCTGCTGATTCACGCTAATGTATGGCAGAAAGCAATGCAATAATGTAAAGCAAGTATCCTTCAATGTAACACCAATAAATTAAATGCAGAAAATTTCTCTGGGAGTCTCCCAGTGTCCTGCTCAGAAGCTATCGTCTGCCAGCAGCTGTTGCTCCTTGGCTTCGTGTTCACCATGAAACTCGCCTCCTTGTGTGATGTGAGGTCCCCACTCCCACCAGCAGAGTCAGTGTTCCCGTAACATTAATATTAAGGGACACAGTGGAAGCTTTTCCCCATCACATCCTAAAAGGGATGGTGGCCGCAAAACAGCTACATTGATTAGCTCCTGCCTGACGGCTGGCTGAAAAAAGAAACCAGGCTAGAGATTTGGACGAGGCTAGAGACTCTCATACAGAGTGAAGTCAGTCCGAAACAGAAAAACAAATATCCTATATGAACACATATATGTGGAATCTGAAAAAAAACCAACTGGTATCAATGATCTTATTTCCGAAGCAGAAATAGACACACAGACGCAGAGAGCCCAAGGGGTGAATTAGGAGACTCGGACTAGGCATAAAAAAGGTTGATACTAGGCATAAAAAAGGTTGGAGGAGGAAATGGCAACCCCTTCCAGGATTCTTGCCTGGAGAATCCCGTGGACAGAGGAGCCTGGCGGGCTGCAGTCCATGGGATCGCAAGAGTCGGTGGTTTAGTGACGAAACCACCACCATCACCACCTCCGTAAAATAGGTAACTCATGAGAACCTTCTATGCAGCACAGGGATCTCTGCTCTACACTCTGTGGTGATCGTAGAGGGAAGGAAAGACAGTAAAGAGGGGATATATGTATATACAAAGCTGGTTCACTTTGCGGTACAGCAGAAACACAACATTGTAAAGCAACTATACTCCAAAAAGGGAAAAAAAAAAAAAAAAGTACCATAAAGGAAAGAAACCAGGCTTGTCTCCAAAGAAAGCAGGCTTCGGGAGAGGAAAAAACACAGGCAGGACAAAATAAAATTGAAAGCTGCCCTGATGTTTATAGGTGCCCATCAGTCCTGAATATTCATCGGACGGATTGATGCTGAAGGGAAACTCCAATCCTTTGGCCACCTGGGGTGAAGAATTGACTCACTGGAAAAGACCCTGATGCTGGGAGAGATTGAAGGAGAGAGGAGAAGGGGAAGGCAGAGGATGAGATGGTTGGATGGCATCACCGACTCAATGGACATGAGTTTGAGCAAGCTCTGGGAGATAGTGAAGGACAGGGAAGCCTGGCGTGCTGCACTCCATGGGGTCCCAGAGACTGGGACACGCCTGAGCGACTGAACTGAAGCGACCTTATCTTGAAAAGAGTGACTGACAGGCAGGTAGAAAAACTTTGCAAACAGGGGCACTGGTTGAACATGGAAGCAAGAGAAGACAGATCCTGCGGACCCCAAACGGGTGACGAGAATCCCTTTTGAAAATGATGGCCAGTCTGAGTCAGCAACGCTTCCTTCTGACAGTGACTCCCAAGCTCAAAATGAAGACTTGAGAACTACATGACTTTTGCTCTGCCGTTGTCAGATATGAAAGGCTATGGCGGAGATAACCCTCTGCAAGGCTGCTCTTGTCCACAAAGGGGAAGCACCTCCGGTTGCTTACTGAGCTCTGGTGGGCTACAAAGAAGCGAGATGGGCATGATTAATTTAATTCTTTCCTCAGGTGCTTTTCACACCGCAGAAATGATTCTAAAAATAGCCTACAGAATTATGTAACTTCCTTTGCCGTGATACTCTTGATTTCTTTCTTTCCTTGTTTTTCTCTTTTCTTTTCTTCTTTTTCCCCCTCGTTTTAAAAGAACTTCTAGACAGATCCGCCATAAGCGGCTGTGGCTGGAAGCAATTTAAAAGGTATTTATCTCAGTGGATCCTTCTTCCTCATTAAAGTTCTAGCATTCCACTGCTCCTGGGAAAGATGACTTAATCTCTGCAGTCTCTCTGGTGCCCGTTGAAGCACTGGGTTAAGTGGCAAAATGCGTGTTTGGACGTCTAGAGCTCTCACTGTGAGATGTAAATGTTTCCACTTTGTTTCCACAGCCCAGATTCTCCAAGACAGTTAAAAAAAAAAAAAAAAAAAAACCAACAAGGTGGGGTGGGGGCCGACAGTGAGGTCGTCGTGTTGAGGATACTTTAGACCAAGCTGGGTTCACAGAAGAAGGCAAACTGCTAGGGGCAAAGCACCGCCCCCCAAGCTAGTAGGGTCTGAGAATTTTGGAAGGACTACTCTCTTTTAAGTCTTCTCTTTAATCCCCATCTGTATTAAATCCAGACTTTGGGGGCCACCAAATGACTTGGAAATCAAGACAGAACTTCCTTCACCATAGTTCACTTTATTTCAAAAAGGTTTTTTTTTTTTTCCTTTCGTTCCTTTAATGAAAGCAAAGTACTCATACGCATCTTATTACGACAAGGCAATCTCAAATTGCCATTCAAATATACTCCGAGGTACACTGTTACTGTGGATCTGAGTCATTAATAGAACCAGAATGGGCTGAAAAAGGCAACCAGAAACCCCCAGGAGGACCTTGAGAGTTACAAACAAGATAATTTACCTTCTCTTATTTTTTTGGTGGTGGGAGGCCATTGGATCCATCCTGAAATCCTTTTAAACTCTCCATGAAATGCTCAAGTGAAAACAGGGCTTTAGTTCATAGAGAGCAGATTTATGATTTCTGTGTTTGCTCAGTCTGACTTATCATTGGAATTAAATAATTCAATGGAATGTATTCAGTTTGGTGAGAATCAAAAAAAAAAAAAAATAGATGGGAATAAAATCAGGCACAGGGTTTGAAAATCTGTCTTTCCTAACGCTGTAGGCTCTAAAGTCCCTGAGCAGATCTTGCAGAGGGTTTTGTAATAAAGAAAAAAGAAGATTCCCATCTATATTTAATGTTTGTTTCTAATGTAAATTCATTGAGGGCAGAACTGGATCTTCTTTCATTGATTAAAAAAACCAGATTACTGTCTTGTTCCTTCTTGAGCAAACCGTGAGAGCAATCGAATTATGTTCACCCAGGTACACACAATTCATTCAAAGTTCAGTGTGAGGGGTTAGATGAAAGGGGGGTGGGTATCTTGTACTTACTCATCTATGAGCAAAACAATCTATTATAAGTCTCATCTTGAAGAACATGTATTCCAGCATGATGTACATGTGGAAAGACCCTGGATATCACTGAAAAATTTGGCCACACTGATTCAGCGCAAAAGCTGACAACATGCGGAAAGCCATCTGGTTTCAATTCTTCTTGTAAGTATAGAAAGATGGGGATTTCACTATCAAATTCCTGTTCGTCTTATAACTTGGAGTGACGCTGGAACTTAGATTAAGGTAGCCCCCTGTCCAAGGCTTTCCTGGTGGCTCAGCTGGTAGAGAATCTGCCTGCAATGTGGGACACCTGGGTTTGATCCCTGGGTCGGGAGGATCCCTGGGAGAAGGGAATGGCTGCCAACTTCAGTATTTTGGCCTGGAGAATTCCGTGGACGCTATCCATGGGGTCGCAGAGCGTCAGACACAACTGAGCCATGTTCATACTTTCACTGGCAGCTCTGGTGTAACCGTTACAAGTTACGCTGCAGAATTGTGTTCCTGACACACAGTGAATTCAAAGGGAAAGGTTAAGGGTCAGAACATTTGAAACTCTTTCAAAAATCAGGGCCAGCTTTCTATGTGTTTAATCCACAGAGTCTATTAACCACGCTTGGCATAAATGATGTTCTCAGTATACAGCTGGTCCTTGAACAACACAGATTTGAACACTGGGTCCCTCATAGCTCAGTCAGTAAAGAATTTGCCTGCAATGCAGGAGACCTGGGTTCAATCTCTGGGTTGGGAAGATCCCCTGGAGAAGGAAATGGCAACCCCCTCCAGCATTCTTGCCTGGAGAATCCCATGGACAGAAGAGCCTGATCCATGAGGTTGCAAAGAGTCAGACATGACTGAGCGATTTTCACTTTGTTAAAAAAACACAATAAGTATTGGGTTGCCCCCAAAGTCTGTAAGATGTTATGGGAAAACCCAAACAAAGTTTTTGGGCAACCCAATGCTAAAGCTCCAAGTAATACAAAGTTGCTTGAATTCCAGGATGCGGACAGAAAATGCAGAGGTTCAATTCTATGTTATACGGAGAGTCTCAGCTGTGCAGGCCACTGCCCCTAACCCTTCACATTGTTCCAGGACCAACTGAAGATTTATCTGCCAGAGGAGTGAATGAATGATTCTGGTGAAAATCGCTCAGTCACATCCGACTCTTTGTGACCCCATGGACTATACAGCCCATGGAATTCTCCAGGCCAGAAGACTGGAGTGGGTAGCATTTCCCTTCTTCAGGGGATCTTCCCAACCCAGGGGTTGATCCCAGGTCTCCCGCGCTGCAGGCAGATTGATAAGACGATTGAATGAATGATTCTAACCTATGCACAAAACTCTATGCCCTGCAATTTGAGAGGCAACTTGGTCATTAAGACCAGGGACACAAAGAGTTCTCCATCTCTACAGAAATCCCCCCTCACAGCAGAGAGCTTATCGCCTGTGGCCTTTCTGAGTGAGAGTAACAAAAATAAGAAAAACAACAGGCTGCATGGATACAATGCCCCAGATTCATTTTGTTTTCCAGAGAACCATGATGGAGGGTTTGCGACAGTTGATTAATACTGCTCCTGAAGAAATGGGAACCCTCCCACACTGCTGGTGGGAGTGAAAATTAGTACAACCACGATGAAGATAAGATGGACATTCCTTAAAAAAAAAAAAAGAAAACAGAACTACCATATGACCCAGCAATTTCACTCCTGGGCATATATCTGGAGAAAACTATAATCCAAAAATGATATATACACACCAGTGTTCAGTGAAGCACAGTTTACAAGAGCCAAGACATGGAGTCAACCTAAGTGTGCATTGTCAGAGGGACAGATAAAGAAGGGGTGGTCTATATATACAAAGGAATATTACACAGCCATAAAAATGAATGAAACCATGCCATTGGCAGCAACCCTGATGGTGCTAGAGATTATTATCCTAGTGAAGTAAGTCAGGCAGCAAAAGACAAACAGAACAATATAGCACTCATATGTGGAATCTTATTTTTTTAAACATATGCAAATGACTGTATTTACAGAACAGAACTGATACTGAAAACAATTTGATTTACAGACGAACTGATGCTGTAAACTTATGGTTACCAAAGAGGAAGGAAGGGATAAATCAGAAGTTTAGCATGAATATACCCACACTACTATTTATAAAATTGATAACCAATAATAAGGACCTACTTAGCACTGGGAACTCTGCTCAATATTTGTCAATGACCTATATGAAAAAAGAATCATATATATAAATGAGATATATATATATATTTGTTATATTTTATATATATATATATATATATATATATTTGTTGGAAGAAAAGTTATGACCAACCTAGATAGCATATTGAAAACCAGAGATATTACTTTGCCAATAAAGGTCCGTCTAGTCAAGGTTATGGTTTTTCCAGTGGTCATGTATGGATGTGAGAGTTGGATTATGAAGAAAGCTGAGCACTGAAGAATTGATGCTTTTGAACTGTGGTGTTGGAGGACTCTTGAGAGTCCCTTGGACTGCAAGGAGATCCAACCAGTCCATTCTGAAGGAGACTAGCCCTGGGATTTCTTTGGAGGGAATGATGCTAAAGCTGAAACTCCAATACTTTGGCCACCTCATGAGAAGAGTTGACTCATTGGAAAAGACTCTGATGCTGGGAGGGATTGGGGTCAGGAGGAGAAGGGGATGACAGAGGATGAGATGGCTGGATGGCATCACGGACTCGATGGATGAGAGTCTGAGCAAACTCTGGGAGTTGGTGATGGACAGGGAGGCCTGGCGTGCTGTGATTCATGGGGTCGCAGAGTCGGACACGACTGAGCGACTGAACTGAACTGATGTGTATATACTTATATGTGTGAGTATGTTTATACATATAGATAAAACTGACTCACTTTGCTGTATACCAGAAAGACAATACTATAAATCAACTATATTCCATTAAAACTTAAATTTAAAAAGAGATCCTTTATACAACACTATGTCTAGAATTAACAATACTGTGCAGCACATTTGCTAAGAGGGCAGATTTCATGTTAAGTGTTCTTACCGAGAGAGTCAGTTCCTAGGCAGGTTGATTAGACCAGGGTCCCCGTGTAGGGGCGAGTGGTCTGGGGCTCTTGAGGAGGAGATAGGGGTCTGGAATTCTCAAGGAGGAGGAAAGGAAAAACTTTCTTTTTGCTACATTCCTTAGTCTTAATCACATAAAACTCTTATTTTTTCTTTAAGCCCAGAGTTGATGATTACACAACAAAACAACTCAGCTTAAACTCTGTCTAAGGATTATATTAGTATAGATATTACTAGCAGAGACATTACTTTGCCAACAAAGGTCCATCTAGTCAGGGCTATGGTTTCCCAGTAGTCATGTATGATATGAGAGTTGGACTATAAAGAAAGCTGAGCGTTGAAGAATTGATGCCTTTGAACTGTGGTGTTGGAGAAGACTCTTGAGAGTCCCTTGGACTGCAAGGAGATCCAGCCAGTCCATTCTAAAGGAGATCAGTCCTGGGTGTTCATTGGAAGGAATGTTGCTGAAGCTGAAACTCCAGTGCTTTGGCCACCTGATACGAAGAACTGACCCATTTGAAAAGACTCTGATGCTGGGAGGGATTGGGGGCAGGAGGAGAAGGGGCTGACAGAGGGTGAGATGGTTGGATGGCATCACTGACTCAATGGGCATGAGTTTGTGTCAACTCCGGGATTGGTGATGGACAGGCAGGCCTGGTGTGCTGCAGTCCATGGGGTCGCAAACAGTCAGACACCATAAGCGACTGAACTGAACTGAACTGATGAAGCCTGGTCCTGGTCGTGAAGCTAAATCTTTTTATTTTTTTTCGGAGATCACAAATCCAACATTGTTCAACGTAAGCTATCATTACCACAATAAATAAAAACACACACATAATGTTTAAAATCTGCTGCTCCTTAATACTTGTGGGGAGAAAGAAAGAGAATCAGATCACATTGCTCAAGGTCCTGGGATGTGGAGAACAAAATCTGGTGCTTTCCACGGAGCGTCTCCATCGCCTACTCTGGTTAATCAACTCTCTGTGAAGTTCAACTATGTTGCACCAACCCAATAAGGAAGCTGAGAGTGAAGGAGCTTAAGCGCGTTGGCAGTTTCAAGTACTTGATAAATGGAAGCAGCCATGCTGTAACCCTTATCTTCCATGCCCAGGTCCAGAGCTGTTCCCTCTTTCCTGATACCCGTTGAATGGACATGAATTTGTTCATGCTACAGTTGTCTTCGTTTGAGAGATTTCTCTGGCACCAGGGAGTGTTTGGCAACAAGTTGACATGCTTTGCAGAATGCAAAGCCATTTGTTTCCAACGCATGACTTCTCCCTTCTTTCCTTATTGAAGTGATTCTTCCCATGACTTATTCAAGACACATGTTACCATCCCCTGTGTTCAGGGTTTATACTGAAGTGAGTCAAGAGCAGTGAGCAGACTTCTCTGTGCTCTCTGAGAGAGACGGTGGCATAGCCCAAACTTAGTCTACCTTTGTAATCTCACAGTTTCTGTGAGTTCAGAACCAGAGGGATTCTCCTTGTAGAGGTTGGCGAGGCTTCCTCCAGAGGAGCCAGGCTGGGCTGAGACCTCATCTGAAGGACTGACTGGGGAAGAACACACTCCTAAGTTCAGGCGGGTCACTGCAAGATTTTTAAAGACCTCTGTAAGATCTTTTATTAAAAGATCTTTTATAAAAAGATTGCTTACTGTTTTAGCATTCAGTTCAGTTCAGTCTCTCAGTTGTGTCTGACCCTTTGTGACCCCATGGACTGCAGCACACCAGGCTTCCCTGTCCTTGACCATCTCCCGGAGCGTGCTCAAACCCATGTCCATTTAGTCGGTGATGCCATCCAACCATCTCATCCTCTGTTGTCCCCTTCTCCTCCTGCCCTCAGTCTTTCCCAGCATCACGGTCTTTTCCAGTGAGTTAGTTCTTCTCATCAGGTGGCCAAAGTATTGGAGTTTCAGCTTCAACATCAGTCCTTCCAATGAATATTCAGGACTGGTTTAGACTGGTTTGCTGTTAAAGGGCTTCCCTGGTGCCTCAGACAGTCAAGAACCTGCCTGAAATGTGACATACCCGGGGTCTGATCCCTGGATCAGTGAGATCCCCTGGAGAAGGGAATGGCCACCCACTTCAGTATTCTTGCTTGGAGCATTCCAACGGACAGGGAGCCTGGTGGGCTAAATAGTCCACGGGGTCACAAAGAGTCGGATGCAACTCAGCGACGAACACTTTCAGTTTCACTTACTGGCAAAAGTGTTTAAATTAATTGTGCCCTTGGTTACATGTTGAAAAATAGAGCTAAGGTTTTAAGCGATGACCAAGCGATTGTACTTCCTTTGTGCTTTTGTTGTGGGGAAGAGTGGATGAAGATGAAACAGCAAAAGCATAGCCAAGAGTCAAGTTGCACAATTAAGGGCTGATACTTTCTCAATGAAAAAAAAAAAGCAGGTCTCAATAATAAAGAACAAACAATGTAGGTCTCTGCCTCATCCTACCCTGACAGTTAATTTCTGGTACCTTGAGACACACACTGATGATATAATCGCACCCTCTGCATTCAGCAGTCCTCTGCCACTGGAGGTTTTATGGTCTCATTTCTACCCTCCACTAAATATATCCAGGGACTCTGGAACTCCTGGGTGGTGTGAGCGACACACAGACCCTTCCTGCACCATGAGTGTGTGAGTGTGTCCGTGCATTCAGTTTCTCAATTCAGTCTCTGAGCTCATCAAGAGAAATAGGCAGGACAGGCGAACCAATGTAATATCACTTTCTCCAAACTCAACTTTGGAGTTTTGGACTCAAAACTTTGTCAAGGTGCAAGTAGATCAACCCTGAATATTCACTGGAAGGACTGATGTTCAAGCTGAAACTCCAATCCTTTGGCCACCTGATGAGAAGAACTGACTCATTGGGAAAGACCCTGATGCTGGGAAAGCTTGAAGGCGGGAGCAGAAGGGGACAACAGAGGATGCGATGGTTGGATGGCATCACCGACTCAATGGACATGACTTTGAGCCAACTCCAGGGAATGGTGAACGACAGGGAAGCCTGGTGTGCTGCAGTCCATGGGGTCCCAAAGAATCGGACACGACTCAGCAGCTGAACAACAACAACCAAAGCAGCAACAAAGAGTTGTTCAACTCTAGAAAATTGCTTGGTTGTGAAAACCCTTCAACTTTATCCACCTATTGTTTTTGTAGGTCTTCTTTAAAGAATCATGAAATCAGAACACTATCTGAGTGGCTAGAAATGGCATAAAATAACAGATAGCCAAGTAGACAAAATTTTAATCAAATCTTTTGGTGTTTGGAAAGGAAAACAAATGGTAAATCATTTAAAGGTTTAATTTTTTTAAAACATTTAGATGTAAATGTTAGAAAAACTGTTCTCTTCAGAGACCATCCATATTTAATTTCCATGTTTTATAAAACAGAACCATGTTGTAATTAGTGATACAAACACGGATGAAAACAATTTTCGTGTGGAGCAATTCAAATTCATTCAGCTTGCTGATGGTGCATTACAGGCTTATAAACCCCCCTAGTTCTTGGCACAAAGAGGGAATATGGACTTTTCTTAGAGGGGATTTTTTGGACATAGCTGAAAACTATGGAAATTCTTATACGCCTTGAGTGAATTCCTACAGGGCAGGTATTATAATGCTTAGAGTAGCAAGATTTGACTCTTTTCCTTAAGTAGTAATATGAAAACAGTTTTCACCAATTAGACTGCCCTTACCTAGTTAAATTCATGTACCTAACATGCCTATGCTGAAAAAGACCGCAAATATATATATTAATATGTAACGAGTCGGACACAATTAAGCAACTAACACACATCACCTTGGGGCTTCCCTGGTGGCTCAGAAGGTAGAGAAGCCACCTGCAATTTGGAAGACCCAGGTTCGATCCCTGGATTGAGAAGATCCCCTGGAGAAGGGAATGGGCAATCCACTCCAGGGTTCTTGCCTGGAGAAGCCCACAGACAGTGGAGCCTGGTGGGCTACAGTCCATGGGGTCCTGAAAGCTGGACACAACTGAGCAACAGACACCCACATATATTAATATGCAAGTGTCTGTGCATGGCAGAAGCTGGTGAGAGGCTGTGTCTACTGGTCTTCATGGGAGCACAGTGAGGCCTTGTACTCAAGAGATGCAGAGAGCTTCGCTTGCAGCACTGATGTTCAAAATCTTTGTTCATGGGCTGCCACACCAGTATGGTTGGGGAGACTGCTCACAAACACAGATCTCCAAGCAACTTGTAAAAGTGGAATCATGCGGTGTATGTCCTTTTGGGACTGACTTAGCAAAACACCCCCAAGCTTCATGCATATTGTAGCCCGTGTCAGAATCTCCTTGCTTTTTAAGACTGAATTATAGTCCACTGTTGGCTTCCCAGCTGGCTCAATGATGAAGAAGTTGTCTGCCAGTGTAGGAGACGGGGGTTCGATCCTTGGGTTGGGAAGATCCCCTGGAGGAGGAAATGGCAACCCACTCCAGTATTCTTGCCTGCAGAATCCCATGGACAGAGGAGCCTAGTCCATGAGGTTACAAAGAGTCAGACATGACTTAGGGGCTAAAACAGCAACAGTCCATTGTCTTTGTAAACCAAATGTGATTCTCCATTCATCTGTCAATACACACTTGAGTTGCTTCCACCTTCCGGCTACTATAAATAATGTTGCTATGAACACGGATATGCAAATATTCTGCTTGACATTCTTTTAAGGGTATACTCACAAGTGGAATTCCTGGATCACGTAAAACTTTTACCAGCTCCCCACTCCCCCCCAACCCCGCAAAAAACAGCAGAATCTCAAGTTCATATGAGACTTGCTTCAAGTTTTTATTCCAACAAAATCCTTGCCGTGATTCCCGTGCATGTGATCATACAAGAAGCTGCATGGAGAGAAAAAGGGCAGACATATTTGCATCCAGGGAGAGTCAATGTTGGTTGGGTCGAGTCCCTGAGCAGTGGAGCTCTTTGATACAACAACTGGTGTTAATCACACTCACCGATACTCAAAGGAAGTCATACCATCACGTGACCCATCAATTCTCTAGTGGTGTTGGGACAAAGACACTTGGGTTTGGGGTGCTTTATTAGCGAAGAATCGAAGCAGAGTTTGGGAGCTCAGAGTCTTAACCACTGGGCCACCAGGGAAGCCCCCAGCCATTACATAAATAACTTTAAATTCAAATTATTAATCAGTGTGCCAGGTTATATGAGTGTGGGTCTAAAAGCAGAAATTTACACAGAAACTAAATCCTATTTCCCCTTGCCCTCCCATATTTTAGCCGACCTGGCACTTTGTCTGAATGCATTTTTACCCTCCTTACCCACCCTGATGCTAGGAAAGACTGAGGTCAGGAGGAGAAGGGGGAGACAGAGGGTGAGATGTTGGATGGCATCACTGACTCAATGGACATGAGTTTTGAGCAAACTCCACGATATAGTGACGGACAGGGACGCTTGGCGCATTGCAGTCCATGGGGTTGCAAAGAATCGGACACAACTGTACAACTCAACCGCAGCAACAACACACGCCTTCTCCAAGAGAACCAAAGAGAAACGCTTGACTCTTTTGAAAGTTCTGCAACTTGGCATTCATGTCTGTGAGATTTGCAAAGGATGGAGTGTTCATTGCCATGGAGGGAGGCATCCTTTCTGAAAGTCATATGAGGGTTCATCCATAAAGTCTCAGATCACTTCAGTGAAAGAGAGTTTATCCTTTCCTAAATTTTTAGGGAGCAGGCAGGAAGCCACATGTTCTAAGTCAGTAGTGTCCATCACTTTTGACCTGGGGAACAACTTGACCTTCTTAGAAATGACTAAGGACCTCAGTTCAGTTCACTTCAGTCCTGTCCAACTCTTTGCAGCCCCATGAACTGCAGCATATCAGGCTTCCCTGTCTATCAGTATCTCCCAGAGCTCACTCAGATTCATTGATTTAGTGATGCCATCCAACCATCTCATCCTCTGTTGTCCCCTTCTCCTCCTGCCCTCAATCTTTCCCAGCATCAGGGTCTTTTCCAATGAGTTGGCTCCTTGCATCAGGTGGCCAAAGTATTGGAGCTTCAGCTTCAGCATCAGTCCTTCAATGAATCAGTCCTTCCAGTGAATATTCAGGACTGATTTCCCTTAGAATAGACTGGTTGGATCCTTTTGCAGTCTGAGGGACTCTCAGGAATCTTCTCCAACACCACAGTTCTAAAACATCAATTCTTTGACACTCAGCTTTCTTTATGGTCCAACTGTCACATCCATTAAAAAAATCATTTATTTATTTGGCTGTATTGGGTCTTTTGTGAACTTTTGTTGCACGTGGGCTCCTCTCTAGTTATGGGATACAGGCTTAGTTGCCATGTGGCATGTGGGATCTTAGTTCCCTGACCAGGAACCGAACCTGTGTCCCCTACAGTGGAAACTCGGATTTCTACCCAGTGGACCACCAGGGTCGTCCCCCAGAGAACATTTTTAACATGCATTATATTTATTCATACTTCTGAAAGTACAAATGAAGTGAAGCGAAAACCCAGACACAGTTAAAGTATTGACTCATTAGTCTTTTTTATACTGTAGCCCACCAGGCTCCTCTGTCCATGGGATTCTCCAGGCAAGAATACAGGAGTGGGTTGCAACTCCCTTCTCCAGGGGATCTTCCTGACCCAGGGACTGAACTTGGGTCTCCTGTACTGCAGGCAGATTCTTTACAATCTGAGCTATGAGTTCAGTTCAGTTCAGTTCAGTTGCTCAGTCGTGTCTGACTCTTTGGGACCCCGTGAACTGCAGCCCACCACGCCTCCTTGTCCATCACCAACTCCCGGATTTCAGCCAAACTCATGTCCATTGAGTCGGTGATGCCATCCAACCATCTCATCCTCTGTCGTCCCCTTCCTCCTGCCCTCAATCTGTCCCAGCATCAGGGTCTTTCCCAGTGAATTGGCTCTTCTCATCAGGTGGCCGAAGTACTGGAGAGCTCTGCAGTAATTAAATGAATGAAGACGGTCGAGCACATTTTTCGATGACGAGTATTATCGTTATTTTCAGGAATTCATGAACCTAATCAACATATGCTTTTCAGAATCATCCAATGGTTTCAAGGGGCGGGGGAGAAAGAGGAGAGAAAAGAGTTAGATGTGAAGTGAAGCCACGATTTGTTGCCATCCCCTGCCGTGTGATGTCTTAAACAGCAACAGAATGATACAGGGTTGAGTACTAGCAATTAACTTAATGTCTGTTATTAAAATGGTCTCTGGTTTTCCTCCATTGATTTTTCACTCTCGGGGAATGACAAGCTCACGGCCTTGTCTGCAGCTCTATATGTAGGACTTGGGATAAGCAGTGCTGTTTTAATGCCTTGAATACTGTTGGCAGGACCAGCGGAGGCAGTCACTCAAGAGGAAGGGAGAGTTTGGATACCTTGGATGTGGGCTTCCCTGGTGGTTCAGTGGGTCAAAAAACATGCCTGGCAATGCGGGAGACTCGGGAGACCTGGGTTCAATACCTGGGTCGGGAAGATCCTCTGGAGAAGGGCATGGCAACCCACTCCAGTTTTCTTGCCTGAAGTAATCCCATGGACAGAGGAGCCTGGCGGGCTGCGGTCCACGGGGGTCACAAAGAGTTGGACATGACTGAGCACACCAACCTCAGATATGGGATGGTGTGCAAGGGTGGACCAGGCCAGAAATATGCCCATTTTAGAACTCTCACCTGGACAGCTGTTTGCAAATGAGATCTGGAGGGATGGCAGCTGGGGCTGCAAGAATGTCGAAGGAGCGGGAGGTTGGAAAGGGTTGATGGCACTCTGGACAGTGAGAAAGCCCAGACGTAGGAGTTGGCAGGAAGACTGGAGGGGTACATCAGGAAGGAAAGGAGAGGGAAAGGAAAGGGGACTGGTTATCAGGCAGGAAAGGACCAGCTATGAGACAGGATCCGGCAGTGCCGAAAGGAGTGAAGATGTGGCCAGGTGTTCATCATGTTAGATCAGTGACATCCTAACATCCGGGTCCAACCTCCCTTCTAGGCATGAACACCTTGAAAGTAACATGATCTTCATTTTTGTTTCCTTATTTCTTTGATGTGGACCATTTTTTACCGAACTTGATACAATATCATCCCTGTTTTGTCTTTTGTCTTTCTGGGGATGGAACCATCAACCCCCTCTTAACCATTGGACCGCCAGGGAGGTCCTCAGTTCAGTTAAGTTCAGGCGCTCAGTCGTGTCCGACTCTTTGCGACCCCCTGAACCGCAGCACACCAGGTGTCCCTGTCTGTCTCCAACTCCCCGAGTTTATGCAAACCCATGTCTATTGAGTCAGTGATGCCATCCAGCCATCTCATCCTTTGTCGGCCCCTTCTCCTCCTGCCCCCAATCCCTCCCGGCGTCAGGGCCTTTTCCAGTGAGTCAGCTCTTCACGTCAGGTGGCCAAAGTGTTGGAGCTTCAGCTTCAGCATCAGTCCTTCCATTTAATATTCAGGGCTGATTCCCCGTAGAATGGACTGGTTGAATCTCCTTGCGATCCAAGGGTCTCTCAGTGTCTTCTCCAACACCACAGTTCAAAAGCATCAATAGGGATCTTTCTTTTGAAGGCCATATGAACATCTGTTAACTGCTGATAAATAAAGGGTAAACAAATCAAATATTAAAGTTCTGTCTTCCTGTTTTAAATGAACGCAGGTAAAATGTGGAAAGCTTTACATGTCAGGTAACTAACGGGGGAAGCGTCATTGTAAGTCTCCGTGAATAAAATAACTGCTACGTCTTGTCTATGTTTCACCCCCCAATATTTGCAAGCCCATATGGACATCCTGTCATATTTATAATTGAATGTAATACTTAACTATAGTATTTACATTTTCTGACTTTGTATATGCTTTTTATTTTCGTGTATATAACCCGTTGAGTTGATGTGATTTATTTCAATGTGAACCAACAGGCAACATTTAAATTACCTTTTTAAAAAATTGGCCTTTTTTTCAGCCTCACTTTGTTTTACTTTCACAGATGAGCTGAAAATACAAATGAAACTCCACAACCATTTTCCTTCAAGGCTCTGCATTATTTTTAAATTACCTTATGGCATTTGTTGTGGGGGGGGGGCGGAATAAACCTTGAGGATAATCTGTTGTTTTCTTTCCAATTTTTAGGTTATGTGTGTTTCCTGCTTGAACGCATTCAGACGATTCTTGCCTTTTCCATGAAATTCTTGGTAAGCCTTCTTAAGTCACCAAACTCATTTATTTTATCAGCTTAAATGACTGACTCATGTGAATGTATGGCAAAAACTACCACAATATTGTAAAGTAATTAGCCTCCTGCTCTGCTACTGCTAAGTCACTTCAATTATGTCTGACCCTGTGCGACCCCATAGACGGCAGCCCACCAGGCTCCCCCGTCCCTGGGATTCTCCAGGCAAGCATGCTGGAGTGGGGTGTCATGTCCTTCTCCAATGCATGAAAGTGAAAAGTGAAAGTGAAGTCGCTCTGTCGTGTCCGACTCTTCACGACCCCATGGACCACAGCCCACCAGGCTCCTCTGTCCATGGGATTTTCCAGACAAGAATACTGGAGTGGGGTGCCATCACCTTCTCCGAATTAGCCTCCAATTAAAATAAATTTAAAAATTTATAAAAATTATTTTGTCAGCTTAGGAAAATGTCTTCTATGATGCATTTAATATTTTCCCGTCTTCCATTGGTCATTATTTTCCTAAGTGTCAACTGTATTATTTGGAGTTTAACGTGATGGTTCTGGAGGGCTCTTTAGCTTAAAGAAACCTACCAAATTCCTTTCATTTCACTAAAAAAAAAAAAAAAAATATTGATCCCATTTCTTTGTTTTCACATGAACCATCTCAAACTGTCTTCCATATATCTTAGTTGATTTCTCCAACTTTCACTGTCTCTTTTTACCTATTCCAAAGCAGATCTTCATGTTGGTGGAGCATTTCTGAATTTTGCAAAATCTCTCTCCACCTCCTTGCACTATTCAACCATCCCAGCCTACCCCTTCCTTGTCTGTTGCTACTCTGATGCCTCGTAAGCAACCCGATTCTGTATTTAACATCTCAGAGCAGTCTTTCAACAACAGTCTCTCTTTGTGGCTCCAGTGCACTCCAGAAGAAAGCCTGCCCGCATTCCTCTGCAAATTGCAACCTTTGCTTAACATGGCAGAGTTGTATCCTAATCCTCGTGTTATCCTGTGAACCCAAGCATCGACTCCTTCACCCGTTTCTCTCTCCAGGTTCACCTTCTGGAGTCCTCTGCTCACACTTTAGGTGTTTTAACTACTTATACTTAGAAAACACACCGGTCATTTACGAGAGCATCTTCCCCACCAACAGGAAGACCTCACAAGAAGTGGCAGGATCTTCCCCACTCGTACCTCCTTCACATCCAGCCAACTCTTATTAGTTGGCTCAACAAACCGCATTAAATCCACAAATGAAGGAACACGTGACTCAGGGCAGAACTCTCACTGACAGTAAGTTACCGTTCACTAGTCAGGGTTCTAAAACCTACAACCAGTGGAGGCTTTCCTGGTGTCTCAGCAGTAAAGAATCCGCCTGCAATGCAGGAAATGATCTGGAGACATGGGTTTGAGCCCAAGGTCAGGAAGATCCCTGGAGAAGAAAATGCAACCCAGTCCAGTATTCTGGCCTGGAGAATCCCATGGAGAGAGGAGCCTGGCGGGCTGCAGTCCACGGGGGTTGCAAAGAGTAGGACAGGACTGAGCAAATGACATACACAACCAATAAGGAGGGCAATTCAACTGGGACCGCCCAACTAGGAAGCAATGAAACTAATACATAATCTCTGGGCCTCTCAGAGCCGTTTCTAAATGCATCGCAGTAATAGCTCCCTGATAATGATTATGGGGCTTCCACGGCAGCTCAGTGGTAAAGAATCCACCTGCCACTGCAGGAGGTTGAATGCAGGTTCAACCCCTGGTCTGGGAAGATACCATGTGCCTTTATCAGCTGAGCCCATGCACGGAAACCCCTGAGCCTCTGCTCTCGAGCCCGTGAGGTGGAAGTACTGAGCCCACAGGCCACAACTACCGAACGAAGCCTGTGTGCCCTAGGGCCGATGCTCCACAACAAAGAGCAGCCCTTGCTGGGGACAGCCAGACAGAGCCCGCACAGAGCAGTGGAGATCCAGGGCAAACAGAAGCAAAGAAATAACTGTTAACAAGAAAAAAAGCCCAGCAGGAAGTAATGAGCAGAAAACAGAATAATGATTATGGATGGAAAGAACCCAAGTGTCCACTGATGGATGGATAAAAGAAATGTGTACATATATGTACACACAGTGTGTGTGTGTCTGTGTACTCAGTCGTGCCCAACTCTTTGCAACCCCAATGGACTGCAGGCCTTCAAGCTCCTGTGTCCATGAGATTCTCCAGGCAAGAATACTGGAGTGAGTCACCATGCCCTCCTCCAGGGGATCTTCCCAACCCAGGGATTGAACCCACATCTCTTATCTCTCCTGTCTTGCACGCAGATTGTTTTTACTGCTGAGTCACCAGGAAAGCTGTACACACACACACACACACACACACACACACACACACAGAGCACACAACATACACACAAGGCTATCATTCATGACAAAGAAGAAATACTTCCAACTCAACAACGACAACAAGAAAAGATACAACCTAATCGGAAAAAGGGCAGAAGAAGGCATGGACAGATGGTCAACGGGGACATGTGAATATACTCAGACACTGCAAATTATTAGAGAAAGGCAAATCAAAACTATAGTGTGGTGTTAACTCATGGTGGTGAAAACGGCCAACGTCAGAAAGCCTAGAAATAACAAATGCTGCAGAGGGTGTGGAGGAAAGGGAACCCTCCTACACTGTCGGTGGGAATGCAAACTAGTACAGCCATGAAGGAGAAGAGCATGGAGGGCCCTTAAAAGGCTAAAAAGAGATCTACCATAGGATCCCCCAGGGGCTTCCCAGGTGGTACTAAGGTAAAGAACCCGCCTGCCAACGCAGGAGACACCAGAGACGTGGGTTTGATCCCTGGGTCGGGAAGATCCCCTGGAGGAGAGGATGGCAACCCACTCCAGCATTCTTGCCTGGAGAATCCCACGGACAGAGGAGCCATGGGGTTGCAAAGAGTCAGACAGGATGGAAGCCACTGGGCGTGCACACACATGATTCAGCAAACCCGCTCCTAAACAGATAGCCTGAAAAAATTAGAGTTCACAAAGATAAGATTATGATCACAGCACAGCTATGCACAGCTGCCAAGACACCAAGATGCAGAAGCAACCTAAATGTCTATCCACAGAGAAATGAATAAAGAAAAAGATGTGGAATCTATATATGTGGTATACATATACAATGGAATATTACTCACCCATAAAAAAGGAATGAAATGTCATCTGTAGCAACATGGCCGGACCTAGAGATGACCTTAGCAGGAGCTGAGTGAAGTAAGTCAGACAAAGACAAGCACCACTCGGTATCAATTACGTGTAGGACACAAATGAACTTATCTGTGTCATAGACAGAGGCCACACCCAATCATTTTTTTTATGACTGGTAAAGAGTCATTCGGAGAAGGCCCCATGAGTGGAGAGGCCTGGGGGGCTGCCCTCCATGGGGTCGCTAAGAGTTGGACACGACTGAGCGACTTTACTTTCACTGTTCACTTTCATGCATTGGAGAAGGCAATGGCAACCCACTTCAGTGTCCTTGCCTGGAGAATCCCAGGGACGAGGGAGTCTGGTGGGCTGCCGTCTCTGGGGTCTCACAGAGTCGGACATGACTGAAGCGACTTAGCAGCAGCAAAGAATCATTGGTTTCCGTAGGTAGTTGTGTTTCAGCCAAAGGAAAAAACAGAAGAGCTTTCCAAGATTCACTGCAGTCCGTGACATCCCTAACGTAACACCCGCCATCAGATCTTAACTTCGTCAGAGATAAAGTATCGTATGCTGGGGATCTGGAGAAATCTAACCACGTCTAAAAATATATCAAGCCGAACTCATCTACAAACCAGAAAACAGGGTGTGTATCAGACGTAGAGAACTGACCTGTGGTTGCCAAGCGGGTGAGAGACAGCAGACGGAATAATCGGGAGTTTGGGGTCAGGAGATGCAAATGATTATACGCAGTATAGATAAATGATGAGGTCCTACTGTACAGTTCAGGGAACCATATTCAACCTCCTGTGATAAATCACAATGGAAAAGAATATTAAAAATTATATTTATTGCAACTGTATATATATATGAGTCACTTTGCTATAGAACAGATTTAAAACAACATTGTAAATCCAGTATCCTTCAATTAAACAAAATTTAAAACATTACGAAAACAAAAAGCTAGTCCTGGAGATGACCTGTATACAGCATGGAGGGAATCGTTAAGATAATTTTGTATCTGAAAGTTGCTAAGACAGTAGGATCATAAAACTTCACAAGAAAAAGAAAATCTCCAACCATGTGAGGTGGTGGATGGTCACTGGATCTCTTGAAGTCACAACGTCACAATATATGTGCTTAGTGGCTCAGGCGAGTCTGACTCTTTGTGACCCCAAGGACTGTAGCGTACCGGGCTCCTCTGTCCATGGGGATTCTCCAGGCTAGAATATTGGCATGGGTTGCCATGCCCTCCTCCAGGGGAATCTTCCCAACCTGGGGATCGAACCCAAGTCTCTGACATTGCAGGCAGATTCTTTACCGTCTGAGCCACCAGGGAAGCCTGTCACAATAAATACACATATCAGATCATCATGAGAACTTCTGTGGTGGGCTAGTGGCAAAAAGTCTGCACTCACAAAGCTGCGGGCCTGGGCTCAATCCCTGCTCTGGGAATCAGCTTTTGCATGCCACAGCTAAGACATGGTGGATAGAAATTTGTTGTTGTTCAATCACTCAGTTGCGTCTGACTCTTTGCGACCCCAGGGACTCCAGTATGCCAGGCCTCCCTGTCCTTCACGATCTCCGGGAGTTTGCTCAAACTCACGTCCACTGAGTCAATGATGCCATCCAACAATCTCATCCTCTGTCCACCCCTTCTCCTCCTGCCCTCAA
Source organism: Capricornis sumatraensis (assembly GCF_032405125.1). Classification (NCBI taxonomy): domain Eukaryota; kingdom Metazoa; phylum Chordata; class Mammalia; order Artiodactyla; family Bovidae; genus Capricornis; species Capricornis sumatraensis. Next base: position 145,957,791 of record NC_091092.1, on the reverse strand, counting down.
TTTTTTGCAGCCTCAGGGTAAATACAAAAGAGAAATCCTTAAAAAAAATTATGCTGTACATGTCATACGAATATGATATGGTGATTACTCCTTGAATTGAAAACAATAAAAATGAATACAATATGTTGATTATACCTTGAGCTGAAATGAAAGAAGAAATACACCCTCTAACATTTTAATCCTGAACATCTGGCTTCCAGAATTATGAGAAAATGAGTATCTGTTATTTAAACTGAAAAAACAAGAGCAAGGTCCCTTCCATCTAAAGGTTTGGTCCATCTTGCTTTCCCACCCGTGTCCCTCAAGACCAGCTCTCTTTTCAGAGGTATATGCTCCCTCACAAGACACCTTCCCGCTTATCCTGGGGGATGTTCCTTAAAAGTGCGTATACAGAGACAGCATGCCACCGATATAGTTTAAGCTCGCCAAAGGCAGGGAAAGCAAATCGTCATCATCAGTCTGTTTACACACTGCCGAGAGCATTATCTCAGTGCATTCCAAGCAAGAATGATTCAACGTTTCTCTTGCAGCCATTAATTATTGAAGAACATCCCCTCTGGGGGAGGGAAGATCTTCAGTGAGGTTAGAGCTATAAAAGCCTGATGTCTGCAGAGAGGGTATCAACGCATCCTGAGCCTCATCAGGGAGAAGAAGGTCCGGTTTCAGATCCAATTAGCATCAGAAAAGTACCTGATGCAGCTTCTAAGAATAGGATCAAAGCACATCAGCATTTCTGAACCGAGTTGCAGCGGGTGCGGGGAAAGAAGACACTTCTACCTGGTGAGCCCGGTGGGGGTGAATCGGAAGCTTCTCAAACAGGGTCCATTTCAACCTTGAGAAACGACCTCTAGGGCTTCCCTGGTGGCTGCGAGGTAAAGAATCCACCTGCCAAGGCAGGAGACACGCGTTCGATCCCTGGTCCAGGAAGATGCCACGTGCCTTGGAGCAGCTAAGCCCGTGGGCCACGACTATTAAGCCCGTGTTCTAGGTGTCCAGAAGCCACAACTACTGAAGCCCAGGGGCACTGGAACTTGCGCCCTGCAGCAAGAGAAATCAGCTCAGTAGGAAGCCTGCATTCCACAATAAGAGCAGCACCACCCCCTACCCACCAACCACCCCCAACTCCCCGAACCCCCACGCCTCAGCCCACTGCAGCTAGAGTGAAGCCCGTGAAGCAGTGAAGACCCAGCACAGCCAAAGAACAAAAAGCAAGAAAATTATGAACAAGGTAATAATTTGTAAGGGCTTCCCTCGCAGCTCAGTCGGTAAGGAATCTGCCTGCGATGCAGGAGACCTGGCTTCGATCCCTGGGTGGGGAAGATCCCCTGGAGAACGGAATGGCTACCCAGTCCAGTAGTCTGGCCTTGGAGAATCCCATGGACAGAGGAGCCTCGTGTGCACTCATGGGCTCGCAAGATTCGGACACGACTTACAGACTAAACCAGCAGTAATTTGTAAAGAAGACGTGCCTGGTTCCGTTTTTTAAAAGAATGAAACTGAACAATGGGAGAGGCCACCCAGTTGCTTGAGAACCTTTGCTCTGAGTTACTGGGTGCTGTTTGAATTAGTTCAGATGGGAGCCCAGAGTTTGCACCTCCATGAAAAGTGGGGGTTGCACTTTTTTAAAGGACTTTTCCTTGATTCTGACCTCTGTGCTTGCCTTACAGTCTCTCCCTTCTGGAGTCACCGCATCCCTCCAGGCTTTGACTGGTCTGAGAGCATCTACCCTCAGAAGACAGAGAAAATGCCACTCTCCCTGTCTCCCTTCATTACGGAGGAGAACATTCCTTCCAGAGGTTGGTTCTTCTGTATGGAGTGGTATTGACTGTCTCTCTAAGAATTATCCTATACAGATTTACAAGTATTCAACTCAGTCCACAGCATTTTGAGTGAAATTCACCTGGAACGAACGAGCATCTTTCCAGTGAATGACTATGATGTCATAAACAACAAGAACACAAACGTTGCTCCCTTCAGTATTCCTTAAACCTTACCCTCTCGTCACATCTTTATCACACCTGAACAGGTTCTGTTCAATCTGGGCTTCCCTCGTAGCTCTGTCGGTAAAGAATCTGCCCGCAGTGCAGGAGACCCAGGTTCAATCCCTGGGCTGGGATGATCCCCTGGAAGAAAATGGCAACCCAATCCAGTATTCTGGCCTGGAGAATCCCCATGGACAGAGGAGCCTGGCAAGGCTATAGTCCATGGGGTCGCAAGAGTCGGACATGACTTAGCAACTAAGTGAAGATGAAAGAGAAACATGGAGAACGTGCATTGAGGTAGAAATTGCTTTCTCGGTGAACTTGGTACTCATAAGCAATTCCAGAAACAAGACTTCCAGGGACTCTGGTTGTATGTGGGCAGTTGAACCAAGAACAACACAGCACCTGTAGTCAACTCACATGTCAACAGGGCTGTGGATGTAAAACTCATGTAGTTGTACAGGTGACGGCCAGGGGTCTCCATCTCACACGGTAGAAATACTGACTACTTTCAGCTTAGGGTTGAGCTCGGTGACCTCTGCCTTTACCCTGATTCTTTGTCCTTTCTGAGTTGATAGTGATCGTTTCATCAGGCCAGTCCATCCTAAAGGAGATCAGTCCTGAATGTTCGTTGGAAGGACTGATGCTGAAGCTGAAGCTCCAATACTCTGGTCACTTGATGTGAAGAGCTGACTCATTGGAAAAGACTTTGATGCTGGGAGGGATTGGGGGCAGGATGAGAAGGGGACGACAGAGGATGAGATGGTTGGATGGCATCACTTACTTAATGGACATGACTTTGAGCAAGTTCTGGGAGGTGGTGATGGACAGGGAGGCCTGGCATGCTGCAGTCTCTGGGGCTGCAAATGAGTTTGACATGACTGAGCGACTGAACTGAACTGATCAGACCCTCTCATCTGTTAGGGGCTTCCCTGGTAGTTCAGAATGTAAAGAATCCACCTTCAATGTGGGAGACCATGGTTCTATCCCTGGGTCAGGAAGATCCCCTGGAGAAGGGAGTGGCTCTGCATTCCAGTATTCTTGCCTGGAGAATTCGATAGACAGAGGAGCCTGGCAGGCTACAGTCTATGGGGTCACCAAGTCAGACAAGAGTGAGCGACTATCATTTTACTTTCTTATCCCTTACTCTTTCAGAGTTGATTTACTGCCTGGCAAAGTCTGGTGACATCAGTCTCTCTCTATACACACACACACACACACACACACACACACACAAACACACACACAGAGGCTTCCTTGGCAGTCTAGTGGGTAAAACTCTGCACATCCAATGTGGAAGCCCAGGTTCAAACCCCTGGTCAGGGAACTGGATCTCACATGCCGCAGCTAAAGATCTTGTGTGCTGCAACAAAGCCTAGGCATAGTCACAGTAAATATAAATTATAGATATATACCGTGAAAATTCTTTCCTTCACAGCAGTTCTGTGCAGCAAAATAGTTACTAATAATTAATGCTATTAGCTTTGAATCAATAATCTATAAATAATCTACTGAGCTGAAGACCTTCACCACTCAGTTCTTTGCTGACCTATGGACAAACCTCTTTTGCTAGATAGGACCCCTAGAATGTGAGGAAGAGGAGATATTTACCGAGAGACACCAGAGGATTTAGAACACAGAAAATCCAAGCACAGCACCCCACAGCTTCTTTCCTTGGTAATCATGTAGCAGGCATATGCTTTCCCAGCATAATCATTTAGCAAATAGAGTCACTGTCTTGCTTTACATTTTTTTTTTTCTTTTTAAAACGCACGCATTTGACACCATCTAGAGAATGATGCTTTCCAAAACAGTCACTGGAAGTTGCAGGGGTGAGGAAATAGACAAAGTCATCTGAGTTATCTTTCCTGTCACTCAGCTCGGAGATTCGTTCCAATAAAAAGGGGGCCTAAGTTCCCAGAGGTCTGGCCCGTGCCAGGAATCTAGACTTTTGAAAGCATTATTTTTAATGAGTCCTTGTGTTTATGCAAAATGCCTTTGCTCATACGGATTTGGTTGACAAGCATTTAAGTTTCTGGCCAAAGGTGGTTGAGGAAAAGACATGTTCACTGTACTCTCCTTCCTTAAAATCTGCCATAAAGACATGAAATGATGAAAAGCTAGAGGGAAGAAGTAACCTCTAGCTTGAATAGAAGAAACTTTCCACAGCCCTTCGTCAGTGGACTGAACCTGGAATCTGGATTTACAAAGAAATGACAGACGACCCCCCACCCCCGCCCCCGCCCTTGTCCTGGGAGAAGGAAGCCTAGAAAAGCTAAGGAGATTCTCCAGGGTCATAATGCTGCCAAGGGGTGCCGTCACAGAGCTTGGCGCCAGCAAGGAGGTGCGGAGAAGGGAGTAGAAAATAAACCCCTGAAGAGACGAAAGCCACAAAGCTGACTCACGCCAGCAGACACGGTCAAGATCCTTTCCCATGCCGAAAGGACCAGCAACACTGATTTTTTCATTTCTTTCTGCAGCTTCACCAGTTTGCCTGTTGTTGCGTGCCTGCCTTGCCTGTCTTGAGCCTTTGAAAGACCACAGTTTATTTATTCCCCTTTGCTATGGCTAAGAATAGTAATGCTTGATGTTGCTGTAGGATTGCTATCGAACGGAACACGTGGGAGCATGAAGTAGAATGTGTACCCATTATGATAAAGGAGGTGAAGTCATTATTGTTGGACAGGGTAGTTTTATAGCAAAAACTTCAGAGAACCAACCGGAAAAAAATTTTTTAAAGTGATAGTGAGACAACAAAAGAACATGGGTATTTATGAAATTAGCACAGAAATTCAGTATTTCCCCCATATAGGAGTAATAATACGTTAGACAAGAAACTGACAGGAAGGGAGTGAATCAAAGTGAAGTCGCTCAGTCATGTCCAACTCCTGCACCAGGCTCCTCCATCCATGGGATTTTCTAGGCAAGAGTACTGGAGTGGGTTGCCCTTTCCTTCTCCAGGGAATCTTCCCAACCCAGGGATTGAACCCAGGTCTCCCGCATTGTAGACAGATGCTTTACCCTCTGAGCCACCAGGGAAGCCTAACTCATTACCAGAAAGGTAACTCATCACCAAATAACTAGAGTAAAGCACCTCAAAATTAACTTAAAGAGCCATGTACGATATAGAGAGAGGAAGGTGTTGAAATGTTATTGACATAAATAAGAATTAAATAAGTGGAAAAGCCTATTATTTCTTCTGCGGCAAAGAAGACTCAGGATTATAACGACGTCCATCGCCCTAAATTAATTTGTAAATTGAAGGCGATCTCAATGTAAACGTCGATAGCATTTCTTTGAAACAAGGAAAGCTGCGTCTCAGATTAATGAGGAAGGGCCAGCCCCACAAGACATTCAGACGTATGATAAAGCTACATTTATTAGAGCCACTTGACGTTGGCACCCGAATATACACAGAGAGCAAGAGACTGGACAGAGGGCATAAGTAGACAGACATATAGAGAGGAACTGAATACATCACAAAGAGAACATCCTAAATCAGTGAGGAAGAGACGGTACGCTTATCAAGCGGTTGTGAGATAGAGATATGGCCATCAAGGGAAGATATATATGTGAATATTGTACATACATATATGTGAGTGTGTGTATATATATATCAAACCATATTTGTTACTGTATATGATAACTGATGCTTTTCAACTGTGGCATTGGAGAAGACTCTGAGAGTCTGTTGGACTGCAAGGAGATCCAACCAGTCCATCCTAAAGGAGATCAGTCCATGGTGTTCACTGGAAGGACTGATGCTGAAGCTGAAACTCCAATACTTTGGCCACCTCATGTGACGATCCATTTCACTGGAAAAGACCCTGATGCTGGGAAGATTGAGGGCAGGAGGAGAAGGGGGCAACAGAGGATGAGATGGTTGAAATACATCACTGACTTGATGGACTTAGGTTTGAGCAAGCTCTAGGAGTTGGCTATGGACAAGGAGGCCTGGTGTGCTGCAGTCCACGGGGCCACAAAGAGTTGGATATGACCGAGCAACTGAACTGAATCGATGACAACTATATGTAGGCTTTAGGCATGGGCTTTCCTGGTGGCTCAGAGAGCAAAGAAGCTGCCTGCAATGCAGGAGACCTGGGTTTGATCCCTGGGTCAGGAAGATCCCCTGGAGGCAATGCACTTCAGTGTTCTTGCCTGAGAAATCCCATGGAGAGAAGAGCCTGGTGGGATACAGTCCATGGAGTGCCTAACTCTATACTACATAAAGACAGACTCCACACTAACCAGAGCTCAGGCTTCCTTGGTGGCTCAGATGGTATAGAATCTGCCTGCAATGCAGGAGACCCAGGTTTGATCCAGGTTCGAGAAGGAAATGGCAACCCACTCCAGTATTCTGCCCTGGAGAATCCCATGGACAGAGGAGCCTGGCGGGCTACAGTCCATGGGGTCACAGGCAGTTGGACACAACTGAGCGACTAACATATACTAGATAATATCTGTGTATATTCAGATAGATGGTAGATGACATATATTTACATTTCCATTTATTGACCTCTGGCTTATATTTTCCTTATACAGATTTAAGTAGCAGGGTAGAAATTCTATAATAGAAGGGAGCAGGGCTCATTTTACAAGTACAAGGCTGAAGTGGAGATGGCTTTCAAATCAAGGCAGAAACCTAGGCACCATATTGACTTATTGATTTGGCCATTTCAGATTTACAATATGTGCCCTCCAAAATGAACTATAAGGGAAATTAAAAGAGAAATTTTAACAAGATGCATCTCTCAGCCTAGTCATCGCGGATTAAAGGCTGAGGATGCTTCTGTTATTTTGTTTTTTTAGTGTCATCAAAAACCCTCAGCACAGCAGGCTGAATAAACAATCACTCTCCACACATATGATCATCAGTTCACGTGACTCAACTCCATACTCTCAAACAGGAAATCTTCCCTCTACATCCAAGCAGGAAAACAATTGTTTCACTTATCCCCCAAAAAGTAAAAGAGGCTAAAGTTTCCTAGATTTGTCTTCTGTCTCAGCTTAATGTAAACTTCATGCTGCTGCTGCTGCTAAGTCACTTCAGTCGTGTCCGACTCTGTGCGACCCCATAGATGGCAGCCCACCAGGCTCCCCCGTCCCTGGGACTCTCCAGGCAAGAACACTGGAGTGGGTTGCCATTTCCTTCTCCAATGCATGAAAGTGAAAAGTGAAAGTGAAGTCGCTCAGTTGTGTCTGACCCTCAGTGACCCCATGGACTGCAGCCTTCCAGGCTCCTCTGTCCATGGGATTTTCCAGGCAGGAGTACTGGAGTGGAGTGCCATTGCCTTCTCCGAAACTTGATGCTAGAAGAGGAAAAATTAAACACTGGGAATGAAATCAACTATAAAAAGTGAGCCAAGCTACTCTGACTTCCATTACGTTTTTGTTTGAGTTTTCTTTTTTTTTCTTTTTTTTTTTGATAACGTCTTTACTGAGATATTTACACTCAGTCGTGTCCGACTCTTTCGATCCCATGGACGACAGAGTCCACGGAATTATCCAGGCCAGAGTACTCGAGTGGGTAGCCTTTCCCTTCTCCAGGAGATCTTCCCAACCCAGGGATCGAACCCAGGTTTCCCCGCATTGCAGGCAGATTCCTTACCAGCTGAGCCACAAGGGAAGCCTGTTGAGATATAATTATTGAGATATCATCCTCATGCCACAAAATTCACCCATTTCAAGCACAAATCAGTGATTCCTAGCACATCAAAGGAACTGCTCAATCATCACAAGAAATTTTAGAATATGTTCAACATCTTCAAAAGACCACCTGTAACCTTTGGCTGGCATTCCTCATTACCCCTCTCCCCAGCCCTAGGCAATTACAAACACATTGAACATGTCTATGGATTTCCGTATTCTAGACATTTCCTATCCATAGAATCCCACCATATGTGGTCCTTGGTGACCAGCTTCTTCATTTAGCGTAATGTTCTGAAGAATCATCCAAAGAGTAGCGTGAGGTAATTCTTCATTTCTTTTTATGGCTGAATACCATTCCACTGCATGTAGAGACCACAGGCTTTCCAGTTGGCCCTAATGGTAAAGAACCCACCTGCTAATGCAGGAGACGTAAGATACGTGGGTTCGATCCCTGGGTGGGGAAGATCCCCTGGAGGAGGCAATGGCAACCCACTCCAGTATTCTTGCCTGGAGAATCCCATGGACAGAGGAGCCTGGTGGGCTACAGTCCACGGGGTCACAAAGAGTCGGACACGACTGAACGACTCACCAGGCATGCAGAGACCACACTTGTTGACCTATTTGTCTACTGATGGACACAGGAGTCCTCCAGCTTTGCTCTTCTTCTTTAAGAATGTTTTATCGATCCTGGCTCCTTACAATTCCAGATGAGTCCTAGAATCAAGCTTTCCATTCCTGAAATGGGCCATTGGGATTTTGACCGGGTTTTCAGTGAATCTGCAGATCCCTTTGGTGAGTATTATTTATGCCAACAACATGAAATCTTCTAAATAAGGAACACGATGTCTTTCCACCTACTGGGGTCGTCTTCGCCTTCCATCACCAATGTTTCGTCGTTTTCAGGTTGTAAGGTGTATATTTTCCATTGTAAGTTATTCCCAGGCACTTCATAATCTTTGATGGTACAGTAAATGGGAATTGTTTTCTCAAGTTTAGCTTCTTTTGCGAATGTATAGAAATTTCATTGAGTTTTTTCTGTTGATTTAATATCCTTAGGATTTTCTATATACGAGATCATGACATCTGAAAAAAAAATCATCTTTTACTTCTTTCTTTCATAGCCTGCATGCCTTCGTTTTATTTTCTGCCTTAATTCTGCCCAGGCTGAAATGTACAGTACAATGTTACAAACAACCGGCAAAAAAACCTGTCATATTTCTGACCCTGAGGGGAAGAATCCAGAATTTCACCATTAAGTGAAATGTTACCTCTTGTGTTTTTGTAAATGTTCTGCAGAGAATTTTCTATACGTGTAAGAAGAATATTAAATTTGAGTTAATGGCCCATGTTCAAATTTTGACATATATACAACCAGTCATTCTTACAAAATATAGCCGCTGTGCTATTTAACAAGTGATCTTAAATTTGCATTAATAAAGTGCAGAAAAATTCCCAAAGAGCATTAGTAGAATTTGATATGCACCAAAATTCAAATTGCATATTAATACTTTCTCCAAACAAACAAAACAAAACAAAAAAACCATAAAAGATAAAAACAGACATTAAGATATATCCCATCTATTCAAACACACATTCTAATCATGATATGTGTTAGCATTAGCAATGCTAAAAATATAATTGGTCATCTTAAAAATTACTGAAAATAGGTTAGAAATGTATTTAAAAATATACTAAGTAGCTTAATTCACTTGTCAGTTTCAGTTTGAAAATAACAATGTCACCTTGGTCATTTAAAGCACTTGCTTTCATAACCTTTGCCTCATTTTAGCTCTCAATTTCTATAATTTCAATTTAAAAATTTTAGGTTTAATTTCAGACTTCTGGTTTTGTTAGATCTATACGTGGATATTAAATTAGGACTCGATATTCGTTTCTAGATGACCCAAGACCATTTCTTTTTTTTTTTTTTGCCAACGTCTCCACATCCCCAAGAAAGGATGAATATCACCAGGACTTGCAAAGGAGGAACCAGAGGTGATCTGAAATGCATTTTGTAATTCTCAGCTCCTCACCTACATCAAGCATATTAGAGTCGGCACAGAAACGTCCAAGTTTGAGGTGTTGGAGGGGGAGGGAGAGAGTTTAATGGAAAGCAAATTTCAAGTTTTTTTTTAAAAGGCTTATTTTATTCAAGCACAATCGGTTTGCAATGCTGTGTTAATTTCTGCTGTATAGCAACGTGAGTCCGTTACAGACATATATGCGTTCTTTTCCATACTCTTTTCCACTGATGGCTTATCGCAGGATCCTGAATATCGCTCTCTGCACGCTCCATCAGAACTGTGTTGTGGATCCGTCCTGTACAGCATAGTTGGCATCTGCTAGTCCCAAACTCCCACACCGTCCATCCCTCATGGCAACCATAAGCCTGTTCTTTCTGTCTCTGTGAACTCTCAGTTATGAAACGAGAATAATGCATTTTCATCTGAGCAATGAGGAGACTGGAGCATTGACATCTATCCCTCCATGTGAGGACAGCGTTTTACTGGCAACGTCTGTCCTAGGAATTAGGTTTCACCATTAGAGTCCCTTGGACTGCAATGAGATTCAACCAGTCCATTCTAAAGGAGATCAGCCTTGGGTGTTCTTTGGAAGGAATGATGCTAAAGCTGAAGCGCCAGTACTTTGGCCACCTCATGTGAAGAATTGACTCATTGGAAAAGACTCTGATGCTGGGAGGGATTGGGGGCAGGAGGAGAAGGGGACGACCGAGGATGAGATGGCTGGATGGCATCACCGACTCGATGGACATGAGTCTGAGTGAACTCTGGGAGATGGTGATGGACAGGGAGGCCTGGCGTGCTGCGATTCATGAGGTAGCAAAGAGTCAGACACGACTGAGCGACTGAACTGAACTGAACAGATTCCATCCCCTAGTTTTCTTCTCTTTAACGCTCCCTCACTTGACCTGATGTTGAGATAATTTCTCATCAACCTCAGTGCCACCTGAAGTTTTCACTGGACAGCAAAAATGGGAAAAGTTGAATCTGTTTAAAAAAAAAAAAAAAGGAAATTAAAGCACTGCATCTCAAAAGGGCGCTCAATGAAAAATAAAAGCCACCTTAAAAAATACGATTATGGGCTGTTGGCACTAATGAATGTTAATTTATTTTTTGCTATTCAGGTGCTTCACTGCGGGGGGTGGGGGGTGGGGGGAGGAGTTAATGGATGTGGGATGCCGGTTCAAAACTTTCCAAAATTTGTATTTCAGGTTTAAAAAAAAAAAAAAAAGCTCAAATTTCCAGGGTGAGATTGTCTTTTCTCAATAGTTGGAAACCAACAATCCATAATTAAATCAATTTAAAAATGTTTAAAGAGAAAGGCATCATCTCGAAGGAGAATTCAGTGCATTGTTCTGTGTCTTTGCTTTCAAGGTACCTAGATCATATTCCAAAACTCTAAGATACTAAGCAAAGAAAGGGGAGATAGAGAGCATAGAGAAAATTCTTTTCTGAGAATTTAAAAAAAGAAAGGGGAGAGAAAATTCTCTTTTTTTTTTTTTTTTTCTGAGAATTTCCCTAGGCATGAAAAGGAACACATTTGAGTTAATTCTAGTGAGATGGGTGAACCGAGAGTTTATTATACAGAGTGAAATAGGTTGGAAGGAGAAAAACACATATCGCATATTAACCCAATATATAGGGACTCTATAAAGATTGTGCTGATGAGCCCACTTGCAGGGTGATAAGGGAGCCACAGACACAGAGAACAGACTTGTGGGCACAGTGGGGGAAGGAGAGGGTGGGAGGAATAGAGACAGTGGTATTGAAATATATATATGTTTATTACCATATCTTAGACAGACAGCTAGCGGGAATTTGCTGTATGACTCAGGGCGCTCAAACCTGATGCTCTGTGACAGCCTAGAGGGGTGGGATGGGGTGGGAGGAAGGTTTAAGGAGGAGGGGACATATGTGTCCTTATGGCTGGTTCATGGTGATACAGCTCAGAAGGCACCACAGCATGGCAAGTATCCTGCAATTAAAAATAAACACAAAGAAGGAAGTTTATGAGTCACCAGGAGCTATAAAGTGAAAATGATCCATTTGGTCAATACACCGGCCTTACAAAAACGGACTGTTTTATCCATCCATGGTGGAAGGACTTTCGGCTTGAGGTCTAGGAGGCAGTTTTTGAAAGTGACACTACATGAATGTAAGGACACCTGCTGGTTAAGAAAACGGGAAATGACAGCCTTGCACGCTCCGTGACAATCTTTTAAGTCACAATTCTTATCACACGCCCCCCACGTCTCATCATCTTACCAACCCAGGGATCGAACCTGCGTCTCTTGCATGTCCTGAGTTGGCAGACAGGTTCTTTACCGCTGAGCCAGCAGGGAAGCCCCCATATTACACTTGATCTTAGCCAAAAGGACAAGAAGTGATATACATAATATATATGAATTGGATATATAAGTATGGAAGAGAATGGGCTTCCCCAGTGGCGCTAGTGGTAAAGAATGGCATTGTAACATGTACTATCATGTAAGAATCGAGTCTATGTCCGACGCAGGATACAGCATGCTTGGGGCTGGTGCACGGTGATGACCCAGAGAGATGTTATGGGGAGGGTGGTGGGAGGGGGGTTCATGTTTGCGAATGCATGTACACCCGTGGTGGACTCATGTCAATGTATGGCAAAACCAATATAAATTAAAAAAAAAAAAAAAAGAATCTGCCTGCCAATGCAGGAGACATAAGAGACGTGGGTTCAATGCCTGGTTCGGGAAGATCCCCTGGAGGAGGGCATGGTGACCCACTCCAGTCTTCTTGCCTGGAGAATCCCATGCACAGAGGAGCCTGGTGGGCTACAGTCCGTGGGGTTGCCAAGAGTTGGATAAGACTGAAGCGACTCAGCACACACGCTCCCACGAAAGAATATTCTAATATATACGATTTTCTCCTATATGTATCAATATATCCAATGAATACACTAGATTAAGCAATAAATACTGGTGTCATTCAGGGGAAATAAGCATACTTGACAACTTCTGACTAGAGGTTATTTGTTAACAAACTTTCCAGAAGGAAATAAATGGCAAAGGCTTTAAGCACATGGAATGTCCTTTGAGCTAGCAATTCCATCTGAAAAAGTGCATCTTAAGCAAATAGTCATTGATGAGGGCAAATATTTCATCCTGTGTTCCTCAAAGTTCTGAAGCTAAATACCCCAAATGAAGAACAGATAAAATATTATGCCAAGGAGTTGAATTTCAAAGGATGGTGTTTCAGGACACCTGATGATACAAATGAAAGGCAGAGTATATGAGTTAACAGAAGAAGTTTAAACTACTGGATGGATACAAATATACAGATACAGAGATATACAGATACAGAGAAAATACTGAAAGCCTACATACTCAATAGGTAACAGTGGCACAATTAAAGCTAATGCAACTTTGTTCTTTGCATCTTTCTGTATCAAATATATTATGAAACCAAACCCAGTAACTTTGCAGTTGTTCAGCTCCTTAGCTGTGTTTGCCTCTTTGTGACCCCTTGGACTGCAGCACACCAGGCTTCTCTGTCCTTCACCATCTCCTGGTGGTTGCTCAGACGCACGTCCATGGAGTCGGTGAGGCCATCCAACCGTCTCATCCTCTGCCACTCTCTTCTCCATTTGCCTTCAATCTTTCCCAGCATCGGGGAGAAAGCTAACATACTCTCTCAGCAGGTGATGAGATAGTTTAACAGCAACTGCGGCACCATGTTGATACAATGTATCCTTCCTGGCCTATGACGGAAACTGTAGCTGCCTATCTTTCTGGCAAACCCTACAACCCTGGTTGCAACATGAGCGAAAATCCCAGTTGAGGGATATTCTATAACACACCCGAGGAATCCTTCTCCAAAGTATCAGCAGCAGCAGTGTGAATCACTCAAATATGTCCGACTCTCTGAGACCGATGGACTATATTGCGCCAGGCTCCTCCATCCCTGGGATTCTCCAGGCAAGAATACTGGAGTGGGTTGTCATGCCCTCCTCCAGGGGATCTTCCCGACCCAGGAATCGAACCAGGGTCGCCCGCATTGCAGGTGGATGCTTTACCAGCTGAGCTCCCTGGGTGGAACCCCCTCTAGTTCCCAGAGTTCATCTTCATACCCAAAGGCGTGGTGTGGTCTTCACAACTCACGGTCTGATCTGCGTACGTGATCGAAAACTCCAGTCCACACGTTTTCCCTGTTTCCTTTGTTTTTATAGCTGACATCCCTCGTCTGTCCCAGCGTCTATTTAGGACATCCCGTGCCATTCTGCTCTCGGTCACCTTAGGCTCCTGTTGGCTGTGACAGGCTCTTATGATATCCAAACTAAGATGAGAGAGGGAGCTGGATACACTGAGTCTGTTTTCTGGTGGGGAGGGGTCTTCCAGCTTCAACCTTTTCACTCGAATGTCCCCACCATTCCTCGCAGTCCGATGATAGATGGGACATGGGACCGTCCCCTTTGAAGCTAAAATCCTTAACGGAATCCACTATAAGCATTTTTGACAAGCCTCCAGGCTGGAGCATGTCAATTCCTGGACCAGCCTCCATGCGCACAGTTTCTCTTCACCTCCCTCCCTTTCTGGGTCCTCAAGGACGTCCAACGCCAGCCCTGGGAGGACAAGCATGGGCTACCTTCCCTGCATCCCACGATGCTCACCTTCTGTTACCGATTCCACTGCAGGTGAGCCGACACCTGTCCTCAGGTGAGCTGGCTCGGGCAGGACACCAGGCTGGCAGGCAGCCTTTCAGGTCTCAGCTGGACCAAGCCCCAAGTCACGGGGCTGCAGGCCTGCCTGTCTGTGACATCACAAATGTTGTCCAGGAGACGGGCTCGGATGCTCACAGTTAGGGGGGTGGGCACCTTGATGCATCTGCAGTCTGGACCATCAGACACTGATAAAGCAGGCTGCTGGAAAGCACTCTGCACTTAGCAACAGAGGTAAGAGGTTTTTTTTTTTTTTTCCTCTTTCTCCTTTTTCTTTCTCTCCTTGTTTCTTCTTCTCCTAATGCTTGTCCCCCTCCACCTCCAACTTCAGCTTCTTCTTCTACTTTCTTTTAGTCTCACACTGAATTTGTAAACTGCCTTCTCATAGATTTGGATCCTTCCAGCTTGGTTTAGAAGGTCTGGGAGCTGCATTTTCCTGGAAAGAGTTTCCTCCCCTCCACCTTGTAGCTCAGCTTCTTTGCCTACTTCTTTTTTTTTCCCCCTCACACTGAAGTTTTAAACTGCCTTCTCATAGAAGCTGATCACTCCGGTTTGGTTTAGAAGGTCTTAAAACCCAGAGAAGGTTTTTCTGGTTGGTCTAGGAGAATGGGCTTTGGGGTATAGCCCACACAGCGGAGGTGGGCCCTTGGCAACCCAGGGAATCTTCCTAACCCGGGGATGGAACTCACGTCCCTTGCATTACAGGCAGATTCTTGGGATGGAGCCCGGGTCCCTTGCACTGCAGGCAGTAACCATCTGAGTCACTGGGGAAGCCCATAAATGTGTTGATATATGATATTTCTTTTTCCTCTGCCTGACTTGACTTCCCTGTGTATGAAGGTCTCAACCCTTGCACCTTAATGACATTTTTGGACTAGTAGCCATGGGCTTTGGCTCTATGACGGATTTCACCAAGACGCCAGAGGCTGGCCTAAGAGGGACTAAGCCATATTAAGTCGAAAAGGCTGTGTAATGGCATTACTGTGGGATTTGGATAATCTGCTCAGCATCTGGGCCTCAGATCTTGACGGAGTGGGAGACGATTGGTCGGAACCTGTGACAACCAGGGAAGGATTCATGACATGTGGGGGGCAGGATGGCTGGGCTGTGACTCATGTATTCTTTCATCAAAAAAAAGGAATTTTCAAACCTTCTGTTCAGCGCTTCCTCTGGTAGGAGCTGAGGGTACATGGGAGGATGAGGAGAGACAGGAGGGAAAAGAAAAGAAAGGAAGCGAAGTGCAGTGTGGAAATCACAGAGGAGGGCTAACAACAGGGTGGCTGGGTCAGAAAAGTAGGAAGGGCTTAGCTCTGCCGGAAGGGCAGGAGAATTCACACAGGCCACAACTGTCGGGCTGAATCTTAAGGACCTTCTTTCAGGTGAAAAGGTGGGGAAGAGGTTTTCTGGTCCATCACTACATGCATATTCACCATTTGTAAGCTTCAGGGTAGACTCTGTGCAGAGGCTGTAGGGCTTGAAGGTCAACCAGGAGGGTAGGTCAGATCAGAAAGGAGAGAGAATTAGATACGGAAGAATTTAAGTGATGCTTTGAAGGTAGTGTAGGATATAAGTGTATTGGGCGTCCCTGGTGGCTCACAGGTAAAGAAGCCACCTGCCAACGCAGGGGATGCCTTTTGATCCCTGGATCAGGAAAGTCCCTGGAGAAGGAAATTGCATCCCACTCCAGTCCTCTTGCCTGAGAAATCCCATGGACAGAGCAGCCCGAGGGGCTACAGGCCATGGGGTCACAAAGACTCAAAAATGACTTCCGTCAGTTCAGTTCAGTTCAGTCGCTCAGTCGTGTCTGACTCTTTGCCACCCCAGCGACTGCAGCACACCAGGCCTCCCTGTCCATCACCAACTCCTGGAGTTTGCTCAAACTCATGTCCATCAAGTCAGTGATGCCATCCAACCATCTCATCCTCTGTCGTCCCGTTCTCCTGACTTCAATCTTTCCCAGCATCAGGGTCTTTTCAAATGAGTGAGTTCTTCACATCAGGTGGCCAGAGTATCGGAGTTTCAGCCTCAACATCAGTCCTTCCAAAGAATATTCAAGACTGATTTCCTTTAGGATGGACTGGTTGGATCTTCTTGCAGTCCAAGGGATTCTCAAGAGTCTTCTCCAACACCACAGTTCAAAAGCATCAATTCTGCGGCCCTCAGCTTTCTTTATAGTCCAACTCTCACATCCATACCTGACCACTGGAAAAACCATAGCCTTGACTAGACGGACCTTTGTTGGCAAAGTCATGTCTCTGCTTTTCAATATGCTGTCTAGGTCTAGAAACAACTTAGGCAACTTAACAACAAATGATTTAGAATTTTATTAAGATTCTCACATAAACGTGGAGGATAAGGAAGACGCGAAGCTGGAAAGGGTCTGGACATTAAAAATCCATCAATAGAGGAAAAGTCAGCAATGTGAAGAGCTCGTATTCAGCTGATAGCATGATGGGCATCCTGGGTTCAAGGGAAATAGTGCGGCGTAAAGCGGGGTTACAGGCACATTTCAGAGACATCGTGGGCTTAGTTCTACACCATGCCAATGAAGAAAGTCACATAGATGCTTTTGTTTCTCATAAAACTTAAGGTCGCACTGGACCACAGTCTAAGTGTGCAGTAGCATGGTGCCTTAAAAAAATGTACAGACCTCAATTAAAAATGTATAGTGTATATTTATATATATGTTAATCACTCATGCTGCTGCTGCTGCTAAGTTGCTTCAGTCGTGTCCAGCTCTGTGCGACCCCGTGGACGGCAGGCCATAAAAAATGAAATGAGGCCATTGGCAGCATCACGCGTGGAGCTAGAGGTTGTCATACGGACTGAAGTCAGTCTGGCAGAGAAAGACAAATATCATAGGATGCCTCGTGCCTGTGGAAACTAGAAAAAGTGGTTCGAATGAGCTTATCTACCAAACAGATTCACAGACATAGGAAAGAAATTATGGTTGCCAAAAGGGGAATGTGGGGAGGGATAAATTAGAAGTTTGGGATTAGCGGAGACAAAATATTCATATATAATGTAGGCAAACACAAGGACCTACTGTTTAGCACAGGGAACTATATTTAATATTTTGTGATAACCTAGAATGGAAAAGAATCTGAATAACAATATGTGTGTGTGTTACCTAGATAGTAACACAATATTATAAATCAACTACAGTTCTATTAAAAACATACATACACATGTATGTGTGTGTGCATATATTTATATATACAGGGCTTCCCTTGTGGCTCAGCTGGTAAAGAATCCACCTGCAATGCGGGAGACCTTGGTTCGATCCCTGGCTCGGGAAAGATCCCCTGGAGAAGGGAACAGCTACCCACTCCAGTATTCTGGAGACTCCAGAATTCTATGGACTGTATAGTCCATGGGGACGCAAAGAGTCTGATACGACGGAGCGACTTTCACTTTTACACATATATACAAAGACATCCACGCCCTGATTCCTCACGCCTGTGACTCTGCAACTTCACATGGCAAAAGACATTGCAATTTTGATGCCAGTGCAGGATCTTGAGTTGGAGGGAGTATCTTGGATTACACAGGTATGAGGAAGGCAATGGGGTGACTCACGGTGGAAGCTTCTAATGCTGGTTGTGAAAATGAAGGCAGGTCCCCTTGAGCTTCTTTACAAGCTGGGAAAGACAAGAGCCGCAAAACCTCCTTGTTGCTGTATTTAGTCCTAAGTCATGTTCAACTCTTTTGCAACCCCTTGGGCTGTAATCATCCAGGCTCCTCTGTCCATGGGAGTCTCCAGGCCAGAATTCTGGAGTGGGTTGCCATGCCTTCCTCCAGGGGATGTTCCCAACCCAGGGATCGAACCTGCGTCTTCCGCATTGCAGGCAAATTCTTTGCCATCTGAATCACCAGGGAAATCCAAAATCTTGCTTAGAGACATCAAAATGAATACAGTCTCAACATCACCTTGATTTTTAGTCCGATGAGACCAAGGTCAGAATCTCGATCTCCAGAAAGGTAGGATCATAAAGCTGTGTTGTTTGAAGCCAGTAGGTTCATGAACAGTTTCTATCCCCCCTACAAGAAAACTCCTTTTCCTGTAAAGGAACAAAACTCTAGAATGGCCCTAATAAAGATGGGTCATTTCCAGATAACCAGATAAATGTCACCAGGATTGTTCTGCAACTTTTTTTGGATAAAACCCCCACTTTGAATTTCCCCTGGAGCCAACAGATTAAGAATTGATTGTCCTCATGGTACCCTGGCTGATACCAGATTTCTTCATTGGAAATGGAATATTTTAATACCAAAAGTGGTACATTAGAAGAGGCAACATCCATTCATTTTATTTTTTTTTTAAGTATTTTTGTTTATTTGGTTGCACTGGGTATTGGGGCTTCCCAGGTTTCACTAATGGTAAAGAATCCATCTGCCAATGCAGGAGACGTAAAAGACACAGGTTCGATCCCTGGGTGGGGAAGAATCCGTAGAGGAGGAAATGGCAACCCACTCCAGTATTCTTGCCTGGAGAATCCCATGGACAGAGGAGCCTGGGAGGCTGCAGTCCACGGGGTCACAAAGAGTGGGGCATGACTGAAGTGACTCAGCTCACATGTCTAGTTCCGTGACCAGGAATGGAACCTGGGCCCCCTCCATTGGTAGCTTGGAGTTTTAGCCACTGGACTGCCAGGGAGTTCCCTCAATTTTAATATGCAATCGAATCATAACCACCTATTTCTTAAGAGATTACAAATCCTCTGAAAAATTTTCCATGCGTTCTTTCTTTGATAAACACCCTTAGCTATAAATTTATCATATAAGAGCAGAAAGGAGAAAATTAAGAACTTCTCGTTGGTAACTAATTCTTGCAAACACACACACACACACACACACACACACACACTTAGTAAGGACATTCTAAATAATCAGTTGAAGATACCATGATATAAATGGGGGCTTCCTAGATGACTCAGCGGTAAAGAATCCACCTGCAATGCAGGAGGTGTGGGTTTGATCGCTGGGTTGGGAAGATCCCCAGGAGAACCCACTCCAGTGTTCTTGCCTGGGAAAAAACGATACACAGAGGAGCCTGGCAGGTCAGACACAACTGACCACACAGTATAAAGAGTACTTCTTAGACTTTGATTTCCAAGTCAGCAAGATGAAAATGGTCCTGGGAATTTGTTATAAAGCCAAATTCTCAGATCCAGTCACAGACCTGTGGCTCAGCTGGTGAAGAATCTTCCTGCAAAGCGGGAGTCTTGGGTTCGATCCCTGGGTTGGGAAGAGCCCCCTGGAGAAGGGAAAGGCTGCCCACTCCAGTATTCTGTCCTGGAGAATTGCATGGACTGTATAGTCCATGGGGTCGCGAAGAGTCACGCACAACTGAGCGACTTTCATTTCACTTCATCACAGACTCAGTGGGTAAAGGTCAGAGAATTGAGAGGTGGAAGGAACCGTGGCTGTTAACACACGGCAGGGTGACTACTTGAAAGACAAGGCTCAGGTGGGTCATCCACAGTTAGGATGGTGTCATGCCAGTAAAGGAGGAGGAGGAGAAGAGGGCGACAGAGAGTGAGATAGTTAGATGGCATCATGAGCTCAATGGACAGGAGTCTGAGCCAACTCCGGAGAAGGCGATGGCACCCCACTCCAGTACTCTTGCCTGGAAAATCCCATGGATGGAGGAGCCTGGTGGGCTGCAGTCCATGGGGTCGCGAAGAGTTGGACACGACTGAGCGACTTCACTTTCACTTTTCACTTTCATGCACTGGAGAAGGAAATGGCAACCCACTCCAGTGTTCTTGCCTGGAGAATCCCAGGGACAGGGGAGCCTGGTGGGCTGCCGTCTATGGCGTCGCACAGAGTCGGACACGACTGAAGCGACTTAGCGGCAGCAGCAGCAGCCAGACGATATCGGAGGACAGAGGAGCCTGGCGTGCTGCAGTCCACGGGTTTGCAAAGAGTTGGACACGACTTAACGACTCAGCAACAGCAACATGCCTGCAAAGTGAAAATTAGTACCAAGCCTTTGATTTTCAAATCTTACACAAACTTCCATCCCCTAACAATGGGCACCATTTTAGAATCGAATTTCTCTATACCCTTAAAAAAAAAAAAAAAGCTAGATAGTTTAAAAATGTACACATCACAGGTTATTCGCTCTTTGAGGACCTTCATGAAAAATAAATGATTAATTGTGCTTAGTAGCTCAGTCCTGTCGGACTCTTTGCAACCACACAGAGTGTAGCCCACCAGGCTCCTCTGCCCATGGGATTTTCCAGGCAGGAATACAGGCGTGGGTTGCCATTTCATCCTCCAGGGGATTTTCCTAACCCACGGATCGAACCCAGGTCTCCTGCATTGCAGGTGGATTCTTTACCAGCTGAGCCACCAGGGAAGCCCAAAGGATAATTACTTAATGAATAATATCCTCAATTGGATTACCCTTTCACAGACTTAAATACTGTCACCATTTCTTAAAGAAACTTTTTTTTTTTTTTTTTTTTTGCTATCTTGTGTTTACGGCCAACTGCTTGCAAAATAAAACAGAAATTACAGGAATCATGGAAGTATAATTACATTTTCAAAGAAGAAATGATGAAGAACTTTCATATTTAAAAAAGGCATTTTCAAGAGTTAAAATTTTAGTTTTGAATTTAAATCAGGGACAGATTACAGAAGCAGCCTGGATTGGGTATGTTTTCCTGCTTAATCTGTTATCTTGTTTCTAAATGTCACTATTGTTTGTGAATTTGCTGTGTCTTTTGTCTTTTACGAACCACACTTGTTTCTTCCCCCCTTTGCTTTTCCAACGCCAATCTGTTGCGTTTTTCTTATGCTTTCAGCTACTAATTTGTTTCGTGTCAAAATAATTTTGCTTCATAATTCAGGCTCTCAACATGGCTCCCAGTTTGAATTAATGGGATAATTGCTAAATTTCCATTTCACTTTGGGGTGTGTGGATGTCACTCTTCAGAAACCCTCTTTAGGGTTTCAAGATCAAATGTGTTCTGGGACCGTTTCTTTTTAAACATTAATCTTGAGAGTTCTGCACGGTGATGGGTAGATAAATTGGCTCCTTAATTGAAGAAAGCAGGTACACACTTTACCATCACTTACAAACAAAGCTTTGCCATGCACATCCGAGTCAGCTGCAGAAGAAGTGAAGAATGTTCCAGCTAGTTATCGTCATCACGGATGCTTTATTCCAAAATCAGCAAGAAAAATTTAAAACACTCCTAAAAGCAGTGCCCGCCCCCCCCCAACACTGGCAGATAAACATGTCCTGAAAATACTACTTATGATATAATTTAGTCACCGTAAGTAAGTGTTAGTTGCTCAGTTGTATCCACCGCTTGGTGACCTCATGCCCTGTAGCCTGCCAGGCTCCTCTGTCCCTGGGATTCCCGAGTACGGATATTGGAGTGGGTTGCCTTTCCAACATCCAGGGGATTTTCCTGACCCAAGAATGGAACTCAGGCCTGGTGAACGGCAGGCAGATTCTTTACAGTCTGAACCACCAGGAAAGCCACATACCCCTCATGTAAGAAGAAATATATCACAAATGACTTTGTGTTAGCTGTGGCACGTGACCTCTTCCTTGAGGCATGTGAACTCTTACTTGAGGCATGTGGGACCTAGCTCCTGGACCAGGGATCAAGCCCTGGGCCCCCTGCATTGGAAGCATGGAGTTAAGGCCGCTGGACCACTGGAGAAATCTCTCCATGGGCTTTCTCTTCAGAAGTATGCTTCCTGGGGCAGTTGCATTTCATTGCCTGGGACCTCATAGGAGAAGCAGAATCTTGAGACCTGTCTTTGATCTATCTACAGAATGTGCCTTTGGACAAGCTTTCCATCTATTACAGAATCTGTATTTTGACAGGGTGACTCACATATCCAGTAAAATTGGAGAAAGTGTGTGTTAGTCGCTCAGTCATGTCCGAGTCTTTGTGACCCCCATGGACTGTAAAACCCACCAGGCTCCTCTGTCCATGGGATTCTCCAGGCAAGGATACTGGAGTGGGTTGGCATTTCCTCCTCCAGGGGATCTTCCTGAACCCAGGAATCGAATCGGAGCCTCCTGCTTTGCAGGTGTGTTCTGTTCTGGATGAGCTACCAGGGAACCTCACTTAAAAGTGCAATTACGCCCTGAAACCCAGAAGATTTGGGGATTCCATCCTTAAAACATCTGACTTAGGTATTCCAGTCTGGTGCATATGCTGTGCATATGAAAAAGTCATCCATCTTTGGTGTCAGGGCAAATGAGAAGTGCTACTGGAGACGAAAGCTTTGGACTGAAAGCTGCCAGAACAACAAGGGGGGCGGGGGCGGCGGTGAGCGGTGGGAAGGAAGGAAGGAAGAAAGAGACCTGCTTTTCGGAGCCCCAGCCAGATGGCTCCCCTCCCTGGGAATAGGAGGGAAGGCAGGGCAGGGAAGCCTGGCATGCTACAGTCCACGGGGTCGCAAAGAGTCGGACAGGACCTATCAATGAATGATAACAACAATTAAAATGGTAAGCCTAGTCCCTCCCATATTTGGAGGATACCATCAGGGTTGAGAAACCTTGCCGTTCTGCCTACGGTCCTTGGAGAGACACAATATAAATTCAATTCCAGACTGTTCTACCTTCAATGGCAAAGGGCAGATCTAAGAACACGTGCTCTTTGGAACCCACCTAAACGCTGAGTTTCTGGACACTAATCTCATCCTCTCATCAGATCACTCATCTCCCTTTTAAGGACATGCCCATCCTCTTTCCGTACAAATACACACAAAGAAAAAAAAAAAATCTTTTTTTTTTTTTTCTTCTTTTGTTAGTAACTCGCTGGAGGGCTGGTAATTACTCTGTATGTATTTAGGAGCAAGTATCATTAGAATTCTGAATTAAAAATAAGATTAATGATTTAATTTCCATCTTGTCAAGATGACCCATTTAAAAAAATACTGATGTGATATAATGCTATGAAAGATTTAAGCATAATTTATTGATAAATCCATTACAACTGGAATGAGAGAGCTATTTGTCTACATAATGGTTTCTGAAATTACAGATAGCACTTTCCCATTATTTCGCTGCAACATTTATAATTCCTTTTTGGATTTACCATTTCTTTTTATTTTTTTTTTAGCAACCGCATGTGGTACGGTGCCAGCCACAGTTTCAAATGTCTTCCAGACAGGGCTCACAGTGGCCTTCCAAGTTACTGTTAGTCTTACATTAAGTATCAAGAAACGTAGCTGTGTAAAGTTCTGATAGATTCCCTGGTGGAACACAGTCGTTGTGTCTGAGGGCCATGATACAAACCCACAGATTCTGGATCCTAACTGTAGCATTCTAATCCCCACTCTCCATTCCTGCTCCAAGAGCAGGAGAAGCTTAGCCTGAAGATAGGAGCAAAGACATCTTTGCATTTGGGAAAATAGCCAGGTGGCAATATTACTGCTGTAAAAAAGAAATGTTCTCAAATATAGAAGTTCCATAATCCTCACAGCTACATCAAATGTTATACAGATCTTCTCATAAGAAGGAATTATGTAATTTTAGGTGTAGAAAATTAAGACTTCTACTACATTAAAATTTTTTTAACTTTATATTGGGGTACAGCTGATTAACAATGTTGTGATCCTTTCTGGTGGACAGCAAAGGCACTCAGCCATAGGTACACATGTACCCATTCTCCCCCCAACTCCCCTCCCATCCAGGCGGCCACATGACACTGAGCAGAGTTCCCTGTGCTGTCCAGCAGGTCCTTGCTGGTTCTCCATGTGAAATACAGCAGTGTCCATCCCAGACTCCCTGACTATCCCTTCCCCCCCATCCTTCTTTCCAGTAACCACAGATTCCTTCTCTAAGTCTGTAACTCTGTATCTGTTTTCCAAGTAAGTTCATTTGTACAGTTTCTTTTTAGATTCCACATACAAGGGATAGGATTTCTAGTGATATTTTTGTTCTTTTTTTGCCTGTGCTGGCTAGCCTATAGGATCTTAGTTCCCTGACCAGGAAGCGAACCCAAAGCCCCTGCATTTGAAACACAGAGTCTTTTTTTTTTTTTTACTTTATTTTGCTTTACAATATTGTATTGGTTTTGCCATACATCAACATGAATCCACCATGCGTGTACATGTGTTCCCAATCCTGAACCCCCCTCCAACCTCCCTCCCCATACCATCTCTCTGGGTCATCCCAGTGCACCAGCCCCAAGCATCCTGTATCCTGCTTCGAATCTAGACTGGCGATTCGTTTCTGACATGATAGTATACGTGTTTCAATGCCATTCTCTCAAATCATCCCACCCTCTCCCTCTCCCACAGAGTCCAAAAGTCTGTTCTATACATCTGTGTCTCTTTTGCTGTCTCACATACAGGGTTATTGTTACCATCTTGCTAAATTCCATATATATGTGTTAGTATACTGTATTGGTGTTTTTCTTTCTGGCTTACTTCACTCTATATAATTGGCTCCACTTTCATCCACCTCATTAGAACTGATTCAAATGTAATCTTTTTAATGGCTGAGTAATACTCCATTGTGTATATGTACCACTGCTTTCTTATCCGTTCATCTGCTGATGGACATCTAGGTTGCTGCCATGTCCTGGCCATTATAAACAGTGCTGCGATGAACACTGGGGTACACGTGTCTCTTTCAGTTCTGGTTTCCTTGGTGTGTATGCCCAGCAGTGGGATTGCTGGGCCATAAGGCAGTTCTATTTCCAGCTTTTTAAGGAATCTCCACACTGTTCTCCATAGTGGCTGTACTAGTTTGCATTCCCACCAACAGTGTAAGAGGGTTCCCTTCTCTCCACACCCTCTCCAGCATTTGTTGCTTGTAGACTTTTGGATCACAGCCATTCTGACTGGTGTGAAGTGGTACCTCATTGTGGTCTTGATTTGCATTTCTCTGATAATGAGTGATGTTGAGCATCTTTTCATGTGAAACACAGAGTCTTAACCACTGGACTACTAGGGAGGTTCCCAAGACGTCTACTTCTTGGAGAGTTACCTTAGCAACAGCAAAAGTAAAACAGTGGTTGTCAAGACACTGAGTTTCAAAGAATGGATAACTGTGGCTCCAGAAAGATGGAGAATAAATGAGATTAGCACTGTGAGAGTACAGCTGCTGCAACTGAGCGGGATTCAAGGTCATGGTTCAAGGAGAGGGTCCAGGCAGAACCCAGCAGATGCCTTCATCCAGAGTGAGGGTTTAGCGATATCAAGGCAAGGAAAGCTTTCAGAGTCGAGTCTGCAGGACAAGGAAGAGCTGTACAGAGAATCCCAAAGAGTTACAGGGTCCACCCCTGAGTGTTTAGCAGACGAGTAAAGGGCACTCGAATATGACTGGTGCAGTGTGCGTGCATAGGACCCGCGGATGGGGATGTGCTGTGTGCTGACTTTAATTGCTCAGTTGAGTTCGACTCTTTGTGACCCCATGGACTGTAGCCCACGAGGCTCCTCTGTCCATTAGATCCTCCAGGCAAGAATACTGGAGTGGGTTGCCATGCCCTCTTCCAGGGGATTTTCTTCACCCAGGGATAGAACCCGGGTCTCCCACACTGCAGGCAGATTCTTTATCATCTGAGCGACCAGCAAAGCCTATTGGGGATATACCCATCCAAAAGCATTCAATGGGACAGTGCTTGGACCTCCAAGAGGACCACAGGTAGTGTCTGTTCCTCCTCAGTCACAAAGGAATGAAATTTCACAGTACCTAAGATGCTGCAGAGTGCTGAGGAAAGTCCAGCCTTTGTAAGGCAGAAATCGTTCACCACCGGCTGAGCACAGCTCAGAGTCTGCCTGCCAAACCTCATAAGCCGGGCTCCAGGAGACCAGTCTCCCTCCTCAGAGCTCACCTGCAGCCCAGAATAAAAGCTAAGACTTTCACAGGAATAATTCTCAAACCCAAAGTGGTAAAATTCACAGTGTTCTATATTTAATTTGAAGCAGAGCCACAGAAAATATCCAAAATGAAATACAGCTGAACCTTGAACCACAGGAGTTTGAACTGTTTAGGGGCCACTTATACGTGGATCTTTTTTTTTTTTTTTTCCAAAAAATATTACAGTATTACATGGTTAGTGATGGGCTGAATCTGGATGCAGCACCATGGATATGGAAGACCAATTACTGATACAAAGTAATGTGGGGTTATCCAAGAGTCCGTTTCCCTAACCCCCAAGTTCTTTAGGGGTTGACTGGACACAGGAAAAAAAAAAAGTATAAATTCACTGCACTGCAACATCAAGTATCCTAATGAATGGGTGACTGGAATACTCAGAGGACAGGAGAGAGAAGAGGACTGAAAAATCATTGGAAGAAATAATGAACAGAAATTGTCAAACCTTAAGGAAAGCTAGAAGACTATAGATTCACGAATCTCAACAAACTCCAAGTGCAAGAGATAAATACAATTTTACCGTCATAACCAAATGGCTCAAAATCAGTGACAAGAGATAAAATTTTCACAGGCCCCAGAGGAAAGAAACATGCTCTATATGGAGGACAAAGATCAGAATAACTTCAGACTTCTTGTCACTAATAAACATATTCAAAGTACTAAACAAAGCAAGAAAATAAAAGTGGTCACCTACAGTTCTATATCCAGAAAAAATATCTTTAGATCAAACAATGGTCTAGAAAGAATACGCATACAAATCTGGAAAAAAAAATCATGACCAGAAGACCAGCATTATAATAAATTTCCAAATAATCTTTCAGATATAAAAAGACAAATGATCCTAGATGGATACCTGCATTAACATAAGAGTGGAGAATACCATATATGCTCCTTGATAAATCTATATGTTTCTTGTTTAAGTATCTTTAAAAATAACTGATGGGTTAAACAAAATTTAGAGGACTGTTACTGTGAAATTTATAATATATGTAAAATTGAAACGTGACAATAATAGTATATGCTGTCATATACGATTGGAAAGGTGAAATCGAACTGTTGTACAAAATCAGACAGAGATAGCACAAGAACAGAAATCTACAGGCCAATATTCCTCATAAACATAGGGCTGGAAATTCTAAACACATGCCTTGAAAACTGTATTAAAATAGTGTAAAAAGGATAACATATCAGGACGCAGGAGAACCATTTCAAAAATGTAAGTTTGTTTTATCACTCAAAAATCGATGTGCTAGTGACCAGTTAAAAAAGAAAAAAAAAAAAAAGATCATCTTAATATATATGAAAGAATTACTGAAATTCAATATGCATTCCTTTTTTTTTTAAGTATGATAAAAAAAGAAGTGAGAAAAGAAAGAGGCTTCCTCCGTATCCTAAAAGGCATCTACATAGAGTGTACAACCACAAGCATTTTTCAGGGTGAATTCTTGGCTGCTAAAATCAGAAACAGACAAGTATGCTTGCTCTCGGCACTTCTGCTCACCATTGTACTGAAGCCTGTAGACAGTAAGATATGGAAAAGTAGCTTTTACACCATCAGATTACAAGGGAAGAATTAAAAATGTGTTTACACATGACCAGATCATCTGTGTCGAAAAGTCCAGTGGTATACACACAAGTACTCGAACTATTAAGTGCATTTGGCATGGTTGGAAGATAAAATATCAACATCTAAATTTTATTTCTATACATTCAAAAATCACAACTTAGAAAACAATCTCCATTATAGTACCACCAAATGGATGAAACACTTTGGGACGATTCTGACAAAGATGTGCGATACCTGTGTACTGAAAACTACAAAAATAATTGCTGACAGAATTTGAAGACCACCCAAATAAATGAAAAGGTTACTTGATTTATGGTTTAAAACACTATTTATTGCCAAGATGTTAGCTCTCCTCAACTCAGTCTATAGGTTCAACACAATCCTAGTCAAAAACCTCAGCAGGATGGCTCTTTGTCAAAATTGATAAACTTATTTTAAAATTCGTATGTCGATTTAAATAACATAGAAGGGCCCAAAACAAAACCTGAAAAAGAATAAATCTGAAGGTCTCACACAATTTCAACACATACTAAAGCTATAGAAATCAGGACAATATAATATCCGTGTTCAGATAAACAGATCAGCTGAACAGAATCAGAACTTGAGAAACAGACCTACACAGTATATGGCATTATATCCCTTTTAAACACACACGCACACACACACACACACAGTCAAGGCGACATTTGAGGGCCACCAGGAGCAGGTGTTTGGGACACAGGCCCCCAGATACTCTTCTGGTTCCCATGTAGACTAAAATATCAATACTGCTTCCAACTAAGCCTCCATTCCTTCTCAGCAAAGAATGCAATGGGAGCCGTTTCTATCTGATGACAGATCCAAGCCGCCATCTTAGATGCTGACCAGCCCGCCATCTTAGATGCTGACCAGCCCGCCATCTTGGATGCTGACCAGCCCGCCATGTTGGACGCTGACCAGCCTGCCTTCTTGGATGCTGACCAGCTTGCCATCTTTGACACTGACCAGCCCGCCTTCTTGGATGCTGACCAGCTCGCCATCTTAGATGCTGACCTGCCCACATCTCATTTCACAGGTGAGAGCACCGGCCAAAGGCGACTGGGGATGATTAGAAGCTGATTCAGAACAAGAAACCCATTCCCTTGATGCCAACACAGCGTCCCAACGCAGGCCAGAGGACAGAATAATTCCAAACTTAGTGTGTTAAGTGCAGAACATGGGTACAGATAAATATAAATAGCAAAACAGTTCAAAATTAGATTAGTAGCATTGAACAGTTTTATTCACGCTATCTTTGCATCTGTTGACTTAAGATGTTTATTATCTAATTGCAACTTTAACAGGAATGAAACTAGAAAGGCTAGTCATATTTTATCTGAAAAAGACACCTAATTGAAAATGTGCTTTTTTATATTTTTGGCTTATTATATTGAGCTGCGCAAGAAGTTTGTTCGGGTTTTTCTGTAAGCTGATATAGAAAAACCGGAATGAACTTTTTGGCCAGCTTGATCTAACTAAAGCAATTTTCTAATTCTCTAAGTCATAAGCTTAAGAGTCACTTGTTATGACAAGTGTATTTTTTTGTGTGACTGAACAACTACATGCCACTACTATATGTTCAAGTCATGTGTCTAAATCGAATACACTTAATATTAAAAAAGAAATTAAGATATAAAATAAAGATGTGGCCGTTCTATGTGTAGTGACAATTCACCAGTGATTTATAGCCACTGGTAATGTTTTCAGAATAAAATTCAGTCTTATAGAAAAGAAATTGAAAAGACTAGGAAAAAAGGACAAAAGTACTTTTTAGCTGTGATTTTTTTAAACCCCTAAAATATTTCCCCTTTCCTTGTAAATCCCATTAAATAAAAAGAAAATATTTTGGTGTTTGACCAGTGGCATTACTCAGGATTTTACTGTATTTATACATTTCTAATCATTTCTAAAGGAAGTCAACCCTGAATATTCATTGGAAGGACTGATGCGGAAGCTGAAGCTGCAATATTTTGCCACCTGATGCAAAGAGCAGACTCATTGGAAAAGATCCTGATGCTGGGAAAGATTGAAGGCAGTAGGAGTGGGGGACAACAGAGGATGAGATGCTTTGATGGCACCACTGACTCAAAGGACATGAGTTTGAGCAAACTCCCAGAGATAGTGAAGGACAGGGAAGCCTAGCCTGCTGCAGTCTGTGGGGTTGCAAACAGTCCAACATGACTGAGCGATTGAACATCAACAACAATCATTGTCAACAGAAAACTTGTCAGAAAGCTTTTAGTGACTTGCTGACTGGGACAATTAAAAAAAAATAAGAATTAAAACACCTTAATTGCAAAGGGATTTTCAAAATTGTCTACTAAAAATCTCTTACAATTATACCTATGGTAGTAAACTTGGTAATAACCTAATGAGAGCTTTTAAGACAGCACATTTTGCAGTGAAAAACGTACTCCAAACACCTCTTACACATTTAGAAATTCTTGTGAAATGTCTGGTCTAGACATATAGGCTACTTGGAGACAGAATGTTTGGCTAAAAATGTACTTCTTCATTACAGTCAGATGAGGCTATTATTTGATATGACAATACCAATACACTGGCAAGAAGGAACTACAGGAGACAGTGTGTCCCTCCTCCCGAGATTAACTGAACATTAAATTACCTTGTTTTGACAGTGCAATAGAATATCGGCCGGCCTTATGATTCTCCATCATCAAGTCTTCACTGGGTTATAAAAGACAATACTAAAGTGTTTCCTTCTGAAACCCTCAGGCTCATTCTGTTCGGTTACAGAGGAGAAGATTTAGCAGCCTGTGTCATCAGTAATGAAGATATCAAGGCAACCCTGTTCCATTTTTACCAGGCAAATACAGGACATGGGTGTGTATTCCTGTAGATGTACACAAATGCATTCAGAAGTACTGAAGAGTCCGGATTGAAGTGTGCTGGGGTGGGCTGACACCTCTAATTCTTTAAGCTCCCAACTCTATAAAAGGTTTACACCTAAACGCTCTCACCAATTTTGATTCTTTTCATTAAGAAAAGCACATTTTATCCAATCACCATGGGGGAGGGGGGGAAATGGAGGTTCCTCAAAAAAGTAAAAAGATGATGCAGCAATTACACACTTGGGGATATACTTAAAGGAAAAGAAAGCAGTAGGTGCATAAAGTAGATAACGAATTCGAACCCACTGCCCAGGACAGGGAGCTCTACTCAGTGCTTGGTGGTGACCTGGGAAGGAAATCCAAAGAGGGGAAATATGTATACGTATGGTTGCATCACTTTGCGGTACAGCAGAAACTGACAACATTGTAAAGCTACTATACACCCGTAAGAGTTAATAAAACAAAGGAAAAACGAAGACATAAGTGGCCTTCCATGCGTATTGTGGCGTTATTCACAACAGCCAAGATACGGAAATCACCTGAATGTCCCTCCATAGACGACTGAATAAAAAAGGACCTGGTATATATGAACCATGGGATGTGATTCAGCCACGAGGAAACAAGATATGTCCAGCCATCTGTGACGTCACAGGTGAACTCTGCACACACCGTGCTCTGTGAGCTA
Organism: Capricornis sumatraensis; assembly: GCF_032405125.1. Classification (NCBI taxonomy): domain Eukaryota; kingdom Metazoa; phylum Chordata; class Mammalia; order Artiodactyla; family Bovidae; genus Capricornis; species Capricornis sumatraensis. Next base: position 145,926,464 of record NC_091092.1, on the reverse strand, counting down.
AGTCAGACAGAGAAGGACAAGCAGTGTATGAGTAATCTCACACATGAAACCTAAAAATGTCAAGCTCCCAAAAGGCAGTGAGTAGACCGGCGGTTACCAGGGGACTGGGGTGGAGGATAAAATTGATGCTGTTGAAGGGTTACGAACCTGCTGTGAGCAGGAGATAAATCACACAGAGAGATCTAATGTACAGTATAATAACTATAGACAGTAACACTATATTATAATCATGGAACGTGATGAACGTCACTACTATGGCAAACACTGGAGAAAGAAATGGCAATCCACTCCAGTATCCTTCCCTGCAAAATCCCATGGATGGAGGAGCCTGGCAGGCTACAGCCCATGGGGTCGCAGAGTCAGACACGACTGAGCAACTTCACTTTTCATGGCAATTATGGAAACGGTAAAGAATCTGCCTGCAATGCAGGAGACCCAGATTGTTTCCCGAGTCGGGAAGATCTCTTGGAGAAGGGAATGGCAACCCACTCTAGTATTTTTCCCTGAAGAATTCTATAGATAGACCATGGGGTCGGACACAACTGAGTGACTAACACTTTTATGGCAATCAATCACGGTACATCATATAACTGTGAAGTAACAATTGCACACCTTAAATGTACAGTGTTATATGTCAAATATATTTAATTAAAAATGTTGGGGGGCAGTGCATTTTATACTGAAAAGGGAGGTCTACGAGGGGAGTTTAGTCTGAATATTAAAATATACAAGGTTTCCCTGGTGGCTCATTGGTAAAGAATTCGCCTGCCAAGCAGGAGACGTGGGTTCAATCCCTGAGTTGGGAAGACCCCCTGGAGAAGGCAATGGCAACCCACTCCAGTATTCTTGCCTGGGAAATCCCATGGACAGAGAAGCCTGGTAAGCTACAGTTCCTGGGGTCTCAAAGAGTCGGACACGACTTACCCACTAAACAACAAACAACAGGGAGGGGAGTCTAGTCACCCTGAATATTAGAATATGCACCAAAGGGACTTCTCCGGTGCCGTAGTGGATAAGAATCCACCTGCCAATGCAGGGGACACAGGTTGGGTGCCTGTTCCCATGGGCCAGCTAAAGCCGTGCCTGACAACTCCTCAGCCCACGCCCTAGGGCCAGTGAGCCGCAACTCCTGAAGCCTGTATGCTCTGCAACAAGGAAAGCCAACGCAACAAGAAGCCCATGAACCACGATGAACACAATGAAGAATAGCCCCCGCTCACCCCAACAATAAAGACACAGCACACGCAGCAAAACAAACACACAACAAAGTCTTCACAATGGTAACTCTGTTGATCTGGTAGAAAAATAGAATGGAATGGAATGGAAAGTCGACAAAGACACCTACACAGAAGCTCAATTAATGTTCCTTAACCAAGTTAGGATTGTGAAACTACTAAAATTTATATAGAATCTAGATTTATGTGAAGTTGAATTGAAATGCGCACACCATAAAATAAGCCGGTCTTCAGTAATGTTTCTATGTGATTTTTAAAGTGTGTGTCCATACAGGAACCTCTCTTTGCATATTATGATACGAATAAAAGCCACAGCTAAGAGTGCCTCTACAAAGGTCTGTCTAGTCAAGGCTACGGTTTTTCCAGTGGTTATGTATGGATGTGAGAGTTGGGCTATAAAGAAGGCCGAGTGCCAAAGAATTGATGCTTTTGAACTGTGGTGTTGGAGAAGACTCTTGAGAGTCCCTTAACTGCAAGGAGATCCATCCAGTCCATCCTAAAGGAGATCAGTCCTGGGTGTTCATTGGAAGGACTGATGCTGAAGCTGAAGCTCCAATACTTTGGCCACCTCATACAAAGAGCTGATTCATTTGAAAAGACCCTGATGCTGGGAGAGACTGAGGGCAGGAGGAGAAGGGGATGAAAGAGGATGAGATGGTTGGACGGCATCACGGATTCGATGAACATGAGAGTTGGTGATGAACAGGGAAGCCTGGCGTGCTGCAGTTCATGGGGTCACAGAGTCAGACACGACTGAGCAACTGAACTGAACTGAGCTTACCTTTCCGTGTTACAGACCTCAGAGTCTGTGATGCTCTGAGAAAGGAATGCATTGAGATCTTAACTCCGCATGGGGAGTGAAGACATAGCAGTGATCAGAGTGCCTTTTACTGCAGATTACTTTCCCTGGTTTTACATCAGACCTCATATTTAGGGAGCGGTCAGGAGTATGTGAGCATTGCTAGCAAAGAAAGAGGATGGAAGTGCTGTCTCACAGGTCACCATCAGCGTCATCATGGAAGGTTCTACTACAGTCTTAATTCATCATCACCAGAGGCCCTGCTCATCGCTGGACCCACCCTTCAACTGGATTCTCTCTCCCCTTTGCCATCGTCACTTTAGTAAAATATTGGCAAATACGATGAGACTTACTTACACAGCTGAAGGTGCTGGGGAAAAGAATTGCAGTCTTCAAGGTTCACAGCAGGAATTTCTAAAGAGGGGAAGAAAGAGACAAACTGGAATAGAACTAGGCGTGTGGAAGAGTAAGAAACAGACAGAAGTAATTGGAGTTAGTCATATGGAAAAATTCTATAATCATCAGTCACATATCACCAAGAGTTCATTCAGAGATGCACAATAAATGAAATACGATAACTTCAGTCTTACTTCTTGAACTCTGTCTCAAAATATTTTGCAAATAGCCAACATTTCCTTTGCAAGACTTCTGCAACTCTGACATTCCTTGTCTGATAAGTATCAGCTGAATGGAGGAAGATTTCCTGTTACCTACTTTTATGCTTATTTGGCTAAAACCACAGGACACAACTTTGAATTTTTCTCTTCTCCTTCTTTTTTTTTTTTTTTTTTACTTAAATAAAATCTTGAACTTTTTATTTTGCATTGGGCTGTCGTTCAATAATAATGATGTGACCGTTTCAGGTGAACAGTGAAGGGACTCAGCCACACATGTACATGTATCCATTTTGCCCCAAATTCCCCTCCCATCCAGGCTGCCACATGACACTGAGTAGAGTTCCCTGTGCTGGACAGCAGGTCCTTGCTGGTTCTCCATGTGAAACACAGCAGTGTGTCCATGTCCATCCTAGACTCCCTGACTATCCCTTCCCCATCCTTCCCCCTGGGAACTATAAGGTTATTACAGAGGATTGAGCAGAGTTCCCTGCGCTATCCAGCAGGTCCTTGCTGGTTCTCCATGTGAAACACAGCAGTGTGTCCATGTCCATCCCAGATTCCCTGATTATCCCTTCCCTCCAGCCGCCATACGTTTGTTCTCTAAATCTGTGAATCCCCTTCTGCTTTGTAAGTTTATTTGTGCCATTTTTTTTTAGATTCCACATGTAAGTGATACCATATAATGTTTGTTTTTCTCTGTCTTACATCAATTAATATAATTTCTAGGTCCATTCATGTTGCTGCAAATGGCATCATTTCCGCCTTCTTCGGGGCTGAGTAATATTCCCCTGTCTGTATGCCCCGCATCTTCTTTACGGACGCTGATGGACATTCAGGTTGCTTCTGTGTCTTGGTTGCTGTAAGCAGTGCTGCAATGCACTCTGGGGTGCATGTATCCTTTCGGATCATGAATTTTTTATATTTGGATTTTCTTCTCAAATCTTGGACATACTTTGTGTCTGGAGAAGTGACATCCTTCAGAAAAAAAGAAGCTGGAAGTCCAACCAGTGGAACCACCAACACTCGCAGTTCCAGCTGTGGGCAGGAGCATGCTTGCTGTTAAGATGTTCTCAGGAAACCAGAATCCTGGGACCCTGTAGGGGATTTTACCAGCCTGGGGAAGGTCAATGACCATTCTGGGGTTGGGTAGAAATACTGTGTCCTGGAAATTCCCAGCATTATAATGAGCTGGAGGATTTTGCTTTTCTGCTTGGGGTGACGATTTTCATCAGCTGGTTCACATCTCCTGTTTTCTTTGTGGTGGTTTAGTTACTACGGCAAGTCCAACTTTTGCAGCCTCACAGACTGTAGCCCGCTAGTCTCCTCTGTCTATGCAATTCTCCAGGCAAGAATACTGGACTGGGTTGCCATTTCCTTCTCCTGTTTTTTTTTTTTTTTGACAGTACCATTGTTTTGCTTGATGTTTCTTCCCTTTCCTTGACATACTGTGAACACAGTTTTGGGGTCAGGACTACATTTTACTGTGACTTCAGTAGTGATCTATTTAATCAACGACTGTGATGGGGGTCATAACCTGTGGGGAGTGGAATTTTAATTTTTCCTCCTTGTTTCCATTTTTCTCTAAAGGGCCATGCCTTTAACATGATTTTTTTAAAATTATTTACTTACTTTTGGCGTCCCTGTTAGCTCTGTTGGTAAAGAATCCACCTGCAATGCAGGAGATTCTGGTTTGATCTCTGGGTTGGGAAGACCTGCTTGAGAAGGGATAGGCTACCCACTCCAGTATTCTTGGGCTTCCCTTGTGGATCAGCTGGTAAAAAATCCACCTGCAATGCGGGAGACCTGGGTTAGATCCCTGGGTTGGGCATTTCCCCTGGAGAAGGGAACGGCTATCCCCTCCAGTATTCTGGCCTGGAGAATCCCATGGACTGCATAGTCCATTGAGGTCGCAGAGTCAGACACGACTGAGTGACTTTCAGATTTTTGGCTGCACCAGGTCCTTGTTACTCTGTGTGGGCTTTCTCTAGTTGTGGCTACTCTCTAGGTGTGGTGTGCAGGCTTCTCATTGCAGTGGCTTCTCCTGTTGCGGAGCCTGGGCACTTGGACATGAAGGCCTCAGTGGTTGTGGTGCACGGGCTTAGTTGCCCTGTGGCACGTGGAATCTTCCTGGACCAGGCATGGAACCCAGGTCCCCCTGCACTGGCAAGTGGAGTCTTAACCACTGGGTCCCCAGGGAAATCCCAGGACCCATTATTGTCCTTGTTTCCCCAGCTGCTACCCCCAGCTTCTTCACTCTGAAGTCTGCTCCCTTTTAGCACATATTGTGAGCCGCAAAAACTCATGCTCTGTATTTGGGTGCTTATAATTTTCACAACTTATACAATTTTTGTAATGTAGACAATATTTATGTAAAATATTAATTTTAAAATTTGTATAATGTTATATAAAATGTGGAGAAGGCAATGGCACCCCAGTCCAATATTCTTGCCTGGAAAACCCCATGGATGGAGGAGCCTAGCAGGCTACAGTCCATGGGGTCTTGAAAAATCAGACACGACTGAGCGACTTCCCTTTCACTTTTCACTTTCATGCATTGGAGAAGGAAATGGCAACCCACTCCAGTGTTCTTGCCTGGAGAATCCCAGGGACGGGGGAGCCTGGTGGGCTGCTGTCTATGGGGTCGCACAGAGTCAGACATGACAAAGTGACTTAGCGGCAGCAGCATATAGAATGTAAAACCTTTGTTTTGGAATTTATATAATAGTCACATAACATGAAATGTGTATAAGTGTATTTACATATTTGTAACTACACTGTGGGTTTTATTTATTTATTTTTTTACACTGGGTTTTCAATCCATATTACAAAGAATTTTTGATTTGTGTCTGTGAGTAGAAGTCACACAGTCTCAAATACCAAATTATTTGATAGAGTAGTGAATTTTTTTTTTTCATTTCAGAGTCAGTAAAATCTCTCACCTTATTGAAGCTAGTAGATTAGAAATGCTTGAATCAATCAAATTCATTTTTGATTCAAAATGAAAAGAACAAGTGACTTAGACTAGCATGAAATTCAGTTCAGTTCAGTTCAGTTCAGTTCTGTCACTCAGTCGTGCCCAACTCTTTGTGACCCCATGAATCGCAGCACGCCAGGCTTCCCTGTCCATCACCAGCTCCTGGAGTTCACTCAGACTGACATCCATTGAGTCGGTGATGCCATCCAGCCATCTCATCCTTGGTCGTCCCCTTCTTCTGCTGCCCCCAATCCCTCCCAGCATCAAAGTCTTTTCCAGTGAGTCAACTCTTCGCGTGAGGTGGCCAGAGTACTGGAGCTTTAGCTTTAGCATCATTCCTTCCAAAGAAATCCCAGGGTTGATCTCCTTCAGAATGGACTGGTTGGATCTCCTTGCAGTCCAAGGGACTCTCAAGAGTCTTCTCCAACACCACAGTTCAAAAGCATCAATTCTTATGAGTCTGCAATGGCCTGGCTTACCTAGGAAGAGAAAGTCATACTTTAAGAAATAAAATCAGAATGATGTATTACCACTCATTCTCTAGACAAAGTAGGGAAGAAAGACTTGTACAAAAACGTAAGCAAATGTGAAAGGACATCAAAGAAAAAGTGACTGATTCCACAGCTAGGCTAGCATAATACTGTACGCTGCATAATATGACAAACACAGAATCACTGATTCTTTCAAGGGAAACATTCCAGCAATATTTGGGTTCCAATATTGTGACAACTGACAACGGTGGCAGTTGCTTATAAAACTAGAAGGAACGCTGTCATAATACGTTGTTGAAATTAGATACGTATTTTTTTTCACAGATTAGAGATGTGCTTTGTCATTTTCTGAATGGTAAGCCAAATATTCATTCATCCGATATTTGCCATCGGAAGAAGGGAGACACAGCTATGCTACGGAGTGTACTGACCTGGAAGACAAGGAAGGCAACTTCAGCCAGTGGGGGTCATTGCCTGAACATCTGTGGCTCATCCAGGAAGCAAGACACAAATCAATGGTCCTGGGTTATTGTATCCCTCATCACCAGCCTCTTTCTGCCCTCTGTTAGGGAAATTAAAATGGAAGAAGTCTTGCACAGGCTTCAGAAGCAAGCCTGATCTGCCTGGACACAGCTCAGATTGGATGCCCGCCCCCAAGCACAGCAAGTCAGGCAGCACTGTGGATAAGAAAGGGAGTGGGTCTTGGAATTCTTGAGCCCCTGGAGGTCTGGCCAGTCCTCCAAGCGTCTAAGACCTCTTATGACTCCCAAGGTGAAGCAAACAGCATTGTAAAAGTTGAGACAACCAGAGATGAATTTCTGAGCACAAACTGATGGTAGCAGTTTGGACCTTGGGATTATAAGCGGGAGTCACTTAAACTGCAATCTTAAGTCTCACCCACAGGGTAGATGCGCCGCTTGGGACGTTTCCCCCAGTGGGACTCCAGATTGGTGTTACATTGGACCTCCCAATGCCGTTTATGTCTGCATGTAGGATGTCAGCCCAACTGGGTAATGTATATGCTGATGTGCATGCGTGCTAAGCCCGCTTTAGCTGTTGTCCAGTTCTTTGCCACCCTATGGACTGTAAGCTGCCAGGCTCCTCTGTCCATGGGATTCTCCAGGCAAGCATCATGGAGTGTATTTCTATTGCTCTGTTTCTTTTCTTTTAATGTCTGTATACTGAAATTAAGTCAAAGAATCTTCGATTAAAAATTGAAATTGTTTACTTGTGTGTAACGAGTGGTATCTTTTGCTAACAAATCCTTCAAATCTAAAAAGCAGAGTAAAACTTTTGGCAAAACACCCTCAACCACTTTTCCCCACTCAAATTGGATTCCCATGTATATGAATTCCGAAATGCATTCCTAGTTGTCATACCCAGGGTGATCTATCATAAATTCAATAACCCTCAGTTGCACCTACACCTGTTCAGTTCAGTTCAGTCGCTCAGTTATGTCCGACTCTTTGCGACCCCATGAATCACAGCACACCAGGCCTCCCTGTCCGTCACCAACTCCCGGAGTTCACTCAGACTCACGTGAGTGTCATACTAGACACAGCCAACCTGTAGCATCTTTGATAAATAACAAGCGTAGCCATAGTGTTGAGGGGAAAAAGATCAGTATCTCAGACTGCGTCTCTAAATGTTTTATTGTGTTAGTTTCTCAGTCCTGTCTGACTTTGCGACCACATGGACTGTAGGCAACAAGGCGCCTCTGTCCATGGGATTCTCCAGGCACAAACACTGGAGTGGGTTGCCATTCCCTTCTCCAGGGATCCTCCCGACCTAGGGATCAAACTCAGGTCTCCTGGGTAGCAGGCAGATTCTTTACCATCTGAGCCATGAGGGAAGTCATAACATTTATATAGGGAACACTTCAACTCCATGAAGTCATCTTCTTATAGAGAACCTCTTATAGAGAACTCTTCAACCCTAGAATACGACTTCATGAAGGGACCCCTAAGCACTCTCTCAGGTGTTGTTTTGCAATGATGCTGGCTTTGTATTGGCAGGGGGTTGGGGGGCGGGCGGGGAGGGCAGGCCAATGTGTAAGCAAGCACCCCGGGTTGTAGCCGTGAAAGTCATTCCATCAAGACACTACCTAGGGTTTCCCTAGTGACTCGGTACTAGAGACTCTGCTTGCTGATGCAGGAGACAGGGCTTCTATATGGGGTCTGGGAAGATCCCACATGCCTCAAAGCAACTAAGCTGCTGTGTCACAACTACTGAGTCTGTGCTCTAGACCCCGGGAGCCACAAGGATTGAGCCCACGTGCCATCACTACTGAAGCCCGCAAGCCCAAGACACTGTGCTCTGCAACAAGAGAAGCCACTGCAATGAAACCCTCCTCGCTGAAGCCAGAGAGGGGCCCCTGCTCCCTGCAGCTGGAGAAAAGCCTAGAGAAGGGAGGAAGACCTATTGCAGCCAAAAATAAATTTAACAAAGGTTTTAAAAAGAGACCATTGAGAATTTCCAGGAAAGTGGTAGATACAGAGGCTGTTGTTACACCGGTAGCACTACAGATTTATCAGCACTTCCAGTTGTATTCAGCACTTCAGTTCAGTTCAGTCGCTGTCATGTCCAACTCTTTGCGACCCCGTGAATCGCAGCATACCAGGCCTCCCTGTCCATCACCAACTCCCGGAGTTCACTCAGACTCACGTGCATCGAGTCAGTGATGCCATCCAGCCATCTCATCCTCTGTCGTCCCCTTCTCCTCCTGCCCCAAATCCCTCCCAGCATCAGAGTATTTTCCAATGAGTCAATTCTTCTCACGGGGTTGCCAAAGTACTGGAGTTTCAGCTTTAGCATCAGTCCCTCCAAAGAAATCCCAGGGCTGATCTTCAGAATGGACTGGTTGGATCTCCTTGCAGTCCAAGGGACTCTGAAGAGTCTTCCGCAAAGTTACTCCAAAACTGCACTTTCTTGACACCCAACTTCTGGTTCATTTTTCCGTTGTTTTTCCCTTGAGGGCTTGTCAAAGAAAGTGAACATATGATTTGAACATCCCAATGTCAGAAACCTCCTTGATCTGCAGACACAAAGACTGGGATCATAGCTGCAAATTTTCGTTTTTGAGAATATATTGCCTGCTTGAAAACTTTGTTGTGAAGAAAGTTTGCTCAAACTATGGAAACGTGTGTGTATCAATAAGTTGTTTCCTAAAATTAAGTGGAAATGATCACAGTTCCCCCCTTGAATGAACACGAGGGACTGAGTAAAGTCTTTGAGTTGTACTCACCTTCAAAAACTTGAACTGTTTTACATCAATTCTTTTCCATCCTGGTCAGAATTATGTTCTGATTAGTGGATGTCTACTAGAAATCGAGGAATTAAAAATTTTAACCTACCTCTTTTTCTAATCACCCTTCCATAGGTGCGTGCATGCTAAGTTGCTTCAGTAGTGTCTGACTCTTTGCAACCCCATGGACTGCAGCCCTCCACGCTGCTCTGTCCATGGGATTCTCCAGGCAAGAAGACTAGCGTGGGTTGCCACGCCCTCCTCCAGGGGATCTTCCTGACTCAGGGATCGAACCCACGTCTCTTACATCTCCTTCGCTGGCAATTGCGTTCTTTACCACTACACCTGGGAAGGCCACTTTTATATACCACTTTAAAAATTTCACTTAGTGTTAAAATGGGTGAGATAGCCATATAATTCAAAATTAAAAAATGATATGCAATGTGCCTTTGGATAGTTCCTGATCAAACTTCTGTTTTCTCCCAATAAGATTAGTATGCAACCAGCCTGTGTTTCCTTTATGCAAATAAAAATGAATATATAATCCCTTTAACCTGTTTCCAACGCAAAAGCTACATACATTTTCCACATACATTAGTTTATACCATTTTTTTCTCTTCTAATCCACTATAAAGAAATTTTTATACACTAAGCAGAATTTTACCTGCCAGTTTGCAAGCCAGTTAGTCCAGTCCTAACTCACCTAAAAATCATTGACTCTGCACGTCAGTGTCCATGGCATTTCCTCTTTTGGGAAAGTGCTTTGCATGTCTTTGACCTAAAACAGGTTTCAATACCCTTAAATAAAACAATCCGGGCTTCCCTGGTGGCTCAGATGCTAAATAATCTGTCTGTAATCTTGAGAGTCCCTTGGACTGCCAGGAGATCCAACCAGTCCATTCTGAAGGAGATCAACCCTGGGATTTCTTTGGAAGGAATGATGTTAAAGCTGAAACTCCAGTACTTTGGCCACCTCATGCGAAGAGTTGACTCATTGGAAAAGACTTTGATGCTGGGAAGGATTGGGGGCAGGAGGAGAAGGGGACGACAGAGGATGAGATGGCTGGATGGCATCACGGACTCGATGGACGTGAGTCTGAGTGAACTCCAGGAGATGGTGATGGACAGGGAGGCCTGGCGTGCTGCAATTCATGGGGTCGCAAAGAGTCGGACATGACTGAGCGACTGAACTGAACTGAAATGAATGAGGGAGACCGGCGTTCAATCCCTGGGTCAGGAAGATCCCCTGAAGAAGAAAATGGCAACCCACTCCAGTATTTGTACCTGGAGAATCCAATGGATAGAGAAGCCTTGCAGGCTACAGTCCATGGGGTGGCAAAAAGTCGGACAGGACTGAGAGTGACTGACACTTTCTGTGAGGGGAAGGGAGTGCCTAAGAAAATAAAACTAAGCTCTACATTGCCTCTTACTACCTACAGCAAGTTTGGCAAGAGTTAAACTTTCAAAAAGTCCACGAGCACCCTGAAACATACCTGAGAGGACTCTCAAATCTTCAGTGCACTCTAAACAACAAAGACTATGATTTCAAGGCCTTTAGACATTAGAGAATCACAAGCCAAAATTAACTTCTGCAGTGCTGAAGATCTGAGATCCATGTCCTCCACAACATCCAAGTGTCTCTGCATCAATTTTTCCCTGGGAAAGGTGATAGGGTAACAGAAGATTGGTCCCCTTCTACTGATTCAGTATAAAATGGGGAAAAAACGGTCACTAAGGAAGTATAGGGTAAGTATCGATTGCTCTTGGGATGTTTTAGGAAGCAATAAGTCATGACTGACTTTGACAACACCGTTGTATTAGAGAAACCTAGTTCCTGGCTCTTTTGTATTCCAAGATTCCAGATCCAGGACACGTTCCTGGAAGCTGGAAGGTGACGGTGTTATGACAAATAGGAGCATCTGCTGTTTCCGCAGCAGGTAGGAAGGATGCCGAACTCATTTCTGGAAAGACCCATCACAGATGGGGCGGGTGCATAGGCATAGAAGGATCACGGTAAAATCAGAGAAGATGAATCACCAAGGAGGTAGAAAAGGAGTGATGATTTATATTCATATGCTTTATGTATCTATCGATAGATATGATATGACATAGCATGCTTGCTTCATCTAAGCGACAGAGACTCTACACAACTGTTTCCTTCATCTAAGTGACAGAGACTCTACACAACTGTTTTCTTCGTCTAAGCGAGAGAGACTCTACACAGCTGTCCAAGAAGGAACACCCCATGTCCTGTGTAGTTGGCCTCAATTAGTACCCTGTGGGTGCTACTCTTCACTGTGGTGCCTGGGCTTCTCACTGTGGCGTCTGCTCTTGTTGCAGAGCACACACTCTAGGCATGCGGGCTTCAGTAGTTGCACCATGAGGGTTCAGTAATTTGTGGCTCCCAGGCTGCGGAGCATGGACTCAATAGCGGTGGTGCACCGGCTTACTTATTGCGTACCACGTGGGATCCTCCCGGACCAGGGACCAAACCCAAGCCTCCTGCATTGGTAGGTGGATTCTCTACCACTAAGCCACCAGGAGAGCCCTCTTGCTACGTATTCTAAAAGACTGTCTGTTATCCCCATCTTCAGAATTCCTATTCATTTTTTCAGTGGAAATGTTGTTTTGGCATAAGCAGCCTGCCATACTGGTGGGGACGAAAAGACTACACTTCTTCCTGTCTGAGCACCCTGTCTTTAGTTCTCCAGCTCACCTTCTTGACTGGATGATGCCAGCAGCCTCCTGATTTTCACTGACTGCTGGCTTTTTCTCGTTTTTGTCCATTGGCAATGACTTCCATGAGTTTAATTGTACTGAAGTGTTCTATTTATATTCCAAGTCCCTCCTCCAAACCTCATTATGCTCTTCCATTGTCCAATTATGGACTTTCCTGGTGGCTCAGCTGGTAAAGAATCCTCCTGCAATGCAGGAGACCTGGGTTTGAACCCTGGGTTGGGAAGATCTGTTGGAGAAGGGAAAGGCTACCCGCTCCAGTACACTGGCCTGGAGAATTCCATGGACTGTATACTTTGTGGGGGTCACAAAGAGTTGGACAAGACTGAGCGACCTTCACTTCACTTTCATTGTCCAAATATGGATCTAAATTTCTGAATTTCTAGGTCTTTTATTTTTTCACCAGTCTACTTGGACAAACTCAAGTTGACTGCTGGCCAATAAGCTAGCTCTTTTTTCATCAGTCTCACTTAGACAAGGTCTCTCAAAACATTCTCTTCTAAATCCCAGTGCCTTTGCTGATTTTATCCTTTTCAACTTCTCTTCCTTTTTCCTTTGGAGATTTGTTGTTCAGTCACTCAGTCATATCTGACTCTTTGCAACCCCATGGACTGCAACACGCCAGGCTTCCGTAACCTTCACCAACTCCTGGAGTTTGCTTAAACTCATGTCCATCAAGTCAGTGATGCCATCCAACCATCTCATCCTTTGTCATCCCCTTCTCCTTCTGCCCTCAATCTTTCCCAGTATAAGGGTCTTTTCCAATGAGATGGCTCTTTGCATCAGGTGGCCAAAGTGTTAGAGCTTCACATCTGAGATAAATTCAAATAATTTTGCAAGCCCTTGTTTATGAGGCTTTTTACCAATTGGTGTGTCTCTGACTCCGATAATACTCGGAAGCACTTATTGTAATTTCCACAAAAGAACAGGTAAACATTCAGCCTTTTATTCGTTGTTTTATGGGCATTTGCATCATCCACCCAATTCGTTTTAATTGTAACAAAGATTTTAATAAATGAAACATTCATCCCCAAGTGCCTATCCTAATGTTCATTATACTTAATAGAAGAATCACATAAGGCATGCTTTAAGAATGGTCTATTTAAAGCAGATGAGAGTTAGTGAAGGGAAGTGAAAGTTGCTTAGTCGTGTCCAACTCTTTGCACCAACCCCATGGACTATACAGTCCATGGAATTCTCCAGGCCAGAATACTGGAGTGGATAGCCTTTCCCTTCTCCAGAGGATCTTCCCAACCCAGGGATCAATCCCAGGTCTTCACACATTGCAGACACTTTACCAGCTGAGCCACCAGGGAAGCCCAAGAATACTGGAGTGGGTAGCCTATCCCTTCTCCAGGGGGTCTTCCCGACCCAGGAATAGAACTGGGGTCTCCTGCATTGCAGGCAGATTTTTTACCAGCTGAGCTATCAGGGAAGCTTGATAAGAGCTGATGTTCACTTAATCATCTCTTTTTCTGGAAGTGGAGAACATGGAGTCATTTCTTCAAGTAGTCAGGATACTGCCTGCTAGGATTGGGGACCCCTGGGGTCAGAGTAGACCCATGGGTTCGCATGAGCATGGGGGGAGGGGGAAGGATTCTCCACGCGCCCAGACCTTAGCTCTATAATTCTGTCCAAGACCTTGAGCTCGTGCAGCATGCACTTCCTGTCTCCACGAGCTGTATTCTCAACAGAAGCAGATGACACAATGTTCAGGCCAGATTTCACTGCCATCTGGGGCCACCCAAGGAAAAGTGTCCAGATAAATGGAGGGCCTGGTGGCTCAGATAAAAGGAGTGACGTGGTGGCTCAGACGGTAAGGCGTCTGCCTGCAATGTGGGAGACCCGGGTTCGATTCCTGGGTCGGGAGGATCCCCTGGAGAAGGAAATGGCAATCCCCTCCAGCACTCTTGCCTGGAAAATCCCATGGACGGAGGAACCTGATAGGCTACAGTCCATGGGGGTCACAGAGAGTCGGACACGACGGAGCGACTTCACGTTCACTTTCAAACGGAGGACAACGAATTTCTTGATGTTTAAGACGTCTAAACAGCACGTGAGCGAGTTCTCCCTCAGCTAGTCCCCCTTAAGGAAGATGACTCAGCCGTTAAAAATAGTGAAGTACTGGCATTTTCGGCAGCATGGATGGACCTCGAGATGATCATACTAAGCGAAGAAAGACCAATACCATATGATAGTGCTCACACGTGGATTCTAAAGAAACGAGATGAGTGAACTTATTTATAAAACAGAAACAGACTCGCAAACTTAGAGAACATTTTCGCAGGGGTATGGGAGACAGATTGGGACTTTGGGATGAACAGGGACACACTGCTGTATTTAAACTAGATAACCCATAAGGACCTGCTGTCCAGCACAGGGGACTCTGCTCAATCCTCTGTAATAACCTTATGGTCACTAGTGGGGAGGGATAAGGGGAGGGATAGTCAGGGAGTCTGGGATGGACAGGGACACACTGCTGTGTTTAAGCTAGATAACCAATAAGGACCTGCTGTCCAGCACAGGGAACTCTGCTCAATCCTCTGTAATAATCTCATGGTTCCCATGTGGAAGGATGGAGGAAGGGATAGTTAGGGAGTCTGGGATGAACATGGACACACTGCTGTGTTTAATATGGAGAACCAACAAGGACCTGCTGTCCAGCACAGGGAAGTCTGTCCAATACTCTGTAATCACGTTATGGTTGCCAGGGGCAAGGATAGTGGAAGGGATAGTCAGGGAGTCTGGGATGGACAGGGACACACTGCTGTATTTAAAATAGGTAACCAATAAGGACCTGCTGTCCAGCACAGGGAACTCTGCTCAATGTTCTGTGAAGCCTGAATGGCAGGGGAGTTTGGGGCAGCATGCATACACAAATATGTATGAATGAGTCCCTTTACTGTCCACACGAGACTATCGCAACATTCTTAACTGGCTATATTCCAAAAGAAAATGCTTAAATTATTTAAAAAAAATAGTCTCCATGAAGTAAAGTGTTCAGAATTGGTTTGATGAGAACTTGGGAAGGAGACATGGTGGAATTATTTCCTCTCTGATGTATAACTTGATACTGAAAGAGAGTGGATCTACTTACCTTGTGGGCCATGAAGGGCTTCCCAGGTGGATCTGGAGAGCCTAAGCTACTCCATCTTGTAAAAGAACTCCGTTTTGTAAAGTTCCGGGCAAACAGACTTAGACTTGGACTTAGACTTTACGCAACCTTGCCCCACTGCCCACGAGCCAATCGGCCCTCAGGTTAAACCTCCTGACTTTACGTGATTTACCTTGAAAGTAAAAAGCAATCAGGATTCAGCACACAACCCTATAGAAGAAGGTGACCAATCAGTCGTCCTTCAGCCCGAACACCCCCTTTTACCTGAATAGTCCTTGTAAAAGCAATGTAACCCAAAACTCGGGGCTGCTCCCTGTAGCCGCTGCATCGGTAACGGTGGGAGCCCCAGCTTGAGCTTGGTAATAAAAACTCTCTTGCTTCTGCAGCAGATATCAGCTCCCCGGTGGTCATTGGGAGATTTCGCCACTTGGGCATAACAGATCTAGTGATGAAGAACCCACCTGCCCATGCAGGAGACATAAGAGACGAGAGTTCGATCCCTGGGTGGGGACAATCCCTTGGAGAAGGGAGTGGCACCCCACTCCAGTATTCCTGCCTGCAGAATCCCATGGACAGAGGAGCCTGGTGGGTTGCAGTCCATGGAGGTCTCAGAAGAGTCAGACCCGACTGAAGCGACTTGGCTCACCTGCAGGCAAGGATCGTGAAACAGAAAGCCGTAGGCATGACCTATATTACAGCTTATGGATTCTAACCGACGACTAATGTTAGGTTGGAAGAAAGGCCAATAGGTACTAGTTAAGCTGGTGAGAACCGAAGAATAAGGAAAAAAAAAAAAAAGAAAAACAAAAATGGAAGCAACCTGTATTCCTGCAGGAAGAGGACACACAACTAATAAAATTCCTTGTGAACCCTAACAGTTCTGTTCCCTAAAACAGAGCCAAGAAAGTTTAGCATGATTTGACTTTTTTTTTTTTTTTTACAAGACGTTATTAAATCCATGGCATTTCTCAGAATCTCCTGGCTCTCAAGGTGGCCAGGTTTAAGCAGCAGAAATCAAAGATCGTATTTGCTTCTCAGAAAG
This sequence comes from Capricornis sumatraensis, assembly GCF_032405125.1. Lineage (NCBI taxonomy): Eukaryota > Metazoa > Chordata > Mammalia > Artiodactyla > Bovidae > Capricornis > Capricornis sumatraensis. The sequence continues at coordinate 145,910,211 of NC_091092.1, read as the reverse complement.
AAAGTCTGTGCAAGACCAGCGTGATGAAATATCACCATTTGGTGGGTTGGAGGCACTGGGGACCCTGGAAAGCGTAGAAGGAGAAAATGATTGATCTTAACACTCTGTTAATGCGGGAGCTTGCAACCGACAGTGAGGCAAGCAGATAGGAAGTCTCTCTGACTTCCTGAATAAGCCCCAGGAAAGAAAAGTGGAGTGGTCATTGTTTCCAGGGGACTCCAGGGAGTTTGTTTTGTTGGAGCAAAACTGGTTTTTGATACTGGAGGAAAAAGGCATCACTAGAAATCACAGCCGTTTCAATCAGTGCTTAGTGAATGACAGGGACCCATGTCCTGAGGCAAAGGAGGAATGTTTAATTGATTGCAAATCATACTTAAAATTAGGATTTCCTTTCTAGGTGGGAGGACTGTGTCAATGATGCCAAGAACAAAACAAATTTCAGGAAAGTGGAGTAAAGCCTGCCTGTCTTTTCAAAGTACAACTTAAAATTAAACCTCTCACTAGTAGGCAATTTCCCTAAACCTCTGAAAATGGGTTTACCAAAATTTTAGGAACAATGGTTCTAAACCTTAAGAGACACAATGGCTCAGACAGTAAAGAATTTGCCTGCAATGTGGGAGACTGGGGTTCGATCCAAGGATTAGAAAGATATTCTGAAGAAGATAATGGAATATCCACTGCAATATACTTGTTAGGGAAAACCCCATGGATAGAGAAGACTGGCAGGCTAGGGTCTATGGGGTTCCAAAGAGTCAGACACGACTGAGCGACTAAAATTCTGAGACACAAATATTCTGTGTAAGACACAAATATCCTATGTATGCAAAGGTATCTTATATATTGATTATATATTGCTACAAAGCAAATATTTGAAACATCTCTTATGTTCACACTGATATTTTAATGCATATTAATAACCAACAATGATGGTAATATTAACTAACTTTATATGGTTTCAGGCACAAATATTTTACACACAAAATAAGTGACTCAATTCTCAAAAGTTCTAAGACGTTAGTGATTTTTATAACTGTTTTGTAAATTGGGAAACTGAGGCACAAAACTTAAAAAATTGCTCAAGATCACAAAGCTCATAAATGATGAAATATGAAACCAGCACTCTTACTTATTACATTAATAATAGCAATAATGAATTTCTTAATTACCGTACAGACAAGAAACAAATGGAAAGTAATATGAAATAATACCATACATATATTCTCACCACAGGTTACAAAGAAGCGGTCCAAAGCATTAGGGGATGAATTGCTCATGCAAGTGACTCAAATACCAGGAGCGGTGTTGGAATTCTTCTAAAATTGCTAACCACTCTTGGTAAGTTTCCAAACAAATAAACTACAATTTTCCCTCTAATTACTTGGCAGCTGTGTTCCTGGAAAATCCAGTGCCTATTATAACTGTGCAAAAGAGAAAGTACTCCTTCAATTCAGATGTAAAATGAAATTAGGTTCTAGGTTCAGATAATGATGGAGAATTTTTTTTTAATGTAAATGAACACTTCGTGGGATATTTCAAAATTGTATGGGAAATGGTCATGTGTGGATGTGGGAGTTGGATCATAAAGAAAGCTGAGCGCTGAAGAATTGATGCTTTTGAACTGTGGTGCTGGAGAAGACTCTTGAGAGTCCCTTGGACTGCAAGGAGATCCAACTGGTCCATCCTAAAGGAGATCAGTCCTGGGTGTTCATTGGAAGGACTGATGTGGAAGCTGAAACTCCAATCCTTTGGCCACCTGATGGGAAGAGTTGACTCATTGGAAAAGACCCTGATGCTGGGAGAGATTGGGGGGCAGGAGGAGAAGGGGACGACAGAGGGTGAGGTGGTTGGATGGCATCACCAACTCAATGGACATGGGTTTGGGTAAGCTCCGGGAGTCGGTGATGGACAGGGAGGCCTGGCGTGCTGCAGTCCATGGGGTCACAGAGTCAGACACAACTGAGCAACTGAACTGATGGGAAATGGTACAACTCCTCTTGCTGTTTTAAAATTATGTTTGTTTCAATGTTAAGGACACTGCTGAACTTTTTTTTTTTTTATCATTCCTGGCTGCTACCCAGTACACGAGAGAAGTGACACTGAATTATGATAACAACTGTAATAACAACAAAATCCCACAATGACCACTGAAGAGCTACCGTTCTAAGGACACTGTGGACAGAATTGGGAATCACCTCAGACTCTGCAATTCTAGGCAAAACGTTGAGTGGAGGATCATTCTTCTTCAGGAGTTATTGGTTGGCAACTTTTCAGCAAATTCTGAAATCTTACATACTATCTATTCCATCAAAAGTAAAGAACCACAGGTCCTGGCTATTCCATGATGCTGTAGACATTTTTCCAATCCATTTTGTGTTTGGTAACCATTCTTTGTGGTTTGCATGAGACATTGTGCACGGTCCAAACCTGCATTATTCTGCTGATCCGTCAGCATCTTTCTCAACATAGCATCTCTCACAGACTTTTTATTTCCAGTAAAAGAGGCCAAACACTGGGCTTCCCAGGTGGTGCTAGTGGTAAAGAACCCGCCTGCCAGTGCAGAAGATCCAAGGTCGATCCCTGGGTCAGAAAGACTCCCTGGAGGAGGAAATGGCGACTCACTCCAGCATTCTTGCCTGGACAGAGAAGACTGGTGGGCTACAGTCCATGGGGTCTCAAAGAGTCGGATAAGACTAAAGGGACTTCCTACTCATGCATGCCAAGCACTGCCCGTGGCTGCATTAAAATGAGCTCACACGTGTGGACCCGAGCACCACCATTAAGTTCTCGGATTCTGCAACGATTTTTCTCTGGTGCTGTGTGCAAAGCACCAGTGGTTCCTGCTTAAACATGTGGTTATGTCTGAAGTGCAAGCTGTACAACCTCCTTCCCCAGCCCTTCCTGGGTGCAGAGTCACGAGCATCTCATTTGAAGGGCAGGATGCAGGGGGCTGAGTGATCGCGCACCTGGAGTTGGGGCAGAGGAAGCTGGTCCTCTGGACTTTTTCTGCTCACTGATGATGGTGTCTAGTGGTACTGGCTCATATACCAGTGGAGGCACAGCTGGTACCAGGACCCAAAATAAACCATCAGGGCAAGTTTCAGGGGAGAAACAGGACCCTGCTGGCCAAGAAATATGGCAAATGTGTGCTGGAAAAGAAGGCCCAGTAGTACTGTCTCAGTGTCCATCAATAGTTATGTGATGCTCTGTGATGGCAGGTTTGCCATTAATGTTCTTGTTCAGAGGCTCCGTCATGTCCGACTCTTTGCGATCCCATGGACTGCCGCATGCCAGGCTTCCCTGTCCTTGACCATCTCCAGGAATTTGCTCAAATTCACGTCCATTGAGCTAGGGATGGCATCCGACCATCTCGTCCTCTGTCATCCCCTTCTCCTGCGGCCTTCAATCTTCCCCAGCATCAGGGTCTCTTCCAATGAGCTGGCTCCTCGCAGCAGGGGGCCAGAGCTTTGGAGCTTCGGCTTCAGCATCAGTCTTTTCAGTGAATCTTCAGGGTTGACTTCCTTTAGGATGGACAAGTTGGGTCTCCTGAGTGTGCAAGGAGTCCTGGAGTGCAAACCCGCGGCTATGTATCTGTGTTTGGCCGCTCTGATAGATACGTGCCGTCCAGCTCAGGGGTAGGGTCCCTCAAGTCTCTGTCCAGATTTTGCAGCCGCATTTAGTGCGGTATGCAATGCGCTGGTTTCATGCGTTAGACGGAACAGTATGCCCCCAAAATTTCACAAGTTGAAACCCCATGTCCCTCATATAACTGTGAGTGGAGACACAGCCACCAAGGTAAAATGAGGTCACTGGAGTGGGCCCTGATCCCACAGGACTGAGGTCCTTACAAGTAGAGGGGGTCCTGTCACACAGACACAGGGACCACCACGTGCAGACATAGGGAGCAGACGGCCGTCCACACTCCCAGGAGAGAGGCCTCAGGAGACACCAGGCCTGCCCACACCTGCATCTCAGACTCCCGCCTCAAGGACTAGTGAGGAAAAAAAAAAAAAAGAATTTTCTGTTATTTAAGGCATCCTGTCTAGGGTATTTTATGACGGCTACTGAAGAAGGAGAATATACCGTTTTATACAGAACGAGAAGGCAAGAAATTCCCAGGTGGCTCAGTGGTATAGAATCTGCCTGCCAAGCAGGGAGCCGGACTCCCTAGAGAAGGGAATGGAAACCCACTCCAGTATTCTTGCCTGAAGAATCCCATGGACTGAGCAGCCTGGCGGGCTACAGTACATGGGCTTGTAAAGGGTTGGACATGACTGAGCATATATATATATACACACAGATATACATACACAGATATAAATACACATATATACATATATACATATATACACATACATATACATATATACATATACATATATATACACACACACATATATACACAGACACACAGACACATATGGGGCTTCCCCGGTGACTCAGATGGTAAAGAATCTGCATGTAAGACAGAAAGCCCAGGTTTGATCCCTGGGTGGGGAAGATCCCCTGGAGAAGGGCATGGCAAGCCACTCTAGTATTCTTGCCTGGAGAATCCCATGGACAGAGGAGCCTGGGGGGCTACAGTCCGTGGGGTCGCAAAGACTCGGACAGGACTGAGCGACTGACCTTGCACACACATACATACATACATACATACATACATATATATATATATATATATATATATATATATATATATATATATATAACTTTCCTTGTGATGAAAACCCTTAGAATTACTCTCTGCTTAGAAATATTTTTTTTAATACGTGTGCAAGTAGAAATTCTTTTTAAGACCACTAATGTATAGCTCCCAATTCAATACAATTTATTTTTCAACCAGTAATTAAAAAAACATAGTTAAATGTATGAATTTATATACTTGTTTTTAATGTCCTAATTCTCTCAAGATTCCTTGTAAAATGATGAAATTCTATAGTCACCTGGTTCACACTCCTCTTAACTCAGGCACTCCTGAACGCCAATTCCTTTCCTCCTCTTTTCTCTTTTTTAAACGGTGAGTCATTTACAAAGAATATCGAACCGCCGTTTCTCCGACAGTCCCCTGGCGCGTGGCTTTCCCATAATGCCATTAATCATTGATTAAAATTTTAAAACGTCACCCTAATGTTTCACAATATTAACGAAGTCTTTAATCCCTTCTGAAAAATTAAATCCATATTTCTTCCCAGCGACTGTGTGACAGCGATCGAACCAGCTGCCTGGTTGCCAGGCTCACGGGACTGCTCCCCAGGCACCTCTGCTCATTCCTGTCGATGCCAATAAGTGGATCCTGACCGAGACATGACGTGTAGGGCCGACTGTACGAGGGGTTTGTGTGGTCCGTGTGTGCTCTTTACACGCCATTTCTTCCCAGGATGATGGAGGTGGGTACAAACCAGTGGAATTCAGAGTTTTCACCTGCAGCAGGGATTCTTGTGTGTGGAGACTTTGAAAGGAGGTCGAAGTTGTCCTAGAGGGCATTTTCCCCAGCAGTGAACATTCAGGCCCACCCTAAAGCATGTGCGTGTGAGAGTTAGAATATAAAGAAGGCTGAGCGCCAAGGGAACTGATGCTTTTGAACCGTGTTGCTGGAGAAGATTCTTGAGAGTTCCTTGGACAGCAAAGAGATCCAACCAGTCCATCCTAAAGGACATCAGTCCTGGCTGTTCATTCGAAGGACAGATGCTGAAGGTGAAACTCCAGTTCTTTGACCACCTGATGCGAAGAGACGACTCATTGGAAAAGACCCTGATGCTGGGAAGGATTGGGGGGCAGGAGGAGAAGGAGACGACAGAGGATGAGATGGCTGGATGGCATCGCCGACTCGATGGACATGAGTTTGAGTAAACTCCAGGAGATGGTGAAGGACAGAGGAGCCTGGCGTGCTGCGGTCCACGGGGTCGCAAAGAGTCGGACATCACTAAGCGAGTGAACGGCAACAATTAAACGTGTGGGGGTGAGAGCCTTGTGAGCGCTGGAGGTCAGGCCTTGCAGCAAAAGGACCATCTCGGTGACCCTGGGGAAAGCCTTGAGCAGCAGAGCCTTGGTTTCGTCCATTTGTCCGCAAAAGGCATTAGAGGCACCCTGCCTGTCTCCTCGTGTCAGAAGGAAACAAACGGGCAGGCAGAACCGCGTTAAGCCCATTAGAGAACGTGATACAATGATCAAGTTGGATGACTCGCTCCTAATAATAATCACTAAATGCTGCCTTTTTGAGAGGAGAAGCCGAGCTGTTTTAAATTCTGCTTTATCCTTTACGTCGGGGATTCGGTATTATTATCGTACATTTTTCATGCATTCTCACGCTGATTGCCTTAGTTATTCTCCGTAAACGTTAATACACGGGCAGGCTTCCAAAACCTCTCCAAATGAATGCGTTTAGGATAACCATAAATCGACATATTTACTGAAATAATGAGTTCCAATTATGGATATGGAATGGATTTAAAGACAAGCCGTATCTACCCAGCAGTTGACTGGATTAGTGGGGGAGAAAAAAAATAGGACTTTATGGATACTCATATTCACGATTTATTGCAAGGATACATAAATCTGTGCTTTAGGAGTTTAAACTATATATTTTGCACTTGATTTACAAAACCTGCTAATAAATCCAGTTCAACTTCTCATTGAGAAATCATTACTCTCGGCGTCAACTCTAGCTAAGTATGAGGATTTATAAGCTGGGAAAATTCGTCGACAAAACGAACCCCAGGATTTGAAAGTGTGCCAATAAATCTTAAAAAGAAATCCTTATCTTACACATAGGATATAGGTGAAAGATCGAGAAATCACGAACTTAAATATACACCAGGATTCCCTGGTGGCTCAGACGGTAAAGCGTCTACCTGCAACTCAGTAGACCCAGGTTCGATCCCTGGGTCGGGACGATCCCCTTGAGAAGAGCATGGCAACCCACTCCAGTACTCTTGCCTAGAAAATTCCATGGATGGAGGAGCCTGGTGGGCTACAGTCTATGGGGTCGCAAAGAGTCAGACACGACTGAGTGACTTCACTTTCACTTTCAAATATACACAGTTACGGCCTGCATAATAAACCACTGCAAGTGAAACTGTTGTTCACTCACTCACGTCTGATGCTTTGCAAACCCATGGACTGTAGCCCACCAGGATCCTCTGTCCATGGGATTCTCAAGGCGAGAATACTGGAGTGGATTGTTATGCCCTCCTCCATGGGATCTTCCCTACCCAGGGATCAAACCCAGGTCTCCTCTGCATTGGAAGGTGACATCTTAACCATTGGACCACCAGGGAATTTCCACCAACTCTCATTTAAGCTATGCAGGGTCACCTTTCAAGTTGCAACACAACCTTTCCTGTCTAGGGAAGCTCCTTGGTCAGAGTCTCCCCGTCGGAACGCATCAAGGATATCTCTTCCTGTTTCTCCATCTTGCGATCGCTCATACACAATTCAGAGGTGACTGTAAGTGCAATTATCTTGAAAAGGGACATCGGTATTTCATCTGGTTCCAGGAATCAAAGTTTGAAGTTTTGGTCATCTGAGCTTTATGTACTGCAGTCGGATTTGAGATGGATGGGGATGTCTCCACCTGAAGACACGGGCTTTCTGACCGCCAGAGCCCCTGTTCCCCATCTCCACTTGGAACCGTCCTTCAGAAGCACATTAGGAGCACAAGGCATTCTGAGACGAGCACACAGCACTTTGGGAGCTAGCAAACCATTTTCCATTACTTGGCCGACGATGACGAGCATAGCCTCAGATGCTAATGACGGTGATAAAGGGGCTTAAAATATTCAATACATAAAGAACGTTCCATACAGGAGCGACTTAAATAGATCCAAGGCTATTAGTGACTCCTTGGGCGAGTAATTCAGGTGCACACCAAACTTTTTTTTGCAATATTTTGTATGTCGAGCCACAGAAACATTATCTACAGAGCATCTTTTGCCAGCCTCTTTCGGCTCTGAGGTGCACACGTGGCTATTATGTAGAAGAGATTATGGTTGTGTACACACAAGAGCAAGAACAGATGTTGCAATTATTTGCTGTTTAGCCGCTCTGTCGTGTCTGAGTCTGTGCAACCCCATGGACTGTAGCCCACCAGGCTCCCCTGGCGTGGGATTCTCCAGGCCACAATACTGGAGTGGGTGGCCATTTCCTCATCCAGAGAATCTTCTCGACCCAGGGTGGTGATGAATCTTGAATGCTAAATTTGACATGGCGGATTTCTGGGGATATCTGTCTGCTGCTGAGGCACCGTCTTGCTCTTGGGGATAAGTGGTGACTTCTCACAGTGCCTAGGGGCTGGGAGAGGCTCTCTGGACCATACTGACTAGAATCAAAGTACTGCTTGCACTCAGCGCTTCTTGCTTGGAATGGCCACCTCGCCAGGCAGCAGGATTCACTGCAAAAATGGGTGCCTTTCAGCTCATGGCTGTTGTGAAGTTTCAAATCTAAAGCTGACAAACGTATCATACTTAGCAAGCTGCCTGATGTGAAACACTCCAAATAATTCTGTGCAAATATATTATTTGCCAATATATCCATCGAGTTATTATAGATACATAACTTATATTAGCCACACACATACAATTATATATTATGTTATATATATGATATATATATTTACAACATAATTTTATATAACATGTGAAAGTGAAAGTCACTCAGTCGTGTCCAACTCTTTGTGACCCCATGGACTTTACAGTTCATGGAATTCTCTAGGCCAGGATACTGGAGTTGGAAGCCTTTCTCTTCTCCAGGGGCTCTTCCCAACCCAGGGATCGAACCCAGGTCTCCCACATTGCAGGCAGATTCTTTAAGAGCTGAGCCACGAGGGAAACCCTTATATAACATATATAATAACAATGTATATATAAAATATATATGTGTATATATATATAACATGCAATACATACATAACATATAATATATATGGCATATAGTATATAATATATAACAATAATATATATAATATATATTATATAACATAATTCATATAGAACATATTATACATTATATTCTATATAATAAATGTAACATATTATTATAATGTAAGAATGATCAATATGCTAACATCCACTAGTATAAACTTTAATTATATAATAATTGTGTATATATATATATATATATATATATATAGAGAGAGAGAGAGAGAGAGAGAGAAGACTGTTGCTAGTGGTAAAGAATCTGCCGAGACACATGACAGGTGGGCTTGATCCCTGGGTAGGGAAGATCCCCTGTGGGAGGAAATGATAATCCACTCCAGTGTTCTTGCCTGGAAAATTCCATGGACAGAGGAGCCTGGCGGGCTCCCGTCCATGGAGTCACAAAGAGTCAGACATGATTTAGCAACCAAGCATGCGCATGGATACAGAGACAGTCAGAAAGGAGGTACATATATATGTGTATATAGACACATACACACATATGTGTACATGTGAGTCTGCTCGATGCGTCTAAATGCTTTCTGTTGCTTTTCAGTTGCTCAGTCGTGTCCGACTCTGCGACCCCATGGACTGCAGCACGCCAGGCCTCCCTGTCCATCACCAACTCTCAGAGCTTGCTCAAACTCACATCCATCAACTCGCTGATGCCATCCAACCATCTCATCCTCTGTCGTCCCCTTCTCCTCCCGCCCTCAATCGTTTCCAGCATCAGGGTCTTTTCCAATGAGTAAGCTCTCATATCAGATGGCCAGAGTATTGGAGTTTCAGCTTCAGCATCAGTCCTTCCAGTGAATATTCAGGGTCGATGTCCTCTAGGATGGACTGGTTGGATCTCTGCAGTCTTGGCAGCAAATCTTGAAATCTTCCTTTTCAAACAACAGTGGACTGACAAAGACCCAAGTGAGCCAGCAGCCTGTCAATGCCCCTTCTCATAGATGCTCCCTGAGACATCCAACTGTGTACCCCTTTGCACACTTATGAGACCCTGGATATATTCATGACCCCCTGTTTCAGGACTACCCCACTCAGAGACAGGAAGAGAAAGTCCAGGCTAGAACATCTGAGTAGGGCAAGGAAAGAAAGAGAGAGAGTGCTGGCAAGGACAGAAAGACAGCATGCAGAAGGATGCAGGTCTTTTCAGTCCATAGATAATTGATGCTTTGCTCTCGTTACTGATGCTGGGAACGGAATTGGTGCAAGTCAACTGCCATGAGTGAATCTCTTCATCTAAATGCAGGAGCATATGCCCGTGTGTTCTAACATATGCCCAAGATTTCCTGGGGCCTTAATCTTAAAAAAAAAAAAAACTTTATATTCTTCCAATGGGAAGACCTCTCTACTATTTGGTGCTTGATACAGAGTTTGCTGATACAAAAAAGTGACATTTAAACAGAAAAAAAAAAAAAAGAAATGGATGAAAGAGGAAAATAGGAAATTAATTGGATATTTTTCATCGCCATGGAAAAGTAGGAGAAATTATGTCACAGGAGAATAATGTCTGTGATTTTCCACCTGTCCTAAAAAGATGGTTTTTGAAATGATGATGTGAGCTGTCTGATGCTGTCGAATGCAGCCTTGCAACTCATGGGGGAGGGCCTGGAAAGATTCCTGGATGGGCTGGAAGATCCGGAAGAAAAGAGGATGGTGAATGGTTGTGCCGTAGTTCCATCATGTCTTCTTCATGCTGGTTTGTAAAACATAAGGACACATTAGAGGAATATTCTTAAGTCGCTTGTGTACCTGCTCACCTTCTCTTCCCAGCAAACTCAATTAGGTTTCAACAGTGTTCCGGATCCCTGAGTTTGCCTATCCTTCTAACACACATGTGCCTATCATCTTTCTATCGATGGAGAGCATCTTTCCTTCTATGTATCTTTCCTTCTATGCATCTTTCCTTCTATGCATCTTTCCTTCTATGTATCTGTCTGCCCCTCTCTCATCTATATCTATGTAATGTACCTACCTACTTATAGCTGTCCATCCTTTGTGTATCTCTCTCTCCACTCATTCATGTCTCTTACTTTCTCTTCCTTTCCTTCTACGTATCAGTCTATCATCCAGCATCCATTTCATTCTATCTATCTCTCTATGTTATCAGGAGACCCGGGTTCAATCTCTGGGTCGGGAAGATCCCCTGGAGAAGGAAATGGCCACCCGCTCCAGGATCGTTGCCTGGGAAGAGGAGCCTTGCCAGGCTACAGTCCATGGAGTTGCAAAAGAATCGGACACAACTGACTGAGTAATACACCTATCTATACATCTGTGACCTGCCTATCTAATCTACCTACCTACATCTATCCATCCATCATGCATATATCTAACCACGTCTTTCTTTCTCTTTCCTTCCATCCATCCGTCCGTCATCTATCATTGTTTACCTCGTTTATCATCTATTTACATCTACCCACCTACAGACAAGTATCCATCGCCTATCTACCACTTATCAACCAGTGAGTGACTAATACACCTATCTACACATCTGTGACCTACCGATCCAATCTACCTACCTACATCTATCCAACCATCATGCGTATATCGTCTTTCTCTTTCCTTCCATATATCTATCCATCTACCATTTATTCCAATTGTTTACCTCACTTGTCATCTATTTATATCGACCCACCTACAGACATGTATCCATCACCTATGCACCACTTATCAAGCTATTCATTTTTTAACACTTAAGCAAATAGCATCATGCTGAAGGTCACTTCTTTTACTGACGATTCAGCTTTAGACTGATTAGACTGGTACTTGTAACTACAGTTTATTCATTGAACTTGTAATTAACTATTCCAATGCGGGTGGTTCCTAAGTCTTCATTATGAAGAGCAAGTTACCAGGAATAGCCTTGCGCATGCTCGGTACTCATGATGTGAGCTTCAGCGGAGCAGACAGCTGGCTGGAGAGCCGACCACACCTTCAATCCCATGGATGCTTTCAGAAGTCTTCCCAAAGAGGTGCGATCAGTCTGTGCACCCTCTAACGCTACGGGGACACCTTCCTGCCTCACAGTTTCTTTGGTGCTTCACACGCTCTGAGTTAAATTTTACCCCAACTTAAGGTAGGGCAAAAGATTGCCCCAATTTTGCCCCAACATTTAACGTGAATGTCACTGTCCATAGCAATGGACATTGACGATTCCTGCCCTTCTGGTTTTAGTCTTTTAAGTTCTGTTCACTCCCTATTTTCTACAGCAGTTTTCTGCCCTTCCCTTTTGGTTTCTTGGAATCCATATGTGTGTGTCTCTCAGAACGTGTTTTTATGTGTACTTTTGTATATCCTTACACACAGGTGTGTTCACTTACTGTGATTTTAAGCTTTATATATGCCGAGACTGTTGTTACCATCAGAATACAAGTTTGAGCTTATTTGGGATTTTTAAAAAAATTTTTTATTTGATACTGGAACATAGTTGATTAACAACATTGTATTAGTTTCAGGTGTCCAGCAAAGTCAGTTACACAAGTACATGAACTTATTCCTTTTCCTTTTTTTAAATTAATTACTTTAATTGGAGGTTAATTACTTTACAGTATTGTGGTGGTTTTTGCCATACATCGGCATGAATCAGCCACAGGTGGACATGTGTCCCCCATCCTGAACCCCCCTCCCACCTCCCTCCCCACCCCATCCCTCAGGGTTGTCCCAGAGCACCAGCTTTGCGTGCCCTGCTTCATGCAGCCAATTTGCCCTGGTCATCTATTTTGCATATTTATCAGGGATTTTTGGTGGGTCATTTTTAGGACGATATAATATCCATAATCTCTGTTTTCTGCTTGGTCTTCATGACAAAGACTTACATCTTCGTCTCAGGCGTGTCTGACACTTTATGACCCCGTGGACTGTAGCCCTCCAGGCTCCTTTGTCCATGGGATTTTCCAAGCAAGAGTACTGGAGTGGGTTGTCATTTCCTTCTCCAGGGGGTCTTTCCAACCCAGGGACTGAACACAGGTCTTCTGCATTGCAGGCAAGTTCTTTACTGTCTGAGCCACGAGAGAAGCAAATATCTGTAACCTCTATCTCCTGCTTTGGTCTTCAGCAATTGTACATCATAGCCAGAGAATACACATATATTCTTCTATATTTGAGGGTTATCATAATATATTCTTGATACTAATCACAAACCCATATAAACATTTGGGGTGAAAAGTTTTCATAGATTCTTTACTCTTTGTTGATGGTATGCTTTATTTTTAGAACTATTGATCATCTGGGTATTCAAATTAGTTAACATTGTTTTAAAATAACTGGTTCTTTGGTTGGATAGATAGACATACACGATGGATAAATAGTTGTAGGTAGGTAGATAAGATGTAGGTAGATGAGATATGTTAGACACATAGATATAAATAGAAAGATGGATAGATAGATACATGGAAGGAAAGAATGTACCTTCAGGATGCCACTGAACTGTAGGCATTCCATTTCTAAAATAGCATGCCTAATGAGGCTTTTCCTATTACATGAGGACAAGAATGGGACGGCCACTTAAGAAGGTAACTGATATGGAGAGCGTGCTACGTTGTTCTTCTAGACTGAGTACATTTGGCTATTATTGGAAGCCAGTTCCCCATAAATACCAAGCTCCCCATTACCACATTACACGGATACATCAGAGTATGCTTCCGAAGGGCTTTTAAATCACTTTTATTCGTTATTACCCCATGCCCTAGTTTTTTTTTAAATTGGAAAGCATTCCTCCCAGTACTAAATTCCTAATTAAATCCCCAAACTAAACTATGAAGCCATTCTCCCATCTTTTTTTTTTATAGGAAGTGGACACTATCTGAAGGAGGAAGACATGTGTTTTAATTAGATTGTTCATCTCTGCACAACAAGGACCCCATCACTGGGTTTTAGAAAAATAAATGCTACCCCAGCTTGTTCTAAACGGTTCTAAATCGGGTTTACTGTATTCTATAACTCTACGTCTTGTGGAACAAGCTTTACAAAACTCCCTTGGCTGAGCCTGGGTAATAACACAGGAACAGAAGGATACACGGGTATGATTCCACTTACACGAGGCGCCGAGAATCACAAAAACCATAGGGAAAGAAAGCAGAATGGTGGATGCCAGGGGCCAGGGGTCAGGAAATGTGGGGTCAGTGTTTCCTGGAGACAGGGCTTCAGTTCAGTGAGAGGAGAGGTCGGCAATGGATGGTGGTGATGGTTGGAAACCAGTTCAGTTCAGTCTTTCAGTCGTGTCTGACTCTTCGTGACCCCATGGACTGTAGCACACTAGCCCTCCCCATCCATCACCAACTCCCAGAGTCCACCCAAACCCATGTCCATTGAGTCGGTGATGCCATCCAACCATCTCATCCTCTGTCGTCCCCTTCTCCTCCTGCCTTCAGTCTTTCCCAGCATCAGAGTCTTTTCCAATGAGTCAGCTCTTTGCATCAGGTGGCCAAAGGATTGGGGTTTCAGCTTCAGCATCAGTCCTTCCACTGAACATCCAGGACTGATCTCCTTCAGAATGGACTGGTTGGGTCTCCTTGCTGTCCAAGGGACTCTCAAGAGTCTTCTCCAACACTACAGTAGAAAAGCATCAATTCTTTTGTGCTCACCTTTCTTGATAGTCCAACTCTCACATCCATACATGACCACTGGAAAAACCATAGCCTTAACTAGACGGACCTTTGTTGGTAAAATAATGTCTCTGCTTTTTAATATGCTGTCTAGGTTGATCTAACTTTTCTTCCAAGGAGTAAGCGTCTTTTAATTTCATGGCTGCAGTCCCCATCTGCAATGATTTTGGAGCCCAAAAAAATAAAGTCTGACACTGTTTCCACTGTTTTCCTCATCTATTTCCCATGAAGTGATGGGACCAGATACCATGATCTTTGTTTTCTGAATGTTGAGCTTTAAGCCAATTTTTTCACTCTCCTCTTTCACTTTCATCAAGAGGCTCCTTAGTTCTTCTTCGCTTTCTGCCATAAGGGTGGTGTCATCTGCATATCTGAGATTACTGATATTTCTCCCAGCAATCTTGATTCCAGCTTGTGCTTCTTCCAGCCCAGCGTTTCTCATGATGTACTCTGCATATAAGTTAAATAAGCAGGGTGCCAATATACAGCCTTGACGTACTCCTTTTCCTATTTGGAACCATGTCCAGTTCTAACCGTTGCTTCCTGACCTGCATACAGATTTACTGTTTGCAAACAAACAGTAGAGATAAGCGGAATAACAACTGCACTGAAACCTTAAAAACAATTACAATGGTAAATTTCCTGTTACATGTATTTTGCCACAATTTAAAATATTTTGTGTTCGTCACTCAGTCGTGTCCGATTCTTTGCCATTCCATGCACTGTAGCCCACCAGCCTCCTCTGTCCATGGGCTTCTCCAAGCAAGAATACTGGAATTGGTGGCCATGCCCTCCTGCAGGGAATCTTCCCAACCCAGGGATCAAACCCAAGTATTCTGCCCTGCAGGCCGATTCTTTACCACCTGAGCCACCTAACTCCCTTTAAAACTGATCAGTGCACCCTTATCGTACAAAGATAGTATCAGTGAGCAAAAGAAGAAGTAACATCGCCTGAAGGAGTGATTTCCATTGGCCATTTCAGGGTCCCTGGGGTTAAGATTGGACCATGTTTGTATGGATTGCATGTAAAAATGAATACTCTCATGAAGTTTTTTTTTTTTAATTTTTTTACTGTTTAAATTATGGAAGTATGGCAATACATTGATAGGGGACCAGGAAAATATAGAACAAAGTCACAGTGTTCCACAACTGATGACAATTATTTTTTAAGTGAATAAAGATTCTTAGTTGGAGTTTCAGTATCAAACTCCCAGCAATTAATAGAACGGATAGAAAAGTAGAAGGATATAGATGACTGGAAAATCACCGTGAACCACTTCAACATAATTAAGATTTGTACGATCTTCACACAGCAGCGGGGTACGAATTCTATTCAAGTCTATGGGAATAGACTGTAAATCAAGAGACACTGGAACATGATAAGTCACTTCAGTCCTGTCCTATTCTTTGCAACCTTAGGAGCCATATGGACCGTAGTCCACCAAGCTCCTGTGTCCACAGGATTCTCCAGGCCGAATACTGGAGTGGGTTGCCATGCGCTCCTCCAGGGGGTCTTTCTGACCCAGGGATGGAACCTGAGTCTTCCGCATTGTAGGTGGATTCTTTACCATCTGAAAATGTGTTAGTAACTACAGGATGAGCATTAGGTCACTGAACAAGCTAGAGATCTGGATTTCTTGACCTTGGGGTTATAAGGTGCTTCACCTTCAACACCCAGAAACCAGCGATGCATCTCCCAACCATGACCTTCACTGACTTCCTGTCTCTGAGCTCTAGGCTGAGCTGACACTGGACATCCTGTCCATTACTTTCCTCTGTAACATCAATTCGGAGGTTCAGCAGGACAAAGGTTCCCCGACCTACCTTTTTTCTTTGCCTTCGGTAGTCAACACTTAACTTGATGATGTCGGCGATCTCACACGTAAGGATGATTCTTGCAAGATGAGTTTGGGCTGGCTTTGCTTGAAAAGTGAAAGTGTTACTCTCTTGGTTGTGTCTCACTCTTTGTGATCCCGTGGACTGCCAGACTCCTCTGTCCGTCAGATTCTCCAGGCCAGAATACTGGAGTGGGTTGCTATTTCCTTCTCCAGGGGATTTTCCCGACCCAGGTATTGAACCCAGGTCTCCCGTATTGCAGGTAGACTCTTTGTTGTCTGAGCCACTGCATGGGGCTTCCAAAAAAAAATGCACAGAAGTGTCTGTGATATAAACCGTATCACTTCAAAACTGTTAAGAGTCCTTACTCAGTAGAGGAACATCAGTGCAAATATGGGAATGTCCACGGTTGAGACTGGAAGCCTGGTCACACACCTTTTATCCCAAGAGGGCTTTCTGAGGATGACATGGTATTGGGTACTGCTTGCTGTTTTTCTCTACAACCTGGCTTGTTGAAGGCAATGTTCAGACCGTGCAGAGATTCTTGGCCTTAATGTGTGTGCCAGCTGATCCCACAAATCATGTTCCTTTTATGCACATCTCAGACAAAGATGAGTGCGTCCTCACTGAGTTTAATCAAACTGGTTCCCAAAGCGACCAATGGAAGAGCACTTAGAATGATAGCTGGGGTGTGAGGATTCAGCTGTATCAAACAAGGTCACACATATGAAATGGGTCCATGATCTTAAATATGTGAATTTCAGCAACTGGGATCATGAATGCTATTATTACTATCAGTTCAGTTCAGTCACTCAGTCGTGTTCGACTCCTTGTGACCCCATGGACTGCAGCATGCCAGGCCTCCCTGTCCATCACCAACTCCCGGAGTTCACCCAGTCCCATGTCCATTGAGTCAGTGATGCCATCCAGCCATCTCATCCTCTGTCATCCCCTTCTCCTCCTGCTCTCAATCTTTCCCAGCATCAGGATCTTTTCAAATGACTCAGCTCTTTACATCAGGAGGCCAAAGTACTGGAGTTTCAGCTTCAGCATCAGTCCTTCCAATGAACACCCAGGGCTGATCTCCTTCAGAATGGACTGGTTGGATCTCCTTGCAGTCCAAGGGACTCTCAAGAGTCTTCTCCAACACTACGGTTCAGAAGCATGAATTCTTCGGTGCTCAGATTTCTGCACAGTCCAACTCTCACATCCAAACATGACCATTGGAAAAGCCATAGCCTTGACTAGACGGACCTTTGTTGGCAAAATAATGTCTCTGCTTTTGAACATGCTGTCTAGGATGGTCATAACTTCCCTTCCAAGGAGTAAGCGTCTTTTAATTTCATGGCTGCAATCACTGTCTGCAGAGATTTGGGAGCCCAGAAAAATAAAGTGTGACACTGTTTCCACTGTTTCCCCATGTATTTCCCATGAAGTGATGGGACCTGATGCCATGATCTTCGTTTCCTGAATGCTGAGCTTTAAGCCAACTTTTTCACTCTCCTCTTCCTATTATTACTATCAAGCAGAGCTAAGTCGCTCCAGTCGTGTCTGACTCTCTGCGACCCCACGGACTGCAGACCACCAGGCTCCTCTGTCCATTGGATTGTCCAGGTAAGAGCACTGGAGGGAGTCGCCGTTTCCTCCTCTGGGGGATCTTCCCGACCCAGGGATGGAAGCCGTGTGTCTTGTGTGTCCTGAACTGGCAGGAAAGGGTTCTTTACCACCGGTGCCTCCTGGGAAGCCCCATTCCTATCACCATCACTACTGAACAGATGCTTTAGAGCATTTTGGATAGTAGTTATTTCTGGCCATGCTGGTCCTTGTCTGCTGTGTGGGGCTTTTGTCTAGTTGTTGGAAATGGGGGCTACACTCTAGCAGTGCTGCACAGATTTCTCACTGTGGTAGCTCCTCTTGTTGTGAAGCACAGTCTCCAGGGTGTGCAGGCCCAGTATTTGCCACACGTGTGTGCTCAGGAGTTGCACTTCCTGGGTTCTAGAGACTAGCACATGGGCTTAGTTGCTCTGAGGCATGTGGGATCTTCCCGGACCAGGCATTGAACCCGTGTACCCTGGATGGGCAGGTGCATTCTTCACCACGGGACCCCCAGGGAAGTCACATTTTTGACACTTTAAATACAGGGCTTGGCCAACTACAACCCAGTGTGTCAAATGTGGCCAGGCACCTATGTTTGTCATTGTTAAGGGTTAGCCTGTTAAGAATGGCTTGAACATTTGCAAGTGGTTACACTTTAAATAGCTGTATGTGTAGCTACATAGGAGAAGGCGATGGCACCCCACTCCAGTACTCTTGCCTGGAAAATCCCATGGGTGGAGGAACCTCGTAGGCTGCAGTCCATGGGGTCGCTGAGAGTCGGGCACGACTGAGCAACTTCACTTTCACTTTTCACTTTCAGGCATTGGAGAGGGAAATGGCAACCCACTCCAGTGTTCTTGCCTGGAGAATCCCAGGGATGGGGGACCCTGGTGGGCTGCCGTCTACGGGGTCGCACAGAGTCGGACACGACTGAAGTGACTTAACAGCAGCAGCAGCAGCATAGTTACATTAATTTCCTCAGCTTTGCATCTTGCTTCATCAAGTCAAAAGTCTTGATTAAGATTTTCAAAATACTAAAATATTGACTTTAAGAAGTGGGCAGAACGTGGCCCTACATATATATATACAGACACACACAAAGACTGAAAGTGATAGTCGCTGAAATGTGTCCAAGTCTTTGCGACCCATGGACTGTAGCCCTCCAGGCTCCTCTGTCCATGGGATTCTCCAGGCAGGAATACTGGAATGGGCTGTCATTTCCTTCTCCAGGGGATCTTCCTGACCGAGGGATTGAGCTTGTGTCTCCTGCATTGTAGGTGGATTCTTTATGGTCTGAGCCACCAGGGAATCCCCAGATACATATATGCAGTGAAGTGAAGTCTCTCAGTCGTGTCTGACTCTTTGCAACCCCATGGGCTGTAGCCAACCAGGCTCCTCCATCCATGGAGGAGTGGGTTGCCATTTCCTTCTCCAGGGGATCTTCGTGACCCAGGGATCAAACCTGGGTGTCCAGCATTGCAGGCAGACGCTTTACTGTCTGAGCCACCAGGGAAACCCAGATACATATATACATAATATATATTTTATATATCTATATATATATACACAAGGGCACATACTTATGTTTAATTAAATATACATATATGTATATTAAATTCAAAATGCACTTGAAACAGTTGTCTACAGAACCTCCAAGGAGTGGGATGAATATTGCACCCAGATCAGAAAGATTTTGAGCACATATGCAGTCAATATCCGTGAAGGATTATAGGAGAATTCTGCTCCAGAGGTGATTTCTCTGTTAAATAATTGCTAGTAAAGTGGTTTAGTTACGCAGGAGTTAATCTTCTGAAGGAAACCATTTATCATTCTGCTAATAGTATTTACACAACTGTTATTAAGCTATCAGGCTAATAACTTTCTAGTGAGGGTGATGGGTAGCTGGGGGACAATTTCTAATCACTCAGGAGCTGTTTAAGTCCTGTGCGCTTTAAAGTATAGCTTACACGTTCCTCAAGGTAGACTTCCAAGTCCTCAAAGTAGCTGGCCAAGAAGTCTTCCACTATTTCACTTATTCACACGTCGGTTATTAAAACCGCTTCTCTCGCCCGACACTTCAACCCCTGAAAGAGCGCACACAGACCATTATGAAAGAATTTAAGCAAGAAACCCTTGCCCAGAAAAGGCCCGTATGTTTAGAATTGGCATCGATATCTTCTAGGTGACACATTTGGCCCTGAAATGAACAGAGCATGCATGAAGGTTCATCAGAACGCTTTTATCCATGTGTATGGAACTGTTGTTTCACCGAATGTTCATTGTATTCTGGTCTGAACTGATAATTGTTCCTGTGTGTGTGTGTGTGTGTGTGTGTGTGTGTGTGTGTGTGTGTTCATGTGCTCAGCCGTGTCTAACTCTTATGCTACCCTATGGACCATAGCCTCCCAGGCTCTTCTGTCCATGGGATTCTCCGAGGCAGGAATAGTGGAGTGGGTTGCCATTTCCTCCTCCAGAAGATCTTCCCAACCCAGAGATTGAGCCCATGTTTCCTGCACTGGCAGGTGGATTCTTTACCGCTACACCAGTGGAGCAGTCCAATTGTGGGTATAGTAGTTGTTTATTTGGGGGTCACACTACATCTTAGCACTGTGATGAATGCAGACATAACAACAACAACAACAAAAAAAACAGTTGAAAAATGGGTGGAAGATCTTGATAGACATTTATCCAAACAGCACACATGGATGGCCAACAAATGCATGATAAGAGGCTCAGCATCACTAATTTTGAGAAAAATGCAAGTCAGACTCACAATGAGGTAGTCACCTCAATCCTTTGGCCACCTGATGCAAAGAACTGACTCATTGGAAAAGACCCTGATGCTGGAAAGACTGAAGGCAGGAGGAGAAGGGGACAGCAGAGGATGAGATGGTTGGATGGCATCACTGAGTCGACGGACATGAGTTTGAGTAAACTCTGGGAGTTGGTGATGGACAGGGAGGCCTGGCGTGCTGCAGTCCATGGGGTCACAGAGTCGGACATGACGGAGTGACTGAACTGAACTGAATCACATCACACCGAGCAGAATGGCCATCATTAAAGTCTACAAATAAACGCTGGAGAGGGTGTGGGCAAGATCACTGTCTGAATGCATGGTCTCATTAAGAACTAAGAGTTGCTGTCAGTGTGTGCCTCCCATGTGTGCGAGGTGGTAGAGACGCGTGGAGACCCACTCAGAGTTTCATAGATGGTGTATCCGCACTTTCCTGATTCTGCTTTTGTACCTGGGTCTCCATATCTCGGGAGCATTCCCACTCACCTGTGCCTGCGTCCACCCAGTGTGAACTCAGATGAAACTACTCTGTGGATTCTAAGAGAGAGTTGGGGAATACAATAGAAATTAATATCAATAAACAGAAAAAATTCCTATGTTACATGTTTTCAGCTTCTTTTAGACTTTTAAAACTTTTTATTTCATATTGGGGTATAGGGGATTAACAGTGTTGTGATGATTTCAGCTGAACAGCCAATGGATTCAGCATATATATCTATCCGTTCTCCCCCAAACTTCCCTCCCATCCAGGCTGGCTTGTAACATTGAGCAGAGTTCCCTCTGCTGTCCAGCAGGTCCTTGCTGGTTCTCCATGATAAATACAGCAATGTGTCCATGTCCATCCCAGACTCCCTGACTATCCCTTCCCCTATCCTCCTCCCCTGGGAACCATAAGGTTATTACAGAGTTTTGAGCAGAGTTCCCTGTGCTGTCCAGCAGGTCCTTGCTGGTTCTCCATGTTAAATACAGGAGTGTGTCCATGTCCATCCCAAACTTCCTAACTATTCCTTCCCCCATCCTTCCCCTGGTGACCATCAGGTTATTACAGAGTTTTGAGCAGAGTTCCCTGTGCTGGACAGCAGGTCCTTGCTGGTTCTCCATGTTAAATACAGCAGTGTGTCCATGTCCATCCCAAATTCCTTAACTATCCCTTCCCCTACTCTTCCCCCTGGAAACCATAAGGTTATTACAGAGTTTTGAGGAGAGTGCCCTGTGCTGGACAGCAGGTCCTTGCTGGTTCTCCAAGTTAAACACAGCAGTGTGTCCATGTCCATCCCAAACTTCCTAACTGTCCCTTCCCCCATCCTTCCCCCTGGGAACCATAAGGTTATTACAGAGTTTTGAGGAGAGTCCCCTGTGCTGGACAGCAGGTCCTTGCTGGTTCTCCAAGTTAAACACAGCAGTGTGTCCATGTCCATCCCAAACTTCCTAACTGTCCCTTCCCCCATCCTTCCCCCTGGGAACCATAAGGTTATTACAGAGTTTTGAGCAGAGTTCCCTGTGCTGGACAGCAGGTCCTTGTTGGTTCTCCATGTTAAATACAGCAGTGTGTCCATGTCCATCCCAGACTCTCTGACTATCCCTTCCCCCATCCTCCTCCCCTGGGAACCATAAGGTTATTACAGAGGATTGAGCAGAGTTCCCTGCACTGTCCAGCAGGCCCTTGCTGGTTCTCCATGTTAAATACAGCAGTGTGTCCATATCCATCCCAAACTTCCTAACTGTCCCTTACCCCATCCTTCCCCCTGGGAACCATAACGTTATTACAGAGTTTTGAGGAGACTCCCCTGTGCTGGACAGCAGGTCCTTGCTGGTTCTCCATGTGAAACACAGTGCTTTAGGCTTTTTGATCCCACTGTCTGCCCCTCATTTGCTGTTGCTGCATTCTTTTCAGTGACATTCACTTTTTGGAAGAGACCCCGCCCCCCCCAGACACACATACTGATTGCTGCACACGGTGAGGTGTACCACAGTTTTATTTATACCCACCGGTCCTAATTTTGGCCACATCTTAGCAGCATGCTTCATCTTTACGCAATGTGGCCAACTTCGCATTCTCTCTCTATTTACCTCCCAGTTTTATTTTTGACAATTTAAATTTTTCATGGTGGCTGATGAGCCTTTTAGGATAATGGGGGATTTAATGCTGTGTAATTGAACAGAAAGAGTAGAACCATGTCTTCTTGGGTCCTCCCACCATCCCCCATGCTCATTCTGCATGTATCAGTTATTCTGTGAGATCGTCTTTAGATTCCAGTTCTCAAAGAAAGGCTTGTAGCAGGAAGGGAGAGAGGCTGCCTGGGCAGAAACACTTCGAGACGCACTTGGACTTCTGGAGACAGCCAGGGAAGCAGAGGGTTGGACGAACTGGGAGAACAGAGTTGACTTATATACACGGCGTGTGCTCAAGTCACTGCAGCCGTGTCCGATTGCCTGCAACCCGGTGAACTGTAGCCCGCCAGGCTCCTCTGTCCAAGGGCCTCTCCAGGTAAGAACACTGGAGTGGGCTGCCATTTCCTCCTCCAGGGGATCTTCCCGACCCAGGGTTCAAACCTTCATCCCCTGCGTCTGCTACATGCCTGGCGGATTCTTTACCCACTCAGCTACCTGGGAGGCGCATCTATACACCACCGTATGCAGAATAGCTAGCTAACAGGAAGCTGCTGTATCGCCTGCAGAGCTCAGCTTGGTGCTCTGTGATGACCTAGAGGGGTGGGATGGGGGGTGGCTGGAAAGGAGGAAGGCTCAAGAGGGAGGCGGTATCTGTATACACGTGGCTGATGCACGTCATTGTACAGCAGAAACTAACTCAACATTTAAAGCAGTTATCCCCCAATTTAAAAAAATTTAAAAATAAACATGCATTTTGGCATCTCACTCAATACCTAGAAATTGGGTCCAATCTTAAAATAATCTGGTCACAGTTTTTTCTTTCAGTTCTTTTGCAATCCTTGCATTCCACAAGCTTGAAGTCATTCTCACCAATAACAATTTTTTAAAAAGTATTCTTTGTGATGGGATTATTTAGTTTGCATATATCATCCACATATTCCACCAGGAATTACTCACTGGTGGAAAAGATACAGTGTCTACTGAACATGAAGCAAGCATTTGCCCCTCTTTGCCACCAGTCACCTTTTTGTATGTGTTCTTTTCCTTGGCACCACTTTAGCCAGAGAGATTCTCTTCTCTTAGTTGTCCTGGGCTTTCTGGAAAAACCACCTCACTGCGGGCAAACTTCCTGAGATCTTAGGCTCCAGGCAAAACCCAGGTAATCTGGGCTCTGTGCACTTGGGGTAAAGCTTTTGCACAGGTGTACACAAAGATACTCTAAAGTTGTGTGTGTGTGGGGGGGGTCCTGAAGCTTGAAACTAACACCTAGTTTAGGAAAACTAACTGGTCACTTGACATTTAAGAAATTACCTCATGGACATTACTTTGCCGACTAAGGTCCGTCTAGTCAAGGCTATGGTTTTTCGTGTGGTCATGTATGGATGTGAGAGTTGGACTGTGAAGAAGGCTGAGTGCCGAAGAATCGATGCTTTTGACCTGTGGTGTTGGAGAAGCCTCTTGAGGGTCCCTTGGACTGCAAGGAGATCCAACCAGTCCATTCTGAAGGAGATCAACCCTGGGATTTCTTTGGAAGGAATGATGCTAAAGTTGAAGCTCCAGTACTTTGGCCACCTCACGCAAAAAGTTGACTCATTGGAAAAGACTGATGATGGGAGGGATTGGGAGCAGGAGGAGAAGGGGACGACTGAGGATGAGATGGCTGGATGGCATCACGGACTCAATGGACGTGAGTCTGAGTGAATTCTGGGAGATGGTGATGGACAGGGAGGCCTGGCATGCTGCGATTCACGGGGTCGCGAGGAGTCGGACACGACTGAGCGACTGAACTGAACTGAACTGAACATACTGATAGATCACGTGGGTTCCTTGAGAGGCAGTGATTGATCTAGCAGGTGTTTACTGACTTTTATACCTGTACTGCTTTTAAAGAAAAAGTCCTGCAACTAACTTTTCCTAACTAATTTAGACGTGA
Organism: Capricornis sumatraensis; assembly: GCF_032405125.1. NCBI lineage: Eukaryota > Metazoa > Chordata > Mammalia > Artiodactyla > Bovidae > Capricornis > Capricornis sumatraensis. Next base: position 145,885,419 of record NC_091092.1, on the reverse strand, counting down.
ATAACACGCATACAAGACAGAAAAAGCAAAATGTTTCCCAGATTTCAAACCCTTTGCATTTTCTGTATTGTTTTTCTGCTTTACGATTTGAAGGTGGGCTTGAGCTTCTCTGGTGGCTCAGATGGTAAAGCATCTGCCTACTATGCAGGAGACCCAGGTTGGGTCCCTGGGTCAGGACGATCCTCTGGAAGAGGAAGTGCCAACACACTCCAGTACCCTTGCCTGGAGAATCCCATGGACAGAGGAGCCTGGTGGGCTAGGGTCTGTGGGGTCCCAAAGTGTTAGATAGGACTGAGGGATTTTCACACTTTGGTTTACCTAGAAGAAGGGCGTCTGCATTTAGGGCCACAGCTTCCTTCTGCTGTGGCTTTCGGATGCGCAGGGCACTCACGCCTACACAGTTATGAACGCGTAACCCACGGCTGTCGAACCGCATCCTATCTACGGCTGTCTGGTCCATTCCTAACAAATAATACTTCTTTTCTAAGCCTATTAGAACTGCTTTATAATGTTGTGTTGGCGTCTGCCATCCGTCATGAATTGGCCACAGGTATATATATATATATAATATATATAGCAAGCATGCTTCTTCTTACCTCCCTCCGCAGTCCACAGAACTCTTCTGTGGGGTTTCCCCCAAATGTGAGTCTTAAGGGACTAGGGAAGGTGCTTTCCTGAACAAGGAGGCGGCAGTCTTTTTCAGAGGTGTTCCAGAGGGTTCCAACATCGGTGGCAGACTCCCCGGTGGAGTGAGGAATCCCGAAGCCAACAGACCGCACCTAGCCCAGGACCAAGGGCCTCCAGCCGGCCTGTGTCCTGCGGGCAGCCTGGTTGCCCTGGAAACCGTGTGGGGAGGTGGGGGGCGGGAGGGCCCTTCTGACATCACAATTGGCAGCTCCGCCCTCTGCAGGGGGGGGCGGTGGGTCCTGTCCTGTTGGGAGGAGGGGGACTGGGCAGTGAGCGTGTGAGGTTCCTGACTGTGTCCGCCAAGGAGACGTGCAGGTCAGAATGTGCTCGCCTAGATTGGCAGGTGCAGGACGCCTGCGGAGATTTCAGAGATCCCAGAGGGAACCAGCAGAACTGATGGGGCGCTGAGGTGGGTGGCAGCCTCATGCCATAAGCAGAAAGACGGGAACGTGGTGCCAACATCACCGGAGCGCATGAAGGCTCCAGGGTTAAAAAGGGGCTTCCCTGGTGGCACAGACAGTAAACAGTCTGCCTGCAGTGCAGGAGACCCAGGTTCGACCCCGGGGTCAGGAAGTTCCCCCAAAGGGAATGGCCACCCACTGCAGTAGTTTTGCCTGGAGAATCCTATGGACGCAGGAGCCTGGTGGGCTAGTCCATGGGGTTGTAAGAGTTGGACATGACTCAGCGACTCACACTTCGACTTAACAGAAGAAATCAAGGTCCGAGATGCCGCTTGTTTTCCTCCAGCTAGGGAGCAGGAAAAAGTGGAGAGGGTGTCCAAGCCTACAGCCTAAGTTTACAAATGCTAGCCGGTCCCATCACTTCACGGGGAATAGATGGGGAAACAGTGGAAACGGTGTCAGACTTTATTTATTTATTTTTTTTTGCTCCAAAATCACTGCAGATGGTGACTGCAGCCATGAAATTAAAAGACACTTACTCCTTGGAAGAAAAGTTATGACCAACCTAGATAGCATATTCAAAAGCTGAGACATTACTTTGCCGACTAAGGTCTGTCTAGTCAAGGCTATGGTTTTTCCTGTGGTCACGTATGGATGTGAGAGTTGGACTGTGAAGAAGGCTGAGCACCAAAGAATTGATGCTTCTGAACTGTGGTGTTGGAGAAGAGTCTTGAGAGTCCCTTGGACTGCAAGGAGATCCAACCAGTCCATTCTGAAGGAGATCAGCCCTGGGATTTCTTTGGAAGGAATGATGCTAAAGCTGAAGCCCCAGTACTTTGGCCACCTCATGCCAAGAGTTGACTCATTGGAAAAGACTCTGATGCTGGGAGGGATTGGGGGCAGGAGGAGAAGGGGACAACTGAGGATGAGATGGCTGGATGGCATCACGGACTCGATGAACGTGAGTCTGAGTGAACTCCGGGAGATGGTGATGGACAGGGAGGCCTGGCGTGCTGCGATTCATGGGGTTGCAAAGAGTCGGACACGACTGAGCGACTGAACTGAACTGAACTGAAGGACCCTCAGTGCTGAGTGGAGGATGCCGGGCTTTGGCATACCTTCATCAGAGAGGCTACCCACTCCGGTATTCTTGCCTGGAGAACCCCCATGGACAGAGGAGCTTGGCAGACTTCAGTCCACGGGGTTGGAAAGAGTCGGACTCGACTGAGCGACTGAGCACATCTTCTAAGCAGAGGCTTGATGACCAAGCAGCCCACTATCTCTGAAAGAGAAAAGCAACGCCACCCTCAAGATGTAAACGAAAACCCCTTTGATCCCTTTCATCCAGCTCTGTTCTGCAGAGAAGCCTGGCTCGAGGGCCATTTTCACAGCGACTCGGCAACGCAGCAGTCAGTCAGGGCACAATCATTGTGCTTTGCGTCCCTCGGGAAGGGAGGGCGTGGCTTACGGAGCAGGCGGAGTGTAAAGCCTAAGGAGCACGTGGGTCTGAGCAACACCTGCGTGTAAGGAGCCCGTGCGTCTAAGGAGCCTGTGCGTCTAAGCAACACGTGCGTGTAAAGAGCCCGTGCGTCTAAGGAGCACCTGCGTCAAGGCACGATTGGCGGGTACCTTAGCGTCTTACAGCGCTGCGCACACACGGGTGCCTGGACTTGAAGTCTAGCGTCTGAAATATCATAAATAGCTTCCTTGTATGTGGTAGTTGAGCACGCAGCTTTTCAGGCCTTCCTGTAAGCACGGGCCTCCTTTTGGATTTCTTACTTGCTCCTTTCCATGCCAAAGAATGCCCGCCCAGCCCCACCCCCAAACTTCCCCCGGCCACTCTGGAATCCTTTGAACGCCCTGCCAGTTGCAAAGCGCCCTCATTTTCACGGATGCGCTTCAATGAGCCCATTGACCGAGGTTTTCCCAGAGCATGGAACGCCACCCTGGCCCGCCTGCTGGGGTTTCAGTGCCAGGAAGACAAGGCGCGCTGGGGCTCAGCTTGGCTCCTGAACGCATTCCTGGGACGGTGCGTCACGGGTGTGAGAACGCGCCTGGGAGGCTCAGAAGGAATGTCTCTACCCAGGCCTTCAGCACCCGCCTCCCACCCCCCCCCCACCCCCCCGCCAAAACAGTCCCCAGACCCAGCTTCGAAAGCAATCTTAACAGGATGTGGAATGCAATCGTTTCAGAAACTTAGTACTGTTTATCAAACTGCTGTTTATAACTGAAATGGATGGCCATTTGCAAACGCCCTATTTTTTTTTCCTGCAATCTTACGTCCCCCAAATTTTGATGGAGGTGGGTACGGCTTTCCTGCTATAACCAAGGCCACCTAGTAGAAAAATGTACTGTCTAGATTTCTGCCAAATGATCTCTGTGTTCCTAGAGTTGTGTGGGACGAACAGGGAGCAGATGTGTTTGGTGTGCAGGGAGTATGGCTTTTACAGCGAAGAGTCACCCTCACTAGGAAAACAGCTCATTCATTCTCTCATTCAGACAAATGTAAGGTGTCTGGCTGAGCTTAGCTACTAAAAGGGGGAAACCAGAGATAATTGGGCCCCCAGGGGGAACTGTGACAACGTCTGGAGACATTTCTCTTTGAATGAGAAGATTGTCACCGGTTTCTCGGAAGTAGACGCCAGGGATGCTTGCTAAACGGAGCACGGGACGCCCCCCACCTCTCATCACACACACACAAGGCGCGTCCCGCCCAGAATGTCCCTAGCGCCGGCGTGGAGACACCCTGAGGCTGATCAAGGATTAAACAGTAAGTTCAGCCTTTAGGAGTCACTCTGGCCGATGATGACACTGTGATCGCAGAACTCGGTTTTCCCTGTCTGCTGAGAATTGTGTGAGCCAAGCAGAGGAAGGGTTATCACTTCACATTTAGCCGTTACAGATGCAACAGCTATGTTCTCGTGGATAAAATGTGTGAGGGTGGGGAAATTGCATTTACACTTTAAAGCCCCTCTGGACCGCCCCCACTCCAGGGCAGGGCTAGCCTGACCAAAATCCAAGCCCTGAAGACTAAGGCATGCTTTGTCCTTGTTATTCCGTTTGGTCCATTCAGTCAAACTCCCTGTCTTCCTACAGGGATTTTGGGGTGTGTTGTTGCTGTTGTTCAGTTGGTCAGTCGTGTCTGACCCTTTATGACCTCATGGACTGCAGCACACCAGGCCTCCCTGTCTATCACCACCTCCAGGAGCTTGCTCAAACTCATGTCCATCGAGTCGGTGATGCCATCCAACCATCTCGTCCTCTTTCATCCGCTTCTCCTCCTGCCCTCAATCTTTCCAAGCATCAGGGTCTTTCCCAAAGGGTCGGCTCCTTCTATCAAAATATTGGAGCTTCAGCATCAGTTCAGAAATGATTATCCAATGAATATTTTGTGGCGGGTACAAAGATATCCCATTTTCTTTCTTGGTTGCTTTTGGTTTGTGTCTTTCTGAACCTGAACAACTCTAGTGGATACACATAAGCATTAAACACCGTAAATCTAGTCAGTGGTGATGATATCCTCCATCGTCCCAAAGTTCACCTCCTCTTTTTAATCTATTTCTAAATTTCTTGTCCGTCTGTCTCTATAAGGAAGCCTACCTCACCCTTTCTTCCCGCCTGTTTCTCTTCTAATTCATGCTAGGCAGTGAAAAATGAAAGTTGCTCAGTCGTGTCTGACTCTTTGTGACCCCATGGACTATACAGTCCATGGAATTCTCCAGGCCAGAATACTGGAGTGGGCAGCCTTTCCCTTCTCCAGGGGATCTTCCCAGCCCAGTGATCCAACCCGAGTCTCCTGCATTGCAGGGGCATGACCTCCTGGCTTCTGCCTCTCTACCCAGATGCCACTCAGCTCTGAGTTCCAACACAAGACCGCTGCCCCCTACTTTTCTGAGTCCTAACTACTTCTATCACCCACATGGCCACCCCATGATCACAGCATTTCAGAGTTGGGAAAGGATCTTATGAGTGACCTCCTTCCATTCTTTCACTGAACAGGTGAAAGAAAAGGAATCAAGTACACGCTCTCTGGATATAGAAGGTGTGGAGCATATACAGAGTGGAATATTACTCAGGCATGAAAAAGAATGAGAGCATGCCATTTGCGGCAACAGGGATGGCCTAGAGATTCTCCTACTGTGTGAAGTAAGTCAGGGGAGCAAAAATATCACAGGACATCCCTTATATGTGGAATCTAAAAAGAAATGATACAAGTGAAATTACTTAAAAAACATAAAGAGACTCACAGATTTAGACAGTGAACTTATGGTTGCCCGGGTGGGGTAAGGATGAGGGGAAAGGATAGTTAGGGAGTCTGGGATGGACATGGACACACTGGCATATTTAACATATTTAACAACCAGGACCTGCTGGACAGCACAGGGAACTCTGCTCAATCCTCTGTAATAACCTTATGGTTCCCAGAGGGAAGGATGGGGGAAGGGATAGTCAGGGAGTCTGGGATGGACATGGGCGCACTGCTGTATTTAGCATGGAGAACCAGCAAGGACCTGCTGGACAGCACAGGGAACTCTGCTCAATCCTCTGTAATAACTTTATGGTTCCCAGGGGGAAGGATGGGGGAAGGGATAGTTGGGGAGTTTGGGATGGACATGGACACACTGCCATATTTAACACAGAGAACCAGCAAGGACCTGCTGGACAGCACAGGGAATTCTGCTCCATGTCATGTGGCAGCCTGGCTGGGAGGGGAGATTGGAAGGAGAATGGATACGTGTATATATATATGGCTGAGTTCCTTGGCTGTCCACCTGAAACTATCGATTGTTAATCAACTACTCTCTAATATAAAATAAAAAGTTAAATAAAACGTTAAAAAGAGAGAGAGAGAATGTTATCAACTGTCGAATATCAGTTCCAGCTGCTGGTAGCTTCAGTCTCCAGTTTGTCTTTTGCTGCCCACTGGACGGCGGGGCTGTACCATACCCACCTTCGTCTGAAGGTATATCTCATGGGGCGGAGCCCAGGACGGGGTGCTGATCACTTAGACCTGACGCATCTTTTCATAACGTGCTTCATCCTTTCCTGAGAGCTTCTGCGAGAAGGAGCAAACCTTAAACACAACTCATGCCTTACAAATGTTTAGACAGGGTTGGAAACGAGCAATGAATTTAGCCATCAGGAGTCAAGTTCAAAGTGAGGACGCAAAAGAATTCTCCTTCAGGCTGTGGCGTCTTTGGCTTGGCAGGCAGATTCAGTTCTGCTGTGGAAGGAGCCTTCCTTGGCATCGACTCTTAGTTACTTCCCAGAGGCAGGCAGCTGGAGGCCACTGTTACCCTAGGTACATGTGCTTAAAAGCATTATCCGCTTTACAACCCCTCCCAAATGATTCCCTTTACCCCAAATTCAATAACGAGTGATTTTTTCCCCCTATCTTCCAACACTGATTGCTTAATTCCATAAATGCACTGAGTGCTGAGTTATAGTCTTACTTTTAGAGACCCGGGCGCCCCCTCTTCCCTTAGAGGCATTTTCTTAAACAACATGTGAGTTTTGACTCTTCATTACATTGTTTTTCTCAGAGAATATGGCAGTAGTGATAGAGAATCCACCCGCCAATGCAGGAGACACCAGATACATTGATTTGACTCCTGGGTTGGGAAGATCCCCTGGAGAAAGGGAAATGGCAACCGACTCCAGAATTCTTGCCTGGAAAATTCCATGGACAGAGGAGCCTGGCAGGATCCAGTCCATGGGGTCGCAAAGAGTGGGACGCGACGGGGCGACTAGGCACACGCAGATACTTAATGCAGATGGTCTCGGTATCTTGTTTTCTGGGTCTCTGGTCAGTCTGGTATTTGGAGGTGCTGAACCATATCTAAACACAGATTTTATTATTTCCTCCACAAAGTTTAAAATATCGTTCATCGTACTTAGGGGCCATGGTCGAAGTTCATGCTCAACTCACCGTCTGGCCATCTTGGATCCCAACCTCAGACACTACACACCTGCTCTTTCTTGAGGAGCCAGAGAAAGGTGGTTGTTGTGTAGTCGTAAATTGTGTCTGAGTCTTTGTGACCCCACGGACTGTAGCATCCTTTGCATTATCTCCCAGAGTTGGTCAAACTCACGTCCATGGAGTCACTGATGCCACCCAACCATCTCATCCTCTGTCGTCCCCTTCTCCTCCCGCCTTCCATCTTTCCCAGCATCAGGGTCTTTTCCAATGAGTCAGTTCTTCGCATCAGGTGGCCAAAATATCAGAGTTTCAGCTTCAGCATCTGTCCTTCCAATGAATATTCAGGACAGGTCTCCTCTAGGATGGACTGGTTAGATTTCCCTGTAGCCCAAGGGACTCTCAAGAGTTTTCTCCAAAGAAAGGAGGTCAAGGAATATTCTCTTTCCTCTCATTTAGGATATCTCAGTGTTGCTCCCCCTAAAGCCCCTGGACAGAACCAAGCTTTCAATGCCCAGCTTGTTGGGGACTTAGCCGCCCCCCCCCACCTCATATGTTATTCCAGAAATCTACCTCGAGATGTTGCAATTGACGGTGTTTTCGGGTCATTAACATCTGCAGCCAAACCTCAGTTTGGAAGAAGTGGCCCACTAAGATGCAACCATCCCCAGCAGCTACATTTTGCCTTCACGTGTCCTCCAAGTGTGTCACACAGAAAGTTAACACTCAAGACTCGTAACCTCCCTGCAAATGGCTCACCCCAGGAGATCCACCGCTGTGGATACTCCGCTTAAGCTGTTAAGAGAAAAATGCCTAGATGGACTGCTTATAAAAATACCAAGAGTTATTACAAAACCTACCAGGAATCCAGGTGTCCCCTGCTGAGCCATTACACATTCATCTATCCAGACCCCGTTCTCCGACACATGCTCATCGATCATCACTTTCCCGTGTTTTCCGTAATTTTATTGTTTGTGTGTTTTAAAGTGAAAAAGTAAAGTTGATCCGTCCTGTCCAACTCTTTGGGACCCCCTGGACTGTGGCCCACCAGGCTCCTCCGTCCATGGAATTTTTCAGGCAAGAGTACTAGAGTGGATTGCCATTTCCTTCTGCAGGGCATCTTCCTGAGCCAGGGATGGAACCCAGGTCCGCTGCATTGCAGGCAGATGCTTTACCATCTGAGCCACCAGGATCAGAGAAACTGAAGTGATGAAGAATAGCATGGCATGATTGCTACCAATATTGTTAACTTATGACCCAGTGTAAAATACTAGCACTGTCGATATTTGAAAATGTGCTTTCATAACTACTCTTTGTCATCACGTCAGCGTCAGCTCTTCAATTCTGCGGGTCTTCCCAGGTGGCATGGTGGTAAACAATCTGCTTGCTGTTGCAGGAGACATAAGAGATGCCAGTTGGATCACTGGGCTGGGAAGATCCCCTGGAGGAGGGCATGGCAACCCCTTCTCCGGTGTTCTTGCCTGGAGAATCCCATGGACAGAGGAGCCTGGCAGGCTACAGTCCATGGGGTCAGAAAGAGTAGGACATGGCTGAGCACATGCGTACACTCTATAATTTTTCATCGCGTGTAAAGTCAAGCTTGATTGTCTGTTAGCAGAGTCTGTTAAGTCTTGTTCACTACAGGAGACGCTCTGCCCTGCGTCAGAGTTTTCCTTTTCGCTACTCCATTCCTGGGAGCTCAAGCACTTTTGCAAACCACACAGACATGGAGGAGCCTGCAATCCGAAAGAGATCCAAGCTGAGACACACAGGGCTTGTTCCTGTCCAAGCCGTAGTGAATTAATGGTGGTCTTATCTATGCTCTGTCTGGAACAGAAGCCACCAAAACCAGCTGGGTGAGTGACCTACGGCTTCGTTATCATGTAAACCACGGAGCTGAAAAGGTTCTGGTGACAGGGCCAGCGCATCATAGAGTTTCTGGAAATCACAGAAGTGGACTCTCAGCAAATGAACACACAGTGCCATCACTGTGGGGTCAGACTGCCCTGGACGTGACTTTAAACTGCGATGCAGGACAGAGTCCATTCCCAGTCAGCACATTCCTAGGAAAATATATTTACCCAGACATGAAATAAACCAACCATCACAGTGGGTGGAAGCTGTAGTTGGCAGAGTTTCTTTGAAGATATGTGGCATATTTTTGCTTTATACTATAAGCAAGTTCCTTTCAAGATTTTCTCTATATTTTATATCTGATCACTTCAAGATACTTTATGAGAGATTCACTGTATACCACAGAGAACTATATTCAATTGTAATAACCTATAATGAAAAATAATCTGAAAAAATATATGTGTATCATTAAATTGCTCTGCCATATACTGGAAACTAACACAATATTGTAAATGAGCTACACTTTACAGAAAAAAAAAAAAGATGTTTTATAAGAGGAACATAATAAAAGATCAATAAATTTGCATTGACCCCAAATTAATAAACGTATATTAAAGTTGCTTATTTTGGAAAATGTGAGTATTAATTTTTTTCTGAAAATACAAAAACTGATCAAATTTCAGTGATGGAATTGACCCACAATTACTAGATTTGCTGTTATAATCATTTAATATCTACTAAGAAAAACAACCAAGGAAAGTCATATGTGTTGTTTCTAGAAATAAATAACTGTTAAAACATAGCATGTTTTCCCAATCTAGATATAAGAGGGGGCAAATTAAGAGGTTAAAATCTTGTTTTCTACTTGTTGTCCAAATAATGGACAGCTCAAAATGAAAAGCATGAAACCACTTACTAGAGTACGTGAGCCCTAAAAGAAGAAACACAAACCAAGTGGAAACTGCTCTGGATTGGGGGCTACATGTCTCTCAAATCTTCCTTCTCTGAAGACTAAATGAAACAGGATTATCACTCAATAGTATCAGTCAATTAATTAAAGATTCAGAATCCAAATAACTTAACAAAAGTTTAGAAAGACTGATTACCGCTACTCTCTCTTTATAATTATCCTGCAGCACTCTCAAAAAAAAAAAAAATTGTTTAAAGTAGCTAAGCTCCCTGTAATTCCCTAGGGTAATCTAAAGACAAATTAATTTTCCAATTACAAATATAAACATCTGTGTCAGGGAAAAAAAAAACATTATGTTGTTCTTCTCTACTTAGGGTTGATTATAAGTCTATTTCTATTTTGACAATATTAATGCTTAAAAAAAAAAAAACAACCGTGCCAAAGTCAAGTAAATCTTACACATTCAAAGATTATCTGTCAACAGAGATAAGACGTGGGGTTTGTAAAGTACAGGTTCAGGGATGTCCCTGGTGGTCGTGGTTAAGAATCTGCCTTGCAATGCAGGGGACGTGGGTTCGATCACTAGTCAGGGAACTAGATCCCGCATATGAAAATGTGTGAGCGTGTGCTCGGTCCTGTCTGACTCTTTTGTGACCCCTATGGCCTGCCGCCCGCTGGGCTCCTCTGTCCTTGGAATTCTCCAGCAAAGAATAGTGGAGCAGGTTGCCATTTCCTGCTCCAGGGGATCTTCCTGATTCAGGCATCGAACCTGACTCTCTTGCGTCTCCTGCATTGGCAGTTGGGTTCTTTACTGTCTGAGCCACTTGGGAAGACGCCCACAGCAGCGTGATAGCCCACAGCAGAACCCTGACAAACGCCGAGCGACACTCCTTGGAGGAGTCGTCCTGAGGTCACAGTGCACGTGCAGACATTGAAGACAGTCAAGACATCCCATGCATGGCTCTCAACACAGCCCGCACGAATATGGACTAAACCAGTGCTTCCTACAGCATCCACAGTTCCTGGTTCCTCTTGGACGTGACTGCCAAGAACGTTAACATCAGCAGGTTCCCATAGCGTTCCATATCCAACTGTGTGCTGTTCTTGAAAATGTATTACCCCGCAAAAGAAAAAAAAAAAAAACAGACCCTTCAAACTGATTTTCCATTTCATGTAAAATGAGAATGCACCATAGAGAAATTGGCAGCAAGGCCCACATTTTGCCTGTTGACTCTGGATCACATAGCCCTTGTGCGTCCGGTCAAGTCCTTGTGGTTATAACTCCAAAGACCTTTAAACCCAATTCCATGGGACTGTCAAAGGGGACAGAGATGCTTGGAGAGCAATTTTCCATCACGCAAACCCAACTGAAGCAATTTTGGGGTCAACTGTAAATCCAGTGGGATAAACTCTGAAAGAGAAAATCCTTTTTAACTTCCCTTTGTATATAATGAGTCCACATTATTCATTTCTGGAGCGCCTCTTTATCTGCCAGAATAATGCCAGAGAGCTGGCCAGGCTTGAGGTTATTGAATGAAAGCATCTCATTCTGAAAATGCACAAGACCTCCTCTCTGAAATTATTGGTGATGACGAAAGTCATTCATGTCGCCTCACCGGGCCACTTGCTGGTGGGCTGGTGTGGTGTGTGCCTAGAGGGGTGGATAGGGCAGAGAGACAGTAGAACAGTTTTAGTAAACTGTAGGAAATTCTTGACACGGAGAACCCCTTGCTATGCTCCAGGGCTAAGAGAGCAAGGTAAGGAATGAGAACTTGTGTCTGCGTTCGTAAGAGTCAACAGAGAAAAGTCAGGAATGAGAGTGTGAGGTTCAGGAGGGGATAGACAAGGAGGGCCTGCCATCTGCTCACCTCGGGCAACCTCTAGCTGGAGATGAGTGCAGGCTGCTGCTTTCAAGGGATGGATTAAAAATCCCACAGAATGCCCGAATCACCTGCCTTCTTCATAGGCCCACGACATTACCCTGCTCAGGCGAACCTGGATTTTCAAGCTGTTTTCTCTTTGTTTCCCAAACAACAAGCTCACTCTCTCAGCAGGTAAGTGGAAAAAACAAGAGTGCTCTGCTTTTATTTTTTAATGCTTTTTAGAGACATCGCTTTGCCAACAAAGGTCCATATGGTCAAAGCTAGTGTTTTTCCAGTAGTCATGTACAGATGTGAGAGTTCGACCATAAAAAGAGCTGAGCGCTGAAGAATTGATGCTTTTGAATTGTGATGTTAGAGAAGACTCTGGAGAGTCCCTTGGACAGTAAGGAGATCAAACCAATAAACCTAAAGAAAATCGACCCTGAATATTCATTGGAAGGACTAATGCTGAAGCTGAGGCTCCAATCCTTTGGCCACCTGATGCAAAGAGCTGACTCATTGGAAAAAGACTCTGATGCTGGGAAAGACTGAAGGCAGGAGAAGGGGACGACCGAGGATGAGATGGTTGGATGGCATCAGCGACTCGATGGACATGAGTTTGAGTAAGCTCCAGGAAATGGTGAAGGACAGGGAAGCCTGGCGTGCTGCGGTCCATGGGGTCCGGAAGAGTTGGACATAACTGAGCAGACGAACAACAACTAGGTGAAATTTGCACCAGGAAATTAGAAAAAATGGGAGCAAATGCAAGTCAGCCAGAAGACGGGGGAAAAAACCCTGAATCATTAGCTGAGAACCCTGCTGAGATTCAGAGTAGCCACGTGAGCTAGGACAAGGCATGGAACCTTTCCTCTCTGTTTCCTCATCGGTAAAATGAGAGCAGTGCTAGGGTTTGGGGAAGAAGATATAAGAACAGACGTAAAGGCTGCTGGAAGCTGTGGTGATTTTGGCCCCAAATCTCAGGTTGGTTCAAATGAACACACCTCGTCAGACACCGAGAATCAGCTGGGAAAGACTGACGTGTCTGCTGTTCCTCCACGTCTGCGTGTGTGAAAGACACGCCGTGTTTGCTTCTCTCAACACCGTGACTGTTTACCACAACTTTTCATGCAGTCACGTCGTTTCAGAGTCTCTTCCAGCAGTTTCAGTAACAACTGACTTTTAAAACCGCTCCCCCGTTTTCTCAGCTTCTCAAAAGTTTGACATTCACGGTTGATCGTCATAGCACAAAACATGGTTTCCATGGAGACCTAAATTTTTTTTTTCATGTTTCCATTCAATTAACCACACTGCATGCCTGAGAGCACAGAAAGCATTATCTGTGGAACGCAGCAGGTTTATTTGGGTGTTTATAACGGCAATTCCAAATGTGGCTTTTAAGACCTTCCTAAGAAAGTGGCATGGTCTCCCCTGGTGGTTCAAATGGTAAAGAAGTGAAAGTCACTCAGTCGTGTCTGACTCTTTGCGACCCCATGGAATTCTCCAGGCCATATACTGGAGTGGGTAGCCTTTCCCTTCTCCAGGGGGTCTTCCCAACCCAAGGATCGAATCCAGGTCCTCCCACATAGCAGGAGACAGCTGAGACACAAGGGAAGCTCAAGAATATCGGAGTGGGTAGCCTATCCCTTCTTCAGTGGTTCTTCCCGAGGCAGGAATTGAACTGGAGTCTCCTGCATTGTGGGCAGATTCTTTACCAGCTGAGCTACCAGGGAACCCCCAGATGATAAAGAACCTGCTTGCCAACTGAGGAGACATGGGTTCGATTCCTAAGTCAGGAAGATTCCCTGGAGAACGGAATGTCAACCCATTCCTGTATTCCTGCCTGGGAAATCCCATGGACAGAGGAGCCTGGCAGGCTAAGTCCTGGGGGGCCACAAAGAGTCGGACACGGCTGAGCGATTAACGCTTTTACTTCTTTCACAAGAAAGTGCCATCTGTCTATTCTGCAATGACATCTACAGATACCCTCACCTTCGAGCTTGCTGGATGCTAATGAAATCAATAAAGTTTGAGCTGAAATCTAAACTTTTACGTCAGCCCATCAGCTGATGACTTCTGTTGAAAACAATTTAGAGACTTGTTATTATAAATTCAAATACTTTCAATAATTCGAAACTGAAAATTTTTAATGGTTCTAAATGGAAAACCCTAGAGGGTTCCTAAGAGAGATGAGGGATAGACTTTTACTTCTGGTGGTAAAACTAGGAGTTCCCTGGTGGGTCCAAATGGTTAAGAACCTGCCAGCCAAGGTGGGGGACACGGGTGTGATTGCTCGCCTGGGAAGATCACACATACTTCAGGACAACCAAGCGTGTACATCAAAACTTCCGAAGCCCTAGACCCGTGCCTACAGCAAGAGAAATCCTTGCAATGGGAAGCCTGGACAAGACAACCAGATTCGCTGACCTAGAGAAAGCCCCAGAAGAGCGATGATGCCCCCGTGCCACTTAAATAAATCAGTTTAAATAAAAATAAAACTAGACGTGGGATGAGAAGAATGGGGCTCTCCCTCAGTCACTGAGGGTATTTGTAACTTTCAGCACACCACTTAAAATCTCTCCATTCCCCTTTTGTCCTCCATAAGGAAATGCCGCTAAACCTCTCTACGAGTCATTCATATTCTGAGATTTTTTTTTTTTCTTTCTGAAAGCCTGTACTGGGAACATGTTGTATTTGGAAATAAAATTGAAGGGATAAAATTCACGGTGGGAACTGCATGATGTTGTACTGTTTTTTTGATATTTTAAACATCTCATTAAGAGTTGAGATGATTCTTGGGCTCCAAATCAGTGGGGACATTGACTGCAGCCATGAAATTAAAAGATGCTTGCTCCTTGGAAGAAAAGCTATGACCAACCTAGACAGCATATTAAAAAGCAGAGACATCACTTTGCCAACAAAGGTCCGTCTAGTCAAGGCTATCGTTTTTCCAGTAGTCATGTATGGATGTGAGACTTGGACCATAAAGAAAGCTGAGCATCAAAGAACTGATGCTTTTGAACTGTGGTGTTGGAGAAGACTCTTGAAAGTGCCAGGAGATCAAATCAGTAAGCGTAAAGGAAATTGACCCTGAATATTCATTGGAATGACCGATGCTGAAGCTCCAGAACTTTGGCCACCTGATGTGAAGAACTGACTCATTTGAAAAGACCCTGAAGCTGGGAAGGATTGAAGGCAAGAGGAGAAGGGGGCGACTGAGGATGAGATGGTTGGATGGCTTCACTGAATCAGTGAACATGAGTTTGTGCAAACTCCAGGAGATGGGGAAGCCTGGTGTGCTGCAGTCCTTGGGGTCACACAGAGTCAGACATAACTGAGTGTCTGAACAACAACAAATCTGTATATGAAAACCAACTTTACTTACCACTTTGTGTGAAAAGTTATTATCTTAAAAACCCAGTATACTTGAAATCTACATGTATCCATAAAGGATATATTCCCAAGATCATTTTGAAATCTGCAATAGAGTTTTCTTATTTGTCATAAGACGTACGAGACGTCATTTCTCTCTGGGGATGGGTGGAGACAAGGTGAGTGGTTGTACAGTGTGTCAGGCAGAAGGATCCTTTGCATCAGAGATGTTCATGTGCTAATTCCAGCACCTCTAACAATGTCCCCTCAGGTAACCAAGAGGGACTGAGGCCAAGGATGGAATTAAACTTGTGATCAGCTGACCTTAAATAAGGGGATTCTCCTGGATTATCCAGGTGGACTCAAGGGAACCATGCTATGCTATGCTAAGTCGCCTCAATCGTGTCCAACTCTGTGCGACCGCAGAGACGGCAGCCCACTAGGCTCCTCTGTCCCTGGGATTCTCCAGGCAAGAACACTGAAGGGGGTTGCCACTTCCTTCTCCAATGCATGAAAGTGAAAAGTGAAAGTGAAGTCGCTCAGTCATGCCTGACTGTTAGCGACCCCATGGACTGCAGCCTACCAGGCTCCTCTGTCCATGGGATTTTCCGGGCAAGAGTACTGGAGTGGGTTGCCATTGCCTTCTCCGAAGGGAACCATAAAGCTCTTTAAAAGTGGAAGAGGGGAGTTCCACGGAGATCTGGTGTTCAGGTGCTCTGACTTCTGTGTCCTGGGTTCAATCCCTGGACGGGGAACTAAGATCTTGCATGCTGAACAGGGTGCGGGATGGAGGCCGGACAGCTGAATGGTGTGCTGTGAACTCACCAGTTGTTTTTGCTGGCTTTCACTGGGAAGGAGGGGACCACAGGTCAAGGAATGTGGGCAGTTTTATGCTGGAAAAGGGGGAAAAAATCAGACTCTCCCCTATAGACTCTGGAAGGAACGAAGGCCTGCCCGCATGGAGCTATCAGTCCACTGATAACTCATGTGCCCTGCTAAGTCACTTCAGTTGTGTCTGACCCTTTGCGACCCCATGGACTGTAGCCTGCCAGGCTCCTCTGTCCATGGGATTTTCCAGGCAAGAGTACTGGGGTGGGTTACCATGCGCTCCTCCAGGGGATCTTCCCGACCCAGGGATCGAAGCCGTTGTTTCTTACGTCTCCAGCATTGGCAGGTGGGGTCTTTACCACTAGAGCGACCTGGGAAGCTGTGAGATGGTGAACGCGTGTTGTCTTAAGCCTTCAAGCGTGTGTCAGTGTGTACGAGTAGCCCAAGAGAACGTAGACACAGAACAAGCTTGCATGCTTTTGAGTGACTGATCAGCTCTGTACCCAACACCTTCAGGACAGTGTTCTTAGTCTACAATCCTATGAATCTTATCTGCCACTCATGAACACACGCACACACACACACACAGACACACACACACAGACACGTGCGCTTCAAAGAGAAAAGTCTGCCCAAACCAACCCAAAGCTGGTCTAAATCCTGCCTTCATCAGAACATCTTGCTCTCTTGATGTGTATCTTTTGTGAAAAGGGCTTGTGTGTGCAAAAGAGTTGAGACATTCTTGAGCTCCTCAAAAAGGGGCCTCTTGGGCTTATACATCGGATGGCTGTTGGCAGGATTGCTCTTCAGCGACTCCACCCGGTGACCCTCCTGGTATTTAACACGATATTAACACGATATTTAACAAAATGCCTGAGAGCTGGCCAGCAGGTTATGGGGGAAGGGGGGCTTCTGTGATGGCTCAGGGGGTAGAGAATCCACCTATCAATGCAGGAGACCTGGGTTTGATCCTTGAGTCAGGAAGATCTCCTGGAGAAGGAAATGACAACGCGCTCCAGTATCCTTGCCTGGGAAATCACATGGACAGAGGAGCCTGGCGGGCTACAGTCCATGAGGTCGCAAAAAGCCAGACACGACTCAGATGACTAAACCACCACCACCACCCAAGGGGGGAAAAAAATAGGAAGGAAAGGCTATAAGTTTAATATAATTTAATACAAAGGAGTACGCATGTACACCCGTGGTGGATTCATGTCAATGTATGGCAAAACCAATACAGAATTGTAAAGTAAAATAAAGTAAAAAAAAAAAAAAAAAAAAGAAGTACATTCTGTTCATTTTCGCGAGCTCTGTGGACATATTTTGCAAGCACTTAATTTGGAAAGGAGCATTCTGGAAATGGAGACTTTTCACTAATTTAGACTGACCTTCTCCATCGCTTAGCTCCAAGTCATTCATATTGTACTGTCACTAATCGGCTACAATACTAATGAGCCCAGGGTCAATTATACACATAGCAGGACCCACATGGACATTCCGCTCATTACTGGGAATCAAATCCTCATCATTATTGAGTGATAAATAGTGACATTGTGCATACTAATTGGGATAAGCAACACTGAAGGGGGAAGGTAATTCCATTTTTTTTTTTTTTAAATGAAAGCAATTTCCTATTTTACCACCTTCTAGATTTAAAGTCCCAGACTAACAGGGTGTGTCTTTTGCCTGCCTTGGTTTCTTTCAAAATGCCTACCCACTGCCTCAGTTAGCTCTGGAAATATTTAAATGGAATTAGTCAGATGCATACGTGGTGTTGTATGAATATAAACAGGATGAGAAAACAGATAAAATAATGATGTACACAGGTGATTTCTGACAGGAGGCAGAGGCAGAGGGGGGGTTTTGTGCATAAGTGCTAGAGGCTAAGAGTGAGTAATAAAGATGTATTCTGGCTAGCTCTCATTTGAGTCCATTCAGCGTGGTGACAAAGGAGAGCCAAGTTCTGCCTGTGAAGGAGCTAGAGGGCCAAGTGTCCCCGAGACGTGTCTGTCCAAAGATGGAAGTCCTGGGACCCTCAGTGCTTAGGAGAGCAAGCTTGCTGCATCCTAATCTGATTCATATGGGCTCCTAGGTCCTCTTATAAATAGGTCCCCTTATAAATTTTGTTGTTCACCCAGTCATTCATACTCGACTTTTTGAGACCCCATGGACTATAGCCCACCAGGCTCCTCTGTCCCTGGGATTTTCCAGGCAAGAATACTGGAGTGGGTTGTCATTTCCTTCTCCAGAGAATCTCTGAGACCCAGGGATCAAACCTGGCTAAGGGCTTCCCTGGTAGCTCAGTTGGTAAAGAATCTGCCTGCAAGGCAGGAGACCCCGATTCAATTCCTGGGTCGGGAAGATTCCCCTGGAGAAGGGAGAGGCTACGCACTCCAGTATTTTTGGGCTTCCCTGGCAGCTCAGCTGGTAAAGGCTCCGCCTGCAAGGCGGGAGACCTGGGTTCGATCCCCTGGAGAAGGGAATGGCTCCCCACTCCAGTATCCTGGCCTGGAGAGTTGCATGGATCGAACCTGGGTTTCCTGCATTGCAGGCGGAGTCTTTAGCATGGAGCCACCAGGAAAGTGTTCCCTTCCCCACCACCTTATATACGATTACGGTGGCTAAAATTACTAACTCAATTTCATTACACAGGCAGACCTCAAGAGATATTGTGGGTTCGGTTCTAGACCACAGGCCATAAAGGAATGCTGCAATATCACAACAGACAGAAACACTCTGGTTTCCCAGTGCACACAGAAGTTATATTTACAGTAGAGTGTAGCCTATTACATGCACGCTGACATGACGTCTTAGAAAACGCACAGTTCTCCATTTAGAATGAATCACTTTAGGGGAGTTCCCTGGTGGTCCAGTGGCTAAGACTTCACACTCCCAGTGCAGAGGGCCCAGGTTCGATCCCTGGTCTGCCGCAACTAAGGGTTCACATGCCACAACTAAGACCTCGAGCAGCCGAATACATAAATCATTTCAATAATCAAACACTTTATTGCTTAAAAAAAAAAAAGCCACAATTATAATTGTAAAATCTCAAGCCGACGACCACACAACACCACAGCAAATAAAAGTGTGATGAAAAAAATGGAAATATCATGAGAATTACCAAAATGAGACAGAGACGCAAAATTGAGCAAATGTTCCCAACAGATCTGCTCAATGTGAATTTACCACAAACCTTCAGTTTATTAAAAAGAAAAATACAATATCTGAAAAGTCCAATAAGATGAGGTCTGCCTTTATTCCCAAGTCATAAGTCATGACTTTGATCCTGAGAGGTAAGAGGTAAGCAATGAAGACTTTTAAGATAAAGAGTTGAAATTGCAATCATTAGGTTGTATACTATTTAATAAATCTTAGATACTGTGCACTTAATTATGTGCAAATGAACAACAGAACAAGAAACTCAGAATAAGTCAAAAAATATTTGGCATTTTAAGAAATTCAGGAGTTATGAGTGATTGTGTTTTCTGATTTATTTTTTTTCTTTCAGCATCCTTCTAAAGGTAACTTGTACTGCTTGTCAAAGCAATAATTTTAAAAACATACAGACTCATTTTAAAATCATGAGTGTGCAATTAAAACAATCCATCTTATTATATGAAGGACTAGTTCAATGATGTTATTTGCTCAGCTTTAACCAATATTCCACAACTTTCCAGGACACATTAAAAAACTTTGATATTGTCCTAAATGTCCACATTTAATATGAGAAAGACATTCCTCCTTCCAAATACCCATGGTTCACAATTCAACACACTAGCAACTGAGTTGGTTTTCTGGCAAACTGCACAAGACTTATTTTATGTCCACAAAAGCTGATCGTAATAGCAAAAGTGAAATTCATATACTTGCACATATTGAAAACAAACACTCTGTCAGCACCTGGATTAACTGAACTCAGCTGAAAAACAAAAGGATCACTTTGACTAAAAACACATAAATATATGCATTTAAATCATTATGTACTTAGGTGGGTTAGAAGAAGCGGCCATAAGGTCAGAAACCTCACATGCATCAGCATACACCATACACACCGAAGGACCTAATGTAACAGGGAGCAAGAGGTTTTCACAAATCACATGTTCTCATGGAACATTTTGTCAGATAGACTGAGCAGTTTTTCCCATGAGAATTATGTTTTCTTTTCTTTTCTTTTTTCTAACATTTAAAATCCAGATATCCTTCTTTACAGAATGGCTTCCTTTGAAAACCATCACTGATCACTCCAATATTCTCCAGAGATGATGTCAAAGGGAATAAATACTAAATTTTGGTTCCTCCATACTGTCCGTGGGGTTCTCAAGGCAAGAATATGGAAGTGGTTTGCCATTCCCTCCTCCTCTATGTCAGAACTCTCCTCCATGACCCATCCATCTTGGGTGGCCCTGCACGGCATGGCTCATATTTTCATTGAGTCAGACAAGGCTGTGGTCCATGTGAGCAGATTGGTTAGTTATCTGTGACTATGGTTTTCATTCTGTCTGCCCTCTGATGGAGAAGGATAAGAGGCTTATGGAAGCTTCCTGATGGGAGAGACTGACTGTGGGGAAAACTCAGTCTTGGCGTCACCGACTTGATGGACGTGAGTTTGAGTAAACTCTGGGAGTTGGTGATGGCCAGGGATGCCTGGGTGTTGCAGTCCATGGAGTCACAAAGAGTTGGACACGACTGAGCGACTGAGCTGACTTGATTCCTCCACTTACTATGTGATATTTAACCTTCTCCAGGGCAAGCATCTCTCTGTTGTATCCACAGCAACTAGAGCAAGTCGTGGAATAGAGTTCAAGAAAAATGTCCTGAATGGACAAATAACTATGGTTGTCCAATGGTCATTTCTGCAGTTATGGACACATTCCACATCAGTGTTGCCCACGATGGTACCAGGACGGTTTTCACAGAACAAGAACAAAGGCTTTAAAAATTTGTATGAACACCAAAAAAAGACCCCAAACAGCCAAAGCAATCTTGAGAACGAAAAAAGGAGCTGGAGGAATAGGGCTTCCTGACTTCAGACTATACTATAAAGCTACAGCCATCAAGACAATATGGTACTGGCAGATAAACACAAACATAGACCAATGGCTCAGAATAGAAAGCCCTGAGGATAACCCGTGAATCTACAGTTACTTAACCTATCACAATGGAAGCAAGAATGTGCAATGGAGAATTGAGTCTCTTTAACAACTGGTGCTGGGAAAACTGGACAGCTACTCATAAACAAAATTAGAACACTTCCCAACACACACACAGAAATAAACTAAAAGTGGGTTAAAGACCCAAATGTCAGATCGGAGACTATAAAACTCCTAGAGGAAAACATAGTCAGGACTGTCTTTGAGATAAGTCACAGCAATATTTTCTGGATCCATCTCCTAGAGTAATGGAAATAAAACCCATAATGAACAAATTGGACCCCTAACTAAGCTTACCGTGGGATTTCTTTGGAAGGAATGATGCTAAAGCTGAAACTCCAGTACTTTGGCCACCTCATGCGAAGAGTTGACTCCTTGGAAAAGACTTTGATGCTGGGAGGGATTGGGGGCAGGAAAAGAAGGGGACGACCGAGGATGAGATGGCTGGATGGCATCGCTGACTCGATGGACGCGAGTCTGAGTGAACTCCAGAGGTTGGTGATGGACAGGGAAGCCTGGAATGCTTGTGATTCATGGGGTAGCAAAGAGTCGGACACGACTGAGCGACTGAACTGAACTGAACTGAACTAAGCTTAAAAGGTTTTTAACAGCAAAGGAAACCATCAACAAAATGAAAGGAGAACCTACTGAATGGGAGGAGAGGTTTTCAAATGATATGACTGATGAGGGATTATGTGTGTGTGTTAGCCGCTCAGTTGTATCTGATTCCTTGTGACCCCATAGACTGTAGCCTGCCACGGTCCACTGTCCTTGGAATTCTTCAGGCAAGAATACTGGAGTGGGTTGCCATTCGCTTCTCCAGGGGGTCTTCCCGATCCAGGGATCGAACCCAGGTGCCCTGCAGTGTAGGTGGATTCTTTACCATCTAAGCCACCAGGTTAATAACCAACATATATAAACAGCTCATTCAACTCAACATCAAAAAAAAAGCAATCAGATTAAAAAATGGAATGAAGAACATTTTCCAAAGAGGAACTGAAGATCACCAAAAAGCATATGAAAAGATGCCGTTCATTGCTGCTGCTAAGTCGTTTCAGTCGTGTCCGACTCTGTGCAATCCCATAGAGGGCAGCCTACCAGGCTCCCCCATCCCTGGGATTCTCCAGGCAAGAACACTGGAGTGGGTTGCCATTTCCTTCTCCAATGCATGAAAGGGAAAAGTGAAAGTGAAATCGCTCAGTCGAGTCTGACCCTCAGCGACTCCATGGACTGCAGCCTTCCAGGCTCCTCCATCCATGGGATTTTCGAGGCAAGAGTACTGGAGTGGGGTGCCATTGCCTTCTCCGTGCTGTTCATTAGGTAAATGCAAATTAAGACTACAACGTGTTATCTATGGAAAAGTAGGTGAAAGTGAAGTTGCTCAGTCGTGTCCGACTCTTTGCAACCCCATGGACTGTAGCCTATTAGGCTCCTCTGTCCATGAGATTTTCCAGGCAAGAGTACTGGAGTGGGTTGCCATTTCCTTTTCCAGGGGATCTTCCCCACCCAGGGGATCCAACCAGGGTCTCCCACATTGCAAGCAGAGAATTTTACTGTATGAGCCACCAGGGAAGTTCATCTGTGGAAAGTTCAGTTCAGTTCAGTCGCTCAGTCGTGTCCGACTCTTTGCGACTCCATGAATCACAGCACACCAAGCCTCCCTGTCCATCACCATCTCCTGGAGTTCACTCAGACTCACGTCCATCGAGTCAGTGATGCCATCCAGCCATCTCATCCTTGGTCGTCCCCTTCTCCTCCTGCCCCCAATCCCTCCCAGCATCAGAGTCTTTTCCAATGAGTTAACCCTTCGCATGAGGTGGCCAAAGTCTGTGGAAAACTGTTTCTAAAAATAGAACTTCCACATGACCCAGCTGTTTCATTCTGGATTATATATCCAAAAAAAAAAAAAAAAAAAAAAAGAAAGAAAAACCAAAAGAAAACCACTAGCTTGAAAAGGTACATGTACCCCGATGTTTACAAGTAGCGCTGTTTGCAAGAGCCAAGATATGGAAGCCAGCTAGATATCCACCGATGAACAGATAAGGAAGTTGTGGTACACATATACAACGGGATACTACCCAGCCATAAAAAGGATGAAAGCTTGCCATTTGCAGCCCTGTGAATGGACTTGGGGGGGCATTAGGCTAAGTGACGTCAGACAGAGAAAGACAAGTACCATATGATATCACTTACAGGTGAAATTGAAAACGTATAACCAATCAGTGAATATAGCAAAAAAAAAAAAAAAAGACTCACATATACAGAGCACAAACAAGTGGTTACCAGTGGGGTGACGGAAGGAGGAGGGATAAGGGATTAAAAGCGTATATGGGCAAGGGATTAAAAGGTACAAGCTGTTAGGTGTAAAATATGCTACACGGATGTAATGTAGAAGGCGGAGAATATAGCCAATATTTGATAATAACTATGAATGGAGTATAACCTTTAAAAATTCTCAGTCACTAAATTGTACACCTGCAACTTATGCAACTATGAAAGTGACCTGCAACTTATGCAATATTGAACAGAAACTATGAAAGTGAAAATGAAAGTTGCTCAGTCGTGTCTGACTCTCTGTGACCCCAGGGACTATACAGCCCGTGGAATTCTGCAGGCCAGAATACTGCAGTGGGTAGCTGCTCCCTTCTCCAGGGGATCTTCCCAACCCAGGGATCGAACCCTAGTCCCCCCCCGCCCATTGCAGGCCGTTTCTTTACCAGCTGAGCCACCAGGGAAGCCCAATTGAACAGCAACTATAATTCAATTAACACTAAAAATAAAAACAGTTCTAGCCATTAAAAGCCAATACGGTAGCGACTAGTCACATCTGGTGATGGAGTCCTTTAAACACGAGAGATATAAGGGAGGAACCGTGCTTTAATCTAAGTAAACGGAACTTAACTGACCGCTTGCAATTGCTGGTGATCGTGATGTCCAGGGCAGAGCTAGGAGTTTACACTTGGTATTTTTAACACAAGAATGAAGTTTTCATCTTCATTTCCAGCAACTACTCTATGTACATTCAGTTCTCTCATTAAAAAGTCTTGCCAGAAAAAGCTAAGGACAACCAAGATTTTACTTTACTACTATTCATTAACCCTGTTTGTTGTTCACTGAGTCCCTAAGCCCTGTCCAAGTCTTTGGACCCCATGGCTCCTCTGTCCATGGAAATCTCCAGGCAAGAATACTGCAGTGGGTGGCCATTTCCTTCTCCAGGGGATCTTCCTGATCCAGGGATTGAACCCACATCTCCAACACAGCAGGGGAATTCTTTCTCATCTAAGCCACCAGGGGAATTGTGTTTGTTACCATACAGAAATTCTGATGAATCCAAGTTTCATTGGTGACATGTTCATATTGCCTTAGGTGCAAAGATCATCCCACTTTAAGATCACGAATTCTCCCACCCTTCCTTCTGGTACATTTTGCAGTTTCACTGTTTTATGTTTAAATCACAGAGTCCAGTTGGAATTTATCCTCATCTATGTGTTAGCTGGGAGAAGGCAATGGCACCCCACTCCAGTACTCTTGCCTCGAAAATCCCGTGGATGGAGGAGCCTGGAAGGCTGCAGTACATGTCCCTGAGGGTCGGACACGACTGAGCGACTTTACTTTCCCTTTTCCCTTTCATGCATTGGAGAAGGAAATGGCAACCCACTCCAGTGTTCTTGCCTGGAGAATCCCAGGGACGAGGGAGCCTGGTGGGCTGCCGGCTATGGGGTCGTACAGAGTCGGACACGACTGAAGCAACTTAGCAACAGCAGCAATGTGTTAGTTGTGTGACGTAGGTCGTTTTCAATTTTTCCATGTGGCTAAGAAAACATCCTGATACGTTTTTCAAAGTTATCTGTTTTCATGGATTTGCTAGCCATTGGCATCCAAAATCCCTAAAGGCGCTTTGGCTTCTATCCGAACTCTCAGATCTGATCCATTGGCCTGTGTCTGTGTCTTTCTGACGGTGTCGTGTTTTATAATTGAGACTATGATATACTAGAATACTACTTTGAAGGCTTTCAATCGTTCTCTTTTCTCTTATGTTTCAAAAGGTTTTCTAGCTGTGCCTTGTTCATGTTTTGCCATATGCTCTTCTAATTGGCTGCTGCTTCTTTATATGAAAGTCATTTATTTTTATACATGATTTTGAATCCCACTTTGAATTCCCAAATGGCAAGCAAGGAAGACAACATTGGCATTCGTCTCACAAGCACAGGGCCAAATTCCTCACTCCCCGAGCAGCTCCTAGAAAGTCATCATGACAAGAGCCACAAGCGATAGCGGGTCAAGGATGTGAACTCACAGTTCATAGAATAAAAAAAGGAAGTAAGATGGATTTCGAACAAGAGCAGGGATACTTGCTACAATAATACAGTTACTGAGCAAGCTGTATTACAAGTACAGTGAGATTCTACTTTTAAAAAACTTATTTCAATTGCAGGATAATTACTTTGCAATATTGTAACAGTTTTTGCCATACATCAACATGAACTGGCCATTTGTATATGTGTTCCCCTCCCCCATTCGGAACCCTCTCCCACCACCCTCCCCACCCCATCCCTGTAGGTTGTCCCAGAGCACCGACTCTGGACGCCCTGCTTCACGCATCGAACTTGCATTGGTCATCAAATTCCATTTTTACCCTCTTCCATGGAGAGGAGAGAGAGATGGGTGAAGAGAAGGGGAGACAGCAAACGTTATGGCCAACCCAGACAGCATATTCAAAAGCAGAGACATTCCTTTGCCAACAAAGGTCAGTCTAGTCAAGGCTATGGTTTTTCCAGTAGTCATGTGTGGATGTGAGAGCTGGATTATAAAGAAAGCTGAGCTCTGAAGAATTGATGCTTTTGAACTGTGGTGTTGGAGAAGACTCTTGAGAGTCCCTTGGACTGCAAGGTGATCCAACCAGTCCATCCTAAAGGAGATCAGTCCTGGGTGTTCTTTGGAAGGACTGATGCTAAAGCTGAAACTCCAATATTTTGGCCACCTGATGCAAAGAGTTGACTCATTGGAAAAGACCTTGATGCTGGGAAAGATCGAGGGCAGGAGGAGAAGGGGATGACAGAGGATGAGATGGCTGGATGGCATCACCGACTCGATGGACATGAGTTTGTGTCAACTCCGGGAGTGGGTGATGGACAGGGAGGCCTGGCGTGCTGCAGTCCATGGAGTCACAAAGAGTTGGACACGACTGAGGGCCTGAACTGAACTGAGAGTCATTCTGATGGATCCCTCAGTCCCTTCTAGCCTTAATCCAGGGGGAGGGCTGTCTTTCTCATTTTACCGGCACCCAACTTTTCAGTGGAAAATACAAGATAAACTGCTAAACACACAACTCAAGAAGCATATTCCATGTGCAGTGACAAGTGCCTGGAGGCTGGCTTTGCAGCTATGGACACCTCCGCCCCTTTAAGTTGCAATTTCTGGGCAAGGACAACCTACTTAGATGACTTTTTCAGGGACATGCCCCATATTCCTATCTCTTGATGCTGCGATGAGAAAGAGAACCAAGCATGCTCTATATAGGAAAGCTGGGTATTTTCTTAGCCACTTAGCACTTTCAAGATGATGGCAAGTGTTTTCTTGCCTCATTTCTACCACTGCATTGAGCTCACAGGATCAGATGAAGTATGGTAATAGAGAGGGGAGACCATGCTGGAAGCAAGGGAACCATGTAGAACTGTGTCACCATTGGGTAGAGAAGCTGAGTACTTGGGGAAGGGTAGCCAGATGATTAACAAAAGAAGACTCTTTCTTTGCCCGTCCAGAGGTTTAAACAAATAGGAATGACAGCAATGATAAACATCAGTAAGAAAAGAGGAGAGTGAAAAAGCTGGCTTAAAACTCAACATTCAAACGACTAACATCATGGCATCCTGTACCATCACTTTGTGGCAAATAGAAGGGGAAAAGTGAAGGCAGTGACAGATTTTATTTTCTTGGGTTCCAAAATCATTGTGGATGATGACTGCAGCCATGAAATTAAAAGATGCTTACTCCTTGGGAAAAAAAGCTATGCCAAACCTGTAAAGCATATTAAAAAGCAGAGACATCACTTTGTTGACAGAGGTGTGTATAGTCAAAGCTATGGTTTTTCTAGCAATTATGTAGGGATGTGAGAGTTGGACCATGAAGGCTGAGCACTGAAGAACTGATGCTTTTGAGCTTTGGTGTTGGAGAAGACTCTTGAGAGTCCCTTGGACTGCAAGCAGATCCAACCAGTCCATCCTAAAGGAAATCAACCCTGGAGATTCATAGGAAGGACTGATGCTGAAGCTGAAGCTACAATACTTTGGCCACCTGAAGCGAAGAGCTGACTCACTGGAAAAGACCCTGATGCCGGGAATGGTTGAAGGCAGGAGGAGAAACGGGTGACAGAGGATGAGATGGTTGGATGGCATCACGGACATGAAGGACATGAGTTAGAACAAACTCCGGGAGATAGTAGACAGCAGAGGAGCCTGGCGTGCTGCAGTCCACGAGGCTGCAGAGTTGGACATGAAGTGAGGTGAAGCGATGTCGCTCAGTCGTGTCCGACTGTTTGCGACCCCATGGACATTAGGCTCCTCCGACCATGGGATTTTCTAGGCAAGAGTACTGGAGTGGGTGGCCACTTCTTTCTCCAAGTTGGACAAGGCTTGCCCACTAAACAACAACAGAAGATAAAGGCACATAATCATGATACCCCCACAGTCTCATGGGGTTTGACTCAGGCTTTGATATGATAGAGAACCCAGATGTAAAACACAGACTCAAGTGGCAGAAACACATTCCTGAGACCTGTACCATCCAATATGGTGGCCACTCATCACACTAGGCTGAGAAGCACTCAAAATATGGTGAGTCTGAACTAAAGTGGGTTGTAAAGACCAAATACACAGTGATTTCAAATTTATGCAAAACATCAGCTCAGTGTACTTCAAATAGTGATTACCTAAGGGGACATGATAATACCTTGGGTACACTGGATTAAATAAAGTATGCTATCTAAGTCAATGTCACCTATGGCTTCTAGAAAATTCTAAATTACACGTGTGAATTGTATGACCTTTCCATTGAGCAAATATTGTATGACATCACTTATATGAAGAATCAAAAAAAATGATAAAATGAACATTTTAAAAAACGGATACAGACTCACAGACGTAGAGAAGAAATTTATGGTTACCAATGGGGAAGGATGGGAGGAAGGGATAGTTAGGGAGTTTGGGATGGACATGGACACACTGCTATATTTAACATAGAGAGCCAGCAAGGACCTGCTGGACAGCACGGGGAACTCTTACTCTGTAATAACCTTATGGTTCCCAGGGGAAGGATGGGGGGAGGGATAGTCAGGGACTTCGGGATGGACATGGACACACTGCTGTATTTAACATGGAGAATCAGCAAGGACCTGCTGGACAGCACAGGGAACTCTGCTCAGTACTCTGTAATAACCTTATGGTTCCCAGGGGGGAAGGATGGGGGAAGGGATAGTTGGGGAGTTTGGGATGGACATGGACACACAGCTGTATTTAACATGGAGAACCAACAAGGACCTACTGTGTAGCGCACGGAAGTCTGCTCAGTGTTATATAACAACCTAAGTGGGGAAAGAATTAGGAACAGAATAGATACATGTATACTTATAACTGAATCACTTTTCTGTACATCTGACACACAGCATTGTTAATTACCTATATGCCAATATAAAATAAAAAGTTAAACTCAATTTAAAAGAATCAGTCCCCTATCTTATCTATTTATTTACGTACAGCTACTAGAAAATTTAACATCACACATGTACCCTGTATGACATGACCATTGGACAGCACTGTTCAATGGGACCCACACTGATTAATGCACTTCTCCCTTCAGCTTGCTTAGTCCTGGCTTTGCCCCAGCTCATTTGGGGCAGGAACATAGTCTGGGACCCCTTGGGGGGACTTTATTCCCTGAGTGCCTCCTCGTCAGTGGGCTCCCTGTTCACCCTTTGGCTCTTAAAGCCCTGCGTTTGCTCTCCATAACAAAAGCGTTCTTCTGCATTCCCCGAATTTATACCTCTTTACTGAATCACGTGCTACTTCCCCCTTCCCGCATAAAACATCTCGCTTGTACTGAATACTCAGTCTCCAGCATGCTTTTACCATCCACAGGACTTACCATCTTGGGAATGGGAATACAGGTGTTCTAACATCTCTCCATCTCTTTTCTCAATTAAGAAGACTTAGCTCTCAAGACAGACTGGTGCCCCCAGAAAAAAAAATTCCTCCTAAAGCTTTTTTTTTTTTTCCCTGTTTGAGAAAGATTTGCTCATTACTGTGTGACATGTTGCCAGCTTTCCACTTTTTATCAATATTGGCCTCAGTCCAATGAGATTCTTCTGTAAATAAAATTTTCTCCGAAACACAGCCGACAGTGACTTACCATTTTGGCAGAACTGTCATGGATTCGTTCAAGGAGACTTTAGAAAACATTTTTTTTTTTCAACTTCTGCTAAACCTAGAAATTGTGGGAAATGATAGGTTTTGACATTTTAGCATCTCTATACATGCAATCGGAACCTCTACTTGGCCAGACACGACCAATAGAAGTGTTTTGTTTTCATCTCCTGTTGAAATGTGGATCTTAATTTAAATGTTTCGTCTGGAAGTCACCTGCCTGAGGTAGAACATCAGTGCGAGGCTTTGCTTTGCAAGTGGTCTTCTTTCAAACACAATCAGCTGGAACACCACAGGGTAGCAGTCTGAGAAAGCAGTCAGCTGCACGTGGTGTCAGAGCAGACATCATAGAACTTTCTCAATCACGGCTACAATCACACCACCACAAGGCTCCCACATGTACGATGTCTTTGTCAGCTTGGATTGCCATTAAAAAGAGGGAGGGGGGAGTTTGAGCCATAGATGCTTATCCTCTTATTTGGAGGATGCAGTTCCAAGATCGTGGCATGGTTAGGTTTAGCTCCTGGTGAGTCTCTCTTCTTGGTTTGCACAGCTGTGAACTCACTGTGTCCTCATGAGGAAGAAAGAGAAACCATTCTGGTCTCTTCCCCTTTTCATAAGGACACTAATCCCATCCCGGGGACCACCCCCCCATGACCTCATCTGAACCTAATTAAAACCCAAACGTCCCACCTCTAAATACCATTGATTGGTGGTTAAGACTTCAACATAGGAATCTCGGGGAGGGAGACACAAACATTCACTCCACAGAACCAGGAAAAGTGAGTGAAGATGAGCATTTCTAGCTTTATGTTATTTGCTCAGTGAGAGTCTGAATAACGCTCGCTCCCAAAATGGGCATGTGCTTTTCCCCAGAATCTGAAAACCCATCACCTTACATAAGAAAAGGGACTCTGGAGATGTGATTAAGCTAACAATCTCAGGATGGGGAAATTTTCCTCGAGCATGTGGGTGGGTCTTTATAAACAGGACTCATGGGGTCAGAAAAAGAGATGTGATGACTGCAATGATTCAGGGCCCTGAGCTGAGCAATGCCAGCACATTAAAAAAAAATACCAAAAGGAATCGTTGCTGTTCAGTCGCTCAGTCGTGTCCGACTCTGCGACCCCACGGACTGCAATCACACCCAGCTTCCCTGTCCTTCACTATGTCCCGGAGTTGGCTCAAACTCATGTCCACTGAGTCGATGCTGCCATCCAACCATCTCATCACCAAAGGTAATAGGCTGTGCAAGGTATTTTAAAGTAAAGGCGTAAACCAGGGATGGAGTGCTCGTTATGGGTAGAACAGGTGGGAAGCAGAGAGTCAAAGCAGAAATAAGAAAGAAGAGGACTTCCCTGGTGGGACAGGGGATGAGACTCTGCCTGCCGATTCCGGGGACGTGGGTTCAATCCCCAGTCTGGGGAGATTCCACACGCAGTAAAGCAATGAAGTCCACATGTGACAACTACTGAAGCCCACTTACCCTAGAACGTGTGCTCTGCTACAAGAAAAGCCACCACCACGAGACACCTGCACACCACAATGAAGGGGAGGCCTTGCTCATCACAGCTAGAGAAAGCCCACGCGGAGCCACAAAGCCCCAGCACAGCCAAAAATAAATAAATACTTTATAAAAAAAAAAAAAAGAAAGAAAAGACAAATTTGTTTTAGGAAAATTGATAGTCCAGATGGACAGAGGGGACAGAGGGGACAGAGGGGACAGAGGGGAAAGAGCAAATACAAAGACGATCTTGTTGAAAGAACTCTGGAGACAAGACGTGGTACTTGATGATGGGAGGTCCTGAAGTATCAGTTCTTCGTGTACTGAAGGGAAGCATGCATGCTGAGTCACTTCAGTCGTGTCTGTCTCTTTGTGACCCCAGGGACTGTAGCACCCCCCCCGCCCCTGCCCAGGGCTCTTCTGTCCATGGGGGTTCTCCAGGCAAAGACACTGGAGTGGGTTGCTATGCCCTTCTCCAGGGCATCTTCCCAAGCCAGAGATCCAACCCGTGTCTCTTACGTCTCCTGCATTGGTAGGCAGGTTCTTTACCAGTAGCACCACCTGGGAAGCTCAGATTAAAAATAAGTGAAAGTGAAAGTCGCTCAGTTTGTCCGATTCTTTGGGACCCCATGGACTATACAGTCCATGGAATTCTCCAGACCAGAATACTGGAGTGGGTAGCCATTCTGTTCTCCAGGGGATCTTCCCAACTCAGGGATTAAACCCCGGTCTCCTGTGTTACAGGCAGACTCTTTACCAGCTGAACCACAAGGGAAGCCCAAGAATACTGGAGTGGGTTGTCATTTCCTTCTCCAAGAAATAAGGATATTAGCATACTAAGCTGCTTCAGTTCTGTCCAACTCTTTACAACCGCATGGACTGTAGCCCCCCTCCTCTGCCCAGGAGGTTCTCCAGGCAAGAATACTGGAGTGGATGTCCATGCCCTCCTCCAGGGGAGTCTTCCTGACCCAGGCATGAATTGAACCCATGTCTCTTATGTGTCCTGCATTGGTAGGCGGGTTCTTTACTAGTAGCGCCACCTGGGAAGCCCAGATTAAAAATAAGTGAAAGTGAGTTTACTGAAAGATAAGCTCAGTTTGTCCGATTCTTTGGGACCCCAGGGACTAAACAGTCCATGGAATTCTCCAGGCCAGAATACTGGAGTGGGTAGCCATTCCCTTCTCCAGGGGATCTTCTCAACTCAGGGATTGAACCCAGGTCTCCTGGGTTGCAGCCGGACTCTTTACCAGCTGAGCCACAAGAGAAGCCCAAGAATCCCGGAGTGGGTAACCTATCCCTTCTCCAGCGGATCTTCCAGACCCAGGAATTGAACCAGGGTCTCCTGCATTGAAGTCGGATTCTTTACCAACTGAGCTCTTAAGGAAGCCGTGTACAATAAATGCAATGTGCTTCAATCACCCGGAAACCAACCCCCACCCCTCACCACGCCTGTTCTGTGGAAAAACTGTCTTTCACCAAATCAGTCCCTGGGCACCAAAAAGGTTGGGGACAGCTGACCTGGTGTATAACTGCAATCACTGTGAGGTTCTGAGTATCTCAGCATATAACTGGGACACGCAGAAATGCAGTTCACACGGCAGAGAACCATTACTACGACATTCCAAATCTGGTAGCAAGCACTCACCAGCACGGATGTGTGTGAGGCCTGCAGCTTCTTTCATGCCAGGGAGTACTTGGCGCCTGCCATCAGCCACATGAAGAGGAAGCAGGGGAAGCAGACGCTGACAGCCTTATAGCAGTCTCCTAAAATTAGAGCCACGCTCCAGGCAAGAGACAGATCATTCTTGCCTTAGAGTAAATACAGCTCAGGCTTCCCTGCACGGACCAGGGCACGTGTGAAAACAAGCAGGCTTTGGACACGCGGACTTTTTTATCCTTCAGGGCAAAATCTGATCTCAAGATTAGCATTTATATGTGTTTGGAAAAAGGGAAAAATAAGTAAATAAACTCATGTTTCTATTAGCTCAAAGGTGTTTGTGAAAGTGAAAGTCATTCAGTTGTGTCTGACTCTTTGTGACCCCATGGACTATACAGTCCATGGAATTCTCCAGGCCAGAATACTGGAGTGGGTAGCCTCTCCCTTCTCCAGGGGAATCTCCCCAACCCAGGGACTGAACCCAGGTCTCCTGCATTTCGGGTGGATTTTCTAGCAGCTGAGACACCAAGGAAGCCCCAAAGGTGTTTTTGGTTGACTTTTTAAAAAAACCTTTCAGGAACCTCTCTGGTGGTCCAGTGATTAAGATTTGGCCTTCCACTGCAGGGGGTGTGGGTTGGGTCCCTGGACGGGCAGATAAGATCCCACATGCCTTGAGGCCAAAAAATCAAAATAGACAACAGAAGGCTTATTGCAAGAAATTCAATAAAGACTTTAAAAATGATTGCATGCTTGGGGCTGTTGCACGGGGATGACCCAGAGGGATATTGTGGGGAGGGAGGTGGGAGGGGGGTTCATGTTTGGGATCGCATGTATACCCGTGGTGGATTCATGTCAATGTATGGCAAAACCAATACAGTATTGTAAAGTAAAATAAAGTAAAAATAAAAAATTTAAAAAGAAAAAAACTTGCTTTAGAAAAAAAAAATGATCCACGTTAAAAAAAAATTTTTTTAATAAAAAAACAAAAACTAAGTCTTCAGAAAGAGGTCATTGATGTGGATTATTCCTTTATTTTTTTTGATTGTAGTGAAAGCAAATAGATGTTAGGATAAATATATCTCTGTGTGAGGGTATTAAACCAAACACACGTCAATAACAAAACAAATGGCCTGGTTGAGTTAAGAGCATGGAAAATGGTGGTTTTAAGAAATTACCATGTAGGGTTGGAGACAATGGGTTCTGACGGCTGACTAGCATTGGGACCTGAATGCCATAGCCAGACACGTACATTTTTTTTTTTCAACTTTAGAAATGATTTCTTTCCCTCCCACACATGTATGAGTCTTTGTATTCTGTACTGAAGATTAAGAACTAAACGTTTTACTTTTATGTCCCTCCCATGGGGTACTTTTAAATTAACTTGGTCTCCAACTATTATATTTATTTTAATCCTCTGAGTTTGTTTTTCTCCAACCATAAAGCCTACAGCTTACCACCGTACTGTCAGATGCTGCTGAATGCTCAGAAGATGGAGGCATTATCTTACCCAGCAAATGGATTTGCTTGTGCCTAAGATAAGTGATTAGGTTTGTAAGCTTTTACAACAACTTGTTAGACTTTCCTTAGGAAATCTCAGGGATTTTTTTTTTTTCTTGTTCATTTTCAAATAGTGTGGAAGGATGGGTATTAAGTATTAGAATTTTAGACCTATGATCTCTTGAACTTCGGTGTTTTTTTTTTTTTTTTTTGAACTTAGGTTTTTAAGACCAAGACCCAAGTAGGTGTTTTACAGGGAATATAAAACCAGGGTCTTGGGCTTCCTAGGTGTCTTCGTGGTGAAAAATCCGCCTGCAATGCAGGAGACCACAGGTTCAACCCCTAGGTCAGGAAGATACCCTGGAGAAGGAAATGGCAACCCAGTGCAGTATTCTGGCTGGGAATAATTTAATGGAGAGAGAAGCCTGGAAGGCTACAGTCCACAGGGTCCCAAAAGAGTAGGACAGGACTTAGGGACTAAACACACACACACATGCACACACACACACGCACACACACACACACACACACACACACCACATTTAAAAGGCAGAGACCCAATCCATAGGACCAAGCTCACTAGACCTGCAGTATCCAATACGGTGGCCACTCATAACACCAGTAAAGCGCTGGAAACCTGGCCGGTCAAAACTGAGGGGGGTTGAAAGGACTAAAGGCGTACTGATGACAAATTATGCCAATTATCTGTTCACTACACTTAGAATATGGATTAACTAAAGGGAAATGACTGCTTCCCAGGTGGCGCCGGTGGTAAAAGAACCTGCCTGCCAATGCAGGAGACATAAGAGACGCAGGTTCTATCCCTGGCTCGGGAAGATCCCCTGCAGGAGGGCATGGCAACCCACTCCAGTATTCTTGCCTGGAGAATCCCATGGGCAGAGGAGCCTGGTGGGCCACAGTCTATGGGGTCGGAGAGTCAGAAATGACTGAGCAACTAGCACTTTTCTTTCCTATTTATGTAGGAATTTTTTTTTTTTGCTGGAAGAAAGAATGCAAAGCGTACCATGATTCATCACTTGCATTCCTCAAGAAGTACAGTATCATGCTTAGGGATTCTATGACATGATGCTGTCCTGGCGACTAAGGGTGGTCTGTAATAAACCTGTACATTTCTGCTGTTTCTCCTATAATCACTGTAGACCCACACGTGCAGTCACAAAGAAAATCAACAGGGCTGTATGAAGTATGTTTCCTACATCTTTATTTTTCACGTAAAAATCTCATCTGGGGAATCCGTATGTGTGAGATGTAGGGAGTTGTAAAACTCTGTGAAAAGCTGCCTCTCAATGCTGTTTCCAC
The DNA here is from genome assembly GCF_032405125.1 of Capricornis sumatraensis. Classification (NCBI taxonomy): domain Eukaryota; kingdom Metazoa; phylum Chordata; class Mammalia; order Artiodactyla; family Bovidae; genus Capricornis; species Capricornis sumatraensis. Next base: position 145,850,046 of record NC_091092.1, on the reverse strand, counting down.
TTCTGTTCCTCCAAAAAGCTGTTATCTTCTCAAATAACTGTGCATCTCAGCAATGGTAAATTATAACGGCTTAGCCTGTACCAGAAGAAGAACAGTCTAGAAGTATGATTCATTCTGACAGGGATGGCAGGTCATCCTTAGAAACACGGTGTCTATTTGTAAACAGCAACTCCTGGATGCAAGCCATCCCCTCAGGAATCTGTCAGCATGATGGTCCCTGTATTAAATAAGCATCAGATTTTTGTAGAAGATATAAATGCTTTAGGCAAATTCCTATAGTATGGTGAATAAGTAATATCTTCAAGGTATTCAACAACCATGACTGGGTATTTTTTGTTTCTTTTGGTGGGGTAAGATTAAAAAAAAAAACGAATTATTGAAAAATACGAATAGGTTAAGTGGAAGAGAAAATGGCAACCCACTCCACTATTCTTGAAGAATCCCATGAACAGAGGAGCCTGTCGGCCTAGAGTCCATGGAGTCACAAAGAGATGGACACGACTGAGCATGCACGTTTTCAAGAATAGGCTAAATGAACCCTCCAAAAGGAAAGCCTCTGATTGAATCATAAAGCAAAGCTCAATTAGTAACTGGTATATGAAATACATCTTTTTATGAAAATTAAAAAGAAAAAGTCTTCAGGTCCTTTACTAGAAAGAGAAGCAGAAACCCTTGTTCACTCTTCTGCTTGACGTTACAAGGTATCTGCCTTAAGAGAGTTTAAAATTAGGAAAGTAGCCAATAAATAATGGAAGAATTTCTCTCTATGGTGATGGGGCTTGAAGTTGGGTTTTGCATCAGCCAACTAGACGTGAGTTTCATCATTCACGCTTCTTTATCTTCCTGTCCTGAAGTTGGAGACGGGAGGAAAGTGAACACCACAAAGCCACACCATACTGAGCTGGGTGGCCCATCCGCAGCAGGCTGCCATCCACACACGGAGTGTATCCTGGGCCCTGTCCCATGTCTTGGCCTACCCACTAGGTGAAGGATGGAGCCAGGCTAATGGTGATAGATGGCATGGGTGAAACAGCGCCAGCATCTCAACAGAATATGGCAAATAACCATGGCATGTCTACTGTGTGCCAAGCTGTGTCATAGACACAGTGGGATAGTCAAAGATGGCCAGACACTGATTATGTCCTCAAGATGCTTTTCACTATGGAAGCCAGTAGGGAGGTTCCTTAAAAAAACAAAACTAGAAAATAGAGTTACCATATGACTCAGCAATTCCTGTCTTGTGCGTATATCTGGAAATAAATAAACCCATATCTGTTCAGTCGGTCAGTCATGTCTGACTCTTTGCGACCCCATGAACCGCAGCACGCCAGGCCTCCCTGTCCATCACCAACTCCCGGAGTTTACCCAAACCCATGTCCATTGGGTCGGTGATGCCATCCAACCATCTCATCCTCTGTTGTCCCCTTCTCCTCCTGCCTTCCTTCTTTCCCAGCATCAGGGTCTTTTCCAATGAGTCAGTTCTCTGCATCAGGTGGCCAAAGGATTGGAGTTTCAGCTTCAGCATCAGTCCTTCCAATGAATATTCAGGACTGATCTCCTTTAGGATGGACTGCTTGGATTTCCTTGCAGTCCAAGGGACTCTCAAGAGCCTTCTCCAACACCACCGTTCGAAAGTGTCAGTTCTTCAGTGCTCAGCGTTCCACATAAGCAGGAAAAGCTTCCAAATGACTGTCCCTAGAGTATGGCAGGGAGTCAGTCAGGACCCAAGGGGGAACAGTGTGTATCACAGACGACTTGAATAGAGGGGATTTGTAACACAGGAAGGATGGGGAGGAACCTCAGGGACTAGTAACAAGAGAACGCCGTGAGCACCCTGAGGCTGGCGGGTCAAAGGTAAGGAGAGGTGCTGGTGATACCAGTGGAGGACACAGCCGTGGAAGGGGCAGGAGAAGTCTTAGAAAATACTCTGGATTCCCCCTGCCTCTTATCTCCTGTAGGAGGAAGCCTGGAGGCGCGGACTCCGGAAAATATCCCAACCTCCCTACGATGTACAACAGAGCAGGAGATGTAGGAGAGAGAACCCCATGGCAGACAAAGATACCCAGTGATTAACAAATACAGCATGATGGAAATTCAAAGTCGGAGGAGTCAGACAAAATGACAGAAAGGCTTCCGGGATGCTAGATGGTGGACATCTCTGTGTTCTTTATGAGAATAGTTTAGAAACATTTCATATCTTCTAAGAAGGCTAAAAGTAACTGTGACATTTTCCCCAAAGCAGACATAAGGATGGCCAGGAGGCACGTGAAAAGTTGCTCAACATGGCTACTCATCAGGGAAATGCAAATCAAACCACAGTGAGATGTCACCTCCCACCTGTCAGGATGGTTCTCATCAAAAACAACAGAAAGAACGAATGCTGGTGAGAACGTGGAGGAAAGGGAACCCTCCCACACGGTTGGTAGCAATGTAAGTTGGTCTAGTCACTATGGAAAACAGTAGGGAGAATCCTTTAAAAATCTAGAAAACAAAGCTACTGTTCAGTTCAGTTCAGTTCAGTCGCTCAGTCGTGTCCGACTCTTTGCAACCCCATGAATTGCAGCACGCCAGGTCTCCCTGTCCATCACCCACTCCTGGAGTTTACTCACACTCATGTCCATTGAGTAGTGATGCCATCCAGCCATCTCATCCTCTGTCGTCCCCTTCTGCTCCTGCCCCCAGTCCCTCCCAGCATCAGAGTCTTTCCCAATGTGTCAACTCTTCGCATGAGGTGGCCAAAGTACTGGAGTTTCAGCTTTAGCATCATTCCTTCCAAAGAAATCCCAGGGCTGATCTCCTTCAGAATGGACTGGTTGGATCTCCTTGCAGTCCAAGGGACTCTCAAGAGTCTTCTCCAACACCACAGTTCAAAAGCATCAGTTCTTCGGCGCTCAGCCTTCTTCACAGTCCAACTCTCACATCCATACATGACCACTGGAAAAACCATAGCCTTGACTAGACGGACCTTGGTCAGCAATTCCTCTCTTGCACATATATGTGGAAATAAATGAAAACCTTACTCCATAACGGACACGACTTTGAGCAAAACTCCAGTAGCTAGTGAAGGACAGGGAAGCTAGGCATGCTGCAGTCCATGGGGTCACAAAGAGAGTCACACACGACTGAGTAACTGAACCACAACAATCAACCAATTAGAAAAGATACACTCACCCCAATGTTCAGAGCAGCACTATTTACAATACCCAGGACATGGAAACCACCTAAGGGCCCAGGAGTGGAGGAATAAAGAAAATGTAGGGAATATATACCATGGAATGTGGCTCAGCCATAACAAGAATGAAATACTGCCATTTGCCACCACACGGATGGACTTGGAAGGCATTAGAGCTAAGTGAAGGTAGTCAGACAAAGACACGCTGTATGGTATCACTTATATGGGGAATCTAAAAAATACAATAAACTGATGAGCCATGGAAGGGCTCAGCAACAACAACGGAAAGCATACTCACAGACACACAGCACAAGTTAGTGGTTCCCAGTGGGGAGAGGAGAGATGGGAGGGGCCAAATACGGGGAGGAGGGTCAAAAGCATAAACTGTTAGGTATGAAATAAGCTACAAGGATATACCATCCAAGATGGGGAACATAGCCCATATTTTATAACAACTACGAGTGGACTAACGGAGAAGGCAATGGCACCCCACTCCAGTACTCTTGCCTGGAAAGTCCCATGGACGGAGGAGCCTGGTGGGCTGCAGTCCATGTGGTCATGAAGAGTCGGACACGACTGAGTGACTTCCCTTTCATTTCTCACTTTCATGCATTGGAGAAGGACATGGCAGCCCACTCCAGTGTTCTTGCCTGGAGAATCCCAGGGACGGGGGAGCCTGGTGGGCTGCTGTCTATGGGGTCACACAGAGTCAGACACGACTGAAGTGACTTAGCAGCAGCTGCATGAATGGACTGTAATCTGTAAAATCATGAATCACTATGTTGTACACTTGGAACTCATATATTACTACACAGCAACTATACTTCAATCAACTCCCCACCAAAAAACAGAGAAAAACAAACAAACAAAAAACCTATAAGTATATTTTATCTGAATCTAGGACCTATGAGCCTAAACATCCAGAAGGCATGTCTTAAGGACAATTATCCATCAGAGATATGTTTACCATCTAAAATGCTGACTTCTTGGTTTCCCTGCTCTAGCATTAAGCCTCTAGAGAAGGCAATGGCACTCCACTCCAGTACTCTTGCCTGGAGAATCCCATGGACGGAGGAGCCTGGTGGGCTGCAGTCCATGGGGTTGCTAGGAGTCAGACATGACTGAAGCGACTTAGCAGCAGCAGCAGCAGCAGCAGCAGCAGCATTAAGCCTCAGGTCATGGTCAAACGTCATTCATTCTGATGCAGCAAAAATGGTACCAGGTTGGATGAGATAAATGAGCTCCGTGGGTGGTTTTTATCTGCCATTTCGCTGAGTCTCCTCTTTCTGTCTGTCCAATTACTTAGGTTCTAAGCTACATCTACACTGTGGCATTTTGGTCTCCATAAATGGAAGAGATTTGTTGTGAGTAGCAATCAAAATAATTTAGCTTAGCTTTATGCTATTTTCCTTGTCTGAAAGGCTCAGCGTTCCACAATATTTCCATCAGGTGAAAAACATCTTGATGATAAAAAACCTGTCTGTTTTCTAGATCTGGGTTTGGCATGCCTTCTCTGGAATGACCTTGGGAATCAGCATTTTAGGCCTTATAGGAGGTATGGTCTCTGTTAGAATTAATCAACGGGGGCAGCATGGTGTGAAAGCTGCCATATGTGATATGTCAAGAAATGACTGTGGCTGTGTTCCAATAAAACTTTATTTATAAAAACAAGGTGCAGGCCACAGTTTGATGACCACTGATCTAGATCCCATCACTTCATGGGAAATAGATGGGAAAACAGTGGAAACAGTGTCAGACTTTGTTTTTTGGGGCTCCAAAATCACAGCAGATGGTGACTGCAGCCATGAAATTAAAAGACGCTTACTCCTTGGAAGAAAAGTTATGACCAACCTAGACAGTATATTCAAAAGCAGAGACATTACTTTGCCGACTAAGGTCCGTCTAGCCAAGGCTATGGTTTTTCCTGTGGTCATGCATGGATGTGAGAATTGGACTGTGAAGAAGGCTGAGCGCCGAAGAACTGATGCTTTTGAACGGTGGTGTTGGAGAAGACTCTTGAGAGTCCCTTGGACCACAAGGAGATCCAACCAGTCCATTCTGAAGGAGATCAGCCCTGGGTGTTCTTTGGAAGGAATGATGCTAAAGCTGAAACTCCAATACTTTGGCCACCTCATGCGAAGAGTTGACTCATTGGAAAAGACTCTGATGCTGGGAGGGATTGGGGGCAGGAGGAGAAGGGGACGACAGAGTGTGAGAAGGCTGGATGGCATCACTGACTCGATGGACGCGAGTCTGAGTGAACTCCAGGAGTTGGTGATGGACAGGGAGTCCTGGCTTGCTGCAATTCATGGGGTCGCAAAGAGTCGGACATGGCTGAGCAACTGAACTGAACTGAACTGAACTGATCTAGATGTTATTAATTAAGTGCCTATACATTTGCAGGTATATCTATTTTTGCAAATACCCTTGAGTAAGTCTTACTCGAATAAAAATAATAATAATAAGGGACTTCCCCGGTAGTCCAGTGGATAAAACTCTGTGTTCCTAACGCAGAGGAAAGGGGTTCAATCCCTGCACAAGGAACTAGATCCCACATGCAGCAACTAAGAGCAACTAAGATGTGCAACAGCTAAAAAAATCGTATTTTTAATAATTAAACAAAAGAAGATTAGCGACTGTTGTTGCTGTTCAGTTGCTAAGTAGTCGTGTCCAACTCTTAGAGATGATGTAGGTAATATATACAAAAGTCAATATAAGCAAAAGTCACATTGACTTTTAATGAAATCACTAGGGTTAAAAGAAGATACTTTCCATGGATTTCCACGGCTGTCCTTTCAGATTGTAAACTGTACTGGCACACTCTTTCATTGGCTTTGTTGCATTAAAATGTTGATTTTTTTTCTATTTTAAGTACATACATTTTACAAGGACATCAGTCAGTCATAAAAATGCACAGTGGAAATTAAGACTTAAAGAGAGCAACTGAGAATCTATTGTTAGTAAAGGTGAAAACTGGAATTGGACTGCGATCCACACACAAGAAGTTTCTGAGCCTATCATAAAAATACCGTTAGGCTAATTTTCGGACGCATTCTGTGCAAACAACAAGGTAAGATGCCCTCCGTAATTTCACAGTAAAGGATGGAAGCAAATATAATTCCATAGACAACTGTGATATTAACAAGTGTCCTTAATATGGACAGCGGGACCCCGAATGCCAGGATGGATATGTGGGGAATTCATCACTCATTCAGTTTCCACTTTGGGGAAAATTAAGCAGATATCTGATCTCTGGCAGCTCTGGTCTGACACCCCCATCGACGGCAACACAATTACCTGCCGTTTCTGTTTGAGAATTATGTGTTTGGAAAGCTAGTTGGCTGGACTGTGTTTCATCACTTAGCAAGATCCAATACTCAATTCAATGAGCTGAAATTAACTGCCTCTCCCCAGCTGGTGAAAAAGCAAGCTTCCCAGACCATTTCTACAACAGCAAGGCAAATTAATTTATTTGCACACACTCCTGAGAATCTCACAGCCTCGCTACCCACCGAGGGCTTCCATCAACTGGAACCAGATTCTTTTCTCCTCCCTTGACTAGTTTTTAACTCAAAGGAACAATGAAGCTTGAGGGCAAAAGGGGCAGGGGGGCGATTAATCCAAGGAAGAGGTTAAAGCCAGCATTGTCTCAGACATCCTCAGAATTCCCCAGCAATCAGACATCTGGGTGCGGGAGAAGAGACAGGATACATTACTTGGGTTTTACTGATTTAAGGACTTTTTAAAGAAAACTGTCTGAAGATATTGTAAATGCTCTAACGTGTTCCTTAAGAACCCAGGTCTTACAACTGATAAAGGAAACGGCAGATTGACATTTTCTTTCCCACAATCTGAAAACTGAGGAGGCATAAATTACTGGGTTGATGTTTAATCAATTTTTTAAAAAGTCAATAGATGTGGGAACATGTAATTATCGAGTCCCTTCCAACATCCCACCAATGTGCAAAACATAAAGGTGAGTGTGGCTTATTCTGTTGGGGAAGAAGAATGGGGACAATGTTTTGTACACAACCATTAATTTTTTTTTTAATTTTACAATATGTTTGATTCACGTCTACAGCAATCTCAGAATGCTGGTGTAGTGATGCACTTTTTAGAGGTGAGAAAATGAAGGAGCCACACGGCCATATTGACTGAGTTATGATTCAGAGTCTGACTTGCTTGATTTGAGAAGCATTGTGATTTGCCTGATGTCATGTGGCTTCGAGGTGAAGGGGAACATGTGTGTGTGCGGTTGTGCAAATAGATGCATGCTATACAGTGTGCACACTCACGCACGCACACACACACACACACGCAGGGAAACGAAGCACAAGAGATGGTCAGTTGCACCAGATGGGGTGATATTGCTATCTTAGCTGGCTTTCAGCAACCTGATGGAGGGGAATCAATATAGAAATCAATTTACCCAAATCACAAGAAATAGAATATGAGGGTTTGGGGGCGCTGATAGAATAGACGGGGCAGGAGGTAACTCAAAGAATATGGACGTTTTTCTCGACCGGTATGGTTGGAACCAAGATCTGTGTTGAGATACAATCAGAGGTTTAAGTCTGCAAGGGGACAAGAATCTGAATTGTCAGCATAAAAGAACCAGGCTTCAGATGAGGACACTATTGGGAGGAATTACCACAATTACACCCGTGAATGTCTCCTTAAGATCTTCTAAGGGTAGGTTTCAGCCCACAGAAAATTTTACTTTTGTGCAAAATTATTCCTTAATGATGGCATTAGCAGAGAAAGAGCCATTCTTTAACAGCTAAATTTGAGAACTCACAAATGAAGAAAGTTGCACTAATATTATAGAGCAAAGAGGGCTTTGTACTAGTTGATGAAAGCCTTAGCTTAGATGTACCTGAAGAAAAAATTGCAGCCTAAATATATGAAGGGACTTCCCTGGGGGGAGGGTGCGGGGGGGTGGGGGGGGCTTCCACTGCAGAGGGGATGGGATTGATCTCTGATTAGGGACAAAGATCCTGTGTGCCACGTGTCATGGCTAAAAAGCAAAATAAAAAGAAGAAAAGAAAAGAAAGAAAGAAGTGGAAACAACTCCAACATGGAAATGAATTGTGGGAATCACAAGGCTTCTAGAAAGGAGGAGAATGTGTTTTCTCCACGAGCAAAACAACGGGCTTCTGCCTCAGGAAAAGATTCCATGCTAGGAAGGTCATTCCATCCTTCATCAGTTTGCTGTAACTGATGTAGGATGAAGACCTAGGGCTTAGAGACCAAAGGATAACACCGATCTCCTGACTTGAAAAATAGTGTTCTTAAAAACAGGAGGATGCTGAAACCTGCCTTGCCTATTGCATTCCCGAATGAAGGTGACCTTCAATTAGAAATGCAAAACCCCCTTGGCCCGAGTGCCGTCAGAAAATCAAATAATACAGGAAAAAACACCAAACACGTCACAGGCACTGGTGCCTGAAGAAAAGAAATGACTGAACAAGGACTGCTGAGACCACTGTGTTCACCTTTTTATCGGGAGGAAATCATTGAGGAAAGGAAGACTTAAAATTATGACAGGCTGAAGGCTGTGACACTAGAAATGACCTTTAGAAAGAATATATTTTCTCTTGCCCAGTCTCTTGAATCGTTCAGCCAGTGCTACCTACCTTCCAGGGGAAGTCTTAATATGTGACTTAAATGAATGCCCGAAAATCTCTGAGTCAAAAACTGGCTGTGAAAATAAAGGTAGGGTGGTAAGTATTTAGGAAGAAGCTATCACACCACACAAATTGTTATAACTTTTAACTTGTAGGAATTTCTCCATTTTAGCATGCATTTATGGACAATGGGAAGCCCGTCTTTTAATTTTTTTTTTCCAAAGAAGGAAAGAGAGAGCTAAAGATGTTATGCTGGCAACATTACTTGGATTTACCCTATTTGTCTTACTAATAAAGCTACAAAATAGATTAACAGTCCAAAAGACTTAAAGTCTAAACTTTACCCAACAATTAAGTTTTCTGATGTTGTCGTTTTTAAAAATAATTTGTTTTATTAAACAGTAGTTGAGGTACAATACCGTGTTAACTTCTACTATACAGCAAAGGGATTCATTTATATATATATATTACATATGAACATATATATCACTGCAGATGGTGACTGCAGCCATGAAATTAAAAGATGCTTACTCCTTGGAATGAAAGTTCTCCTCCTCCTCCTAAGTCATGTCAGTCATGTCCGACTCTGCGACCTCACCAATCTAGATAGCATATTGAGAAGCAGAGACATAACTTTGTCAAAAAAGGTCCTTCTAGTCAAGGCTATGGTTTTTCCAGTGGTCATGTATGGATGTGAGAGTTGGGTTGTGAAGAAAGCTGAGCTTTGAAGAATTGATGCTTTTGAACTGTGGTGTTGGAGAAGACTCTTGAGAGTCCCTTGAACTGCAAGGAGATCCAACCAGCCCATCCTAAAGCGATCAGTCCTGGGTGTTCATTGGAAGGACTGATGTTGAAGCTGAAACTCCAGTACTTTGGCCACCTCATGCAAAGAGTGGAAAAGGCCCTGATGCTGGGAAAGATTGAGGACAGGAAGAGAAGGGGACGACAGAGGATGAGATGGTTGGATGGCATCACCGACTCGATGGACATGAGTTTGAGTGAACTCCGGGAGTTGGTGATGGACAGGGAGGCCTGGCGTGCTGCGATTCATGGGGTCTCAAAGAGTCAGACATGACTGAGCGACTGAACTGAACTGAACTGAATGTACACACACACTTTTTTCACATTCTTTCCCATTATGTTTTATCCCAGAGAACTGACTATAGTTCCGTGTGCTCTACAGTAGGTCCTTGTTGGTTAACAAATGACAGGATCTTTGTTTGTAATCAGAGATTGAACCTATCCCCTCTGCAGTGGAAGGCCCCCCTGCTTAACTTCTGGACCACCAGAGGCTAGCCTCTGCTAATCCAAAACCCCCAGTCTATCCCTCTTCCACCCATGTCCCGCTTGTCAACCACAAGCCTGTTCTCTAACTGTGGGTCTGTTTTTGTTCTTCATGTAAGCTCATCTGTGTCATGTTTTGGATTCCACATAGAAGTGATATGATATTTCTCTTTCTGTGTTTGACTTTCTGATCTCTAATTTCTAACTGTCATCAATTAGATTTCTAACCATCATCTAATTGTCATTTGACGTGGCCCATCCACGTTGCTGCAAATGGCATTATGTCACTCTTTTTTCTTTTTCACAGCTGAGTAATATTCCACTGTGTATAGGTACCACATATTCTCTATCCATTCGTCTGTCGACGAATACGTAGGTTGCACGCTCGTATCAGCTACTGTGAGTAACACTGCTATGAACAAAAGGGTGCATACTCTTTTTGAATTATAGTTTTCTTTGGATATATGTCCTGGAGTGGGACTGCTGCATACCAGTAACAGCCAAGTGCCAAGCGCCAAGCATAACTATTAACTGAAATGTCGGCTCTTATATATATGTATGGATATACATAAATATATATTATTTAGATACGTATGGTACGTATCGTATATATATGATATTTTGTGATACCTGGAAATTTTCAATTTTAGATATTATTGTATCCATTTTAAATGTTGCAGATGCAATCATGGTATTTCAATTACTTAGAAGAAGGTCTTTGTTCTTAGGAGACGGACAACAAAGTTTGTGGGTGTTTACGCTCAGTCGCTCAGTCATGTCTGACTCTTTGCAACCCCATGGACTACAGCCTGCCAGGCTCCTCTGTCCATGGGATTCTCCAAGCAAGAATACTGGAGTGGGTTGCCATTTCCTCCTCCAGGGGAATCTTCCCACCCCAGGGATCAAACCCATGTCTCCTGTGTCTCTTGTACCAGCAGCTGGGTTCCTTACCACTGGGAAGTCCCACCAAAAATATTTATCAGTAAAATGTCATTGCTTGTAAATGACTCAGAAGAATCCATATATGTATACACACATTTATTACGGGCTTCCTCTGGTGGCTCAGTCAGTAAAGAATCTGCCTGCAATGCAGGAGACCCAGGTTCAATCCCTGGGTTGGAAACATCCCCTGGAGGAGGAAATGGCAACCCACTCCAGTATTCTTGCCTGGAGAATCCCGTGGACAGAGGAGTCTGCCGGGCTACAGTCCATGGGGTTGCAAAGAGCCGCACATGACTGAGCGAGTAAACCACATATACAATATAATATATAATGTAATATGTTATATATAGTATAATATGTTATATATACTAAGTCATATATTATATTATAGATAATATTGTTATAAAGATATATAATGTACATACATGAGTTATAGATGTTTATATGTATATTATATAAGGATGTATAAGAGTGTGTGTAAGCAAGAATGGTAGAAAGCAAATGTGGGAAAATGATAAATATTAGTCACAAGGAAGGGTATACAGGAGATCACTGTGTCATCGTTACAACTTTTCTGTATTTTCAAAGTTTTTCAAAGCAAAAATGTGGGGGAGGGGATGGACGGCAGCTCTGACACTCACGGACCCAAGTGCAAGTAAAAGTTAACGAGGACTTTCTGTAGCAGCTGCTCTCTGCACTCTGTACTCTGGTTACACCATATGCCCCATATATTTCAATGCAACTGCAATTGTTTGCAGAGGTAGCGACTTATTATGTTTCTGTCTCAATGATTTTTCTTTTTTCTTTTTTTTTTTTTTTGCCTCTGATGCGGCTTTCAGTCTGGGAAACAGGCACATTTATTCCGAGGTGACACCTGTGAATGTGGTCAGAAATCAAAATGGCTTTTGATTACTTTGCTGACAAAGGTTCATCTAGTGAAAGCTATGGTTCTTCCAGTAGTCATGTACGGAGGTGAGAGTTGGACCATAAATAAAGCTGAGAGCCAGAGAATTGATGCTTTTGAACTGTGGTGCTGGAGGAGACTCTTGAGAGTTCCTTGGACAGCAAGGAGATCCAACCAGTCAGTCCTAAAAGAAATCAGTCCTGAATATTCATTGGAAGGACTGATGCTGAAGCTGAAGCTCCAATGTTTTGGCCACCTGACGTGAAGAGCTGACTCACTGGAAAAGAAAGGGTATGCTGATGCTGGGAAAGATTGAAAGCAGGAGGAGAAGGGGACGACAGAGGATGAGATGGTTGGATGGCATCACAAACTCAATGGACATGAGTTTGAGCAAGCTCCGGGAGTTGGTGATGGACAGGGAGGCCTGGCGTGCTGCAGTTCACGGGGTCACAAAGAGTCAGACACGACTGAGCGAATGAACTGAACTGAACTGAACTGGATGGACCTAGAGTCTGTGATATGTGCTTAGTCGCTCATTCATGTCTGACTCTGCGACCCTGTGGACTGTAGCCCCACCAGGCTCCTCTGTCCATGAGGATTCTCCGGGCAGGAATCCTGGAGTGGGTGGCCATGTCCTCCTCCAGGGGATCTTCCCAACCCACAGATTGAACCAAGGTCTCCCACACTGCAGGTGGATTCTTTACTGTCTGAGCCACCAGGGAAGCCCATGAATACTGGAGTCGGTAGTCTATCCCTTCTCCAGGGCATTTTCCTAACACTGGAATCGAACCAGGGTCTCCTGCATTGCAGGCAGATTCTTTACCAGCTGAGCTACCAGGGAAGCCCCACAGTCTGTCATGCAGCATGAAGTAAGTCAGAAAGAGAAAACCAAGTATTGGATATGAATGCATCCATGTGGAATCTTCTTCCAGTTGTATTGAGATATGCTTGACTGTGTAAGTTTAAGGTGTGTGGCGTAATGGTTTGATTCACACACATCAAGAAATGATTATTGTAAGTTTAGTGAACATCATTCATCATATATAGACAGAAAGTTAGACAAATGGAAATTCTTTTCCTTTGTGATGAAAGCTCTTCAGATTAACTCCCTTATCAAATTTCATATACAACAAACAACAGTGTTAATTATATTTACCATGCTATACATTATACCTATAGCCCTTGTTTATCTTTTAACTGGAATTTGTACCTTTAAAGCAATTAAACTGATTGCTTTGGGTACCCCATATGTTGTCTTTTGAAAACAACTTATAGCAAAGAAACTCCCAATAATAGTGGGGTAATGACAGCAAACACTGATAAATAACACTTGCATTCATGGGTTGGGTCCATTATTTTAAAATAGTTGAATTAAGTGAGCCATCATGCATTTTTGTAGAATTACATTTGTGTGAATGTAGGTACTTATGTTCCCCATGATAAAAGTGTCAAGCAATTTCCTAGACATTGCTAAGAAGTGGGATATTCATGAAGTGAAGGGAGGTGAAACTGAACACAAGCAAACAGTGATTCATTTGATGTAGAATAAATGTGTGATCTTCAGTGGGTACATTTGGGTGGATGATGAGATTTTAAAGAGAAAATAAGTACATGGAAGCTATTTGGGCAATTGGCAGGCCATCCTAAGATTTCTGCAGAAAAATCCCCTTTAGGGTGATAATACCATTTTCATAATCATTAATTAGTTACTTTTCTAAGCACAGTTTTTCCATAATCATCAATAATTCCTCTACCCTCGAACCTGAAGACTTAACTTTTCATGTGCCTCCTGGCCATCTGTACGTCTTCTTTAGAGAAATGTCTATCTAGGTCTTGTGCTGAATTTTTGATGGGGTTGTAACACCAACTAAACTCCAATAAAAATTTTTCATAAAAAACAGACTTAACTTTTAGTTTTTTGAAATCAGAATACAAGTATGGTGGGATTAGCGAATGCAAACAATCGTGTGTGGGATGGATTAACAATGAAGCCTTACTGTGTAACGCAAGGAGCTATTCTCAATATCCTGAGATAAACCATAATGGGAAACAAGCTGAAGAAACATGTACATAGATGAATAACTGAACCATTTTGTTGCATAACAGAAATGGACACAACACTTCAATTAAAAAAAAAAAACACGTACTGCAGAAAATAACACACCATTGTAAATCAACTATATCCCAATAAAAATTATTTGAAAAAAATACTTTTCTAATTAAAAAAAGGAAACTTTCAAATATTACATAAATTTATTTTTTATTTTTTATTTTTTTACTTTATTTTACTTTACAATACTATATTGGTTTTGCCATACATTGACATGAATCCACCACGGGTGTACATGCGATCCCAAACATGAACCCCCCTCCCACCTCCCTCCCCACAACATCCCTCTGGGTCATCACCATGCACCAGCCCCAAGCATGCTGTATCCTGCATCAGACATAGACTGGCGATTCGATTCTTACATGATAGTATACATGTTTCAATGCCATTCTCCCAAATCATCCCACCCTCTCCCTCTCCCTCTGAGTCCAAAAGTCTGCTATACACATCTGTGTCTTTTTTGCTGTCTTGCATACAGGGTAATCATTGCCATCTTTCTAAATTCCATATATATGTATTAGTATACTGTATTGGTGTTTTTCTTTCTGGCTTACTTCACTCTGTATAATCGGCTCCAGTTTCATCCATCTCATCAGAACTGATTCAAATGTATTCTTTTTAACGGCTGAGTACAGGGCCTTCAAAATATTTATGTAATATAATCAAGTATTACATAAATATTTTGAAGGCCCTGGCTGTGTTTTCATATCAATAAATTACTTTTATGTTATATATCAATATATATTTCTATAACAGTAAATTACTATTATTATTTAAAAAAAAAACAGAAGTGCAAAATATAGCCACACTCTTCCTCAAATCTAACGGATGTTTTATGTTTTTCTTTGTTCACCTCTACGCTCATAAATATCTATGAAGCAGACGCAGTATATTTTATTAACTTTCTCCTTCTGTCTTATTTTACGTCACCCAGTCTGACTCCTGTAGACAACACTCTCAACGTTCTGTTCTTGGTATCTGGTTCTAACTGCCCATATGCAGAGAGCCCTCTTCCCACTATGGCTGTGAAGTTGCCTTCCTTGAGCAAGGTCTCACGGACCCGTGTTAAGAGTTCATAAATAGACAACTGACTCGGGAATCTCCGTGGCTTTTGTATCATCTGCCTACTCTGGGTTTTCCTGAGACTGAAGGGGACATCATGGCAGAAAAGCCAGGCATAGCAGATTCACAGCAGCAGGGAGAAACTTCTACCAAACAAATACGTGGTCAGAGATGCGTAGGTAGATGTCCACTGGCTGATGAATGGATAAACAGCATGGTGCATCCGTGCAATGGAATATTATTTGCCCATAAAAAGGGACAAAGGACTGGGATTTCCCTGGTGGTCCTGTCGTTGACAAGACTCCTTCCAGTGCAGGAGATGCGGGTTCGATCCCTGGTTGGGGAGCTAAGATCACACGTGTCACGAAGCAACTGTGCCCAAGTGCACCAATTACCGAGGGCTTGTTCTCTGGAGTCCCCACGCCGCAGCTAGAAAGAAGTCCATGCTCAGCAACCAAAGATATCGCTTGCAACGAGGAAGACCCCAAGGGCTGCAACTGAGACCACACACGGCCAAAGAAATTAATCTTTAAGAAGCACTGAAGTACTGGCTTATGCTATGGACAGGGATGGACTTTGAAAACATCATTCTAAGTGAAGGAACTCAACCATAAAAGGACAGTATTGTATGACGACACATACGTGAAATGTTTAGAACAGGCAAATCCATGTAGACGTAAGGAGTTGATTAGTAGTTGCCAAGGGTTGGGGTGCATGGGGAAGACTAGGCGAGGAGAAAAGGGAGGTAAAAAGAACGCTCATTGATGGCAAGAGTTCGTGGTGGGTTCAGTGGTTCAGAATCCACCTGCCACCATGGAGGACACAGGTTCCCTCTCGGGTCTGGGAAGATTCCCACACGCTGCAGGGCAAATAAACCCGTGAGCCACAACTATTGGGCCAACATGTAGCAACTACCCAAGCACGCATAGCTAAAGCTTATGCTCTGCAACAAGAGAGGCCACCACAATGAGAAGCCTGTGCATTTCAACTAGACAGTAGCTCCCGGCTCCCCGCAACTGAAGAAACCTATGAGCAGCAATGAAGACCCAGCACAATCAAATATAAAAAAATTTAAAAAAAAATTTTATGGCGTCAGTGGTTACAACTCGGAAAATATTCTAGAAGCCATGAGACGGTATACTTTGCACTGGTGAATTACATGACTTGTGGATTTTATCTCAGGAAAGTTTCTACTGTAAAAAGCTTACCGAAGGCAGCCTCTGAGATAACGCAAGTGGAAAACTGCAAGTAGAAATTGGAGATGTGGCTCCATCTGATTTTTTTTTTTCCAGCAGTCGGTGACTTGACGTACTAACAGCTGCATGGTACACACCTGCAAGGCTTATGAAAGAAGTTTATGGTGAGGCATAAAGGTCCGCTGCTCTGCAGGGTCTCAGGTTAAACCGTGCTCTAACTGCAATGCCAAGCAGAGCTGAACACTCGCTGTTATGGTCTTGGAATAAACCGTTCACAGGCGCACCGGAGCACTCCTTCTCTGGGAAACCTTCCTGACACCGACGGTGTGTGACTTCCTCGATTTTTCTCAGCCTGCAAAACGAATCCACTTCACATGCTCAATATGTAAAGCAGGAAATATGGTATTTTGTCCGGGCCTTTATTTTTCAGTTTAAATCTCTAAGGGTGGTTTAAGAAAATCAGTCAGTGAAAAGTGATTTTGCGGGGGAGACAGATGTGGAAATTAGCAGGCTGAACAGGAAGTGACAGGTGCAGTCTTATTCCGATGTTGGTTTCCACAAATTCAAATTCAAATGCTCTCAGGACTGTGGAAATACCTTCCTAAAAACAGAGATCTTTGGAAGGTGTTGGAAGAACGCTGTTGCAGTTGGCACATTCCCCATTAACATCATTTTGACTTCCGTTTCTTTAAAAATCACTCTGTTGCAGGTGTGCTGACCTGCTTTTTAATATCTTTTAAATAAATATGTTGTTTATTATTTAACATATTAACAATTATATTTATTCCTGTTTAATAAATATTTTAATATTTAATCTTTTTAAATAAAAATATGTTTAACAAATATTTAAGAAATAGATTAATATTTTAAATTATAGCTCTCTCTACACCTTATATGGTCAAAAGATCCTATCATGAGACATGAAATAAAATATATATACACATTATTCATGCGTGTTTTTATATTATCAGTTCAGTTCATTCGCTCAGTCGTATCTGACTCTTTGTGACCCATGAACCGCAGCACACCAGACTTCCCTGTCCATCACCAAATCCCAGAGTCCACCCAAATCCATGTCCATGGAGTTGGTGATGCCATCCAACCATCTCATACTCTGTCATTGCCCTCTCCTCCTGTCCTCAGTCTTTCCGAGCATCAGGGTCTTTTCAAATGAGTCAGCTCTTCGCGTCAGGTGGCCAAAGGACTGGAGTTTCAGCTTCAGTATCAGTCCTTCCAATGAATATTCAGGACTGATCTCCTTTAGGATGGACTGGTTGGATCTCCTTGCAGTCCAAGGGACTCTCAAGAGTCTTCTTCAACACCACAGTTCAAAAGCATCAATTCTTAGGCGCTCAGCTTTCTATATACATGTGTATATATTTTCTTACTTCACCTCTGGGGAGTGGACCATTTGAGCATGAAGCATATGACAGAAAATTCTATAAAATACGATTTTTTTTTTTTTTGCTTTCAGTAATTGCGCTGTTCATTTGAGCTGTAGAATTTTGCTACAGAAAATTGGATTTACACGCATAGAATCCAAATAAGCCCAGCAATCATGGTTAATTTGACTACCAAGAATTATACACCCCCTCAATCTCTCTCTCTCTCCACATACACAAACACACACACCTTCTTCATGTGAAATTTTTTTTATTGGTCAGAGTTTTTCAACATCTCCGAATTTTGCCTTCTCTCTGCAGATAACTTGAAAGAGGGCATCTCTCACATCTGAGTTCCCTTCTTCCCACCCCTACTGTCTCTTCCATCCCTTTGGCTGTCTCCTCTGATTTCTTAGACTATAACACAACAGACTCCTAAATGTTTCTGATTCAGTTCTGCCTGGCATAGCCCACCGTACCTTCCACAAACACACAAAGAAGCTCTCCCAAAATGTGCATTTCCATGGAATCACTGATTACCTAGAAGACCTCCTTCACTTTCTCATTCTTTATCTCCAGGGAGCCCTCAACACCACCACCCCGATCCTGCTCCACATATAATTCCAGCTCTCTGAATTCCCACTGCCTTGCCTGCAGAATATTAATTTTTCTTGAGTTCCCCCCCCCACCCCGGCTCCAATGTATTTTCCCTGGAAGTAGTGTTGCTTCTATTTCTGATGGGGAGTTAGAGAAAAAAAAAATCCATCTTAATACAAAACTTGACTTTGAGCTGTTTTAGAAAGATTTTCCCATCATGCCTCTGTTCCCTTCTACAGACAATTCGACCTGTACGGCTAGCACATCCATTAGATACTGGCTATATGGGGTTTTATGGGTTCTCTGGTGGCTCAGTGGTAAAGACTCCACCCGCCAATGCAGGAGATGTGGGTTTGATCCCTGCACTGGGAAGGTTCCACTGGAGAAGGATATGGCAACCCACTCCAGTATTCTTGCCTGGGAAATCCCAAGGACAGAGGAGCCTGAAGGATTACGGTCCGTGGGGTCACAAAGAGCCAAACACAACTCAGTGACCAAACAAAACCACAACGGCAACAAGCGCTGTTTTAAAGTTTAGTTGCTTTCCATGCCTTTTCATGAAGGTGAATTTATGTTGTGGTCCGTGTGAAAGATCCGTGACCGGGGATGGTTTCCTCATATTCTTTTTCACCGTTTTGTTCATGCACAGAGTATACACAGCACCCATATTCGTCAATGATGTGAAGGAACTCTGTGTATGCACAGAGCTGATTCCGTGGAAATGTTGACAAAACTGTGGCTGCTTGTCATGAGAGAATATGGCAAGTATGTACACAACACTAACATCACATTCGTGGAAGTCTAACTCCTCTGAAATTCAAGACAAGGTCAAGCATCGAAACACTGGACCTACACGACATTGTTTTTTTCGGCGTTGTGCTGATACGTGAAACCACTTTCATTCAATGCAGGAGATGTGGGGTCCATCCCTGGGTCAGGAAGATCCCCTGGAGGAGGAAATGGCAACCCACTCCAGTCTTCTTGCCTGGAGAATCCCATGGACAGAGAGTAGCCTGGCAGGCTACAGTCCATGGAGTCCCAAAGAATCGAACATGATTTGGTGACTAATACACACACACACACACACACACACACACACACACAATTATTGTGTTGGGTAGCCAGTGGTTTCATAACCAACCAAAGGTTTAACACATTTCTTTAGAGGTAAACAATTCCACAGATAACAAGGGCAGAAAAATACAATTAGACTCAAATATATATGGTATGTTAAAGGGCTAAGTCTCTGCCTAAGTTGCAGTTAATTTGCTGTAAGAAATATAAAGACATAGTCACAACCCCAAGAACAAAGGACACTGCCACTGGAGGCTCAGACATTTAAGAGCTGAAGAGATTTACAACACACATGACCACAAAGGCTGTGCGGGTAAATCAGGTTTTGGAAATTCTCCCTGTAGTCACCGCAGGGCGTTTCAAGCCAGGCCCTTGAAGCAAGGAGTATTTTACCCTGAAGAGGTGCTTAGCACTGCACAAAAGCATCCTAAGTGCCTTCACAATTGCTCTGTATACTGGCCTTTGCTCACCTTTATACCTGCTTAAAGCATGAGAAAACTCTTGAGAGTCCCGCGGACTGCAAGGAGATAGAACCAGTCCATCCTAAAGAAAATCAACCCTGCGTATTCACTGGAAGGACTGATGCTGAGGCTGAAGCTGCAATACTTTGGCCACCTGCTGGGAAGACTCGTCTCGCTGGAAAAGACCCTGATGCTGGGAAACATTGTGGGCGTGAGGAGAAGGGGGTTACAGAGGATGAGATGGCTGGATGGCATCACCGACTCGATGGACATGACTTTGGGCAAACTCCGGGACATAGTGAAGGGCAGAAGAGACTGGGGT
This sequence comes from Capricornis sumatraensis, assembly GCF_032405125.1. Taxonomy (NCBI): domain Eukaryota; kingdom Metazoa; phylum Chordata; class Mammalia; order Artiodactyla; family Bovidae; genus Capricornis; species Capricornis sumatraensis. The sequence goes on along the minus strand of NC_091092.1, from coordinate 145,829,913 downwards.
GCTGCAGTCCGTGGGGTCACAGAGTCGGACACAACTTCGTGACGGCAACAGCAATGACAAAGGATGAGAAGGAAACATCTGTGATTGTGGCCCCAAAGTATTCAGGAGCTGGTCTACTAATTAGTTTCAGGGCTTCATAAACTGTGGGTACCGGGTATGTAATTCACTTCAGTTCAGTTCAGTTCAGTCGCTCAGTCGTGTCCGACTCTTTGCGACCCCACGAATCGCAGCACGCCAGGCCTCCCTGTCCATCACCAACTCCCAGAGTTCACTCAGACTCACGTCCATCGAGTCAGTGATGCCATCCAGCCATCTCATCCTCTGTCACCCCCTTCTCCTCCTGCCCCCAATCCCTCCCAGCATCAGAGTCTTTTCCAGTGAGTCAACTGTTCGCATGAGGTGGCCAAAGTACTGGAGTTTCAGCTTCAGCATCATTCCTTCCAAAGAAATCCCAGGGCTGATCTCCTTCAGAATGGACTGGTTGGCTCTCCTTGCAGTCCAAGGGACTCTCAAGAGTCTTCTCCAACACCACAGTTCAAAACCATCAATTCTTCGGCACTCAGCCTTCTTCACAGTCCAACTCTCACATGCATACATGACCACAGGAAAAACCATAGCCTCGACTAGACGGACCTTAGTTGGCAAAGTACTGTCTCTGCTTTTGAACATGCTAGTATGATAATTAATGAATGATAAAGATTATATATGTGTATGTCTATTTTCTGTCAGTGTTTTAAGAAATAACCACAAACTTCGCAGCTTGTATCAAGCTCCATTCCTATTTTAAAATTGTATTGAAGTATAGTTGATTTGCAATTTCACATTAATTTCTGCTTCAATTCAGTCACTCAGTCATGTCCAACTCTTTGTGACCCCATGGACTGCAGCACGCCAGGCTTCCCTGTCCATCACCGGCTTCCAGAGCTTGCTCAAACTCATGTCCATTGAGTCGGTGATGCCATCCAACCATCTCATCCTCTGTTGTCCCCTTCTCCTCCTGCCCCCGATCTTTCCCAGCATCAGGGTCTACTCAAAAAAGTCAGCTCTTTGCATCAGCTGGCCAAAGGATTGGCGTTTCAGCTTCAGCATCAGTCCTTCCAATGAACACCCAGGACTGATCTCCTTTGGGATGGGCTGGTTGGATGTCCTTGCAGTCCAAGGGACTCTCAAGAGTCTTCTCTAATACCACAGTTCAAAAGAGCATCAATTCTTTGGTGCTCAGCCTTCTTTATGGTCCAACTCTCACATCCATACACGACTACTGGAAAAACCATATATGTGTGTGTGTGTGTTTGTGTATACACGTATATATTATATATATATTCTTTTTTATATCTTTTCCTTTATGGTTTATCACAGGATATTGAATATAGTTCCCTGCTATACAGCAGGACTTTGTTGTTTATCCATCCTATATATCACAGTTTGCACCTGCTAACCCCAAATTTCCAGTCCATCCCTCCCCCATATCTCCTCCGCCTTAGAAACCACAAGTCTCTTCTCCACGTTTGTGAGTCTGTTTCTGTTTCACAGATATAGTCATTTATGTCCTATTTTAAATTAGGCCGATGAGTGATATCGTATGATACTTGCCTTTGTCTGCCTGACTTACATTACTCACTATGATCATCTCCTAGGTCCACCCATGTAGCTGCAAATGGCATTATTTCATTCTTGTTTATGGCCGAGCAATGTTCCACTGTGCCGATGTACCCCGTCTGGTTCATGCATTCCTCTGTCAATGGACAGCTACATTGTTCCCTTCTCTTGTAAGCCCCGTTGCTATTTCAATGTTCTGTACACAGCGCTTGCTGGTTCAACCAAGTTCTCTGCCCTGGGTCCCCCATGGATGAAATCAAGCTGGTAGTCAGACGGGCCTCTTACCTGCAGGTTCTGGACAGAAATTGGTTTTCAAGCTCTGTAAAGGTGCTGGCAAAATGCATGTCCTTGTGTAGAGCCTCGGTCCCCTTTCCGTCACTTACTATCAACGGACAATTGTTCGAAGCATCTGGAGTCACCCCCCCTTGATTCCTTGGCTCATAACCCACTTCCTCCTTGTCCAAAGCAGCACAGCTGACCTACTGTGTTTCAAGCTTCAAATCTCCCTGCCTTTTTTTTTTTCTTCCCTGCAATATTTCTCTGAACACAGCCAGGAGCAGGTCTCACCAGGCTGTGAGCTCACTCAGACAAGGCGGGGTAATCTCTGCATCCTGAGGTCCATGCCTCACTGCCGTCTATAAATCCACCCCTCTGTCATTTCGTCATTGAATCAGCTTGGCAGAGCTGCCACTCCGAAGTATTTCGTGTGGAGTGGCTTGAAGGGTAGAAATGGGTGGTCTCACAGTCCTGGAGGCTGGAAGCCCAAGATTAAGGCCCCGCTCCTGGGTGTGTCAATGGCCATCTGCTCCCTGCGTCTCCACGTGGCTGTCCCTCTGTGTGTGTTTGTGACCTGATCTCCTCTTCTTATAAGGACCCCCGTCCTATGGGATCAGGGCCCACCCTAGAGACATCATCTCACCTTCAATTCCCTCTTTAAAGATGCTTGCATCAAAACACAGTCATATTCTGAGGTCCTGGGGTTTAGAACTTCAAGATGTGATTCTGGGTGAGGGCAGAGTTCCGTCTCTAACAGCCCTGTGATGGAACACATCCGGAGGCTCCAAGGATTACGGATTATGATGTGGACATTGGCAGGGGTGGGGGCCTTCCTTAGCCTCGCAGAGAGCTGAACGCTTGAAAACTAGCAAACAGTTGGGTATGCAGTGAGAAATGAACTTGACATGGTTCTGAAACAATACAAGTTTTCACAGATGGCTTCAGCAGACTCAGGAAGGCATCTTCTTGGAGTTCATCATCAAGGAGGTCTTGGACCTCCTAATGGGAGGTCACTCTGTGATTGATGTGGGCCAGTGTGCCAATCTGGGGCTTCCCAGGCAGCTCAGCCTGCTGATGTAGGAGATGAGGAGACGTGGGTTCGATCCTTGGGTCAGGAAGATCCTCTGGAGGAAGAAATGGCAACCCACTGCAATATTCTTCCTGGAGAATCCCATGGACAGAGGAACCTGCCGGGCTACTGTACACGGAATTGCAAAGAATGAAGACACAATTGTGCACACACCCTACGTGCCAGTCCAACTCTGGCTCATAATGAAACCATCCCTGAATATCCCTTGGATATTTTGAGATATGCAAAAACCACTCTTGTGTTCTTCTGTTTAGTTTTAAATAGTCTAACTTTCACATTACTATTCAGGTTGATATCAGCCAGTAAAGAGATTCCTGTGCCCAATACAACAGTACTAGCTACATGGGACAATTTACACTAAAATCAGGATTAGCTACAATTAAAGCTTAACATTCGGTTCCTTGGAGGTACCTGCCGTCGTTCAAGCCCTCCAGGGCACACGTGGACCACAGAGATGGAGAACTTCTCTATCCTCACAGACAGTCCGGCTGAATGGCCCTCGTCTAGACAATAATATTATGATTTTTCACAATGCGATTCCCTCAAGATTATGCAATCTGATTAAGGGCATTACAAACTGCATGTTGATTTCTTGTTAAGGTGATATTTATGATGATTAATTTCTATGAAGAGATAATTACCTACTAAATACAGGATGAAAGAATATGCACATCACCATTTATCCTGAAGATGTCAACCAACAAGGAAATGTAATTGCTGGAGATAGATCTGTCTGCTTCATGCATTTGGTTCCATGACCCGACAGATTTCCAAAAACGCCCTGCCAGTTTTCATCATTAATGATGGATTATGCCCCCTAGAGACTCCCAAACTCTTGGTTTCCAGTTGATTGTGTTCAGACCTGATCTTCCTTTAAAACAAAGTCGAGTAAGAGTTTTCAAGCTGTAGAAATCACTTACGAATACAGACACAGTCAGTGGTTTTGATAAGAAGGAAAAAACTTCCCTTCAGAGCTCATACTGGGTGGCCAAGACAATCCTAAAGAAATCAACCCAGAAAATTCATTAGAAGGACTGATGTTGAAGCTGAAGCTGCAACACATTGTGTAGCTGATGCAAAGAGCTGACTCACTGGAAAAGACCCTGATGCTGGGAAAGACTGAGGACAGAAGGAGAGGGGGCAACCGAGTGAGATGGTTGGATGGCATCACCGGCATGATGAACATGAGTCTTAGTAAACTCTGGGAGTTGGTGATGGACAGGGAAGCCTGGCATGTGCAGTCCATGAGGTTGCAAAGAGTCAGACACGACTGAGCGACTGAAAAACAGATGGCCAACAGCTGCAAAGCACCATAAAAATCCTTCCTTTTTATTTCCATAAGGCTACCTGTAAATGCTTAAGTGCATTCTGTTTGAAGCCACGTACCCAAAGAGGTTTTAGAACAATCTTTAAAGATAGACCACTCTTTGAAACAAAGGACCTTTCTGTACAAGTCCTCATGGTACTCTGTGGATTCCTTATGGATGCTCAGAAACTAGAATTACTTGAGAAGAGACACACAGTGGAGTTCAGAGGGAGAGCCTGCCTGTACCAAGCTATGCCATGTTGGCAGCCCATGGTCCGATAAATACCTGTGTACCTGGATGTTTGTGAACTCATCGTTGGTATTTATAAAGCATGGTGACCACGCGCTGCAGCTACAGAGCCGATACGCCTAAAGCCCATGCTCCAAAGCAAGACAAGACACTGAAACAAAAAGCCCTACACTGCAAATAGGGAAAACCCAAGCTCAGCAACGAAGACCAAGAGCAGAGTCAAAAAAAGACAATTGTTGTTAATGTCATTTAGACGATGATGACAATCACTGTGATAATGCTGACAAGTTCTTGATGCCTGATAGATATCCAACTTCTTGTAAGATGGAGTAGGTATAAGAATATCTCCATCTTCCAAGTTCATGAAGTGAAAGGGGGACAGAGGTGGTCCATGGATGCCTTGAGCTGTTGAGTTAAGAAGCCTTTACACAGCGCTGCTGGTTCGTTAATGGTGGTTCACAGTAAACTGCATGATTTGGGGGCAAATATCCCCAGGACTCAGGCACGAAGAATGTGCCTGGAAATGCAGCAGCCCTAGGAGGCAAGGGTTCGATCCCTGGGTGGAGAAGAACCCCTGGAGAAGGAAATGGCAACCCACTCCAGCATTCTTGCCTGGGAGATCCCAGGGACAGAGCAGCCTGGTGGACTACACAGTCCATGGGGTCATGGGCCTGCTATAAACTAGTTAATTTTTTAAACCACTCATTAGCACTAATAAATATTAACTACTAGAAGGCTGTTGGATCCATGTGTCTGCACCTTGATGAGAGGCACAGGACAGGCCTCCGAATTTGGTTATCGGTCCAGAGAGATGGTCTTGGAAGCATCGGCCCATGTGATAACTCATCTGGCAAAGATGTAAATATTTCCTCCATTTGGGATTGGCGGAGAAACTTGAGGCTGAAACTTGAATAGAGCTGGGCATCAGAGAATTGAGGCTTTCCCAAGGGAGTGTCTGTCTGCACAGAGACCTCTTTGATGTGTGTGGACCGCGGTCATCCTCTCTAGTGTCGGAGGTCCCGAGGCTGCCATCACAAGGGACCTCAAGAGGATGGTGAGCGCATGGCTGGCTCCTTCTGGAGCCTCGAACGGAGGACCTGGAGCATGTATCTCCCCCAGCTTCCAGCGATCACTGTCAGTGATTGACATCCCTTGGCTTGCATCAATATATGCATCACTCCAATCTCATCTCTGTCACACTCCTTGGCCTCGTTCCATCTGTGTCTCTGTATCCAGATCTCCCTCTAATTTCTCCTATGAAGATGCTCTTCACTGACCTAAGTGTCAGTCACTCAGTCGTTTCTGACTCTTTACAACCACGTGGACCACAGCACGCCAGGCTCCTCTGTCCGTTGGATTCTCCAGGCAAGACTTCTGGAGTGGGTTTTCATTTCCTCCTCCAGGGGATCTTCCCGACTGAAGGATCGAACCTGAGTGTCCTGAATTGCAGGCAGCTTCTTTACCATCTGAGCCATCAGAGAGGTCCTTATTGACTGACATTAATCCAGTATGATTTTACCTTAATGACATTCACAAAGAGGGGCTTTCCAGGAGGCTCTAGTGGTCACGAACCCACCTGGCAATGCAGGAGACACAAGAGATTTGGCTTCCATCTCTGGGTTGGGAAGATCCCCTGGGGAGGCAAGTGGCCTCCCACTCCAGTATTCTTGCCTGGAGAATCCCACGGACAGAGGAGCCTGGTGAGCTACACTCCATAGAGTCGCAAAGAGTCGGACATGACTGAAGCGACTTAACCCCCCCACACACACATCTGCAAAGACCTCACTTCCCACAAAGGACCTATTTGCAGCTGCCAGAGGTTAGGACTTGAAAATTTGAAGTGAGGGGGGAAGGAGACACAGTTCAACCCATTCCACGTGGTAATCACCCACTGAGATGACAGTCTCAGGAAACGTGAAAAAATGGTATAAAGAGGAACCCTAAATTCATGATGTCAAGCCATGCTTCATCACCGGGTGAACATCAGCACACGTAGGACTGGGAGGGCTAGTGACCTCGTTTTAGCAGCTGATCGAGGAATACAGGTGAGAGGTGAGCTGTTAGGAGTTGACCCTTCTCACACTGGACAGCTGGGCAGGTACAGAGCTGGGGGCCCGGAATAATGGGGAGAGATGGGAGGCCAGGAGCAGAGGGACTCTCATCAGTATCACCAAGGAGCATGGCTCCCGGAAGCAGGGAGGAGGCCAGGCTTGCAGACCCAGCAGAAGGTGCCTTCAGAAACCCAGTAGGACCTCCCTTCTCAATGCCATGTGTGCTGGGCTTTACCAGCGCTATAGGCAATAGTCTGTATCCAAGACCCAAACATGGTTGTCATGAATTGAATTGAAACATGGAGGTAGGACCCTTGTCTTTTTTTTTTTTTTAATAATTTTATTAGTTATTTTATTCAGTTCAGTTCAGTCACTCAGTCGTGTCCTACTCTTTGCGATCCCATGGACTGCAGCATGCCAGGCCTCCCTGTCCATCACCAACTTCCCATCACCAACTCCGGATTTTACTCAGACTCATGTCCATTGAGTCAGTGATGCCATCCAACCATCTGTCTCCCCTTCTCCTTCTTCCTTCAATCTTTCCCAACATCAGGTCTTTTCCAGTGAGTCAGTTCTTCACATCATGTAGCCAAAGGATTGGGGTTTCAGCTTCAGCATCAGTCCTTCCAATGAATATTCCGGACTGATTTTCTTCAGGATGAACTGGTTGGATCTCCTTGCTGTCCAAGGAACTCTTGAGAGTCTTCTCCAACACCACAGTTTAAAAGCATCAATTCTCCGGCACTCAGCTTTCTTCACAGTCCAACTCTCACATCCATACATGACTACTGGAAAAACCATAGCCTTGACTAGATGGACCTTTGTCAACAAAACAATGTCTCTGCTCTTCAATATACTGTCTAGGTTGGTCATAGCTTTTCTTCCAAGGAGCAAACGTCTTTTAATTTCATGGCTGCAGGCACCATCTGCAGTGATTTTGGAGCCCAAGAAAACAAAGTCTGTCATGGGTTATTTTATCACCTTGTACTTATTTTAGGCTGTGCTGGGTCTTTATTGCTGCATGAGCTTTTCCCTAGTTGTGGCGAGGGGGGCTACTCTCTGGTTGTGGTATGAGGTCTTCTCATTGCGGTGACATCTCTTGTTGTGTACAACAGGCTCTAGGACACACAGGATTCAGTAGTTGCGGTTCCCAGGTTGTAGGCCACAGGCTCAGTAGCTGTGGCACATGGGGCTTGTTGCCCCGAGGCATGGGGGAATCTTCCCGGACCAGGGATCGAACCTATGCTCCCTGAACTGGCAGGAGGATTCTTTACCACTGAGCCACCAGGGAAGCCCAGGACCCTGGTCTTGATGGTTCCACAGTCTAAGCAGTGTAGACAGGCCTCAGGCCCAGGGAATGGTCACCAGGCCTGGAGTGTAAGTGGAGGCTGCTTCTTGGGCTAAAACCTGCTATCAAAGCAGGAACAGAGGTCAGAGCAGGGGGACTGAGGTGGAAGGTCAATGAGCCTTTCCAATCTTTCCACCTGAAGCGGAAACATAGGAACAAGGTGATGAGGAGGAGAAGTGAGCAACGTCTGAATGTGCAAACTCAAGGGCAGCCACGTGGCAGGGTAAAGGTCAGAGCAACCGGGGATGGATCTGGCTTTCTTTCCTCACCAAAAGTCCCTGGAAATGTCTTCTTTGGGGCTTCGTTTGACGTCCTGAGAAAGACTCAGAAGGCTCTGACCCCTCCCTCACCTACAGACCGTCAATGTCAAGATGCTGACGCCAACCTGCAAGGCAGTGTGGGAGAGAAGGTCGGAAGAGTCAGTCCTTGAAAACGACGCTCTAAAAATAAAATGCAACTGGAGACTCATGTTTTAAACATGGACGGCTCTGGCATCGCGGCGGCCCTTTGATATAGCTGTTTCGCTGTAGGCTGAATTAATTAATTAATTTGCATCAGGCCTCCGGACTCAGAGGGCTTCTTTCTAAACTCATCTGCATTTCCATAAACACGTTGGCAAAAAAGGAACCCAGAGTAAGACGAAGAGCCCCACCTTGTCTGGATTCCGCTGGCATGGCCTCCATGTGGGGAAGCTCACATCAGTTCTTGTGATGTGGTGGATTTTAATGCCTCAGTGAGACATTGATTTGTCGCTGGGAGGGACCCAAACTTCAATCTTGAATACCCCTCAGGCTATTTATGTTGTGGATACGTCTGATGTATGCTGGTGCAGGAGTGTCTTTTAGACTCTGTCGTGGGAGAAATTTGTGGCTGTTCAAGGTCATTTTGAGTCATAATCAGTGATGAGAATGCAGATTTTTTTTTTTTACTCCAAGTTTTATTCTTTAGACTTTACTAGGCGCTCATGAAATGGCAACACACATTACAAAACTCTTAAGAGTCTTAAAGACAGAAAGGTAATACAGCAAGAAACATTTACAGAGCAGGGTGTCGACAAGGATTGGAAGGCCATATTCAGCCTGCTGCCTGCATTGTCTGACCTGTAAACAATTTCTTTTTGAAAGTAAAATCTAGTTCTTTGAAAAGATAAGAAAAAAATCAATAGATCTTTAGTCAGTCTCATTGACAAAAAGGGGAGAAGATCCAAATCAATAAAATCATAAAAGAAAAAGAAGTTGCAACTGTCACCACAGAAATATGAAGGATCATGTGAGTGCGTGCTAAGTCGCTTCAGTTGCGTTTGACTTGGTGCAACCCTATGGATTATAGCCCGCCAGGCTCCTCTGTCCGTGGGATTCTCCAGGCAAGAATACTGTAGTGGGTTGCCATGCCCTCCTCCAGGGGATCTTCTTGACCCAGGGATCGAACCCATTTCTCTTCCATCTCCTGCATTGGTGGGCTGGTTCTTTATCACTAGCGCCACCTGGAAGCCCATAAAGAATTAACAAGCATATACCAACAGATTGGACAACCTAGAAGAAATGGACAAATTCTTTTCTTAATTGTAGTACGGTTGATTCACAGAATTGTGTTAGTTTTTACTGTTCAGCAAAGTGATTCAGTTATAGACATACTTACATCCACTGCGGTGTTGGAGAAGACTGTTGAGAGTCCCTTGGACTGCAAGGAGATCCAGCCAGTCCGTCCTAAAGGAAATCAGTCCTGGGTGTTCACTGGAAGGACGGATGCTGAAGCTGAAGCTCCTCTACTGTGGCCACCTGATGAGAAGAACTGACTCATTGGAAAAGACCCTGATGCTGGGAAAGGTGGAAGGCAGGAGGAGAAGGGGACGACAGAGGATGAGATGGGTGGATGGCATCATCGACTCGATGAACGTGAGTTTGAGTGAACTCCGGGAGTTGGTGATGGACAGGGAGGCCTGGGGTGCTGCAGTCCGTGGGGTCGCAAAGAGTTAGACAGGACTTGGTCACTGAATAACATCAATATGCTGCTCAAAATACTGAGAGACTGAATCCAACAGCACGTTAAAAAGATAACACATCATGATCAAGTGAGGTTCATCCCAGAGATTCAGGGCCTCTTCAATATACACAAATCAATCCGTGTGATAAAACATATTAACTAACTGAAACGCAGAAACCATGTGATAACCTCAATAGACGCAGAGAAAGCTTTCGACCAAATTCAAAACCCATCTGTGATAAAAACTTTCCAGAAAGGAGGCATAGAGGGAACCTACCCCAACATAATAAAGCCTGTCTCATATGACAAACCCACAGCTAATGCCATTCTCAATGGTGAAAAAAAATGAAAGTATTTCCAAGATCAGGAATAAGACAAGGATGTCTACTGTCCCTACTGTTAATCAACACAGCTTAGGAAGTCCCAGCAGTGGCCATCAGAGGAGAAAAATAAATGGAAGAAATCCAAATTGGGAAGGAAGAAGTGAAACTGTCGCTGTTTGTAGGTGGCATGTCACCATACATGGAAAATTTTAACAACGTGGCCAGACGACTACCAGAGCTCCTCAAAAAATTCATTAAAGTCGCAGGAGACACAAGTAATATTCATAAATCTGCTACATGTCTATGCGCTAACAATGAACTATCAGAAAGAGAGAAGAAATAACCCCAGTAACCACTGCATCAAAAAGAACAAAAGAGCTAGCAATAAACCAACCTAAAGAGGTAAAAGAAAATCTTTACTTAAAATATTTTTAATAGTTTGAAAAAAGCAAAAGAAGGACAGTTTTGTGGCATGAAAAAATATATGAAACTCTACTGTCACTAGATAATCTTTACTCAATACTTTTGAGTATTTACTCAAAGGAGGTGAAAACTTGACACAAAATGCTGCAGATGCATGTTTATAGCCAGTTTATTCATAATTGCCAAAACGTAGAAGCAATGGCACCCCACTCCAGTACTCTTGCCTGGAAAATCCCATGGACGGAGGAGCCTGGTGGGCTGCAGTCCACGGGGTTGCTAAGAGTCGGACACGACTGAGCGACTTCACTTTCACTTTTCACTGTCATGCATTGGAGAAGGAAATGGCAACCCACTCCAGTATTCTTGCCTGGAGAATCCCAGGGATGGGGGAGCCTGGTGGGCTGCCATCTATGGGGTCGCACAGAGTTGGACACGACTGAAGTGACTTAGCAGCAGCAGCAATTGACATGTCCTTTGAGATAAGTAAACTGGAACTTCAGATGGTGGGATATTATTCAGCGAGATAAAGAAATGAGCTCTCAAACCATGAAAAGAGAGGGAGGAAATTTAAACGCATAAGACTAAGTGTAAGAAGTTAATGTGAAAAGGCCACATGTTCTGTGATACCAATTCTATCACATTCTGGAAAAAGCATAATTGTGCAGATGATGGAAGTTCAATGACTGTCAGTGGTGGGTTGAATAAGTGGCTCATAAGGGAAGTTTCGGATAGTGGAAATATACCTTGTGTGATATTATAATGATGAATACATGTCATTATACATTTGCCCAAACCCACAGAATATACCACACCAAGAATGAAGCCTAATGTAAACTATAGGCTTTGTGTGATGGTGATGTATCATTGTAAGTTCATCAATGGTAACACACTGGTTAAAGTAAATTAAGACACTTGCTCCTTGGGAGGAAAGCTAGACAGTGTTTTAAAAAGCAGAGACATCACTTTGCTGACAGAAGTCTATATAGACAAAGCTATGGTTTTTCCAGTGGTCATGTATGCATGTGAGAGTTGGACTGTGAAGAAGGCTCACCACCAAAGAATTGATGCTTTTGAACTGCGGTGTTGGAGAGGACTCTTGAGGGTCCCTTGGACTGCAAGGAGATCCAACCAGTCCATCCGAAAGGAAATCAACCCTTGATATTCACTGGAAGGACTGATGCTGAAGCTGAAACTCCAAACCTTTGGCCACCTGATGCAAAGAACTGACTTATTGGAAAAGACCTTGATGCTGGGAAATATTGAAGGCGGGTGGAGATGGGGACGACAGAGGATGAGATGGTTGGATGGCATCACCGACTCCATGCACATGAGTTTGAGCAAACTCTGGGTGATAGTGAAGGACAGGGAAGCCTGGGATGCTGCAGTCCATGGGATCACAGATTCAGACACCACTGACTGAGTGAAAAACAGCAGCAATAGAACAGACTGGTGGGGGCTGCTGCTGATGGGAGCAGCTGTGTGTATACAGGGACAGAGGAGACACAGAGCATCTCTACTCCTCCCGTTCAATTATGCTGTGATTCTCAACACTCTCTAAAAAGTGGCCACTAAAAACCGTATGAAACTCAAATACCAGTGTCTGTAAATAAGGTTGAACTGGAAGACGGTCACAGTTGATTCATTTCCACACCACCCGAGGCTGCTTCTGAGCCACAGTGGACGAGCTGAGTGTCTGAGAGAGAGGCCACCTGACCTGCAAGGTTGAGAATTCGTAGTAGGGGTAGTTGACCTGTCGATGGCTATCATCTCGCACGCCTAAGTACAAGTCACTCTCTAGTTGTCTCTGGGACTTAGCTGTCTGTTAGGGGAGGCTCACTCTAGAGTCTTTAAAAAAAAAGTATATCTGAGTAGCTTCTTTATGCCAAACGGTGAATGGAAATGTTTTGAGGAAGCTGAAAATTCCATATGCGTTCTGCTCTTTGTAGTATGAGCAGTTGGACAAGCATCCAATCAAGGGACTTTTTTTTTGTGGTCCAGTGGTTAAGAATCTGCCTCACAATGAAGGGGACCTGAATTCGATCCCCAGTCCGGGAACTAAGATCCCACATGCTGTGGAGAGCTAAGCCCCTGTGCTGCAACTATTGAGCCCTAGCGTCAGAAGGAAAGATCCCACAAGATGCAATGAAGATCCCGTGAGGTGTAACCAAGATCCTGATGCAGCCACATTAAAAAAAAAAAAAAGGCATTCAACCAGAGGTCAAGCATTGCAGCACTTACTTATCCACAAGATATGACCAAGACTTGCAACCCAATCGCAGAGAAACATTGGGTTTCTCCATGACCTGATGCAGGAGAAACATACTGAGTTTCTTTATGACCTGATGGAGGAGAAACATATAGGGTTTCTCCATGACTTGATGCAGGAGAAACATATTGGGTTTCTCCTAAAGAATATACTGAGCCACCAAGGAGGGATGAATGGATTCCCTGTGGTGGGACGACAGAGGATGAGATGGTTGGAGGGCATCACCGACTCGATGGACATGAGTTTGAGCAAGCTCCGGGAGTTGGTGATGGACAGGGAGGCCTGGTGCGCTGTAGTCCACGGGCTCGCAGGGTCGGACACGAATGAGTGACTGAACAACACCAATATGCTGCTCTCAAAGACGATGAACCATAGCTTGGTTCCCCACTGGGAGCTGCTTACGGGTGACAGCTCATGGGGGCCTCACTGCCTGCCTGCTCCTTTCCCCTTGGCCACGTTTCTTTCTAGATGGCAAGTGGACGAGTCGAGGACCATGAAGCACGCAGGTGTGAAAGGCACCTTGCTGCCCTGGCTGATTTTGAGGAAAGCCTCGGGGAACATGCCTGAGTCCTCCCTGCGTGAAAGTCCTCCTTGACCTGGGGTGTGAACACTGTGCGACCTCGTCGTAAGGGGCCGGTTAGGCACCAGGGACGAGGAGGCATCTCTTCGTGGGATTTCAGCACAAAAAAGTGACAACCTTGAACTGATCTTCATAAACCACAGCAACAGGCCGGTAAGAGAAAAGTGATTTCGAGGACTTCCCAGTTGGTCCAGGGGCTGAGACTCTGAGCTCCTAATGCGAGGGGCCCAGGTTCCATCCCCGGTCATGGAACTAGATCTTTCATACCTCGACTAAGACGGAAGATGACCGTATGTGGCAACTCGGAGACCCTGGGCAGCTAAATAAATAGATAATAAATATCATTTTTTTTTTAAGAAAGAAAATTACTTCATCATAGAAGTCAGCTTGGCAGAGGTGAACTGAACAGAACACATCAAACACACAGGTTTTGGAGGCAGAAATGTTGCCGCCCCACCTGAAATCTGCACCCCCGCACACAAGTTGAACGTCTCTCCAAATCAGACTCATCTTCCAGACTACGGCATCAACAGGTTGTAAGTTCAAATTGCTGGGGGTGTGAAAGCAAGTAAATGGAAGCAAATGATTTCTATGGAAGAAAAAAAAAATTCTGACGCCTCCCAAATGCCCTCGTATCACTATTGAGACTGGGTGAAATCTATACTTTGACAATGTGATTGCTCCCACATATAGGATGGCATATATCTACAGTGTACCAAAGCTCTGTCTTAGCACCCTTCCTCAACAGGTAAAGAAAAAGTCAGAATTGGGTTTTAATGATTTTTTTTGTTTGTTTGTTGTAATGACAAAGTCAAAATGGAGGGAAAGGAGTGTGTTAATAATGCAGCTCTTCCTAGGGACTGTCTTCCACAAGGAGGGCTATGATGAGAATGGATGCTTTTGAACTGTGGAGCTGGAGAAGACCCTTGGTTAGCAAGGAGATCAAACCAGTGCACCGTAGAGGAAATCAACCCTGAATATTCAGTGGAAAGACTGATGCTGAAGCTGAAGCTTCAATACTTTGGCCACCTGACGGGAAGAGCCAACTCGGAAAAGACCCTGATGTTGGGAAAGTTTGAAGGCAGGAGGAGAAGGGGACGACAGAGGATGAGATGGTTGGATGGCATCACTGACTCCAAGGACATGAGTTTGAGCAAGCTCCGGCAGATAGTGAAGTACAGGGAGGCCTGGTGTGCTGCAGTCCATGGGGTCGCAAAGAGTTGGACACGACTGATCACCTGAATAATTCTTTGCTTTCTCTCTTTCCCTCGAGAAACTCGTCCTCAGATTCTGTCCGCCTCTGCTTCTGTCCGCCTGCATTTCTGCAGGTCCTCTGCGTCTGCACGCTCACTGATCTAGTCAACAGGCACACAAATAGTTTACCCTGAATTAGCGGGCAAAGCAATTACTTTCCTAATCAAATAAAATGAATGGACTCAGGAAACAGACTAGATAATTTCTTGTTAAGAGCAAGCCTCCCTTTGAACAAGAGCATCACATGTCTCCAATTTTGTATGCGAAATGCGTCTGTGAATGAGTCTAACACATTTAGTTACTTTCAGAAAGTGACAGGTCATGCTTCTTGAAATAATTCAATTTATCAGGGGTATGAGGGTGGGGTGGGGTGTGGGCAAGTATCTTAAGTCATCAGAGCAAGGGTGTCAAGCATATTCCTTAAAACCTGTTGGAATGTTCAGTTGCTAAGACAACATATTCTTGTGTCCTTGGAAAGAGACCTGGAGGTTTAAAGCGATTCGTTGTGTCAGTTTTAGCCTTGTTTACCCCCAGCGCTAAGATCAGTTTTTCATCCTTTCTATCAGCTGAACTGACTTTCTCCTGCAAACATCGAATGCTTTTCAACAAGCCTTTCACAGTGAAATAATAATTCCTATAAACCCTCTTCTCTAAGGAGGCACTGGGATTTAAGACCCCTTCAGTATAAGCTTTCTGGGCCATCTCTACTCATCTCCACTTTAGAGATGAGTTTCTAAAGAGGAACCAGGCAGTTTATCCATGGCTATTGGATGGCAATTAGCTTGTTCTGTGCTGGGCTCCAAAAGTGAAGATTTTTATTTATGTTGTTGTGGTTTAGTCACTCAGTGGTGTCTGACTCTTCTGTGAACCCCATGGACTGGAGCCCACCAGGCTCCTCTGTCCATGGGATTTCCCCAGGCAAGAATACTGAAGCGGGTTGCCATTTTCCTCTCCAGGGGATCTTCCCGAACCAGGGATCAAACCTGAGTCTCCTGCATGGGCAGGTGGGTGTTTTTCCCTCTGAGCCATCAGTGAAGTGTGAAGATTTTTATCCTGACGGATAAACACAACTCAGTCTAATCTACAGACCACTGAAGTGGCATGTGTTAATCACTGCAGAGAGCCACTTGTACTATTTTCGATACGATATTCACAGGTGAAAGCTTTTCATCAATAGTGCCTTGGAATATTTTCTTGGAATATTTTCTCTCCAGATGTCACGTAGAGAGAATCAGAGCTCAGTGAGAAGACCCACTTCTAAAGGCACACGTGGGTGGGAGGTAATACTTCACTGCTGCAGCGAACGTTCTGATGCTTTCTTTGGAATTTATGTTTCATTTGAGGGTGAGGAAATGCCTCTTTAACTATATTTAAATGGAGGCTGCATGAATATTTAAAATGATGGTAGCAGCCAAAGGAACATTTTCCTCATGAAATGAGCAACACAGAAATTCTCCCCACGACTTTCTCTGCAGGGTTTCAAAGCTCTAAGCCCCTTCTCTGGAAACACTGGTATTCAACACACTAATTGTGAAAATAAATAGATGGGGAATAAACAGCCTAATGCTAGTTTGCTCTACGGCCGCATTAAAGAGACGATAAACAGAACGGAGTGCTATCACCGAATTTAGTATAAAAACCATGATGATGCCTGGCCTGTTTCTGGACCTTTGCATGTACTGAATCCTCACACCCCCACGCAAACAGACTACTGCAATTATCTCTGCTTTGCATATAAGGGAACTGAACCAGTGTTGCTGTGGCTCAATCACTCAGTCGTGTCTGACTCTTTGTAACCCCATAGGCTGCAGCCCACCAGGCTTCCCCGTCCTTCACCATCTCCCAGAGTTGGCTCAAACTCATGTCCATTGAGTCAGTGATGCCATCCCACCATCTCATCCTCTGTCATCCCCTTCTCCTACCACCCTCAGTCTTTCCCAACATCAGAGTCTTTTCCAATGAGTCAGTTCTTCCCATCAGGTGGCCAAAGTATTGGAGCTTCAGCTTCAGCATTAGTCCTTCAAGTGAATATTCAGGACTGATTTCCTTTAGGATGGACTGGTTTGATATCCCTTCTGTCCAAAGATTCTCAAGAGTCTTCTCCAGCACCACAGTTCGAAAGCATCAGTTCTCCGACGCTCAGCCTTCCTTGTGGGCCAACTCTCACATCTGTGCGTGACTACTGGAAAACCATGGCTTTGACTAGACAGATCTTTGTTGGCAAAGTGATGAATCTGCTTTTTAATATGCTGTCCAGATGTTGCCTAAATTGAAGCATAGCGGCGTAAAATAGTTGCTTGGAGTCCAGACATAAGAAAAGCAAGGAGATGGGTTGTGTACCCACGTGTGTTTAGTGGTTGTGAATTCCTGACCTTAACCCAAAGGGTCAAGCATGACAATATCAGGGATTCAGTAAAAATACTTGTAGTAAACATTGAATAAGCACCTGCTGTATACAAAAACACAGGGAAATGAGCAAGGTGGTATGGTATAGTGCAGGGAAACTATATTCAATGTCCTGTGATAAGCCATAATGGAAAAGAATATAAAAAACATATCTATGTGTATAACTGAGCCACTTTCCTGTACAGCAGAAATTGATACAGCATTATAAATCAATAAAACATCAATTTAAAAATTAACAAACACAGAGGAAAAAATTGTGCATCTATGGGCAAGACATAACCCCTCTGAAAACTTGCCATGCATGGGAGAGAGAAATGAAACCGAATAACTATAGAATGAAATTTTGATCAATAAGGGGAAAAAAACATGCAATTGAAGGAATACACTAAATTCTCTAAGGATTACCTCCACTTTTTGTGTGTATGTCTCTATTTTAAATGAGAACATCATAATAATACTGTGTCTCTAAGATCAATGAAATTTTTATATTACTATTTCACTGAATATAAAGTTTCACTACTGAGGGCTCATTAAATTCATAGGTGACAAATCTTTCTTATCCCAATTTACAACTCTTATCTCTCAAATTAAGATATGGGATTAATGCGATTCCAAAAAAAAAAAAAAAAGAACAAGCAGGCCTCTCTAGAATTGGCCAGCATTTCTCTTGGGCGTTTTTCTGAATTTTATACAGCTGCCAATCAAGTCTACTCATGGATATTTTAGCATAAAAAAATAAGACTTAGAGTCAGCCGAAAGGGAAACATACTTTAATAAAAACATTACTGGACTGCAGTTTTACCAATCTGCAAATGGAAATTACACTATCTTACCACTTAGCTAACAGGATGCCCACCATGAAGGGAAGTGTCTCTGCTAATTATAGGGAGCAAAACTGACACATAAAATTAACCATCACAGCGAGGACAAAGCTTTTATGTCATCACCTGTGTGTCTCCTCATGGGTAGTCTAAACATGGGAAAAAAAAAAAAAAAAAGCAAGTGGCCAGCCAGTATTTGCTAAACCAGTGAACACATTGCAACACCCTCCAAGAAGTTTGTGTCTGATGTCTGGAGGCTTTTTTCCAACACGAACGCACAGCATCTGCCTCACTCTAAAACTTGAATCAGTTCTGTTGAGATGGATGAAACTGGAGCCGATTATACAGAGTGAAGTAAGCCAGAAAGAAAAACACCAATACAGTATACTAACACATATATATGGAATTTAGAAAGATGGCAATGACGACCCTGTATGCAAGACAGAAAAAAAGACACAGTTGTGTATAGTGGACTTTTGGACTCAGAGGGAGAGGGAGAGGGTGGGATGATTTGGGAGAATGGCATTGAAACTTGTATACTATCATGTAAGAATCAAATCACCAGTCTATGTCTGATGCAGGAGACAGCATGCTTGGGGCTGGTGCACGGGGATGACCCAGAGGGATGTTGTGGGGAGGGAGGTGGGAGGGGGGTTCATGTTTGGGATCGCATGTACACCCGTGGTGGATTCATGTCAATTTATGGCAAAACCAATACAGTATTATAAAGTAAAATAAAGTAAAAATAAAAATTTTTAAAAAAATTTACTATAGTGTAGCTACACATCACTTTGACCTTCCCCAGTGGCTCCATGGTGAAGAATTTGCCTGTGATGCAGGAGGCACTGGAAACACAGGTTGGATCCCCGGGTCGGGAACATCCCCTGGAGGAGGAAACGCCAAGCCACTTGGGTATGCTTGCCTGGAGCATCCCATGGACAGAGGAGCCTGGTGGGCTACAGTCCATGGGGTCTCAGAGATTGAAACATGACTGAAGCGAGCACACACACACAGAGACACATCAGTTAAACTCCCGTTCCTCGCTTCTTTGTCAGTTTCAACTCAGGCGTCTGTTTTACTGGCAACATCCTGAAGACAGAAATGAGAGCTGTGACATTCACATCAGGTAAGGGAATGCGGGGAAAGGCGTGGTATGCGGCACAGCCTGCACAGACGCTCTTGCTGCTGATGGCAATAACGTGTGGTCAGTTGCTTCAGTCCTGTCTGAGTCTGCTCAACTCCATGGACTGCAGCCCGCCAGGCTCCTCTGTCCATGGGATTCTCCAGGCAAGAATATGGAGTGGGTTCCCATGTCCTTCTCCAGGGAATCCTCCTGACCCAGGGATCGAACCTGCATCTCTTAAGTCTCCTGCGTTAACAGGCGGATTCTTTTCCGCTAGGGCCACCTGGGAAGCCCGCTGGCAATAATCCCAATGAGTATAACAAGCCAGAGGATGAGGCTTGGACCACCGCCTACATTCAAAATCAAAGCTGAGTTCCCAGGCTAGCTGCCTCTTTACCTGAGGTTGGGGTTACCTACCGAAGTCTGTTTATCAGCATGATGTGTGTGTAGGGGAACAAGTCATCGTGAGCAATTCTGATTTCCTCCATTTTTGGAACAATGACAGCTGTTGTTGTCTGATCACCTTCACTGTTTGTCCCAGTTGGAGCTTAAGTGTATATGTGCGCGTGCACACACACACACTCGATGGTATCCAACTCTTTGTGGCCCCATGGACGGTAGCACACCAGGCTCCTGTGTCCATGGGATTCTCCAGGCAAAAATACTGGAGTGGGTTACCATGTCCTTCTCCAGGGGATCTTCCTGACCCAGGGATAGAACCCACATATCTTGCGTTTCCTGCATTGGCTTAAGGGTCACATAGAAAAAGCCACCATCTGTATTTACATCTGAAAATCATATATAAGGGAGATTGTTAACTCTGAAGTTTTACAAACATCTCACGCTGGAGGCCTCCGTACTGTAAAACGTCAGGAAACAGTATTTGTATCACTTCTTCCTTTTCATCATTAGTCAGGAACTGAGTTAGCCGAGCTAGGTGGTCCTGCAATAACGAAGCTAAAATACAGATATGATAATGCAAACTGACTTCCTGCTCCTAAGATGTCATGAAATCTTGTAGCTACATATTTAACCACTAATTAGTACACAGAGGTTCAACGGTTACATAATGGCAAGCTTCTACCTCTATTGCTCCTGGTTTTTTAAACACAGAATTAAAGGCAGAAATCTTTACGGTGGATATATGCACCGGAGAAGGCAATGGCAACTCACTCCAGTGTTCTTGCCTGGAGAATCCCAGGGACGGGGGAGCCTGGTGGGCTGCGGTCCATGGGGTCGCTAAGAGTCGGACACGACTGAGCGACTTCACTTTCACTCTTCACTTTCATGCATTGGAGAAGGCAATGGCAACTCACTCCAGTGTTCTTGCCTGGAGAATCCCAGGGACGGGGGAGCCTGGTGGGCTGCCGTCTGTGGGGTTGCACAGAGTCGGACACGACTGAAGCGACTTAGCAGCAGCAGCAGCATGCACCGAAGGATCGAATTTGTTGTTCAGTTGCTAAGTTGTATCTGACTCTTTGCAACCCCATGGACTGCAGCGGGTCAGGCTTCCCTGTCCTTCACCGTCTCCTGGAGTTTCCTCAGATCCATGTCCATTGAGTCGATGATGCTGTCCAGCCATCAGTAGTAGGTCAAAAAGAGATTAATTTACATGTCATTAGAAGCAAACGTCATTAGAGTTAATATCCTTAACAATCATGGCATAATTTGAGTAAAAGGAATTCGATCGTATGTGCTCATTAGAGATAAAAAAAAACATGAATGAGTATGTGTACAGATTTGTGACCCACATAACTAGCCCTGTTACAGATTTATAGAAGATAGTTATTTAAGAAAAAAAACAAACAAGGTTAAGTGTGAATCTTGAAAACAATATAATTACTAGCTATTCTGAAAAAATGTGCAATCTTTGCAAATAAAGCCCTATGTCACTCCTGCCCTGTTTTAAATCCTGCATATCGGCTCTTGCTACGGGGTAATGATGGCTTCTCAATCACTGAAGCCTGACTTGGTTTATTTTTTGTCCCCTGTTGTACTTCTGATCTATCTTTTTCAGTTTCCTCACTTTCTATTCTGGAGAAGGAAATGGCAACCCACTCCGGTATTCTTGCCTGGGAAATCCCATGGACAGAGGAGCCTGGCGGGCTACAGTCCATGGGGTCGCAGAGGGTTGGTCACGACTGAGCGACTGAGCGTACACTCTTTCTAGCCCATCTGTAAGGTGCAAAGACCCTTCACAGAAGAAAGGCTGCAGCTTCTATTAATACAGACGGATGCCTCATCCCAGCATAGAAGATCTCTTCAATGAGAAAACGACCTTTTCTTCTGCTTTCTAAAGGAAACAAAAAGCCTTCTGGAAAACTCCATGGAAAAGGCAATGACTGAAGGGTTCTGATATACATCTGAAACAGATTTCAGAAATGATCCGATCTATCTATCTGCAGCACGCTTTGGGCATCACTCAGAAATAATACCATGTTCTACATTGGATAGCAGTTGGGCGTCCCTGGTGGTTAATTGGGTAAAGAATCCGCCCGCAATGCAGGAGACCCAGGTTCAATCCCTGGGTTGGGAAGATTCCCTCGGAGAAGGAAATGGCAACCGGCTCCAGTATTCTAGCCTGGAGAATCCCATGGACAGAGGAGCCTGACAGGCTGCAGTCCATGGGGTCACAAAGAGTCAGACACGACTGAGTGACTAACAGACTCTCAGCACTGGTCAGGCACTGCAGTTTGAAAGCAAATTTAGGTATTCCTGTCACGTGTGCGATTATAAAAAGCAGAAATGATAAACTTTTCAGATATGTGATATTAGACCTTGATTTCGGCTAACTCTTATTATCTAGTATCTCGGATGGTCTGATTAAAGTCATGATAATGGCTCTTGGCATACAGGGACAAAACATATTCAAGTCGTGTTTGAATGGCTGAAAAATAAATCTGTGTTCTGTAAGAGTGAAAACCCAGTTGGTCTGAGTGCATTGCTCCTCAGGTGTTTGATGGAATACTCTAATCAAATGAATTATTCCTAGGGTGAGCTTTCCAAGAAAAATTGTGACTCTTTTTTTGTGGCCAGTACATGGCTGAGTGTCTGTGGTGTCTCTATTTCTCTGTGTGAGAAAATTACACTATGGTATAAAAGTTAATTTTGGAATCTTTCAGGAAAGAGACACTGAGATATTAAAGATATTAATAAACATAACCCAGAAAAGACTGCTCATTTGCAATGCATGGACTCCCAAAGCAAATATCACAGTCTTTAAAATGAGATTGACTGTCTCGCCGTGGGCACAATTTTCTATAATCTGACACTCTGCAAATACAACTCAGGATTAAGGTTTCTTTTATTACGATTTTGACAAAACACTGCAACCTTGTCAGTTAGATTGAGATAACAAGGACTGAAACTCAGTCCTTGAAATACCCTGTGATGTCCATTTACTAGAGAAATTAATGCTATTTAAATGGGTCGAATCTCACAGGATGATGATCACTGCAAACCTCCAACCAGACATGAAGTCATTATCTGCATTCGCACAGTGCATTTTATCTCATAAAGGAGTTCAGTTCAGTTCAGTGGCTCAATTGTGTCCGACCCTTTGTGACCCCATGGACTGCAGCATGCCAGGCCTCCCTGTCCATCACCAACTCCCAGAGCTTGCTCAAACTCTTGTCGCTGATGCCATCCAACCAACTCATCTTCTGTCGTCCTATCCTCCTCTGCGATGATAACCTGATGGCAAAGGTCTGAATCCAGGCAGTAAGAAACACACGAGCTAAAAGTTACGTGACTTCATATAGTCAACAGGTATTACACATCTTTACGTTACTGACAGATTAGGTGCATAGGGTATATTATGGTGTATTCCGCATCAACACAGAAGTCAATTGGTGCCCATGCAACCATTGTTAAGTCTATGGCTAATGTTTTGGCTACTGTTCACAAACGCTCCTGAGGAGACCATCTGGACGCTGAGCTCGGGAAAATGCAGACAAGAACCGCAACGGTGGTTCATTCGTAACTCAGTTTGTTTGCCGCACTTGTGGCATTCCTAAAGATATCACCCACTCAGAACGGATGGTCTATTTAACAAGGCCATTCCCTACCTGGAAAAGTGGACGGGTCAGTTTTGTGGAATACATGACATCATTTTTTACTCTCAAATCACGTTTGAAAAAAAAAAAAGAAGAATTACAATGGTTTATTATCCACACACCCCAAAATAGCCTAATATGAGAGTCACTGTACTATCTGAGAATTTCACAAAGCCTGGACCTAAAGAAAGCAAATCTCTTGAAACTGACATGAGAAGGTTGGTCACAGTGATTTCTCTGGTGGAGTGGAGGCAAGGTTGCTCTGAGTTTAATCAGCCACTATTAAAACTTACTCTCGCACAAGCTTGACCAGTCCGTTCTAAAGGATGTCAACCCTGAGATATCATCTCATGATGAGAACCTGTCACAATGGCTATCATCAAAAAAAAAAAAACAGTATAAATATCAAATGTCAGTGAGGATGCGGAGAAAAGGGAACCCTTGTACACGACGGAAGGGATTGTAACTTGGTGCAAACACGGTGGAGAAGAATAGAGGTTTCTCAAAAAACTAAAAGCTGAAGTACCGTATGACCCAGCAAATCCACTCTTTTGGGCTTATATCTAGGAAAAATAAAAGCAGTCATTCTAAAAGATGTATATTCCCCAAAGTTCATAGCAGCACTGTTTACAATACTGGAAGATATGGAAGAACCTACGTGTCCATCAACAAATAAATGGTTAAGGAAGAAGTCATATATATATATATATATATATATAAATACAGACATAACAATATAATACAACAGAATACTATTCAGCCATAAACAGACTGAAAATCTGCCATCTGAGGCAACATGGATTAGACTTGGAGGCCGTTATGCTAAGTGAAATTCGTCAGACAGAGAAAGAGAAATATTTTATGATGAGCGTGGAATCTAAAAAAGACGACAAACCCAGTGCATATAAATGTAACATTGGCATCATATTGCAGGCAGTGAAGACTGCAATAAGCATGTCTGAAAACAACACACAGACCTTAATTTTAAAATGTTTTATTGCCAAGAAATGTCATCGACCTGAGCCTTCTCCGAGCTGCAACAGCAACGTCACAGATGACTGATCACAAGTTATCATCACGGTGACAAAGTCTGAGATAGTGCAAGGATATGTTCCTTATATGTCTGACTCTTCGGGACCCCTTAGACTGTAGCCCACCAGGCTCCTCCATCCATGGGATTCTCCAGGCAAGAATACTGGAGCGGGTTGTCATTCCCTTCTCCAGGGATCTTCCTGACCCAAGGATCAAACCCGCATAAGAGATACAAAGCTTTAGGTATAAAATAAGCCACAAGGATGTATTTGTACAGCACAGAAAAGGAGATATGGCCAATATGTTAAAATAACTTTAAATGGAGTGCAACTTTTAAAAATTAGGAAGCATCGTATTACAGAACTGTAGCTTAGGTAACATTGTATAGCAACTATATGCAAAACCATTGTGGGGGGAGAAAGGAAATAGGACTATGAAACTTTGAGATAGGGGAGCAGGCTCAAAATGAATGTCTTCTTTGAAGCCTTCCTTCCGACTTCTGCTTGCTTCCCTGAAGCCTAGCCTTTTGCCTCCCTCCACACCGCAAGGGTATCCCTCTCTAACATGCAGCCCCTGCTATGCTGTGGTTATGCAATTGTCTAAGTGTGTCTTTTGCTTTCTCAAAGAGGGTGAGTCAACCTGAAGAGAAGCTAATATCACAGTTCATTCTTTTTCTACTATATAGCATCCTCTATCCTCTGTCTGTACGTCTGTTCTGATGTCCGTAAGTGGCTTTTCCTTGCCCTACAAATGGTCCGTTATGACCATAATTTCATAATTTCAGTAAAGAAGACACAGTTCACTAACAAAAATACCACCAAAATTTCTACAAAATTGTTGGGATGGGAGGCATGTTAAAACAGGTGTTAACACCATGTAAGTTTTTTTTTTACTACCAAATACAAAACAGATAACTAATAAGGACCTTTTTTTTTTTTTAAGTGAAACAACTGGTTTAAAACTCAGCATTCATTAAAAAATGATCATGGCATCCGATCCCATCACTTCACAGCAAATAGATGGTGAAACAATGGAAACAGTGGCAGACTTTATTTTCTTGGACTCCAAAATCACTGCAGATGGTGAGTGCAGCCACGAAATTAAAAGATACTTGCTCCTCGGAAGAAAAGCTATGACAAACCTAGACAGCACATTAAAAAGCAGAGACATTATTATTTTGCTGGCAAAGGTCCCTCTAGTCAAAATCGTGGTTTTTCCAGTAGCCACGTATGGATGTGAGACTTGGACCGTAGACAAAGCTGAGCACCTAAGAATTGATGCTTTTGAGCTGTGGTGTTGGAGAAGACTCTGGAGAGTCCCTTGGACTGCAAGGAGATCCAACCAGTCCATCCTGAAGGGGATCAGTCCTGAGTGTTCATTGGAAGGACTGATGCTGAAGCTGAAACTCCAATGCTTTGGCCACCTCATGCGAAGACCTGACTCACTGGAAAAGACTCTGATGCTGGGAGGGATTGGGGGCAGGAGGAGAAGGGGATGACAGAGGAGGAGATGGCTGGATGGCATCACCCACTCAATGAACATGAGTCTGAGTGAACTCCGGGAGTTGGTGATGGACAGGGAGGCCTGGCGTGCGCAGTCAGTGGGATTGCAAAGAGTCAGACACGGCTGAGTGACTGAACAACAGCAATAAGGACCTACTCTATAGCACATGGAACTCTACTCAATACTCTGGAATGACCTACACGGGAACAGAATCTAAAAAAGAGTGGTCGTATGTATATGTATAAGGGACTCACTTTGCTAGATAGCAGAAAGCCACATAACATTGTAAAGCAATTCTACTCCAAAAAGAAAAAGAAAAACTAGATGATCTGCATATTGGAGACCAAAAGCAATATTTTCTAGGTGGGAAACCGTGAAGCCTTCGTAAATATATGTGGAATTTAGTGTCTTTGGAAACGTATGTGGCCCGTGAAAGTTTGGGAGGAGTAGAGAGAAATGGGCAATGGAAATGTCAGCTTTCAGTTCCGTTCAGTCGCTCAGCTCAGTTCAGTTCCGTTCAGTCGCTCAGTTCAGTTCAGTTCAGTTCAGTCGCTCAGTCGTGTCCAACTCTTTGCCACCCCATGAATCGCAGCTTTGGGTGACAATTAAATCCAGCCACCTCGAAAAAAATGCAGACCGTTTCACCTTTTCCATAATCTGAGAACCAAGCCGTATCTGTGCACGAGAAGCTTATCCTGACCCCCTGAGCTCACTGCCCAAGAACCATGCCTCTGTGGTCATATAAAAGCAAATGACCCATCATAACAAGGGGGTGTGGTGACAGGTCTAATGTTCCAGGAAGAAGTAGGAATCACAATTTATGATTTAATCCACAAACACACAGACCAGGTGGATATTTACAGAGGCCAACACTCTGGGAGGAGTTTCTAAGTTTAGCTTCATGCCTTTGATTTATTGTTTCCTGTAAATAGCGCACGCTGGTATATATTTTTGTATTCATTCACTATAGCCCTGTGGGCTTCCCGGGTGGTTTAGGCAGTAAAAGCTCTGCCTGGAATGCAGGAGACCTGGATTCAATCCCTGTGTCGAGAAGATGACCTGGAGAAGGAAATGGCAACTCGCTCCAGTATTCTTGCCTGGAGAGTCCCATGGACAGAGGTACGGTCCAGGAGGGGTCACAGAGAGTCAGACACGACTGAGTAATGAAAACTTTCACACTTTTGTTAGAGCCCTCTAATGGAACATTTTTCCTAAGGCTTTATTTTTCTAATTTCTCAGTGATCTTATACAAACTTGTGTAACACTCTGCCTTTGAGTTTATTATTTGAAACCATAAGAAGGTGGTTTGGGGCTTCATATTAGGCTATTTTCCACTGTGGATTGTATTTATAAGCCTTGATCTTTGAAGGTCCTCAAAGATGCGAGATCTTGCTTTCCAATTTCATGTTTCAAGAAATTTTCCTCCAAGCATCTGACACATTAGAGCTACTAACCCACTAATCAACTGCAATATTCCTTTTTCAAAGAGCAAATGATTTTCTTTAAACATTACTCATGTTTTTAGTGGAAGGGCATTGTTACAGCAGGTCAGATCCTAGGGAGAGTTTAGTAAGTCTATGATATATAAAGGAAAAAAGAAAACCACAGCCCACCATTAAAACCAACAAGGAAGCACTTTTCAATGTGAAGCTGAATGCATAATGTTTTCAGAACAGTCCTTGTGAACTTCCACAGCCATCACCTTATTGTGGTGAGTTCTGGAAGTGAGCAACTGCCTGTATTATATTAATCACTTCAGTTTAGTCGCTCAGTCATGTCTGACTCTTCTGTGACCCCATGGACTGTAGCCCACCAGGCTCCTCTGTCCATGGGATTCTTCAGGCAAGAATACTGAAGTGGGTTGCCTTGCCCTCCTCCAGGGAAATCTTCCTGACCCAGGGATTGAACCGGCGTCGCTTATGTCTCTTCATTGGCAGGCGGATTCTTTAATGCTACCACCAGCTGGGAAGCCCATAAATGGGATTAGCATTCTCAAAGAAGAGGCCCCAGGGAGCCTCCATCACCCCTTCCACCCCGGGAGGACATAGTGAAAAGACCAGGAAACGGGAATCTCAGCAGACAGTGTGTCTGCCCTAGCCTTCATCTTGGACCAACCTCCAGGACTGAGAGAAATACATTTATACTTTTCACAAGCCACCCCGTCTATGATATTTGTTACAGCAGGTGCAAAGGACTGAGACGAAACCTGACACCCTTTCCAGGGTCTATCCATAGGTGAAGACACTCCGCCCTCCCTGTAAGGTCTGAAGGTCCTACCTCTGTCTGGATGTGGGACAGACACACAGTGGAATGCTACTCAGCCGTGAAAAGGAACGAGATGCCGCCGGACCTAGACACGGTCAGAGAGAGTGAAGTAAGTCAGAAAGAGAAAAATAGGTATCACGTATTAATACGTATGCGAGGACTCTAGAAAAATGGTGGCGATGAACTTATGGGAAAAGCAGAAATAGAGACGCAGACATAGACAGCAAGCGGGGGAAAGAGGTGGGATGAACTGGGAGATTGAGATTGATACATATCCACTGCTTCCCAGCTAGCACTTGTGGTAAGAAGGACCTGCCTGCCAGAGCAGGAGATGTAAGAAATTCGGGTTCTATCCGTGGATCGGGAAGATCCCCTGGAGGAGGGCATGGCAATGCACTCTACTATTCTAGCTTGGAGAATCCGCACGGACAGAGGAGCCTCGCCGGTTAAGGTCCATAGCATTGCAAAGAGTCAGACATGACTGAAGCAACTTAATATGCACGCATAAAATAGGTAACGAAGAATAACCTACTGTAAAGCACAGGGAACTCTATTCCCTGCTCTCTGGGGAACTAAATGGGAAGGAAACCCCCCAAAACAAGAGGGGATGTACGTATACATGTGGCTGAATCATGGGCAGTACAGCAGAAACCAACACACCATTGTAAACCAGCTGTATTCCAATCAAAATTAAAAAAAAAAAAACAATCGATTATTGCAGATCGACACCAGTTGCTCCCCTGGGTTCTATGTATTCTCCAATCGCTTCGATTTGATCCGATTGCAAGAAACAGGCACGAACGTACTGCTTCACAGTCTCTCTCACTCACACACACACAGCCTCGAGGAAACAGCAACAAGATCCCCCTTTCTTTACTCTCCTGGCTATAGAACAGATCTCCCGTGAACATTCTCAAAGTCCCCTCCATTCACAGCGATTTGCCCCGGCTCCTCTTCTTGGCTCACTGGTTCTTCCTCCAGCAGGAGGAAGCCCTTTTAAGCAGCACATTATTCCATGTTGTTCAGTCGCTCAGTCGTGTCTGACTTTTTGTGACTCACAGACTGCAGCACGCCAGGCTTCCCTGTCCTTCACTATCTCCTGGAGTTTGCTCAGATTCACGTCCACCGAGTCGGTGATGCCATCCAACCATCTCATCCTCTGTCGTCCCCTTCTCCTCCTGCCCTCACTCTTGCCCAGCATCACGGTCTTTTCCAGTGAATCAGTTCTTCGCATCAGGTGGCCAAAGGATTGGAGTTTCACCTTCAGCATCAGTCCTTCCAATGAACACCCAGGACTGGTCTCCTTTAGGATGGACTGGTTGGATCTCCTCGCAGTCCAAGGGACTCTCAACAGTCTTCTCCAACACCACAGTTCAGAAGCATCAATTCTTCAGCGCTCAGCTTTCTTCACAGTCCAACTCTCACATCTATATGTGACTACTGGAAAAACCACAGCTTTGACTAAACAGACCTTTGTTGGCAAAGTGACGCCTCTGCTTTTTAATACGCTGTCTAGGTTTGTCATAGCTTTTCTTTCAAGGAGCAGGCAGACTTTAATTTCATGGCTGCTGTCACTGGTAACAGAGATTTTGGAGCCCAAGAAAATAAATATGTCAGTGTCCACTCTTTCCCCATCTATTTACCATGAAGTGATGGGAGCTGATGCCATGATCCTAGCTTTCAAATGATGTCGTTCACTGGCCAACTCTTGTGATAAGTCCATGATGACAACATGTTCCATGAATGAAGATGTATGCTGGCTGCTACATGAACTATTTCATGTGTTTAATCAGTGTGTTTAGCACTGTTTGCTCATGACATCCTTATTGCGGGCATCGTTTTTTTGTTGTTGTTTTCTTCTCATTTTACAGCTGAATTTGAGAGGGTATAAATGTCTTGCTCAAAATGACACAGCTGAAAAATAGAGCTGGTGTTTGATTTTGTGTTCTGAATGGTCCTGTATTTTCCTCACGTAGAGTCCCTGATGATTTAAAACCAGTGATATCTTGGGGACTTCCCTAGTGGTCCAGTGGTTAAGAATCTGTCATATAATATGGGGCATGAGGGTTTGATTCCTGGTCAAGGAACTAGGTCTCACATACTGTGTGTCACGAGGTAAGCTTGCAAGTTGCAACTGAGATGTGACAGAGGGAAATAAGTAAATAAAAATTTTTAAAAAACTGTTGATATTTTGATTAACAAATTAAGCTATTCACTGACAAGGATATTTAGATTATCTTTGAAAAAATATATACCTTAATGGGCACATTCACTGTAGCTTTAAGCTAGCTAGTGTACATTTCTGAATAATTCAGAAAAGATTCCAATCAAATTCTGAACACTTTGAGTTCCTTCTCTTCATTGTTTTTAGTCATTATTTGAGCAGACTGCTGCAAGCCCTTGAGCATGCACTTCAGTGAAATATTACAGATGAACTCACTCAAGCCTTCCCTATTGTATAATTTCCAGAAAATGATATTTTCCTCATCTCCATAAATCCAAGTGACGTCTCCTTTGAGAAAGGAGAAATTTTACTAAAGAATTTTACTAATTCTTTCTTAATTGATCATCTTGAGTTAATAAATTCATTGTTTAAAAACAGAGGATTGTTCAGTAATGTTCAACACATTCTCAACTCAACATTATGAAGCAATGATGCTGGTTTTATCTTTAGGACAAAAATAGCTAGCCATCCATGGCAACCGTACACCACCTCTTAGATGAGATTCCGAATGTTGATTTATGTGGAAGAGAAAATCATATTACATTTATTTTTTCATTTTACTTTGGATTTGTCTTTTAACCAGTCACCGTTTGATATGTGATCCACATAACCTCATTTTTCTTACATAGGCACGCAATGTTAATATGACTATGGCTACAAAAAAAATGTATCATACTCTACAGCAGATTTTGTATTTTCTAGTTATGGTATTTCAATAAACATTTTTACTGTACTCGGCTGATGTAAAATATCAATTGGAGATGCTCTTGCACTGTTCTGTAGAAACTTACACTGTTTTCTTGTTTTTAACTTTTCCTTAGCAGTTATTTATGTTATGAAATTAGACACTGATAATACTTATTGCAGCCATGAATTCAGAAGATGCTTACTTCTCGAAAGGAAGGTCATGACTAACCTAGACAGTCTGTTAAAAAAGCAGAGACATCACTTTGCCGACAAACGTCTGTGCAGTCAAAGCTATGGTTTTTCTAGTAGTCATGTATAGATGTGAGAGTTGGACCATAAAGAAAGCTAGACATCGAAGAATTGATGCTTTCTAACTGTGATGCTGCGGAAGACTCTTGAGAATTCCTTGGACCGTAAGGACGTGAAACCAGTCCATCCTAAGGAACATCAACCCTGAATACTCATTGGAAGGATTGATGCTGAAGCTGGAAGTTCCAATATTTTGTCCACCTGATGAGAAGAACTGAGTCATTGGAAAAGACCCTGATCCTGGGAAAGATTAAAGGCAGGAGGAGAAGGGGACGACAGAGGATGAGATGGTTGGATGGCATCAGCAACTCGATGGGCAAACTCTGGGAGATGGTTAGGGACAGGGAGGCCGGGCGTGCTGCAGTCCATGGGGTCCCAAAGGAGGTGGACAGGATTAAGGGGCTGAACAACAGCAACAAATGCTTTTTACGGACTCCATTTAAATTTACTCACGGAAGGATGCATTTGCCTATAAACTTAATTTCTTTGAAAACAGAACCACTGAACCACCACAGAAGAGACACTTGATCATGTCTGTAGTTCTCTGTGCATTAGGAGAAAGTCATCAGGTCCCACCACACCGAGGAAAGAAATTACCGGAGGGCATGAAGACCAAGGAGGCGGGGGTCACAGAGCTCTTCCAGAAGCAGCCCACAGACCTGCCTTCCTGGACTGACGAGAGTCTTCCCACTGTGCTAGGGAATGATACTTGCATGAGTTCAGTTCAGCTCAGTCGCTCAGTCGTGCCCGACTCTTTGCGACCCCATGGACTGCAGCCCATCAGGCTCCTCTGTCCATGGGATTTTCCAGGCAAAGATACTGGAGTGAGTTGGCATATCCTTCTCCAACTCTACACGTTACTGCGAAGTAAAGCACACAAGAGCGCTATCAGCTGTAAACGAGGCACGCACAGGCCAGTGCCTAGCAGACACGTGCGCTAACTTCCGCACCTGGACATGTGCGCAAACGCACATTCACCTCCTTTGAAGGTTCGTATATAGGGGACTTCCCTTGCGGCTCAGCTTGTAAAGAATCCGCCTGCAAAGCCAGAGACGTGGGTTCGATCCCTGGGTTGGGAAGATCCCCCTGGAGAAGGGAAAGGCTACCCACTTCAGTATTCTGGCCTGGAGAATTCCGTGGACTGTAGAGGATGAGATGGTTGGATGGCATCACTGACTCAATGGACGTGGGTTTGGGTGGACTCCGGGAGTTGCTGATGGACAGGGAGGCCTGATGTGCTGCGGTTCATGGGGTTGCAAAGAGTCGGACACGACTGAGCGACTGAACTGAACTGAACTGATAAGCCATGTACAGCACTTACCGTGTAAGAAAATATATTGGAAAATCATTCACAATAATTACTTTATCCCCTCAAATGAAATGATACTCATCACAGCAATCAGATTTTCTTACACACATTTATAAAGTGTTGGCACTGAACAGATAACAAAAAGGAATAAACTAAAAAATTTGTTTTCTGCCTGTTTAGTTCACAGGAATGATAAATCCATACCAAACCTTGAGACAAATTCCGACAGTGGATGATAGACAAGCATATCTTTCGTACGCCTGCTTACTGCATGTCATTATAAATTGGAATCATTAGGTGTTTAATAAGATGATGAAAAGTACATGGTCACGGTAGAGAATATTGAAATGGTTAATGAAGCAAGCAGGAGTCTGCAACATTGAGAAAAGCATGTCTGGCATTTCTTTTAAAAACTGCTTTATGGACCTGGGACTCCCATACCATACAGTTCACCAGCGTAAAGCATAAAACAAAAGGTTTTACTGGTTTTCAGTGCATTCGCAGACTTATGCCACCATTATCACAATCAGCTTTAGTCAACTGACATTTTAACACGCACCCCCTGCACCCCCCCACCGCCGAGTCATTTTGGCTCAGCATTAACATACAATTTTATAACCTGAATTTAAACTTACTAGGCAGAAACCAGTCCCCATATTCATAAATATTCCTTGGCTACATCCATTTTAATAGTAATACACTCATTGAAAAAAAAAATCTTACTTCTCATGATGGCTTACTTTCTGCTTTCTTGAGTAATGGATTTAGTCAGTTCATCTTTGCAATAACCTCGCGAAGTGCTTACTATTCTTTGCAGAGAAGCAAGGATCACAGAGAAGGTTAAGATGCTTGCCTGAAGTTGTCCATGTGGTAAGTAGATGAGTAATGCTCTCGTTGAAACGGCCTGACTCCTCACTCTCCACGTGGCTGCACGGTTATGTGGGTGTCCGAGGCCCTGGTGTTGAAAATTTAATGGGTTTCCAATTCAGAGCTCTTGTAACTGTATCAGTTAAAGGTGCATTATAAACGTACCCACAAAACCAAGCAACTTAAGCAATAATTTATCTCACAGATTTGGCAGGTCAAAAATCTAGGAGCTCTTGAAGTGGATATTCTAGAAACTATGAATTGCTGCAAGGCTGCAATTAAATGTCACCTGGGTGCATTTGCATGCTAAGTTGCCTGAGTCCTGTCCAACTCTTTGCGACCCCATGGACTGTAGCCCACCAGGTTCCTCTGTCCGTGGGGTCCTCTAGGCAAGAATACTGCACTGGGTTGCCATTTCCTCCTCCAGGGGATCTTCCCGACCCAGGAACAGAACCCCTGTCTCTTGCCTCTCCTGCCTTGGCAGGTGGGTTCTTTACCACGAGCATCACCTGGGAAGCCAAATGTCACCTGGGGCTGGGGTCTTATCCGAAGTCTTGACTGGGGAAGGGCTCACTCCAAGCTTGCTGACAAAACGCTAGCAGGATTTAAGTCCCTGGTGACTTTTGGAGAGAGATGGCATTTTTTTTTTAACACATGATATTCTCCATGGGATGGCTCCATGCATGGCAGCTGGCTTCCCTTGGCACAAGCAGAGCAGAGATGATGGCCAAGATGGCATCCTAAGCTCAGAGCTGACATCCTGGTATTTTGCTCTATTCATCTTTTTCAGATGAGTTCACTCTTTTTCTGTCTTTCTTTGCTTTTAATTTGGAAGAAGCTCATCTGGAATTTTCCTTCTTTTAGGCTATGACATGTGGCATGTGAGATCTTAGTTCCCCAGCCAGGGATTGAACTTGAGCTCCTTGCGCTGGGAAGCCCAGAGTCTTAACCAGTGGACCACCAGGAAAGTTCCTGCTGTATTATGCTTATTAGAAGACGTGCCTTAAGGTGGCTGACAATGAAGGGAGGGGATGAGATGAGGGTGTAAATATCACGAGGTGGATACCACTTGCGGCCAACTTGGATCCTGCCTGTCACAACACCTCATGAAAAAGTGAAAGTCGCTCAGTTGTGTCTGACTCCTTGTGACCCCATGGATGATATAGTCCATGGAATTCTCTAGGCCAGAATACTGGAGTGGGTAGCTGTTCCCTTCTCCAGGGGATCTTCCTAACCCAGGGATCGAACCCACGTCTCTGGCATTGCAGGCGGATTCTTTACCAGCTGAGCCACCAGGGAAGTCTAAGAATACTGGAGTGGGTAGCCTATCCCTTCTCCAGCAGATCTTCCCCACCCAGGAATCAACCCGGGGTCTCCTGCATTGCAGGCGGATTCTTTACCAACTGAGCTATCAACACCTCATGCACATTGTAAATATGGATGGTGAGCTATGATAGGGAGGCCTGGTGTGCTGCAGTCCATCGGGTCACAAGGAGCCGGACATGACTGGGCGGTTGAACAATAACAGCAAACATGTACACAAGTGACCACTTAAAAATACAAGCACTTAACTAGGGTTTGTGTGTATGTGTGTCTGTGTGGTGAATACGTCTTGACAAAATAACCACAGAAGGCACACAGGTTACCTTATGCACATTCATTTAATCCCCCTTTGAAATGCCACCGAAATTTTTATTTCCATATGCATCTCTTTTTTTTTTTAAGACTCTTTTTGATGTCTTTGTTGAATAAGCTACAGCTTCCATTTTCTGTTTCTTTCTTGTTTTGCCCACAGGGCATGTGGGATCTTAGTGTCTGGACCACAGTTTAAACTCACATACTTGCATTGGAAGGCGAAGTCTTAAGCACCTGACCACGACGGAAGTCCCTCCACAGCGGTCTCTTCTCCACATGGTCCATTTACCCCAGTGGAGGATGAACCTCCTCACACTATGGCAGTGGGTTATTTCAGCTCGAACCAATCAGCATGTGGTGGGCACATGATCCAAATAGTCCAATCACAGCTAATCTTGTAACTTCACCTTCTCATGTAGGACCACGGCCTCTCTCCTATGGGAACAGTGGTGTTTGAGTGATGGCTGGAATGAAGCAGCCATTCTGACACTATGAAGCACAGCCACCTGAGAATGAAGCGGACCCTCAGAATCAGACAAAGCCAGAGGGATCTCAACAAACATGGGATGGGAGTTTCTGGTTAAGGCGGCCTTGAAAACAGTGCACATATCTTAATTCAAGCTCTGTAAACTAACATTTACCATTCTTTTCAGAGTCAGTTTGAGTATGTTTTCAATATATTGTGCCATCCAAAGTAATCTAAAGTGAAGAATTAAGGCTGAAGGAGCTGTGTGCCACATGTCTAAAATGCTGGGTGAGCTCAGGCATTGAAAAAGAAAGAGAGGCGAACTCTCCTATAGTAGGCTGGGAAATTGGCATTAATAGGTAGCTTGGAAATATTAATTAAGATTAATATTTATTAACTAATAAAATAAATATTAATTAACCAATATGAGGGCAGGAAACTACAGACTAATATATAGCTGGGAAAGATTGAAGGCAGGAGGAGAAGGGGATGACAGAGGATGAGATGATTGGATGGCATAACTGACTCAATGGACATGGGTTTGAGCAAGCTCTGGAGTGATGGACAGGGAAGCCTCACATGCTGCAGTCCACGGGGTCACAAAGGGTCGGACACCACTGAGCGACTGAACTGAATATGTAGCCCCGAAACACTGGTTAAATTGCTACCAGTGATTTCTTGGGACTCAGATCCAGTGCCTATCAAGGCTTAGGGGAGTCGGGAGGAAATGTTTAGGGGTTCTGGGGTGAATTAGCTACTTCCTCAAGGTCTCAGTAATGTCTCAAGCAGGAAGCAAGAGATAAGGTTATACTGAAATAGGGCCTTGTGAAATCAGACTGGGGAAAATACAGCTTTTGTAAGAGAGATATTGAAGCTTGCAAAACAGAATTCAATGTATCTTGAAAAAGCCAAAATCCCTTTGGGCCCCAAGTTACAGTTTGTGTAAGAGATCCCTTTCTCAACCGCTCCCTTAGTGTGCCCCCATCTGCTCCACGTCAGAAAAGGGCAACTCCATTCTCAACAAGATGAGACCACAAATACCTGGAATCGCCTTTATCTCCTTTCTTTCTTGTGCACTCTTAAATCAAAGTCAAAATTCCATATACACAGTGAAATAATGTTCTGTGCTATGTGCTAAGATGCTTCAGTCATGTCTGACTCTTGGCGACCCTGTGGACTATAGCCCGCCAGGCTCCTCTGACCACGGGATTCTCCAGGCAAGAATACTGGAGTGGGTTGCCATTTCAATGAAATACTACTCGGACATTAAAAAGAATGAGATAATGCCATTGGTAGCTCTGTGAGTGGACTTAGAGATTGTCATACTAAGTGAAGTCAGTCAGAGAAGAGGGATATAGTGTGACATCCCTTATATGTGAAATCTAAAAAGAAATGGTACAAAATGACTTATTTACAAAATAGAAACAGACTCAGAGACTTGGAGGATGAATTTATGGTTACTGGGGAGAAGGATGGTGGGAAGGGATAGTTAGGGAGCTTGGGTGTATCTATCTATCTATGGGTTTTCCTGATAGCTCAGTTGGTAAGGAGTCCACCTGCAATGCAAGAGACCCCAGTTCGATTCCTGGGTCAGGAAGATCCCCTGGAGAAGGGATAAGCTACCCACTCCAGTATTCTTGGGCTTCCCTGGTGGCTCAGCTGGTAAAGAATCTGCCTGCTATGCAGGAGACCTGGGTTTGATCCCTGGGTTGGGAAGATCCCCTGGAGAAAGGAACAGCTACCCACTCCAGGATTCTGGCCTGGAGAATTCCCTGGACTGTATAGTTCATGGGATCACAAAGAGATGGACACAACTGAGTGCCTTTCAGATTCTTATCCCTTATAGATTATTATAAAATACTGAGTATAGTTCCCTGGGCTATACAGTAGGCCTTGTTGGTTATCTATTTTACATATAGTGGCGTGTAAAATGTTGGTTTGAAATATGAGGAAATATTTCAGACATACAAAATATACATCAGCATGTTTTGTATAGATGGTTCACTAACATTGTAAAGAAGGTTGGGAATAATTTTGCCTTTGTTAAAAGTTGATTACTCCAGGAGTTGGTGATGGACAGGAAGGCCTGGTGTGCTGTGATTCATGGGGTCGCAAAGAGTCGGACACGACTGAGGAACTGAACTGAAGGCTATTCTTTTTACTGACCTTCTGCCAAAATTTACCCTGTCTAGGCATGACGCCGGAGAAGGCAATGGCACCCCACTCCAGTACTCTTGCCTGGAAAATCCCATGGATGGAGGAGCCTGGTAGGCTGCAGTCCATGGGGTCGCGAAGAGTCGGGCACGACTGAGCGACTTCACTTTCGCTTTTCACTTTCATGCATTGGAGAAGGAAATGGCAACCCTCTCCAGTGTTCTTGCCTGGAGAATCCCAGGGACAGTGGGCCCCCCGTCTATGGGGTCGTGCAGTCGGACACGACTAAAGCGACTTAGCAGCAGCAGCAGCAGCAGCAGCAGCAGCAGGCATGACGCTTTTTAAAATGGGCAGAGTGAGTTCCTGGTCACTCTGACCCAGGTAACAAGATTTGTCTAGAACATCATGGGAAGTAAAGAGGCAAAGAGTTGTGTTAGAGCTGGAAGAATTCATGATATACAGCTCGCTGAGCAATATCACATACGCAGCTGAACGGTGTGTCATGTAGTGAGTTAACCAGGAGCCAGGTAGACTGGAGGGTCAAAGTTAGCCATAACTGTTTGCTCCTGGGGGCATCTTCTGAACAGCCCATTTCTCCTAAGGAAGTCAGACATTTGGCCAGAGTTTTCTTGGGGGTAAAAAACTGGGTATTTGGACAGAACCCCACTTCCCAATTTACGGCTGTTATCCTAACATAGTTTTAAATAGCATCCATTTTACTTTTAAAGGGATCCTTCTTTGTTTGATCAGCTACATATTATACAGATATTTCAGAATGGGATGACTGCTAAAGTTCTTTTCATATGCAAATATGGGAAAGTATCTTTCGTATTCCTTCCAACAGACTTCACGTTTGCAGTGAGAAATCTCACATTGTATAAATCATTAATGATTAACAAACACCATCAGTTTCCTATTCAGAAAGCTTCAGGCAGTGGATTACAAAGTGACTGAAATTTCGCGTGTAACATTTCTATATTAATTAGGTTTCGAAGTGATTTTCTAATTGCATAATTTATAATTATAGCCTTGTACAAATATGTAAGTAAATGGCATATTGCACATCATTGGATAGAAGATGAAAGGTAAAAACAGTAACATAGATTGTCTGGCACACCACAACAGGAGTTTTATCTATCCTTAATTGTAAAAACACGATGGTGCTTCCAAAACCAAAGAGACCAGGACCAAAATGACTTCTTTTGGAAAACCATGTTGAATTCCCTGAAAAAGGACTGACATGGTACCAAAAAAAAAAAAAAAAAAAAAAAAAGAGATCACTTTTGAATATCTTTTTGAAACATACCAAAAGAATGCCTCCTCTTCTCACTAACTTTGAGAAAAATAATCACGCCGCTAAACGCGGTTTTTCTTCCTCAACTATCTCTTGCCCCTTCATATCCTTTGGGTCACTGGCCTTCCATAATGGAACTCAAACGTATGCAACCATTATTCTTGAACATCAGCGTTGTCATCCGGCGGTCAGGAAGGGATGAGTTACAAGGAAACAAAAGATTTGACTGCATTTGAAATTCAGCACGATCTATCGTTCAGTAATAGCTGCCATCGTTGTAATAATATATCTTGTGGGCGGTCACCCAAGAGGAATTATTCACTTCTGTTAAAAGCCCAGGGTCTGATCGTCAATTCCATGGAGGAAGACTCAGGCCATACAAGAGATACGGGCTGGGGGGCGGGGTAGTGAAAGCTCACTGTAGAATTGGATGCTTGGTCAAGCTCTACTCTAGACGCTACATTTTGCTGTAAAGAAAATCTATACTTTTATGGATTGTCCTTTGCCTCAAAGGCTAGCGGTCAGAAATCACATAGCTCCCACTTATGAGACACACTACACAGGACTACCTGGGATACTGGGTATATCAATAAGCCACATTTGATGTGATATAGACCATGGACAGCTCTGCTTTATTCTGACCTCCTGTTGTTTAGTCCCTAAGTCGTGTCCAAGTCTCTGTGACCCCGTAGACTACAGCCCGCCAGGCTCCTCTGTCCATGGGATTCTCCAGGCAAGAACACTGGAGTGGGTTGCCATGTCCTTCTCCAGAGGATCTTCCTGACCCAGGGACTGAACCCACATCTCCTGCGTTGGCAGGTGGGCTCTCTTCACCACCGAGCCACCAGGGAAGGCCCACTCTGTTCTCCTCCGAATGGTCAAAACAACAGCATCTCATTCCATTATTATTGGTGCCTGTAACTTGGTCTCTTTAAATGGGGCCACTAATTCACTGTATTCTGACATAACCGTTCACATGGGCTCAAGTCTCCTGTTTCAAAAACACGCCCCTAATGTTCCAAAGTAAAGATGACTGCTTCCCAAAAAGCACTGCCGGTGGTTTTTATTTTGCTTCTTTTTTGTTTTGTTTCGGCCTTGCTACCTGGTATGCCAGACCTCAGTTCCCTGAACACAGATGGAAGCCAGGCTCCCTGCATTGGAAGCGTCGAGTCTTAATGACCGGACCACTAGGAAACTCCCAGTTTGTTGCCAGCATTTACAAATCAGGTGGCAGTTTGTATCTAGTCACCCCCTCTGTGGTCACAGCCAGATGGCCCCGCAGTTATGTAGGGGTGTCTTCAATCCCAACAGTGTTTTTAAGTCTGCCTTCAAAGCGAATGATTTGAGTTTACATTTGAAAAATTGCACGTTCACCCTAGATGTTACAGGAATAAATGGCAATGTCACCTGCCCCAGATTTTTCCTGAAATGGTGTTGTTTAGCATTTTTTGGTCCCAAAGACTTATTTCTTAAATCCCTCAAAGTATCAGAGTTCCACTTTGCTGCTAAGATGTAGGTTCTGGGAAGCTTATCAAGGATCAGTCAGATCACAGTCACCTGCAATTCACAAAGGATTTCGTTTGAAGGAAAACCTTAAGGCTTATTGGAAGGACTGATGCTGAAGCTGAAGCTCCAATACTTTGGCCACATGATGTGAAGAGCTGACTCACTGGAAAAGACCCTGATGCTTGGAAAGATTGAAGGCAGGAGAAGGGGATGACAGAGGATGAGATGGTCGGGATGGCGTCGCCCAGTTGATGGACATGAGTTTGAGTGAGCTCCAGGAGATGGTGAAGGACAGGGAGGCCTGGCGTGCTGCAGTCCATGGGGCCGCAGAGCCGGACTGGACTCGGCCACTGAACACCAACGACTGAGATGAAGTATGAATTCAGACTCAGAGGAGAGACATAGTAAAGAACGGCTCTGTCCCAAGGATCCAGCCCAGGGTGTTAAAACTGCTGTCATCCGGGCAAAGAGAGGGTGTGGATTTGAAAGCAGTTTGTGAACAAGGGACATTAACTGCCTCTTTAGAAATAGCTTCCGTTTTAGGACTCAACTGGAGGGATTTCTATTCCCCTCAAAACTCAACTGTTTCTTATAAGAATGAAGTGAATTGAAGTGAAAGTGGCTCAGTCGTGTCTGACTCTTTGCAACCCCGTGGACTACACAGTCCAGGGAATTTTCCAGGCCAGAGTACTGGAGTGGATGGCCTTTCCCTTCTCCAGGGGATCTTCCCAACCCAGAGATCAAACCCAGGTCTCCCGCATTGCAGGTGGATTCTTTACCAGCTGAGCCACACGGGAAACCCAAGAATACTGGAGTGGGTAGCCTCTCCCCTCTCCAGAGGATCTTCCTGACCCAGGAATCAGGGTCTCCTGCATTGCAGGTAGATTCTTTACCAGCTGAGCTATCAGGGAAGCCCCTTGTAAGAATGGCCATCATTGAAGAGTCTGTAAATAACCAACACTGGGGAGGGTATGCAGAAAAGGAAACCCCCCACTGTTGGTGAAACTGTGAATTGCTGAAGTCGCTGTGCACAACAGCATGCAGGTTCTTTAAAACACTAACAATAGAATTGCCATATGATCCAGGAATCCCGGTCTTGGGCACATATCCACAAAAGATGAAAATGCCTGTTTGGAAAGTGTTCACGTTTACTGCAGCGGTATTTACAATCCCAAGATACGGAAGCAACCTAAGTGTCCATCAACAGATGGAATGATGAAGAAGATGCAGGGTGTGTGTCTGTGTGTGTTGCGTATGTGTGTGTGTGTGTGTGTGTGTCTGTGTGTCTCACAGTGGAATATTTGTTGTGGTTGTTTTTCAGTAGCCCAGGCATGTCCAGCTCTCTGGGAACCCATGGGCTGCAGGACTCCAGGCCTCTCTGTCGCTCACTGTCTCCTGAAGGTTGCTGATCATTGCATCAATGAGGTCCACTGAATCACTGACGCCTGCCAGCCACCTCATCCTCTTAGACAGAGTATGGAATATTACGCAGCCATAACAAAGAAGGAAATAATGCCATTTCTAGCAATGTGGATGGACTTTGAGAGCATTATGCTAAGTGAAATAAGTCAGAAAGAGTAAGATAAATGCCATATGATGCCAATTATACGTGGAGTCTAAAAGCACAACAAACTATTGAACATAACAAATAAAAAAGTAGGCTCACAGATTAAAAAAAAAAAAGAGTAGTGGTTGCCAGAGGGGGCAGGGTGGAATATAGGAGTAAGAAGTCCAAGCTGCTATGTATACAGTAAGCTACAAGAACACGTCATGTAAGACAAGGGATACGGCCAGTATTCTATAATAATGACGTGTGCCTGCTTAGTTGCTCGGTTGTGCCAGACTCTTTGTGACCCCATGGACTGTAGCCCACCAGGCTCCTCTGTCCATGGGATTCTCCAGGCAAGAATCCTGGAGTGGGTAGCTTATCCCTTCTCTGGAGGAAAAAGTCTTTAAAAATTGTGAATCACTATCTTGTATACATGTAACTTATGTAACATCTGTACAGCAACAATACTTCAGTCAAAAT
Source organism: Capricornis sumatraensis (assembly GCF_032405125.1). Taxonomy (NCBI): domain Eukaryota; kingdom Metazoa; phylum Chordata; class Mammalia; order Artiodactyla; family Bovidae; genus Capricornis; species Capricornis sumatraensis. The sequence goes on along the minus strand of NC_091092.1, from coordinate 145,787,479 downwards.
AAAAATAAAAGAGAAACAAAAAGAGTCAAATGCTCCCATACTCAAATGACGGTCTGTTTTCCAGGGATCGAGTCCAAACATCACTTCCTTTATGTCTCAGATTTTCCTATTTGAAAGTAAACTTTTTTCTCCAAAACCCAATAGTCTGCTATTTCCCTTAAATCAGATGGTTCATACCCTACTTTGAATTATATTTACTTGCGGATTGTCTTTTTAACATTAACTGTGCCACCATCCTGTTCCATGTTTTTTCTAGAGCCCTTAGGATGGAGGCCTGTAGGCAACACATGGGGCTTCCCTGGTGGCCCAGATGGTGAAGAAACTGTCTAGAATGCAGGAGACCCAGGTTCCATCCTGGGTTGGGAAGATGCCCTGGAGAAGAGAATGCCCACCCACTCGGGTATTCTTGCCTGGAGAATCACAAGGACAGAGGAGCCTGGTGGGCTACGGTCCATGGGATCACAAAGAGTCAGACATGCCTGAGCAATTAACACTTACGCTTTCCACGCAATACATGGGAAGACAAATAACTTTGATGAATTAATCATTTGCTTCAACAGATCCTCAAATACAGATTTGGATCAAGCAGTAATTATTGCCAAATTTCTCAAATATTATCAGCCCATATAAATAATTGAAAATGTCCACACCACAGAGAATTTCTTTCATCCAAAATCTCTCCCTGCAGTGATGAAAATAGATACTTCAGGAAAAACAAACAAACAAAAAAAACACAACAAACTCTCCCATCTCTTTAAGTCAAACACTAGCAAATTCCTGTGTTTCCGTTTCCAACAACGCCCATCAACAGGCATTCTGCTGGATGCAAGATGTTCTAGTATTAATCCATTTACAAGGCTAATCAGTGTGGCATCTTTGGCAAAATTACTCAAGAAATGTAGGCGGCTTCCACCCAGAAGGCATCAATCCTAGCAAAAGTCTTCGTCTGAGACATCTAATTATCTTTCAGACTGAAGGATAACCAAACATTTAATGCATTTGCTAATTGTTTTCCCATTTTTTGGACCTTTATGTGGTCTTTAGTTATTAAAGACACTGTAATTAAGGGGTAACGAAGCACAGCCAAGTTCCACTATTTGTTTTGCTTTCCTCTGTTTTGTTCTTTTTCTACAAGTCAACAGAGCATATGAAAAAGAGGCAGGACAAGATTTTGTTCAATGAAACAAAAGGCGTCTGTACTTTTCAAATTGACTCATGGCACGTGTTCATTTATAGGGGTTCCATGGTGGCTCAGGAGTTGAAGAATCTTCCTGCCGATGCAGGAGACCTGGGTTCCATCCCTGGGTTGGGAAGATTCCCCTGGAGGAGGGCATGGCAACCCACTCCAGTATTTCTTGCCTGGAGAATCCCATGGACAGAGGAGCCTGGAGGGGCTACAGTCCAAAGGATGGCAAGGAGTCGGACAGAACTTAGTGACTAAACAACAACATGTGTTCATCTGTACATCACATGGTTAAGGAAAAGGAAGCGCTAAGGTGTTGATGATGGTCTGCCCCTTGAAGGGGACCTAAGGGATCTCCAGGCCAGGAGGATGCACAGAGAAGTGATCTGGGCACTCTGATGAGATGGGATGCGCGTATGGGCTGGAAGCTTTCTGCAAATGCACACGTGTATCTTCCACACTAAATGTGGGCAAGAGTGACTTCTCTGCTGGTCCAGCCGTTAAGACTCTGTGCTTCCACTGGGGGTGGGGGAGGGGCCGCAGGTTCCATCCCTGGTCAGGGAACTAAGGTCCCCCCTGCTACACAGGGCAGCCAATACCTATAACTCAGTAGTTAACCAACAAATAAAACAAGTGAGCAAAAAGCACGGGCAAGAGAGGGGCAGGAAAGGCATGACCATAGAAAGGAATCTGGGCAGGAGAGCAGCTGCTGGGAGATGTACCGATGTTGCTCCTGAAAGGAACAGCCTGTGTGAACCCACAGAAGCAGGACAAAACCGCACACTCATAATCGCTAATAATGATTCTGAGCAGGACTCCGTGGGGCTCCTGAGCACGGAGGCATTTCTGGGTCCCTCATTTCTTGATGACAGGAAATAGGTTTCATTCACCCCCAAGACCTTCCCTGAGTTCCAACTGGGCAAGTTCAAAGAGCTGCTCATCAGGCAAGAGAGGGGAGGCAGGGACGAGGGAGGAAGAGCCAGGGAGCAACAGCACAGCCTTGGGGCAAGGTTCTGGTCCTGATCCCTGGAAAGATCACTGTTGTGGTTTGGTTGGCCCGCAAAGAGTTATTGCTGCCGTTCCTTCATTCAGTCGTGTCCGACTATTTGTGACCCCATGGACTGCAGCACGCCTGGGCTCCCTGTCCATCATCCACTCCCGGAGTCTACTCAAACCCATGTCCATTGAGTTGGTGATGCCATCCAACCATCTCATCCTCTGTCGTCCCCTTCTCCTCCCACCTTCAATCTTTCCCAGCATCAGGGGCTTTTCCAATGGGTCAGCTCTTCTCATCAGGTGGCCAACGGACTGGAGCTTCAGCTTCAACATCAGTCCTTCCAATGAATATTCAGGACTTATTTCCTTTAGGATGGACAGGTTGGACCTCCTTGCAGTCCAAGGGACTCTCAAGAGTCTTCTCCAATACCCCAGTTCAAAAGCATCAATTCTTGGGCGCTCAGCTTTATTTATGGTCCAACTCTCACATCCATACATGACTACTGGGAAAACCCATAGCTTTGACTACCTGGACCTTTGCTGGTAAAGGGATGTCTCTGGTTTTTAGTATGCTGTCTAGGTTGGTCATGGCAAAACAGTATCTCTAGGCTTTTTTTTGCAACCCCCAGCAGGTGAGAGAAGTTAATAATGTGCTGCCCAGAAGCAGGTAGACCCCAGACCAGCTGGGACCAGTGGGCGGTGATTCTGACTCAGGATTTCCTACCATCAGCCAAGCAGAAGAATGACCACAAGCTGATCACGCCCTCTTTGAACCACTGCTGTAAAACTTCTCACGACCCCCTCCAGAGTGGGACAGACATGTTTTTTTTTTGGCTCCCTTTGCCTGCCAAAGCAATAAAACCATTTCCTAGTACTTCACCCAAAACTGTCTCTGAGATTTACTTTGGTGTTGAGGTACATAGGCTAGAGTCAGCTTCAGTAAGGACAGTTTCGCCTGCCTGAAACCGTGGTGTCCAGGGCAGGAGGAGGGGGCAGGCAGAATGGGGACCGATTATCACAGGATGGGGACCGGATGGATGGAGAGACGCTTGGGCAGCTCAGGACATGCCCCCCCTCCACCCCTAAAACGTGCCACCTTTTGGGACACTGCTCACCTTGAGCCCGAGGCATCTGAAAAACAGCAAACAGGAAGTGAGGCTCTCTCGGAATCCCTGGGACTGCGTAACAAGCACCCTCTGCAAGGAACTCACCTGCCATCAACCCCCCTGGAGCTCCTTCCACCAGGAAGCCCGGCTTGTCACAAGGAGGAGACTAGAAACTGACGTCACGTCTTTCTTCACCGGGTTTCATTTTCTGTAACCACATTCAGCGAATCCAAAACAGTCTGTGGGTTGATCTGTCTGTTCCGCTATTGCTAAACCTCCCCTCCCCACCCTCCCCTCTCCCACACTAGAAGGTAAGATTCATGGACGCACACCTCCCTAATCTGTCTGCTCATCGCTGTATCCCATTACCTAGAGGATGGCTGCATTTAGAAGGCAAGAGATGCATATTTGATGAATTAAGTATTTGCTTTTGCCATAAACCGTCTTTTAAGAGTCTGGCCAGCCATGCATATGCGTGGCACATTTATCGAAATAAATGTACACAGTGGATGACAGGACTGACCCATCAGTGGAACGGGGGTAGAGTCTCCACGGGTACAATAGGGGTGCGGAGAAAGCGGTGTTGCATCCTTGGGTCTTCTCATATTAATCATCTCTTGTCTGACCCTTCCTCCGAGTGGAGCCTAAATCCTAGTGATGTTGTCTTTATTTGCTGTTCTTGTTCAGTCACTAAGTCATGTCTGACTGTTTTGCGACCCCACGGACTGTAGCCCACCAGGCTCCTCTGTCTATGGGATTTGCCAGGCAAGAATACTGGAATGGGTTGCCATTTCTTTCTCCAGGGGATCTTTCCAACCCAGGGATTGAACCCATGCCTCCTGCATTGCAGGTAGTTTTTTTTTTTTTTCCCACCACCAAGCTACCTTTATTAATAAATAATTTAATCTAAGTGGCAATAGTCCTCCCAGGTTAAACTGCATTTCAGAAACAGCTTCCTAAAAATGGTGCGTGGTGGTTCATTAACAGACAGTTTTGGTTTTTTTTTTTTAACCTGACAGGGTGTTATCTGAACCTATATCATTGAAGGTGGTCCAAGATAGCTTCATCACACAGAGTTCCAAGGGAGCCAAGGAACAATACTCCTGATGACTGCCCTTCCTGGGTCTACAGTTACTGGGCTCTTAACATTCACTCAAGCTGCTAAAGCAGTTCCTTCTTGGTGGAAATGAACTTCCTTGCAATTTTATAAAAATGAAAAGGCCCTTTTGTGAAATGCTCTCTAATCTCTTTGCAGGACAACCGTTTTCCCAGTGTTGGAAGCTAAACAGCTCTGGCGTAGATAATCTGATTTATGTACAATGGCAGGTCTTCCTGTCCCGTCTCACAGACAATAGAAAACCTCAGCCTGAAGGTGGTTCAATAACTAATTTAGGCTCAAATCTAATTCTTTTAATGACGTATCCATCACAGCCCCTTAAAATGCCCACGTCAGATCAAAATACACAGCTTGGGCTTGGATTTAATGCATGCATGCAGTCTTCATCTTACCTGAATGAACCGCCATAGAGGTGGGCTGAATAAGTATGACTACACAAATATTTCATGTCTGATTTTCTCTATCCATGAAAAAGAAAATCCAGTAAATTAAAGACTTATCAACTCAGTGAGATATACGATATTCTCTTCCTTTGATGGGGCAAGGTAGAGGAATGAAAAATGGGAGAAAAGACAATTAATATTCCTAAGAACCTACATTGGTGCTTGTGACGGTAAGATGATTTCTGTAGAGATTTGCCTGCTTTTGAATGAATTCTTCCCCCCCTCCCCCTATTATGGCACAGTGCCACTTTCTGTAGATGGTCAATTTCAATGACTATAAAAAATAACTGAATTCTCACAGAGTTGGCAGATTGGAAAACCTAGGGTGCTGGTGTTCAGTTGCTCACTTGTGTGTGACTCTTTGTAACCCCAAAGCCTGCAGCACATCAGTGTTCCCTGTCCCCCAGCATCTTCCAGAGGCTTGTTCAAACTCATGTCCATTGAATCAATGATGCCATCCAACCATCTCTGCCTCTGTCGTCCCCTTCTCCTCCTGCCTGCAATCTTTCCCAGCATCACGGTCTTTTCCAACGAGTTGGCTCTTCGCATCAAGTGACCAAAGTACTGGAGCTTCAGCTTCAGCATCAGTCCTTCCTAAGAATATTCAGCACTGATTTCCTTTAGCTTTGACTAGTTTGATCTCCTTGCAGTCCAAGTTCTGGGCAAGAATCCAAATTTTGAAGATCCAGAGTTTGGCCCTTGGATACACAGGTCTTGGATCACAAAGGTCTCAGATGTTAAACTCCAACTCCCGTGAACCAGATGGTCTCAAAGCTGTTTGTTGATATCTGGGAGTCAGACCATCATGCTCCCTATGAAGCAAAGAGAGCTGAGATGGTCTGCTTTGATTTTTCTGTAATAAAGCTGGACATTGTTACAGAGATGGCTCTGATTACACAGAGAGACACCTGAGTAGAGAGAGCTCAGTGTAACGAAGCAGAAGGTGAGTATTCACAGAAGTGCGTGTTCTTGGCCCTTTTTTTTTTTTTTAACTAAAGTTTCTTTCTTGGATGAACATATTGTACTTGGAGTTTAGGAACTAGGAGAAATTTGTTGCTGTTGTTTAGTCATTCAGTCGTGTCCAATTCTTTGCAACCCCATGGACTGCAGCATGCCAGGCTCCTCTGTCCATGGGATTCTCCAGGCAAGAATACCAGAGCGGATTGCCATGCTCACCTCCAGGGGATCTTCCAGACTCAGGGATCGAACCTACGTCTCTTGTGTCTCCTGCGTTGGCAGGCGGATTCTGTGGATTCTGTACCACTGGGCCCCTTGGGAAGCCTGGTATAGAATACAGGAAGATCTCATCCCATAGTCTGTAGATATGATTGTAAACTTCCAATTAAGGATGCAATCTCAACGTGCTTCACCTCCAGCGGCAATCAGACAGTTAGGAGTCTAAGATCTATGGAAGCGACGGGGGTGACAGGCTTTTTAAAAATCTGCAATGTTTTTCTCATTTTTTTTTTTCCCCTATCAGCCTAATTGCATCCTGAGCCCGTACTAAGTGTGTCTCCGCTAGATGAAGCAAAGGGAAGTTTACAGTCGGATTTCAAGATCGCAAGTGGGATTCTGGAGTGAGCGGTACAGACAGGCTGACACACAGGCTCTGTCGAGAGGAAGGATTCGCAGGACCCCGTTTGCATTCCTCTCTAATTACTGGAGATGCCTCTCAGGTCTCTGCCACTCTTCACTAGAAGCTGTTTATTCTGATGGACGACAGCGCATCGGTGGCTTCCTCTGCTTGGCCAGACTGCCCACTCAGCCAGGAAGCAGTTTGTTCACTGCTCTGCACTCGGCATCATTTCTTGGTTTTCCTGAAGACAAAGGTTTCTTCCGTTTACTTTTTGAGACAGGGGAAGGAAATGTTAAAAATGCCCTTATCATATTGTAGAGCTTCCCTGGCGGCTCAGCTGGTAAAGAACCCACCTGCAGTGCAGGAGACCTGGCCTCGATCCCTGGGTTGGGAAGAGCCCCTGGAGAAGGGAACGGCTACACACTCCAGTGTCCTGGCCTGGAGAATCCCATGGCCCGTACAGTCCACGGGGTTGCAAAGAGTCGGACACGACTGAGCGACTTTCACTTTATCATATTGTACTGGAGTTTTTTCATTTAAACAGTTAATCTTAAAGAAAGTCTGTAAAAGCTTGACTTTTCACACCTAATGATCATTTTGTAACTTACTTTTTATTGGAATACAGTTGCTTTACAATGCTGTGCTAGTTTCGGCTATACAGCAGAGTCAGTCAGCTATATGTATATATATCTCTCCTCTTTTCTGGACTGTCTTTCCATTTGGGTCATCACAGAGCATGGAGTCGAGTTATCTGGGCTATACAGTAGGATTTTTATTAGTTATCTGGTTTCTGCCTAAGATCAGTAAGGTACATATGTCAATTCTAGTCTCCTGGTTCACCCCACCACCTCTTTCTCTGCTTTGTGTCTATACTTTTCCCCGCCCCCCCCCCCATGTCTATTTCTGCTCTGTAAATAGGTTCATCTGTACCAGTTTTCTAGATCCCACATATAAACGCTAATAAACGCTATTTGACTTGCTCTTTCCAACTAACTTCCTCTGTAGGACAGTTTCTAGCTTCAACCACGTCTCTGCAAAGAGCACAATTTTGTTCCTTTTGATGATCATCTTAAAATGGTTCAAACATTTCTATTAGCAAGATTCACAAGTGCCCACTACAGGTCTGTAATTGTCCTGAGCGTATGTCACTGAATAAAAGAGCATGGCTGCTACCTTCTTACAAGAGTTTACAAGCTTAATTTGAATTCTTCTTGTGCACAAATCCCAAGACCCCTTATTTCCAGCAGAATTAGCTTTGGAAGCCAATTTGCCATTCTGCACACAAAATATCCTTCTTCATTTGAAACAGAATTGATTCCTCCTTGAAGTTAAATAAGCAAATCTGTATTTGAGGAGTACCAGCTATGTTCAATACCTCTCTCTCTCTTCTTCAATCCAACCTAGACTCATTTCCAAGTTACTGTCCTCTCTCATTTTACATCTGATATGTATACATAATTTTGAATCATTCCCTTACATACTTGATTCTATTGAATGGAGTTCTTCATTTATATTTTTCATGAATATTTAGAATGTGTGTTAGCATGAAGCATGCCTGGCATCTAGCACTGAGTTTAAAGTGAACCAGTGATTCAATAAACGCTGATGGGCATTCCATGGTTTGGGGGAAGTTCTGAGGTCAAGTTCGGGAGGAGAGTGTCACCTTCGAAACACGTGATTTTTTTCTTCCCCCAGTGTAAGGTCTTAACAACCAACATGATTAGTCTAGACTACAGTAATTAAGATTTGTTTGAGTTACTTAATAGTCATGCAAGCATCAATGTTTCTGTTGGAAAATTAAGCAATTAAGATGACTATTGATCATTACGGATGGCAATATAAATGCATATTTCCAAGGGGGAAGAGTTCTAAACATTTCATCAATGTGTCTAATCATTTAAACTGGAATCTTGCCTACAGATAAATGACGCTTAAATAATGCAGATAGATAAACACACTGCATTGTTTGGAAAACTGGATCAATGTTGAATTTGAGTTTTGAAATGAAGAGAAAGTACTCTAGCTGAAGAAAATAACTAGTTACTCTCTAAATTCCTCAGGCATGTCTAAAAATACCAAGAAAATGAAGAGCATGTTGTCATTAGGGCTGAGTAAAGTCTGGCATAGACTCAGGGAAAGAAAAGAGGACAATTTAAAACTCATCACAACTCCATTATTTGGAATTTACCCTAAAGAGATAATCAGATTTAGAGAAAGATTTGTGTATGAGGATGTTTACTATAATTTTACTGATAGTAGTGAAAATTGGAAACAAGTGCAAATGCTCAACAAAATGAAATTAGTTTAATAAATTCCATGGTACTAATCAGCCATTAAAATTCAGATTAAAATATGTATCATACTGGAAGTTTTTTAAAGCACAGCATTATATTTTTAAAGCAGGCTGCAAAATTATATATACACTATGATCCTAAATTTGCAAACATTTCGTAAGATGCATATATCACATATCATATTTAAATATGCATTATGTAAATAATTTAAATAAACATGTACCATGTTCATCCTTGGGAAGGAAAAATAACAAAGAGTCTAAATTATTATTGTTTTTTACTTTTCTACATTATTGAAAACTTGTTGCGGTAAAATTGTATAACTTTTTAAAAATGGAAAACAAAGCCAATCTATATTATAAAACACAGGCAGTACTATTTCCTTGAATCTAACAGAACTGACTCCATATGCATTATTGGGCAGGTCAAGCAGAGACATTACTTTGCCGACTAAGGTCCGTCTAGTTAAGGCTATGGTTTTTTTCCTGTGGTCATGTATGGATGTGAGAGTTGGACTGTGAAGAAGGCTGAGCACGGAAGAATTGATGCTTTTGAACTGTGGTGTTGGAGAAGACTCTTGAGAGTCCCTTGGACTGCCAGGGGACCCAATCAGTCCATTCTGAAGAAGATCAGCCCTGGGATTTCTTTGGAAGGAATGATGCTAAAGCTGAAACTCCAGTACTTTGGCCACCTCATGCAAAGAGTTGACTCACTGGAAAAGACTCTGATGCTGGGAGGGATTGGGGGCAGGAGGAGAGGGGATGACCGAGGATGAGATGGCTGGATGGCATCACTGACTCGATGGACGTGAGTCTGAGTGAACTCCGGGAGTCGGTGATGGACAGGGAGGCCTGGCGTGCCGCGATTCATGGGGTTGCAAAGAGCCGGACACGACTGAGTGACTGAACTGAACTGAACTGATGCTCTAAATTTTAGCTGGCAAACCTACTTGTACATGTCGGAGACAAGACTAAAACGGAAAATACACATGACGTAGACGATCCTAGAGTATGTTGGAAAGAGACAAGACCTAAGGATCCACACAAGACCAGCGTGGGAAGTACCGCATGACCCAGCATCCGACCACTGAACATATGCCGTGAGAAAACCGTAATTCAGGACAAACCACATGCATCCCAACGTTCACTGCAGCACTCTTTCCAATAGCCACCACACGGCAACAATCCATGTGTCCATCAGCAGAGGAACGGATAAAAAGATGCGGTCCAGAGACACAAGGGAGCACTCCTCAGCCATCACAAGGAACGAAACTGGGTCATTTGTAGAGTTGCGGCTGGACCCAGAGTCTGCCATACAGAGTGAAGGAAGTCAGAAAGAGAAAAACAAGCAGTGTATATTAATGTATATGTATGCATATGGACTCTGGCAAAATCGTACCGATGAAGCTATTTGTAGGGCAGGAATAGAGAGGCAGACGTAGAGAACTGACTTGTGCATGCAGTGGGGGGATGGGAAGGTGGGATGAGCTGAGAGAGCAGCGCTGACATCTATACGCGACCGTGCGTCAAATAGGCAGCTCGTGGGAAGCTGCCGTCTAGTACAGGGAGCCCAGCTTGGGGCTCTGTGATGACCCGGAGGGGTGGGGTGAGATGTGAATCAAGAGGGAGGGGGTACATGTATCCGCCTGATTCACTTCATTGTACAGCAGAAACCGACACAGCACCGTAAAGAAATTATCCTCCAAAAAAAAAAAAAAAGTAAGGCATGGGAAGAGGGCACGAGGTGTTGGACGGTGGAAGGAAAACCTTGGAAGGTTCCCTGCGGCAGCCTTCTGAATGAAGGTCCAGAGGGAGAATGTGAGAGGCAGAGAAAGAGAAAAACAGCAGCAGACAGAGAAACTGGCACCAGGGAGTGGGCCTAGTGTCCGAGAACAGTATGGTGGCTGAGAAGAAGGGAACCGCTTTGCTATCTTGAGCAGATGAGTAAAATGACCTGATAGACAGCTCCCTGGAATCACTGGTGCCCTCAATGCAGCATTGGCAATGAATGCGGGAAACGGCCCCACTGGTCTTTCACAGTTGCCCAGTACTCTGGAAATGCCCCGGCTTTCTCCAGATTAGTCTCTTTCCCCCAGATCGACCTTGACGTTGACTACACAGTACTTCTGCACATCCTGGTTGAAGTGAAGTGAAGTGAAGTCGCTCAGTCATGTCCGACTCTTTTTTTGACCCTGCGGACTGTAGCCCACCAGCCTTCTCCATCCATGGGATTCTCCAGGCAAGACTACTGGAGTGGGTTGCCATTTCCTTCTCCAGGGGATCTTCCCAAGCCAGGGATCGAACCCGGTTCTCCCGCATTGGAGGCAGACGCTTTAACCTCTGAGCCATCCTGGTTACCCTGGTTCAAAAGTTCTGTGTTCTGCTCTGTGATGAGCCCACTTCTGACTTGAGTGCTGAAACCACCAGTGAGAGTTGTATTCTTTGTCGTGACACCAATTGGTTTGCGTTTTAGCATCTTTGTGTTTCTCTGCCTCTCATCCCAGGCGGTGAATATTCTGAGGACAAGAAGTTTTCTTAGGAGGACTCATGGCAGAGGGACACATATGCACTAGTGATGCTATGTTTAAAGTAGGGAACTAATGAGAACCTGCTGCACAGCACAGGGAACTCTACTCAGTCCTCTAGGGTGGCTTAGATGGGGAGGAAATCCAAAAAGGAGGGGATATATGTATACATGGGCTTCTCAGGGGACTCAGTGGTCCACCTACCAATGCAGGACACGCAAGAGACTTGAGTTTGATCCCTGGGACTGGAAGATCCCCTGGGGAAGGAAATGGCAACCCACTCCAGTATTCTTGCCTGAGAAATCCCATGGACATTTGGTTGCAGGTCATGTGGTCACAACTGAGCAGCTAAGCACACACACTTAAGTGTCTACATCTGGCTTCATATGGCTGATTCACTTTCATGAACAGCCAAGACTAACACAGCATTGTAAAGCAACTATACTCCAATAAAACCTAAATGTTTAAACATCTTATTTAGAAAAAGAAGAACTCAAGGGTATCAATGGATTAAAGGGGAGACGATTTGGAGAAGACAGCAGAAATCCTCCCTCAAAATTTGCTCAGTGAGAAAAATGATAAATAAGAGTGCCCAATGGGTGAGAAAAAGAATAAATCACTGGGAAAAAAACACCCCAAAAGGGTAGATGATAAAGTGGATCCCCTTAATTTGCAAGTGGAACAGACATTTCACCGTCACTATATTGTTCCATCTTCTATTATTCTCTATATAACTGCCCTGAATTGCACATACCAGGAGTCTTAAGGATGGGAAATTTGATAGGAAACAGGATTGCGTAAGAAAGTTAGGATAACTGGGTTTCTCGGAGATGTTTTGCTGGACACAGTTTTGAGAGCTTTTGGTTCTTGAATATATGAAGTTTGTCAACAGAAGGGAAGACCCTACTCCTTACTAGTTGGAACTCTTATTGCCTCCTCTGTGGAAAAGAGTCTTACTTCATTAGCACACAAGCCCTGAGGGTGTGACTCAGGAGAGTGAGTCCAGTTTCCTTGCTCAAGTGTCCAGTCCTAAAGAGGAAACTGTCTTCTGGATCTTTAAGTCCAGTTGTGTTGAACTGATGAGGGGACGTGGCGGCTCTGATGAGGGCATGGGGCAGAAAGGAGCCCCATGCTCTGGGCTGGGGCTCACTTACAGTTTGTCATGCTTACTGTGGCATGGCACAGGCTTCAGAATGTTGAAGCACTGCAAAACATAAAGTAACATCAGGCGTGTTTGACATGCAATTCATCAACAGAGGCTTCCATTTAAGGATTATGGTGGTGGGGTTGGGGGAAGGGAAGCAGCTGACCTCTAAATCAAGAGATGGTCCAACAAGATGATGGAGAATTCCAGAAGGGTCTCAGCATGCGCACTGATTTTTACTCTATTGGGCAAATGACCTAAGTAGTCATTTCTCCAAAGAAGACAAACAGATGGCTAATAAACACATGAAAACATGCTCAACATCGCTCATTATGAGAGAGACGCAAACGAAAACTACAATGAGGTGTCAACTCACAGAGGTCAGAATGGCCATCATCAAAAAAATCTACAAACGATAAATGCTGGAGAGGGTGTGAAGGAAAGGGAACCCTCATGTGCTGTTGGTGGGAATGGAAATTGATACCGCCACTAGGGAAGACAACTACCATATGACCCAACAGTCCCTATACTGAGCATATAGACTGAGAAAACCAAAATGGAAAAAGACACATGGAACCCAGTGTTCACTGCAACACTATGATAGCTAGGACATGGAAGCAACTTAGATGTCCACAGCAAATGAGTGGATAAAGGAGCTGAGGTACGTATATATGGTGGAATACTACTCAGCCGTGAAAAGGAACGCATTTCAGTCCATTCCAGTGAAGGGGATGAACCTAGAGCCTATCACGCAGAGTGAAGTAAGTCAGTAAGAGAAAAACCACCATTGCATATAAATGCATAGATTCTCAGAAGTCGCTACTGTTGACCGTACCCGCAGGGTAGCAATGGAGATGCAGATAGAGACTTATGGACACAGCCAGGTGGGGGCGGGGAGGGGGGAGGAAGAAAAGCAGCATGGAAACATACACGTTAACATGTTACAAAGGTAGCCAGCGGGAATTTGCTGTATGACTCAGGGAGCTCAAACCAGGTTTGATTTTGAGGGACTCTGAGACAACCTAGAGGGGTGGGATGGGCTGGGAGGTGGGAGGGAGGGGTTCAAGAGGGAAGAGACGTGTGTACATACCTATGGCTGATCCATGTTGATGTTTGGCAGAGACCAACAGAATGCAATTATTCTTCAATTAAAAATAAATAAATTAAGAAAGAAAACACTGTGCAAGATGTTCATTACGGATACCTTAGAAAAATCCTGATTAAACAATTTTCAAAAAAAGTCAGCCATTATTCCACACTAGCAATAAGAACTGGAAAACTTGCTAAGGGTTTAGTTTCTCAGTCACTAAACAATAGAATTATTGTGTTTTTTTTTTTTTTTTTCAGATTGGGGAGTGGAGTTATATTTGTTCAGGGACCTGTATGCTCTTTTGAATTAAGTCTGCTGCAGAATCAATAGATGTTCAGGAGTTTGGAGATGCTTGAAGGCGGAAAAAAAAAAAAAAAAGCAGTGACTTATTCTAGGTAGTTCTGCTGATAAATTTTTACCTAAAAACTCCCTTGATGTAATTCACACTTCTCTCAGAGGTTTCATTTCACTGACAAGTAGGTTCAGGCTTCTTTTTAAGCTATTTGGGATTTAGATACATTCACTCAGTAAGTTCATATTCTATGGTATACACAAGAGTCTTGTGGCTTTCATGAAAAATAAAAGTATTGTAGACCATATTACAAAAAAAGAAGTGGGTATTGAAAATAAAGGAAAGTTATGGATTGCTCAGTGGTCTCCAAGTATTTCATTTAATCAAATGTTGAACACTGGTAATCTACCCTCATCCGTCATCCCGGAAGACGTGTTCATTTTGCTGGTTCCAGGCTCCACTTTTAATCAGGTCTGGCACTCAGTATGTGTGCTTAGGGAAATAATTTCCCTGCTTCTATTTTCTCCTACAGAAGCAAAAGAGGAAATGTTTCCATTTCTAAAAGTTATCTGGGGTGATTTCCAGGGAAGTGGATTGTGTAGATGAATGGAAAATACCATGAGTGTTTTTTCTAGGGCAAGATCACTCTCCATAAACACTCACATTTTCCTCTTGTTCTACAACTCTCAAAACCATTTCACATGCATTATCTCATGATGAGACTCAATCCAAGGAGAAAATTAACTGGAAATACAGTTATTTCTGTGATTTGAGCAACTCTGCTCTTCTCGTGCATTTCCCCTGTACCGGGTAACTTACAGGATAGAAATATAAGTAAACGGTTCACAAAATCAAAGAAAAGACACTTTGATTCTCCATATTACTAAGTAGAGCTTTCATGTTATTATTTTTGACTTTCAAGATACACAGGCTTGTCGCTATATTGATGCCTAGAGAGATTATATAAATAGGTATACATACGAATTATACATGGAAATACAGTCTAATTCCATTTTTACCATTTTTTGAAAAGTCTTTGCTGCATTTGTAATAATACTGCTTCTATCGTATATTTTGGATTTTGGGCCATGAGACTTGTGGAATGTTAACTCCCCAACAAGGGATTCAACCTGTACCCCCTGCGCTGGAAGGCAAAGTCTTAACCACTGCATCACCAGGGAAGCTCCTAATTTAATTTTTAAAATAATGAGAAAAATACTTGAAGCAAATCTGAAGAACCATCAAAGGATGGACTTGTGCCTGGACATATTCATATATACATGTATATGTAATGTTTTCATTGGAGAAAACTTAGAGAGATCCTGATTAAACAATTTTCAAAAAAAAAGTCAGCCATTATTCCACGCTAGCAATAAGAACGAGAAAACTTTTACTAAGGGTTTAGTTTCTCAGTCACTAAACAATATGTGTGATTATGTCTGTGTTCATAATCAGATATAGTATTCTTTCATATGGCTGGGTCATAATTAACCAGTATCTCCCCTGGGGAGGTAATTCATGGTGCAATTGTTTACGGTACTCTTCCTTGGAATTATGCATTGCCCCACTGGTGGGCGATTTTCCTTTGGGTCAAGTTCCTAAAATTATGTTTACAGAGATGAATTTAAGACCTTTGGAAGGCTTTTTATTATATAATTGCAAATGGCCTCCCACAAAGTTTATCTAAAACTAATCAAAGGTCCAAGGGGAGTACAGGTTGCCACATAACCACACCCACACTTCTATTGTTCATTATATGTTAATCTCACCCTGGAAAATGTATGAAGTGTTTAAATATAAGCATTTTTTAATTACTGAAGGTAAATGCAAGACATGAAATGCCACAAACTACAAGAAGAAAACATGGGGGAAGCCTTCTCTGACATAAATCGTATCAATGTTTCTTTTCATATCAACGTCTCACCTAAAAATAGAACTAAAAGCAAATAGAAATAAAAGCAAAAATAAACAAATGGGACCTAATAAAACTTACAAGCTTTGGCACAGCCAAGGGAACCATCCACAAAATGAAAAGAAAGCCTCATGACTGTGAGAAAAATGTCTGCAAATGCTCAGACCGACAAGGGCTTGTTCTCCAAAATACATAAACAGCGCATGTGGTGGTCGCTAAGTCATTTCTGACTGTTTGCAACCCCATGGACTGTAGCCTGCAAGGCTCCTCTGTCCGTGGAGATTCTCCAGGCCAGAATACTGGAGTGGGTTGCCATTTACTTTGCCAGGGGATCTTCCTGACCCACGAATCGAACCCGGGTCTCCTGCATTGCAGGCAGATTTTTTACTGAGTGAGCTGCCAGGGAAGATTGAACAGCTCATACAACTCAACAACAACAACAGCAAAAACCCAATCAAACAATGAGCAGAACACCAACGCAGACATGTCTACAAGGAGGACACACAGAAGGTCAACAGACGAATGAGAATATGCTCAGCGCTGATAACTATTAGAGAAATCCAAATGGAAACGAGCACAAGGTATCATCTCACGCTGGTCAGAATGGCAGTCATCACAATGTGTACAAATAACAAGTTCTGGACAGAGTGTGGAGAACACGGAACTCTCCGGCACCGCAGTTGGGGGTGTAAATCGGTGC
The DNA here is from genome assembly GCF_032405125.1 of Capricornis sumatraensis. Classification (NCBI taxonomy): domain Eukaryota; kingdom Metazoa; phylum Chordata; class Mammalia; order Artiodactyla; family Bovidae; genus Capricornis; species Capricornis sumatraensis. Next base: position 145,771,102 of record NC_091092.1, on the reverse strand, counting down.
AGCCACTACGAAGAAGAGTAAGCAAGTTCTTTAAAAAACTAAAACAGATCCCCTTGAATGATATGGCAATCTCACTCCTGCAGAAAACTGATTTGAAAAGATACACACACCCCAGTGTAGACACAGCAGCAGTATTTACAAGAGCTAGGACATGGAAACAGCCTAAAATCCATTGACAGATGAATGGATAATGATGCAGGGTGTGTGTGTGTGTGTGTGTGTGTGTGTGTGTGTGTGTGTGTGTATTTTTGTTGCCATTTTAGTCACTCAGTCATGTCAGACTCTTTGTGACCCCATGGATTATAGCTCACCAGGCTCCTCTGTTGATGGGATTTTCCAGGCAAGAAGAGTGGAGTGGGTTGCCTTTTCCTCCTCCAGGGGACCTTCCCAATCCAGGGATCAAACCCATCTCTCTTGAATTGGTAGGAGGGTTCTTTTATCACTGAGCCACCAGGGAAGCCCGTATATATGTGAATGTATGTATACACATGTGTATATGAACACACACATACCCACATAAAATGGAGTATTACTCAGCTCTAAAAAAGAACAAAGAATGCCATCTGCAGCAACATGGAGGCACACAGAGAATATCATGACAACTGAAGTATGACAGATAAAGAGAAATATCGTGTGATAACACTTACATGGGGCTTCCCATGGCTCAGTGGTAAAGAATCTGCCTGCAATGTAGGAGACTCCAGATCGATCCCTGGGTTGGGAAGATCCCCTGGAGGAGGGCATGGCAACCCGCTCCAGTATTCTTGCCTGGAGAATCCCCATGGACAGAGGAGCCTGGCGGGCTACAGTCCATGGGGTCAAAAGAGAGTCGGATACGACTGAAATGACTTACATGTGGAACCGAGAATCTCACACAGATGAATTTATCTACGAAGCTGAAACCGAGTCCCAGACATAAAGAACAGACTTCTGGTTGCCAAGGGGTACTGGACAGGGAAGAGTGAAGAATGGATGCTTTTGAGCTGTGGTGTTGGAGAAGACTCTTGAGAGCCCCTTGGACTGCAAGGAGATCCAACCAGCCCATCCTAAAGGAGAACAGTCCTGCATATTCATTGGAAAGACTGATGCCATTCTCCCAAATCATCCCACCCTCTCCCTCAAAAGCACAAAGTGATACCATCACACACTCACTTGAATCTCTAAATTGACACAGACTCACAATAGTTAGTGTTGCAGTGATGTGAAATGGTGGTACCCAGTAGAAATTCTGGTGGTGATAAAAGGTTCTGTTCTGTGCTGTTCAATATGCAGGCCACAGGCAGCTACCAAGTAATTGAAATTTGGCAACGGGGACTAGGACCTAAATTTTAAATTTTATCTCATAGTCCCTAAATGTAAATAACCACGTGTGCCTCATGGTTACCGTATTGGACAGCACAGATACAGAACATTACGGAATCATGGGGCTGGGGGTGGGGCATGTCAACTAACACCAGCTCTTTGAAACATGTATATACCGTTGAAGATACATATCCCTTAAGACTCATCAATTTCACATTTAGGAGAGTATGCAAAATTGTGCTTGCCAGCATTATTGATGATAGGCCCAAGTGGGAAATGCATCAAATATTTGTCAACGGTAGCTTCAAACCATCAACGATAGCACCTTTTATATCATGGAACATCCACTATCGTTAAAAATGAACTAACAATCACCAATGGAGAAGGCAATGGCACCCCACTCCAGTGCTCTTGCCTGGAAAACCCCACGGACAGAGGAGCCTGGCAGGCTGCAGTCCATGCAGTCGCCAAGAGTCGGACACGACTGAGCGACTTCACTATCACTTTTCACTTTCATACATTGGAGAAGGAAATGGCAGCCCACTCCAGTGTTCTTGCTTGGAGAATCCCAGGGACGGGGGAGCCTGGTGGGCTGCCGTCTATGGGGTCGCACAGAGTCGGACGCGATTGAAGTGACTTAGCAACCATCACCAAACATAACATCAGGGAATTCCCAGATGGCGCTGGTGGTAAAGAACACACCTGCCAGTGCAGGAGATGTAAGAGGCACGGGTTCGATCCCTGGGACGGGAAGATCCCCTGGAGGAGGGCATGGCAACCCACTCCGATATTCTTGCCTGGAGAATCCCATAGACAGAGGAGCCTGGTGGGCTATAGTCCATGGGGTTGCAAACAGTCGGACACGACTGAAGCGACTTGGTATTCATAGTAATTCATTCAGAACAGCCCTTTTAAGTTGTCACATACCTGAAAATATCACTAAGATGTATTGAAAACATCCAGCCCTGTGTCGTGACCTAAGAAAACTGGTTTGGCAGAAGTGTGAGAATACTCGCTGAATCTTCCCAGACCAACAACAAGAATAGAATGAGAACTCCAAGTTGACCTCTTAGGCATTGGTAGATTTGGACGGGACAGCCTGGGATTGCCTGGAGACTTTTCCTCTTGGATTTCTAATGCTTTATCTCGCTGCAAATCAGATCGAACGAGCTGTCTTTGACAAGCTCGGCATTAAAGAAGATTTTGTGTAAAGACTTTTCAAATACTGAGTCGGTGTGTTTTATGATAATTACAATGTCTGAGGAGTTTTCAGAACTGGAAGGCATCCGGTGTTATTTTAGCTTCATTATTTCCATTCTGACAAGGACTGTGCTGTACAAAAAGCACTGTTGTTTTTGAATCCCATCATGGTCAGCAATGAAAATAAAATCCAGAGAATGTGTAAACTTTACCATGTTTTTCCCCCTGCCTGACCTTTCTCAACTCCTGCTCAATTTGATGCAAAAAAAAAGGAGGGGCAGGCTTTCTTGATCAGATACCAGCAGAAATTCTATTCTGTGAACAACAGAAGCAAACACACCCTTCTAAATATCTGCCCTGGAATACCGACAGAGACCTCCCAGGATGCATTTCCCCATCTACATTTCCAATTAGACGTGTGATTTTATTCACGTCATTATCCCCAGCCCCATCCTCCTGTGGTCTAATGTCCATAGAAAAGCTGATGGCCTCCTCAACTCTTCGGGGCATCTGGCTGAATTAGAGGCATTCCCCGTAATGCTGCTCTTTCCTAAAGGAAATCAGTCCTGAATATTCATTGGAAGGACTGATGCTGAAGCTCCAATCCTTTGGCCACCCAATGCAAAGAACTGACTCATTGGAAAAGACCCTGATGCTGGGAAAGATTGAGAGCGGGAGAAGAGGGGGACCACAGAGGATGAGATGGCTGGATGGCATCACCAACTCAGTGGACATGAGTTTGGGTAAACTCCAGGAGTTGGTGATGGACAGGGAGGCCTGGCGTGCTGCAGTCCATGGGGTCACAAAGAGTTAGACATGACTGAGCAACTGAATTGAACTGAACGACCAAACTGATAACAGCCAAATCCCAAGACTGCAGAGCAGGAAGGCCTTCTCTCACCTGAAGTCCAGCTGACTCCCCCAACTTCCTGTGAACTAAAATCTGGACCTAGCTTACAAGCACATCAGACCAACGGTCTTGGCAGGTGTGTAAGAACAAAATTAGAGCATCTTTTATCGCAGCCAACCAAATATAGTACCTGTCCCTAACCATGCTGAGACTGTCTGAAATGAAACATTTCTTTTGTAATACATTTGACCTATTTATCTCTTAAAATATTTTTAAATAATGGGAAGGAAGTTCAAGCAAGTAAAAGAATACTGAATGCCAAGTCCATGGACGCCCTCAAAGCCCACCTAAGCCCATCAGATTAGATCTACGGCTTTCAAGGATGAGATTTTCTGCACCGTGGTAAGAAGTCAACTAAGCGAATTTCACCTTCACTTTCCATTAAAAGGGGCTTCCCTGGTAGCTCAGCTGGTAAAGAATCTGCCTGCAATGCAGGAGACTTGAGTTCAATTCCTGGGTTGGGAAGATCCCCTGGGGAAGAGATAGGCTACCCACTCCAGTATTCTTGGGTTTCCCTCGTGGCTCAGCTGGTAAAGAATCTGCCTGCAATGCAGGAGACTTGAGTTCAATTCCTGGGTTGGGAAGATCCCCTGGGGAAGAGATAGGCTACCCACTCCAGTATTCTTGGGTTTCCCTCGTGGCTCAGCTGGTAAAGAATCTGCCTGCAATGCAGGAGACTTGAGTTCAATTCCTGGGTTGGGAAGATCCCCTGGAGAAGAGATAGGCTACCCACTCCAGTATTCTTGGGTTTCCCTGGTGGCTCAGCTGGTAAAGAATCTGCCTGCAATGCAGGAGACTTGAGTTCAATTCCTGGGTTGGGAAGATCCCCTGGAGAAGAGATAGGCTACCCACTCCAGTATTCTTGAGTTTCCCTGGTGGCTTAGTCAGTAAAGAATCCGCCTGCAGTGTGGGAGACCTGGGTTCAATCCCTGGGTTGGGTTGGGAAGACCCCCTGGAGAAGAGAAAGCCTACCCACTCCAGTATTCTGGCTTGGAGAATTGCATGGACTGTGGAGTCCATGGGGTCACAAAGAGTCAGACATGACTGATTGACTTTCACTTTCACCAGGCTGCTAAAACAAAAGAAGATCTGACAAGTTGACAAGGCATTCAGAACTTTTCTTTTTTTTTTAATTTATTTTTGGCTGAGCTGAATCATCCTTGCCGTGAGCAGGCTTTCTCTAGTTGCGGCAAGTGGGGGCAACTCTCTAGCGGCAGAGCATGGGTTTCTCACTGCAGTGCCTTCTCTTGTTGTGAACACAGGCTCAGTAGTTGCTGCAAAGCATCGGCTTAGCTGCCATGTGGCATGCGGCATTTCCTGGATCGAGGATGGAACCCGTGTGCCCTGCAGTGGCAGGCAGATTCTTAACCGTTGGACCACCAGGGCAATCAGAACCCATTTCTTCCAAAGTAAATGGTTCTCTACAACATGTGCTCAGTTGCTTCTGATGTGTCTGACCCTTTGCGACCCTCTGAACTGCAGCCCCCCAGGATCCTCTATCCATGGGATTCTCCAGGCAAGGATCCTGGAATCGGTTGCCATTTCCTCCTTCAGGTCTCTGCAATATACTAGTGTGTATTTGACAGAATGTCTAAGAAACAAAACTTGTATGGTCTTTGATCTTGGTCGAACCCTCTAAAACAAAATACTCTGACCACTTAAGAACTTATTCTTCCCCTAAATGAAGAGTCTGCCCCTAAAGATGAATAAGGTGAGTAGCTGAGATAGTTTTTAAAGGAGAGTCCATCCATTTCATATAAACTCTGGGGTGACAATCATTTCCAGGGTGCTGTGGGAGGCCCCAGGAAACCCCAGATTCTGCCATCTGCAGAGAGACAGTGGGAGCTCCCGTGGAGAGGAAAGAGAGCTGGTGCTCATGTGAACATCGTGGAGTTTGATTCCGTGGGGCCAGCGAGGTGCTCTTCATCGCCCAAAGCAGATGGGTCGAGTCGGGAGAGTTGGACGAGTGCGGAGCTAGCCTGTTTGACGTCCTCAGGCAAGCAGTGCATTCAGAGCCTCGCTGTCTGCTCTGGACTCATTGTGGTTGAGCCCCCACACAGTTCAGAGCCCCGCAGTGTGAAGATGGTTACAATAGATGACAACCACCAAACGATAAGAGAGGCAAATATACGTTCAAGGCTCAGAGAAGATGGGGGAGATGATTTCTAGCTGGGGTGATCGGTGTGGGTTCATGAGAGACGGGGGTGGGCTGGCTTTCTTCCCATCACAGAGAACGTGTAAAGCAAACGTGGTTACAGGTGTTGGACCTCTTCCATTGGGTTCAGTTCTGTTCAGTTCAGTTGCTCAGTCGTGTCCAACTCTTTGCGACCCCATGCACCGCAGCATGCCAGGCCTCCCTGTCCATCACCAACTCCCAGAGCTTACTCAAACTCATGTCCATCGCATTGGGGATGCCATCCAGCCATCTCATCCTCTGTCCTCCCCTTCTCCTCCCACCTTCAATCTTTCCCAACATCAGGGTCTTTTCCAATGAGTCAACTCTTCACATCAGGTGGCCAAAGTATTGGAGTTTCAGCTTCAGCATCAGTCCTTCCAATGAATATTCAGGACTGATGTCCTTGAGGATGGACTGGTTGGATCTCCTTGCAGTCCAAGGGACTCTCAAGAGTCTCTTCCAACACCACAGTTCCAAAGCCTCAATTCTTCAGTGCTCAGCTTTCTTTGTAGTCCAACTCTCATATACATACATGACTATTGGAAAAACCATAGCTTTCACTAGACAGACCTTTGTCCATTGGGTGGGGCCTTCCGAAAGTGTGTCCCACTTAATTCAGACCTTGGGATCCCTCCATGTTCAAACCATCTTGCACAGAGCGTGATGTGATGTGTTCAGTTTTGAATCATCAAACAGGACACTTCATTCAAGGTTCTGAGAAGTCCTGCGGACAGTGACCTAGAATTTTCCCCAAAGCATGACAAGTCATGAAAAAGAATTTTGGGGATGATCTTGCAATAACGGTGGGCGGGAATGTGACAGCAAGGGAGATCTGAAACTGTGAGGACCTAGAATCAAGAAGTCTCTTCCATGACAGCTCAACTGGTAAAGAATCTGCCTGCAGTACAGGAGACATAAGAGACCTGGGCTTGATCCCTGGGTTCGATCTCCAGGAAGATCCCCGGGAGAAGGGAAATGGTAACCCACTCCAGTACTCTTGATTGGAGAATTCCATGGACAGAGCAGGCTGGTGGGCTACAGTCCCAAAGGGTTGCAAAGAGTTGGACATGACTGAAGCAAGTTAGCACACACTCACAGTGAAGAAATACGGTGACAGATGAATAAGTCAACACTGGGTGAAAAAAAAAAAAAAAAAAGATAAAACAACACCAAAAACCAGTCCTCAGACAGCTCCTTTTCTGATTGTAACTCAGCAGATAACAATCCAGACGGTTTGACGGACTTCGCACAAGTGTGAAACTGAGAGAAGCAGAAATGTAGTTAAGATCAAATTAACACACTTTCTATTTCATTTAGAGGTGGCTGGTCTCATGAGAGTGCCTTACACGACCCACTTAAAAATGCATAATATTTACTTCTTACCATTCGTCCAGCAGTATTGAAAAGATCAAGACAAACATTACCAGCAGCTTCTGGAGCTGGCTTGGAGCCTAACCGGGAAAAAGTACAACAATACACTCCACGAATTTCTATGCCAATAGTACTTGACACCCAGTTTTGTCTCCAATTCTATGGAGAACATGTCCTCTGTTGCGCTTGAGCTCTGCTATGATCTTGCAGAGATCTGTGACATGAGGAAGATGACGGATTTCACAACTAAAGTAAATAATAGGGAATAAAATTGAGATGGGCTTATTAAACCAGGAACAAAACAAGGATTCTCACACTAGATGTGATTACTGGAAATTCTGCACAATAAATCCAACCCAGAGTATGAGGCATGTATATTGGAAATGACAGGGCAAAATTGGGTTTCTTTATAGATGGGATGATGGTCTCCCTTGCCAAAGCAAACGGGTCTACACTTAGACGGCTGGGCACATTAATTAGTCCACACATGACTACTGGAAAAACCGTAGCTTTGATTCTACGGACTTTTGTTGGCAAAGTAATGTCTCTGCTTTTTAATATGCTGTCTAAGTTGGTCATAGCTTTACTTCCAAGGAGCAAGCGTCTTTTAATCTCATGGCTGCAGTCTCCGTCTGCAGTGATTTTGCAGCCCAAGAAAATAAAGTCTCTCACTGTTTCCATTGTCTCCCCATCTATTTGCCAAGAAGTGATGGGACCGGAAGCCATGATCCTCGTTCTTTGAATGTTGAGTTTTAAGCCAGCTTTTTTCACTCTCCTCTTTCACTTTCATCAAGAGGCTCTTTAGTTCCTTTTTGCTTTCTGCTGTAAGGGTGGTGTCATCTGATATTTCTCCCGGCAATCCTGACTCTATCAGCCCGGCATTTTGCATGAGGTACTCTGCATATAAGTTAAATAAGCAGGGTGACAATATACAGCCTTGACGTTCCCCTTTCTCGATTTGAAACCAGTCTGTTCCACGTCCTGTTCTAAAAGTTGCTTCTTGACCTGCATTACAGATGACCTCTTTTAGAGGTAGGTATATCTTAACTTTTAGTTCCAGTGATTTTATAAAAGACTTGGTAATCAAATGAAGGCTGGAAATTCAGATAGCACCACGCAGGTGGGGGGAGATTTTGTTTGGAATTGGGAGGAGCCTCTGTCCGAGTGGCTGAAATGCCACTACCTAGGAGAGATGGGAGGAGAAAGAAATGGCACCCCACTCCAGTGTTCTTGCCTGGAGAATCCCAGGGACGGGGGAGCCTGCTGGGCTGCCGTCTATGGGGTCGCACAGAGTCGGACACGACTGAAACGACTCAGCAGCAGCAGCTGCAGGAGAGATGGGAGGTCCTTCTGGCAGCACTGCCTGACTCCTTGGTCCACAGGCACAGGTTACAGGTGAGTCACAGGCCCGTGTCCGCTTCCAGGGTCAGCTGTGTGTGACTAAAGTCACCAGGTATGTCTCAACATCCCTGGAGCTAGTCCTCTAACGCATGCCTCTCGCATGCCTCCTAGTTCATTTTCCAACAAGGTAAGAGGGATTTGTTCATGTTAACTTTAATAAAGGGAGAAAGAAGCTCTACTATTAAATTCTAAAAAGACATAATCAGTGTGATTCGAGCACCAGGAGCCGTGCCTACATCGATTCTATTCTTTTTCTCGAATTCACGGTTATCGAAGCTGGAGCGGGAACGCTGTAAAATTGCCGAGACGTGGATAATTAAACAATAGAGATTTTGAGAAGGAGAATGCCTTGATGGAGCAAAGCATTGTGAATCAGCCAGACTGAAGTATAGAATTATTTGAATTGCTGAGTGTAATCATTTAGCTAAAGTGGGAGAAAGATGCTCTAGAAAGCGGTTCTAGTGGGTGGGGTGCCCCAACCGGAAGTCTATCAGCCACACCTGGGAATTTGGCAGAAATGCAAATTCTTGAGTGTCTCCCCAGACAATGGGGTGGGAAGGCAACATACTCTTTTCCTTCAAGCCCCCAACCCTGCCCGGAGGGTGCCAATCTCTGCCAAAACGCATTTTGAAGGCAGAAGGAGATCGTCTACCCTTCCATCTCTGCAAGCAATGTCACAGAGAACACCACCATTGGGAGAAAACTGTATGACGCTGCTTCTTAAGGAAATCAAACATCTAAGCATCAAGTGGCTCCTTAAACACATTGGCAACGTGGAAATCTGCCTTTTGTTCTGAACCCTGAGTCATACAGATGAAGCGTGTATTTGAAAACATGCTAGGCTGGCTGTGCAGTTTCACAGCTGATAAATTCAGTGTAGCAGGTACCTGGCAGGAAGCAGCAAGTTTCATGAGGGTCCCCAAGGTGATCGTTGCCACAGGGGGTCAGGAGTGGGGAGTCAGAGAGGGACCTGGAATCAACGATGGTGGTCTCCCAGTCAGAAGGAAATGGGAGCAGAGGTGTCCGACTCCTTGCGACCCCATGGACTATACAGCCCATGGGATTCTCCAGGCCAGAACACTGGAGTGGTGAGCCTTTCCCTTCTCCAGGGGATCTTCCCAACCCAGGGATCGAACCCAGGTCTCCTGCATTGCAGGCAGATTCTTTACCAGCTGAGCCACCAGGGAAGCCCAGAGTTGTCCCTAATTTGGTATAGCCCCTGACCTACAGAAATAGCCATTACTCCTTCCAAGAGGATCATTACTGTTTTCAGAACCCCATCCTAGGAGTCACAGAGCTGCGTCTCCCCAGGGAATGTCTGGCTGACTAGAGGGGGCATAGAAAACCCCAGAGAGACGCTGAGAAGGTTGTCCTCCGTTCTCTCCGCAGGAAGGGGTGATATCAGCGGGTTCCATGTCCTAGTTTCACAATCTTATTTAGGTTGCAGAAATGCTTTGCAGACCCAGCTGTGTGGGTTACATAAAAACCTGTCGGGCTTATTACTGATGACAGGCACGGCGCTCGTCATAAAGCATGCACGCAGAATTAGATTATCTCCTTGATAATGACAGGATGGCAATCAGAGAACGAAACTTGCTTTCTTATCTGGTGACGCCAAAACGGTTCCATTCTGCTGAGCTGCGTCTCCTGTGGAAATCATACGCGATGTTTGCAGAGGTGTGTATGTGTGCAGGTGGTCAGTTGCTAAGTCATGACCGACACTTTGTGACCCCATGGACTGTAGCCTGCCAGGCTCCTCTGTGCATGGGATTCTCCAGGCAAGGATACTAGAGTGGGTTGCCATTTCATCTCCCCAACCCGGGGATTGAACCCACGTCTCCCATACTGGCAAGTGAATTATTTGCCACTGAGATACCAGTGAAAGCCAGCTACCATTAGCCTAGGTGCCCTGAAATAGGAAGATCATTCAATAGCAGGCAAAAGAAAGTCAAATTGAATCCCCTGAGTGTGAGAGGCAAGAAGCTCTTAGGTCCATTCCAGGTCACTGATATTCAAAAGAGAATTCTTTACTTTGACTTAATTATGATATGAGACAAAGTGAGGGGAAGCTTGCACTTCTTGAATATTGACCTACAGTTTAGAAACTAATGAAATTAGGTGTTTCAGAAATCTATAACCAACATAGATATAGCTTCTCTCCCTCTCTCACACATACACAGATACACATTCCTTCTCTTTAATTTAGATACATGTGAAAGTTGCTCAGTCATGTCTGACTTTTTGCGACCCCATGGACTATACAGCCCATGGGATTCTCCAAGCCAGAATACTGGAGTGGGTAGCTGTTCCCTTCTCCAACCCAGGGATCGAACCCAGGTCTCCCACATTGCAGGTGGATTCTTTACCAGCTGAGCCACCAGGGAAGCCCAAGAATACTGGAGTGGGTAGCCTATCCCTTCTTCAGGGGATCTTCCCAACCCAGGAATTGAACTGAGGTCTTCAGCATTTCAGGTGGGTTCTTTACTGTCTGAGCCTATATAGTACACTCACATACACACTCTATCTCTTTAATTTGTATACAGATAGCTAACAAATACCATGGCTCTGAGTACAGTGTTTATAATGTAATACATGTGATTTCGATCATTCTTGACATTTGTTTTCAGAGAAAGGACATAAACTGGAAATACATCAGATTTATGCATCTTACATACATTCTTCGAATATGCAATCAAAATGAGAATATTTCCAGTGAGACTAAAAAAGTCATAAAACCCCATGTAATCTGAGAGGTGGGGGAGAATCTTAAAATGAATATTAAAACATAATAAAAATAGAGAGAAAGTCTATCCCAGAATGCCTGCATTCTTCCCCTAGAACACGATTTCAAGGAAAGATGAGCTAAGATGCCTTCCAGAGAGAGAGATAATATCTTAGAAGTGAAAGCAGTTCCCAGGATGAGCCTTTCAGGGGCTGGAGCCGTAACTGTACTTGAAGCTAAGTTTCAATGTCCTGCTGGTCTCTCGGGCATCCCTGGGGTGAACTAGACCTGTGGCCTCCCCACCTTCCACACTCACACCCCAGTTAGAAGGAAGTCATAAGAATCTGTCTGAAACTGCAAGTCGCTAAGTCATGGCCGACTCTTTGCGACCCCATGGACTATACAGTCCATGAAATTCTCCAGGCCAGAACACTGGAGTCGGCAGCTATTCCCTTCTCCAGGGCATCTTCCCAACCCAGGGATCGAGCCCAGGTCTTCCACATTGCAGGCAGATTCTTTACTGTCTGAGCCACCAGGGAAACCCAAGAATACTGGGGTGGGTAGCCTATCCCTTCTCCAGGGGATCTTCCCAGCCCAGGGATCGAACCGGGGTCTCCTGCATTGCAGGAGGATTCTTTACCAGCTGAGCCACCAGGGAAGCGAGGCATATATCTGTCTGAGACATATATCAAGTGACGGAGGAAAAGAAAGGTGTATTCAATGGGACTCTGGATCTTCTCCATACATTAAGTGTGATTTCTTACAGTTTATGGCTCTTCCTAGCTTTTGAATTCTGTATGCATTTATTAAGCAAAAGGAAAGTTTTATCTACACTTAGAATTCAGTGGCCACAGGGAAAAAAAAAACATGTATCAAAAGCCCACAGCTACCATCATACTCAACAAAGAAGGGAAACCATTTCCTCTAAGATGCAGCGCAAGACAGGGAGACCACCTCTCACCACTTCTGTTCAACACAGCACTGGAAATCCAAGCCAGAGCAGTTATGCAAGAAAAAGAAATAGACCGCATCCGCATTGGAAAGGAAGAAGCAAAATTGTCACTTATTGCAGGTGACATGATTGCATAAGCAGAAATCCCTAAAGACTCAACTAAAAAGCTCAAAATTGATAAATTCAGTAAAGTCACAGGATACAAAGCTCAATGCACAAAAACCGGTGTAATGTATATATGCAAACAATACACTATCCAAAAGGAAAAAAGATTTAGGAAAACAATTTCATTTGAAATAGCCACAGGCGACTTCCGCGGTGTTCCAATGGTTAGGAATCTGCCTTGCAATGCAGGGAGGCAGGGTTTGATCCCTTCCTGGGGAATTAAGATCCCAGGTGCCTCGGAGCAACTAAGCATGAGCACCTCAACTACTGAGCCCGTGCACCACACGGAGAGTCTGTGCTCTCCAAAGAAAGATGACACATAACGCAGTGAGGATCCTGCATGCCACAACAAAGACTCAATTCAGCTACATAAAAAAATAAATAGCAACAAAAACCACAAAATACTAGGGAAGAGATGAACCAGAGAGATGAAAGGTCTGTACACTGGAGATTATACACTGCTGATGAAGAGGATGAAAGAAGACACAGGTAAATGGAAAGATATTTGTGTGCATGAATAGGAGGACTTACGGAGAAGGCGATGGCACCCCACTCCAGTACTCTTTCCTGGAAAATCCCATGGGCGGAGGACCCTGGTAGGCTGCAGTCCATGAGGTCGCCAAGAGTCAGACACGACAGAGCGACTTCCCGTTCACTTTTCACTTTCATGCACTGGAGAAGGAAATGGTAACCCACTCCAGTGTTCTTGCCTGGAGAATCCCAGGGACGGGGGAGCCTGGTGGGCTGCCGTCTGTGGGGTCACACAGAGTCAGACACGACTGAAGCGACTTAGCAGCTTAGTAGGAGGACTTAACACTGCTAATGCAACCGCCATCAAAATTCCAATGCCATTCTTTATATATTAAAAAAAAAATCCTGAAATTCATATGAAACCACAAAGACCCTATGGGACCAGAGCAATCCTTCTCCAAGGAAAGTGAGAAGGGGGGATCCCATGCAAATTATGAAGCCCCCTCATCTTTCTGGATACATTCTGAAAATTGGTACAACTTAAATCCTCCCCAAAAGCCTGTTGATGCAATATGTTCTGTTTTCTGATAGTGTGAAATTATCCTTTAAAAGCCACGATTTCAGATTTCAAGTAGCTATATCATTCTAGGTAACGTGCAAGTAGGCCTGTATGCTCAGTTGATCACTCATGTCCAACTCTTTGCGATCCCATAGATTGCAGTATGCCATGCTCCACTGTCCATGGGATTCTCCTGGCAAGATTACTAGAGTGGGTTGCCATTTCCTCCTTCAGAGGATCTTCCAAAACCAGGGATCGAACCCACGTCTCCTGCGTCTCCTGCATTGGCAGGTGGATTCTTGCCCACTGAGCCACTTGGGAAGCCCCGCTCTAGGAGAAATCTAACAAAAAATACTCATGGCCAATAGAAATAATTTCCTTAAAGTAGAAAAAAAGAAATTCAAGGCTTCTTTGAAAATATAATCTGTTCTCATCCTGCAATAAAGGGGGTTACTGGTAGGAATACTAAATTATAGTAAATTTTCGCTTCCAAGTATGCTGATGGCTTGCAGATGGAAGTATTTCAGATGCTTACTTTTTTTTTTCTTTTTGCCTGACATTTTCAAATAAATGGTTCTGAATATTTCATAAAATTTCTACAAGATATCAGCATGCCTATTATTTCTTCAGATTCACTTGTAATATTTAATGATGTTGGCGCATAAACCCCCATTAGTTCAAAATAGGCTTGCTGAGTACAAGTGGGGAGGGAGTAACAGTTTGTGATAATTTTTTCCCATCCCCAAAATGGGTAATAATGAGGGCTTTGGAATTTTGTTAGGCAGATTTACATTAGGCCCACATTTTAGTTTAAAAGTATGTGTGGAATTAGCACATTGCATTTATTGCCAAGAAACTTTCTATAAAACCCTTTCAATGTCAATGATTTCACTTGACACACATTTACAGAGGGAGTCAGAGAGAAGGGGATTTTACTATCATTTTGAGCGCTTGCAAACGTGTCGTTAACCAGAAAGATAATCAAAGGATATAGTGGTGCAAAAATTTTATGACTATTGCCACACAAAAAAAGCATACACCTCATTAATCTCCATACTGTATATCCATAAATATTTACGTACTATGAACATATATGACATCATACACTTCTATACATATGATACATGTGTGATGTCATATCTATGCCTCTATATACTTCTTTATATATTCTCTATATATACATAGAGAGAAAAATAGATGACAGATATAGGAAAGATAGATGGTGGTTAAGACAGATGGATCTGTATTCATTAGGGATGATAGATAATTATATTTATAGGTGATAGATACATAATGGATAGATGGAGGCATGAAGAGACAAGATACATGATAGAGGTATATACCTCTATTTACTTACCAACTAGATAGATGGATAGATAGGCAGATAAATAATAGATAAGGTACACAGATACATAAATACATAGATCAGATAACTAGGTAGGTGGGTAGCAGATCAAAATAGTCAATTCTAAAGAAAAAGCAACCCTGAATATTCAATGGAAGGACTGATGCTGAAGCTCCAATACTTTGCCTGCGTGATACAGAAGGCCTGGAAAAGACTCTGACGCTGGAAACGATTGAAGGCAGGAGGAGAAGGGGACGACAGAGGATGAGATGGTTGGATGGCGTCACTGACTCAATGGACATGAGTTTGAGCAAGCTCTGGGTGACGGTGAAGGGCAAGGAAGCCTGGCGTGCTGCAGTCCATGGGGTCGCAAAGAGTTGGACACGACTTAGCAACTGAATAATAACAAGGGAGAGAGATAGATAGACAGATATATCACATAGACACATGAAAAGATATAGGTAGGTAGATAATTAACGGATAGTTCTGTATATGTCCTATGTCCTCCTACTCTGGAGAACATAGATTAATACAGTGATTTTTGCTTTTTTATCACTTAACTAATATGAAATGTTGAAATAGAGTACTGCAGTCTGTTAGTAGAAATGGAGATAAAACTGTAGCATTTCTTTCCTTTTTCCTGCTGCTGACTCAACTGTTAATGAGATGACCCGAGTGGCTATGAGCAGGTCGTCATAAGCCACCAAGTCAAGAATGGTAAGCGTGAGTGGTGACTGTGGAAAAAAAAAAAAAACCCAACATTTTAATTTGTGGCTTTCCATTAGCGATGCCTTTCACTCCCAGGAGATGGCATGTGGCTTGTAAGTCTGATAAGACCGTCCACTGCAGTCAGGATAAGCCAGGAGAGACACATGTATGTGGGGACAGAGGGTGAGATGGTTGGATGGCATCACTGATTCAATGGACATGAACTTGGGCAAACTCCGGGAGCTGGTTAGGGACAGGGAGGCCGGGCGTGCTGCAGTCCATGGGGTCCCAAAGGAGGTGGACACGATTCAGGGACAACAACAACAAATACTTTTTACGGACTCCATTTAAATTTACTCACGGAAGGATGCATTTGCCTATAAACTTAATCTCTTTGAAAACAGAGCCACTGAACCACCACCACAACACAGAAGAGACACTTGATCACGTCTGTAGTTCTCCGTGCATTAGGAGAAAGTCATCAGGTCCCACCACACCGAGGAAAGAAATTACCGGAGGGCATGAAGACCAGGGAGGCGGGGGTCACAGAGCTCTTCCAGAAGCAGCCCACAGACCTGCCTTCCTGGACTGACGAGAGTCTTCCCACTGTGCTAGGGAATGATACTTGCATGAGTTCAGTTCAGCTCAGTCGCTCAGTCATGCCCGACTCTTTGCCACCCCATGGACTGCAGCTTGCCAGGCTTCCGTGTTGATCACCAACTCCCAGAGCTTGCTCAAACTCATGTCCATCAAGTTGGCGATACCATCCAACCATCTCATCCTCTGTCATCCCCTTCTCCTCCCGCCTTCAATGTTTCCCAGCATCAGGGTCTTTTCCAGTAAGTCAGCTCTTTGCATGAGGTGGCCAAAGTATTGGAGTTTCAGCTTCAGCATCAGTCCTTCCAATGAATAATCAGGATGGATGTCCTTCAGGATGGACTGGTTTGATCTCCTTGTGGTCCAGGGGAGATGTGGCTTGAAATAAAGATGCTCTATACATTGTTTGTGTGTGTGTGTATTTTACTCATTCAGTCGTGCCCGACTCTTTGCGACCCCATGGACTGCAGCACTCCTCTGTCCGTGGGATTTTCCAGGCAAGGATACTGGAGTGGGTTGCCATGTCCTTCTCCAACTCTACACATTACTGCGCAGTAAAGCACACAAGAGCACTATCAGCTGTAAAGGAGGGACACACAGGCCAGTGCCTAGCAGACACGTGCACCAACTTCCGCACCTGGACATGTGAGCAAACGCACATTCACCTCCTTTGAAGGTTCGTATATAGGGGGCTTCCCTTGTGGCAGGTAAAGAATCTGCCTGCAATGCCAGAGACGTGGGTTCGGTCCCTGGGTTGGGAAGCTCCCCCTGGAGAAGGGAAAGGCTACCCACTCCAGTATTCTGGCCTGGAGAATCCCATGGACTGTATAGGCCATATAGGGGACTTACTGGGTAAGGAAATATATTGGGAAATTATTCCCAATAATTAGGTTATCCCCTCAAATGAAATAATACTCACCACAGCAATCAGATTTTCTTACACATATTTATAAACTGTTGGCATTGAACAGACAACAAAAAGAAACCAACAGGAAAATTTTTTCTGCCTGTTTAGTTCACAGGAATGATGAATCCATACGAAATGCAACATGCTGCTGCTGCTGCTGCTAAGTCACTTCAGTCGTGACCGACTCTGTGCGACCCCATAGACAGCAGCCCACCAGGCTCCCCCGTCCCTGGGATTCTCCAGGCAAGAACACTGGAGTGGGGTGCCATTTCCTTCTCCAATGCATGAGAGTGAAAAGTGAAAGTTGAGATAAATTCCGATGATGGATGATAGATTTCCCTAGTGGCTAAGACGGTAAAGAATCTGCCTGCAAGGCAGAAGACCTGAGTTCCATCCCTGGGTCGGGAAGATCCCTTGGAGAAGGGAATGGCAACCCACTCCAGTATTTTTGCCTGGAGAATCCCACGGACGGAGGAGTCTGGTGGCTACATTCCGTGGGGTCACAAAGAGTCCGACACCACTCAGTGACTAACAGTTTCAAATTTCAGTTTCATAGAGAGACAGATACATAAGAGATACATAGAAATAGATAATAGATAATAAAGAAATCAATCTTAGATAATAGATAGGTATGGATGGATAGACAGACACATTGAAAGGTGGGTAGACACACAGACACAGATGATACACAGATAACAGATAAATAAATGATAGGTAGGTAATAGATAAACAGATCACGGGTAGGTAGGTGATGGAATAGATGATGAATGATAGATGATAGGCTTAGAGATATAGACAGAAGATGGAAGGCAGGATAGACAGATGAAAGATCACAGATACATAGGAGAGAGGAAATGTAGATGGATGGCCTGCACAGCTCAGCAGTAAAGAACTCACTTCTAATGCAGTGGACAGGGGAGACACAGGCTTGAGCCCTGCATCGGGAAGATCCCCTGGGAGAGGGCATGGCAACCCATAGTCTCGCCTGGGAAGTCCCCTGGACAGAGGAGCCTGGTGGGCTATAGTTCACATGGTCGCAATGAGTCAGACATGACTGAGCACACACATACAGATAGATAATAGATTATAGACCTGATAGAGAGAGAGACAGATTGGATGGACAGATGGATGGACGGATACACAGACTGGATGGACAGACAGGCAGACTGGATGAATGGATGGATGGGCAGATACATAGTCTGGATGATAGACAGAGAGACTGGAGATAGAATAGATGGACACATAGACTGGATACAGAGGCAGAATGGACGGATAGATAGAATGGACTGGATGGATAGACAGAGTGGATGGACAGACTGACAGACAGAATGGATGGACAGAGAGAACTGATAGACGGGATGGCTGGAGGGGTGGAAGCATGGATACACAGACTGGATGGATAGACAGATAGACTGGATATAGAATGGATGGATAGATAGAATGGATGGGTAGACAGACTGGATATAGAATGGATGGACAGACAGAAGATAAAACAGACAGATAGAGCCTTCTTCTCAATGGAACAGTGATGTGATGGTTCAGTGAGGCTAGAGCAAAAATGTACCAGCAAAGGAAACATAAAGAGCTATAGGATAACATTAGGAAGCGATGCTGGCATTGGCATTCCTTCAGAAGACACTCCTTTTACATTTTTAATCCCGATTTAAGCATGTGACAACAAGGATGAGGCACGGCACATTCCTGACATATCTCCTGCGATGTCAAAGAAATAATAAATTATGGATGCACTTTCGATGAAAGTGAGAGTAGTTGTAGCTTATAGCCCAGTGCCTCATCAGTATTTATTTGGGAAAAGATCCCGGGGGCTGTCAGCCTTCATTCGGCTCAGAAAAAGAGAGAGAGGTATCCGGTAACACTGTGAGAAAAAGAACAGTAAACGAAGGAAGGTGATTTGGCTGACTCTTATTTCATCTTTCTGCTTCCACTTGTTTTTAATTTTAACTGGATTTTTAATTTTAACTTGATTTTTAATTTAAAAGTTATGCACATCCCTGGCAGAAAAAGCCTCGGAGGAAAAAAGGAGTCGGCAATGAATAAAACATGGTCACCACCCAGACCAACAATCTGTATAAAAGTGTGTGTTTGTATACTTATGTATGTATATATGGGCTTACCTGGTACCTCAGCTGGGAAAGAATCTGCCTGCAATGCAGAAGACGCCTGTTCAGTTCCTTGCTCGGGAAGATTCTCCCAAGGGATAGGCTACCCACTCCAGTATTCTTGAGCTTCCTGGGTGGCTCAGCTGGTAAAGAATCTGCCTGCCATGCAGGAGACCTGGGTTCGATCCCTGGGTTGGGAAGAGCCCCTGGAGGAGGGCATGACAACCCTCTCTGGTATTCTGGCCTGGAAAATCCCCATGGACAGAGAAGCCTGGCAGGGCTACAGTTCCTGGGGTCACAAAGAGTTGGACACGACGGAGCGACTAAGCACACACATGCATGTGAAGAAAGTGGAAGTGAAAGCCGCTCAGTCGTGTCTGACTCTTTGTGACCCCCACGTACTATACAGGCCATGGGATTCTCCAGGCCAGAATACCTGAGTGGGGGGCCTTTCCCTTCTCCAGGGGATCTTCCCAACCCAGGGATCGAACCCAGGTCTCCCACATTGCAGGCGGATTCCTTACCAGCTGAACCACCAGGAAATTCCACACACACACAGGTGCATATATCAGCATTATTTCTCCATTAGTGGAGGATATGATACACAGGCTTCTCTACTCCATTTTCTCTTTTAACACTGTGTCTGGGAAAGCTCTCCACTCATCATATATACACGTACACTGGATCAAAGTCATCTCTTTTTGTGGCGATAGCATGCTTTAGTTTGTGTTGGTGTTGGTGATTTAATCCCTGGATTGTGACCGACTCTTTGCAACCCCATAGACTGTGGCCAGCCAGGATCCTCTGTCCGTGTGATTTCCTAGGCAAAAATACTGGACTGGGTTGTGATTTCCTTCTCCAGGGGATCTTCCTGACCCAGGGGATTGACCACGTCTCCCGCATTGGAGATGGATTCTTTTCCAACAAAACCATCAGGGAAGACCAAATTCACTAAACCTCACTTATATCCACCTAGATGGTTTCAAGTCCTTTGATTTATACATTCTGTCAACATGAGCCTTTTTGTCTGTTGAGCAGTGCACGTATCTGAATATATGGGTTATGTAAACATCTACACTTGGAGTTGCTAGATCACTTTTCTTTTCAAAGATATCACATAATTTTCTGTTCCTACCAATAGCTTCTGTTTCCCCAAACCTCTGCCAATACTATATATAGATATCTGTATATTTCAAATATTTTGAGCTTTCTCAAAACTACAAAATCTATCCATATACCTAAATCTAATTGTTTTCATTTTCCTGTTAATATTATGAATACAGTTGGGCAATTTTTCCCATGTTGATAGGCAAATAAATAGTATTTGTCCTTCCATGAAGTATCTGTTCACATACTTGGTCCGCTCTTTCTGCTGGGATCTTGGTCTCTCATTGAACTGTAAAAGCTTCTTCAAAAGCAGGAAGATTTTGGCTGACAGAATTTTGCAGTCATTTCACAACAGTGTTACATCATAACAAATCGGACATCTTTACCTTGCATCCACTGTAACAGGAATTTCTTTACTGTCTCCGTATGAATTTAAGTGCTGGTTCACAGCTGAAAATACTATTTTTGTCATAATAAAATTATCAGTCTCTTCTCATTACCCATTTTAGCTGGAAACCAGGCTGAATTTTGTCCCATTCCTTCTGGCACGTGCCTATCCTATGACTTATGAGTTTTGTGATGTATTAGCATGGTGTATCATGATGTATTATCATTCACAGACATGGAGACATTTCTGCATTTTATGGAAAGAACTAGTTTTGAGACTCATGAAAATTTTGAAATTCAACAGTATTCAGTTCAGTTCAGTCTCTCAGTCGTGTCTGACTCTTTGCGACCCCATGAACTGCAGCACACCAGGCCTCCCTGTCTATCACCAACTCCCAGAGTTTACTCAAACTCACGTCCATCCAGTCGGTGATGCCATCCAACCATTTCATCCTCTGTCGTCCCCTTCTCTTCCCGCCTTTAATCTTTCCCAACCATCTCATCCTCTGTCATCCCCTTCTCTTCCCGTCTTTAATCTTTCCCAGCATCGGGGTCTGTTCAAATGAGTCAGCTCTTCTCATTGGGTGGCCAAAGTATTGGAGTTTCAGCTTCAGCATCAGTCCTTCTAATGAATATTCAGAACTGATTTCCTTTAGGACAGACTGGTTGGATCTCCTTGCAGTTCAAGGTACTCTCAAGAGTCTTCTCCAACACCACAGTTCAAAAGCATTAATTCCCCAGCACTCAGCTTTCTTTATAGTCCAACTCTCACACCCATACATGACCGCTGGAAAAGCCATAGCCTTGACTAGACAGACCTTTGTTGGCAAAGTAATCTCAACAGTATTACAAGGCATTTATTCTTTGGTGTAAAGAATATCCCTGTCAGTGTTGGGTAGACACCCAGATGTGAGGGTCCAGAGGTTTAGAATGAATGGAATCCCCATCGTATCAGAGTGGTAAAGAACCTGCTGGACCATGTATGAGATGTGGGTTCAATTCCTGGGTGGGGAAGATCCCTGGAGAAGGGAATGGCCACACACTTCAGTATTCTTGCCTGCATAGTCCCCATGGACAAAAGAGCCTAGGAAGGCTACCGCCAATGAGATCGCAGAGAGTCAGACGACGACTTAGTAACTAAACAAAACAACAATAACATTTATAATCCAACCAGCTGTTGGCCTGAATGGCAGGTACTGGGGAGAAGATGAATGAGATGACGCCTGTATCTCACTCTTCTCAGAGCCCAAAGCTTACGTTTAATCTCACATCGTTCCTTAATAAAGGCAATGGTTCTTGTTCCTCATCCTCAAAAACTATTATTATTGAGGGCTTTCAAACACATGAAATTAATTATACTTCATCTGAATGAAAAGGGTGGGGAACCCCCAAACATGCTTTCGCCAAATCTACTTGAGCACTTTGAAAATTTCCTGTATGCACGTTTGGAAACAAAAGCCTAACTTGTAATCAACCAGAAGTCAACAAAATTGAATCACTGCGGTGATGAGAGTAGGAATTCCATCTCCACATTCCTGCCATGCTCCCTCTCCAACCCCAGAAATGTTTAATCGCATTTCCCTTTAAATATTTTTTGATTAGGCAGACTCTGAAATGTTAAACTGAGCTTATCCTTCAGGAAATGAGAAAGAATAGTAATTAATCCCAACAGTCAGCTCGGTTTAACACATTGTAAGAAAAATACTGAAGAAACATAAAGAATGAATCAAATATAATTAATTGGGAACACATAGTATCTACCAAAACTTTTAAGCGATCATAAACAGCACTGCCATAGTGGCACGTTTTCACTTTTTAACAAAGAACATATTAAATTCAGAATTGTTGTTGTTACTATTATTTTTTAACATTGAGAAATTAAAAAAAAAATCTTTAAAAACATATTAAATTCAGATATTTTGTTCTTAGTATTATTGTTAACATTGTGAAATTTAAAAAAGAAAAAACCTTTAGTATTATTTTTAACATTGAGAAATTTAAAAAAAGGAAAAAACCTTTATTAGACTTTTCTGATATGAAATACCAACTAATCATAGTGGTTCCCCATTCCACATATGTCTTCCTGGGTTGGCCAGGAAGTTCATTCTGGTTTTTCTGCACCATCTTAGATAAGAAGATGCCTGGAACAGTCACTGAACTTCTAACCCAGCTCGGAGCCAGCAGTCTTGAAAGACACAGCTACACAAATCAATAAAAAATAGTAATGCAGGCAAATATGGCTCCACAGAATATTTCGAGGGATCACTGCAATTAAGACCCAGACACCATTCTTCCCGTGCAGTTGTTTGAATGGCAAAATGTCTGTGATAGTCTTAGAACAGTGGTCTAGAAAACAAGCAGGTAAAAGAAAGTGCAATAAAGCAGAAATGCGGTTGTTTCCAAACAGCTCACTGGTAAAAGTATCCACCTGCCAACGCAGGAGACGCACGTTCGATCCGTGGGTCGGGAAGGTCCCCTGCAGAACGTAACGGCAACCCACTCCAGTACTCTTGCCTGGAGAATCCCATGGACAGAGGAGCCTGGTGGGCTACAGTCCATGGGGTCACAAAGAGTCGGAAATGACGGAGCACGCAAAGCAGAAATATGTGTCCTCCCCCAATCTCTACAGTTTCGGTGCTGCATTCTTATGAAATGTCCAGGGGTTTTTTCATCCTTTCTTTGCATCTGGTCATGCACTATTTTCTCATGAACCTTTCATCTGCTCACAGGTGTAGGGAGAATGAGGAACACTGTCTAATGCCAGGAATACGGGAGCCACATCAGCATTTTCTCTGAGCGCCGAGCCTGAGAACTGGGGTGATAGATTAATCTACGTTATTCCACGGAACAAAAGAGCAGAATGGGCATGTGTAGAAAACACTACGAGAGAAAGAGTGTCCAATAAAGTGTGGAGCCACAGAGGCTTGTTGAATGCATCCGAGTGCACCCTCCACGCTCACTCAGTGCTGTCTTATTTCATTTCAACATCTCCCCAAGCACTTAGCAGTCATTTAAAACCACGGAATCAGTGTCTGGAGAAGGTGAAAGCCTGGGCTATATTCACACATTCAGGAAGTGGCCCATCCTCCCCATCAGAGCCATCTATTTGTCGTTATATGATGTCACACCGATTCAGCTGTTCAGTTGTGTCTGACTCCTTGTAACTCCATGAACTGCCGCAACCCAGGCCTGCCTGCCCATCACCAACTCGTGGACCATTGAGTCAGTGATGCCATCCAACCGTCTCATCCTCCGTCATCCCCTTCTCCTCCTGCCCTCAATCTTTCCCAGCATCAGAGTCTTTTCAAGTGAGTCAACCCTTTGCATAATGTGGCCAAAGGATTGGAGTTTCAGCTTTCACATCTGTCCTTCCAAAGAACACCCAGGACTAATCTCCTTTAGGATGGAGTGGTTGGATCTCCTTGCAGTCCAAGGGACTCTCAAGAGTCTTCTCCAACACTACAGTTCAAAAGCATCCATTCTCCAGCATTCAGTTTTTTTCACAGTCCAACTTTCACATCCATACATGACCACTGGAAAGACTATAGCCTTGACTAGACAGACCTTTGTTGGCAAAGTAATGTCTCTGCTTTTGAATATGATGCCTAGGTTGGTCACAACTTTCCTTCTAAGGAGTAAGCATCTTTTAATTTCATGGCTGCAGTCACCATCTGCAGTGATTTTGGAGCCCCCCAAAATAAAGCCTGACACTGTTTCCACTGTTTCCCCATCTATTTCCCATGAAGTGATGGGACCGGATGCCATGATCTTCGTTTTCTGAATGTTGAGCTTTAAGCCAACTTTTTCACTCTCCTCTTTCACTTTCATCAAGAGGCTCTTTAGTTCTTCTTTGCTTTCTGCCATAAGGGTGGTGTCATCTACATATCTGAGGTTCTTGACATTTCTCCCAGCAATCTTGATTCCAGCTTGTGTTTCTTCCAGTGCAGCGTTTCTCATGATGTACTCTGCATAGAAGTTAAATAAGCAGGGTGACAATATACAGCCTTGATGTCCTCCTTTTCCTTTTTGGAACCAGTCTGTTGTTCCATGTCCGGTTCTAACTGATTATGCTAATCTAATAAACACGACTCTGGCAAGCCAGTGCTGAGAAGTCCATAACGTGTCCTCGAAATGCATTTTCTCCTTTGATCTATTACATGATGGGATCGTCTTTGCTCCAGTATGGAATGGATGAGGTTATTAAGGATCTGATAATGTCTCACAATTGTGTGGAGTCAGCCCACAAACGAGGGTTTGCATACGCTGTCATTTTATGAAAAACAAAAAACAAAAAAAAGTCTGAAGACTGCTTCCATCATGATCAGGGTAACTCCAGTCTTGACTTCTTTCTGTAAACAAAATAAGACGGAGTCAACGGCTGATGGTTCTGAACCGGCAGTTATGTGCTTCTTTAGACTCCAAGTTGGCCAACAGTCACTGACTCCTCATAATAATGGCGGTAACCAGTTTTGATAGGAGAATCACACAGCAACAACAGGGAAAGGACACGGAGAGCGGAAAAGTGCAAGTGTTAGTTGCTCAGTCGTGTCGGACTCTTTGCAACCCCATGGACTGCATGTAGCCCAGCAGGCTCCTCTGTCCATGGGGATTCTCTAGGCCAGAATACTGGAGTGGGTTGTCATTCCCTTCTCTAGGGGATCTTCCCCACCCAGGGATGGAACCCATGTCTCCTGCATTGCAGGCAGATTCTTTACCATCTGAGCCACCAGAGAAGCTCCAAGGACATGGAAACCTGGGATCAATGATATGGATACTGTGTCCAACACTGTATAGGTGTGGGGTTGTGATCTAGTTTAGCCCTTGACACACCCGAGAATGTCTTCAATTAAAAATTAAAATGCTCTTCGCATTCCTGCAAAAACACAGAAATAAACGCTGGGCTACATCCCAAAAGGGTACTATTATGCATTATTCAAGTTTAACCAGGCAACTGTCTGCTTTACACAACTCTGGCTTTATTGTAAAGGTAATTTTGGAAGAGAGATTGTGGTATATTTTTACCTACAAAAGAGTTTACTTTCATGAGAGCAAATGGGTTTCTGGTGTAAAAATTTCGCTTGAAAATTGCTGAAAGAAGATCAAGGGGGAAAAGGAAAACCAACGAGGCTATGCTGTGTATCAATAGTACTAGTGGTGTTTTTCACTCTGTTCTTTGGAAAACATTTTCGAGATTGATCTATATCTTTGGGGATCAGCTCTTCCAAGGATCTCTCTATTGCTATGACTGTTACCACCAAATTGAGTGATGACCTTCTAGGCTCGAGAGTGAGATGGATGGGTCTTTGCAAGATTCCTTCCACTGAGTCCCCCGAAGTGTTCCTGATCCTTGGGTTTCTAACCTTGGACAGTTCCACCTACTGGTTCCTCCCATGCACCCACAAGAAAACAGCCAGTCGAGAAACCAAGAGCATCTTCTCAAAATTCACATCAAGACGGACGAGAAGGTGCCACCTTAAACCGAAGAGAAGGGCCACCATTAACATATCTACAAACAATAAACACCGGAGCGGGTGTGGAGCAAAGGGAATCCTCTGCTGATGCGGGTGTAAACTGACGCAGCCACTGTGGGAGACGGTATGGGGGTTTCTTTAAAAAGCAAGAATAAAACCACCCAAAAGAGAAGTACAAATATTGCGTATTAATGCATATAAGGAATCGATAAAGATGGGACTGATGAATCTATTTGCAGGGCACCAGTGGAGACATACACATAGGGAACAGACCTGTGGCCATGGGAGAGGAAAGGTGAAGCTGGGAAGTGTGCAGAGAATAACACGGAAACACGCATTATCATGTGTAAAACAGATATCCAATGGGCATTTGCTGTGTGACTCAGGGAACTCAAACCAGGGCTCTGTGACAACGAGCACAGGAAAAGCCACTCAACGTCATTAGTCATTGAGTGAGTGAAGTCGCTCAGTGGTGTCCGACTCTTTGCAACCCCATGGATTGTAGCCTCCCAAGCTTATCTGTCAATGGAATTTAGAAATGTATAAATCGAAACTGCAATGAAGTATAACCTCACACTGCTCAGAAAGTCCATCATCAAAAAAAAAAAAAATCTACAAACAAGAAACACTGGAGAGGGTGTGGAGAAAAGGGAACCCTCCTACACTGCTGATGGGATTGTCAACTGAAGCAGCCACCACGGAAGTATTACAGACGCTCCTGAAAACACTGAAAATGAGAACTAGCCTGTGATCCAGCAGTCCCGTCCTGGGCATATATCTGGAGATGAACCAACATTTTAAAAAGATACATGCACCCCGATGTTCAGTGCAGTACTATTTATAAGAGACAGGACATAGAAACAACCCAAGCGCTCATCAACAGATGGGAGTTTTCAGAAGACGTGGTCCATATAGCCATTGGGATATATGTACCAATGGTATACATGAACCCATGTATGGCTCTACATATACACAGCCATGAAACAGAATGGATGCTTTTGAACTGCGGTGCTGGAGAAGACTCTTGAGAGTCCTTTGGAGTCCCAAAAGGAGATCTGTTCTGGGTGTTCATTGGAAGGACTGATGCTGAAGCTGAAACTTCAGTACTTTGGCCACCTCATACAAAGAGCTGACTCATTGGAAAAGACCCTCATGCTGGGAAAGATTGAGGGCAGGAGGAGAAGGGGACGACAGAGGATGAGATGGCTGGATGGCATCACCGACTCGATGGACGTGAGTCTGAGTGAACTCCGGGAGTTGGTGATGGACAGGGAGGCCTGGCGTGCTGCGATTCATGGGGTCGCAAAGAGTCGGACAGGACTGAGCGACTGAACTGAACTGAAGACAGAATGAAATGACATCATTCCCAGCAAAGTGCATGGACCTGGAGACGACCATACTAAGAGAAGTAAGTCAGATAAGGGAAAGACCAAATCCCATATATCATTTAGATGTGGAATCTAAAGTGTCATACAATAGAACTTATCTACAAAAGAGAAAGACACCCAAAGATGCAGAGAACAGACCCGTGACCGGTGGGGAGGAGAGCTGGTCTGGGAGTTTGGGGTTCGGTGATGCCAGCTGGTATATACAGGATGGATACACAACAATGTCTTACTGTACAGCACAGAAGAATAATATTCCATATCCCATGGTAAGTGAAAGTTGCTCAGTCGTGTCCAACTCTTTGTGACCCCATGGACTATGGAGTCCATGGGATTCTCCAGGCCAGAATACTGCAGTGGGTAGCCTTTCCTTTCTCCAGGGGATCTTCCCAACCCAGGGATCGAATCCAGGTCTCCCGAATTGCAGGGCAGATTCTTTACCGGCTGAGCCACCAGGGAAGCCCAAGAATACTGGAGTGGGTAGCCTATCTCTTCTCCAGCAGATCTTCCCCACCCAGGAATCGAACTGGGGGTCTCCTGCACTGTGGGCAGACTCTTTACCAACTGAGCTTATCAGGAAAGCCCATCCTATGAGAACCCATAAAGGAAAACACTATGTTAAAGAATGTATGCATGTGTAAAACTGATTCACTTTGCTGTACAGCAAAATTAGCATGACATTGTAAATGACTATACTTCAATAATTTCTATTCTAAAAAAGAGCATCTTCTCAGAAGTTACTGGGGTTTTCTTAAAACACAGCACTGTATTAAATCTGCTTGCCTTTGAAAGCTGCTACTGCTGCTAAGTCACTTCAGTCGTGTCCGACTCTGTGCGACCCCATAGACGGCAGCCCACTAGGCTCCCCCATCCCTGGGATTCTCCAGGCAAGGACACTGGAGTGGGGTGCCATTTCCTTCTCCAATGCATGAAAGCGAAAAGTGGAAGTGAAGTTGCTCAGTCACGTCTGACTCTTGGCGACCTCATGGACTGCAGCCCACCAGGTTCCTCCGTCCATAGGATTTTCCAGGCAAGAGTACTGGAGTTGGGTGCCACTGCCTTCTCCGGCCTTTGAAAGCTAGGTGGTACTTATTCAAATCTTCCCTCTTGTGATGTACTCAACCACATTTCAACTGGACTAAGTAACAGACTGATGGAATAAAGAGATACAACGTTCTGCTAATGAGCAATATTATTACTAGCATTCTTCCTAAGACTCTGGGAGATTAGACCAAACAGATGATTCTAATGATCACTTTCAACTTACACAGAAATATTTCTGTCTATATTCAGAGGAATTCTCTGTTTTCAATGACTCAAAGCACACTACCAGCTTGCCAGGGGTCATTTATCACTTCTTTTCCCAGTTTCAGGTTCCATGGAGTAAGTCCTAACACGGCGATCGAGGCATCATGACTACTTCGCTAGTATTATTTATCTAAACAGGGAGTGTCTAACGTAAAGATTGGAGAAATCTATAAAACTCAAGTAACTACTGAAAAAGAATGCATTGATGGAAGTTTTTGAATTCTTATTTTACTCTTGGTGTTTTAATTGCTGAATCATGTCAGACTCTGTGACCCCATGGACTGGAGCCCGCCAGGCTCCTCTGTCCATGGGATTTCCCAGGCAAGAATACTGGAGTGGGTTGCCATCTGTTGATGAGACTTTAAAGAAATCTCAGGTCTCCTGCGTTGCAGGCAGACGCTTTACCCTCTGAGCCAGCAGGGAAACCCGTATCTATCTGTGTCTGTGTCTGTATCTATACATCCAGCTTGTGGTTAAAGAAACTCATGTACCTGCCCAGGTAGCTATGGATAGAATGTAGTAGAACCTGGACGTTTTTGAGATGGTATTAGGTAAATAATTATACAAGTTACGAGAAACACAGACTCCGCTTCCTTCAGTCCTCTAGTGACTGTTTGGATCATTTTATAAGCAAGGAAAGCAAGGAATGGAGAGTCTCGGTAACACCCTCAGAGGAGCAGGGTATAATAAGTCAGGCCAAGACAGGACCTTCATTTCCAGAACTGGGCTGAAGCACAAGTCACCCTGGTCACGCACGATCCTCTTCCCGCGCAGAGTCTCAGGCTCACGCAGGTCTGTGCAGGGTGTTAGCAGCGAGAAAATTCCAAGAGAGCTCTAGCCACTGTACCGCCAGGGCACTCCCAGCATTTTCCTAGCTTAAAAACCCAAGACAGCTACTACCAAAATCGGAAAAAAGAAGAATATCTAAATGGCCAAACACACACATACACACACAGATATAAACTTTTAAATATAAATATTTCTATATTACAAATATGTTGATTTATATTTTTACATATATCATATGTGTCTTAAAATACAAATATTCCTATTATATATATATCTATGTTGCTCACTGTGACTTTCATATTGTATGTCTCGAACATACAATTTATACTACAAAAAAAAAGAATGTCTAAATGGCCAAATACACATATGCACAGACACAGATATTAAAATTTTAAATATAAATATTTCTATATTAAAATATTTTGATTTATATTTTTATATATATTATGTAAGTATCTGTTAAGATACAAATGTTCCCATTATATATATATATAATCATTGTGACTCTCAGGTCGTACGTCTTAAATACATACAATATATACTATGAAAGAAAAAGGATATCTAAATGGCCAAATACACATATACATACATAGAGATATAAAATTTTAAATATAAATATTTCTACACAGGCTCCTCCACCCATGGGATTTTCCAGGCAAGACTACTGGAGTGGAGTGCCATTGCCTTCTCTGATATTGTAAATATGTTGATTTATATTTTTATATATACTATGTAAGTATCTGTTAAGATACAAATGTTCCTATTATATATATATTTATATATATATATATATATATATATATCTCATTGTGACTTTCAGGTTGTACGTCTTGAATACATATAATATATACTACAAAAAGAAAAAAATAATATCTAAATGGCCAAATACACATAAACACACATAGACAGAGATATAAAATTTAAAACATAAATGTTTATATATGACAAATATGTTTATTCATATTTATACATATTATATAAATGCCTGTTAAAATACAAATGTTCATACTCTATATATCTATGTTGCTGATTGTGACGTTTCATGTTTTATGTCTTGAATATATACTATATATACTACAAACGGAAAGGATACTTAAATGACCACCATACACACAGACATGCACACATATGTAAAATTTTAAATATAAATGTTTACATATTACAAATATGTTTATTTACATTTACATATATATTATGTAAATGTCATGTGGCTTCCAGGGTGGCTCAGCTCGTAAAGAATCCGCCTGCAATGCCAAAGACCTGGGCTCAATCCCTGGGTTGGGAAGATCCCCAGGAGAGGGGAAAGGCTACCCACTAAATGTCATATGTTGACTTATATATATTATATAGATGTCTGTTAAGATACCACTAGACGGCATATGTTAATTTATATGTATATAGATTATATAAACGTCTGTTAAGATACAAATGTTCATATTATATATATATATATATATGTTGCTCACTGTGACTTTCACATTGTATGTCTCGAACACATACAATGTATCACATATATTATATATATATTTAAAGGTACTCAGTCTCAGGGAAATGAAAAGCAAAACCACTACATATAAGAATGACTAAGTTACTGAAATTTGGAAAGACTGGCCATATCAAATGTGGAGAAAATGTAGGGTAGGTAGACACCCACCAATGTCTGCTGACCCTAAAGAGAATTTCTCAAAACGGAGCAAGGCCGTGGAAGAATGCAGCTCCCCGCCTCTTTAGGAACCGGCTAAGAGACGCGTCTGAGCAAATATGACATTTCCTGCTTCAGGACAGAAACCACAGAGCTCAGACCCCGAACTGCATTCGGATTTAATCATCCCTATCTAAACGCAATCACAGGCTGCAATTTAAACCAATTTGCTCTGCATTAAAGCTTCACGGGGAAGAGAAATTCCCTCCTGATTACCTGCGTCAACAAATAGTAAGCTAAGCCCGGGGAGGAAAGGCGGACCCTGTCCATGCTGGGCAGGCTCTATCAGGCGGGTTCTCTTTAAGTGTATCTGGTAGCTGAGGAGGAAAGAAGGCTTCAGTGCATGTTGGAAATGACCCTCCACCAGCCCCGGTCATCCAGACTAACACATGCAGACAATAAAAGCGTGGTTACCAGTGGAGACACTGAGGTTGGGGAAATAGAGGGGCCTGGGAGGTATCAAGTACTGTGTGTAAGACAGGCTACAAGGATGTATTGTACAACACAGGGAATCAGCCAGCCTTCTTCTTTTTTTTTTTTTTCCAAATTGGAGGCTAATTGCTTTACAAGATTGCAGTGGTTTTTGCAGTACATCAACATGAGTCAGCCACAGGTGTACACGTGTTCCCCATCCTGAACCCCTCTCCCACCTCCCTCCCCATCCCATCCCTCTGGCTCATCCCAGTGCACCAGCCCTGAGCGCCCTTTCTCATGCATGGAACCTGGACTGGCGATCTGTTTCACATATGATAATACACATGTTTCAGTGCTATTCTCTCAGATCATCCCACCCTCGCCCTCTCCCAGAGTCCAAAAGACCGTTCTTTACATCTGTGTCTCTTTTGCTGTCTCGCATACAGGGTCATCATTGCCATCTTTCTAAATTCCATATATATGCGTTAGTATACTGTATTGGTGTTTTTCTTTCTGGCTTACTTCACTCTGTATAATAGGCTCCAGTTTCATCCACCTCATTAGAACTGATTCAAATGCATTCTTTTTAATGGCTGAGTAATATTCCAGTGTGTATATGGACCACAGCTTTCTTATCCATTCGTCTGCTGATGGACATCTAGGTTGCTGCCATGTCCTGAGCCAGCCTTTTGCAATCACCGTAAATCCAGTGCAACCTACAAAAATTATATGAAAACTAAAAAATCATCAAAGAGAAAAACCAAACAAAGAGACAAGAAAACCCAGTGAGCCTGCTATGTAAGTATGTTGCCACAAATTCTCACAAAGGTCATGAGATAGAAGGGTTCGATATTATATTAAAAAAAAAAACACAGCCCTGTGAGAGAGTCCCTCTCACCAACACTGGTAGTTATATACTTTACATTTTTACCAGTTTTCTGTGCAAATATTATGCAGAGTTAGAGCTCTGCTTTATGTACCTTTGACTTCTCCAAGTGAAAGTTGCTCAGTCATGTCTGACTCTTTGCAACCCAATGGACTATACAGTCCATGGGATTGTCTAGGCCAGAAGACTGGAGTGGGTAGCCTTTCCCTTCTCCAGGGGCTCTTCCCAACCCAGGGGTCAAACCCAGGTCTCCTGCAGTGCAGGTGGATTTTTTAGCCAGCTGAGCCAGCAAGGGAAGCCCTAATGAGGTTAAACATTCTGTACATTCTTCAACTTACTTTGTTTCCTTACTAAACAAACTTCAGTACTTAATCTTTTTTGTATTTGACCATTTTTGTTGCTGCTATTTATCGACTTACTGGAGCAATTGATACATTAAGAATTTTAACCTTTCCTCTCTCATAAATGTTGTGATAATCTCGTTCCTTTGCTTTTTATGATCAGTTTTATCCTCAAAATTCTCTCAAGCACACACTAACTTTATCATTAGCGTAAAAGCATTCTCTAACAGAGATCAAACTAAACTTTGATTTACATTCTCTTATAATTCTTTGTTGTGGTTGTTCAGAGTCACTCAGTCGTGTCAGACTCTTTGGACCCCATGGACTGCAGCACGCCAGGCCTCCCTGTCCATCACCAACTCAAACTCATGTCCATTGAGTCAGTGATGCCATCCAACCATCTCATCCTCTGTCGTCCCCTTCTCCTCCCGCCTTCAATCTTTCCCAGCATCAGAGTCTTTTCCAGGGAGTCGGCTCTTTGCATCAGGTGGCCTAAGTACTGCAGCTTCAGCTTCACCATCAGTTTGGGATGAACTTCCTACATAAGACCTGTGCCCTGCCTGGATCATTTTGCTGGGTGCTGTAAAGTGATGATCCATGTTTTTTCTCTCTTCCTTCCCTCAGTGACTGGACATGTTGCCTTTACATTTCAAACCTCCACAAACACAGACACACACCTACACACCCCTTAAACTCAGCGGGGCTCCTTGCTGGGTGTATTAGTTTCTTAACCGAAGCTGTGTTATGTTCTTGCTAACATGACTCTCATCCCTCTGCCTGGTTTTCCTAACATTTCCCTTGCTCTCTAAGCACACTTGGGTTTCCCTGCTGGCTCAGAGTAGGTAACGGTAACCCACTCTAGCATTGCTGCCTGGAGAATCCCCATGGACAGAGGAGCCTGGAAGTCCCAGAGTCATACAGGGCTGAGCTGCTCAGCACCTATAAGCATATTTTATTGTGATTCACACATTTGCCTTTGCCCTTGTCCACCCCAATTTCCTTTCCCAGTTCCCTTTCTAACTTAATTTCTTGGCTGTTGGCATTACATCTCTAAGTACATTATTAGCTGGAGAGCATGGCTTTTCCCTTGCCAAGCTTGTGTTGGCACCTCTCTTGTGAAAACACCTGTCCTCCGGGACCCTGAGGTCCTGAGCTGGCTGCTCCCCCCCCACCAGATTCTAGGAGGCTGTCTCCCCTTCAGTCAGAGTTCTGGGGTGCCCAGCACAGTTCACACTCTTCCTGCGGTGGGACGGGTTTGCAGGATTTTATTTGGCCCGGGGTAGATCTCTTTGATGGGGAGCCCAAGGTTCCTTCTTGGATCAAAAGTTTTCTTCTCCTTGTTCTTCTTTGGCTTCCGGTTTACAGGGTCTCCTTATGTAGGAATGCTCATTCTCCCATCTCTATTTTTTACTCATCTTTCTGTTTCTTGCTCTGCTCAATTTTACCACTTTATGGGCTTGGTGTTACCTCCTCATAATTGCTTTTTATTTCAACAATTCGATTTTCTTTATAAAAAACCATCTGCGGTTGTCTCCACTATTTATTTGTGTTTTGTGTGGGTTTTCTTTTTTTTGGTCTTCATTCTTTAATCTCTAATCTCTAATTTCAATTTGTTTCTCCATGACTTTCATTTGTACTCTATAGATACACGTCCTCTTGAATAGTGTGTGTGTACGTTGATGTGTGTGTGTGTGTGTGTGTATGGGTTAATGAATGAGAACTTTTCAAAAAATTACCCTTGCATCTTTCAATACTTTCTGGCCTAGAGATTACCCCTTTGAGTGAGGCAGGTTGTTCCATTTCAATCTTCAGCTGATTACGTAGGACAGATCTGAGTGGGTTCATAAGGTGAGATGTTCAAACTCATATTGATGCTCTAACCTGAAATCTCCAAATACGTATTTAACATAATGTGGACCAACTGTTAATAGTCTTTATCCTGCATTTTTACATCATGTTAAATCACAAGCATTGCTTCCTTTTGTGGCTACACTATGTATATCAAAGCATGATCATATTCTTTAGACAATTTACATTTACCCTGGAAAGTGAAAAGGCTACCCACTCCAGTCTTCTGGCCTGGAGAATTCCATGGACTGTGTTGTCCATGGGGTCACAAAAGAGTCGGACACGACGGAGAGACTTTCACTTTCTTGTATTTTTTTGGTATAATAGACAATATGATGATGACTATGTTGTTGTTGAAT
Organism: Capricornis sumatraensis; assembly: GCF_032405125.1. NCBI lineage: Eukaryota > Metazoa > Chordata > Mammalia > Artiodactyla > Bovidae > Capricornis > Capricornis sumatraensis. The sequence continues at coordinate 145,736,199 of NC_091092.1, read as the reverse complement.
CGCTCAATCAGTCGTGTGTGACTCTTTGTAATCCCAGGGACTCTAGCCCACAAATCTCCTCTGTCTGTGGGATTCTCCAGGCAAGAATACTGGAGTGGGATGTCATTTCCTTCTCCAAGGGATCTTCCCAACCCAGGGATCAAAACACCATCTCCTGCATGGGCAAGCAGGTTGTTTTTCGTTTTTTGTTTTTTTTTTTAACCGCTGATCCACCAGGTGCATACAAATCTCTTAACTGCGTTTCTGACAGTTTCTTTAGGAAATACTCCTAACACTGAAACTAGTTGGTGAAACGTTATGGACACTATACACAATGCCGGTGCTTAAGTGGCTTTTCAGGACTATTCTAAAATGTTCCCAGTTCTGCTAAGAGGTTATGAGATGTCAGCTTGTTTGGTAAAATGCTTTTCGTGGTTTTCTTCCTATAACGCAGAAGTTGTTTTTCACGCTAACAACCGACAGCCATCTGCTTTTTTTCCCTTCCTTTTCATTTACAGTCTGTGTCACTCATCCATGGCTTTGTTCTGGTATCAGATAATTCCTACTTCTAAGTGCTCCTGTAAGATGAGAAACTACCACAGTCTCTGTTTTTATATCTATTGCAATTGATGTCCATTGTGTGGAAAGTTTTTCCTGATAAACTGGGTTGAAAAAAAAATTATGCTTGAACTATCATGACCTGCAGGCTTGGTCAGGCGCTCAGTCGTGTCTGACTCCCTGTGACCCCATGGACTGTAACCCACCACACTGCTCTGTCAGTGGGATTTCCCAGGCGGGACTACTGGAGTGGGTTGCCATTTCCTCCTCCAGGGGATCTTTCCCACCCAGGGATCGAAACTGTCTCTCCCACACTGGCTCAGAGGATTCTTACTGAGCCACCAGGGAAGCTGGGTTATCTGAGTGTATGCGTGTAAAACACTAACGAATATCATGAAGGGTTATCAGCACCCATGCAACAGTTGGGGAATAATTCTGTACATTGTAGCCAACCAATACCATCAAAATTCCCCTCCTACTTTAATGATATATATATATCTCCCACCCTCCTGAAAACAAGATACAGAAAGTATATATGTTGCAAGAGATTTTTCCTGCAGTGTCAAAAGCAGGTCACACTCAGTTCACACCTACTGCTTGAGTGGTTTTTTTCTTTTTCCTTTTTTTTTTTTTTAAGACACATATTGCTTCCATGGCCTGGGTCAGAGATTATTCTCAACTTGTAAAAGACCAGCAAAGAAGGTGATTTTTTTTTTTTTTCCCTGAGGAATGGTTGGGTCATCTTAACAGGGCACTAACACTCTGAGGAGAACGGACTAAGGTTTTCATGGGCTTTTTCGGGGTGGATCATTTAGGCTCATATTCAGCTCAAGTCCATGGGAATTTGGGGGCATTTCTGGGGATTTAGCTGAATTCAGAGAAAGAGACATTGGCATTGTTCTGGTAGAAACTTCATTCATGTCCAAACCTGCCTGTAGCCAAGTACTATATCATTATATGATATTCGTTGGGAGCTTCTGGAACAGAAAGTAATTTTCCCTATTTGACGTGGTTTTGGGTTGATTAATTTTCCACCTGTATGCTTTGCTGTGATTGCATTATTTGCTCTTGCACCGGTCATACGGTATTCATATATGTGTGTGTTTCAATGCACTTGCTAAGTCACTTCAGTCATGACCAAGTCTTTGTGACCCTATGGACTGTAGTCCACCAGGCTCCTCTATTCATGGGATTCTCCAGCCAAGAAGACTGGAATGAGATGCGGTTTCATCCTCCAGGTGATTTTCCTGGCCCAGGGACTTGAATCTGTTCTCTCTTATGTTTCCGGCACTGGCAGTCATTTTCTTTACTATTAACACCACCTGGGAAGCCTGCGACCTAATATTAAATATCACCCCTTTGTTGGAATAAACTCCATTTGGAAATGATGTGTATTTCCTGACCGGTGCATCAAAGTTGCTAATGTTTTCTTTTTCTTGTTGCCTATGTATGCTTGACGGAAGTTTGAGTTTAATTATCCTGTATTTCATTTTGGAGAAGGAAATGGCAACCCACTCCAGTATTCTTGCCTGGAGAATCCCATGGATGGAGGAGCCTGGTGGGCTACAGCCCACGGGGTTGCAAAGAGTCGGACATGACTCACGGGAGTAATATGTAACTTGAAATTTTCATAGAATGTGCCTTTTGAATGAATCACACGTCATGCAATTTGGGATATGTATTTCTTCACTCCCTTGTAATTTGCAGTGTGAAATTGATGAGTTTTTCTCTTTTTTATTGAGTTAATATTAGTAACATATTTTCTGGGAAATAAGTACTTTATTCTAGATAAATAATTTGTGGTAATAAAGCTGATCAGTATTTTCTCTTGTTATTTAGTATCTGTTGTTATTTTTCTGTATCTAAACAAGGAATGATTTCATCAAAAAATCCTGTAGTTTCTGGGACTTCCCTGGGGGTCCAGTGGCTAAGACTCTGCACGCCCAGTGCAGGACGCCTGGGTTCTATTCCGGGTCAGGAAACTATAACACACATGCCGCAACACAGACCTGGTACAGCCAAATAAATTAAAAATTAAAATCCTCCAGTTCTTGACAGAAGAGAAAGGCGTCTGTGAGGAGCAGATTTTCTGCCTTCTATGACGGTGCCATCTCTTTGCACCTGAAAATTAACTAATAATGGAACAGTACCACGGTTGTCTTTAATATTTCTAGTTTTTTAATATAAATTTAACAGGAAAAATTAGACGGAAGGTTTTTAACTCATGCAGTTGTTATTCATCCTTTTTTTTTTTTTTTTTTTGTAACCTCAAGCCAATTTTCTTAGCAATTTTGTTTCCAGGGCCTCATTAGGGAAATGATCTATTCCATTGTGCATTTACTTCTAGTGACAGATAAGTGTCAGCTGGTGTGCCCAGACAGTGGCACAGATGAGCCCAAACTGCTAAACAAAAACTTACAGGAAAACCCAAGTGTTAACACCAGACTCATTCCATCCTAACACTCGGAGTCTGACTCTGCAGAGGTACATGAAGGAAGATGGTTCATATATGTTCATGTGTAACTGAATCGGACTTCCCAGATGGCTCAGCGGTAAAGAATCCTCTTGCCAGTGCGGGAGATGTGGCTTTTCCGGTAGTTAGATACAGATTTGGGTCATGTGTGGGTTTGGAAGGACTGATGCTGAAGCTGAAGCTCCAGTGCTTTGGCCACCTGATGCAAAGAGCCAGCTCCCTGGAAAAGAACCCTGATGCTAGGAAAGACTGAAGTTAGGAGGAGAAGGGGATGACAGAGGATGAGATGGGTGGATGGCATCACCGACTCGATGGACATGAGTTTGAGCAAGCTCCGGGAGCTGGTGATGGACAGGGAGGCCTGGCGTGCTGCAGTCCATGGGGTTGCAAAGAGTCAGAAACGACTCAGTGTCTGAAGAAACCAACAATCAGCCACAAGTACACACATGTGCCCTCCCTTCTTAACCTTCCCTCCATCCCATCCCACCCCTCTAGCTTGTCCCAGAGCACCGGGCTGAGCCCCCGAGTAATATATCAATACGTACCAGGACTTCTTTCTCCATTCAGCTGCAGATGGACATCTAGGTTGCTTCCACGTCCTAGCTGTTGTAAACGGTACTGCTAGCTCATGAATTCTCGGTCACTCCCTCTTGGAATAACCCAGCAGGCTGAATCACTGCTCTTTAGATGCTGATATTTCTCTCTTGCAAAAGAAACACTGTATTCTGCTCTTAGGTAATCTCTGTGTTCTGAAAACTGTCTGGCATTAGGCTTGACAGGTCATCTCTGCCGTGGAAATACACAAAATGCTCACAAGGACGGTGAAGAACCCTCTTCTCTGCAACTCTCTCCCTTTCCGGAGCTTTCTGTGTGCTTGTAACCAAATGTCAGGCTGTCTCCATTCCGTATGAAGTCCTGATTGGTGAATCATTTTTGTCTTTACCAGTTCCCTGATTCTGGGTTGGCCTTCCTTCATAAGAACTTGTCTCTTTGAATATTTTATCTGTTTCTTTAATTTTTCAACTGTGTCAAGTCTTAGTTGCAGCCTGTGGGATCTAGCTCCCTGACCAGGGGTTGAACCTGGGCCCTCTACACGGGGGTGCAGAGTCTTGGCCACTGGGCCACCAGGGAAGTCTTTGAACCTGTCTCTTTGAGCAACTGCATTTGAAGATCCCCTTGCAGAGATGCTTATGGATGGTTTTACATTTCGGGTCTTTGCTTTTATTTCTTCTCTCTAATGTACCTTAAAGAGATGGGAATGTCAGGCCACCTGACCTGCCTCCTGAGAAATCTGTATGCAGGTCAAGAAGCAACAGTTAGAACTGGACGTGGAACAACAGACTGGTTCCAAATCAGGAAAAGGAGTACATCAAGGCTGTATATTGTCACCCTGCTTATTTAACTTATATGCAGAGTACATCATCAGAAACGCTGGGCTGGATTAAGCACAAGCTGGAATCCAGATTGGCAGGAGAAATATCAGTAACCTCAGATATGCAGATGACACCACACTTATGGCAGAAAGCGAAGAACTAAAAGCCTCTTGATGAAAGTGAAAGTGAAAGTGAAAACATGGCTTAAAGCTCAACATTCAGAAAACAAAGATCATGGCATCTGGTCCCATCACTTCAGGGCAAATAGATGGGGAAACAGTGGAAACAGTGTCAGACTTTGTTTTGGGGGGCTCCAAAATCACTGCAGATGGTGACTGCAGCCATGAAATTAAAAGACACTTACTCCTTGGAAGGAAAGTTGTGACCAACCTAGGCAGCATATTCAAAAGCAGAGACATTACTTTGCCAACAAAAGGCCATCTACTCAAGGCTACGGTTTTTCCAGTGGTCATGTATGGATGTGAGAATTGGACTGTGAAGAAGGCTGAGTGCTGAAGAATTGATGCTTTTAACTGTGGTGTTGGAGAAGACTCTTGAGAATCCCTGCAACTGCAAGGAGATCCAACCAGTCCATCCTAAAGGAAATCAGTCCTGAATATTCACTGGAAGGACTGATGTTGAAGCTGAAACTCCAATCCTTTGGCCACCTGATGCGAAGAACTGACTCATTTGAAAAGACCCTGATGCTGGGAAAGATGAAAGGCATGAGGAGAAGGGGATGATAAAGCATTCGCCTGGATTGTAAGAGACCTGGATTCGATCCCTGGGTTGGGAAGATCTTCTGGACGAGGAAATGGCAACCCACTCCCGTATTCTTGTCTGGAGAATTTTATGGACAGAGGAGCCTGGCGGGCTACAGTCCATGGGGTCAGAAAAAGCCAGACACGACTGAGCTACTAACACAAACATACGGTTTTTCCAGTGGTCATATATGGATGTGAGAGTTGGACCATAAAAAAGGCTGAGCACTGAAGAATTGATGTTTCTGAACTGTGGTGCTGGAGAAGACTCTTGACAGTCCCTTGGACTGCAAGGAGATCCAACCAGTCCATCCTAAAGGAGATCAGTCCTGATTGTTCATTGGAAGGACTGAAGATGAAACTGAAATTCCAATCCTTTGGCCACCTGATGCGAAGAGCTGCCTCACTGGAAAAGACCCTGATGCTGGGGAAAGATTGAGGGCAGGAGGAGAAGGGGACGACAGAGGATGAGATGGTTGGATGCCATCATCAACTCAATGGACATGAGTATGAGCAAACTCCAGGAGATAGTTGAGGACAGGGAAGCCTGGCATGCTGTGGTCCCTCGGATCACAAAGAGTCATGGCATGACTGATGACTTAACAACAATCTGGAATGATGTTTAGTAAACTTTCCTGCTCTGCAAAGTGGAAAGGAAACTAGATTATAGAAGGCTATATACCACAAGTTCCCAGATGGGAAGCCCTATACCAAGGTCACAGGACAAAAACCTCCAGTTAACCAAGCCCCATAGCAACTATTGCTATGAGCCCCCTTGACCTAAACCAGCCTTTCTTCAACTCCACATTGGGTAAAATACCCACCCTATAGCACACTAAGTGGTTCCCAGGCAGCACTGGAGGATAAAGAATCTGCCTGCCAATGCAGGAGGCAGAAGAGTCAAGAACCTGATCCCTGGGTCAAGAAGGTCCCCTGGAGAAGGACATGGCAACCCACTCCAGCATTCTTGCCTGGAGAATCCCATGGACGGAGGAGTCTGGTGGGCTACAGTCCACGAGGTCGCAAGGAATCAGACACGACTGCGCACACACACGCAGCACCCTAACCAATCACCCAGTGTCACCTGCTCCAGCACAATTTTTTTTTTTTTTGTCTTGAGGGTCAAAAAATTGATTATTAACCCACACAAGGGGATGGCTCTCCCTGGCCTGTGAGGAGTTTGGCCTTTAGCGCTCACAGTGCCCACAGTATCTCTGCTCTTTGCTCTTAATAAAGTCACTCCCTTCTGAAAAAGCTCTGTATTTGGAAAATCTTTCCCAACCCACCCTCGGACCATGACACTTGATTCTGATCATGGCCTTGATGTTGGCTGGCCATAGAAATTTGCGGGCAAAAGGCCAACGAGCTTCCTTTCCAGTTTCTTCTGCTATCAAATAGTGACAGGAAGACTATTTTCTTGGCCTGCCTAATGACTTTTTTCCGCCCCCCTCTGTAAGAAAGAAAGAAGACCATCGCTCTGCAAGAATTCAGTAGACACTAAAATGTCATATTATCACAAGCTGGGTTGTGCAGTTTGCCTGAGGCATGTTCTTATCTATCACAGCTAACACCCTGCTTCTAGTCAGCTCGGAAGAAGAATACAGCAGCGAGAAGACCCACTCATGAATCTCTTTGATGCGTGTGATTTTTATTTCAGTCACTGTTGGTATGAGGAAATGTTTCTGCTTTTTCCTTATGCGTCCAAAAAAAAAAAAAAGGCATTTTAAAAACTGCCTTCTTTTGTACTACATGATGAACTCCAAGGGTTGGGACAAACAAGCATGCGTGTAGACATCCAAATGGATTCGTTTATTTACAGGCTCAGGGATGTTCACGGTTATCCTTACATCCCAAAACAACTGTTTGGGGAAAGCCCATTAAACATTTCAGTACAATCCCAAAACACCCTTCTTGTTTTTTCTAATGACAGATGGAGTATTTCCTGCCATATCAATGATAAGGCCGGCACAGCCATCACAATTTCTAAGCCCAGAGGATGCCTAGCAAGAACAATGCCTGCTATCAGGCCACCCATTGAGCTGCAGCCACTGCTCACAGGAGCACTGAAGAACTGGGGGGTGGGGGGTGGGGGGACAGAGGAACACGTGTACACCCGTGGCGGATTCATGCTGATGTATGGCAAAACCAGTACAGTACTGTAAAGTAAAATAAAAATAATAACCAAAAAAAACCAGGATACCGGCTCCAGAGAGCTGAAATGCATGTGAAAGGAAGGGTTTCAGTGAGCCCAGACTCTTGCAACTTCCCCTACACAGAAAAGCACAAAATTCCTTCACCTGACATACCTGGTTTCTATAATTAATAATTTTCTGACGTTCAGGCTGCCTGCCCCTTGTTGCAACCTTTTGTAGAATCTGACTCCTTCTCTGCTCCCATACACACGCCTCCTCCAACAAGTTTTCTCAAGGTCACTTGAGATGCTATCTCCTGGAAATTCCCGCCATATCAAATATAACTCTCATCATCTTCAACGTTGGGACGATCTTTTTAAGTCGACACTAAGGCCGACTTGGAGACACGGGATGGGCAGCACAAGTGAGGGAAAGGGGGCGGTTAGGACCACAGAGAACTCCAGGTACGAGCCACTGCCAACCTTGTAGTAACCAGAGACGAAGTGAAGTGAAGTGAAGTCGCTCAGTCGTGTCTGACTCTTTGCGACCCGTGGACTGTAGCCCACCAAGCTCCTCCGTCCATGGGATTCTCCAGGCAAGAATACTGGAGTGGGTTGCCATTTCCTTCTCCAGGGGATCTTCCCGACCCAGGGATTGAACCCAGGTCTCCCGCATTGCAGGCAGACGTTTTAACCTCTGCACCACCAGGGAAGCCCAGCCAGAGACGAAGGAAGACAAAAATCCACGTGTGCTTGCAAGTGATAGAGCGTCGGAAGCACTCAGGTGTTGCAGACTCAATTATTCTGCAGCTCGGTGATTAATTAGAGATTTAGAAGGAAAAAAAAAAAATGAAAACCCCAAAATCTATCTACGCTGCTTACATGATGTATGAACATATTCACCTGCTTGGTTCCATTAAGAATTTTTGTGTGAAAAAATCTTACGTTTTCCTCCCGTGATAGAGCAGTTTCGCAGTCTTGAATTCTCAGAGTCAAACACCTCATTCTTCTTCACTGGCTCATTAAGGCCCCCCTCCCACCCCCAACAGGGCCTTGAGAAAATATGGTATTGCCTTTCAGTTTTCTCCCATAATGAGTCATTAGAAATGACTTGAGTAGGTCTGTGTATACAAAGGCAACATAGAACGCAGTAACTGTATTGTGAAGAAAACCAGGATGTATGGGGGCTTCCCTGGTGGTTCAAACAGTAGAGAATCCACCTGCAATGCGAGAGACCTGGGTGTGATCCCTAGGTCGAGAAGATCCCCTGGAGGAGGGCATGGCAACCCACTCCAGTATTCTTGCCTGGAGAATCCCATGGACGGAGGAGACTGGCGGGCTGCAGTCCACGGGCTCACCAAGAGTTGGACACGACTGAGCAACTAACTCTTTCACTTTCAGGGGAGCTGAGATCTTATCTGCTTCGTGGTCAAAAGCCCAGAACATAAACAATAGGAGCTCTATTGTAAGAAATTCAGTAAGGACTTTAAAAATGGTTCACATTTAAAAAAAAAAAAATGTAAAAAAATTGACAAAGAAAAGACTCTAATGCAAATCACCCTCTTAGTGGTGGTGGAAGTGGTTTACTCACTCAGTCATGCCCAGCGCTTGTGACCGCATTGACTGCAGCCCACGAGGCGCCTCTGTCCATGGGATTTATCAGGAAAGAATTCTGGATTGGGTTGCTATTTTCTTCTTCCGGGGATCTTGCCGATCCAGGGACTGAACCCTAGTCTCCTGCACTGTAGGTACATTCTTTACCGAGTGAGCTACCAAGGAAGTCCTCTGAGTGCTGCATTTAAGCTGAATCATGAATTATAGCAAAATCTGGGCTTCAAGGCCACGATTCTATGAACTATGGTCCTGTTAGAAATACGTACTGTATTGCTTTTTTCTTGGTCCCTCCGCACATTCAGTCTCTATATTAAGATTTGTTTTGTCAGTTCATGTGCGCTGTTGATTATTATTATTATTTCAACCAGAGAGTAGAGTGAGTCATGATTAACTTCAGAATGCTCGGAATAAAAACGTAATTGTCAGTTGATGTATGTGAGCCGTGTATGACGGATCTCATTGGGAATAATTTTTACTCTAATGCAAAAAAAAAAAAATCACTCAAATAGCTCATGCTTTTCAATTAAATTCTGTGGCATAATAAAAGGAGCAAAATATGGCTGCTGACATTGCATTAATATTATGAATATAGCCTTAAATGAAAATTGCCCATGGAAGCACAAATGGGTACATTTTGGAAGTCTGAGTGCAGGATGCAATTTTGAAAACTGTAATAGACACGCCATTACCGACATATAGACAGCTTTCAATTTACTCATACTTCACGCCAGCGAGTATTAGGTTTGGAGAAAGTGCAGTTTGCACCGGAACCCAAGAATTGAAATAATCTGTGGAATTGAAATAAGGGGCTGTTGAACCAGGTAAAACTGTTTCTAATACGGCAGAAATTTCAGAATCAGTTCATAATGACCCACTTGTGTTCGCAGCGGAAAATCAGACCAGTTTTCACTTACATGGTCTATACAGAGGAGGGATTTATACAGTGAAGTAGTGATAAATAATATATCTATTCCTACGTGCATCAGCTTGAGGATGACAGACCTCAACCTGAATAAATTTACTAACACAACATGGTAAATCAACTATACGCCAATTAAAAAAATAAAATGGACATGGAAATTTGAAAAAAAGGAAAAATTTACTGACCATAATGGTGAATTTAGAAAAGAAAAGGAATTCCTCTTTTGATAGACATCTAGGTTGTGTCCGTGTCCTTGCTATTGTGAACAATGCTGCTGTGCGCATTGGGGTGGATGTATCTGTTTTAATTATGGTTTTCTCTGGGTATATACCCAGGAGTAGAATGGATAACTAGTGAGAAGATACTGCATAGCAAAGGAAACTCTACTTCATACACTGTGGTGACTTGAAAGGGAGGTCCACAAGGGAAGGGTTTTATGTATACATAAGGCTGAAGCAACCATCCTCCAATAAAAATTAAGAAAAAGAAATCAGACTCAAATGAATACATGCTAAAGGATTCCATTTACAGTACTTCATTTCTTGAGCTCCATGCTGGTTTGGGGGGGGGTTGTTTACTATAACTCATTTTTCTGTCTTTCTCTTGTTAACGTCATCTTCCATGTTTGTGTTACATTTTACAATGGAAAGTTTTTAGAAATGGAATTATTCAGAAAACAAAAAAAACAGAGTGCGTGCCCAGCTTCAGTTATTGTGTGTGCATGCGTTAGTCACTCAGCGTGTCCGAGTCTCTGAGACCCCATGGATTGTAGCCCACCAGGCTCCTCTGTCCATGGGATTCTCCAGGCACAAACACTGGAGTGGGTTGCCATTTCCTTCTCAAATGATCTACCCAACCCAGGGAACAAACCCAGGTCTCCTGCATTGCAGACAGATTCTTCACCACTGAGCCACCTGGGAAGTTACAGAATTACCCTGCTGCTGCTGCTGCTGCTAAGTCGCTTCAGTCATGTCCGACTCTGTGCCACCCCATAGACGGCAGCCCACCAGGCTGCCCCGTCCCTGGGATTCTCCAGGCAAGAACACTGGAGTGGGTTGCCATTTCCTTCTCCAATGCATGAAAGTGAAAAGTGAAAGTGAAGTCGCTCAGTTGTGCCCGACTCTTAGCGACTCCGTGGACTGTGGCCCACCAGGCTCCTCTTTCCATGGGATTTTCCAGGCAAGAGTGCTGGAGTGGGGTGCCATTGCCTTCTCTGACAGAATTACCCTAGGACCCAGCAATTCCACTTCCTGGAAGATACTCCAGTGAAATAAAGACACACTTCCATGCATAAACACGTACGTGCACGTTCACAGCAGCATTTTTATACACCATCCCCAGAAGGTGAAAACATCTCAAATCTCTATTAACAGATGCATGGATAAATAGATGACGGTATATCCACACAATGAAATAGTACTCACTCTTCAAAAGGAATGTAACGCTGACGCTTGCTACAGTTATCCACGATTCTTGAAGCCATGATGGTCAGTGAAGGAAGGACACATGTTGTCTGACCCCTTTCACCTGTGGAATGTGCACGCTGGCATGTTAGATCCACAGAATGGAAAGCTGATTAGAGGCTCCCAAGGGCTGCAGGGAAGAGCACAGAAATGAGACATGAGTGCTAAACAGGTGTCTTTTGGGGCCGATTACGACAGAGGATGAGATGGCTGGATGGCATCACTGACTCGATAGATGTGAGTCTGAGTGAACTCCGGGAGTTGGTGATGGACAGGGAGGCCTGGGGGGCTACGATTCTTGGGGTCACCAAGAGTCAGACACGACTGAGCGACTGAACTGAACTGAATATTCTTTGGAACCAGATCCTGGTGATAGCTGCACATCACTGTGGACAAACTGTCACCAAATTGCACACTTTAAAATGGTTCATCTATACAGGATACAGGATGCTTGGGGCTGGTGCATGGGGATGATCCAGAGAGATGATATGGGGTGGGAGGTGGGAGGGGGATTCAGGATTGGGAGCTTGTATATACCCGTGGTGGATTCATGTCAATGTATGGCAAAACCAATACAGTATTGTAAAGTAAAATAAAGTAAAAATAAAAAAAATAAATAAAATGGTTCATCTTAAAAAAAAAAATTTCATTTATTTGGCTGCACTGGGTCCAAGTTGCAGCCTCTGGGATCCAGTTCCCTGAGCAGAGATAGAACCCAGGACTTCTGCAGAGGGAGCTCAGAGTCTTAGCCACTGCACCACCAGAGAAGCCCCACACTGTGACTAGGTTCTTTTTTACATTATGTGAATTTTACCTTCATTTCCTTAAAAATAAGCTCTTCTGAGCACGATAGAAATAACATGAAACAAAGCCTAATAATGCGCATAGCATCTAAGGGATAGAGATAAAAAGCTTATACAGCCTTAAAAAAAAAAAGAAAAAAAGACTTCAACACAAAGGAAAAATAATATAGGTCCTACTTTTAAAATGCTAGAGAATGAGTTTTGGGATTTTTTTTTTCCTTTTAATTTCAGCTTTATGTACATTGTAACTTTTTATTTTGAGATAATTATAGGCTTCTTAAAAATTGCCAGAGTAGACATGGAAGTCACATACACCCTCAACACTACCTTTGCTAATGCGAACGTTATGTCATCCTAAAGGACACCGATGAAGCCAGGAAATTATTGACAGGATGCTATTAACTACATCAGAGGTCTTACAGCGAGTTCTCCAGTTTTACTGCTGGTGTTCACTTATGGACCAGGATTCCACATTATTATATTTAGTTGCCCACCACAACCTTTGACAGCTCTTCATTCTTTCTCTGCATATGACTTATTTTGTATGCTGCCTGTGGGGGTGTGTTTATAAGCTGTAAAGATCGCCAAAGAAGACATCACGTGTGCTAATATCCAAGGATGCATCTGAGAAATGGTTGGCTAGGAAACAGGCCCAAAGAAATAGCAAAAAAAATAAGACCCACACACATGGGGAAAAAATACTGGATGCGGTACCAGGTGGAGCTGCAGAAACGAAAGTGATCTCCACAACACAGTGGAAGGGTTGGTTGAGAAGGCAGGTGAAGGCTGACAGGCAGAGTGGGGAAAAAAGAGGTCTGGCAGATGGCATTGGTCCAGCAGAGGACTGTGGTTCAGGGTTTTCAAGCGTGGTTATGGCCCATTTCGGCATCTCAAGGACAGTTTTGGTCCATCTCAGCATCTCATCACGTCATTACGTTGGCATAACAAGACCATTCATGGGATGACCCCTCTCTGCTCCTTCCCATGTCAAGTGTCCAGCGGTGGTAAAGAGTTCTCAAGAGGAGTCATGGTCCACCTTGGCATCTCAGCATCTCATCACGTTGGCACGGAACCATTCGTGAGAGGACCTCTGTCTGCTCCATCCCAGGTCAACCGTTGAGCCGTGGTACAGCGGTTTTCAGAGCAGTGATGGTCTATCTCAGCATCTCAGCATCTTGGCATCTCATCACACTGGCAGGGGAAGACCATTCGCGCTGGGACCTCTCTCTTTTTCCTCTGCCAGGTGTCCAATTGTGGAATAAGGTTCTCACGAGTGGTTCTGGTCCACTTCAGCATCCCAGCATCTCATCACGTTGACATGACAGCATCACTGGTGATACAGTTTCCCGTGTCAAACGTTGAGCTGCATCGCAAGCAGCTGTGGTCCACCTTGCCGTCTCAGCATCTCGGCACGTCGTCATGCGGGCATGACAAGACCATGTGAGGTATGGCCCCTCTCGGTGTCTTCCTCCGTCGAGCTGTGGCACAGAGTTTTCAAGAGCACTTTGTCCATCTGAGGGTGATCCATCTTAGTGTCTCTCTGCATGTCATCACATTGGCATGATGGGACCGGTCACGATATGGCCCCTCTCTCCTTCTTCCTATGTCAGGCATCCCCCAAACTCTGGGGTTTCACAGAGCCCTGCAGGGCTGCCCTCCCAGACCTTTGGCTCTCCGACTGCTTCCACTCAGGAAGTTCTTGCCTGTGGATTCATGTTTCCACCTCTTCCTCCACGACTATCTTTCTTGCATAGATTGTAAGCTTACTCCAATCTCCGGGGTCCGCTATCCACAGTGTCATACTCATTATCAATGTTACTTTATCATGGAGCTGCATTTCCAATTCTTCTATGGATATTCTTCATACCTTCTGTGTTTTTCTCATAAATCCAATTTATTTGGAAGTACAGGACTATGTTTTGCTAAAATTAATGAGAACATTCCATCTTATTTCATTAGATGAGGTGTACCATATCTACACATTCTAATGCCACATTTAATTTAATCCTAATAGACTGTGGTCCATGCCCAATTACTACAGCCTCTGACTGCTGCCTCTATTCTTGACATACTTACTCATGACCAGTTCTTTTCTGAATAAGATATTTGTAGGCAGGTTTTTTTTTTTTTCTGATGCATACTTGTCAGTAGCAAATTCCAGTACCACATCTTGTTAGATAAGGGTGTCTTGAATAGTACCTTCTCTGAAGGATTATCAGTTATAGACTCACTTTTCTAATTTGTCCGCTGGATAAATCCTTCATCCTGAGTATTCAGTTGCTAAGTCGTGTCCAACTCTCTGTGACCCCATGGATTGCCGCACGTCAAGCTCTTGTGCCCATGGAATTTTCCCAGCAACACTACAGGACTGGGTTGCCATTTCCTTGTCCAATTTATCCTTTGAGGCTTTGGTGTAAATGATTCAACCCATTTCAGGAAAGCTTAGAGATCCACAAGATGAAAGTATTTTCTCGAAAGGTCAACGTGTTTGTTCCCTCGTCCTTGTTACAATCCACCCTTGGGCAGGTTCCTAGTAAAGTAAGGGCAAGCAGGAAGTTGAGCCAGGTTTGAGAACGTCCCATGGTCTTCCTGCGCATACACTGGGCGCCCCATCTGTAACAACTCCTGAAAGATGAATGCTGACGTGGCTATGGCTGGTCTGGATGAAGTCTGCCAAGAGAATACATGACCACATGGTCCACAAGGCTGAGACGCTGCTCCGACGCACCTTTCTGATCCCCCTGCTGTTCCCCCTTCATGCTCTGCCCTCATAGTCAACAATGCTCCATGATTCTTGGAGCCCAACACAACATGCTCGGGCTCACCAAAGACACAAGAAATTGTTCCTTCAAAAGTCTTGTGTATGTGTGTATTTTTATGACACAGAGGGCTCCGAAAAGGTAGAGGAAAACTCACTGGGTGTTCAAAACTATATATAATATGAAGAGCTCACTGTCCACTTGAACTTTCTACGGCTTCAAGTGTTTCTACTTGAATCATAAAGAATGTCTGAGGCAGAGGGGCAATTGCTTCCCTCCCCTCCCCTGTACACAGCTGAGATTATGTGCCCAACAGGGAAAAGAAATCTGGAGGAGGAAATGGAAACCCACTCCAGTATCCTTGTCTGAAAAAATCCATGGACAGAGGAGCCCCATGGGTTACAGTCTACGGGTCGCAAAGGGTCGGGCTACTAACACACAGACACACACACACACACAAACGGAAGGCAAATTTTAGGACTGCTTGGTGGTCAAGTGGTTAAGACTGCACACTTCCACTGCAAGGGGCATGCGTTCAGTTCCCAGTTGGGGAACTAGGAACCCAACGGCAAAACGGTCAAAAAAATAAATAAATAACACGCAAAAGTCATTAAAAAAAAAAACAACGTTTTTTGAATGGAAAGAAAAATCTCAACATGTAGAATAAAATCTTTCATCTTCTCCCCCTAATTGGAAAAGAAATTGTTTATATGGTGAAGAAAATCCTTAGGCTTCCCTGGTGGCTCAGACAGTAAAGCGTCTGCCTGTAATGTGGGAGACCTGGGTTCAATCCCTGGGTTGGGAAGGTCCCCTGGAGAAGGAAATGGCGACTCACTCTCCAGTCCTCTTGCTTGGAAAATCCAGTGGACGGAGGAGACTGGTAGGCTAACGTCCACGGGGTCACAAAGAGTCGGACACAACTGAAAGATTTCACTTTTGAGGAAAACCCTTATGTTTGAATGATTAATAACAGTTTAGTTGCCCAAAGCTAATTTTTTTTCAATATGTCTTTTAGCCCAGAATATTAAAACATTCACACCTGAAATACCAATACTTCACCCATTTAAAGAGAAATAAAACCTTTGGGAGAATATTATAATCTTCCAAGTGTCTGTATGAAGACGAAAACTCCTTGCCTATGAAGCTGTTCATCATTGGCAGAAATACGATTGAAAATACTGGTCTAGAAATGGAATTATAGAGCACACAGCTTTGGAGCATATTATGATGGAAATATACGAATATTGAGGTGAAAAATAGTGTTGCCACTGCTGCTGTAAGCACTGAAATATCGCTAGTTCTTTAGTAACAGAAAGAGATGCATTCGAAAAGCACACTGTGGGACTTCCCTGGGGGATCCAGTGGTTCAGAATTCACCTCCCAATGCATGTGGTATGAGTTCAATCCCTGGCCGGGGAACTAAGATCCCACCTGCCTTGAGGCCAAAAAAACATAATATATACCAGAAGCGATAATGTAACAAATGCAAAGAAAACTTTTAAAAAATGGTCCACATTAAAAAAAAAAACTATTTAATAAAAGCAAACAATTAATGCAATTTAGGGAAGAAGATAGTTGAAAAATAAGGGAATCAAACATCCCTAGCTTACTGTAGGATATATGCTTGAGGAATTGCTTCTCAATTGAGCAGATCTTTCAAAATGAGATACTTGGGTCTATAAATGAGAACTTGTCCAGTTTTAGAATCTCCTGTGAATATTTTCATATCCCTGAGATCTATGAGTCATGAATAAGACCATTCACTCACCTCATCACTACTGAGATCCACTAGTCACGGACGGATGAGAGAGTTGGACTATAAAGAAAGCTGAGCACCAAAGAATGGACGCTTTTGAACTGTGGTGTTGGAGAAGACTCTTGAGAGTCCCTTGGACTGCAAGGATATCTATCCAGTCCATCCTGAAGGAAATCAGTCCTGAATATTCATTGGAAGGACTGATGCTGAAGCTGAAACTCCAATACTTTGGCCACCTGATATGAAGAACTGACTCACTGCCAAAGACCCTGATGCTGGGCAAGACTGAAGGTGGGAGGAGAAGGGGATGACAGAGGATGAGATGGTTGGATAGCATCACTAACTCGATGGACACAGGTTCGAGTAAGCTTTGGGAGTTGGTGATTGACAGGAAGGCCTGGTGTGACACGGTCCATGGGCTTGCAGCGTTGGATACGACTGAGCGACTGAACTGAACTGAGATCTATTGCACTTCGGAAGGGTTGGTTAATTTTTCCACCCCATCACAACTTTGGAGAGGGGGGAAATACTGTTACTTTAGATTTGATACCTTACTTCTCTCACATTGAGAAAGAAATAATTACATGCATTGTAATGCTTTGACATGATTAATTAGGACTGTTGCAGAAAAACGTAGTGCCTGGGTTCCAGCCGCGGAGCAGACGGATTACCCTTATGCTGCCTGAGTAACACGTTATAAACCCATTTGTCACACAGAAGAGGGGTTTCATGTAATCTGATGCATTGTGGGTAATGGATTGGGTGAAATTTACTTGGATTCTCAGCAAGGTGCGAGAAATAACTACCTTCACCCACGGGCAGACTGTATTTTATCTCTTAAATCTTATTAGGGCTCCCTCGGCAGACAGAGAACAGGTAGCTAGCTGTATTTCAGCTGGCATCAGGTGGGGACAATGTCTGATTACCTCTCACAAATCTTCGTCAAGCCAGCCCCATCGAGGCTGTTTGCTTGACAGGAGGAGGCTTGTACGACCACATTCACGGCACAATTATCTACATGTATACTTGTGGTCTTGTGTCAAAGCAGTGCTTTCTTACTTGAGACAGAGATTTTAAATAGGGAAAAGAAAAAAAATCTACACCGGTTGGTCTAAGTGCTTAGCCAACGTTTCTTAATGCTTCTTTCTTTTAAAGCTTAATTTTTTTTTTAATAAGGATTCTTTTTCTTAAAGTCTTTAAAGAATTAGTTACAATATTATTTCTACTCTATGTCTTGGTTTTTTTAGGGCCTGGAAACTTGGGTCCTAGCTTCCCAACCAGGGATCAAAGCCTTTGGAAGAGGGAAAGTTTTTTTTTTATCATTATTGTTATTTTGAAAACACTCTGATGCTGGGAGGCATTGGGGGCAGGAGGAGAAGGGGACGACAGAGGATGAGATGGCTGGATGGCATCACTGACTCGATGGACGTGAGTTTGAGCAAGCTCTGGGCGTCAGTGATGGACAGGGAGGCCTGGCGTGCTGCTGTCCACAGGGTCGTGTGTATATTTCAGTGTTTTTCTCTCTATTCCTCCCACCCTCTCCTTCTCCACTGTGTCCAAAAGTCTGTTCTCTACGTCTGCATCTCCCTAGCTGCCCTGTAGACTGCTACCCTCTTTCTAGATGGAAGGTGGAGTCTCAACCAGTGGATGGCCAGGACAGTCCCTCTTGATGCTTCTACATGGGTACCCCACCATGCAGCGGACAGCCGTCGTGTTCTATTTCCTGGGATCGACTGATCCTGGAGCCTGGAGACCCCGAGATCAGCGGGTCAGCACAGTTCGGTTCCAGGGACTGATGAGTGAGTCCCTCTTCTGGATCCTGACACGGCAGAGAGAGAGAGAGGGCAATTCTCTCATTGACTTCTGCTCTGAAAGTGAAAGTGAAGTCGATCAGTCGTGTCCGACTCTTTGTGACCCCACGAACGGTAGCCCACCAGGCTCCTCCATCCGTGGGATTCTCCAGGCAAGAATACTGGAGTGGGTTGCCATTTCCTTCTCCAGGAGATCCTCCTGACCCAGAGACTGAACCCGGATCTCCCACACCGTAGGCAGACGCTTTATCATCTGAGCCACCCCTCTGAGATGGGTGCTAATTCCATCATGGGAGCTCTCCCCGCCCCGTGACCTAATTACCTCCTAAAGGTGCATGCCCCTCAAACCCACTACACTGGGGACCAGGGTCTCAACAGATGACTCTGGGGCGGGGAGACAGACCTTCAGTCCACAGCAGCATCTGAATGTCCTTTTCGGGGAGCGTCCTTGCTCCTGTTGTGTGTGAGCTGGCTGTGAAGGTGTATCAAATGGTGGATCATGTCCCTTTTAGGAAACCACATGGGACAGAAGTACCTGCTTCCTGGTGGGATTTCAGGGCATGAGCTTTTGGGCACGTAATGAAGGTGAGATGACAGATGGAAGCACAGTGATGCACAGAATGAGAACCTCAGAGCAGCCTGCGGACCAGAGGCTTCTAGCGGCCTCCAGAGATCTCTCAGTGCCCCCGATCCAAGTGTTGACCTCCAACCTCACACGGATTTCCCCAACCTTCCCCTGATAATCTTTCTGCTGTTGTTCAGTCCCCAAATGGTGTCCAACCCTTCACGACCCCATGGACTGCAGCACGCCAGGCCTCCCTGTCCCCTCACCATCTCCCGGAGTTCCCCCAACCTCATGGCCGTCACCTCCGTGATGCCATCCAGCCACCTCATCCTCCTTGGTAGATTTATCTTTCCACCAAGTTCCAAAACGAGCTTCATTTGCTTTTAGTCAAAACCCAAATGGCTACAGACTCAGCCAGTTGGAAAAGGTCAAACACCAGAAACTCCTGCATATATTTCACCTCATGGATATAAGTCTCATTCGTAAAGCCTGACTGTAAAGGCAGGGTTGGCAAGGAATTCAGTGTCTCCGTGTCATTTTTAAAATTGGGCACGTTCAACACCAGACTGGATGAAATGCTAAAACTTTTTCAAAGGGCAACTTTGAAGTTGATCCCAAGTAAGTTTCAGCGTGAAGACGGCCGTTGGACGATTTTCATTAAAATTCGGAATCGAGGTGGTGAGCCCACATGAGTGCTGGTTTTGGCCATCAAATGGATCCACTGTTTCAGTTCTGAAAAACAAGGGATTAAACACAGGATCTGCGGCGGCTGCTGCTGCTAGGTCGAGTCAGTCGTGTCCGACTCCTAGCAACCCCATGGACTGCAGCCTACCAGGCTGCTCCGTCCATGGGATTTTCCAGGCAAGAGTACTTAGTGGGTTGCCACTGCCTTCTCTGAAACAGAGAATCTAAGGGAGGATTAAAACCGTGACAGGAGATGGTATTGAGGAATAGAATCAGACACGTGGTTCTCTTTGCGAAGTGAGAATACTATGTGTCAGATAACAGCAGGGTTCTCCCACGACTCTTCATTTGACCCTCCCATTCCTATGGAGTTGCATGTATCTTCAATCTTGAGCTTTTCCCTTCTGTCCTCCAAAAATGCAGTCAGAGAAATCCTGATAAAGAGAAGCTGATCATGACGCTGTTGGATGCTAACTGTGACGTCAGCAGCATCAAAATCATTTCACATGAGCTCTAAAGCTCATACCATGACTTGAAGAATCTGGTCCCTGCGGCTGCCCAGCCTCCCTCCCAGGGCCTGTCCACGGCCCTGCCAGCCACACAGAGTTTATTTCTGGGTCCTGAATGATCTGTGGCCTCTGCGATCACTGGGCTAATGTAGCCTGGAATACACTCAGCATCATCCTAGTCTCACGCACACCTCCAACGCCCACCTTTTGCAAAATTTCTGCTCATTCTTCCTGTCTTTGGCGTATCCTTTTCTTCTTCTATTTTCCCTGTGGGTCGGGCCCCATCACTGAACACCCTACTGATTCACTTGCTAAGTTCCCTCCCGGACCCTTGAGTCCACTCCGCTGCAGTCCACGGGGTCACAGAGAGTTGGACACGACTGTCCTGCAGTGGGAAATAGTAGGGCTCTCTCATGGACCGTGACATTCCTAGGACCTGGAGTCGCATCCAGTTCCTAGCAGGAGTCAAGAGATGTGTTTTTCAGTGCCCCACCCTTCAGCAGAAAATTGGATTAAAGATTAGCTGAGCATGGGCCTGCCCACCAGAGCAAGACCTAGCTGTCTCCATAGCCAGTCCTTCCCATCAGGAAGCTTGCGCAAGCCTCTCACTCTCATCCATCAGAGGCCAGATGGAAGAAACAGGAACTACAATCCCACGGTCTCCAGAACAAACATCACAGTCACAGTAGAGCTAACCAGAACGATCACGGGGATCACAGCATCGTCCAACTCAATTAAACTATAAGCCATGCCATGCAGGGCCGCCCGAGATAGACGGGTCACGGTGCAGAGTTTTGACAAAATGTGGTCCACTGGAGAAGGCAATGGCAACCACACGCTTCACTATTCCTGCCTTGAGAACCCCATGAACAGCATGCAGACGGACTATTACTCAGCCATGAAAAATGAAATGATGCCATTTGCAATCACATAGATGGATCTAGAGATTGTCACACTGCGTGAAGTTAAGTCTGACAAAGACAAATACTGCATGATATCACTTTTAAGGGAAATATGAAAAATTTTTTAAAAGGTACAAATGAACTTATCTACAAAGCAGAAATAGGGCCACGGGTGTAGAAAATAAACTTATGGTTACCAAGGAGTAAGCGGGAAGGAGGGATAAACTGGGAGATTGTGAGTGACATATATACACCAGTATATGGTGGCTCAGATAATAAAGAATCTGCCTGCAATGCAGGAGACTGGGTTCGATTCTGGGGTTTGGACGATCCCCTGCAGAAGGACATGGCAACACGCTCCAGTATTCTTGCCTGAAGAATCCCATGGGCAGAGGAGTCTGGCAGGCTACAGTCCACGGGGTCGCAGAGAGTTGGACACAACTGAAGGACTAACACTTTCATCTTACTTTCATATATAAAATAGAAGCTAACAAGGACCTCCTGTATTGCACAGGGAACTCTGCTCAGCACTCTGTAATGACCTGTATGGGAAAAGAATCAGAAAAGGGATAGATATATGTGTATGTATAATTGAATCACTTTGCTGTATGCCTGAAACGAACACCCCTATTGTAAGTCAGCGCCACTCCAATTAAAAACTTTAAAAAAGAAGACACGTGTTTGTTTCCAGCATCTTGTTGATGGGACACCAAAGGCTGATGTAATGACCAGCTGCCAGGCGGTGGACCAACCGCTATCTCCTCCCCCAGAATCCTCCATCCCAACCAACTTCCAAGAAGATGACCACTGTTACCAGACTCCTCAGGCGAGACGGGCTGTTGGTCGTCACCATAGAAACGTTATCCTCACCCAGCATTACAATGGCGTTGGGTTGGGTACTCCCCACCTCCGCACCTTGCACAAATCCTGCCACAGAAGTGTGAAAATGAGAAATGCTCACTGCCTGTGAGTCAGCCTAGCAGAGGATGCTGAGAACGCAAACACACACAGCTGTAACGTGGAGAGAGGTACCGAGGCAGGAGACAGAGCTGACAAGCCCTCTCAGTCCCTGGGAGACGGAGTCCCTTTCTATAGCGATGCTGTTACCTCAAACCCTCCCATAATTGCAAGGTGGGAACCACAATCCTCTCTGCACAGTTGTGCTACGGAAACATTTAAACTCTCTGCTCAATAAAAAGAAAAAAAAGGGAAAGAGAAGAAAAATGGGGCCAGACTGACATGTTTTACCTGAAATAATTAGGAGAATCTGACAAGTGGTAATTTTGGTAATTGCCAAAGAGCGTGATTCTCTCCCAATAAAGTATACATCAAATTACATTTAAAAAAAAACACACACACACACCATTAGGTCATTCTCCCTTGTAAAGATTTTTACATGTGTAGCATACAAGTTAAATATCCTCATGCTTTTTCCCACATTGTATTTAAGCAATTTAAAAAAAAAAAAAAAAGGAGTTTCAGTGCTTCTCATTTTCACTCCTTCCTGTGAAATTTCAAGCTCTGAAAGTTTCTTTGGATTTCTCCCTGTGATTTTTCTCAGACAAGAGTTAGGTTGTTTTTTTTTTTTTGTTTGTTTTTTTTTTGCAAACAAGTAGCATGCGAGACAGTACAGGTATTTTTTGCTTTTCTGAGAAAGAAAAGATTTCTCTGCATCTCATTCCACTAGATCAGGGGTTCCTCAACCTATGGGTTCTGTCCCAAGATTACACCGTCAAGGTCCATGCCAAGCATTTTCTTCTCTGTGAGAGGTCAAAGAAGAAGTTTACACCAAGTGCTTATGGTCCTCCAGCCGAGTCACCAGGCAACCTGTCTTAACAGCTTAGCTTGACTGCAAACCATGGGCGAAAACACCAGCTATGGGGGTGTCCAGAGGAGTTCTGGATTGCAGGAGGGTGTCCTAAATCCCACAGCCCTCACCTCGACAAAGGATTTGGAAGCACACTGCCAGGTGCCCCCAGCGATCGAGACGGAGTGTTTGCATCCCAGCGGTAAATCAACTCCAAGAGACAGGCCGCCAGCCTCAATACCGGGGACCCTGATCCTGGGAAAGATTGAGGACAGGAGGAGAAGGGGGCGACAGAGGATGAGACTGCTGGATGGCATCACCGACTCGATGGACATGAGTTTGAGCAAAATCTGGGAGACGGGGAAGGACAGGGAAGCCTGGCGTGCTGCAGACCTTGGTGTCGCAGAGTCGTATGCAGCTGAGTGGATGAACAACAACCCTGTGTGAAGGGCAGGGGGTTAGAGCTAGGCTGCGGGCTGCCTGCTCTGCGAACCCAGAAAGCAGATACCCTAGACAGCACCCTCACTGGCTGAGGAGATTCAGTCAGCTTCCACTCCCCTGAAAAGAATGGAAGGTGGTCCCCACATGGCTACCACAGAGTCTCCCGGGGACTCTGCCGTCCCACTGAGATCCTGTGGACCCCCAGGGGTAGCCCCTCATGAACACACACTCTGGTGTGGGAAGGCTGAAGTCTAAGGTGTACCCCCTGAGATCCCTGTCTCTGGGGTCAGAGTCCTGGCCTCTGGAGAACGGGGGGGACCTGTGAATGTGGTCAGCGCCACTGTCTTGACTGGGTTCCTCACCGGTTGATATTTGAGTTGGTCAACAAACCTGGGTGGGCCTGACCTAATCAGAAGAAGGCAGGGTCAGAAAGACAGGCCTGAAAGAGACCAAACGGCCAGGAGAAACCCAAACAGCACAACTAAAGAGTTAGCCCGTTTATCGAAACTAGAGAAAGCCCGTGAAGAACAATAAAGACCGAGCACAGCCAAAAGAAAAAATAAATAAATAAATAACCACAAAAGAAAAAGAAATGCCTAGGGTCGTATGGCAAGGACTGCAGGCAGCCTCTGGGAGCTAAGAGTGCTCCCTGGCAAATTGACCCCCGTGTCCTGGACCACGTCCCGTGTGCCTGGACCACCTTAGTAACAAGAACCTTGATAACCTCACCTCCTCAGAGCATCGATATCAGTAGCAGGGACACTGAGAGCTTCAGTTGTGTCCGACTCTTTGCGACCCCCATGGACTGTAGCCCGCCAGGCTCCTCTGTCCGTGGGATTTCTCCAGGCAACAATACTGGAGTGGGTTGCCACTTCCTTCTTAAAGAACATCGATGCCACTTTGTAAAAAGCAAGCAGCATGCGGGGCATGGCTGATTTTCAATATATATATATTTTTTTACCCCCCAAAGCCATCGCGTACCTTGTGAAGTCATTAAACTTGTTTTTGTCACAACGTGGTTCTATGCCAAAAGAACAAATACGGGAGGGTGGTGTGAGACACGGGCTTATTTTCGACTCTGTGCTGTGAATCACCTGCTCGCACCCCCGGGGTCCTGCCTGGGCTCACTTGATTTCTTTCCCCGGTGCAGAGAAAAAAGACAAGGAGCAG
The DNA here is from genome assembly GCF_032405125.1 of Capricornis sumatraensis. Taxonomy (NCBI): domain Eukaryota; kingdom Metazoa; phylum Chordata; class Mammalia; order Artiodactyla; family Bovidae; genus Capricornis; species Capricornis sumatraensis. Next base: position 145,711,718 of record NC_091092.1, on the reverse strand, counting down.
TTCAGCCTGCCCGGTGTGCTGGCTCCTAATTCTGTTTCCCCGTCCTTGTGTCGATGATTGAAGGTTTCAAGGGCCTCTAGCAGCATCCAGCATCCATCTGTGGGGTCCCAGTCATATATGTGATTTTCTAGGAAAAGCGAGTTCGACAAGGCAGGAAACTGCCTCTGGGGCGCTTGGCGAACCTTGAGTTTGGAAGCCAGCCTGTGGCCAGGACGTGTTGGCGTCACCTGGGAAGCCAGCATGGAGGTTTTGGGTGCATTTACTGTGGCTGCCCGTATCTGATTACCACCACCTGGGGGTCTGGACACAAGATGGCTGTATCTTCTCCCGGTTCTGGAGGCCAGAAGTTCCAAAACCAATGTGTCGGGGGGGTTGGTCTCCCTGTGAAGTCTCAAGGGGAGGGTCCCTTTCTTATTTCTGGTGGAGGCTGCACTTTCCAGGGCTGGCGGGCTGGTGGGCAAGTCCCTCTAAACTGCCATCTTTTCTTGGCCTTTTTCTCTGTGTGTGTCTCTCTGGCCCAATCTCCCTCTCCTTCCTGGTATAAGGACTCCAGTCATCGATGGAGTGTGTGTGTGTGTGTGTGTGTGATGTGCTTGCTCGCTGAGTCGCGTCTGACTCTTTGCGACCCCAAGGACGCTAGCTCACCAGGCTCCTCTGTCCACGGTGCTTTCCCAGGCGAGGCAGCTGGAGTGGGTTGCCATCGCCTCGCTGGAGGCGGGGGCGCATCCTAAACCAAGGATGATTTCCAATGCAGATCCATACCTAAACGTCTGCAGACACCGTCTTTGCGACTCAGGTCCCGTTCTGAGATTTCTGGGAGTGATCCATTTGGGAGATGGAGAGACTTGTCTTCCATCCAGGACTGGAGGCTTCTTTCTGTCTGCCATCTCTGCCACGCTTCTCACCTCCTTGTCCTGACCTGCAAGGAGCTCCGGGAAGCCGTCTCCTCCCGCAAGGGGTGGGTAATGAGGGACTCGGCTATTCTGGGCTCAGCCTGTTATTTATAGTGATGCTGCCCCAGGGGGAGGGGGTGGGGATCGCAGGCCCGCCCCGCTGAGCTCCAGGATCCACAATGTGGGCTGGCCGGGGGTGCCGCAGTCGAGAGGACAGAAATAAAAACCCCCGCGGCCAAGGGGACCGGGGCGGGGGGTGTGGAGCCACCACCACGGTAGGAGCTGGTCCTCCTCTGATTAATTAGGCGACTACGAGATAGCAGGTCTTTAGTTCCCATCACTGGGCATGGCTCTGCCCTTGCACACTTCAGCAGCTCTGCCGGGAGCTCCGACCCAGTTCCTTCCCTTCTCATTTGTGACTTTCATCCTCCAGGTTGGAAGGATCTTCAGCAGCGCCCCTTCCACCTCCCCCGCCGAGTTCCTTTTTTGGGAACGCAGGGCTTGTCCATCACAGGGATGCGGGGAGGCGTGGCTGCCGGCCAAGCCCAAGGCGGGTGCCGTTCCGGGGGTCAGCTCACATTCAGGCTGGATTATCTGCACTTTGGGGGACACTTCTATGCCCCCAAAGAAACGTTGTCAAGGATGTCATGAGATCTCACGGACGGTGGAGAAGGAGGTGACATGCCGGTCGGGGCAAAAAGCACAGAGGGACCCAACGTTGGTGAGGAGTGATCCACACTGATCTGTGCAGAGCTGGGGGAACATCACTGTCTATTTCATCTCACGGGGTACGCATTCCAGCCAAGCGAGACCACACTCCGGCATGCAGGCAGCCATCGTGGTGATGGAGGGAAGGATGAAAAACACGTGTCACCCACCTGCCTTTTTGGAAATGGACAGGGCTTCCCTGATAGCTCAGCTGGTAAAGAATCCACCTGCAATGTGGGAGACCCTGGTTCGATTCCTGGGTCGGGAAGATCCCCTGGAGAAGGAAAAGGCTACCCACTCCAGTATTCTAGCCTGGAGAATCCCACAGGCTGAGTAGTCCATGGGGTCGCAAAGAGTTGGAAATGGCTGAGCAAGTTTTAGTGAAGAAAACATGATAAACACAGTGACTGTGGTAACACAGGGTGCTTGCAAAGGGATTTTCTTTATAGGATCAGGCTTCCCTGGTGGCTCAGAGGGTAAAGAATCTGCCTGCCAACACAGGAGACGAAGCTTCCATCTCAGAGTCAGAAAGATCCCCTGAAGAAGGGAGTGGCAACCCACTCCAGTATTCTTGCCTGGAGAATCCCATGGACAGAGGAGCCTGGGCAGGCTACAGTCTGTGGGGTCACAAAGAGTCAGACACGACTTAACAGCTACACAACAAGTGAACTAAGAGAAGTTCTGCATGTCTGCCTCCACTCAGCTTAGAGGGAAGGCAACCTTTGATTTCTCCTCACTGGGGCCTCCTCCTTCAGAATTCCACACCTGCAGAGGTCCTCCTGTGATCGGGATGGACAGCTGATGTGACCTGGGAGGTACTGACTGGACGGTGCTGTCTCTAATCTCCACGCTTGGATGTTAGCTGACATGTGCATAGATCATGGAGAGAAGTGAGGTTGCTCAGTCGTGTCCGACTCTTTGCGATCCCTCCCGTTGACTGTAGACTACCAGCCTCTTCTCTGTTCCTCTTATGCTTAAAGCACTCTTCACGGGGCTCCTGTTGACCTTAATCACTCAATGTCCAACTCTTTGCGACCCCATGGACTGCAGCACACCAGGCTGCACTGTCCATCACCATCTGCTGGTCCTTGCTTAAACTCATGTCCATCCAGTCGGTGTTGCCGTCCACCAATCTCATCCTCTGTCGTCCCCTTCTCCTCCTGTCTTCAATCTTTCCCAGCATCAGGGTCTTTTCCCGTGAGTCAGCTCTTCACATCAGGTAGCTAAAGTTTTGGAGCTTCAACTTCAACAGAAGTCCTTCCAATGAATATTTAGTGTTCCAGCACCTCCATCCATGGGATTTTCCAGGCAAGAGTACTGGAGTGGGTTGACATTTCCTTCTCCAGGGGACCTTTCCAATCACACAGTCACCGTGTCTTACTCCTCACTCGTTCCTGTATCCGTACAGTCAGTATCTTCTGTGGACATGCCCCTGAGAAACTGAACATTTACAGAGGCTAATTTTACCACCTGTTTCAAAATCATATCACTACAATGAGTACCAGGGCTTGGGATTTTAGCATCTCCTATTGGGTGGGACACAATTCAAACTTAACACTAACAATAAATATTCATTGGAAGGACTGGTGCTGAAGCTGAAGCTCCAAAACTTTAGCTACCTGATGGGAAGAGCCAGCTCACTGGAAAAAGACCCTGATGCTGGGAAAGATTGAAGACAGGAGGAGAAGGGGATGACAGAGGATGAGATGGGTGGATGGCATTGCGGACTTAATGGACATGAGTTTGGGCAAAGTCTCAGCAATAGTGAAGGACAGGGAAGCCTGGCGTGCTGCAGTCCTTGGGGTTTCACAGAGTTGGACATGACTGAGTAAGCAAGCAAGCAAAGGCTATGTGAAGAGTGTTTTAAGAATAAGAGGAACAGGGATGGGGGGTTCGGGATGGGGCGGCGGTGGGGGGACACCCGTACACCCATGGCTGATTTCATGTCAATGTGTGGCAAAAACCACCATAATGTTGTAATTAGCCTCCAATTAAAATTAATTAGAAAGAAGAACAAGAGGATCAGAGAAGAGGCGCATGACTGCACATCTCAGAATCTGTCACACCAGCTGCAGACACTGTCTTCCTGAGAATGACCAGCTCGGGAGTAGTGAGCATGGTAACAGAGGAAGGTGGGTGGACTGAAGAACTGTCAGGAGATGGAGAAATGGGCCCAAGGCATGGATTCTACCCTGGCGCTGAAGAAGGCAGGAGAGTTAAGGAAACACCCTGACCTTTCCAGCTGGAGCAATCATGCCTGTGCTTTTTCACCCAACGCGGGTGTGGGACAACTCTGCTTTCAGACACCAGCCTATGGAAGGGAGGGTGCTAGTGAGAAAAATCCAGCACCCAGACCATTGGTGTATCTACCATCCTCACCGTGTCCATACTGGTTGTTGAAAGAAGGGACGAAAGCGAACGTGGAGTTTGATCGAGCATGTTTCTCCACCGTGGGTTGCGTTCCTGGTGAGGCTGAGAAGCAAGGAGGAAAGTGCACTCATAAATTAACTGATGAACGCATGGACTTGGTATTCAGTAGCTCGTGGGTCTGTCTCATTTCTCTCTCTGCGGTTAATTTCTGGTTTTGCACCCCTGTGTCACAGAATTTGTCTCCGGACGATACCTGAGTAAGCTGTTACATGGCACCCAGGCACTGCGTGAGGCTCCAGGACTTTCAAAACAAGTAAAAAATAAAATGTCAGTGGACTTTCCTGGCGGGCCAGTGGTTCAGACTCCACGCTTCCAATGCAGCGGACACGGGGGTCCATCCTCGGTTAGGGAGCTATGATCCCACTTGCAGGGGGGCAGCTAAGCCTCACACCGTAACTAGAGAGCCTGTGCACCGTTAATTAGAGAAATGCCTAGGCACTTCCATGAAAAGCCTGGGCATTGCGATGAAAGATCCCACATCCAGCAACTAAGACTGGATGGCAACCAAAAATAAAGAACAACACAAAAACAAACAAATAATCAAAAACACAAACAACAAACAAACAAAAAAAACCCAGTCAAATCATAGGCCAGCCTTTCCTTGGAATGACTCTGTAGTCTACGAGTGGAAAGGGACAAATAAATAACAAGTCATAACGTGGTCCACAATAAACTGTGGAAAATTCTGAAAGAGATGGGAATACCAGACCACCTGACCTGCCTCTTGAGAAATCTGTATGTAGGCCAGGAAGCAACAGTTAGAACTGGACATGGAACAACACACTGGTTCCAAATAGGAAAAGGAGTACGTCAAGGCTGTATATTGTCACCTTGCTTATTTAACATCTATGCAGAGTACATCAAGAGAAACACTGGGCTGGAAGAAGCACAAGCTGGAATCAAGATGGCTGGGAGAAATATCAGTAACCTCAGATATGCAGATGACACCACCCTTATGGCAGAAAGTGAAGAGGAACTAAAGAGCCTCATGATGAAAGTGAAAGAAGGGAGTGAAAAAGTTGGCTTAAAGCTCAACATTCAGAAAACGAAGATCATGGCATCCGGTCTCATCAGTTCATGGGAAATAGATGGGGAAACAGTGGAAACGGTGTCAGACTTTATTTTGGGGGGACTCCAAAACCACTGCAGATGGTGACTGTAGCCATGAAATTAAAAGACGCTTACTCCTTGGAAGGAAAGCTATGACCAACCTAGATAGCATATTCAAAAGCATATTCAAAAGAGACATTACTTTGTCAACAAAGGTCCGTCTAGTCAAGGCTATGGTTTTTCCAGTGGTCATGTATGGATGCGAGAGTTGAACTGTGAAGAAAGCTGAGTGCTGAAGAATTGATGCTTTTGAACTGTGGTGTTGGAGAAGACTCTTGAGAGTCCCTTGGACTGCAAGGATATCCAACCAGTCCATTCTGAAGGAGATCAGCCCTGGGATTTCTTTGGAAAGAATGATGCTAAAGCTGAAACTCCAGTACTTTGGCCACCTCGTGCGAAGAGTTGACTCACTGGAAAAGAGTCTGATGCTGGGAGGGATTGGGGGCAGGAGAAGGGGATGACAGAGGATGAGATGGCTGGATGGCATCACCGACTCGATGGACACGAGTCTGAGTGAACTCCGGGAGATGGTGATAGACAGGGAGGCCTGGCATGCTGCGATTCATGGGGTCGCAAAGAGACGGACACGACTGAGAGACTGAACTGAACTGAACTGAATGTGGTCAGAGGGCCGATAAAATGACAGCAACCAAAAATAAATAAGGAAATCCTAGAAGAAAGGCAACAACAAAAAGTCAGACCATATGCCTGCCTTCCCCTAAGTGACTTCATAGTCTAGAACTGGAAAGCGCCAGTCATTCAGTCGAGTCTGACTCTTTGCGACCCCGTGGATTATAGCCCACCAGGCTGCTCTGTCCATGGGATTCTCCAGGCAACAATGCTGGAGTGGGTTGCCATTTCCTTCTCGAAGGGGATCTTCCTGACCCAGGGATTGAACCCAGGTCTCCCACATTGCAGGCGGATTCTTTATTGAGTGAACCACGAGGGAAGACCAAGAAGACTGGCGTAGGTAGCCTATCCCTCCTCCAGGGGATCTTCCCGACCCAGGAATCGAACCAGGGTCTCTTGCATTGCAGCTGGATTCTTTACCAGCTGAGCCACCAGGGAAGCCGTACTTCTACCTTAAAGAAGGACAGAATGCTGAGAAAGAAATACTCACTTCCGTAGGGCAAATCTCCTCCCTCCTTACAACATGTCTGCCTGGACAGCTAGAAAGAGACTTCTTAGGTTCAGATATGACCAGTGTGCTCAGGATTTATGCCATCATCCGGACTCCAATTTCTCTCTCCAATATTTTTCTCAGTGATAGGAAGCTAATTAAGCCTAATGCCTTTGCAGTTGTTGGAAAAGAATATTGTTTTAAGCATATCTAACAACACCTCATGGGCCTTTCGGGCTGGGGAAAAAAATATATATATATATGAATTCTCATCTGAAAACATTGATAATATATTCTCCTACAGTGTGGTGTTAATTGTCTGACTGTACAGCAGCAATTTAAAGACGTGATTTTTAAATGTGATTCCTCTAAAATGTGATTATGTGTTTTAACCTGGCCCACTCCAGCTTTGCGGTAAAAATGGCCTGCTATGAGGCACATGTAACATTCTGGGGCACAGGCAGTGTGAAAAAGATTTCCATATTGATGGTGGGTCATACCTACAAAATTGGGGGAATTAACATGATGCTAATTAGTTAACATTCACTGAATACATTTCTGTAACGCTTTCTAATTGACACCCATGTACAAGTGTATGTTCTGTCAGTCCTGAAAGGTGAATGTCAGCTCACAGAACTTGGGTGATGTCTTTTTTTTTTTTTTTTTTTTGCATTCTTTCGGCTCCTGCTTTCTGCCTGATAATACCCTTCAATAATGCGAAACGGTACAATAGCTCGTCTTCAGCGCCAGGCCTTAACAACTGTAATCTTTAGCTCCGAATTCAGCCAGAATTACACTTTCAACATTTTACAAGGTCACAGAGTTTAATAGTCACGTCCATTTTTCTTCATTTGTCTTGAACGTTCTAACTGTTGTATATTATCGGGCCATCCACATTTTCCTATTAAAATGCATATTAGAATATTTAATATTCAAAGCATAATGGGGTAAAAAATTTTTTCTCCTATTTCTGGAAAGTGGACCATTGGGATTCGTTATTCAACGCTAATGTGAGAGGAAAAAAAAAATCCCATTTAGTCAATGAAAAGAAGAAAGCAGTCATTGACAAACGTGCCTGAGGGCTCTGGGATTGGGGTTAAGAGGGGGGCAAGGAACTGGAAGTGCGCACAGGAGACTTCCTGGTGGTCTCCCCAGAGGATAAGACTCTGAGCTCCCAATGAAAGGGGCCTGGGTTCCAGCCCTGGTCAGGAAAGTAGCTCCCACAGGCTCCAACTAAGAGTTCACATCCCACAACCAAAACTCCACACGCCACAACCAAGACTTCCAACAATTACATGAATTGACAGTTTTTTTTTTTAATTTATGCCCAAGGTGCCATCAAGTTAAACAGGTTACAGGAAATAGTTAACACAGACCAGAGATGAGTCTTCTTCACCCTCCCTGATAACTCAGCTGGTAAAGAACCTGCCTGCAATGCAGGAGGCCCCGGTTCGATTCCTGGGTCAAGAAGATCCCTTGTAGAAGGGTATGGCAACCCACTCTAGTATTCTTGGGCTTCTCCTGGTGGCTCAGAAGGTAAAGAATCTGCCTGCAATGCAGGAGACCTGGGTTCAACTCCTGTGTGGGGAAGATCCCCCGGAGAAGGGAAAGGCTACCCACGCCAGTAGTCTTGGGCTTTCCTGGTGGCTCAGATGGTAAAGAATCTGCCTGCAATGCGAGAGACCTGGGCTTGATCCCTGGGTGGGGAAGATCCCCTGGGGGAGGGCGTGCCAACCCACCCCAGTATTCTTGCCTGGAGGATCCCCATGGACAGAGGAGCCCGGTGCTTTGCAGTTCGTGGGGTCACACTCAGACATGACTCAGCATCTAAGCACAGAGCACAGCCTTAGGCTTAAGACGCGTCCAGCTGCTTTCTCACCTAATACAGTTCTTTGTTCTCCGTTGTTATTTCCCCCAAAAATAAACTCTTCATGATGAAAAATACAGGATGCAATGAAGGGTGTAGAGAAAGACACTAAAATAAATGAACAAATGCAGCATGTTTCTGGATGAGATGATGCTTCAGTATTCATGTTCCCCGCACTCTCCGCCCCGGCCAAAGTGAACGTACGTTAGGTACAAAGCAAATGAACGTCACTAAGGAATTTGTGTGTTTTTGCGGGGGTCACAAGATCATTCTTCTAGCCCTCTGGAAGAATAAAAACAGTCTCAGTCTCAGTGGTTTGAGGAAGAGGAGAGGAAGACAAAGGGAGTGGGGGAAGGAAGGATTCCGAGTTTAAGTCTGCAGTTATTAAACCAGCGTGATGTCAGAACAGCCTCGCAGAGACTGATTAGCAGAACCAGAGAGACACACCAACGAAGGCACACAGAGGCCCGAGTGTTTTAGACGACCTGGTGCAGAGTAATGAGTGTTTGCGTTGGCTACTTAGGGAATCATACATTACATTTCCTCCACAATTAAGCACCAGAATTAAATATCATTGTGAGGATGCCCACTTTTACTGCAGGACACAGCATCACTCTCATCCTCCAGATCAAAAGCTATAGAAGAAGTGAGGTGGCTCAGTCGTGTATGACTCTTTGTGGTGCCATTGCCTGTAGCCTACCAGGCACCTCCATCCAGGGTGGAGGGGGTTGCCATTTTCTCCTCCAGGGGGTCTCCCCGGCCCAGGGATCAAACCCAGGTCTCCTGCATTGCAGGCAGATGCTTTACCATCTAGGCCACCAGGGAAGCCTCAAAACCTATGTTGGAAGCATATGTATATACTTTTAATCATAATTAAGAAAAAAAAGATTCATGAAAACCGCAGGACACAGAGAAACAGAACCAACTAAATGTAAACGAGGGGCAAGCTCCTTCGATAACCTCCCCCGTACGTGGCTCCCCTCCCCCTAGCTTGAACACTTTCTTTTGTCTTTAGTTGGAGATGGTATTTAAGGTGATCATTAGATGGTCTTTGAGCTGATGGCTTGGGCCATTTCTGGGAATTTCTGTTTACTTGGCTATTTGCCATGTATACAGAAGCTACACACGTTACTCAGCTTCTGCTTGCTCTTCTCCTGTTACACACGTTACTCAGCTTCTGCTGGCTCTTCTCCTGTTAACCTGTCTTTTGGACTTCACTGCTGACTTATGGTAAACAATCCACCTACCAAGTGCAGGAGATGCAGGCTGGATCCCTGGGTCAGGAAGACTCCCTGGAGCAGGAAACGGCAACTCACTCCAGTATTCTTGCCTGGAGAATCCCATGGACAGAGGAGCCTGGTGGGCTACAGTCCACGGGGTCACAAAGAGTCAGACACGACCAAATATCTAACCAACATCAACAATGACAGCCCCTCTTTTATTATAGTGGGTCTCAACCGAGGAGGTAGAAGAGAAGAGGAAAAATTATCCTTCCTCCCCTACATAGTGCTACAGTAAAAAATAAAAATAGAGTAGAGACCAGGAAGCAGTTACCTGATTCTTTCGGCAAAGGAAGATAGTACCTGAAGGAAGACAGCAACACTACGATATGGACAGAAAGAAACAACTGTTATTTCTATGGGAAAAAAGAGCAGCAAGCTCCTTTCAGGAAGGAAGAGACTGATGTCAACTTTGATCTCTGTGGAAGTGGTCTGGGTGGGAGGACCCTGTTGTAGGTTTAAGAGTCAGGAGGAGCACGGAGTGAACTTTTAATACCCAGGTGGGCCAGTTTCATGAGAAATATGAGGGAGTCCTAGTCTCAGCAGATGCTTCAACCACTGGCCAACTGTCTCCCGAGAATCTTTGCAGCAGATTCCACGTGCCTGCCTTGATATATTTGTTTGTCCCTTTCTGATTAACTGCACGCTGGACAACAGTCTCTGTTTCCATCCCATGACAGTCTCTAGTTCCATCCGTGCATGCTTGCGTGCTAAGTCGCTTCAGTCGTGTCCGACTCTTTGAGACCCCGTGGACTGTAGCCCACCAGCCTCGTCTGTCCATGGGATTCTCCCAGGCAGGAATACTGGAGTGAGTGGCCAGGCACTCCTGCCAATGACCCAATTTCACTCCTCCTTTCATGGCTGAGGAACATTGCCTGCATGAGGCACGTCTTCTGTATTCCTGCCTCTCCCCACGGACATTTAAGTTATTTCCCTGTCCTGGCTAATTGTAACTGGGAGTGCCAGTGAAAGCAGGGGGTGGGTTAATACAGGGAACTGTACTCACTGCTCTGTGCTGACCTAATGGGAAGGAAACCCAGAAAAAGAGGGTATATATGTATCGTGATGCTGGGACAGACTGAAGGCGGGAGGAGAGGGGGCAACAGAGGACGAGATGGTTGCATGGCATCACCGACTCGATGGACATGAGTTTGAGCAAACTCCGGGAGATGGTGAAGGACGGGGAAGCCTGGCGTGCTGCAGTCCGTGGAGTCGCAGAGAGTTGGACCCGACTGAGCAACTGAACAACACGTAGCTGATTCACTTTGCTGTACAGCAGAAATGAACTCGGTACGGTAAAGCAATTCTACTCCAATAAAAGTGAGGGAAAAAAAAAAAAAAAGAATCTTCACCGAGGAAAGAGATGGCCTGGCCCATGTCAAGGAAGGAGGAAGAGATAAATGCCAGGAGCTCTCGCCCATGTTGGAGGCAGCCTCTTCCAGAAGGTAAGGATCAGAGCGTTGGATCTGACGGCTACTGTACACAGATGTCCCTGAGTTTCACAGAGACAACAGTCCTCCAGAAACAAAGGTGGTGTCCCGGGATGAGGTGACTGCTCCAATGCGACGGACCATAGCAAACAGACACTGGGGTATCCAGGTGGTGAGGGGAGAGTTCTCATGCTTGAGAGAAGAGGGGACATCACCGAAAAAGGAGAGAGAGAGAGAGATGAGTGGCAACCAGTCCATCCTAAAGGAAATCAGTCCTGAATATTCATTGGAAGGACTGATGCTGAAACTCTAATCGTTTGGCCACCTGATGCGAGGAACTGACTCATTTGAAAAGACCCTGATCCTGGGAAAGACTGAAGGCAGGAGGAGAAGGGGGCGACAGAGGATGGGATGGTTGGATGGCATCACAGACTGAATGGACATGAGTTTGAGCAAGCTCCGGGAGATGGTGAAGGATGGGGAAGCCTGGCGGGCTATAGTCCATGGGCTCGCAAGAGTCGGACTTATAGAGACTAAACCGCCATGTGAAGTGGACAGCCAGTGGGGATTTGCCGTCTGATGCAGCAAAGTCAAACTGGTTTTCTGTGACCACCTAGAGGGGTCAGATGGGAGAAAAGGTGGCGAGGGGTGCGGGGAGGTGTTGGTTCCAGAGGGAGGGGACATATGTCTGCCTCTGGCTCCTGTGGAGGTATGCAGAAACCAACACAATATTGTAAAAGAAATTATCTTCCCCCTTAAAATAAATCAGTTAGAAAACATTCTGAAGTCCACAGTGATGTGAGTCGCAGGGAAGCCGGCGTGGTCTCTCAAAGACGTTTGACAGTCAGTCTCTTCCCTGCTTTCCCAAGCTGTCTGCTCTCCCTACTTCAGTTTGCAGGCCTTCTATTGGAGTCAGAAGAGAAAGAACTAAAAGGTTGAGGTGGACGGAGGATTCAGGGGAGCAAGGGAGTCATTGACTGGGTACAGAGGTTCTCCATTTTTATTTCCCCTCTAATTTTCTTTTTCTTTTCTGTCTGTACCGCACGCAGTATGCGGGACCTTGGTTCCCTGACCAGCCGTGGAACCTGGGCCTCGTGCATTGGAAGCAAGCGGTCTTCGCTGCTGGACTTCCAGCGAAGCCCCTAAGAGGAAGATTCAAAGATATAATACCCAGGAACTTTCCAGAACCAGTGAAGCATACTGATACACAGACCGATGGTGTTCAGCAGACCACAAACAGGGGAAACACGAAAAGAAAGGGCAGCTGACAATTTCGCAGATGACTTTGGAGACCGAAGACAACAGCGTGAACCTTGAGAGCAGCTGGGGAAACAGACAGACATATTACACGCGAGCAGATGACGTTCTGAGCTGCGGCTCGCTGTTCACCGCAAGAAACAAAGGGCGCCAGGAGAAATGGAAAGATATCTCTAAGGCAATGAAAGAACAGTGTCAACCTGGAATTAGAGGTCTAGTGAAAATACCCCTCGGGACGAAAAGTAGAACAGAGAGACATTTTCCGGTATGATGAAAGCTGAGGCCTTCCTTTTCAGGAGACCCACTCCACAAGACCTGCTAAAAAAAATACAAAAATAGAAGGTCTTCAGGAAGAAAGGGGAAAAAAGTAGCACGTAAGAGCCCAGTTATGCGAAAAGAATAGCAAGCAAAGCTGTGACTATCTGGATAAATACATACAAAACACCTTTTTAAAAAAAATCGACTTTGTCCGAGTGTCTTTTAACAAGTATTCACTGTTTAAAACGAAAATGACGAGAGTGCGCTGTGAGATGTAAGCCTATAAAAGCGGAGCGCAAAATGATGAGAAGGAAAAGGAAAGAGGGGAATAGAGACAGAGATGTAGAGATCAGACCTGTGGATCTAGCGAGGGAAGGAGAGGGTGGGATGAAATGGAGAGAGCAGCGCTGAGGTACATACACGACCATGTGCACAATAGACGGGGAGTGGGAAGCTGCTCTGCAGCACAGGGCGCTCAGCTCGCGGCTCTGCGATGACCCAGAGGGCTGGGATGTGGGGAGGAGAGGGAGGCTCAGAGGGAGGGGAGATATATAAATATATATATATATATATCTGATTCACTTTGGTGCACTGCAAAAACCAGTACCCCGTTGTAAAGCAATTATCCTCCAATGAAAACAGAGCCATCTGTCTAAGCATCTACCTGTCTACCGTCTACCCATATCTCTCTATCATCTTCCCACTTATCTTCCTTTCTACCGGCCGACCATCTGTCATCCGTACGCACCTACTCATCTGCCTACCTACCCACCATCTGTACGGTGAAGGGAAAGTCGCTCAGTCCTGGCCGACTCTTTGCGACCCCGTGGATTACATATATAACGTGAAAGTGAAGTCGCTCAGTCCTGGCCGACTCTTTGCGACCCCGTGGATTACATGTATAAAGTGAATGTGAAGTCGCTCAGTCCTGGCCGACTCTTTGCGACCCCATGAATTACATGTATAAAGTGAAAGTGAAGTCGCTCAGTCCTGTCCGACTCTTTGCGACCCCATGAATTACATGTATAAAGTGAAAGTGAAGTCGCTCACTCCTGGCCGACTCTTCGCAACCCCATGGATTACATATATAAAGTGAATGAAGTCGCTCAGTCCTGTCCAACTCTTTGCGATCCCATGAATTACATATATAACGTGAAAGTGAAGTCGTTCAGTCCTGGCCAACTCTTTGCGACCCCATGAATTACATATATAACGTGAAAGTGAAGTCGTTCAGTCCTATCCGACTCTTCGTGACCCCATGGATTACATGTATAAAGTGAAAGTGAAGTCGCTCAGTCCTGTCTGACTCTTCGCGACCCCATGAATTACATGTATAAAGTGAAAGTGAAGTCGCTCAGTCCTGGCCGACTCTTTGCGACCCCATGAATTACATGTATAAAGTGAAAGTGAAGTCGCTCAGTCCTGTCCGACTCTTTGCGATCCCATGAATTACATATATAACGTGAAAGTGAAGTCGTTCAGTCCTGTCCAACTCTTTGCGACCCCATGAATCACATATATAAAGTGAATGAAGTCACTCAGTCCTATCCGACTCTTCGCGACCTCGTGGACTGTAGCCTACCAGGCTCCTCCGTCCCTGGGATTTTCCAGGCAAGAGTACCAGAGTGGGTTGCCATTTCCTTCTCCAGAGGATCTTCCCGACCCAGGGATTGAACTTGGGTCTCCCACGTTGTTGGCAGACGCTTTACCGTCCGAGCTACCAGGGAAGTCTATAAAGTCTGTATATATAGACTGTAGCCTACCAGGCTCTTCTGACCATGGGATTCTCCAGGCAAGAATACCGGAGTGGGTTGCCATGCCCTTCCCCAGGGAATCTTCCCAACCCAGGGATTGAACCCAGGTCTCCCACATTGCAGGCAGACTCTTCACCGTTTGAGCTACCCAGGAACCCCTATCTATCTATTTATCATCTATGCAATCAAGAGAAGAGATAAAGCAGAATACTGAAAATATAATCTATGTAAAAGAGAATACCAAAAGGATGTGATTACTCCAAAAGAAGGTACAAAAAGAGGACATGGCAACCCCAAACCACAGGGACAGGGGGTGACAACTCTGATAGAATTCTCCCTAGCTGGGATTCACTCATACATCCCTGGAGGGACAGTGACAGGAAGCCTTCCTTGGGAAACGCTGGAGAATTCTTCACAAGGTCAAACGTACTATGCTGCTACATGCCAGGAATTCCTCTCCAAGATACTTAAGCGTGAAAAAGAAGTGCAAATGCACGCAATATTTAAATACTTAGATTAAATATTTTCAGTAGTTTTATTGTCTTCCTGAAGGGATTTTTGGACCTGATTTTTTTTTTTCCCCCAGAATTGAGATCCTTTACCAGCTTGTATAGGGTCCCATGTGACTCATTGGAAAAGACTTTGATGCTGGGAGGGATTGGGGGCAGGAGGAGAAGGGGACGACAGAGGATGAGATGGCTGGATGGCATCACTGACTCGATGGATGTGAGTCTGTTTGAACTCCGGGAGTTGGTGATGGACAGGGAGGCCTGATGTGCTGCAATTCATGGGGTTGCAAAGAGTCGGACACGACTGAGTGACTGAACTGAACTGAACTGAACTGAGGCACTAGCAGTAAAGAATCTACCTGCTAATGCCGGATACACAGGAAACGTGTGGGTCGGGAAGATTCCTGGAGAAGGAAATGGCAGCTCTCTCCATGATTCTTGCCTGGAGCATTCCATGGACAGAGAAGCCTGGCAGGTTACCGTTCACAGGGTTGCAAAGATTCGGACACGACTGAGCATATATGCATGAGAAGGACCAGCTTATATAAAATATGACACATTTCAGATAAAATGTGCTCTTTGAAATCATTATCCTGAAACTGGAATTGAAAGCAGTTTGGAATAAAAGTAAGTACTATATTCGATTTTCATAAGACAATTCTAAGTGGGCATGTGCTGGAACAAATCGATGTGTGGAAAGTATTCACACATCAGTGTTTTTTCTTTACTATTGTGGTCCCTCTGGCCCACGTGAATCACCCCTGTCTCCTGCCTATTACTTAGCAGCTGACTTGTTTCAGCCTGTAATGTACCCTAGTGCTTATGTTCATCAAGCCCTTACTTCACATAATAATGGCCCCAAAGCACAAGACAGCAATGCCGCCAGTTCGAATATTCTTCATGTGCCTAACTTATAATTGAAACTTTATCATAGGAGCGGACATATAGGAAAAAATCATAACGCAGAGAGGGATTGGTATTCTCCGTGATTTTAGGCATCCACTGGAGGTCTTTGACAGTATGTACTGTGGATAAGGGGGAACTATTTTATAATACACAGATACACTATATATATGTATTATATATATATGTATTCCTAATATATATGCAATATATATATACCATATCCCTAACGTATGAAAGTGAAAAAGTGAAGCTGAAAGCCTCTTAGTGATGCCCAACTCTTTGCAACCCCATGAACTATATATACAGTTCATGGGATTCTCCAGGCCAGAATCCTGGAGTGGGTAGCCTTTCCCTTCTCCAGGGATCTTCCCAACCCGAGAATCGAACCCAGGTCTCCAGCACTGCAGGCAGATTCTTTACCAGCTGAGCCACCAGGGAACCTCAATATATCCCCAATGTATACATATAATATATATACTGTACTGTCCATACAATAGGCTGTATTTCTAATATTGATACTGTATATATACACTGTATCCC
The DNA here is from genome assembly GCF_032405125.1 of Capricornis sumatraensis. NCBI lineage: Eukaryota > Metazoa > Chordata > Mammalia > Artiodactyla > Bovidae > Capricornis > Capricornis sumatraensis. Next base: position 145,695,656 of record NC_091092.1, on the reverse strand, counting down.
CAATGTATACATATAACATATATACTGTATTGTCAACACAATAGGCTGTATTTCTAATATTTATACTATAGATATATACTGTGTCCCCAATGCATACATATAACATATATACTGTATGAACAATCACTGGCAGATTGACTCAATCCTTGATTTTTGCACCTCTGCAGAGCACATTAATAAGAACAGAGTTTTCTGCTATTTTGTCAAAGGCTTCTACCTTCCAGCGACACACTAGAAAATCTATTATACGCTAAGCTACCCAGAATGAGAACTCTCACAGAAACGAAGCTCTCAGTACCCGCTACGTGCACTTCACAGGAAGCCGAACTAGTACACGACTGCTCTTACGTGACCCACTTTTCTAGCGAAGCTCTAACGACCTAAATTCCTCAAGTCCTAGGCTTGTAAGAAAAGAGGGGAGGGTTTTCCTCTCCATCCTCCTAAACCTCAGGCAGAAGGACACCTCCGCTGTGCTGGATTCATCAGGTCTATGCTGACTGCTAATATCCGCGAGGATTTTCCACCGGTAACCTGGGGTTCTCTTTCGGGTTTGAGGAAGGTGTGTGGCTTCCTATGTTTTATAGCATAGCAAGAGTGTCCTAGAAAGGAGCATAACGATTTTATCTCATAATGCAATTCGGTTACGGAATTATAGAGGCAAAGAAGGAATAAAGCACAGGCAGCTTGCAATTGTGTCCATCACACACTCCAACTCTGGGGGTGCGTCATGATACCCACTGCTAACCATCATTGTTACCTTGAACGCTATAAAGAAGTATCAGTTCAGCTCAGTCGCTCAGCCGCTCCCGACTCTGTGACCCCATGCACTGCAGCACGCCAGGCCTGCCTGTCCATCACCAACTCCCCGAGTCTACTCACACTCATGTCCATCGAGTCGGGGATGCCATCCAGCCATCTCATCCTCTGCCTTCCCCTTCTCCTCCCGCCTTCCAGTCTTTCCCAGCATCAGGGTCTTTTCCAATAAGTCAACTCTTCACACCAGATGGCTGAAGTGTTGGAGTTTCAGCTTCAACATCAGTCCTTCCAATGAATCTTCAGGATTGATTTCCTTGAGGATGGACTGGTTGGATCTCCTTGCAGTCCAAGGGACTCTCAAGAGTCTTCTCCAACACCACAGTTCAAAAGCATCCATTCTTCAGTACTCAGCTTTCTTCACAGTCCAACTCTCACAACCACTACTGAAAAACCATAGCCTTGACTAGACGGACCTCTGTTGGCAAAGTAATGTCTCTGAATATGCTGTCTAGGTTGGTCATCGCTTTTCTTCCAAGAAGTAAGCATAATTTATAAAGAAGTCTGCTGCTGCTATTGCTAAGTCGCTTCAGTTGTGTCTGACTCTGTGCGACCCCATAGATGGCAGCCCACCAGGCTCCTCTGTCTCTGGGATTCTCCAGGCAAGAATACTGGAGTGGGTTGCCATTTCCTTCTCCAATGCATGAAAGTATAAACAGCCTTAAAAGGCGACCAGCCGATCTGGGTCACGCGCCAGCCTGGAGGATACACAGGTCCCCAGGTTGTACGTCCTTTCCCGAGATGTGTGATGTCCGTGTAATTCCTTCCAGTACTTTTCCACCCAAGTCCTGACTCCTGCCTTCCTCTCAGTCACGTCCTGTCCTCAGCCTTCAACTCTCTTCTCAACCCAAATCCACTATTCTCACCTCCAGACTGGGAGGACACGTCTTCCACTCAAGACTTCAGAGAACCAGCCCTGAGAACTGAGCACGTGACCGTGTCTCGCAGGCCCTGGAGACGGCTGGACACTCTGTCGTGCTCAGGATGAAAGTGTTTGCTCATCTGCCCAGCATGCCTCTCCGTTTCCATCACCTCTGAGCCACAGTCAGCAAGTTCCACTGACTGTAATATCCACATTCATCTGTGAGTGTGTGCATAGGTGTGTGTGTGTATGTGTGTGTATACTTATGCCTTTAAAGGTCCCATCTCCAAATACAGGCATATTCTAATGTTCTGTGGGGTAGAGCTTCAACACACATCCCTGGGTGCTGCATGCATGCTACGTCACTTCCGTTGTGCCCGACTGTTTGCGACCCTGTGGACTGTAGCCCTCCAGGCTCCTCTGTCCACGGGGATTCTCCTGGCAAGAGAACTGGAGAGGACTGCCATGCCCTCCTCCGGGGGATCCTTCCGACCCAGCGATGGAATCTGCACCTCTTATGTCTCCCACACCGGCCGGCAGGTTCTTTAGCACCGCGGCGGACGATTCAGCCCTGAAGAACCACTTTAAATGTAGGCGGCATCCCCTCACGCTTTCCCTCACGCTTTCCCCTACACCCTGCCACTCAGCATGAGGGCGTCTGATAAATGACGGTGCCCCATGTATCGATCTTTTGATTCATATGGCAAGCTTGGAGGACGAAACTGAGTGACCGGAATTCCTATGAGTGCGTGGGGATGAGTAATCCTGGCTTCTGAGCGTTCTGCAAGTAACAAGCCGGGCTGGATGCATGTGTTTTGAGGGTGTTGAATAGAATCTCAATGACTGCTGGGTAGACTGGGTTGCCAGTCTTATCTCCTGGATTGCAGATTGCTGAATAAGAACACGTTACATATGTGAAAATTAGTTTCCCCAAACCCAAGTCTCTCGTCAACATATTAAACAAAACCAAGAAAAAAAAAAAAATCTAACCACGTTTCAAAAGAGAAGTTTTACGTAAGGATCAGAAAAAATATATTTCCTTTAGATGTCTGGGCTTTCTCTTGCCCATGTAATAGCCAACCACAGGGGACCAGAGAGATGATTACTGTGGAGTCACAAGATCAAAATGAAAATCAGGGCCGTGTTATTATTTCCAAGCAGATGACTTTGGGGAGGGCATCTACCTGTTCACTGTGATTAGAAAAGGAGCTAAATATAGATTTAAATAATCTCTACCCCTCAGAGAAGTCTAGAGCCTGTGGCCATTGCCAGTTTACAAGAGCCTGACAGAGAAATGCCAGTTTGGGGAATCGTAAAGCCTCTCCACCACCACTTATGAATTTTTATGAGCAACCTGCCGACAAGTCAAAATGACACTTGTTACCTGTCTCAGCAGGTTAGTTACTGCGATTCAGGTTAGTCTCTCTCTGCGAGCCTCGGGAGGACTCAGCTGATGGCTGATGAGGGCCGTGATGGAACGGATATTTTCAGCAGGATGTCTTTATATTTTAAAGTAAGTACAGAACTTAACAACAACAACAAAATCTTTATTTGGGGGAAGTTTATCTTCTCCACCTGTACCACCTGTTTGTTCCCACTCGATCCCCGCTGTAATCCTCAATTTGTTGAAGCACAGTTGGTTGCCGTGGAGATGATGGCAAGGTCACACAGAAGATTATGACTTCAAGTGGGGAATAAACAGCCAGCACCGTCAACTCTTGACAAACAAAATCCTGTTATTATGCAAATAACCTTCAAGTAATCAAGTGCAACCCCAAATGCATAATTTTCTTTGGCGGGATCGTTTTCCCCCTTTGGCATAGAAAAAGTCATCATCAGACTGTGAATCTAATTCTAGAATGAAAATGTCTTAGGGCTTCGCAAAGGTCTTTGAGAGAGGAAGACCCTGCCAAGTAACAACAGCAACAAAACCCATCGTCAATATGTTGTTAAGAATGCTTGAGGAAAGATAATGATTGTTCAGATTAAGCCAGAGAGGCGTTTCGGAATCAGAACAGTAATTGCAATCACAGGGAGTAACTGTCAAATTATAGGTTTCAAGGTAAAGAAGTTGTAGTATATGTCGCTACACTCCATGTGACTTCTGAGATGTAAACGGTGGCTGATTGTTAAGAGTGACCTCAGACAAAGATGGATATAGAGAGGATGGCTTCTAGGATACCATGAAAATCCTGCTCTGATGAGGAACGTCATTCAGAACTCTCTGGAACAGCACCTAAATCTGCAGGGTGAGTTGACATTTATGATAAACAGAAGGGAGTGGAAATAACGTTCACTGAACATCGACCAGCAGTACGGTGGCACTTATCGTACGTAAGTTCATTGAGTTCTCACAATCATCTTACACAGACACACGTACACACACAGCAACCCATTATCTTCATTCTTCTGTGATTTAAAGGTTTAAAGAGATTAAGCATCACATTGTGTCTGTGGTTCACAAGTGTTGGAGCCAGTATTTAAATCACGCTTAACAACTCCATTGCCTGACTCAAGCTGCAGCCCAATGACCCACATCTTTGCGTAAAGCTACAAGCATCAGTCATTATCACCCCCAGTCCACGTAGTTACGACTGTTTGCTTGGTCTTTGCTGAGGAGAGCATCAAGCTCCTCAACGGGAGAGAAGCAGGGACCGTTGAGCTCTGGGCTGGACCAGGGAGAGAAGCCAAATGGAGCTATGAGGCTGGTGGACAAGATGACTGTAGGGTCGGTAGCTTTCGGCCACCTTGCTCCAAGGGTCCTGATGTAAAGTCCCAGAACTAATTATTTCAGGGAGTCACAGGTAGTCTTTTCATGGCTCTCTGAATCTTGGAGACTGACTCAGTGGGAAGGAGGATATTTTTGCAGCAAGAATAACTCCTCTGCCATCAAAATCCATTTATTGTAAAAAGTTACCATGTGAAACACTGTTGGGTTTAACAGCTAACAGGACTTCCCTGCTTGACCAGGGGGTAAGAGTTCACCTTCTAGTGCAGGGAGTGAGAGTTCAGCTCTGCTCATATGCATCACGCTCAAAAAACATAAAACAGAGGCAACACATTCAATTAAGACTTTCAAAATGGTCCACATCAAAAAAAAAAAAATCCTTATGTAAAATAGATGACCAGGGCAAGTTTGATGCAGGAAGCAGGGCACTCAAAGTTGGTTATTCTGGGACAACCCAGAGGGATGGCGTGGGATGGGAGATGGGAAGGGGGTTCAGGAAGGGGCTTCAGGGGGACACGTGTACACCCATGGCTGATTCATGTAGATGTATGGCAAAAAAAAAAAAAAACACAATATTGTAAAGTCATTAGCCTCCAATTAAAATAAATTAATTAATTTTAAAAATGCATTTAAAAACAAAAGTAAAGTCAACAGCTAAGTGGCATTAGGGACATTCACAGTGTTCTGCAACCATCCCCACCAACCATCTCCATAACTTATTCCATCCTGCAAAGCTGAAACTCTGCACCTACTAAACAATAACTCCATCTTTTCCCCTGGTCATGTATGCTTTTTTAGTGACTGGGATTTTTCTTTTTTGTCAAAATTCACCCATGGTGATGCATGGTGATGGACGTGAGACTTGGACTATAAAGAAACCTGAGCACCGAAGAATTGATACTTTTGAACTGTGGTGTTGGAGAAGACTCTTCAGAGTCCCTTGGACTGCAAGGAGATCCAACCAGTCCATCCTAAAGGAGATCAGTCCTGAATATTCATTCAAAGGACTGCTGCTGAAGCTGAAACTCCAATTCTGTGGCCACCTGATGCAAAGAACTGACTCACTGGAAAAGACCCTGATGCTGGGAAAAATTGAAGGCAGGAGGAGAAGGGGACGACAGAGGATGAGACGGTTGGATGACATCACCCACTGGATGGACATGAGTCTGAGTAAGCTCCTGAAGTTGGTGATGGACAGGGAAGCCTGGCGTGCTGCAGTCCACGGGTCACGAAGAGTCAGACATGACTGAGCGACTGAACTGAACTGAGCTGGTTACCTAAGAGTGGAACTGTTGGGTCAGATAATCAACTCTGTGTTTAACATGGGGAAAAACTGCCAGCCTGTTCTATCAAAATAACTATACCATTTTACATTCCCAAGGATACATGAGAGTTTCAGTTCATCTACGCTTGTTACTGCCTGTGGTTTTTCACTGTAGCCATCCTAGTGGGTGTGATCTGTGATCTCATTACAGCTTCATTTGAAGGCTAATCAAGTTGAACATTTTAAAATATGAGTATCAGCCTTTCGTGAATCTTTTTTTTTTTTTTAAGAAATGCCTGTTAAGTCCCTTTGTGTTTTTAACTCAGTTATTCTCTGTTTTGTTACAAAGTTATTTATCTATTCTGAATCAAGTCCCTTACCAGATACATGACTTTGCAATATTTTCTCTCCATTTTTAAATTCTTTTCACTTTCTTGATGGTGTCTCTTGAAGAACAAACATTTTAAATTTTGATGAATTCCAATTCTTCTCTATTTTTTTGTCACTTGTGCTTTTAATGTCATATCTAAGACATCATCGCCTAACCCAAGGTCGTGAAGAAATATTCACGCTGTCTTCTGAGAGTTTTATAATTTAGCTCTCACATTTAGGTTTATGACCCATTTTGAGTTAAGTTTGTGTCTGGAACACGCAAGATGGGAAATACATTTATCTTATATGGGGGAATTTATCTGCAGCACCTAACTCATTGCTACCGTAACTAAAGAGTAGACACAAACTACATAATTTTGGCATAAACAGATGTTTTATATTTGAGGATTCCATAGCTCTGATGCAGAAAGACAACATTGTAAAGCAACTATACTCCAATTAAATTTAAAAAAAACAACTCTAAGGGTGAGTGAAACCTAGACCATTAAAAAAAAAAGAAGAACTAAAAATGTGCCTGCATATCTCTTTATTTTTAGCATCCTCTATGAATTGCAACTCATTTTTTCTTTCTTAAACCTTTTCCATCAAGTAAAAAAGGCACATAGTCAACTAACAGACTCTCAAGGATGCAAATATACCTACTCAAACACTTGGCTTGAACGGAATCAAAACAAGAGCTTGCCTCTTCAAACAACAGTGAACACGTGTGGAATTAGTAATAATGCCTTGTAACACGAGTCCTCCACCTGATTCTACCCCAGCCAAGCGTGGAAACACAACACGGCTTGGATAGCGTCAAGAAGGAGCCTCGGCGAAGGTGTGCAAGCCAGTTAGGGAATCTACACAGAAGGCTCAGCGGGTAAAGAATCTGCCTGCCAGTGCAGGAGATCCAGGAGATGTGGGGTCCATCCCTGGGTCGGGAAGATCCCCTGGAGAAGGGCATGGCAACCCACTCCAGTATTCGTGCCTGAAGAATCCCATAGACAGAGGAGCCTGGTGGGGTACAGTCCATGGGCTCGCAAAGAGTCGGACATGCGTGACCATCTGAGTACACACACACACACACACTCTCACACACACAAATGATGTGAAAGCAGTGTCTAGTCCAGGAATCAGGATATGATGAGTAAATTGGGCAGACGTGAAAGGCAGGAATGTGGAACCCACACTATCAGACCCCTTCTTCATGCTATGGATCCTCTGAAAGCACACAACGTCTAGGGTAAATCGCTAACACATTATCTGACCTTAAATATCCAAGTGGAATTCTCCTGCAGTTACATTACTTCAAACAGCGTATGCAGAGTTAATCATTATGATCTTGATTTGAAAAATATAAATAGAACGGGAATGACCTTCCTAGGAAACTTGTCATGAAGCGCGTGACTATTCTACTTTCTAAACCTGAGCGCTGGCTTTATTCCAGACTTCCTACCTGATCAGTTCAGTTCAGTCGCTCAGTCCTGTCTGACCCTTTGCGACCCATCAGAACTCCTTTTATATACCAGATTGCACAGCGCCGGGCAAAGTCTCCTCTGTAAACCCTCGAATGCATAATCGTGTAAGGGGAGGTGTTCCCTTGCACCAGACGCGTCTGATCTCAGTTCTGCTGAATCGGAATCCACCTAGGGAAGTGCGCCCAGTGCCTCCAAATGCCAACCTGGCAGGCTGACCTGCCAACTGGAAGTACTGACATAATTCTTCTAAGGGAGAGCCCCGCTTGGGACTAACACGCACACAGGCACCAAGAAGGACCTACTGCATAGCACAGGAAACTGTAGTCAATATTGTCTCACGACCCGCATAGGAAAAGAATCTGAAACAGAATGTCAGGCATGCGTGTAACTGAATCACTCAGCTCTCTGCAGATGCATAGCTGAGTCACTTCACTCTATCACTGAAACTAACACGACGGTGTAAGTCAACTCTATTCCAATAATTTATGTTTTAGGAAAAAATAAGCAACATAGTGAAATGTTGCGAGAAACGAGGCAAGGGAGAAACCAGGATCCTAGAATCTGCTGCTTCTCAAGGGTCTCAGAGGCTGGGATTCTCCGGCTCAGTGCACGCGTGCATGCTAAGCCGCTTTAGTCGTGTCCGTCTCTTTGTGGCCCCGTGGACTGCAGCCCTCCAGCCTCCTCTGTGCATCAGATTCTCCAGGCAAGAATACTGGGGTGGACCGCCCTGCCCTCCTCCAGGGCATCTTCCCAACCCAGGGATGGAAACCCGCATCTCTGAAGTCTCCCGCACCGGCAGGCAGGTTCTTTACCACTGTCCAGCTCAGAGCTATGGATGTTTGGGGCCAGACAACGCTCTGCTGTGAGGCCAGCCTCTGCAATGTAGGGTCTTAAGCAGCCTCCCTGACCTCCACCCCATGGATGTCAGTAGGGCACCTTTCCCACTTCTGAAAATTAAAGATGTCTTCAGACACTGCCTTGGAGAGGAGAAAAAGTCAAGCCTGGCTGAGAAATCTACAGTGATGCATTAGCATAAACTCAGGTGTGGTCCAAAGCCTTTGTTATAAATAACAGAAGACAGTCTGATCACTTGGAAATTCCAAGGGTTTTGGGAGCTCTATGCCAGCAGGCAAGGATCAAGCTTTATGCTCATTATTATTATTATACCACTGGGATACAAACTGTCATGGGATGTGAACTGTGCCCCCTTTGGACACAAACAAGACAAGTTTCCCCATCTGCTAATTCCTGCTCCTCCTACCCAGCTGGAAGCAGCCAGATGCTGTGTGTCCTGTGTCAACTACACATTGGCACTTGCCATGGACCCCTGCCATCCAGCTCAACGAGGATTAAAATCTTGAGCTGCTGAAGCAGCTGACCTTCAACGCCCCCTGAAAGGACTTCAGGGTGGAGAGAGGCCTCTGTGTGCTGAGGTCTTTGGATAGGTATTTTCAGGAGCTGATTTTATGAACCTGATCCCTGTATCTCTTCATGCCTAGAAAAGCACTAACATCCTTCACGGTGATGTCTGCTCCTTGTGATCAGTGAAACCTTCTGCAAAAAATATGTGCTTGATTGTACAAACTCTCCCTTCACCAAAATCACTTATATTGACCTTCACCCTGTCTCTTTGGAGCACTTTCTTGGAGCTATCTGGGGTGTGGCTCAGCTTCCCTGGTAGCGCAGTAAGTAATGAGCTACTTCTGCAGTGCAGAAGACCAGGGTTCGATCCCTGCATCGAGAAGATCCCACTCCAGTGTTCTTACCCGGAGCATCCCATGGACAGAGGAGCCTGGTGGGATAAGAGTGTATGGGGTCACAGAGGGTTGGACAGGACTGAGTGACTAAACCACTACTCCTGAGCTGTAGTCCTCATTTTTGCCCCCAGATAAAGCGTAACTGGCAATGCTCATGTTGTGCATTTTTAAAGCTGACACTTGTCTCCCCCTGCCTTGGGTCTCATCATCTCAGTTTACGGTCCTTTAGAAAACAAGACTGGTGATTGCCAAGGGGGAAGGGACTGAGATTGAGGCAAGGAGGGGGGACTCGGGGTTAGTGGACGTGAGCTCTGATCTATAGAAGAGGTAAACAACAAGGCCCTCCCGCATGGCCCAGTGAACTATATTCAATGTCCTGTGAAAGCTGGAAAGGCAGCTACCACATCTCCAGCAATCCCACTCCTGGGCAGATATCCAGAGAAAACCAAACTTCAAAAAAAGTTGTGCACCCCAGTGTTCACTGCACCACTGTTTACCATAGTCAAGACAAGGAAGCAACCTAGATGTCTGCCGACAGATGAACTGACAAAGAAGATGTACATCTACACAATGGGATGTTACTGGGTCACTAAAAGGAATGTGATAATGCCATTTGGATGGGCCTAGAGATTGTCCTACTGAGTAAAGGAAGTTAGATAGACAACAAGAAGCACTGTGTGACATTCCGCATATGTGGAATCTACAAAGCAAAAGACAGGATGCAAGTGAATGTACTTACTGAACAGCAATAGACTTAGAGAATGAACTTATTGCTGGGAGAAAGGATGGGGAAAGAGATAGAGAGGAAGTTTGGGACGGACATAGACACACTGCTGTATTTAACATGGAGAACCAGCAAGGACGTGCTGTCCAGCACAGGGACCTCTGCTCAATACTCTGTAATAACCTTGTGGTCACCAGGGGGAAGGATTGGGGAAGGGACAGTTAGGGAGTTTGGGATGGACATGGACACACTGCTGTATGTAACACAGAGAACCAGCAAGGACCTGCTGGACAGCACCGGGAACTCTGCTCAACCCTCTATAATAACCTTATGGTCACCAGGAGGAAGGATGAGGGAAGGGATAGTTACGGAGTTTGGGATGAACACGCACACACTGCTGTATGTAACATGGAGAACCAGCAAGGACCTGCTGGACAGCACAGGGACCTCTGCTCAATACTCTGTAATAACCTTATGGTCACCAGGGGAAGGATGGGGGAAGGGATAGTTGGGGAGTTTGGGATGGATATGGACACACTACTGTATTTAACATGGAGATCCATCAAGGACCTGCTCGACAGCACAGGGAACTCTGCTCCATGTCATGTGGCAGCCTGGATGGGAGGGGAGTTTAGTGGATACATGCACATGTATAACTGAGTCTCTTTGCTATCAACCTGAAACTTCTCATGACCTCTTTAACTGGCGATACCCCAATAGAATATAAAAAGTTTAAAGAGTTTTGTCCATAAAATCACGTAAATATAACCTCTGTGATGAACCAGGAACCATAAAAGGATAGATTCAAATGAGATATATTCTCTGATGCAAGGAAAAATAGATTTAAAAATATTCTATGATAAACCATTATCAGTTCAGTTCAGTTCAGTCGCTCAGTGATGTCTGACTCTGTGACTCCATGGACCACAGCACACCAGGCCTCCCTGTCCATCACCGACTCCTGGAGTTCACTCAAATTCATGTCCATCAAGTCACTGATGCCATCCAACCATCTCATCCTCTGTTGTCCCCTTCTCCTCCCACCTTCGATCTTTCCCAGCATCAGGGTCTTTTCTAATGAGTCAGCTCTTCACATCAGGTGGCCAAAGGATTGGAGCTGCAGCTTCAACATCAGTCCTTGCAATGAACACCCAGGACTTATCTCCTTTAGGATGGACTGGTTGGATCTCCTTGCAATCCAAGGACTCTCAAGAGACTCTCAAGTCTTCTCCAACACCACAGTTCAAAAGCATCAATTATAGAACCATTATCGAAAAGAATAATTTTTAAAAGTACATATGCATATAACTTTGCTATACATCAGAAATTACCACAAAATTGTAAACCAAATATACATCAATAAAATTAATAAATAAAATAAATTTATCATTCTGATCTTTTCAAGTCGGGATGAATTTTAACCTTTGGGGTGGGGTGGGGGAAACACTACAGTTCTTTGGACAATCATTTTCAGAGTTGACGCCCTTAATGAAGTAACACACTGAGGCATGTGGTTGGTTGTGCTTTATCCAAACTTTCCTTCCTTATCATAATGACTAGTTTCAAATGAGTATTACAGACCACTGTTTCCTCCTCAGTACACTATTATAAGCCACATAAGATACAATCTGGCATAGTATTTCTCATGTGGGATAATAGAAGTACAAACAAACAAACTAAATAAATAAAAGCCCATTCAGTGGAAACACCATTCACATTTTTAAAAAAATGTATGGAGGTGAAGTCACAGGAGGTGCGATAAATACAGAGTTTGTGTGGCTTCCAGGGGCTTCATCTACTCAAATAGCTGTCTGTAATCAACGCTCAGAGCTCTTTCTGTTTACAAAGCTCTGGGGAAATCAATGCACGGAAGCCTCTTATCCAGGGAGCCCGATCTTATCTTTGCCCAAATCTGCCTGAGTGTCAGCAATTTCATCTGCTGAAGGGAATTTTAACTCTCTGTTGCCCGTTTTCCTTTAAAAAAAAAAAAAGACAATATCCAACTTTACTTCTGAGCATATATACACCTAGCTTGAAAGCAGGATCTCAAAGAGGTTTACCTGCACTTCCGTGTTCCCTGAAGCATATTCAGTGTAGCCGAGAGGTGTAGGTATGTGCTAAGTCGCTTCAGTCATGACTCTTTGCGACCCTGTGAACCATAGCCCACCAGGCTCCTCTGTCCGTGGGATTCTCCAGGCAAGAATACTGGAGTGGGTTGCTGTTCCCTTCTCCAGGGGATATTCCAGACCCAGGGATCTAACCCAGGTCTCTTCTATCTCCTACATTGGCAGGAGTGTTCTCTACCACCAGTGCCACCTGGAAATCCCAGCCAGGAGGCATAAGCCACAGAAATTTCTGTAAATGAATCAATGGATAATCAAAATACCATATATACACAAAGTGGAATAGTCAGTTCAGTCACTCAGTCGTGTCTGACTCTTTGCAACCCCATGGACTGCAGCACGCCAGGCCTCCCTGTCCATCACCAACTCCCGGAGCTTCCTCAAACTCATGTCCATCGAGTTGGTGATGCCATCCAACCATCTCATCCTCTGTCATCCCCTTCTCCTCCTGCCCTCAATCTTTCCCAGCGTCAGGGTCTTTTCCAATGACTCAGCTCTTTGCATCAGGTGGCCAAAGTTTTGGAGTTTCAGCTTCAGCATCAGTCCTCACAATGAATCTTCAGGACTGATTTCCTTTAGGATGGACTCGATGGATCTCCTTGCAGTCCAAGAGATTCTGAAGAGTCTTCTCCAAAGCCGCAGTTCAAATTCCATGAGCCCCATGAACAGTATAAAAAGGTGAAAAGTAGAAGAGTGTTCATCCTTAAAAAGGAAGGAGACCATACAGGTAACAAGACAGATGAACTCTGAGGCTCTCACACCCAGTGAAACAGGCCACTCACTGAATCACAAATATGATGAGACTCCATATACTGTTTACAGCTTTCAAGATCTTCCTGTATGTGAGCCATTTGAGATATCTGTGCCATCTTTTCGTCCAACTGCAATGGACGGTTGCTCTACAGATACAGCAATTGACCCCCCTGCATTGCCTGAAAACCAAAACCAACTGCTGCGTGTTTACATGGCAGCGCTTGACCCAACGCAGTATGTACCTAACTGCATAGAACTTCCCGTTTCCCCAGGCATTGATAGGAGCTGAAATGTCTTCTTATAAGATTACGCAGCTGGGACTTCCCTTCTAGTGGCTGGGACTCCGTGCTGCCACTTTAGGATCCCTGGTCAGGGAACCGAGATCCCTAATCCCATGTGACCAAAACATTTAAAAAAATTAAGAAATTAAAAAAATGAGATCACATATCTGATATTTGAGACCATGATGCTGTGAGAGATTGAGGGCAGGAGGAAAAGCGGGCCACAGAGGATGAGATGCTTGGATGGCATCCCTGACTCGATGGACATGAGTTTGAACAAATTCCGGGAGACGGTGAAGGACAGGGAAGCCTGGCGTGCTGCAGTCCACGAGGTTGCAAAGACTCGGAGATAACTTAGCAACTAAACAACAACAATTTAGGGTAAAAGCGCCCTCCCCCCCCCACCAAATGACTTCTGTCTGTGTCTTTGTGAAGGCTTTTTTTTCTCCCTGTATCCGTCCCCTGGCAATGCTGGTCTCAGGGGATGTTTCCACATCTCCACAGGATCTACAGGCTCATCCCTTAGAGTTGAAAGGTCAAGTGAGGCAGGACCCAAGGTGGGAGGGGCATTTCTGGAAGCCAGACCATCACACAGCAGGAGAGAGAGCCAAACGGAACGTGTGACCCTGGACACACACGTCCACGTGACATGTGTTTCCAACTCCCTTCTCCGTTTCTGGGTCCCCTAAATGCTCTGCCCACTGTGACATCACCTGGACCAAGGTCTAGTATTAAGGCGATAAGAGACAGTCAAGTGCAAAAGAGAAAGTGTCCTGCCCAGAGTGGGATAAACTATCCCAGTAGGGCGACATTTCTGGCTAATCACTAGCCTCTGCCCCCAGCTGATAAGCTTAAAGGGGAATGTGTCATTCTTCCCAACAGGAGACACTCTGCTTATCTCAAAACCTCACCTAGGAAGGATATAAGGTATAAGGGGGAAACTAAAATCAGAGGGAAGTGTGGTTCAGGAGCCAAGCAGTTGAAATGGGAAAAGAAATTTCATAAGGAACAGGAAGTGGGAGGACTTCGCTGGGAGTTCAGCAGGTTAGGGTCTGCAGACCTTGCAATGCAGGGGACCTGGTTGGTGAACTAAGATTCCACATGCTTCAGAGCAACCCTTGAGACACAACTAGAGAGTTCACGGCATACAACGCAACTGGGACCAGATGCCGCCAAATTAAATATATATATATTTAAAAGAAGAAGAAATGGAAAGGAGAAGAGAAAATATCAACTCCCACACCACCTTGTGGAAGACTCCTTTTCAGCCCAAGAAGGGGACCTCTGGGTTACATCCTCAGCACGTTTCAGAACTCCTGGAGGCTGGGCAATTGTGTGTGTGTGTGTGTGTGTGTGTGTGTGTGTGTGTGTGTGTGTGTGTTTGGGTCAGGGCATGGGTACTGCTTGCTGGAGGGACGACACCTAGAAAAATATTTCCCGCTGGAGGTTAATGGGCAGCCATCGGCTGCAAACCCACATCATGGCCAATACCAACTATGACCTTATTAACAAGCACCAATGTGGAGTCCTTTTCCAAGGAAACAACTGCGCTTGAAGTAGTTAAGCTCACAGAGGTGAAATCGTCCGGCTCACGTGAAAATTTGTACAAATGAACACGTTTTTGTTGCTGTTGTTGCTGTTCAGTTGCTGCGTCGTGCCTGACTCTTTGCGACCCCGTGGACTGCGGCATGCCAGGCTTCCCCGTCCCTCACCATCTCCCAGAGTTTGCTAAGATTCATGACCACAGAGGCGGTGATGCTGTCTAACTGTTTCACCAACATTTTAACAATTTTATTTAACTCAGTGACTGAGGGAAACAAAAGCTGATGCTATCACTCGTCCTGAGGAAGGATGTTTAAAAAAAAAAAATCACAAAATTCCTAGGAAACAGACTCAGAGACCTAGAGAAAACATTTGTGGTTGTCAAGGGGGTGGGAGCGTGGGAGATACAGAATGGGAGTCTGGAACTGGCAGATGGGAACTCTTGTTCGGAGAACGGATCAACTACAAGGTCCTGCTGCAGAGCACGGGGAACTTGTATCCAGTATCCTGTGATAAAACAAGAATGGAAAAGAGTACGGAAAAGAATGTACAGATACGGCTTCCCAGCTGGCTCAGGGGTGAAGAATCCACCTCCCAATGCAAGGGATTCAGGTTTGATCCCTGCATCAGGAAGATCCCCCTGGAGGAGGGCATGGCAACCCACTCCAGTACTCTTGCCTGGAGAATCCCACGGACGGAGAAGCCTGGTGGGGCTGTAGTCCATGGGGGTCTCAGAGTCAGGCATCACTGAGTGACGACACAATAACATACATACATGTGTGTGTATATACACTTGTGTGTATATGTTGATACGTGCATATACCACAAACGTGTCTTTACATAGTATGCACCCTACGTACATATCTAGTGGGATCGTGTTAAAGAGTCCACCAGCAATGCAGAGGATGCAGGTTTTCAATCCCTGGGTCTGGCAGATCCCCTGCAGGAGAGAATGGCAACCCACTCCAGTAAGGGGAAATCCCATGGATGAGGAGCCTGACGGGCTACAGTTCTTGGGGTCGCAAAGAGTCAGCCATGACTGAACCACTGAGTGAGGTATATACTATACAGGCGCACATGGAAACTCACCTGGCTTGTCCTCAGGGCATAGGGCACAGCTCACCAACCTGACTAAGCCCAGAGGGCAAAAGAGAGAATTTTCCCATCTCTAAGATTTACTTTCAGTTGCTATCTGTCACGTACAATTTTGCGAGTTTGTAAAATAGTTCAGGTAACTCAGGAAACTGACTGATTTGAAAAGACCCTGATGCAGGGAAAGATTGAGGGCGGGAGGAGAAGGGGCTGACAGAGGATGAGATGGTTGGATGGTATCACGGACTCGATGGACATGAGTTTGAGTGAGCTGCAGGACCTGGTGATGGACAGGGAGGCCTGGCGTGCTGCAGTCCATGGGGTCGCAAAGAGTCGGACACGACCGGGCAACTGAACTGATTCTGTATCCCTAAACAGGCTTCCCTGGGAACCTCATTGCTTCAGATCTGATTTGTGTTAAGTCTCATGCTACTTTCCATCTGAACTCCACGTGACTCTCAAGTTAAACTCCCATATTTTTAGTAAATGACACAGACCATAAATACACAAATGTACATTTTCACCTCCAAAAAAAAAAAAAAAAAAAGGCAATCGGGCTTTGCAGCTCTTAAGAGCATTGCAAACGTTCAAGATAGATTTTGAAGTCTTTGTTCAGGAATATCCTTAGAACTCACCCCACAAAGTACTTTTGAATAACCTCATCAACAGCAAATTCACTTCCCTCATGTTCTATTTTCGGGAACAATCAGAAGCCATTGATGGGTAAGTTTTAAAAAGGACAGGTGGCATGGATGGAGCTTGAGATTACCATAGTGAGTTGAGGAAGTGAGACAGGGAAAGAGAAACATATCCTATGATATCACTTATATGTGAAATCTAAAAAAACAATGATAAAAATGAACGTATTTACAAAACAGAAATAGACTTGCAGACATAGAATACAAACTAATGGTTATCAAAAGGGAAAACCAGGCAAGAGATAAATTAGGACTTTGGGATAAACAGATTCACACTGTCTCTCTCAAAGTCACTCAGTCGTGTCCGACTCTTTGCGATTTTATGGACTGTAGCCCATCAGGCTTCTCTGTCCATGGGATTCTCCAGGCAAGAACAGTGGAGTGGGTTGCCATGCCCTCCTCCAGGGCATCTTCCCAACCTAGAGATCAAATCCAGGTCTCTGCATTGCAGGCGGATTGTTTACCACTGAGTGACTAGGGAAGGCCATCAGATACACACTGCTGCTGCTGCTGCTGCTAAGTCGCTTCAGTTGTGTCCAACTCTGTGTGACCCCATAGATGGCAGCCCACCAGGCTGCCCCGTCCCTGGGATTCTCCAGGCAAGAACACTGGAGTGGGGTGCCATTTCCTTCTTCAATGCATGAAAGTGAAAAGTGAAAAGTGAAAGTGAAGTTGCTCAGTCGTGTCCTCAGCAACCCCATGGACTGCAGCCCACCAGGCTCCTCCGTCCATGGGATTTTCCAGGCAAGAGTACTGGAGTGGGGTGCCATTGCCTTCTCCCAGATACACACTACTAGATATAAAATAAAGAGCAAAGACCTACTGTATAGCACAGAGAAATCTACTCAATAACTTGTCTATATCACATCATATACATATATATGAATATATATGCTTATATATGTATATATGTGCTTACATAACTGAAGCATTTTACTATATGCCTGAAAGATTGCAAACCAACTATACTATACTTATTAAACTTTATCAACTATACTTCATTAAAAAAAAAAAAAAACAAAGGAGGACTCCCAGGTGAAGAGTAACACACTGAATTTAAAAGCAAGGAAAACTATCAGCGTAGCTTACACTGGGCTGATGCCTTCTGAACCACACCCACCAGTAATATTTCCCCTCAAACTGAAGGCTTACA
Organism: Capricornis sumatraensis; assembly: GCF_032405125.1. Lineage (NCBI taxonomy): Eukaryota > Metazoa > Chordata > Mammalia > Artiodactyla > Bovidae > Capricornis > Capricornis sumatraensis. The sequence goes on along the minus strand of NC_091092.1, from coordinate 145,678,016 downwards.
CAGGACTGCCAGTAAAATAAAAAAGATTACACTCGATGAGGTCTGAGCACCACAGTCTGTAAATTAAAGTATGAATGGGGCAACAGAGGGCTTCCCAGGTGGCACTACTGGTAAAGAACCCACCTGCCAATGCAGAGATGTAAGACATGAGGGTTTGATCCCTGGGTTGGGAAGATCCCCTGGAGGAGGAAACAGCAACCCACTCCAGTATTCTTGTCTGGAGAAGCCCATGGACAGAGGAGCCTGGCGGGTTAGAGTCCCCGGGGCGGGTCACAAAGAGACGAACAGGACTGAAGCGACTTAGCACGCGTGGGACATGTGTGTTTCCACAGTAAACGATGCCGTGTTCAGACCACGCTATTGCTGCCAAACCATCCTGGTTCCCTTCATTGCTTGCCTTACCTTTCAGCGATTTTACACCTCAGGAGGTGCTTGATGACCGAGAGGAATGCAAACCAGTTGTCATCAACAGAGATGAAGATCCTTCATCCGGAAATTCGATTGACTGCTCTGCCCGCCAGAAAAGGAAGTGAGTCTTAGCCACTGAACCACCAGGGAAATCCCAATATCCATATTGTTATTAATGTACACATAGCACTCCGCTTTGTTCTCGGATGGAGCGGTCACAGCCTACCATTGTTTCACTCAGCAGTGAGTGATGTGTTAAATACCACCTGGAACATTGGTTCACTTAATATCTGCCTGAGAGTCATGTTTTACCTCTTCTTTGCAAACTATCCTTTAAAAGAGCTTTTTTATTCCCCTTCACAGAACAGACGTATTTTAGCGGGCGAGGGAGGGAAAAAAAAAAAAAAAGCACAGCAAAACCTTCCCAAGGAAGATTAATTGACCAAGTTCCACCTACCTAGTTCCGCCTAGAGACGTATTTCAAATTTCCACCGAGAAAACAATTACAAGATAAAACTCTGTCTTATGACGCGTCCGTCTCCGTCTTGGAAGAAGTTAGCCGGCTTCCTGACCTTTCCAGTCTCCTTACGATGCCAGCCCCAGACGGAGCTTGAATATTGTCAAGCTTGTGGTAAATCCTTCTCTAAAAAAACGGATAATGCTTGTCAGCCAGAGTGTTTTCATTTTGTGTGGGGCTGTGAGCCCTGTCTCCCTGTTGATGGGGTTCAGGGCGTGCTAACCTACAGCAGGAAAGCTTGGCGTCCTGAGTATTTGGAGCTGAATGAGTCAGAGGAAAGCACAGACCACAAACAAGAGGTCTCCTAGCCCACTCGGCGAGCTTGCCCCTGGTCCTTACAAGCAGTCATGAAACTGCCATGTGAGGCACACCCTCCCAGCATCAGGAGGAGATAGCATCTCTTCTTATCACCAGAGGTGGGGGTTTGGGTGGGGGGCTGAGAAATCTCTAGACGATATACCTTGTTAAACTTGGCATCACTGACTCCATGGACATGAGTTTGGGTAGACTCCGGGAGTTGGTGATGGACAGGGAGGCCTGGCGTGCTGTGGTCCATGGGGTCGCAAAGAGTCAGACGTGACTGAGTGGCTGAACTAAACTGAAACGCCCTCACTCGTTCACTGCCTGAAGCCCCAAACCTTTAGAGTTTTATCAATTCTGTACAGATTCACCGTCTGTCTGAACGGTACAAAAGTTCCCTGCTTGGGTCCCTTTCTTTGATTTCCATTCCCTTGTGAAGGATCCCAGGTGAACTTTTAATAAAACATGTACGCTTCTTTTCCTGTTGATCTCTTGTGTCTCCTTCCTTGTCAGACTCAGCTCCAGATTCAAAAAAAGGTGGAGGAGAATTTTTGACCCCCTGACGTCATAATAGAAATATTCTGAGAAGTCAGAACTCTGGCCATCCTGAGGTCATTCTCCTATCTTGCCCTCCAAAGGATTGGTAAGAAATCTGGCCACGAATGGCCACAGGCCAGGGGGCTGGCTGACTGCAGACCCAGACTACTTATAGGGGACCAGCTGGGAACTGATTTAAGTAGGTGCCAAGCCCTGGAGCTGGGAAGGTGTTTCCAGTCTGGAAGATCCCCTGGAGAAGGAAAAGGCAACCCACTCCAGTATCCTTGCCTGGAAAATCCCATGGACAGAGGAGCCTAGTGGGCTGCAGTCAATGGTATCACAAAGAGTCGGGCACAGCTGAACAATTAACGTAAGCTCTGGAGAGGACTTCTCAGGTGTTAACACCCGTGTGTCCTGGCTCTCGGGAGCCCTTGTCTTGCTCTAAAATTCACCAGACAAAGAGCCAGAGGCTCAGTCCTCATCTACAGAAGTGAATTCCCCTCCGAGCTCTCTGGCTGTTGGAAGAATTCATTTCTTCAGGGCTGTCAAACTCAGAATGGGTGGCTTCAGAGAGACGCTGCTGTGTTGAGAGTCTTGTCTGTAAACCTTCTTTGGAAAGGCTCATGGAGGTGGTCAGATCCGTCAACAACAGTTTCTTCCTGAGTGACAGCTCAAAATCTGCGCTTGGGTTATGGAACCCTAACCCTGCATTAGAAAGTGTCATCTTTCCTACTGCTGCTGCTGCTAAGTCGCTTCAGTCGTGTCCGACTCTGTGCAACCCCATAGACGGCAGCCCACCAGGCTCCCCCATCCCTGGGATTCTCCAGGCAAGAACACTGGAGTGGACTGCCATTTCCTTCTCCAATGCATGAAAGTGAAAAGTCAAAGTGAAGTCGCTCAGTCGTGTCCGACCCTTAGCGCCCCATGGACTGCAGCCCACCAGGCTCCTATGTCCATGGGATTTTCCAGGCAAGAATACTGGAGTGGGGCGCCATTTCCTCCTCCAGAGGATCTTCCAGGACCAGGGATGGAACCCAGGTCTCCTGTACTGGCAGGTGGATTCTTCACCACTGAGCCAGCAGGGAAGCTCATCTCTGCAACCTCATCACTGGACTGACATTCATGCGATGCAAGGACCAGGCTGGCCTTGAAAGGCAGGAATTTTATGGGATGCACAGACCAGGGGTGGTAGGGATCTTGGGGGTATTTGTATAATTCCACTCCCTGCAGTTATAAAAAAAAATCAGATCTTCTCCCGTAGATATAACTATAACAAGGCTGAGAAAACTCATTTGTCTACGACTTAGGCAATGCCAATTCAGTTTTAAAGGGCATCTTTCTTTTTACCTTCACCCCAAAGACTTAATTAAGCTGTGGATACCTCTAATGAGAGATTTTGCTGGCGACTGAGAAATGAGGAGCATGGAATAACCATGTTCCTCAGTTCATTTTTTAAAAAATTATGCCAAGGGCCCCCTTTGCTTTATTCGCTGTATAGTTAAGCCAGGCATTCAGGGAAACAGAGAGAATGTCGGTGCCTGCCCCTCAAATTCATATGTGGGGTCCTGACTCACATGAAATAGAATGAAGGGGTGGGGTCTCTAGGAGGTGATCAGGTCGTAAGCCCCTTGAATGGGATTAGGACTTTATAAAGGATACCCCAGAGAGCTCTGTGGTAAAGAATACGCCTGCTAATGTGAGAGATGTGGGTTTGATCCCTGGGGCAGGAAGATCCCTTGGACGAGAGCATAGCAACCCACTCCAGCATCCTTGCCTGGAGAATCCCCATGGACAGAGGAGCCTGGTGTGCTATGGTCCATGGGGTCGCAAAGAGTCAGACACGACTGAAGCCACTGAACACAGCACAGATATCTCTGTCACCCTGGGACACCCCCGGCCATCCCCATGAGAAGACGGCCATCTATGAACCAGCAAGCCTGACCTCACGACACAGTGAGTCTGCTGGCGTCGTGATCTTGGACTTCCCAGACTCCAGAAATATGAGGGGGAAAAGCGTCTGATGTGCAAGCCATTCCATCTGTTGAAATTTTGTTACAGCGGACCGAACTGAGAACGTCCAATCTCAGGAGGGGACTCTTTGCGGGTGTCCAGCACTTGTCCAAAATAGCTGAACATCAGACACTGTTTGGATTTATGGCTGAGATGTTTAGCCGTCATTTGAGAGCTTTCAAAATTTTTCTGGCTGTGACATGTGGCTTGTGGGATTTGCTCCCCCCCACCCTCCACGAGCAGGGAGTTGAACCCCAGCCCCTCAGCAGTGACAGCAGGTAGTCCTATCCACTGGACTGCCAGAAAATGCTCTCATCTGAGACTCGGAGTGAAGCTTTGGTACTAGGGATGAGTCAGGGAGGGGAACCCACAGAATAGACGGAGGGATTGGGGATCTGAAGAGGAATGGGTACCTTTCAACTCCAGGGCCTTCATTCAGTGATGAAGCACTTGGAGCTCTTTTTGTCGCTGTTTAGCCCCTCAGTCGTGTCTGACTCTTTGCAGCCCCATGGAGTGCAGCACGCCAGGCTTCCCTGCCCATCACCAAGTACGTGGAGCTTACTCAAACTCATGTCCATGAAGTGGGTGATGCCATCCAACCATCTCATCCTCTGTTGTCCCCTTCTTCACCCGCCTTCAATCTTTCCCAGCATCGGGGTCTTTTCCAATGAGTCCTTTCTTTGCATCAGGTGGCCAAAGGATTGGAGCTTCAGCATCAGTCCTTCCCGTGGATGTTCAGGGCTGATTTCCTTTAGGATGGACAGGGTGGGGATTTTTCTAGTGATCACAGAAGGAGTGGGTTTGCCACGGGTCAAGACCCCGGGTCTCAGAATCCTAGCCCCGTCTGCGTCTGTCCTCTGTCATTTACAGATGATGACCCCATACAGCAGAAGGTCCGCACAGACAGGAAGTGCTGGGCGTCAGTGTTGGAAACTAACAGAATCCAATCTTCCCATGAAAACACAGCACTGCAGTCCTTGGAGTTCTCTGAGTGCAGTTCTAGCCTTTGGAACTCAAGAGAGACAGGATGTCCACACCTGGACATCAACCCCAGGTCAACGACAAACACCACTGATAACAGTAACAACTTTATAAGACAATCCAAGTCAAACTATACCAGCGCAACTAAAGCAGAAGGAAGGTGGGCAGACAGAGCTACCGAATGATGCCACCATCCCTGTCCTGGGCATAAACTGGGAGAAAACCATCATTTAAAAACATACACGCACCCCTCCATTCACAGCAGCGCTATTTACAATAGCCAGGACAAAGAAACATCCTAAGCGTCCTCCAAGAGAGCAGCGGCTAAAGAGAGTGTGGTACAAAGAGGCGACGGAGTATTACTCAGTCATAAAAAAGGAACGGAATTGTGCAGTTTGCCGAGGCTGTGGATGGACCCAGAAACTGTCAAAACAGACTGAGGTAGGTCAGAAAGAGACAAACATACACTAATACATATACAGAGAATCTCAGTGGAGAAGGCAATGGCACCCCACTCCAGTACTCTTCCCTGGAAAATCCCGTGGATGGAGGAGCCTGGTAGGCTGCAGTCCATGGGGTCACTAAGAGTCGGACACGACTGAGTGACTTCACTTTCACTCTTTGCTTTCATGCATTGGAGAAGGAAATGGCAACCCACTCCAGTGTTCCTGCCTGGAGAATCCCAGGGACGGGGCAGCCTGGTGGGCTGCTGTCTATGGGGTCGCACGGAGTCGGACACGACTGAAGCGACTTAGCAGCAGCAGCAGCAGCAGAGAATCTCGAAAAACGGTACAGACGATCGTATGTGCAAAGCAGAAACACAGACACAGACATAGAGAACAGACATATGGACGCCAAGGGTCGAAGGGGGTGTGGGAGGAACGGGGAGGTTGGGGCTGACATGTTTACAGTATAGATAATATCCATAAAATAGATAACCACGGTGAACCTACTGCAAAGCACAGGGAACTCTGCTCGATACTCTGTGATGACCTAACTGGAAAGCAAATCCAAAGAAAGAGGGGATATATGTACAGCAAAAACTAACATAGCATTGCAAAGCGACTATCACCCAATAAAATAATACAGAAAAGGAAGGTGCCTGAGGGTATCACATAAAATGATAGCGAAAGTCGCGTCCGATTCTTTGCGACCCCACAGACTACAGAGTCTGTAGAATTCTCCAGGCCAGAATACTGCAGTGGGTAGCCTTTCCCTTCTCCGGGGGATCTTCCCAACCCAGGGATCAAACCCAGGTCTCCCGCATTGCAGGCGGATTCTTGACCGGCTGAGCCACCAGGGAAGTGGGTAGCCTTTCCCTTTCTCCAGCGGATCTTCCTGACCTAGGAATTGAACTGGGGTCTCACGCATTGCAGGAGGATTCTTTACCAACCGAGCTCCCTGGGAAGCCCGGGTCTCACATAGGGACATACTGAAAAGTTTGGGTTCCTCTAGTCTAGATGGATGGAGAGTGAAGCCAGGGTTGCCGTGGCCCTCCCAGCAGCTGGAACTACACATGGTTCCCTCCTGTCCGTTCAGTCCAGCCCTAGCAAGGTTTCAAGGAACATCAAGTCCTTCCCCTGGATTGGGGCAGCCTTCCACCCAACTCTAAAGTAAGCATGTTTCAGAGCCATCATGGGGACCCTGCCCTGTTTGTGAACCCAGTTCCCCATTCTACACCATCTCACACATTTGTGTTAACAATGCTAGCTTCGTCTCCTTCCTCATGCCTCAAACACTGTCTTGAAGATCTGCTTAGTCCCCAAATTCCTCCAAAACTTGGCCTGTGCTTGTCTTGCTAATTAAAAAAAAAGAAAAATGCTCCTTCTAAGCCATGGTAATCAGACCTGACCGGGTATTTGAATCCCCTCGGAGCACTCATTAAGGAAACCAACCAAACTGCTTTGCAGTGGCGTGGATGGACTTGGAAGGCATTACGCTGAGTGAAACGAGACAGAGAAAGACAACAACACTGTGATATCACTTCTACGTGGAATCTAAAAAAGGCCACAAACATGTGAATATGCATTACAAGAAGCAGGCTCACAGATACAGAGAGCAAAGCAGTGGTTACCAGTGCGGAGAGGAAAAGGGGAGGGGGCAATACGGCGGAGAGAGAGAGAGTGAGAAGCTCTTGGGTATAAACTAAGCTGCAAGGAAGCACTGCACAGCTCAAGAGGAGATGGCCGCTATTTTACAATAACCACAAATGCAATATAACCTTGAAACATCGAGTTGCTCTGTGGAACACCTGTAACTTACATGAGCGCACCCAGATGGTGCAGTGGTAAAGAATCTGCCTGCAAGGCAGGAGACACTGGTTTGATTCCTGGGTCAGGAAGATCCCTTGGAGGAGAAAATGGCAACCCCACTCCAGTATCCTTGCCTGGAAAATCCTATATCTAGGCTTTCCTGGTGGCTCAGACGGTAAAGCTTCTGTTTGCAACGCAGGAGACCCGGATTCGATCCCCCGGTCAGGAAGATCCTCTGGAGAAGGAAATGGCAACCCCACTCCAGTATTCTTGCCTGGAAAATCCCATGGAGCCTGGTGGGCTAAAGTCCCATGGGGTCGCAAAGAGTAGGACACGACTGAGCAACTTCACTACACGATATTAGTAGAGCAGCTGCATTTCAACACAAAGACTATTTTTTAATTAAAAAATAATAATTAAAATGCTCCTCGATGAATCTGTTCCCTCCGCCCAACCTACCCCACCCTGAGTACCTGTCTGAGCACGATCAGCTTGTCCCTGAGGGTCTGAAGGTCTAAGGGGGTCCCAGGAGATGGCGGGGCAGATGCTCAGGAGCCTCGAGGTGGGGGGTGGGCAGGAGGCAACGTGATGTCACAGGTTATCATTGCTGCTCTCTGATCTCTGTGGTTTCAACCTCCTGGTTTGGTTTTGTTTTTTCCAGCATCCCCTTTGCCAGCATCAACCCAACGAGCTAACCTTCTCCAAGTGGTCCCAGTAGGTAAGCATACGCTTTTCCCCTATCCCCACCCAGACCCCTTCCTGTGGTGCTGTTAATGCCAGCAGCTTTAGTTCTGTCCCAGCAAAGAGGAAACCCGGCTTGGAGCTACACAGAGCTTACAAAGGCAAATCCGAAGCCAGCTGAGTCTCTTCTACCTTCTTCCTCTGGTGGCTCAGTAAAGTGAAAGTGAAATCGCTTAGTCGTGTCCGACTCTTTGCAACCCCATGGACTGCAGCCCTCCAGGCTCTTCCGTCCATGGGATTCTCCAGGCAAGAATACTGGGGAGGGTTGCCATTTCCTTCTCCAGGGCATCTTCCCAACCCAGGGATCGAACTCGGGTCTCCCGCACTGCAGGAAGACGCTTTACCATCTGAGCCACCAAGGAAGCTTCCTACAGTGTTAAGGAATCTGCCTGCAATGCAGGAGACGCGGGTTTCACCCCTGGGTCGGGAAGATTCCCCTGGAGGAGGAAGTGGCAACCCACTCTAGTGTTCTTGTCTGCAGAATTCCATGCAGAGAGGAGGCTGGCGGGATGCAGTCCACGGGGGTCTCAAGAGAGTTGGACACGACTGAGCGACTAACACTTTAGTATTGTCATGCTAAACAGAGGTCAACTCATTCAGAATCCAGCTTCTGACAAATGTCCGTTCCGTTTCTTCTTCCCATCTGTTGCCGACACTCCTAAAAGCAGTGGCGCTGGGGGCGGTCCACCAGAATCGAGATCAGGACCGAGGGATCAGCAGTTTTGAAAGCACAGACTTCAGCCCCTCCTCATGAGACCACCTTCCATCCATCAGCCAGCGTCTGTCTGCCCTGGCGAGGTGCAGAGCCACAGTTTGGAGGAGGACCCAGTTTCTTTAGCAGCTTTCACTGATTGGCTGGAGCGGGACACAGTCTCTTTAGCAGCTTTCACTGATTGGCTGGAGCGGGACCCAGTTTCTTTAGCAGCTTTCACTGATTGGCTGGAGCGGGACACAGTCTCTTTAGCAGCTTTCACTGATTGGCTGGAGCGGGACCCAGTCTCTTTAGCAGCTTTCACTGATTGGCTGGAGCGGGACACAGTCTCTTTAGCAGCTTTCACTGATTGGCTGGAGCGGGACCCAGTTTCTTTAGCAGCTTTCACTGATTGGCTGGAGCGGGACCCAGTCTCTTTAGCAGCTTTCACTGATTGGCTGGAGCGGGACCCAGTTTCTTTAGCAGCTTTCACTGATTGGCTGGAGCAGGACCCAGTCTCTTTAGCAGCTTTCATTGATTGGCAGGTGGAGCTACCTAGAGCTTAATCACCTACCTCATCTCCCCATGTGACCGTGGGCCTGAAAGCTGCAGGGCAGGGTGAGTCACGTGTGGTTTCCGACTGCGCTGGCTGCCAAACTGTCCTTTGTGGAAACTGTCATAACTGGGATTTTCTGGGCCACCCTTCAACTCGTGGCCATTGTACGTTAAAAGGGACCCTACGCACTCATCATCAGCGTTGCTAAATGTATTTACCCAGGGAAATACAACTGGTGAAGCACCTCAAGTTAATTACGTCTATGGCACTTTAGAACTTTGTGCTGAAAAGAGCATTGTTTCAGTTCAGTTGCTCAGTTGTGTCTGACTGTGACCCCATGGACTGCAGCACGCCAGTCTTCCCTGTCCATCCCCATCTCCCGCAGTTTGCTCAAACTCATGCCCATCGACTCGGCGATGCCATCCACTGTCTCATCCTCTGTCTCACCTTCTCCTCTTCCCTTCCATCTTTCCCAGCATCAGGGTTTTCTCCAGTGGGTTGGCTCTTTGCATCAGGTGGCCAAAGTATTGGAATTTCAGCTTCAGCATCAGTTCATCCAATGAATATTCAGGGCTGATTTCCTTGAGGATGGACTGGTTGGATCTTCTTGCAGTCCAAGGTACTCTCAAAAGTCCTCTCCAACACCACAGTTCAAAGCATCAATTCTTTGGCACTCAGCCCTTTTTATGGCCCAACCCTCACATCCATACATGACTACTGGAAAAACCATAGCTTTGACTCTATGGGCCTTTGTCAGCAAAGGATACAGCAGGGAGAAAGGGTGCTCCCCTCATGAGAAAGGCATTCAGTGACTCTGAATGAGGGAACATGCGGGCTGGTGGGTCAACACCCATCCAACCGGCCCTCCACCCAAAGAGCAGAGACGTTCAGACTGGCTGACTGTCCTCTGAAATGATACAGGAAGAAGTGACGAAACAGAACTGGAAAATCCTACTTCTTTACCTAATTTTGTCCCTCCAGAAACTGGATGAAGCCATTAAAAGTCTCACAAACTGCGTCTCTTACTCAGCAAAACTTCACCTTCCCAATGCCTTGCTGTGGGGTTTTCATTCCCTTCTGCCACCCCGAATAAACCCAATAAGTCATCAGAGCAAAGCGTCCTATTTAAGTATGGGAGCACAACTGTTTCAACTCGCTACTTTTGATCTATTTTCATAGTACCCTCATTGTGTCATAAGAGCCCACAGAGTGATCCAAGACAAATAAGGATATCACTCAACCATCTTGCATGAAAAAGAAACAGACTTGAAGCTACTTTTTAAAAGTTTATCGTAAGTTCTCTCTCTGTATGCATATTATGATATGTATATATGTGTTTGTCAGTTCAGTTCACTTCAGTCGCTCAATCGTGTACAACTCTTTGCAACACCGTGGACAGGCCTCCCTGTCCATCACTAACTCCCGGAGCTTACTCAAACTCATGTCCACTGAGTCAGTGATTCCATCCAACCATCCTCTGTCATCCCCTTCTCCTCCCACTTTCAATCTTTCCCAGTGTTAGGGTCTTTTCAAATGAGTCAGCTCTTTGCATCAGGTGGCCTAAGTATTGGAGTTTCAGCTTCAACATTAGTCCTTCCAATGAATATTCTGGACTGATTTCCTTTAGGATGGACTGTTTGGATCTCCTTGAAGTCCAAGAGACTTTCAAGAGTCTTCTCCAACACCATAGTTCAAAAGCATCAATTCTTCAGCACTCAGCTTTCTTTATAGAAAGAATATATATACATTAAATATATATGTATGTAATATATGATATATGTTCCTTGGGTCAGGAAGATCCCCTAGAGAAGGGTGTGGCAACCCACTCCAGTATTCTTGCCTGGGAAATCCCAGATACAGAGAAGCCTGTTGGGCCACAGTCCATGGGGTTACAGAGTCAGACATGACTGAAGCAACTGAACAGGTGTATATATATGTAATATACATCTGGTTTCCAGTAGGTGATATATTTCTTGACAGTAGCCTGTATCATCATTTTCTATCCTCAACACCAGATTAAACTGTGACAGATACTTGACACATTTTCTGAACAAATGAATAATTAAAAACATTGTTTTGAAGTATAGTTAATTTACAGTGCTGTGCTAATTTCTCCTCTACAGAAACGTGATTCAGTTAGATACACACACGTGCACACACACACACACACACACACACACACATACACATACATATATACACTTTCTTTTTCACATTCTTTTTCATTATGGTGTGTCACAGGATATTGACTATAGTTCCTGGTGCTTGACAGTAGGACCTTGTTTCTTCATCCTATATATAACAGTTTGCATCTGCTAATCCCAAACTCACAATCCTTCCCTCCGTCTTCCCCCGGCAACCACAACATCTCTTCTCTATGTGAGTCTGCTCTTGGTAGTTAAGTTCATTTGCATCAGTTTTTAGATTCCACATATGTGTGATACCGTGTTTGTCTTTCTCTTTGAAAGTTTATCATCAGTTCTTTCTCTGTATGCATATATATATATGTCATATGTTATATATGTAATATATGATATATGTTCCCTGGGTCAGGAAGATGCCCTAGAGAAGGCTGTGGCATCCCACTTCGGTATTTGTTTTTCTCTTCCTGACTTATTCACTTAGTATGGATATTAGTAATTGCTAAGTATTCAAGGACTCAATTACTATGGAATACTAACTTCTTAATTGATTGCTAACTTAGTAATCTCCAGTTGTATCCATGTCGCTGCAAATGCCATGGTTTACTTCTTTTTCGTGGCTGCATAATATCCCAGTGAATATAGCTGTCACAGCGTCTTCATCCAGCCTTCTGTAGAGGGACACTTAGGGTACTTTTAGGACATTTAGGGACTTTAGGGGACACTTAGGGGACTTCCACGTCTTGGGCATTGTAAATAGTGCTGCAGTGAACACTGGGGTGTTTCTCTCTTTGTGAATGAGACTTTTGTCTGGATATGCACCCAGGAGTTGGATGGCTAGATCATATGGTAACTCAGTTTTTTTCCAACTTCTTAAGGAACCTCCAGACTGTTTTCTGTGGCGGCTGTACCAGTTTACTTTCCTCACCAAGAGTGCACAAGGGTTCGCTTTTCTTCACATTCTTGCCAGTGCTTGTTATCTCTTATCTCTTTGATAAAAGGCTCTCTGATCTCTGTAAGCCTGTGATGAGAGATGTCACCACGGTTCTGACTTGCATTCTCCTGATGACTGGTGATGCTGAACACCTCTTCATGTCTCTCTGGGCTATCTGTATGTCCTTTTTGGAAAAGTGTCTTTTCAGATTGCGCTATGACACTCATTTTTAACTGATTCGTTAGTTCTTCAAACTATGTCACGAGAAGATGGACGTCATCTCATTATTGGTCTAAATGTCTCATCTTGCTGAACAAATGCTAACAGAAACATCTACCAGTGACCAAAGGTTTATCCCTTAATCAAAAGAGTGCATTCCAACACTGAACATTTTAGCTTTTTACTGGATCTTTACTTGGCTGTTTTCCCAAGGTGAGATGCTATTTATATATCCCAGATTCATCTGAAACGACTTTCTCTGCTGTCGCTAAAGAAAAAAGTCCCAAATATCAGCAGAAGAATGGAAATATTAGCATGCTGCAGATACTCAACTGTTTCTTACTTACAAAAAAAAAAATATCAATTTCATGTGGTTCAACCTAGAAATAATTTACTTCCTGAGAACTCGCCTTTTACGTTGTCCTTCCTTTTTAAGAATGGAAATTGTGAGAGATGAATAACGGGTATTTTGGTCTCATTGTCTGAAGTGGTTTGTACTGAATTTAGGTAGTATTGATTCATTGATTTACTCATTCTTTCAAGAGAGATTTATGAATATCCATTGTGTGTCCATGAATGGGCTGTACTGTGTTGGTTCAAAACAAGATACAATGCAGTCTGTGTCCTAAAGAAAATTTTCAGTGTGGCCTGATTCTGGCATGGTCTAGAAAAAGTGATACTCTTGGGAAAATGAGCACCTTTCTAGATATCAGTGCCATCGTCTCAGAGGATTTTAAGAGCCCTAGAAGACACTGCCGCTGCTGTTCTTTTGTAAAGTCATGTCCGACTCTTCATGACCCCATGGACTGTAGCCCGCCAGGCTCGTCTGTCCATGGGATGCTCCAGGGAAGAATTCTGGAGTGGGTTGTCATTTCCTTCTCCAGGGGGTCTCCCTGACTCAGGGATCAAACCCATGCCTCGGGCACTGGCAGGCAAATTCTTTACCACTGAGCCACCAGGGAAGTCTTAGAAGATATTACCCGGTTTCTAAGTTTCAGTTGAGGATTCAAAAATTAGTACAGCACGAAGAAGTCAGGCTGAACAGGAAAAAAAAAAAAAAGAACTTTCTAACAACAGAAGCAATTCTTCTCCAAGAACACTTAAGATGTGCATTTTTCCAGGAGAGGGTTAATTTCAGAGCAGGTCGTTTGTGAGCAGCGGCAGGAGACAATAACATCTCAAGGTTTCTTGGCCAACTTGTGTGATTCTCCGAGGCATCACGGTTTTACTTCCCCATCCCCGTGGGGAAAAATAAAGATATGGAATAAAGCACTTTTACAACTTTGATTAACTTTACACAGAAGGACGAGATCGTGTATCTGGAAGGTGAACTTGGGATTTGGAAAGTGATGAGTATATTTAGGAGCGTCATAAAGAATAATGACCCCGCCACGGAAAATGGTAAAGGGACAACATAATGTCTCCAATTCTTCATTTTCTGGGGGAGAAAAAGGCTTAATAATGATTATGGTAGTTTATAATGGGATTTTAGCGTCTGCCTAACTGTGTTTTGATTTTCCAGGGTTTGTGCTGGGTGCTGTAATTGGTAATTCCTCCTGATTGCAGACTGCACTGCGGCTCCCCTGCCACTCGGTTCACTCTGAGCACCAGCCTCTGCATTCTTTTCGGGCTGATTTGAAGGTAATGAAGCAATCTATATTTAGGTATTTTGCAGAGGTGTTTTTTTTTTTTTTTTTTTTGGCTAAATGTTAAGTGTACCTTTTTTTTTTTTTCCCCTGTAGAAAATGCTGCTAACAGCAAAGGAGTGAAATGAATTTTCAGGAGAAAGTATTTGAAACCTGACCGGATTTTAATCAGTTTCATCTCATCTCCAATCCCCAACTCACTTTAGATGCTGATGAAGGATAAATGGAGAGACGGACTGTATTTGTCAACGTCTATTCAAATGCCATCAACACTTGATGGAGACCACAGTGAACACTTTAGGAGAGATCCCCATTTAGACTGCAGGGAAACAGAAGTTCCTGTACAAACTGGGCTAACTTGGGAGCACAAGTAACCCAACATGTTAAGATGTGGAAATTTATATTAAAAAAAAAAAAAAGATGCGCCCTGTGAGACCCTCACGTGGCGGGTATGAAGGGTCACAGGAAGGCACACTTGGATAAACGGAATCCCCGGTTCTACTTTATGTCCCTGTCTGAGTCCTGTCCTTTTCATTCTCAGCTGACTTCCGTTCATCATTCTCTTGCTTTATTTATTTTGCTTATATACTTTATGTGTCTTTCTAAGCCTCCTGAAAACATATGTGGAGAATAGGAGATAATGTGGAAACAAGTGCAGAAAAGATTTGTGTAAAATGAGAGATAATGAGTGGATGTATGGATGGGTGGATGGTTAGATGGAGAGGAGGGGAGGATGGGTAAATAAATGGATGCATGGATTTGTGAATGGATAAACAGGTGGGTGGAAGGATAAATGGATGGAGTGGATGACTGGATGGAAGATTTTTGAATGGATGGATGGGGACACAGATGGGTCCATAGGTAAGTGGATGAATGGGTGAGTAGGTGAATGGGTGTATGGATGGATGGATGAACAGAAGGATTAGATGGATGGATGGATGGATGAGTGGAAAGATGGATTTATGGCTGGGTGAAGAGATGGATAGATGTGTGGATGGCTGATGTAGACATGGATGGGTCAGTAGGGAAGTGGATGGATGGATGAACAGAGGTTGAGATGGATGGATGGATGGATGAATGAGTGGAAAGATGGATTTATGGGTAGGTGAAGAGATGGATAGATGGATGGATGGATGGATGGATGGATGAATTGAAGTAGAGATGGATGGGTCAGTAGGGAAGTGGATGGATGGATGAACAGAGGTTGAGATGGATGGATGGATGAACAAATAGAAACGTGGATTTGTGGGTGGATGGATAGATTTGGGGTGGATGGGGTAGATGAATGGATGGCAGATTTTTTGAATGATGGATGGGGAGTCAGATGGGTCTATAGGTAAGTGGATGAATGGGTAGATATGTGGATGATGGATGGATGGACAGGATGGGACGGATGGATGGACAGATGTAGGAAAGCGGATGTAGGTGAGTGGGTGTATGAGTGAATAGCTAAGTGGATGGGTAGATGAACAGAAGGGTGGGATGGATGGATGAACAGAAATGCGGATTTGTGGATAGATGGACAGATGTAGAGAGGGATGGGTCAATAAGTAGGTGGATGCATGGTGAGAACAGGAATGGGTGAATGGGTAGACTTGTGGGTAGGCGAAAAGGAGGATGTGATGGATGGATGAACGAAAAGGAAAGACGGATTTTAGGATGGATATAGAGATGAGTAGAGGAATGCACAGATAAACGGAGTGGACAGATGAATGGCTAGAGGGATGGAAAAAACTCGGATGCATATATCGATCGCTACATGGGTAGATGGATTCGCAGGGTGTGGATAAATGGGGAGATGGATTCACAGGGTGTGGATAAGTTGATAGATGGATTCACAGGGTGTGGATAAATGGGTAGCTGGATGACTGCATGGATGAACAAAAAGAAAGCTGAAGGAACACACTTATGTCAGCGACCCTCTTGGGGAAACATCCCTCTCTACCACACAGGGGTCTGTCCCATCCTTTTCTTCCTCCCCATCATTAACAGTGCCAGGGCTTTCGTTTAGCTCTTCATCACCTGTCAAATCAATTCTCCTTCTTCAACTCTCTTTCCTCTGAGAGACTCCTCTTTGGTTCCCCTCCGCTCTTTCAAGAGACGAGGCAGCCCTTTCTTTCTATGCCCAAATCACCCTGAATGTAGCTGCCTCACAGCACACACCATACCATCTTTCTGTGTCCCATGACAAACAGTGAGACCTCCTCGAGACTCTTGTTTCCATCTCGTCTT
The DNA here is from genome assembly GCF_032405125.1 of Capricornis sumatraensis. Lineage (NCBI taxonomy): Eukaryota > Metazoa > Chordata > Mammalia > Artiodactyla > Bovidae > Capricornis > Capricornis sumatraensis. The sequence continues at coordinate 145,661,851 of NC_091092.1, read as the reverse complement.
GGTCTCCCCAAGTGCCGCACGTGGTGTTCTGAGTGTGGCAATAACAGACACTAGCATTTACTAAGTTCCCCCCTGGCCACTCTGTCACAGGTACTTCCTATGTCCTGTGTTATTTCAGCCCCACAACAATCGCGGGGGGTCAGTACTGCTGTGATTCTTTCACAATCAAGAAAGTTCGAAGAGAGAGCTGAAGACTGATCACAAACCTAGGCCCTCGACTCTAGAGCATGCATTCTTTCACGGTCAGTATCGTCCCCAGTGGGTGAAAATTCTTTCTTGGGAGGTGAAAATAATCATACTCATTTTATGCACAGAGTTCCCAGGTACAGAACGGAGAAGCAGGGCCTCTGTGAAAACTTCACAGGGGGGTGAATTAGGAACACGTGTGTGAAAAAGCACCTTAGTGTCCCATCACGAAAAAAGACTGAGAGCTATTCACAGCAGCTAAGACAGACATACACAAGACAACCAGTCCATCCTAAAAGAAATCTGTCCTGAATATTCATCGGAAGGACTGATGCTGAGACGGAAACTCTGATACTTTGGCCACCTGAGGCGAAGAACTGACTCATTGGAAAAGACCCTGATGCTTGGAAAGATCGAAGGAGGGGGGACAAGGGGATGACAAAGGATGAGATGGTTGGATGGATGAGATGGATCACCCACTCGATGGACATGAGTTTGAGTAAGTTCTGGGAGTTGGGGATGGACAGGGAGGCCTGGCGTGCTGCAGTCCATGGGGTTGCAAAGGGTCGGACACAACTGAGTGACTGAACTGAACTGTGACTCAGACAGTAAAGAATCTGCCTGCAATGCGGGAGACCTGGGTTCGATCCCTGGGTTGGGAAGATCCCCTGGAGGAAGAAAAGGCTACCCACTCCAGTATTCTGGCCTGGAAAATTCCATGGACTGTATAGTCCACGGGGTCGCAAAGAGTCGGACGGGACTGAGTGACATTCCTGACGTATCTCCCATCTTTGATCTGTTCTTTTGACGGTGGGCTCCCTGATGACTTGCTTCTAACCAGCAGAGTCCAGCAAAAAAACGATGGGATGCACTTTCATGATTAGGTTACATACGAGAGTGACTTGTGTCTTTCTAGCAGATCCTTTTTCTCTTGCTGGCTTGTGATGACGTGAGCAAGGACAGGGAGATGTCAAGGCAAGACATGCAGGGACAGCTCCGGGTAACAGCCAGCAAGGTCTCTCTGTCTCTGTCTCTGCCTTTCCCTATATCTGTCTCTCTCCCTCCCTCTCCAGTCACATGCAAGGAGCTGAATGCTGCCAACAGTCACAGGAGTTCAGAAGCAAATCCTTCTCCATCCAAGTCTTCACAGGAGACCCCGGTCCTGGCTGACACACTCAGTGCAACCTTGAGAGTCTCAGCTTGGCCACACCTGGAGCCCCGACCCTGATGGGCAAAAAAAGTATATTTTTCAAAGCTGACAGTCGTCTGGCAGATCACTAAGACGAGGAGTTCAAACGCCTTGATCTGAAACCGTGAGACCCAAGATATCGACACACATGAAGAGCAGAGCCTGTGGGTTTGCTCTCGCATCCCTTGAAAACACTTCCATGGATCTGAAGCAGATTTGAAAGTTACATTTGCAGGTGGTTGCATTTGACTAATTGTGTATGGAGATCACAGGGTTTATTGCTTGGAAAGCTGCAGCTGAGTCCTTTAAAACCATCTTCCACAGCACTTGAGTTGTGTTCTGTGTGCTGATCTGTTTACGACTCCATGTTAAATTTCTTTTTTAAAAAAATTGTGTTTATTTATTTTTGGCTGCGTTGGGTCTTCAGTGCTGCGCTCGGGTTTTCTCTAGTTATGGTGAGTTGGGGCTACTCTCGACTGTCCAGAGGCTTCTCATTGCAGTGGCTTCTCATGTTGTTGAGCACGGGCTCCAGGGTGCGTGGGCTTTAGAAGTTGGGGTGCCCAGGCTGAGTTGCTCCGTGGCACGTGGAATCTTCCCGGGCCAGGGACTGAACTTGTGTTCCACTGCATTGACAGTTGAATTCTTAACCACTGAGTCACCGACTCGATGGACATGAGTTTGAGTGAACTCCGGGAGTTGATGATGGACAGGGAGGCCTGGCATGCTGCAATTCACGGGGTGGCAAAGAGTTGGACACAACTGAGTGACTGAACTGAGCCACTGGGAAGTTCTGCACACTTTCTTATTTAACGATGGTCATTTAATCGGCTAACTAGGATGGTTCGGGAGACCAGCAACCTCTGATAGATGCCGCTCAGCCACCTGCCGAGGGATTGATGGATGGAAGGATCAATGACATGCAGGCACACGTGATTATGAAGCAGTTTGTTACGCACATCGAAAGCAGAGCATTTCCTGAGCAGAAAAGCTCAGTTCTGATTCAGAGTGAAATGAGAAGAAGGGGGCAAGGAGGCTCTGATTTTACTGTATCAGGGGCTTTGACCATGTAGACGGTTTCTGCAGGCTCAAGAATTGGGATTTTCCTGGCTTGAATTTCCCCACCACCTTCTAGGCAACTAGCTCCTGACTTTTTTATATACAAAATAAATGTTTTGGTTTTTTTAAAATATTTTTAACCATGCTGCCTGGCATGTGGGAATCTTAGTTCCCCGACCAAGGATGAAACAGGTACCTCCTGAGTCTTAACCACTGGACAAGTAGGGAAGTCCCACTCCTAATCTTTTCTTGGAAAACTCCTACTCGCCTTTCAAAACCCAATTCAAATGTTCCCTTCTATGATGAACCTAGGTGGAGTCATTCTCTCCCCTACCCCTGAAATCTTAATAAAACTATTTTTACCTTGTTCTATATTTTTATAAAGAACAATATAATCGATATATATTTAACATAATCAATATATTTAATGTAATCAAACTCTGATTACAGTGACCACCTAATGACAGGATATATAAAAACAATTAAATGTGAAACATGACACATGATCTGACTGATCAGGAGAGGGTGAGGTTATCCAGTGCTGGTCTAGACTTGGCAGAGGAAGCCAGGCATCACCCACATGCAAGGACTCATGTGGTCACTTTCTTTGAAAGCACCCTAGTCAACCCCCAAGGGGTGAAGGGCGTGGAAGCAGTGTTCTCTCTCCCAGACATGACGGAGCTCACCAGCTAAGGCAAAGCAGTTCAACGTTCACAGTGGCTAATATCAAAGGACGCTGTAGATGCCACGAGCAGGAAGAGCTGTTTCACTTGCGAGACCACCTGGGCACCAAGTCCCAGGGGTCCTCAAAGACGGTATCGGCTCACTGGTGTCAGAGCTCCGCGGTTCATAAAGCACTTTCATCTATTTCTCTCCATGACTCTATCGTGCCTATTCGCTTCGGTCTCTTTGTCTCTGTTAATCCAGAAAAGACCGCCTGTGAGGCAGAATGGCTATTATGGTACCTAATTTAGAGGTGAGACAGTGGATGCTCAGAGGGGCAGGCAGAAGGGCTGTTCACCAAATGTGAGTGATGGAGACTTGATTCTGGAGGGTCAGAGTTCCTACCACACAGACTCTCCCCGGGCTCACCTGTCTCAGATCCAGCTGCCCTTATTGCTAGAGTGTCGGCTCTGTCTTGAGAGCAGAAGGATGAACAGTACACGCTGGATTCAGGACACGCGTGCTGTGCTTGGGTTGAGAAATAGCATGCATCGTTAAGACCTCCAAACTTATGGAGACCTCCAGCGGTCTCCAAGCTTTTGGGCACCAGGGACTTGTGACACAGAAGAAAATTCTCCCGTAGACGGTGTGGTGGAGGGAAGGTTTTGAGATGATTTTTTAAATGCGGGCAGGGGTGCAATTTAGCTCCCTCGAGTACGACGTTCACAGCAGGGTTTGAGCTCCCACAAGAATCGAATGCGATCACTGATCTGATGGAGGCGGAGTTGAGTCGTGAATGAGAACAATGGGGAGCAGCTGTAAATACACATGAAGTTTCTTCTTCTCCGGCTTGCCCACTGCTCCACAGCCGTGATCTCTCCCTTCTGTTACTCAGCAAAGCCACTCCAGGAAGAAGAAGAGACGCGTTAGTCTCTGTTTGATGGTCCTCATTCTCTGTTGCCCTAAATCATTGCTCTGCAGTGTCGCTATGACTTTATCGAAGCACAGCGAGTTCTGGTGGTTTCTGTACCGTGAGTTGAACTTGCTCCTCCAATCTCAAGGCTCGTCCTTGAGAGCGGCGGCCACCGCTGCACCGTCCAAGAAGAAGACCGCCCCATTCAGGAGGAGCTCAGACGTTTCTCTCCCTCCCCACTTGTGTAGCTTTGCACAGAAAGGGTAGCATGCAGGGAGGTGAAAGGGGTTGACCCTCTAGGGGTTCCTTGTAGCTCGTGGACTTATGTGGGGGACAGGAGATTTCCGAAAAGCCCTCTCTCCTGCTTGCACCTCACAAAGGACGTGGCTTGTGTTCCCGTGGCCTGCAGGACCCTCAGAGACCAACAGAGCCCCCTAAGATTCCGTCAGACAAATGGTCTTTCTGTCCACTTTCATTTGCCCGTCTTGACTGTGACGCCCAGGTCCTGGAGAGGTCCATGACTACCGAAAGGGGGAGAAAGACACAGATCTTGGAAGCCACGAGTGACTTGGAGATGCTACATTGTTGAATCGAATGATCGCAGCCTCTTTTTATGTATTTGCTTATCTCTGAGCTCTGCTGGGTCTTCGGCACTGTCTGCGTGCTCTAGTTGTGGGCAGTGGGGGGCTACTCTTGCGTGGGGTGTCTGGACTGCTCATTGCATTGGCTTCTCCTGGTGCAGAACTCAAGCTCTACCAGGGAGGCTCTGCAGTTGCAGTTCCTGGGCTTTGCAGTTGTGGCACATGGCCTCAGTTGCGCCGAGGCATGTGGGATCTTCCTGGATCGGGGATCAAACCTGTGTCTCCTGCACTGGCAGGCGGGTTCTTTACCACTGAGCTGCCAGGGAAACCCTCACAACTTCTTTTTCTCTGACCTCTTCTGACCCCAAATAAATAAATATTTGCCCCAAGCATACTCAAAGTTGGGCTTGCCCAGTGGTTCGGTGGTAAAGAACCCACCTACAATGCCGGAGATGTCAGAGATGTGAGTTTGATCCCTGGGTCGAGAAGATGCCCTGGAGGAGGAAATGGTAACCTGCTCTAGTATTCTCACCTAGACCATCTCATGGATGGAGGAACCTGTCAGGCTACAGTCCACTGAGTTCACATGGAGTCAGACATGTCTAAAGTAACTTAGCATGCATGCTCACACACTCAAAGTTTTCCCTGGGACATGAACTCCCAGGAAAACCCAGTAGGCAACAGAGAGGAAGAAAAGAGACAAGCACGTTTATTGGAGGCTAAATGCTTGATTTACTGGAGGGCTGGCCAGCTGCAGAAGTCAGTGGAGCGGCGTTGATAGCACTTGCTGCACTTTCATCTTGACTGAAGGAAACCCCAGGACGCCCTGGGATGCTGGCCTCTGTAAAGACTGTGACATATGGTCCGTTTGCAGACATATGTCTGAGTTCTGAGCCCTCGGGCAAAACTTTCCCAACTTCTTCTGTTGCTCCTCGTTCAACCTCCAGCACACAGCGGTACACAGGAAAGCTGGTCCCTTTGTCCTGGGCCTCAACTGTCTGTTGTACAAGGTCACAGGTGTAGAGCAGAGTCAGTGTGCTTCCAGCAGAACCATGAGCTCACGCAGGCTTTGATGAGAAAGTGACCCAGGTGTAGAGCAGAGTCAGTGTGCTTCCAGAAGAACCATGAGCTCATGTGCGCTTTGATGAGAAAGAGACCCAGGTGCCCCATGTGGCCCCAGCCCCCAGTTGGCTCCGCGTCGCCCATCAAACCAGAGGAATGAGTCTCCTGGTCTCTTGCCAGGTCAGGGCATTTTTGGCTATCTCTCTTGAGCCCCCAAACCCACCGGGAGCAGAGGCTGCCTGGGAGTCATGAAGACAGCTCACAGAAGAGAGGTCTCCTGAGATGCTGGGGTGGTGTTCTCAGAGTTTATGAACCAAGAGGTCAACTGGGAGAGAAGGCAAAGGTGTGTCTGGAAGCCCTGTAGGTCAACTGGCATCAGAAGAGAAGGCAGTCACTCTGAACTGCCCAAAATGTTCCACGCTCCATGACACCTTCTGCAGAGCAGGATGCCTTTCTGCGTGTGTGCACGCATGCTAAGTCACTTCAGTTATGTCCAACTCTTTGAGACCATGGACTGTAGCACCCCAGGGTCTTCTGTTAATGGGATTCTCTGGGCAAGAATACTGGAGTGAGTTGCCATGCTCTCCTCCAGGGGATCTTCCCAAGCTAGGGATCAAACCCTCATCTCTTATGTCACCTACATTGCCAGGCAATTCTTCACCACTAGGGCCACCTGGGAAGCCTGTCATGCTGCTTCCTGGTCCTAATTAGAGGATGTCATCCCCAAAGGAGCCAATGATATACTTAAAACATCAGTTCAGTTCAGTAGCTCAGTCGTGTCTGACTCTTTGCAACCCCATGGACTGCAGCACGCCAGGCCTCCCTGTCCATCACGAACTCCCAGAGCTTGCTCAAACTCACATCCATTGAGTTGGTGAAGCTATCCAACCATCTCATCCTCTGTTGTCCCCTTCTCCTCCTGCCGTCAATCTTTCCCAGCATCAGGGTCTTTTGCAATGAGTCAGTTCTTCGCATCAGCTGGCCAAAGTATTGGAGTTTCAGCTTCAGCATCACTCCTTCCAATGAATATTCAGGACTGATTTCCTTTAGGATTGATTGGTTTCATCTCCTTGCAGTCCAAGGGACTCTCAAGAGTCTTCTCCAACACCAAAATTCAAAAGCATCAATTCTTCGGCGCTCAGCTTTCTTCATAGTCCAACTCTCATGTCCATACACGACTACTGGCAAAACCATAGCTTTGGCAAGACAGACCTTTGTCGGCAGCATTATTTAAAACACATATAGCCCTAGTGGTCCAGTGGCTAAGACTCCATGCTCCCAATTCAGGGGGCCCAGCTTCAATCCCCGATCAGGGAACTAGATCCCATATCCCACAGCTAAAGATCCTACAACTAACACACAGCACAGACAGCCAAATGAAAACACACACACACACACACACACACACACATCAGCCATCCTAGCCTTGATTTCTCGCTTGATACCGAAAATATCTATGTAGCATCTACCACGAGCGTTAGATGCTGGAGAAGAGACAGCCAACAGCACAGACATGGTTCCTAGCTCAGGGTAAGAAAACGCACATGGGCTGTATACACAATTAGCAGCCTCACCAAAGGAAAACTAGGGGACGGTACAGGGGCGTGTAGAAAGGAAATGTTACCAAGGGCATGGCTTTCAGGAGAAACGGGCCTTCCGTAGGTTGCTCCCCACTGCAAACACATGAACCTTTTAACCGGCTTCCAAGAGATGAGAATACCAGACCACCTAACCTGCCTCTTGAGAAATCTGTATGCAGGTCAGGAAGCAACAGTTAGAACTAGACATGGAACAACAGACTGGTTCCAAATAGGAAAAGGAGTACGTCAACGCTGTATATTGTCACCGTGCTTATTTAACTTATATGCAGAGTACATCATGGGAAACTCTGGACTAGAAGAAACACAAGCTGGAATCAAGATTGCCGGGAGAAATATCAATAACCTCAGATATGCAGATGACACCACCCTTATGGCAGAAAGTGAAGAGGAACTAAAAAGCCTCTTGATGAAAGTGAAAGTGGAGAGTGAAAAAGTTGGCTTAAAGCTCAACATTCAGAAAACGAAGATCATGGCATCTGGTCCCATCACTTCATGGGAAATAGATGGGGAAACAGTAGAAACAGTGTCAGACTTTATTTTTTGGGGCTCCAAAATCACTGCAGATGGTGACTGTAGACATGAAATTAAAAGACGCTTACTCCTTGGAAGAAAAGTGATGACCAACCTAGATAGTATATTAAAAAGCAGAGACATTACTTTGCCGACTAAGGTCCGTCTAGTCAAGGCTATGGTTTTTCCAGTGGTCATGTATGGATGTGAGAGTTGGACCATAAAGAAAGCTGAGTGCCGAAGAATGGATGCTTTTGAACTGTGGTGTTGGAGAAGACTTTTGAGAGTCCCTCGGGCTGCAAGGAGATCCAACCAGTCCATGTTAAGGGAATCAGTCCTGAATAGTCATTGGGAGGACTGATGTTGAAGCTGAAGCTCCAATACTTTGGCCACCTGATGGAAAGAACCGACTCATTAGAAAAGACCCTGATGCTGGGAAAGATTGAAGGCAGGAGGAGAAGGGGACAACAGAGGATATGGTTGATGACATCAGCAACTCGATGGACATGAGTTTGAGTAAACTCCAGGAGATGATGACGGACAGGAGAGCTTGGCATGCTGCAGTCCATGGGGTCACAAAGAGTTGGACCCATTGAGAGACTGAACTGATTGGCTGAGCAGCAGAAGGCAGGCTTTTGCCACAGGCTGGGTTGAAGGCAGTAGGACAAGTGAGCACAGACCCTGACAGGGAGGCCTGGGGACCCCAGGCAGGACAGGGAGCAACACCACTGAGCCACAGACCGGGCCTTCCTGCCCTTCCCGGGGCAGGGTCCTGGCTTGTACACATGTGCAACCCATGCCTTCTGCACAAATCCCCAGCTGGGGACTTGCACAGGCCCTTCTGCTGGCTTCCTTCTTTCCACCGAATGAGAGCTTCTACTTTTCAACCCGGTAAACAAGAGTCTCATGAAGACATCTGTCTCACATCAATGCCTTATCTTTCATGGGGACGCCATAGCAAATCCACCCACAGACAGAATGGATGGGCACAGAGAGCAAGCAGAAAGAAATTAAGAGAACAAAACAGGTCACCGAGAACATGACGGTGAGGCATTGGAAATGATGTTTGAGCTAGAGCTAGAAATACTGACGTGAGGACGTGAGCCTAGAAAGTGGATCACGTCATATCAGAGACCTGTCTGTGTGTCTGTGACGAAAGGGAAAGTGAAGTCGCTCAGTCGTGTCCGACTCTTTGTGAGTCTGGAGCCCACCAGGCTCCTCTGTCCATGGGATTCTGCAGGCAAGAATACTGGATTGGGTTGCCATTTCCTTCTCCAAGGGGGATCTTCTCGATCCAGGGATGGAACCCGGGTCTCCTGCATTTCAGGCAGACGCTTTACCCTCTGAGCCACCGGAGGGAAAGGAAGTAAACAGAAATGTGAGTTTGACAGTAACGGAAAGACAGTAAACGGAGCTGTCAGTGCGAGAGACAGCCCTGCAGTCTCCTCGCAGGCCGTACTATCTACACATTTTCTACAATGTTCTTGTCATTTTTGTGGCCACAAAGCCTTGCTTTCTAGAGCAAGTTACCTCCCCTCTACTACAATTCCCTGAGTGCCAGACCTCTCTTTTTTTTTCCTGCTGGAAAACTCTCTTTTGGCAAGTTCCTTGCTTTATTCCGGTGACACCTCTGCCAGCAGCAGCCGCCTACACCTCTCACAAATCCCTGGATAAAAATCATGTACTATGCTCAGCCTGGCAGCGCTGTTGGCAACCACTCTCATCGGCTCACTTTCCTGTTTTCCCAAAGTGTCTTGCAGTGTGTAGGGAAGCGTTTGATGCCGGCAACAAGGATGCTGCTCGTCATTCTGGGTAAACGGCTACAGGTGGCAACATGAGGTGACAAACCACCATCGTTTTGGGGACTCTGCCTGTTTGGGGTGAAGAGGAGAAGTGGTGCAGGCTTCCCAAGTGGCTCAGCGGTAAAGAACCAGCCTGCCAATGCAAGAGACAAAGAATCGGTCCCTGGGTAGGGAAGATCCCCTGGAGGAGGGCATGGCAACCCACTGCAATATTCTTGCCTGGAGAATCACACGGACAGAGGAGCCTCATGGGCTACAGTCCATGGGGTCCCAAAGAGTCAGACATGACCAAGTGACTGTGCACAGAGATGGGGAGACAGTGGCAGGCCTAAGAGAAACCCTTGTCTTCTCATAACCACTGGAGAAAGGCAAGCCACTTGAATAATAAAGACGATGCTTTCATTCATCTGTATTAATTTTGATCACAGTCTTACAGGTACAAGTACTGCAACCCCTATTTCAAAGACAAGGAAATTGAGCCCAGAAAAAATGTTTGGCTTTCTCTAGAATATGTAGTTGTGTGCATTTTTATTTGTAACTGAAGTCAGAAGAGGGGTGTTATTTCCTACAGATGGTTGAGTTTCCCAGTTGAAAATGGTGACTTTTTTTTTTTTCCCTTATCTAATGATTCTCAGCACTTGGATTTAACAACACCTGTGGCTTAGACAAGTTAAAGAAACTGCTTGCCAATGCAGGAGATGCAGGTTTGATCCCTGGGTCGGGAAGATCCCCTGGAGAAGGGAGTGTCAACCCACTCCAGTATTCTTGCCTGGAGAATCCCATGGACAGAGGAGCCTGGTGGGCTACAGTCCATGGGGCCACCAAGAGTCAGACATGAATGAGCAACTAATACTTTCAGACATGAATGAGCGACTAATACTTATAACTGATAAACCAGTGTCCAGAGCTTTCAGGAAATACAGCCATTCAGCAGCCAAGAAAACACCATTGTCTCTCACATCCCTGGCAACATACCAGAAGAAAACCCTCCATTTCTCAAGTCTTTCTTTGCTGGTTATTTCTAGGGGAATGGCTGTTTCTGGGGCAATCTCTATCTTTTACAAAATTATCTCTAATATCTTTCTGCTACTGTTTTAGAAACTATAAACACTTACTATTGATCTTCTTACTAAAAAACAACATTATACATATGGCTTCAGAAGCCTGACTACATCAGAAAAAAGTACAGGCAGAAATTGAGATACAGAAAACCAAAGGTGGCTGACTGACTTGATTTTTAGTATATTTAAGAAAAATGAATGTATTCATGTGCATAGCTTATCAAAGCCTTTTGTCCTACGTGGTCTCGAATCCATGCCGAAATGTGGCGTTAATTGTAAGACTCACTGGGGAAGGAATAAAGAGAATGGGGTGCATAGTAAAGTGGTTCACAAAAAACCATTTCAATCAGAAATAACCTGATGAGTGAGGAGAGTAAGCCTGCAGAAGGCAGCCTCAGAGAGGACGGAGTGAGTCCGTTTAGTGGCAACTTTTCAACATCAGGACTCCCCAGAGGGAATTAATTGCATCAGGCACTGTGAAAAGACCTTAAATACTAGCCCTATTTTTTTTTCCTCCTTTAGTGTTCATACCAAGGAAAGACTCAGTGAGTTTCAGAGACCCTTCTCGATTAAGAGTAAAAATTTTTTAAAAGTACGACTCGATGGACGGGAGTCTGGGTGAACTCCGGGAGTTGGTGATGGACAGGGAGGCCTGGTGTGCTGAGACTCATGGGGTCGCAAAGAGTCGGACATGACTGAGCGACTGAACTGAACTGAACTGATGAAGAAACGTCTCCGTTACTTAAGCCAGCCTAGGGAGAACAGAGTTTCTGTACATGTCTCAAGTCTCCTCCACACATTAGTTGAAAATCTCTCTGCACACCAACTGTCACCCATTTTCATGAGGACAGAAATGAGCTGAAAATCAGGCGACATGTCCAACAGCCTCTGGAAAATGGTACACTGTACCCTCGTAATGCTGGCTGCTGCTAAAAGGGAAGAGAAAACCCCAATGGGCAGGAAAGAAAGAGATGGCGGGGGGGTGGGGAATGAAGAGAAAATAAATCTCATAGAGATTTTGGTTTACCTTTGTTTTAATACGGACAAGAGTTGATTTCATTCAAAGCCAGTCCTTTGATCTAAGATGTGGATGTCTTCATAATGGGGTTTCGAGAAGTCAGTAAGCTTCTGGCTGATGGATGATGTATTGAAGACAGCTGCACAGATCATGCCTGTGTGGGCGAATGAATGATGCCAACGTGAACACAGACACGTCACCACCATCGATGCTAAAAAAACCAAGCGTGACCTACATGTGAGGAGCATCTTCCAAAGACCTCCCGATAATTACCACTCCCCAGGCCCAAAACAACTGCTCCCTACATTTTAATGCCATAGATTCCCTTTGCCTGTTTCTAAACTCTGCATAAATGGAATCGTACAATATTTATTTCCCTGGATTCTCTGCCTGCTCAGTCGCTCAGTGGTGTCCGACTCTTTGTGACCCCACGGACTGTCATTCACAAGGCTCCTCTGCCCATGGAATTTTCCAGGCAAGAATGCTGGAGTAGGTTGCCATTTCCATCTCCAGAGGATCTTCCCCACCCAGGGATCAAATCCACGCCTCCTGCAGCCATGAAATCAAAGGACACTTGCTTCTCGGCAGAAAAGCTATGACAAAACCTAGACAGCATATTAAAAAGCAGAGACATTACATTGCCAAAAAAGGTGCATATAGTCAAAGCTATGGTTTTTTTTCAGTAGTCATGTATCAATTTGAGAGTTGGACCATAAAGAAAACTGAGCACTGAAGAATTGATGCTTTTGAACTGTGGAGCTGGAGAAGACTCTTGAGAGTCCCTTGGACTGCAAGGAGATGAAACCAGTCCATCCTAAAGGAGATCAGTCCTGAATATTCATTGGAAGGAGTGATGCCAAAGCTGAAACTCCAACACTTTGGCCACTGATGCAAAGAACTGACTCATTGGAAAAAACCCTGATGCTGGGGAAGATTGAAGGTGGGAGAAGGGGACAACAGAGGATGAGATGGTTGGATGGCATCACTGACTCAATGGACATGAGTTTGTGTAGACTCCAGGAATCGGTGATGGACAGGGAGGCCTGGTGTGCTGCAGTCCATGGGGTTGCAAAGGGTCAGATATGACTGAGCAGCTGAACTGACTGACTGACACTTTACCTGCTGAGCCATCAGGGAAGCCCATTTATTATGCCATCTAGCTTATTTCATGTAATATTATAGGATCTATTAATGTTGTTGCATGGAGTGGCTCATTCACTGTGTATTCTCTTACATGAATATACGTCAATGTATTCATTCATTCTCCTGGAGGAAAGCATGTTAACCCACTCCAGGATTCTTGCCTGGAGAATCACAAGGAAAGACGAGCCTGGCGGGCTACAGTCCATGGGGTCACAAAAAGTCAGACACGACTGAGCGACTAAGCACGGTACAGAACATTCATTCATTCTACTGTTGACAGCATTTGGCTTCTTTCCTGGTGTTGGCTTTAATGAACAGTGATACTATGAACATTCTTGGACAAATCTTTTAAAGTGGTTAAGTACACACTGATGTCAAGAATGGGGTCACATTCTATATATCTACGGTCGGTTTTCACAGATACGACCAAACACTTTCCCCAGAGCTTGCACTGATTTGGACTCCTCCCTACCAGTGTTATGAGTGAGTTCTAGTTGCTCTGAATCTTCGCCAGCACTTTCTGACATCAGCCTGTCTATGCTAGCCATTGTGGTGCCTAGGTGGATATCTCTCACTGTAGCTTTAACGGAAGTTATCCTGATGTTGACTGAGCCTGAGTATCATTTTCATGGGTGCATTAGGCATTTGGATGTCCAAAGTGTGAGTTGCTAGTTCAAACCTCTTGTCCACTTTTCAACTGCCTTGTTAGGCTTTATTTATTGATTTTTAGGAATATTTTCTATATTGAGTACACAACATATTTACAACTTCAAAATACTGCGAATATCATCTCCTACTCCACAGCTTGCCTTTTTACTCTTTTGATGGTGTCTTTTGTGATCAGAACACCTTACTGGTTTACCAGTCTTTTCCTTTATCAGCAGAGTCTTGTGTCCCACTAAGACAGCTTTGAAAATTCTGACATTCCTGATGGTTTTCCGATGTATTTGATCTCTTTGCTTGTTTCTCTTTGCTGTCAACAGGCTTGATTGTCTGAAGACAGCTAGGCAGATGTTGCAGCAAGTATAACTTCAATCACATAGTATTTTGATTAAACTACAATGACCCTCAACTCTTTTATTTTTAATTAAATCAGTCTTGCTTTTGCTTTGCATTTAAACTAAACAAATTTAATTCCTTTTTCTCAAGGCTCTGCCCTGTAATAAAATTAAAATCTACACTACAAGTGGAACCAATATCTGTCCTCGTTAATTTGGTACAATCGACTTGTAAAATTCACCTCATTTAAAAATTTTATTAGGAATAAAATAATACTTCAAAGGAACAAAATTTTTACTATGTACCTATTAAGGTAGGAAAAAAAAGGCATCAAAAGGAGAAGTTGGAGAAAAGGAGAGATAATTTTAGGTTACTTCAAAACTGGGCTGATGGCAAAATCCTGCAACACACTGCCATGTGGAAAGGACGGAATCATTCATCCTATAAGAGCCTGAATAATATGAATAAGGGCTATTACAATAGTGAACACAGCAGCAACCCAATAAGCACTGTTCTTTGTTATTGCTGGCAGGCAATTCATGAATTGCTTTCCAACTCCTTGATTACTGCTTAGTAACTCTGCCTGCAAAGGTGAACAAGCCTCCCATAAAGAGTTTGACAGCAGCCCACTTTGTTCACACAAATGAAGTAAGAAAAATATTGTGAAGAATGGCATTACAAACGTTAAAGTAGTTGAATTTATTTTAAGCTGAAGATATGTCTTCTTCATAGGTTTATATCCGGCAAATGTAAAATGAATCATGATTCTACATATTCAGTTTGGGCATCGCTTACACCACGTTCTCTTCAGAGCCTGATTATTTCCATAGGTTTTTGTTGAAATACAAGATGGCCTTTTAATGAAGACAAGATGAAGAGACGCATTATATTCTTTATGTAATAAAAAGGGATAAACCAGGGCAAAGAAACCGTTAATTATTACTTCAAGATTACCGCTACTTTTCAACATCAGTCCTGGGTTCCATCCATGAAACCATTAAGTCTTCCGAAATGTGTTTGTTTTTTTTTTCAGTTGGGCGGCAAAACAATCTTAGATTTTTGAAAATAGTTTTCCCATCAGAAAGAAACTGACCGACTTTCTGTTCTGACAAATAATAAAAATCTGTATTAAGGCTTGAGAAGTGATTTGTGGTGACTCGGAAAATGATACATGTAGAAGTGGGATAAGCGATTTTTCTTCCTTTATGTATATTCAGACCTACCCTTTAAGTGAGAGTTTAATAAGGTTGGTTACTGTTATGTTTATCTGCTCTGTGCTCAGCCACTCAGTTGCATCCAACTCTTTGGAACCCCACAGACTGCAGCCCGCCAAGCTCCTCTGTCCATGGGGTTCTCCAGGCAAGAACACTGGAGTGAGTTGTCATTTCCTCCTCATAGGGATCGTCCAGACTCAGGGATGGAACCCACAAGTCTTGTGGCTCCTGAACTGACAGGCGGATTCTTTACCGCTGAGCCACCTGGGAAGCCCCGTTATGTTTATAGATGTGCTGAACGTGTAGGACTGATGCGTGCTTCCCATGTAAGGCTGCATTTGCACCTGCATGCAAGACTCTTTAGAATCTGACTAAAATGATGACAGAGAAGTGCCGGGGTGTATCTTACCTGTCACACCCGACTCTGGAGAAATTCCTTTGGTATATGTATAGCTTTCAAACAATCATACATATTTAAATCTCAAGGGCTTTTTGCGCATCAACCCGATTTAAAATCTGTTTCAAGGTTGCCGGCAGACAGAGGTGATTTTTCAGGCAGTTGGCTGGAATTTCCCACTTTCACCTGACGGAGAGAATAAAAAAACACTTGGAATACGGGATATCCTGTTTCCAGTGTGTTCTCAATGGATCCCTCAGTTACAAAGTTTTCTCTCTGGAAATTCTGTTTTTTCCAGGTTCTTTTCACTTTGGGGATTGATATAACCCATTGGATTGGAAATAGAGAAAGAAGCATACGTGTTTCGGGAAGGAAGGAATCCGGAAGTAACGCCGTTGTTTAAAAAATGAAGAGCTGGGTGTTATAAATATGAGCCTTAGCCGTATCAAGTAGAATTGACAGCTTCTCCATTCCCAGTTTTCTTCTTGTCTCTTGGCCTTATCAAATAGTTCAACGCAATACATTCTGTTATAATTACAAAAAATATATGATTCTTCTGATTTTATTTGTTTTCCTTACCATTTAAAAACATTTAGTTTATGGCAGCAAAGAGGCAGATGGTGGTTCAGGTCTGGCCCGCTGGGCTTAGGTTATAGATTTTGACCTACAGTGTTTGTTAAAAATCTATTTTTTTTAATTTATTTTTTTTTTAATCTTTTGACCACACTGCCCAGCATTTGGCATCCTAGCTTCCCAGCCAGGGATCGAGCCCACACTCCCTGCATTGGCACGGAGGTCTTTGGGCTGTTGAAAGTCCAATGCTGGGCTTCCACCCCAGGGTTCCCTGTTCCGTGGGGCAAGGGGGTGTTCTGAGAAGTGCCCTTCTAACAAGCTCCGTGGTGGGTTCCACCCCCATCCAAATGGTGGAGGAAGATTAAGAAATCAAACCCGAGTAGCTTGTGAGCCATCTCTTGTTCAAAGGAGTGGTGTTTCTACTGAAACTCCCTGTGTGCTGGTATCACATACAAATGCTTTCCTTTACTCGAGTCAGTTGCCAACATTTGCAAACCGGGACATTTATGGAAAAAATGTGAGCTTCCGACTATGCGGAAAACTGCAGAAAACGGGCAACGAAGGCCGTCGTTTCCCACGTGGTGAGCCCTGCAATGAGGTCAAGATGGCTCCGTGAGTCAGCCTGTAAGTGTCTCCACGGTCTTCACCTGGTCTATCACTCACATCCTTAACTCTTCTGGCCCTGAGACCATTTGTCTTTCCAGTTCCTAGAAGACAGAGGATGAGATGGCTGGATGGCATCACCGACTTGATGGACCTGAGTTTGAGCAAGCTCCAGGAGTTGGTGATGGACAGGGAGGCCTGGCATGCTGCAGTCCATGGGGTCGCAAATGGTCAGACACGACTGAACAACTGAACTGGCTGATTAACCACTTTACCTGCTGAGTGGATGACTCTCACTTATTTCAGAGAAATTAAATTTAAATGACACCTAATTTGTGTTGGCTACTTAGCCATACCCCCCTATAAATAGTATATTACACACAGACACAAAATGTATGTACATATATATATATATATACATGTGTATACATTTATATGTATGTGCATATATATATTGGAGAAGGAAATGGCACCCCACTCCAGTACTCTTGCCTGGAAAATCCCATGGATGGAGGAGCCAGGTAGGCTGCAGTCCACGGGGTCGCGAAGAGTCAGACACGACTGAGCGACTTGACTTTCACTTTTCACTTTCATGCATTGGAGAGGGAAATGGCAACCCACTCCAGTGTTCTTGCCTGGAGAATCCCAGGGACGGGGAATCCTGGTGGGCTGCCGTCTATGGGGTCGCACAGAGTTGGACACGACTGAAGTGACTTAGCAGCAGCAGCAGCATATATATATAGCTAACCCACTCCAGTGTTCTCGCCTGGAGAATCCCAGGGATGGGGGAGCCTGGTGGGCTGCCGTCTATGGGGTCGCACAGAGTCAGACACGACTGAAGCGACTTAGCAGCAGCAGCAGCAGCAATGTATATACAGTGCTGGGTGTAAAGATATACAAAGGGAATGCCACTAATTTATACAGGCGTATATGCCTGTCTCCATTTTTGAGGTACACAAGAGGATTACAAAGGTCAAATAAATCACTTAAGATTACCCAGGCAATGAGTAAGAAAGAGAACTGAATACCAAATCTGCCTGCCCCTAAGCTGTATGGCATCTTTTCTACATACTAAACCTCTCTCTCTTCAAGCACAGAGGGGAGAAAAAAAAAAATTTCCAACAGCAACTGCTCCATACAAATATGAGGTTTGTCTTTCACCTCTTAAGCATATTCACACGAAAAACACAGCAGTAGATTATTTACCAGAAATAAGTATCACATTTTATAAATTCTATATCATTACAGCCTCATGGTTTTTTAAAATGCAGCGAGAACGCGTCTACAAAAACGCCGTGCTTTGCAAGTCTACTGTAATGTATTTTATTCCATGACACGTAATTGCACACCAATCAGTTTCTGATTCTCTGTTCTTCAACAGGCAATATTTGTTTGAAGCATCTCTGATTTGGTGCTGCAGAGAACAAGCTGTGTGTTGAATAGCAGAATCAGGACTGTGTGGACACTCTGCCATGCTATTTTGAATTGCTCCGGGAGACAGGTTCAAAGGGGAAATGTCAGAATCATTTCAGAGATTCATTCGTTTCAGCAGAGCTAGCAAAAAAAATAAAAATAAAAATAAGTTACAGAAACAACTCACGAAAAGACGGAACGATAAACCTACAGGAAAATCATGACCGGGGATGGTTTTAATCCCTATGATATTACGAAACTGTATCTGATATATGCTGCTCTGAAATACACATATAGATTACCAAGCAGTTTAAGTAAGCTGTACTTTATGTGTGGGGCAGGGTGTGTATACATACATATAAATTCATGTATAAGAAGGACGTATTTTGTCGCTGTTCAGTCACTAAGGTTTGCCCTACTCTTTTGTGACCCTATGGACTCTAGCCCACCAGGCTCCTCTGTCCATGGGATTCTGCAGGCCAGAATACTGTACTGGGTTGGCAATTCCTCCTCCAGGGGAATCTTTCCAACCCAGGGATCAAACCCATGTCTCCTGTGTTGGCAGGTTGATTCTTTCCTGCTAAGCCATCTGGGAAGCCCTTTTCTCATATATATGTATAAGTAAAACAAAGAGTGTATTTTTAGATGCACTTATTTATAGCATATGAATTAAGCAATGGTGATATATATATATATCAATGCATATGTAATGCCTTATAGACAATGTATATGTAATATACACATGTATAATGTATATCACCATTGTTTTAATCCATATAATGTTTCAGAGGTACATCAAAAATATTCTCTTTAAGAAAAAACAAAAAATTACCTTTGTAATGTATATATGTAACATATATATAATACAGAGTATAAGTAAGTGAAGTCGCTCAGTCGTGTCCGACTCTTTGCAACCCCGTGGACTGTAGCCTACCAGGCTCCTGCGTCCATGGGATTCTCCAGGCAAGAATACTGGAGGGGGGTTGCCATTTCCTTCTCCAGGGGGTCTTCCCGACCCAGGGATCGAACCCCGGTCTCCCGCATTGGAGGCAGATGCAGGCAGACGCTTTAACCTCTCAGCCACCAGGGAAGCCTCAATATAGAGTATATATCCATAAATGTTGCACATTTTTCATATGTACTCGGTTGGCCAAAAGGTTTGTGTTTTTCTGCTAACATCTTACAGAATAAATGAATTTTGGGGCTGACCCGACATAACAGAGTATAACATACGTTCTTTCATATATGTGCATATATATATATATATTATATATATATATATATATATATATATGTAATGTGTTTAGTCAGTCAGTTGTAGCAGACTCTTTGCGACCCCATGGACCAGCCCACCAGGCTCCTCTGTCCGTGGGATTCTCCAGGCAAGAACACTGGAGGGGGTTGCCATTTCCTCCTCCAGGGGATCTTCCCGACGCAGGGATCGAACCCGGGTCTCCCACATTGCAGGCGGGTTCTTTACCATCAGAGCCACCAGGGAAGTCCATATATAAGTTATACTGCTTTGTACGTTGGAGTCGGAAATGGCATGTTTGGAGTAGGGAATGGCCGTCCACTGCAGTACTCTTGCCTGGGAAATCCCGTGGACAGTTATACATCCTACAAAGAGAATATTTTATATGCAGTTAAGGATATACAGATTAAAATAATTACAATACATATCACATGCCATATGTTGTACATATTACGTCTGCATGGATAGATATACCACAATTGTTTTAATGTTCATGCGATCAAAAGTGAAGTGAAGTCGCTCAGTCGTGTCCAAGTCTTTGCAACCCCATGGACTGTAGCCTACCAGGCTCCTCAGTCCATGGAATTTTCCAGGCAAGAGTACTGGAGTGGGTTGCCATTCAGTGCCTCTAAAACATGCTCTTTGTAATTTATATATATAAATATATAGAGCAGAGTACAACTGTTGTGTATGAACACACGTACACAAGGCATGTGGCGTATCTCTGTTGTAATCTGCGTGTGTATTACAACACAGCATATGTTAGGGCCACTTGGACAACTTCACAGGGATTAAGATGAGTGCTGATCATGGTGATTTTTCTATACATACTACACACACACCTGCAGATGTGTGTGGGCGCATAAAAAATTCCTAACAGGATTCATGGGCTTCCCAGGTAGCACAAGTGGTAAAGAACCCGCCTGCCCATGCAGCAGATGTGGGTTTGATCCCTGGGGTTGGAAAGATCCCCTGGAGCAGGGCGTGGCCACCCACTTCAGCATTCTGGCCCGGAGAATCCCTGGCAAGGGTCTGGCAGGCTACAGTTCATGGGCTCGCAAAGAGTTGGACACAACTGAAAAGTCTTAGCACACACCCACCTCAGGCTTCATGCGGATTATGAAAACCACCATCCTGGAAATTACTCTGTATTCAGAGACACTCAATAAATCATCAAGGGCTGTATTTTCTCCTTTAGGGATCCTTCTGTGTATGTGTGTGTGTGTGTGTGTGTGTGTGTGTGTGTCTGTGTGTGTGTGTGTCTGTGTCTGTGTGTGTCTGTGTGTGTGTGTGTCTGTGTGTGTGTGTGTGTCTGTGTGTCTGTGTGTGTGTGTGTGATAGAGAAAAGACCCTCCAAGAAAGAGAACACCCTCTAGTCTAGGTCTCTGTGACCCCAAGAGCTGACTTCAGTGCAGCAGCAGAGAAAACTTGCCTGCCCCCAAATTTCACAGTACCCAGCAGCTTCCGGTGCCGGAGCTCTGCAAAAACCTAGTAAATGAATGGTGACGTTGCCCCCAGAAGGGGTACCTACAGCTCACATACCCACCATGTGCAACAGAAACATCACAGCTTGCCCTGAAACCCCATCACCTCCCAACTGTGTCCTCTTGATGAGAAACCAAAGGAGAAACTCATTCATGTCAGTATTTTTAAAGAGAAGATCATCACTGGAAGGAAATCACAGATCTGAACTGAGACGTAGTCCAGGGGGATCCATGTGTTTATCTACCATGGACATTTAAATTTGTGGCTTTCCTGGTGGCTCAGATGGTAAAGAATCTGCCTGCCATGTGGGAGACCGGGGTTCGATCGCTGGGTCAGGAAGATCCCCTGGAGGAGGGCATGGCAACCCACTCCGTATTCTTGCCTGGAGAACCCTATGGACAGAGGAGCCTGGCAGGCTACAGTCCATGGTGTCGATTGAGCGACTAATATGTCATGTTTCATTCCATTTCGCTGCCTTCAAGGAGACAGCATACTTAGACCCCATAATGGGGGCTCGGTTTCTTTCTGGACTTGATAGATCAAAAGGCACAGGGTTTTTTTTTTGTTTTCCCCCCAAGAATCCTGGCATCTTGTACTCTTCACAAGACTCCGGACTGTCATGTTGGTCTGTGAAAGAACAGGCAAATGCCTTGTGGATGTTTGGAAGGAGGGACATGTGGTTGGGAATGCTAACCCTTAGAATGAAGGGAATAGCCATATTTCAGATTCCACATGAAAGCAATATCATATGGCAGCTTTGTCTCTTTCTGACTTCCTTGACTTCAGTTCAGTTCAGTCGCTCAGTTGTGTCCGACTCTTTGCGAACCCGTGAATCGTAGCATGCCAGGCCTCCCTGTCCATCACCGACTCCCAAACCCATGTCCGACAAGTCAGTGATGCCATCCAACCATCTCATCCTCTGTCGTCCCCTTCTGCGCCTGCCCTCAATCTTTCCAAGCTTCAGAGTCTTTTCAAATGAGTCAGTTCTTTGCATCAGGTGGCCAAAGTATTGGAGTTTCAGCTTCAACATCAGTCCTCCCAATGACTATTCAGGACTGATTCCCTTAACATGGACTGGTTGGATCTCCTTGCAGCCCGAGGGACTCTCAAAAGTCTTCTCCAACACCACAGTTCAAAAGCATCCATTCTTCAGTGCTCAGCTTTCTTCACAGTCCAATTCTCACATCCATACATGACCACTGGAAAAACCATAGCCTTGACTAGACGGACCTTTGTTGGCAAAGTCATGTCTCTGCTTTTGAATATGCTATCTAGGTTGGTCATAACTCTCCTTCCAAGGAGTAAGCGTCTTTTAATTTCATGGCTGCAGTCACCATCTGCAGTGATTTTGGAGCCCCCAAGATAAATTCAGCCACTGTTTCTCCATCTATTCCCCATGAAGTGATGGGACCGGATGCCATGATCTTAGTTTTCTGAATGTTGAGCTTTAAGCCAACTTTTTCACTCTCCTCCTTCACTTTCATCAAGAGGCCTTTTAGTTCCTCTTCACTTTCTGCCATAAGGGTGATGTCATCTGCATATCTGAGGCCCTTGACTTAGGTTAATGATTTGATTCAATATTAAAAAAAAAAAAACACAATCTGCTGTATAGGGCGCTCAACACTTTGTCATGACCTATATGGGAAAGCAATCTTGAAAAAGAGTGAGTGTATGTATTTGTATAAACTGATTCACTTGGCCACACATCTGAAACTACCATAGAACTATAAATCAATGACACTCCCACTCAAAACAAAATTTTTAAAAAAGGAATAACGGGAAGACAGTGGAGATGTCACACACTTCCTTTCTCTAGCCTGCTTCAGTTAAGATCACCCTGCAAAGAGCTTCCATGGTTTAATGCACTTTCTCTTTTATCTGATCTTGAAGGCATTTCTGGTGCACGTATGTGTGGAAAGCATAAATTCTCTCTTTCGTTTCCAAGGCAGTAGATGTGCTTCAGGTGCCCAGATAAATTACTGTCAATGGATTCTTCATCAGGCGAGAATTGTCAAAGTGACCGCCCAGAACTGGCAAAAGCAAAGACGCTCAGATAGGCCGTCCTCAAATTCACCATGTCTAAGTAATGTATAATTAGGCTATATTTTCCCAAAGACTCTGAACGCTCAGATAGGCCGTCATCACATTCACCATGTCCAAGTAATGTATAATTAGGCTATATTTTCCCAGGACAAAAGCAATGGGTTCTGAAAAGGAAATTTTGAACTTTTGCTTTAAACACATAAATACTGAAAATGACTGTTTTCATTTAAACCTTGGTGAGGTTTTAATGACAGACATTTTTGTGCCCTACAAGCCCAAAGACCTTCAGGGAAAATGCTATTTTTTTTTTTCCTCTGCATGCTTTTTAACCGTTCTTGACAATTTGCACTTTGCTTGCAAATCTACCCTCAAGAATTCCACCAGCTCACTCCATCTAAGTGTTGATGGTTTGGATACGTCTTACAAGAAACTGAGCAAAAGGCTCGATTCAGCATGCAAATCATCACCTTGCTTACTTGACCCTGAGATGCAAAGAATAAAGCCCACGGTTCAACTGAATTTGTTGCTGCTGTTCAGCCACTCAGTGGTGTCTGACTCTTTGTGACCCCACAGACTGCAAGGCTTCCCTGTCCTTCACCATCTTCCAGAGTTTACTCAAACTCATGTCCATTGAGTCAGCGATGCCATCCAACCATCTCATCCTCTGTCGTCCCCTTCTCCTCCTGCCTTCAATCTCCCCCAGCATCAGGGTCTTTTCCAGTGAGTTAGTTCATCCCATCAGGTGGCCAAAGGATTGGAGTTTCAGCTTCGGCATCAGTCCTTCCAATGAATATTCAGGATTGATTTCCTTCAAGATTGACTGGTTTGATATCCTTGTTGTTCAAGGGACTCTCAAGAGTCTTGAATTGATCACATTTAAATGGCTCAGATCGTAAAGACTCTGCCTGCAATGTGGGAAACCCTGGTTCGATTGCTGGGTCGGGAAGGTCCCCTGGAGAAGGGAATGGCAATGCACTCCAGTAATCTTGTGTGGAGAATGACAGCAAGGAAGTCCGTAGGCTTCCTAAGATTCCCAAGGGTTCCCATTTCGGCTTCCCTCATGGCCCAGCTGGTAAAGAATCTGCCTGCAATGAGAGAGACCTGGGTTTGATCCCTGGGTTGGGAAGCTCCCCTGAGGAAGGGAATGGCAACCCACTCTCGTATTCTTGTCTGGAGAATCCCATGGACAGAGGAGCCTGGTGGGTTGCAGTCCATGGGTCGCAAAGAGTTGGACACGACTGAGCAACTGACACATACACACACCCCAAAAAAGGCCGAGTGCCTGGGGAAGTGATAACGCATTTAAACACTTGCTGTGCCCTTCAACACCCAGGAAATATCCTCACGGTCAGCACCGTGTGCAGGCAAGGGAGGAATTCAGTCTGTGAAGACAGTGTGTTCTGGGCTGCTCAAGCTCTCCTGTTCTTTGAGTCCCTGGAGATGTCACTACGAGGAGCATTTGGGTTCAGCAGCTTTTGGGCAGAACCTGAGAGCACGTCCAAAGCTCTCTCTTCAGGGATGCTAGAACCTTGTTCATCTTTGGACCATACTTTCTGTGGCTAGACTGTCCTGAATAGACTTCAACCTTGGAGCGTGGTATTCATTCATGCTGCTGCTGAGCTGCTTGGTCGTGTCTGACACTTTTCCACCCCCTGGACGGTAGCCCGCCAGGCTCCTCTGTCCATGGGATTCTCCAGGCAAGAATACTGGAGTGGGTTGCCATGCCCTCCTCCAGGAGATCTTCCTGACTCCAGGATTGAATCCGGGCTTCCGGCATTGCAGGTGGATTCTTTACCAACTGAGCCACCAGGGAAGGCCCCATGGAGTGTGGCGGGATGTCCGAACAGACTGACGTTCAAACGCAAAGATGCCTAAGGGCTTTCCTCTTAACCCAGCATCAGGTGTCAATAATATGAGTCAAGGTGGTTCTGAACCTTGGGAAAACAGTTTCATACCCAATGCCCTTTTCAAGCTCAAATTGTCTTTGTGAACTCAGTAAAGACAAACGTTATTTCCACCTCTTATTTTCTTTTTTTAAAAAACATTTATTTATGTGGTTTGTGCCATGTCTTACTTGTGGCCTGCAGAATCCTTGATCTCTGTGGCGAGGTCTTTACTTACAGCATGGGAAGTCCAAGGTGCAGCGTGTGGGATCCAGTTTCCTGACCAAGGATGCAATGCAGGCCCGCTGCCCTGGGAACATTCAAGGAACAGGAGATTATAAGGCACTGGACCACCAGGGAAGTCCCTACTTATTGAAAAAAAAAAAAAAGCCCACTAAAGAAAAGTTAAGTATTGATGGATACAGAGAAAGCAGACAAGAGATTAATGTCTCCTGCACACCTATCGTTGACTTTGGGACTTTTTTCCTTACATCATTTTTTATTCCCCGAAGCACAGGCAGGTTGGCTTTCCAAGTGGTGCTAGAACACGCCCACCAATGCGGAACACGTAAAAGAGGTGGGTTCGATCCCTGGGTGGGGAAGATCCCCTGGAGGAGGGCATGGCAACCCACTCCAGTATTCTTGCCTGGAAAATCCCCATGGACAGAGGAGCCTGGCAGGCTTCAGCCCATGGGGTCGCAAAGAGTCAGACACTACTCAAGTGACTTAGCTGGCAGGCAAGCACAGTCAGGTAGCTAAGTGGTGAGGAATCCCCTGCCAATGAAGGAGACATGGGTTCAGTCACTGGGTCTGGAAGATCCTCTGGAGGAGGGCATGGCAACCCACTCTGGTATTCTTGCCTGGAGCATCCCATGGACAGAGGAGCCTGGCGGGGCTACAGTCCATGGAATTCCAAAAAGTCAGGCATGACTTAGCAACTAAACAACACCCACAAGGAAACACAATCACGATTTTCCTCCATGTATATAAACACATGTGATGGGCCCCGATGCAGTTGACTTCCTTATTCACTCAAAACCAAGAAGAGGGCTTTAGCCAGAAATTTCCCTTAGGGAGGGGGAAAAAAAAAAAGTTCTTACAACAAAGAGGGATGATGACATTTGTCTCAGGACATGAGCAAGTCGTGCACACCACAAAGACGCGTGGGAACTGTGTCGACAACAGTGCGCTACATATCTTGAGTACGAAGCTGATATTCCTCTCATGTGACCTGGGACGCCACTGCTAGATGGTTGGACAAAGAAGTGGAACATACATCTGATTGCATAAGCGTTGTCATCTTCTCCAGAGCGCCTAGCACTCCTTTCTTCTGCATCAAATGGGGCAGAGCTATTTTCAACCTCAGGGCCGAGAAGTGGGTCAAGACAGCGGAGTTGGCAAGGCAGAAAAGGCTGGGATAACGAGCCGCTGTGCCCTGGTGACTTGCATAATCTGCTCGCAGGAGCCACAGAGTGAAGGCTGAGCTGAGAAAGTAGGTTTCCAGGAATCGGGGTTTTAAAACAGAACGGGCACTCACAGCTTCTTCTTAGAGCTACACGCTGTTTCTCAAGGGCATGGCTGAGCGATTCTGCGGTTCCTTTGGTCCACGCTTTGATAGAATATATATATAAAATGTGTCACGCGCTCCTTCTCCTTCTGAGTATCTCTGTGTTCCTCTCTCTTTGGGAGAAGGGGAAACTGTGGCCCAGGAACAGTGAAAGATGAGAAGCTGATAAGCGTTCATGTCACCATGGCTTTCCCAGATAGCTCAGCTGGTAAAGAATCTGCCTGCAATGCAGGAGACCCCAGTTTGACTCCTGGGTTGGGAGACCCACTGAAGAAGGGATAGGCTACCCACTCCAGTGTTCTTGGGCTTCCCGTGTGGCTCAGCGGGTAAAGAGTCCACCTGCAATGCGGGAGACCTGGGTTCAATCCCTGGGTTGGGAAGATCCCCTGGAGAAGGGAAAGGCTACCCACTCCCGGATTCTGGCCAGGAGAATTCCATGGATTGTGCAGTCCTTGGGGTTGCAAAGAGTTGGACACGACTGAGCGATTCTTGCCACCGCGTCCCTGAAGCCCGAGGAAGCAAAACTTTCTTAACTCTAAAAATTTAAAATAACATGGAAAACTGATGTACCAAAGACACACTGCACCAGAAGACAGCAAACAAGACTTACTTTTCAAGTTCTTTGACCTGATCGCTATCAGGTTAAGTTCTCAGTTCTGCAGACACTCGTGATGGAAATAAGTCTCGCTATATCCAGTGAGAGTCAGGATCCAAGCATCCACATAGTGATTTTGCATCTGTAAGCATGTAACTATTTTGTGGGAGCTTTTGAATTCACAGATAGATGGATAGATGGATATGTAAATACACAGACAGACGATAAAGTAGATGAGTGGATGGATAGATAAATAGATAGGATGGATGGACAGACAGACGGATGAATGGATGGATGGATGGATAGAGAGATATATGGATGGATGTGTAGATGGATGAACAGATGGATGGATGAATGGGCAGACAGACAGATCATACTATATGCACCCCCAAACATGCCGCTTTGGCATAAGGATAATTTTGAGATGAAACAGACAAGCATCAGAAGCAAGAAGTCTCTGCCTGACCCCTTTCTGCCTGAGAGCAGGACATGAAAGTGAAAGTGTAATCGCTCCGTCGTGGCCGACTCTTTGTGGCCCCATGGACTGTAGCCTACCAGGCTCCCCTGTCCATGGGATTTTCCAGGCAATAGTACTGGAGTGGATTGCTATTTCCTTCTCCAGGGGATCTTCCCGACCCAGGGATTGAACCCGGGTCTCCAGCATTGTAGACAGACGCTTTACCATCTGAGCCACCAAGACAGCAGGCTGTAAATTTCCCTTTGAGAAGGTGACATAAATTCCCATCTGTAATGGCGTTCTCCTCTCCCATACCAGAAGAGGCGAATGACTCTTAGCTTGCATAACAAGCTTCCTAAAGAACCCTTCACACCACTCACTAGCACTGGCCGCTAAGAACCACCTTTCCAAGCTCTCTGCCTATTCACCAGTCTAGTCCTGCATGCCTGCCTGGGCACTCAGTCGTATCCGACTCTTTGCGACCTTGTAGACTGCAGCCCCCCAGGCTCCTCTGTCCATGGGATTCTCCAGGCAAGAATACTGGCGTGACTTGCCATATTCTTCTCCAGGGGAATCTTCCTGACGCAGTGATGGAACCCGCGTCTCTTGTGTCTCCTGCATTGAAGCTGAGCCACTAATTCATCACCTTCCACTAAGGTGGTGTATAAATCATACCCCAGCCCCCCGTGTAATTGCATCTTCAGGTTCTCACTTCTTTCTGTGACGCCCTCATGCACATGAAAACGTTAGCATCAGTGAAGAAACCTGTCTCCTGTTAATCCATCTTTTGTCAGTTTAATTCACAAGCCTCTATAAACAGATTGTAAGACAGTGGAGGGGAAACGTGTTTTCCCTCTCGCACGGTTGGGAAAGGGGGAGGGGGAGGGGGCACAGAAAAAGAGAAACCCATTTAGATGGATGTATGGCAGAGAGGAACAGACAGATATAGACAGATGAGTGATAAACAGAAACACGCCAAGTTCTGTTTTCTGCAAAGGGTTATGCTAAGGACTAAATAAGAGGATGCATGTATATCAACATCCGTTATGACCTACTGCACACAATTTATTATGATTTTTCATATTATATATATTTTTAATTCTCAATAAAGATCTCCACTTATGAAAATTTTTTATTCTTAGGCAAAAATGTTTTGAGTAAGTAATGATTAAACCACTGGGAAGTAAAGGCATTTTCCTACTGTTTTTAATACTCAACTAGAAGTGGTACTGGAGGAGAAACTCTGAATTCCTGTTAACTGTTATAAGTGAAGGCTGTCTTTTGGGCTTTTAACCCCAAAGTCTGCTTCCTACATAGTTTAGATTCCAGGGCCTCTCATTTCTAAGAATAGACTCCGTTCAGTTGGCTTAGCATCTCCAAGAATCTGCCTTCCAAGAACAAGACCAAGAACTAACTTTATCTGAAATGACTGCCATCTGAAAGAAACTCAACAGAGACACATCTCTGGACCAGCCATTAAAACTATCTGGCCCTATCTGTATGTACCATGAATTCAGATTCCACATAAGTGTGTGAATACACATTATTTGTTTCTCTCTTTCTGACTTACTCCACCCTTTTCGACACCCACATCTCTGTGAGTAACCCAATTTCATTCTTTATTTGTGGCTCAGTAATATTCCATTATATGTATGTACATTCTAAAGGAGATCAGTCCTGACTATTCACTGGCGGGACTGATGCTGAAGCTGAAGCTCTAATCCTTTGGCCACCTGATGCAAAGAGCTGACTCACTGGAGAAGACCCTGATGCTGGGAAAGGTTGAGGGCAGGTGGAGAAGGGGACGATAGAGGATGAGATGGGTGGCATCACCGACTCGATGGACATGAGTTTGGGTGAACTCCGGGAGTTGGTGGTGGACAGGGAGGCCTGGCGTGCTGCAGCCGATGGGGTCGCAAAGAGTCGGACACGACTGAGCGAGTGAACTGAACTGGACGTGTTCTTTGTGTGTTCATCTGTTGATGGACATTGAGGTTGGTTCCAAGTCCTGGCTGTTAGAGACAGCACTGCAATGAACGTGCGGACACAGTGGGAGAATGGCAGGGTGGGATGAACTGAGAAAGCCTCACTGCCATATGTACAGGACCGTGTCTAAAACAGACGGCGAGTGGGCAGCTGCTCTACAACACAGAGCTCAGCGGGGGCTCTGTGATGACCCAGAGGGGTGGATCGGAGGTGGGAGGCAGACTCAAGAGGGAGGCGATATATGTATTTGTACCGCCTATCTACTTCATTGTACAGCAGAGACCAACACCACATTGCAAAGCAATGATCCTTAAATTAAAAAATTACAATTAATTAAAAAAAAAAAAGGCCCTAGTTCTCTTTCGGGGCCACCATGAACTAACAATCACTTTCAGAAAACCTCTCTACATTCTTGGATCTCCAGACTTCCCTACACCCCAGTTTGTTACACGACCACTAACCCCAAATGCTGCTGCTGCCAAGTCACTTCAGTCATGTGCAACTTTGTGCAACCCCATAGACAGCAGCCCACCAGGCTCCCACGTCCCGGGGATTCTCCATGCAAGAACACTGGAGTGGGTTGCCGTTTCCTTCTCCAATCAACGCGCGAAAGTGAAAAGGGAAAGTGAAGTCGCTCAGTCGTGTCCGACTCTGTGCGACCCCATGGACTGCAGCCCACCAGGCTCCTCTGTCCATGGGATTTTCCAGGCAAGAGTACTGGAGTGGGGTGCCAGCGCCTTCTCCGACCCACAAATGAGACATTTTGAATCTAACAAGTTATGTGTTTGTTTTTTTTTTTCCTAGAAGAAAGAGCCCAGCAGAGTCAGCCTGGGGGCAAATGGCGGCAACCTCTATTCCATCCTAGAGCGCCATGTCTGATCATCTCACAACCCTTGCTCCAAGGATGATAGATGCACGTGGGGCCAGTGAGTCACAGAAAGAGATTCGCAGGATGGAATGCCATCAGCACGTAGATTGGGAAGCTCTGGTTGCCACTGGCAACTGCCTGAGGCTGAGATGAAATAGACTCTGCAAAAGAAGCCGATAGCCTGCTGTTCCCTGGACTCAGAGGAGACAGTGATCCTGCTTGTTTAAACAAGGTTGCCTCGGTATGCTTGCCCTTGGCAGCTTGCAGCTTCCACATGGATGTTTACTATTAAAGAGTCTTCACTTCCTGAGCTGATGCTTACTGAGCGCATACTGTACGCCTGGACCTTAACGAGGGGAAGATGCCCACGGGCAAAGTCACTCCTACACACTTACTGTGTTACTCATGCCAAGCTGGCTTGTGGGGAGGAAAGCGGTTCTTTATCAGAGCTGCTCCTTGGGACTTTCCTGGTGGTCCAGTGATTAAGGATCCACCTCTCAAAGTAGCAGACATAGGTTCCATCCCTGGTCCAGGAAGATCCCACAGGCCAGAGAGCAGCTAAGCCTGGGAGCCACAACTACTAAGCCCGCAGGCTCCAGAGACCATGCTCTGCGACAAGAGAAGCCAATGGCAAACCTGCACGCCCCAATCCAGAGAGAAGCCCCTGCTTGCCAGAACTGGACAAAGGCCGTGTGCAGCCAAATATTTTTCTCCTTAATTTAGCTGAAAATGTATGTGTTATATTATGGCCCAAAGAGTTAATCTTCAGTTATCCAAGCTGGTCTTCTACGCATCTTTTTTTTTTTTTTTCAAAGAATTTCCACTGCTACATTCTTTCTTTCTTTCATTTCAGGATGGACTCAGAAAGAATAAGGGCTAATGGATCAATATGTATAAATATCTGTGCTGAATTCTCAGTGAAATGTTATAATAATCACGGGATGATCCCATCTTTTTTAACACATGTATTGCAGATACAAAGATGAATGTGTTATGTGTATGCTACCTGTTATGTGTATGCTACCTGTGTGCTCAGCCATGTCTGACTCTTTGTAGCCCTCCAGGCTCTTCTGTCCATGGGATTCTCTAGGCAAGAACACTGGAGTGGGTTCGCATGCCCTCCTCCAGGGGAGGGATCAAACCCAGGTCTCCCTCATTGCAGGTGGATTCTTTACCATCTGAGCCTCCAGGGAATCCCATGAATACTCGAGTGGCCATCTGAGCCTCCAGGGAATCCCATGAATACTCGAGTGGCCATCTGAGCCTCCAGGGAATCCCATGAATACTCGAGTGGCCATCTGAGCCTCCAGGGAATCCCATGAATACTTGAGTGGGTAGCGTATCCCTTCTCCAAAGGGTTGTGTGTGTGTGTGCATACATATACAGCTGTATGCTTTTCCATTTGCTCTTATCTTCAGAGTAACAGTTTCCAGAGTAATCTGCTAATTAAATCTGGGGGCTTTAAACAAAACTGTATTACTTGAACTTTATTTTTTTTTCCCGCAGAAGCGTATTTAACATGTGAAATAGCGGCCCCAAATTCTTAGGTCATATCTAAAAAATACTTAAAGTGTATTCAGAGAATACAATTAGTTTTTATTGGACACAATTAACCAGATACAAAACACAATTAGCCAGATAAATATCATGCCAAATTAATGGAACCCACTGAGATTTCATTTTTCCTGCTTCTTAAGAGAAGTACTCCATAATACCAAAAATAAGCTATGGTAACATAATTCTCTCTCCTACTGTGTATATATATATTTTTTTTTACCTCGCCATTTTCTGAGGTATCCTTTAAAGCCAACCACATATCAAAAATCTTCAGCGGAGAAGCAAAGACTCATTAAAACCATGTTGATTTGCTAGCTCTGATCGTGATGCCTTCAAATCTACAGACTTTCCGAGTTCCATATAGTTATTACAGTTGAGTGGAAAGAGGTGTGCCGTTTTATAGATAAATACAACTTTTATCACTGATTTATGCTGAGAACATTTCTGGAGCAACCATACCAGAATGAAGCAAATTCCATAGTCAATTGACTTTCGGTCAAGAAGTGGAAACTGTTTTTCTCATTGGTTTCCCGCCCCCGTTCCCTCTTAAGAACTATTTTATAAAACTGATCCTTTATATATCAGACAGGAAGTTTCTATGAATACTTAACAAGCAGTCACATTTACAAACGCATTCTTCGTTCTGTTTGGGTTCACAGATTTCCTTTAGTTTCCCCTAGCATTCATCCTTCTCTTGGTGGATGCTGAGAAATTAAATGGTTTGTTTTTTTTTTCTTTTACCTTTTCCACAATCAGAATTCAGAAGACCTCTGTTTATAGTCTTTGTTTAGCCAGAGATTCTCGACCTAGAGGGCATCAGAGTCTTAAGGGAGTTTTTAAAGTGATGACCTGGATCACGCACACCATGTCTGAAAAGCTACCAGTGATGCTCTGTATGGTGGGGTCTTTTTTGAGTTGACTTTTCCCCTTTCAATATTGAAGACATTATGCCGGGAAATTCACTACGTGGTCTCTGCCTGCTTTTTCGCATAGCAAGGACAAACTTCAGGGCTCTCATTTCTAACCGCGAAGAGGCAAGCTCTCTTGTTTAGCCCTCCAATAATTCCGTTTTTTGCTTCAATTTCCCCCCGGGTACTCCATTAAGCAATGCGTACTGAACTACTGCAAAATTATTGATAATTACAACATGGGGACCTGCAGATATTCCCGCTGGACCTTTAACAAAGGGGGAAATGACTTGACCTTGTAGAGAGAGGTCCACTCTAACCTACATTATGCCCACACATATACATGTGATGGTCTTTCAAACCACAACAACTGAGTTATAATATTCTGAAGGTAAAAATGGACGGCTTTTGGCTTTTTCTGTGCTGTCCTTAGATCCCATTAAATAAACTTTTGCCCCTGCAAAGGAAACGTATTCCTATAGATATTACCACTTGTGAGGTTGGCAAAAAAATGTGTTCGAGTTTTTCGAAAAAATATTGTCGAAAAACCCAAATGAACTTTTTGGCCAACCCAATACAAACCATTTGTCAGATATTTGTAACTCCGTGTATCTGTGCGTGCCAAATTGTTTCTTTTGTGTCTGACTCTTTGCAACCAGATGGACTGTAGCCCACCAGGCTCCTGTGACCTTGGGATTCTCCAGGGAAGAGTACTGGAGTGGGTGGTCATGTCCTGCTCCAGGGGATCCCCCCAACCCAGGGATCGAACACACATCTCTTGTATTTCCTGCATTGGCAGGTGGGATCTTAACCACTAGCACCACCTGGGAAGTCCTCTATCTCCAAACACACTGGTTAGATAGGATGTGTGTTTTTCTCATCCCATTACGTTAAATGTTGGAGGAATAAAATATTGCCATTTAGAATAAACCCATAAAATCGTTCCAGATGAGTTAAGGACTCAATAATATGTGGTTTATCCATACGATGGGATCTTACTCGGCCTTAAAAAGTAATGAAACTGTAACTCATTCCACACCTGGGCTGAATCTTGAGGACACTGTAGGGAAGGAGAACGAATTTCGCCTCTATATGTCTGAATTCTTGGCTGAGATCCCCGTAATAAGAGACAGATGAACAAGAGAAAAATAAGCAAGTTTATTAACATGGGTGCCTCCTGCATATACATGGGAGAAACCAAGGAAAAATGAGTAACTCCAAGAGGTGACTTAGAACTGTGGCTCTCAAAGGTCTTCAGCAAAGAATAAAAGCTTAAGAAGAAATAGTGGGACACAGGAGACTAGCTTTAGGCATCCAAGGTCAAACTGTGGGAAGTTTGACTAACGGCAGATAAAGTCCAGTTGAGAAAGTGTTAGGTAGATTCCTGGCTCATGGGGTCTAAAGTTGTCTCTGATGAGTAGCTTTTGTCTTTCCTGGCAGAGAAGGGAAGAGGAATATCATTGCAAGGCTATGTCCTGCTTTTAGGCAAATCGAGGGGTACAGGGAGCTTTGCTTTTCTCCTATCCATTTATTCTCAGTGGCCTTCAGATCAACGCAATGGAACTAGCGTATTTTGGAGTTGGCATATTCTGGCTACTCTTCAACACTGTGCTCAGTGAAATAAAACAGATGCCAAAGGATACACATCGCGTGAGTCGATGTATACGTGGTTCCTGGAACAGGCTGAATTGTAGCTACAGAAAGTGTGGCTTCCAGGGAATGGGGGAGAGGAGGGGCTAGGACGAAGGGAGCGTGACGAGTGACTGTTTAATGAGGAGAGAGTTTCCACAGCTTAGTAGAAAACAGACTTGTAGTTGCCAAAAGGAAGCGAGGCGGATGCGTTGCAAGCCTGGAATTAGCAGATTGTAAGCTATTATGTATAGGATGGATAAACAAAGTCTTTACTGTATAGCACGGGGAATTACATTCAATACCCTGGGATACAGCATAATGGAAAAGACTATTTAAAAAGAAGGGACACGTACGTGTAACAGAGTCAGTCTGCTGTACAGCAGAAATGGACACAGGATACGTTAACTGTACTTCAACAAAATTGATTTTAAAAATAACTCTGGGGTTTCCGATTGGGAAGATGAAAACAGTTCTAGATATGGGAAACAGTGATGGTTGCAAACCCATGTCACTGTATTTCATACCACTGGCCTGGTAACAGATATATAACACACATGGTTGTATATGTGTACATAAGTGAACCACTGGGCTGGATACCCGAAACTAACACAATATTCCTATGCCGCAACATAAGATAAAGACTGTAGTCAGAAAAATGCCACTGATCTGTACACCTAAAAAAAAGTTTAAAATGGTAACATCCTGTTATGTATCTTGCTGTTGTTTTGCCGCTAATTTGTGTCCCATTCTTTCGCGACCCCACCATGGGATTTCCCAGGCAAGAATCCTGCAGCGGGTTGCTATTTCCTTCTCCAGGGGATCTTCTCAACCCAGCACTGTGCTTCCTTAGAGACATAGATTCTCAGCCAAATGCTACACACAAACAGAATCACAGCAAACAGCTCATTTCATATATATATATATAGTTGCTATTTAGTTGCTAAATTGTGTCCAAGTCTGCAATCCCATGGACTATAGCCCACCAGGCTCCTCTGTCTATGGGATTTCTCAGGCAAGAATACTAGAGTGGGTTGCCATTTCCTCCTCCAGAGGATCTTCTCAACCCAGCAATCAAACCAGGGCCTCCTGCATGGGCAGGTGAGTTCTCTGCCACTGAGTCACCTGAGAAGTCCATGTTATGTGTATCTTACCATACTTTTAAAGGGTGGCCTAAATAAACATCCGGAGAAGGCAATGGCACCCCACTCCAGTACTCTTGCCTGGAAAATCCCATGGAAGGAGCCGCCTGGTAGGCTGCAGTCCATGGGGTCGCTAAGGGTCGGACAAGACTGAGCGACTTCACTTTGACTTTTCACTTTCATGCATTGGAGAAGGAAATGGCAACCCACTCCAGTGTTCTTACCTGGAGAATCCCGGGGATGGGGGAGCCTGGTGGGCTGCCATCTATGGGGTCGCACAGAGTCAGACACGACTGAAGCAACTTAGCAAATAAACATCAGGAATAGAGTATAATGATCTTTTTGGGGAGAGGGGGATGGAATAGAGTAAGAAAGGGAAAGTGAGGTGGTAGAATCAGTTCTAGAAAGTTCCGTGCCATTGAAAAATAGAATCTTTCCTACCATCTCAGTAATCAAAGGACGTCACAGTCACCAGCTCCTGAAGCCGCCATGGATGGTGAGCCCCGAGGGAGCTCACGAGGAAGGGACACCTGCTTTCTAGCAGCCATCAGACTGCAGCCACTCCCCACGGTGAGCCCTGAGGAAACTCAGAAGGTGAACACACGGGATACTGGTCCCCGATAGCTGAGGGGCAGAGTAAAGGAATGATTTCAGTGCACCCAGACTCTTGCATTTCCCCATTCACAGAGAAGTTCTAACTTCCTTGGGATATCTGACCTTATTTAATCAACAATGAGCTTCCCTGATAGCTCTGGTAAAGAAAGAGCCTGCAATGCAGGAGATCCTGCTCAGATTGCTGGGTTGGGAATATCCACTGGAGAAGGGATAGGCTACCCCACTCCAGGATTCTTGGGCTTCCCATGCGGCTCAGACAGCAAAGAACCCACCTGCAATGCAGGAGACCTGGCTTAGATAGCTGGGTTGGGAAGATCCCCTGGAGAAGGGAAAGGCTACCCACGCCAGGATTCTGGCCTGGAGAATTCCATGGACTGTATAGTCTGTGGGGTCGCAAAGAGTCGGACACAGCTTTCACTTTCACTTTCAATTAACAACAATTTTTCTGCGTTCAGACTACCTGCCCTTTGTCGCTAAACTATATAACCCGTCTCCTCCCCCACCTCCTCGAAGCAGTTTCTCGGAGCTATCTGAGGTGCTGTCTCCCAGACTGCAGTCCTCATTTTACCTCAAATGAAATGTAACTCACAACTCACACTGTGCATATCTTTCAACTCCATGCACACTCTGGGACCATGGTGGGCTGAGTCTCTGTCACCCACAGGATGGACTGTAGCAGAGAAGCAAGAACCATGGTTAGACACGTGGCGGATGTAAGCCTGTGAACTTAGCACTTCACTCTGTACCTGGAGAAACATTTATCACCATTTTCCTAATCTATATTATCTTCTGCATTTGACTCCAACTTCAGCAGCTCACTATTCATTTTTGGCTGCGTCTGTTCATTGCCGACAAAGATCTATACAATCAAAGCTATGGTTTTTCCAGGAGTCACATACAGATGTGAGAGTTGAACCATAAAGAAGGCAGAGCACTGAAGAACTGATGCTTTTGAACTGTGGTGTTGCAGAAGACTCTTGAGAGTCCCTTGGACTGCAAGGAGATCCAACCAGTCCATTCTAAAGGAGATCAGCCCTGGGTGTTCTTTGGAAGGAATGATGCTGAAGCTGAAACTCCAGTACTTTGGCCATTTCATGTGAAGAGTTGACTCACTGGAAAAGACCCTGATGCTGGGAAAGATTAAAGGCAAAAGGAGAGGAGGGTGGCAGAGGATGAGATGGTTGGATGGCATCACCAACTCAACGAACATGAGTTTGAGCAGACTCTGGGAGATGGTGAAGGACAAGGGAAGCCTGGCATGCTGCAGTCCATGGAATCTCAATGAGTCAGATATAACTTTGTTGAACAACAACAACAAACCCTAAGGCAAGAGACTCTAGTGGGATTGACAGCAGCAGTGGCTGAAAGACCCAGAAAATGCATTCCTCCCACCAAAACAAGTTGAATTCCTCAAATAGTTTAGCAGCTCAAACAGCTACCAAGCTTGCAGAGATGCCTTGAGGAAACAATGAGCTGTCTGTTTCCACATTCCTGAATTGAGTCACCTTTTTTCTCTCTCTTTTTTTCTTTTTTGTCAGCCTCATAGAAAGAATTCTTCTGAAATGCCAACTGTCTATGGTAACCTTCCGGGAGCCGCTGTCCACCGCTGCCCCCGCCCCCCCCCCCCACCGCCCCCACCACCCAAGCAGTGTGAGAACGACTGTGTGGAGAGCATTTTCCAAAATAAGACTTGTCTCTCTGCCAGGACACAAATAGACTCTGCAGCCCGAGGGAAGACCCTCTCTGTCTCCCACCCGTTTCCTTAATCTGTAAACTGCAGTGCCAAGGCTGTCAGACAGCTCCTAAGAGTGCTGAGGAAATGAGTAAGATGACCTCCGGGCGGTCCTCAGGGTTTTGAGAAAAAGTCTTGCACACGTGGAAACGAGAGGCGTTAGGATAGCAGCCTGCATGGTACCAGGGTTCGTGCTAAATGGATGACTTAACCCAGGGCAGGAAACCATGGAGTCCTTCTGGGATGCTTTCTTTCTCCTTCCAGGAAATGATCTTCGCAGATGAACACTTCATCGGCCCTTTAGCTGCCTTTATTCTGGTTACTCTGTCTGTAGCCATAGCCTCTATGACCCGTGTCCCTACGTGAGAGCCACATGAGGATAAACAGCAGCGCCAGGAGTCAACTGGGGCCAGGCACCCAGGGGGTTCTTAACCTGTGTCAAGGTGCCCCCTGATGATGCTGGCTTCCTGTTCCACCATGTAAACTACTCAGGAAAGAGGAATCAGGGCTAGTTACTGCAGCTTCAAATGCAGCAACACAGACCCAGAGACACAGGGTGCTTCAAATGTGGCCAGTCTTCCTCCTCCCAGGCTCAGGAAAACTGGCAGACACAGCCCTGGACAGTAGAGTCCGTTCTCCCCAAACACTGAAAGAGGAGCAAGGCTCAAGGGACCTGGAGCTCGGAATAGAAGCTCATCCTCCAAAGTGCTTCCCCAGGCCCCGCGAGGATCAGTGCTCAGCACTCAGCCTCTCCCAGCCTCTGCCTCTCAGAGCCGCCCCTCCTCACTGGCACTGACCAAGCCCCGTGGCAACTGTTGCATTGAGCCTCTGGATAGAACCCGGCCAGTTCCCAAACCCCATATTAGGTCAAATATCCACCCTGTGACCCACCCTACAGCATCCTAACCAAACACCTAATGCCACCCTTCCAGTAGGAAATTTTTTATCCAAGTCTTGCAGCTCCGTGGGACCCATGCCATTTCCTACTCCCGGGGATCTTCCCGACCCAGGGATCAAACCTGTGTCCCTTGTGTCTCCTTACACTGGCAGCTAGATTCTTTCACCACAGTGCCAGCTGGGGAGCCCTTCTCTGTCTTGAGGCTACTGAGCATGCTGCACAGTCAGTCATGTCCAGCTCTGTGCGACCCCATGGACTGTAGCCTGGGAAGCTCCTCTGTCCATGGGATTTCTCAGCAAGAAGACTGGAGTGGGTTGCCATTTCCTCCTCCAGGGGATCTCCCCAACCCAGGGATCGAACCTGGCTCTCCTCCACTGCAGGCAGATTCTTTCTTTACTACTGAGCTACCGGGGGGAGACTCGAGGCTATAAGAACTGGCTATGAGCTTGCCAAAGGGGTCGTCTCTCCCTTGAGCCCACTTGCTGTCCCCCCAACATCTCCCACTCTAATAAAATCTATTCTTCTCTCATTCTGTCTCATATCTAGAAGTCCTGTTACACCTTGCACACGGACCATGACAATCTTCTTTGGAAAGGTTCTCGATGCCCGAGACGAAAGGAGCCCTTCACTGCACTGTGTGTGTTTCACTCAAGGCAAGGTATGGCGTTTCCCCCACTGGTCCAGTAGGCCACCCACTGACACCTCCTCAAATGTTAGTTCCATCCAGCAGAGGTATCCGCTTCCACTCCCTGGGCTCAGCTCAGAGCCTGGCTTATGAGCGGCCCTCAACAAAGGCTGCTTGGGTGGAGTGGGTTATACATGAACAGAATCCTAAACAGGATGGATTCCGGGGCTCAAATCACAGGGCAGGACTTTGCCGGCAGTCCAGTGATTAAGCCTCTGTGCTTCTCGTGCAGGGGACACAGGTTCTATCCCATCTCCCCATCTGTCTATCTACCCATATACACATCTCCATATTATCTGTCTGTATCCCCCATCAGTACATGTATTCATGTATCCATCTCCCCATTATCCATCTCCCATTTATCTATCTATCCCTCTGCCCATCTATCCGTCTCCCAATTATCCAGTCATCAATCTCCCCATCTATCCATCTCAGATCTCCCCATCTATCCATCTGTTCATTTATCCACCTCCCCACCTATCCATCTCACCATCTACTCACCTATCCATTTCCCCATCTGTCCATTTCCCCGTCTATCCATTTATTCATCTCCCCATCTATCCATCCATCCATCATCCCATGTGTACATCTATTCACATCTTTCCATCTACCCATCGCCCCATCTATTTACCTATCCATCTCCCCATCTATTCATCTATCCATCACCCCATTTATCCGCCCCCATCTATCCATCTGTTTCCCCATCCCCCCATCTAGCCATCCATCCATCCATCTTGCCATCTATCCATCCCTCACCCCATCTAGCCATCTTCCCATCTAGCCATTACCCCCATCTAGCCATCTAGCCATCTCCCCATCTTTCCTTGTCCCCATCTATCAATCTCCCCATGTATCCATCTGCCCGTCTATCCATCTCCCCTTCCCCCAGCTATCCATCTTCCCATCCCCCATCTATCCATCTTCCCATCCCCCTGTACCTATCTCTCCATCTATCCATCTCCCCAAGTATTTACCCCCCCATCACCCATCTATCCACAGCCCCATGTCTCCGTGGCCCACCCATCTCTCCCCATCCATCATCCATTTCTCCATCACCCCCACACACCCATGGCACCATCAATGATCAGAAGCTTATGACTGCACAAAGTTCCTGTTTCCCTGTTTTTCTTATAATTACTTTAGCGATCTGATTTCATCTCAAGCACATAAGCGTCAAGGCATGTTTGCAGCCTTTCCCCCCATCCTTGTGGTCATTGCTGTGTGTGGCTCAAACACTGGACGCCACGTTGCTCAAAAGATCTTAAAACCCGCACAGATCTTGTCATTTATATGCCAGGTCACTATAAATGATAGAGACAAAAAAGTGTGCTATGCGTTGAGCTGCCCGGTTCAAAGGAATGGGTTACTTTGCTTTTTTTATGCCTCTGCTGCACAGAAACATCACCTGTAGGCTGGAGGAAGAGACTTAAGGTTTCTCTGTGGATTAAACGCTGGGTTGTTTTGCAGACTGCACAAAACTCTTTGTCCAACCCCTGGATGTTCTACCAAGGCCAGGAAATACCCGTCCAGTTCAAGCCCTGCTCGTGGGGTCTGGCTGACTCAGACCGACCCAGCACATATTCTGCCCATCCATCTGACCCCCGGTTGTCAGAGTCCCAGGTGATTAACCCACAATGTGTGCAGCCCTGATTCAGCACCCTGGCCCTCTGGCTCATCTCTGTGCCCTGTCTACAAATGTGGGGTGGGCAGCCCAACTCAAGATGCTATCAAGCTAGTGAGCCAAGAGTTCTTGGTGATGATATTAGACATATTTCTTTGAGATTCTCTGTAGTTTGCATTCAGCTATGATGAGGAGGTCAACTCTCTCTGCCACAGGCAGTAGGCCAGACAAGGAGCGTGGGTTTAACCAGAGGAACAGGGCATCAGTTCAGTTCAGTCGCTCAATCATGTCTGACTCTTTGTGACCCCATGAATCGCAGCACGCCAGGCCTCCCTGTCCACCACCAACTTCTGGAGTTCACTCAAACTCACGTCCATCGAGTCAGTGATGCCATCCAGCCATCTCATCCTCTGTCATCCCCTTCTCCTCCTGCCCCCAATCCCTCCCAGCATCAGAGTATTTTCCAGTGAGTCAACTCTTTGCATGAGGTCTCCATCCCTTCATTCTTTCTGGAGTTATTTCTCCACTGATCTCCAGTAGCATATTGGGCACCTGCCAACCTGGGGAGTTCCTCTTTCAGTATCCTATCATTTTGCCTTTTCATACTGTTCATGGGGTTCTCAACAGGGCATGATGACCCGCAATTCCACTGTACCATACAAGGCATTAGTGATGCTTTCGGGAGGAGCCCCAGAGGGTTGGGACTCCCAAGCTTCAGAAGAGTAAGATGCCCCACATTGGAAAGTCTTTATCGGATCTTTGCAAGAAACACCAAAGGGTGGTTGGGCTTTCCAAGAATGCAAGCTCTTGTTCGCCAGGAATCATGCTTTTTCAGCTGTATGTTACAGGCAATGAGCTCAATGGTAGTCACCGATATGCCGAAGTTACTTGTTTAGCTTTGTCTTTTCCACTCAAGCACAGTATCCCGGAACAGGGCAGCATTTCAAATAGCTTGTCGGAGACACAGTATGAGGGGACCCTAGTGGGATGATAGCCTTTGTGGTGCAGGAGGAGGCGGGTGGTAGGAGGCAGCTAAGTGCAGGAAGGGCTATATGTCAGGGATGCTGGGACCAAACAGATGGGCATAAAAGAGCCCCCCCAGAGGGGAAAGAGAAGAGCAAGGTCGCACAGGGATCAACTCTCACTTCAAACCCATAAGGCAGGTGACCAGAGTCTGCAACAGCTTATCGTTTTATGGGAACCTTACTATATCTTGATTACAGAGAAATGTGAAAATCTAGATAGTCAAGAATTCAACCGTGTAGTGATAACCACAGACAAATTTATAGCCAGACAAGCGGCAGGCATATAGTAAACGGGCAGGTACACAGAGGCAGAGACACAGACACAGATGTTTAGACAGACCCATGCAGAGATAGAAACATGGACAGATGAGCTTGCTAGCTAGAGATGCTAATATAGACAGATGCTGGGAAAGACTGAAGGCGAGAGGAGAAGGGGACGACAGAGGGTGAGATGGTTGGATGGCATCACCGACTCGATGCACATGAGTTTGAGCAAGCTCTGGGAGATGGTGATGGACAGGGAGGCCTAGCGTGCTGCAGTCCATGGGGTCGCAAAGAGTCAGACACGACTGAGCAACTGAACTGAACTGATAGAGAGTCAGACACAACTGAGCAACTGAACTGAACTGATAGAAAGAGTCAGACACGACTGAGCAACTGAACTGAACTGATAGATGATAGAGATAGAAAGATAGGTATAGTTATAGGTAGATGGATAATAGATATAGGTGTATATAGATATAGCCTATCTAAATATATAAATATGACTTCATATGACATATAAGTATAAGCCAAATTTTGGATATATGTTGCTCAACCTTGCATGGCAAACCACAGAAAAGTATAGCTAAAAATCTCCAAAAAGAAAATATAACTGAGTCTTCAAAACAAACTTTATCCGTTTTTCTTTTAACATATGATTGTCACACTGCCAGTGTCCTAAATTGGCTATCTGTTCCAGTTACATATATACTATATTCAAAAACCATATATGTGTGTGTGTGTGTGTGCATATCAATATAAATTTATATGAACTATATTTACATGTACTTTATAATACGCATGAAAGTGAAAGTGAATTTTCCAGGCCAAAATACTGAAGTGGGTTGCCTTTCCCTTCTCCAGGGCATCTTTCCAATCCAGAGATTAAAGCCAGGTCTCCTGCATTGCAGGTGGATTCTTTACCAGCTGAGCCACAAGGGGAGCCCAAATATGCATATAATATGCAATTAATATTATATATGCATACACAATTCGTTTTCCAAAAAGGAGTTGATATTGATTATTTTCTTCTAACCTAACAGTGGATCGTAACCATTTTCCCATCTCAGAAAATAATTTTGCATCGTTTTGATCAACCGCATAGCATTCCACCGGGTGGTGATTGTAAGAGAAGAAAACGTCCGTCCCTTTAGGTTCTGAAATAGGAGCCTGTGAATTAAACTGACATAAGGCAGATTAACAAGGCAACAACACGCACACGTTAATTAATATTTTGCATACACAGAGGAGCTTTCGCAGGAAAAATCAAGACGTAAAGAAGTGCTTAGGACTTACATGCACTTTTCTTAAAAGAAAGATTAATTTGTGGAGAAATGACCGGAGGAAGGCGGTGTAAATGTCTAGGGGCAGTGAACTGTGGGAAGA
This sequence comes from Capricornis sumatraensis, assembly GCF_032405125.1. Classification (NCBI taxonomy): domain Eukaryota; kingdom Metazoa; phylum Chordata; class Mammalia; order Artiodactyla; family Bovidae; genus Capricornis; species Capricornis sumatraensis. The sequence goes on along the minus strand of NC_091092.1, from coordinate 145,618,272 downwards.
TGGCTACCACTTACACAGGGGAGCTAACGCAAGGTCACAGGTGTTTCAGGGCGTTTGCACGGCCTCCCGGCTTGAATTCTGGAAGACAAAAGAGACCGAAAACAGACATGCCGAAACACAGATAAGTGAAGTGTTACCAGGAGATGACGTGTGAGACATGGAAATTCAAAGAGCGACATAGTCAAGGCTGGTTTGGGCTGAGGACCCTTGAACTTGGCCCTGATGATGCAAAACCAGAGAGGAAGACCCACCCTGGGGATGTAGGACCTTTAGTCCAAAGGGAAGAGTTTTGATGGCCAGATGGAAGCTCATTAAATTTACTAACGTGGACGAAGAAATTCAGAATGCACCTCCAGTGCAATAAAGTTATTTTGAGCTGAAGACATTCGACAATGAACAGATGCAGGAAAGAGGTCCTGTTGGAGCTCTCCCTTGCTGCACCGAAAAGAGTCTCCCATAAGATGTCAACTTTTTGTGAATTCCCCTTCGAGGAAGGCTTCCTGCACCCCAGAAAATGAACTCCCATCAGCAAGGCAGCAGAAGGGAAACCACCTGAGTGGACATTGTCACAAATCTATCCAACCTGTGATGAATGTTCTTGAAGAGCCATTAATCCCTCCTAAATGTTATTTATACCTCCATAAATACCTTTCTCCCTGCTTTCCCTTCCCCCGCAAAGATGATCTATCAGCTCTAAATGCTAGCATCTCAAGCTGCCTGGCTGTGTGAGTTCCCAGGAGTGTATGTGTGTGAATAAACACTGTTTTCCCTCTCGTTCCTCTGTCTTTTGTTAGTGAACTCTGCACCATCTTAGTGATGGAATACACAGGGTGGAGGAAAAGCTTTTTCTTCCCTGATGGGATTAACCACGTAACAGTATAAAGTACAACTTTTCAAGCCAGGCAATAATACTGGGGTGGGGTTGCCATTTCCTACTCCAGGGCATCTTCCCGACCCAGGGATCGAACCGGACTCTCTTGCATCTCCTGCAGTGCCAGGTGGATTCTTCACCACTGAGACACCTGGGAAGCCCCCAGTGCGTGAGTGAATCTATGCAAAAGTCACCTTCCACACAGAATATCATCTCATACCATTGAAGACACACCATCCACTCAGAATTTCATGGGAAGGGAGAGCTGGGCCATTAGGCAAAAATGTGCAAAGCAATGAGAGTGTAGAAGAGGAAAGAAATACCACGATGTACAGAGAACGTGATTATCTCCACGGAAATTCAAGGGAATCTTTGGGGAATCTATGAAGAAGAGTGTCCCGCAAAGCTGCAGACGAGAATAACACACAAAGAAAAGAATACGCGTTCCATTACACCAGCAACACAGCATTAGAAAACACCCCTAGCAAGCATTATATTACAAATTCGAACAATTTATAATTAACCTATCAATTATAAAATACCTAAAGTACACCTATCATAAGACATGAGAGCTCATTAGAAAGAGAGACGAACAAGACCATGTTTATGAAGACCATGCAAGATGTCACAGACGACTAGACAGACTTTGAGCTCAGTTGGTAAAGAATCCGCCTGCAATGCAGGAGACCCTGGTTTGATTCCTGAGTTGGGAATGATCTGCTGGAGAAGGGATAGGCTATTCACTCCAGTCTTCTTAGACTTCCCTGGTGGCTCAGCTGGTAAAGAATCTGCCTGCAATGCGGGAGACCTGGGTTTGATTCCTGGGTTGGGAAGATCTCCTGGAGAAGGGAAAGGATACCCACTGCAGTATTCTGGCCTGGAGAATTCCATGGACAGTCCATGGTGTTGCAAAGAGTTGGACACAGCTGGGCAACTTTCACTTCCCACTAAAGGGAAGATGCAACAATCTTTAAAGATGGTTATTATCCTTGGAGTAAGCCATCAGTTCAATGCCAATCAGCTAGCATAACCACAGTAGAGTATTTCTTTACACTGGAAATGATGGTGATTTTTTTCACATGGACAGTGAGTGTACAAGAACTGCCAACACTATTTGGAAGGATAATAAAAGTTGGGAGCAATTCTTCTACTAAACAGCATTACAACAGAATACATCACATTAGAAGGTTTATAGAAGGCAATGGCACCCCACTCCAGCACTCTTGCCTGGAGAATCCCATGGATGGAGGAGCCTGGTGGGCTGCAGTCCATGGGGTCGCGAAGAGTCGGACACGACTGAGGGACTTTACTTTGACTTTTCACTTTCAGGCATTGGAGAAGGAAATGGCAACCCACTCCAGTGTTCTTACCTGGAGAATCCCAGGGATGGGGGAGCCTGGTGGGCTGCAGTCCATGGGGTCGCGAAGAGTCAGACACGACTGAGGGACTTTACTTTGACTTTTCACTTTCATGCATTGGAGAAGGAAATGGCAACTCACTCCAGTGTTCTTGCCTGGAGAATACCAGGGATAGGGGAGCCTGGTGGGCTGCCCTCTATGGGGTCGCACAGAGTCAGACACAACTGAAGTGACTTAGCAGCAGCAGCAGCAGCAGTAATTAAAATAATGTGATGCTGGACAGTGAGCTTGACTAAAGGAACAGAGAAGAGGGATGAGAAGTCGATGGAGGTGTTAATAGGAACATAACGTGAGGGTTTCCTGGTTGGTGGTCCAGGGGTTAGGAATCCACCTGCCAGTGCAGGATACCTGAGTCTGCTCTCTGCTCCATGAAGATCCCACATGCCGCAGAGCAACTAAACCCGTGCGCCACAAATACCGTGCTCTAGAACCAGGAGGCACAACTACGGAACCCACAGTCAACTGTGATTGAAGCCCACGGGTCTAGGGCCCCGTGCTCTGCCACGAGGGAAGCCAGCAGGCCACACACCACAGCAGGGAACAGTCCCCACTCTCTGCGATTACAAAAAGGCCCACGCACACCAATGGACATGACTTTGGGGAAACCCTGGGAGTTGGTGATGCACAGGGAGGCCTGGCATGCTGCAGTCCATGGGGTCGCAAAGAGTCAGACACGACTGAGCTCCTGAACAGAAACACTGAATACCCAGAGCAGCCCCAAATAAACAAACATTAAGAGAAAAGAGAAAGAAACATAATGTGACAAAAATTCAGGGCCAACTGATGGGGTGGGATATACACAGGCCGCTCAATAAACGGTGCTGGAAAACTTCCGTGAGGTATATGGGACAGAAAGAGAGGAGAGATTCCTGCATTGCAGTACTAAAAACAAATATGCTGAATAACTGGGGAAAAAAAGCATATCTAACTTGAAAATGAAAGTGTCCCACCGATTGGAAGAAAGTAATGAAAACACGTGTGAGACCTTGAACTAAGAAAATTTCCCAAAGGCACTCAACATACAAACCCTATGTAAAGGAAATATTGTCATTTTCCTGTTGTTTAGTTGCTAAGTTGCATCCAACTCTTCTGTGACCTGGTGGACTGGGGCTCACCAAGCTCCTCAGTCCATGGGATTCTCCAGGCAAGAATACTGGAGTGGGTTGCCATTTCCTTCTCCAGGGGGATCTTCCCAACCCAGGGATGGAACCCAAGTCTCCTGTCTCTCCTGCACTGGCAGAGAGATTCTTCATCACTGAACCACCTGGAAAGCCCAGATATTGGCATGCCAAGTCACATTCAATCCAGAATTTGTGCTCTGTAGAAGACTTTGTAAACCAGTTTAAGAGACAAGCCATGGACTAAGGGATAGACTTCCAAGGGATGGACTGGTTGGAGCTCTTTGCAGTCCAAGGGACTCTCAAGAGTCTTCTCCAACACTACAGTTCAAAGGCAGCGATTCTTCAGTGCTCAGCTTTCTTTATAGTCCAACTCTCACATCCAAACCCAAAGTGGATTACTTCCTGCCTCAGCAAAGAGCTCCTACACCTCAGAAAGAGAACACTCAAGGAGAAAGCTATCAATTAGCATAAGAAGGTGATTTATAATCCAGGGAACTGAATAACAAAAAGCATTATAAAAATGTGTTCAAACTCTGGAAATTAAGAAAGTATGCCTTGAAAGGTCAGGGAACTAGCCTGTGATACCAGGTAGACTGGTCTAAAAATTACAAGAAAAGGCAACATCAAGTGCTCTTAGGCTGTGGAAAATGGTATTTTTAATACTCTCATAATTCTAAAAAGCAAAGACATTACTTTGCCAAAAAATATCCATCTAATCAAGGCTATGGTTTTTCCAGTAGTCATGTATGGACGTGAGAATTGGACTATAAAGAAAGCTGAGCACCAAAGAATTGATGCTTTTGAACTGTGGTGTTGGAGAAGACTCTTGAGAGTCCCTTGGACTGCAAGGAGATCCAACCAGTCCATCCTAAAGGAAATCAGTCCTGAATATTCACTGGAAGGACTGATACTGAAGTTGAAACTCCAATGCTTTGGCCACCTCATGAGAAGAGTTGACTCATTTGAAAAGACCCTGATGGAAACAAGTCTAATATAAGAAACGAATCACCAGTCCATGTTCGATACAGGGTGCTTGGGGCTGGTGCATTGGGATGACCCAAAGGGATGGTACAGGGAGGGAGGTGGGGGCGTGGCTCAGGATGGGGAACACGGGTACGCCCGTGGCAGATTCATGTTGATGTGTGGCAGAACCAATATGATATTGTAAAGTAATTAGCCTCCAATTAAAATAAATAAATTTAATTTTTTTTTAAAGGCCCTGATGCTGGTAAAGATTGAGGGCAGAAGGAGAAGGGGATGACAGAGGATGAGATGGCTGGATGGCATCACCTACTCAATGGACATGAGTTTGAGTAAACTCCAGAAGTTGGTGATGGACAGGGAGGCCTGGTGTGCTTCTGTCCAAGGGGTCGCAAAGAGTCGGACACAACTGAGGGGCTGAACTGAACTGAGCTGAATTCGGAAATATTTCAGTCTTTTAAATTTATTTTTTAATTGGTGAAAAAATGGTTTACAATGTTGTATTGGTTTTTGCAATAAAATGCAAATTAGTCATAATTATTTTATATATATATATATATATATATATATCCCCTCCCTCTTAAGCCCCCCTCCTTTCCCCATATCTCACTCCTCTAGGTCATCACAGAGCACCAGCTCCCTGTATTATATAGCAACTTCCCACTATCTTTCTTTTTTTTTTTCAGTGTAAGAAGCCACGCTGATTGGATTTAACAAAGCTCACTGATGGCAGATTTACCTCGAAATGGGGAAGAAATCTGTGGTTCCCCCCACCTCGAAATGGGGAAGAAATCTGTTGTTCCCCTCGCCTCGAAATAGGGAAGAAATCTGTTGTTCCCCCCACTTCGAAATGGGGAAGAAATCTGTTATTCCCCCCGCCTCGAAATGGGGAAGAAATCTGTCATTCCTCCCGCCTCAGAGTATTTTTTTTTCTTGCATTTTCATCCTTTTCCCTTATATCTTTACTTGCAGTAAGCCAAAAGACCTAAAACATAACAGCCTCAAATAAAAGTAACTTCACGTGCAATTTAATCTGCAATAACATCAAAAGTCACACCCCATGGCAAAGACTTTTTTAAAAAGGACCATTTTAGCCTTCTCGCCAAAAGGCATTTCCTGAGTTACAATATCTTATAGAAGAAAGTGGATATATTCAAACTTTGAAAGGTCAAGGAATAATAAAACCATCTCATTATGCACTTACTACAAAAAAAAAAAAAGAATGTATGTTCCACAAAACTGAAGAGTATCAGCTGTTTGCAAACATATGCTCCGCAATTTTCTTTCCCTTTTCTATTTTTCGTGACATTTTCACGATATTTGAAAAGACAAACACAAAGTCATGAATAAGAAATGATCCATCTGCAGAAAAAAATACCACAATAACTAAAGGCTCGAATGCACGAAGGCGTGTATGCTCAGCTGTGTCCACCTCTTTGAGACTCCCTGGACTGTAGCCCACCAGGCTCCTCTGTCCATGGGATTCTCCAGGCAAGAACCCTGGAGTGGGTTGCCATTTCCTGCTCCAGGGGATCCTCCCGACCCAGGGACTGAACCCACGTCTCTTGCATCTCCTGCCTTGGCAGGCAGATTCTTTACCACTGGGAAGATTCTTTACCTGGGGAGCCCAGATATTGGCATATGCCCACCTGCTAGACAAGAAATATCCTGCCAGAAAGGCACTCATCGCAAGATGAAGCAAAGCTGTGATTTCAGGACTTAAAGGAGGTCCGTTTGATCTTCCAGTTGTTACACTGGAATAATTCATTAATTAAACAGGGTTCAAAATGCAACAAAGAATCCACCCATTATGCAGAACTGGTTAACACGATCTCCCAGTCAACTGAAGCCTGGGGAAATATTTGTAACAATAACGATTCCAGCCTCACCCACCACACAAACAGAGCTCCAAAGAACTTCAAAAAGTCTGTTTTAAAGACCCAACTCTGCGATCCAACACAAACAGGGCATTCTGAACACGCACCGGGCACTCGAAAAGGGAAAACATTTCTTTCTAAATGAATGGACGAGGGAAGGGATGGCAGAGCTTGTCCTGGCCCCTGATCGTCACTGCTCATCATGGTCTGCAGGCGTTTCTTCCTGGGTTCAGAGTGGCTGGTCCCCGGAGACCTGGCCACGGGCTGTTAGGGACCACACAGCACAGGGGTGTGATCTCAAGAATAATACCAGCGAGGCTCAGGTGGGAGAATGCGGAGCTTTCTCCAGGTGGATGTGATGTGCCCCAAGTTCTGATGGTGCTCAGGTAGTTCTCATCTTCCTCCAGCTTCGGAGGCTTCCCTGGTGGCTCAGCTGGTAAAGAATCCGCCTGCAATGAGGGAGACCTGAGTTCGATCCCTGGGTTGGGAAGAAGCCCTGGAGAAGGGAAAGGCTACCCACTCCAGTATTCTGGCCTGGAGAATTCCATGGACTACAGTCCATGGGGTTTCAGAGAGTGAGACACGACTGATGCAGAGTGAGACACGACTGAGTGACTTTCACTGGGAGGGAAGGGTTTCCCATGTGGCACTTGTGGGAAAGCACCCGCTGGTCAATGCAGGAGAAGCAAGAGATGCAGGTTCGATCCCTGGGTTGGGGAGACCCCCTGGAGAAGTGCATGGCAATCCACTCCAGTGGTTCTGGCCTGGAGAATCCCATGGACAGAAGAGCCTGGCGGGCTACAGTCTACAGGGTCACAAAGTGTCGGGCATGACTGGGTGGCTGAGCACTGGCGTCTGAACACAGCAAGCAAGCATGCCGTCTTTTCCCCACTTCTCAATGCTGCAGCTGAGTCCTTCTGCCCCTCTGGCTTCTTCCTGCATCCAGCTTCAGAGAGGACGGAGACATGGACGTCATTGGTGTTTGTTCCTCATCATGGTTCAGATGACAAATCTTAACAGCTCTTAGGAATCAAGATATCCATGGCCCCGTGTCACGACGCCATCTCTGGCACACATGTTAAAAAATATATTCTAAAGCAAATCCTAACATGATTTACACGTCCCTTTCTTCTAGAGCGGAGATGGTCATAAAACACACACTTCAGGAAATGTCACCCATGTAAAAACTAGCTGAAAGAGTTTTTGTGTTTTTTTTAATGTGAAAAGACTAGGAAAATATATCAACCATGAGTCTTCCTGGAAATAAATAAACATTTGCAGAGGTACTCCAGTGAAAGGCGAGATCAATCAAAACTGAAATTTACAACTAACCATTAAAGGTGTGGTAAGAGAGGCAGCAAACAGGAAGCTAACTGTCGAATTAAGTATAAGTAATGGTGACAAATAGGACTTCCCTGGTGGTTCAGATGGTAAAGAGTTTGCCTCCCAATGCAGGAGACCTGGGTTCGATCCCTGGGTTGGGAAGATCCCCTGGAGGGGGAAATGACAACCGACTCCAGCATCCCTCCTGGGAGAATCCCATGGACAGAGGAGCCTGGTGGGCTACAGTCCATGGGCTTTGCAGAGAGTGGGATATGACTGATTGAGCACACACACACATGGCTTAGTCAGAGCAAGCATATATGGTTTCTCAACGGATTAGGTAGTGATAGTTAAGTTGTAAAAATAACCAGGGAATGTTCTCCAAGCCCCTCCGTCTGGCTTCCTATTTTAGTGGTGGGAAAGCATTTTGGGAATCTTCTAGAAAGATTTCCTACATGCACAGCACGCTATTTATTCAAAATAAAGAGTTGCCTCCACAGACAATTGCTCTTGCAGTCTCAAAGTTGTCAGAAAAAAGAAAAAAGATTTATTACTCAGTATTTATGAATAAACATCATCATTTTTTGCCAGATGCCATGAAAAATTTAATTGACTCATTTTTGATAACCCATGGCCACGAGCTAATTCATTTGCTTGCCATTTCACTGATAATTTATTCTGGGAAGTTTAGAGACACAATTTACTGCTTGGAAATCATACTGCTGTCATATCGTTATCTAGAGAGTTTTGCTAGAGCCACGTTTCTCGCTGATAAAGCCTGCCATACGAACTTTCCAAATTATCTTGATCAGGCTTCTGCAATGAGGAAATTGTGTAGCAAAAATTGCTTCTCTCCCCTATAAAGCATCTTTGAGAGGGTGTTTCGTTTTCCTAGGTTTTTTTTTTTTTTTTTTGCTGTTCCTTTTTGATGAAAAAACATGTAGCATTCTTGTGATCTCCATCCCTGAAGATCCTGGTCTGTTCTTGCATTTAATCCACCCATTTACCCATTAAAGGACCTTACTAAACCTTTCTCCGGTCCTATCATTTCATGGCAAACAGATGGGGAAAAAGTGGGAACAGTGGCAGGTTTTATTTTCTTAGGCTCCAAAATCACTGCAGATGGTGACTGCAGCCATGAAATTAACAGACGCTTGCTCCTTGGAAGGAAAGCTATGACCAACTTAGACAGCATATTAAAAAGCAGAGACATTGCTTTGTCAACAAAGGTCCATCTAGTCAAGGCTATGGTTTTTCCAGTGGTCCTGTATGGATGTGAGAGTTAAACCATAAAGAAGGCTGAGTTTGAAGAATTGGTGCTTTTGAACTGTGGTGTTGGAGAAGACTCTTGAGAGCCCGCTGGACAGCAAGGAGACCCAACCAGTCCATCCTAAAGGAGATCAGTCCTGATGATTCATTGGAAGGACTGATGCTCAGACTAAAAACTCCAATAATTTTACCATATTTTGCAAAGAGCAGACTCATTTGAAAAGACCCTGATGGTGGGAAAGATTGAAGGCAGGAGGAGAAGGGGACAACAGAGGATGAGATGGTTGGATGGCATCGCTGACTCAATAGACGTGAATTAGAGAAAATTCTGGGAGATGCTGAAGGACCAGGGAGCCTGGTGTCTTGCAGGCCATGGGGTCACAAAGAATAGGACATGACTTAGTGATTTAACAACAACACATCTTTACTGTAAATGAATTTGAGTGTTAGGATCTAATAAAGATGCCATTGAAATCACAGATAGATTAGAATCACACAATCCTAATGTATAAAGTAATGACGTCATTCCAAAACATGTTGATTTTTTTATCTTACAAAGTCACAGAAAGAGTTCTAAGGTCTTTAATCCAGGACACCAATGCTAGCTCTATTTTACAGATGAGACAACTGAGCCAGAGGGAGGTCGAGTGTCTTGCGGAAGGTCACACAGCTGGTAAAATGAGCAGCTTGAGTCTCTAATTCAAGCATGTGTCTTCGCCATAACAGAGAATTGGACAAGCTACCACAAAGCATCGCCACCTATCTCACTCCACTTCCCCCTAATATTTACATCATACACTTTCAAATGTGATAGCAACAGTCTCTCACCAAAATGGCAAAGATTAAGACATAAAAAATACTGTTGAAAATAGCACCCTTGGTTGTTCCTGATGGACATTCAAAATGCATATGTCCTTTGAAATAATAATGTCATTATCGGAGCATAGCCTATTGAAAAAGCCACATACATACTCATCCAAGTATGCAAATAGATTCATACCAGATTTTTTTTTTTTATGGGGGTCCTTGTTTACAGTAGCAAAATACCGGAAACAACGTAAATGCCCGTCAGTACCATTATTCAGTCAAAGCCTAGCGTGCTTGACACTCTCTGAGTTTCTGAGTGTCTCAATGGGAGGACAGTGAAAAATCCCCAAGATAGATTGCTAGGTGAAAGAGACGTCGCAAAATAACACTGAGAGGTTCCCATTCACGTCACATCACATTTTGTGTGTTTTTGAAAAGGAGCGAAAGCACGCAATACGTGAGGGAAGACACACTACTAATTGTTAGAGGTTGTTCCTTCTGCAAAGTAGGAGAGGGTGGGTGAGTTACTTTACGGGAACGGGGGAGGATCGAGACAGGAGGATGGAGACCTTTCTAGATACGATGGCTGTGAATATAACTGAAGTCGTGAATGAAAAAAGCTGCAATTTGCGCACTCTGATCAATCTGTTCCACATTGTTGGCATTAATCATACACACATATATATATTTATAAAACGCGTCTAATTTATAAAAGTCGTCTAGCAGCTGTGGAGCACCATTTTTCTTGCGTGCACTGCCTGCAAAGATGCATGAGTGATCCAGCTCCAGGGAAGGAGGCAGATAGCAATGGCGGGCACTTACCATAAACGCCCATCTCAGAGAGGGTGATGGCTTCTGACTTTCCGCCTGTGTTCCAGAAGGCATGCCGAGCACAAGAGAGGAGAGACGGCCTGTGCAGGGAGGAGTGCTAGGGACTCAACTGCCTGCTGTTGTCCCAGTCTCTTATTTTGATTTCTTCTTCCGCATCTCCAGAGAATCCTATACAAAGGCCTGCTTTTATCCTCTAATGGCTCTTTTTCCTGTCTCCTCTTTGACAACTCTTTTTTTTTTTTTCCTGCTGGCGTTACATTCTGGGTCATCTTGTCCGAAGTATCATTCAATGCTCAATGATATATAATCCCTTTGGAGGTTTCCCTTTGATTAATATCTACTCCATGAAGGTACTTTTAAGTCAGTAATACTATATTTCACACACACACAAATCTGTTTATCCCTTCATCCCCCAAAAAAGATTTAAAAATTTATTGAATTTCTGTATTTTAGATGGGGTGTACAATGGGGTTATTACAATACTGTGTGATGCAATACGGTGGGGGAACACAGTGGAATAAGAAATTTCAAAAAGACTTTGGCCCTAATGAATTTTAAATCATACTAGAGGAAATCTAATATACAAATAAACATGAAAAATTAATCATGGAGCAGTAGGTAGAATAACTGGAACCCTTCAAGAAATCAGCTCCAGCTGATGAAAATTACTGGAGACCAGAGGGAACTCTAGTCAACACTCTGTAATGACTTATACAGCAAAAGAAACTTAAAAAAGTGGATATATGTGTGTGTATAAGGGATTCAATTTGCTGTAGGCCTGAAACCAACATCACACTGTAAATCAACTCTACCCTGATAAAATTTATTTTAAAAAAGAAAGAAATCTATTCTTAAGCCCTGGAACCTGCAAATTCTATATGGAAACAGGGTCTTTGAAAATGTGATTTGGGGTCTTGAGATGGAGAGATTATTGTGGACTAAGCCGGTGGGCTCTGAACACGTCACATGCATCAAGAAGGCGGAGAGTGATTTACACACACAGGGCAAGATACTGTAAAGGTCTCAAAGACTCGGCAGATACAACCACAAGAACAAGGGCGCCTGGAGCCTCCCAGAAGCTGGAAGACGGGGAAAAGGAACGTCCCCTTGGGGTCTCCAGTGAGAGCTCAGCCCTGAGACACCTCGATTTCTGACTTTTAGCCTTCTGAAATGTTAGAGAATAAATTTCTGTTGGTTTTAAGTCACCCCACCCCAAGTTTGTGGTAATCTGACTCCATTGCTATTTAGTTGCTAAGTCGTGCCTGACTCTTTGAGACCCCATGGACTGTAGCCCACCAGGCTCCTCTGTCCATGGGACTCTCCAGACAAGAAGACTGGAGTGGGTTGCCTTGCCCTCCTCCAGGGGATCTTGCCGACTCAGGGATCAAACCCCGTATCTCCTGCTTTTGCAGGCAGATGCTTTAGCATTACCCCACCAGCGAAGCCCCGGTAGTGATGCTGCTGCTGCTGCTGCTGCTGCTGCTGCTACTGAGTCGTTTCAGTCGTGTCCGACTCTGCGAGACCGCTAGTGGTAATCAAACAAGAAAAAAAAGAAAAAGAAGGAGACAGAGGAGGAGAAGTAACTATGTCGATGTACTTTAATTATGTACAAATAATGTATTGATGTAACAATACATATAGCAATGTATTATATGAATAAAAGCTATGACCAACCTAGACAGCATATTCAAAAGCAGAGACATTACTTTGCCCACAAAGGTCCGTCTAGTCAAGGCTGTGGTTTTTCCAGTGGTCATGTATGGATGTGAGAGTTGGACTATAAAGAAAGCTGAGTGCCGAAGAATTGATGCTTTTGAGCTGTGGTGTTGGAGAAGACTCTTGAGAGTCCCTTGGACTGCGAGGAGATACAACCAGTCCATCCTAAAGGAAATCAGTCCTGAATATTCACTTGAAGGACTGATATTGAAGCTGAAACTCCAATCCTTTAGCCACCTGATGAGAAGAGCTGACTCGTTTGAAACGACTCTGATGCTGGGAAAGATTGAGGGCAGGAGGAGAAGGGGATGACAGAGGATGAGATGGTTGGATGGCATCACCGACTCAATGGACATGAGTTTGAGCAAGATCCAAGAGTTGATGATGGACAGGGAGGCCTGGTGTGCTGCAGTCCATGGGTTTGTAAAGAGTCGGACACGACTGAGCGACTGAACTGAACTGAACATATAACAATTAGCAATGATTTTTATTATCCTGAGGGAGATAATGGTGGAAGTTTTTAGAAGGACAGGGCATCATGAGAAGAGGTCAAATTCTGGGTGAATTATGAAAGTTCAATAGATGGGACATGCGATGGGGAGTGGATGAACATTCCATGATGACAGCCTGGAAAACCCTGGCAAGCTCTAGAGAGTGGACCCTCAAAGGGTGGCTGATGCATTTTCATCTGCCAGCCCACGATGTCTGCTGCAAGCTGTGGACAAAACAGTGCTTAGGACTGGCGACTGTCCCCAAACTAACAAGGGTTCTGTGTGTGTGCTCAGTCGTGTCTGACTCTGTGTGACCTCACAGACTGTGGCCCACTAGCCTCCTCTGTCCATGGGATTCTCCAGGCAAGAATACTGGCATGGGTTGCCATGCCCTCCTCCAGGGGATCTACCCCACCCAAGGATGGAACCCACGTCTCTTATGTCTCCTGAACTGGCAGGGGGGTTCTTTACTGACTGCATCACAAGAGGTCTACACATTATCAAACCATGATGCAACATGGTCAACCATCCAGGGGGATCAGCTGCTGCACTGACTTACCAGAGCGTTGGTGAAGCTTCCTTTGAACTCAGGTCATGATTATCTTTTCCTAGATCTGGAGGCTTCCAGGCTTGTCTGTGTCTTACAATCAAACCAGAAGTTTTTAAAAACCCTGTACTCAAGCCGAACCCCAGACAATTATTTCCAGAGTCCCAAGGGTGAGACCCAGGCAGATGTATTTTTGAAAGTTCCAATCAGGCCCTTCCCCAAATGTTTCATGTCAGTGTCCTTCCTTTTCAGTAAGTCTTTATCTCTTAAACCAGTGATCCCCAACCTTTTTCGCACCAGGGACCAGTTTCATGGAAGACAGTGTTTCCACGGACTGGGGCGGGGTGGGGAGGGGATGGTTTCTGAATATTCAAGAGCATCCCATTTATGCTGTGCTTTCCATCTATTATTATGACATCAGCTCCACCTCACGTCATCAGGCACGAGATCTGGGAGGCTGGGGACCCCTTCCGCAAGCCATTATACTCAGCTGGGGGGATTCCCCTGCCCAGGGATCCTATACAATGTCAGAAGATATTTATGGTTCAGTTCAGTCACATGCAACTATTTCCAGCCCCATGGACTGCAGCACGCCAGGCCTCCCTGTCCATCACCAACTCCTGGAGCTTGGTCAAACTCATTTCGATTGAGTCGGTGATGCCTTCCAACCATCTCAGCCTCTGTCGTCCCCTTCACCTGCTACCTTCAATCTTTCCCAACATCAGAGTCTTTTCAAATGAGTCAGTACTTCACATCAGGTAGTTAAAGTATTGCAGCTTCAGCATCAGCCCTTCCAGTGAATATTCAGGACTGATTTCCTTTAGGATGGACTGGTTGGATCTCCTTGCAGAGATGGCAATTCATGGTTGCTATAACCTAATTAGCATCCTACTATATCCTATAGTCTGAGCTTCCTAGGTGGCTCCTGGGTTGGGAAGATCCCCTGGAGAAGGAGACAGCAACCCACTCCAGTATTCTTGCCTGGAGAACCCCATGGACAGAGGAGCCTGGAGGGCTACAGTCCATGGAGTCGCAGAGTCGGATGCAACTGAACACACACATACCATACAGTCCAGGGACGCTGCTCGATGCCCTACGACACACAGGAGGGTCCCCAGGACAGAGAACTACCCAACCCCAAGCATCAACAGTACGGAGGCTGACATACTTTGTCCCAAACCCTGGGAATTTGATTACTGCCTTCATGAGTTCCTGAGTAACTGCCAGACTGTTGCACATCTTTTTTTTTTTTTTTTTGCCTCTTTGGACTGTAACTGACAGTCTGAAGGTGATGGGTGGAAGGAAGGAAGAGAGTGCTGAGTAGTGGAAACACCTGGGCTGAATCACTGCCTCCCGCACACACACAAGTGCCTCTAGGAGGTTCATCAGGGGGACGATTAGCAGTTTTTGAGAACAAGGGGAAGCAACTATTTGCATACTCCTTTCCTTCCTGAATTGTGTCTGTGAGAGCTGAGTTAATGATCTGATGAGTTTTAAGGATGGGCTCGGTGTTGAGGTCAGGTCCAAGGTCTTTGCTCCTTAAAGGTTTGGAACTAAGGTTCATCGATACCGAAGGATGGGTTTGTCAGTGAAATCACGCACGTGGGCAGACAGGGCATCTCCACGTGCCAAGATGCCACAGCATCCTTCTGGAAACAACAGATGACTGGCTGGAGACCCAAAAGGAGGTCCTCACGTGGCTGTGTGTGTCTGACGAGGGACCTCCCGACTCTGCTTTTGTGTTTGCGGGCAGTGGTCCCAAGGGGTTGTCAGCCGGAGCCCCTCTGGGTACCTTTCTGATCTTTACAAACTGAGGGGTGGGAGTTCTAGTGTTGTGCAGTGGGGGGACAGCAGGGACCCTGCCCCATGTCCCACCGTGCACAGGATGGCCCCTCAAGATGAAGACACTGCAGATGAAACTGGGTATTAGATCGTATTACAGACGTACGGATGTGAGATCACATTATGAAATATTATATGATTATCTTGGCTATAACAAGGATATTGTCACTATGTAGGCAGTCCCTTGGACTGCAAGGAGATCCAACCAGTCCTTTCTGAAGGAGATCAGCCCTGGGATTTCTTTGGAAGGAATGATGCTAAAGCTGAAACCCCAGTACTTTAGCCACCTCATGCAAAGAGTTGACTCATTGGAAAAGACTCTGATGCTGGGAGGGATTGGGGGCAGGAGGAGAAGGGGACGACCGAGGATGAGATGGCTGGATGGCATCATGGACTCGATGGACTTGAGTCTGAGTGAACTCCGGGAGTTGGTGATGGACAGGGAGGCCTGGCATGCTGCAGTCCGTGGGGTCGAAAGAGTTGGACACGACTGAGCTACTGAACTGAACTGAAGGCGTGGCAAGATACATATTAAAGCCTGATTATGGGGGAATAGGTCCTTATCTGGGCTTCCCAGATGAGGGAATGGTTGGATGGCATCACGGACGCGATGGACATGAGTTTGAGCAAGCTCCAGGAGATGGTGGTGGCAGGGAAGCCTGACATGCTGGAGTCCATGGGGTGGCAAAGAGTTGGACACGACTGAGCAACTGAACCGAACTGGGCTTCCCAGATGGCACCAATGGTAAAGAACCTGCCTGCCAATTCAGGAGGCTTAAGAGAGGCAAGTTCCATCCGTGGATTCGGAACATCCCGTGGAGGAGGGTATGGTAACCCACTCCAGTATTCTTGCCTGGAGAATCCTATGGACAGAGGACAGTCCACAGGGTCACAAAAAGCTGGACATGGCTGAAGTGACTGGGCACCCAGGCATGTCCTTGTCTGTAGGAGATACCTATTAAAGAACTGGATGTCTATAACTTAATTTCAAATAGCAGAGCAAAAACCAAGCGCACAGGTGATACCTACCCCAAAGTAACGCAAACATTAACAATTTTGAATTTAAGTTGTGTGCATATGGTGTTCATTTCAGTATTCTCTCACATATTTTTTTTTTTTTTGCATTTGGCTTCTTTTTCCATAGTAAAAAGCTGTGAAACATAAACCAATAAAAGAATCCAGCCTAAATGTCAATGATGCTGAGGTTGAGAAACCCTAGACAGAGCAGGTAGGAAAAAGACAAATATGAGCAGCCCTATTAAAAATCTTTCTGGACACCTATGGCTGATTCATGTTGCGGTTTGGCAGAAAACAGCCAAATTCTGCAAAGCGATTCAGTTCAGTTCAGTCGCTCAGTCGTGTCCAACTCTTTGTGACCTCACGGACTGCAGCACGCCAGGCCTCCCTGTCCATCACCAGCTCCCGGATATTACTCAAAGTCGTGTCCATCGCGTCCGTGATGCCATCCAACCGTCTCATCCTTATCGTTCAATAAAAATATAATGAGTGTAAAAAATAATCTTCAGTGTGATTTACTTACATACTGACATCCTCTCTCCTGCACGTGCTTGCTGCTTAGTTACCTGCTGAGCTTACAATCATGCCCTACCGGTGGGTTTTCTTTTCATCCATCATGACAAAGTTCAAGGACCACCAGAGGTGTCCCTAAGGGCAAGCCTGGTAAGGATGGAAAACGTCTCTTCTGTGTTTCCCTTCGTGCTATACTTTACCTCTTTATCCTCAAATGGAAGGTCGTGCACCCCATTTCAATAACGGCCCTGTTACAATAACGGCTGAACCCACCATCGAAACCCCCGAGAGGTCCCCCAGTTGCCACAAATGAGTCCCCCAGGTGGCTCCAAACTGTGTTCCTAACGGTGAAATACACTGACTCACTCGATAGAAGGGTTGCCATTTTAATTAGAAAACTCATCACGGCATCGTTTCCAAATCCCAAGGCATTTCTACCTTTAAGTACCAGTTTGCCTTTGTGTCTGAGGCAGTGAACCGCTGACAAATCCTGACTGATAAATTCTCCAACCTTTGGAGGATTATCTAGTGACATGAAATGTTATACTGCACACCCGGAATGCACTCCTACATGCATATGTACAGAAATGGTTACAGACGTAACTAAATGTGTATCACCAATAACAAGAATTTAATATGTATGTATATATATCGTATATGCACAAACATGTATGTGTGATGTATATATATGCACAGATACATGCATAGACCCATGTAGGCATAAATAGATGGCATATATATGGATACATACATACATAATTAGATAGACACATAGGTAGATATGGTGGGTTCCCTAGTAGCTCAGCTGGTAAAGAATCCGCCTGCAATGCAGGAGACCCCAGTTCGATTCCTGGGTATGGAATATCCACTGGAGAAGGAAATGGCAACCCACTCCAATATTCATGGGCTTCCCGGGTGGCTCAAATGGTAAAGAATCCACCTACAGTGTGGGAGACCGGGGCTCCATCCCTGGGTCGGGAAGATCCCCTGGAGGAGGGCATGGCAACCCACTCCAGTCTTCCTGCCTGCAGAATCCCATGGACAGAGGAGGCTGGCGGGCTACAGTCTGAGGGCTTGCAAAGAGTCAGACACGACTGAGCGAGTAAGCAAAGAACAGCACACTATAGGTGCATATGACACATACATGCATTTTCTGTTCCTATTTAATCACTCAGTCGCGTCCGACTCCTGCAACCCCATGGACTACAGCCCTCCAGGCTCGACCGCCCAGAGGATTTTCCAGGCAAGAATACTGGAGTGAGTTGCCATTTCCTTCTCCAGGGGATCTTCCTGACCCAAGGATCGAACTTGTGTCTCCTGTATTGACAGACGGGATTTTTTTACTGCTAAGCCACGAGGGAAGCCCCACATATATACATACATAATGCATATATACATACATCCCATGATACATCCTAAAGGTTTTAAATACAAGTAAATCCCTGATATAAACTTGCTTTCATGCCCTTTTTTTTTCCCCTTTCTTCAAAATGGAATTCTGCATGCTAATACAAATATTTCTGTCTTTTATTTTTAAGGCTGATATATGGTAAATTCTAGATAAGTATCAGGGAGATGATATAAGTGGATTTATTGAATTAACTAGCAAATCTCTCCAGATTTGGATATTAGGTAGGTTAATTTAAAGCAGGCTCAGCAAACTGCAGTCCCCAGGCTGTATTGCCTGTCTTTTTTAAAAAAAAAAAAAAATAATGTTTTATTAGCACGTGATCGTACCTGTTCACATAGATACTGTCTGGAATGTGTGACATAGACTGTGGGGGTCAAAGAGGCAAAATATTTATTATTTGCCCCTGTACAGCAAAACTTTTGCCTACCCCAATACAGACTCAAGAGAACCAAGTCCTGCTATGTTTAAGGAATATGGACTAATAAGGAAACGTTTAAAGTAATAAGGAAACTGAAACACAAGAGCTTTCACTCAGGAGCAAAGTCAGATATCCTTAAATTGGCTGCTTTCAAAAATCGGGAAAAGACGATATGACTCAGAGGGCTCTCTTCCTGAAAACGACCAGTGGATTTATGTTTTAGACACGTCGCTGACAACCATCTCCCGGGTGTCATGAGCTGATGCTTTCGTGGGTCTCTAAGAGCTGAGTTGAATCATGACAGTTTAGCCTTCATGATTAAGGAGAAACAGATCTGCAGATGGTCACTGTGATGGTTGTATTTGCATGGGACCATTTTCCAAGCTGTGTGTGTGTCTCGGGGTGTGTGTTTCACTCTTTCAGCACCTGTGTGTCCATGTCCACACTATACCTGACTTAGAATACGAATCTCACTGCTTTCACTTTGTACTTCTGAGGGATGCACTGGTTTTTGATGATAAAATGTCATTCAGTGTTTAAGGAGCCCAAGTCTTTCAGTTCACCCAGGAGAGGATGTGAAGGGCTGAGAGATTTGGAGATGGGGACCTCTGATGCATTTAGCCTTTGCTAGCCATGTAAGCGTGCATTCCTGCAAACATCCTACATGTGTGAGCGATGTCCTCTTGTTCTAAATGGATTATGTTGTGGGTGCAGCCCAAAGTGAAAGTGTTAGTCACTCAGTCGTGTCTGACTCTGTGACCCCAGGGACTGTAGCCCCGCCAGGCTCCTCTGTCCACGGGATTCTCCAGGCAAGAATACTGGAGTGGGTGGCCATTTCCTCCTCCAGGGGATCTTCCCGAGCCAGGGATTGAATCCAGGTCTCTTGCATTGCAGGTGGATTCTTTACCATCTGAGCCCCCACAAGTCATCTCCTTACACCAAATCTGGGACTTCCTTTTGCTGGTCCATGCCCTCTGGCCAAAGACCACTCTGAACTGAGTGGTTGGATGTATCATTTGTTGCAAAAAGAAAACAAATACAGGGATGGCTTCTCAGGGCAGCCAACCCTGCGGATAAGAGGAGCCCAGTAAACTATCTGAAAGACGCACTCCGGACTCATCCCACCTGATGGATGGATAAGGATGCTGGGTGTGTATTCACCTCGTATGTCACGGTCTGAGGGATGCTGACAAGGCCAGCATCTCTCTAGAACCTCTGGCTATCCTGTACTTGGTCCCGGCGTGCTTCCCATGGCGAGAAAGACACTCCAAGAAGAGAAGCAGGGGTATTGACAGTGAGCAACTTGTGGCATGAAATGAGTGACTGAGTGAAACTCATTCAGGCGTGTCTGACTTTTTGCGACCCCACGGACCTTAGCCCCACGGGCTCCTCTGTCCACGGGATTCTCCAGGCAAGAGTCCTGGAATCGGTTACCATTCCCTTCTCCAGGGGATCTCCCCGACCCAGAGAGCGAACCTGAACCTCCTGCACGGCAGGCAGGTTCTTTACCATCTTGAGCGAGCAGCGAACAGCTTGTGGCACGTAGAATTGGGTGCAGAGGCGCTGGGAATGGCCCCCGGACTGTCTCCACTCCAATCATCAAATCTGTTCATATGCAGGTTGAGTCTGCTCCTCCAGGCATAACAGACAGTATTCAAGAGGGTCCAGGTAACCGGAAGACCATGGTGTCCCTGGCCAACACACAAAACTGTTCTGGAAATGTTCTTCTCTGTCTGGCTTATCCCTCCCTCCACGGTTGGATCTTCCAGGTCACTGCCTACACACCGATTCTTGTTTTTGCTCCTGGTGAGGCTACTGCCACACCTCCCTAATTCCATCCTGGCTTTCCTACTCAGATCTTCACTCACGCATCCACCCAAGCGAGCTTCCTAAAACGCTCATTCTCTATAATGCACTTACTTCCCTGCTTCCCATGTCTTTCAATCAGCAGATAATAAAATCCAGTTTCCTGGTCTCCATGCAAGACTCTCCACCATCTGGGGCTCACCTTTATGGCTCACCTCTGCCCACTCCCATGGACGTCTCTGCTGGTCGGATCCAGGGATCAGCAATTTTTTTTTTTTTTTTCTGTTCGGGGACAGACAGCACCACACAGTAAGTATCACTACCAATCAACTCTGTTGCTGTAGCGTGAACACAGTCGTAGACACCACAAATGAGATAAGACCACACAGATGGCTGCCTCCCAGTAAAATGTCACTGATGGACACTTAAATGTGAGTTTTGTATACCCTTCATGTGTCAGAAAACACTCGTCTTCTTCTGACCTTTTCAACCACTTATAAATGTGAGCACCATTCTTAGCTCGACGGTCTGTAGCTTGATGACTCCTATGCGACCACACGCCACCAAGTGGCTCCCTCTAGACCCTATGCTGAACACGGCTGGTCTCTGTGCCAGGGACGACATTGCCAACCTCATACATCGGGAAGGACTCTCACTCATCCTTCAAGAATCAGCAGAGATACTCAGGGCATAGGAGCTTAATGGCCCTGATGTACCCCAGTTGGCACAGTTGGTAAAGAATCCGCCTGCCCATGAAGGAGACACGAAAGATGCAGGTTCTCTCCCTGTATCTGGAAGATCCCCTGGAGGAGGAAATGGAGAGCCACTCTGGTATTCTTGCCTGGGAAATCCCATGGACAGAGGAGCCTGGTGGGCTACTACCGTCCATGGGGTCACAAAGAGTCGGACAAGACTGAGCGGGCACACACACAGATCTTGAAAGGACAGGGTTGCACTCCAACCCTTTAAACTCTATTGTAAATGGACAGCATTGACTTCGGGCAACAAAGTCAATCCCCGTGCCTGCACTTAAGTTCTCCATTGCTTTCCTGAGGATGGTAAGTGGCTTCAGACCGGGGCTGTCTCCTTTCTCCCTCCTCAATACCTCACCTTCATTGACACATAAAAAGTGAAAATGTTAGTTGCTCAATCATGTCCGACTCTTTGCGACGCCATCAGGCTCCTCTGTCCATGAAAGTCTCCTGGCAGATACTGGAGTGGGTTGCCATTCCCTTCTCCAAGGAATCTTCCTGACCCAGGGATCAAACCTGGGTCTCCTGTATCACAGGCTCTCTTGTAATGCATGAATGAATAAATGATTTAAGGGTGCCCCAAGTTGGGTCTTAGGTTTCCCACTGGATCCGGTACGGAGTCAGTGGATATGCTTACACTTGTGTGTCTGACCTCTGGACTGGAGAAGTGCGTCACAAGTATTTTTTTTTTCAACCTCATTCTCAAGTAGTAAGCGGCCATATTCTGAGTCATCTTGACCTTTTCAAGGTACATACATATGCATGAGACATTTGTCAATATTTAAATACTGTTTAGATGATACAAAGAGACATTATGGAGTTGCTGTCCAATTAACTGCATAAATCATTTTTGAGGATTATCCAATTAGTGGCGAGCATATTGATCATTGGCTAATGTTAATTAGACAGCCATAATCGTTTTAAAATACATAGGAAATAATATCCGCTTTAGAAAGGTGTGTTTAAGTATAAGTTTAATCTCTGAGGTACTTAGGAAACTGCCCTTATGGGAATAATTTTACAGGGTCATAATACTCGGTAAAAATCCTAACTATTCTCTGACTCATTATTAAAATTCAAGATTGCAGTGCACCATATACCAAATGATGTATTGTACATAATGACTTTCTTATTCAATTTTTCTAATCTCTATTTTTCATTCCCTCGGGTTTTTTTTTTTCCTCAGTAATTGTCCAGAGCTTTAAATAAAAGAATAGTGGTGATTGAATCTTCACACGTCTTTATTTTTAGACTCACATCTTAAAATCTTCAGAATGAGTGGCAGAGAGTGTCAGAGAAAAATGTGTGTGGAGATGGTGCCTGAAAATCATGGTAGGCTATCACGTGTCCTTCAGCCCAGCAGACTGAGAAAGAAGGGGAAAACCATGGAGGGAAGCATGGCTGTGCCATCCATTCTGGAAGAGGCTGCCTGTAGACATTAGGCTGTGTGCCTGGCAGGACGGCTCTGGGGGACTCCTCTGGAAAAAAAAAACGCTGCACACAAACATGAATCCTGGTCATGTCAACTGAACGCCCAGCTCAAAGGTCAGGACCAAGCAGACAGTCTGTTGAGTGTAGGGTGGGTTTGAGGACCCAAACTGAAATGGAGTTTGTCCCCCATATCCTTCTGCTGTCTCTTGTCTGTGGAAAAACTTCAGCCAAAGAGTAAGTTTCAACCTGAGAGAAGTGGGAAAAAAAATGCAGAAACAGGGAAACAGTTCAACAAGACTAAAGCGTTTAGTGATGAAGCACGGACAAGGACGTCTAGCCCTTCCTCCAGGATTACGGACGATATTCTGAGCTATGTCCTGTGAGCTGTCTCATAGATAGTGAAACCCACAGTGGGTGGAGAAGTTAACTGCTCGATGACCGGACTGACACCAAGACATAAGTGGACGTCATTCCGAGAACTGGCCTCAAGGAAATGGGAGCAAACCCACCCTGGAAGGGAAGACCAACTGTACTTAAAAGAATCAAGATGATGCTCATCAGACCACGGGTGGCTTACTTCAACATGACTGCCAGAGCTGACTGCATTATTTCTGCATGTACTCCCTTCGCTTCTGCCTATAAAAGCTCCTGCCCCATGACTAGCAGTGACAGGGATCTTGGTCTCTCAAAGGGAGTATCCCCTTAGCCCTTTCTGCTCTGGTTGCCAACATCCAAAATACACTTTTCTTTCTACCAACCTGTCCTCTCTAATGGCTTCTGAGACAAGAGCAGAAGGACCCCACTTTCAGTTACACAAGAAGCATCTCCTTATCAGAGTCACGCTTCCATCACCTCCAGCGTGACATCAGAAGAACTCTTGGGTTTCCTGCAAGCTTGTTTTTTATGTTGAACCCTAACGCTTTCATGCAGAGCCTTACTGCACAACTGTGCCTCTGTTACCATCGCCAGAACGCTCCCTCAGTCTCAAATATTCACATCCTGGGGACCCACTGCTCACTTAACAGTGCAGACAGGACTCTGGTAAACAGCCTTGAATGGACTCATTGTTCTGTGTCGCTCAGGGTTCCACACTGCCTCTCCAGGCAGTGCTTGAACAAGCACCCAGACACACAAAAGAAAATCTAGAAGAGCTTTGTTGCTTGAACAAGAGTGCTAACTCCTTTCCAAAAGAGAAAGACACTTTAAAAATGAGAAAAACAAGTGTCCACTCTGTGATCATGTATAATCACATAACGGATGCATTGAGACCAGCTAGCAATATGCCCCTGTAGTTGTTTTAATCACTCAGTTGTGTCCGACTCTTTGCAACTCCATGGACCATAGCCCACCAGGCTCCTCTGTCCGTGGGATTCTCCAAGGCAAGAATACTGGAGTGGGCCACTGTTTTCTTCTCCAGGGGCTCTTCGCAAACCAGGGATCAAACCCATGTCTCCTACATTGGCAGGCAAATTCTTTACCAGAGAGCCAGCAGGGAAGCCCAGAAATCTGCCATAAGAGAAGTCATTAGGCTTGTGTTTAGAAGGTCACTGATGACTGACCTTACCGATATCCGACGCTGAACAGTAACAGCAGATGTAGGGTAGGATCAGAAATAAGCAGGAGGTGAGAGTTGTGAACGTGAGCGCAGATGATGCTGAAACTGAGGTAACACTGACAGAAGGTGTTTGGCAACCACCTTGGGATGCACAGGGAACTCGTTCATTTATAGACTCTCTTGTTCTTTAAAAGGTTGGTGGTGAGAGAGAGGGGGGAAAAGGATGGATTTGGTCCATGGATCCCTGGAGACTCGAGGGAAGAAAGGAGGCAGATGTCTATCATTCTGCAGGGGATACGAAAAACCAAGGAAGGTTACTGCTTGATAATGCTTTTCCTCCTTTCATCAGAAGATTGACCTGGGACTGGGGAGTGGTGAGATGGAGCTGATTTGGTGAAAGAACAAAGGACAACAGAGAAGGGTGTGGAGGTTAGACCTCGACGGTCTAGAGAGGTGATGGTAGCAACTGAAGTCAGATGGAACGGGGACTGCTAGGGAAATCTGCAGAAAGGAAGAACGTGAGTGTCTCATTCACGGTGGACGGTTAATAAAGGGGTGAGCGCTGAGGTCCCTGATACAGTAAACAAACCATGATGAGTTTCCTATGAGGGCTGAATGTTAGGTCTGTGTTCCATATTTTGTCTACAGGATGGCTTTGCTTGTGACGTGGGAAGTGATCCTTTTCACAAGCTATTTCTGCAAGTACACATCTCCTCCAACAAGCCACTTAAGAATCAGCTTCCATGAGACCTCCTTGCTGGTCCAGCAGCTAAAACTCTGTGCCCCCAAGGCAGGAAGCCCAGGGTTTGATTCCCTGGTCAGGGAACTAGATCCCACATGCCACAATTAAGAGTTTTCATGAAGACCCAGAGCAACCAAAGGAAGAAAGATTTTTAAACAAAGGAAGAAAGAAAGAATCACCTTCCTACATCTTGGAAGGAAATGAACAAGATGAGTTTCTAGCATCATCCCGTTCACTGGAACCTCTCACCACACTGTGAAACTTGCCCTTTCAGTCTGGCTGGGGACCGCAGAGATGACACGTGTAATTTTTTTTTCTTCTCCTTTTCTTCCAGCAATACTTTTGGCCTCAAGGCATGAGATTTGATCATGAAACAGGATACTGACTAAACCACTGGCAGATGGCAGAAGCCTGAGTCCAGTATAACTCATGACAAATAAGCCATGACATTAAACAGCCCCGGAGGAGGGCATGGCACCCCACCCCAGAATTCCTGCCTGGAGAATCCCCATGGACAGAGGAGCCTGGTGGGCTGCAGTCGGACACGACTGAAGCAACTTAACACACACATGACATTAAACAGGTACAACTCAGCCCGGTAAGATTGTGTGAAGCAGATGGGAGGCATGCCTCTTGGATGTTTGTGGCTCCTTCCATCAAGAGGCTTGACAAGGTCAAGGCGACATGCAGGGAGTGAGAGCAAGCATCCTGTTGGAGCCCAGAGCCCTCCATGAGCACAGGGCTTGGTCTGAGCTTCCCAAACATAACATGTGTAATAGGGAGGGAACCTGGAAAGAATGTGACCATCACATTGGAGGTGTTCTAGGGTGATTGCATCTCCTGGGGAGCCTTGGCCACCAAAGGCACTGTGTGTGTGTGTGTGTGTGTGTGTGTGTGTGTGTGTGTGTGTGTGTGTGTGTTTGCATGCATACAGGCATCTGTGCTATTCATGATCAAAGACAACACACATTGTCTCTTCCCCGATCAGCTTCCGCACGTGGTACCGATGTGGTATTTTCTGCACCTCGGGTACCAGGTGAGGGTTGCTGACTTGGCTGAGTGCAGGCAGCTGGATTTCTCTGTTGGAATCTGTGACCGTTGCTTGCCCTGCTGGGAAGGGGTGGGCTTTTGCATTTCCTTCAAAGAGACAATTGAATTAAAAATGTCAAGGAAGTCATGGGGAGGTGTCCATCCCAACTGTGAGACGAGCCACGGGCCTTCCAGGCACACTCACTCACATCGGTTGAGGTTTTGTAAGTAACCCAGTAGCTACTTCAACCAGGAGGCCAGCAGGGGACATAGAGATTCTGTCTCAGAGACATCCTGGGGAGTTTCCAGGTTAGCGACCCAACGGCAGGGCTAACACCAGAGCATAAAAAAAAAAAAAAAAAACCCTCAAGAAAGTGTGCTGTGTCCTTCACACACGGGAAGAAGAGGAAAGTGGGACCCACACCTGCTGTTCTTCATGATTCCTCTTCCTGACTCGCTTTGCAAACCCGTTTACAAGCTCTCTGGCTTCCCATAAAGAAGTCACAGAACCTGGTGATGGAGGAATATTTTGGTCCCTCATCATGTTTTCCTAATTACCTCCTCCAGCTCTCCATTCCACGAATTTATTTAGTAAACAGCTTGCTCATCAATACTTTAGCAATGAAAACACAGAATGCTTCCTTTAAAGAGGAAAAGAAGTAACACAGCACGAAGCCAAAATTCTTACTAGGTAAGGAGAAGCTTTTTGAGGGTCCATCATTTTTCAAGATAGAAGGGCGACCTTTCACCTCACTTTAAGAAGCATCAGACACAGAAAGCTCATTATCAGAGATGCTTAGATGGATACTTCTTGTTGCTTCTTGCCCCAGAAATCCCCATGTTTGTGTGAGTCGTATTTTAACAGTGAAAACTTATAAATTATGCAAGATATTTTTACAGGAGGAGGAATTTAGCGAGCACTTAAGCTGAAGCAGGGTTGGTGTTTCTGAAGCCTCAAGAGAGGTTTAGAGAAGAAAAATTGTGGTCAACCATCAACTCCAGTGGCTCAGATGATAAAGAATCCATCTGCCAATGCAAGAGACTTGGGTTCGATTCCTGAGTTGGGAAGATCTCCTGGAGGAGGAAATGGCAAGCCACTCCACTATTCTTGCCTGGAGAATCCCAGGGACAGAGGAGCCTGGTGGGTTACAGTCCATGGGGTCACAAAGAGTCCGACATGACTGAAGTGATTTCACTTTCAAAATACTGATGCTTTTGAACTGAGGTGCTGGAGAAGACTCTTGAGAGTCCCTTGGACTGCAAGGAGACCAAGTCAGTCAATCCTAAAGGAAATCAACCCTGAATATTCATTGGAAGAATGGATGCTGAAGCTGAAGCTCCAATACTTTGGCCACCTGATGTGAAGAGCTGACTCATTGGAAAAGACCCTGATGCTGGGAAAGATTGAGGGCAGGTGGAGGACATGGCTGGATGGCATCACCGACTCAATGGACATGAACTTCAGCAAACTCCTTCCCTCTTCTTGTATCTTTTTCCCTCTCCAGACGGTACATTCTTTCTCTCTCATCCATAGTTCAAACAGGGTAATCTGTGATTTTTTTTTTTTTTTTGCTCATTTCCTGACATTCCCTGCTTCACCACCAGGCCTGAGGGTTTGCCTTTAACCCTCTACTCAAACTATTTCACTGGAGGGAATTCATCCATGAGATCAGAGGGAAGAAGTTCACGTGGAAACAGTCGCAGGTTACGGGACAAGGAGCAGACAGAGCAGCAAAGCGTGGAGCAAGCTCATCCTGAGGCATCCCACGTTCTCTCGGAGGAAGAGAGTGCACTCAACTTAGAGGAAGGCAAAGGAACTGCAGAGGAAGCAACATGATGGAGATCTGGGGTCCCTGAAAGGCCGTGGATGTGTGAGGATTGCTGATGGCCTGGGGGTCCGTCTGAGTCAGAAGTAAAAGAAGTGAGTGAAGGTTGCTCAGTCATGTCTGACTCTTTGCGACTCCATGGACTATACAGTCCATGGGATTCTCCAGGCCAGAATCCTGGAGTGGGTAGCCTTTCCCTTCTCCAGGGGATCTTGCCAGCCCAGGGATCAAACCCAGGTCTCCCACACTGCAGGTGGATTCTTTACTAGCTGAACCACCAGGGAAGCCCAAGAATGCTGGAGAGGGTAGCCTATCCCTTCTCCATCAGATCTTCCCAACCAGGGAATTGAACCAGGGTCTCCTGTACTGCAGGCAGATTCTTTACCAACTGAGCTATGAGGGAAAGCCAAAGAAGTGCTAGAATACAAATTCCCCCCCACCCCGACCTTGGGTGGTTAGAGCTGGAGAAGCAGGATGGTGGTTTCTGCCATGGCTCAAGAAATTATAGGGCAGAGGAATGAGACAGGAATCGATTACAGCAATTGGTAAGCTTGGGATCAGAACTGAAGGAAAGAACCTTTTCATTGGAAATGGCAAAACCAATACAATAGTGTAAAGTAATTAGCCTCCAATTAAAATAAATAAATTTAAATTAAAAAATTTTTAAAAAAGGAAGTTGGGAAGGGCAGCAAGGCTAACATGGACCAGTCAGAGAATGGAAAACACAGGTGAGGCCAAAACTCATCAGCAACAGAGATAAACTGTTTTTCCTGGAAGAAAACTCAAGGAGAAATGGCAAGTGTGATAAATGCGTACTCAAGAGATGGAATAAAGTGAAGTCGCTCGGTCGTGTCCGACTCTTTGTGACCCCATGGACTGTAGCCCACCAGGCGCTTGTGTCCATGGAATATTCCAGGCAAGAATACTGGAGTGGGTTGCCATGCCTTCCTCCAGGGGATATTCCCAACCCAGGGATTGAACTGGGATCTCCTGCATTACAAGGTCAGACTCTACTGTCTGAGCCACCAGGGAATCCCAAGAGATGTGATGGATTATAGCTAATTTATGTAATTTTAAACTTTTTTTCAGTGTGGACTGAAAGAGTTTTTTAAAACTCTTTAATGATTTGTTACAATATTTATTCTGTCTTTTTTTTAATGTCTTGTCTCTTTTTTTATTTTTGGCCACAAGTCATATGGTGGCTTCCCTGGTGGCTCAGACGGTAAAGCGTCTGCCTACAATGTGGGAGACCCAGGTTCAATCCCTGGATTGGGAAGATCCTCTGGAGAAGGAAATGGCAACCCGCTCCAGTATTCTTGCCTGGAGAATCCCGTAGACAGAGGAGCCTGGTGGGCTACAGTCCATGGGGTCGCAAAGAGTCAGACACTACTGAGCGACTTCACTTTGACTTTCCTGTTGGACTTTCCTGATGGCTCAGTGATAAAGAATCTGCCTGCAAAACAGGAGTCGCAGGAGACCCAAGTTCAATCCCTGGGCCAGGAAGATCCTCTGGAGAAGGAAATGATAACCCACTCCAGTATTCTTGCCTACAGAATCCCATAGACAGAGGAGCACGGTGGGCTACAGTCCATGGGGTCGCAGAGTCAGACACAACTGCAGCAACTTGGCACATGCAGGATCTTAGTTCCCTGATTAGGGATCCAACTCATGCCTCCCTGCACTGAAAGGTGAAGTCTTAACAACTGGACTGCCAGGGAAGTCCCAGGCTATTTTATTTGGATGTATGAATTATAAAATCTGAACAAGGTGATACAGGAAATTGCAGATCCTCAAAATGAGACGTGGACTTTTCGATGAATAATAGGGACTGATGGTGTTTGACAGGGAAAAGAGTGTCAGCTGATGGGCACATGTGTATGAATCCCCAAAGTATAAATTTGAAGTTTCAAAAAGTGCTAAGTTCTGAGCTGATGACAGGCAGGACCTGTTTTGAACAAGGGAGGCCGTACGACTGTCTTTTCTGAGCTCCACCAGCACTCAATTCAATCTACTTGGTCTCCAAGGACATCGGACACTTCTGCCCCTGAGTTGTCCCAGTTAAACGAGACGCTGTCAGTTCTCAAGACGGATACCTTTTTCACGTTCTGGGAGAAACCCTTTGTGGATAATCAAGAGCTATTTTTCTCTACCGCTGAGAGGGATTTTCTGAGAGGCACGTTCTCACATGAATGGCTTTGGCAAATAATTGTGTCAATTTGAAGATGGCCAAGACCACACAGTAAGCTCTCAGATAAATATCTATCCTTAAAAAAACAAAAAAACAAAAAAATAATCACAGCATCAAGCCATCTCGGTTAAGTAGTCACCGGACAATAGCACACGCCACAAACAAGCTCATCGTCTGCTTGGCTGGCATCCAAAGCTGAGAGTGTCCTTTATAGGATCAAGGTGAAATGAAATGATGGGCCACGTGACCATGACACAGACGTGCCATGGGTTTTCTTCCCTTTTTCGGATCGATCCTCGTAGAGCAAGGGGAGACTCACAGACAAAATCCAAGAGGATCATCCGTCTACCTGGGTGAAAGGTGAGCCCTCGGGGGCCCACCGGCTCCAAGTCAGACAAAGGATGCATGAGACAGCAGTCAGGTGATTACGGGGCTCTGGGCAAAGGTGCTGGGAAGCCGCACCACCAAGGTGACTCTGGGAGACACGGAAATAAGCATGATGAAACTGCATCTGCTGTGTGGCATGGACACGGACCACACTGAGGAAACAGCTATGGAGGAGTCAAGCTGTGCAGCTGCCATCCTAGCTTAAGTGGCTGGTTCCAAAGGCAAGCATCACACAGCAATTGCAAGGAGAGAGTTCTGTCCAGAGAAAGGTGGTCACAGCTGCCACGCAGGGCAGATGACGTGGATGTGGAAAGTGCTCTCCTCTGCAAGCATCCTGCCCAGACAGCAGCTCTGACTCTGGAGGGTAACTGTGAAAGTGAAAAGTCACTCAGTCGTGTCTGACTCTTTGCTTCCCCATGGACTACACAGTCCTTGGAATTCTCCAGGCCAGAATACTGGAGTGGGTAGCCTTTCCCTTCTCCAGGGGATCTTCCCAACCCAGGGATCGAACCCAGGTCTCCGTCGTTGTGGGTGGATTCTTTACCAGCTGACCCATAAGGGAAGCCCAAGAGTACTGGAGTGGGATAGTCTATCCCTTCTCCAGGGGATCATGCCAACTCAGGAATCAAACAGGGGTCTCCTGCATTGCAGGCGGGTTCTTTACCAACTGAGCTATGAGGGCAGTCCATGACTTTAGAGATGCTCATAGGTTTCCAGTTGATCACAGCCCAAGTCTTGCTTGTCCTCTCACGAGCTGGGTCAGTGCACTGATTCCTTATTTTGGTGTTTTCCATATCATCAGTGTGTCAGTCGCTCAGTAGTGTCTGACTCTTTGCAACCCTGTGGACTGTAGCCCAGCAGGCTCCTGTGTCCACAGGATTTTCCTAGGCAAGAATACTGGAGTAGGCTGCCATTTCCTCCTCCAGGGGATTTATAATTCACAAAGAGCTCTTCTCTGTACAGAACATGGTTTATCAATCTGAGTACTATTGACATTTGGGGCCAGATCATTCCTTTTTTGTCAGGAGAGGCAGGTTTGATCCCTAGATGAGGAAGGTCCCCTGGAGGAGGGTGTGGCAACCTGCTCCAGTCATCTTGCCTGGAGAATCCCATGGACACAGGAGCCTGGTGGGCTACAGTCCATGGGGTCACAAACAGTTGGGCATGACTGAAGCTACTGAGCATGCATGGATGCACGCACAATCCCTTTTTTGTAGAGAGCTGTCTTAAGAGCAACACTGACCCACCAAAAACAGAGACCAGCACCTCCACTGCCCTCTCCCCAGCTGTGATGATCAAAAATGAATCCAGACGTTGCCAGATGTCCCTTGAGGAAAAATTGCTCCTCGCTGAGACCCACCAGCATGGGGTATCAGTTGAGCTCAGTCGCTCAGTTGTGTCTGACTCTTCCCAATCCCATGGACCGCAGCACGCCATGATTCCCTGTCCATCACCAACACCTGGAGTTTGCTGAAACTCATATCCATCGAGTCAGTGACGCCATCCAACCATCTCATTCTCTGTCGTCCCCTTCTCCTCCTGCCTTCAATCTTTCCCAGCATGACGGTCTTTTCCAGTGAGTCGGCTCTTTGCATCAGGTGGGCAAATTATTGCAGCTTCAGCTTCAGCATCAGTCCTTCCAATGAATGGTCAGGAACTGATTTCCTGAATGGAGTATGCTGGAGGCATGGAGTGTGCTGACATTTCAATCCACAGGTAATTTCCTCCTTTGCTTTCATCCTTTTCTGATGAATTCCTTCCATAGGTTTCAGACACTTCCCCCCAAGAGAGCTCAGTGCACAATCTGGGGATGCCCGACTACTGCTAACGTAACTACTGACCTTCACTGGGCTTTTAACAACAGTGTTGCCGGCAAGGTCGGTGACGGTGTGCACGCCTCCTGGGTTGCCATGGCAACACGGGGCGTCTCTCGTCCAAGGGCCTGGGTGCTCTCAGTGTCCAATAGCCCCCTGGACATCCATTCAGAAGAAACACAGTGAGGTGTTGACAGAAGCTCCTGTCTCAGTGATCCTTCCATATTGCTCCACTTTGTTGAATCATCTATTATCCCTTTATGCTCCCTAGGTGAGTTACTGGAGGCTGGTGGATCCGACTGCCAGGCAACTGGACATTCCTGCAAAGGGAATTCAATTCAGAGCACGGGATCTGCATTCAGGAGCTATTCTCTCCTGGTGGAGAGAGCAGTCTACTGTGCTCTTTGGAGTCTAACGTGCTCACCGGTCCTGCCTGCTACCCCTGGGAGTAAACGCATTCCACTCCCATCTGTCAACCAGCCCTTGGGTTGACTGTGATGAAGCGATTGTATTCCTTCTGAGTCCCGGAGGGTCTGCCCCAAACCATCCCACTGTGGTTTTTAATCGTCCTGAAGAGCCATAAGCGCTGGGATGGAAGGTGAGAAAGGTGATGTCCCTGTGGGTTGATGGAGACTTGAAGGAGCATTCTCACCCCAGGAACAAGGTAGATCCGACATGACCAGTCTGTTGGGACTCTGGTGGATGTTATGCCCGCTGTCCAAGTCCCCACAGCTGAGAAAACAAGACATCCACGGCAAAGCAAACACAAAAAGGGAATTTATTGCTAGCTTGAGCCAGGGCCCAAGTCACATCCAGCGCAGTGGAGTGGAGCAAGGGCCCCGAGCCCTGAATTACAGCAGTATTTATAGGTTTACGACAAAGACAGGGAGTTGGCAGGGGCGAATTTGTTGCAAGGGTTCCTTAGCATCTACTAATTGGCTAGATTTACATGTGCGCAGGCTTTCTTAGGCGGTTTTCATCCTCGTCCTGATAAGCTTGAACCAGGCTACAGGGAGTATACTGACGGGTCGAGTCCTGGCGCCGGCAGAGGATGATCTCAGCTCCTCCTTGTCAATAACTCAGCCCCGCTGTAAAGGAGACTTAGGCCTACCTTGGCCCCCTGAAGCCTGTCATGGTGCCTGTTTGGTCCTAACAGTGGACACATTCCTTCTCTCCAACTGTTTAGTTCAGTTCAGTTAGTTCAGTCGCTCAGCCATGTCCAGCTCTTTGCGACTCCATAGACTGCAGCACACCAGGCCTCCTTGTCTATCATGAACCCCCAGAGCTTGCTCAAACTCGTGTCCTTTGAGTCAGTGATGCCATCCAACCATCTTATCCTCTGTCATCTCCTTCTCTTCCTGCCTTCAATCTTTCCCAGCATCAGAGTCTTTTCCAATGAATCAGTTCTTCACATCAGGTGGCCAAAGGATTGGAGTTTCAGCTTCAGCATCAGTCCTTCCAATGAATATTCAGGACTGATTTCCTTTAGGATGGACTTGCTGGATCTCCTTGCCATCCAAAGGACTCTCAAGAGTCTTCTCCAACACCACAGTTCAAAAGCATCAATTCTTTGGTGCTCAGCTTTCTTTATAGTCCAACTCTCACATCCGTACATGACAACTGGAAAAACCCTAGCTTTGACTAGATGGACTAATTCTTGAGTGCAAGAGCTGTTTCTGTGACGGTTTCTGGAAGAAGTCAGCACTTGACCCCGTAGACCTGTGTGAAGCAGATGCCTCCTCCAATGTAAGTGAGCTTCTCCAGTTCCCTGATGATCAGGACAGAAGAGGAGGCTGCGGGAGGGGAACTTCCCTCTCTCTGCTTTAGCCTAGCCACCCCCTACTCCTGCCCTTAACAACTGTCCAATCTGTTTCCTGGGCCTCTGGACTGGAAAGAAGGAAACACTGGTTTTCCTGGGAGTTTCAGCTTGTTCCAGCAGCGGAAGCGAATTGCCACAAACTGGGGAGGTTAGAACGATAGAAATTGCTCTCTCCTAGTTCTGGGAAGTTCAAGATCAAGATGATGGCACATGGGTGAGAGCCGATGAGGGCTCTCTTCCTAATTTAGAGCCTGGATCTTCTAGCTATGTCTTCCCAAGGTGGGGGGGGCGGGGTGGGGAAGCTCTCTGGGGTCCCTTTATAAAGACACTAAACGCATTCATGGGGCTCCACCCTCATGACCGAAGCACCTGCCAAGGGCCTCACCTCTTGATACCATCACACGGGGCTTAGGATGTCAACGTATGGATTTTGGAAGGACATACACTCTCAAGCCATGACACCTGGCTCTGCAGCTCACAGAGAGCAGACCGTAGGAGTTTTTGGTTGCCGTTACTGCACATGGAAGTGATATCATATGGTATTTATCTCTTTCGGACTTACTTCACTAACTATGATGATCTCTAGGTCCGTGTTGCTGCCAATGGCACAATTCTGCTCCTTTTTATGACTGAGTCATATTCTGCGGTATCTATGTACCACGTCTTCTGTATCCATTTCTCTGCTGATGAATATCTAGGTGACTCCCATGTCTTGGCTACCGTAAATAGTGCTGCTAGGAACACAGATGTGCATGCATCTTTTCAAGTTAGTGCCTTGTCAGGATATATGCCCAGGAGTGCAGCCATGAATTTCTAGTCCTTGAAACTGTGTCTGTTTCCGAGCAGGTCCTTCGAAACCACTGGCCATGGAAACCACCAGGTCTGCCTCTTGACTAGGAAACTTCTGAATGTCCCGGGTACACCTGCCTGGCCTGTGAGTCTATATTCTAATTGGTTGTGAAGCATATTCTAAGAAGACTTCCCCTGGGGAGCAGGATTGGGGGGCACA
Organism: Capricornis sumatraensis; assembly: GCF_032405125.1. Taxonomy (NCBI): domain Eukaryota; kingdom Metazoa; phylum Chordata; class Mammalia; order Artiodactyla; family Bovidae; genus Capricornis; species Capricornis sumatraensis. The sequence goes on along the minus strand of NC_091092.1, from coordinate 145,583,461 downwards.
GGGGTTGGCAGTAGAGGAAGAACACACAGAAAGAGAAGGGGGACCCTCTTAAAGTCACTCATCTTCCACCTTGAATAAGGGAACTGTGGCCCGATGGACTTTGTGGGGGTCAGTGCATTTTCAGGAGAAACCCATTTTTAATCATTTAATTAAATCTCTAGATTCATATTTAATTTTCTGTTGAAAACATCACGGTCACAACATTAAGCAATCTGTTGATTCCCCTAAATGTTAAAGTTAAATCAGTGGTGTTTGAAAGCGTAGTTACAATATCATGGATATGCTTAATACTTTCCCCCTTTGGGCTCAGAATGACTTTGAAAAATGTCACACATGAGAAAGATCATTGAGGAGAGAGAGAGGGGGAAAACAGGAAAAGAGTGAGTAAGGAAACAGTTGAAGGAAGTTCTCAAAACAAAAGATAAACATCCCCGAAAGGAGAAAACAAATTGACAGAGAGAGGGAATAAATTACAGAATATGGAGAATGAATCCTTAAGATGCCAGGAGAAAGCAGCTTGAGAACAATTGTTTAGAAGAGCATTTTTCAAAGTAATGTTGCTTTTTATAAGGATAACACGCACTCACTATAAAACACTTAGCAAATACGGAAAAGCCTACAAACGGAATAAAAATCATGCAAAGGCCGCCCTAACAAGAAAAGCATTCAAATGTTTTGGAGGCATTTCTTTCCAATTCTTTTTGCATGCCTTTTATTTTACAAAATGGGGGACATATTCTAAAAACGATTTTACACCGTACTTTTTTTCCAATCAATATTTTGTTGTGAGTGTTTTCTTTTTTTTTTTTAGAACTGGCTTGTCATTTTTTTTTTAATTTTTACTTTTACTTTATTTTACTTTACAATACTGTATTGGTTTTGCCATACATTGTGTAAAGTAACATCCAAAAGCATGGCTTTTATTAGCTGTAACAGGAAAGGACAAACAGAAACCCATGGGAATACTGACCAGAACCTTTTTTGGGTGCAGTTTTCAAGCGAAGAGTGAATGCTTGAAAAAAGAAAAAAAGTATTTTAGGACACATGAAAAAAATATGAAATTCAGATTTCAGTGTCTCTACGTGAATTTTATTGGAACACAGTCACACATATTCCTTGCACACTGACTGTGATTGCTTTTTGCCCCATAAGGGCAGATGGAAAATTGTGATGGAGACTCTATGATCCTCAAAGCCTGAAGTATTTATTCATCCTATCTGGCTTCTTACAGAAAAAGTTTGCTGACTGCTGAGCTACATAATTGTGTAACCTCTGCAAATATCATAATTCATACATTTTATCAGATTTTCATCTTTTATAATTAAATGTTTCCTTATTGTTGAGCACTGTGGATTTTTTCCTTGCTATCTCAAATCACGGTGTTGCGACTTATCTTGACCTGAACTGTGGGTGAGGTCTCTGAATCTCGTTCTGGGTAATTCATCATGGATCAAAGGTCACGGGTATTTTTAAACCTCCTGACTCCTGTTCTCCAGAAAAGCAGCGAGTACATCCTGTTTTACACCAAGGAAGCTTACAAGAAATGGGAGTTCGGCATCAGCGCCATAGAGTCTCCTTGGGGTGGTTGTGGTTTAATCCCTCGATCGTGCCCAACTCCTGTGATCCCATGGGGGTGGTTCGGTCCCTCGGTCATATCCAACACGTGTGGCCCCATGGAGGTGGTTTGGTCCCTCGGTCACGTCCAGCTTTTGTGACCCCATGGACTACATTTCACCAAGCTTCTCTGCCCATGGGATTTCCCATGCAAGAGTCCTGGAGTGGGATGCCATTCCTTCCTCCAGTGAATCTTCCCAACTCAGGGATCAAATTCTTGTCTCTTGGATTGGCAGGAGGGCTCCTAAAAGACTGTATCACTAGGGAAGCCCCACAGGTTTATCATCCCCAGACACCACGGAACTAGGAAACGGCTAGCTGGTGTCTTTCTCTGTCTTGCATCCTTCCCGCTCTTTCTGAGAGTGCTGGTAGCTAGGAAATGGTCTACAACCACCTGTCCCATGCACAGGGACTGCGGCTGAACCTTCACTTTGCACCCAGCAGACACTCTGGCCAGTGAGATCAGCAGTCAATCCAGACAGGCCTCAGGAATTAGAACAAGAACACTGAAGAGATCACTGAGAAGGCAGCGGAGCAGGCAGACTGATGCGGCCAACTGCTCACAGAGCAGAATGCAAGGCAGATGGCTCCCCGTCCTGGGCCGGGCAGCCAGGATGACAAGCAATTATAAAGAACTTCCCGGTGGCTCAGAGGGTAAAGTGTCTGTCTGCAATGCAGGAGACCTGGGTTCGATCCCTGGGTCAGGAAGATCCCCTGGAGAAGGGAAAGGCGACCCACTCCAGGACTCTTGCCTGGAAAATCACATGGACAGAGGAGCCTCATAGGCTACAGTTCATGGTGTTGCAAAGAACTGGACATGACTGAGCAACTTCACTTTCACTTTTAATTTCAGTGCAAGGCAAGTCTCTCCACTCTATCCGCAGAGCGTGTGAAAAAGAGGCAACACTAGACACCATCACAGTCTGGTTTGTTAATCTGACAGAGCAAAAGGGTATACCGGTCACTGGTGCCATTCCCATTAGCTGCCCATTTTTTTCTAGCAGGGAGTTCATAGTTTTTTGAATGACTTTGAAAGACCTCTGTATATTTTAAGATTAATAACTGCCTTTTTCCTCTTAAATCCAATTTATGCAGGATTTCCATCAGTTTTTGATGTGTATGACTTGCAAATGGAAAATATCGGATTAAGCAAGGTTAAACAAGGCTGTTTAAAGCCAGACTTCTCAAGGCCAATTTGATGTGGTGAACTGTGAATCAGCAAGTGGGGAATTAAGATGTGACATTTCCCCAAACTATTGACGATGGGAAACTGTATTTATTAGCCATCTTTCAGAATGTGCTTTAACTTTTTCATAGCAAAATATGGGAACCTGTGGTAGGAAGCAGGAAATATATGAGAAACATTCTAAAAGAGACAAAATCGTACTGAAAAAGCTAGCATAAATGAGAAGTTTCATCAAATGGCTAAATACAATATAAATACAATGAAACAAGTTTCCTTATGTATAAAAAACAATTAATTTCATGATATCACCTGATAAGGTCAAATTCCAATAGCAAAACAAGAAAAAAAATCAAGAAGTAACTTTAAAGAAAAATATGTAAAAGCTAGAAATACAATCGTAAAACTTTACCAAGCAATATACTCTAAAATTACACTTGTAGCAATGAACAACGGAGAAGGCACAGGCACCCCACTTCAGTACTCTTGCCTGGAAAATCCCAAGGATGGAGGAGCCTGATAGGCTGTAGTCCACGGCGTCACACAGAGTCGGACACGACTGAAGTGACTTAGCAGCAGCAGCAGCAATGAACAAAAAGGCATGTTCCAGGATGTAAAATATTAATATTTTAACTATTCTCATTTTCCCAAGTAAGTTGAAGGTTTGTATGACAATATAAATTCTTAATGGATAGTTTTAGAATCTTGTAAGTTTTTTATTCCCCAAAAGTAATCTGAAATAATTAGTAAGTGATCCTATCTATGAAAACTTTAAAATTATTAAGAGAAGACTAAGGTGAGATAGAAAACTATTTCATCTATAAGGACCATAGAAAATTCACCCCAATGAAGCCAAGCAGAGATTTCAGAATCCCTCTTTGTGCAGACTCAGTGAGCTGTATCTTCCAAATTAGAGAGACCATAGGATGGACAAAGTCCCAGATGGGGACGGCTGAAAGAATCCTTGAAGAAACAGTGGTTGAAAACTGCTCAAGCTTGACAAGAGGTATAATCCTACAGATTCAAGAAGCTGTATGAATCCCAAAGAGGATAAACCCGAAGCAATCTATGCCAAGATACATCTTCATAACCCCTGAAAGCCAAACCAAAGAAAAGTCTTGAAAGAAGCCACAGGAGGAAAACACCTTACCTCTAAGGGGGGTGGGGGGGGGGAGAAAAGAGCAGATTTCTCGGCATAAAGCAAGGATATCACCTGGAAGTGGCACGATATTTTTTGCATGCTGGAAAACCATTTTGCAATGAAAGGGAAATGGAGACATTCTCAGATGAAGAATATCCAAGCGAACATTTCAATGGCAAATCTACACTAAAAGGCTCCAAGAAATTCTTTAACTAGAAGGGAAGTGATAAATGAAGAACTACTGGAACATCACAGAGGGAAAAAGAAACAAGATATGCAAAAATATGGATGATTATGCTTTTCTTAGCTCCTTAGTGACTCAGCAGTAAAGCATTTGCCTGCCAATGCAGGAGGCGCAGGTTTGATCCCTGGGCCAGGAAGATCCCCTGGAGAAAGAAATAGCAATCCACTCCAGAATTCTTGCCTGGAAAAGTCCATGGACAGAGGAGCCTGGTGGGCTATAGTCCAGGGGGTTGCAAAGAGTCAGACATGACTTAGCTACTAAAACAGCAACATGAAGGTGATTTGGATATTTGCTCAGGTGTGATTCAAGATTGGGCGGGACCTAAAATATCTCAGAGAAGTGGTACCAGCAGCAAACTAAAGTTTCTTCTCCTTCTGAGTTTTCTAAAAATCACATTTGAGCATTGAAGCAAAACCTAGAACATTGTCTCATGTGGTTCTAAGTGTCCGATGAAACAATGCATAAGATAATTGTAATATAAGTGGGTGAAAGAAAAGAGGGAAGACTTCTACAGAGCACTAATATAGGTAAATGGTGACATCAGTAGACGGATAGTTACAAACTTATATCATCTGGAGAAACCACTGAAAATTGATATAGAGAGATATGCTAAAAGCACTATAAATAAACTAAAACAGGATTCTGAATAAAGTTTAAGTAACCAACAGGCAGGCATTGTACTGAAGAAGACATACAAATGCCAAATAAGAACACAGAAAGATGTTCAGCATTATCAGGCATTCAGTTCAGTTCAGTTCAGTTCAGTCGCTCAGTCGTGTCCGACTCTTTGTGACCCCATGAATTGCACCACGCCAGGCCTGCCTGTCCATCACCAACTCCCAGAGTTCACCCAAACTCATGTGCACCGAGTCGGTGATGCCATGCAGCCATCTCATCCTCCGTCGTCCCCTTCTCCTCCTGCCCCCAATCCCTCCCAACATCAGAGTCTTTTCCAATGAGTCAGCTCTTCGCATGAGGTGGCCAAAGTACTGGAGTTTCAGCTTTAGCATCATTCCTTCCAAAGAAATCCCAGCGCTGATCTCCTTCAGAATGGACTGGTTGGATCCCCTTGCAGTTCAAGGGACTCTCAAGAGTCTTCTCCAACACCACAGTTCAAACGCATCAGTTCTTCAGTGGTCAGCCTTCTTCACAGTCCAACTCTCACATCCATACATAACTACTGGAAAAACCATAGCCTTGACTAGATGGACCTTTGTTGGCAAAGTAATGTCTCTGCTTTTGAATATGCTATCTAGGTTGAGAAATGCAAATTAAAACTACAATAAGCTATCACTATACACCCATTAAAATGGCTGAAATAAAATATTGACCATAGTAAATACTGGCAAGAAAGCAGTGAATAGGAATCCCTCATACATTATCATTGGAAATATAAAAATATAAAGCCTCAAAACTCTGAAAAATGTAAAAAATGTAAAGCGTTGAAATTCTGGAAAACGAATCAATAGGTTTTTAAATAACTGGCCATGCAACTAACCTAGAAACCAGCAATTTCACTCCTGGGCATTCATCCCAGAGAAATGAAGACTTATGCTCACATAAAAACCTATGTACAAATGTTTAAAGCAGCTTTATTTGTATTAGTCAAAATGTGAAACAAGTCAGTTTTCCTTCAGTGGGTTGATGGCTTTGAAAAATGTGGAATAGTATCCAGAAATAAGAAGCAGCAAGTTATTGATACACAGGACAGTCTCATGAACCGCCGGAGAAGTAGGCTGAATTAAAAAAAAACAGTCCCAAAGGTCATGATTCCATGTGCATAATTTTCCTGAAATAACAGTACTGTGGAAATGGAGAATAAATTAGTGGTTTTCAGGGGTTAAGGAGAAGGTGGGAGCAGGAAGGAACCAGGTGTTGATATTGATATCAGAGGATAACATGAGGGACTCCTGTAGTGATGGAAACACTCAGCATGTTGATTCTATCGATAGCCTGGTATACTCCAGCTTTGCAAAATAATGCTATTGCAGGAACCTGGATCCATAGCACATGGCATGTCTCTTTCATTTCTTATAACACTAGGTCTATAACGGTGTTGATATAAAATATCGAATTCAATAAAGTTACTGTCCACATTATAATAGCAACGAAAGAGCTTTTAATAAGATGGAGGAACATGCATAACACACTGATTTAAATGGTATATAAGACTTTAAAAACTGTGAGAACACATGTAAATTTTACCAAAAGTGTGTGATTTTTTTTTTCTTCATTGACTTATTTTTCCATCAAAAGGTTAGAACTACAATGCCTTATCTCCTCCCACCAGTCATAATGGCCATTAGCAAGTCATCTACAAACAATAAATGCTGGAGAGGGTGTGGAGAAAAGGGTACCTTCCTGCACTGTTGGTGGGACTGTCAATTGGGCAGCCGTGATGGAGAGCAGTATGGAGGGACCTGTAAAAACTAAACGCAGAACGAAAAAGCACATGACCCAACAATCCCACTGTTGGACACGTACCCTGAGAAGACGACAATTCAAAGAAACACACACACGCCCCAAATGATCACAGCCACACTAGTCACAATACCTAAGCTACTTAAAGGAGATCAGTCCTAAGTGTGCCAGGGAAGGACTGATGTTGAAGCTGAAACTACAATCCTTTGGCCACCTGATTCGAAGAGCTGCCTCCTTTGAAGAGACTCTGATGCTGGGAAAGATTCAAGGTGGGAGGAGAAGGGGACGACAGAGGATGAGATGGTTGGATGGCATCACCGACTCAACAGACATGAGTCTGGGTAAACTCTGGGAGTCAGTGATGGACAGGGAGGCCTGGCATGTTGCAGTCCGTGGGGTTGCAAAGAGCTGGACACGACCAAGCGATTGAACTGAACTGAAGCTACTTAAATGTCAACAGAGGAGTGGAAGGAAGATGTGGTACATACATACAATGGAATAATATTCAGCCGTAGAAACTAAAACACTGGGTCATTTGCAGAGATGTGGTTGGACCTAGACACTGACACAGAGTGAAGTGAGTCAGAAAGAGAAAAGGAAATATTGTATATGAATGCATATATGTGGAATCTAGAAACACGGGACAGATGAACATATGTGCAAAGCAGAAATAGTTGTGCAGACATGGAGAACAAACGTAGGGACAGCACGCAGGGAAGGCGTGGGATGACTTGGGAGATTGAGACTGACACAGACAAAGTATTCATTTTACGCATAAAATAAACATCTAATGAGAACCTACTATACAGCTCAGAGAACTCTACTCAATGCTCCGTGGTGGCCGAAATACGAAGGAAATCCAAACAAAGAGGGGATACATGTGATGCTGGGAGGGATTGGGGGCAGGAGGAGAAGGGGACGACAGAGGATGAGATGGCTGGATGGCATCACTCACTCGATGGACGTGAGTCTGAGTGAACTCCGGGAGTTGGTGATGGACAGGGAGGCCTGGCGTGCTGCGCCGATTCATGGGGTCACAAAGAGTCGGACACGACTGAGCGACTGAACTGGACTGAACTGATATGGGTATGTGCAAGCTGACTCACTCTGCTGTACAGCAGAAACTGAAAAACATTGCAAAGCGACTATACTCCAATAAAAATTATTTTCATTAATTTATTTGTTTCAGTTCAGTTCTGTTCAGTCATTCAGTCGTATCCAACTCTTTGCGACCCCATGGACCGCAGCACGCCAGGCTTCCCTGTCCATCACCAACTCTCAGAGTTTGCTCAAACTCACGTCCATCGAGTCGGTGATGTCATCCAACCATCTCATCCCCTGTCCTCCCCTTCTCCTCCCACCTTCAATCTTTTCCAGCATCAGGGTCTTTTCCATTGAGTCACTTCTTTGCATCAGGTGGCCGAAAGATTGGAGCTTCAGCTTCAGCATCAGTCCTTCCAATGAATATTCAGGACTGATCTCCTCTAGGATGAACTGGTTGGATCTCCTCGCAGTCCAAGGGACTCTCAAGAGTCTTCTCCAACACCACAGTTCAAAAGCATCCATTCTTCGACACTCAGCTTTCTTTATAGTCCAACTCTCACTGGAGGCTAATTACTTTACAATATTGTAGTGGTTTTTGCCATACTCTGACATGAATCTGGGGTTGCACAGAGTCGGACACGACTGAAGTGACTTAGCAGCAGCAGCAGCAGACATGAATCAGCCATGGGTGTACTTGGGTCTCCCATCCCAAACCCCCCTCCCACCTCTCTCCCCACCTCATCCCTCTGGGTTCTCCCAGAGCACCGGCTTTGAGCGCCCTGCTTCAGGCATCGAACTTGCCTTGGTGATCTATTTCACATATGGTAATAAACATATTTCAATGCTATTATCTCACATCATCCTACCCTCGCCTTCTCCCACAGAGCCCAAAACTCTGTTCTTTTTATCTCTGTCTCTTTTGCTATCTTGCATATAGGGTCATCATTACCATCTTTCTAAATTCCATGTATATGCATTAATATACTGTATTTGTATTTTTCTTTCTGACTTACTTCACTCTGTAGAATAGGCTCCAGTTTCATCAACTGAAAAATAAAATTAGAAGATAGTGCTTCCTCTGGAACTGTTATTTAGCACAGGCAGGCTACCGTGACATGAAGAATGGGGTCAACAGCGACACGCTTGGGGTCTGCGGTTAACACACTCGACCTGGGGGCCGTCGCTGTGACACGCACCAGCTGCACGTAGAAATGCCCCCGCCGAGCCCTGCCATCCGTCCAAGCTCTTGCTCTGTGACAGAGAGAGCTCACTAATGAGGCCCTGTATTGTCCCAACGGAAGACCTCCCAGGAGGGGAGCCGCTTTCTCTTTGGTTTTCCTCATTAGTTGCCAGCGGCCGGATGGGAACAGTGGCGCCTTTTAATGGGCTCGCCTTGCCCTAATGAGGACTCGGGACGGCGCCTCTTCACCCTGAGTCACAGGCGCCCTTTGACCACGTGGGTCACTTCACATTCAGCCAGGTGGCACAGGTGGGACTCGGAACCAGCGTCCACCGCCCGACCCAGAGGTTCATCAGGGATGCAAAAGAGTCTGTTGCGATCGAAGGTCTCTTTCGTGCTGAACTTGGCATGTCGTGGTGGGCAAGGAACAAGCTGGTTGGAGTCTATTGTTGATTTCAGCCTTTAAGAAACTGCTTGGGGCCTGTGTCAAGGTCCAACTTCAGCCTTCTTGGTGGACACTTCATCCATATGTGTGTTTTGAAACACTGTGATTTTGAAGTCCACAAACCACTTGGTTCTCTTTTCATCTGTCCGGAATGGTGTCTTCGAGACTACTGCACAGACAGAATTCCTGGGTCTCAACAGGCCCCTGTGTCTCCACTTCTCCTTATATGTAACCTACCCCCATGCTGTCCCGCCTGAAAAGCTAACCTATCAGGCAAGCTGAGGGGCTCGCTGCAAACACAGGTTGGACCATATGCAATCACCGTGTCTGCAGCTCAGAAATAACCAAGGGTTGGTACTCTAATGTGGTTCATCTCAGGGGTTTCTCTGTCCTCTCTGGGGACACTGGGCAATGTTTGGACCCATTTTGTGTTGTCAGAACTGGGACCGAGTTGGGGGGTGAGACTGAAATTTGGTGGGTTGAGACCATCGCTGCTGCTCAACAGTTTACAATGCGCAGAACGGCACCCCACCACCAATGATGCAAAGACTCACCCAGACTCACAAGGTGAAGAAACTGGGATCACAAAAAGGCAACCCTTGGGCCGAAGGTAATTCCTGCAAGTCGTTTTGTTCACCCTCTCTATTGTTCTAAGGAGAAGGGGAAGGAAATTCTCCACTCTGGTATTCTTGCCTGGAGAATCCCAGGGACAGAGGAGCCTGGAGGGCTACAGTCCTTGAGGTCAGAAAGAGTCAGGCGCAACTGAGCATGCATCCAATAACTGCTCTCAACTGTATAGTAACTAGACAGATCATCGTACAGCCAACTGAAACTCTGGTTACTACGAACCTCCTCCCTTGTTCATGTGACCTGCTTGGTCCCTGCACACATCTCAGCTGACAATTCTGATTCTGAAGAATACCCTGACGTGGGGCTTCCTGGCTGGTGCTAGTGGTAAAGAATCTGCCTGTCAATGCAGGAGACATGAGATGTGCATTTGAGCCTTCCTGGGTCAAGAAGATCCCTTGGAGGAGGGCATGGCAACCCGCTCCAGTATTCTTGTCTGGAGAATCCCAAGGACAGAGGAGCCTGGAGGGCTATAGTCCATGGGGTTGTTGTAAAGAGTCCGACAGGACTGAAGTGACTCAGCGCGTGCGCACACGTGCACACACACACATATGCGTCTTAACTTCAGTGTTTTGAAAACATGGGCCATTCTGGCCATTCTGCATTCCTGTTTCCCCTTCCCCCTCCCGTAGACAATTGGCTGGTCCAGTTATTCTCTGGTGTCACCAGTGGGGCGGGAGGAGCTACTATCAAGGAAGGGGCACTGCTCGACACCCAACAGGGCACAGGATGCCCGCTGGCAGAGGACACCCCGCAGCAGAGAGTCACCGGGGCCCAAGACATCAGCAGGGCCGAGCTGAAGACACCTGGGTCGTCCTGAATACAAAGAGGGTTTAAGAACAGGGCCTCGAAGCCACTCTGCCTGCTTGCAGCCGCGTCTCCATTTACTGCTTGTGTCTGCTTGAGTGCATTCCCTAAAATGCTAGTAGTGATGAGCCTCAGGGCTTCAGGGAAGACTGAGTTAGTAACTACAGGTAACTTCCTGGCATTGAAAACACTGACATGTTAGTCACTTAGTCGCCTCTGACTCTTGGCAACCCCGTGGACTGTAGCCCCCAGGCTCCTCTGTCCGTGGGATTCTCCAGGCAAGAGGACTGGAGTGGGTTGCCATGCCCTTCTCCAGAGAATCTTCCCCACCCAGGGATTGAACCCAGGTCTCCTGCATTGGCAGGTGGATTCTTTACCACTAAGACACCTGGGGAGCTAGTGGCTATTATTACCTATAGGATTATTTTTGAAATACAATGTATGGCAAAACCAATACAGTAAAGTAAAATAAAGTAAAAATAAAAATTTAAAAAGAAAAAAACAGCACGATCCAGAATTCACAGAAAATTCATCAGACATGCCCAGATTGTGGACGCTGACCTCAGGTTCCCGTTTGTGTTTGTTTGTGATGCCCGCAATAGATGTCATTCCCTTGAACCAGCATACCTGCATATTCAAAAGGTAAATAATTTTTCCACGGGAAGTTCACAAGGGCAGAACATTACTATACACATTTTACACGTGGAAAGCTAGCTGGTCACAGGAAAGCTGAGAGTTTTATTTGCCTTCTTTATTATTGCTCCAGATTGATGGCGACCCCGTGGGAAGTGGTACAGGCTGTAGTTGAGTAGTCAGCTTCCCAGGTGGCGCTAGTGGTAAAGACCCCTTCTGCCCATGCAGGAGACATAAGAGACGTGGGTTTGATCCCTGAGTCTGGAAGATCCCCTGGAGGAGGAAGTGACAGCCCACTCCAGTATTCTTGCCTGGGAGAATCCCATGGACAGAGGAGCCTGGCAGGCTACAGTCCATGCATGCTGAGTTGCTGCCGTTATCCGACTGTCTGTGACCCCATGGACTGTAGCCCACCAGGCTCCTCCATCCTTGGGGGTTCTCCAGGCGAGAATACTAGAGTGGGTTGCCGTGCCCTCCTCCAGGGGACCTTCCCCACCCAAGGATCGAACCTGCGTCTCCTGTAGCTCCTGCACTGCAGCCGCTTCTTTCCTGCTGAGCCAGCAGGGAAGCCCAGAGAAGCCTGGTGGGCTACAGTCCCTATGTCACCAAGAGTCAGAGGCAACTCAAACGACTTAGCACACAGGCAGTTGAGGATGAGCAAAACACAGAAGGCTAAAGTGCCAGATGTGAGTGTGCAGGGGGGTGGTGAAACATGCACAGGGCTTTGGGTGTGGGATAAATCACGCTTGCAGTCCTCAGACTGGGTCTTGAACTGGGGGTGTAAAAGCCTGCTGGTGTCCCAGCAGCTCTGTTACGCCTCCAGCCTGATTCCACGCCATCTGCCTGAGACCTGCCATCCTCGGGCCTTTGCCCTGGTTTCAACGTGTGAGCAGAGGACAAGCTTTGCAGAAACGGCCTGGATCAGACACAGCGGAGACAGCTGGAGACCCGAGCAGGTCAATTTTTCTCAGTAAGGCGCGGGGAAAACAATGGGCTGCCCGCTGCACGCCCTTCCTCACCCTCATCAGGGAAGGCAGGACAAGCTTATTAGGTGAGGCCCCTCTGCCTGGTGGTTCTGCATCTCCTGTCTGGTCCTTCATCAGTCCCTGGGGGCAGGTGGCAGGCAGGTAATTCTTCATCACCAAGACACCCCTGGCCACAAGGCAGGATTGTCAGGGGCCTCAATTTCAACCCTGTGATGAGAAAGAAAAGAAACATCAGGAAGAGGCTTCCCCCTTCTTGCTGGCTTGCTCGCTCGTTGATGTTGTCAGGAAGGCTTTGGTCTGATGGCTCACGCGGGGAGTATGTCTTTCCTGCTGCTTGGGAGGGAATGGCAGATGTGGGTAACCACTGTCACGCCTTCTTGCCGCTTGGAGAGCTTCTTTGTGCAACAATCAGGGGCTCATTGAGGCTGTTGGACAGGAAGCCTGGCAGCTGCGTTCTCAGACGTTCTCAGATAAACGGCGAGTGTGATGGCAAGGAAACTCTGCCGGGGAGCGGTGGTTTTCGGTCGCTTGCTGGGGTCCGTGGGCACCCGTGGAGCCCAGGCGGTGATACAAAAGGCAGGGATGCTGGAAGCACGGTCTGCTCTGAGATGATGCCTGAAGCCCTTCCAAAGTCGGTGTGGGGCACAGCCAGCTTGAAGCGCAGGTGGACGGGGGTGGTTAAGTCCGATTCCATCCCACTGGATGTGTTCTCCTGTGTGGAGTGCAGGCAGAAACCACCTCACTTGCATAAGTGTTCTGTAAAGGGCCAGACGCTGGCTACTTCAGGATTTGCTGGTCTCTGTCATAGCTACACAACTGCTGTGTGCCGTGAAAGGAGCCACAGACAGTTAGCAAATGAGCAAGCAGGGCTATAAACCAAAGTTGTTGTTCAGTCACCCAGTCATATCTGACTCATTGCAACCCCATGGACTGCAGCATGCCAGGTTTCTTTGTCCTTCACTATCTCCCGAAGTTTGCCCAAGTTCATGTCCATTGCAGCAACGATGCCATCCAGCCACCTCATCTTCTGATGCCCTCTTTTCCTCCTGCCTTCAATCTTTCCCAACATGAGGGTCTTTTCCAATGAATTGGTTCTTTGCACTAGGTGGCCAAAGTACTGGAGCTTCAGCTTCAGCATCAGTCTTTCCAATGAGCGTTCAGGGTCCATTTCCCTTAAGATTGACTGTTTTGATCTCCTTGCTGTCCAAGGGACTCTCGAGAGTCTTCTCCAGCACCACTGGCATCAATTTGGGGGAGTTCTGCCTTCTTGACAGTCCAGCTCTCACAACCTTACGTGACCACTGGGAAGACCATAGCCTTGACTATATGGACCCTTGTTGACGGAGTAACATCTCTGGCTTTTCAACACACTGTCTAGATTTATCATAGCTATCCCGCCAAGAAGCCATCGTCTTCTGATTTCACGGCTGCAGTCACCATCCACAGTGATTTTAGACCCCAGGAAGAGGGAATCTGGCAATAGTGACCCAACAGAACCCAACAAAACCAGGTGATGGCTGCATCTGGGCCACAGGTGAGAGCTCTCAGATCCTTCCAAAAACTCAACTGGGGAACGGTGCGTGTTCCCAGGAACGTGGCCCCAAACGCACGTTGAACAGAAAGACACTCTGACATATGTTCTCTATCCAGGAAATAAATAAATAAGCAGATGTTAATTTTCTCACAATAAAGGCTTAAAAAAAATTTTTTTTCCTCGATGCCTTGGAGGCTAATGGCTATGAACATCATTTCGCCTCACTGTATTTGCTTCAGCTCATTTGTCTGTTAGTACTGCTTGTTGGCAAACCACTTGTTTCACGGAACCGTTGAATCTGTGGCAAAGAACTGAGTTCAAAAACAAGGGCTCGGGTTGGAAATTCTTCTTTTGAATGTATTAAAATAGAAAAAAATCGTCCCCCTCTTTTTTTATTATGGTTATTGTTATCAATTCATGAAATGTTGAGCAGAAGTGAAAGCTTTGGTTTAAGAAGGGTCTACAAATCTCGTCCTCGTCCCATCTATGAGCTAATATTAAGAGACTGATGCAAAGAACAGGAAACTCATTTTTTGTCAGCTCCTTACTGGAACCAGGCTCATCTCTGGCCTCTGAGTTCCCCGTCCACACAATTGCTTGAATGAAATCGCATTGGGTTAAAACATACATCGCTATTTCAAGGCATTTCCAGAAAAGCAAATTTGAGTATGATTTATCAGATATTCAGAGAAATATAGAGGGGAGGGGAAAGTCTGTCAATAGGACAAAGAGGGCTGTTGACATTTTTACCACTACCACCCCCCCCACCCCCCACCCCCCAAGTTCATGAGCTTTCTTTCCTGTCTGGGGAGTTTCATTCTTTATAGAAATTGAGTTCATCTCAGGATGGATTTCAAAACCACATATTAAACTTTTTCTTAGACATTATTCATCGGGATGGACGTCACCTGAAGGAATTTGATAGAAACAAGTCAGGGTGCTGGGAGATGAGTGAGGAGTTGAGACTTTTGTCAGGAACGTGTGCAGCAAGGATAGAAAACCTGACCTTTCTGGTTTAGCCTCACTGAGGGCTGACATTTTACTTTTCCTGACTTGGGATGACACAGAATCATCTTGGGTGAGGGACTCTTTCCACCTCCAACATCTCTTCTTGTATTTTTTTTTTAATTTTTTTGATGTGGACCAAGCTTTGAAAATCTTTATTGAATCTGTTACAATATTCCTTCTGTTTTGTGTTTGGGGTTGTTCTGGCTGTTCTGGTGTGTGGGACCTTAGGACCCCGACCAGGGGTTGAGCCCACACCCCCTGCCTTAGAAGGGGACATCTTCACCACTGGGCTGCCAGGGAAGTCCCCTCCTTTTGTCTTAAACAGTCACGTTTCAGGGAACTCTGTGGCTTGCCTATGTCGGCTTCCTCTCGGTTTCTCTGGATGCTGAAATGTAGGGTTACTCTAGCAGCCTCACAACATTCAAGGCAGTCTCGGAAGGTTTACTGGACGCAGCAGGTCCCCAAGATTCCAAACTGCCCTGGAGCAGCAGTTCCCAGATCACCCTTGCATAAGATGAGCATCCATCAGCGTCGTGAGGGGGTCCTTTTAAAAGAGATTTTAAAAATTTTCCAAAGAGATTTCCCTGGTGGTTCAGACGGTAAAGTGTCTGCCTACAATTTGGGAGACCCTGGTTCAATCCCTGGTCCAGGAAGATCTCCTGGAGGAGAACATAGCAACCTGCACCAGTACTCTTGCCTGGAAAATCCCATAGATGGAGGAGCCTGGTAGGTAGCAGTCCATGGGGTTGCAAAGAGTCAGACACTACTGAGCGAGTTCCCTTTCACTTTGGGATTCGCTGGTGGCTCAGAGGGTAAAGAGTTCTGCCTGCACTGTGGGAGACCTGAGTTCGATCCCTGGGTCAGGAAGATACCCTGGAGAAGAAAATGGCAACTCACTTCAGTGTTCTTGCCTGGAGAATCCCATGGATGGAGGAGCCTGGCAAGCTACAGTTTGTAGGGTCGCCAAGAGTCAGACACGACTGAACTACTTCACTTTCACTTTCATTTTTCAAAGAATTTGAGACAGGAATGTGTATGAAACCCTGGGATGATCGTGGAGAGCTGTGAGATGCAGGAGGTTCTCAGAGAGAAGGATAGGAACGTGATCAACTTTCTTCCCACCAGCAATTCTGAAACCAGATGGATGGTAGAAACCCTTCATCGCAGTGGAAGGAACAATAACTCACTGGATGACAGCTGATGTTGGAGAGGCCATGTGGTTGCTCCTACGCTTCTGGAATTCAGTGAGTAGCAAACCATGGGGCTCTTGTTGAAAGTCAGATAACAGATCCGAAGGTCTGGGGTGGAGCTGCAGGGGGGACAACATTTCTGACAAGCTCCCAGGTGGACGGATGCTGCTGGAACCTGGAGGCTGAATAGCAAAGACACAGGGTCCACCCGCTACAGCTGCCCCTTCCCCTTCCTAAGTTCCATTCCCCTCGCTCAGGGCTGCCCATCCTCAGTTGCTGCTGTTGGAACCCCCATCCAATCAGTTGTCTTCAGTCAGTCCCAGCTGCATGTTGGAATCACCTGGGGAGCTTTGCAAGAAGCCTCACCCCAGAACTGTGAAATCAGAAGCTCTGGGATGCTACCTGGACATGCTTTGAAAAGTGAGATACAATTAGCATAACATAAAGGAGATCAATCCCGAATATTCATTGGAAGGACTGATGTTGAAGCTGAAGCTCCAATACTTTGGCCACCTGATGCGAAGAAATGACTCGTTGGAAAAGACCCTGATGCTGGGAAAGATTGAAGGCAGGAGGAGAGGGGAATGACAGAGGATGAGATGGTTGGATGGCATCACGATTCAATGGACATGAGTTTGAGCAAACTCCAGGAGATGGTGAAGGACAGGAAAGCCCGGCAGGCAGCAGTCCGTGGGGTGAGAAAGAGTTGGACGTGACTAAGCAACTGAACAACAACAAATATTAACTATGTTCAAATGTACCATCAGCAGCTTCAAGTACACTCACCAGGTAGTGTAAGCATCACCACTGAGATGTTTCTGAACCTTTTCATCACCCCCAAAAGAAATCCGCTACCTGTTAATCAGTTCAGTTCAGTTCAGTTGCTCAGTCATGTCCGACTCTTTGCCACCCCATGAACCGCAGCATGTCAGGCCTCCCTGTCCATCACCAGCTCCCGGAGTTTATTGAAACTCATGTCCACTGAGTCAGAGATGCCATCCAACCATCTCATCCTTTGTCATCCCCTTCTCATGCCTTCAATCTTTCCCAGCATCAATGTCTTTTCCAATGAGTCAGTTCTTCACATCAGGTGGCCAAAGTATTGGAGTTTCAGCTTCTCAGCATCAGTCCTTCCAATGAATATTCGGGACTGATTTCCTTTAGGATGAACTGGTTAGATCTCCTTGCAGTCCAAGGGACTCTCAAGAGTCTTCTCCAGCATCACAGTTCAAAAGCATCCATTCTTTGGCACTCAGCTTTCTTTACAGTCCAATTCTCACATCCATACATGACCACTGGAAAAACCATGGCTTTGACTAGATAGACTTTTGTTGGCAAAGTCATGTCTCTGCTTTTTAATATGCTGTCTAGGTTGGTCATAACTTTTCTTCCAAGGAGCAAGGGTCTTTTACTTTCATGGCTGCAGTCACCATCTGCAGTGGTTTTGGAGCCCCCCCACCCCCCCCCCCCCCCGCAATAAAGTCTGTGAATGAGTTACTCCCTATTTCCCTTGCTATCACCCAGCAGCAAGCATTCATGTGCTTTCTGTCTGGAAGGACTCGTCTATTCCAGACATTTCACAGTAGAATGGTACACAGTGTGGATTTTTTGTGTCTGGTTTCTTTCCTTGAGCCTAACTGTTCTCATGGTTCATCCACGTGGTGGCCTGTGTCAGGGTTTCATTCATTGGCGGCCACTGTTTTCACGGTACACACAGATCACGTTTTCCATTACAGTGTTGACAGACGTGGGCTGTTTTCACCTTCTGGCAACAGCTAAGTTGCTCTGCTGTAAACGTTCTTTTGTGTTCGTCTGTATGAGCACCTGTTTTCTAGGGGTGGAGCTGTCGGGGCCATGTGGTAATTGCATTTGTAAAAATATTCATTTTATTTGGCAGTGTTGTGTCATCTCTGCAACACGTGGGGTCTGCATTTCAGGCAAGCAGCATCTTCTGTTGGGGCACACGGACTCTCTACTTGGGGCACATGGACTCTCTAGTTGGGGCACACGGACTCTCTAGTTGGGGCACACAGACTCTCTCTTTGGGGTGCCTGGACTCTCAAGTTGGGGTGCACGGACTCCAATTAGGATGCACGGGCTTAGTTGCTCCAAGGCATGTTGGATCTTAGTTCCCTGCCCAGGGATGGAACCCAGGTCCTCTGCATCAGAAGCCAGATTCTGAGCCACCAAGGAAGTGCTAGTGATTCCATTTTCAACTGAGGAAATGCCCAACTCTTTTTGACTATGGTTGGACCACTTTGTATTCCCCCTGGATATTGATTTTTTTTTTTTTAAGTTCCCTGTTGAGTCCAATCCCTGGGCAGTGTTGACAAGCTCTGCCCATAAGCAAAGGAGTCCTTGTTGACCCTCTGAGTAAGTATTTGTTTAATTCCTTGGGGTCCTTGGGCCTACAGCAACAGCATCAGCTGGTAACCTCAAAGAAGGGTGAGTTCCTCGTTCCCCTGCAGACCTACTGAATCAGGAACTCTGAAGGAAGTGGACGGAAGCCCCTCTCAAAGCAGGTCCTTGGGGACTCTCAAGACATCTGCATCTACGGAGGTGAGAGTTGGACTATAAAGAAGGCTGAGTGTCGAAGAATGGATGCTTTTGAACTGTGGTGTTGGAGAAGATTCTTGAGAGTCCCTTGGAGTGCGAGGAGATCCAACCAGTCCATCCTAAAGGAGATCAGTCCTGGGTGTTCATTGGAAGGACTGATGCTGAAGCTGAAACTCCAATCTTTTGGCCACCTGATGCGAAGAGCCAACTCATTGGAAAAGACCCTGATGCTGGCAAAGATTGAGGGTGGGAGAAGAAGGGGATGAGATGGTTGGATGGCATCACCAACTTGATGGACATGAGTTCAGGTGAACTCCGGGAGTTGGTAATGGACAGGGAGGCCTGGTGTGCTGCCCTCCATGGGGTCGCAAAGGGTCCGACACGGCTTAGTGACTGAACGGAACTGAACTGAACTGAGGGCCTCGCTACAGTTTCAGCACCAATGCCCTACACACAATTCCCTAACATGCAATATTTTCACCCAGCTATACATCTTGGGCCTTTCCCTGCAGCGTGGATCTTGATTTGAAAATATAACTTCAGAGAGTGGGATGAATTGAGAGAGTAGCCCTGAAACGTACCCATTACCAAATTCAGAACAGACAGCCAGAGAGAATTTGCTGTGCAACTCAGGAGGCCCAACTAGTGCTCTGTGACAATATAGAAGGTGGGGTGGAGGGGGTAGGGGGGCTCCCGAGGGAGGGGGCATATGTACACCCATGGCTGACTCATCTTGATGTATGGCAGAGACCAACACAATGTTGTAAAGCAATTATCGTCGATTAAAAAGAAACAAAAAAAGAAAATGTAACATCAGTATTCACGATATTGTAACACAAAACAACACCGTGACTCCCTTAACCACATGGGGGAGGGTGTTGGTGTTTCCTGCTGCTGCTGCTGCTGCTGCTAAGTCGCTTCAGTCGTGTCCGACTCTGTGCGACCCCAAAGACGGCAGCCCAGCAGGCTCCTCCATCCCTGGGATTCTCTAGGCAAGAATACTGGAGTGGGTTGCCATTTCCTTCTGCAGCCTACCAGACTCATCCGTCCATGGGATTTTCCAGGCAAGAGCACTGGAGTGGGGTGACACTGCTGTTTCCTGGTTTTCCCCAAATACAAACACGCGCTCAATGCATGGTCTAGACAATAACTCCTTTGCCGACCTCTCTCAATAGTGTCTTTGGTTCCCTTTAGAATTCTACTGAGCAGATGGCAGAGTTTTCACATCGTCCTCTTTATCATGAGGTGGGTCGGGTACGAGCTCTTCCTGTGGATAGAAATCACACACATCACACGCTAGGAAGAAATGAATTACTGGTTACGTCGCATGAGTTGCAGATGTGGAAATCCACACATCACGCACGAGGAGAAAGAGATGAATTTACTGGTTACGCTGTGTACGTTGCAAATACGGTGGTGTCACGAATGATGAGTTGATTCTCCTCCCAAACTAGGGGGGTGTGTTGGGGAGTAAATACAGAGTCAAATTTACTGTACAGGACTTTTCTAGCCTCCTGCGTATCAATGCACAGTCAGGTTTATTCTCGAGGATTTTTCCAGCATGCCTCTGCTTCTTGAGTATCAATACAGCCATCTTTATTTGTCAGGGTTTTCCCCGTCTTCCTCTACTACTTGAGTATCAATACAGAGTCAGATTTACTCTCCAGGATCTTTTCAGCCTTCCTCTGCTTCCTGAGTACCAATACAGAGTCAGATTCATTCTCCAGGATTTTTCCACGATTGCTCTGTTACTTGAATATCACTACAGAGTCATATTTATCTCCAGGATTCTTCCAGCCTCCCTCTGCTATTTGACTATCAGTGCAGAGTCAGATTTATTCTACAGGAATTTTTGCATCTCTCCATTTCTGGAATACCAACACGGAGTCAGATTTACTCTCCAGGATTTTTCCAGCCTCCCTCTTTCCTGAGCATCAACACAGAGTCATAACTTACTCTGCAGGATTTTTCCAGCCTCCTTCTGTTTCTTGAATACCAACACAGAGTCAGATTCATTCTCCAGGGTTTTTCCAGCCTCCCTCTGTTTCCTGAGTATCAAAGAAGAGTCAAATTTACTCTCCAGGATTTTTCCAGCCTCCCTCTGTTTCCTGAGCATCAATACAGAGTCATACTTACTCTGCAGGACTTTTCCAGCCTCCCTGTCTTTCCTGAGTATCAATGCAGAGTCAGTTTTATTCTCCAGGATTTTTCAAGCCTCCCTCTGCTATTTGAACATCAATGCAGAGTCAGATTTATTCTACAGGAATTTTTGCATCTCTCTGTGTCCTGAGTATCAATACAGAGTCATACTTACTCTCCAGGAATTTTCCAGCCTCCCTCTGTTTCCTGAGTACCAATACAGGGTCAGATTTATTCTCCAGGATTCTCCCAGCATCCCTCTATTTCTTAAGTATCTACGACGGTTGAGGCAGTCGTTAAAATTCTCCATCCTGTCTCTATCCGCAACGAGAGTGGGGAGGGAATGCTCATGCCTCCTTCACAGGCTCTGCTCAGAACCCGCAGAGGAGAGAAGCACGTTGCAGTTCGCAAAGCAGGGCGCACATGTGAGGTGGGTTCGTAACTACGCTCACTGCTTTGAAAGTCTCCCTCCTGGAGGTGCCCCAGTGGAAATGTCCCCATTCGCTTCGAGCTGACAGTTGTCTTATTTGCTCTGAATTCTTAAGAGGCCAGCTCTTGTCGTGTGCACATTGTGGGGACTGTTTGAACACTCTCCTGAAAGAGCTGGGAGTCGGCACACCTCGGTTAGATTTTGTAAATAGCGGATTTCTGGCTTTTATTTCCATTTCTAAAAAAAAAAAAAAAAAAAGCCATAGATAAGGACATGAATGATCCTTCTGTGCAGGGACCTGGAGTGACTGCAGAAGTGTGCAAGTTGTATATTCTTGTTGTGTTTGATGGCCAAATATGGTATTCATCTTGTGATTTAGTAATGTGTTTGAACATCTAGAAATAAAGACCTTAAAAAAAAGGTTTATACGATGGACAAGCACAAATAAGAAGATGTAGGGAGAAAAGCAGTGGAGTGCTAAGCTGGACAACCTTGGGAGACTAACATGGGGTTATGTGAACTCTACAGAGGTGAGTCAAGCCCGTCTCTTTTGATGAAAAGTGAAAGTGAAGTTGCTCACTCATATCCGACTCTTAGGGACCCCATGGACTATAGCCTACCAGGCTCCTCTGCCATGGGATTCTCCAGGCAAGAATACTGGAGTGGGTTACCATTTCTTTCTCCAGGGGATCTTTTGCTGCTGTCTCACAGAATGGAGAAACATGGATGGTGCTGGGTCTGACACAAAATGAAGAAACATGCTAGGAACTTCCCTGGTGGCCTAGGGGCTCTGACTATGTGCCCCCAAAGCAGGGGGCCGGCTTCTCTCCCGGGTCAGGGAACTAGCTCTCACACACCACAGGAGCCCGCAGGCCACAGTTAAGAGTTTGCATGCCGCACCTAAGACCCAGCTCAGCCAGATAAACACACAAACAAGGGAATCAATGCAATTTTTTTAAATGTAGGAATACCTTAAAAGTAAATGTCCTTTCCAGTTTGCAAAATCAGAAACCCTGATCAAGTTCCCGGCACAATGAGCATTAAAAGATACCCCAGGTATGAAAAGGAAGTGCCAGTTCTGCTGCAAATTTCCCTGATATCAAGAATAGGAGTAACTCTGCCTTCTCTTTTCATCGCCTGACTCACAGTTACAAGGCAGCGCTGATATTGATGGGATAAGCCCTCACGTGTTTCACCTTCACTGATTTTCTGCCCTGACACACTGTTTCACCGTATTCGTCTTGAGGGTGCGTCTGTGCTACGTAACTTCAGCTGTGTCCAGCTCTTTTTGACGCTATGGACTGTAGCCCGCCAGGCTCCTCTGTCCATGGGCTTCTCCAGGCAAGAATACTGGAGTGGGTTGCCATTTCCTTCTCCAGGGAATCTCCCCCACCCAAGGATGGAACCCACGTCTCTTATGTCTCCTGAACGGGCAGGCAGGTTCTTTACTGACTGCACCACCGGGGTAGCCCTCAAATCATTTGGGGGAAAAGGCAATAAAGAAATGTCAGAAGATACAGTGACGTGCTGGGTAATAACCTTGACACTGACGTTTCCTTTCTAAACCTTCAGCGCCAGCACGTTCGCTACTTAGTGGAAGCTCTCACATCAAAGCAGAAAGAGTTAACAGTGTCTGTTCTCAGCAGTGGCTGTAAAAAGCCTTGGCCTTCTTTCTCAACAGGAATATTTCTAGACCTTGAGAGGGACAGTGAGTAATACCCGGCTTTAGCTTTGAGAGATACCCGTCCCCTCCCAACCACAAATAACACTTCTCCCGATAAAGATGCATCCTGAAGAGTCTGTCCTGGAGCAGAGAGAGAAGAGAAGGTTTCTGCATGTTGTAATGAGCCCCGATGAGACGGCAGGAGGCCGTGAGGAACAGACAGAGCTGTTCGTTGGAGCAGGGCGAGCATCTGTGTGTCCGTTTGCTCCTCTTTCTCCCTGAAGTACTAGCTCTCTCCCAAGCGTCCAAGCTGGGATTTGCTAGGGGTGGGGGCAGTCCTGAGCATGCTCCTTGCTCAGGCGTGTCTGATCCTGCGACCCCATGGACTGTAGCCCACCAGCCTCCTCTGTCCAGGGGATTCTTCAGGCAAGAACACTGGAGTGGGTTGCCATGCCCTCCTCCAGGGGACCTTCCCCAACCAGGATTGCACGCACTGTACAAACCCAAACAACTGAATCAGGGCTGCCTCACCTAGGACAAAACTGAGGTTCTCCAGAGTGTTAGATATGTACACATGATTCCTGGGAATGCAGGTTTAGTGAAAGTTCCTGGTCTGTGCCTGGCAGGGAATTTCAGGTGTCTGATTCCTTTCCCCTTTTCCTCTGCAGGAAACACATCCTGCCTGAAACATTACAACCCCGTCCCTGGGCACCAGGCACATCTGGAAACACACAAAGATTTCTCAGCACACATGCTAATGGCCTCTGTCCCAGGACTGGCCTCTTCCTGGTGCCCCATCTCGCAAGACATGAGAACCAGCCTAAAAGACAGCCAACAGCAGCTTGGTCATCTTTGGAAGCATCGTATGAGAGAACCATAATAAATAAAACTCTCAGTGTTAGCCAGCCTAGGAGACCGTGGATAGCAGCCTGGTCATCTCTGAAGGCATCCTATGAGAGAACCATAATTAATAAAACTCTCAGTGTTAGCCAGCCTAGGAGACCATGAAGAGCAGCCTGGTCATCTCTGAAAGCATCCTATGAGAGAACCATAATTAATGAAAGCTCTTGGTATAACTGTGACTGACCAGGACCCTATGGGACCTTCCCAGGATAGATGTCCCCCGCCGACCTCCACCACATCCTCCTCCTGCCTCTCATCTGCAGAAAAACACCAGTCAAAGAATAAATTTAATCAGAGAAGTGGGAAAACTCAGAAGCAAAGGAAATCAGTGGTCAAGGATCCACCTGCCAACGCAGACCTGGGTCCAGTCCCTGGATGGGGAAGATCCCCTGGAGGAGGAAATGGCAAGCCTCTCCAGCATTCTTGAGAATCCCATGGACGGAGGAGCCTGGCGGGCTACAGTCCATGGGGCCACAAGAGTCAGACACAAACACACACACAAGAACATTTAATCCCCCTCTCATGGATACAAAGGTACAGCCCTTCCTCATTCCACCAATTTGAACATTTTATCAGAGAGCAATTGATTCTTTCCGTTGTGATCTGATTCAACCAGTGATAACTCAAGAGCGTTTTTCCTCTTTACAGCCACTATTAGCCAATTTTAGAGGCAGGCTTCTCTCTACAGTCACCTGCTTAAATTAGTAACTCAAAGGATGTTGCATTACCCGTGGTTTTATTTTGCCTTCAACGTTCCTTCACTCAGCAAATGGGTAAGAAAATTCATTAGCTAATTTCCTTACTACCCAGGGATGCGTTTCCAAGCGATTTTCCATTTTGGTACTTGAACCTGCCTCTTCAAATTATATTTCCTTTCTTAATGTTTTTCATTTTCATAGAAATTTTTGGGCTTTCCTGGTGGCTCAGACAGTGAAGACTCTGCCTGTAGTGCAGGAGACCCAGGTTCGATCCCTGGGTCAGGTCCACTGGAGAAGGAAAAGGCAGCCTGCTCTGATAGTCTTGCCTGGAGAATCCCATGGATGGAGAAGCCTGGTGGGCCACAGTCCATGGGGTTGCAAAGAGTCAGGCACGACTGAGAAACTAACGCACACTAATGCATTATCTCCCAGGATGGAGTTCCCATCTTACACACATATCGTAGGTTGGATACATGTTCCCATGGAACTGTTATCATTAGGTAACTTGACTGTCCAAGAGAACAATAAATCTTATTTTCATGGACTTCCCTGGTGGTCCAGAGCTTAAGAATCCGCCTGACAATGCAGGAGACACAGGTTTGAGCCCTCATCTGGGAAGACGCCACATGCCTCAGGGCAAATAAACCCGTGCTCCACAGCTACTGAACCCCATTGTCTCTAGAGTTCATGCTGCCCAACAAGAGAACCCACAGCAACATGAACCCCACACACCACAGCTAGAGAGGAGTCCCTGCTCGCTGCCCACCAGGGCAAAGTCTGAGCAGGAACAGAGACCCAGGGTAGCCAAGTAAACAAATAAATGCAATTATTTTTTAATTGAATTTTCATTCGTTAATGTTACAAACCTGTGTTTTAAGTTAATGGTAGTCACTCCGCCGTGTCTGACTCTTGGCGATCCCACGAGCCTTAGCCCACCAGGCTCCTCTGTCCATGGGATTCTCCAGGCAAAAACACTGGAGTGGGTTGCCATTCCCTTCTCCAGGGGATCTTCCCGACCCAGGGATCGAACCTGGGTCTCCTGCATTGCAGGCGGATTCTTTAACCAGCTGAGCCACCAGGGAAGCTGTGTGTTAAGTTAGCTTCCCCTCAGTTTGTTGGGACAAGAAATGTGTCAAAAGCTTGTGTCTTTCTTTGCTTCCATCACTCGATCCACTGCGCACCCCTCCCAACAAGTAGAACACCACAGTCACTTTGTTAGCAGGGCAACACAGTGAAATATAGCGATGACATAGAGCTTGACACGTAGCACAGTGACATATAGGCATTGATTTATTGAGAGCCTGAGTCCCATGTCAAGAAGGTGAACATATAGCCACACAATGACAGTGGCGTCTACAATGAACAGACTTGGGTTTTTATATGGCTCTGCTCTCTCACACCTCACAGGCCCTTTGATCTCTGATACTCTCTTTCAACTGAAAGAGAGGTATGTTCTGGTTCTGTGTGACGGGAGAGCTTTCCTCTGGCCCTGCCCAGGATCTTTCTCTAGAAATCTCACCCCTCCTTCCAGGCCTCCACCGGATCCAACCAACTGCATGAATACACAGCCGCCTGCCCACCCTCCTGTTGCAAAGCCCCCTGACGCTCGTAACACAGGCTCCGTGGTGAGTCAACTCAAGGCCAATTCACGTTTCACTGCCTTCCTTGGTAACTGTTTATTAATCGTCTACTATGACCCCAACAAAATGCGTGGCCCAAGGGGCAGAGGAGTGCTGGAGAATTGTTCAGTGCCTGGGTCGTGGAGTTTAAAACTCTGGATGCGGAAACAGATGCTCAGCAGAGAAATGCAGGAGGCATTAATTTATTAACAGCCCGAGTCCCATGTCAAGAATCTGACATCTGACACCCATGATTTAAAGGTGGACCTGTAATTTCCAAATGCACGGGGTTTTTTAAATGTAAAGTATCTTTGATATGAATCTCTCATTTTGATATTAACTTCTCATTTTGGTATTAACTTCTCATTTTGATATTAATTTCTCATTTACATGCTCTCTTCTCTGCCATCGCACTCTGTACTTTTCCAGTCCTCTAACTTTATTGAGGCGTTCCATGACAAGGTCAAAGAGCTCTCTTGGTAAAAGTCACATTGCCCAGGAAAACATGTGGGTTATTTTTTTTTTTTTTCAAATTTCCTGTGATACTGGTTTCTAACATCATTCCACAGTGATGTGAGAACAGATACTCTTATGATTTCAATACCGTTAGGCCATGAAAATTTTCCACCTTGTTTTATGTCCCTGGGCCTGCTCCAGTGTCTCCTAGTTTACAGTGTATGGGAACTTGAGTGAAATTTGTATCCTGCTGTTGTGTGAAAATTGTATAAATCTTCATGATGGTAAATCGGTTCATGGCACTTTCCAGGTCTATGATATCCTTCTACTTTTCTATATATGCATTCTATTAATTTTTGAGGATTTGATATTGAAAAGTGAAAGTCGCTCGGTCGTGTCCGACCCTTTGCGACCCCATGCGCTATACAGTCCGTGGAATTCTCCAGGCCAGAATACTGGAGTGGGTAGCCTTTTCCACTTCTCCAGGGGGACCTTCCCAACCCAGGGATCGAACCCAGGTCTCCTGCATTGCAGGCGGATTCTTTACCAGCTGAGCCACAAGGCAAGTCCATGATATTGAAACTCCAACTAAAAATCGTAGTTTATCTACTTAAGAAGATAATTGTACTATATACTGGAACTATATGCAACTCTCTTTTGTATTTTCCAAGTCTCCTGTAAATGTGTTATGATACTTTCATAATTTAAAACATAAGGAGAAAATACAGAAATGACAAAAAGATAAAGAATACGATATCTGTATAAGTGACACTCTATGAAGCTGTCTTGGCTTCCCTGAGTGAAATTCCCTGCAGCTACTCAAAGGGAAACAGAGAGAGAAGGCAGGAATCAAAGAAAGGAAACAGAAAGGAAACAAAAGACCAAGACACGCTGTGCAGGAATCCTTTCTGTTAGCGTGTACAGACCCTGATTCCTTTTCTCTGTAACATCGCCTGCCTTCCTGGGAAGTCCTGCTATCGAAAGACGTGGCTCAGATTTTCCATATTTCAAGCATTCTTTGCCACCTCGAGTCTCTGCACACAGCGCCTTCTGAGCAGGACAGGAGTGTGTCCTGCACTCTTGTGGACATGGAAATTAAGGCGCCGGATCCACTAAAAATCGGATGTCCCTCACCTGACCACCTCTGTCAACATCACTGCCGATTTATTTTTCCAGAGCCTGCATTCAATTATATCCTTCTTATGGCTGAGACTTGTTGTCCATCATCTTAGAAAAAACAGTCCACCACCATTTCCCACATCCTAAGTCCAGAGACACCTGTTGTATTCCTTTCAAAACTGATGCTTTTCTCCACTCCCTCCTCTGTCCTGCGATGCAGGGATTTCCAACATCACTACTTCCATCCCATCCCTCTTTTTCTCTCTCCCTCTCTTTCTCTCTCCCTCTCTTTCTTTCTCTCTCCTCCCTCTTTCATGGATTCACTCTGGAAGGTGACAACAATGGTCTGCTAGCAAGTCACTGGCCCATTTTCACAGTTTACCTGGTTGAGGTGACTTCCTCGCAGGAGAGAGAGCTCAGAAATGACCTGACAGCTGCTCCAGTATCCATGCAGGAATCGGCCCACATGTCACCAGAGTCCTGAACGGCCTAGAAGGGAAATGCAAGGTGACTTATGACAAGACACCACGTGCAGCTCCTCGGGGTGGCCTCAGATGAATGTGCGCCCTTTTGGCCTTGGGCCGGGGTCTAGATAGAAGCTGAAGCATTTCTGTGTCTCCTGTTGGTTCCTATGAGCTTCGGCACAGATCAGATAGCAAAAGCCACAGCAGGCAGTCTATACTTCGGTAGAGAGCTGGGGACTTAAGTGCTGTACGTCTCCTGATTGAAAAGAAGGTCCTCATGACATAGTCTTGTAGTCATATTGGGTTTTGTTTTTTCTGCTGTGGAATGTTATTTTCTAAGATGCTGTAGCATTTGCACCGAATCCATCCCAAAGGATGCAACTGAAGTGGAGCAGTACGTGTCACCCCAAATGTGATTTAGGGGGCTCAGGAGTGTAATCCCAGGATGTGATTTAGGGGGCTCAGGAGTGTAATCCCAGGATGTGACTGTAGGGGGCTCAGGATGTGTAATCCCAGGATGTGACTTAGGGGGTTTGAATGTGTCACCCCAAATGTGACTTAGGGGGCTCAGGACACATAATCCCAGGATGTGACCTAGGGGGCTCAGGAGTGTAATCCCAGGATGTGATTTAGGGGGCTCAGGAGTGTAATCCCAGGATGTGACTTAGGGGGCTCAGGAGTGTAATCCCAGGATGTGATTTAGGGGGCTCAGGAGTGTAATCCCAGGATGTGATTTAGGGGGCTCAGGAGTGTAATCCCAGGATGTGACTTAGGGGGCTCAGAACGTGTAATCCCAGGATGTGACTTAGGGGACTCAGGAGTGTGATCCCAGGATGTGATTTAGGGGGCTCAGGACGTGTAATCCCAGGATGTGATTTAGGGGGCTCAGGAGTGTAATCCCAGGATGTGATTTAGGGGGCTCAGGACGTGTAATCCCAGGATGTGATTTAGGGGGCTAAGGACGTGTAATCCCAGGATGTGATTTAGGGGGCTCAGGACGTGTAATCCCAGGATGTGACTTAGGGGGCTCAGGAGTGTAATCCCAGGATGTGATTTAGGGGGCTCAGGAGTGTAATCCTAGGATGTGACTTAGGGGGCTCAGAACGTGTAATCCCAGGATGTGACTTAGGGGACTCAGGAGTGTGATCCCAGGATGTGATTTAGGGGGCTCAGGACGTGTAATCCCAGGATGTGATTTAGGGGGCTCAGGAGTGTAATCCCAGGATGTGATTTAGGGGGCTCAGGACGTGTAATCCCAGGATGTGATTTAGGGGGCTCAGGACGTGTAATCCCAGGATGTGACTTAGGGGGCTCAGGAGTGTAATCCCAGGATGTGATTTAGGGGGCTCAGGAGTGTAATCCCAGGATGTGACTTAGGGGGCTCAGAACGTGTAATCCCAGGATGTGACTTAGGGGACTCAGGAGTGTGATCCCAGGATGTGATTTAGGGGGCTCAGGACGTGTAATCCCAGGATGTGATTTAGGGGGCTCAGGAGTGTAATCCCAGGATGTGATTTAGGGGGCTCAGGACGTGTAATCCCAGGATGTGATTTAGGGGGCTCAGGACGTGTAATCCCAGGATGTGATTTAGGGGGCTCAGGAGTGTAATCCCAGGATGTGACTTAGGGGGCTCAGGAGTGTAATCCCAGGATGTGACTGTAGGCTCAGGAGTGTAATCCCAGGATGTGACTTAGGGGGCTCAGGAGTGTAATCCCAGGATGTGATTTAGGGGACTCAGGAGTGTGATCCCAGGATGTGATTTAGGGGGCTCAGGACGTGTAATCCCAGGATGTGATTTAGGGGGCTCAGGAGTGTAATCCCAGGATGTGATTTAGGGGGCTCAGGACATGTAATCCCAGGATGTGACTTAGGGGGCTCAGGAGTGTAATCCC
Organism: Capricornis sumatraensis; assembly: GCF_032405125.1. Lineage (NCBI taxonomy): Eukaryota > Metazoa > Chordata > Mammalia > Artiodactyla > Bovidae > Capricornis > Capricornis sumatraensis. The sequence continues at coordinate 145,553,465 of NC_091092.1, read as the reverse complement.
AGGATGTGATTTAGGGGGCTCAGGACGTGTAATCCCAGGATGTGACTTAGGGGACTCAGGACATGTTACCCCAAATGTGACTTAAGGGGCTCAGGACATGTCAACCCAAGATGTCACTGTAGGGGGCTCAGAAAGTGTCATCTCAAATGTGGCTGTAGGGGTTCAGGACATGTCACCCCAAAGATGTGACTTAGGGGGCTCAGGAGTGTGATCCCAGGATGTGACTCTAGGGGGTTCAGGGCATGTCACCCCAAATGTGACTTAAGGGGCTCAAGATGTGTAACCCCAAATGCAATATAGGGGGCTCAGGAAGCTCAGGACGTGTCACCCCAAACATGTGACTTAGGGGGCCAGGTCGTGTCACCTCAAATGTGACTTAAGGACCTCAGGATGTGTTACCCCAAATATGAGACTATACGGCTTTGGGACATATTACCCCAGAGACGTGACTTAGGGGTCCAGAACATGTCACCCCAAATCTGATGCAGGCATTCACAACGCCAAAGGTGTGACCGTAGAGGTTCAGAATATGTTGCCCCAAAATACACCCTTTGGTGTCATGATTTTGAGCTCTAGGCATGTGGGAGTCAGCAAATGAGGGTGAGGCTCCCTCTAACCCCCTTTCATCTCCTAAAGACACAGCCTGCCAGAGGAGCCCAGGGGTCACCCATCCCTGCACTGGGGGTGTCATCAGCCAGGCAGGCTTGATGCCCATCACAGGAGAGGCACCTAGCGATGGAGTCCCCTACATCTGCAGGGTAGAGGAAAGACATGAAGACTCAGGTGTGGTCCTCGTCACACCCAGACACGCTTCATCATCCCTTCTCATCCGCCCTCCTAAGGCCTGGTCATCTTTCCTGAAAACCATTTCATCTCCCCAAAGAGGGCCATGTCCCACCATGCCTCCCCCAGAGCTGCCTTAGGGAGCTGTTCAGTCACCCCTGGGTGACCCGCCTATGTAGACACGAGGCAGGCAGGCAATGAACTTCTGTGTGTTTCTCTATAATCACAAGCGTCTCTGAAGAGAGCTCAGAAGGTGCGGAGTGAAATTCACTTTTCCTCTGCTACACAATCCTTCATGCAGCTGCAGGTGAGTATTTTTCCCTGAAATCCTTTTACACATTTTTTTTTAGTGTTTCTAGCATATTTACCGGAGACCAAGGTTTGGAACATCATTTATTTGCTGAGACTGGAACAGTGCGGTCATTAACGACTTTCTTCTCAAGACGAATTGTCTTTGATACTTGAGCTTCTTATATACATATGGGTAAACTGTTTGTTCTTATTTTAATCATTGGACTCAAGCAGTTTATCTTTTTAGTTATTATCAGAAGCTTGGGAAAAGTTGCATTTGTAAATCTCGAAGGAGACTAATGCCTGTCACACTTTGACCACTAGGGTTTTGTTCCTGAAGCTTGTGCTAATGAAAAAAAAAAAAGTAGTTTACACATAGTTTGTGTTATACATATATATTACTATATCTTACTTCATAGGAAAATAATCAAACCTTCATTCAATAAATACTCAATTTCTGATGAACCTGTTTGCAGGGCAGGGGTAGATATGCAGACACAGAGAACACACTTGTGGGAACAGCGAGGGAAGGACAGGGAGGGATGAATTGAGAGAGCAGAGCATATATACATGACCGTGTGTAAAACAGATGGCCAGTGGGAAGCTGCTCTACAGCACAGAGAGATCAGCTCTGTGATGACCCAGAGGGGTGGCGTGGGGCTGGCAGGGAGGCTCCAAAGGGAGGGGATATATATATATGCATATATGCATATGGCTGATTCACGCTGTTAGACAGCAGATACCAACAGAACCCAGCAAACCAGTCACCATCCCAATCTTTTAATTCATTCATTCACTTAAAAAATCTTTTGGAAAATCAAATAATAAATACTGAATGAGCAGCAAACACGTGTTCTAAGCGCTGGGGGAGAGACCACAGCAAACCCAACTCGATGTCCTCCTGTCCGTGTGGGTACCAGCCTTGTGGACCATAAGAAGCCCTGAAGGGAAGGCCGTTGTCAGACGTGACGATTTTTATCTCACTAGACAGACCCGAGGGATGGAAACTGACGGCAGTTTAGGTTCAGAGAGCATGTCCTTGCATGTGTATTGATGAGCAATCTTTATCAGCAGGTCCCTTTATGACGACGGCTACTTTGGACTACAGTTACTTGTTTAATCGTCAAGTTGTGTCTGACTCTTTCTGACCCCTTGTACTGCAGCCCACCAGGCTCCTCTGTCCACGGGATTTCCCAGGCAAGAATACTGGAGTGGGTTGCCATTTCCTACTCCAGGGGATCTTCCCGACCCAGGGGTCGAACTCACATCTCCTGTGCTGGCAGACAGGTTCTTTACCACCGACCCACCAGGGAAGCCCCAAAAGTACTGCTTAAGAGCAATCAAACCATGGCTGGAGAAGAATCAATAAAAAGAAAGACCCAAAGTTCCCTGGGCAATACGGTAAATCACCCCCAAAGTGCTTCCTCCATCGTATTCTTTCTAATTTTTCTACTCAGTTACTTTTTCCACCAATTCATTCTCTCAAGGATCCTACCTAGGGCATGCAGAATCGAGTCAAGAATTCGCTTTAAAACATGTTGTGTTTTGTAGTTTTATGTCTGACAGAATCAGTAGAGCATTCGATTCTTTCTAGATTATATACTGATGTGTGTATATTTGTAATCTAAGACCAAATAACACACACACGCAGAGAGATTAAAAGGCACATGAACTCATATCGCTCAATCATTCCAAAGTTATTTCCCTCGTCCGAGTTTTCTGGAACCAAGCAGAGATCTGGTAAATGGGTGAGATGTGCCCAATAAAAAGGACATTTCCTCCAGATTGATGCAAATATTCACTGTGCAGCCCTGTTGGGTATATAACAGATGGTATACTCTCTGGTGCCCTGCATGCAAACAATTGGAACTCTGCTGGTTTCGGGAAATAATTTTCAACCCAAATGAGGAATTCACTGTGGAGGAGGAAAACACTAAACTGTTAAAATTCTTTAAAGGATTATGCCAAAATAAAAGGAAGATGATAAATGAAGAGACCGCTGTTAAAGTCACCGTAAAGGTTACTGGAGTGCCCAACCTTCTTAATCGTGGTCATCGAACATACTAAATTGCACATATTGGTGATGGGACCAAGTTATAAAAGGAATTTACTGGACCATATGCAGTGGAAATTTAGATGAAAAATCATCTTTTTTCTAATGAGTCTTTCCCAACGGGTCTCACTGGAAAAGACTCTGATGCTGGGAAAGATTGAGGGCAGGAGGAGAAGGAGACGACAGAGGATGAGATGGTTGGATGGCGTCACCGACTCAACAGACATGAGTTTGAGCAAGCTCCTGGAGATAGTAGAGGACAGGACAGGGAGGCCTGTTGTGCTGCTATTCATGGGGTTGCAAAGAGTCAGTCACAACATAGTGACTGAACAACCTCATCTTTGGCTGCAGAGTGAGAATTCAAAGTATCAGCTAATCAAACAGCTCTAAGCGGACCCCAACCATCCCTGCATGCTGCTGCTGCTGCTAAGTCACTTCAGTTGTGTCCAACTCTTTGCGACCCCATGGACTGCAGCCTACCAGGCTCCTCCGTCCATGGGATTCTCCAGGCAAGAGTACTGGAGTGGGGTGCCATTGCCTTCTCCGGTGCATGCTGCTATCCACACCCTTATATGGACCTTCCCCACCCTGTATCAGAGGGGGCTTGCATAACCAGCAGAGATGGTGGAGCAGAACTCCCCCGGTCAGATCGTACAGCACATTATGGCCTCTGTCTTGGTTGTCCCCTGCTGAAGATCCCCAGTGGCTATCACGGAAGGACACCCAAGCAGCCCTGTGGAGATGGCTGAATGGCAAAGTTGTGAGACCTTCTTCTAGCGGACAGTTCAGAACCATCTCCCCCAGCCCAACAGCCACTCAGGTGAATCGTCTCGCAAGCTGACCATCCAGTCCCAGTCAGGCCTTGACATGAGTGCAGTCCTAGCTGACGTCATGAGATACCCTGACCCGGAAAGCCCCAGCTCAGCCTCCTGAAGCCACCGAGACTGAGAGAATGAAGCCATGCCGTCGTAAGCCACTGCACTTTGCGTTGCTGTGTGACACCTCAGCAGATTACTGAGGGGTATAAGCACCGACACCATCTTCTACACTGGCAACAAGATGAAAATGCTGAGACTACAACCAAGGAGGACCTTTCAGGGAGGTCTTCTGGACAGACGCCCCGCCTTGTGTCCGCCACCTCTCGTTTGTGGGAAACCTGGAGCCTCCTAGACCTTCTCCGAGTTCTAAAGAGCAAATTAAGTCAGAGAAGAGAGAGAAGGCAAAACCAAAGGAGATTAGTCAAGCAAGATGAAACACTTAATAGTTTATCCATTGAACAAAGTTAAGGACCTTTACTTCCTCGTAAAGGGCTGTAGATAATATTCTGAGCAATGTCCCTTTGAGCTATTTTGCAGGTTCTAAAGCCCCCACCAGACAGAAGGAGTTAACTATAATGCTGACCATCGGCACACAGACCCCAGAACTCGGAATCAGAAGGTTAATGATGTTGACCCCCGCCCCCAATTCCCTCACCACCAGCCAGTCAGAAGGATGTCCACAAGCTGACCACACACTCCACAACTCCTTTCCCTCCCCCAGTCTCTAAAAAGGTTTCCCTTCGAGTCCTTGGCGCATTTGGCTCTTTGAAGCACCAGCTGCCTGGACTCCTTGCCTGGTGCCTGAAGGAAACATTGGACTTTCCTTTGCTGCAACCTGGTGTGAGGAGAGTGGCTATACTGTGTGGGGTGAGAGGCCCTGAGTGTGATTCAGCAACAAGACTGTGGCTTCTCGGTATAACTACAGAGCAATCTCCAAGTGATCGCTTTTTGTGGCTAAAATCAGATGTAAAATAGATGACCCACAGACATACTATGTGGTTAACTGCTAAACTTTACTCTTGTTTCTATAAGAACAGATTTTTAGTTGATATTGAAGATTCTTCACTACATTTTAATGTTATTTACCTGAACAACTTAGAGGAAGTGTAGATTCGTGAGATGATAAGTTTTAGTGGTTCAAATAGACCTCAGTCTTTAAAAGTTCAAAACACACCTGGATAAACTTGCAAAATAAATAAATACAGATTTTAAGATTTAATGACCTCTAGATATTTAAGACACCATCTGAAGTTTTTTTTAAGGTCTTTATTTCTAGATGTTCAAACACATTACTAAATCACAAGATGAATACCATATTTGGCCATCAAACAAGCCTTGGAATAAACATGATAATACTCTGTGTGGTTCATTTCTAAAAATGTGTTGAGAAGAAAGACATAAATTATACATACACTGATTTTTAAAAAAAATGGTATTCCTATTCCATGAAAGATTTTTAAGAAATGGGCTTTAAAACTAAGATTCACAAATTATAGTACATCCATTAACATCATTTTAGGAATAACAATTTCTTAATTAGTTGCTCAAGAAAGATGAAGCAGAAACCTGTTTGAACAGTGCCATACAGAAGATCAAGGATTCTTTTTTTCTTTTTGGTAAAGTCTCTGAAATCTAAACAGAGGCGAGTTACTTAATTAAAACCTTTTATCATGGAAAAGAGGCTTCCTTCATAACTCAATTGGTAAAGAATAAGCCTGCAGTTCAGGAGACCCTGGTTCCGTTCCTGGGTCATGAAGATCCGCTGGAGAAGGGATAGGCTACCCACTCCAGGATTCTTGGGCTTCCCTGGTGGCTCAGCTGGTAAAGAATCCGCCCGCAATGCGGGAGACCTGGGTTCGATCCCTGGTTTGGGAAGATCCCCTGGAGAAGGGAAAGGTTACCCACTCCAGTATTCTGGCCTGGAGAATTCCATGGACTGTCCATGCATAGTCCATGGGGTCGCAAAGAGTCAGACATGACTGACCGACTTTCACATCTTTGAAAAACTGAAATTCAGTGGGAGGGAGTGTATTCTATACACATTGCAGATGCAGAAGCAAGTCTGGCATCTGAAACAAGGAGATAGTTTATTAAACTTTCTTCTTCAGATTCTAATCAAAGCCAACACTTGGAAACAACCCTCCCCACCCAGCCTCTCTAAGGTTTAAATGCTGAACTTCCATGTCTTAGAGTCTTATTTCCCAGGGCTACCAAGCTGTAGTCCATCCGTATTCCCCATGAGGGAAACCTGGGTTTGATGCCTGGGGAAGATCCCCTGGAGGAGGGCATGGCAACCCACTCCAGTATTCTTGCCTGGAGAATTCCATGGACAGAGGAGCCTGGAGGGCTACAGTCCTTGGGGTCACACAGAGTTGGACCCAACTGAGCAACTAACACTTTCACTTTATCTAATGGGAAAAAGATCCTAAACCTCAATGCAGGAAAATAAAATAGGCACCATAACTATTTAGCTCTTGTCAGATCACATTTTGTTGTTCAGTTGCTCAGTTGTGTCCAACTATTTGAGACCCCATGGACTGCAGCACTCCAGGCTTCCTTGTCCTTCACCATCACCCAGAGCTTGGTCAAACTCCTGTCCATCGAGTGGGTGATGCCATCCAACCATCTCATCCTCTGTCATCCCCTTCTCCTCCCGCCTCAAATCTTCCCCAGCATCAGGGTCATATTCAGTAGTTACATTTAAAAATTGGCTCTGAGCCATCAGGAGAGACACAAAACATTTGATCATCTGACTCACCGCCGCAAACTCTTTAAAACCATCCTCTTCTTTTCTCCTCTGAAATGTTTCAGCTCTCAACAGGAGTCCTGTTTCCTACCACGTAAACTTGATTTTGTGTTATCAGGTGAAGGATGCTCAGACAGCAGTGCATTAATTTTGGCAGCACTAAATTCTATCTCATTCAGCAAGCCAGCCTCTGTTAACGAAGCCTCCCAGGACAGCAGCTGCAAACCCTCCTGTAAGTGCGGCTGATCGATCCTCACAGCTCAGGCAGCTCTGCCTGGCAATCAGGCTGGCTTCTGATCAGGACCAGGGTGCCCTTCTCCTTAACAGCCCAGACTCGCCTAAACTCACAGTGTGTGCTTGCCTTGCCTACTGAGTCCACTGGTTGCCCACCCATGGCTGGGATGGGCAGGGGGTGTTGGGGGGTTTTAGGGGAAGTGGAGGGGGGCAGTGGGCTCCATGCTGCCATCTCCATGCCACCCCTGCCTTCCAAGCTGGCAGTTGATGGATGGGAAGGTCACGAGGCAGACAGAACCAGCACAGACCTGCTATCTGATCCAAGGATGCGAGCCTTGTTGGATGAGGCCCCAGGAGAAGGAGGGCTTCCCTGGTGGCTCAGACGGTAAAGAATCTGCCTGCAATGCAGGAGACCTGGGTTCAATCCCTGGGTCAGAAAGATCCCCTGGAGGAGGAAAAGGCTACCCACTCCATTATTCTGGCCTGGAGAATCCCATGGACGGTTGCAAAGATTTGGACATGACTGAGCAACTAACCACCTCATAGGAGAATGAGGACACAAAGCCTAATTTAACGCAACCCCACTCCACACTTACTGAGAAAGAAAAGGATACACAATGTCCTTATGTCCTTTTTTTTGCTGGTCGCCATGCTCACAAAGAACCCCTCCCCCTACCGCCACACACACACATACACTGACTTTAGAGCCAGATAGCACCTAAGCCAAGGGAGTTAAAAAGTCAGCCCTCTGTTACAAGGCTGACAACTGGCATCTCCGAGAAGACTGTCACGATGGCCCAGCCCACCAGGACCCATCTCTCTAAGGGAGCTGATGCAAAGAAATGTGGTCATCAGTTCAGTTCAGTCGAGCAGTCGTGTCCAGCTCTTTGCAACCCTGTGGACTGCAGCACGCCAGGCCTCCCTGTCCATCACCAACTCCCAGAGCCTGCTCAAACTCGTGTCCATGGAGTCGGTGATGCCATCCATCCATCTCATCCTCTGTCGTCCCCTTCTCCTCCTGCCTTCAATCTTTCCCAGCATCAGGGTTATTTCCAGTGAGTCAGCTCTTTGCATCAGGTGGCCAAAGTGTTAGAGTTTCAGCCTCAGAATCAGTCCTTCCAAGGAATATTCAGGACTGATCTCCTTTAGGATGGACTGGCTGGATCTCCTTGCAGTCCAAGGGACTCTCAAGAGTCTTCTCCAACACCACAGTTCAAAACCATCCATTCTTTGGTACTCAGCTTTCTGCACAGTCCAACTCTCACATCCATGCATGACCACCGGAAAAAGAAACACGGAGCTCCCCCAGACATCCACAAGTAATCACTGCTGGCAGGAATCTCAGGAAGGGTGGTATCTGTAGGGAGAGGAAAAAAGGACCTCACCGTCCCAAACTCATCACCACTTCTTTTTTTTTTTTTTTTTTTTTAGAGACAACTGGTGAACTTTTTTTTTTTTTTAATTTCAAGATTTATTTCTTTTTTTTTTTTTAGTGTTATTCTCCTTTTTTTTTTTTTTTATTAAATTTTAAAATCTTTAATTCTTACATGTGTTCCCAAACATGAAACCCCCTCCCACCTCCCTCCCCATAACATCTCTGTGGGTGATACCCATGCACCAGCCCCAATCATGCTGTATCCTGTGTCAGACATAGACTGGCGATTCAATTCTTACATGATAGTATACATGATAGAATGCCATTCTCCCAAATCATCCCGCCCTCTCCCTCTCTCATTAAAGTATTTGTAGCTGCGCTGGGTATTCATTGCCTCCTGCAGGCTTTTCTCTCGTTGTGCTGAGACGGGGGCTACTCTTTCGTTGTGCTGTGCAGGCTTCTCACTGCGGTGGTGTCTTGTTGCAAAGCCAGGGCTCGAGGGTGCTCCGGCTTCAGTACTTGTGGCCCTCGGGCTCAGTGGGTGAGGCTCTCGGGCTCCAGAGCACAAGCTCAGTACTTGTGGCGAGAGGGCTGAGTTACCCCGAGGCATGTGGGATCTTCCTGGACCAGGGACTGAAACCCGTGTCCCATGCATTGGCTCTTCACGTAACTGGACCTCCAGGGAAGTCCTCCTCATCCCTCCAGAGCAGCTGCTCTGCCCATCAGCCAGGTTTAAGTGGGAGAAGGCAGGCGGGTGAAGGACCACACAAGGGCAGCCGAGGTCCTCTCTTGAGGACAGTCCCATGGGAAGCCACGTTTATCTTGACCTCCTCTCTTAGGAAGGGGATGACTGCTAAAATTTTAATCAGAGGTTTACATGTCTCCGAGTCTGAGGCATCTCTTCCTTAGGCAAGAAAAAGGCACAATCCTGTTTTACATGGCTGAGGGATTTATGTAAGAGGACGGAAGTCAAAATCAGCTGGTGGTGGGGGTGGTCTGAGACCTTCAGATGATGGTCTGGAGCAATCCGTGGAGGAGATAAACTGCACAGTCCTACACACCGTCTCACAGAGCCATAGCTCAGGGGTAAGTAGACTCATGTTGTTTCATGTGTGATGCCTTAATGATACTTGCGAGGACTCATTCAGGGGGGTGCCTTCCTGACTTCGGCACTGCATGCCGTATTTCTTCATTGGTGATTTTGACTTTAGAGATGATGTGATTCCAGAGGCTCCAGAACTAACAACACATAGAGGAGGGTCAAGGGATGCTGTGAGCTGCAGGAAGCGTTCAAGCACACGCACCAGGGAGGATGTACGCACGTGTGTATACAGACCATGGCTGGTAATCAGGGCGGGAGGGGGTGCGCATTCAGAAAACCTGATGTGTGCTCACGATACACGGGCCTTCTCCGTCTTAATTTATCCATTGGGCGGAAGTTCTCTCTCTGCTGGAAGGTTCCCAGGGAAGAGAGTGCAAAGCTGGAATCGGGGCTTCCCTGGTGGTTTCAGTAGTTAAGAATCGACCTGCCAGTGCAGAGGACACGGGTTTAAATCCCAGTCCATGAAGATCCTCGCCCCCAGCTAAGCCCGTGTTCTGCCACAGCTACAGACCCTGAGCTCCAGAGCCCTCAAGCTGCCACAACTGCAACAGTCAGGCATCATTGTCACCCTTCGTGAACACTCCCTGGGCGCTTACCACCCAGTGTGAAGGGCATGGCAAGCCACTCCTGTATTCTTGTCTGGTGAATCCCATGGACAGAGAGGAGCCTGGAGGGCTGCAGCCCATGGGGTCGCAAAGAGTCAGACACGACTGAGCGATTAAAACAGCAACAAAAATAGATACATATACACACCCACACACACATATATATAAATGTATACAGATACACACCCCCACATATATATATACATACACACAGTCTGTGGGATTGCAAAGAGTCAGACACGACTGAGCAGCTCACACCCACATTGAACAGACAGAGGACAAACAGACTGATTTCTGCTCCTGCCTGCCTCACTGCCCAAGGGAAAGGAGTGGGGAGAGAAAGCCGTGAACCTGATGAATCATCACCCAAGTGTGTCTGCTGCTTCTGTTGAATATTCGTCTCCCTCTCCAAGCTTCTTGCAGCCATGCCTTCACTCCCAAACCAGGGGCATCTAGAGAGTCAGCCAGGCAGGATTTACTGGAGACTTCAGGCTGAGAGGGGAGCAATGAGAGGGAGGGGAGCGATGAAAGGGAGGGAAGCATGTGTAAGTTGAACCTCAGGTATCACAAGGGCTGGATCTATGAGTGTGTCTTTCTTCAGGGAGACCAAAAGGAAGGAGGGTGAGCCTGGAGCAATGGACGGGTAGAAGGGAGAGGTCCATGATCTCTACTGGCGACCTCCTTGAGGCTGAAGTTCATCCAAGGCATGCAAGTGGGTGATGCTAGTCAGGCAGGACCATGAGCAGTGTGGGAGTTGACCACAGAGAATGTGTGGGATGAGTGCAGGGAGAGTTCTATTGACATGCAGAGGGTAGGCGGACATGCACAGTCAACCAGCAGACACAGAGCCAGGCTCTGACAACGGCGGAGGTTACTGGGCACGTAAACGAGGTGGGACAGGCAACAGAGGCTGAGAAGGAGCTGTCGGAAAGCGGACCCTGGCAAGTTTCTGTGTCTGTTTTATTTTGAACAGCTCCAGTTCAGTTCAATTCAGTCGCTCAGTCGTGTCTGACTTTTTGCGACTCCATGAATCGCAGCACACCAGGCCTCCCTGTCCATCATCAACTCCCAGAGTTCACTCAGACTCACATCCATCGAGTCAGTGATGCCATCCAGCCATCTCATCCTCTGTCGTCCCCTTCTCCTCCTGCCCCCAATCCCTCCCAGCATCAGTCTTTCCCAGTGAGTTAACTCTTTGCTTGAGGTGGCCAAAGTACTGGAGTTTCAGCTTTACCATCATTCCTTCCAAAGAAAGGATGAACAGCCTAGGTCATCTTAAAGCAGAGACATTACTTTGCCAACAAAGGTCAGTCTAGTCAAGGCTATGGTTTTTTCAGTGGTCATTATGGATGTGAGAGTTGGAGTATAAAGAAAGCTGAGCGCCGAAGAATGGATGCTTTTGAACTGTGGTGTTGGAGAAGACTCTTGAGAGTCCCTTGGACTGCAAGGAGATCCAACCAGTCCCTCCTAAAGGAAGTCAGTCCTGAATATTCCTTGGAAGGACTGATGCTGAAGCTGAAACTCCAATATTTTGGTCACCTGATTGTGAAGAACTGAATCATTGGAAATGACCCTGATGCTGGGAAAGATTGTGGGTGGGAAAAGAAGGGGACGACAGAGGATGAGATGGTTGGATGGCATCACCAGCATGAATCTGAGTAGACTCCAGGAGTTGGTGATGGACAGGGAGGCCTGGTGTGCTGCGGTCCATGGGGTTGCAAAGAGTCGGACACGACTGAGCAGCTGAACTGAACTGAGCTAGGTCACCTTTGTAGCTATGCTCCCGTCCCACTTTTACTCAGGAATCTGGAAAGGACTCTGCCTTCGTGTGTGTTTGTTTCTGGCCTTCCTCCTTGAGTTTTGTAGTCCTGCTAATTACTCACCGGTGTCGTTCCACGACTGGGTCAAGGTGGTCAAGCACAGTAACCCATAGGAAGAGCTGCGTGACCCCCTTCTTTGGGGCTCTGTGCTTGCTCTCTTAGGAGTGTTGTGCGTTACTCACTCAGGCGTGTCCAACTCTTTGTGACCCCATGGATGGTAGCCCACCAGGCTCCTCTGTCCATGAGATTCTCAAGGCAAGAATACTGGAGTGGGTTTCCGTTCCCATCCCCAGGGGATCTTTCTGACCCAGGGATGGAACCCAGGTCTCCCACTTCATCGGTAGATTCTTTACAGTCTGAGCCACCAGCGAAGGCATTTTTAGGTGTGGTGGAGATAAAAAGGCCAGACAGAAGGAAAAACCAGGTATACGTTCACACAAAGGCAAAGGGCAAAGCTGGGAACTTGGTTGTCCTGGCTGCTGGCATTTCTACTCAGTGGCTGATTAATGCGTACGACACTGGAAGGGAAGTGTGGTGTGTAAGGGCTTGTGGGGGCAAACACGTGCATTTCCCTTTCCAGATAAGAACAAGGGAGTCACGTCCGAGAAGAAGGGCAGCAGCCAGCTCGAAGGTCAGAGTGGGGACTTCTGAGGCTGGCCGGCACTGGCCGGCGCTCAGCGTTTGTCCTCATCTGGATGCATGAGGGCAGATTATTCGAAGTGACCCTCTGACTGGCTGGAGTCTCCCCGCTTTGTATGCAGACAGATGGAAATATATGCGTCTCTGTAATAGGTACCGGGAACCATTTGTTACCCATGGCAGACAAGTACAAGTGGCTGAAGTGGACCATGGAAAAACAGGTTCACGAGGAGAATAAGCCAAAAAGATGGTATCGGGTGCATTTAGGAAAAGGAAGTCAGGTTGCCATGTGTGTGTGTGTGTGTGTGTGTGTGTGTGTATGTGTGTGTTGATGTGTTCAGTCGTGTCTGAATCTTTGCGACCCCATGGGCTGTAGCCTACCAGGTTCCTCTGTCTATGGAATTTTCCAGGCAAGACTCCTGGAGTGGGTTGCCATTTCCTTCTCATATACATATACATATACAGGATACCTCGCAAGTGAGAGGATGAGCCTGGTAGAGAAACATTCTCAGCATCAGGGAATCCAGGCTCCAACACACTCATCACTTATAAGCGCTGCGACCACAGCTCTGGGCTCCAGTCCCTTGTGTATGAAAATGTCGTTGAGTTCTACCCTGTGAAAGCGTTAGTCACTCAGTCCTGTCCAACACTTTGCAACCCCATGGACTGTAGCCCGTCAGGCTCCTGTGTCCCTGGGTGTTCTCCAGGCAAGAATACTGAAGTGGGTAGCCATTCCCTTCTGCAGGGGAACCTCCCCACCCAGGGACCAAACCCAGGTCTCCAGCATTGTAGGCAGATTCAGTACCATCGGAGCCATCAGGGTAGCCCGCGTCCTACCTTAGTGGGTTTTATAAGCATTAAATAGGATAATATATTTCAAAGTGCCTAGTAGCACAGCAGGGCATGGGATTCACCCCTCCATGAGAGTTCAGCCTTTCATCAGAAAATGTCTCCAATATTTATATCTCTACTCTCACACCTGAAGGACAGTGGTGGATACATCCACCTGCTACCAACTATTTTTCACACCTTGGCAAAAAACTCGAGGCATCGTCTCTATTAGAGAGCCTATAAAAATTTCATAAATACGAAATTAAAGCCTGCAGGGGTGTAAATTCTATTCTGCGCTTACGATGTGTGCCTGCGGGAAATGACCCTTTATACGCAGAGAGCTGCATCACGCTTACACTCTGATGCTGTCTCCCAGAGATCAGAAACAGAGCTTGCCTTGGCCTAAGTCCCTCCCCGTTTTCCTTCTCTTTCACGTAAAACCACCAAAAAAAAAAAAAAAAAGGAGCATTTTAATAACTACCATGGTACCAAAGTGGGTTTGTGTTCACTTTTTTTAAGTTAAGCTTGACATGGCTCCTAAGAATTAGTCCAGTTGAAGGCAAGGAAAATAGAGATACCAACTTACCTATCCCTTGGGATATGCGTACGATTTGAATAGTGCATTGAGTCTGTGAGGGTATCTGAAGCACCTTGGAGTTTTCAGAGCTCAAGTCCAAGGTCACGAAGGTGAACGAGAGCTATTCCCCCACCTACAAAGAGAATATGGCTGCAAAGCTACCCCTAGAAACTAATCACTGCCAAGCACCGGGGAAAGAACCCACCTGCTCAGAGGCGGCCCCCTAAGAACAAGTGGTCGGTGGCTGAGTGGATGGACACTTGCTGGATGTGGGTGTTTAGCACTAGGGACATGAAGAGACATTGAGGCTACAAGACATGGGACGACCCCATAACTTGGGGCCACGCTAGGCCCTACAGGGACTACCGTGCCGCCCCCAGTCCCAGGCTAGACTCCCCTCTCAGCCAGGGTGCTGGCAGGTCTTCCTGATGCTGTTCCAGCAAAACTACGAGCCCCTCTGTCTTACTCCCAGGTCAAATAATCAACCATGGTTACTACATTCAGAAAAATAAGTGTCTACCTGTGTATGGCTGACACAACACTTGCATGGATGAAGTTACTTCTGCGTCTTCAGCGGCTGGGGAGGACGGACTGACCCATGTGAGTAGATACACATAGACCTGAAAACAGGGAACTTCTCCCACGAGAACCATTCTCTCTGCCTGTCATTTTCATCTTTTACCACTTCCAGCTCAGACGAAGGAGGACGCTGGTGATGCTCAGTCATATCTGACTCTCTGAGACCCCAGGGACTGCAGCACGCCTGGCTTCCCTGTCCATCACCATCTCCTGGAGTTTGCTCAAACTCATGTCCATTGAGTCGGTGATGCCATCCGGCCATCTCATCCTCTGTCGTCCCCTTCTCTTCCTGCCCTCCATCTTTCCCAGCATTACGATCTTTTCCTTTGCATCAGGTGGCCCAAGTATTGGAGCTTCAGTTTTTGCATCAGTACTTCCAAAGAATATTCAGGACCAATTTCCTTCAGGACAGTTTCATATTAGAACAAGGCCAATTAAATATGGAATGTGGGGTGGATACACATTTTCATCAATGGTGTCCTTTTCCCCTTCATGGATCACAGCCTTATTGTGGCAAATGGGTTTGCATAACTCAATGACGCTATGACCTGATGGGTCACGACAGAGACTTCTGACAGAACGTGATCCACTGGGCAAGGGAACTGCAAACCACTCCAGTATTCTTGCTGCCAGAACCCCATGAACAGCATGAAAAGGCAAAAAGGAGGAGGGTCCATGGACACCCTCTGTGGGAATGCACAGGGGGAGTGGCCAGGAGCCCCTGAGCTGTTGTGACCGAGGAGCAATCAGAATTAAAACAGAGGAGACGGAGGTTCCAGGAAAAGAGGTCACGGGGAGAGACAGAGCAGAGAGCAGAACACGGGAGTTGGGAGAGAAGGTGGAGGGTAACAGTGTGAAGCATAACCCTGAGAGGTTCCAGGGCTTGGCCCCCCTGCCAGGGGACAACACCGGGGTGACCCTGTGACCTCCCGGAGCTCCTCCAAGGAGACAGACTTGCATTCCTGGGTGGGCATCACGGCTGTAAACGATGGTGAGAGAGGCGTTCACAGACACTTGAATCTCCCGCCCTGAGACTGAGAGACTCAGATGTTGCACCTGTCACTTTGAAGGGCTCTGCTTACAGAGCTGAACTCGGAGAGTTCTGACAACTCTGTCAAACCCTTCGAGGCTTAAGCGAAGGTGCCTGGAAGCCCCTCTTTAAAACAAGGGGAGCCGCCTTCTTCCATCAAGTTACCATCCCCACGGTGTCTGATAATTCTAGGGTGGTGGGGTGGGGGTGAAGTCAGAGCTTATGGACAACCCCTTCACTGGGAGTACTTAGAATGATATCCCTTGAAGAGATGACTTGAATGGAATATTTTAGGCCTCTCCATATATGTGCGAACTACACAAGGAGTTGGCTCGGTGGGTAAAGAACCTGCTGCAATGCAGGAGACAAAGAAGACCTGGGTTCGACCCCTGGGTCGGGAGGATCCCCTGGAGGAGGGAACGACAACCCACTCCAGTGTTCTTGCCTGGAGAATCCCATGGACAGAAGAGCCTGGTGGGCTACAGTCCATGGGGTCGAAAAATGTCAGGCAGGACTCATCAACAGCAAGAGCAAAGCCCCTCACAGCATTCATTCATTTGGCAGTGATATGCTCTTGGAGAATCAGTGGAATAAATCTAAACCGTCCTCATCACTGGAAGCCCTTGAAGTATCTGAAAAGGGCTACCATGTTGTATTGATTACCTGCCGATATGTATCCGATTGTCATACCATCTCAGATTTGCCTGCCAAATCATGCAGTTACCTGAAACAATGATGTCTGTTGGCAGTTTCTGCAGATCGAGGCTCTGCTGGGTCCTCTCCTTTGGAGGCAGAGATGGCTCTCTCACAGGATAAAATGGAAACTTCGAGTCAGGGCTGTGGTCCTCTCCCAGAAACCACGTGGGAAGGACATCACCCCCAAGTGATGCTGTTGGAAGGATCCAGCTCCTCACGAATTGATGGACAGAGAACCTTGTCACTTCCACATGCTGTCGGCTGAAGGCTTTGCTTGGTTCCCTGACCTGCGGTGCGGGCTCCTCCAATATGGCAGTCTGACTCATCAAGCCAGGGTGGCAACAGAGAGAGTCCAGAGTCTCTTAACAGCAGAGAGTCCCAGTCTTTGATAACTGTTAGGACCTGAATGTTTGCATTACCCCCCCACCACCACCACCTACAAATTCACACACTGAAGCCCCACATGCTCATGGGATCATATTCAGAAGTGGAGGCTTTGTGAGGTCATTACGTTTAGATGAAGTCGTAAGGGTTGGGGGGCACATGATGGGGTAGATGACGTAATGAGGGTGGGGCCCCCCATAATGGAATTAGTGCCCTTACACAAAGAGGAGGAGACAGCATAATCGGCTTTCCCTCCCTCATCTGAGGACACAGCCAGAAGGTGTGTCCAGGACCTTGGTGGAGGACTGCCCAGCCTCCAGCACCTTGACAAATCTGTGTCTGTCCACTGTGTCTCCCAGTCCACGGCACTTGGTTACAGCAGCCCAAGCGGGTAAGACCAAAAAAAAACCTCATCTCTGTACCTTTTCTCTGTACTCTGTCCATTGAGAAGCAGTCCCTAGGAGGCCTTTGCACACAGAGACGGAGGGATTTAAGCAAGGCCGTGATTATCAAGAGGCGAGACTCATCGGGGTTCCTTCGGCCGGCCTGCTTCCACACACACAGTTCTGGCTTTTCGCTTCTTCAGGTCCCTATTTCACTTAATCTCTCATAAAAGCAGGGTTTGCATGTCTTCATCCCATGGACTGGTCTTTGCTTGCACTTGAATCTTTGGTTGTGGCTATTCATCATTTCAGAATGAAAACAAATGATGGTCCAGTGGTTAAGCATCTGCCTTACAATGCAGGAGGGCTTCCCAGGTGGCGCTAGTGGTCAAGAATCTTCCTGCAATGCAGCAGACCCCTGGGTCAGGAAGATCCCCTGGAGGAGGGCTTGGCAACCCACTCCAGTTTTCTTGCCTGGAGAATCCCCCTGGACAGAGGAGCCTAGTGGGCTACGGTCTACAGAACTGCAAACAGTCAGACACGACTGAAGCAACTTAGCCCATTACAGGGCAGGAGACGCGGGTTCTATCCCTGGTCTGGGAAGACCTCACATGGCATGGAGCAACTAAGCTCGAGTGCCCTAGAGCTCACGACTCCCAACCACTGAAGCCCTTTGTGCCTAGAGACCGCGGCCCAAAGGAAACAGAAGCCACCGCAATGAAGAAGCCGACTCAGCAGCAAAGACCCAGCACAGACACACACACACACAAAATATTAAACGCACAAATTAATCTCTTACAAAACAAAAACAAGAAGAATCTCTCTGTGCGTCTTCTTTCCCCTCAAGTCCCAGTTGTTTTATTTTAGGAACGTGTATTTCAATCTGCCCACAACCATCAAGATCTTTTCTGCATAAGCCAGTGAGCAGCTCACCCAGAAGAGATGAACAGGCGTGTGAACGCGTGTTCGGACACCCACTCTGCTAGGATGCTTCTTGGTCTTCCAGGTCCCACTTGACGTCTCAAAATCTGTGTTATATATGGACCATCTCCGCTCAGGCCAAGAAGGCTTTGTTCTCCAGTAGCCTTGAAGTTTCAGAGGCAGACAGTAGCCCCGTGGTATCCCACAGCCACCCTTCAGAGCATCCTTCAGACTGTTTGGAACGCTTCGAAATCCCAGGTCTTCGGAACGCACCCGCTGAGTAACTCTCCGAAGAACCGACAGAGATTATCTTAACGGGGACCCTGGGCTAGAGGATTTTATTTTTAGTTTCCTTTGGTCTGTTTCAAGTCGCAGACAGACTGCCGCTGTACGGATACAGCCAAAACATTTAAGATTCGATAGATGTGTTTATCTGCCAGCCATAGGTTCCCAACTCCTGGAGCAGAACGGATTTATAACCATGCTGGGCTCCTGGGACACAGAACGAAATCTCCGCTTTTCCAATTTCCTCCACACCACACGGGAGTTCGTGTATTAAAAACCAACGACACCAAATTTGTCAATGTCCGCCGACTGCCTTCCCCACCAAAACAGGAATACAAAGCACTGTCATTAGCATTTTTATTGGTGAATCCACACAGGACTGGACTTTGGGTGTTTAGACAATGAATGTGCCTTGGGAATAAACCAGAATGCAGCTGGCATGTATGAGACTTTAAGATGCCTGCTTGCTTGCTTGCTTTCCTTGTATCTTCTACTGCTACTGCTAAGTGGCTTCAGTCGTGTCCGACTCTGTGCGACCCCATAGATGGCAGCCCACCAGGCTCCTCTGGCCCTGGGATTCTCCAGGCAAGAACACTGGAGTGGGTTGCCATTTCCTTCCCCAATGCATGAAAGTGAAAAGTGGAAATGAAGTCGTTCAGTCGTGTCCGACTCCCAGCGACCCCATGGACTGCAGCCCACCAGGCTCCTCCATCCATGGGATCTTCCAGGCAAGGGTACTGGAGTGGGCTGCCATTAGAATCCAGATAGTATGGTTACAAATTTTTTTTTAATTGAAATAAATTCATGTACACAGTTTTGGGGCGTGTACGTGAGCTTAAATAAAGCACTTGAGAAGTCTGTGCAAATAATTCACTGTTTCCAACTCTATCTCCTTATCATTTAAGAAATGTGAGTAATACTTCTTCTGATGGCTGTGGTGACAGTTCAAAAGTTCAATTAAACCAACAACAAAACGTATCCCAGTGTTGTCTCTTGTCTTGCTCTCTGCAGTTTCTAGTGTTTGCTAAGGAACTCCTGCCAAGTTACAAGGAATGACTGTACAGCCCCGGGGAAATTCTACTCAACGTTTTATAATAAGCTGTAATGGAAAAGAATTAAAAGTGTGTCCACGTGTGTCTGCGTATATATGTGTGTGTCTGTGTGTGAGTATAACTGAATCACTTTGCTGTACCCTTGAAATTAACACAAAAAACACTGACAGACTGGCACTGAAATATGCAAACAGTGAGATGCTTTGCGACCCCAGGGACTGTACAGTCCGTGGAATTCTCCAGGCCAGAATCCTGCAGCGGGGAGCCTTTCCCTTCTCCAGGGGAGTCTTTCCAACCCAGGGATCGCACCTGGGTCTCCTGCACTGCAGGCAAATTCTTTACCAGCTGAGCCACCAGGGAAGGCCTAATATACAAATACCGTGTGTGAAATAGACAGCGAGTGGGAAGCTTCCGTCTAGCACAGGGCGGTCAGCTCGGTGCTCTGTGATGACCTAGAGGGGTGGATGGGGCAGGGAGGCTCCAGACGGAGGGGATTCACACAGGTGCACGGCGGAAACCAACGCAACACTGTAAATTAACTACAGTACAAAGTAAAAGAAAAGAAAAAAAGGAAATTTCTCCCTGAAAGACATTCCTATTACTGTAAGTAATTGACCCGATGTGCTCAGATCCCCAAGATTGCAACACTTAAAGGGCATCACTTCAGTAGGAACAGAGAATGAAAATCTCAGCAGACTTTGGAGAAAAAGGAAGGCTTCCGATGCCATTCTAAGGTTGGTTAAGACCATGAAGATGGGTCTCCTATGCAAGAGGGAAACAGGATTCTGAAAAGCTCTCACTGCTTACCACAAAAGCTCAATTCCCACGGCTGTGTGTTTCCTCAACCTGAATCTTACCATCACCTCTCTCTCTCTTTCTCCCACACTGTGCCTCCTCGTCTCACTCTGCCCCGGACGCGGGTCCGGGGAGAGGCAGCCTGAACCATTTACAGCATCCCTAGTGCAAAGATTTGTGCTGCTGACTGACAGCGGTCATTTCTCTCTTTCTATCTCCATGGAATGAGTGAAGCAAAGGAACAGTGGATTTGCTCAAAACCATGGTTGGGGGGGAAAAAAAAAAAAGCCTTCTTGGATTCACTGATTTCGCTAGATTCACTTGTTTTCGAAAACCAAGCCCTCAGGGACAATCATGTGTGTCTGGGCCCTGGTAGGGGATTGTGCGGTCTCCTCGCTCTTAGAAGAGAGTTTTCTTCTTTCAGCCACTGTCCATGTTTAGTCCCAGACAAGGTGCACTTGTTACCACGTTCGATGCCTCTGTGAGCCGCGTCATACTTTGAGAGGGGGAACACGGAACACACAGGAAATGATATGGTAAAGAACAAGAGTGGGCTGCTGTGGGTGAAATAGCCTTGCCTAAACCAGTAGGACTTCTTGAGGTCAGTCTCACGGTCTGATTCGTGATGAGGTCTGGGTCAGCATCATTACACAGCGTCCGGTGTGGTCTGAGCAGAGAGGGAGTTGGGGACACACCCACGGGGTTGGAGGTGGGCTTCAATCACAGGCGGACGACCTCCCCAAGGTGGCCGAGGCTGGCGGGAGCCCAGGGCGGGTGTCAGCGTCGTGTAAAAATGAAGAATAAAAGGATGATATGGGAAGCGTGTCTGCAATCATGTTCATACTCTTTTCAATAAAGCAGTGCCTGCTGTGGGCATACACGTTACGAGACTAAATCTTAATGTGAAATGGTAAACGTTAACGTGAATTCTAAACATGTTTGAAAAACCTGCAGTTCTGTAGGTTCAAGGAATATTCTGTGGGTGGGGAGCTGGTTACTAGAAAGGGGACCCTGGCTACTCTGAGGGTGGGAGATGGTTACTGCAAAGGGGACCCTGGATTCTCTGAGGGTGGATATGGTTACTGCAAAGGGGACCCTGGAGCGGGGGCTTTAGGGAATTCAAGCAGGCCCTGGTAAGAGAATGCAGGCAGGACTCACAATCCCTAATGCACAGAATGTCTATGGACCACAGAAGGTGAGAGGGGAAAACCTGGGCAGTTGACCTCACGAGATGCTTTGGAGCTGCTGCACAGCACCCTGGGAAACTCCCATCAGGCTTTGCTGATCCCAGATGTATAAAAACCACATGTCACTCCTGGGGGACAGTGGCTTCCAGGTGGCCAGGGAGAATCGGGGCAGAAAGAGACAGCTCAGTGGTCCCGTATTGACCACACAGCTGTCCCTGGGCTCTCAAGGGAGGGCGGTGGGTTAGGTGCTGAGCAGGAAGGCAGTGATGCAGGTGATATACCAGGTGATATACCAGAGGCCACTGTTTCTTCTCCTGGGGGACTCTGCGGGTAGGGATGGATGCATTTCTGGCTCCTCCTGGACCGAGACTCTTGTAGAGAGGAGAGGAGTTGAGGGGGGCAGAGTGGTGAGTTCTCAGCATCACCCACACGGGGGGCACCTAGGGAAGAACACCTGGGCTGAGGCTGCAGATGTTCTGGAATTCCCGAAAGGATCCTCTCTCCTCCCACCCCTTCACACCAGACGGATTTCTGAGACATGTGTTCACAGTGTGTATGTCTGCTCAGTCTCGCCTGACTCTTTGTGACCCCGTGGACGGTAACCCACCAGGCTCCTCCGTCCGTGGGATCCCCGAGGCAAGAATACTGGAGTGGGTTGTCATTTCCTTCTCTAAGACTCAAAGGAGATACTAGTGGCTGGGACTACGGGCACGTGATTAAGATAAGCACACTGACTTGATTTGACTTAACGAAAACCAAGTGCAATTAACACTAACAATTAAAAAGAAAAAAAACCTCATAGAGTAAATTCTCACTATCATTACAAAAATGTTTCTGATCTAACACATATTCTCATCCAAAACATCTGCTAGTAATTTCATATAAATTCTCTTGAGCTCATGAGAAACAGTACTCAATACTTTGAAAACCCTCCCATATGTAGACTAGCACCTTCTCTTGTGTTCAAGACCTGGGTTCAATCCCTGGGTCAGGAAGTTCTGCTGGAGAAGGGACAGGCTACCCACTCCAGTATTCTTGGGCTTCCCTGGTGGCTCAGCTGGTAAAGAATCAGCCTGCTGTATGGGAGCCCTGGGTTCGATCCCTGGGTTGGGAAGATGCCCTGGAGAAGGGAAAGGCTACCCACTCCAGTGTTCTGGCCTGGAGAATTCCATGGACTATATAGTCCATGGGGCCTCAAAGAGTTGGACACGGCTGAGTGACTTTCACTTTCACCTCCACTTACTCCCAAAGGGAAGATGATCATAAGTTGGACCCTTAAGAAATTTGCTGTGAACTTTTAAATGGACAGTCTGTACTTGACTTTATAACATACCTCAAAAGATGATCTTTATTGCAAAGTTGAAGCGAAAAAAAAAAAAAAACCTATAAGAACTTGATGCAGGACTGTAACAAATATGCAAGCTATATCAGACAGGAAGGATGCTCACTTCATTCCTGTCTTTACTGGGGAGCTAAGGGAATCCCTGCAGAGGCATTTAACGTTGTATTCAAGAAGATGGTTCTCAACCCGCTCACTCTCCGGACTCCCCTCTCTGCAACCAGACCACCAGGCAGGGCCAGCTGGAATGCAAGGAGGTATAAGGGAGACTCTAAGCGCATAGCCACTGAAGACTTACAGGGGCACTCTGTGCATATATGTAAGTATATCGATAAACTTTGTATATACAGAGTAGCAAAAATTCAAGTGCATGTACCAGGCAGCTAATCGTACATAGTTACGCACAGTAGCAGCTCAGAGGGTCCCAGGAAGGGTAAGTCTGGGATACAGGCTGCTGCATGGGTGGGGGTAGGGAGAGTTCTGACACCAGGACCCTTAGGGAGCAGGAAAATCATTCATTCAGAGAATAAAAAAGAAATCTAGTCACGGGGTAAAGACAATGTTCACAGAAAACAGGATTATCAACTGTGTGAGATAACGCCTCTTGGTGCCAGGAAACACACCTCCGCTGTGTCAACCCAAAATAGTATTAAACGTCTTCTGCCAGAAGAAGGGGACAGACAGCAGGGCCAAGGAAAAGCCACGGATCCGGCGTGTTAGCACGAATCAGGTCTAGATAAATCTCTCTTCATTCAAAGACTTATGAAAAGAAGTCAAAATCTGCGGATGTATGGAAGGAGGAAAAAAAGGAGAGTCACAAGGAAGCACAGTGTCAGTGTGAAGGTTAAGAAGATTCACTGGGACCCAGATGCAATCTGGAATGGGGATAAAGGGAAAACATTCGTCAAGTATTCAGGCAGAAAATAATAAAAGAGGCTATCTCAAAGAGGCCAAAATCATGGGGTGCTCAGATATTTCATGCGGAGGCCTGGATTCAAAATGCCTTTTTTCTCTTAGAGTAGAAAAATGGATATCCAAAGACGTTTCTGTCCAACCAAGAAGTCTTGTTCTAAAGAAAGGCAAAAAAGAAACGACTTCTACAAATTCAAGACGTTTTGTAATAGCCCAAATACGTTTCCCCAAATAAAATCCACTTATTTCATCAGAGATGAAACCCAAATAACAACTCAGGAATGTATAAATTATGAGATGTGCTGCTGAGCTCAGTGGCTCAGTTGTGTCTGACTGTTTGGGATCCCATGGGCTGTAACCCACCAGGCTCCTCTGTCCATGGGAATTCTCCAGGAAAGAATACTGGAGTGGGTTGCCATTTCCTCCTCCAGGGGATCTTCCCGACCCAGGGATCAAACCGGAGTCTCCATCACTGGCAGGCAGATTCTTTACACGCTGAGTCATCAGGGGAACCCAAATTATGGGATACAAGGTCCAAAACTATTAACAGGAGAGAAGCATCATGTTTTATACAAAAAAAAAAGTGTCAAAATGGTTACCCAAAGGAATTAAATGTTATGATTAAGTTTCTGCAAATGGGTATATTTGTTGTAACAAAAGTATACCAAAAAATAATAATACTTTGGACTTAAAATCCCATCTTCTAAAATCTTCCAAAATCCCAACTTTTCATAGAAAAAAATATGAAGGTATGAGTGTATAAAATATAAATTGCCCTCACTGGATACAGCATGAAGAAAGAGACAACCACGCCGTGCGAGATCTTGAACAATGTCAGTATCGACCGTAATGAAAACAGCTAACACGGCTGAGACACGTGTTAGGAGCCAGGCATTCTTCCCAGCACGGCTCACATAGGTTTATAATACGGGGTCGATGACTGTCTCAGTCGGTCTGGGCGGCTATAATAAAAGGCCACAGAGCAGGTGGATTGTAAACAACAGACATCTCATTCTCACAGTTAAGAGACCGGGGAAGTCCAAGATGCAGATGCTGGGAGATTCCGTGTCTGGTGAGGACCAGCTTTCTGGTTCATAGACGGATGTCTCCTTGCTGTGTTGGGAGGGGTCCGGGGGCTCTCTGGGTGTCATTTGTAAAGGCAGGAAATCCATTCACGCGACCTCCACCCTGTGACTTCATCACCTCCCAAAGGCCCCACTTCCTAATAGCATCCCATGGGGGGGTGAGAATTTCAACATGTGAATTTGGGAGGTGCGGGGAGAGCCATCTACAGCAATTATATTCTTGAAAAACTAAAATGACTTGTTTACAAAACAGAAACAGACTCACAGACTTACAGAATGAACTTACCAGGCGGGAAGGATGGGGGAAGGGATAGTTAGGGAGTCTGGGATGGACATGGACACACCGCTGTATTTAACATGGAGAGCCAGCAAGGACCTGCTGCCCAGCACAGGGAACTCTGCTCAGTCCTCTGTAATAACCTTATGGTTCCCAGGGTGAAGGATGGGGGAAGGGATAGTCAAGGAGCCTGGGATGGACATGGACACACTGCTGTGTTTAACGTGGAGAACCAACGAGGACCTGCTGGGCAGCACAGAGAATTCTGCTCAATACTCTATAATAACCTTATGTTTCCCAGGGGGAAGGATGGGGGAAGGGACAGTTAGGGAGTTTGGGATGGACATGGACACACTGCTGTATTTAACATGGAGAACCAGCAAGGACCTGCTGTCCAGCACAGGGAACTCTGCTTTATATTATGTAATAACCTAAATGGGAAAATAATCTGAATAGATACATGCATATGTATAAACTGAATCAGTTTGCTGAACGCCTGAAAGTATCACCACATTGTTAATCAAGTATTCCCCAATATAAAATAAATATATATATTTAAAAAAACAGAACCACAATCATATTTTTAAAAGGAGGATCTGCTTTCCAATCTGTAAGATACACATAAATAAGACATCATCATATGACAAAAGACAGAAAGCAAAGAAACAGGGAGAGATGCTTGCAATGCCTCGTTAGCAAGGAGAGAGAAGGAGAGCCAATCACACAAGATATTGGGTCGGAAGGGAGACAAGGTTCACCTCCCACCTCTCTCAAATTGGGCTAAAAAAAACAAGTCCAAACATTTGGGGGAATATAAAAGCTTCAGAGGAGAACTCAGCCATCTAGTCATATTTCACAAAACCTCTAGAACGTGATGAAAATTACCAAAGGAAACGGGCCTCAGAGAGAAGAGGAAATGTGGTGATGCTCAGACCAGCAAAGGGTATCCACAAAAATGCCAGCTAGTTCAAGGAAAGTGTGCCCTGCTGAGAGCAATGTGACCCCAATGCACGAAGCCACCAAGAGCGGTTCAACACTCTCCTTCCCGAGAAGCAGGTGTAATTCGCTGAGAAATACATGGGAGATGGTCTGGGAAGCCCCCACAGCCTCCTTTCTGCTGGACCTGCAGAGGGCAGGGCTGCGGCCAGTCCACAAGACTCTCAAGAGGCGAATAAAGCCCCGATCATTGGGATAGCAGGCCGACGGGTCAAACAGGGAATGGGAAATCGGTGACGGCTTGCAATGTCTCTCTAAAGCGGCTATTAACAGCAGTGTCTGGGTCCCCCATTTAGGGTAAAAGAGCGGGACTGGGGGATGGGAGGTGATGGGAATCCCGGGCCTTGAAGCAAGCGCTCACTGTGCAAGATGTAAGATGTGAACCGTGTCTCTCGGGGCCGTTTCCGGAGGCGCAGAGAGACAGCCGCACGGAAACTGCAGCAGCAGGTGCGCCGTAGATGCGGGTCTGTCTGTCCAGGAGCAGCAGCCCCGGGCGTCTCCAGGCGGGGCCCACGGCGGCTGAGTGCTGGGGCGCGGCCCCGTCCTGCGGGCCTCGCGGCTGGACCGGCCTGGAGCACTCAGGGGCTGAGGACCCGAGTCTGCCCTGGGGTGGCTCTCCGGGTGCCCGCGGCCCGCTGCTCGTGGGTCACTGGACCGGCACAAGCCCGAGCGGAACCGGGGTCCCGCTGAGGACAGATGCGGACGGGCTCAGCTGGGAGCTCCTTCTCCTCCTGTCTCTAACACATACAGAGACAGACATAGACACACACAAACACAGACACGCACAGATACACATACACAGACACACACAGACACATAGATACACACAGACACACACAGAGACAGACACACAAACACGCAGACACACACACATACAGACACACACAGACACACACATACACAGACCCACACACAGAGACACACAAACCCACAGACCAACACACAAACACGCACACAGAGACACACACAGGCACAGACATACACAAACACACACACACATATACACAAAGACACACACAGAGACAGACACACACACACAGACACACACAGAGACACACATAGACACACACAGAGACACACACAGACACACACATAAACACACAGAGAGACAGACACACGCACATACAGAGAGATACACACATACACAGATACACAGACTGGCACACAGAGAGACGCAAAAACACAAACACACACACAGAGACACACACAGGCACACACATACGCAGACACACATAGACACACACAAAGACAGACACACATGCAGACACACAAACACACAAACATACAGAGAGAAACACACAAACACACAGAAACATATACACACACAGACACACACAAACACATACACACACACACATACACGGACACATACATAAACAGACACACACACATAGACACACAAACACACACATATACACACAGACACATACACAGACACACAGAAATACACAAACACAGACATACACACACACTCAGACACACACAAACACAGACACACACACAGAAGCACACAAACATACACACAGTCACACACATACACAGACCCACAGAGACACAGACACACACAGAGATACACAGAGACACAGACACACACAGGCACAGACATACACAAACACACACACATATACACAAAGTCACACACAGAGACAGACACACACACAGAGTCACACACAGAGAGACACAAACACACACATAAAGACACACACAGGGATACACAGACACACATATACACAGACATACACAGACACAGACACACATACACAGACACAAACACAAGCACACAGAGAGACACACACACAGATACGCAGACATACACACACAGGTGTATTTAGATCACAAACTGTAAAAGGGGGCCTTTACAACCACATGAAGACAGGAAAACAACGCGGAACTACACAAAACCAGTTCTGTAAGAAGCACGTCTCTAGTGGACAGATATAATTACAATGTTGGTGGATGGCTGTATGGGTGATACACAGAGATGGACAGATAAACCCAGAGAGGGAGAGGGACAGACAGAGAGGGCAGGAGAGAGATGGGTCTATGGATACAGACTGATGGACAGACGTTCAGGTACCAAATGGCTCTTTGGAGTCACTCATGAACACAGTTCTAACATACAGCTCAGTGCCCTAGAGAAAGGACCTAACTGAATCTCTAACTCAAGTCTCCTAACCTGTAAAGTAGAAATATTAATTGTATACGCAGCAAAGTTCTTACAAAGATAGGATGCTATCACTTGTCACAAACCTGACCCATCAAAGATTTTCAATAAATAATAGTTTCTGCCTTATCCAATATAGAGTTACATGTACCCAGAAAGACACTGGGGCGGGGGGCGGGAAGTAGCATTAAATCATGGACCATTTTGGAGCCCAGGAAAATCTAATCCCAAATTGTAAATATACCCATCCTATAATCATGCATTATATTTTAAGAATGTTGTCTGAGATAGCCAGAAGTATTACGTAAGGGTACATCTTCACAGAAAAAGAAACACTGGAATACACAGAAAATCAGACCATAAACAGATCAAGATTATCTTTCAAAGACCGGGAGGGAAGCAAAAGAAGAGAAAAACAGAGGGCTCACTCTTCATTTGTCGCGGTGACCCAATACAGTCAGTAACAGGCGCGCCCTCTGAGGGAGGGCAGGGTGCAACCACCTGCTGCATGAAATGCTGCAAGCATCCTCTGATTTAGAGCTGAATTTAGAGCCTCCTTCTTGTTCTGCAGCCAACCAGACACTTTTACTAACAGCCCTGAGGACCTGCTTTCTAAAATAACCCAGCAGGGAAAGGTTGAAGAGGAAGCTGCCTTTCTGACCTATGACTTGGCTCGTCGGGGTCTCTAGACTGTGTTTCATGCATGATATTGATAAAACCATGGTCTGCAAAGAGAGTCCATGCCTCGATCTCCCAGAGTGAGACCATGAAACCTCACATGGCAAGACGGACCTGCAGACAGCTTCAACCTTAGGATGGCATTAACCAGCAGATGGGAATTGCATCGTGGATTCACTATGTGGCTTTATGCAGTTACAAGCAGTTCAATTCAATTTAGTCACTCATTCGTGTCCAACTCTTTGTGACCCCATGGACTGCAGCACGCCAGGCCTCCCTGTCCATCACCAACTCCCGGACTTTACCCAAACTCATGTCCATCCAGTCGGTGATGCCATCCAACCATCTCATCCCCTGTCATCCTCTTCTCCGCCTGCCCTCAATCTTTCCCAGCATCAAGGTCTTTTCCAATGAGTCAGCTCTTCACATCAGGTGGCCAAAGTACTAGAGCTTCAGCTTCAGCATCAGTCCTTCCAATGACTATTC
This sequence comes from Capricornis sumatraensis, assembly GCF_032405125.1. NCBI lineage: Eukaryota > Metazoa > Chordata > Mammalia > Artiodactyla > Bovidae > Capricornis > Capricornis sumatraensis. The sequence goes on along the minus strand of NC_091092.1, from coordinate 145,524,342 downwards.
AGGACCGATCTCCTTTAGGATGGACTGGTTGGATCTCCTTGCCATCCAAGGGACTCTCAAGAGTCTTCTCCAACACCACAGTTCAAAAGCATCCATTCTTCGGCGCTCAGCTTTATTTACAGTCCAACTCTCACATCCATACATGACCACTGGAAAAAGGTTACACACCGAGGATGAAGCTAAAGAAAGGCCTGAGGCAACTGGCGGTCTGAGAAACTGGAAGCATGAAAGGCAGTCTACCGGTGATGGCCGACCTGGAAGGCCAGAAAGAAAACCCCCAGGCCAAGAATTCTGGGCTCTGCAGAAACGGGGAACAACCTCAGCTGACAGTCAGCATGCACCAAGAGAGATGGCTCTCCACTGGCACATGGAGCTGAGACCAGACTTAAGCTGAACGAGTTATTGAATGAATGAATTCTCCGGCAGAATCTTCATATGAGAGGCCAGCTGGCTGGCAAAGACCTCGATTTAGGCTCGTGACACCGCGAGCAGAGAATCCAGCCGTGTCACTGCTAACCTGGAGAACTCTAAATAGTAAACTCACATCGGTGCAAGTTCCAAAGTCTGTGGCTCCTTGTTAAGGCAGCAAAGGAAAATGAATAGGGTAATGTTCCACATTATAGCATGGGATGTTTCTAAGCAGAGATGTCTGAGAACTCTCGTTCAGATGTAATCAACAACAATGAAGCAGCTATTTCCTGAGAAATATGACTCTTGTCCACGAGAGAACAAACGTGTTGACTCTCCTAAGGTGGAAAGAAAGATTCTCTGTCTCCTTCACCATGATACAGACTAATTCCACCAGTCATGAATTGTAACAATAACTAGGTAACAATCATACTAGGGTTTCCCTGGTCACTCGGATGGTAAAGAATGTTCCTGTAACACAGGACACCCAGGTCCAATCCCTGGGTTGGGAAGATACCCTGGAGAAGGGAATGGCAACCCACTCCGGTGTTCCTGCCTGGAAAATCCCATGAACAGAGGAGCCTGGTGGGCTACAGTCCACGGGGTCACAAAGAGTCAGATACAGTGAGTGACTAACACTGTTACTAACACTAATGTAATGGCATAATATCTATAGCGATATATAACAAAATAACTTGTACATTCTAGTAATACAAGTTTAAATGTTGCATTTTATGTAGGTATCATTTTGCATGTTTGTATTTATACTGCACATGGACATATACATTGAATATCCAATAATAACCTCTAAATATGTTACAGATTTATAATACGCTTTTTAACTGCTTCCGCAACACACCTCTATCCTTCCACTGCCTGTATCAATTTTCTGTTGCTGCTGTAAGAAATGACCACAAACCTGGAGGCTGAAAAATGCAAACTTGCTACTTTACTGCTCTGTAGGTCAGAATGCTGATGTGGGTCAGGGCACTAAAATTAAGATGTTGGCAGGGCTTCGGTTCTTGTGGATGCCTCGGAAAGGGTCTGTTTCCTGCCTTTCCCAGCTTTGAGAGGACACCCGCCTTCCCTGGCTTGCAGCTCCCCTCTCCCGCCATCGCCAAAGCCACGAACACAGCCTCTTTCAGATCGTTTTCCATAATCTCCTCTCATTCTGCCCACGAGCGGGAAGCCTTCTCCAGTCTGAGAACTCCTGTGATTGGTTGGGACTCGCCTGGATAACCCAGTATAATACGCCCCACCTCAATATTTATGATTCACTCCCATCAAGAAAGCACCGCTGTCTAGACAGGGGAGCATGCTCGCACGTCCTGGGCATGAGGTCACGGACGTCTGCCCTGTCGTCTACCCTGGGCAGAAGGCCAGGATGGAACAGCGACCTGCTTATAGGTTTATCCACGATTGGTCCTGATCAAAAGCTTTCACTCATCATGCACTTAGGTGAAGAGAGTCAGTCAGAGAAAGACACGTATGGATGATACCAGTTAAATGCAGAATCTTAAAAAAAAAAAAAAAGATACAAATGAAACTATTTCAAAACAGAAACACTCACAGACTTAGAGAACATTTTCACGGGGGTAGGGGAGACAGATTGGGACTTTGGGATGCACATGTACAAACTGCTACATTTAAGATAGATAGCCAACAAGGACCTGCTGGACAGCACAGGGAACTCTGCTCAATACTCTGTAATAATCTTATGGTTCCCAGGGGGAGGGATGGGGGAAGGGATAGTCAGGGAGTTTGGGATGGACATGGACACACTGCTGGATTTAAAACAGAAAGCCAACAAGAATCTACTGTAAAATAAACAAATAAAAACTTGTACCAGGCAGTGTATCCCCCAATTCCTACGGTCCTCGCCATCTGTGACCAGACCAAGGTAAAGGCGGAAAAGAAATGCAGGTGGCAGAAACCCTTTGCATCAGCCATCTCAGTATCCAAACCCAGCTGGTCTATATATATCCTGGCACCACGAAGCTCACACAATCCTATAACTGTAACTTCTATGTCCTTGTCTCAACATGACTGTGGATGGTGGGAGGTGAATTGAGTTAAGCAAGCACTCTGTGACACACAAGAGTGAGCTTGGAAATGTTGCCAAGGGGATAGATTATCAGCCTGGAGATCCTCCCAACCTTTGCAAACATCTTTCACCTCTAGTCAAGGGCCAAGTAACACACCCTGCGGATTGAGGGGGGGTGGGCAAAAAAAAAATCTCTGCCACCCCAACAGGGTTGCCAACACAGCTGTCTAAGTTGTGACAGAGACGCTCTGATGGAGGGAAGAAGGCAGCCACCACGGTGGAGACTCATGAATATAAGTCTATGTTTTACGGCACAGGAGTCACAGCTGCACAGTGGCGCTCCTCCTCCTAGCAGGAGGCTAGTTTTGTCCCACTGGGAAAAACTCAGATGTCTCCTTTCAGCAGATCAGGTTCCTGAGCATACACACCACATACACGCACACACACGCACACACACGCACATACGCACACACACGGAAGGCAGTTTCCTAATCCTGGCTGCACCACTCACCTTCTGGATGCCTCAGTATTTATCTTCTCCTCTGCCTTTGAATCCCGCACTTGCAGAGGGGAACTCACGGGGGCTCAGACCGTTGACACGTGCAGCTCTAGAATCTGCAGTTCTGTAAACACGCAGCATATGGACGGAGTGTTGCCAGTACCATTAAACCCATCTGAGGCTCTCGATGGAAAACAGCCCTAGCGTCTACCACTCTCAGCCAGCTCTCCCAAGGGAGGCTATGTGGGCTAATCTCTCCCCAGGAGGGGACCGCCCAACCCACAAAACTCACCCTGCTTCATAAGATGGCAGGTACGGAATAACATCTATGCATCTATCTGGACAGCAAATGCCATCTATCTATCCATCTATGTACCCATCTCACGTGTGTACCTATGTCTCTCATAAAAGACCCTGATGCTGGGAGAGACTGAAGGCAGGAGGAGAAGGGGGTGACAGAGGATGAGATGGTTGGTTGGCATCACCGACTCCATGGACGTGAGTCTGAGCAAACTCTGGGAGATAGTGAAGGACAGGGAGGCCTGGCATGCTGCAGTCCAGGGGGTTGCAAAGAGTCAGACCCAACTTGGTGACTAAACAACAGCAACTTATGTATCTTTCTATCTCAACTACCTACTTACGTGCCTGTATATAGACATACACTACAGAAGAGTGAAAAAGTGGGCTTAAAGCTCAACATTCAGAAAACAAAGATCATGGCATCTGGTCCCATCACTTCATGGGAAATAGATGGGGAAACAGTGGAAACAGTGTCAGACTGTATTTTGGGGGGCTCCAAAATCACTGCAGATGGTGATTGCAGCCATGAAATTAAAAGACGCTTACTCCTTGGAAGGAAAGTTATGACCAACCTAGATAGCATATTCAAAAGCAGAGATATTACTTGCCAAAAAATGTCTGTCTAGTCAAGGCTATGGTTTTTCCAGTGGGCATGTACGGATGTGAGAGTTGGACTGTGAAGAAAGCTGAGCACCAAAGGATTGATTCTTTTGAAGTGTGGTGTTGGAGAAGACTCCTGAGAGTCCCTTGGCCTGCAAGGAGGTCCAACCAGTCCATCCTAAAGGAGATCAGCCCTGGAAATTCTTTGGAAGGACTGATGCTGAAGCTGAAACTCCAGTACTTTGGCCACCTCATGCAAAGAGTTGACTCATTGGAAAAGACCCTGATGCTTGGAGGGATTGGGGGCAGGAGGAGAAGGGGACGACCGAGGATGAGATGGCTGGATGGCATCACGGACTCAATGGACGTGAGTCTGAGTGAATTCCGGGAGTTGGTGATGGACAGGGAGGCCTGGCATGCTGCGATTCATGGGGTCACAAAGGGTCGGACACGACTGAGGAACTGAACTGAACTGAACAAAAGTGACCTTTGACTGCTATTAGATTTTTCTTTCAAGTTCAAGCACAGAAAGGCTGTTTGTACATACATCAACCCAGGCAGGCAGAACAACCTGAGAGGTGTAAATAGGGGTGCTTAAAGACCTTCTGGATATTTCTTTGTTAAGACTCAATATACCTCATACATATATATGTGCCCTATAATTATCTCAACACAATAGAAATGCAAATTCATAATCAAAATTTAAACACATGCATACATGCTCAGGTTCTTATTAAACCACGCTTTTGTATAAAAATAAAGACAGGACCGTTTCGTCCACCGTTTTGCTGCCAGAGTTACACGGGAAGCCATGATCCCAAGGATGGAAATGAGCTGTGAGGTTAGTTCTCTACCACTCCTCCTGGAGGAATTGTTCACCAAAATGGTATTTGCAGAGGCTCTTTAATTATTTGGAAAGAAAATAAAATGGAATTGTAGGGAAGGAGAAAATCCTCCAAGAATGTTTACCATTCTTTAGAGTAACAGTTCAAGATCCAGGCAACTTAACCCATTTAACACTGCAGTTTCAAGCGTGGACGAGTGCTCAAAATAAGGCAAGCAGATGAAAGCTTCCAGCCTCTGCCATCTGCTTCCCAGAATTAAAACAGTCACATGAACAACTCACACCAACAACCTCTGAGAAGCTTAGGGGAGAATGAGGTAGGAGTCTGCGCTGATGACATCTCTAGCTGCCCAGGTTGCACAGGTACGTATATTTCAAGAGTTTCCAAATGCTTCTGACACATTCAGCTTCTGCATCCAGACTTTCTGCTTTTACTCCACCCTGGTGACAGTCCAATCGGTGACTGACTCTGACCACCACTAAATCAGTACAACACATTTGAGACTGAATAACTCTTTGGAAGGACTGATGCTGAAGCTCCAATCCTTTGGCCACCTGATCTGAAGAGCCAACTCATTAGAAAAGACCCTGATGCTGGGAAAGATTGAAGGAGGGAGGAGAAGGGGGCGACACAGAATGAGATGGTTGGATGGCATCACCAACTCAATGGATATGAACTTGGGCAAACTCTGGGAGATGGTGAGGGATAGGGAAGCCTGGTGTGCTGCAGTCCACGGGGTCACAAAGAGTCGGACACAAACCTGAGAACTGAACCATAGAAACGTCCAAGCGAAATAATATGAGTCTGTTGGGGGAGGCTGAAATCTTCTAGTAGGTGAAGCATGAAAATGGGAATCTCGCTGTTTGGGGATTGCTTGTGAGCTGTTTGTTATTTCACCAGCAAAATGTGCTTGTCAAACCTTCTACCTTGTCTGGGTCTGAGTGTGTCTTGGTCGGGAGAGTGAAGAAGTTGAAGTCCAAGCTGTCCATGGTTCATCACGCTGTGCCCCTTGGGGGCGGGCAACGGGGAGCTCCGATTAGGAGAGTTTCCCCCGTAAGTGTCTAGTCCCCTTTCTATCAGTCACATGCATGCTACAGCCTGTACCTCAAGCCTTCCTGGCAGATGAGGGCAGAAGATTTTTGCGTGATTCCCCGAGACTGTTCCCACACACACACGGGACTGTCCTCATCATGATGAAAACCTAAGCTACTGTAGCCTTCAGCCCTTCAGTTTACGGTTTGCTTTCTTCACTGCCTCTTTCTCAGTGGTGCATGTTCTAGCTTTTAAATACTAAGGTACATGGGAACATACACATTACTGTTTGAAAAACAGACAGCCAGTGGGAATTTGCTGTATGATGCAGGAAGCTCAACCTGGGGCTCTGTGACAACCTAGATGGATGGGATGGGGTGGGAGGTGGGAAGGGGGTTCAAGAGGGAGGGGACGTATGTATCCCTACGGCTGATTCACGTTGGTGTATGGCAGAAACCAACGCAACATTGCAAAGCAATTAATACATAAATTTTTAAAAAATACCAAGTAACACGTTTCGTTTCCCAAGCTCTCTCCCACCAGAGGACTCCCCGTCAGTCACTGAGTCCAGGCATCCAGCAATGACCTGGAGACTCGTGTGGTGCAAATGCAAGCTGATGTTCTGACCTTGGCCTTGAAATTCTCTATTACGCTCCGAAATCCCAGACAATAAAAGCGTGTGTTGAAGGGTCCTACCTCCTGCATGTCTAAGAGGTTGCCAACACTACAGAGTACTCTAAATACATTATTTTTTTTACCCTTTAATAACCACCAGGGAAGTGAGTCATCTTACGGATGAGGAAATGAAATCCAAAGAGAGTATAACTGCCCCCAGCTGGCTTGGGGACCAGCTCACATTCTTTCCACTCTGCCACCTGTAATTTACGCCCAAAGACCATGTCTGGTTTCACCCAATAATGATAATTTAATCTTTCCCTAGTTGGAGGTCATTGTCCATCTTGAGGCCACTTGTGCGGACCTGAAGCTATAAACATGCTCTACAGGAAGCTCGGTGGCCACTTTTCCTGAAGCCCTTTGGGGATCTGAATTCTAAGTACCTAGTTGCCGAGGCTCTTTGCTAAACAGGAAAATGAATGATTTCAGAGGCGTCGTCGAATAGCATATAAATTCTGATAAGAGCTCAGTGTATTCAGCAGAAATCATGAAAATGTCACTGAAATATCGTCAACGGTCTCAAAGGCAGGTTGTCGGGAGCTGACATTGGATGATGCAAGTTTATTTTTCAAGACCAAGGAACAGTAATGGAAAGGTCTGAAACAGAAATCGTTTTCAAGCTGTGCCTGGCCACGCACACACACCCCCCTCCCCAAAAAATAAAACAACCACAACAATGTTTTGCTTAAACCCAAAGTCTTTTCAAAGAATTACCACAGGATCTAAAATTCAGATACGCTGTGGCCAAGGAGAAGATAAGAATTCTTGTCACATGTTAAAAAATATCTGTTCTCTTTTTGGACTCGTGGTTGCCAAGGAGGAGGGAGGTGGGGTGGGGGGTGGGGGAAGGACAGAATTTTCCAGTTAGGAGATGAAAAACAGTATATATGGGCTGCCTGAGTCACAACGTCCTACTCCAGAGCACGGAGAACTCTATTCACTATCATGTGATAAACTGTAATGGAAAAGAGTATAAGACCATATTACACACATATATAAATACAGACTTTATTTTGGGAGTGGGGTGGCGCCAGAATCCCTGCAAATGGTGACTGCAGCCATGAGATTAAAAGAGACTGGCTCCTTGGAAGAAAAGCAATCTGCAACCTAGACAGCATATTAAAAAGCAAAGACGTTGCTTTGCCAACAAAGATCCATCTCGTCAAAGCTATGGTTTTTCCAGTGGTCATGTATGGATGTGAGAGTTGGACCGTAAAGAAAGCTGAGCAACGAAGAATGGATGCTTTTGAACTGTGGTGTTGGAGAAGACTCTTGAGAGTCCCTTGGACTGCAAGGAGATCCAACCAGTCCATCCTAAAGGAGATCAGTCCTGCATTGGAAGGACTGATGCTGAAGCTGAAGCTCCAATACTTTGGCCACCTGATGTGAAGAGCTGACTCACTGGAAAAGACCGTGATGCTGGGAAAGACTGAAGGTGGGAGGAGAAGGGGACGACAGAGGTTGAGATGGTTGCATGGCATCACTGACTCCATGGACATGAGTTTGAGCAAGCTCCGGGAGTTGGTGAAGGACAGGGAGGCCTGGAGTGCTGCAGTCCATGGGGTTGCAAAGAGTCGGACACGACTGAGCAACTAAACGCAACTGGACACAGATATACATATATGTATATGTATGTATACAGAATCACTTTGCTGTACAGCAGAAATTAAACACATTGTAATCAACTATTATTTCAATAAAATTAAATAGAAAAAAAACAAAAATGGATAGCATACAAGGTTGAAGCCTGCGGTTTCAGCCATTACAGACAATGTCCCAGGGTAAAGGATTACTGTCTTTAGACTGAAAATTGAAATTCAAGCCAACACCAATTCGTCACAGATCCTAAAGGAAACCGTGGAATAGAAGTATTTAATTAATCTAGATGATAAATTACCTGCAATCTCAGGCCAAGCGGGCAGTACGTAGCAGCAGGAGGCCCACGTGAGCAAGAGAAATAAATGAGAATGCTGGTCTCAGGAATTTACCTTATAAACAACATTATTCTCAATTTACAGCCTAACACTTTGGAGTCTCAGAATGTACTTGCTTCACCGTCCCTGAAGGAGAGAAAAAAAAAAATTGAGGGGTATCCTTCAGGGCCTCTCCAAAGATGTCTTGTCCTATATGTTAGCTCTGACCAAATAACCCCATTAAAATGAAGTAGCTGACACCACCGTCAGCCTCTGGAGATACAGATAAAAACACTAAAATCAGGCTAACTCAACAACCCTGTGCCTGCACGCAAGACGTATCATATAGAAAAAATAAAATGAACAAGCCTGTGAATATACACCTGACAAAAACACGAAGCCACTTTAGGGAAAAGGATAAAGGGGGGAAAATGCAATCAACTGTTCTCACTCATTTTTAATAAAATCTTGTTAGGCATCTAACTTAGGTGTGTGGCTCAGCTGGTAAAGAACCCACCTGCCATGAGGGAGGCCTGGGTGCAGTTCCTGGGTTGGGAAGATCCCCTGGAGAAGGGATCAGCTACCCACCCCAGTATTCTTGGGCTTCCCTGGTGGCTCAGCTGGTAAAGAATCCACCTGCAATGCAGGAGACCTGGGTTCCATCCCTGGGTTGGGAAGATCCCCTGGAGGAGTGAACAGCTACCCACGCCAGTATTCTGGCCTGGAGAATTCCATGGGCTGCATAGTCCCTGGGGTCACAAAGAGTCGGACACGACTAAGCGAATTTCACATTCAGTTTCTGTAATCATACAGACAGCTACATATCTGAAACCCTTTCCCCTAGAAAATTAGCATTCGTTAAGGAAACATACTTCCTAGAACCTACACCCTCACACACCCTTATCCATTAAAAAAATAAAATAAAAATCATGTTCATGTGAAAAGATGATCACTTCCTGTCTTGAATTCTAAAACATCTCTAGAAGAGGGCGGAGGGATTGCAACATCAGGAAAGAAGAGCTGCTCTCAGAAAAGCCAGTCGCTGTTGGAGCACGGATACAATGCCAGATGTTAACACTGCTTTGAGCATCTCCAGAGAAGCAGAAGCAATTAGGCGTTATCCTTACTTCTCTCTCGGTTTCAGAATCTCATTCCCAAAGACGGCAGGCGTGTCAGTGAGGGTACACGCAGAGCAGGTAGCGTCTTATCGACGCGAAAATAAGGTATGGGCAGAATTTTGCTGTATGTTTCCTTGAGGGAGGGAGGGGAGGAGGGGAGAGAGAGAGCATGTAAAATAAACCTGCTTGATTACATTATCTGGAAATGTTATTTCATAGTCATTACAACCACGGAGCGCTTGTAAGCCTGTTCCAGGTATAATGAAAAGCTCTGCTGTACTGACCTTGTATGGTGTGGTTACAGGTCAGGACAGTGAGGACGTCAGAAGGGAGCTGGCCTGTCGACCCTGGGAAACGAGAAATGTCACGGGCGTGCGTCACCCACGGCATCACCAAGCCCAAAGCAGGGCCCGAGGACGGCAGTTCTCTTTTCTAAACCGCAAAACACTTTGGCCGAGCTGCGAGCGAGTCCCTCCGTGAAACGACGGAGCAACTGCACACTGCCCCCAGGGACCCTCTCCAAGTCCACGACACCCTTATTTTAAGCAACATCAACCTTTTCCACTACTTTGGCCACATGATGTGAGGAACTGACTCATTGGAGAAAACCCTGATGCTGGGAAAGAGTGAAGGCGGGAGGAGAAGGGGACGACAGAGGATGAGATGGCTGGATGGCACCACCAACTCAACGGACATGAGTTTGAGCAAGCTCCGGGAGTTGGTGATGGACAGGGAGGCCTGGTGTGCTGCAGTCCATGGGTCACAAAGAGTTGGGCACGACTGAACAACAGTTTCCAAGTGGTGGGAGGATATCTCTGGGCCACCGTGTGTGGGACAATGAAGCTGGGACATCAGTTTTAAGAGCCAGGCCGCTTTCACCACTTCCGTCAGAGGAAGCTTCTGGTGTCCACTGCTCCCTCGGGAGGGCTGGATAAATCACAACGCAGAGGATGGCAACCTCAGCCTCTGAACCTGAACAACAGGCTGGGGCAACTCCGGGAGGGCCTGCCCCACGACCCTGTGGGGAAGATGGGGAAGATAAAGAGACAGCCACTGAGACCCAGGTCTCCCGCTGACCCGCCCCTGGGGGGCAACGTGGCAGGCGCCAGTCCGCAAATCAGCACCTAACGTGCCCCTATGTGAGTGAACCGACCGGGACAAGACCTTTTGTGCTTGGCGGTCCTCTCCTGGGCTGCTGATGTGACGTCCAGGCTGGGCAAGGCATGGTTGGCTCCCTTGGCAGACATAGGAGCCGGGCGGGAGGACCCCTCCCCCCCCACGCCCCGTTCCTCACCAGGATCGGAACCTGCCATCCAGCTCAATGATCTCTGTGCTGCTCTCAGAGTTCATTTGGAGCTGAAGATGTGCTGAAGTCTCGCAGAACAATGTCACTAACTTGTAAATTCTATCCCAGCACCATTAAGTGCAAACACTGCGTAACAGATGCTGTAGAAATGAACAGGCTCTGAGAAGTACAAAGTGGGGGAGAGCAGGCCACTTGATCTAAAGAAGGGATGGAACCTGCTCCGCCAGTGAGATTTGGGAGTCAACCTGACTGGGCCACGGGGTACCGAGATGTTTGGTCAAACATGATTCTGGATGCGTTTCTGAAGGCGGTGTGTGGCTGAGACAAACATTTGTCATCAGGAGCTGTATAAAGCACAGAGGCCTCCTGTGTGAGTGAGCCTCGTATAACCAGCTGAAGACAGCAATGGAAGAACCACCACCACGAACAGAGCAAGAGGAAACTTGGCTTGTTTGAGCTGGAAGGAGGGTCTTCTCCCGCCCTCGGACTGGACTCACACCATGGGGGTCTCCAGGGTCCCGGTCCTTTGGGCTGGACCTAGAGCTATAGCCTCGGTTCTCCTGGGTGTCCACCTTGCAGAGAAGAGACCACGGGATTCCTCGGCCTCCCTAATCGAGCGAGCCAATTATAACAAATCGCTTTGTCTGTAACACGACTTTGTATGTAACAAATCTGTTAGTTTAGTTTCTGTGCAGAGCACTTCGTGATGAAAGCCTCCCCACTCCCCACTTTCTCATACAACACCTCCTTACGTATCTCCCACCCCAGGCTCCTCACCGAAGGCTTATTGAATGGCACTTATCAGCCCTGAGCCCTTCCAGCTCTGGAGTCCAGACACTAAGGAAATGTACAGACAGTGGAGTCGTGGTCAGTGCCCAGGACTTCACACCAGCCTGTTCCGTTGACCTGCCCGATGGTGCTAGCCTTGAATTAATACTGCAACCCATGGCCCTCCTCAACTGCCTTCATAAATGGATGACTGGCAGACACTGGCCATGCCAGCCAACGACATGTGAAATTTCACACCTTAAGGCTGAGCATGGAAAGGGCCCTCTAAAATAACCACACTGCTGCTGCTGCTGCTGCTAAGTCACTTCAGTTGTGTCCGACTCTGTGCGACCCCATAGATGGCAGCCCACCAGGCTCCCCCATCCCTGGGATTCTCCAGGCAAGAACACTGGAGTGGGTTGCCATTTCCTTCTCCAAGGCATGAAAGTGAAAAGTGAAAGTGAAGTCGCTCAGTCCTGTCTGACTCTTAGTGACCCAATGTACTGCAGCCCACCAGGCTCCTCCATCCATGGGATTTTCCAGGCAAGAGTACTGGAGTGGGGTGCCATCGCCTTCTACCGTATCTAAATATGGAATGTGGCATCTCTCAGCAATTTGTAGATTTAACACCTGTCTGGAAAATGGGATAATTCAGGAAAGACGGATCAAGGGTCTCATGAAACACAACAGACGTTATTTATACCCAGTAAGGGGCTTCCCTGGTGGCTCAGACAGTAAGGAATCTGCCTGCAATGTGAGAGACCAGGGTTTGATCCTTCGGTCAGGAAGATCCCCTGGAGAAGGGAATGGCTACCCACTTCAGTATTCTTGAGCTTCCCTTGTGGTTCGGCTGGTAAAGAATATGCCTGCGATGGGAGAGACCTGGGTTCAATCCCTGGGTCGGGAAAATCCCCTGGAGAGGGGAAAGGCTGCCCACTCCAGTATCCTTGCCTGGAGAATCCCATGGACAGAGGAGCCTGGCAGACGGCAGTTCAGGTGGTCACAAGGAGTCTGACGCGACTGAGTGATTAGCACACACACATCCCCACTGTGGGCCCCACGTTTCTGTTTCAGCTTTGAGTTTCTACCTGCTTCCTGACATTTTGATTTAAAGAAGCCAATTAAGAAGTCAGATGTTCCGACTCCGACACATATTCAAATTAAATGAAAATCTGTTTGCATTTCGTAGTAAACAATGGGAGGAAGGAAGCCTTGCCTAGTCACTGGGAAAGTGAGATGAGGTTCCGTTGGCTGCTTTATAGATAAAGACATTTGAATTGATCAAACGTGCACCATCTATTCTCCACAGGTCTGCTCAGGGTGAAGCAAAAGGTTAAAACCTAGAGAAATGCAACAACGTTGATTCACTTGTTAAAAAAAAAAAGAAAGAAAAAACCAGCAATCATTCACTGTGGGGCACAGAGTATTCTTGAGCAGGGAGCCTCATGAATAAAAATGTCCCCCCAAAGAACGGGTGTGTGGGTGGGGGCGGGCACAGAGCGAACAGAGAGGCATGGTGAAGAATCTGCCTGCAATGCAGGAGACCTGGGTTCGATCCCTGGGTCGGGGAGATCCCCTGCAGGAGGGCATGGCAACCCCCTCCAGCATCCCTGCCTGGAGAATCCCGTGGACAGAGGAGCCTGGCGGGCTGCAGTCCACGGGGTCGCCAAGAGTGGAACACGACTGAGAGACTCACACTTTCACTTTGTTTCAGAGGCAAGTGTGCGCCGGAGCACAGGGAGGGCTGAACTCACTCTCCTGGAATTGCTTCTGAGGGGAGAGAACAGCGGGAATGAAAAAGCTTAAATGCACCTGGGCACGCTTCAAATTCAGAAGGCTTGCAAACGAGAGGCAAAGTGTCACTTGACACCCGTCCCCCTCGTCGCCTCTAACCCTGGCGGCTGTATATCCCACACGTGGCCTGTGCTGGCCTTTATTCTTGACACACACAGGCTATAAATCATCTGTCCTGGCCTTGGTCCCAGGTTCCTGAGCCAGAAAAACCCCCCGAACTTCCTGAGTTGATAGGGACGTCTTTGTTATGCTGATGAGGTGACTCTGCAGAGCCTCCAACGTGGACTCAGGAAGGACGCAGCTCACCAGAAAAATCAACTATTGACATGATAAAGAGGTTGGGACTTCCAGCCGCTCCACCACCGGAGACTAAGAAGGGGGTGGAGGCTGAATTCAATCCAGTGTCCAGTCACTGACTGGTGCCCACCCCATTAAAAAAGCCTCAGTGAGTAAGTGTTCCATTTTGCTGTATGACTCGGGGTGCGGGCGCGGGGGGGACTCAAACCAGGGCTCTGTGACAACCTAGAGAGGTGGGATGGGGTGGGAGGGAGGTCCAGGAGGGAGGGGATAAATGTACGTTTGGCTGATTCATGTTGATGGATGGCAGAAATGAAGCCACTATTGAAAAGCAATTACACTTTAATTAAAAACAAATAATTAACACAGACACACCTCAGAGAGGGTTCTGCACACGGGGCCTCAGAGGAGCCCCCTGGCTTGTGGTCATTTTGCAGGATGAGGGTTCTGATTCCACGGGGAGAGGCTCAGAAGCGCTGGGTTGACACCCAGACCTCAGCCTGCGTGCATCTTTTGTAAGAAAACTCTATATATGGTTCTTTCCTGAGTGCTACCAGTCTTTCCAGTGAATGTCAGAACCAGGGGTTCAGGAGAACCTCTGAATTTACAGCAGATAGGTCCAAAGTACAGGTGGTCTGTGGACTCACATGGTGTGGCTAGCGTCTGAAATAAGTGTCGTGTCCGTGTGCGGGCTGGAACAGGATTTCCAGACATGAGGTGGAATGAGAGGAGAATAAAGGTTATTAGAGTAGGAGATGCTGTTAGAACAGCGGGCCTGCTCAAAGGAGAGCCAACCCCTTTCATGGGCTAGTAGCTAATTTTTATAGCCTCAATACAGAGACAATTCCTGCTGGAATGGCAGCGTTAGGTGACCAGTTAGGATGCTATACAGTGGAAGGTTCACTGGGTATTTTGCCTAATATGGGGTCAGGGAACGGGCCAGTTTAGATCCAGAAGCTCATGGCAGCTCTTGTTGTGGGAGTCGGTCCATTCCAGGGATTTTTATCCTGTGACTGTGGTGCGGGGCTCCACGGTAAGGACGGTCTCCTTGGGCGGGGGTCTGCCCTAATTCCTGTGGTTAGAGCCAGCGGTGGACAGCAATACACACAGCCAGGGTTGAACACAAGAACACACATTAACACAGCACTCTCTTCGCCGGGACAAGGCAATGGCAACCCACTCCAGTACGCTCCCCTGCAAAATCCCATGGACGGAGGAGCTTAGTAGGCTGCAGTCCATGCGGTTGCTGAGAGTCGGACATGACTGAGCAAGTTCACTTTCACTTTTCACTCTCATGCATTGGAGAAGGAAATGGCACCCCACTCCACCGTTCTTGCCTGGAGAATCCCAGGGACGGGGGAGCCTGGTGGGTTGCTGTCTATGGGGTCGCACAGAGTCGGACACGACTGAAGCGACTTAGCAGCAGCAGCAGCTCTTCGCCGAGTCAGCGGGACGTGGCTATGAGTGCCGTTTGCACAGTTAAGAAGCTGAGGCACAAGGCCACGCCATCAGCTCAAGGTCGATCCTGGAGTTGAAAGCCAGGCAGT
Organism: Capricornis sumatraensis; assembly: GCF_032405125.1. NCBI lineage: Eukaryota > Metazoa > Chordata > Mammalia > Artiodactyla > Bovidae > Capricornis > Capricornis sumatraensis. Next base: position 145,509,196 of record NC_091092.1, on the reverse strand, counting down.
TCCTTTTCTTCTTCTTGTTTTTAATTTTTAGGCCATGTCACACGGCGTGTGGGATCTTAGTTCCCCGAGCAGGGCTCAAACCCATGACCCCCTGCGTTGGTAGCATAGAGTCTAAACCGCTGGACCATCAGGGCAATCCCAGGCAGCTCTCACTGTTCCCCAGTGTGTCTTCTAACCACATGCCGATATAGGGGCGTATCTTTATCCGGGCTATCCCCACACCTTCACATAGAGGGAATAATGTTGTTATTTCAACAGCATGCGGTCCATTGTGACAAAGCGTTCAACCCTCAGGAGAGTAAGGCAAGCAAACAAAAATACGGGGACGCTCAGGTACAAGGAACGCACAAGGCCATCTTTCTCGCTGAGGCAAGCAAAGTGCTGCTCCCGGGATCTTATACAGACAGAATCACGGCTGACTTGAAACCTGCAGTCCTGTTGGCACATCATACACTTTGCGATGGGACCGGAGCCCTGAGGACCCCACCTCTCTGGGTTTTAGTATCAACATGATGAGAGAGATTCATCAGCTTATGGCCTCCACTTCTCCCACAGCTGGTGCAAAACTGATCACCTCCGTGCAGGAGCCAAGAGTCTTCAAGACTTGCAAAGTGACCGACACTACTGAACACGCGTGCACACACACACACACACACACACACACACACACACACACACACACCCCTACACACACACAGAGGGGCCAAGTCTGCAGTCTTCACCCTAGAGTTTTGGGGGGAGTCCAAATCCCCCAGGCTGTCCCTTCCCCAGTAACTCTGACATTTGAAAAGTTCAAAGTATTAGTCCCTCCGTCATGTCTGACTCTCAGCAGCCCCTGTGGACTGTAGCCCGCCAAGTCCCTCCGTCCGTGGGATTCTCCAGACATGAATCCTGGAGTGGGTTGCCATGCCCTCCTCCTCCAGGGGATCTTCCCGACCGGGGGATCGAACCCGAGTCTCATGCCTCCTGCATTGGCAGCTGGGTTCTTTACCCTGAGCGCCACCAGGGAAGCCCCTTCCAGACCACAGGGATACTCGCAATGTACTGGGAACTAATACTTATTGTTTCCTTTTCATTCTCATCACAGTTTTCTAGCTATTGTCATGAACTAGTATGATTTTTTTACAAGCCTAAAATATTTTTAAAGTAAAACAGCTCGCTTTCTGCTGATAGCAATCATTTATATACTACCATCTTCAACCTTCCCATGAAAATCCTTTTCAGCATGTTTTTTATAAATTCTCTCTCATTCACAGGCAGGCAAATGTTGCATCTGAGGATTCTTCCCATAGACATATGGGAGAAGAGGTGCCAAGAAAGACTGCCACAGCTTTGTTCACTTGGTAAATGTGTCAATTTGGGGAGTAGAACAGTACGCTCAACACTTAACGTTCTTACCAGTAGTGACATTTTCTCTGAAGCTTCCGCTATCAGAAAGGCACATTTTTTTTTTAAAGATTATGTGAATGGGTCACTGAATTTTAACTGAGAGTGTAACCTGTCTTATAGGGAAAAGAATTAATTGCCATTCGATTGGGAATTCCCTTAGCTACTTCAATTATGCCAGAAATGCAAAGAATGGAAGAAATTTACACATTTCTCAAAAGCAGAAACAGATACATACATACAGTGGAGCTGATTTAGCTCAAAAAGCACTCCACAATTTTTTCCCTTGAGGGGTTAGAGGTTAATTAGTAACTAGAAGTCAAATGCGGCAGTCGCTCAGTCGAGTCTGACTCCTTGTGACCCCATAGACTGTAGCCCGCCCGGCTCCTCTGTCCATGGGATTCTCCAGGCCAGAATACTGGAGTGGGTTGCCATGCCCTCCTCCAGGGGATCTTACTGACCCAGGGATTGAACCCAGGTGTTCGGTATTGCAGGTGGATTCTTTACCAGCTGAGCCACCAGGAAGGCCCTCTTTCAAAACAAATATCCACAGTGATGGGAAGAAAAGCTCATTTTTCCAAAGGAACATTTACACTTTTGCTTTTTCATGCTGGCCACACTTCTCCCACAGAATATGAAGTGATACCTAATTAATAAACTTTAAAAATTTTAGAAAACTAAATTCAAACATTCTTAAGTATTGCATTAAAAAAAAAAAAGTCAATGTGCCGTAAGCACAGCACCCTTGCAAAAGCGTATTTTTAAAAAATCTTTTGGCCACACCTTGCAGGAATGTGGCATCTTAGTTCCCAGACCAGGCGTCGAACTGGAATCCCCTACAGCAGAAGTACACAGCGTTAACAACTGGACCTCCAGGGAAGTCTCACAAAAGCGTGTTTTAAACATTGAAGAAAGAAAATTCATTCCCCGTAGATACTTAGTTCCATCGAGGTTCAGAAAGGTGGGGAAGCTATTTCTTATCAAAAAAAAAAAAAAGTTCAAAAAAAAATGCCACCTGACAAGGTGTGGTGGAGGTAGTGTGATCAGAGGCGGCAGCGGAGGTGATGGAGATGAAGGCGGAGGTAAGCGTTGGTGAAGGCGAAGTCGGCGGAGATGGAGGCGGTGCCGAGGGCCGCTGCAGTGGGACTGTTGGTGGAGGTGGGCAACAAGTAAAGAAATAAATGTGCCAAGAAGACCAACAGGGGCAGTTAACCGCTGCACAGCAAGCAGCATATGTACGCTCTGATGCCCTGAACCCCGGTACCTACTCTGGACGGACACTCAGGAGAGACCTCTTAGAAGCAGTGACGTGTACCCAGCTCTCAAAGCCAAGGGGCCTGGCAAAGGGCACCCCATGCTGCATATTCATGAGGGAGGTTTCACTGGACATGTGCAGAGGCCCGGGCATATCAGCAGCAGAGCAGAGACTTTCGGGAACAACGTTTATGGTCAGAATATGAATGGGCTTTTGAGGACTTGCCTGGTGGTCCAGTGGTTAAGAATCTGCCTTGCAATGCAGGGAACAAGGGTTCAATCCCTCGTCGGTAGAGTAAGATCTCACATGCTGCGGAGCAATTAAGTCTGAGAGCCATAACTACCGAGCCTGCATGCCACAACAAAGATTCTGGGTGATTCAACTAAGACTCGTGGCAGACAAATAAATATAGAAATATATATATGTGATTTTAAATGAATGGGCTGTCTTGCCTATCCTCTTATCCTGATATTGTACCAACATTAGACTTCCCTGGTGGCTCAGATGGTAAAGAATCTGCCGGCACTATGAGAGAGCCAGGTTTGATTCCCGGTTGGGAAGATCCCCTGGAGAAGGGAATGACAACCTACTCCAATAGTCTTGCCTGGAGAATCCCATGGACAGAGGAGCCTGGGGCCTGGTGGGCTAACAGTCCATGGGGTCGCAAGGAGTCAGACACAACTGAGAGACTAAGACACACACACACACATTAGAGGATTTCTCATGACAGTTCTTTTCCCATCGTATATGTCACTGAGACTCTAAGGAAGGGAAGAGACTCAGCCTAGCGTTTAGACTTGTGTTAAAGCTCGCTCTATGTCTCTCTACTCTGAACTCTTTTCTCAGGCCTCTGGAAAGCGTTTTTGTTCCTATTAGCTTGCTTTAAATAGGAAACCTACTTCATGTCTTCTGGTATGTTTGTAGTCTTAAGAATATCTCTGTAAAAATCTATGGCAGCTGCAAAAATAAGTCTTTTCCTAGCAATGTTTGAACTACTGATTTGGCTCTCCTCATGTTTCAATGAGGAACAGTCCTGGAGAAGACTGACAAATGGGGGGAAAAAAAATACAGACTTAGCATTGTCACTCGGAGAAGGGCATGGCAACCCACTCCAGTATCGTGGCCTGGAGAATTCCGTGGACTGTATAGGACATGGGGTCGCAAAGACCTGAACATGACTGAGCAACTTTATGACTATACAACTGTTTGTTTGAAAGGATGCGGGCGTTCCCTGCCCCACTGTTTACGATAGCCAAGACGGGGAAGCCACCTAAACGTCCATTAACAGAGGACTGGAGAAATAAGATGTGATGCGTACATACAGTGGAATATTCCCGGGCCATAAAAAAGATGAACGTAATGCCGTTTTCCATCAACATGGGTGGACCTAGAGATTATCACACTAAGTGAAGTCAGACAGAGAAAGGCAGGTATCATATGATAGACCATCCATGAGAAATGTAAAAAAAAAAAAAAGCCGGGGGAGATAAAGGAACTTCTCTACAAAACAGAAATTGAGTCAGAGATGTAGAGAACAAGCATGAATATCAGGGGCATAGGATGGGAGGGATAAATTAGGAGATTGAGATCGACATATGTACACTACTATATCCAAAATCAGTAACTAATAAGGACGTATTCTATAGCACAGAGAGCTCTACTCAGTACTCTTATCACGCCCTGTAGCGGAAAGGAATCTAACAGAGAGTGCATGCGTGTGTACGTGTAACTGAATCACTGCTGAAAACCTGAAACTCACAAAACATTGTTAAGGCAACCAGCCGTGCGTGCTAAGTCGCTCAGCCGTGTCTGACTCTGTGCGACCCCATGGACTGTAGCCTGCCAGGCTTCTCTGTCCATGGGACTCCCCAGGCAAGAATACTGGAGCAGGTTGCCATGCCCTCCTCCAGGGAAGTCAACTATACTCCAATTTAAAGAGCAATCTCATTTTGTCCTAGGGTCTACCCTATGGAATAAGGTGGGCTGCTGCTGCTGCTAGGTCGCTTTAGTCATGTCCGACTCTGTGCGACCCCATAGACAGCAGCCCACCAGGCTCCCCCATCCCTGGGATTCTCCAGGCAAGAACACTGGAGTGGGTTGCCATTTCCTTCTCCAATGCATGAAAGGGAAAAGTGAAAGTGAAGTCGCTCAGTCGTATCTGACTCTTAGCAACCCTGGCAAGTCCACAGAAATGTGGGCAGCAGAGCTCAGCAAAGGATCGAGCAGAGGCGACTTCCGCAGCAATCACCCCCCTCCATCTTGTCCCCCTGCGCCTCTCGCTCCCCTCATTTCCCGGGAAGTTTCTCCTCGGAGACATCCATCAATAAATCACTTGTGCCTGCCTCCTCCGACCAGGCTCTGCTCCTAGGGAATCTGAGCTAAAACGGTCTCTGAGACGGAAAATCTATGAAAGCTCAGAAGAGCAGTGGAAACTTAAGGTTATGGCTGGGCCAGGGGGAACATTTTTTTGAAACAGGAAGTCTTTTTAGCACCTGATTGGAGTAAGGACTGAAGGATGCCAGCTACTCACAGGACCCGTCCAGATCACTTAGCAGCATTTCGCCAAAGGCCATGTCAGCCGCTCTGCCTTCTGATGAGCTGGTCTGAGGATTTAGGGGGCTTCCCTGGGGGCTCAGATGGTAAAGAACCTACCTGCCAAAGCAGAAGACGTAGGTCGGTCCCCGAGTTGGGAAGATCCCCTGGAGGAGGGCATGGCAACCCACTCCAGTATTCTTGCCTGGAGAATCCCGTGGACAGAGGCGCCCGGCGGGGCTACATTCCATGGCGTCAGAGAGAGCCAGACATGACTGAGTGATTAACGCTTTCACTTTCGGAGGACTCAGCGGCTTGCTCACAGTTGGTGAACCGCCGAGGGAAGTTTATGTGCCAGCTCAGACCGACCAGCTGTCCTTGTTATCTCAGGAGTAAGAGCTTTCCCTGGACACGAGATTTGCAACATCAATCCCAGGAAAGTTACAAACAAAGCAGGCTGTGCTGGGTGACTGATTGATGGCCCGCTTGCTCTCAGCCCTCCAGGACGCCTAAGATTTTGTAACCCTCACATTAACACAGTTCTGTAGCCATGACCTCGCTCCATCTCCAATTTTATGCACAGCAGCATGAAAAAGTGAAAAGGGAAGTGAAAGTGAAGTCGCTCAGTCGTGTCCGACTCTTTGAAACCTCCATGGACTGTAGCTCTCCAGAGTCCTCCATCCATGGAATTTTCTAGGCAACGGTACTGGAGTGGGTTGCCATTTCCTTCTCCAGGGGATCTTCCCGACCCAGGGATTGAACCCGGATCCCTCACACTGCAAATAGACGCTTTACTGTCTGATCCACCAGGGAAGCCCTAATATGTAATATTAAATAGGTTTCATCATGCCATCTTCTCTTGAGTTTTCCTCACTGAAAAATAGATAGCAAGGGGATCAGTCTTCTTCTTTAGTTCCAGGGTCATGTGGCAAAATGGCAAATGCCAATAGTGTTTATTTTTTAAGGAAAATTAATCCTTTCAGCTTAGCAGATTGCCACCAAGCAAACATTTGCTTCAATAAATGTTGACACGCTGATGGCCTAAAACCATGTATTTGTCATCAAAAATATGAGTAGTTCACCTCCAGTTCATGAGCAGGATTGCATTAACTCTACGTTCCAGTGGCTTATAGGTTTTTTTGTTGTTGTTGTTTTACCAAGTAAGCCCATTAAAGGAATCAAATAATGAATTGGCAATTATATAATGTCATATCCTATGTATGTTAAAAGGGTGCTGAGAGCTGAAAAATTCATGCATCTATTACACTTACCCTGTACTAGAAATCTGTCAACACCCATGGGCAACAGGCAATTACGGACTTTGTAGGGGCACAGCAAAAGCTGCCTGTCACTCAGATGGATGGAGCAACCAATTTGTTCTTGTACCTTGCCATTACATCAAATTCCATTAAATCCTGACATCACCTAAGAATACACGGCTGTTTTTGCATTAAGTGAAACACTAATCAGAAGAAAATCAACGTTTAAACATTTTGGGCTCAACGATGTCTCGAATGTTTTATGGTTAGAATTCTTACCCCTCACACTGAGCATTTTTTTCATCACAAAAAAATCGCCATTGCTTTCTCCCTCAATTTTCTTTTTTTTTTTTTGGGGGGGGGGGCGGCCAGCATTCTATTAAAGGTTTTAAAAATATCGTATGTACTTGAGATGGAAGCCAGTTGTGTTAACTACCTGATGGGTATCTAGCCGAAATAGAAACCAAGAACCTTATCTCATGGTATTAATAGCGTTCACTGATCATTGCTTGCTAAATTCCCCATAAACTGTTTCAGGCTAAGTATAGAGGAAACAGGCCATCCATAGATAGGTAAATATTTTGAGAATATGAGAGGTTGTCTGGCAGAGATCTGTGTTATCACTATAGGTGTCCATCAAATGGCTGTGTAGGGGTAATAAAAGGCAGCTGCCGGGAGGGATGCTCAAAGTAGGAAACTAGAGGCTGTGTTTACCTGCAGCCAGTGAAGTGTGAAGTTGTACCAACCTGGTGATGCATCCAGATAGATGCCAATCAAATATTCTGAACGGGAAGACAAGCGCCATCATCTCTTCCTAGCACGTAAAAATTGCCTTTTACGTGGCTGCTTTCCCCCACTGTGTCTCCTCACTTGGTACGCTGGTACCAGTGACTAAACCCCTTCCAGGAGGCTGAAATAATCATCACGTTTCTGTCCGGAAGATTCTGTAGCATCCTTTCCTCTGAGAAACCACACGGGAATGTCAACACTGAAACTAAAATCTCCAAATCTGAGAATACCTTCTCTTGTCAATACCTGTTATGACTCAAAGACTTGGAGGAAAATAACAAAACATACATTGTTGGAGTTTTTAAATTTTTTTCTTTCTTTACTTCCTAGCAGTTCCTCTTCATTGAACTAGAGTTTGAGCACTGCAAATTCAGTATAAAAATGAGGCAAGAAATGACGTTCACCAATTGCAACCGCCCCCAACCTCCATCCCCTACACAGCAGTACATATTCATGCAACCGTGATTTTGAGGAACTGTGTCAGCTGGAGTCAGTTGCAGATAACAGGCAGCCTTCTTGGTCTTTTGTGCTGCAAACAATTAACACAGAACAAGTGTTTACAAATCACCAGTCAGGCCACCAGGAAGGCCCCCCAGGCAAAACTAACAAAAGCAGTCCTTGTACCTGGAACTGTGGGCTCTGCCACAGCTGGGGGACCAGGCGTCTGTCTGCCTGTGTGACTGAACCCAGGACCCCACTTCACCCTCTGGACCGCCCTAACACAACCGTTTTTCTCCCCACATCTCAGTTCATAACTGTCTTTAAAGAATGCCTCTGATTGGTGGGTCGAAGTCACGTGACCCTAACCAAGCTGCAGGGGAGTCTGGGAAATGTAGTTGTTCACAGTTCAGGCTTTACAGTATCAGCTCAGTCGCTCAGTCGTGTCCGACTCTTTGCGACCCCATGGACTGCAGCATGCCAGGCTTCCCTGCTGCTGCTGCTAAGTCACTTCAGTCATGTCCGACTCTGTGCGACCCCATAGACAGCAGCCCACCAGGCTCCCCTGTCCCTGGGATTCTCCAGGCAAGAACACTGGAGTGGGTTGCCATTTCCTTCTCCAATGCTGGCCATCACCAACTCCTGGACTCAAACTCATGTCCATTGACCCAATGATGCCATCCGACCATCTCATCCTCTGTCATCCCCTTCTCCTCCTGCCTTCAATCATTCCCAGCATCAGGGTCTTTTCCAATGAGTCAGTTCTTCACATCAGGTAGACAAAGTATTGGAGTTTCAGCTTCAGCATCAGTCCTTCCAGTGAATATTCAGGGTTGATTTCCTGTAGGATGGACTGGTTGGATTTCCTTGCAGTCCAAGGGACTCTCAAGAGTCTTCTCCAACACTACAGTTCAAAAGCATCAATTCTTTGGCACTCAGCTTTCTTTATGGCCCAACTCTCACATCCATACATGACTACTGGGAAAACCATACCTTTGACTAGACAGACCTTTGTTGGCAAAGTAATGTCTCTGCTTTTTAATATGCTGTCTAGGTTGGCCATAAGTTGGCAGTATGGGAAGGCATATACTGAAGTACCTTAGTCATGTCAGACTCTCTTTGACCCCATGGACTGTAGACTGCCAGGATCCTCCATCTGCGGGATTTTCCAGGCAAGAACAGTGGAGTGGGCTGCCATTTCCTTCTCCAGGGGAATCTTCCTGACCCAGGGATCAAACCCAGGTCTCCTGCATTGCAGGCAGACTCTTTACCTTCGGAGCCACCAGGGAAGGCCTTGGGAAGGCATAGTTGAAGGATATGAATGGATGCTGAGAATCCCATGGACAGAGGAGCCTGGCGGGCTATATGGTACATGGGGTCGCGGAGAGTCAGGACGGCGTGACGAACGCTTTCACTGCCGGTTAACCTTACCCTCCTGTGTACCTATGGGTTCTGGCCTATTCTCTACAAAACTGTGCATGTCTTCTCAACAGCACGTGGCTCCTGAGTCCTTTATCCTGCTGTGTGTGTGCCTTTCTGGGTGTTCAGCTGCATCCTGACCACCCCACGGACTCCCCCTGGCCACGCCAGGCTCCTCTGTCCACGGGGTTCTCCAGGCAAGAATGCCGGAGTGAGTTGCCATGCCCTTCTCCGTTTGTTCTGAAATCCCTGATCATTCTAATCGGTGGGCCCTCTAAGCTGAGTTGTGCTGAAGAGCGCGGAGCTGCGCAGTGAAGTCCCGAGACAATCATATATTCACTTGAACTCCCGTCCCTTTGGGTACTCTTTCACAGGACAGGATGCCAAATGATTCACTCTCACACACACACACAAAAGAATATGAAGCTATTTCTGTATGAAAAGCCTAGAGCGCCAAAAATAGTCTCTGAAGCACATCTTAGGGGTCCCAACGTGGGAGGGGTGTCTGCAATGCCGCGATAGAGGAGGGCCCACGATGTGAAGAGCTTTCCCGTGAGGTCACTGGGGAAGGAGAAGATGGTCGTGAAAGCAGGCTTCGAGGCCAAAGGGGATGAGGTCTCCACGGGCAACTGATGAGGGCCATTGATGTGGGCCAGATCCACGGGCATCCATCACGAAGCCCCTAATAGAGGGACCCGTCCCAGGGGCTGAAAGATGCTAAAGGAATTCCTCAGCCCAGCCTTCAGAGTGAGGCCAAAGCTCCTTGACAAAAGAAGCTCATTAAGAGTAAGGGTTTTTAAGCCCTGCTGCCCCCAAATCCTGGGCTTCCAGTCAGAGACCCGCCCCCCACCCCCAGCTTCCAAGTGATGCTGCGGAAAATGTTCTGAGCAGCTACACCAGGAAGATCAAACAACGTCATGGGGGAAGGGATGGAGGAGGGGAAGCAATTAAACTCCTTGCAAAGGGAACAAGAGACCCCTCTCTGGTTTCAGACTTTTTCTCTAGGAGAGAAACCACAGTTGGGTCAACTGTGGTGAAAAAACGCATTACCTGCCCCTGGCTTGGGGTGTTAACTCTAACTTAGATAACTTAGAGTGTTATCTGCCCCTGGCTTAAAGCTATGGTTTTTCCAGCAGTCATGTATGGATGTGAGAGTTGGATCATAAAGAAGGCTGAGCACTAAAGAAGTGATGCTTTGAACTGTGGTGTTGGAGAAGACTCTTGAGGGTCCCTTGGACTGCAAGGAGATCCAACCAGTCCATCCTAAAGGAGATCAGTCCTGAGTGTTCATTAGAAGGACTGATGCTGAAGCTGAAACTCCAATACTTTGGCCACCTGATGCAAAGATCCGACCCATTGGAACAGACCCTGATACTGGGAAAGACTGAAGGTGGGAGGAGAAGGAAATGACAGAGGATGAGATGGCTGGATGGCATCATCAGCTCAATGGACATGAGTTTGAGCAAACTCCAGGAGTTGGTGATGGACAGGGAGGCCTGGCGTGCTGCAGTCCAGGCGATCACAAAGAGTCAGACACAACTGAGGGACTGAACTGAACTAGAGTGTTAGATTTCAAACTTAAAAGTTATTGCATGGGGTAACTGATAAACCACCGCTTCCTCTACAGTCTTAACCTAACCACAATAAAGGATTTCCCGTTATTGTTTTGCCTTGATTCTGCCATGTCCTTACCCAGGCATGTATTATTTTACATGGCTCCAGTTTCAATAAAAGAGCAGTGTTGTTGTGTAAATGAGAGAACACATTAGAGCCTCCCTGAGTCTGTCCATCTTCCATTATCACGAAGAGTGTGGAATTCCCACCCCTCAAGTACCACCTAAGCCATCTGTTGTAGGTTTACCCGAATTTCACAGCTTGTCTCGATGGAGGAGGCTAGAAATCTTTTCAGCAGGATGAGCTGCCTGGGTTTTAATTAAGGTTCCATCAGATATAATTTAAATCAGCTATCACAAGTAGCAGCCCAGGCCTGCTTCCAGGAGTGCGAAGAGCTGGCGGGTAGAGACAAGAGAGCCTACTTTCCCTCCAGGGTGTTGGAGCTTTTACGCTTTTCACTAAAGATCAAGGGGTCCTTTGCATTAAACCACTCAATAAGTGAGAGTCGCTCAGCCTTGTCTGACTCTTTGCTACCCCATGGACTGTATGGGATTCTCCAGGCCACAGTCCTGGAGTGGGTAGCCTTTCCCTTCTCCAGGGCAGCTTCCCTACCCAGGGATTGAACCCAAGTCTCCCACATTGCAGGCGGATTCTTTACCAGCTGAGCTATCAGGGAAGCCCAAGAATACTGGAGTGGGTAGCCTGTCCCTTCTCCAGCAGATCTTCCTGACCCAGGAATTGAACTGGGCTCTCCTGAATTGTAGGCAGATTCTTTACCAACTGAGCTATCAGGGAAGCCCAAGGCAATGTCCAAACGCTCACAGCTGTCACTCAACGTCTGATTCTTGGTTCAATCACAGCCCTCTCTCTCGTCAGGGCGTCTCAAGAACTGGGAGCGATGGTAATGAATGGCGAGGTGTGAGGATCTTGAAAATAATTTTCCACGGTCAGCTTCATGGTGCAAAGCGCCTATTGAATGTCTGACTAGGTGGAAAAGGCCTTTTCTACATGAAAACCCAAGAGTGTGTCACACTTACTCTTGATCACGGAGAACGGTCTAAATCAATTCTGCACGGCCAGGAATCACATCATCCCCACGGCCCCCGCTCTGCATGTGATAAAGTAAGAAAGTGGCGAGCAGACAGGACCACAGCTTGCAGAGAACTCTGCATGGTAGCATTTTGGGAGAGAGCGAGCCGTGAGCCACCTCACTGGGCCAAGACTAGGCAGGGGGGTATCCCAGGGTGATCACGCGTGAGAAGGTGACTGACTTTTCTTGTGGCACTTGCCTTCTGTTCCATGAAGCTTGGCTTCTGGAGCCAAGTGTGTGATAGAAAATAATAACCACTCACACACACACACACACACACACACACACACACACACGTGTATCCAATGTTCAGCCCAACGCAAGGGCATCTTCCGGGACTGAGAAGATGGGTTTCTGTTTAACACGGCTGTCACTGTGTCATTTCAGGGTCTCAGCCTTCTCCCGGGAGACGGATGGATCAGGATTCATTTTGAATGATTAAGGTGTGTGTTGTTTTTTTTTAAATGTCTCCATCATTTAAAATACCGCCCAGCTCAGAATTTAAGACTGTTCAAACGGCTTCCCTTCATATCTAATTGGCTTTGTTTTATTTTATTTTCCAATGAAACAGTAAAATACACTTCCACACGACTATTTCTTGTTTACTTTTCACTTCCCAAGTAGCTTGGGATGGTTAGGATATCTTATCATTTAAGTCTGCTACAAAGCATTCTGCAAGTCCACATACTCTATTGATGAGAGATTTCCAGATGAACCGGAACCTTTAAGAAGTCAATTGAAAACAGAAGCTCGTTTGAAATGATGGACATAAAGGGAGAATTTGCAAATAACACGGGACCCCAGCTAATGTCACGGGACTAGAGGTGCACAGTCTCAGCTCTCCCACTTACTGTATGGAATTCATTCATTCATTGAGCAGATACAGATTACCTGGTCCTCGGAGAAGGTGATGGCACCCCACTCGAGTCCTCTCGCCTGGAAAATCCCGTGGATGGAGGAGCCTGGTGGGCTGCAGTCCATGGAGTCGCGAAGAGTCAGACACGACTGAGCGATGTCAATTTCACTTTTCACTTTCATGCACTGGAGAAGGAAATGGCAACCCACTCCAGTGCTCTTGCCTGGAGAATCCCAGGCCGTCTATGGGGTCGCGCAGAGTCGGACACAACTGAAGTGACTTAGCAGCAGCAGCAACAGTGGGTATTTACAAGCTTCCCAGGTGGCGCTAGTGGTAAAGAATCTGCCCGCCAATGTGGGAGGTGCTAGCTAGTTCAATCCCTGGGTTGGGAAGATCCCCTAGATAAGGCAATGATAACCCACTTCAGTATTCTTGCCTGGGAAATCCCATGGACAGAACAGTGTGCCAGGCTACAGTCCATGGGGTCGCAAAGAGTTGGAAACAACTGAGTAACTAAACAACACAAGAACAATGTATTTAAGCTTCTGTGTCATAAACATCTTTGGCGCAAGCCTCTTGGCTGCAAACATCTTTGCCGCAAACATCTGTACCACGTAACTAATTGGCCATGAGGCAACTCTGCTGTAAGTTGACAGTTTGGTTTCATTTCCACATGGGCAGGCACATCCGTGTTTATATCACATCATCTGAAAGGAGGCCCAGAGCCGAAGCCAGGTTTCCCGTGGAACCCCAGAACATCTGTTGAGAGATGTGTCGATAAACCAAGACCACACAACTGTGCAGAGCCTTGCAGAGGGCAGCGCAGAGCTCAAGTACAAGTCTGCATGCCTCGTGCTCGTAAACTATGCTCAGTCGTGCGACCCCATGGACTGCAGCCCGCCGGGCTCCTCTGTCCATGGGATTCTCCAGACAAGGACACTGGAGCGCGTTGCCATGCCCTCCTCCAGGGGACCTTCCCAACCCAGGGATCAAACCTCTGTCTCCTGTATTGGCAGAGGGATTCTTTACCATCTGAGCGACCTGGGTAGCACTGACAGCTCTTGTAATAAAGGAAGGAATTTTTAGCAAAAAAAAAAAAAACTTGATGCCCATCGTAGAAATGAATCAATAGGCAAAAAAATTATATGGGTGAATGAAGGACTTGGAAGACCAGTGCATACCTCCAACCCAGAAAATAAAATCCAATATTTGTGCAATAGCCACGAGTCTGCACACATTTCAGCTCTGTTCAAACATTTTGTACTTTGCCATAAAGTCTTTGTAATTTTGTTATTCGTACAGAGTTAACACGTAACAGAGCAGAACCCGTTACTACAGAACAAGACTTTGCTTGTTGGGTTTTGATCTGCCTGAGACATGGCTTGCTTGCAGCTGGCCGGTCTGTCCAGATGCTGGACCTCAACTTTCTCTAGACACGGGACCCTTCTCAGGAGTCAGACACTCTCTGCACAGTGTCCAGAGTCGTGTGGGCTCAGCGGTCTCCTTCAGAGCTCGTGTAAATAAACTCCACATCCTATCACTGGCACTCCATGATTTAAGACAGCACATGCCAGTCTCTGTAAGGGACAGCTTTCAAGCTGAAGTGGTTAAAAGGATGCCCACACACACGTCTGCTCATCAGGAACCTGGGAATGTAGCATCTCGCAAGCAGACGGGGGAGGGGGGGTGTTGGTTCAGTCCCGACACTCTGCTCCCATGAGATGCTTTGTTTATGATACTCTTCCGTCGTTGCTTGAGTTATAAATAAAGATGCTCTGATCCAGGGGCTCTCTGAGTGTTCCCAGCTCAGGGTGTCTGCAAAGCTATTCCCAGGTGAATGGGAAGAAATGGTAGCATTTCCATTTTGTATCCAACGAGTAGGTTCTAAGTGGAGCTTAGAAAGTGAAAAGTGTTAGCCACCCCAGGGATTGAACCCAGATCTCCTGCATGTATGGATGTGAGAGCTGGACCAAAAAGAAAGGTGAGCGCTAAAGAATTGATGCCTTTGAACTGTGGTGTTGGAGAAGACTCTTGAGAGTCCCTTGGACTGCAAGGAGATCCAACCAGTCCATCCTAAAGGAGATCAGTCCTGAAGCTCTGATACTTTGGCCACCTGATGCTTAGAACAGACTCAATGGAAAAGACCCTGATGCTGGGAAAGATTGAAGGCAGGAGGAGAAGGGGACGACAGAGGATGAGATGGTTGGATGGCATCACCCACTCAATGGGCTTGAATTTTGAGCAAGCTCTGGGAGTTGCTGAAGGACACGGAGCCCTGCGTGCTGCAGTTCATGGGGTCACAAAGAGTCGGACACGGCTGAACAGTTGGACTGGACGGAACTGAACTCCTGCATTGCAGGCAGATTTAACCACCTGAACCACCGGGAAAGTCAGGTAAGTGGAGCTGACGGTCGGCTTAAATCCAGATTATGCATCCAACGTCCTGAAGTTCCACAGATGATCCGGGGATATCCCTGGGTCAGGGACGGCAGTGCGGCTCATTTGTCTTTATTTCCAGCCCTTTGCCAGCTACAGGCGCCCAGATGAGAGAACTCAGTGATGATGCTACTTGCTGTTAGTGAAGCCAGCCCTCACGAAATGCATGAGGGCCCTAAAGACTGCTGAGGAGACGGCAGGACTGGCCTTGATTAACAAAGAACACCAAGCTGAAGCCAACCACCAAAAGTGCAGCCGCAGACACGATGCCCTGCTCAGCTCAGCACACTCTCAAATTAAAAGCAAAGGCTCTAATGAAGTCTGACAAAATCTGAGTTCCCTCTCTGGATGAGAATCTGAATTTTCAAGAAGGCTACTTAAAAGCCTCATCTGCGTGCACAGTGGTGAATGGTTCTCCCCATGAAGGTACACGGCGTCTGGAGAGGAGGGCATGGGGTGACGTGTATGGTCGTTCAGCTGCTCAGTCGTGTCTGACTCTTTGCAACCCCATGAATCGCAGCACCCCAGGCTTGCCTGTCCATCACCAACTCCTGCAGTCTACTCAAACTCATATCCATCTAGTCAGTGATGCCATCCAACCATCTCATCCTCTGTCGTCCCCTTCTCTTCCCATCTTCAATCTTTCCCAGCATCGGGGTCTTTTCAAATGAGTCAGTACTTCACATCAGGTGGCCAGAGGATTGGAGTTTCAACTTCAGCATCAGTCCTTCCAATGAACATTCTGGACTGATCTCCTTTAGGATGGACTGGTTGGATCTCCTTGCAGTCCAAGGGACTCTCAAGAGTCTTCTCCAACACCACAGTTCAAAAGCATCAATTCTTCGGCATTCAGCTTTCTTTATAGTCCAAATCTCACATCCATACATGACCACTGGAAAAACCATAGCCTTGACTAGATGGACCTTTGTTGGCAAAGTATTGTCTCTGCTTTTTAATATGCTGTCTAGGTTGGTCATAGCTTTTCTTCCAAGGAGCAAGTGTCTTTTAATTTCATGGGTGCAATCACCATCTGCAGTGATTCTGGAGCCCAAGAAAATAAAATCTGTCCCTGTTTCCATTGTTTCCCCATCTATTTGCCATGAAGTGATATACATTATATCTGATGCTATACACATTATTAAAAATTAAAAAAAAAATCAACAGATAAACTCCTGGGGCTTTTCTTGCTTCTCCATGGTGGCATGTGAGCACAAAAGTTTGGAGAACGGGACTTCCCTTGTGGTCTGGTGGCTAAGACTCCACACTTCCGATGTCAGGGGCCTGGGTTTGATCTCTGGTCAGGGATTTATATCCCACACGCTGCATCTAAAGATCACTCATGCCACAGCAAAGTCCCGGTGCAGCCAAATAAATAAACAGATAAAAGAAGGGACTTAAAAATTTTAAGTTTGGAGAACACTGTTCTAACCATTTCCCAAGATCTCTAGGATGCACGTCACGACAGTCGTCTTTTTCTTAATTTCAAAACTGTCTTTGATTTTGGGTTGAACCCTAGGAAAGTAATCGTCTGGAAGCACTTTCAGTCTGCAAAAACAGCAGTTCAGATTAATAAACACAATGCCAGAGTCAAGGTCGATGAATATTTGAAGGTCTTCTTTACAGAGTCCCTGAGCTTGGGTTTGGGTATACAGAGGTTAATAGAACAGCCTGTCCTCATCCTCACAGAGGCTTGACTCTCCTCAGGAAGACAAGCAATAAAGATTATGACTTTTTAACATCACCACCTGTCACAACGCATCAGGAGAAAGTGGATCAAATACTTCCGCTCTGGCGGTGGGGATTTTTGCATCTAAGGAGGACCAATTTGAGGCAGGGGCAGACTTTAGCATGTTCAGTACCTACCAGAGCAAGGCTGCTTCCAATTCTAACTGTAAGAGAGTGCCATCAAAATAAAGTCACTCACCAGGCCTCCTCTCCTCCCACACAGCGTAAAACTGAAGAGGGATGATGACACGGATGCTCAATATTTAGATCAGCCTGGAGGCCAGTTCCAGTGCGTCATCTATTTTTGTAAATGAAGTTTTACTATGAGATAACATGGTCATGCCCACTGGATCGGTAGATGAAGAGTGAAGTTCCCTCTACCCTTATAAGTGCTGTACCCGAGGCATGTGAATTAAACTGATCAAAGCTAGCTTAACAGTAGGAAGATTCATGTATGCAGATGGAGGCTTTCACAGAAAAGGAATGAACAGAAAAAGGAGTTAAACTTTGGGACTTTATGTTCCATTTTGACAAAAGGGTGATAAATTATGGCAAATGAGTAGGAAATATGCTGAGGAAAGTCACAGAACGTGAGGGTTATTTTTAGCAAGGGCCGTTAGTGCAGACTTATCTCAGTATCTTATCCCCAGTGATGAGAGTCCTTCTCCTCTTCGTGGACCAAGAAAGGCACATCTCTGACAAGGAATCTGGTCCCTGTCAGTTTCCATATTCTCTGTATTGCTTTCATGCTTCATCACAAGTAGCTAAGACACAGCTCAGATTTAGCCTTTGCTAAATCACTAGCCGCTCAGTCATGTCTGACTCTTTATGACACCGTGGCCTGTAGCCCACCAGGCTCCTCGGTCCATGGGATGCTCCAGGCAAGAACACTGGAGTGGGTTGCCATTCCCTTCTCAAGGGGATCTTCCCAACCCAGGGATCAAACTCGGGTCTTCTGCAGTAGCGGGTGGGTTTTTTAATCTTCTCAGCCACCAGGGAAGCCTTTCAGATAGCCTGCAAAACACAAAATGTCAACTCTCTGGCCCTGCCCTGAAGAAAGACTTGCCAGCTCCTATTTATATGTCAGAGTACATTGCAGGGAAAAAAAATAAATAAATAAAGGCAGATGGATTACAAGTAAGGTGCTGATCCAAAACAGAACAAATTGAGCTCAATAAAACCTACATTGACACTTTCCTTGAAGTTTTCTCTCACCTTTCTAGGAATGTACAAAATGACTTTTCATAATGCATAAATGATCATGTAACATTTTCCAAGATGTGAAGTTCCTAACATCTTTCTGTTGTTAAAAAAGAGAAAAAATTAATTAATTAAAAAAAGAAAAAACAACCGAGAGTGTCTTGGCCTTCCCGTAAAGCAGAGAAACAAACAGGCATATGGTCCCTGTTAATTATTTCTATCAGGCCTCTCTGGCTATCAGCATCTAACTGTAAAATGAATAGCTCTTCCAAAATACCTATGCAAATATGAACTCATTCTCCTGACGTAATCTGCATTAAGCTGAATCATTTCCCAGAATAAATTCGAAGGGTATTTCTCATTGCACTTGTTCTAGAAATAGGTGGTTACATACAGAGGCGGGTCTTTTATTCATTTATACAAAATTTTTTCAACAGGCTGGTAATTGAAGTTCTGAAGGCAATGGTTTCAAGTCTCGGGTAGCCTGCCTTGATCATGGTGGAACTTGTTTACTTTGAAAGGAAGAGTAGGAAAACATAAACTCTATTTTTTTCAGAGGAATTCTCAAAAGCATGATGGAAGTACAGATATAAACCATTTTCCTCTGAACTCCAATAGGTACTCCTGACCCTAGAAATTCTTGTAACTGGCAGGCTTCATCCGTGCATAAGCTTTATTCCTTACCTTTATTTTTGAAGGGATGGGGTTAGACTTTCTTAACTTATTACAAAGGCTTTCTCACATGTGAGCAATTACTAACTCAAGGGCTCCAGCTCCAAAATCACTGCAGACGGTGACTGCAGCCACGAAATTAAAAGACGCTTGCTCCTGGGAAGAAAAGCTATGACCAACCTAGACAGCATATTAAAAAGCAGAGACATCACTTTTCCAACAAAGGTCCATCTAGTCAAAGCTATGGTTCTTCCAGTGGTCATGTATGGATGTGAGAGTTGGACTATAAAGAAAGCTGAGCACAAAGAATGGATACTTTTGAACTGTGGTGTTGGAGAAGACTCTTGAGAATCCCCTGGACTGCAAGGAGATCCAACCAGTCCATCCTAAAGGAGATCAGTCCTGGATGTTCATTGGAAGGACTGATGTTGAAGCTGAAACTCCAATCCTTTGGCCACCTGATGCAAAGAGCTGACTCATTTGAAAAGACCCTGATGCTGGGTAAGGGGACGACAGAGGATGAAATGGTTGGATGGCATCACTGACTCGATGGACATGATTCTGAGTAAGCTCTGGGAGTTGGTGATGGACAGGGAAGCCTGGAGTGCTTCAGTCCATGGGGTCACAAAGAGTCAGAACACCAACAAAGACACAAACAGTTAAACAAGGCTGTTGTTTTTGAGAGGGAGCACAATCATTCCAAAATATTAATTGCTGTTGTTTGACAAAAGTTTGAAAAAACTCATTCCTGAAGGAGGAATTTCTCCTTGGAGTGAGCACACCACTAATGTGGAACGCAGTGCGGTACCAGCTGGCCACCTCTCTTTGGTTCCATGTGGGGCAGGGAGATCACACCAAATGTGATTGCAATGGCCCCCGAAAAGGCAATTTAGCATGAGTGGGTGAACATTTTGTTACCAAAGCAAGTCCATCTCATGGACACAAGAAGCCACAACAAGAGGGATCCAGGTTGGCAGAATCTGGCGTTGTCATTAAGGATACCCAGATGGCAGCCAGGTCAGAGTGCCAGCTCAGACTTTGGCTGAAAGGGACAAGAACTGGCATGGCCTTCCCAGAGATGGTGCTTCCCAACACCGTTCCAAGATGCCCTGCCTTTTTTCAGGTCAGAGCTCAGCCCACAAGAGCCAGCCACATCCTTAGGAGAATGCCCTGGAACACACTCTGGACAGAGGATGGGTCTGGAACTTGGTATTGATTCTGGGAATTCAGCCAGCTAGTAAAGAATCTGTCTGCCAATGCAGGAGACCTGGGTTCGACCCCTGGGTCGGGAAGATCCCCTGGAGAAGGAAATGGCAACCCACTCCAGTATTCTTGCCTGGAGACTCCCACAGACAGAGGAGCCTGGTGGGGCTACAGTCCATGGGGTTGCAAAGAGTCAGACAAGACTGAAGTGACTAACACTTCCGCTGATGCTGGCGAGGAGGGGAGAGCCCGAGGTAGCTTTCGTCTCAGGAAACAGAGCTTTGGAAACACGGGGAAGGACTCAGACGTGACTCACCGGGCTGATGACCCCAGGACGCACACTGAGAGTCGTTCATTGCATGAGACACACTCAGGGCGCGGCGAAAAGACCCAGGCTTGCCAGGTGGAAAAGTGATTGAGGCTCAGGACACTCTAGCCTTCTGACGCAGAGCAGCTGCACGCAGAGCCGAGGTGTCTCCTTTCTGCCCGGATGTGAGCGGGAGATCCAAGTGTGTCCTGACTTCCTGTGCACTGGGATGCGGTCTGGTTCTCTGGCTGGCTGTCTCTCTGTCTTTCCCACTTCCTGGATTCAGTTACTTTCCTGCGGAGTTTGACATGATTGAGCGTGGCGTCTGTGTTCTTCCTCTCCGGCTTGGCGTGAGTGACGTCTTCTCCCTAAACTTTAATTAACTCTGTACTGTGTGTGCTCAACAGATTATTTGTAGAACGGATGCATGAATAAAGCTGTTAGATACATATAGTCTTTTCCCTGCTATCTTTCCAATCTGGTCTACTTTTACTGACCTCATCACCTTGTCCTTTATGTGATTTTTGGACCTTCTTCAAGACTCACACTGGGCTTCCCTGGTGGCCCAGGGGTTAAGAGTGCTACCTGTCCATGCAGGGGACACGGGTTTGATGCCTGGTCTGGGAAGATTCCAGGAAGCTGAGATTCCCTGGTGGCTCAGTTGATAAAGAATCTGCCTGCAATGCGGGAGACCCCGGTTCGATTCCTGGGTCGGGAAGATCCCCTGGAGAAAGGATAGACTACCCACTCCAGGATTCTTGGGTTCCCCTGGTGGCTCAGCTGGTAAAGAATGCGACCTGCAATGCAGAAGACTGGGGTTCAATCCTTGGGTTGGGAAGATCCCCTGGAGAAGAGAAAGGTTACCCACTCCAGGATTCTGGCCTGGAGAATTCCATGGACCAAGTCCATGGGGTTGCAAAGAGTCGGACACAAGTGAGCAACTTTCACTTCACTTCTGGGAAGATCCCACAGGCCACGGGGCAACCTTGCTCCACAGCTACTGAGCCTGTTCTCTGCAAGAGAAGCCAGCGCAATGAGAAGCTTGCCAGTTGGGAGTCCAGGGCACGAGACACCTATCTCCTTGCGCGGCCCTGCGATAGACCTTTCTCTACTCCAGATGCTGGTGTTTCAGTGTGCTCAGCCTCACTGTGTGTCAGGCACACAAGCTTGTGTTCGAGTCACACAGGGGCACTGGATACAGTGGCCCTGGGGAAGTGAGAGCCAAGGGGAGTGGAGACAGGACTCCCCGAGCTCTGAGGGGATTGCTCAGTAGCCCTGGGAGGCGGCTGGGTGTCAACTGCTAGGGAGCGGGGTTAAGCAGAGAGAAGAACCACCGGCAGGGTGAGGCAAGGCTGGAGATGCAAAAGAGAGACGTGCCATCTGGATCAGGGGTGGGCTCAGCGTTTGCCAAAGCTCAGTGGCGTAACTCTGCCCGGGGGTGACTCTGACCACGGATGTGCTGAGCCTCAAGAAACTGAAAGGCACTCAGTCCTGTCCGACGCTTTGAGACTCAGGGACTGTAGCCCCACCAGGCTCCTCTGTCCATGGGATTCTCCAGGCAAGAATACCAGACTGGGTTGCCACTCCCTTCTCCAGGGGACCTTCCCGACTCAGGGATCAAAGCTGGGTCTCCTGCATTGGCAGGCAGATTCTTTACCGTCTGAGCCACCAGGGAAGCTCATGCCTAAAGAAACGCACACGGCAAAATCATATGCTGCGATTTTCCAGCCTGTGATTCTCTTTACACAGGCAGCAATGACCGCCCGCCGAACAGTCAGGGCTTCTGGAATTTCATCTCCATCCATCACCTCATGTGAGCCAGGTCTAAAAGCAAAACCCAGCTGGTCCTCATGAGTTTCTGGAGTCTGCATTGCCAAATGCTCTCATCCTTGGTAACACTGATCTGTGACCCCAACGTCAAGACGATGTCACTTTCACAGTGACGTACGGGCGTGAGTACGGTGGTGAAAAGTTCTCGCAACCTGACACACACACACGTTTCTAGCTGAAGTCCAACGAGACAAAGCTGGGCCTTTTCGTTTCAGCTTTCATGTTATAAACAAGTGTCTTTTCCGAAGTAGACTCAGAAACACATTTCATTTGCTTTTAGTGGGTTTTTTTTTTTTTTGCAATTCTTTTTGCACTGCTCTTTTGCAGTGATTTCACTGTTCAAGATGGTCCCCAACTATAGTTGCTAAGCTGTTGTCTGATGTTTCTAAGCATGAGGCAGCTGTGATGTGCCTTCTGGCGAAAATATGTGCATTAGGAAAGCATTATTCATGCAGGGAGCTCAGACCCAGAGCTCTGTGACAACCTAGAGGGGTGGCGTGGACATGGGAGGTGGGAGGTGGGAGGGAGGTTCAAGAGCAAGGGGACGTATGCCTACCTCCGGCTGATTCATCCTGATGAACCGCAGAGACCAATACAGTGTTGTAAAGCAAGAAGCCTCCAATGAGAAATGCATTAATTGAAAAAAAAAAAAAAAGAAAAGAAAGGTGTCCTTCAGGCACGAACGTTGGCTGTGATTTCACTGTCAAGGAATCAAGCTCATATTAAATGAGGTGTCTTTAGACAGAAGTGAGGTTATGGGTTGATTGGGTGATGACAGTATTAGGACCACGGGCTCTGAGAGCCCAGCCCCGCGTTTGACCTGGGAGTACGGTCAGTACAGCAAGTCCCGTACACACGGACCTTCAAGTTTGGAACTTTGAAAAGATGCGAAGGTGTGTTTGCACGTCCAATGCCGGAACTTAGTTCACGTATCTAGCATGTATTGTCGCGGCGTCCTCTGCAAGGGTTGGGGTTCTGTGTGCTTTTCTGCACAGTCCTGCATAGGGGACGGTAGTTCAGTATCTGTATTTCAAAGCACAGGGTGTCTGGTAGTGAGTGTAAAAGCTGCAGTGATGTCTCTGGTGAAAGTGAAAGGCGCTCAGTCGTGTTGGACTCTTTCCGACCCCATGGACTGTAGCCCACCAGTCTCCCCGGTCCATGGAATTCTCCAGGCCAGAATACTGGAGTGGGTTGCCCTTTCCTTCTCCAGGGGATCTTCCCCACCCAGGGATCGAACCTGGGTCTCCTACACTGGAGGTGAACTCTTTACCTTCTGACTCGCCAGGGGAACCCTGGAGCCGCCAGGGAAATACAACGTAGCTGATACTAATATACTTCTCAGGGTACTGTGCTGTAAGGTTAAACACATTTTCTTCATTTACTGTGTTTTTCATTTGTATATATTATTATTAAAGGAGATCCAACCAGTCCATTCTAAAGGAGATCAGTCCTGGGTGTTCTTTGGAAGGAATGATGCTAAAGCTGAAACTCCAGTACTTTGGCCACCTCATGCGAAGAGCTGACTCATTGGAAAAGACTCTGATGCTGGGAGGGATTGGGGGCAGGAGGAGAAGGGGACGACCGAGGATGAGATGGCTGCATGGCATCATGGACTCGATGGACGTGAGTCTGAGTGAACTCTGGGAGTTGGTGATGGACAGGGAGGCCTGGCGTTCTGCGATTCATGGGGTCGCAGAATCGGACACGCCTGAGCGGCACGACTGAACTGAACTGAATTGATTTGTGTGAATACGTACTATGTAGCCAATTGTGTTAGTTGGGTACCCTGGCTAACTTTGTTGGACTTGTGAACAAATTGGATTTGTGAGCTCTCTGTCAATGGAAGTCCTTTCCATAAAACGTCAGCACTAGGAATAATAGGAAGCGTCCACACTTCAGCATCCCAAGCTTTCTTGGGAAACTGCCCTCTTCCTCCAACCGCCCTCTGTCACTTAAAACCCACACCTCATCGTGACGTCCTCTCATGCACCCAAACGGCCGCCTGCTTCCCACAAGCCTCACTTCAGGATTTCTCTCCTCTGGCTTCTCTCTCCATCCTCAAAGCTCCCTCCCCCCCTCTTCCAGACACTGATTTCACAGCTGAATTGTCACTGTGATACATTAGCTGTTCTCCCCAGTCCCAGCTGCTTCTGTCCTTTCTGTAGCCTAGACAAGCTACAGGCTCTGCGTCCAACCTCCTCACCTTTCGTTTCTCCCCCTGAGCTGTTACCCCATCTGCAAAATTCAGCTGAAATGCCACCTCCTCCAGGAAGCCCTCTGGGATGCTTACCTTGCAGGCTGAGTGCTGTTCCCCGTGATCCAGGAGCCCCGGCGGCCTGAGGCTCTGGTTCAATGAACTCGTGGAGCTGACTTCTTTGGTCATTTCCACCGATCGCATGGGCCAAACACTCCTTGAGGGCAAAAGAAAAGAGTAACCTCATGGCACTTTGTGAGGTCATCCATAGCACTCTGCACAGCTGCTGATTGAACTTTTCACCCATTTTAAGCACATCAAGACTTCCAAAAACAAGGGTTGCCTTCTGTATATACAAAATACAGGGTGCTTGGTTAAACATGAATTTCAGATAAATGAAGATGGTTTTTTCAGTATAAATCTGTCCTGGATATTTCATGAGATATGTGTGTGCATGCTAAGTCACTTCAGTTCAGTCAGTTCAGTCGCTCAGTCATGTCCGACTCTTTGCGACCCCATGAATGGCAGCACGCCAGGCCTCCCTGTCCATCACCAACTCCAGGAGTTCACTCAAACTCACGTCCATCCAGTCGGTGATGCCACCCAGCCATCTTATCCTCTGTCGTCCCCTTCTCCTCCTGCCCCCAATCCCTCCCAGCATCAGAGTCTTTCCCAATGAGTCAACTCTTTGCATGAGGTGGCCAAAGTACAGGAGTTTCAGCTTTACCATCATTCCTTCCAAAGAACACCCAGGGCTGATCTCCTTTAGGATGGACTGGTTGGATCTCCTTGCAGTCCAAGGGACTCTCAACAGTCTTCTCCAACACCACAGTTCAAAAGCATCAATTCTTCTGTGCTCAGCTTTCTTCACAGTCCAGCTCTCACATCCATACGTGACCACTGGAAAAACCATAGCCTTGACTAGATGGACCTTTGTTGGCAAGGTAATGTCTCTGCTTTTGAATATGCTATGTAGGTTGGTCATAACTTTCCTTGCAAGGAGTAAGCGTCTTTTAATTTCACGGCTACAGTCACCATCTACAGTGATTTTGGAGCCCCAAAAAATAAAGTCTGACACTGTTTCCACTGTTTCCCCATCTATTTCCCATGAAGTGATGGGACCGGATGCCATGATCTTCGTTAACTTCTTCATTCTCCTCTTTCACTTTCATCAAGAGGCTTTTTAGTTCCTCTTCACTTTCTGCCATAATGGTGGTGTCATCTGCATATCTGAGGTTATTGAGATTTCTCCCGGCAATCTTGAGTCCAGCTTGTGCTTCTTCCAGTCCAGCGTTTCTCATGATGTACTCTGCATAGAAGTTAAATAAGCAGGGTCACAATATACAGCCTTGACGTACTCCTTTTCCTATTTGGAACCAGTCTGTTGTTCCATGTCCAGTTCTAACTGTTGATTCTGGACCTGCATACAGGTTTCTCAAGAGGCAGGTCAGGTGTGTCCAGCTCTTTGCGACCCCATGGAGTGTAGCCTGCCAGTCTCCTCGGTCCATGGACTTCTGCAGGCAAGAATACCAGCGTGGGTTGCCACTCCCTTCTCCAGGGGATCTCCCCAACGCAGAAATCAAACCGCATTTCTTATGCCTCCTGCATTACCAGGTGGGTTCTTTACCACTAGCGTCACCTTGGAAACCTCATTTCACGAGATATATTGTACTTTAAAAAAAAGTGCTTATTTATGTAAAACTCAAAGAGGGCATTCTGCATTCTTCTTTACTGAATCTGCTAACACGCCCACTAACCCACCTCACTACATTTTTGGAATGAACTACTTTCTAAGGAATCGCTAAAGCAGCAGTTGTCCTGCCTTCTAGCTGTGAAGAGGGGGAGGTCATAGGGAATGAGAAGATTTAACTCATAGAGAGAAGAGTTTGTTAGTCACTCACTCGTGTCTGACTCTTTGCAACCCCACAGACTATACAGCCCACGGAATTCTCCAGGCCTGAATACTGGAGTGGGTAGCCTTTCCCTTCTCCGGGGCATCTTCCCAACCCAGGGATCGAATCCCAGTCTCCAGCATTGCAGGCAGATTCTTTACCAGCTGAGCCACCAGGGAAGCCCTAGGGAGGAAGCTGCACTTCAAGGCAAAAGCATACAAACCCTTCTGTGAAGCTAAGGGCTGCGAAAGCTCAAGTCGTAATTCAACTCAGGCTGGATCACTCCTGTTGGTTTCAAGGACAGGTCCTTAACGCTGACTGGTGAGGAGAGCTGGGTTTTCAGAGAACAGGGGAAGCTGGGTGAATTAGTCACCGACAGCTGCTTGTTGTGGCAGGAAGTAGGGGCACTTCCAAGGTCCAAGAGTGGGCTGTCGTCTAACACCCGGGAAATGAGCTGTCCGAGGAGACTCACGAGCTGACAAAGCAAGAGGCTTTATTGGGAAGGGGCGCCTGGACGGAGAGCAGGAGGGTGAGGGGACGCCAGAGAACGGCTCTGCCTCGGGGCTGGCAGTCTCCGGTTTTAGGGTGATGGGCTAAGTGTCCGCCAATCCTTCTGACTCAGAGTCCTTCCTGGTGGTGCGTGCATCGCTTAGCCCTGATGGATGCCAGTGAAAAGGATTCTGGGAGGTGGAAGGACCCGCAGCGTCTCCCTTTGACCCTTCCCGAACTCTTCCGGGGGGTGGTGGCTTTAGTCCCGTCTTTCTTACCAGGACTTCCTGTCCTAAAACAACCCACGCAGATGCTTACTATGCTGTCTGGCCAGGGCGGGCGGTTTCCATCAGGGTGCCTCCGCTGTTGGAGGACCACGGATGCTGGGGGAGCTTAAACCACAGACATTCATCTTTCCGGTCCTGGAGGCTGGAGTCTGAGACCCAGGTGTGGGCCGGCCTGGTTCCTCCTGAGACCGCTCTCCTGGGTGTGTTGACGGTCGGCTCCTCCCTGAGTCCTCATTGCTCGGCCCTCTGTGTGTGGGTCAGTGTCCTGACCTCCTCTTCTTATAAGGATCCCAGTCCTGTGGGATCAGGGTCCACCTTAGTGACTTCTTTTTACCTTAATCCCTTCTTTAAAGATCTCATCTCCAAATGCAATCACATTATGACGTCCTGGGAGTTAGGACTCCAACATGATGAACGGGGGTATGGGTGTCATTTAGTCCATAAAAAGCAGGTGGATGTCCCCAGGAAAGACAGTGTTTTAAAAACAATCATGCCAGTTCATTCATCTCTTCCTTTTCCACTTCAGTTCATCCAGTCGGTAGTTTTTACCAATTTTTCCAGAACACTGAGAATCTTGTTCCCAGATTAACAGTGACAGAGCATAACTATAGTCAGAAATGAGTATTGAAATAACTTGTTGCAAGGGTGGGGGGCATAAAAAAAAAAAAACACCAACTCTGAGAGGAAGTCCCGGAGAAGACTCTCCAGAGTCCCTTGGATTGCAATGAAATCCAACCAGTCCATCCTAAAGGAAATTAGTCCTGAATATTCATTGGAAACGCTATGCTGAAGCTGAAACTCCAATCCTTTGGCCACCTGATGCAAACAGCCAACTCATTAGAAAAGACCCTGATGCTGGGAAAGATTGAAGGCAGGAGGAGAAGGGGACGACAGAGGATGAGATGGCTGGATGGCATCACCGACTCGATGGACATGAGTTTGAGTAAACTCCAGGAGTTTGTGACGGACAGGGAGGCCTGGTGTGCTGAGGTCCATGGGGTCACAAAGAGTTGGACATAACTGGACAACTGAAAAACAACCACCTCTCAGAGAAAGAGCTTCCCTGGTGGCTCAGCTGGTAAAGAATCCAGCTGCAATGCAGGAGACCCTGGTTTGATCCCTGGGTTGGGAAGATCCCCTGGAGGAGGAAATGGCAACCCACTCTAGCGTTATTGTCTGGGAAATCTCATGATCAGATGAATGTGGAGGGTTACAGTACATGAGGGTCACAAAGAGTCGGACAGGACTGAGTGACTAACACTTTCTCAGAAAAAAGCGTGAACACAATTACTGCATCACAGTTACTTAAGGCAGTACTTAAGCAGGTTATGAAGACAATTTGTTTCTCTGCAAGTTCCTATCAGTAATACCATTCTACGCAATCAGCATCAACTTAGAAAAACAAATGTAAAAACATTAAAGCCCTAAGGTTACATCTCAAGTCCCAGAAAGGGAATGTAAGTATTTTCACAGATGCAAAACATTGGTGGGCTTAAAAGTTTTTTGTGAACTTTATTCACAACAAGAACCTCGCTACTGGAAGTAAGACATAGAAACTACTGCGTGAAGTTTTTTTTTTCTTTTTTGTTTGTTTTTTGGCAGGGTCTCGTACTTATAGGGGCTTCCCAGGTGATGCTATTGGGAAAGAATCCTCCTGCCAATGCAGGAGATGCAAGAAATACGCGTTCGATCCCTGGGTTGAGAAGATCCGCTAAAGTAGGAAATGGCCACCCAACTCCAGGATTCTTGCCTGGAGAACCCCACGGACAGAGGAGCCTGGTGGGCTACAGTCCATGGGAGTCGCAGAGAGTCGGACACGACTGAGCATCCGCACGTGAAGCTTATAGGATCTTAGTTGCCTCACCAGGGATTGAACATGGCCTCCCAGCAGTGAGAGAGCTGAGTCCTAGTCACTGGACCGCCAGGGATATCCCCAGAGAAACTGTTCTAACTCAGTTTAGTTTATTCATTTTATGACCAGAGCTCGCAAGGACTCAGCTCTCAATTAGTGACGATTCTGTCCTCGGGACCTGCAAAGTTAATCTGCCTCGGCCCTCGTTCGAGTAAGATTTCTGAAACAATGCTTCATATCCTGAGAACACATGGAAATGATTTGGGGACGGAACTGTGTGTGATCATTTGCGCAGAGCAGGCCTCCTGGGCTGTTTCAGGACTCACGGAGAGAGGACACCAAGACTGCCCTGGTCTCTGGAAAGGCCTCCCATCTCTTGAAGATTCCTGGAGCGACTCATTCTCCTCCAGAATGAACCCTCAGTCGCTGCATCCCCATTTGTTTCTGAGTCGGTGTCCATTAAGGAAGTGGAAGTCGCAAGAGAGATGAAACGACACGTTTTCAGAGGTTGCTTTTCAGAAGGCTGCCTTGCAAGGGAGGTTCGGCTTGGTGCTAGGAGGACACAGACGCTGAAGCACACTTTCCAGAGGGCACTTCTTGTTTAAGAGACGCCGGCCACCAGAAGAGGGGTTAGAGAGAGCCCGAGGACTCCTCAGAAGGATGTTTCTCCTTCCCAAGGACTTGGGCTTTGTTAGCTTAGATATGCAGATGACACCACCCTTACGGCAGAAAGTGAAGAGGAACTAAAAAGCCTCTTGGTGAAACTGAAAGACGACAGTGAAGAAGTTGGCTTAAAACTCAACATTCAGAAAACTAAGATCAAGGCATCCGGTCCCATCACTTCTTGGCAAATAGATGGGGAAACAGTGGTAACAGTGTCAGACTTTATTTTTCTGGGCTCCAAAATCACTGCAGATGGTGACTGCAGCCATGAAATTAAAAGACACCTGCTCCTTGTAAGAAAAGCTATGACCAACTGAGACAGCAAAGACAGCAGAGACATTACTTTGCCGACAAAGGTCCATCTAGTCAGGACTATGGTTTTTCCAGTAGTCATGTATGGATGTGAGAGTTGGACCATAAAGAAAGCTGAGCACCGAAGAATAGATGCTTTTGAACTGTGGTGTTGGAGAAGACTCTTGAGAGTCCCTTGGACTGCAAGGAGATCCAAGCAGTCCATCCTAAAGGGGATCAGTCCTGGGTGTTCATTGGAAGCACTGATGTTGAAGCTGAAACTCCAATCCTTTGGCCACCTAATGCGAAGAGCTGACTCATTTGAAAAGACCCTGATGCTGGGAATGATTGAGGGCAGGAGGAGAAGGGGACGACCGAGGATGAGATGGCTGGATGGCATCACGGACTCAATGGACATGAGTTTGAGTAAGCTCCGGGAGTTGGTGATGGATAGGGAGGCCTGCCGTGCTGTGGTTCAAGGGGTCACAAAGAGTTCGACACAACTGAGTGAGTGAACTAAACCAAGCTGTGAAATTGACTAAAAATACTTCATATTCACAAGACTGAAGACAAAACAAAAATGCAGACCATTGAATTCTCCCTCTACCACCACCAAATATTGTGCAGCTGTGCACATCGGATATAGCATTTATATACGACTTCTCTGGAGAAGTAAAGCCAGTTGTCATTGTATAACCGATTTTATATATTTATTTTTAATTTATTTTTCACTGGAGGATAATTGCTTTATAGAATTGTGTCGGTCTCTGCCAAACATCAACATGAATCAGCCATGGGTATACATACGTCCCCTCCCTCTGGAACCCACCTTCCACCCCATCCCACCTCTCTAGGTTGTCACAGAGCCCCAGGTTGGAGTCCCCTGTGTCACACAGCAAATTCCCACTGGCTCTCTATTTTACATACGGGAGCGTTTATGTCTCAACGCTACTGTCAGTTCACCTCACCCTCTCCTTCTCTCAATGTGTCTACAAGTGTGTTGTCTATGTCTGCGTCTCCATTCAGTTCAGTTCAGTTCAGTCACTCAGTCGTGTCCGACTCTTTGTGATCCCGTGAATCGCGGCACGCCAGGCCTCCCTGTCCATCACCATCTCCGGGAGTTCACTCAGACCCACGTCCATCGAGTCAGTGATGCCATCCAGCCATCTCATCCTCTGTCCCCTTTTCTTCCTGCCCCCAATCCCTCCCAGCATCAGAGTCTTTCCCAATGAGTCAAACTCTTCGCATCAGGTGGCCAAATTACTGGAGTTTCAGCTTTAGCATCAGTCCTTTCAATGAACACGCAGGGCTGATCTCCTTCAGAATGGACTGGTTGGATCTCCTTGCAGTCCAAGGGACTCTCAAGAGTCTTCTCCAACACCACAGTTCAAAAGCATCAATTCTTCGGCACACAGCCTTCTTCACAGTCCAACTCTCACATCCATACATGACCACAGGGAAAACCACAGCCTTGACTAGACGGACCTTAGTTGGCAAAGTAATGTCTCTGCTTTTCGGTTTATCAGTACCGTCTTTCTAGATTCCATATACATGTGCTAACGTATGATATCTGTCTTTCTCTTTCTGACTTAATTCGCCCTGGATAACAGGCTCTAGGGCCGTCCACCTCATTACAACTGACTCAGGTGTGTTCCTGTTTATGGCTGAGTACTCTTCCATTGTATATATGTACCACAGCTTCTTGATCCATTCACCCAGAAACAGCGTTCACCCAAATCTCTGGGTACGCCATGATCCAGCTCAGTTGACCGGGAAAATTAACCATCGCCCCCATGTCTCCACATTTCTACCCTCTCATCAACGTGTCTTGGCTTACACGTGTATGCACACACGCCAATCATCCTGGACAACCAGATCGACAAATACGGGGACTTTCCTGGTGGTCCAGTGGCCAAGATTCTGCATTCCCACTGCAGGGGGCCCAGGTTCCATCCATGGTCAGGGAACTAGACCCTGCAAGCCACAACTAAGACCAGGGGCAGCTAAATAAATAAATATTAAAAAGAAAAAAGAGGAGGAAACAAGTCTGTGTAAGTGGAGCCTGACCGTGGTATATTCAGTGTCTTGCTTCCTCAGACTGTTCACTCCACCTTTTTTTATTCCCTTCTTCTCACGCATCCCCAGACTGCAACTAACAGTCATAAGAACGAATCTATATGAGGAGATTTTAAAAAAAAAACATAAAAATAATAATGGGTAGATTCTCCAACTATGTACCAAGAGGATCAGACTCAGCATATTTCTCCCAGCTCTTTACACTTTACCCCTTTCTTCCTGCTTGGAATGTGTGTGTGATGCCTGGAAGTGCAGCAGCCATCATGTGGCAATGAGGCCAAGAGCCACATGATAAAGATGGCAGAGCAGGATAAACAGACAAAACTCGCCCTGGTGATGCCATGTGCAGGCTGCTGAACCAACCCTGCAAATCCATAACTTTGTTCCATGATGCAGCTAGTATCCTGATTTGATTTTGACATCTCTTTACTCAAAAGCTAGTCTACTTTGAAGAAACTGTAACGTATGAAAGTGAAAGTGAAGTCGCTCAGTTGTGTCCAACTCCTTTCAACCCTGTGGACTGTAGTCCTACCAGGCTCCTCCATCCATGGGATTCTCCAGGCAAGAGTATTGGAGTGGGTTGCCACTTCTTTAGTTCCTGTTAATAGTATCCATTGCTTTCATTCACTGGTAACTGAAAAACATTTATAAAACAAGATTGCAATTAATCAAAGTATTATTTCTGTGTCTATGCAGACTTTCTCCAGGAAAAAAATGAAAGGAAAAATATTCAGGATCCACCAAAAAAAAAAAAAGTTAGCATTTTGTTCTTTCTATGTTTATGGAAAACATGCATTCAAATACCTTAAAAACAAACAAAAATGCCAGTTTTTTTTTCTCTTTACATTTTATTTACAGCACTTTGACTTTAAATTAAAAACTTTCTACACTGTGCTAACAAATTAGCAAGTTTGAAAATGCTGTTAGTAAACAAATAGCAAAAAAAAAGACAACAACAACAAAAACAAAAGAAAAACAAGGAAAATCACAGAAAAAATTCTCTAAAAATAGAGATGGTATAAGATACATCAAGCTGTGAATTCTGACTTATAATCTGCATTCACTGACAACAGAAATGGTGTTGCTTCAAAGGTCAATGTGCGATGGCTTTATCATAATTTCAGTGAGTAGCTAAAAGTGAATTAATAGGGCTTGCCTGGTGGGCTGCCGTCTATGGGGTCACACAGAGTCGGACACGACTGAAGTGACTTAGCAGCAGCAGCAGCAGCAGCCTGGTGGTCCAGCGGTTAAGAATCTCCATTGCAATGCAGGAGACACAGGTTCCATTCCTGGTCTGGGAAGATCCCACAGGCCTTGGGGAAACTAAGCCTGTGTTCCACAACTACTGAGCCTGAGCTCTAGAACCCAGGAGCCACAACAAGAGACGCCACTGCAATGTGAAGTCCACATACCCCAACTAGGAAGTAGCCCCTGCTCGCCGCAACTCGAGAAAGCCTGCACGCAGCAATGAAGACCCACCATGGCCAAAAAGATATAAAAGTTAATTTTTTTAAGTTAAAAAATAATCAAAGATTGCTAGACATACTGTGACCCCTTCAATTCAGTTCAGTTCAGTCACTCAGGCATGTCCGACTCTTTGCGACCCCATGAACTGCAGCATGTCAGGCCTCCCTGTCCATCACCAACTCCCAGAGTTCACTCAAACTCACATCCATCCAGTTGGTGATGCCATCCAGCCATCTCATCCTCTGTCCCCTTTTCCTCCTGCCCCCAATCCCTCCCAGCATCAGAGTCTTTCCCAATGAGTCAACTCTTTGCATGAGGTGGCCAAAGTACGGGAGTTTCAGCTTTAGCATCATTCCTTCCAAAGAACACCCAGGGCTGATCTCCTTTAGAATGGACTGGTTGGATCTCCTTGCAGTCCAAGGGACTCTCAACAGTCTTCTCCAACACCACAGTTCAAAAGCATCCATTCTTCGGCACTCAGCTTTCTTTATGGTCCAACTCTCACATCCATACATGATGGATGGAAAAACCATAGCCTTGACTAGACGGACCTTTGTTGACAAAGTAATGTCTCTGCTTTTGAATATGCTATCTAGGTTGGTCATAACTTTTCTTCCAAGGAGTATATGTCTTAATTTCATGGCTGAAGTCACCATCTGCAGTGATTTGGAGCCCCCAAAAATAAAGTCTCACACTGTTTCCACTGTTTCCCCATCTGTTTCCCATGAAGTGATGGGACCGGATGCCATGATCTCTGTTTTCTGAATGTTGAGCTTTAAGCCAACTTTTTCACTTTCCTCTTTCACTTTCATCAAGAGGCTTTTTAGTTCCTCTTCACTTTCTGCCATAAGGGTGGTGTCATCTGCATATCTGAGGTTATTGATATTTCTCCCAGAATCCTGATTCCAGTTTGTGCTTCTTCCAGCCCAGCGTTTCTCATGGACCTCCCAGTGACATGAGCATTTGTCCCGGAAACCAAATGCCATTCCCTCCAAGTCCGTGGATATTTGGGTCCCGCTGTGTGCTGGCTGCAGGCAGTGTGGCCTCCCGGTTCAAGTCACCGTTTATCTGAGCTTTTGTTCGAAAGGCTGAGGCGTACAGGACAAGCCATCAGAAAAAATCTACTTCCTCTTCTCCCTGCCCGACGTGAGCAGAAAACCTTAATGCAAGGGTACACTTCTCATTCGAATTCAGAAGTGAAAGGGGACTTGTCCTAAGTCGTGTTGCCTTGCCACTTGTTTGGTTCCTCCGGGTGCCTTTGTGAATTCAGCAACAGGATTAGAAGACCAAAAACAAAAAAACAACTTTGAAACCCCAGTGAAAATTTTAAAAGGGGAGACTTGACACTCCCCTTGGTGGTCCAATGGTGAAGACTTTGCCTTCCAAGGCAGGGGATGGAGGTTTAATCCCTGGCCAGGGTTGGGGGGCGGGGGGAAGTGTCTAAGATCCCACGTGCCTGGTGATAAAAAACCTGAAATATAAGCAAGGAGAACACCTTGTAACAAATTCAGTTGAAGACGTTAAAAATGGCCCATATCAAAAAAATCTTGAAAAAATAAAACACAATTTAAAATAAAAAAGAACACTCATGAAAAACGGAGGCTTCTGTCTGCATCTTTTGAGTCTCAAATGTCTTTATGCCAACTCTGGGGTTCTGAGAGGGTCCCCATCATTTTCTCCCCTGACCCCGATGGTCTTACCCTGCACACGTCAGCCACCGCCTTCCACTGCTGATCATCTATCAGTCATCCACGGTGCCTCGTCTTCATAAAATAAATTTCAAACATCCCGCCCCAGTTCATGTCCTCCTGTTTTCCTGGCATCTTTGTCTGCAGTCTCACAGTTCTCGATCACCCAACGCAAGCAGCACCTTCCAGCCGCTGACCCCCACCTCCTTTGATGGTTCCTCAAACGCCAATGTGATCAGAACACGCAAACCCAGATGGTGCTGCGGCGCATTTCGCGGAAAGGCAGCTCCCAGATTCCAGCCGAGGCTTCCCCCAGGCCGGTGGGTGAGCCTGTCTCCCCCTTGCTCTCTGCCTCTTTGCTTCCCACCCCCTACACCCCACCCCCAGTCTCCCCGGGGCGCCTGCGCTTGACTCCTTGCAGTTCCGGTTGCGTGCGCATCCCTCATCTGGTTTACAGCCCCACTTTCTCCTGCCCTGAGAAACACGGAAGGACACAGAGAAGGACGCACACACATTCCCGGTACCCACCCCACCCCACGCCCAGCGTCTGCCCACCCCCCAGAGTGGAACGCCTTATCAACGCGTGGGCACCAACCACCCTCCCTCGGCAGGGAGCGGGGGGTCCCGGAGTGCTGGGGGAGCTTACTACTGCAAGCCTCTCCCGGGTGGTCCCTCAATGTCTGTCGTCGCCATGGGTCGCCCCTCCTGATGGCACCAGCGCATTGAGAGGTGAGGACCGCGGTGCCCACGGTGAGCTGAGGCTCACACCTGCGCATCCGCGCAGCCTCACGCTGACTCTCGGGGGCTGGGCAAGCCTCTGGGCCCTGGTGACTTGCAGGATGTTCGTCTCAGAAACCAGGGTGCTCCTAGCGGGCTTCAGCCACCCTGTACTGGTCCGCTGGCCCCAAACTCACCTCTTCTCTGTACACCCCTTGGACCTGCTCCGGCCACACCTGCTCTCACACCCCAGCAACCACAGGACCTGCTTCCACCCTTCCGTCAAGTCAAAGTGTTAGTCTCTCAATCATCTTCGACTGACTCTGTGAGACCCCCTGGACTGTAGCCCACCAGGCTCCTCTGTCCATGGGACTCTTCAGGCGAGAATACTGGAGTGGGTTGCCATGCCCTTCTCCAGGGGATCTTCCCGAACCAGGGATCAAACCCTGGTCTCCCACATTGCAGGTAGATTCCTTAATGTCTGAGCCACCAGGGAAGCCTCACCCTTGTCAGCCTCCTGCCAACTGATTCTCCAGCTAAGGGTTCCTCCCAGACACCTTGTGAAAAATTTCACCCAAAACCTTGACACTATGTGTTACCGCCACCCCACCACCGTGGATCTGTCCTCCTTGGAACTCACCTCCTGCTCACATACTGAATGTTTTACGTATGGATCACGCCCACTGGGCTTCCCTGGTGGCTCAGATGGTAAAGAGTCTGCCAGCAATGCAGGAGACCCGGGTTTGATCCCTGGGGTCGGGGAGATTCCTGTGGAGGAGGCAACGGCAACCCACTTCAGTATCTTTGTCTGGAGAATCCTGTGGACAGAGGAGCCTGGTGTATTTATTGAGTGAGTGCCAGCTACCAGTGGAAAGAGCTGGAAGGGGGGAAGGTAGGTGCATAGAAGGATTAAAATGGGGAGACAAGAACTTCCCTGGTGGTCTAGTGGTTAAGATTTTGCCTTCCACTGCAGGGGGTGTGGGTTCGTGGTGGGGAGCTAAACACCCACCTGCCCTGTGGCCACAAAAAAAAAAAAAAAAAGCATAAGACAAGTAGTGTTGTAACAAATGCAAAAGGCACTTAAAATGGTGCACACCAAAAAAAAAAGAAAAAGAAAAAAACCTGGGGAGACGAAAGACTACCCTGGCTTTTCAGAGCTACTTGCCTTTTTCTTTAAAATGTGTAATTTAGACATAAACTACAGCTATCGAACGAGCTCTGATAGGTCTGTTCTTCTCTGTCAGCACAAGGGTATTAGAACCATCTGCCCCCGTGACGATGATTAGGATGACGCACTTCTCAGACACCGGAGTGTTCCAGGAAAGAGGCGCTCTGCTGTGATGGAGACGGAAATCTGTTGGCAAATATTATGATCTCCAGGTAGAAATACGATGCACCACATGTCTTAGAAAAACAAAACGAACAAATATAGAGTAAAAAAAAAAAAAAAAAAAAAAAAAAACCTCTTTTACTTTCTATTTCCATGTCCCCTTTATGATGCTTTTAAGTGAGACGTTTCTGGGACTTGCCTGGGGGTCCATTGGATAAGACTCCGAGCTCCCAGTACAGGGGGTCAGGGTTTGATCCCTGGCCAGGGAACTAGATACCATTTGCTGCAATTCAGACCTGGCACAGCCAGATAAATATTTTTTTTAATTTATTTTAAAAAGTGAGACATTTCTGCCTACAATGGGATGATGAAAAGTTATCCTTTTCATCAGGAGACACTGAGTCCTCTAGTGTGCGTGCTAACTCACTTCGGTCGTGTCTGACTCTCTGCAACACGACCAGGCTCCTCTGTCCGTGGGATTCTCCAGGTAAGAATACTGGAGTGGGTTGCCACTCCTTTCTCCAGGGGATCTTCCCAACCCAGGGATGGAACCCATGTCTTCTGCATTGACAGGCGGTTTATTTACCACTAGGGCCGCCTGGAGGAGAAGGCAATGGCACCCCACTCCAGTGCTTTTGCCTGGTACTCTTACCCAGCGCTCAAAATCCCATGGACGGAGGAGCCTGGAAGGCTGCAGTCCATGGGGTCGCAAACAGTCAGACACGACTGAGTGACTTCACTTTCAGTTTTCACTTTCACGCATTGGAGAAGGAAATGGCAACCCACTCCAGTGTTCTTGCCTGGAGAATCCCAGGGACGGGGGAGCCTGGCAGGCTGCCGTCTCTGGGGTGGCACAGGGTCGGACACGACTGAAGCAACTTAGCAGCAGCAGCAGCAGCAGGGCCACCTGGGAAGCCCCTGAGCCCTCTCGATTCATTAGCTAAGGAAAGTGAGCCAAAGACTCGGCTGTAAGCAGCCTGGTAGCCAGGTGGTGAATTTGCCTCCTCTTTCTCGCCTCTCTTTTCTGCTGTTTCTCTTTCTCTCCTATGTCGATCTGGCACAAGCCAAGGGTTACATTTCTGATTCTGTGCTTCTCTTCATCATCAACGTCTGGTGGTGGTGGTGGTGGTTCAGTCGCTAAGTTGTGGCCGACTCTTGCGACCCCGTGGACCATAGCCTGCCGGGCTCCTCTGTCCATGGGATTCTGAGATCTCAGTAAACTCCAGTGCCCCAAGCAGATGTGTGGCTCTTGAACAGGGTTTGATCTCTGAGTAATAGGTATATACGGCAGAATGAGAAGGGTGAAGGAGAGGGAAGACCGAATCCTGCTTGCTTAGGTAGATTCCACTGTTAATCGCCAAGCTCCTTCCCGACATGGTGCTCCCTTCCAAGATGCAGAACGTAGACAGCCTAGCCAGACACATCCTTCAAACCAGTCCTTTGTCTGTCTGCCCCCAGCCTTCTGCTCACGCTCAGAAGAGGAGCCTGCGATGGAATTAGCGTGTCTAAAAATACCACTGAATAAACACACATAATTTGAAACACAAAAGGAGACAGAATTATGGACACGCTTAAATGGCAACGGCAGAGCTTAAATTACAGGTCTGAAAAGCGTGATCGTTTCTTTGAAGGCTCTGTTCTCCTTTTTTTAAAAAAAAAAAAACATGATTCCAATTCGATGAAAACAGAATGCAACACAGAGCCTTTGAAAGGGAAAACGGGAGGCAGCCGGCACTAATTCGGTTTAATTAATGCCATCCTGTTCTTTGGTCTATAAACAGTTATTGAAAATGCAAGATGCCTATACGTGCGCTTCCTCCCATGTTCTCAGCTCTTTTGCAAAACCATTTCATCACGCGTCCGTTGCTACCAAGAATGGAAGCCTAAATTAGGCCAACGGCACTTCCGTGCTTCCTATAGAACGACTTTGTTTTTGCTACTAGTCTGGACATCGTAGTGGGCTTCCGTCTATGGGGTCGCACAGAGTCGGACACGACGGAAGCGACTTAGCAGCAGCAGCAGCAGGACGTCTTGGGGCACTCTCCCCTTTGGGTCAGCTAGAACTAGGACAAGTCTGATAAAACTGTCCACCAACATCTCTAAAATCATGCTTTTTTAAAAAAAGTAACTGGCACCATTTTTTTCCAACAAACGGTTTTAGCCATGGACACCTATGGATACTAAGAAAGTGATCTTTTACACTGCCTCTAAAATGAACTAAAATTATCATGCTTTGGGCAGTACGAGGACACGATAGGCAAATCTACCTTATTTTTGTTTCTTTTTATTATTTTTGGAAAAATAAAATGATGTATTTTTGAACCACAAAGAAGGCTGAGTGCTGAAGAATGGATGTTTTGAAACTGTGGTGTTGGAGAAGATTCTTGAGAGTCTCTTGGACTGCAAGGAGGTCCAGCCAGTCCATCCTAAAGGAGATCAATCCTGAATATTCATTGGAAGGACCGATGCTGAAGCTGAAACTCCAATCCTTTGGCCGCCTAATGGGAAGAGCTGACTCATTTGAAAAGACCCTGATGTTGGGAGGGATTGGGGGCAGGAGGAGAAGGGGACGACAGAGGATGAGATGGTTGGATGGCATCACCGACTCGATGGACATGAATTTGAGTAAACTCCAGGAGTTGGTGATGGACAGGGAGGCCTGGCGTGCTGCGGTCCATGAGGTCACAAAGAGTTGGACACGACTGAGCGACTGAACAACCCACCTGTGTCCAAGGGGAATCGTGGTATGAGGCCCTCCTCCTCGCAATCCTACAGAGGATTAGGTGAGTCGAGCGTCTGCAGCAAACACCCTGTGACCCTTTCCTGACCAGTTCTCCACGGCTGTCTTCACCTTGGAGCTCAGATGGCTCAAGCAGAGGCCACAGAGGAGAGGAGAGGAGGGCCCAGGGCAAAGACCTGCTCATCTCTTAGCACAGGAAGCTCTGCAAAGGAGGAGGGACCTCCACAAGGGACGTAGAAGGCCCGGCCAGTAAGGAAGGATGAGCCAGGAGGCTGGAGGGCCCCGGGGAAGCGGCCAGGGTGCTGAGAAACCCTTAGAAGAACACAAGCCCTGAAATATAGCCCCAGGGCTCCGGGTGCTTCAGAATTACCACTGTCCTCCTTGCGAACTGAGAGGACGTGGGTGGAGAGGCTGCAAGGCAGACTGCCACAGGCCTGGGAGGGAACCAGGGTCAGAAAATGGAGAGAGGGCTTCCCTGCTGGTCCAGAGGTTAAGAAATCAGCCTAGCAACGCAGGGGGCGTGGGTTCGATCCCGGCTCCTGGGAGATCGCACATTCCCCAGAGCAACTAACCCCGTGCGTCCCAACTATTAAAGCCCACATGGCCAGGAGCCCGTGCTCCACAAGGAAAGAAGGCACCGCAATGGGAAACCTGAGCACCGAAATTACAGAGGAGCCAGCCAGAAATACAGTAATTGATATTGTTCAGTCACTCGGCGTCTGACTCTCTGCGACCCCACGGACTGCGGCACACCAGGCTTCCCTGTCCATCACCAACTCCCAAAGCCTACTCAGCACCTACGTCCATCGCATCGGTGACGCCATCCAAGAAAAGGAAACGTAAAAAGCAGGCATGGACCCCTATCCTGAAAAGCCTGCTCCCAGAAAAGCAGAAAGAGAAACACTAAGGACGTGACAGCTTGAGCCTGGGTTATATTTAAAAGCAGAGACGTCTACCAGTGAGGGAATAATTAGGTAGGCTTGTTATACACCCTGGGATGAAAGTGTATGGAGCTAATAAAACCCAGGGCGCTTGCTATTTCTGTTTCTGTTCCTAATTGCTACCGAGAAAGCCGGCGTTCATCACAAGATTGAAGGGAGGCCAGCTCTCGCGTGTGGGAAATCTCGCCATGCAGAGACGCTCAGCTGGGAGAGGTCGGAAGTTGGGCCAGCCCTTTCCAACCGTGGCCAGACCTCCGGCTGCACTGCCCGGAACACTGGGCCCAAGATAAACAAGATACATCATTTTGCTCCATGCTTCTTTCCTTATCAGCTGCAGCAAGAAAGTTTAAAATCTCCCTGGCTATTAAAAAAAAAAATTTATTTCTTATTTAACATGTGAGCTTAAAGACATTTTAACTCATGCAGCTTCATGCAAAAAAAGCTCTTAGATTAGTGAAAATTAATTCTGTGAACACCCTCTGCAAGCACCTTCTTAAATATGCGTTCATTAATAAACTGTGTGTGCTGTGGTCCTGTGTGCGCCGTGTGGAAACACTTCTTAAAGCCGAGTTCCAAAGCCCCGCGTGGCGACTTTGTGCAAACTCAGCTTGGTGACAAACAAGTGTCTGAGCCGTGATGGATGGTTCTTGCCCAGAGGATCTTTCCCAGGGGATGACACGGCAGAGGCAGAAGTGTCTGCAGGTTCTGATCGTTCCAAGTTGGCACGCACAGGCTTTTCTCTGCCACCTTCTTGGAAATTCACATCGCATCCTTTGTACTTGCTAAGTAAGGTTCATCCTTTCATCTCCACAGAGCTGAGCATTTGTTCTGCTGAAAGCACCAGACGTGGGATCCAACCTCGCCAAGGGGAGGGACCTTTTCAGGTCAAGGGTCCCATGAATTATGTCAACTTAAGAACGACCTTCATGAAGCAATTTTTTTTTTTTTTTGCTTGCATACCAACCCCACCGAAGCTCAGAGGTGCAAAGGGTGAACACAGAACCTTTATGCAAATGTCACATTTTACTTTCAAATTCCTAAGCCCAGTTATCCATGATGTCCCAGAAAATCGGTAAGAACTTAAAAAAGAGCAGATAAGGGATAATGGTCTCCGGCAGACCAATTACAATATAGGCTTAAAATTATCTTTTTGCAAACTTGTTCTCAGCTCTTCCATTCTTTTGATTTATTCGAACCATGACTTTTTATCTCAGAGCCCGGTCCCTCATTTTAGGTGACCTGCTGATATGTTTATATTGAAGGAAGTGGAGGAAATGCAATTTCTCTTCCACGGAGAGGAGAGAGATTTTTATCCTTATAGACAGTCTTGCCGACATGGCGGGGGCAGAGAGGCGAAAGTGCCACCATCTGTGAGAAGTTTCCTTAGAGATGTTACGAAAGCCACAGCATTAGAGGAAAAAAAAAAAAGAATCTTTCATTCTCGTATGAATTTCCCAATGCCTAAAAGACACATGTGTTGTTACAGCTTGGAGATGCTATTCTATGAAAAAAAAAAAAAAAAAACAACTACAGAGTTCTAGATAGCTGTTATAGAAGGAATCCCACAAAGATTTTTCCAACAGACAAAGAAGATTTGTATAACATCATTGCTATCGAGTGCTTCATTGACATTGAATTAGCTCTTGTTGTTATATGGTGGTGGTCACTGAATTCATAAAGGCCATTCTGGTGAAGAGGTCTGAAAACATGGAGATGAATAATCATGAGTCTATAACACTTAGCCTTTTTTTTTTTTTTTAATCTCTGAAATAATGCTTTTGAACTGTGGTGCTGGAGAAGACTCTTGAGAGTCCCTTGGACTGCAAGGAGACCCAACCAGTCCATCCTAAAGGAAATCAGTCCTGAATGTTCATTGGAAGGACTGATGCTGAAGCTCCAATCCTTTGGCCACCTGATGCGAAGAGCTGACTCATTGGAAAAGACCTTGATGATGGGGAAGATTGAAGGCAGGAGGAGAAGGGGATGACAGAGGATGAGATGGCTGGATGGCATCACCGACTCAATGGACATGCAGTTGAGTAAGCTCTGGGAGATAGTGGGGGACAGGGAAACTTGGCGTGCTGCGGTCCATGGGGTCACAAAGATTTGGGGATGACTGAGGGACTCAGCAACAACAACACATACTATGAATCACATTCCCACACTTTTCACATATCCTGGGGACGACGGGCGCCTTTTTATAAAACATACATTTTCAGACTTTCATATAAATTTCCACGTTCTGCTGCCACCTACGCATCTCCAGACAGTCTTAATCACCAGGACTTCTAAAACATTTAATAGAATAATAGAACGTTTTTTCTTTTGCCAATTAACATCTTAGCACTTACTTTAATATCGGAAATATTTTAAAGGTTTCTCTCATCTCGGCAGAAAGTCCTCTCATGCAGGGAGGGAGCTGTGAGTCAAATACCTACTTTCAGTTCAGAGGCAAAACCGTTTCCCTTAGTATCCCAGATTTTGGTGATCTGGGTTTTTGTGATTGTCGTTCACAGACCAGGAATTGAATGAGAATTCTAACCCAACATGTGAATGTCAGGTGTTGAGGAAAGGACTTCCCTGGGGGTTCGGTGGCTAAGACTCCAAGCTCCCAGAGCAGGGGGGGCCTGGGTTCAATCCCTGATCAAGGAACTTCACTCTACATGCTGCAACTAAAGATTCCCGCATGCCGCAACTAAGACTCGGTACAGCCAAATAAATTATTTTTTTTTAATTTTTAAAAAAGGAAGAGAAGAAAAATTGTAAAAAAAAAAAAAAAAAAAACAGTTTTAAAGTTTTGAGCCAGCAGCACACCTTCCCCCCAAATATTAGACATTCGGCCAGAGAGGAAAGGAATGAAACCCTTGACGTTCTGGAAGACCGTGTCTTTATTACGAGCAGAGATATTTAGTGGATAGCTGCTATCTCTACTCACGAAACCTCAGACTCGAGAGTGTGAAGCTGGCGCTTAGGCCGTAAAGAGAAATCGCCTTTCAGCAGCCCCCCTGAAAGGGCACAACGTCCTCAACACTTCACAGAGCAGTCCACACACAGACACTGGGGGGAGACAGGAATGCTTCCTTCTCCCTCAGGAAAACTCGTAAACACATCCATCCCCTGCCATTCAAGGGTCGATGACCTAAGGCCACGCCTACATCATTTAAACTGAACCAATATGGGGGGGGGGGGTGCGCGGAATGAAGAAGCAAGAAGGGCAGGTTCACTTCCTTCAATCCGGTGGTGTTGGAGGTGCAGGCTTATCCATTCCAGGCTCCTGCTCACATCCTGAAAGCTGGTAGACCTTTGTCAACTTACAGCATGGTCACGTCCTTACCAGCCTTCACAGGTTGAAAGTACTGTTGTTAAGTCGAAAAGGCTTTGAATACACCTCACCTCGCAAACATCACGGATTAGCCCGCCTACCCCACACGTGCTCAGAACACACATGTTGGCCAACAGTGGGGCAGAGTCAACTAACACGGAGCCTGCATGCTAAGAAAATGCTGAATGCCTCACATCATTTCCTGAATACTGCGCCAAAAGTGAAACACTTTGGGGGTCGTTTGGGGCCCTGAAGAGCTCCAGGACCACAGTGCTTTCTGTCTCAGCAGAGAGAAGAATCCAGAGAGAGCAATGTGGTAGATTAAAAAAAAAAAAAAAGCCAGCGCTAACTTGTGTCTGACTCTTTGCATCCCCGTGGACTGTAACTCACACCAGGCTCCTCGGTCCAGGGGATTCTCCAGGCAAGAATACTGCAGTGGATTGCCATTTCCTTCTCCAGGGGGATCTTCCCGGTCCAGGGAAAGGTCTCCCAAGGTCTCCCGCATTGCAGGCAGATGCTTTACTGACTGAGCTATGCAGGAAGCCCAAAGTGCTGGATAAGACGTGATTGATTAGAATAAGACGCTTGTGAGGCTTACAGGTGGGACGGTGAGGGGTGCCGTGCCCCGAGTATTTAGTGGGGGCTACAGTTTTAGAATCAACGGAAAAGTGGGGAGCGAGGAGTAGACCTTTATGTCTCTTGAGTGGACAGTGTGATTCCAGCATCAGCTCCTCCTCCAAGTTGCACAGGGGAGCTTTCTTATCCCTGCACGGTTGGGCTAGGCCGTGGTTCAAATTAGACCTAGGTTAGAATTACTGTGGTTTTTTTTTTTTTCCTATGTGCAGAGAGCATGTCATAGATGTCTTTAAATGACTGAGCTCACTGGGCAGGATGTGGGTTTTTTCTCTCATCACTGTTTTATTGTTTGGGAGCAGTTCTGTGTGGTTCTAGCGCATGGTTTTGTTGCTAAGCAAGCCTGCCTGGTTGGTGTTT
Source organism: Capricornis sumatraensis (assembly GCF_032405125.1). NCBI lineage: Eukaryota > Metazoa > Chordata > Mammalia > Artiodactyla > Bovidae > Capricornis > Capricornis sumatraensis. Next base: position 145,464,243 of record NC_091092.1, on the reverse strand, counting down.
AAGCAAACCTGCTTTCTTGAGTGAATATTCTTCTGCTTAAAATCCCCTGGTGGGATTAACTGTTTAATCACCCACGTTGTCCCTTCAGTCTACTCCCTGTGAAAAGCAAGAAGCAGAATGGTCGTAAGTGTTTGGATCATTCACCCTGCAATTACAGGCTGACGGGGGGTGGCCGCTGCTCTTCTTCACGAAGGAAGAGGGCTTCCCATCGCTCGCCTGGGAAAAGACCGACGTTCAAAATCTGTGGTGTCTGCTGAATGCATATGTCTTTCTGGCCCCGGAACGTAAAGTGGAAATACCGAATGCCGGGGCACGTCTGTACTTGTTTCTATTGATGAAGCTGATTCAGCAGCGATGTGGAGCCCAACGCATCTTGAACGCAGAGTGGCCCCTGGGGAAGTCTGGGTTCCAGTTCTGTGCCCCGGCGTCTTCCTCACTGTCTCTTACCCCCACAGCTCTTCAGGGACCCACCCCCACCCTTTTCACCACTAACCACCTTTGCCCGGGACCCAGCTGGGCTGATCTTATCTGATCCAAAGAGGTTTGAGAGACTAGCACCCACCTATGGACGGTCACGGCCTCTAGAATAAAAGGAAATGATAAAGACAGCGCTCTGCTCCATAGTCAAAGGGGTGGTTTTTCCAGTGGTCATGTATGGATGTGAGAGTCAGACTCTAAAGAAAGCTGAGCATTGAAGAATTGATGCTTTTGAACTGCAGCATTGGAGAAGACTCTTGAGAGTCCCTTGGACTGCAAGGAGATCCAACCAGTCCATTCTAAAGGAAATCAGTCCTGAATATTCACTGGAACGACTGATACTGAAGCTGAAGCTCCAATCCTTTGGCCACCTGATGAGAAAAACTGACTCCTTGAAAAAGACCCTGATGCTGGGAAAGACTGAAGGCCGAAGGAGAAAGGAGCAACAGAGGATGAGATGGTTGGATGGCATCACCGACTCGACAGACATGAGTTTGAACAAGCTCCCGGAGTTGGTGATGGACCAGGAGGCCTGGCGTGCTGCGGTTCATGGGGTTGCAAAGAGTCAGACACGACTGTGTGACTGGACTGAACTGAACTGAAAGGCTGAGCTTCTCCCCAGGACGAGGGGTCGTCCTACTGGATTCACTCATACCGCCTTCGTTAGCACTCACTGGAACTGCCCGGGTGGTCCCAGTGGTTAAGCATCTGCCTTGCAAGCACTGCAGAGGGTGCACGTTTGACCCCCTGGTTGGAGAGCTAAGATCCCCCAGGCCTCAGAGCAACTACTGATCCCACGGGCACCACAGCTCGACAGTCCGTGGGCCACCACGAAGATTCTGTATGCTGCAACTAAGACCTGTCACAGCCAAATCAGTAATAAATATTTTTTTAAAAAACTCACTAAAAATGCCCAGACATTCCAGTGGCCCTTGATCTACTAGAAGAGAAAAGGTTTGAAGCAGAAGTAACTTACTAGGTGCACATCCTCAGTCGCCCAGCCGTCTCCAGCTCTTTGTGACCCCATGGGCTGTAGCCTGCCAGGCTCCTCTGTCCCTGGGATTCTCCAGGCAAGAACACTGCAGGGGGTTGCTATTTCCTCTTCCAGGGGATCTTCCCCACCGAGGGACCGAACCTGTGTCTCCTGCAACTCCTGCACTGGCAGGCGGATTTTTTTACCGCTGAACCTCCCAGGAACAGGACTCACTGGGAAGTGTGTGGATTCCCTGTGGGAGTGGCTACATCTCAAAACAGACACGTGGGCGGTTGATTTCACTCCGAGTGCCTGTCGCATACAAGAGGTGTGGCTGGACTCATCTGAGAACAGTGCTGCTAGACCGGGGTTTTATTCCGACGGCCTCGTCTCTTGCTCTGTTGGGTGTGGCCGTGGGAATGTCCACTGTTGAGAGCTTAGAATCCCAAGCAGAGTGGTTTACCCAGCAGTACACTCATCTGGAGAGTCCGCACTGAATTAAGAATTTTTCTTTCCTGAACACTTTTCTCCTTGTCTCATATTTTCCTTTTTTTTTGTTTAGATCAGTGTTTTGGTTCACAATGATTTAAGATTTACGCAAGAGTTCTAAACAGAACATGGAGAGACCTCCCCCGAGGTCGAGGGGCTAAGACGCTGTGTTCCCAATGCAGCGGGGGCCCAGGTTCAAAACCGGGTTAGAGAACAATATCCCACATGCAGCAACTAAGACCCAGCCAAATAAACAAATTAACATCTCACTTAAGGACGGCACGTTGGTCAAAACCAGACATTGAGACATCACTGCTCACTGTATTTCAGGCTTTATCAGGATTTCCCCCAGGTTGTACAATGATATTTTTTTCTGTTGGAGGACGCCATGCTCTATTTCGTTATTACGCCTTATTCTCCTTTGCAGTGTGATGGTTCCTCAAGTCTCCTCACTTGTCATCATCTTGGCAGTTAGGTATTTCTTAGAATGTCCCTCCCTCTGAGTCTGTCTGGTGTCTTTCTGGATATTAAACTGGAGTTAACCCTGATGCTGGGAGGGATTGCGGGCAGGAGCAGAAGGGGATGACAGAGGGTGAGATGGCTGGATGGCATCACCGACCCAATGCACATGAGTTTGAGCAAACTCCAGGAGTTGGTGATGGACAGGGAGGCCTGGCGTGCTGCAGTTCATGGGGTCACAGAGAGTTGGACATGACTGAGCGACTGAACTGAACTGATTGGTTTCAAACAGATAGATCTTCAGAGCTGAGGTACCCTTCCCACCATGCCATATCAGCAGTCCACGACTTCCACCTGGCTCAGCAGTAGACATTGGGAACCATGATCACTTGGTGAAGATAATTACGTGTCTGTCGAGTTTCTGCACTGCGCATCACTCCATATTTAGGGTAGTCATGGGACTTTAAAAAAATGCATTCATTTTCAAATTGCCTAAAGTCAGAGCTATTTCTTATTTCTATGGATTTTTTTTCTATTCTCAATTTACTTCTAATTCAATTTCACCTTTGTTGTTTTCTTCTAGGAGGGGGGAGGGAAAAAAAAAAACCAGTTCTTAAACACCACCTTTCTCCCAGAACTCTCCTACTGAAACCTGAAGGCTATTCTTGGTTGGGATGAAAGGAAACCCATAGTTTAGGCATCTCTGAGGTACAAAGAAATGTAATGAATATTTTATATACATTTCCTACTTACATTTCACAAGAGCCCACTAAATTAAATATTAACAGACCGGTTTTCTTTTCTGTTTTTTCAAACGAAAGGACCAATTTTCCCAAGGCCGCAGTTAAAGATGGGAAGTCATAACAGGTAGGAGAGAACCCAAATGTTTTAAGCCAGAAGGTTGAAGGTCACCTACTAGCTGTTCAAATTTGACCCCTGGCACTCTAGTACACAGACCTCCCTCCCCGCAAATAAAGCAAGTATTACGTATTTACAGCATACTTCCTCACATCCGGGCCTTGAACACTTGGTCCTGCAGCCCCCAGGCTCTAAGTGGCCACCCCCCAGGTATGACTCATCCCGCACAGCTAGCTGAAGCCCACCTCCTCCAGGGAGTTCTCCCTGACTGCGATGGGGACACTTTCCCCCTTGTGCTCAACTCATCTTCTCTAGCACTGGCTGGTCCTGAATGCTGTCTGCCCTCCCCTGCGTCCAGCTTGTCAGACAGGTTAGCCTGCCCTGCACCATGCCTTGGGAAGACATACGTGTGTCAGCCCTGAGGAGCTGTGCTTCTGCAAGAACCGTCGCACATACACACACATGCACACACACCCCACCCCGGTCAGGACTGCCCTCCCGTTGCTGGGCTGGAACCTTGCATTGTATCCTGTGGACTAAACCAAAGTCCTGGCTTCAACCCCTTCCTGGGGCTGGCCCTGATATTTGACTCATGAAAAAGTTCACCAATTGCAAAGTCTTCACCAAGACGGCTATCACATGTGAGGCCAACTGCTGTGGCTGAAATAACAAGCTACAAGGGGGTATTGTGCAAGATGGGGAGTATAGCCCATACTTTATAGTAACTAGAGATGGAGTATGGGCTTCCCCATGGCTCAGTTTGTTCAGTCGCTCAGTCATTTCCGACTCTTTGCAACCCCATGAACCGCAGCACGCCAGGCCTCCTTGTCCATCACCAACTCCCGGAGCTTGCTCAAACTCATGTCCATCGAGTCAGTGATACCATCCAACCATCTCAGCCTCTGTCGTCCCCTTCTTTTCCTGCCCTCAATCTTTCCCAGCATCAGGGTCTTTCCCGTAGTGGCTCAGCAGTGAAGAACCCACTTGTAATGCAGGAGACCTGGGTTCGATCCCTGGGTCAGGACAATCCCCTGGAGAAGGGCATGGCAACCCTCTGCTGTACCCTTGCCTGGAGAATCCCATGGACAGAGGTGCCTGGTGGGCTACGGTTCATAGTGCCGCAAAAGAGTCAGACATGGCTTAGTGACTAAACAACAGCAATGATTTTTTATAAAGACATCCCAGTTTGATAAAGACTGTCTCCCGGCTGACACAGCAAAACTGCATGAGATGACGTCGTACCTAAATCTACCCACATATGGGTTCAGGTGGCTCAGTGATGAAGACCCCGCCTGCCGAGGAGACGTAAGAGACTGATGCAGGAGACAAAAGAGATGAAGGTTCAATCCCTGCCCTGGGAAGATCCCCTGGAGGAGGAAATGGAAACCCACTCCAGTATGTGTGCCTGGGAAATCCCTTGGACAGAGGGCCCTGGTGGGCTGCAGTCCACGGGACTCACAAAACAGTCATGACTCAGAGAGTAAACAGCAACACAGATGGAATGTGACCTTTACAACTTGCGAATCACGATGCCGTCCCCTTGTTAACTTACATAATACTGGACACCAACTATACCTATACTGTATACACTGTATATACTATAGTATGAAATCAAAAGACGCTTACTCCTTGGAAGGAAAGTTATGACCAACCTAGACAGCATATTCAAAAGCAGAGACATTACTTTGCCAACAAAGGTCCGTCTAGTCAAGGCTATGATTTTTCCAGTGGTCGTGTATGGATGTGAGAGCTGGACTGGGAAGAAAGCTGAGCACAGAAGAATTGATGCTTTTGAACTGTGGTGTTGGAGAAGACTGTTGAGAGTCCCTTGGACTGCAAGGAGATCCAACCAGTCCATCCTAAAGGAAATCAGTCCTAGGTGTTCTTTGGAAGGACTGATGCTAAAGCTGAAACTTCAATACTTTGGCCACCTGATGCAAAGAGTTGACTCATTGGAAAAGACTCTGACGCTGGGAGGGACTGGGGGCAGGAGGAGAAGGGGACGACAGAGGATGAGATGGGTGGATGGCATCACCAACTCGATGGACGTGAGCTTGGGAGAACTCCAGGAGTTGGTGATGGACAGGGAGCCCTGGCGTGCTGCAATTCATGGGGTCGCAAACAGTCAGACACAACTGAGTGACTGAACTGAACTGATACTATATATAGTATGTAATACAGAGTATATACTGTACTATGGTATATATACCTATACTATATAAAATTAATGAAGCAAAACAACCTAAATATGGGCCTCCCTGGCACAAAGGAACCTAAATATATATACACGTGCAAACCACGTAGGCATTTGGAAGGTGCATATGTATATGTCAACATAAGAATGAGACATAGCTGCAGACATAGAGACGTTCTGTGCACAGTGTCAGGAGGGAACACTGAAGACTCCTCCAGCAGCCTGGTGACAGGACGTGTCTCCATCCTGTCTTGCCTGAAGTCCCCTCTGAGCACTCCCTGCTGCCACTTCTGGCTGCATGGTGCACCCTCAGCGGGGACTCTGAGAGGGGTCCTTAAGGGGCACCACTTAAGAGCAGAAACTGGTTCTTAGGGTGACAGCCCTTACTGGGTTTTTTTTTTTTTTTTTAATGTATAAAGCACAGACAGGTATGCAACACTTAAACAGACATACAGTGTAACAACTGCGGTGTAAAAATGTCACAGGAGGGAAAGGGTAGCACCATTAGAAAAGGAAATGCTGCCCAGGTGATGCCAGTGATAAAGAACCTGCCTGCAAATGTGGGAGACTGGATTCAATCCCTGGGTCGGGAAGATCTCCTGGAGGAGGGCATGGCAACCCACTCCAGTACTCTTGCCTGGAGAATCCCATGGACAGAGGAGCCTGGTGGGCTCTAGTCCATGGGGTCACAAAGAGTCAGACACGCCTGAGCCCACGCTCACGCAGAGAAGACGGGAATGGGCCTACATAATCGTTTCATGTCTAAATGAACACACGGGCCAAGAAGCCAAAGGTTAAGGATTGAAGTAAGTTGTGGGACCTCCTGGTGGTCCCGTGGCTAACACTCCAGGCTTCCAAAGCAGAGGGACCTGGGTTCCATCCCTGTTCAGGGAAGCAAATTCCACGTGTCATGACTAAGAAGCCTGTATGCTGCAGCTAAGACCTGCCACAGGCAAGTAAATAAGTATTGAAATAAGTCACAAGGCTGGAAGGTGGACAAGGACCCAGGAACTGTTTGCTTATCTTCATCCTCATGCCAACTGCTAGGGGCACAAGTGATTACCGTTCCATGTTTTGTAAGTGAGGGAAATGATGCAGGGAGATTCTAGGTCAAGGTTCCAAGCTGACCCAGTTAGTACGTGGAAGACCCAGCATCAGAGGGAGGAGCTTGAAGTTAGACACTAACCACTGCACTGCCCCGGCATCCACGCACCGTCACGGACACCCAAGAGCTCACGGTACCTGGAAGAAGCATTCTTAATGCTAAGAAACACTAAATGCATTCTCCGTGCTCAGTTCAGTTCAGTTCAGTCACTCAGTCTTGTCCCAAACCCTCCCAGCATCAGAGTCTTTCACAATGAGTCAACTCTTCGCATGAGGTGGCCAAAGTACTGGAGTTTCAGCTTTAGCATCATTCCTTCCAAAGAACACCCAGGACTTATTTCCTGTAGGATGGACTGGTTGGATCTCCTTGCAGTCCAAGGGACTCCCAAGAGTCTTCTCCAACACCATAGTTCAAAAGCATCAATTCTTCTGTGCTCAGCTTTCTTCACAGTCCAACTCTCACATCCATGCATGACTACTGGGAAAACCATAGCCTTGACCAGACGGACCTTTGTTGGCAAAGTAATGTCCCTGCTTTTGAATATGCTATCTAGATTGGTCATAACTTAAGAAACACTAAATGTTCCCCTCATAAATAAAATAGAAACAGGTACCCACTTCTGCAGAATTGTTCAGTCGCTCAGTCATGTCTGACTCTTTGTGACCCCATGGACTGCAGCATGCTGGGCCTCCTTGTCCATCACTGACTCCTGGAGTTTACTCAAACTCATGTCCATTGAGTCGGTGATGCCATCCAACCATCTCATCCTCTGTCGTCCTCTTCTCCTCCTGCCCTCAATCTTTCCCAGCATCAGGGGCTTTTCCGATGAGTCGGCTCTTCTCAGAGTGGAACGCTACTTTCAAGGAGTCTGAAATACACTAGGAATTTATAAAACATTTTAAAATACACTCTGTAAATCGAGTACAGAAAGGAAAATCAATTAATGATTCAGAAAGAGAGAGCAAGTGGAGACGATTATTATAACTTTGCATGTATGGAGAACCACTGTTGCACAGTTTTAATTTCTCAGGGTCTGCCACTGAGAGATTGCAAAAAAAAAAAAAAAAGTCAAATAAAACAGCACACACATCCTCATTAAGGTGCCTAAATCCATAAAACATGTTTGATTGGAATTCTATATTCTCGTGTTTGAACCTAGACGTCTTCACACACGATACATAGCAGGTGCCCAGGAAAGTAGGTATTAATATCCCTTCCTTCCGTCTCATTTTCCATCAGTCCTTCCCTTTGGATTGAAGACAATTCAGATAAAGTCCGGTATTTGAATTAGATTCTACTGTTTCTGCGACACAAGCTAGTCTGCTACATAACACAGTCACTTTGGAAAGTTCTTCTTTTGTTCAGTGAGTCCCAGAGCGAACGTCTAAGTAATGCCAGTCCCTCAAAAAGGCAAAGTTTTCTGCCCCAAATTTCTGCAAGGGGAAACTTTCCTTCAATCTCCTGTGGCCATTGCAAAGTGTTGTTTCGGTTTTATTTCTCCTTTTAAATATACGGGCTTCCCTAGTGGCTCAGCGATAAAGAACTCACTTGCCAATGCTGGACACTTGGGTTTGATGCCTGGGTCGGGAAGATGCCCTGGAGAAAGTGAAAATGAAAGTGAAAATCTCTTAGTCGTGTCTGACTCTTTGCGACCCCATGGACTATACAATCCATGGGATTCTCCGGGTCAGAATACTGGAGTGGGTAGCCTTTCCCTTCTCCAAGGGATCTTCCCTACCCAGGGATCGAACCCAGGTCTCCCGCGTTGCGGGCAGATTCTTTACCAGCTGAGCCCCCAGGAAGCCCAAGAAAACTGGAGTGGGTAGCCTATCCCTTCTCCAGCGGATCTTCCTAACCCAGGAATCGAACAGGGGTCTCCTCCATTGCAGGTGGATTCTTTATCAACCAAGCTATCAGGAAAAACCCCCCTGGAGAAGGGAACAGCAACCCACTTCAGTACTCTTGCCTGGGAAATCCCAAGGACAGAGGAGCCTGGCGGGCTGCAGTCCATGGGGTTGGAAAGAGTCAGACACGACTCAGCGACTAAACAACACCAAGTCTTCGTTCATTCATCTGCCGGTGGACGTTTGGTTGTTTCCACGCACTCAGGACAATGCTGAACTTCGCCTGAATCCTGCGATCTTGGCAATCAGGGAAGGTGAGACAATCACCCCACCTGCTGCGTCCTGGGAAAGCACTGATTGCGAAGAGCCCCCCGTTCCCCTTATGCAGCTTAGATGAAACTCACAGATGACCCCTTGCGCACCTAGGAGCAAAGCCAGACACAGACCTTCCGCATTTCCAGCCTCTCTCAGTGTCATAATGGTTTGTCTGCCACTGATCAAAACTGCAACAAAATGCTTGTGACCCTAACTTGGGTTCAGCTTCTCGCCCCAGCCCCCAGGACTCTCAACTTTTAATTTATTTTCTGCTCCTTTAAGTTTTTTTTTTTTTTACTGGACTATGGTTGGATGGCATCACGGACTCGACGGACATGAGTCTGAGCAAGCTCCAGGAGATGGTGAAGGACAGGGAAGCCTGGCGTGCTGCAGTCCATGGGGGTCGCAGAGAGCCGGACACGACTGAGCGACTGAATAACAGTGATCTCTTTACGCGTTGCGTTGGTTTCTGCTGTACAACGACACGAACCAGACATATTTGCACATGTGTCCCCTCCTCTGGAGCCTGCCGCCCCCATCCACCCCTCTAGGTCATCACAGAGCCCCACGCTGAGCTCCCGGGGCTATCCCGCGCCTTCCCACTAGCCGTCTGCTTTACACACGGCGGTGTATATATATGCCAGTGCTACACCCTCAGTACATCCCACCCTCTCCTTCCCCCTGCTGGGTGGGGCCCTGAAAAAACTTGGATCCAGGCCCAGCCTGGGCCAGCAGACCCTCACCCTGACACAGGATGGGCTCGGGGAAAGTAGCATCTGGTCTCTTTCAGATCCTGCCACCCTTTCACGCCACTTCCCCTTACCGGGTTCTTTCCAGAATGCAGGGGAGGAGAGTCGACTCTGATCGTCCCTGTGAAATAAAAGCGAAGCCCCTTTTGCCCACTGCTGCCCGCTGAGCAAGAGTGTTGTCCCCGATGCAAGAGCCCCCCCTGCCCCGAGTGCCACAGTCTCCTTCCTTGCTTCCAAGAATCCTTCTTTGAAGATCCTTTTTCCCAAGATCCCTTCTCCAGGAGATCTTCCCAACCCAGGAATTGAACTGGGGTCTCGATTCTTCACCAGCTGAGCTGGTTGGGAAGCCCCATGTATGAGGGAGGAACTGAATACTCGGTGATGCTTGGCCACGTTCTTCCTCACTGCCATGTTCTTCCTCCTCCCCAAAACACCCCACAATTCTTCCAACCACACCGGGATATGTGGCTGGAATCTTCGAGCCAACTCTGGTCCTTCCCCAAGAGCACAGAGGACCCACATCTACATTACAGGCAACAGAGAGCTTCATCGGCTGGCAAGGTTCCTCAGACCAAGTCTTTTGCATAACGCAAACAGTGGGTTATTATTTCCGAATGACCATCCTACGCTTAGTCAAAAGCTCTTTCAAGTGAAATGGCATCAGCGTACCTCTTATTTTTGGCAAAATGTATTACAAACTGCAGGAATGAAAAAGGCATATTTGTACTCCATGTGTCTTCAGGAGGACTATGGTGTGGGATAAAGAGGAAAACCAACTTATTACTCAAAGACCTGACTCTTCATTTTGGGGAGGGGGGAGGTTCAAGGACTCAGCTCAAGAAATGGGTCTGGGTCTTCTCTGTAGCTGGAATGAGGCATGGTTCAAGAGGCCAGAGATACAATGTTGAGTAAGACATGGTCCCACCTCCTGAGATGTTTCTAACCTGCTTTTATACACACTGCAGTCAAGAATTCCCAGCTGCAGCAACCTAAATGTCCATTGACAGAGAAGTAGAGAAAGAAAATGTGGTACATGTATGCAGTGGAATATTATTCAACCATTAAAAAGAATGAAATAATGGCATTAGCAATAACATGGACAGACCTAGGGAGTGTCACACTGAGTGAAGTAAGACAGAGAAGCTATAATTAGGGAGTGTGGGATGGACATGGACACACTGCTGTGTTTAACATGGAGAACCAACAAGGACCTGCTGGGCAGCACAGGGAACTCTGCTCAATCCTCTGTAATAACCTTATGGTTCCCAGGGGGAAAGATGGGGGAAGGGACAGTTAGGGAGTTTGGGATGGACATAGACGCACTGCTGTATTTCACACAGAGAACCAGCAAGGATCTGCTGGACAGCACTGGGAACTCTGCTCAGTGTCACCTGGCACCCTGGATGGGAGGGGAGTCTGGGGGAGAATGGATCCATGTACATGTATGGCTAAGCTCTTGCGCTGTCTACCTGAAACTATCACAACATTGTTAATCGGATATATACCAATACAAAAGAAAAAAATTAAAAGAATATTAGCCTAGAGAAGACCTGATGCTTTTTTAAAAAAAGAAAAGTTAAACCTTTTATGTACTTATTAAAAAACAAGAGAGAAGTCCCAGCTGCCATGCAAGTTTGGGGTGTTTTTCCCCTAATACCATCCAATTGTACTGCCTAGATCTGAAACAGTGACATCTAGCTGGACCCAGACACTATTCCAAAGAACTGTAAACTAAATAGCTTGGTCCTCTGTGTGATATTTGCTTGATTATTTAAAAAAAAAACAAACGCCGACACGTGGTTTGTTTATTTATTTATTTGTGCTCAGTCGTCAGAACCCAAGACTCTGTTCTTTGATTTAAAGCTGTCCGGGGTCACTGAAGTGTCATTTGGAAAATCGCTTCCTGACGCGTAATGTTATGGTAATCATCCCCTGAAACCAGCACACCACTCAGCCAGAAGAGCTATCGGTTTATCTCCTTCCAAGTATTGTTTTAATACCAGAGGCAGCTGGCGGTCAGGAGAGAGAGGCACTGGGTTCTAAGAGGCTTAATGCAACCCAGGAGTTTTGCTTTTTGTTTCGTTTTGCTTGAAGACACTTGAGAGGAGCAGAGTTGTTGCCAAGTACTCGTTTAGAGAAACAGTTCGGGAAAGACACACTTCTCTTCCTTCTGAGCACACGATTATAAACTCTGTCACAAAGTAAGTAGGAGAAACCGTTGTGAGAAGATCAGGGTTGAAGCCAGACTCTAAGAGGCTGGGATTCAAAGCCCAGCCTTGCCCTTCTCTGATTATCATTAAAAAAAAAAACTATAAACAATAAATGCTGGAGAGGATGTGGAGAAAGGGGAAGCGTCCTGCACTATTGGTGGGAATGTAAGCAGGTATAGTCATTATGGGGAAGAGTATGGTGATTCCTTGGGAAAAAAAAAAAATAACCTAGAAATAAACCTATTATATGCCCCGGGGCGTCCCTGGTAGCTCATTTGGCAAAGAATTGGCCCGCAATGCGGGAGACCTGGGTTCGATCCCTGGGTTGGGAAGATCCCCTGGAGAAGGGAAAGGCTGCCCACTCCAGGATTCTGGCCTGGAGAATCCCACGGACTATACAGTCGATGGGGTCTCAAAGAGTCGGACACGACAGAGCGACTTTCACTTTCACGTGCCAGCGACCCCACTACTGGGCATAGACCCTGAGAAAACCACAATTGTAAAACACCCATGTATCCCAACATTCATTGTAGCCCTATTTACAGTGGCCAGGACATGGAAGCAACCTAGACGTCCGACGGATGAATGGATAAAGAAAATGTGATACAATACACTCATCCATTTGGTTTATAAATCACACTTGAACTCTGTCACCTCACATAAAGCAAAAGCACCAAAGATAGCTGCGAGGATTAAAGATCATTAAAGATCAAGGAACAAAGCCTTGGTATAAGCTCACAGACCTGTATAGGTCATTGCTACTGTTCCTGCCATAGGAAATTATACACAAATTGCTTGCATAGACAGTGCCAATTGCTCGCTATTTGAGGAAGGTGCTGTGCTGTGATAATTAGTTTTATGCATCACTTATCTAGCCTACAGTACCCATCTGCTTGTTTCACACTAGTATATATATGGGGTTTTTTTTTTTTTAGATGTGATTACATTTAAATTGGCATACTTTGACTAAAGCAGATTGCCCTCCATAATGGCACTGGGCAGGACATAGTGGATGGTGGGTGGGTATTATCTAATCAGGCGAGGGCCTCAAAAGCAATGATGAAAGTTTCCCAAAGAAGAAACTATTCTCTGTCAAGGCCAAAACACAGAATCTCTGCCTGAATTTCCCTGCAGATTTTGGACTTGCCAGCTCTTGAAATCACACGAGCCAATTCCTGAAAATACATCTCTCCACAGATAGATAAGGCAGATACAAATGTATGTATCTATTATTGTCATTTGGTTGCTCAATCGTGTCTGACTCTTTGTGACCCCATGTACTGCAGCACGTCAGGCTTCCCTGTCCTTCATCATCTCCCAGAGTTTACTCAAACTCATGTCCATTGAGTCGGAGATGCCATTCAACCATCTCATCCTCTGTCACCCTCTTCTCCTCCTGCCTTCAATCTTTCCCAGCATCAGGGTCTTTTCCAATGATTCAGCTCTTCACATCAAGTGGTCACAGTATTGGAGTTTCAGCTTCAGTATCACTTCTTCCAATGACTATTCAGCGTTGATTTCCTTTAGGATTGACTGGTTTGATCTCCTTGCAGTACAAGGGACTCTCAAGAGTCTTCTCAGGCACCATGATTCAAAAGCATCAATTCTTTGGTGCTTCTTTCTTTACAGTCCGACTCTCTGTACATGACTATTGGAAAAATTATAGCTGTTAACTATAGGGACCTTTGTCGGTAAAGTGATCCCTGCTTTTTAATACACTGTGTGAGTTTATCATGGCTTTCTTTCCAAGGAGCAAGTATCTTTTAATTTCATGGCTGCAGTCACTGTCTGCCGTGATTTGGAAGCCCAAGAAAATAAAATCTGCCACTGTTTCCACTTTTTCTCTTTCTACTTGTCACAAAGTGACACCAGGTTTGGGAAACCCTGGAAGTGGAAAGACTCCATCCAGGGAGGGACACAGAGGCCTGCGGAATAGACAAGGTGTCTTCTATCTGCCCACGCATGATGCGCCTCTGTGCCTCCATATCCTACAATGAAACTTCCCCTGAGGATAACTATCCATCTTTTCAGAGAAGGGAAAAACCACTGCTCTCCTGGTGGCTCCAAACTCAGAATTTCAGGGTCTGATTCAGATGTACTAATGCCACAAGCCGAGCTTTTTCTCCATAAAGTGAGAATACAGGAAAAGAGGGTATGTTTTATTTTTATGAGGGGTGGGGGTCAAACTTCTGGGTGCAGCCCCTGTCTTGCACCCCTAGGGTGAAGCTTACACCCTTGACAAGAGGGTGGTCCAAGCTCACTTGGCCATGGGGAGTGAATCCATTTACACAGACCGCAACAGACGGTGCTCACAGCAGCTCCTACAAGATTCTGGACAAAAGTTGGCTTACTTGAGAACAGTCTTCTTGAAGTAAGCTTCAGCATCAAGGTTCTCAGTGACTTTCTGAGACGATTCTGAATGTGTGTTCCATTAACAGAACCAAACAGGAGCCTCCCTGGTGGCTCAGGGGTAAAGAATCCGCCTGCCAAGGTAGGAGACACGGGTTGGATCCCTGATCCGAAAACATCCTCCAGGCCGCGCAGCTGCTAAGCCTGTGCGCCACGCCGACTGAGTCTGCACTCTGAGGCCCCAGAGCCGCAGCTGCTGCAGCGCACCTTTCACAACTGCTGACGTCCAGGGGCCCTAGAACCTGGGTCCACAACAAGAGGAGCCTCTGCAAGGAGAAGCCTGCCCATCGCACCTGGGGAGCAGCCTCGCCTCGCCAAAACTAGCGGAAAGCCCTCCCACCAACAAAGACCCAGCGTAGCCAAGAACAAACACGATTAAAAAAAAAAAAGAAAAAAAAAGGAGACCAAGGCGCAACAATGGAGCATCCTCCCACTGTTTCTTGGAGATTTCAACCTCACCTGATACCTCCTAGACAAGGAGGACCAAAGCTCCTCATGTGCATACCATTCCGGGTGCCAAAACAGCAAGGCTAAACACTCCTTCCCGTGTGACTGTCCGAACACAGAATGCAAACAACGTAATTAGCGACGCAGACGGCATTTCAGAAAACATGCCCCCGACATGCACCCATGCGAAACAGGGACGATTCCTGCTTGTAAATTGCGATCACGACTCAAGACAGACCCTAAGGAGGCATATGCTAAGCAACAGAAAACGTGCTCGGTAAAAGAGACCTTCCCAGACGCTTTTCTGTAGCTGCCCATGGTCTTCATATAAATAGACGAGGAGTGTCTTACCTCTACCAGCGGTCCTTCTGCTGACCAGCTCTCTGTTCCCCAAGTCACTCCACGAAAGGGCAGAAAGAAGGAGATCTCACGGCGGGGACCACGGCTGTCCCCACTAAAGTGTTGAAAGAGTTACTTCGTCAATCGTGTTTGACTCTCTGCGACCCCATGGACTGCAGCCCGCCAGGCTCCTCTGTCTCTGGGATTCTCCAGGCAAGAATACTGGCCTGAGTTGCGATGCTCTCCTCCAGGGGATCTTCCCGACCCAGGGATGGAACCCGGGCCTCCTGCATTGCAAGCAGCGTCCTTACCGTCTGAGCCACCTGGGAAGAAACGTGAGTGTCAGGCCTTCGGGATGCAGACACCAAAGTGTCAGCGGCAGATGCCTAACAGGCGAAGGCTTGGTGCAAACCAGCATGATCCCACAAATAGAAAAAAAAAAATGCCTCCTTTGAGTGAGAATCAACTGCACACACATTGATGGAATCTGTCCCCAGAATAGAGACCGTTTCCATGTCGGCACGCATCCTTTTGTACCTTAAAGAATGATCGGTGACATTTGTGACATCAGAGCGCATTTACAGCATTCATGGGATGAGTCACTCTTTCCTCCTGTTGTAGTATGAGTCTGCGATTCTGGACGCCTGGACCGTGAAGTCGAGGGACAACACGTATTTACAAAGTCTCAGCAGCAATCATGCCAGGACGTCCAGAGGAGGCTACCTGGGGCCGCCTCTGCTGGGGAGCCCTGTGGGCTGCCCGGTTCAGGCCCCTGAGGACCCAAAGGCACAGAGGGGCTCCATCACATGGGGCTGGAGTGCTGGGTACCAGCCTGTGAGAAGCTCTACCACGGCAAAGAGCATCACCATGGCGAAAGAGAAGCCGAGCTCCTCCTGAGGATATCAAGCTTGCTCTCCCATTTCGCAACCTGGTGAACGTTGGCCTCCTCGAAATTCTTGGGTTCCAGGCACTTGGGATCTCCTGCTGTCTTAGCAAAACAAATGTTTTCAAACAGGGTCCAGCCCCACCTGCCTGGACATTGGACTTTGGGGCCAGAGTCCCGAGTTATCATGAAAATGGTTCTTCCCCACCAGAGTCCCCATGCAATTAAACATTGTTCAAAGCACAGGTAGCATCTGGGAAAACCCCATGCCTCTCTGGTTTCTAGAACATTCCAGTAAGAGACAAAATATGCCCACCTTCTTTACCTTTCGGGCCCAGTTCTGGACATGTTGAAGGCCCTCTGGCATTTCAGTCCTCTCTTTCATGGAGCCCTGGACGGTCTTCACGCTGAATTCCGTCTTTGGTGGGCAATTCCATGGAAAGTTCTTTCTCAGAGAAAAAGGAAAAGAACCAGAATCAACGATGGAAACATGTATCCGTTTTTTTTATTTTTTTCTGTATGATATTACAACTAGTGAAATAATAAAGATTATTGTAAGTTTAATTTTAGTTTTCACTGTGTTTTTGAATAAATTTGTGCAGACTGAACTCCCCACTAAAGAATGACAAAACAGCAATAGTTGACTCCATGTACGCCCGACGTTGGTTAATGGTGTCTGAGCAAAGGCAGGTTACTTAAGAGAGGAACCAATGACAGTGGTCCTCCCAGATTAAAATCAAAGACAGCTCTACAGGGCTTCCCTGGCGGTCCAGTGATTAAGACTCCGAGCTTCCGCTGCAAGGGGGCGCAGGTTCAATCCCTGGTCAGGGAACTAAGATCCCACAAGCTGCGCGGCGTGGCCAAAATAATAAAAATGAAAAATAACAGCAACAAAAATACAACAGAGAAGAGATACCAAAACCAAAGGTGGGGGAAAAGTTTCCAGAGTCGCCTCTGGGCCATCCGAGCCAAGGAGTATTTTTACATGGGGATGGTAAGTTATGTCACTACTGTGAAACCACCAAGAGCAAAGAAGTAAGACTCTTGCTACAGCTGAAAGTGTGAACTGTGGTCCCACGGACTTGGTTTCCTGTCTCTCAAAAAAGCAGTCTGCTTTCAAACCATTCCCAAGTCCATCCGCCAACCTTGTGACCTCTGAACTTTACATGTCCAGTCTTACACCTCAGTTCAGTTCAGTTCAGTTGCTCAGTCATGTCTGGCTCTTTGAGACCCCGTGATCGGTAGCCCACCAGGCTCCTCTGGGCTTCTCCAGGCAAGAATCCTGGAGTGGGTGGTCATTTCCTCCTCCAGGAGATCTTCCCCACCCAGGGACTGAACCTCTGTCTTCTGCATGGGCAGGCAGATTCTTTACCACTGAGCCAGCAGGGAAACCCTTCAGTGCTAAACAGGATAGCTTCTTTAAAGACCTGGACCAGATCAACACAGACACTGCCATGATTACATATCAAGGAGCAGGAAGAGGATAAGTTATCTTTAAACAACAAACACACACTGAAGGCTCATGGTTGAGAGCTGCTTCCAGCTTAATATTGTATTTAATATTTACTGTTTTAAATACACAACATATAAAACATAATGGAATAACTTGCTACATTGCAGAAAACTGGTATCTTTCAAAATCTGTCTTCTTGCAGCTGGCTGAATCAGGGAGCATTTGACCTCACAGATCAATACATTGTGATTAGAATACTTCAAAATAAACACCATGCAGGGGTTTGGGGGTCGTGCCTTCTTTTATTTTGTTCAATTCTTCAGTCAGTGGCCTCCCTCGCCCTGATCTAGATAACATTAACAACAACAACAAAAAATATGTTCTCAATGACTCATCCTTTCCTAGACATATTGATGAAGGCAACAGAGTGAAATCGCTAATTCTAGAGTTCTAGATCGTGAGTAAGTCTGTTCTGCAAAATCCTTGCAGATAAAAATAAAAGTGATAAATGAGCTGTCACCGCGTTGGAAGTAAAAGACAGTGGCATCTCACTGTCTTGGACTTCGCTTTATAGGCACAAAAGGCGTTATTTTAAGGAATGAAACCCCAGGGGGTAAATATGCATCGATGAAAAATAAGAGGTCACTGAACTCATCACGGGTGAGATGTTCCTTAGTGTGAAATATTGGTTGCGTAGCTTTGATCTTGCAGCAGTGTCTGTGGGTAAATGTTTAAAATGTGTGTGTGTGTGTGTTTTTTTTTTCCCCTTCCTGGATCACAGCCTTGTCGCGGCAAAGGGGCACATGTAACTCAGTGAAGCGATGAGTTGCCTGGTGGTCGCACAGGGCCACCCAAGATGGACGGGTCATAGTGGAGAGTTCTGACACAAAGTGGTCCACTGGAGGAGGGAGGTAGAATCTTGTGAACCGTATAAAAAGGCACATGCTCTCAGAATCATTTTAATGAAGGATGAAACAGCATCTGGTGTCTCCTGCTTCATCACCCCTGTTAGGGACAGATTTGAGCATTTCCCAGTGAGTCATCAGAGAAGGCAATGGCACCCCACTCCAGTACTCTTGCCTGGAAAATCCCATGGGTGGAGGAGCCTGGCAGGCTGCAGTCCATGGGGCCACAAAGAGTCGGACACGACTGAGCCACTTCACTTTCTACTTTTCACTTTCATGCATTGGAGAAGAAAATGGCAACCCACTCCAGTGTTCTTGCCTGGAAAACCCCAGGGACAGGGGAGCCTGGTGGGCTGCCGTCTATGGGGTCGCACAGAGTCGGACACGACTGAAGCGACTTAGCAGTAGCAATGAGTCCTATCCGTGAGTCCTCGGGTCAGAGATGGAAACGGATGCTTGGTCTCTGCTGAGAACCAGGAGTGACTGGCTGTCCAGGACTAAGTAGACGTTGGATTCCAGCTTTGCAGGCTGGGCCTCCCCAGTGATTTTAGGGTGCAAAGCACATCTTTAACACTGGTATCACTCTTATTATGACTCTTCATTTCCTTTCATTTTGGTATTTTTCAGCATACTTTAAAATTTTTCTCATAGTCTTTCTATCACTTTTTTTCCTACTTATAGCTAATTTTTTTATATGTTGGAGGCTTTTGTGAAAGATATTTCCTAAAAGTGTATGCTCTAGTTATTGCTAGCTCATACATACACAGTACAGGTGATAGCAGATATTTATCTTGTACCCAACAACGTTGATAAAAACCTCACTGATTCTGATAATTTATCTAAATCGTCTTTGAGACTTGGGGTTTTCAAGGTAGAAGATGAATGCACCCTGAAGGATAACCGCCCCTTCCTTTGTAATGTTGGTATGTTCCATTTAATATTATTCTTACTGGTCTTTAGTACCGCCAACACAAAGCTGAATGGAGGCTGGCATAGAAAGCATTTTCACTTCTCATCTCAAACAGGAATACTTTTCACCCTTAAATATGATGCTTCAACTCAGTTTTTGCTAGGCATTATTTATCAGTGTAGGAAAGTTACTTTGTATCCCTAATTGCTGCTGCTGGTGCTGCTAAGTCACTTCAGTCCTGTCCGACTCTGTGCGACCCCAGAGATGGCAGCCCACCAGGCTCCGCCATCCCTGGGATTCTCCAGGCAAGAACACTGGAGTGGGTTGCCATTTCCTTCTGCAATGCATGAAAGTAAAAAGCGAAAGTGAAGTCGCTCAGTGGTGTCCGACTCTTAGCAACCCCATGGACTGCAGCCCACCAGGCTTCCCCGTCCCTGGGATTCTCCAGGCAAGAATATTGGAGTGGGTTGCCATTTCCTTCTCCAATGCATGAAAGTAAAAAGTGAAAGTCAAGTCGTTCAGTCGTGTCCGACTGTTCGCAACCCCATGGACTGCAGCCTACCGGGCTCTCCCGTCCATGGGATTTTCCAAGCAAGAGCACTGGAGTGGGGTGCCATTGCCTTCTCCGCCCTAATTGCTAAGGATCTATTTTATAAGTAAGTCAGGAATAGACACTAACTTTATCAAATGATTTATTCTTCATTTCTTAAGATGATCACATAGATCCCCCCCCCGCCCCCAGAAATCTATGGATTAATCTTTCTAATGTTAATCCAAGTGTATATTTCTAGGAAAAACCGAATTTATTCATGGTTCAGCTGGTAAAGAATCCACCTGCAATGCAGGAGACCCCGGTTCGATTCCTCGGTCTGGAAGATCCACTGGAGAAGGGATAGGCTAGCCACTCCAGTATTCCTGGGCTTGCCTGGTGGCCCAGCTGGTAACGAATTCGCTTGTAATGTGGGAGACCTGGGTTCGATCCCTGGGTTGGGAAGATCCTCTGGAGAAGGGAATGGCTCTTCTCAGTATTCTGGCCTGGAGAATTCCATGGACTGTGCAGTCCATGGGGTCACAAGGAGTCAGACGTGACTGAGCGACTTTCACTTTCTCACATTATTCTTTACGCATTGCTGGATTGCTTTGATGATATTCTTTTCAAGATTCTGTCCTTGAGTTTAGGAGGATTTATTCTCCTTGGATGATTTAGTTCTTAAAGTTAGGTAGACTCATAAAATGAGTTCAGTTTCTTATTTTTTCTGTTCTCAGGAAGAGCTGCACTGGTTTGAAATTGACTTGTTGCTTGTTAGAAAGAACATACAAAACCATCAGGGCATGGATTCTGCCTTTGCGGAAAGCTTCTTTTAAAGCTTCTTTAAAACTATGACAGTTTTTATAGTTTATTTCTTCTTGAGTCATTTCCATTTTTTTCTGGGATTTTGAATACGTAAGGGTTCAAGTTCATTGCTGTAAGGCTGAAAATGCTGTGACGTTATTATCTTTTTGCTCTCTGGAACAGCTGTACTCTTAAAAAACAGTTAATATTTGTCCTCCCGTCCACCATCACCGTCTGTTCACCTCTCTCCCACCGCTCACTCTTCTCTTTGCTCTCCCCCATCTCTCTCCTCTTCACTCTTGCCAAGAGTTTTCCAGTCTTACTAATGGATTTTTGTTTTTAATTTGGTGAAGTTTAATCCGCTGCTCTTTTCCTAACTGCCTGCGTTAAGATGCTCATTGCATTGATTTCCACACTATTTCTCTCCTGCTATGAACATTTAGAGTTCTAAATTTCCCTCTCAGTTCATCGTATTTCCCTTTTAAAAGTACACGGCGTTATTATCGTTTATCTATGTTTTCACTTTCCTGTATGAGTTCTCGTTTGACCCACACGTTTTTTAAGTTGTGCGCCTTAAAATTTCTCTATGGAGGTTTTCTATGTATCTGTTTGTTCTTGGATTCTCGCTGAATGCATCATGGGGAGAGAAGGTGACTTATATCCTAGCAGCCTGATGTGATTCACTCACCTTCTCCTTTAGGAACTCAGGGTTCAGTGGTCATCATCATTTCATATATTGCCCTGATATACGCATTTTTCCCTCTGCAGGCTGCAAAGTCCTTTCGGTAACATGAAGTGCTGGATTTATTTTCGTTTATTTTTTGTTTTTCAACTTTCCGCTAGGTAGGGAAGTTACTGATTTCCTGAGCAAAAACGAAAAAATTCATTCAAGGAGGTTGAGGGAGTGCTCAGTACATGCTTATGATTGCTGTACTTGAAGAATTAATGTACAGTAAGAATACCATGGTACAGTGACCTCCTTGGTGGCTCAATGGTGGCCAATGGTGGGCAACGCAGGAGACACGGGTTCTGTTATGGGTCTGGGAAGATCCCATGTGTCTTGGAGGAGAGGGCAATGGCACCCCCACTCCAGTGCTCTTGCCTGGAGAATCCCATGGACGGAGGAGCCTGGTGGGCTGCAGTCCATGGGGTCATGAAGAGTCGGACACGACTGAGTGACTTCACTTTCACAGTTCACTTTCGTGCATTGGAGAAGGAAATGGCAACCCGCTCCAGCGTTCTTGTCTGGAGAATCCCAGGGACGGGGGGAGCCTGGTAGGATGCCGTCTATGGGGTCGCACAGAGTCGGGCACAACTGAAGCGACTTAGCAGCAGCAGCAGCATGTGCCTTGGGGAAGCTAAGCCCAGGTGCCACAACTACTGAGCCCAAGTGATGCCACGACGAGGGAAACCCACACACCCTAGAGCCTGTGCTCTGCTTCAAAGAGGTGCCTCTGCAGGGAGACACCCACACACCACAACTAGAGACAAGCCTGCTCAACAGCAGAGACCCATTTTTAAAAGAGGACCATGGTACAGCAGGCACTAACATCAGACTGTAAACTCTCCTACTCCAGTGAAAAATTAATGAATTAATAACAAAGAAATAAGTTATAAAAAAAACAGTCGCTAATGGAAAAGAATCGGAAAGAAAAATAGATGATTACGTATGTAAAAGCAAATCACTTCTCTGTACACCTGAAGTGAACACAAGACTGTAAACCAATGATTATTGCTGTTGTTCAGCCACTAACTCGTGTCCGACTCTCTGTGACCCCCGTGGTCTGCAGCATGCCAGACTCTTCTGTCCGTGGGATTCTCCAGGCAGGAATACTGGAGTGGGTTGCCATTTCCTCCTCCAGGGGATCTTCCCCGCCCAGGGATAGAACCTGCATCTCCTGCATGGGCAAGCAGATTCTTAACCTCTGCACCATCCATGAGTCACTTCGCTGTACACCCGAAATGAACGCAACATTGTAAATCGACTGTACTTCCATAAAAATTAATTGATTTATAAAAAAAAGAATACACGATGAAAGAGACTAACAGTGCTTATCCCCACGGACTTGCCTTAGCACCCAGAAGAGGACAGAGATCAATACTCACATATTTAGTTATGTCTGTGTCACACATCACGGAGGGAAAGGGCAGCGTGTGTTCAATGATGAAGGTTCTTTCTGATATCGAGTATGGTGGCGATCCCCCAGGAGGCATTGCTGGTAAAGAATCCGCCTGCCAATGCAGGACACTCGGGTTCATAGGTCAGCGAAGAATCCCCCAAAGAGTCAGACATGACTGAACCAGAATGATCATCTTAGGGACGTTTTGGATTGGAGCAAAGACAAGCAGGTATCAAGAACCCTCTGGGGGGAAGCAAGTGTCTTATATCCACCCAATGTTTTATGCACATTCTGAACAGGACAAACTGTCTGCCAAGTGTGTAAACGTACAGACAGTGGGCTGCACTGGGTCCAGTGGTGGGCACAAGTTGCTGACTTCGATTCTAAAACGTTTCCCACGGGTCATGAAAGCTGATAAATGCTATTAAGCTGTCTGTCTTAGGCTGCTATCACATGCGTGCCTACGCAGTCACATCAAACCCTTTGCAACCCCATAGACTGGCTCCTGTGTCCATTGGATTTTCTAGGCCAGAATACTGGAGGGGGTTGCCATTTCCTCCTCCAGGGAACCTTCCTGACCCAGGGACTGAACCTGCATCTCCTGCCTCGGCAGGTGGATTCTTTACCACCAAGCCACCAGAAAAGTCCACTTGCTTTCACATACGTAACCTCTACCTGGCAGCCCTGTGGGGTAGCTATTAACTGTCATTCCATTTGCATTGAAGGCCCAGGGATGTTAAGAAATTCATACAGGGCTTCCCTGGGTGGTCCAGGGCTTAAGAATCTGCCTGCCAAGGCAGGGAACACGTGTTCGATCCCTGGTCAGGGAGGATCCCCCATAAAACTAAGCCCATGCACCACAGTTACTGAAGCCTGCGTGCCTAGAGTCCGCAGCAAGAGAAGCCGCCAGAATGAGAAGCCCCAGCACCATAATGGAGGGTAGCCACCACTCGCCACAACCAGAGAGAGTCCTCGAGCAGCAAGAAAGAGCCACAGCAGCCAAAAATAATTGAATTAAAGAAAGAAAAATATATATACATATATTCACATGACCGACGCCAGCGGGAAAATGAAACCCCACGTCTTTCATTTCCGAGCTGGTTCCCTTCCAGGGCTGCCTCCTTCCTAAGCTGGTGTTTGACGCTCCTTTGGTGACGCTGATGCTTCTGAGTACAACAGATGTCCGTTCTTGCTATGCGTCTGATGTTTCTCATCCAGCCTCCTTCCTCAGGCCGCTTCCAACCTGCATGGATTCTGCCTTTTTTTCTGTGCGGGCTCTGTTAATGCACACCTTGCGGGCTTTCTGCCCTCTGTCGTGTTTGACTCCCTCAAGTCTGACCCCCACGACGTTCGCTCCTTGTATCCCCTTTGTCGGTGATTTCCAGGCTTTCACGTTTGCGCGTAAACAGTCATGGCCCCCGAGCAGATGCTGCAGCTGCTGCTGCTAAGTCGCTTCAGTCGTGTCCGACTCTGTGCAACCCCATAGACGGAAGCCCACCAGGCTCCCCTGTCCCTGGGATTCTCCAGGCAAGAACACTGGAGTGCATTGCCATTTCCTTCTCCAATGCACAAAAGTGAAAAGTGAAAGTGACGTCGCTCAGTCCTGTCCGACTCTTAGCGACCCCATGGACTGCACCCCACCAGGCTCCTCCGTCCATGGGATTTTCCAGGCAAGAGTACTGGAGTGGGGTGCCATTGCTGCAGCCCTTAATTTCATTTTTCTAGGGGAACAGATGGACACGGGGTTTTGGCAGCTTGAGAAGGGGTCGGTGTGCAAATCCAGCTCTGATTCGTAGGGTGGGGTGTGGCTCAACAAGCCAGACATGCCTCAGGTCTGAGGCTGGAAACGAAGCTCTGCTTTTGGGACCTTCGCAGGCAGGAGAAAATACAACGTGAGCCCAATTTACCGCTTTTCTGAGTCCTCTGCACCTGTATTTCTCATCTGCTTGTTCTTAGCACCCTCGAGGGCTGGGCAGCTGTCCAGGGTGCACGTCCTGTTGGAAGGCCCTAGAGAGGACACTTAAATTCAGAGCCAGACGTCGCTGCCGAAGTAGCAGAAAGTGACGTTCAGAGCAGAGCGCCCAGCAACGGCCTTGTTTTTCTAGCTGCTGGGAAAGTTCCACCTTTAAACAGGTTTTCAAGGGCTTCCCTTCAGCAGAGGACAGTTTATGACTTCTTTATTAAAGAGCAAGGCCACGTCTCTCCGGCTTTTTGGTTCCCAGGTGCAGCCGTGAGCCACTGGAGGTTTTGCTGCGATCAGAGTCTAACTGGGAGAGAGTGTGTGTGAGCGCTGGGCACCTGAGCCGTCTGAAGGTGGAGGCAGCAGGCTCGGGAGCTGAGTGACAAGGGACAGACAAGCCTAGGCTAGGTGGCGGGGCCGCTGAGTTGCTGCTGCTGTGAGGCGAGGGGAAGAGAACACTCTCAGCATCTCCACCTGGGACGGGGCCATCTCTAGAGGGGCCAGCCTGGGCTGAACTTCTCCCGAAGACGTTTGCATGTATTTATATATATAAGGTGGAGAAGGCAATGGCACCCCACTCCAGTACTCTTGCCTGGAAAATCCCATGGATGGAGGAGCCTAGTGGGCTACAGTCCATGGGGTTGCTAAGAATCTGACACAACTGAGCGACTTCACTTTCACTTTTCACTTTCGTGCATTGGAGAAGGAAATGGCAATGCACTCCAGTGTTCTTGCCTGGAGAATCCCAGGGACGGGGGTGCCTGGTGGGCTGCCGTCTCTGGGGCCGGACAGAGTCGGACATGACTGAAGCGACTTAGCAGCAGCAGCAGCATATGTATAAGGGGGCTTCCCTTGTGGCTCAGCTGGTAAAGAATCCGCCTGCAATGCAGGATCCCTGGACTGGGAAGACCCCCTAGAGAAGGGAAAGACTACCCACTCCAGTATTCTGGCGTGGAGAATTCCATGGACTGTATAGCTCATGGGGTTCCAAAGAGTCAGACACGGCTGAGCGACTTTCACTTCACTTCACATATATATGAGACGACTGGAAAAATCCTCTCTCATACTTCTCCTTTAGCCTTAGATATGCTCCTTATTAAGCAAAAGGAATAAACAGCCATGCTTTCTAAAGTGTGTGTTTCCGTGTCACAGCGTACAATTCGCAAGGAAGCCTGAGATATGGGCCTTGGAAGTGGGACTGACCCCCTCTACAGATGAGGGGAGTGTAAAGAGATGAAACTGTTTGCCTGTGATCATATCTGTCACGGGTGGCTCAGCAGTAAGGAATTGCTTGCCACGCAGAACACTCAGGAGATGTGAGTTCGATCCCTGGGCCGGGAAGATGCCCAGCAGGAGGGCATGGCAACCCACTCCAGTATTCTTGCCTGGAGCATCCCATGGACTGGGGAGCCTGGTGGGTTACAGTCCCTGGGCTCACACAAGAGTCAGACACGACTGAAGCAAATGAGCATGCACTCACAGGTATATGTGTTGGGATACACTACCAGATTTTCAGCTGTTTAAATGTCTCTTTTTTTCTGTCTCTTTCTCTCAGAAATATACGTCTATTTCTAAAGCCTCTTTTCAAGAATAAGGTTAACTGTTATGTATCCACCCTGGAGGAATGATGGCGTAGGAAAGGCCACGTGTTGATGTAAATCATTTCTTTTTAAAACAGGATTTTTGTTTATTTGATGTGGAGCCGTTTTAAAGTCTTTATTGAATATTACAATGTTGCTTCTGTTTGATATCTTGGTTTGTTTCGGTCACAGGGAATGTGTGGGCTTTTAGCTCCCCTGATCTGGGATTGAAACTGGATCTCTTGCACGGGAAGGTGGCCTCTTACAGCCCCAAGGTAAACTGTTTCTTCGACCCCAAGGTAACCTGTTTCTTTGCCTTTTTCTCTCCATCCTCATCACCGAGCTTCGTGAAAGCCTCTACATCTCTGACTTCAGTGGGTGCCCTGGCTTCCTTTGCAGCCTTAATCTCAGCCGTCAGGCAGAGGTCCACACTGGGTGGCCCTGGAATTCCTGCCTGTTCCCATCTGGACCGTGCTCATGTTCTACACCAGAGTGTAGATCTGTCTGAGCTTCCATCAGCCTATCTTAGCTTCCTCCTGCTGCTTTTAACAAATCCCCGTGAGTGCTGGCTTAAAAAAACACACAGCCCGTGTCGCAGGACAGTGTAATGGCTGGCTTATCCGTCTTCCCTCTCAAGACTGGGAAATCCTAACACAGAGGGGTAGGGTGGCACGTTCCTAGACGAATGAATGAGTGAAGTGCTGTGTTTGCCCTTATGATGCTCAGTCTTGCATTTTTCCCACCGGTGGCAGTCGGGTTCAACTAAACTTGGAGGACGTGAAGAGCTAACCGCAGCTTTCTTTCCAGGTACTTTTTGGCGTGTGTCCCCGCAGAGATGAAGTCACTGCAACCTAGATTTATAGCTTCTTTTCTCCATAAAGCTTTACGACTTCTTTAGCTACTTCAGCTTAGACTATCTAGAAATTGGTCTCTGGGGAGCTGAGTGAGGTCACAGCTAAGGAAATTATCTGCATGGCTTTGCTAGGGGAGCACGCTGGTTGGTCCCTGCTTGTCTGGTTTAACTGTTTACCCACGGTCCCCTTTCACTTCCCAGTGCTGAACAGAGAGTCAGTCTATCAATATTAACACTTCTAACGTCGAACACATCCGTTTGCTTGGGGATGAAATAGGAAGGGGGTGTAAACACACAGAACCTTCTGTAACACGTGTTGCATCCTGAAAGGTTTGAACCATCACCACGATTTCCTGAACAAGTGAAGAAGGAGAAGAAAATTATGGGACCCCTCTGGTGGTGCAAGTGGCTAAGACTCCATGCTCCCACCGCAGGGGGGCGTGGGTTTGAGCCCTGGTGAAGGAACTCGATCCCACATGTTGCAAAGACGAAGTTCACCGGCCACAGTGGAAAGACCATGCATTCTGCCACTAAGACCCGGCACAATCAAACAACTGGAGAAAAAAAAAAAAAAAACATTTAAAAAAAATAAGAAGAAAATCAGTACCAGTTTTAATAAATGACAGGTGTTCACACCAGCATCAAGCCTGTTGCTATCTCCCACTGCACATTTTGTGCCAAGCCCTGAGATTCTTTAACTCTCTTATTGACTGCTGCTGCTGCTGCTGCTGCTGCTGCTGCTGCTAAGTCGCTTCAGTCATGTCCGACTCTGTGCGACCCCATAAACGGCAGCCCACCAGGCTCCCCCGTCCCTGGGATTCTCCAGGCAAGAACACTGGAGTGGGTTGCCATGTCCTTCTCCAATGCACGAAAGTGAAAAGTGAAAGTGAAGTCGCTCAGTCGTGTCCAACTCTTAGCGACCCCGTGGACTACAGCCCACCAGGCTCCTCCATCCATAGGATTTTCCAGGCAAGAGTACTGGAGTGGGGTGCCATTGCCTTCCCCTTATTGGCTAAAGACGGGCTAACAAAGGGAATTCAGGGTCATTGACAGGCAGCTGCAGAACTCTCTCGTTTCCCTGGGAGGGCAGAAAACGGTAGCCTCGGGCCCAAGCAGAGGGGCTACACAGGGGCAGGAAGCCCACGGCGAGGGGAAAGCCAGTTGTCTCCAGGAAGGGAGAGGCAGAACGAGGGGAGGGCCAGCCTTAAAACTCAGAGAGCGAGTGTGTCTGCGGATGACCCAAATTAGCAATGCGGATCTTGCACTGGAAACGACCACACGGTATAACCCCTGAGAGCAAAACAGACTCGGGGGTGGGGATGGAGAGGGAGGGACGAATGGATAGAGAAGCATTGAAACATCTGCTTTATCACGTGCAGAACAGCCAGTGGGATTTGCCGTGTGACGCAGGGAGGTCGACCCAGGGCTCTGTGACAACCTAGAGGGATCGGACGGGGTGGGAGGTGGGAAGGACATTCAAGAGGGAGGGGACATATGTATGCCTAGGGCTGATTCATGGTGACGGATGGCAGAAACCAGCACAATATTGTAAAGCAACTCTCCTCCAATTAAAATTCAATAAATTTTAAACATTTAAAAATAACTTAAAAAAAGAGACAGCGTGTTAAACTATGAGGTCAGGGATGAGCAGGTCCATGCAGAAAGAGGTTTACACGAAAATGAACAAAGGCATGTCATGAAACGGTGAAGGGAGGGGATTGTGGAGATTTGGGATAATCGATTTGAAGAACTGGGCCAGTTCTCTTGAAAAAATAATGACAGTGGGAGGGGGTGGGGGTGGGGAAGTAAGACCAGAAGACGTTTTCCACTGATTCTAAAAATCACTTAATCAAACACACACACACGCAAGCCACGATAAATATTTACCATGAGCCAGATCTATCAAGTTGGAGCCAGGCAGAACGACTGGGAAAGCTGCTTGTGACTTTACAACAATTAATAAACAGAGACTTGTAAACAAAGGCTGAGATGAAATTGTTCATCCACCCCTAACATTTAGCCCATTTCTCACAACTGCATGTACAACATATACAAATTACGATCATAAATACGGGTTCCTCTTTGGTTTCCTTTAATAAACCACATGTCTTATATCTGGCCTCCTGATGCATCTATTTCTCCATATTAAACGGAAACCTAATAATATTTGACAAATGGTGATTTTATATTTCGATGACACCCAGATCGTCTGCGACGTGTGTGGAAAAATGGAATTACTGCTGCAAACGTTATTTAAAGATTAGGGTATGAAAGAAGGATTAAGAGGTCGGAAAGCTCTTTCTTTGGAAAGAAGCTTATCTCGACTCATTCAAATAGCTTCACACGCCAGTTTGAGGTCCTTCCAGAAAATTTAAATTGCTAAATGAGACACCCTGTGTGGCCCGACTCCAGAAGGACGCAGTATCTCATAAGCACCAGGGAAAGTTCCAGTATCTTCCCCAAGGTTCTGGCAAAAAAAGAGAGAAAGAGAGAGAGCTGTCAGATGATTCAATCTGGGCATCTAGGACGTGGGACCCTTTGCTAGATACAAAGCAGAGGAAGCTATAAGACACAGACCTCCGTGGCAAGGGCCGTGACGGCCGCTCTGGGAAAGGACTCTGCCAATTCAGCTGTTTGCAAAAAGGACTGTTTCCTGGAGAGGGTCGCATTTGAACTAGACCTTTAGGAGTTGGGAGGATTCTACAGAGAGAGACGCAGGAAGAAAAAAGTTGGTGGGGAGCGAGGGGGAATCTTTAAATTCTTTAAATTGTGCTAATGTACACGAATCATAGAATTCACTCTCTGTGGCTCAGATGGTAAAGAATCAGCCTGCAGTGCAGGAGACCCAGGTTCTATCCCTGGGTGCGGAAGGTCCCCTGGAGAAGGGGATAGCAACCCACTCCAGCATTCTGGCCTGGAGAGTTCCACGGACACAGGAGCTTCGTGGATGACAGTCCATGGGGCTGCGAAGAGTCGGACCAGCTGAGGAACACACACACACACACACACACACACACACACTCAGCGCACACTTCAAAAGCATTAAGGACACTCACACTGTTTTGCAGTCAGCCACATCACCCATCTCTCGGATATTTTTCCTCTCACAAAATTAAAACTCTGTCCTCATTAAACAGTAACCCCCATTCCCCCTCCCCAGCCACGGACGCCCACTGTTCTATCATCCTTTTATTCCTATGACCACTATGGAAATCTCACATAAGTGGAATCAGGCAGCATTATTTTTGGACCGGCTCATTTCACTTAGCATCATAACCCTCAAAGATTTTTAGCACGTGTCAGAATCTCCTTTCTTTTTAAAGGGTTACAGCAGCTCTTAGTCCCAGCACTCAGGACCTTTCGTTGTGGCATGGGAACTCTTCGTTGCGAGATCTAGTTCCCTGAGCAGGGACTGGACTCAGGCCCCCAGCACTGGAAGCATGGAGTCTTAGCCACTGGACTGCCAGGGAAGTCCCCTGAATAATGCTGCTATGAACTCAGCTCAGTCGCTCAGTCATGTCTGACTCTTTGCCACCCCATGGACTACAGCACGCCAGGCCTCCCTGTCCATCACCAACTCCCGGAGCTCACTCAAACTCATGTACATTGGGTTGGTTATGCCATCCCACCTCTGTCATCCCCTTCTCCTCCCGCCTTCATTCTTTCCCAGCATCAGGGTCTTTTCTAATGAGTCAGCTCTTCACACCAGGTGGCCAAAGGATTGGAGTTTCAGTTTCAGCATCGGGCCTTCCGATGGATATTCAGGACTGATGTTGCTTTAGGATGGACTGGTTGGATCGCCTTGCGCTCCACGGGACTCTCAAGAGTCTTCTCCAGCACCACAGTTCAAAAGCATCAGTTCTTCCGTGATCAGTTTTCTTTATGGCCCACCTCGCACATGAGTGTTCCTGTTGGAGACCCTTGTTTCACAACCTTTGGAAAATACTCGGAAGTTCTGGATCTTGTGGCAATTCTCTTTGAAGTTTCTGAAGAACGGCCAAAATGTTTTCCATAGCATCTGTACCATTATACATTCCCACCAAAGGCACAAGGGTTTCCGTTTCTACCCATCCCTGACCGAAGTGACTATTATTATTTTTTTTCTTAATCAGAGCTATCCTCATGAGTGTGAGATGGTAGCTCCCTGTGATTTCCTTTTCCCTGATGATTAGAGATACAGAGCATCTTTTCACGAGCTTTCCGCCCATCTCTGTATTTGGTTTTGGGGAAATGTCTATTCAGGTACTTTGCCCATTAAAAAAAAAAAATCATTTGATGTATTTATTTATTTGGGGCTGTGATGGCTGTTCCTTGCTGACAGGGCTATTCCCTAGTAGCAGTGAGTGAGGGCTACTCTCTAGATGTGGCCCGTGGGTTTCTCATCCAGCGGCTTCTCTTGTTGCGAAGCACAGGGTCCACGACACGTGGGCTCAGAAGTTATGGCCTCTCCCAGGCTATAGAGAGTCTTAACTGCCCCGAGGATTGTGCGGTCGTCCTGGACCAGGAATCAAAACGGTGTCCCGTGCATTGGCAGGCAGATTCTTCATCACCAAGCCACCAGGGAAGCCCTATGGCCCCCCCCCTTCTTTTTTTAATCCGGTTGTTTATTTTTGGGGTTGCTGAGTTGAGCAGTATCTTTAAACATGACTGATGGTTCAGCAAGGGTCTGTGTACATGAGTCAAACGTTAAGATCTGAAAATGTGACCCTAACTCTGACCGTGAATGGGACGGCTTGAAAGCCCCTCTCCAAGGCGGAGTGTGGATTACTCAGGAAGTCGCAGAGACCCCGAGGGCAAGAGCATGGCGCAATCTGTTCTCAGACGCGGGAATATTTAGTCCACTGACTGTGAGGAGCCTGCACAGGAGGGAGTCAGACACAGGAGCAGGCTGAAATGGGACGACACTGCCTCAGACTGGGGAAAGGCGATTCTAACATGCTGTGGTCGCCCTCTAAGAGCCAGCCAGCAGAAGGCAGAGCAGGGTATCATGGCCTAGAAGGGAGACCTCCAGAGGCTAGGGGTCAAATCCTCCAGTCCCAGCTCGGTCGTGTGCACCCTGCAGCGTCCGCACAAGATCCCTGGGAGGGTCTGCAGTGTCCTGCATGAGTACACACAGCTGTGCAGACACACAGCATACCAGAAGCAGACTGCCGTCAACACCATCCACTTGGCAAACACCCTCTCGTTACTGAATGATCCTCACGGCAATGAGGCCTCTGAGATGCTACCAGGAGCCCACCCCCTGTTCATCCCAACAGTGATGGGGCATCTGAGAAGAATCCTGTGTTGCCCACCTCCTTTGTCCATGTCCAGAGATTCAGCCACAGAAGCAGACTGTGTGGACGGGTGGGGGGTGGATGGGTGGGGGGTGGGGGGTGGGCTTACCTTCGATTATTCCCGTTTCCCCCTTCAGGCAAATCGCCTGGCCAAGAAACAGGTGAATAGGTCTTAGACCTGACACCCGCTCTGGGGCTGACTCTGCAGACAGACTTCAGGATTAGTTCTTTAATCTCTGTGGTGGATTAACTGAAGGTGGCCACAGAGCTGCTGGGTTTTAAAGGACTGTGGCGATTTTATCATTAATGAATAATTATCTTATTCCTTGAAACCTCGGACAGATGTCTAAATGCCAACGGCTGATAAGTAGGCAAGGGCTTCAAAAGTACAATGAAATTATCATAACTCAATTTTTAAAAAAAGTATCTTTCGAAAAGAATCTCCACATAGTGAGTCACCTTTCCACTAAGTGTTTCCTATCTTATCTGGTGTGGCCTTCATGTTGGCATAGCTTAAATTTAGTTCAAGAAATATTCACATGATCCTGGCAAGACTCAGAAATATGTTGTCGTCTGTGTCAACACCAGACAGCTATGCCAACAACATATTGTGTCTGTAAACTCCATTAAAAGCAGTTTTTTATTTCTGTTTTTCCTTCACTGGAGGAAAGAGAAAATGCTTACATAACCCCATTATTTGTACTGTTATTTCTTGGAAATTTTGGACCCAGAGTAACAACAAAGGAGATAAACATTAAAATAGTGTTCTTTCTTCACCATGACCCAAGCTTGAAAATGAAATGAAATAAAACCATGCCTTAAACTGACGATGGGGGAAAAAAAAAAAATGAAGCATGCTTAAGGAGAAGTCCTGCACTCCAAGGTTATTGCCCAAATAACCTGATGTTGTGGTCCCAAAACATTGAAAATATCACTTGAGGAAGTGGCCATAAATAATTGAGTTCAGGAACAATCTGAACTTTGGTTGAAGGGTTTAGAAGGTAGCTTCACACCAGGCAGGTCAAGAAGACTGTCGTTATAGAACTATTAACATTTTTTAATCTGTGGTTCCGTGAAGTTGCTGTGAGGGAGAAGCAGAAAGAGGCGTCCTTGAAAGTAATCCAACCCAAGCCTAAGTTGGATGTACCATTGATAGGACTGGATTGCTACGATCTGTTTCCCAAGAATCTGAGACTTACAGGAAAGTGGGCTCTCAGTCTAAAACAAAATAGAGGGACACGGGGATTTTCATCCAGGTAATTTGTGTCTTTAGCTACCCAGGTGGTACGGTGGTAAAGAATTCACCTGCCAATGTTGCCTGAAACATAGGAGATGGGGCTTCGATCCCCGGCTCCGGAAGATCCCCTGGAGGAGGGCACGGCAACCCACTCCAGTATTCTTGCCTGGTAAAGCCCAAGGACAGAGGAGCCTTGGTGAGCTGCAGTCCATGGGGTCTCAGAAGAGAAGGATGAGACTTAGTGACTAAACAAGAGTTTGTGTCTTCAGAGTGAGTACTGCAACATCAAGCATGTGCGTGCATGCGTGCGTGTGTGTGTGTGTGTGTGTGTGTGTGTGTAAAAGAGAGACAGACGGGGAGAGAGATTTATACATACAAATATATATGTGTGTGTATCAAAGCATTTATTTATTTCACAAAGTCGTCTAATATAACCCAAGTCTAAACCAAGCATTTCTCTTGTATCTCTGATGCTCCTTCTAATTCTTCTCTGTCCCTCTGGGCAAAACCACTTAAACCTTTTATCTCGGTTTCCTTTGTGGAAAAATGAGGGTAATAGACACCCCTTAGCAATCTCGGAGTAACGTTTTGATGCCAGCCGTTATGTGATTATGGGAGAAGAAAGCTCTGAGCTTCTGGCAGTTAGGTGCTCCATAAAGATGATTAGCGGGCTCCGGAGATTTTTATCTTTTCAAACTGACAAGAACTTCTCTTCTAAAAGCTCCTATCTGTAGCCCCTGGACACGTGTTCCCCGATAACTCTAGTTCAGAGAAATCCACTTCGCTCCGCAAGACAGGCAGAGGCTCTCCGCTCCGAGAGCCGCTACCCAGGGTTTGGAGAAAAAGATGTCCTGCCTCCTGGAGTTGGGGAGCAGGCAAGTTGCTGCCAGTTTGGGCAGGAAGATCTGGGGGCTGGGAGGGACTGGGAGGTCAGCAGATGGCCCTGCGGAGGTGGCCGTTCAGCTGGAGCGACATGTGGCGGGGGAGACTAGACAACGTGTACAAAGGCGGTGGAGCCAGGCGGTATATATGGAAGGCAAAGAAAGAGCATAATTCAGACCTGCACACCCACGGGAGCTCCTGCTGATGCCACGGCCTTGGACATGGAGATGCATCCACAGAAGGAGCCCAGCCTCGAACTTTCTTTACCTATAATGACCTTTCCTACAAATAACAAAAGTTGTGTGTGTGTGTGAGGGGCTGTTGTTGAAGGTGGGGTGTGGAGGAAAGGGGATCCTCCCACACTGTTGGTGCGGGAATGTCAACTGGGGCAACCGCTATGGAGAGGGGCTATAAAAATGCTAAACAAAAAAAAAAAGTGATCCGGCAAGCCCACTCCTGGGCACATGTCTGGAGAAGACTCTAATTGGCAAAGAGACATGCAGCCCAATGTTCACAGCAGCTCTCTTCACAGTAGCCGAGACAAGGAAGAAACCCCAGTGTCCAGGGACAGAGAACTGAATTAGGAAGGTGTGTGTGTGTGTGTGTGTGTGTGTGTGTGTGTGTGTGTGTGTGTGTGTGTGTACATATATATATGTCTGAGTCACTCAGTTGTGTCTGACTCTTTACGACCCCATGGACTGTAGCCCACCAATCTCCTCTGTCCATGGAGTTCTCCAGATAAGAATACTGGCGTGGGTTGCCACTTCCTTCTCCAGCAGATCTTCCCGAACCAGGCATCGAACTCGGGTCTGAGTCACCAGGGAAGCCATGTATATATATAAAACAAAATATTATTCAGCCATAAAAAGAAGGAAACGTTACCGTTTTCAGCAATGTGGATAGACCTAGAGAATATTATGTTTAGTGAAATGTCAGAGAAACAGAAATATCGTATGATACCACTTACTGTGTGGACTAAAAAATAAGATAAACGAATGTATGTGCAAAACAGTCTCAGACACACAAAACGCTAGTGGTTACCACTGAGTGCTGGGAATTGGCAGTATGGGATTAATAGATATAAACTCATATATATATAAGCTATGCAACCAGGATCTATTGTAGAGCAGAGGGAATGATATCGAGTATCCTATAATAACCTCTAATTGAATATAATCTGGAAAAAAATGTGAATCACTATCTTTTACACCTGAAACTAACAGAATTTATAAGTCAACTGTATTTTTTAAAATCAACTGTATTTAATTTTTACAAATGTAATGACCTTTGTTGGACTTCCCTGGTAGCTCAGCTGATAAAGATTCCACCTGCAATGCAGGAGACCCCAGTTCGATGCCTGGGTCAGGAAAACCTGCTGGAGAAGGGATAGCTTACCAACTCCAGTATTCTTGGGCTTCCCTGGTGGCTCAGCTGGTAAAGAGTCCGCCTGCAATGCGGGAGACCTGGGTTCGATCCCTGGGTTGGGAAGATCCCCTGGAGAAAGGAAAGGCTACCCACTCCAGGATTCTGGTCTGGAGAATCCCATAGACTGTATAGTCCATGGGGTCGCAGAGTCGGACACCACTGAGCGACTTTCACCTTCAATGACCTCTGTTAATGTCAAAGCCATCTTCTGCTGGATGTATTAGTATGATGCATTCAGATATTTGGGAAACATCAGTGGTAAAGACAGACGTGTGTGTGTGAGTGGTAAAGACAGACGTGTGTGTGAGAGAGACAGAGAAACAGAGACACACAGAGGGACTGCCTTTTCCTCCACACTTTTGTAAATGAGGACTGAATTATCAAGGGGGTGCAGAACGAAATGCTTGAGTCCTGAAAGATTGAAACTGAAGTACAACTCGTAAGACCTGTTCCTGCTCGGTCCTGAGGATACGTCTGATACAGGGAAGTAAAAAGACGCTGCTAGATTCCTGACCTACTGATGACGGGGGCTCCCTCTGCATTGACAGAATTGGGCTGCAGGATCCCACAGGTAAGGCAGCTGTCCTGCACAATGATGACTTACTTTGGGGCTGATTTTTTTTTTTCCCCAAACAACAGAATGGAATGATCTTTGAAACCGAATTTCCATTCCCAGCATATGGAAGCCAGTCAATCTGATATACGTTTCAAGGGCCTAAGCCAACAGCCAGAAATGAAATGAGAGGGGAAAAATTAGGGTAAGCGAGTAGGTATTGGTTTCCTTTGCTCCCTTTAGAGCAAAGATGGTGTTCTGGTAATACTAGAATGGGGGGTGATTTTCATGGGAGTGTATTTCTGGGTCCTCACCTTTGCAGTGGGTTGCCTCCCAGCACTCTAAGACAAGAGTGCTGGCTGTGGTCTCGTCCAGGGCGTTTCAGCTGGAAACCACGGCCACAGCCAGGGAGTCCACGAATGCCTGCTCCCAACACGAACCAGGAGTTTGTCAAACTGGAAACCAGGAAATGCATCTATTTAAACCCACTGAGGTGTCAGTTCAAAACATCTAACTTGGTAGCGATGGGTCACCTCACAATCTTTGCTGCAGGACAGACTCTGAGAATCTTAAAATTGAGAAGGCTCTTTAAGCTAACGAAACATTATCTCTCGGCTAGTACGAACCCCATTCCACACCCACACACACACACACACAACTTCACAGCTTCTGTTTCCAATCAAGAATTTTTTTTTTCAGTAACACTGCTATACTGTGAATACTAGGAATACAAAGATGAGTAAGACATGAAAAATCTCTGTCCTTAAAAGACTGACAACCTAGCGTAGGGAAGACTGAAAATACAGATGCACAGAACATGTTAGACACAGAAAATAGTGAAGGAGAGGTATTTAAAGCAACTCTGAGGCACTTCACCCGTCTTGGGGTACCCAGAGGGCTAGAATATGTCCGGGAATGGGAAGCCGAGACGTCACAAATTGTGATTTCCAATAGTAATTAATAGCTATTTGAAAACTAGGTTTTCTCATAATAAAAAACCAAAGTGTGACTTTCTGTAAGTTTTACCCACGGATCCCACGTCTGTCCTCAGAGGTGACGCAGGATATGACTAAATCAGCACGTGTCCGACTCTTTGCGACCCCCTTGATGGCAACCCTCCTCTGTCTATGGGATTTTCCAGGCAAGAATGACAACAAGGTGGTCATTCCTTTCTCCAGGGGATCTTCTCAACCCAGGGCTGGAACCCGTGTCTCCTGGGTGTCCTTCACGAGCAGGTGGATTCTTTACCATGGAGACACCGGGACGCCCCATGGGAACCTTAAAGCTTGGCCATGGTGAAGATGGTCATGTAATTCCCAAGCTGCCGCTAGTGGGCGCGCCTGTGCACAAGCCGTAAATCAGGCACCTTTGGTGGGTTGGGACGGGAAGAGGCTGAATTCCAGAGAAGTCATACACAGGGCCAGCAAGGACAGGAAAATCAACAGGGAGACGGAAATCAAAGCCTCAGTGAGATATGACCTCACACCTCTCAGGATGAAAGTGAGAGTGTTAGTCACTCAGTCGTGTCCGACTCTCTGCAACGCCATGGACTGTAGCCCACAAGGCTCCACCAAGCAAGAAGACTGGAGTGCGTTTCCAGTTCCTTCTCCAGGGGATCTTCCCGACCTTGGGACTGAACCTGGGCCTCCCACACTGCACACTGATTCTTTACTGTCTGAGCCAAGATGGTCATCATCAAAAAGATAAAAAAACAAAACGAAACAAAAACTCAAGTGCTGGTGAGAATGCAGAGAAAAAGGAATCCGTACACACTATGGGTAGGAAGGTAAATTACCGCGACCACTGTGGAAAGCAGTAGGAGGCTTCCTCAAAATATTTAAAATTAGAACCACCATACGGCTCAGCTCTTCCACTCCTGGGCACATTTTCACAGGAAATGAAAGCAAGATCTCGGAGAAAAGTCTGCAGCCGTGTTCAATACAGCTTTATCCACAGTAGCCAAGATGTGGAAGCAACCTACATGCCCGTCTACAGAAAAAAAGTGATAAAGGTACCACATACACACACACACACACTACACACAGAAATATTATTCAGCCAGAAGAGAGAATGAAATGCTGCCATTGGCTACAAATTAGATGCACCATGTGGGCACGATGCTACATGAACAGATAGAAGGAGAAATACTGTGTGACCTCTCTCGTATGTGGAGTGAGATGTATGGAAAGAGTAACATGGAAACATGCATTAGTATACGTAAAATCAGACAGGCAGTGGGAATTTGCTGCATGATTCAGGGAACTCAAACCAGGGCTCTGGGACAACCTGGAGGGGTAGGATGGGGAAGGAGGTGGGAAAGAGGTTCAAGAGGGAGGGAGGGAGGGAGTGAAGTCACACAGTCGTGTCCAACTCTTTGTGACCCCATGGACTGCAGCCCACCAGGCTACTCTGTCCATGGGATTTTCCAGGCAATAGTACTGGAGTGGGTTGCCATTTCCTTCTCCAGTCAAGAGGGAGGGGACACATGTATACCCAGGGCTGATACACGGTAATGTTTCGCAGAAACCAACACAATTCTATAAAGCCATTATCCTTCAACTAAAAAAAAAAAAAATCTAGACTGTTAGACATTAGAGTGGTGGTTCCCAGGGGCTGGGGGCTGGGAGCTGGGACTGGAAATGCAGAGATGTTAGTCACAGTCAACAAGAGCACACGCTGTAACAAGAATAAATTCCAGGGACGTGACGCACAGCTCGGGGAGCCCCAGTCAACAACACCGTCTTATACACATGAACACGGCTAAGGCCTTTAATCTTAAATGCTCTCACTACCATGGAAGTGGACAGAAATTATGCTCCATCACTTCAGTCCTGTCCGAGTCTTTGTGACCCCATGGGCTGCAGCCCGCCAGGCTCCTCTGTCCATGGGATTCTCCAGGCAAGCATACTGGAGCGGGTTGCCATTTCCTCCTCCTCCGTGGGATCTTCCTGACCCAGGGATCAAAATATCACGTCTCCTGTGTCTCTCGCATTGCAGGCAGACTCATTACCCGCTGAGCCACCTAGGAAGCCCTCTGAAAAGAAATTAAAAGTATGTGAAGTAATGCAGGTGTTAGCTAACTCTACCATGGATAAGTGTATCAAATCATAACACGGTTCTCTTTTAAGCTTATACAGTATTATGTGTCAATCATACCTCAATAAAGAAGGACAAGATCATGGCATCCAGTCTCATCACTTTACGGCAAATAGATGGGCAAACAATGGAAACAGGGACAGACTTTCTTTTCTTAGGCTCCAAAATCACTGCAGATGGTGACTACAGCCATGAAATTAAAAGACGCCTGCTCCTTGGAAGAAAAGCTATGACCAACCTGGATAGCATATTAAGAAGCAGAGATGTTACCTTGCCAGCAAAGGTCCATTTAGTCAAGACTATGGTTTTCCCAGTAGTCATGTATGGATGTGAGAGTTGGGCTATAAAGAAAGCTTAGTACCATAGAATGGATGTTTTGAAACTGTGGTGTTGGAGAAGCCTCTTGAGAGTCCCTTGGACTGCAAGGAGATCCAACCAGTCCATCCTAAAGGAAATCAGTCCTGAATATTCACTGGAAGGACTGATGCTGAAGCTGAAACTCCAATCGTCTGGCCACCTGATATGAAGAACTGACTCATTAGAAAAGACCGCGATGCTGGGAAAGATTGAAGGCGGGAGGAGAAGGGGACAACAGAGGATGAGATGGTTGGATGGCATCACCGACTCAATGGACATGAGTTTGAGCACGGTCTGGGAGATGGTGATGGACAAAGAGGCCTGGCACACTGCAGTCCATGGGGTCGCAAAGAGTGAGACACATCTGAGTGACTGAACTGAACTAAAAGAAGGAATAAACAGGCTGAGAAGCACAAGTTACAAGTCCTCCCGTTGTCCAACCCTCCCGTGTCAGTACTCAGATCAACACGGACTGGATTCCACTCTGAAACCTTTCCTGACTTTACCATCAGGACAACGTAATAGAGAAAGGTTCTGCAGCCTCGTCCGGAGGCACCTGCCCACCCCAGAGACTGCCGGTGGACGCTTTCCGGGACTAGGGAGAAGGGGGTGACCAAGCATGTCTCCTCTGCCCCGGGAGCTTCTCTGAGGTGGATGGTACTGATGGGGACGAACAGTCATCCATCGCCAGGATGGTCCCTGGGGCCACGGGCCGAGCGTCCTTTCTATTCAGTGTGTGAGCAGAGGGAGAACACGCAGAGACAATTACCGTGCATCCGAGGAGCAAGTGTCGGCCTGGACAAACCCTGGCCCTTGGCACTCGGACCGCACGGCAGTCCTGCGTCTGACAACATGGGATACTTCCCGCCTGTACTGCCCTTCTCTAGCCGAACCCACCACCCACCACCACCTCGGGTTGTGACTTCTGCCCAGGCCCCCAGCTGATAAGCTGGCTTCCATGCTGACCCCGTGTGGCCTCTGGATGTAACGTCGTACACACAGCCCTGGTCTCCTGCCCCGAAGTGGCTTCCCTGATGGCTCAGATTGGTAAAGAATCTGCCTGAGAATGCAGGACACCCAGGTTCGATCCCTGGGTCAGGAAGAGGAGGATGGGGCAACCCACTGCAGCGTTCCTACCTGGAGAATCCCCATGGACAGAGGGGCCTGGAGGGCTACAGTCCAAAGGGTTGCAAAGAGTCAGACACAACTGAGCGACTGAGCTCGCCTGTCCCAAGGCCTCTGCATCAGCCCCCCGCTTCACCCAGGAGAGACTGCGAGAGCATACGTTTTCATTTCATATTATTGTGGATGCCTTGTTATTTCTGAGGCTCCAGGACACCACTTCTCCTGCAGGTTAAGCTAATAGAGCACGCCAAGTACTGCGGTTCTGTTTGAAAAGCTGCGCTCACACTGTTTCGGGAAGGGCCAGGGATAATTAGACACCAAAGGCTCTTGCTCTGAAGGCTGCTAAGAGAATAAAATTAGTGTGGACGACAAAGCGCGGCAGAAGCCCCCCTGGGATTTGTCGTCAAACGTCCCTTCTCCGGCCCAAGTATCCCCCATGAAGAGGGGACCACGGGCCTCGGGTAGATTGCAAAAAGCCTACTCGGTTGTACATCCTAGCTGCTGTCGTCCGTGCAGTCTGCTCTTCGTTAAAAAGCCTTTGCCGGCAGGGCTGCAGGAACTGAAAACAGATTTCATTTTACCTGCTGAGCAACTGCAGAAAAACCAAGCCTTTCTTTTGCCTTGGCGGCCAAGATCCCTTAAGCGTTCCTCCTAAAATTGGATATGACCCACAATCTATTTTATAGACGCCCACCTGCACACACACCAAAGCCTGGTGAGCTTTCCAGGTACAAACCCGACCATTTTTTTTCCTCCAAGAGAGAAGTAGACAGGAGTAAATGTGGAATATTCACTTTACCTTTTTCTCATCAGTTTCAATGTATATGGTTCTGCCCTAGTGGCTCAGATGGTAAAGAATCCTCCTGCAACACAGAAGACCCAGGTTCAATCCCTGGGTCAGGAAGATTCCCCTGGAGAAGGGATAGGCTATCCACTCTAGTATTCTTGGGCTTCCCTGGTAAAGAATCTTCCTGCAATGCAGGAGACACTGATTCAATCCCTGGGTCGGGAAGATCCCCTGGAGGAGAAAATGGCAATCCACTCTATTACTCTTGCCCAGAGAATCCCACGGACAGAGGAGCCTGGTGGGCTGCAGTCCATGGGGTCGTGAAGAGTCAGACACGGCTGAGAGGCTAACACACACACACACACACCATTTAAATCTATATAATTGCAAATAAGGAAAATAATATAATTGAGCTTTTACCCACAATCATAAATGCACCATGAGAACACTTTTTTTTTTTTTTTTGGTGTATTAGGCTAAACATCTTTCAGGTATTACACATCAAAGATAATTTGAGAAATGGAACAGGTGCTTTTTTTTTTTTTTTTTTTTGAGATCTCAGCACTTTGGAGAAAAACCAAGTGCTGGAGAGGAACTCAAGAAAACAAAAATTTCTCTTTTACAGACAAAGCCACGTGCACTCGTTTCTGCCCTGGTGATGTGGTCAGTTAACCGTGGAACCACACAGGTGCGTGGTCTTCTTCTACCTTGAAAGTGTCATTATTTTAAAAAGATAAAAACATGATGATTAATGCAAGCTTTCAAGCGACCACGTCTCTTCCTTATGAGTTTAGGCCAGTTAGAGCCAAATTAGCATTCCCACACAGCAGAAGTTGAAATAAAAGGCAGTGCCTTGCTTTTATAACAGGAAGATGCTTATTTGAGCAGAATACCGCTTGGTGGCTAGAAAAGAGAAAAAAATATAGGCCGAGGTTGAAGCAACAGAACCTCAGAGCCTTATCAAGCTCATCCCTAGGTTCCTGTGACCTCTCTAGAGATGCTGGTGGTCACAAGAGGAGAATCCCATGGACTTGTGGGACAAAAATACTGAAATTAAAAGATGCTTGCTCCTTGGAAGAAAAGCTATGCCCAACCTAGACAGCATATTAAAAAGCAGAGACGTTACTTTGCCAACAAAGGTCCGTTTAGTCCAAGCTATGGTTTTTCCAGTGGTCATGTATGGATGTGAGAGTTGGACTATAAAGCTGAGCACCGAAGAATTGATGCTTTTGAACTGTGGTGTTGGAGAAGACTCTTGAGAGTCCCTTGGACTGCAAGGAGATCCAACCAGTTAATCCTAAAGGAAATCAGTCCTGAATTTGCATTGGAAGTACTGATGCTGAAGCTGAAACTCCAATACTCTGGCCATCTGCTGCAAAGAACTGACTCATTTGAAAGACCCTGATGCTGGAAAGATTGAAAGTGGGAGGAGAAGGGGACAACACAGGATGAGATGGTCGGATGGCATCACCGACACAGTGGACATGAGTTTGGGTGGACTCCAGGAGTTGGTGATGGACAGGGAGGCCTGGTGTGCTGTGGTTAATGGGGTTGAGAAGAGTTGGACATGACTGAGCGACTGGACTGACCTGAACTCTTTTCGACCCCATGGACTACAGCCTGCCAGGCTCCTCTGTCCATGGGATTCTCCAGGTGAGACTACTGGATGGGGTTGCCGTGCCCTCCTCCAGGGGATCTTTCAGACCCAGGGATCAAACCTGAGTCTCTCACGTCTCCTGCACAGGCAGGCTGGTTCTTTACCACTGGCACCACCAGGGGAAGTCCTCACCACTGTTGAGGCGGCTCTGTTTTTATCACTTTGGGCAAGGACCTGGCTCCTGCTGGTAGAGAGCTGTCGAATGTGGGAACTGGTGGGGAGAAGAAGGTGCTATCTTAAGCCTTCACGAAGGTGGAAGCACGTGTGTGTTATGGGCACGCTGTCTCATGGAGAGGCATCTTGCGGAAGTCCAGGGTGGTCCTGAAGCCACGGGAGATGGTCTTCACCCTTTGGCTCAGTGGTGATGAGGGTTCAGCAGAACTTCTCAGGTGGGAGGCATAGGATGAAGGTGGGGCAGTGAGAACCGCTCATGGCTCGCGATGAGCCATCATCGTGGTTCTGCAGAGAAGGACCCGGAGGCTTGCACTGACGCAGCCTCGGTGTGGGTTGGGCTGACCGGCGGGTTTATGGAGAACGCTGGTGAACTGTTAGGCTGATCACACAGAGAAGCCCGAGAAATAATTCAATATTTTTTTTTCTCCCAAGTCCATCAAAAGGACCAGAATTTTTTTTTGTTTTAAAAAACCGTATATATTTGGCTGCACCATGGGGGATCTATTTTTTTGTTTAAAAAAACTGTATATTTGGCTGCACCATGGGGGATCTTTAGCAGCCGCATGTGAACTCTGAGTTGCAACAGGTGGGATCCAGTTTCCCTATCGAAGCCGGGACCCCTGCGTCTGGGAGTGTGAGCCACCAGGGAAGTCCCAAGGCCACTGCTTTCATCTTTGCTAGCTTCAAACGGTATCCGGCTCCAGTAAGGATCCTTTGCTTATAAAAGATATGCACTGCCTTTTATTCCAACGGCAGCTGTGTGGAAATGTCAGTTTTGCTATTACTGGTGCAACCTCAAAAAGGAAGAAAAATGAACTCCAAGGGCCACCTGGAGTGGGATCTAATTCCTTAGCAAGCTAGAAATCATTGGCTGGGAGGGCTTGTGCTACAGACCAGAGACCCTTGGAGGCCAAAAACAGATTCTGTTCCCACTCGAATGCGTTTAATTCCCCTTCTACCCCCGTGTGCCGTGCTGTGGCTAGTCGCTCAGTCGTGTCCGACTCTTTGCGACCCCGTGGACTGTAGTCCACCAGGCTCCCCTGTCCATGGGG
This sequence comes from Capricornis sumatraensis, assembly GCF_032405125.1. Lineage (NCBI taxonomy): Eukaryota > Metazoa > Chordata > Mammalia > Artiodactyla > Bovidae > Capricornis > Capricornis sumatraensis. Next base: position 145,419,757 of record NC_091092.1, on the reverse strand, counting down.
TTCTTTAGGCAAGAATACTGCAGTGGGTTCCCATACCTTCCTTCAGGGCCAGATCTCCCACGTGGCAGGCGGATGGATTCTTTACCAGCTGAGCCACCAGGGAAGTCCAAGAATACCGGAGTGGGTAGCCTATCCTTTCTCCAGGGGATCTTCCTGACCCAGGGATTGAACCCAGGTCTCCCGCATTGTGGGCAGATTTTTTACCATCTGAGCCATCAGGGAAGCCCAAGAATACCGGAATGGTTAGCCTATCCCTTCTCCAGGGGATCTTCCTAACCCAGGAATGGAACCACGGTCTCCCACATTGTAGGTGGATTCTTTAGCATCTGAGCCACCAGGGAAACCCCTGCACCCTTTTACGCTGTATCAAAATGCCACGCCAATTAAAAAAAAAAAAAAAAGAACTTCAGTTCTAAAAAAAAAAAAAAAAGCCACGCCAATTACTTAACAGTGCCGGGCAGACGTGTTTTCTGTTAACTGTCACGAACCACTGGTTAACCTCTTATGTTTGGAATGTCTAAGGTAAACAGTTTTGAGTTGCAGATTTGCTGAAAATTATACACACCCCCACAGACACCTGTTCAATCACGTCTCTGTGATTTATTATGGCGGCTAGCAATTTTGGACTCATGTTGTCAAAACGGAAGCCGTCACGGCTGGGTGTAGTTTTGGAGATCTTTGCTGGGTCATCACATGCACAGAATACTCGTTAACGCCTCCTTTTTTTGCTACTTGCTGCAAAAGTCCCAGAAGCAGGTGAAGGGTGGGGTTCTGCCTAATTTTCAGGACAATATAATAGGGCTGATTTTATGCATAATTAAACTACAGAATTAAAGACCGAAGCAGGCTTTGCCCAAGTGGTTTCATCATTCCACCTGCAGCATCCTTTTCTCCGCTGTGCCTGTCAGCGTTCCTCGGGTTTATTTTCGGCATTCAAAACACGGCCTGCATCGCATCCACCAAGTGGACTGTGGGCACCACCTCCTCAGCTTCAGAGCGTTCTTCTACCCTGCTTCTGCCGTAATAAAGGAGAAGACGCCTCTATTATTTTATCGATCTACGGCTAATCGTATTTGCAAGCGCAGGGCCCAAGTCTGTAGATGTTTGATCCATACCGAGACGAGTCCTTAGGGCAGAGACGTCAAAAGACACGGTTATCTTAGAGCCTTACTGAGGATTATTGAGAGGGCTGTCTGAGCCACCAGGGAAGCTGTACCGATTCCACTGGTCTGCGAACTTAAAGCCGATACAATACTATCTTGATTACTGCAGCTTTATGATACCTCTTGAAATCAGGCAGTGTTAAGTCATTCAACTTTATTCTCTTTTTTTTTTTTTTTCTAAGTGATTCAGCTATTCTGAATGTTATGAATTTCACTATGGGTTTGAGATCAGCTGGAAATAATTTAAAGGAAAGAAGCCTTTTAGGATTTTGGTTGGGATCATGTTAAATCTACCAACCAACTCATGAAAAATGGAAAATCTTAATATTCAGTCTTTCAACCTATAAACAATGCATAGCTTCCATTTATTTAATTTATTTGTCTCAAGACTTTTGTTTGTTTGTTTCTGAGGGTTTTGCCTTACAAGTTTTGCAATTCTTTCTCAGATTTATCTGTGAATATGTCATACTTCTGTGTTCTGTGTGTGCTCAGCTGCTCAGACGTGTCTGACTCGATGAGGCCTCATGGACTGTAGCCCGCCAGCTTCCGCTGTCTGTGGCAAGAATACGGGAGTGGGTCATCATTTCCTTCTCCAGAGGATCTTCCCGCCCCTGGGATCAAACTGGCATCTCTTGCGTCTCCTGACTTGGCAGGTGGATTCTTTACCAGGAGCGGCACCTGGGAAGCCCCTAAAACCAGTATACGCACAGTCTGAGGAATACCATTAAGGCCGACAGCTGTGTCACCACCACCCAGGGTGAAACTTAAACCACGGCAGCACCCCCAGAAATCGTCCTACCCCATGTGTCCTGTCTCCATCAAAAAGCTCTTCCTCTCCTCCTGGAAAGACAATTCCTAGCCCGCGTTTATGGATTTAATTGTTTCTGCTCTTTAAAAACAATGAGTGCATTCCTAAACAATCCTAATTTCATAGTTTGGTTTTTCTGCTTTTTGAAACGATATAAATTAAATCACTCATAGGGACGCTGATTCGTGTTGGTGGATATATTGTAATGAGAGGGGGAAATCTATCAGAGTCTCGAGAAGGAGAAATTTTGCTGGCTTCAAGGCAGTATCGCTGAGAATGGGCAGTGGCCCCTGACCACCATGAAGTCTTTTGTAAGCCAAGCTTCTCTCTGCGTTTGTCATCCACCCTTCAGTGACTAGAAAGCTGGTCCAAGGCGCTGCTGTGTATCTGAGCACAGTGGCATAAAAGACAGAAGAAAGAAAAGTCTCATGAGTGGTGGCAGACGGTTTTCAGCTTGCAAGTGTAGCGAAAACTCCCTGCTGGACAGCTTCGAACATATCGCTTCATCCTTCTGGTGCTGACTTTTCTGATCCTTAAGTCCTTAGTGAATGGGGTATCTTGTGGTTGGGATGGACCCAGAGCTCTCACAGGTCTCCCGACTTTCAAATACGAAGTTTTCAAGAGACACTGGCATCTCTGAATCCCAGGGGGAGACAAGCTTTGTCTTCCCTTTATTTAAAAAGGTCAATTATACTAAACCTTCAACGCATAGAACTTAACTCAATTCATCATACAAAGACCACGAAAAGTGATTAATATCCTCTGTCAACCTTGAAAACAGATTTAGCACTTTTCACTATAAAAACTTCACAATTCTTAGGTAAGCAAATAGATGCTTTTGCTTAATTGTTTTACATCATCAGATATCAATCTTCACGGTGGGGGGCAGTGTGGTTCATTTTTCTTTATTTCAAGATCTTTTTTTTTAATGTGAACCATTCCTAAAGTCTTTACTGATTTTTGTTACAGTATTGCTTCTGTTGTCTATGTTCTGATTTTTTGGTGGTGAGGCACGTGGCCCCTTAGCTCTCCAGGGATCAAACCCACAACCCCCCTGTGTTGGAAGCTGAAGTCTTAAGCACTGGAGCACCAGGAAAGTCCCCACGTCATTGAGTTCAACGTGAAAGAGAACAGAGTCCAGGCACCCTCTCTGAATGGGGATTTCTGTCAAGGTTCTAAATTAGCACGTATCAGACTCCGCCATAAATCCTCGGGGGCTCAGACCACACAGACCACCTGTTCTCACACTGAATTGGGAGGTCTATATTATGGAACCTCTCAGAACTATAAATGTGTATATCTTTCATGCCACACAGTAGAGAAGGGAATGGCAGCCCACTCCAGCACTCTCGCCTGGGAAATCCCATCATCAGAGGAACCTGGTGGACTACAGTCCACGGGGTCGCAAAGGACTTGGACACGACTTAGTGACTAGACCACAAAATACACACACACACACACACACACACACACACGTGCAGAAGTGCAATAATTATACTACTGGCCATGTCCTCACCCTCCCCTCCTTTTTTTTTTTTCAAAATCACATTTCTGGACCCAGGGCTGTGAGCCACAAAATGAAACAGCTTCTGTCTACCGGGCCGACACTCCGCTGCTCACGAAAACTTGAAACGTCCAACTGGGATTCTCATTTCTTACATCAGCAGGACTAATTCTCTACCACAGAGTGTGTTTTAACTTTTCGAGGGGGTAAATCCTTTTTCTGATTAGGGAGTTATTAGATGTCCAAATATGATGCTCTCTTGATGGATTCACATAGGCTATTTTTTGGGGGGTACAGGTATTACTTTTGCTTAAGCCTCTATTTAATTTGTTACAATCTGCTGTGTGTTTAGTTGCTCGGTCATGTCTGACACTTTTCAGTTGTGTCTGACTCTTTGCGACCCCTTCGACTGTAGCCCACCAGGCTCCTCTGTCCATGGGATTCTCCAGAGAAAAGTACTGGAGTAAATTGCCATGCCCTCCTCTGAGGAATCTTCCCAACCCAGGGATCGAACCCAGGTATCCCACATGGCAGGTGGATGCTTTACCATCTGAGCCACCAGGGAAGCCCCTTGTTACAATACTGTTTTTTAATATTGTGTAGGGGTGGGGAGGGGAGATTTGGCCAGGAGGCATGGGGGAGTCTTAGCTCCCTGACCAAGGGCTAGCTTGCCCCTCCTGCATTGGAAGGCAAAGTCTTAACCACTGAATTTCCAGGGAAGCCCCCCGGGTACTTAACAATTTTGTTCCTGGCACACTACTTTGAAAGCCTGAAATAGGGGAGATGAGCTTCCTTAGGACAAGGTAAACTCATAGCTGAAAACTACTCTGAAAGATGTCACGATTAAATATGTTCAGAATAAAAGACTCTTTAAACGTGAACACACATGAAACGCAGCACACTAAACCTCCCATAACACCCTAATTTTGGGATTTTAATCAGAGTTGATTGGCCTGTGTATTTTCCGACGTCTTTAGATAAAAACGTAGACACGTATATGAGCTACTGCTTGTAACGTTTGTAATAAAAAACAGTTGTAAGCTCCTGCTTGTAATGGTATTTGTAATAAAAATAATTGTAAGCTCTTTTCAAGCAAGGGCTTTATGAATACATACGTGTGGAATGGGTGCATAAAAAGGCAAAAAATGCATGAGCCAAATGAGACAGACATTAAATATCAGATGAAACCACACTGTTGCATACTGGTTGCACAACTAGCGGCCTTCACGTGGAATGTTAGAAAAATCAAGTCAGTCCATTTTACGGTTATGGAAAATATGTATGATTCCTGAATTGTTCTCGATTTAAACAGACTGTTTTGTCTTTAAAATCTTTAGAACCTTAAAATGCACACTGCCAAGTGTAAAAAGACAGTGTGAAAAGGCATAGCACCCTATGCTTCAACCAGATGACTTTCGAGGAAAGTGACAACTAGAGAAGGCTGAGCGCCGAAGCACTGATGCTTTCAAACTGTGCTGGTCCTGGGGAAGACTCTTGGGAGTCCCTTGAACAGCAGGGAGAACTAACCAGTCAACCCGAAAGGAAATCAATGCTGAATATTCATCGGGAAGACTGATGCTTCTTCTAGAACTAACAGCCGAAAAAAGATGTCCTTTTCATCACAGGGGGCTGGAATGCAAAAGTAGGAAGTCAAGACATACCTGAAGTAACAGGCAAATTTGACCTTGGAGTACAAAATGAGGCAAAGCAAAGGCCAACAGAGTTCTGCCAAGAAAATGCACTGGTCATAGCAAACACCCTCTTCCAACAACACAAGAGAAGACTCTACACATGGACATCCCCAGATGGTCAACACCGAAATCACGTTGATTATATTCTTTGCAGCCAAAGATGAAGAAGCTCTCCACAGTCAGCAAAAACAAGACCGGGAGCTGACTGTGGCTCGGATCATGAACTCCTTATTGCCAAATTCAGACTTAAATTGAAGAAAGCAGAGAAAACCACTAGACCATTCAGGTATGACCTAAATCAAATCCCTTACGATTACACAGTGGAAGTGAGAAATATATTTAAGGCACTAGATCTGATAGACAGAGTGCCTGATGAACTATGGACGGAGGTTCGTGACATTGTACAGGAGACAGGGATCAACACCTTCCTCAACATAAAGAAATGCGAAAAGGCAAAATGGCTGTCTGGGGAGGCCTTACAAATAGCTGTGAAAAGAAGAGAAGCTAAAGGCAAAGGAGAAAAGGAAAGATATAAGCATCTGAATGCAGAGTTCCAAAGAATAGCAAGAAGAGATGAGAAAGCCTTCCTCAGCGATCAGTGCAAAGAAATAGAGGAAAACAATAGAATGGGAAAGACTAGAGATCTCTTCAAGAAAATTAGAGATACCAAGGGAACATTTCATGCAAAGATGGGCTCGATAAAGGACAGAAATGGTCTGGACCTAACAGAAGCAGAAGATATTAAGAGGTGGCAAGAATACATGGAAGAACTGGTGTGATCACTCACCTAGAGCCAGACATCCTGGAATGTGAAGTCAAGTGGGCCTTAGAGAGCATCACTACGAACAAAGCTAGTGGAGGTGATGGAATCCCAGTTGAGCTGTTTCAAATCCTGAAAGATGATGCTGTGAAAGTGCTGCACTCAATATGCCAGCAAATTTGGAAAACTCAGCAGTGGCTACAGGACTGGAAAAGGTCAGGTTTCATTCCAATCCTAAAGAAAGGCAATGCCAAAGAATGTTCAAACTACCGCACAATTGCACTCATCTTACATGCTAGCAAAATAATGCTCAAAATTCTCCAAGCCAAGCTTCAATAGTGTGTGAACTATGAACTTTCATATGTCCAAGCTGGATTTAGAAAAGGCAGAGGAACCAGAGATCAAGTTTCCAACATATGTCGGATCATTGAAAAAGCAAGAGAGACTAGAAAATAATCTACTTCTGCTTTATTGATTATGCCAAAGCCTTTGACTGTGTCAATGACAACAAACTGTGGAAAATTCTGAAAGAGATGGGAATACCAGACCACCTGACCTGCCTCCTGAGAAATCTGTATGCAGGTCAAGAAACAACAGTTAGAACCAGACATGAAACAACAGACTGGTTCCAAATAGGGAAAGGAGTACACCAAGGCTGTATACTGTCCCCCTGCTTATTTGACTTATATGCAGAGTACATCATAAGAAATGTTGGGCTGGAGGAAGCACAAGCTGGAATCAAGATTGCTGGGAGAAATATCAATAACCTCAGATATGCAGATGACACCACCCTTATGGCAGAAAGCAAAGAGTAACTAAAGAGCCTCTTGATGAAAGTGAAAGAGGAGACTGGGAAAGCTGGCTTACAGTTCCACATTCAGAAAACTAAGATCATGGCATCTGGTCCCATCACTTCATGGCAAATAGATGAGGAAACAGTGGAAACAGTGAGAAACTGTATTTTCTCAGGCTCCGAAATCACTGCAGATGGTGACTGCAGCCATGAAATTAAAAGATGCTTACTCCTTGGAAGGAAAGTTATGACAAACCTAGACAGCATATTAAAAAGCAGAGACTTTCTTTTTGCCAACAAAGGTCCATCTAGTCAAAGCTATGGTTTTTCCAGTAGTCATGTATGGATGTGAAGAGTTGGACTATAAAAAAAGCTCAGCAACAAAGAATTGATGCTTTTGAACTGTAGTGTTGGAGAAACCTCTTGAGAGTCCCTTGAACTGCAAGGAGATCAAGCCAGTCGATCCTAAAGGAAATCAAGCCTGAATATTCATTGGAAGGACTGACGAACTCCAATCCTTTGGCCACTTGATGCCAAAAGCTGACTCATTGGAAAAGACCCTGATGCTGGGAAAGACTGAAGGCAGGAGGAGAAGGGGATGACAGAGGGTGAGATGGTTGGATGGCATCACCGACTCAATGGACATGAGTTTGAGCATGGTCTGGGAGTTGGTGATGGACAGGGAAGCCTGGCGTGCTGCAGTCCATGGGGTCGCAAAGAGATGGACACAACTGAGCGACTAAAGTGCCGGATGCTGAAGCTGAAGCTCCAATCCTTTGGCCATGTGATGAGAAGAGCCGTCTCACTGGACAAGACCCTGATGCTCGGAAAGATTGAGGGCAGGAGGAGCAGGGGACGACAGAGGATGAGGTGGTTGGATGGCATCTCTGACTCGATGGACATGAGGCTGAGGAAGTTCTGGGAGTTTGTGATGGACAGGGAGGCCTGGCATGCTGCAGTCCCTGGGGTCACAAAGATTCGGACATGACTTAGTGACTGAACAACAGAAAACAACTAGGATGGTGAAAAAAAAGTCTTTGATTCCTTTGATTAAGGAGGAGGGGAAGGGTTAGACAGAGCACAGCTGGTTATAAACAGTGGGCTTTACTGAGTAATCAGGTAGCAATACTGGCTCGTCGACTATAACAGACACACCACAGTGAACTCAGATGTTAATGAGATGGGGTAGATAGACAGATGATAGAACAAAGAACAGGGTAGATAGATAAATAGTAGAAACAGGTAGAAATAGATGATAAAAACAGGGAGATAATAGAAAATAGAAACAGGCAGATAATAGATGATAGAGACAGGGAGATAATAGATGATAGAAACAGGCAGATAATAGATGATAGAGACAGGAAGATAATAGATGATAGAAGCAGGGAGATATAGATGACAGAAACAGGCAGATATAGATGATAGAAACAGGGAGATATAGATGACAGAAACAGGGAGATAACAGATGATAGAAACAGGCAGATAATGATAGAAACAGGCAGATATAGATGATAGAAGCAGGGAGATAATAGATGATAGAAACAGGAAGATAATAGATGATAGAAGCAGGGAGATATAGATGACAGAAACAGGCAGATATAGATGATAGAAACAGGGAGAAGTAGATGATAGGGACAGCGAGATAACAGATGATAGAGACAGGGAGATAACAGATGATAGAGACAGGCAGATAATGATAGAAACAGGCGGATATAGATGATAGAAGCAGGGAGATAATAGATGATAGAAACAGGCAGATAATGATAGAAACAGGCAGATAATAGATGATAGAAACAGGGAGATAACAGATGATAGAGACAGGAAGATATAGATGATAGAGACAGGAGATAATAGATGATAGAAACAGGCAGATAACAGATGATAGAGAAAGGGAGATATAGATGATAGAGACAGGAGATAATAGATGATAGAAACAGGCACATAACAGATGATAGAAACAGGCAGATAACAGATGATAGAAACAGGAGATATAGATGATAGAGACAGGAGATAATAGATGATAGAAACAGGCACATAACAGATGATAGAAACAGGCAGATAATGATAGAAACAGGCAGATAACAGATGATAGAAACAGGAGATATAGATGATAGAGACAGGAGATAATAGATGATAGAAACAGGCACATAACAGATGATAGAAACAAGCAGATAATGATAGAAACAGGCAGATAACAGATGATAGAAACAGGAGATATAGATGATAGAGACAGGAGATAATAGATGATAGAAACAGGCAGATAACAGATGATAGAAACAAGCAGATAATAGATGATAGAGAAAGGGAGATATAGATGATAGAGACAGGAGATAATAGATGATAGAAACAGGCAGATAATGATAGAAACAGGGAGATATAGATGATAGAAACAGGGAGATAACAGATGATAGAAACAGGCAGATAATAGATGATAGAGACAGGGAGATAATAGATGATAGAAACAGGCAGATAATAGATGATAGAGACAGGAAGATAATAGATGATAGAAGCAGGGAGATATAGATGACAGAAACAGGCAGATATAGATGATAGAAACAGGGAGAAATAGATGATAGGGACAGGGAGATAACAGATGATAGAAACAGGCAGATAATGATAGAAACAGGCAGATAATAGATGATAGAAACAGGCAGATATAGATGACAGAAACAGGGAGATAACAGATGATAGAAACAGGAAGATAATAGATGATAGAAGCAGGGAGATATAGATGACAGAAACAGGCAGATATAGATGATAGAAACAGGGAGAAGTAGATGATAGGGACAGCGAGATAACAGATGATAGAAACAGGCAGATAATAGATGATAGAAACAGGGAGATATAGATGATAGAAGCAGGGAGATAATAGATGATAGAAACAGGAAGATAATAGATGATAGAAGCAGGGAGATATAGATGACAGAAACAGGCAGATATAGATGATAGAAACAGGGAGAAGTAGATGATAGGGACAGCAAGATAACAGATGATAGAGACAGGGAGATAACAGATGATAGAGACAGGCAGATAATGATAGAAACAGGCGGATATAGATGATAGAAGCAGGGAGATAATAGATGATAGAAACAGGAAGATAATAGATGATAGAAGCAGGGAGATATAGATGACAGAAACAGGCAGATATAGATGATAGAAACAGGGAGAAGTAGATGATAGGGACAGCGAGATAACAGATGATAGAGACAGGGAGATAACAGATGATAGAGACAGGCAGATAATGATAGAAACAGGCGGATATAGATGATAGAAGCAGGGAGATAATAGATGATAGAAACAGGCAGATAATGATAGAAACAGGCAGATAATAGATGATAGAAACAGGGAGATAACAGATGATAGAGACAGGAAGATATAGATGATAGAGACAGGAGATAATAGATGATAGAAACAGGGAGATAATAGATGATAGAGAAAGGGAGATATAGATGATAGAGACAGGAGATAATAGATGATAGAAACAGGCACATAACAGATGATAGAAACAGGCAGATAACAGATGATAGAAACAGGAGATATAGATGATAGAGACAGGAGATAATAGATGATAGAAACAGGCACATAACAGATGATAGAAACAGGCAGATAATGATAGAAACAGGCAGATAACAGATGATAGAAACAGGAGATATAGATGATAGAGACAGGAGATAATAGATGATAGAAACAGGCACATAACAGATGATAGAAACAGGCAGATAATAGATGATAGAGACAGGGAGATAATAGATGATAGAAACAGGGAGATATAGATGATAGAAGCAGGGAGATATAGATGATAGAAACAGGGAGACATAGATGATAGAGACAGGGAGATAATAGATTATAGTAACAGGCAGATAACAGATGATAGAAGCAGGGAGACGTAGATGATAGGAACAGGGAGATATTGCTGATAGAAATATGTAGGTAGTTGATAGAATCTCGTAGATAGATGGCAGTTGGATAGACTGACAAACAGACGATCGAGGCAGGCAGGCAGACAGACAGACAGATAGAGGAGCTAAAAGACATGCAGGTGTGTATACAGTATTTATCCCCCTTCCTACGATAATTTCTATTTTCTCCTTTCCCTTCCAGTTTTCTCTGTGAAAGGCACTCTCTGTCTGAGCTCAACATGCTGCTGAGTAAAAAGTCTACAGCCCCGATGAACACAGCAGATATTAACAGGAAACCGCAGGGGAGGATATCCTGGGGGGATGTGAGTTACGGAGGCCACAGGGGAAGGATTCAGACTTGATGTGGAAATCGTCCTCGGGAATCCCCACAAGTGCCACATACAGCGATTTTACATTTTCAGGGTTTCTGCTCACCTTTTAGACACAGTGAAGAGGGAGGTGAAGTGTGTGGATTTTTTGAAAAGAGATTAAAGGCAGATGTTGGTTTTGATACCTCTTCCTTGTAGCAGCTGACTTATTTCAACAAAATAAAAGGTTTTAGAAGAAGAGGGGGTTACTCCTGCTCAGTGGGTAGGGAAATCATTCAATTCTGAAAAACAAACAGAATTCCTCAAATGTATGCCACTCTGGTGGTGCAGGAATTAATACACCTGATTCAGTAACTTCATATTATAATATATTTGTGGTCAACTGAAACAGGGCCACTTTAGGTGAAAAACATCATAGTCTTCAAGGAGAAATGAACCGTGTCTTCAAGTCTGAGCTCCATATCCCGTGAGGAGGGATGCTCTCTGTTTTTCTCTGACGGCCCTTTCCTTCTTCATGCAGGAAGTTTTCTTTTGAATGTTTGCAGTAGACATTTTTTTTTTTCTGAGTCAACCATTAGCACATCTTATCTAAGAATTAATCTGATATATATAAAATTTATTTTGGAACTTTCTTGAAAGAGTGTGTAACGATGTTGGTTTGGAAATGACTCTGCAGTGGTGAGTTGCCTTTATGACTGCCACTGTGGCTAAGTGTAGGCTGGTGGCTCAGATGGTAAAGAATCCACCTGCAGTGCGGGAGACCCTGGTTCTTTCTTTGGGCTGGGAAGATCCCCTGGAGGAGGAAACGGCAACCCACTCCAGTATTCTTGCCTGGAGAATCCCAAGCACAGAGGAGCCTGGTGGCCTACAGACCGTAAGGTTGAAATAATCGAACACGACCGACTGAGTGACTAACTTTGGGGGAGTGCTACTGGCATGCTTCTCATTAAACTGTGAGTCTAGTGAGTGGAGAAAACAGCCCAGAATGTTGTTTCTTTTCTAAATTTCCTTCAGGCCACCATGGCATTTCGGTTATGATAAGGAAGGCCAGCCATTCCAATCCTAGAAGGTGTGTGTCAATTTCTTCCTCTGAGCTCAGACCCTCCGAACCTCACAGGGAAGGTCAGGGGTTGGGGTACAACCAACACCATCACACAGACATCTACCGTGTCAAGCTTTTGTCCAAAAGAGGGTGAGCCCTCAGGAAGGAGGGAAGTTCTGGAGACTGACTGTCTGCCCTCTGGGGTTGCAACCCCACTGTGAACATCAGCCTGAAGACAGAGTCTTTCATGAAGCAGGTCTGTAAAAACCAGCCCCGTCTCTAGCTGCTCAGGAAAAGTGGTCCAGCGGGCACCACCTTCATCTTCAGACCCCCCAGATGCGGGCATCTGTGTCACCCCAGAGCTTGGAGCATTTCCTAGGAGCTGGCTTAGTCCCATCATGGCCCTGCCCTGAGAAGTCAGCTGAATGCTGCTGCCGCAAGGGTGGACACGGAGAGACATGGTGCCCTGGGCAAGGACCCTCACAAGAGGGTTAAAAAAGATGAGTACCGTGTGCCGCCCTGCACTGCCGCTCGAACACCCAGGGGCACATCCTTTCCCAACCTGATCCCACGGCCTTCTCGCTACCCAGGGTGGAGGCGGGCTTGCCTCCTGCACCCAGTAATTCAATAAAAGGAGCTGGCATTCGGGGAGGCCGTGGATGTCCACAGTCAGCCGTCAGTAGACATTCGTTTTTTTTTTTTTTGGAGGGCATTAACTCAGTCAGTCATCACTATGGTTTACTTGAGAATTAATCTCACAATTGTAAGTTTATTTTGGAACTCTCTTAAAATAGTGTGTGGGCTTCCCTTGTGGCTCAGTTGGTAAAGAAGCCGCCTGGAGTGCGGGAGACCTGGGTTCGATCCCTGGGTTGGGAAGATCCCCTGGAGAAGTAAAAGGCTACCCACTCCAGTGTACTGGCCTGGAGAATTCCGTGGTCACAAAGAGTCAGACAAGACTGAGTGACTTCACTAAAATAGTGTGTAACAGTGTTAGTTTGGAAATTTCCTCCACGGTCCCAGCAAGTTGCCACTCAGACCTTCCTCCTCTGCTGCTTCCTACTCAAAAGCCTGTCTGTATCTTCAAAATATGAGGCATGGATAAAGCAGCTGTGGTACATACAGACAATGGAATATGACTCGGCCATAAAAAGGAAAGCCTTTGAGTCTGTTCCAAAGAGGTGGATGAACGTAGAACCTATTATACAGAGTGAAGTAAGTCAGAAAGAGAAACATAAATATCATATACTAATGCGTAAGTACAGTCTAGAAAATGGAATTTATTTACAGGGCAACAATGGACAAACAGACATCAAGACTAGACTAACAGATATGGGGAGAGGATGAGATGTATGGAGAGAGTAACCTGGAAATTTACATCCAGTTCAGTTCAGTCGCTCAGTCGTGTCCGACTCTGCGATCCCAGGAATTGCAGCATGCCAGACGAAATTGACATTACCGTATGTAAAATAGAGAGCCAGCAAGAATTTGCTGTATGTCTCAAGAACGTCAAACAGGGGCTCTGTATCAACCTAGAGGGGTGGGATTGGGAGGGAGAAGGGAGGGAGGTTTCAAAGGGAGGGGATGTATGTATATCTATGGCTGATTCATGCGAAGGTTTGACAGAAAAGAGTAAAATTCAGTAAAGCAATTATCCTTCAATTAAAAAAATTGAAAAAATTTTAAAATGTGATTTTTCATCAAAAATCAAAATGTGATTCCCTCTTATTAGCAGTTCATCAAAATGTCATTCCCTCTTTTTTAGTGGTTCTCGGCCAAAAGCAAGGAGGGAGCACTCTGATAGAAGGGATGGGACAGGGAAGTTATGATGTCTGGGACCTCTGCATTGTCACAGGGGATTCACAGGCTATGTGGGGAGTGACTGTGGAGTTCTGCGTGGAGAGACAAGGGCAGGATCCACTCTGCTTCAGTGCAGGGAGTGAGATGCAGGCTCAGGAGTGTTTGTAAGGGGCTTGAACAGGGCAGGAAGCAGCCAAGTTCAGTGCAGGGAGAGAGATACGGGTGCAGGAGTGTTTGTTGGGGACTTGAACAAGGGTAGGATCCAGTCTGGTTCAGTGCAGGGACCGAGATGTGGGCTCGGGAGTGATTGTCGGGGGCTTGAACAAGAGCAGAACACAGCCTGAAAGTCAGATGCAGGCTCAGGAGTGTAGGTTGGGGCCTTGAACAAGGACAGGACCAGCCTGGTTCAGTGCAGGGACCGAGATGTGGGCTCAGGAGTATTTGTCAGTATCATGAACAAGGGCAGGACCCAGCCTGGTCAGTGCAGGGAAGGAGATGTGGGCTCAGGAGTGTTTGTCAGATTGAACCAGAGCAGTATTCAGCCTGGTTCAGTGTTAGGACCAAGATGTTGGCTCAGGATTGTTTGTTGGGGGCTTAACCAAAGGCAGGACCCAACCTGGTTCAGTTCAGGGACAGAGATGTGAGCTCAGGAGTGTTTTTCGGTGCTTGAACCAGAGCAGGACTCAGTCTGGTTCAGTTCAGGGAGTGACTTGTGGGCCCACGAGTGTTGGTCGAGGTCTTGAACAAGTGCACGACCCAGCCTGGTTCAGTGCGGGGACCGAGATGTGGGCTCAGGCTTGTTGTTCTGTGGCATGAACAAGGGCAGAACCCAGCCTGGTTCAGTGCAGGGAGAGTATTTGTTGGGGGATGGAACAAGTGCAGGACCCAGTCTGGTTCAGTGCTAGGACCAAGATGTGGGCTCAGGCCTGTTTGTCGGGGGCATGAATTAGGGCAGGACCCAGTCTGGTTCGGTGTAGTGACTGAGTAGTGGGCTCTGGAGTATTTGTCGGGGCTTGGAAAGGGGCACGACCGAGCCTGGTTCAGTGCAGGTACCAAGGTGTAGATCAGGAGTATTTGTTGTGGGCTCTAACATGGGCAGGACCTAGACTGGTTCAGTGCAGGGAGTGAGATGCAGGCTCAGGAGTTTGTTGGGGGATGGAACAAGCGCAGGACCCAACCTGGTTCAGTGCAGGGACTGAGATGTGGGCTCAGGACTGTTTGTCGGGGGCTTGAACAAGGGCAGGACCCATCCTGCTTAAGTGCAGGGAGTGAGATGCAGGCTCAGGAGTGTTTCCTGGGGGATTGAACAAGGGCAGGACGCACCCTAGTTCAGGGGCAGGGAGCGAATGTGGGCTCAGGGTTGTTTATCAGGGGCTTGAAAAAGGCCAGGAACCAGCCTCAGAGTAAGATGCAGGCTCAGGAAGGGTTGGGGCATTGAACATGTTCAGGACCCAGCCTGGTTCGGTGCAGGGAGTGAGATATGGGCTCAGTAGTGTTTGCTGGGGTCTTTAACAGGGCGGGAAGCAGCCTGGTTCAGTGCAGGGAGAGAGATGCAGGCTCATGAGTATTTGTCGGGGGCTTGAACAGGGCAGGACCCACCCTGGTTCAGGGCAGGGAGTGAGAGGCGGGCTCCGGAGTGTTTGTCGGGGGCTTGAACAAGGGCGGGACCCAGCCTGGGTCAGTGCAGGGAGTGAGCTACGGTCTCAGAAGTGTTTGTCGGGGGCTTGAACAGGGCGGGAACCAGCCTGGTTCAGTGCAGGGACCAAGATGTGGGCTCAGGAGTGTTTGTCAGAGATTGAACCAGTGCCGGATTCAGCTTGGTTCAGTGCTAGGACCAAGATGTTGGCTCAGGAATGTTTGCGGGGGCTTGAATAAGACCAGGAACTAGCCTGAGGGTCAGATACAGGCTCAGGAGTGTTGGTCCGGGCCTTGAACAAGTGCAGGACCCAGCCTGGTTCAGTGCATGGACAAAGATGTGGGCTCAGGAGTGTTTGTCGGGGTCTTGCACAAAGGCATGTCCCAGGCTTGTTCAGCGCAGCGAGTGAGATGCGGGAACAGGAGTGTTCCCTGGGGATTGAACAGGGTAGGACATACCTTAGTTTAGGGGCAGGGAGCGAGTTGTGGGCTCAGGATTGTTTGCCGGGGGCTTGAATAAGGCCAGCAATCAGCCTGAGAGTCAGATACCGGCTCAGGGGTGTTGGTCGGGGCCTTGAACAAGTGCAGGACCCAGCATGGTTCAGTTCAGGGACCAAGATGTGGGTTCAGGAGTGTTTGTCGGGGCTTGAATAAGGGTAGGACCCAACCTGGTTCAGTAGAGGGAGTGAGATGTGGGCTCAGGAGTGTTGTTCAGGGCCTTGAACCAGTGCAGGACCCAGCCTGGTTCAGTGCAGGGACAGAGATGTGCGCTCAAGAGTATTTGTCGGGAGTTGAACAAGTGCAGGACCCAGCATGGTTCAGTTCAGGGACCAAGATGTGGGTTCAGGAGTATTTGTCGTGGTCTTGAACAAGTGCAGGACCCAGCCTGGTTCAGGGCAGCGAGTGAGATGTGGGCTCAGGAGTGTTTCCTGGGGCATTGATCAAGGGCAGGACACACCTTAGTTCAGGGGCAAGGAGCGACTTGTGGGCTCTGGATTGTTTGCCTGGGGCTTGAATAAGCCCAAGAACCTACCTGAGAGTACGATGCAGGCTCAGGAGTGTTGGTCGAGGCCTTGAACAAGTGCAGGACCCAGCCTGGTTCAGTGCACGGAGTGAGATGCGGGCTCAGGAGTGTTTGTCGGGGGCTTGAACAGGGCGGGAACCAGCCTGGTTCAGTGCAGGGAGAGATGTCGGCTTGGGAGTGTTGGTCGGGGGGTTGAACAAGGGCGGGACCCAGCCTGGGTCAGTGCAGAGAGCAAGATGTGGGCTCAGGAGTGTTTGTCAGGGGCTTGAACAGGGCAGAAAACAGCGTGGTTCAGTGCAGGGAGAGAGATGTGGGCTCAGGGGTGTTTGTCGGGGGCCTGACTCATACAAACCGGTGGCTGCATCCTTGGCAAGCTGTAAACAGACATCTGGTGCGGTGAGCTGGGAGGACGCAGGCTGAGAGACCTTTAGTGGCTGGGCCGTGCTGGATTTGCGGGATTAGATTCACTTTCGGGGGGAAATGCCAACCACTTCAGGAGTCCTTTCCTCTCTGCTTGCCCTCCCTTGTGTCAGCCTGTTCTCAAGTCCTCCCCTTCTGTCTGCAGCCTCAACTTTGGAAAGAGACATTTCAACCCGGCCCTCTGGCCAGGGGGTCCTCCTTCCATTTAGGATCAAGGTAAGATTCCTTTGCACAACTCTGTACCGTCTGGGGTTTCAAAGCACCTACTTCTCTTTCTACTGACTTTGAACCATTCAGTCCACAGAAACCTACAAGAGACGGAAGATTCTCCCCAGGCTCGCTTTTCCCCTGGAGGGACAGCCCCATGTCTTTGCTCCCCTGATCGGTCCAGTTTCTCAAGCGTCATCTCCCCTCGTGGTGTCAAGCCCTTCCCCTTCATCTTCTCCAGTCTGTCGCTGGCCCCCAGAACGCTTCTTCCTCTCCAAGCACAGGTACTCAGACTGCGTGTCCACCTGTCTGTCCAGACGGTCCTTGGTCTCCTGGCTGTATTTCGAGGAGGGCTTTCGCTTGCTTGTTATTCCTTTCTTTGGCTGTGTTGGGTCTTAGCTGCAGCACACAGCGTCTTCACTGGATCACGTGCGATCTTTTTGTGTCTGCGGTGCACAGACTCTCTGGTTGTGGTGCACAGGCTTGCTTGCCCCGTGGCATGTGGGGTCTTAGTTCCCCAAACAGGGATGGAACCCATGTGCCCTGAACTGCAAGGTAGATTCTTACCCACTGGCCCACCAGGGAAGTCCTGAGACTTTCAGCATTATGACGCTGCAATCACTTCCTTCTGACCAGTCTTCACCGGGCACCTTCTCATCTGTTAGGACCCAGATTCTCCTGAAGCTCGGCATTTCCTAAGCCAGGCTTTGGCTTACCTCGACACACTGTCACGGGACCCCTGGACTACTGGAAACTGAATACAAACCACGCAGTGATCTGAACTCCTCCTCTTCTACTTTGTCCATTCCGTTGGTTCCTCTCACCGACAACACTTGTTGCCATGCAGCTGAGTGATATTTCCTTATTTACTCAACATGTATTTATTTGGCTGCATTGGGTGTTAGCTGCAGCAGGCAGGGTCTTTGTTGTGGCATCCAGCAGCGAATGTTCTTTAGTTGTGGCATCCGGGCTCTAGTTCCCAGATCAGGGATCGAACCCGGGCCCCGCTGCACTGGGAACATGGAGTCTCAGCCACTAGACCGCCAGGGACGTCCCAGTGATGTACATTTAAAAACACATGCATTTAACATCAGAAAACGGACTGAGTTCATCAATTCACCTTGCAGACTTAGATCCCTGGTTGAGATCTCTAGCCGTCTCTTGTCCAAATGACGGAACTTGCTCCACATACGGGAAGCTCCTTTTAATGTGCACTAATTAGAGGAATGTGTCTGGGTGTGGGTTAAAAGGTACGAATAACACTGGAATCTCGGACCTCATCACAGAGCCAACTCCCACCAAGCCCTCCTCTTTGGATGGCTCCTGGGGTTTCTTCCTTATGACTATTATGAATGGCGCTGCAAGCGGACATCTGCGTGCCAGTTTCTGTGTGGACAAACTGTTTCATCTCTCTTGAGTACTTACCCAAGAGTGGAAATGCTGGGTAATGTATCGTCGATATCTGTTTTGTTTTTTAACACAGTTATTGACCAGGGGATTCTGGCAGAAACTAACACCTGTGGCTTGCAATCTGTTAAGTGAACACAGACACATCAGTCAGGCAACAAAAGACGCATTCATGTCTCTGCTCAGTAAGTTCTTAAGAAACTGGCCAAGTTAACTTGCACTGCCTCCTTACATATTGCTTCTATATTGAGGCCGTCTCATTGACCCTACAGGCCCCAGTTTAAAGGAGGTGCCCACCCCTGTTCCCCCTAAGACACTGTTCTTCTGCTTTGCAGCATGTATAGCAATTTGCAATAGTACATTCCTATGGGTCCTTAACTGTATCTCTCATATGAAATTCCACATTGCATGGGGGTCAGATCACGTCCGTCTGGTCTAACACTGCTGGGAAACAAAACCCGTCAGCTGCTGTGAGTTATCTAGCCCGCAAACGTCTGGGATATACTTGAGCTACTGCTTCCAAGGGGTTCTGGGCAGAGAAAGGAAGGTGTGCGTCCGCAGCTAACAGGAGGGTGGGCGGTCCGTGAATCCACAGGGACTCTCATCAGACCCGAGCGGCTGGTCTCTGACACCTTCCACAGCACTCGGGGGACCCTGCAGCCAACAGGCTGAAGGCTGAGTTCCCTTCATCCCCAAACCCGGGAGCCAAGTTCTCGCTGGGTGGTGCGGGGGTGGGGACGGTGGTGGGGAGTGGTCGTCAAGACAGTCATATGGACAGACTGCGGTTTGCAGAGGAGGAATCGAGGTACCAAAATGAGAGCAGTAGAACAGCAGTGAGACATATACACTACCCACGTGTGTAAGCTAGCCAGCTAGTGGGATAGCACAGGGACCTCAGCTCGGGGCTCTGTGATGAGCTGGAGGCGTGGGATGGGGGCTGAGAGCGAAGCTTAAGAGCGAGGGGACATAGGAATAGGGAGACATAAAGCTGATTCACTTGGCTGCAAGGCAGAAACCAACACAGCATTGTAAAGCTATTAACCTCCAATTAAAAATAAATTTACAAAATAAAGACCAAAAAAAAGGTACCATTAGAGATAAGAGATGGATGAAAAAAACCTCAGATCCCAGTCCTCGAGACGGAGGTTAAAAACCTGCCCCAAGAGTAACCAGGAGACTCAAGTTTGATCCTTGGCTGGCGATCTCCCTGGAGAAGGAAATGGCAACCCACCCCCAGTATTCTTGCCTGGGAAATCTCACGGAGAGGAGCCTGGAGGGCTACAGCGACTGTACCATGTTGGGGGGAGGGTCGCAAAAGAGTCGGACGTGACTGAGGGACTCAACAACCACCAGCGGATGCTCTTCTCAAGGGACCGTGAGCTTAGCGATAGATGACCTGTAGGAACCTCGCAGGGATGCTGAAAACACACACGCATCGCGGTGGCGTCAGATCCGGCCTTGGACCGGCCAACAGCTCGCCTCACCAACACGACTGCGTGTTAGGAAGGGGATCAGCAGAGAAGAAACAGCTCATCACCCGGGGGCCTGGTAAGTGTTTCCCAACAGCCGAGCGCTCGAGACTGATATTTCACAGCTTCCCGGAGGTTCACTCGATAGTCCTGAAGACCGCAGGCACGAGGGAGCCAATGAAGGCAAGAGAGAAGAGCTGGCATTCGAGAGGCTTCGTATTTTCTCCATTAGTGGGTGTCTCTCAAACTTGTGTAAGGAAAACAGTCTCCTTAAATAAAAATGGATGATTCATGCACTTTCCCGGCAGTCCAGTGGTTAAGACTCTGCCTTGCAAGGCAGGAGGTGCGGGTTCGATTTCTGCCTGGGGAGCTAGGATCCCACAAGCTTCCTGGTCAAAACTCCAGAGCATAAAACAGAAACAATATTGTGACAAATTTCAATAGACTTAAAAAAATGGTCCAGATCAAAAATAATATTTTTTTTTTAAAAAAAGGATGGTGCAGGTAATAAGGCAAGAGTGTGTTCTGTGGGCTGCCTTCAACAGCGTGGGCCCACGAGGAAATAAATACAGGGCTGGCTGCATCCAGGCGAGACCTGCACGAGTCAGTTCTGCACCCGGACAATGCTCTTGCGATGCCAAACATCCTTGATAGTTTAATTACCAACAATGTCTATGTATTTCCCTGTGGATCACGATTAACAGTGTGGGGAATGATGACGTTCTCTGGAGTGCTGCCCTGAGTGTTAACCTTTAACAGTCAGCCCCAGCACTGACCTCACAAGATACAAAACCTAATTGTACCTCAATTCGTCTCCTCAAGACGTTAAGACGTTAAGACTTAGAGAGGGATAACAAGGGGCAGTCTGGGGCTTCCCGGATGGCTCAGCAGTAAGGAATCCGCCTGCCGATGCAGAAGACCCAGGTTCGACCCCTGGGTTGGGAAGATCTCTTGGAGAAGGGAATGGCAACCCACTCCAGTATTCCTGCCTGGAGAATCCTATGCACAGAGGAGCTGGGCGGGCTACAGTCCATGGGGTCACAAAGACTTAGACACAGCCGAGCAACTAACACTTCAGAATTCAGTATCCAGTGAAGACGTCCTTTGGAAGTGGAGAAACAGACACGGTTCAGAGAGATCTTATATCATGGGACTCATATGTAAACATTAAGGGGCATTACTCATTGACTAGAATTTCTAGAATGGTGATAAAAACGTACTGAAGGAGGAATCCTTTTGTTTCTGACTTTTAAAAGGAATAGTGAGTACATCAACAACTAAGAGTATTGACTCAGCTTACAGAGAAACAGGTGTTCTTTACAATATGTGCCCTTATCTGACTGAGACTCTGAATGTGGAATGCAAGCCAATTCTTCCACAAAGTGGATTTTGTAAACAAGTCATTTTAAATGCCTCTGCGTAATATATGAACTCACCACCTCTCTGACAAGGTTCTCAATGAGTAAATGTATTTAATAGCATGTTTCCCCTGGTCTCATGCTTAATAAGAGATGCAAAGACGTGCCGTTTACAGAAACATGGGTGGACCCAGAGATGATCGTACTAAGTGAAGGAAGTCAGAGAAAGACAAATACCGTATGATATCATTTATACGTGCAGTGTAAAACAAATGACAGAAGCGACCTTATTCACAAAGCACAAACATTTGGGAAGAATGTGATCACTTAGAAATCAAGCAAGTGACCATTTCACTGAGAACCTTTATCTGCAGAGCGCAAAGAGAGCTTGGTTCACTGACCATATGTATGCCTACTGTATATAAAATAGGCAACAAGGACGTACTTGTACAGCACAGCAAACTCCACTCAATATTCTGGAATAACCTATAATAGGAAACACTCAGAAAAAGAATAAATACATGTATATCAGCAAGTCAGTTTGCTGAACACCTGAAGCTACACAACATTATGAAACAAGTATATTTCAATAAAAATTTTAAAATATACATATGCAAATATCATCTTACAGTATTAATACTGTTTGTGGCTTAAAAAAATAAAAAGTCAACCAGTCACATTTATGTTTTACATTTGTTAGAAGATAATTTTAAGTCTTTATTGAGTTTGTTACAATATTGTTTCTGTTCTGTTTTGGATTTTTGGCCATAAGGCATGTGGGATCTTAAGCGCCCCAACCAGGGATCGAACTGACACCCCCAGCACTGGATGGTGAAGAGCACCACCAGGGAAGTCCCTGGGATGTGACATTTTTTTAAAAAGAGAATGATAAAATCATACTCACAAATAAAACTGAAACAAGAGTCAAAACTTTTATTCAATGACATTAACTGGTGAGGGAAACAGTAACATGTTACAAGCAGTTTCAGGGAGAATTCAAAGAGACACGTATACAGGGCCATCAAGAAATATTGAGATCAATTAGCTGAAACGGTGCAAAACTGGTCAAAGGCCAGAAATAATCACGAACAATCACCACCGTCACACACATTTCTTTCATTTTTCTAAGACGTTACACGGTTGAAAATCAGCTTAAGACAATCAGTAACAGAGAATACTTGGGTTGGGGGGCCACCCAGTAGGAATACCCCGTGATTATATCATTCTCATTTTTCAATGATGTTCCCAATGCAAAAGGCTGAGGAAGTCTGTTGTTATCCAGTCGCTAAGTTGTGTCCGACTCCTTACAACCCCATGGACTGCAGCGTGCCAGGCTTCTGGAAGAAATCTATTAGAAGGTGTTAATCACCAGCACGTAATGTCCGATAAACTGTTCCCCAAATGGGTTCTTGGTGATACCAAGACTGCATTCTCCAGTCCAATTCTATCTCCACCAAAGAGCGTATTAGAAAAATAAATGATCTTAAAGGAAACGATTTCTCTGAGGTAGAAAATGTTCTCGAACGTGCATATGCACCTCGACGTAAGACGTAGGCTACAACGATGTCCACACCGACAGCAAACAATGGATGTTGCGGTCACGGGCTCTGACCACAGGTCCTGATGTGAATTTCCCACTCAGATTACAAACAGAATGACCACCTCACTTGTAACAGTTGTTACTGCCCTTGAAGACAAAAACGCACTTAAGACTGATACAGTACTTGATGTCTATAAATAGAAATAAATATGTACCTACATATATATACATACAGGCACATACATATATGCATACATATTTTACAGTTGCCAGACAGGGTTGAGAACACCAAAGAAGATAAAGGACGTGAAGCTAAATTATTCAGATTAAATACGATTATTCGAGTGAGAATCTTCCATCTTGTGTTCTGGGCTGGGTCTGCCTTCTGCGTGTCAAGCGAGTTTGCAGCCCATGGAGAGCACGGGCCCGGCCCTCCGCGGGCTGAGAAGGCCTGGAGTTGCAGGCCGGTTCCGGGGCAGGTCTGGGCGTGGGGCTTCCCTCTGGCTCTTCAGGGCATCCCCCGGCCCGCTCCCAGCGGAGCCCGCCGGGGCAGGGGCGGGTGGGCACCGCCTCAGTCGTAGGGAGGCAGGCCGAACAGCTCGGGCTGGAAATCCTGCAGGGAGCCCAGCACGAGGGTGGCCTTGGAGGCCAGGTCTGGGTTCAGCCTTCCGTCGGGGACCATGACCACCTGCATCCCAGCGGCGAGGGCCGCCTCCACCCCGTTGGGTGCATCCTCGAAGACCAGGCACTGCAGGGCAAGGGAGGCAAAAAAAAAAAGAGGGTTGAGTCATCCCAGTCGGTACCCACTCGTCTCGCCTGGGTGGGCAGAGCCCCCGTGGCTGGCGGCTGAGTCCGCCTGTGGGCATGGCCGGAGTTCTGCAGGACCCAGGAAGGGTGTGGATGGGGGTTGCCCGCTTCATCACCCGTGAGGGGCAAGGAGGGGGCTGGCACGCACCCCATCCGAGCGCGGCCCACCCTGGCACTTGACGGCGGGCTGGCCCATCGCTCTCAGCCCCGAAAGCTGGCACAGCTCAGCGGGCAGACCGGGCTCGAGACTCACAAGTTAATTTCACTGGAATCTTTAAGGAGGGGTTCCGTCGGAGCGTCCCAAGCACGAGAGGAGGTTGTGAAGGGTAAGAAGAAAGCACGCGGGTGAGGCATAAAGTGACCTCACCGCCGGCCACGTGTCAGGCACAGTGGGTTGCTCCTTAAACGTCACGCCGGGTCAGTGAGGAGCCCAGCCCCAGGGTGTGCAGAGCACGCCTCGGAACCGCCTGAACCCCAAGACCGAGCACCTGGCGCGGTACCTGTCCTGGCTTGCTCAGACACTGCCTCGAAGCGGGGCGTCTGTATCCCGAGGAGGGGGCGGGTGGTCAGCGAGACTCCTGCGCCGTCCTGCGACCAGCGCCCACGCCAGGTTCAGGGCAGTCCGCGCTCCGAGTGGGAGCCGGAGCCTGCCCGGGGCTGAGCGGGCCGTCAGCCTCACAGCCCTTCCCTCCCGGGAGCACACGTGCCTGCCCAGTCTCCCTGCGCCCCTGGAACTCCACACGGGCCGAGGGAGCGCGCGCGCGTATGTGTGTCCGACTTTCTGTGACTGCAGCCCGCCAGGCTCCTCTGTCCGTGGGACTCTCAGGCAAGAACACGGGAGCGGGCTGCCCTCCTCCAGGGCTCTGCCCGCCCAGGGACTGGCCCGCGTCCCTGCGCTGCAGACGGCTTTTTCCCCCGGAGCCCCGGGCAGCCCTGCTGCGGCGCGGCGCACTCTGCACTGCACGTCTGTCTGCGGGGGCCGCGCCGTCAGCAGGGATGCTCCCCGCCTTCCTCGGTGCGCTCCGCCCTGCTGCCTCCACACGCTGGGGGCGGACACCCGCAGCACTCACAGCACACACACAGTACACACAACCCACATGACACACCCGCAACACACACAGCACACCACACCCAACACAAAAAGTACACACCACACCCACAGTACACACAACAACCTACGATACACACAACACACAGCATACACACAACACGCGATATACAACACACCCGCAATACACACCACACCTATATTACACACACTACACACAACACACCCACAGTACACACAACACAGAGCACACCACACACAGTACACACAACCTACTATACAAACAGCATACACAACACACACACGATACACCCGCAGTACACACAACACACGAAACACCCACAACACACGACACACCCACAATATACAACAGTACACACGACACACGACACACAACACACCCACAATACACACAACACACCTGCAATACACACAGCACACAACACAATCTACACAACACACACGACACACAGGTTACACACAACATAACACCCACAATACACAACACACAATACACACAACACACCCATAACACCCGCAATACATACCACACACACAGCACACACACCACACAGTACATACAACACAATACACACCACATACAACACACTCGCAATACACACCACAGTACACACAACCTACGAGACACACAGCACACCTGAAATACACACACCACACCCATATTACACAAAACACACAGTACACACACCACACAGCATACACAACAACCTACGATACACACAACACAGCATACACACAACATACTCAGAATGCACACAACACACCAGCAATACATACATAGTACACACAACACACATGATACACACAACATACAATCCACCCACAATATACACAACACCCAAGATACACACAACACAGCCGCAATACAGACAACACAGCCTCAATACAGAGCACACACAACACAGAATACAGCCACTCATACAACACACACACACCACACCCAGAACACAGAATACACCCAGTCACACACCACACCCCACACCCACAGACATACAGCTCAGAATATACCCACTCACACAAAACACACACCACACCCACAATACACACAACACAGAATACACCCACTCATACACCACACACACGATACACTCACACAGAATACACCCACTCACACAACACACACAACACACAACATAAATATACTCAATACAGACTCATAACACACATACACATAACACACACAGGACAGAATACACTCACACAACACAATACAACACACACAAAACACAACACCCCCACACCCACAATACACACATCACACAATATACCCACTCACACAACACATACACAATACACAACATACAATACAGACAACACAGAATACACTCACACAACACCCAACACAACACACACACACAACACAGACTATGATTGCTTTTGACACCCTAATAACCAGTCACCTAATACCACCCCTCCAGCAGGAATCGGCTTTGTCCTGAAGTTGCAAACATCAACTACCGACCCATGAAAGCATTGGCCCTCCCGTGAGCCGCTGTTCTGACAGCGTCTTCCACTCTAACAAACTTGACTCTGAAGTATTCCAGGTCTGGAGTGTCTTTTCCAACCTGCGCACAGACCACAACAGATACGAAACTTTAACCTATGGGGGTGATGTTTGGAGCTCGGCACCCTTAGCGGGCACCCCAGGACACACTTTCAGGACACTGAGGAGCTCAGTAACCCACACTTTCAGGACACTGAGAGCTCGGCACCCAGAGTGGGCACCCCGGGACACACTTTCAGGACACTGAGGAGCTCAGCACCTGGAGCAGGCACCCCGGGACACACTTTCAGGACACTGAGGAGCTCAGCACCCCATACTCTCAGGACAATGAGGAGCTTGGCACCGGAGCAGGCACCCCGGGACACACTTTCAGGACACTGAGGAGCTCAGCAGCCCACACTTTCAGGACAATGAGGAGCCTGGCACCTGGAGCGGGCACCCCAGGACACACTTCCAAGAGTCTTAGGCAGTGGCTGGTCAGGAACACTCCTCTCACAGCGTGTGTGTGTAACTGGGCGGGTGTGAGGGAGAGGCAGCCCACCCACTACAGTGCCAGGCAGACAGCGGGCACCTGAGCGGCGCCTGTTATATCTGGGGCGGTGGCCAAAGGGCCCTGTTCAGGACTTGGAGCCACACAGGGGAGCACAGAGGCCAGCCGGCACTCTCCTGCCACTGTCCCCGGTGAGGGACCCGCACCGACCGAGGCTCAGAGGTGAGCTGAAGGTCACAGCGGCAGGAGGGCCACAGCGTTTAGGGATGGTGTCCGGGTCTCCAGAATGCAGTGTGGAGCATTCTGGAGCCCTCGCCAAGCTGAGGGCTCAAATATATCTGGATTTCATCTCCTGGAGAACAGATGAGCTTAATTAAACTGTAGCTGGAGGGGTTTAATTTAGAAGGGATGACGTTTGCAACGAACGACTGGGGAGGTGAAGCGAAGTGTTTCAGGGGCTCAGCACCCGGAGGTGGCGACCCTGCTCCTCCAGAGATGCTCAGACTTGGCGAGGGGCCCTGTGGGATGGCCCACGTCCACAAGCTTCACCCGGCTGCTCGTCTGAACCACCAGGGAGTCAGGAGGTCCCTGAAAGACGAGCATCGACAGAACTAAGACGGTCCACTTGCTAGCGATGAAGAATCTTGCTAAGGAAACAGAATCTCTGTGTGATGGTGGTGGATGGAAGGGACAGTGGATGGGATCAGGGAAATCCTTCAGAGGCAACGTGGAGTCTGATGGACGACACAGCCCCTGTTGAGGCAAAGGGGAGTCCAGGCTTTCTGACGAGGAGGGCACTGGGGTCACCGTTACGGAGGAGGGAAGGAGAGCCTGCTTCCTGACAGCCTGGGTTTGAGGGCACTGGGGAGAGCCAGGCAGACAAGACGGGCCTGCCTGTGTCCTGGGGGAGCAGGACTGGGCTGGGTGTGAGCAGGGGGGCTGGGTGTGAGGTGAGGTGGCTGAGTATGAGAGATGGGCTGGGTGTGAGAGAAGAGGGCTGGGTGTGATTAGAGATGGCTGGGCATGCACAGAGGTGTGTGAGTGTGAGCAGAGGTGGGTGAATGTCAGAGGCAAGGGCTGGGTGTGACCACAGATGTCAGGGTGTGAGCATAGCTGTGTGAGTGTCAGAGAAGAGGTCTTGGTGTGAGAGGCAAAGGCTGGGTGTGTTTAGAGATAGCTGGGTGTGAGCACAGGTGTTTGAGTGTCAGAGGCGAGGGCTGGGTTTGAGTAGAGGTGTGTGAGCATCAGAGGAGGTGGGCTGGGTGTGAGAGGTGAGGGCTGGGTGTGATCAGAGATGGCTACGTGTGAGCAGAGGTGTGTGAGCATCAGAGGAGGCAGGCTAGGTGTGATCAGAGGTGCCTGGGTGTGAAAAGAGGTGAGTGTGAGCAGAGGTGGGCGAATGTCAGAGGCAAAGGCTGGGTGTGATCAGAGATGTCTGGGTGTGAGCACAGGTGTGAGAGTGTCACAGGCAAGGGCTGGGTGTGATCAGAGATGGCTGGGTATGAGCAGAGGTGTGTGAGCGTCAGAGAAGGTGGGCTGGGTGTGATCAGAGGTGCCTGGTTATGAGCAGAGGTGTGTGAGCATCACAGGACGTGGGCTGGGTGTGAAATGTGAGGGCTGGGTGTGATCAGATATGGCTGCATGTGAGCAGAGATGTGTCAGAGGAGGTGGGCTGGGTGTGATCAGAGGTGCCTGGGTATGAGCAGAGGTGTATGAGTGTCAGAGGCGAGGGCTGTGTGTGATCAGAGATGGCTAGGTGTGAGGAGAGGTGTGTGAGCGTCAGAGGAGGTGGGCTGGATGTGAGAGGCAAGAGCTAGGTGTGAGCAGAGGTGGCTCCCCCGGCCTTTTGCGGGTTACTGGTAAACCACAGCACTGGCCCAAGGCCCCACTGGTCTCCCGTGTTGAGAGCTGGCCTGCGCCATCAGCCTTGACGATTAGGTGGCTAATGTGTCTGAATACATCCAGTGCTAAAGCCTCTCACCCAGTGGACTTGGAGACGGGGTCCCTGGAAGGCCTTTCAGGTGACTGAGTCCCAAGGGGGCCTCATGAGAGAGGGTGGGGATCCCTCGAAGATGACGGGGAAGTCGTTCTGTCCACCCCGCCCTCCTCGCCCCAGAGGACCGCCCCCGTGAGGACACAGGAGCGAGCAGGACGCCCTGACAAGCGCCCCCTGTGCTGGACCCCAGCCCCAGGACCAGGGGGCACACGTGTCTGCTGCTGCAGCCCCCACAGCCCCCCAGTCTGTGCTCCTGAGCACACTGACCACACACCCCCCGGGGCGACCTTCTCAGGGGAAGAAGCACCTGGGGACGTCCTGCGCCTGCGGTCTGCGCAAAGGAAGCAAGCGCTTCCCGGGTGACGCAGCTCCAGCGGAGCCGACCACACTTCCTCCCACCTGCCTTGGCCGCACTTATCACAGGACGGACCCGCTGAGGGGATTTTCCCTCTCTGCCCGCAGACGCCGTGTACAGACAGCCTGGCGGTTACCATGGGAACTGATACACACGCAAGGAAACGTGTGTTCGTTCGTGCACGCTCAGGTATGTCCGATTCTTTGCAACCCCATGGGCTGCAGCCCGCCAGGCTCCTCTGTCCATGGGATTCTCCAGGGAAGAATACTGGCGTGGGTTGCCATGCCCTCCTCCTCCAGGGGATCTTCCCCACCGGTGAATCAAATCAGAGTCTCCTGCACTGGCAGGCAGGTTCTTTACCACTGAGCCACCTGGCAAGCCCTCACACCACACTGAGCCACGGAACAGCAACAATAACGAACTCAGTAGGAGTTGAACCGGTGTTGTTGCTCTGGTTCAGTGGCCAAGGTGTGTCTGACTGCTCCCGGCCCCATGGACGGCAGCACGCCAGGCCTCTCTGTCTACCAGCATCTCCTGGAGTTTGTCCAAGTTTGCAACCATTCAACTGATCCAGTGTACAACTGATCCAGTGTTTCTCAGGCGTTCTGCTCACTGGCACACCCTAAGAAGTCTTTGCATTCAGCTGTGTTTTTTTTTTTTTAATTTTAATTTACAATACTGTATTGGTTTTGCCATAGATTGACATGAATCCACCACGGGTGTACATGCGTTCCCAAACATGAACCCCCCTCCCACCTCCCTCCCCATAACATCTCTCTGGGTCATCACCATGCACCAGCCCTAAGCATGCTGTATCCTGCGTCAGACATAGACTGGAGATTCGATTTTTACATGATAGTATACATGCTGCAATGCCATTCTCCCAAATCATCCCACCCTCTCCCTCTCCCTCTGAGTCCAAAAGTCCGTTATACACATCTGTGTCTTTTTTGCATTCAGCAGTGTTTTTTTTACCCTATAGGGTTCCTCCCACCCCTTCCCTGCCCATTATACACTAGTCCCAGGTGGCTCAGCTGGTAAAGAATCCACCTGCAATGCGGAAGACCTGGGTTCAACCCCTGGGTCAGGAAGATCCCCTGGAGAAGGGAAAGGCTACCCACTCCAGTATTCTGGCCTGGAGAATTCCATGGGGCCACAGAGTCGGACACGACTGAGCGACGTTCACTCTCACTCATACAAGCAGCAGCTAAGATGGAATTCTGCAGGAACCAGCGAGGGAGAAAGTGGCCGGGTGAAAGGGTATACACTTGATGTGGTCCTGTGGGGAGCCAGGCACACTGAACTGGAAACAAGACCACAGCTGTGCTTTACACACATTCCACAGACAAAACCGGGGTGCAAGAAGAGGTTCTTAGTGCTGGAACTTGAGTGAGATTGCTCCCATGCGTGCATGCTAGGTCGCTTCGGTCGCATCCCACTCTCTGCGCCCCCACGGACTGTAGCCCACCAGGTCCTCTGTCCATGGAATTCTCCAGGCAAGAATACTGGAGTGGGTTGCCATGCCCTCCTCCAGAGGAATCTTCCCATCCTGGGAATCGAACCTGCGTCTCCTGCATTGGCAGGTGGGTCCTTCACCACTAGGCCCACCTGGAAATCCTGACTGCTCCCAGACTAGCAGAGTCGTGTGTGTCTAATACATGTATATGCAGGCACGGCTGTTTAGTTAATTTATCAGAAATCCAAGATACAACCCGTCCTTGTAAAGGTCTGAAGTCCTGTCAGATTTTCATTCTGTGATGGCAGCTTAAGATGGCTGGGTTACATGGACACGCTGTCCTGATGGCCTCATGAGAACTCCTGTCCTCTGAAACGGCCGACATGGGGAGATTTCACAGCCACGTGTAGAGAACCGAGAAAGCCGCTCCGCAGGCATGCTGGCGCAACCACACTACAGGAGCCAGGCATAGAGGAGCTCCTCAGGTGATGCTTCCAGTCAGTAACAAACACTGGCTTCCGGCACATGCCTGCACCAACTTACATCTTGTTTGATGTATGTGTCTGTGCATATGAATCCACAGAACCAGAAGCAACTCACGCCGAACACAGCCAAACAGAAACATCACAGACAGACACAGCGAAGGGCTCCGGTCAGGTGGATGCTCCCTGTGATGGCAAAGATAGATGGGGCAGGGGTGTAGGAAGAGGTTCTTAGTGCTGGAACTTCAGTGAGATTGCTCAAGGGTTCCTGCAAAGGGAGACGGGGCTGCCGCTGGATTTCCCGGCTTGAAATATACCAAACACGATGACTGGTGACACTTGAGGGACTTCCCGGGTAGCTCAGCGGTTAAAGAACCCGCCTGCCAATGCAGGAGACATGGGTTCGATCCCTCAGATGGGAAGATGCCCTGGAGAAGGGAATGGCAACCCACTCCAGTATTGTTGCCTTGGAAAATCCCATGGACAGAGGAGCCTGGGGGGCTACAGTCCATCACGGGGTCCCAAGAGTCAGACTAACACACACACACACACACACAACTATACTGGATGTGAAAATGGAGGTGAACACCCATCCAGGTGAAGTGAGGAAAAGTGTGTGTAGGAGGTATATTTCATATGTCCTGTCCAGGAAGAGTTATGTCTCTCCCATCGTTCCATCTCAGACAGCTGAGAGTGGGTCATTATGTCTTTAAATAATGTAATTACACAGCATTATTCGCTATGCATTCTAGGCCTATGGGCTGTAGGTGGCGCATTTCTTTAAGATTTTTTTTTCATATGGGACCATTTTGAAGGTCTGGTAAACACTGCTTCTGTCTATGTTTTTGTTCTGGGGCCTTCAGGCAGGTAGGAATCTTAGTTCCTCAACCAGGCATCAAACCCACAGACTGGAAGGCTAAGTTCTGGACCACTGGACTGCCAGGGAAGTCCCACGGGAGCCCGTGTCTTCATGGCAACTGGGAGCGCCCAGGCCCGGCCGCCTAAGTCACCCTGCAATCCGAAGGACCACGGGCCGTGGCCTCTGATCTCCGCAGGGCTGCCGGCAGAGCGAGGCGGTGCAGCGGGTCTGGGGGAGATGCGAGGGGACAAGGGCCTCCCGTTCGGGAGGTCACTGACACCAGCCAGCTGGGGAGGGCCTGGGACGTGCCAGTGGCCACAGAGCGTGGGAAGGTGCAGGTGGGATCCAACGTGGGCATCATGGAGTCCGGGAGGCTCCCGGGGCCGGCCCGAGACCAGCTGGTCAGAGGGGGAGCCGGACCAAGGGCTCCTGGAAGGCAGCACTCCCCGAAGCCAAGGGGAAGGTGAGACCTCTCGGGACGGAGGAGGAGTTGAGGGCCTCCAGAAATGCAGAGCTAACTGAGCAGAGGCCTTCCTGCTGGCCAGCCAGACGCTGAATGTCAGGGGAGAGGAAGCAAGAAGGGTTAGGGTTAGGGTTAGGGAGTAAAAAAAAAAAAAAGAAAAACAGGGACTCCCTCGGGGGTAAAGGAGGGCCAGAAC
This sequence comes from Capricornis sumatraensis, assembly GCF_032405125.1. NCBI lineage: Eukaryota > Metazoa > Chordata > Mammalia > Artiodactyla > Bovidae > Capricornis > Capricornis sumatraensis. The sequence goes on along the minus strand of NC_091092.1, from coordinate 145,387,234 downwards.
ACGCCACAGGGGCCCAAGGATTCTTCTGAGCTGAAGACATTTGAGAATCAACAGCAGTGGGAAGAGAGTTTTTTCTAAACCCTCTTTATATTCCTCAAAGCAAAGGCTCCCTGTGTTAAGTGTTACTTGTAGAGTCGTGTCCGACTCTGTGCAACCCATGGACTGTACCGCGCCAGGCTCCTCTGTCCAAAGGATTCTCCAGGCAAGAATACTGGAGTGGGCTGCCATTTCCTCCTCCAGGGGATCTTCCCAACACAGGGATCATACCTGGGTCTCCTATATTGCCGGCAGACTCTTTACCATCTGAATGGGCTTTACCAAGCCCTCGAAGGCTCCCTGAAAAATTCAATTGCACAGAGACTTCCCTAGTGGTGCACTGGTACTGATACTCGGAGCATAGGTTCCATCGCTGGTGGGGGAACTAAGATCCCATACCCCATGCCACGAGCGCAAAAGATTTTTAAAAAATCAGTACATCCATTCCTTCTCTTGTGTTTCCTGCGTAGAGAAGACCTACAGAAAATAAACCCTACACAATTAAGAAAGTGGTAACGGGATCATGTATTTCAATAATTACCTTAAGTGTAAATGAATTAAATGCACCAAGTGAAAAGTGAAATTAGCTTAAATGTAAATGAACTAAACGCACCAGGTGAAAAGTGAAAAGTCGCTCAGTCATGTCCAACTCTGCGACCTCATGGACTATACGGTCCGTGGGATTCTCCAGGCCAGAATCCTGGAGTTGGTAGCCTTTCCCTTCTCCAGGGGATCTTCCCAACCCAGAGACTGAACCCAGGTCTCGTGCACTGCAGGCAGACTCTACGAGCTGAGCCACCAGGGAAGCTGGAGTGGGTAGCCTATCCCTTCTCTAGCAGATTTTCCTGACCCAGGATTCGATCTAGGGTCTCCTGCATTGCAGGCAGATTCTTCACAAACTGAGCTACGTTCCAACCAAAAGACACAGACTTGCCGGGCGCATGAAAACAGGTGCATCGGTTGCGCTTGCTCCATTCCGTGGAGGTGAAGGGGCGCTTGGAGGCATCAAAGGTGCTGAATGCCTACACTCGAGGGGCTTCTTGAGTGCGTGTGTCCACCCCCACTTTCTACATCACTCCCCCCAGACTGTATGTAATTACTTTATATTGTCAGGTTAATCGTCTTCCCATTATGACTTGCAACTGTAATGATCTTTATTTATTTTTTTGTTTGGCTACTGACTGTGAAAACTGATAAACATCTTTCACTATTGCGATTACATAACTATTACTCACTTAACACCACTGTCTCATCATCGGTCAACAGGAAAATAATACGTTTCTGTATCACCAAAACTGTATCACAAAAAACCATTTAATCGAAAAACCTGTAATCGCTTTTTAAAATGCATATGGCTGTCAGAATTAAATTAGAATTTTTTAAAAAATACAAATGCCCAGGTATTGCTTGCTTTTCTCCAAAGCTCCAGATCTGTTTCTGGTGAGCTGCCATGTTTGCAAACAACTGGACTATATGATGATCTTATACTTTTACCCAGTTTGTTTCACTTTTTCTGTTTCACATTCAGTGCTATTTCATTTTTTATGTTTTCCAATTTCTCCATCTCTCTTTTTCTTTTGATGTTCTTTCTCAAGTTTTTATCAAGCATAGTAGAAAAGCTTCAGTATACACATATATAAATAGTGTATTATAATACAATAAATACAATATACTAGTATATAAATACAATATATATTGTAGAAAACTTGGGAATTTTGGCCTAATTGAAAAATTTGACATTTCAATTCCACTCGTTTGACTTAGTATGAATAGAGTGCTAGATTTCTAATTTTTAAATCAAGTACACAGGCAACAGGCAACACAGGTTGTATAGCACAAGCAACTAAAGTCAACATCTTATAATAACCTGCAATGGAAAATAACCTGAAAAATAATACATATGTATATATGTATAACTTAGTCACCTCACTGTGCCCCTGAAACATTGTAAGCCAACTATACCTCAATAAAATATATATATAAAGAAAAAGAAATGCCACTGCCATAAAGCCTCTCCTTAGGATTTTCACAACCCAGGAACAATGACTTTTATGACTAAACGGAGTCTGCACAGGTCAGCACCTGGGTAAGAAATCACCCAAACAGACTTTGCCATACAAGGACTGTATCTCCCATCCGTTCTCCTAAGAGCCCATTTATGTTCCTGAAAGATATCTGTTCTCCCGGAAGTGCCCCTCTTTTTCTCCCCAAGCCCTCTTACGATGGTATATAAACCCCAGCTTCTAAATGCCTCCTTGAATCCTATCTCCTGTGCAGTGCCTTCTTCTTATGCAGAGAGAAATCTGTATTTTCTCTTGCTAACGTCTTCTGTCCATTTAAGTGACACACCCCCGACGGCAAACCTAAGAGTGTACAGGAAAAGGTCCCAGAACATGCCACCAGGACCTGGTTATTACTACATTTTTTACGCACAGAAGGATGATACCCAGACAGCTTGGGAGGAAAGAGTGAAAACAATGAACACTAGCCCTGTGAGGCACTTCCTCCTAGTAAGACTGTGACCAGTGTGTGAACGCAACCCCCCCTCTTATACCACCTGTGCTCTCCTGCTTCCCTATTAGTACTGAGGCACCGAGTTCATTAGGTGATGTGCACACCACCGTCAATTCGCGCTGGCACCGTGGCTCTCTGCAGGGACTTACTAATCGCGTGGCACGCCCTTGAACTGTGAGGCTCACCACCCCCACGCGCTGGCACCTGCACTGCGTCAGAGGCAGAGCAGCAGGACGCGCCCTAAGAGCTCTGTCGTGTCTCCACGGCCTCTCTGCACCCGCTTCCTGGATTCGGGTGCTAAGTCACTCAGTCATGTGCAGCTCTCCGACCCCATGGACTGCAGCCTGCCAGGCTCCTCTGGCCATGGGATTTCCTAAGCAAAAGTACTGCAGTGGGTGGCCAGGCCCTTCTCCCTGGGATCTTCCGGATCCAGGAATCAATCTTACATCTCCTGCATTGACAGGCAGGGTCCTTACCACTGAGCCACCTGGGAAGCCCCTGTATTCCGGAGACAAACTCAAGCACAGAATGATCGGGCTGCAGAGCGCGGCACAACCAGGAGCCTGTCAGCACGGCCCTTCTTACCACAAGAAGCACGTCACCAGGGGAAATCCCAAATGCCTTAGCTATAATTGTCTAGGAGACGGGACAAGAAAGGTTTCCCTCTACAAGACAAAAACACCTGCATGAATAGACGTGGGTGCGGAACGAGGGCAACTGGCAGAGCCACCAGAAGAGCTGGGTTAGGCCCAGGCCACGCGCTCGCTCAGCTTCCTTTGACGCATCTGAAATGAACGCCGTCACGGCGGACAACAGGGCCGTTCGAGCTCCAGCCTGGTGCCTCACCAAGGGAAACTCCTGCCATGCAGGCTGGAGCCCCAACCCCTGCCCACCCTCCACCCCCACCATCCATGGTTTCGCTGCAACTGTCCTCACGCAAAGCCAGCAACATGGTCTCCTTGTCGCTGCCTGCGCACACACTGACAAACCTGCAAACACCGTGTTTCCATGAACAGGGTGCCCAGCAAAGGAAGGGCTGCCTGGAGGTGGAGGCAGGCGGGCAACGGCCTCCTCTTTGAACTCGCACGTCCACACAATTCAGGAGGTGATGGTCCAGCATACTGTCCTCTCAGCTGCCAGGATGGGCTGGAAGACAGTGCTTCTGCTGGGAGCCTCCCGGGAGGAACCAGTCTGCCTCGGGGGCAGGGGTGCGCCTCGCTGCGCCAGGCTGATCAACAGCAACCTGCAGTGGATACAGGAGGTGGCCCTTCTAGAAGCCGCATTATCACCTGAAGGGGTCGATATTAAGTGGGGCAGGAGGGGGGCCAGCTCTTAGGGAAAAGAACCCATCTGTGTGGAACCTGTAGCGGGTCACTGAGCCCGCGGACACGCACACATCCTGATGTAAGAAGCAGAGCCGCTCGGCCCCCAGCCCTTGCCCCATCAGCCCTGCGGCTTCAGCTCCAACTCTGCGGCTTAGCGGCTGGGCTGCATCCACTACTGAGTTGAACTCGCCATGTATGGAAATCATTGTCCCTCACTGACACTCAATGATGCTTATGGCTGCAATGTAAAAAAAGAAAAAAATTTTGGTCTTTGCCCCTGGTATCTGCCAGGCTTCTCTGTTCATGGGATTCTCCAGGCCAGAATACTGGAGTGGGGAGTGGGTAGCCAGCCCCTTCTCCAGGGGACTCTCCCTGACCCACGGATGGAGCCCAGGTCTCCTGCGTGGCAGGCAGATTCTTTACTGTCTGAGCCAACAGGGAAGCCTCACTTTAACTTTCCCGCACAGAGCTCCTAAAACCCTTACCACCTCCCGGGCAGTGAGCCCATTTTCCGCGTCATTCATACTAATCCCCTTTCAAGCATGCCTGAGTATCCTGGTCCCTAGATGGACGCAGGATGCGCGGTGTGTGTGTGTGTTTGGGGGGGGGGGGGGATTGTTGATGGGCTCCTGGTTGTGTCCCACCCCAAGGCTGATTAGAGGGATGCCACTTGTAGCCCACCCCCTCATCTCCAGGGCCAGCAAAGGATGCATTTATTTACCAATAGCCAGTGAATTAACCGCCGGCAATGGAGCCTCCACAAAGACCCCTGGAAGACAAGCAGGCCCTTGGCGCTGAAGACAGGCGGGTGCTGGAGGCCGGCGCACCCGAGTGGGCCTGAGCGCTCCAGCAGCCCAGCCACCCACCCCTCAGCCCACACAGCTCTTCCGCTGCAGGGTTCCTGGGCTGTATTTATATGCATGTATTCGGCTGCACTACGTCTTAGCTGTGGCAGGCAGAATCTTCGCTCTTTAGCTGTGGCATGCAGACTCCTACTTACGGCGACGGGGGATCTAGTCCCCTGACCAGGGGTAGAACCCAGGCCCCTGCACTGAGAGCCCGGAGTCTGGGCCACTGGGCTGCCAGGGCAGTTGCATCCCTAAGGTAAGCCAGTGAAGGCGAGCACAGCGCATTCCTGACTTCTCAGTCACTCTAGCCAATTACAACTGCTGGGGTAGAGGGGCTCTGTGGGATCCCCAAGCTTGTGCTCGGCCGGGGAGAAGTGTGACTAGCCAGGATGCCTCCACTGGTGGCTGGCGTGTGAAGTGGGGGCCGTCCCTGGGGGCTGAGCCCCTAACCCGGGGTCTGTACTGACTCCAGGGAGCTCCTGGCGTAGGTATATTGAATCGTGGGAGACCCAGTGCGGGTCTGAGATCAGGCATAGGCTGCGGTGGGGCAGGCAGGGGGTGGGGTTGGTGGTGGTGGTTCTGTATTTCGATTGTCCTTATAAGCTAAATGCAGCAAGTCAGGTCCTGAACCCCCAAAGCAGGTCATTCAAGAACGCTCCCTCACCTCAGCTGCCTCTGGAGGCCGGTTTTGGAGTAACAGTCCTGAGGTTCTGATTTCTGTGGCCCCAGGCTGGGTCCCATCATCGCCTCACTGGTTAGTGAGAGGCCACAACGGTGAGACGACCTTCCAGGGAAACGCTCTTCCCTGAACAGGTTCCCCACAAGGCACCTGATTGACGCCATCACCCCCGATGGAGACGCGCCCTGCCTGGCGGGGACACCCTGGGGTCACCAGGAGCCACGCCTCTGGAGAAGCCCCCAGAGGCTCCGGAATCCGCACCTGCGGACAGCCGAGGCTCCGCCCCGCACCTCAGCAGCCCCGGTGCGCCACAAGGCACCACTGCTCACCGTCAGCCTCTCCCAGGCTCAGACACTTCCTCCCCTCCCCACGGGGGACCCTGCGTGATGCAGGTGGAGCTCCCCTGGCGGTCCTTTCCAGCGGGAAAAACACATAGAAGCCTGGCGGCCGCTCAGTGGAAACCAAGCGCCCTCGCGCGCACCAGCTCGGCAGTGACCAAGTATCACGAAGAAGCTCGCAGGCAGAGCAGCGGCGAGGGTGGTTGACCGATGTCAGAATCGCCGAACCGCACTGCACGGTCGTGTCCGGGTCTGCGCGTCACAAACGAGGACATAGGAGTCCCATTGTCTCCAAAGTCCCCTCTTTCCCACTCGGTGCCCGTAAGCTGCGCTTGGTCAGCTCTAGACGCTCTGGGACACCCCCCCCCGCGCCCCCCCCCCCCGGCGGGCGGTTCCGTCCTGTGGGTCTCTCCAGCCAGGAGTCTCGGGGCAGACTGTGCTGCCCCCCACGAAGTGAAGGACCAGGCACAGCGCTCCCGCTGCCCGCAGTGCCCTCACCTCGAGTCTCAGGAGCTGCGCAGCAGCCGTCCACGTGGACACGGAGAGCCCCCGACCAGCACTGGGTGTCTCCCCCGTTCCCAGCTGCGCTGCGTACCTTGTCGGCGGGAGGAGCCGGAGAAAAGCGGCGTGCACAGGCCAGGAAGATGTCGGGCTCGGGCTTCCCACTCCGCACCTCGGGGTCGTCGCCCAGCACCACGTGGTGGAAGAGGTCGAAGAAGTCCTGGTGGCGGCTGGTCTTCAGCTGGAAGGACGCCGTCCCCGAGCTGGTGGCCACGGCACAGGGTACATCGTGCTTCCGCAGATGGCGGATCAGCTTCTCCACGCCTGGGAGGGGGGGTGGGGGGTGGAGGAAGGGGGACCATCAGGGATGGGGTGGGGGGCGGGTGCAGGCCTCGGGGGCGACCCTGGGCCAGCCCCGTTCCCCCCAGCCTGCGGCCTCGTCTGATCTCACCGCTATCCTCACAGGGTGGGGGTGTCAGCACGGGGACATCTCCACTCAGCACCGACATGGAAAAGCAGTTCAGGGCTCGGCGATGGCCTTTCCCAGAGGGTCAGAGGTGACTACTGGGATGGCTGGTGCGCTGCTTGCCACGCTGGACAGAGCAAGGGCCTCCCTGACGGCTGAGCAGGTAAAGAATCCACCTGAACAAATCTACATATGATAGCTAGGACGTGGAAGCAACCTAGATGTCCATCCACAGGTGAATGGATAAAGAAACCATGGTACATGTATACAGTGGAATATTACTCAGCCATAAAAGGGAACACATTTTAGTCAGTTCTGATGAGGTGGATGAACCTGGAGTCTTTTACACAGAGTGAAGTTAAGTCACAAACCGAAACACCATTACCGCATACTAACACAGGTATGTGGGCTCTAGAAAGACGGTGCTCACCGTATATTATCACATATACGTGGGCTCTAGAAAAACGGTGCTGATGAGCCTACCTGCAGGGCAGCAGTGCAGATACAGACACAGAACAGGCTCGTGGACACAGTGGAGGAAGGAGAGGGCAAATGGAGAGGGCAGCATGGACACACACACATTGCCGTGTGTAAGACAAGACAGCCAGGGAACTCTCTGTGCGACTCCCAGGGCTCAAACTGGGGCTCTCTGACAACCTGGAGGGGAGGACAGGGTGGGAGTGGGGAGGCGGCAGGGGGTTCAAGAGCCAGGGACACACGTACACCTGATTCATGTTGACGTAAGGTGGGAATGAAAACAATACTGTAAAGCAATTATCCTTCAATTAAAAATAATAAATTAAAAAATAAAAATAAAAGAATCCACCTGCATTGCAGGAGATGCTGGTTCGATCCCTGGGTTGGGAAGATTCCCTGGGGGAGGAGCATAGTAACGCGCTGCGGTCTTCTTGCCTGGGAAATCCCATGGACAGAGAAATCGCCTGGTGGGCCACAGTCCCTGAGGTCTCAAAGAGTGGCACACAACTGAGCCACTGAAGCTCTACTACCATCAGAGCAAACCCGGGGAGCCGCCAATAAATCTGACAACGTAGAGGACACGGACGAGTTCTTCTTGAAGAGAAAGAAGTTCTTTGGAAGAGTTCTTTCACAGCTCACTCAGGAACACAGCGATAATGTAACTAGCCCTAGATCCACAGGAAAGAGACTGAACCTGTAGCTAAGAACCATCCCGGACCTGGCACCGCACACCCTCGCTGGTGAACTTACCAAACACCCCAGAAAGAAACAATGCCAATTCTAAAGAAACCTCAGAAAATCACAGGGAACACTTATTTCCCAACCCGTTTTTTTGAGACTGGCACTTTTCTGATATGGAAGCTGGAGAAAAGCATACAAAAAACTACAGACCCGTATGTCTTGTGAACACACACACTTAACCCAACTTACAACCACTATGAAAGTATCCTACTTGAAGAGTTGCTATGGGGTTCGAACCTGTTACTTGAAAATATTAAAAAGCCACACTATTTAATTAGCTTGCAACAACTAATGACCAATATGTAGAATTACATTAGCCAAATTTCCATAAAAAGCCTTCATGGAATTGGTGAATTAAAAGGATGAAAGCGTGCCTATGACAAGTATACATCCGATAATCACCTCGGTCTGGATACGGTGATTAAAGCTGAGTATCAACATGACTTGCATCTAAAACAAAAGGTTCACGTTGTATGAGCCAAGAGTAAACCAACATACTGAAAAATACGGGAGCATACTGAAATATATGCTTCCTCTAAAACCTACTGGAAAAAGAAAATTTTGCTGGAAGAGTCCTCTGATGCTACTGATTATAAAAATTTAAATATAGTTGACCTCATTTTTAGCTTATACTTTAAATATTTCCAGTTCTGTGAATATTTTGTAATGCACTAACATAACGGGACAATACTATATCAAAATAAATACACACCAGCAAGCCTATTTTTATCCATAGCGGAATGAAAGAAAAAGTTTTTGGATGACTGTTAAACTTTTTTTTTTTAAGATTTGTTGCTTTTACGTATGTATTTATTTTTGGCTGTATCGGGTCTTACTCATGGCACACAGGATCTCCACTGCAGTGTGCAGGCTTCCTCCCTAGCTGCGATGCGCAGGTTTAGTTGGCCCATGGCGTGTGGGAACTTACTTCCCAGACCAGGGAGCAAACCCAGGGCCCCTGGAAGGTGAATTCCTCACCACTGGAACCCCAGGGGAGTCCGGGAATGACCCCTTTTAAATCAGATGAGCTCCGTGAAGATGTCCGAGATGGATACAAACATGAGCCCAGAGACAGGAAGGCTGACCACAGCCTGTGGCAAGCAGACTCCATCTCTGGGGCTCGGTTCTGTCCTGGGATATAGCAACGATTAGCGTTCCAGGTGGTGACGCTGTGAGGGGACGCCTGTAAAACATCCCACCCGTAAAAGCGCACACAGCAAGGCAGGGCCCCACCAGATGGTAGCAGCCATGGTTGCTGCCAATCCATCAAGTGCAGGTTACTCATCAGTCATTCAAGTCTCCTGATGTGAACATACGACTGCCCGATTCCTTCAAAAACTTTTGTGTCCTTTAAATACCGTATGCTGACTTTTTCTTAGTCTCTCTGTGAAGTAAAAGACTAGAAACCTGACGGGACTTCTGTCCTGCACAGAAGCTCATTAACTAGGTACATAAATGAACCCCAGCCAGCAGACAGCTGGTAGTCTCGGGGTGCTCAAGTGGGTTTCAGGGCCAGGCACAGACAGATCGCTCTTGCTACAAAGAATGGGCACTCTCAGGACTGATCTACAGGGAAGGAAAGAAGAGACGTGTGGAGGATCACCCATGCTAAGAGGTGAGTGTTTCCATCTGACTTCATCCGAGAGGCCTTGGGCTGGTGAGGAGAGAAACGGAGCCTGCCTGAAGTGGGTCTGCACACGGAAGCGTGCAGACAAGGTCGACAGGGGACACGGGATCTTTCAGCTGCTGCCCTGGAACTCAGGTGCTGGGGGGCCGTATCCAGCAGCCGCCCGGCTAGCTCAGGCGTCCTTTTAACACTTCACCCTGAACCCAGAGACACATTGTGGCCGGGAGTGGAGAGGACCCAGGGTGGGGAGATGACACCACTCAGGGACGGGCTCAGCTCACCTCTCACCCCTGGGGTTTCTCACTGTGAGCTGACCTGGGACGAGGGTCTGTGCAGAGGTGAGGGTCCTCACCCCTGGGGTTTCTGACCATGAACTGACCTGGGACATGAGGGTCTGAGCAGAGGTGAGGGTCCTCACCCCTGGGGTTTCTGACTGTTAACTCATCTGGCACATGAGGGTCTGTGCAAGGTGAAGGTCCTCACCCCTGGGGTTTCTGACCGTAAACTGACCTGGGACGTGGGGCTGTGCAGAGGTGAGGTCCTCATCCCCAGGGTTTCTGACCGTGAACTGACCTGGGACGAGGAGGGTCTGTGCAGAGGTGATGAAGGGCCTTCAGAATGAGATCAGCATGAATTTAGGGTCAGCCCTAAGCCCAGTGGCACTTCCCAGTTGGCTTGGCGGTAAAGAATCTGCCTGCCAACGCAGGAGACACAGAAGATTCAGGTTGGATCCCTGGGTAGGGAAGATTCCCCTGAGAAGAAAATGCCAACCCATTGCATTATTCCTGCCTGGAGAGTCCCATGAACAGAGGAGCCTGGAGGGCTACGGTCCATGAGGGTCAAAAAAGGAGAGCTGTATGCGCCTGAGCAATGCACGCGTGCACGCTCAACCCAGTGTCGTTTGCCTCCCTCTGCTCCAGCTGTTGTCACGCAGCCCCACCGGCCTGGCTGGTGTGTAAACACGGAAATCTGCTTCTCACAGTTCTGCAGGCTGCGATCAAGACCAAGGTGCCCACATACCCAGGGTCTCCTGAGTGGGCCCTCTTCCTGGCTCACAGCCACCTTCCCCTTGTCCTGATGTGGGGGGCCGTGGGGGGGAGGAGCGAGCTCTGAGGGGCCTCTCGCAGAAGGGCGCTAATCCCATTCCTGGGGTGCCACCTTGACAATCTCACCACCCCACAATCACGTCACCTCCAAATACAGTAACACTGCAGGTGGGGACTTCAACTACATGAACTCGGAGAGACCCACAGACATTTGTAACAGCAACCGGGGCCCTTAGTAACTGGTGTCCCCACAAGAGAAGGGGCAACAGGCAGAGGAAAAGCCATGTGGAGACAGAGGGAGGCGGCCCCCAGTCCAGGGATGGATGCCTGGAGCCCCCAGAGGCTGGAAGAGGGGGGAGGACCCTCCCCTGGAGCCTCTGGAGGAACCTCAGCCCTGGGACACCTTGACCTCAGAACAGGACTTGACTTGAAAACCAGATCTTTCAGATGTGACGTAAAGGACTCTGAAATGAGGTCATCTGGTTGAGGGTGGCCCTGAACCCCATGATACGCTCCCTATAAGACACAGAAGGAGAGAGACACGGACACAGAGGAGAAGCCACGTGAAGGCGGGGGCGGAGACGGGAGGGAGGTGGCCCCCAGCCCAGGGACAGATGCCTGGAGCCCCCAGAAGCCGGAAGACGCAGGAAGGCCCCTCCCTGGCATCTCTGGAGGGACTGTGGCCCTGCCCACACCGTGACCTCAGCCTCCCAGGCTCCAGGACTGTGACAGCGTGACTTTCTACGGTCTGTGGTCATTGGGTACATCAGCCACAGGAAACTGATGAAACGGACCCAACGTAGGAAAGCTCGTGGTGAAGACTAGAAACAGGGGGCTGTGAGTATGAGAAGAGGTCACAGTTCATGACTGCAAACATGAACATGTGCTGGCAACGTGTTGACCAACTGTTAGCCATCAAGCACAGAGCTCAGGAAAGAAAGAGGAGACACACAGACACACACAGGAACACCAGGGGAGGACCAGCTCTCGGCAGCAGCAGGGAGAGGCCCCCGGAATCTCCAGCTGCCACTCGGACCCCGAGACCAGGTCTCTCCTCTGGAATGACGGCCAGGAGGTATGAAGGGGCTGTGACCTACAGGAGCAGGTTCTCAAAGCAGCGCTCCCGATGATGGGGACAGAGTGAAGGGACAAAGCAGGAGATCAGACAGTTAGCCCCACTAGGGGATGGCAAGCAGAAAAAATATGGGAGACCCCGTAAGTTAAATGATCACTCAAGAAAGGAGAGCTGCTTAACCACAAAACCAAGCAGGCTTCATTCAGTTCAGTCACTCAGTTGTGTCCGACTCTTTGCGACCCTGTGGACCACAACAGGCCAGGCCTCCTTGTCCATCACCAACTCCTGGAGTTTACTCAGACTCATGTCTGTCAAGTCGGTGATGCCATCCAACCATCTCACCCTCTGTCATCCGCTTCTCCTCCCACCTTCAATCTTTCCCACCTCAGGGTCTTTTCCAGTGAGTCAGTTTTTTGCATCAGGTAGCCAGAGGATCGGAGCTCAGCAACAAAACCATGCAAGGGAAGCAGGAAACTGGCCCCTAAACAATAAAAGGATGGTGCTGTGAGACCCACACCCCGCCTGGTGAGCTCAGTGACTGAGTCACGCTCTGCACACATGAGAAAACACCTCTGAGAGATCGCTTGACCATGCAAGTAAGAAAACTCCCCTGCCAACGCAGAGGAGGAGCTGACAATGGAAGCGTGACATCGACTCAAGAATGAGGAAAAAGGTGGTCTTCTCCTCCTCCCTACTTTTCTTTTGATTATAAACCTGTGGCCTGCCAAGTTCTCTGTTCATATACAAGCCAAAAAAAAAAAAAAAAGTTCTCACTTGCTTAACACCTGTCTCTTCCTATAAAAATGGCCAAGCAATGTAATTTTAAAATTTCAGGATTTTCATTCTATGTATCAACTGTTTACTTGCTTTGGATGTTGGTGAATTTTTTTTAAATTCCTTTAAGGGATGTGTGTGTATGTATATATGCATCTCAGAGGTATCCTAAGAAATGGTCTGGAAGAAGGCACCCTGAATGGCTAAACAGCGTGTGCGTGCTCAGCCAATTCAGTCCTGACTCTTTCTGATCCTGTGGACTGTAGCCTGCCAGGCTCCTCTGTCCGTGGGATTCTCCAGGCAAGAATACTGGAGTGGATTGCCATTCCCTCCTCCAGGGGATCTTCCCGACCCAGGGATCGCATCTGGCAGGAAGGTTCTTTACCACTAGCACCACCCGGGAATCCCTGTTAAACAGTAAGTAATGGGGCTTCCCTGGTGGCTCAGCTGGTAAAGAGTCCGCCTGCAGTGTGGGAAACCTGGGTTTGATCCCTGGGTTGGGAAGATTCCCTGGAGAAGGGAACAGCTACCCACTCTAGTATTCCGGCCTGGAGAATTCCAAGGACTATACAGTGTGTGGTTTAAGAAAGAGTCAGACATGACTGAGCAACTGAACTGAACTGATCTTATAAGACCTGAAATTTATTTGTATATAAGAAAAAAAGATGAAGACATTTTAGTCAGCTCCACGACTGGATGGACATGAGTTTGAGCAAGCTCAGGGAGATGGTGATGGACAGGGAGGCCTGGCGTGCCGCAGTCCATGGGGTCACAGAGTCGGACAGGACTGAGTGACTGGACTGAACTGAGATGCACGTGTCCTACCCTGATTGTGGACTGCGTGGAGGAGGAGATGTTTCTTTTGAGTCTCCCTGAGCACCCACTCAGCAGCAGCTGCACATAAGGGTTAGGTAAAGGAAGAAGGCAGTTACAGCGGGACCCTGAGAACGTGAGTGCCTTCTGGCCAGGGTGGTGGAAGGCGTATTCACAAAGTGGGGTGGCGGGAGATGGTCACGCTGGCTGACGGCCACGGGGGACCTCAGGCGTAAGACAGATGAAGAACAAAACAGAAGAGCCAAAGGCAGACGGGTGGAAACAGACATGAGGCTCAGGTGCCTGGCCAAGAAGAAACGGGCCCGAGCGGATTGGGCCCAGGGCGCCCCCCAGGGAAAGGGCTGCCTGCTGGGCGGCTGCGCTGTAGTCTTCAGGGCACTCCCGAGAGGAGTGTGACTGAATCCCGAGCCTGTCCTGGCATGAGTGACTTCCGAGCCCTGGCGAGGACCTGTCCGGGTCAGGCCTGTCTCCAACTGGGACCTGTCCCCACAGGCAACACCCAGGCGGCACTCCACGGTGGAGGTGGACATGCGCTCCCGAGGGGCCCGTGTCATGGGGCAGTGCACCCAGGCCAGCAGTCCTGGGCAGGGCCTTGTCCTCGACCCCTCCACGGGCCCCGAAGTCACGTCCTGGGGTTTTCTGTGGGAAATCCCCCCAACCCCCACCCCCAGGGAAAAAGAGCAGGAAAAGCAAAGAGCCATGGCAACGGGAGACCTTCTCGGGGGTTTCACACCATTAAAAACCACCAACTTTATTTACTGGCCTTCCAAACCAACTCACTCCTGCTTAAATGATGCCAAAACACATTACCGTCATTCATCTCCAAGAACCCGTGCCTGAAGCAATCTGCTTCACAACACGGGTGGAGGTGGACTTTCCTGGTGGTCCAGGGGTGACAAACCCGCCTGCCGATGCAGGGGTCAGGGGTTCCACCCTGGCTGGGGAAGAAAGACCCCACAGGCTGTAGGACAACAAAGTCGTAGAGCTCGTTCTCAACAAGAGAAGCCACACCGCAGTGAGAATCTCACACACCACAATCAGCAGCCTCCGCTAGGCAAAGCCCACACGCAGCAACGAAGACCTAGCGTAGCCAAAACTAAAGAGATAATTTTTTAAATTACAAAACAATAATTAAAAAAAATACACTGGAGGGTACCAGTACCCTTCATGGGGAACACTGTTCTGACAGTTTTCTTACATTCCATGTCAAAATTTTTCCTATTAAAACCACATACATTTCAGTATTTCTTTCTTTTTTTTCTTTTTGGTCAAAAACTTTAGCCACAGTTAAGAAGATGTCTATTCTCAGAAAATAATTAGAACTGTGGCTGACTTACATTCTATGTTTCATCACTAAGGAATGTGGCAAATGCTTTCACGACATACTGGACCAAAGTACTTCCGTCCTGATGGCAGGAAGGGACAGTCAGGGAGTCTGGGATGGACATGGACACACTGCTGTATTTAACATGGAGAACCAGCAAGGGCCTGCTGTCCAGCACAGGGAATTCTGCTCAATCCTCTGTAATAACCTTATGGTCACCAGGGGGAAGGATGGGGGAAGGGACAGTCAGGGAGTCTGGGATGGACACGGACACACTGCTGTATTTAACACGGAGAACCAACAAGGACTGCCGGGAGCCAGTGTGAAGAATCCCACCCGTGACAAGGTCATGAGGAAGGAAGGTGACATACGCAAGGCATGCTCAGACTGCAGGGGCCCCTCTGGAAATTCCTAAGCATGTACCCCAACAAAAATCTGCCGGGTTTTGTGCTCTGCTTTTCCACTCTTCTGACATTCTCTGGAAAAAGTCAATTCAGGGCTTTAGTCTCCTGCATTTGAAAGAGTGTTTCAATCCATATATCCCTCTGATGGCTTTCTAGCCTGCCTGTAGGACTTGTACAGCTGTGCATGTGATTGTTTGAGGCCTCCTGACTGCAGGAGGCTCAGGAAGCTTAAAACATCCTAGGAATGTAGGGGCTTCTGAAGAGTCAAAATCATTAGAATAGGACTGATTAAAAGTTTCATTTGTTGAGTCAATACTTGCTGCCAAATTTTCATATCCTTTATTTTTAGATATAGTTGGTATATAGAAAAACAAGTAGTAGACCTGGTATTAGCAACATTAGATCTTTGAGTTAAGTACCTTCTTTGTTATAACCCACTGTGCCTTTGTTCTATAGAGATGTAACTTTAGCACTTTAAGGAAATGCAGATTAAAGAAAAACAGTTAGGGGAAACGAGATTAACATTCATTAAGAAAAAGAGCCAAAAAAGTGTTAACAAGCCTCCTGGCCAGAAGATAATGTAAATCACCTGAGACCTTTTGTATACAAAAAATATACAGAAAGAATCTGGGCTGCAAACGCTACATAATTTTGTATTACCCATTGATCTCTATGTATAATTAAAAGTATAAAAGGCCTTGAAGGACAATAGAAGGAGAGCCAGTTGCTTGGACTGGTTTCCCCCGTGTCTCCTCTTTACTCTAATTTCAGGCTGAATTCCCATCTGGGGCATGGAGGCTCACTATGTCTACTTATTTGTCCCGGCTTTTAAGATCCATAAGAGAGACAGCCCAAGGCGGGGCACTCTCCGATATTCAAACGGGCACCGGCGGCCTAATGTAGATGGTGCAAGCTCCTTGTCTGGAACTTTATTGGTTTTCCACTTAACTCAAGTTAATCAGCCTCTTCTCTCCACTTAATCTTCCTACTACACTATTTCTTCCTAATCTAATCTTATATCAATCAATAAATAAGTTTTTCTCACGCCAACGCTGTCCACCCTTCGAATTCCCTGGATCCACCAGGGCTGGACCCCGGCAAAGGACCTCCTGTCCAGCACAGGGCACTCTGCTCAATACTCTGTAATAACCTTATGGTCACCAGGGGGAAGGATAGGGGAAGCGATAGTCAGGGAGTTTGGGA
Source organism: Capricornis sumatraensis (assembly GCF_032405125.1). Taxonomy (NCBI): domain Eukaryota; kingdom Metazoa; phylum Chordata; class Mammalia; order Artiodactyla; family Bovidae; genus Capricornis; species Capricornis sumatraensis. Next base: position 145,371,022 of record NC_091092.1, on the reverse strand, counting down.
TGGACATGGACACACTGCTGTATTTAACACAGAGAACCAGCAAGGACCTGCTGTCCAGCACAGGGAACTCTGCTCAATACTCTGTAATAACCTGATCGTTCCCAGGGGGAAGGATGGAGGAAGGGACAGGCAGGGAGTCTGGGATGGACACGGACACACTGCTGTGTTTAACATGGAGAACCAGCAAGGACCTGCTGGACAGCACAGGGAACTCTGCTCCATGTCATGTGGCAGCCTGGATGGGAGGGGAGTTTGGGGGCATGTACATGTACAGCTGAGTGCCTTCACTGTCCACCTGAAACTATCACAACAGTGTTAATCAGCTATACGTCAATAGAAAATAAAAAGTTAAAAAAAATGTATTTCCTTCCTAGAACATCCACGGCCGATTTTAAAGAGAGGTGTCCACAGCTCATGAGAAGGGAATCAAGTCACTCATGCCTGGCCTCCAAGCTGCACGGGCCAGCCCAACCCTCTGTGAGGTGGGACCCAAGCACAGCCACCCCCACCTCATCATCAGGGGCTGGTCACCCTGGTGACAGCCCAGGCAGAGCTCCCGCATCACTATGGCAGCATCATTATGGCGGGGCCTGTTTCCCGGGCAACCTGCCCTCCCTTCCGCACTAAGGCCCTCCCCGGCCACAGCGCTCACCTGAAGGCAGGGCTGCGTCGTCAGAATGAAGGACGTCTGCGTGAGTCGCTCAGTCGTGTAGGACTCTCTGCGACCCCATGGACTATACCCCGCCTGTCCGTGGGGATTCTCTAGGCAAGGATGCTGGAGTGGGCTGCCATTTCCCTCTCCACAGTGAAGGACGTGGAATTCATAATACGCCCTCTCTACAGACAAGTTCCTTCCTCTCATGGGCTCAAGGAGCCTTCCCCTAGCCGGAAACGCACCCCCCCCCCCCCCCCCAGAAAACACCTGCAGAGGGAAGAGAACCGGGAGTCAAGGGCTCCACTTCTACCATCCTGAGCTGCATGATGGAGTCAAAGCGGCCAGGGGACAAGGGGAACACCTGGATCTGGACAGAGGGCAGCGGTCACTGCTCCTGGCCACTGTCACCACTCCCTGGACTCCCGGGCCGGGAGGCTGCCTTTCCGGTGGGGCTCAGCTTTGGCTCGCATAAAAGAGGGGATGGGAGGGAGGCGGCACAGATGGCAACTCGGGGGTGCAGCACATCTTTCTGAGTAGAAACTAGATCTCTGTCCTTACTGTGTCTGTGACTGGCATGTGATGTATGCAGAGACAAAGAAGAGTCTTCCGGGCGACTTTAGCAGGACTAAACTGTCAAGAAAGAGCATTTGTCTCATTTCTACGCTGGAGCTGGTTTTGGGGTTCAGTTCTCTTCAGTGATTACCCAGGATGAGGTATCACTTAAATAATATCTGGTCACTGGGAAAGCCAAGACAAGGACACTACATGGACTGGATCACCAAGTAGACTTCATAACATAGACCTGCTGGCATTCCAGCCGAACTGCCAGGCTAGCTGCATAAAGCATCATTCCAGCTGAACTACCAGGCTAGCCACAGAAGACATCATTTTCTTGGAATTGGAGTAGAATATATCTCAAGTGTGGGCTTCCCTAGCGGCTCAAGGAAAGAACCTGCCTGCCAAGCAGGAGACACGGATTGGATCCCTGGGTTGGGAAGGTCCCCTGGAGAAGGAAACGGCAGCCCACTCCAGTGCTCCTGCCTGGGAAGGCCCATCGACAGAGGAGCCCAGTGGGTTATAAGCCACGTGGTTATCCAAGAGTCGGATACAGCTTAGTGCCTAAACAACTATCATCATGTCTCAAGTATATCTTAGAAAAAAAACCACAAAAATTCTGGAAGGAAAACCACTTGAAAGGCTTGGGTGGATAAAGAAGAAAGAGGATATTTGCATGTCTAAACCATCAAGGGTGCTTTATATGATAAACAATGCAAGAGACTCCATGTCAAATATGAACAATATAGACTTAGCTGGATTACTGAAGAAAAAAAAAAAAACAGGCTTATAAATACAATCAGAAATGAAAGCAAGTACATTAAAACCAACGGCACAAAAATAAAAGGGATTCAAAGAGAATAATGTGAAAACCTGTACGCAAACACACTGAACAGCCTGGAAGAAACAGATGAATTGCCAGAAATATACAAGCTATCGAGATCAAAGCAAAAAGCAAGTGTGTTCAAACCTCTAAGTATTACGGAGATTAATTCAGTAGTCAGAAGCCGTCCGACAAGGAAAACAGGACCAAATGGATTCACCGGAGAATTCCACCAGGCTGTAAAGAATTACCACCAGTAGTACTCAAACTCTTCCCCACAATTCAAAGACGATGATATAGTCCCAAACTCATCCCATCAGGCCAGCATTACCCTGGCACCAAAGCCAAACAAAGAAATGACAAAAAAACTGAGGCAAACACACTCAACAAGATACCAGCAAACTTATTTAAATAGCACATTAAGAGGATTCTTCTACACTGTGAAGAAGAGGGATTTATTTCTGGGGTCTCGAGGATGGTTCAACATACAAAAATCAACGTGACACACCGTATTAACGAAATGAAGAACAAAACGCAAAGGATCACCTCAAACTGATGCAGCAGAAAGATCTGGAAAAAACTCAACACCCTTTCATGATATAAACACTCAAACTAGGAATAGAAGAAAAGTACCTCAACATAATAAAAGCCATGTATGAAAATTCCATAGCTAACATCATACCCGATGTTAAAAGGCTGAACACTTTTTCTGTGATCAGGAACAAGAAAACAATGCCTTCTCTTGTCACTTTTATTTCACACAGCACTAAGTTCTAGCTGGAGCAACTAGGCAAGAAAGAGAAATAAAAGACATCCACATCAGAAAGGAAGAAATGAAGCCGTCTGTTTGCACATGAAATGATCTTAGACATAGAAAACTCTAAAGATTCCACATATTTACATAAGACTATTAGCACTATTAATAAACTTCAGCAACACTGCAGAAGACAAAAATCAACATGCAAAATTCAGCTGTATTTCCACACAGTAAACAATGAAAAAATCTGAAAAGAACATTTAAATAAACCCACTGACAACTGCGTCAAAGAGAAATAAAAGAAGGTGAAAGACCTGTAATGCTGAAACTACAAAATACTGCTGGAAGAAACTAAAGCAGACACAAATAAATGGAAAGCCATCCCAGGTTCATGGGCCGGAAGATCTGCTCACCTTTACAGCGCCCACAGTACCCAAAGTGGTCTACAGATTCAGAGTAATCCATACCAAAACCCCAAGGGCACTTTTTGCTGAAATACAGAAATCAATGCCAATGTTTATATGGACTCTCAGTGGAACCGGAACAGTCATACACTATCTTGGAAAAGAAGAACAAACTTGGAGAATCTCACACTTCCAGGTTTCAAAACATATTACAAAGCATATGGTAATCAAAACAGTTTGGTGCTGACATAAAGACAGACATATAGACCAATGGAGTAGAATAGAGAGCCTGGAAATAACTCTTCACACATATAACACCCAGAGGATCTTCAACAAGGCTCCCAAGACTACTCAACGGGGAAAAGGACGGTCTCTTCAACAAAGTGTGTTTGGGAACATGGATATTCACGTGGAAAGAACAAGGCTGGACTCTTATACGATATACAAAAACTCATATAAGATGGATTAAAGGCCTAAAAGTAAGAGCTAAAACTACAAAATTCCTAAGAGAAAACAGAAAGAAAGCATTATAACACAGGATCTTTTTTTTTTAACTCTTGGCTATGACACTAAAAACGCAAGCAAGAACAGAAATAGTCAATGGGAGTGCATCAAACTTAAAAAGTTCTGGGTATCAAGGGACACACTCAACAGAGTGAAGACGCAACCTTCGAAATGGAAGGAAATATCTGCAAACCATGTGGCTCATAAGTGGTTTGTTTTCAGAATTTATTATATGAAGAATTCCTAGAACTCAACAGGAAAAAAAAAAAAAATCAAAAAATGGGCAAAGGACTTGAATAAACATTTCTCCAAAGAAGATACACAAATGGCTAACAGCAAGAAACAACGTTCTATGTCATTAATTATTCAACAAATTCAAAACCAAGAGATAATGGCTTCACACACATTAGGATGGTTACTATTAAAAAGAGAGAAAATAACCAGAGTTGGTGAAAATGTGGAGAAACTCAAACCCTTGTGGACTGCTGGAGGGAAAATAAAATAGCACGGCCGGTATAGAAAACAGTCAGGGGGGCCCTCAAAACACTACAAAGAGACTCACCTTATAATTCAATAACTGCACTTCTGGGACTGTACCCAAAAACATAAACAAACAGAAGCAAGGTCTTGAAGAGGTATTTCTATACACACGTTCACAAAAGTGGTTTTCACAGTAGCCAAGAGGCAGAAGCAACCCAAGTATTTATCGACGGATGAACAGGTAAGTAAACTGAGGTCCATCCATACAATGGAGTATGATGTGTCTTCACAGGGAGAGAACCGTGTCACATTTGGCAACATGTGCAATGAAAGCACTGGTGCACCTCGAGGTTGGCCACAGAAGGACAAACACTGCATGAGTATCTGTGAGCGTGTGCTCACTCAGGCAGCTCTGACTCTGTGAGCCCGCGGACTGCAGCCCGCCAGGCTCCTCGGTCCACAGGATTCTCCAGGCAAGGACACTGCAGTGGGGCTGCCGTCTCCTTCTCCAGGAGATCCTCCCAACCCACAGACTGAACCCGTGTCTCCTGCACTGGTAGGTGGCTGTTGAACACTAGTGCCACGTGAGATACCTAGAGCAGTTCAAACTCACCGAGACAGAAAGCAGAAGGGTAGGTCCCTGGAGCTGGAGAGAGAGGCAGGGGAAGGGATGGAAGTCAGGGTCTACTGGGGACAGCGTTTCAACTCCCCAAGGTGAAAAGTTGAGAGAGCTGGATGCTGTTGCTGGTCACACAACCATGTGAACACTCTTAATGCTCAACTGGCACACTTAACAATGGGTAAGATGGTGAACGTTTGGCTAAGGACTTCTGTGACATTCATTAATAGCTGTGCTTCCGTCACTGAAGCTTGGTAGCATTCCACTGTGTGCAAGCCGCCCAGAAAGGCAGCTGGCGAAGGGAGTACGTATCATGATGCTTGTGCTCATATGCTGAGGTACGTGTGTGTTCACGTGCATTTCCATGACATAATGTACATGTGTGACATACCTGTGCATGTGTGTGACGTGTCTGTGTGTGTGACGTTTGCATGTGTCTGTGTAATGAGTGTGACATTCATGCATATGTGTGATGTACACGTGTGTGTGTTTGTGTGCGTGTGTGTGTAATCCAAGAACAGCCCACATGGCTTCTTTGTAACATCAGGCAGCAGTAACAGGGCCCTTTCCAGGAAGTTCACTAGTTTCACGGGATATTCAATCTGCCCCTCTGGATATATGGATAAATGTAGATAATTACACGTTTCAAAAATGACCATGACTCATGTTGATACCATTTTGAATCCAAAATTACTGCTGTGACTGTAAACTTTTTTCTCCCTGAGCACCAGGAATTCTAAAGACTGAGTCATTCCCCTTTCTTCCTAGAAGAATCTTAAAATAACACTCCATTTTTAAGCCATTTTTGTCCCTGTAACCTAGAACATTTTTGACCTTCTCACTTATAGTAAGAAATAGCAGGCAGTTCTGTTGTTCCATCTTCAGCTAACAAGCCCCAGGGGAGGAAAGTCGTCTTTCCTCTCAAACGAAAACAAGTAAAGGCCACACAAACAGACATGTTAGAACTGAATTATGCCTTTAACTTTTTAAAATAAGTTTTTTTTTTAAACTTCTTTAGGGAGATTTAGCTGCTTGCCTATCATCAACATGTTCAAGTTTGCATAGCTGCTGAAACATGAATTCTCTATCAGATCGTGAAAAGCAAAAGCCACCTATTTGAAAATCGGAAGCAATTCTCTTAGGAATGTGATCTCTAGATCACACTGAGACAAAATGCAAATGTTTCCGGATCTCAGGAATCCGCGAAAAGAACATATTAAGAAAGCTTAAAAATGACAAGCACATGATGCTGTCGTCCTTTAGTCTTGAGTCACATCCAACTCTTTGTTGACCCCATGGACTGTAGCCCACCAGGCTCCTCTGTCCGTGGAATTTTCCAGGCAAGAACACCGGAGTGGGTGGCCACGCCCGCTCCAGGGGATCTTCCCCGCCCCAGGACCGAACCTGAGTGCGCTGCACTGGCGGGCGGGTTCTCTTCCACTGGGCCACCCGGGAAAGCCCACAGCACGTGCCAGCATCCTCCAACATCTCTATCAAGTCCCTCGGAGCCTTACCAGGAAGGGGATCTTCCGACGAGTTCTCAGGGAAGAGGAGAACGCTAGCGTGCCCGCCAGCAGGCTGGGACCCGCAGCTCAGAGCCCCAAGCGCGCTCCGGGAACCTCACCTGGCATGAGCGCGGCCGTGGGGAAGACCTCCTTCAGCTTGGCCTGGCTCACCTCCACCAGCTCCTCTGCGGACATCGGGAGCTGCAGCGTGTCTCTGATCAGCTGGGCCGCCTCCAGCGCCTTCTTGCCCATCACCAGCGACTTCACATCCCAGCTGTACTTCTTCCCGTAGCGCCCGCAGATGTCCTCAAACACGGCCGAGTAGAGCCGCTCGGTATCTGCGGAGACACACCGGCGTTGAGGGATGTGTTCAACGCGCACAGAGCCCGCCTTCGGAGCACACAGCTCTCTGGGGGGCCCGTGGACGTAGGGGAAACGCTGGCGGGTTCAGAGGCCCAGACGGTGCCCCGGCGGCCTGCCCTCTGCTGCTCTGGAACCTTACAGGGTGGGAGGGAAAGGAAGTCTGTGCACAGCTGCGTCCAATGCCGCGCTCCCGTGGCCCGTGGCCCGCCAGGCCCTTCTGTCCGTGGGATTCTCCAGGCAACAATACTGGAGTGGCGGCCTCCCTGGTGGCTCAGTGGTGAAAGAATCCGCCTGCCAATGTAGGGGACATGAGTTCAATCCCCGATCCGGGAATATCTCACCTACCTCGGAGCCACTGAAGCCCTGAGCCACCACTAACCGAGACTGGGCTCCAGAGCCCGGGAGCTGTAACTGCTGAGCCCTGTGCCGCAACTGCTGAAGCCTGCGTGCTCAGAGTCTGTGCTCGGCTGAGAGAGCCCCGCGGCAGTGAGAAGCCCACACACCGCATCTACACAGTAGGCCCCCCGCTCTCCGCAACTAGAGAAAAGCCTGCAGTACAGACAAAAATAAATTATCTCGATTTAAAAAAATAGAACACTGGAGTCCGTTGCCATTTCCTCCTGCAGGGGATCTTCCATACCCAGGGATCGGACCTTCGTCTCCCACACTGCAGGCGGATTCTTAACCGCTGACCCACCAAGGGAAGCCCCGAAATGTCTGCATTATGGTTCAAGCCTCTTTTCCGTCGACAGGTACGTTCTGCTGGGCCTGACCACTCCTAGACTTGGCGTCCTGACGGAGCACCCGCGAGTACGCACACTGCAGTCTGTGTGAAGGGCCTCCACCGCAAGGGGCCGCCCGAGTGCTCCGCGGGCCCTGCAATCACTCCATCCCCTGCACTCACTCCCGTGGGAGCGTGCGGACGCGGGTGCAGCTCTGAACGAAGCCTCTGCGTGAGGACAGATGCCGGCCTGCAGCTCCCAGGAGGAAGGCACATGTCCTGTGTTCTCCGTTTCCGCTGCCCACCCCCGCCGATCGTGCAGCAGTAGCAGCACGGTTCCCTGCAAGGTAACTGGATTCTACACTTTGCGGTGAAGGGCTCGGGCCGAAGACCACCCCCAGCCACTCCAGCCCAAGGCAGCATCTCCAGGCAGCTGACCTGCCCTTCCCGCCCGCTCGGCTCTGGTTGGTCCTCCCTGCCTGCAGCCCGCTTCCTAGGAACGGGCCCTGGACTCTTGGCCCGTGGCGGAAGGACCCAGCCTTGGACAAGGAGCAGCACAGAAGGGCTTTGCTTTCTCCTCTTTTCAAGGTAAAACCCCGTATAGCTGCGTATCAAGTACAAACTCATCTTCAGTGCTTTAACTAACTGGGTCCTCACCTTTCTACCACGGGCTGGATTTGGGGAGATGGTGGGGGAAGGGGGGAACACGGTAAGAGACACTACAAGCAGATCCCTTGAAGCTCAGTGGGTAAAGAATCCGCCTGCAGTGCAGGAGACCCGGGTTTGACCCCTGGGTTGGGAAGATCCCCAGGAGAAGGAAAAGGCAACCCACTCCAGCATCTTTGCCTGGAAAATCTCATGGGCAGAGGAGACTGGCAGGCTGCAGTCCATGGGGTTGCAAAGAGTCAGACACGACTGAGCGACTAACACATGTACACTTAGGAAGCAGCTCTCAGATCTCCTGGTACACGCCTGCCTGCCCTTGCGCAGGCATGACCCCGGGGTTGGGTGTGACATCCCTGCTTTGGTTTCCTTTCTGGTACAAAGGAAGGTGAGACTTAAAAGACAAGTCCTTCTGGGCTCCTTGGTGGAGGAAGCCAGTGTTTGGATCAGAACCTGAGAGGCTCAGATTTCTTCCAAAATCCCCCCTACGTGTCATCTCCCTGAAGAAGTCCCGGCAGAAAGGGAAGGGCTGGCCCACGCCTCTGGGGGACAATGAGGAGCGCTGGCCGTATCGAATGTTCACTCACATCCCACTTCCCTCAAGACCGAGAGGGCTCTGCAGGCGTGCAGAGGCAGGGCCTGGCAGGCAGCCTGTGTATACTTTGCTTTCTTCCTGTGAACACTTTTCTTCCAGCAGCTGGGAGAGAAAGACTGACAAGACACTGCAGGCACCGAGTGAATGAGAAACTCCCGCTGGGTTTGGAAAGCACGCGGAGTGCCAGGAAAAACACCAGAGGCTGGGCGAGGAGCACCACTCGGGACTCACGATGAGCCAAGCACGGGAGGAAGAAACGAGCAAGAGAAAAGACAAAGTCTAAAGATGGAAAAGAGCTGTATTCCTTTAAAACGCGTTTCACGCTCTTCCTTTAAAGCTGGTGCTTTTCACTTAAAAGACCTAGAACAGGGGGATTAAAAATCTGCAGAAGACTCTGCAGTCATTTAACTCTTCTTCACAATTTAGATGAAAATCACGCCAAACCTTCGGTGATATAAGCAAGGATCTCAACACATGGTTAAAAGTCCTCAGATCAGGCAAAGAGTTATACCAGCAGATGACAGGGTACAATCCATGAAAGGCACAGTGCTTTGAAGGGGAAAGCTCTCCCAGAAGCTAAAACAGAAAGGAAGCATGGGCTTCTCTGGTGGTGGTGGTGTTCAGTCGCTCAGTCATGTCCGACTCTTCAACCCCATGGACTGCAGCACGCCAGGCCTCCCTGCTGCTAAGGCGCTTCAGTCATGTCCAACTCTGTGCGACCCCATAGCTGGCAGCCCACCAGGCTCCCCCGTCCCTGGGATTCTCCAGGCAAGAACACTGGAGTGGGTTGCCATTTCCTTCTCCAATGCATGAAAGTGAACAGTGAAAGTGAAGTCGCTCAGTCGTGTCCGACCCTCAGGACCCCATGGACTGCAGCCTACCAGGCTCCTCCGTCCATGGGATTTTCCAGGCAAGAGTACTGGAGTGGGGTGCCATTGCCTTCTCCGTGTTAGGGATCATCTGTGACTTAACAGAAAGGTGGTTAGGGGGGATCATCTGTGAGTTAACAAGAGGGAGGTTATGGGTCATCTATGAATTAAGAGGAAGCAGTTAGGGATCATCTATGTATTAAGAAGGCAGTTAGGGATCATTTATGAGTTGAGAGGAAGGCAGTTAGGGATCCTCTGTGAGTTAACAGGAGGGTGGTTAGGGATCCTCTGTGAGAACAGGAGGGTGGTTAGGGATCCTCTGTGAGAACAGGAGGGTGGTTAGCAATCCTCTGTGTGTTAAGAGGAAGGCAGTTAGGGATCCTCTGTGAGTTAACAGGAGGGCCGTTAGGGATCCTCTGTGAATTAAGAGGAGGGCCGTTAGGGATCCTCTGTGTTAAGAGGCAGTTACAAGTTCTGCTTTCTCCCTGTCCACCACAGCTCACACAAGGCTCCTGCAATGGCAAGGGCCATATGATCTGAGAAGTTAAGAGTTCCTTGTTCCAAACGTTCCATTAAAAAAAAAAAAGCAGTACCCATTGGGAATCCATTCACAAAAGTATCTATCACGTTCCCAGCATATCAGACTAGCTCCACAAATATTTGTTAACAAACTGCCCGACCCAATACCAGCATAGAATCCTGTGTGCCCGACCCCCATAATCCACGTCTCCCTGCAGCGACCTGATCGTCCACCAGCCAACCCTCGCATGTTCCCACTCAGTGGTAGGACCCCACTCCCTAGCTAGCTCCGTTCACCTCTCCCCACCAGGTAATAAATACACAGAGCTGTATCAGGCACCTGTTCTGTGAAACCCACGGAAACAACATAAATGAGACAGAAATATCCTTGCGAGGTTAAATACATAACTCAGAGAGTGCAGTCAAAGGCTTTAACATATTCAATGAAGCAAGAAGTACATGTGTTTCTGGAATTCTCTTGCTGTCTCTATGACTCAATGGATGTTGGCGATTTGATCTCTGGTTCCTCTGCCTTTTCTAAATCCAGCTTCTACATCTGAATGGGTTCACCGACTCAATGGACATGAGTCTACACAAACTCTGGGAGACGGTGAAAGACACGGAAGCCTGGCGTGCTGCAGCCCACGGGGTCGCAGAGCATCGGATACAACCGAGCAACTAACTCAACAACAACGGTGACTGCAACTAAAAAGCTCACTAATGTTTGTTGACTAAAAAAAAAAAAAAAGGGAACAGTCACCTGGGAAGGTAGAGGAAGCTTCGCAGAACGAGTGACTGAAAAGGCAGTATGTACATCAGAGTATTTTTCTCCACTGACACCCAATGATATGTGGCCCTTTGCTGACCCCAAGGCCCTGGGAGTTCAGCAAAGTCCTCTCACACCTTGGAATAGTGGCAGATGGTGTGTTAGACGCCACAGAGAGAGGAGCCTGGTGTTCTGGGGAGCAGAGAGAGAAAAGAGGACGGGGAGGTCAAGGAGGCTGCCTCCACCAGACAGTGCTCACGGCCACGCCCAGGGACACTCTGGTGTTCCCTCCCAGGGCCGCTGGCTCCGCGTGTCATCTGCGCACACGGAAGAGATGGGAGAAGCGTGTCTAGTTGGTGCGGTTTAACCTTTACAGACGCGCTTGCCTGCAAGAGCCAGCAACTTCTTTGTGTTTAGGAATGTAGGAGACCAAAATGAGTAGTTAACAAGCGTGAAATGATGAGTCCCGGTAATATTTGCTTCAAATTAGGAGCTTGCTTGCTCTCGGAGGCTTTGAGAACAAGTATTTCAGGGTCTGATGGACTGATTCTTGTGGCTGAAGGCTAGCCAGTTTCCAACTGCGAAGGAGTAACAATAAACGCAACTTGTCAAAATGAAGATTGGTAAGGATCTAACCGAGTGGTCTTTTCTCAAGTGAAAGTTCTGATTAGCATGTAGGGTCCTCTAACAGATGTGGGTATGAGTCAAGAATCATTTTTCTTCTCTCATAATCCATAATAAAGTTTAAGAAAGTCCATCAGCATGTCATTTCGTAGGGGGCCACACCGGGTCCGAGGACAGGGGCTGGGCACGAGGGTGAGGACTCAGGAACGGTGCCATCCTTACACGTGGGGCGCCTGAAAAGGACTGGGCCCCCGTGGCAGGCTCAGGTGTGGGCTCTGATCACCAACTTACACACAAAAGCATATTCAGAAGGTACAATGCAAGAACATTTTCAGAGTATGTGACCCCCCAACCATGCAGCCCACAAAAAACAGCAATAGTCACTGAACTGACAGTCAGTGATTTCTCCAGAAAGGCTCCTCAGACGGTCAAGAAAGTACTACTAGAGTCAGCTTACGGATTCTGTATCTATTTCTCTGCTCAGTTCAGTCTAGTCACTTTGTCGTGTCCAACTCTCTGCGACCCCATGGGCTGCAGCACGTCAGGCCTTCCTGTCCATCACCAACTCCCGGAGTCTACTCAAACTCATAACCATTGAGTTGGTGAAGCTCAGTCAACAGTATTTTCTATACTTGAATAGAACTTATCAGACCAACATTTTAACCTGAAGGTGGCATTTAACTCAAGAATCATAGTAAATTTTTACTGTTCTTTGTTTTGGAAAAGATCTTCAAGCAAGACTTGCCAACAGTCCAGTACGCAGTGTGTCTCACGCTCTTGACTCATCACCCAGTCACCAATTCAACTGTTTCCTCGGCAATCTTTCTAGATTATGCAAAACTACTTTAAAATGAGCTGATAGATGGTGATGTGATAACAATCCCCCCCAGTCCTTAAAGCAATGGTTTATAATCAGGGTGACTTTGCCCTTGGAGGACTTAAGAGACAAGATAAATGTGTTGTTTGTGGATCATTGTTTTAATATGATTTAAAAGACAACTGCATAAAATCATAATTAGAAATCTGTTGATGGGCACATAACCATCTAAAGATGTAATACACAACATGTATAAAGATGTAACCTTTAGGACAATAACACCACAAAGGAGGGTAGGAAAGGAGATACATAGGAGCCAAGTTTTTGTATACTATTAAAATTACGCTGGTATTAATGCAAACCAGATAGTATAAGTTGGTAACTGTAACACACAGAGCAACCACTAAGGAAATAATTAAAAAACAAAAAAAGGTCAGAGAAATAAAACAGTTAAAATGTACACAAGAAAATACCTAGTTACCAGAAAAGGCAGCGATGCCTCGAGGAAAAGGGAAGGCAAGGAGAAGACATAGATCCGTTTCTTTTTTGGATTCCACAGATACATGGAAACATACAGGATTTGTCTTTCTCTGATTTACCTTCTACGCCCACCCCTGTTGTTGCAGATGGCCAAATTTCAAACTAATATAAAGCAGAAACAGACACACACAGTTCAGAGAACTATTTCTACCCCAGGGGAGAGGGGTGGGGGAAGACACAAGCCAGATGAAGGGGACTGAGAGGTGTTCACTGCTAGCAGGAAAATAAATAAGCTACAAGAATGTAAAGTGCAGCACGGGAAATCACCGTTTATAGCTTTACATAGAGTGCAACCTATACAATTACCAAATCACTATGCTGTACGCCTGAAACAATGCTGCCAGTGAACTAACACTGCAATAAAAAAGTACATGTGGACAGAGGCAAGTCTTCTCTACAGCAGAATGAGAGTTAATAAACACAGACTGATGGTGTGTGAAAAAAAAAAAAGAGAGAAAACAAGTAAGATAACTACATATGCAAATCCTTTATCAATAATGGCATTATATGTAAAAGGTTAAATGTAAATTAATGTAAAGACTGGCAGAATGGATTAAAAACAAAAAACCACATGATCCAATTATATACTGTCTACAAGACACACTTTACCAGGAAAAGCGCAAAAAGCTTGAAATTAAGAGGATGAAGATATTAAATGCACAAGGTAACCAAAGAAAGCCACACTGACCGCATTAAACAAAGGAGACTTAAGACAAATGTTTCTACTAGAAACAAACAAACAAAAACTCAACAGAAGCATTTTATAAGGAAGAAGGGGGTAGTTTGATGAAGAAGATGCAACAACTATAATCATGTAAGAAACTTACAACAGTCACAAACACCTGAAACAAAGACTGACCCAACTGAGGGAAGAAGCAGATGCCGACCACAGTAGCTGGAAACTTTTAATGACACATTTTCAATGATGGACAGAACAGCTGGACTGAAAATTCACCAGGAACACAAGACTGGACTCAAACCTCTACAGGTAAAACTCTGTAGCTAAATACTACAGAGAACTACTGCTCCATACAACTTAACTACGTAAACACCATAAACCAACTGAATTTTATGATACTATGGAAACGCTCCACCCAATGACAAAAAAATCTATTTTTCTCACACTCACAAGGAAAGACGATAAGCTAGGCCATTAAACAAGCACATTCGAAAAGGATCAAAATTATGGCAAGTATTTCCCTGACCAACAATGGGACGGAATGAGAAATCACTCACAGAAGGAGAGCCTGGGAATCTCACAACTTTGTGGAAGTTAAACAAATACACACCTAAACGGTGAGTGGTGAAAAGGTAAAATTACAAGGGATTTATGAGATAAGTTGGGAGGAAGGAAAATACGAACGCAGCACACCAGCAAGTACGGCATAGAACCAAAGCAGTGCCTGGAGGGAAGCGGATGGCTGTAGACGCCTGAAATAGAAAAAAGGATGGTTAGAGGGGAGGCACTGAAGGGCCTGAAGGTAAGGAAGGAATGCAGGGTGCCTCTAGAAGCTGGCAAAGATAAGACTCTGCCCTGGAGCCTGCTACAGAGGGAACCAGCACTCAACTTCAGCCCAGGGAGACTGGTCTTGTACTTCTGACCCCCACACCATGAGAAAGGGCATCTGGGTTGTTTTTTAAACCAGTGAGTTTGTGGCATTTTGTTACAGCAGACCCAGGCAACTAACACACATTAACTAAAATCCACTAATCCATCCATCCACCCACTAATCGACTCAGCCATTCAACCACACACTCATCAATCCATCCATCTACCCATCTACCCATCTACCCACCCACCCACTCATCCACTAATCCATCCATCCACCCACTTGTCCACCCATCCATGCATCCACCCACTGACCCACTCAGCCATTCAACCACCCACTCATCAGTCCATCAATACATCCATCCACCCATCCACCCACTCATCCACTAATCCATCCATCCACCCACTTGTCCACCCATCCATGCATCCACCCACTGACCCACTCAGCCACCCATCCATGGACACTTGGGTGGTTTCTGCTTCCTACCTGTTATGAACGGTAATAGTGGGAAAGACACCCTGTTTTAAGGGGAAACCTCTATCACTCGCCATGTCACTGATGTCTCCTCGGGGACCACAGCCCTGAGTCACCCACCTCGACCCTCTGTTTCTTCCTAGGCAACCTCACCTTCATCACTGCCCTCACCTGGAGGATTCTGATGAGCACGGAATGAACTGACATGTGAAGAGCACTGAACGCCATTCTGGAAACTCACAAGGAGACTGGTGGAAACATCACAGTCTTTGCAGATGTGGCGAAGTGAACGGTCTGAGATGAGGTCCTCCTGGATGAGGGAAGCCCTAAATCCAACGCCAGGGTCATTATAAGGGGCAGATGAGCAGAAGCACAGCAAGAGCCACAGCTACTGAGCCTGAATCTAGGGCCTGGGCCCCTCCACTGCTGGGCATGTAGCTGTCAACTACCGAAGGCCGCATGTCCTGGAGCCTAAGAGGAGCTACCACGATGAGAGGCCTGCGCACCGCAACTAGAGTAGCCCCTGCTCGCCGCAAGTGGAGAAAGTCTGTGCAAGACAAAAAAGATCCGGTGGAGCCAAAAAGAAAAGGAGAACGTGGAGGCTGTCACGAAAGGGGGTCTGGAAAAGGAAAATGTACATAAAAGACTGACAGCGAACAGTTCTTTCAAGGTGTCGCCCTGAGTTCATGTGTTGAGTGGGGTCTACCCATCAACCCCTGCTAGCTCGGGAGTCATCTGAAACACTTCACCCTGAAACCCAGAGACGTGCAGATTTTTAAAGCCCTCCTTTCCCACCCACATCAACAGCTTCCACTTCTTTTCAAGACCTTCCTTCAGTGGCTGCTCATGTTACCCCGGCATTTTTATCCTTCCTGTGGGTACAGTGGATTGAATTCCTCATGGACTATATCACCTGTGGTGTATACATCGGTACGGAGGCAGCACCAAAAGCACTTTTAATTTAGAACAATGCAAAGTGCTGTGGATCTAGGAACAGACTGGAAAGAGGTAAAAAAAGGACGCAATTCTTCTCCTTTGAAGACACACAAGCCACTGTGTCACCAGCGTTATTTCTTTAGCTGCTCTGTGCGCTTCCGATAACTTGTTTTTTTGGTGTGGGTGGGGTAGAAGACTGTCAGAGAACTCAAGTGGAAAGCGATGACAGGAGTAAGACTGGGGGAAATCCTACAGCAATCCTGGTGTCTCAGCTACTAACAGCACAGTTCTGGGCGTCCACGGGCTACCTCCCTGGCCGCAGTCTGCCTGGGAGATCTGTCAGACGCCGGTGTGGCTCCCTCGACCCCTTCTCAGCATCAAACACCCTACATTTCTGGGGGGGGATTCGCTTGCTGCAGCTCCCATGACAACACACCGCACGCTGGGGGGCTTCCACAACAGGAAGTTGCTCTCCCCCCGCCCTGGAGGCTGGAAAGCGGAGATCCAGGCGTGGAGAGTGCTGGGTCCCCCTGAGGCCTCTCTCTCGGGTACGCAGACGGCTGTCTCCTCCCATGTCAGCCCGTGGTGGTCCCTGTGTGTGCCTCTGTGCTATTCTCTTCTTATAAGGACTAGTCCTAAGGGGTCAAAGTGTGTGTGTGAGTTGCTCAGTTGTGTCTGACTCCTGCAACCCCGTGGACTGTGTGTGGCCCGCCAGGCTCCTCTGTCCGTGGGATTCTCCAGGCAAGACCACTGGAGAGGACTGCCAGTCCCTTCTTCTCCACCTAAGGGGTCAGGATCCAGCCTAATGCCCTTATTTTATCTACTTACCTCTTTAAAGACCTTGACTCCAAGTACAGCTCCATTCTGAGGCCCTGGGGGTTAGGGCTTCAAAATACGAATTTTGGTGGTGCACACGTGAGGCCACAACTCTGAGTTACTGATCTTCATCTCTGGCAGCATTTCTGCCAAAGGCAAGGTGTGCGTGTGTATGAGGCGTGCGTGCTAAGTCACCTCCGTCGTATCTGATTCTTTGCAACCCCGTGGACTGTGGCCCGCCAGGCTCCTCTATCCATGGCATTCTCTGGGCAAGAATACTGCAGAAGGTTGTCATGCCCTCCTCATCAAAGGCAAGGGCAACTGATTAAAAAATATCCTTCTGTGTCTTGTTTTTTAATGGGAAGGGACTAAAGACGGACCCCAGGAAATAAGAGTCAGTATTCTTTTAAAGAACATCTGCTCACACAATGGAAAGTAGTTCGCACATCTCAGACTTCATTTACCTCTTCCCCGGCATTTCTGCAAAGACGAAAAAGTAGACAGGCGTCCTTCCCTTCCCAAGCAGAGCGCATCTTTTGTGGCCACAGGAGGCGGAGCTCGGTCGGCACAGGTAGAAACTCACCTGTCCTAGTCCCCCCATCTCAGCGGCTCTGAGAGACGAGGAGACACAAGTGCCCACCCTGTTCGCAAACAACAATGCCTTTCAGTCTGCAACTCCAAAGACCCAGAAGTGTCCTCTAGGGACAGGCAGAGGCTCCTCAGACACACAATTAGTGCTCATTTTCTGACTCCCATGGGTATACAGCCGTACGCCCGTGTTACTCCAAGTCAGACACAGGACATGCAAGAAATCCTTCAGCCATTCACATATCGTTTGCATGGCCCTGCCCCCGGGACCTGCACAGACCTAGGAAATCTACTGAACAAATGCAGAATTCTCGTCAGGTTCAAAGATTATGGGATTTAGGTAGAAAACATTCATATATGCCAAGAAATGCAAAAATCTAATCAGCTGGGTGGAAAAACGGTTTCCACAATGAACAGGCAGGCACCTCTGGACTCCCAAAACACTCACAGACATGTAAAAGCAGAAGGAGTTTTTGCAAGTCATTTGTCATTTTGGTATATGTACTCTTTAATGGAGTTTGGCCTATTGGGGCAACAACGCTATAAATAAACTTTGAAATACACACTGAGATTACTCATTTTCACCTGCCCTTTAAGACAATATTATCAAGGGACTTCCCTCGTTGTCCAGTGGCTAAGACTGTGCTCCCAAAGCAGGGGGCCCAGGTTTGACCCCTGGTTGGGGAACTAAGATCCCACGGGCTTCATCTAAAGACTCCACCACATCACAACTAACACCGCGCACAGACAAATAATTTCCACAAAGACGACATTATTGGAACTCAACTGGAAACGTCAAGTGAACTTGATGCTCATCTGTTTTATAAACCTCATGTGCTGCTGCTGCTGCTGCTAAGTCCCTTCAGTCGTGTCTGACTCTGTGCGACCCCATAGACGGCAGCCCACCAGGCTCCGCCATCCCTGAGATTCTCCAGGCAAGAACACTGGAGTGGGTTGCCATTTCCTTCTCCAATGCATGAAAGTGAAAGGTGAAAATGAAGTCACGGAATCGTGTCCAACTCTCAGCGACCCCATGGACTGCAGCCCACCAGGCTCCTCTGTCCATGGGATTTTCCAGGGAAGAGTACTGGAGTGGGGTGCCATTGCCTTCTCCGATTCAGAAAGGCTTTGTGTGTTAATTCAGAAAAGGGAAGTACTGAACCAGGAAATGAAACAGGCTATAAACAGAGCCTCACAAGCAGAAAGGTGTTTGCTGCTGCTGCTAACTCGCTTCAGTCGTGTCCGACTCTGTGTGACCCCACAGATGGCACCCACCAGGCTCCCCCATCCCTGGGATTCTCCAGGCAGGAATACTGGAGTGGGGTGTCATGTCCTTCTCCAATGCATGAAAGTGAAAAGTGAAAGGGAAGTCGCTCTGTTGTGTCCGACTCTCAGCGACCCCATGGACTGCAGCCCACCAGGCTCCTCCATCCATGGGATTTTCCAGGCAAGAGTACTGGAGTGGGGTGCCATTGCCTTCTCCAAGAAAGGTGTTTAAGTGGATTAAAAAATGTGCAAACAGTCAAACACTATCGTGGCCTCTTAACAGTGAGGGTTAACATCTATCAGAGCTGTGAACAGAACAGCACAAGTTAAGTGTTTGGGGCTTCCTGAGGGGTATGGAGGTGAAGAATCTGCCTGCCAATGCAGGGGACAGGGTTCGAGGCCTGGTCTGGGAAGACCCCACATGCTGAGGGCAACTGACCCAGCGCACTGCAACTACTGAAGCCTGCTCACCTAGAGTCTCTGCTCCGTGAGGAGAGAAGCCTCCGCGACGAGAAGCCCTCCGACCGCAACCAGAGAAAAGCCCACGGCAGTGAAGAACCACAGGAGCAAAAACGACAGATTAAAAAAAATGTTTCAAGGAGACCTTAGATAAACAGAGGGTCACAAGCATCAGGGTGTTTATGTTGATGAAAAAAGACACGTAAGCAGAGTCAAATACCATTGTGTCCTCCTAATAGTGAGGGTTAATGTCTACTAGGTTTATCAACAGGATAAGCAGAAGTGTTTAAGGGACAAGTATGATTTTGAAACTTTACGAGCTGATAATGCTTGTTTTTTTACTGGAGTGCTTTACACTATGTGTTAGTTTCTGCCTGCAACAATGTGAATCAGCCATATACATATATATCCCCTCTCTCTAGAGCCTCCCTATCCGAACCCATGGACCATACAGTCCATGGGATTCTCCAGGCCGCAATACGGGAGTGGGTAGCCTTTCCCTTCTCCAGGGGATCTTCCCAGCCCAGGAATCGAACCCAGGCCTCTCACAACTCCAGGCGGACTCTTTACCAGCTGAGCTACCAGGGAAGCCCAAGAATACTGGAGTGGGTAGCCTATCCCTTCTCCAGGGGATCTTCCCGACCCAGGAATCGAACTGGGCTTTCGTGCATTCCAGGCAGATTCTTTACCAACTGAGTTACTAGGAAATACGTTAAAACCCAGTGTCCAGGAGCCAACTGGACACACAAGAAACCTCCTCAGTAACGTGACAGGCCTGTGACATGCCGCCCGTGTGTGTGGGGATGAGGTGAGGAGAGCAGGGGGTGGGAAGGGGGACCCGCGGTCACTGGAGTGGAGCGCTGCTGCCCAGGGCAGAGAAATGCCCCTGGCACTCCCAGGACCGAGCTCCCCGTGATCAGGAGGTGGTGGGCGGGCGGGGGTGGACAGAAGACAGACGGGCAGGCGCGGGGCGGGTTTGCTGAACAAGAGGCTGGGCATCTAGTACGGCCTGTGACGCTCACGGCTGGGGAAAACACGCTCGGGGTATTCGAGAGCTGGCCGCCTGGATTATTTGAGGCTCTTCCTGAGACGCCAGTGTGCACGCCAAGGTAGGATGATGCCAGCAGAGGTCAGGAACCCGCTGGATGACACAGCAGGGCCCGCGGGGATCCCTGGGGAGTCACAAGCGTACATCTGAGTTGCCTCATTCTCCTGGACGGTTGTGACAGCCCCTAGGCAGGTCCCAACCTCGCGGGCTTGGTCACCCCCACTGAGGTCACTGCCCTGCGTGGCACCCTGAGCCTGTGGGGCCGGGCGACAGGCAGGAGGTGAGGTCTACGTTCCTGGGTCTGGTGCGAGGCAGACCGCACCCCAAGTGCCCTTCCTGAGGCCTCTGCGCTCACCTTGCACTGGGGCCACCTTGCAGATTCACACGTGGGTCCCCCCTTCCTGTCACCCAGCTGGCTCCCACAGCCCTGGGCGCTGTGCTCAGTCATTCAGGTCGTGTGTGACTCTGCGACCCGTGGACTGTCGCCCGTCAGGCTCCTCCATCCATGGGCTTCTCCAGGCAAGGATACTGGAGTGGGCATCCTTTCCCTTCTACAGGGGATCTTCCCAACCCAAGGATGGAACCCAAGTCTCCTGCTTTGCAGGCAGATTCCTTACCAGCTGAGCCACCACGGAAGCCCTCCCATGGCCCTGCTCAGGACGAATCCAGTGTCCCAAGAGGCGCGCTGAACTGCGACTCGCTTCCTGCCCCCGGCTCCCAGGAAAACTGGGTTAGCTGAGCAGTATGCCCTTCCCTGAACTGGCCTCAGGACCTCTGGGAAACCGTGAGGCTCAGGAAACGAGGCGAGGCCCTGACCATCTCTCCTCCGACTGCCCTGGCGAATCCCTGCTGTCACACTGACCTTAAATGCCTTCTGAACCAAAAACCCCGTCCCCAAGCACACTCCCCAACTGGGTGGGTCAGCTCCAGGCTGCTGAGTTCAGGTCACATTTCCTCCTTGTGGGGGACTAGCCCGAAATCACTCAGTGTCAGACTTTGCATGCTTTTATCAGGCTGCTCTCAGCCTGGCTGAACGAGATGAGAGCTGCGATACGGCTCGGGCTTCTGGGGAGGAACACGCTCGTCCAGCTACACCTGGCCAACTCGGAGATCACTTACATGTTTGTGTCATAACCACGCACACACAAAGCTGACACACGGGAGGGCAAGTCAGATGTACCGCAACAGGTAGAGTCGAGGGCTATTTTTACAGGCCCGGACGCCCTTCCTCCCGGAGAGTACTCTGGGGTCTGCTTCTGTGCAGACTCCTCTGAGCAAGCAAAAGCAGGGGCACCTGGGGTAAAAACGCTTGCTGGGGTGGGTCCTCTCAGCAAAGCCTCCTTTACCTGTACGTGCCGGGCACCGGGCGCTGTCTGCCGTCTCCCTACGTAAGCACCAATGCTCGCCTGCCGCCATCAGCATGTCTGGGACGAACACATCTGCCCCTGGCACCCGAGGCTAAATAGCTGTGTCTCTTCTCTCGGGCTGCGGGAAGAGGCGGAGGCAATGCCGGTCAGGCTCCATCCCCGAGGTGAGGTCCGTGGAGCCACGAAATGCAGGAAGATGGGCAGGAACAGGGTGCCTGGCTCCCTGCCAGGGGACCGGCTGAGGCAGACAGGGTCCGCGGGGAAGGCTCCCAGGAAACGCTGTCACCCGAGGAGGGAGACGGGGGGCCCAAAGACACCAGCGTGGCCGTGAATCTTCAGCCAGCAGGAAGGACTTGATGTTGGGAAGAGACAGCGGAGGATCCGCAGACAGAAAGGCCACAAGTGGCTCACAGGGAGCGCAGCACGGCAGACTGGTCGGGCCTCGGCTTGAAACCTGGGTCTTGGGGGTGGCCTCTGGGTGGAGTGCCCATGGGCACTGGGAAGTGTGGACTGAGCTAAAGGGGAGGCGAGGGTGCCCACAGGGACCCAGAGACGGTAGAGCAGAAGGCTCCTCGAGCCCACGCGTCCATGAGAGATGAGGGGGAGGGGGTCCACAGCCAAGGCCAGGGCCCTGAACACAGACAGAGAGGACAGACAGATGAGACGGGCAGGGCAGAGCGGGGTAGCAGCGGCTCATGAAGCCCAAAGTTCTGGAAACAGAAGAAAAGATGCCGGCCACACATGGCCTCACTGGATATGAGTTTGAGCAAACTCTGGGACACTGTGATGGGCAAGGAAGCCTGTGCTGCAGTCCGTGGGCTCGCAGACAGTTGGGCACAGCTGAGCGACTGAACAGCAGCAAGCTGGCCACTCGGAAGTCACTGCGCCCTTCATCCCGACAACGTTCCTGGGTTGTGGGT
This sequence comes from Capricornis sumatraensis, assembly GCF_032405125.1. Taxonomy (NCBI): domain Eukaryota; kingdom Metazoa; phylum Chordata; class Mammalia; order Artiodactyla; family Bovidae; genus Capricornis; species Capricornis sumatraensis. Next base: position 145,348,819 of record NC_091092.1, on the reverse strand, counting down.
GGAAAGCTTCCAGGCAGGGTGGAGCGTGGAGAGCAGGGAGGTTGTGTTTCAGTGATAAGCTAGAACACGCTGTGCTCAGGTACTAACGCACTGGGCTTCCCTGGTGGTTCCTCGGGAAAGAATCTACCTGCCAGTACGGGAGACGCGGGTTCAATCCCTGGGGTGTGAAGACCCCCGGGAGAAGGGCATGGCAACCCACTGCAGGATGCTTGCCTGGAGAATCCCATGGACAGAGGAGCCTGGCGGGCTGCAGTCCATGGGGTGGCAGAGTCAGACACGGCTGAGCGACTAAACAACAGAAGAATTAGAAGCAGCGGGAGGAAGAGGAGCTGTGACATTCCGAAGAAAAGGCAAACCTCCCCTCCCTTGAGGAAGGAAGGGCCAGGGCCAGCCCATGTGGGGGCATCAGTTTGAACAGGAAGACCACCTCCCTCCCAGATGGCAAGGAGAGCTGACGCCTGCAGAGTCCCACACACTCACCCCAAGCCCGGGCACCGAGGAAGATGCCGGTGTGAAAGGACCCCTCCGGTTCAGGGCCGGACTCTCTCTCCAGCCCAGGGCTCGATACGATATTATAAATGTCAAGAGAGGTACCCTGCACTGGTTATTCAGCATCACAGGTGCGGTTATATGAAGCTGTTAAGTTCACACGCGTGCCATCTGCTCACCAAGGGAGGACACGCCCTTACCTGATCCAATAACAGACACAAATGCTATGAAGAAGGGCTGTATCATATGCAGACAACTGAATCTCTTCCGCAAAGTCACATTAAACACCGCACAAGGGTTTCCCAGGTGGTCCAGTGGAAGAGAGGCCAGCTTGCAATGCAGGGGACAGGGGTTTGATCCCTGGACCCAGAGGATTCCCACAAGCTGTGTAATAGCTGAGCCTGGGAGCCACGACTACGGAGCCCACCGGTCCCGGATCCCACGCTCCGCAACGAGAGAGAGCAAACAAAAGAGAAGCACAAATACCACGACCAGAGAAGAGCCCCGCCTGCCACAATCGAGTACAGCCAGAGAACCAGAGAAGAGCCCCGCCTGCCACAATCGAGTACAGCCAGAGAACCAGAGAAGAGCCCCGCCCGCCACAATCGAGTACAGCCAGAGAACCAGAGAAGAGCCCCGCCTGCCACAGTAGAGAACAGCCCCACCTGGCACAATCGCGTACAGCCAGAGAACCAGAGAAGAGCCCCGCCTGCCACAGCCAGAGAACCAGAGAACAGCCCCGCCTGTCACAGCCAGAGAACCACAGAAGAGCCCTGCCTGCCACAATCGAGTACAGCCAGAGAAACAGAGAAGAGCCCTGCCTGCCACAGCCAGAGAACAGCCCCGCCTGCCACAGCCAGAGAACCAGAGAACAGCCCTGCCTGCCACAGCCAGAGAACCAGAGAACAGCCCCGCCTGCCACAGCCAGAGAACCAGAGAACAGCCCCGCCTGCCACAGCCAGAGAACCAGAGAACAGCCCCGCCTGTCACAGTAGAGAACAGCCCTGCCTACCACAGCCAGAGAACCAGAGAACAGCCCCGCCTGCCACAGCTAGAGAACAGCCCCGCCTGCCACAGCCAGAGAACAGCCCCGCCTGCCACAGCCAGAGAACCAGAGAACAGCCCCGCCTGCCACAGCCAGAGAACCAGAGAAGAGCCCCGCCTGCCACAACCAAAGAACCAGAGAACAGCCCCGCCTGCCACAGCTAGAGAACAGCCCCGCCTGTCACCAGTAGAGAACAGCCCCGCCTACCACAACCAAAGAACCAGAGAACAGCCCCGCCTGTCACAATTGAGTACAGCCAGAGAACAGCCCTGCCTGTCACAATAAAGTAGTCAGAGAACAGCCCTGCCTGTCACAACCAGAGAACAGCCCCGCCTGCCACAGCCAGAGAACAGCCCCGCCTGCCACAGCCAGAGAACAGCCCCGCCTGTCACAGCCAGAGAATATACTGCGCTCCTCACAACTAGAGAAAGTCCTACTTGCCACAGCCAGAGAACAGCCCCGCCTTTCACAACCAGAGAACAGCCCCACCTGTCACAGCTAGAGAACAGCCCCACCTGTCACACTGTCACAACTAGATAATAGCTGCCTGTCACAGATAGAGAACAGTTCTCACAGCAATGAAGACACAGCACAGCCAAAAATAAAATTAATTAATTTAAAAAACATCAGTAGCAATAACAACAACAACAGAAAACAGTACGCTGAAGGCGCTGTGTCGGCCAGCAGGCTGTCTTGGGCCTGACTCTTCCTGTGTCTTGACGAGCCTCGGAAGGCCCAGGAGGGTCCCGCCCCATCTGACACATGCCCAAGGCACCCAAGGTGGGGGCAGGCTCTGCTGCTGGGAGAACGCCCGAGGACGGGGAATGGCACCAAGGTGGGAGAGCGGGTACCCGGGGTGAAGTGAGGAAGCAGGCTTCCTCCACGTGGCAGCTGACGTGTTCAGTGAGCACAGGCGGGCCTGAGTGGGACCCCCCATCGCCCCTCGGAATGAGACAAAGACTAGAACACGAGGTGTCAGCTATGTGGTCTCTGAGGTGGACGCGTGCGTGCTCAGTCACTCGGTCGTGTCCGACTCTCTGTGACCCCATGGACTGTAGCCCGCCGCGCTCCTGTGTCCACAGGATTCTCCAGGCAAGGATACTGGAGTGGGTTGCCATTTCCTTCTCCAGCGGATCTTCCCGACCCAGGGATGGAACCTGCATCTATGGCATCTCCTGCATTGGCAGGTGGGTCCTTTACCACTAGCGCCCCCTGGGAAGCCCAGTAAGGATTCCCATTGTGCCTGTCCCAGTGAGGGTTGCCTGTCAGGCATTCTAAGTCGGCCCAAGGCCACCCACCGAGATGCTTGTTGAAAGGACCCAGTAGGAAACTGGCTCGGTTTTCTCTGGGTTCTCCAGACAGCTGGACAGTTTCTCCAAACACATCTCAAATTCGACCAGAACTCCCCTGCTGCAAAGCCAGTCCCCTCCACATAGCACTTTCAAAGCTGACGCACGGTCATCCAGCTGTCAGTGTCAACTCGAAGTACATGGTGGCAAAAGGCAGTTATCTCAGCTGGACTCAGAGTCGGCCTTGATTATAGTTACCAGGTGAAAAACACATGCTGTCAGTGCAACCAAAGGCAATGCTTCTAAGAGAAATAAGGCAAATAACAGACGCAGAGAGGAAACTGGAATGTACCAGGGACTGACCGAAATCAACTGTTTGCAGCCGGAAGAAAACACCAAGTAACACCTTGCTGGCACAAAACATTTCTTCGATAACCAAGTGATCCCCTTTTCTTAAAGCAGGAGCAGAAAGGTTTCCAAGACAATGAAACCGTGGTGAACACGAACAGAGAACCCTGTGGACCTGTGAAAATGCAGCCGCAGGGCCCTCACACCAAGGACAGCACTGGCCCAGCACTGCCAGAACTGCTTTTAAATCCATGTCATTCTTCACTCCAGCTCGAGCTCCAGCCTCGGGAGTGATGGATGAGAACACGCCAGGCCTGCAGCGGCAGACGTCCGCGGAGAGGCGCCGGCCCAGGGCTGCCAGGTTCCCGAGGGACACCACTGTCACCAGGTCTGACGGGCACACCTTGTGAGCCGCAGGTATCGGTGAGTGGCTACTTCAAGAGGACATGCAGGAAGCTTCTCTCTCTCTCTTTTGAATGTGACCTCTTAACTAAATACCAGCTGCTGTTCAAGATTCCACCAAAAGATGGGAATAAAGATTGATACAACCAGTATGGAAAACAGTACAGAGACTCCTTAAACAGCTAGGAATAAAAACTACCATATGACCCAGCAAGCCCAGTACTGAGCATATCCCTCTGAGCAAACCGTAGTTCAAAAACGCGTGGTACCCGAGTGTTCACTGCAGCACTATTCACAGCAGCTAGGACATGGAAGCCACCTAGATGTTCACTGATACGTGAATGGATAAAGAAGACGTGATACACACACACACACATATATATATACACAATCAAATACTGCTGCTGCTGCTAAGTCGCTTCAGTCGTACCCAACTGTGAGACTCCATAGACAGCAGCCCACTAGGCTCTGGCGTCCCTGGGATTCTCCAGGCAAGACACTGGAGTGGGTTGCCATTTCCTTCTCCAATGCATGGAAGTGAAAAGTGAAAGAAGTCGCTCAGTCGTGTCCAACTTGTAGCGACCCCATGGACTGCAGCCTTCCAGGCTCCTCCGTCCACGGGATTTTCGAGGCAAGAGTACTGGAATGCAGTGCCATCGCCTTCTCCAACAATCAAATACTACTTAGCCATAAAAAGAAACAAAGCTGAGTCATTTGTGAACCGAGAGCCTGTCATACAAGGTGAAGTAAGTCAGAAAAACAAACATCCTATATTAACATATAACTAGGGAATCTAGAAAAACTGTACTGGCAGGAATAGAGATCCGCAGCAGAGAACAGACCTGTGGAGCAGAGTGGGAGGGAGGGAGCAGGGCAAATGAAGAGAGCAGCCTGGACATACATACACTATCAGGCGTAAAATCGTGCAAGCCTCTCTATAGCGCAGCGAGCTCAGCTCCGCACTCTTCGATGACCTGGAGGCCAGGATGGGGTGCGAGGGCTCAAGAGGGAGGGGACATACGTATACATATGGCTCAAGCTGAGGCTCCAATCCTGATGCTGACTCCTTGGAAAAGACCCTGATGCTGGGAGGAACTGGGGGTGGGAGGAGAAGGGGACAACAGAAGATGAGATGGTTGGATGGTGTCACCGACTGCATGGACATGGTTTCGATGGACTCCGGGAGTTAGTGATGGACAGGGAAGCCTGGTGCGCTGCAGTCCATGGGGTTGCAAAGAGTCGGACACGACTGAGCGACTGAACTGAACTGAGGGGTGATTCATACTGATGTAAGGCAGAAACGAATACGACATTGTAAAGCAATTATCCGCCAAATAAACATAAATTAAAAAAAAAAAAAAGATTCCACCCAAAGAAAATTTGGTGCCCAAATGTTTTCAGAGATCCCAGGGCCCAGCTCCAAGTGCTCAAGTGGGAAAAAAAAGTACTTCTGATACTGACTTGCTGACCCAGGGGAACAGACTGCCCCTCCCAAGGCTAGTTAATTCCCAGAGATGGTTAAGAAGCTGTTTTTTGCATGTAAACGAGGGTGCCTTTCATATGCAAACCAACCTACACAAAGCCCATCCTCCCAAACAGTCCTTTATGGATTTTTAAGCCACCTGCCAAAGCAGGAGACCTAAGAGACATGGGTTCAATCCCTGGGTTGGGAAGATCCCCTGGAGGAGGAAATGGCAACCCACTCCAGTATTTTTGCCCAGACAATCCCATGGACGGAGGAGCCTGGTGGCTACAGTCCACGGGGTCGCAAAGAGTCAGGCATGCCTGAACCAACTGCGCACGCACGTGCACACGCACGGGCACACACGCACACGCACACACACACACACACGCTGTGATCACGAGTCCGCATCTCATGTAGCCTGGACAGCCTAGCGGGTGTCACACACACACACACACACACACACACACACACACACACACACGCTGTGATCACGAGTCCGCATCTCATGTAGCCTGGACAGCCTAGCGGGTGTCACACACACACACACACACACACACACACACACACACACACACACACGCTGTGATCACGAGTCCGCATCTCATGTAGCCTGGACAACCTAGCGGGTGTCACACACACACACACACACACACACACACACGCTGTGATCACGAGTCCGCATCTCATGTAGCCTGGACAGCCTAGCGGGTGTCACACACACACACACACACACACACACACACACACACACACGCTGTGATCACGAGTCCGCATCTCATGTAGCCTGGACAGCCTAGCGGGTGTCACACACACACACGCACATGCACACACACACGCTGTGATCACGAGTCCGCATCTCACGTAGCCTGGACAGCCTAGTGGGTGCTGCGCACACACACACACACGCACACGCACACACACACGCTGTGATCACGAGTCCGCATCTCATGTAGCCTGGACAGCCTAGCGGGTGTCTCACACACACACACACACACACACACACACACACGCTGTGATCACGAGTCTGCATCTCATGTAGCCTGGACAGCCTAGCGGGTGTCTCACACACACACACACACACACACACACATACACACACACACACACACATGCTGTGATCCCTAGCGGGTGTCACACACACACACACACACACACACACACGCTGTGATCACGAGTCCGCACCTCATGTAGCCTGGAGAGCCTAGCGGGTGTCACACACACACACGCACACGCACACACACACGCTGTGATCACGAGTCCGCATCTCACGTAGCCTGGACAGCCTAGTGGGTGCTGCGCACACACACACACACGCACACGCACACACACACGCTGTGATCACGAGTCCGCATCTCACGTAGCCTGGACAGCCTAGCGGGTGTTGCGCACACACACACACACGCACACGCACACACACACGCTGTGATCACGAGTCCGCATCTCACGTAGCCTGGACAGCCTAGCGGGTGTCACACACACACACACACACACACACACACACACACACACACACACGCTGTGATCACGAGTCCACATCTCATGTAGCCTGGACAGCCTAGCGGGTGACACACACACACACACACACACACACACACACACACACACGCTGTGATCACAAGTCCGCATCTCATGTAGCCTGGACAGCCTAGCGGGTGTCTCACACACACACACACACACACACACACACACACACACACGCTGTGATCACGAGTCCGCATCTCATGTAGCCTGGCCTGGACAGCCTAGCGGGTGTCTCACACACACACACACACACACACACACACACGCTGTGATCACGAGTCCGCATCTCACGTAGCCTGGACGGCCTAGCGGGTGTTGCGCACACACACACACACGCACACGCACACACACACGCTGTGATCACGAGTCCGCATCTCACGTAGCCTGGACAGCCTAGCGGGTGTCGAGCAGACTCTAGTGTGCCTCTAGATCTGTTCCTGGCCTCCGGGCCTCGGGAGGCGAGTGAAGGGCCATCAACTGCCCTGCCCAGGGGCAGGAGGCAGGCCAATGTTGCTGCCTGCCAGGCCAGGGTGCGGAGCAGACGGCCCTCAGCGCAGGCGCAGGCCCTCGTACTCTGTGCAGACGCCAAGCTACTGACCGGCCGTGAGGGAGCAGACCCTAAAGGAAAATGGGGATGGATCTGACCAACGCTCAGAAGGTAACCCGAGAGCTGCTGGGATGGTCGTCCACCTCTGCAAAGACCAAAAGTGGGAGAACACTTCCTAAGCATTTCTGCTCTAGAAACAGAAATGTGAGTCTGTCACGATCATCACGTGTTCTTCAAGAAAATTCTCCTCAGACACCCATAAGGCCATTTTAAACCTCAGAAATGTGTGCTCTAACACCAGCACTGCCCTCGCCCCCCATTTCAACACAGTTCTAGGAAGCTTTGAATACCCTGTGCGTGCTACATCACTTCAGCTGTGTCTGAGTCTTTACAAGTCTATGGCAGCCCTCCAGGCTCCTCTGTCAGTGGGATTCTCCAGGCGAGAATACAGGAGTGGGTTGCCACGCCCTCCTCCAGGGGACCTTCCCGACCCAGGGATGGAACCCGCCTCTCTTACGTCTCCTGCACTGGCAGGCGTGTTCTCTACCATTAGCGCCACCCGGGAAGCCAGTGTTCACATCCAGCTGACGGTGAGATCTTTATTTTTGAATGTAATCCAAACACCATGGCACCTTCTGACCTCAGGCTATGTATCCATCACTTTTCAAACACTGCAAACACAGGTTTTAAAAAGTCACTTGGGCACCTCTGTGTAATGAGAGCTCTCGGCAGACATTTCTTGGGGGCATTATTTCCCTTGCTCTTTTCTGTTACATTAAATCTCGGTCTACCCCTGAAGAATGACATGGCGTAACTGATAAATTATAGCAGCTTACAAAATGAAACGAAAAAAAAAAAAGAAGAAGCTGAAACAGAGAAAAGAGAGAATCATCATAAAGACAAAAGGGAGCAAAGAATCCCCAACACACAGTTTTTTCCAAGGAGAAGGAGGGAAAAACAGATTGAGAGCAAAAACGATGACGCCTCTCCTGAGATCGTACCTGGTTTTCACTGCTGAGATTCCAGAGGAAAGCACACCACGAGGAGGATAAGGAAGCTAGCAGAAAGCAAGGCTAGGGTGCTCTGCACCTGCACTGGCAGAAACCCGCTGAGTACGTCAGCCGTCTTGCCAGCTGGACCCAACTCCTGTCGACCTGCAGAATTCTGCAATTTTGTTCTCACCCTCTTCCCAGTTATTCTAGAAATGAGAGCTGCTGTGGTGGATAGGAACTGCTAATGGCAGGCACACTGTGAAGGTTGACAAGGTTTGGGACTGTTAGGAAGCACAGTTTAACAGGCCTGAGTTTACCCACCTTAGTCCCCTCTAGAGTCCTTTCTTATTCCTGATGGATTTTCTCTGACAAGCAACATGGTCCGTTGGTACCTTAATCTGCCCCTTGGTTGTTCAGCTGTGTCCGACTCTTGGCGACCCCATGGACTGTAGCCCGCCAGGCTCCTCTGTCCCTGGGATTCTCCAGGGACGAATACTGGAGTGGGTTGCCATGCCCTTCTCCAGGGGATCTTCCCGACCCAGGGCTCGAACCCAGGTCTCCTGCATTGCAGGCAGATTCTTGACCTTCGGAGCCCCCAGGGAAGTAACCTACGGAAGTGCTAAAGCCAGCTAAGGAGATTCTCTGTTTGTCATCTGCTGTGTGGAGGTTCCAGGGTCTAGACAATCTGGCATAGGGGACGTGAACCAAAGGACGACGGGTGACAGAGGACCCTGACCCCGTGTGGGCACAGCTGTGAGCTGCTGAGCTCCAGAGAGGCCCTGCCTTCACCCAGAGGCACCCAGACAGAGATCCGGGCACTCCTACACCATCTCAAAATGGCCACTACTGGGCAGGGATGAAGCTATGGGAGTGCAAACAGGTACACAACAGGGCATCTGCTCCTGTACGTGATGGTGAATTAGAAGCCAGGTGTCCCCCCTTGAAATCTTGCAGCCTTGGGACTTTGCTGGTGGTCCAGTGGTTAAGAGCGGTGTTTCCCAAGTGGGGTGTGCAGGTTGAGCCCCTGGTTGGGAATCTAGGACCCCACATGTGGTGCTCACTTTCGACCAACTGGCTCCTCTGTCCAGGGGATCCTCCAGAATACTCAAGCGGGCTGCCATTTCCTCCTCCAGGGGAATCTTTCTAACTCAGGGACTGAACCTCCGTCTTCTACATCTCCTCTACTGGCAGGTGGGTTCTTTACCACTGAGCCAAGGATCTCACATGTTGCGGGATTAAAAATAAATAAACAAAAAATCCTGCAATATCTGCGTGTTTATGGAGACATTGTCAGTTATAGTCAACATGGCAAATAATCATATTTTCCCTCACCCATCATTTTTCTGATTTTAAGAATTTGAAAATGTTATTTTCCTAAGGCTGACTTTTTAAGGATTATAACTACTGCATCAGACTCCTAGAAAGCACATTTTATGTATATCACATTTTACACATCCACAGAATTCCTAATTCTCAATATGATTAATATCCACCCTCCACATGGCCCTATAATCAACCGCAATCATCAATGAATTGCTTCCTAAAACCCTGCACCTGGGTCGTCCAACAAGGGAGGCCCTAGCGAAATGTGGCCAGTGAAGCCTGGAAACCTGGCTAGTTTGTGTGGAGATGGGTTCTGAGCGTCCCACACACACGGATTTCAAAGGCTAGGTAACGAAAAGGAAGGCAAACTATCTCAATGATTTTTTTTTTAATTGATTATGCCTTGATGCGGGAGACCAGGGTTCGATCCCTGGGTCAGGAAGATCCCCTGGAGAAGGCAATGGCAGCCCACTCCAGTACTATCGCCTGGAAAATCCCACGGACGCAGGAGCTTGTCAGGCTACAGTCCATGGGGTCGCAAAGAGTCGGACACGACTGAGCGGCTTCCCTTCTCCTTCCCCTTCTCCCTTGAGTAACAATATTTTGGATGTGTCAGGACAGAAAAAGTTTCCATTCAAGCTCATTTCCTCTGTGTTTTTTTCCTTTTTCAACGTTGCCCTAAGAAAATCTTACATGGTCCTACGCCCATCAGATTGCAGGACTCTGGACCACCAATTTTCCCCTCTCTTAAAGAGAGGCTCTGTGCTCCTAAAGTCATTAAACAACTTCAGGGTTTTTTTTGGTTTTTTTTTTTTTTTGGCTATTTTTTTTTTTATTTAGGGGGAAATCTGAATTTTCATGGATACCAGGACCAAAGCAGGATCCCTAGACCAAAAAGGAGTTGCTTCTCTCAGCATATTAGGAGATGTTAATAGCTCTGAAAGCTAACAACTCACTTTCTGTGAAGAGAATTGCACATTTCTTGTAGTCGTTAACGATTTTGTTTGTAAACAAGGAAACAGAACTGAGGGAGTTTCCAGGACAGAGAATGATTATGCCACAAGAAGCATAAGCTTTCTCCACCAGAAAAAGTGCCCCTTTAAATGACCACGGTTACCGAATCTATAAAATAAATGGGGCCGAGGGGAGAAGAAAGTGAAGTCATGAATTAGCCACTACAGTGTTTAGATCTTAATTGGAGACAGAGTTGGGGACTGCCTGGTGGTCCAGTGGTTAGCACTGTACTTTCCAATGCCGGGGGGACTCGTTCGATCCCTGGTTGGGGAGCTAAGACCCCACATGCCTTGCAGTCAAAAAACACAAAACATAAAACACAAGCAATATTGTAACAGACTCAATAAAGGCTTTAAACATGGTTCACAATAGATTAAAAAAAAAAAAGGTCAGAATCACAAACTTCGCCAAATATACCTCTTTGATGGATTCAAAATAGGCTTCTCCCAAACCCAGGAAAGAGCCTACAACCAAGGTTCTGCCATTTTGTAACTTCCAGCCACAAGCGTTCTAATGTCCTGGGGTAACCTGACGAAGGTGGTTGTGGGGAGGGGGATAAAATGTACTCGCTGGAACCAAGGAAACTGCAACTCCACTGAAATACTGTTGCTCTGTGTCCATATTTGAAGACACACAGAAAACCCACCTTAGAAATTGCCCGCACCGGCCTGCTTTCTTTGTACATTACTGGAGAATGATGAAGCATGCTGTTGCACGCGTGCTCCCTGGGTTACGAACTGCCCAGAACCACTGTCTGGAAGGCGAAGGAGGCGCCTGCCGCACGTGGCTTTGGCCCCACGTGCCTGCCTTCCTCAGTCTCAACAGACTGAACCAAGAGAATACTGTGATCCAGAGTTGGGACCAATTCTTATGCCCATCTCATCTGGGACATAGTAAGCGTTCAATACACCAGCCACCTCATTTTGCTTGTTTGGTTCAAAAAGCTGGAAGTAGCCTATTTGTGCTGTGTGCTCAAGTCACTTCAGTCGTGCCGCCTCTCTGCGACCCCATGGACTGTAGCCTGCCAGGCTCCTCTGCCCGTGGGGTTCTCCAGGCAAGAATACTGGAGTGGGTTGCCATGCCCTCCTCCAACAACTTCAGTTATTTAAGCAACAAGAAAACCCTTCCTGTTCAGGAGCTGAGTGTTTAATATGTGTATCTTCTTCCTTCAAAATCTTATCCTTGATCATAAATAATCTCAGTCCCCTCTGTGTCTGGGTCTAAATAGCATCTGAGGGCCAAAATTACTACCTAGCTCACAGATAATTGTCACCTGTGTCAACAAAAATCGAATTCCAAAGACTGAAAAGACAACAGCAGCAAACACTTCAAAAGCACTAGATTCCTGCAACAATCTCCAGACTTGCTCATTGCCCACTTCGCCCTTCACTGTTTTGATTCACTTCTTAGGAAATTCAAGTACTGGGGCTGACACAAATAAACAGAACTTCCTGTGGAAATGCATTTGGAATTCTGAAAAGCAGGCAGATCGAAAAAGAACTTACTATTAACTGATGACACACTGTTACGCAAACAACAGACAAACTGAAGTCAGGCCCTTGAAAATTAGAACAGGTATGTGCTTAGTTGGTCAGTTGTGTCCGACTCTTTGCAACCCCATGGACTGTAGCCCACCAGGCTCCTCTGTCCATGGGGATTCCTCACACAAGAATACTGGAGTGGATTGCTATGCCCTCTTCTAAGGGACCTTCCCAACTCAGGGATCGAATGCAGGTCTCCTGCATTGGAAACGGATTCTTTACTGATTGGGCCACTAGGGAAGCCCTGTTGTTGCTGCTAAGTCGCTGCAGTCGTGTCCGACTCTGTGCGACCCCACTGACAGCAGCCCACCCGGCTCCTCCGTCCCTGGGATTCTCCAGGGAAGAACAATGGAGTGGGTTGCCATTTCCTTCTCCAATGCCTGAAAGTGAAATCGCTCAGTTGTGTCCAACCCTCAGCAACCCCACAGACTGCAGCTTTCCAGGCTCCTCCGTCCATGGGATTTTCCAGGCAAGAGTACTGGAGTGGGTGCCCTAGAACAGGTATAATCAAGCAGATTAGAGGAAGTAAAGTATTGCATTCTGAAAACTAGTGTTTTATTACAGACGTTTTGTAAAAAGTAACAGAATAACCAAAGGCGCATTTCTGAGAAAGTTCTGCAAGGCCTTACCACCTCTAGGAAGAGTCAGGGCAGTATAACCTAAAAGGGAGGAAAAGAGTTGGGTCTTAAGTTCCCAAAGGCCACTAATCCTTGCTTCTCTGACTTGTTCAGAGGATTGGGTAACACAACTGCCAGTCCAATGCTTGACAAACCACTCAACTTGCCTTAGCTAGCGAAGTGGAGACTGCTTGATAACTCAAAGTTGCTCAGTAGTGTCTGACTCTCTGTGAACCCAGGGAGCGTAGAGTCCATGGGATTCTCCAGGCCAGAATACTGGAGTGGATAGCCTTTCCCTTCTCCAGGGGATCTTCCCCACCCAGGGATTGAACCCAGGTCTCCCACACTGCAGGCAAATTCTTTACCACCTGAGCCACCAAGGAAGCCCCTGGCTGATAACCCCTGCAATTACCACCACAGAAGTCACATCCATGGCTCCAGGGAACACGTGTGTGTGTCTTGAGTGGGGATGAAGCACCAAGCTCATTCACAAGTTTAATAAATTTAACTCTAATGAGACACCTCAGTCTGCATTAAAATTCACGAGACTCCCAAAACATGTTCTCTAGACCTTTCATTACAGGGTAAAACATTTATTTGACAATTTAGCTTGACCACCTGGGCAGGAAAACTCATGTCCACAAACTATACTTATGAATCCCAGAGCCCTTTTTGAAACTGAGTCACATCAGGTTTAGTAGCTGCATACACTGTTCTATCCAGTCAGTGACCTCGATGGGAACTTATTTTTCTCCCTTAGGAATTCACTGGTTTACAGTTCTGTGCTATGCTATGTGCTAAGTTGCTCAGTCACGTCTGACTGTTTGCAACCCCATGGACTGTAGTCTGCCAGGCTCCTCTCTCCATGGGATTTCTCAGAGTGGGTATGCCACACCTTCCTCCAGGGGATCTTCCCCACCCCGGGATCCAACCCACATCTCATGAGTCCCCTGCACTGCAAGTGGATTCTTGATTGCTGAGCCACCTGGGAAGCCCTGGGTCCATGAAAAAAAATAAGAGGCTGGTTTTTGTGTGCCTTTAAAAAAACAGCCCCATTACTGAACCGAGTTACATGATCACAGGGGCAAGGTCACACTTACTCTCATTAAGATGAGCACAGCACTTTTATTTAGAACTAGATATTTCTCAGCTCTGTTCCTTATTAGCTATGTGACCTTGGGCAGATCACTTTACCTCTCTGAGCTGTGCAATCTTTTGCTTTCAGTTAGTCAACACAAATATTTTCTCCCACTGCAGGATTTTATAAGAGGAAGCATTCAAGTACATGAAAGTCTTACCTGGTGGCTCAGACACTAAAGAATCTGCTTGCAATGCAGGAGACTGGGGTTTGACCCCTGGGCAGGGAAGATTGCCCTGGAGAAGGAAATGGCAACCCACTCCAGTGTTCTTGCCTGGAGAATCCCCATAGACAGAGGGAGCCTGGTGGGCTCCAGTCTGTGGAGTTGCAGAGTGTGAGATGGCTGAATATCACACACACACACACACACACACATATTAAAAGTACACACACCTCCACCAAGTCAGTAGTCTACATAACGTATGGACACATTTTTACAGTTCTGTGAAACATTCCGGAGACTGAGGTCAGGAACACGCCGGCCCTAACGTTGTGTAACACTTGGCACCGTTATGGAAAAAAATGGCCCAAGCCATAAGCTGCGCTCAGGGCAGTTAGCTGGCTCGTGAGTTATAAAAAGTGAGTGCTTCCTATGAATCCTGCTTGAATTCCGTTTCGGTTGGTGGAGTTCACACCTACCACCAAGCCACTGCAGGACAAGTCCCGAGGGGGTGCGCGGGATTGCTGCTGCTGCTGCTGCTAAGTCGCTTTAGTCATGTCTGACTCTGTGCGACCCCACAGACGGCCTCCCACCAGGCTCCCCAGTCCCTGGGATTCTCCAGGCAAGAACACTGGAGTGGGTTGCCATTTCCTTCTCTAAACCACTCCAAACCCTGGGCGCTGTGCGCATCTCCAACTTTCCGGCACTTGGGTTAAAAAAGTGCACATTCTGATTGGGCAGCGGCGGGGTGGGGACCCGGGCACCGTACTGCAAACCGGCTGCCCGCTCGGATGTCCGTGCTGGGAGTCTCTCCGCCCAGCCGGACCTCTGAGCAGGGCTCGACCACCAACACCTCCTCCTCAGCACAAGACACTGGGGGTCAGGAGCGTTTGCAGTTTGCAGTGGCCGTGGAGCGGTCCTGTGCACTGCGGAGAGCGAGCTTCAGCAGCAACCCCGCTTGCATGGCACTCCCGCCTTCCGGCTAGGTCACCCCCAAACGCCTGCAGACGTCGGCAGAGGCTCCAGCGCCCCCCCCACACACACCCCCAAATCGGCGGATGGAGGACCATGCCCTGCCTGTAGGATGCTACCAACCAGGTGCGTGCACCTCAGAGGGCAGAGCCCCGGCAGGGCCCCCTGGAGGTCGGGGCGCGGATGGGGCAACTGAGGCTGGGTGGCTGAGCGCAGCGCTCGCGGCCTCTAGGGTGGCGGGTGGGGGACCTCACCAAGAAACTCCGCAGCCAGCACGGTGGTCACTGAGCGCGCCGGCCCCCCAAGCGCGGCACGGCCGCCGGAAGTGCCCCGGGAGCCGTCTACGCGGCAGCCCCGGGCGAGCGACCCGCCTGAGGGGACCGAGGGGTCTCCTCACACCGCTCCGTCGTGGCCCCCGACCCCGGCGCTGAGGGCCTGCATTTCCCCTCCCGCCAATCCCTAGACAATTCTGGCGGGAGGCGGCCGCAGGCTACCCACCCAGAAGGAGGCCGTCCATGTCAAAAAGCAGGTGGGTGACGGGACGCGGAGGGGGTACGGGCGCCGCCATTGTGCCGCCGTTTCTCTGCCGACTCGCGGGGTGGGCGGGGGGAGGGGGAGGGCGGAGAGGAGGTGCCAGCAGGCGCGCTCCCGGCCTGCCCCGCGCGCCCCGAGCCGTTCTGCGCACGCGCGGCCGCCCGCCACGGGCTGCTCCTGCACACGCTCGCGCGCTCTGGTCTCCCTCCCCTCTACCGCAGCGCGCGCGCGCGCGCGCGAGAGAGAGACCCGAGGCGTTCTGCGCACGCGCAGTCCCGGGCCGCCTCCTTCTCCTCGCGCCCGCGCCCCCGAAGCTGCTCCCGCGCACGCGCGCTGCAGCCAGCCCCCTAGCGCCGGGACCCGCTCTGCGCACGCGCGCCTCGCCTCCTCGCGCGGCCCCCACGGAGGGCGCGCGCTCTGAGCCACACAGCCGCTCGGCGCATGCGCGCGGCCGGTCTTCTCGCGAAGCTTCTGAGACGCGCGCGCGCGAGAGAGCGCTCTGGGCCTCGTGTCCGCGTCCACCCACTCGGCTCACTTCTCACCCGTGAAAACGGGCCAGGAGGTTCGGTCACGGGCCCGAGCAGAGTCGCGTCCCTAGTCCAGGGGCCAGCGCGTACAGCTCGAATTTGGAACGCGCCTGAAGAGGGAGGGAGGGAGGGAGGGCGCGGAGGTTCGACCGCGCCTGAGGTGCTTCTCTCTTCAGAGCCACCAAGTACAGAGGCAGCAGGGTGGCCTTAGTCATGGGGTACCTCCCCACGGGGCACTTCGGCCCGGGCCCCGGAGCGCCTGTCCTCAAACTCTTGGCAAGTCTCTCTTGCAGTTTATAGCCGCCCGCACCCGCCTCGGGCCCGGCAGGGAGCGTGAGCAATGGCGCGCGGGTCCCCCTCCTTGATTGCCTGTATCGCCGAGCAACCCTGGCTGGTTACAACTCCCAGAGCGATTCCGCTGCCGAAGTCTGATAACAGAGGGCCGGAATTGGTTCGGTTCGGTTCAGCTCAGTCGTGTCCCGACTCTCTGCGACCCCCATGGACTGCAGCACAGCCAGGCTTCCCTGTCCATCACCAACTCCTGGAGCTTACTCCAAAAGTGTGTTGTCAAAGTGTTAGTTGCTGAGTCGTGCCCGACCCTTGGCGACCCCTTGGACTGCAGCCCACCAGGCTTCTTGGTCCATGGGATTTTCCAGGCAAGGGTACTGGATTGGGTTACCATTTCCTTCTCTAGGAGATCGTCCCAACCCAGGGATTGAATCCCGGTCTCCCGCACCGCAGGCAGATTCTTTACAGACTGAGCTCTGAGGGAAGCCCTTACTCAAACTCATGTCCATGGAGTGGATGATGCCATCCAACCATCTCATCCTCTGTCGTCCCCTTCTCCCGCCTTCAATCTTCCCTAGCATCAGGGTCTTTTCCAGTGAGTCAGTTTTTCGAATCGGATGGCCAAAGGATTGTAGCTTCAGCTTCAGCTTCAGCATCTGTCCTTCCAATGAATATACAGGACTGATTTCCTTTAGGATGGACTGGTTGGAGCTCCTTGCTGTCCAAGGGACTCGGGCTTCCCTAATAGCTCAGTCGGTAAAGAGCCAGAATAAGACAGATTAAATGCCTTGCCCGTTTTTGCCTTGTATATCTCATCTGCTTTGATTATTGAGTTTTCTTCCCCTCCCCGCCACAAACTTTCTGAAGGCAAGCTGAAAAGCAGCATTTCTTTTTTTTTTTTCTTCCCACTCAGAAATACCTTCCCCCAACCCATTTCTCGGAGAAGGCAGTGGCACCCTACTCCAGTACTCTTGCCTGGAAAACTGGACGGAGGAGCCTGGTAGGCTGCAGTCCATGGGGCCTCTAAGAGTCCGACATGACTGATCAACTTCACTTTCTCTTTTCACTTTCATGCCCTGGAGAAGGAAATGGCAACCCACTTCAGTATTCTTGCCTGGAGAATCCCAGGGACGGCAGAGCCTGGTGGGGCTGCCGTCTATGGGGTCGCACAGAGTCGGACACAACTGAAGCGACTTAGCAGCAGCAGCAACCCATTTCTGTTATTTTTAGCTGGTGTTGTAAATGCATGTTGGCAAATGGGCTTCCAGGGTGACTCAGATGGTAAAGAATCCGCCTGCAATGGGAGAGACCTGGGTTCAATCCCTGGGTTGGGAAGATTCCCCTGGAGAAGGAAATGGCTACCCACTCCAGTATTCAGGTCTAGAGAAGTCCACAGAGGAGCCTGGCAGGCTACAGTGCATGGGGTTGCAAGGAGTCAGGAGAGGATTGACCGATTTTCATTTTCAAAAGCATGTTTAAACATAAAGATAGGATCTTTCGAGAGGCAGAAATAAGAAAGCTGCAGAGACTTTAAAATGTGAGCGTTGTGTTTCTGGTGAAGTGCATTAAACCTCTGTGCCTGCTTTTCCGTGTACATGAAACGAAAGCGTTACATGATGCAAGCCCGGGCAAGCTGTTCAGTTCAGTCACTGTTGTGTCTGACTCTGCGACCCCATGGACTGGGCAGGCAGTTGGAAGTGGCAAATAGAATATGCTCAGTTAACTTATGTCTTTTTTTCAAGCTGTGGCTGTGACAGACGTTCCCTGGTTTCATCCAGTCATGATTTCCTGTTGAGGACGCTGGACCTCAGAGAGGGCAGTTCATCAGCCAGTTAGTGAGCAGACTCTGCCCCAAATGTGCTGCTGTTGCTAAGTCGCTTCAGTCGTGTCCGACTCTGTGCGACCCCATAAACGGCAGCCCACCAGGCTACGCTGTCCACAGGATTCTCTAGGCAAGAATACTGGAGAGGGTTGCCGTTCGTTTCCTTCTCCTCCAAATGTGCTAGGCTGCTGTATGGAATGACCACCGAGTGGGTAGATGCGACAACATGAAGTTAGTGCCCCCCAGTTCTGAAGGCCAAAAGTCCGGCATGAGAGGGTGGACAGGGTTAACGCCTTCTGAGGAAAGAGTTGGTTCCAGGCCTCTCTCCTTGGCTCCAACACAGCCATCTTACCTCTTTATCTCGTCATCTTATCTTCTGTCCATGCATCTGTTTCCATGTCCACATTCCCCTTTTTATAAGGACACCAGTCATCCAGGATTGCCACCCAGACTCATGACCACATTCTAATTTAATTACCTACATCAAGACCTTCTCTTCAGGTAAGGTCACACTGAGGTACTGGTGGTCAGGATTCCTACACTATTATTTTTTAAATATTTATTATATTTATTTATTTGGCTCTTCTGGGTCTTAGTTGCAGCCTGTGGGATCGTCAGTCTTTGTTGTGGCATGTTGTTTTTTTAGGTGCAGCATGTGAGTTTCCAGAAGACAGAATCTAGTTTCCCACGTGCGTGCATGCTCAGTCGCTTCAGTCGTGTCTGACTCTGTGATCGACCTCTCTCCATGGCATTCTCCAGGCAAGAACACTGGAGTGGGTTGCCATTTCCTTCTTGCGGGGGATCCTCCCCACCTAGGGATCAAACCCAGGTCCCATGCATTGAGGCAGGGAGTCTTAGCCAGAGAAGTCCCTCCTATGTAGTGTTGGTTTTTTTTTTTTTTTTTGAGAGGGACACAATTCAACCTGGAACACAGTTATTCCATAAATATTGGGGGCCTCCTGTCTGCCCAGGCTCACCTGTTGGACCCTTTTTAGAATTCTTGCTCAGCTTCTTTCCGTTTTTGGAAATGTAAATGGACACACAAAGGAGAAAGTTATCTCTTCTTCTCTGGTTGTAACAACTTTGTTGATTCCTTAGACAAAAGGACTGTTTTCAAAAGGGAAAGAAAGAAAGAAAAAAAAGCTCCAATGCCAGGGTTAAGAATTGGAAACAGCAAGGGTAAGGCCGGAGCTATAAGCAAACTCTGTGTTAGGGAAAGGGGGGCTCCTTAGAAGGTGCTTACGGAGTTGCCTGGGTTTTGACGCTTCGTGATAATGTGCTGCAAAAATAAGCAAACATAGATGCAGGTGATGAAGGTGTGAGATACCCTGGCACAGAGATACTTGGAGGGTCCCCCTTGCCTTGTTTCAGCCACTGCCACCCTGGGCACGTCTGGGCAGACCATCCAGTTTGTTCACTTACAGGAAACGAATGCGCTGGCAGAGGGGAGTTCCCCTTCCACCGAGGCTAAGCCAGCAAAATCTCAGGGCAGTGCAGTTGCAGATAAGATACATTGGGAAACTTCTCCCACAAGGCTTGAAAACATAGCTCAAGTCATTTTTTTTTTTTTAAGTCTTCTTTTCTGCACCCTTTAGAAACGTCTCTTGCCCACAATGGAAGGCACCTCAAAATATGAACAACCACAAAAAAACTGACTAACTGAAGCTGGACTAGGAGAAAAAAAAAAAACAGGAAAATGTGTTCTATTCAAGTGGTTGCTACACACGTCATTAGGTGTTACTTGTTGCAGTTTAGTCACGGAGTTGTGTCCGACTCTCCGATCACAAGGACTGCCAGGCTCCTCTGTCCTTGGAATTCTCCAGGCAAGAATTCTAGAGTGGGTCGCCATTTTCCTCCTCCAGGGGAATCTCCCACCCACGGATTGAACCTGCATCTCCTGCATTGGCAGGTGGTTCTTAACCACTGCACCACCTGGGATCCCCTCAAAATATATATACATATATGTATGTGAGTGAAGTCGTTCAGTCATGTCCAACTCTTTGTGATCCCCATGGAGGCTCCTCCATCCATGGAATTTTCCAAGCAAGAAGACTGGAGTGGGTTGCCATTTCCTTCTCCAGGAGATCTTCCCACCCCAGGGATCGAACCCGGGTTTCCCGCACTGTAGGCAGACACTTTACCGTCTGAGCCACCAGGGAAGTCCACTCTATATACAGTATCACCTTGTTTCTTTTTTAAAATATTATTTGTTTGCTGGCTGTGCCGGGTCTTCATTGCTTCGCGAGAGCTACTCTCTCGTGGCAATGCACAGGCTTGCGCTTGCGATGGCTTCTCTTGTCGCACAGCGAGGGCTCTAGGCATGCCGGCTTCAGTAGTTGCAGCCCAAGGGCTCAGGAGTTGTGGCACACAAGCTTAGTTGCCTCGCCACATGTGGGATCTTCCCAGACCGGAGATTGAACGGGTGTCCCCTATGTTGCAAGGCAGGCTCTTCACCAGTGGACCAGCAGGGAAGCCCACAGTCCCAACTTAACATCAGCTTCCTTATTTTGCTGTCTTGGTTCTTCCGGCTGTACATTTCCTTTGTGTGTGGTATTTGGAGAGCTGTGTAGAAGCCAGGTTTTCTTTGGAAGCAGTTCCAGCCCTGCAGGTGACCCTCAGCAGCTTCCAGTTTCCCTCCCTAGCTCTGTCTGCCCTGGTCCTAGCAAGTGTGAGGCTGATGGTTGAGGCCCGACCTGCAGGTTACACATACAGAGCATCACAGCGCAACCATCACAGCGGCTGAGCCGAGTCCTACAGGGCTTTGTTGATTCAAGACGCAGGAAACATCTGGGGCTGCTACTGGCAGGAGCAGACGGACTTTGTGGTGAGTTTGGGAGAGGCCAGCATGCCCCCTCCAGGTACAAGGGTTCCATGCTCAACAATCCTTTAGCTGGAGAACTCACAGGGGAGCAGCTTGAAAGTTTAAGGTATAGGAGATGGAAAACAGAGTACTGATACCTTTTTTTTTTTTTGGAGAATAATTTCAAATTTATTTATTTTAATTGGAGGCTAATTGTGGTGGGTTTTGCCATACATCGACATAAATCAGCCATGGGTGTACATGCGTCCCCCACCCCAACCCCATTTTTTTATATGGACCATTTTTTAAAAGTCTTTATTGAATTTCTTACAATCTCGCTTCTGTTGTTTACGTTCTGGTGTTTTGGCCCCAAGGCACGTGGGATCTTAGCTTCCTGACCAGGGATCAGACCCGCACCTGCCTGCTTTGGAAGGCAAAGTCTTAACCAGTGGACTGCTAGGGAAGTCCTAAAGTACCGATGTCTTGAGTGGAACTTTGGTGTCTTTATATATATGTATATAATAGCATATCTGTTATATATATAAAATATGTATTTTACATGTGCTCCACGCTCAGTCGCTCAGTCGTGTCTAACCTTTTGTGACCCTTTGGACTGTAGCCTGCCAGGCTCCGTTATCCATGGGATTTTTCAGGCAAGAATACTAGAGTGAGTTGCCATTTTCCTCCTCCTGGGAATCTTCCCTACCCAGGAATCCAGCTTGCAGGTCCTACATTTGCTGCACTGCAGTCTCTGAGCCATCAGGGAAAGTCCTTATGTATGGATGGATAGAAATAGACAAAAAGTATATCCATGTGTACATAGATGTGTACATACATACGTGTACAGTGTGGATCTGCATAAATATATATTATTTGGGAAAGACCCTGATGCTGGGAAAGATGGAAGGCGGGTGGAGAAGGGGACGACAGAGGATGAGATGGTTGGATGGCATCACTGACTCAATGGACATGTGTTTGTGTGGACTCCGGGAGTTGGTGATGGACAGGGAGGCCTGGCGTGCTGCAGTCCATGGGGTCGCAAAGAGTCGGACACAACTGAGCGCCTGAACTGAACTGAACCACCCCCATGACCTCATCTAAGTCTAATTACTTCCCTGGGAGTTATAAGAAATACATGTTTGGTCTTCATTCCATTTCAGGCAGCTCCTGGAGCCCTTGCAATTTCTTAAGTGAGGAAAGAGATAAAGGTGTCTTTTGTTGTGTTAATAAGGTGACTCTTGCAAAGCAGCTAATTGTGGGGACTGGTTGCCAGGGGAACCAATTTGCTTTCTTTTTTTTTTAAATTTAATTAATTATTTTTGGCTGTGCTGGGTCTTTCTTGCTGTGTGGGCTTTTCTCTAGTTGAGACAAGCAGGAGCTACTCTCTGGTTCCGGGGCCCAGGCTTCTCAATGCAGCGGCTTCTTTTGTTGCGGAGCACAGGCCCTCAGGTACCTGGGTTTCAGTGATTGCAGCTCTGGGTCACTGGAGCACAGGCTAAGTTGCTTCTCAGCATATGGGATCTTTCCGAGCCAGAGATCTAACCGGTGTGCCCTGCCAATGCTGATCAGGCAGATTCTTTACCACCGAGCCACCAGGGAAGCCCCAAATAGATTTTCTCATGAGAGCCTCAGAAGGTTCAGATTCACCCCCAGCATCCAAGGAAGGGTAAGGGGCTGGAGGATGAAGTAGCCACCCATGGCCAATGGTATAATCAGTACGCCCACATAATAAAGCCTCCATAAAAACACGCAGTGAACCCGTGGAGGTGATGGGACGGTGGTTCCCTGGAGAGGGTGTGGGAGCTCCGTATCCTTTCCCCGTACCTCCATATCCTTCCCCGTGCGTCTCTGGCTGTTCCACAGTCGTATCCATTTATAATAAACCAGTGAATCCGAAAGTAACCTGTTTTCCTGAGTTCTGTGAGCCACTGTAGGAAATGAAACTCAAGGAGGTGGTTGGAGGAACTTGGGGCCTAAAGCTGGTCAGTTGGAAGGGCAGGTGACTACGTGGACTTTGTGATTGATGTCTGAAGGAGGTGGGGTTGGGTGGGGGCCAGTTTGATGGGATGGAGCCCTTACACTGGGATCCGATGCTGTCTCCCAGTAGACAGACCAGGATTGAGTTGAGTTGTGGACACCCCAGAGGTGTTAGAGAATTGCTTCTCCAAGGTGTCTTTTGTTATGTTAATAAGGTGACTTTTGCAAAGCAGCTATTTGTGGGGACTAGTTTTCCCCTTGAAAACTGTGCAGTCAGAGCTGATATCAGAACTAAACTCCTGTGGATAAACAGTAAGGCCCAAATGTATAGCCCAACGACCTCTATTCAATATCCTGTGATAAACTGTCATGGAAGAGAATATGAAAAAGGAATGTATTCATACATGTGTATAAGTGAGTCAGTTTGCTGTACAGCAGAAATTTAACACAGCATTTTAATTCAACTATACTAGCCCTAACCCACCCCAGTATTCTTGCCTGGAAAATTCCATGGACAGAGGAGCCTGGCGGGCTACAGTCCATGGGGGTCTGAGCAACTGAGCAGAGACACATACTTCAATTAAACTGTCACAGCATTTCTTAATCAGCTATACCCCAATACAAAATAAAAAGTAAAAAAAAAAAAAGTGCTCTAAATGAGCTTTAAAAAATATAGAAAATTACAAGTAAACGCTCAAAAGATCCCACCTCCAAATCCTAGCTCACTGGGGGTTACGGCTTCCGGCTAGGAGTTTTAGGGGGACTCGAACGTTCTGTCCATCAGAGAATATCATCTTCTGTTCTTTAAAAAAATCGGTAACCCAGGTTGTCTGCTTACTTCTGTCCTACGTAGAGTGACTGCAGGTTGGTTACCCGGTTTCACACTGACAGCCCCGTAGGCAGGGAGCGTTTCCCCTGCAGGTTTTTACGGGGACCCACCGCCAGCCTTCCTCAAGCTACCACCCAATCGTGCAGAGTTAGGAGACCATCCAGCCCAGGAGAGTGAACAAGGCAGAGAAAGCGTGACAGGCGTGAGACCGCCCCTGCAGGCGTTTCAAGCAGGGAGTGTGTCATTAGGGGCAGGTGCCTGAAGCTAAGGTCGCTGACCCTGATGACTGGAAATGCAGGTTTTGCTGCAGACCTCTGGCCTCAGGGGCCGCGAGGGCTGATATGACACCAGGGGTGGGCTTTGGGGCAGGTGGCCCCGCGGCCTGGAGCACGCAGGTAAGGGATGCAGAGAAAGAAGTGGTGAGTTGAGGTTTGGGAACGCTGCAGAGACCACTCGCCTGTGTACCCCGGGTTCAGGGTTCCCCCCACCACCACCACCACCTCAGCACTGTACATATGTGGGGCAGGCAAGTCATTATGCACTGAATTGTGTGCCCCTAAATTCAATGCGGATGTCCTGGCTGAACATCCGGGACCTCTGAATGTGGCTGTGTTTGGAGATCTTTAAAGAGGGGGCAATGAAGATAAAAGGAAGTCACTAGGGTGGGCTCTGATCCCGCAGGACCGGGGTCCTTATAAGAAGAGGAGGTCAGCACACAGATACACATGGGGGTGGGGGGACAGCCACGTCGGGGCACAGGGAGCAGACGGCCACTGACATGCCCAGGAGAGAGGCCTCGGGAGGAACTCGGCCTGCGTGCACCTGGATCTTGAACTTCCAGCCTCCAGGAGGGGGCAAGAACACACTCAAGTCTGTTACTTAAAAGCTGTCCAGCCTATGGTACTTTGTTATGGCCGCCCTGGCAAAATAATAGGATAATTTTTAGCTGCAGGATTGTTTCTGGGCGTTGTAGGATATGTAGCAGCCTTCCTTGTCTCTACCCACTAAATGCCAGTAGCAAACACCTCCTGTATGTCTGCTTATCAATCCATCCATCCATCAGTCCTATAGATCCAGCCACTATCTATCCATCCATCCATCCATTCATCCATTCACACTTCTGTCTGTCCACCCATCTATCCATCCATCCATCCTTCTCTCTATCCACTGTCCTTCTCTCTGTGCCTCCATCCATACATCTTCTGTCTACCCATTTATCTAGCGACACATCCATCCTCCTATGTACCCACCCATACGTCTGTGTACCCATCCTTCTATGTACCCGTCCATGTATCGATCCATCCATCTTCTGTCGATGTATCCATCCATGCATTTATCTGTTCATCCAGTCATCCTATCTCTCCGTCCATCCTTCATCCATCTACTCATCCATCCATCTTCTGTTAATCCGTTTATCTGTCCATCCAGCCGTCTGTGTGTGTGTCCGTTGCTCAGTCATGTCCGACTCTTTGCGACCCCGTGGACGGTAGCCCGGTAGGCTCCTCTGTGCAGGGGATTCTCCAGGCCAGAAGACTGGAGTGGGCTGCCATTTCCTCCTCCAGGGGACCTTCCTGACCTAGGGATTGAAGTCGGATCTCCTCCTCCTGTCTGTCTGTCCATCCATACTTCTATCTGTCCATGCTTCTATCTATCCATCCACCTCTATCCATGCCTCCATCTATCTATCCGTCCATCTATATTCTAACTATCCAGATGGATAGTTATCTATCCATTTATCTCTCTATCCATCTATCTGTATTTCTATCTCTCTATGCATACACACAGGCACACACATGTATGGAGTCATATGTGCACGGAATCCCAGGAGCCTACTGAAACAAGAAGGCAGAGCTGCAGCTCAGAGGTTCTGCCCTGCGTATGCAGTCAGCTTCTTCATGTCCCTTGACTCCAAGAATCCTTGACCTGATTCAAAGAGCTCTCAGTCTGGGACTCAAGAGGCATTAGAGGAAAAAAAAAAGAAAAAGAATGTGCTCCCCGTAGAGCTGAAACATTTCACTGATTCATTTTTACAACACCTTCCTGACAACAACACGCTCATTTTGCGGCTTAGACAACGTGTCCTTCCACGCTTGTAAAACCCAGTTAAGTGTCCTGCTAATTAACCCTTTCCTTCGAGACGCCAGATAAGGAAGCTGATGGGAACTGGCCGAGGTCGCGCAGCTCCTGGAGAGCTAGGGTCTGTCCATCCGGTTGCCGGCTTGCTGGAGCCATCCGTCTCGCCATCTGTCACCTCCCTCTGCCTCATCGTTGTCTTTGCGAGTCTGTGACCTGTGGGTACCACTCAGCGGAGATTGGTGGCAGGGCAGACTGGAGCCTGGTGGTCCCTGTGGCTCCCAGTGGGTGGGCACCTGTAGAGTCTGCTCTGCTCCAGCCATGGGGGGCTCACAAGCCTTGCCCCCAGCTTCCTCCAGCCTGCGTAGAAGGGCTTCCACATCACGTTCAGTGTCCGGATGGGCCCACGTGGGGATTCTCCTGTGACAAGGCGGGGAAACTAAGAGCTCTGGTTTTAGGACTTCCTGGTGGTCCAGTGGCTAAGAGTCCACACTCGCAATGTAGGCGGGCCCAAGTTCCACCCCTGGTCAGGGAACTAGATCCCACGGGCTGCAGCTAAGAGTTCGCATGCCCTAGTGAGGATCCTGCGTGCTACAACTAAGACTCAGAGCAGCCAAGTAAATAAATAGAAATTTTTTAACAAAAAAGAATGCCTTTCTCGTCTACCTGAAGGCGAGATCTGCTTATTTACATGCTCCATGTGATCTCTGAGCTCTACCTTAACACTTCAGAGCTGTGATTCTCCCTTGTCTACATGGGCAGTTTGCTATGGCTGTGTCTGAGCCCTGTACCTACCATCAGCAAGCTCAGGAGAAAGACCCCTCTGCCAGCACATCCTAGTGAGGCCTGGTAGATAGTAGGTGCTCAACTAAACATGCATGCATGCTCAGTCGTGTCCGACTCTAGGTGACCCAGTGGACTGTAGCCCCACCAGGCGCCTCTGTCCATGGGATTCTCCCGGCAAGAATACTGGAATTGGGTTGCCATTTTCTCCTCCAGGGGATCTTCCCGACCCAGGAATTGAACCCACATCTGTTGCATCTCTGGCACTGGCAGGCAGATTCTTGACCACTGAGCCTTCTTGGAAGACCCCACTCAACTAAATATGCTATGTTAGTGAATACAGTCCTTTACTACAAAGAAAAAAGGAGCAAGCTCTGGCTTCCGTACAGAGCTGGTGTGGCAGAAGGGACCATCCACTGCTCCCCTCCAGCTACCTGTTTGTCCCCAGCCCAGGGAGCTCTGGGAGGGACACCTGGTGTGGATGGCTGCATGTTCTGCTTGTGGTATTTTCCTTCTGGGTGCAGTAGGTATTTTTGCAGGAAGGTCGTTTGTCCTGACCGTCTTTGCTGTCAGACTACCACTCAGATGACCTGCCTGCCAGAGTGGGCTCGGTTTACTCCTTGCAGTAAAGTGTCCACAGACCAGCAGCATCAGCACCATCTGGGACCTTGCCAAAAATGCAGACCTCCCCAGGCCCCACCCAGCCCACCTGAACCAGTATCTGCATTTAACCCCGGTTTCCCAGGGGGTCTTGGGGGTCTTTGTCCTGTGGGGTCAAACCCCATGGTGCGTGTGGTGAGCAGCTGTATGAGAATCTTGGCTTGCGATGACTTTATGAAGAAAACAGGAAATCAGCTGAGTCCAGGGAGAGTGGTGTCTTGCTTCTTCTCAAGGAACCAACAGGCAGAACTATCTATTTTTATATTGTCTGTGTTTTTGAGGTTTCTTCTGCTGTGGATCATCAAAACCACATCCCTCATAGATGACTGATGAGGAAATCAAATGCATTCATGATTCTGTCTATGTGTGTATCCATCTCTCCATCTCTCTATCCATCCATCTACCCCTCTATCATATCTATCTACCTATCTATCCATCTGTCTATCCCTCTATCACATCTATCATCCATCCATCTCTCTATCCATTCATGTATACGTCCATCCATCCATCCATCTATCCATCCATCTACCTATCCATCCATACATACATACATCCATCTACCTATCCATCCATCCATACATACATCCATCTATCTATCCATCCATCCATCCATGCATCCATTCATACATTTATCATCCATCCATCTATCTCTCTAATCCATCCATCCATATGTCCGTACGTCTGTCTATCCTCCATCCATCTATTCTCCATCCATACGTCCATCTATCCATCCATCCATCCATCTATCTGTCCATCCATCCATTCATTCGTGCATCCATCTATCTATCCATCTGTATGTCCATCCATCTAACCATCCATCTATCCATCCATCCATCCATATGTCCATTCATCCATCCATCCATCCATCCATCCAATGTCCATCCATCTATCCATCTATCCATCCATCTATCCATCCATCCATCTGTCCATCCATCCATACATCCATCCATCCATACATCCATCCATCCATTCATTCATGCTTCCATCCCTCATCCATCTATCCATCCATCCATCCATCCATCCATTCATGCTTCCATCCCTCATCCATCCATCCATCCATTTATCCATCCAGCCATCCAGCCAGCCATCTATCCATACATCCATGCATCCATGGAGACCTATCTATCTATCTATCCTGGAGACCACCAGCAAAAAAAACAAAAACACTTCTATTTGAAAAAAAGGAAAAGGAAAGTTCCAAAAATAAACCAAATGAAGAAACATTTTTTTTTCCATCTGCCATTTGAATGTTAACCCATAATAGCAGCAGCACAGTGTCCGTCTAAGCAACTCTTAGCCCAGCCTTGCCCAGAGAGGCAGGGTTTGTCCTGTTTAGCCTAACCAAGCAAACCACAGTGAAGCAGACAGCAGAGAGACAGTGGTGGAAAGCAGGCTGCTGGTCATCTCCTCTCCTTCCCTAAGATAACACAAACCTGGAAAAAGTAGTGCAGCTTGTACGGCCCCTCCGAAATCCACAAGCCCCTTGTCCATTCAGAATGATTCAGGTCCAGGATACACTTCTCTCATTTTTTTTTCCTCTAAGCCTAGCATTTCCCAAACACATCACACACTCCCTTTAACAAGAAAGTAACCTCTGTTAACTTTCCGTTGAGTTGGATCTCTGTTGCCTCCCCCACCCTGCACCAAGAACATGCTTGTAGAAGTGCCAGATGACTGGTATGCTTGGGGTCCACTGGGACCCTCCAGCTCTCTTGACCAGATTGTCCTAAAGCAATCACTGAGAATGAACCTAGCATCCCGGCAAGTCATTGTGGTATGCAGAGCATTAAAGGAAGCATAAATTTGCATAGTAAATTGCACAGACTGAGAACCTGAAGTAGCTCAAACGGTAAAGAGTTTAAGAATCATGAAAATGGGATGTGTGTGTATATATAGACATGCACACACATTTATGTGATATATGTAAGGAATCCAGTTGTGTGTGTGACTTTAAGAAACTTGAGGCACTGTGTTTACATAAAATTTAAACTCACAAAGACATACATTCTTCTGTGTTATCAGTTCGGTTCAGTCGCTCAGTCATGTCTGACTCTTTGCAACCCCATGCACACCAGGCCTCCCTGTCCATCACCAGCTCCCAGAGTTTACTCAAACTCATGTCCATTGAGTTGGTGATGCCATGCAACCATCTCATCCTCTGTCGTCCCCTTCTCCTCCTGCCTTCAGTCTTTCCCAGCATCAGAGTCTCTTCCAGTGAGTCAGTTCTTCACACTAGGTGGCCAAAGTATTGGAGCTTCAGCTTCTGCATCAGTCCTTCCAATGAATAATTATGCATGGATGTGAGTATAATTAAAGCAAGAGGAAAGGTCAGGCATATCACATACACATACTGAATGTGCATATGTGCAAACATCATATTATTGATAAATAGACGTGTGTGTTGCCTTAAGGAACTTAGGCTGTGGGCTTCCCTGGTGGCTCTGTGGAAAAGAATCCACGGGCCAACGCAAGCGACATGGGTTCCAGCCCTGGTTCGGGAAGATCCCACGTGCCCCTGGGTAGGTAACTCAGCCCATGCGCCACTAAGCCCGTGTTCTAGACCCTGGGAGCCACAACTTCTGAAACCCGTGAACACTAGAGTCTGTGCTTTACAACAGGGAAGCCACCTGAGTGAGCAGCCCGCACCCCGCAACTAGAGAGCAGACCCCGCTCAACACAACCAGAGAAAAGCCAGAGTAGCAAGACCCAGCACAGCCAAAAAAAGAAAAGGACAAGAAATGGAGATGAAAATTCCTTCTGTATAATCTGGTGTGAGTGTAACACAAAGGGTGAAGAGAATCGTCCAAGCTTCAGAGTTGTGTAATAGGTTCAGTGGACGGGATGGATCAAACAGTTACAGTACATGTATTTTGTTGCTTGGCGGACACATTTCAATCAAATATGTTTGTGGGCAGCCAGCCAGTGTATGAATGGATAAAGAAGAATGTTGAAAAATGCATCTATTCCAGCCCCGTCTCCCCTGAAAGAACCTCCGTGGCGATCAATCCCGGTGACCTCCTCACCTCTTGGAGTCACTGGAATGCCACGTAAAGGAAGGTAATTTACTGGGACTCGATTTGGGGTTTGATAATAAAGTCATAATACCTTCAAGTCCCCAAAAGTAGTATATCAAAGACAAGACTGTGATAAGCCCAGCTCGTGAAGAAATGGGTCGTGCTTGATAATTAAAAACCATAAATAACCGAAAACAGCAGCCTTGAAATGACTCAGATTTTTCACATCTGCCTCTGTCGTTCAGCTCCAGTTCATGTTATGTGTAGCCCCAGAGGACTGAGTCAGTGAGTGGGGTCCACGTGTGTTCTGCTCTTTGCTGCCCGAGAACCTCCCTTTAGCCTCCATGGAGGGTCTCAACATGTAGCTCAGTTGGTAAAGAAACTGCATGCAATACAGGAAACCTGAGTTCAATCCCTGGGTCAGGAAGATCCCCTGGAGAAGGAAATGGCAACCCACTCCAGTATTCTTGCCTATAGAATGCCACGGACAGAGGAGCCTGCAGGCTATGGTCCATGGGGCTGCAAAGAGTTGGACATGACTTAGAGATGTAACAAGCGGTTGTCATATTCTAGCATTTCTGGGCTTCATTTTTATTTTCATATTATTTACGTGCTAGAGTCGATTTACAGGGTGGTGTCAATTTCTGCCGTACGGCACAGCAATTCAGTTACAAATATGTATTAAAAAAATGTGAAAGTGTTAGTCGTGTCCGACTCTTTGAGACTCCATGGACACAGACTCCTCTGTCTGTGGCATTCTCCAGACAAGAATACTGGAGTGGGTTGCCATTTCCTTCTCCAGGGGATCTTCCCGACCCAGGGATCGAACACCTGTCTCCTGCATTGCAGGTGGATTCTGTATTGTCTGAGCCACCAAGGCAGCAATTCATTGTTTGTTTGTTTTAATATTCTTTTCCGTTATGATTTATCACAAGATATCAAATACAGTTCCCTGTGTATACAATGGGATCTTGTTGTGTACTCAACCTGTGTATAATCGTTAGCATTTCTGGGCTTTATTTTTGTTTAATATATTTTTTTTAATGAAGTAGAGCTGATTTCCAGCGTTGTGTTAATTTCTGCTGTACAACGAAGTGATGCAGTTATACGTATATATTCTTTTTCGCATTCTTTTTCCACTATGCCTTATCACAGGATATCAAATAGTGTGCCCTGGTCTATACAGTAGCATCTTGCTGTTTATTTCTCCTGTATATAATAGTTCGCATTTCTGGGCTTTCCTTTTATACCTTTCACTGAAGTTTACTTGATTTACAGTGTGATGTTAATCTCTGTTGTACAGCAAAGTGACTCAGATAAACATATATATATATATATATATACACTTTTCCATTCTCTTTTTTTTATTTTTTAGTTGAAGGATAATTGCTTTACAGAATTTTGCTGTTTTCTGTCAAACCTCAACATGAATCAGCCTTAGGTATACGTATGTCCCCTCCCTTTTGAACCTGCCTCCCATCTCCCTCCTCACCCCCAGGTTGATACAGAGCCCCTGTCTGAGTTTCCTGAGACATTCAGCAAATTCCTGTTGGCTGTCTGTTTTACACATGGTAATGTAAGTTTCCCTGGTACTCTCTCCATGCATCTCACCCTCTCCTCCCTTCTCCCCGTGCCCACAAGTCTGTTGCCTATATCTGCTTCTCCATTCAATTTAGTTCAGTCGCTCAGTCGTGTTCAACTCTCTGCGACCCCGTGGACTGCAGCACGCCAGGCCTCCCTGTCCATTACCAACTCCCGGAGCTTGCTCAAAACTCATGTCCATCGAGTCGGGGACACCATCCAACCATCTCATCCTCTGTTGTCCCCTTCTCCTCCCACCTTCAGTCTTTCCCAGCATCAGGGTCTTGTTTTCTCTAATGCGGCCCTGTAATTTTCCTTTCTCTTTTATCACAGGGTATTGAATAGAGCTCCCCGTGCTCTGTAGAGGTCCTAC
This sequence comes from Capricornis sumatraensis, assembly GCF_032405125.1. NCBI lineage: Eukaryota > Metazoa > Chordata > Mammalia > Artiodactyla > Bovidae > Capricornis > Capricornis sumatraensis. The sequence goes on along the minus strand of NC_091092.1, from coordinate 145,316,695 downwards.
TGTGGTAGGAGCTTGTTGTTTATTCCTTCTATGCATATACTCGTTCAGGTTTCTGGACTTTGCTTTTGTACACGTCAATGAAGTATCCTTGATTCGCAGTGTTGTGCTAATCTCTGCGGTACAGCAAGGTGACTCAGTCAGACGCGTGTATTCTTTGCCATTCTCTTTTATCACAGGACCTTGTTGTTTATCCCTTCTGTGTGTACTAGTGAACATTCCTGGGCTTTTGGAGGTGGCGGTGGCTTGCCGGAGAGTAGCTGAGCCCATGCTGAAATTCACAGCAGAACCCGTACCCTTGGAATGTGCCCACTTGGTCCCTGCGTACAGAGAGAATAGAAGCTGATGGCAGACAATCATAAGGCAGCCGCCCAGCGGATCCTGAGCTTCCAGGCCCCCGTCCGGCTCAAGAGGGGAGCCTCCCACGAGTGTCCGGTCGCCCTGGTCCCAGCCACCTGATTTGCCCTGAGATGCCAGTCCCCCCACTCAACACCCTCAGGGCCAAGCCTCAGATCGGTCTTGGAGAATGAGTCTCCACTTGCCAGTCTTGGACTGACTGCCCTCCGCTGGGATTCTCCACCAGCTGTTTGTCCACTGGAGTCTTTTGCAGAGTCCCAAGTGGGAAGGCGTGTCCGGTTTTAGCTTGAGGGTTCCCTTGGTGATCAGTGTGATGAGACAGGTGTTGAACATCCCCGAGGTTCCACCTTGAACAATTCCATTTCTAGGCCTCTACAAGGTTTCTGTTCTGCAGGGGTCAGCGGGCGGGGGGTTGGCGGGGGGCGGGCTGTTGCAGGGGCGGCCGGTTGAAGGGTGCCTGGCATGTGGGATCTTAGTTCCCCAACTGGGGATCGAACTCGCATCCCTTGCCTTTGGGACACAGAGTGGACTCCTGGACCACCAGGGAATTCCCTGCAAGGATAAGTAACACAAAGCCTCTATTCTTCCTGATCTCGGAGCCCAGTGGCTTACATAGCTCAGGTACAGTCTTTTCACTTGAGTCTCTAAAACTGGCCCAAGGGTCAGTTGCTCAGTCGTGTCTGACTCTCTGGGATCCCACGGACCGTAGCCCACCAGGCTCCTCTGTCCATGGGAATTCTCCAGGCAAGAATCCTGGAGTGGGTTGCCATTTCCTCCTCCAGGGGATCTTCCGAACCCCGGGATTGTACCCAGTTCTCCTCCATTAGCAGGCAGATTCTTTATTGTCTGAGCCACCAGGGAAGCCCCCCTCCCCCCAAAACTGGCCCCGAAGGAGCCTCCATTTACGTTCCATGCACTGCACCCTGGTTCTTTATCTGGTGAGGAACCTCACCTTGAATGCAGGACAAGAGCCAACCACTGCTCCGGGCTGGTCACATGGTTAGCCTGGGGCCTGACTTTACATCTGCCTTCCATTCAATAAGATAAATCCTTGGGGTGGGGGGGCGGGGAATGTTTATGATAGCAGGGTAGTAAGGGCTGGCTCAGGGGCAAAAAAAAAAAAAAAGTCCTGGAGGAATAGTTAATGCAGGCAGCAGAAAACACCATGGGCTCTGTGTTCTGGCAGCAGGAACAGAAAAGAACAACCTGGCTATTGTGAACACGGCTGCGATGAACACTGTCTCTTTCATTTCTGCTCTCCTCGCTGTGTACGCCCAGCAGTGGGATTGCTGGGTCGCACACCCATGGCTGATTCATGTCAACGTACGGCAAAAACCACCACAATGTTGTAAAGTAGTTAGCCTCCACTGAAGATAATGATCTTTTTTTTAAAAAAAGGAAGACAACAGCTTTCTCTGGGATTAGAATCCTGGCTCTCCCAGAGTGTTTTTCCAGTAGTCATGTCTGGATGTGAGAGTTGAACTATAAAGAAAGCTGAGTGCCAAAGAATTGATGCTTTTGAGCTGTGGTGTTGGAGTCGACTCTTGAGAGTCCCTTGGACTGCAAGGAGATGCAACCAGTCCATCCTAAAGGAAATCAGTTCTGAGTATTCATTGGCAGGACTGATGTTGAAGCTGAAACTCCAATATTTTGGTCACCAGATGTGAAGAACTGACTCACTGGAAAAGACCCTGGTGCTGAGAAAGATTGAAAGCAGGAGAAGAATGGGATGACAGAGGATGAGATGGTTGCATGGGATCACCTACTCAATGAACATAATATTTGAGAAAGCTCCGGGAGTTGGTGATGGACAGGGAGGCCTGGCATCCTGCAGTCTATGGGGTCACAAAGAGTTGGACACGACCGAGTGACTGAACTGAACTGACTCTCCCAGTGTGTGTATGAGAGTGGAGGTGAGTCTTCTTGCTTCACCCCTGCCCTGTGAGGACTCAGAGAGGCCCCTTAGAGAGGGTGAGACCTCAGGCTGAAGATCTGGGGCCCCGAGGAGTTGATCCCTCCCTGAGGGACCAGGCAGGGTGCTATGCTGGTAAAAGCTGGATTGGCCCGGGTGCTTGGAAATGCTGACCCCGGTGACTCATGGTGATGGGCAGAGCCAAGATCTTGCAGCCATTGGGATTTCTGCTCCTGGGGGTGGGAGAGACTCCAGCTGAGAGGGAACCACCTCTCAGGCTCTGGAGTTGCCCCTGGGGAGGAGATCTGCTGGGACAGGTCCCAAGAACTTGTCCCAAGGCGCTTCTGAGGGCGGGTCAGCTTCCAGAGGCCCGGAGCCATCTCTGGGCAGTATGGGGTCGTAGGGGTGTGGTCTGCCCTTTGGCCTTGCCAGTCCCTTCATATTCCTTGCTGGGAGAGACTCAAGAGCAGCTAGAAGGGTAGGGAATGATCCATAAGGACAGCAGAGGCTCCTTCCTCATTCTCTCCAGGACCCGGGACCACTAAGACCACACCTTAATGGACGGCTAACTGACTTACGCCGGGATTAAGCCAGGAGTTTTACCATCTAAAGCCATTGTGGTCTGATCCTTTACAGCGGTCTGCGACCACAAACATCCCAGGGTGTGCTGGAATCGTGACCTCCAAGCCACGCTTTGACCCATCTTTCCGACGAGTAAGTTTTGTAGAGACATCCCCCCACCAACCCCAAGACCAGATGTCACCTTTGGATGATGTCTGGTTCATGCATGCGTGCGTGCTAAGTCGATCCAGTCCTGTCTGACTCTGCGACTCCGTGGACAGTAGCCCGCCAGGCTCCTCTGTCCATGGGATTCTCCAGGCAAGAAATACTGGAGTGGGTTGCCATGCCCTCCTCCAAGGGATCTTTCCCAGCCACAGATGGAACCCACATCTCCTGCATTGCAGGCGGATTCTTGCCCACTGAGCCACTGGAGAAACTCCCCTCAGGTCATGCTTCTCTTCTTTCTTTAAGTTGCTCAGTCGTGTCCGACTCTTTGCGACCCTGTGGACTGTAGCCTACCAGGCCTCTTGGTCCATGAGATTTTCCAGGCAAGAGTACTGGAGTGGGTTGCCATGCTTACTCAGGCTCAACTCTTTTTTTTGCAGGTTTCACCTTAGGGTTTCCAAAAAGAACGGGAAATCTGTCCGCAGCCGCTGCATTATGTATTAATTATAGGAAAACCTGCCAGATGCCCGGGGCACACAAAACAATTAAAACTAATGTTTTATTTATAGATGGGAAATCATGAAAACAAAGACGGAGTTAGTCTCTTTTTTTAAAAAAAAAAACCTAAACAAAAGAAAATGATGACAGGAGGGGACTTGGTCAAAGAGACAGGGTGTGAACTTCCCTGCTGGTCCAGTGGCTAAGACGCCATGCTCCCAATGCGGGAGGCCTGGGTTCAGTCCCTGGTCAGGGAGCTACATCCATCCCGCATGGCAGTGACTAAGGTAGATGCTTCCGTGTGTCGCAAGGAAGACCTGGCACGGCCAAATAAATAAAGAAAAGAGACATGTGTGCCAAGTCGCTTCAGTCGTGTCTGACTCTTTGCGACCCCCATAGGCTGCAGCCCACCAGGCTCCTCTGTCCGTGGGCTCTCCATGGGATTTCTCCAGGCAAGAATACTGGAGTGGGTTGCCATTCCCTCCTCAAAGGGGATCTTCCCAACCCAGGGCTCGAACCTGAGTCTCCTGCATCTCTTGCACTGGCAGGCAGGTTCTTTATCCCCTGAGCCACCAGGGAAGCCCCCAAGGAGACACAGGGGCGAGTCATCTTTTGATGGGTAGAGCTGTCCCCCAGACGTGTGGGCAGGGGCATCCCGGGCTCACTTCCTCTCTGCTGTTTGGCACCCCGCCCATGAGATGGGGGTGGGGGGGGTGGGAGGGTGGGTGACCTGGCTGAGCACCCTCGCCCAGGGTGGTGGTGAGGAATGCATTCCTCGGGGCTCTGTGTGCAGCATGTGGGGGCGATGGGCAGGGAGGCGGGAATGGTTTCCTGCTCACTGTGCACGGAGCATGCTGTGTGCCAGACCTCACCCGTCACCGCCCCCCCACTGGGGACCACCAGGTGATCAGTGACCCCCGCACGTGCCCCCACCCCCTGCCTTTCAGCACGCCCTTCTCCACTCACACCTGGGGTGTGCCTGTCGGCCGTGGGTCAGCCCTAGCGCACCTCCGAAATGCTCTGCATAAACGTCCTCCGAGATGACCGTCATGTCCCTTTGATTCCTTCCTCCCCCGTGGTGTGACGACTGAGGTCAGCAAGCCCAGCTCCCTTTCTGATTTATGCATGAGGCACTCGGCAGTCAGGGACAGACACGTGGAGAGATGCAGGCGTGGGGCCTAGATAACTTTTTTATGAGAGATTCACCGGTTGTCCAGGGATGACTTTACAGCCAGGTGATGGTTCCCTATAACTTCCCCAGGGCCTGCAGTGACTCTTCAGAAGCCAGGCAGGCAGGGGGCCCAGGGTGTCGTCCCGTGTGGTCAGTCAGAGAAGCTGTGTGAGGTCCTGAGATCAAGTCCGAGCACCTTGTCTGTTTCACCGTGAATAGCTTGGTAAGTTGCATTCATCCCCTCCCCCCGCCACCCCGCTTCTCAACTGCCAAACGATTCAGATAAATGAAGACAGAAAACGCCTCCCGGCAATAGGGACTTGAGCGCAGAGCTTTAAAGGGCGGCGTCTACGGGTTCCTGTTTTGTTCCTTTTATAGGATAGTGAAATAGCTTACAGGCCACGACTTGATTAAATTATTCGAAGGGCTTTTTGTTGTTGTTCAGTTGCTAAATTGTCTCTGACTCTTTGTGACCCCGTGGACGGCAGCACACCAGGCTCCTCTGCCTTCTAATGTCTCCCGGAGTTTGCTCAAGCTCTTGTCCGCCGAGTCGGTGATGCTATCTAACCGTCTCATCCTCTGCCGCCCCCTTCTTTTGCCCTCAGTCTTTCCCAGCATCAGGGTCTTTTTCAATGAGTCGGCTCTTGGCATCAGGTGGGTGAAGGATGAGACAGAGATTTCTGAACCATCTGGAGTGGGAGTAATGAAAGCTTACCTTGCAAAGAAAAGACTTACCTTTTGCAGAAACCTGCAAACCCACCCACAGCGGTTTATCTGATAAGTAGTCATTTGTTTGTTTGCTCTGAAACGAGGTCTCGTGGGAGTGGGAATCAATTCCTAGGTAGTCTTTTTGTCTTTCTTTCTGGATGAAAGCCCTAAACACGAGTTTGGTAAAAAGAATAGTGGTGGGACGTCCTGGCGGTTTAGTGGTTGAGATTCCGTGCTTCCAAGGTAAGGGGAGTGAGTTCAATCCCTGGTCTGGGAACTAACAGTCCACATGTCTCTTGGCATGGACAAATAAACAATTTTTAAAAGTTAAAAAAGAAAAAAAAAAGTAATGGAGAGTTCAGGAGGAAGAACTCTTAAGAGGAAGTGAGCAGAGAGGTGCATTTTGTGCTCTAGCTTGTCTCAAGAGAGAAATGTAAGCAATTAGCCTTGCCAACCATAAGATCAGAGCCATTGCTTCTTAGTTCACTACAAGGAATATAAATAAGACGCATGTGCCCTGAAACGCATTCTGTGAAAGACTGATGTCATTCTCAGCTTGCTTTGGAAAAGCAACTGCTTGCTTTTTCCAAAACAATTTGGAGGCAGGATGAATAGCAGGTCCACTATTTTCTTCCTTTTTTTTTTTTTTTTTCACTTTGCACCTTTGTGTTCTTAAACATATGAATAAGTCTGTCATGAACCACTTGAATCTGTGTCCTGAAAAACGGCAATGAACCATGTTTCCTCACTGAGAGGCTTGCACATTGATCAATGCGTCCTCAGGATAGTTGTGTCTCGGGTTCTTTGTCGCTGCAACGGTTGGGTTTTGGGGTGTGCTGTTTGTTATTCCAGGGTGTGGCTGTGTCGTCTGTCTTTATAAAGGAGCTGGGTTAAACAGGGAACGCATTTGCAGTTCAACCACTTTAGTCCGTGCTTGTCTATCAGTTACAGAAAATCAGCATTTGGGACAATCTATCCTTTGCAGTGAATGCCACACGCAACCTACTTATTATGAACCAACCAAAGATGTGATTTTTCTCCCAGGGATAGAGGCTAAGAAATGCGTGTAAACCCCATTCAGCCTGAGCCTTCATGTTTCTCTTATGAACAAATGATCAGAATGAATTAAGACGTCCACTTCTTGCTTGCTTTTCTTCTTATCTGAGGGCCAACGTATTTCCTGTCTACCTCAGTTTTTTCCTTTCTGCTGTCCCTTGCACATTGAATTAGAGGGACTGATAGAAATGATTGTCATCTACGATGATGTCACTAAAAATGCTGAGGCTGTTTTCTTGAAAGATTCCTCTGTATCATGGTTATTTGCCAGCGGCACTCTGTGTGTTCACTAACCACGTGAGGATACCCGAGCGATTATTCCTGTGAATTGGTGTTTGCAGGGACATTCCTATTTGCCAACTGAGATATTGCCCCATATTCATTTATAATGAGATTGTAAACGTAACAACTGATGCTATCAGAACTCAGAGAAGTGTAAAAGCTTTCAGAGATAAAACAAGAGAGAGAAAAAAATGTGTCCGTCTATTTGTATTTAAAGGGTAAACAATATCTGTCAGGTATCCCTTAAAAGGTTGAATGAAACTGTCTTTATTTATTTTTTTGCCCTCTCTCTTTTTTCCCCTTTCTTTTCCTTTTTTTAAGTCACTCAGTCGTGTCCTACTCTTTGCCACCCCATGGACTGTAGCCTACCAGGCTCCTGTGCCCACGGAATTTTCCAGGCAAGAGTACTGGGGTGGGTTGCTATTTCCTTCTCCAAGGGATCTTCCCCACCCAGGGATCAAACCTGGCTCTCCCGCATTGTAGGCAGACGCAGCCACCAGGGAAGTCACAGTAGCTAGGACATAGAAGCAAGGTAGATGCCCATCGACAGAGGGATGGATAAACAAATTGTGGTACACATACACAGTGGAATATTACTCAGCCATGAAAAGGAACACGTTTGAGTCAATTGAGATGAGGTAGATGAACCTAGAGCCTGTTATACAGAGTGAAGTGAGTCAGAAAGAGAAAAAGCAGATATCAGCACACATGTACAGAACCTAAAAGGTGGTACTGATGAACCTATTTGCAGAGGAGGAATGGAGACACAGACGTGGAGAACAGACTGTGGTCTCTGGAATGGAGTAGGTCGGACAGATGGAGAGACTTGCGCTGAAACTCGTATACTACCATGTGCAAAATAGGTACCCAGGGGGAAGTGGCTGTATGGTGCTGGGAACTCAAGCCTGGTGCTCTGGAATGACCTCGAGGGGTGGGATGGGGGGGAAGGTGGGAGGGAGGTTCAAGAGGGAGGGGACACGTGTATACCTGTGACTGATTCACGTTGATATGTGGCAGAAATGAACACAACATCGTAAACCAGTTATCATCCAATGAAAAATAAATCGGAGAAGGAAATGGCAAGCCCACTCCAGTATTCTTGCCTGGAAAAGTCCATGGACAGAGGAGCCTGGCGGGCTGCAGTCCGTGGGGTCACATGCCCGAGCATGAATGCAGGAGGGTGGAGGGAGATGGGTTTGGAAGCAATAAACGTAGAATTTTATTTTTTAATAAAAAACAATTTTAAAAATTATTTTTAAAAGATGGTGGGTAGGGACTTCCCTGGTGATCGAATTGTAAAGACTTCACCTTCCAGTGCAGGGGGATGAAGGTTAGATCCCTGGTCAGGGAACTAAGTTCCCACAGGCCTCTCTGCAAAAAAAAAAAAAAAAAAAAAAAAAACCCAAAAAAACAAATTCAATAAAGACGTTAAAATGGTCCACATCAAAAAAAAAAAAATAATCTTAAAAATAAAACAATAATTAAAAAAAAGTTTGCGGGTGAAAACTCCAAGCCGTGTTCTCCAGACCCCATCACCACCTCCGCTGTTTTGTCGGGCTCCTGGCTTCTGCTTAAACTCCCCGCCTTGTTTGGATGTTAGCCCTGAAAAACTCGGTCACTGACTCAGCAAGCTCTCACCCAGCACCCCGGGATCCAGGTAATAAAAGAGGGAGTGATGATGAAACACAGGTGCAGCGTCACCTCCGAGGCTGTCCAAGACGGAAAACAAAAAACCTGGTGAAAGACGCAAGAGCTGACGTCAGCGGTCATGCAATACTCGTCAAGAGCGGGAAGTACACAGCACTGGGCTCAGCTGGAGCAGCAGCTGGATTTGCTGTTTTCCTTTTTTTTTTTTACTGAACATTCTTATTTACGTATTTGGCTTCGTTGGATCTCAGTTGCAGCATGCAGGATCTTTAGTCGTGGCACGTGGAATCTAGTTCCCTTGACCAGGGATGGAACCCGGGTCCCCTGCATTGGGAGCGCGACGTCTTAGCCGCTGGACCACCAGGGAAGTCCCACTGACTTTCAACTCTGGTCGAAAGCCCCCAGGTCACACCAGATGGGTCCCAGAGTCAGTGTTCCTCTTTGTGTTTCCAGGAGAGGGGTTGTCTTGCCTACAGACGGATGGAGAGTTTGACCGGGGGCTGGGGGCTCCCCTTTACAGTTTACTCAGACTCGTGTGCGTTGAGTCGGTGATGCCATCCAGCCATCTCATCCTCTGTCGTACCCTTCTCCCACCTTCAATCTTTCCCAGCATCAGGGTCTCTTCCAGTGAGTCAGTTCTTCGCATCAGGTGGCCAAAGGATTGGAGCTTCAGCGTCATCAGGCACTATTTACAATTCCCAAAACGTGGAAGCAACGCCAGTGCCCACCAGCAGACATTTGGATTAAGAATATGTGGTCCATATACACAACAGAATATTACTCAGCCGTAAATAGAGAATAAAATGTTGCCATTTGCAAAAGCTTGGATGGACCTAGAGGGTCTTACTCTTTACTGATCAGTCAGACAGAGAAAGACATGTACTGTTTATCACTTGTATGTGAAATCGTGAAAATAATACAAATGAATACGTATACAAAACAGAAATAGACACACAACAAACTTTTACTCAAGGGGAGAGAGACGTGTTGTTGTGTGAATCTCTCAGTCGTGTCCGACTCTTTGTGACCCCGTGGACTGTAGCACACCAGGCTCCCCTGTTCATGGAATTCTCCAAGGAAGAACACTGGAGTGGGTGGCTATTTCCTTCTCCAGATCTTCGCAACCCAGGCATCGAAGCTGGGTCTCCCGCATTGCGGGCAGATTCTTTACCAGCTGAGCCATCAAGGAAGCTAGTGGTAAAAGACTCGCCTGCCAACGCAGGAGACATACGAGACGTGGGTTGGGAAAACCCCCTGGAGCAGGGCACGGCAGCCTACTCCAGGATTCTTGACTGGAGAATCCCTGTGGACAGGGGAGACTGGCAGCCTACTGTCCATAGGGTAGAAAAGAGCTGGACACGACTGAAGTGAGTTAGCAAATAAAGGGGAGAGAGACACAGGCAGGGACAAATTAGGGGTATAGAATTCGTGGAGACACATTACTATATATGAAATAGATAAGCAACAAGGATTTACTGTAGAGCACAGGGAATTATGGCCATTATAATAACCTATTATAGGTTATTATATGGGCCATTGTCATAACCTACAGCAGAAAGTAATCTGCAAGAACCCTGGATCACTATGCAATACTCCTGAAATTAACACAACGTTGTACGTCAACTCTTCCTCATAAAACAATGAAATGCGTCAGGCGGAGCTTTCGGGGAGAGCAGGGGTCGTCAGTCTGAGCACTGATGATGTTTGGGGCCACATGTCCCTTTGATATGGGGGTGTCCTGTGCACTGTAGGATACTTAGAACCTCCCACTTAGAGACAGCATTGCATACCTCCGCCCCGGTCCGATAATTATCTCCAGACACTGCTGAAGGCTTCTCGGGGAGGCACAGCACCCCCTCTTTAGACCTTCTGAACTGGAGACGAGAAGTCACACCCGGGGTATATGGTAAAAGTGGGAAGACGGCCCTGGCACGTTGGTCTTCTCCACATTTCCTGGCAGCTGCTTGTTTCTGCTGGAGGCTGCCCCAGCTTGCCCGAGCTGAGTCACTGGGCCAGGGTTTCTTGGGTCCCTGCCTGCCACCTCCGTCACAGAGGAGGAAAGCCTGGGGTTGCATCAGTTCTCGGGTTGGCCAGGATGCTCTAAAGCATAGACGGGCCCGGCCAGCACCTGCCTTTCTCACCTTCTTCTCTCCAAGCCCTGGCCTCCCACTCCCAGCCCTTTGTAACCAGGAAAAGGCAAAGACCAGGAAGCCGAGTGTTTCGACAGCTTGTTTGGCAGCAACGCTAATTCTGAATCCAGGAATGTGAAACTGACGTAGCGTTGAATATTCTTTCTTTATCTGAGAGAATGCCAAGATCTCTTGTGTTTATGACTGCAGAACTATTAATATGTGTGATGGCGGGGTGTGGTCCAAAACTTCACTAAAGGTATACGCTGAGACTTCCCTGGCGGCCGGTGCTTAAGACTGCCTGCTTCCACTGTAGGGGGCAAGTGTTCCCCCCCAGTTCCCTGGTTGGGGATCAAAGATCCCACAAGCTGTGTGGTATGGCCAAAAAATAAAAAACTATGTGGATTACGTGATATATTTGAAGATATATTGTATCTGTATATGTGACGTTAACAGTCAATTTATACATATCTGGGTATTTTTATATATGTGATGGTAATGGTGAATACATACATATATAGGTTTAATATATCTCTATGTATGAAGGTGAGTGAGTGATAGTTGTTCAATCATGCCTGACTCTTGGCAACCCCATGAACTGTACCCTGCCAGGCTCCTCTGTCCATGGAATTCTCCAGGCAAGATTGCTGGAGTGGGTTGCCATTTCCTTCTCCAGGTTATATGAAGGTAATGGTGAATAAATATATGTCTGTATTTACATATATATTCCCTCTTTATTACATGACAAGTGAATAGATAATTTCAGTTTGACTCACGTTGACCTCTAACATCGTATACGGTTCTGATGTACAGCGTAATGATTTGATATACCGTATCTATTCTGAAATGATCACCATAATGTTCGGTGAAAATCTCACCCAGTTACAGCCTTTGCTTGTTGTTAAATGGTGTTAATGGTGTGAAGATGAATGCTTCATTGTAGAAAACTACTCTCTTGTGTTACGATTGCCATGAACTGTCCTGAAAACAGTTCAGCTCTGAAGGTGGCGGAGGGTTCTTTGAATCATTTTAATAAATTACTTTTTTTTTTTTTTTTTAGTAAAAGCCGTGACCTTGTCAAATCCAAACACTTCTGAATTCTGAAACCCACCTGGGCATTTCGGGACTGTGGACCAGGAATTGCAATTGCCAGCAGGTCCCTTGTAGCCCATGGTGGCTATGAACATCAGATGGTGTTCGTGCTGGGTGGGTTTTTTCCCATTTACTGTGCCATCCTATGCGCCCATATACACTTAGAAGCCGCTTTTACTACTTGCAACCTCATGACTTTTCTTTAGGCTATAGCTTTGCGATACTGTGAAAACGCTCAGAAATCTACGTGTGGCCAGAAAAGTTGGGGAGAACAGCTGTGCCCCTTGGACCCTGTGCCCAGACGTGAACAGTTTCTGACCCCCGCCCCCACCGTGTGCGCCCAAAAGGCAAAGCATTCTTTACTCAAATAGACTGAGGGGTTATAAGGGCCCAAGCTGATATTCAAACCGAAAGGCCTGTCCTGACCTTAGAAAGGCCAGCTATGTGATTCCATAAGAAACAGTGCCATTTTTGGCTTATTAAGAAGAAAGTACGGTTGTCCTTTGGTGAGCTTGTCTGCTTCTCGGTCAGGATTTCCCAGCCTGAGTGCAGTTGACGTGTGTTGATGGGGAATTCTTTGTCATCCAATGGGCCTTGCGCGTTGTGGGATGGTTCGTCTCACCCTTGGACGCCATCCAGGAGGTGCTAAGAGCATAAGCCCGCTTGTGACAACCACAATGACTCAGGATATCACCACTGTCTCCGTGGGTGGGGTGTTGGGAAAGGGCTGCAGAGTCACCCCTTGTTGACAACTGCTAGTCAAGAAAAAGCCTTCAAGAATTAGTAAGACAGAGGGTCGGCCCCAGTAGGATTCTCCAACCTTGGCACAGATGACGCCTGGGGCCGTATCATTCTTTGCGCGCAGTGCATTATGGGATATTCATTTGCATCCTTGGCATCTACCCACTGGATGCCAGGAGCAATGCTCACAGCTGTGACAACGAGAAACGTGTCCACACCGCACCCTGTGTCCCCTGGAAAACAGAGTTACCGGGGCTTGACAGTTCTTGTTCTAGGTGGGGTGTTGTCCTGTGTGTTCAACCCTATACCCAGTGGTGTTTTCAGTCACTCAGTAGGGCCTGGTTCTTTGCGACCCCGTGGACGGTAGCCCCCCAGGCTCCTCTGTCCATGGGATTCTCCAGGCAAGAAGACTGGAGTCGGTTGCCATTTCCTCCTCCAGGGGATCATCCCAACCCAAGGACTGAATCCTCCTGCGCTGACAGGTGGATTCTTTACCGCTGAGCCACTGAGCTGGGAACAACAATAACAAAAAACCCAAAAGTATATTCTATAGAGAGTGTTGGGGCCAAGAGTTTTTCCACTCCACTGTCTTGACACATGTCCCATGGTTGACTCATCCAAAGGGGTGTCGAAAACCACTCGTCTTCCTGGGCGTTCTGGGTCACATCATGTAATGTACATATCCTGAGGCAGACTCAGTATGCTCGGCAACACGCACGGGATTCCAGCAGCTTCTGACTGCCAGTGAGTGCAGGTGATGAGTTCAGTGATCAAGGAGGTGGAAATCACGCGTGTCGAGCGCTGCTATGGCTGCACACGGAAACAGTTTTTGGTTGCAAGTGACCAAAACTCCATGGTCTCCCTCGCTTAAACCCAGAAAGGGGTTTTTTTTTTCATTTCCAGGCGGTCAGAGGGAGGGTTACAGAGTCAAAGGAGGAGTCCAGGGCTGGCGGGGGCAGGCACGCTTGCTTGAAATACAAGTGGAGAATTCTTTGTAAGTCCAATTGACTTGACTCATCGCTACTGCCTGCAATGCAGGAGATGAAGGTTCGATCCCTGGGTCGGGAAGATCCCTCGGAGGAGGGAATGGCAACCCACTCCGGTACTCTTGCCTGGAGAATCCCATGGATAGAGGAGCCTGGCAGGTTACAGCCCATGGGTTCACAAGGAGTCGGACACAGCTCTGCGACTAAAACAACAGCTATGGTTGCTATGTCTGTGAATTGCTGGTTTTGCATCCTGGTTAAATGGAATCGTGTTATTACCATTTTATGTACACTTGGGAGTGGGTGTTTTGGTAATTATCCATCCAGTGACCACTTTAAATTTAATGGCTTAGAACAATAGCCACTAACTATCTCCAAGTCTGCAGGTCAAGTATTGGTACACGGCTTAGCTGGCTTCTCTGCTCACAGTCCTTTACAAGTCTGCAAAATGTTGGCTGTAATTTGTGTCCATCTGAAGCTTGGGATTCTCTTCCGAGCACTCTCAGCATGTTGGCAGAATCTAGTTCCCTGTGGCTGTGGGCTCCTCACTCCTAGGCATCAACTGTCCCTGCAGGCGTTTCACACCATGACTCTCCCATGAATGCCAACAGGCCAGCACCTCTTCTGAGGCTTGGAGTCCGTTTCCAAGGGCTCCACTGATGAGGCCAAGGCCCACTGCCACCAATCTCCTCTTTGAGTCATACAAAGACAATTGACTAGGGGACCTCAGTCACATCCCTTCACTTTTTCCATGCCCTACTGGTGAGAAGCACATCTTAGGTGCCCCCGCTCACATGCACACACTCAACAGGAGAGAATCATACAAAGATGTGGGTACCAGGAGGTGGAAGCCAGAGAGGTCATCTTAGAATCCTGCGTACAAAGGATTTCCTTTTTCTGGGAGGACATGGGAAACCTCAGTAGGATTTACAAGATGCATGCTGAGAACCCAAGAGCCTAGTTACATACCATCTTTTGGAGAAAGGATGTGTAAGCAAAAATGAATAATGTTGTCATTGTTCAGTTGCTCAGTCATGTCCGACTCTTTGCGACCCCATGGACTGCAGCACGCCAGGCTTCCCTGTCCTTCACCATCTCCCAGAATTTACTCAAACTAATATCCATCGAGTCAGTGATGCCATCCAACCATCTCATCCTCTGTCATCCCCTTCTCCTCCTGCCCTCAATCCTTCCCAGCATCAGGGTCTTTTCCAATGAGTCGGCTCTTCGCATCAGGTGGTGGAAGTATTGGAGCTTCAGCTTCAGAATCAACTGGCTCATTTTAGCATTGTTTATTTACATTTGATGTTGATAAAGGAATGAGAAATCCAATAAATAATTGACGATTCCATAGTGTTACACCAGAATCTCTTCTTACTCACTGAAGCTCTGTCTTCATCTTATTCATAAACATGTGTGGTGCTGGAGTGGCCACTCTGAAGAGAGAGGAGATGAGCAGGAAAGACCAGATGCTTTCAAAGTGTGGTGTTGGAGGAGACTCTTGAGAGTCCCTTGGACTGCAAGGAGATCCCACCAGTCCATCCTAAAGAAGATCAGTCCTGGGTGTTCATTGGAAGGACTGATGCTGAAGCTGAAACTCCAATATTCAGCCACCTGATATGAAGAACTGACTCATTTGAAAACACCCCGATGCTGGGAAGGATTGAAGGCGAGAGGAGAAGGGGACAACAGAGGATGAGATGGTTGGGTGGCATCACCGACTCATTGGACATGAGTTTAAGTAAACTCTGGGAGTTGGTGATGGACAGGGAGGCCTGGCATGCTGCAGTCCACGGGGTCGCAAAGAGTTGGCCACAACTGAGCAACTGAACAACAGGCAGGCTTGATGAGGTCTCTGTGGACAAAAGGACCTTGCCTCCCAAAACCCAGCAGTCTCCTTCCACTATGAGCCTGGGTACCTGGTCAGCCTTGCCCCCACTCCACCACATCAATTTCAGTCCAGCCAGGTCTTACAGCCGAAACTGTTCTCTTATTGATCAGAAATTCTCACTGCACTGTCCTCTGAGTGGTCCAATCCTTCTGTGCTTATCAGAAGATTCCTGCACCCGAGTCTGTGGTCCATGGGCTAAGCTGGTGGGTTCAGATCGTCACCAGCTGTGACCTCCTGTCCTGTGTGCACTCCCAGTGGGGGTTTGCCATTGGCCCAAATCTCCATTCGAGGATGTAATATCCTGCTCGTGGTATTAGGAAGCTTGGTGGTATTTTCTTTTTCCTTTAAAGTAAACTTCAATTTGATGTTTCTTTTATTTCTTCATTTGTTTAATTATAATTTCCAGCTGTGCCGCGTCTTCGTTGTTTCACGGGCTTTCTTTTGTTGCAGAGACCCAGGGCTCCTCTCTAGTTTTGGACCTCAGGCTTCTCAGTGCAGTAGCTTCTCTTGTTGTGGAGTGAAGGCTTGAGGGTGTGTGGTCTTCAACAGCTGTGACGTGTGGACTCAGTTGCTCCACGGCACGTGGGATCCTCCTGGACCAGGGATTGAACCTGTGTCTCCTGCACTGGCAGGCGGATTCTTTACCAGGAGCCACCGGGGAAGCCCCATGCGTTTCTTTGTTAAATTCTTTGTATCAAAAGCCTGGGGTGAAATTCACCTAACATACAACGATCCTTTTTATTAGAAAAAAAAATGGGATGGGGAGGAAAGTGGGAAAGGGGTTCAGGATGCGGAACCCATGTACACCCATGGCTGATTCATGTCAATGTATGGCAAAAACCGCTACAATATTGTAAAGTAATTAGCCTCCAATTAAAATAAATAAACTGATTGAAGAAATTTTTTTTTGCTCCACCAAGAGGAGCCTGGTGGGCTGCCGTCTATGAGGTCACACAGAGTTGGACACGACTGAAGCGACTTAGCGTGCATGCGTGCATTGGAGAAGGCAGTGGCAACCCACTCCAGTGTTCTTGCCTGGCCACAAGGCGCAGTTTGAGGGGTCTCAATTCCCCAACCAGGGACTGAAGCGGTGAACCATTCTGCTGCTGCTGCTGCTGCTACGTCGCTTCAGTCGTGTCCGACTCTGTGCGACCCCACAGACGGCAGCCCATGAGGCTCCCCCATCCCTGGGATTCTCCAGGCAAGAACACTGGAGTGGGTGTGAACCATTCTAGAGCATCTTAATTGTGCACCTCTTTGTTGCATTGCTGCCTCTGTCTAGTTCTAGACTGTTTTCATTATCCCCTCCCGAAACCCCGTGCCCTCTAGGAGTCATCCCCTCCGCGGTCTGCTTTCCCTTTGTTCTAAATGTATCTATTTTTTAATCGAAGGATAGCTGCTTGACAATGTGTCTCTGCCATACATCAACCCGAATCCGTCATCGGCATACATATGTCCCTTCTCTCCCACCTCCAACCCTTTCCCACGCCTCTAGGGGGTCACAGAACCCTGGTTGAGTTACCTTTTTTTAGCCTGTACCCCTTGTCTCCTTTCTGGGTCCAGGGAATCACTCATTTTGGACATATTTTCTTTTTTTTAAATTAATTTATTTTAATTGGAGGCTAATGACTTTACGGTACTGTAGTGGTTTTTTTGCCATACATTGACATGAATCAGCCATGGGCGTACATGTATGCCCCATCCTCATTTTGGACATTTTTTATACGAGGAAGTCACACGCAGTAGGTGGCCTTTTGCGTCTGCCTTCTTTCCCCGTGTTCCTTGCTTTTTAACGTCTTCCCGAAGGAAATGGCAACCCACTCCAGAATCCTTGCCTGGAGAGTTCCGTGGATAGAGGAGCCTGGTGGGCTGCCGTCTATGGGGCCGCACAGAGTTGGACACGACTGAAGCGACTTAGCAGCAGCAGCAGCAGCAGCGCATTACACGATTCCGTTCCTTTTCGTGGCTGAATGCAACTGAGTCTCACGGCTGGACTGCATTCCGTTCACCCCTTTCCCTGTCGATGAGCGTGCGGGTGGCTTTCACATTTTGCCTCTTGGGGAGCCTGCCGCCCTGAACCCAGGGCATACGGATGTCTTTGAGAGAGCGGGGCGAGTCATTTGAGGGGTGCAGCCGGCTCACCTGGCCCTTCTGTGTTTCACTTTCTGAGCAGCTGCTGTGCCGTTTCCTGTCTCAAGTTGCTATCGTTGTCTTTAAGTCTTTATGGGGTTTCTTACAACACTCTTTCTGCTTTATTATTATTATTTTTTTTGGTCTGTGAAACAGGTGGGATCTTAGCTCTCCATCCTGGGACTGAACCCACACCCATTGAAAGGCAACATCTTTTTATTTTTAAAAAAATTTTAAATGTATGTATTTTTTAAATTGAAGGATAATTGCTTTAGAGACTTTTGTTGCTTTCTGCCAAACATCAGCATGAATCAGTGAGACGTATACACAATGTCCCCTCCCTCTTGAACCCCCCCTCCCGCCTCCCTCCCCATCCCACCCCTCTAGGTTGTCCCAGAGCCCCTGAGTCATACCGGAAGGCAAAATCTTCACCCCTGGACCGCCAGGGAGGCCCTTCCACTCCGAGTTTCAGTTTTTCAACCTCTGTTCATTGTTGAGGTCTTCCTGTTGAACGGTTCTCACTGATTCAGCTGAGCACCCCTGAGACATTTGGTCAGAACTTGCATTCAGGGAGATGCCTTTTCACCAGGAGAGGTGGCTTGGCCAAGCCTCTGTTTGGATCGGGAGACTCTGGAAGACTGTCTTCCCTGCAGCCTGTTGGGAAAGGCGGAACTGCCAAGGCTCGGGTGTAAGGACCCCAGAAACTGGCGCCCCTGAGATGCAGGGCAAGGTCATGGAATGATGCTCGCTACTCGGGCAGGCCCCTGGGTCCAGACAGGCCATTAGGCCTGTCCTGCCGGCTGCAGACAGGCCTGAAAAATCCCTCGGGATGATTCCTGGTTGGGCGGCGTCGTGGGCGGGGCTGCCAATGTTCTGGGTGGGGGCGGCTATCCCAGGACTCTGTGAGTGGTCGAGCAGAGTTTGCTCCTGACCTTGAAATGCGACGTGGAGCCAGAAGCAAACAAGGTCTCCTGGGACCCTCCCGCCACCTGTCTGATCTCCAGCACAGGTCACGGGCCTCTCTCTGCCCTCCACCCCACACTGTGTCGCTCCCAGCCCAGCCGGCCTCGGTCTAGGGACACAGTGGAAGGTCTTGAAGTCCAGAAGGTGGAACCAGTGGCCCATCACTTCTGTTGCTGCGGTTCAGTCGCTCAGTCGTGTTTAACTCTTTGCGACCCCATGGATCGAAGCACGCCAGGCTTCCCTGTCCTTCACTGAGGTTGTTCCAGCTCTTGTCGATTGAGTCGGTGATGCATCCAACCATCTCATCCTGTCATCCCTTTTTCTTCCCGCCTTCAATCTTTCCCAGCATCAGGGTCTTTTTCAATGAGCTGGCCCTTTGTATCACGTGGCCAAAGTATTGGAGTTTCAGTATCAGTCCTTCCAATGGGCATTCAGTGTTGGTTTCCTTTAGGATCTCCTTGCAGTCCAAGGGACTCTCAAGAGTCTTCTCCAACACCACAGTTCAAAAGCATCAGCTTTTTGGCACTCAGCCTTCTTTACGGTCCACCTCTCCCATCCGTACATGACTCCTGGAACAGGCCGTAGCTTTGACTACACGGACCTTTGTCAGTAAAGTAATGTCTCCGCTTTGTAATCTGCTGTCTAGGTTGGTCATAGCTTTGACTAGATGGACCCCTGTCAGCAAAGGCTGTGAATATTCAAATTCCAGTTATGTGAGGCCCCTTTATCTTTGGGTTGACTGCAGTAATCCCCACCTCTCTTCCAACTCTCATTTCCACCCTCAATAAATGCACTTCTGTCCAGTGGGCCCATTACAAGTTTACAGATTTTATCAAACAGAACAGCGTGAAAGAGGCTGGGTGACTACTTACATATAATTTTCAGCCAAAGGAGGGCTTCTAGCTAAGGAAAAGAAGCCTCCCAGGTACAATGGTGTGTGTAGAATACACATGGTGATACCTAATTCCATATAGCATTGGAGCCATTGGAAGAATCAATATGGGGACTTTGGGTGGCTTTCTTTTAAAAATTCAGGAATTTCAGTGGGGGCTGGGGGTAGAGGCTCAAGAGGGAGGCATATATATATATGTACATATGCATATATGTATTCAGGTAGGTGATACATGCTGTTAAACAGCAGAAACTGACACAGCACTGTAAAGCAACTTTACTCCAATTTAAAAAATGAGTCAAAAATTGCAAACATTCCCATCCACCGCTGAACGTAGCTGCCCACCAGAGTTTTCAAATGGGAGGGCTCTTCCTGTGATTTCTTTGCTTTTGCACCTTTTAAGCTGGATGAACCTTGTGCACGACATTATACTTTGATTATTTTTTCTTGGTTCAGCTGGTGAGCTAAATTGGAGGGGCAAGTCCATTGAGACCTGTGATAAACTACGTTGTCAGAGATATTCTGAACCATGTCTGCGGTCCTTTTACATTTTCCTTCGATCGCAACAGGGCTTCCCAGGTGGCTCAGTGGAAAAGAATCGGCCTGCAATACAGGAGACATGGGAGATGCTGGTTCGATCCCTGGGTGGGGAAGATCCTCTGGAGGAGGGCATGGCAACCCCCTCCAGTGTTCTTGCCTGGAGAATCCCATGGAGAGAGGAGCCTGGCGGGCTACAGTCCGTGGGGTCGCAAAGACGTGGACACGACTTAAGTGACTGAGCGTGCACACATGCACGAATGTGACAGTTGATTGTTTATCAGTTTGCTCAGGATGCTGCCCACAGTTACGTGTATTCACAGACTTTGCTATATTTTTCAGTAAGACTTATGATTTCCCTCTTCACCAAACCTGTCATCCCCTAAGGCATCAGTGCCATCCCAGGAGAATCTTGCCTGAAGCACAAAATTCATTGCATTCTCAGCTTCACCGTCATCTCTTGTAGAAAACACTTCTGCTTGTCTTGAAAAAGATGCGCGCTGTGGCTTCTTCCTAGGCTGTTGGAAGAATAAACATTCTGGAAATGAATTTCTTTCCGTGCAGTTGAAAACCAAAGCAGATATGCCATTTCTGCATTCATGAAAACATGTTTACCAATACGACTCTCCATCCACCTTCCACAAACCATATGGTGTGTGTATATGCGTGTGTGTGTGTGTGTGTGTGTGTGTGTGTGTGTGTGTGTGCTCAGTCGTGAAGTGTCGCCCGCCAGGCTCCTCTGTCCATAGCATTCTTCAGGCCAGAATACTGAAGTGGGTTGCCATTTCCTTCTCCTGCGGATCTTCCCACCCCAGGGATCGAACTTCCATCTCCTACATTGCACTTGGATTCTTTACCTATTGAGTCATTCAGTTCAGTTCAGTCGCTCAGTCGTGTCCGACTCTTTGCGACCTCATGGACTGCAGCACGCCAGGTCTCCCTGTCCATCACCAACTCCCAGAGTTCACTCAGACTCATGTCCATCGAGTCAGTGATGCCATCCAGCCATCTCATCCTGTCGTCCCCTTCTCCTCTTGCCTTCAATCCCTCCCAGCATCAGGGTCTTTTCCAATGAGTCAACTCTTCACATCAGGTGGCCAAAGTGTTAGAGTTTCAGCTTCAGCATCAGTCCTTCCAATAAACACCCAGGACTGATCTCCTTTAGGATGGACTGGTTGGATCTCCTTGCAGTCCTGGGGCTTTCCTAATCATTTAATTTAAGTAAATTCAACTGGAAAGAATTAGCATCTACCCTTGGCAGAGTTGCAGTAATAAAAACCTGCTTTGATTTAAAGACTTGCAAGATTCCATGGAAATAATCTTGAGCATGGGCTTCCCTGGTGGCTCAGCAGGTAAAGAATCCGCCTGCAATGCAGGAGACCTGGGTTCAATCCCTGGGTTGGGAAGGTGCCCTGGAGAAGGGAAAGTCTACCCACTCCAGGATTCTGGCCTGGAGAATCCCATGGACTGTATTGTCCATGGGGTCGAATAGAATCAGACAGGACTGAGCCACTTCCACTTTCAATCTTGAAGATACTGCTGTCTTTGGAGAGCTTACTAAAAATCATGCCTTTGGACTGTCCATAAAGAGAGTACTGGGGACTCGTTTAAGACAGGGGCAGTGAAAAGCCCTGTGCTTGCCCTCCGGAAATCCATGTGCCATTGAGCCACCGTGCCCACATCGTGTACAAACTCTCCAAGGCTCCAGAGGCCCAGTTATTGATGAACGTGGCCCTGAGCCCCTGAGCTGGGACATTCCCATGCACTCTATCCTGTTAGTTTCCTCCGTGAGTCAAAGCCTGTTTGCTTTTCTCTCTGAACGTTTCTGCCCGTGCATTATTGACCTTTCTGGAGACCTTGGCTTCTCTCAAGCATGTTCATTCCCCATCCTGACGGGGCTGCCTCAGAGAGACGCTGCGGAGGGTCCACCCGAGTGGCCGTGTCCCCACAGGGAGCATCAGGATACACCTGACTCATACCCACGTGTTTAGCAGAAAGAGAGAAGGGCTTCCCAGGGGGCACTAGTGGTAAAGAAGCCGCCTGCCAATGCAGGAGACATAAGAGACGCAGGTTCGATCCCTGGGTCGGGAAGATCCCTTGGAGGAGGAAATGGCAACCCACTCCGGGATTCTTGCCTGGAGACTCCCATGGACAGAAGAGTCTGGCGGGCTACAGTCCATGGGGTCACCCAGAGTTGGGCACGACAGAAGCGACTTAGCACGCACGCACGAAAAAGAGAAAAATGATAAAATGTGTGAAAGGGCAACCACCTTATTCAATTTGCACTGGCACACGAGGACACTGTTCTGAGTTTACATAGACATATATATTTTTTATATATATTTTAATTCAATCTGTATCATTTTTCTTATATGATGTAGTATGTGTTTACAACTTTTTCAAGGGACATTTAACATATTATGAGGGCTTCCCTGATGGCTCAGATGGTAAAGAATCTGCCTGCAGTTCGAGAGACCCGGGCTCTATCCGTGGGTCAGCAAAGATCCCCTGAAGAAGGGCATGGCAACCCACTCTGCCAATACAGGAGACAGAGGTTCGATCCCTGGGTTGGGAAGGTCCCCTGGAGGAGGGCATAGCAGCCTGGAAAATCCCATGGACAGAGGGGTCTGGTGGGCTACAGTCCATGGGGTTGCGAAGAGTCACACACGACGGAATGACTTACTTTTCACTTTACATATTGTGAAATTCAACCACTTGTACCATTCAGTGGTTTTTGTTAAATTACCAAGTCATGCTATGATCACATTCTATTTATCACATCAATCAGTTTTAGAACCTTTTCGTCACCCCCCGAGATCCTTTAACGCCCATTTCTTTAAATCCCCGCTGCCACCCTTTGCCTGAGTTTGTTTTTAAAAAGTCGTATTTTTCTCCGTTTCATCGTATTTCTTGTCATCCTCCGTGATGACGGCCATCACATGTTGACAGTCATCAGATTATATCACTCTACGACATGACCTTATAATCCTTGTGTTACGAGGTCCCAGAACTAATCGCTTGGGCGTGAGGAAGTAAAACCTTTGAGTCCTGTCAACCCTCTTGCCCCTCACTGTTTGGAATGCTTGCTGCTGCTGCTAAGTCACATCCAGGCTCCTCTGTCTCTGGGATTCTCCAGGCAAGAACACTGGAGTGGGTTGCCATTTCCTTCTCCTGGAATGCCTGCCTTCACACTAAATCATCTGACCCCTCTTCTGCCATTTTCAACGTCTTCTCCAAATTGCTACTTCTAATTATGCTCATTTCCAAAGGAAAGGTGTATAGAACGCTTTCCTGGACTTAGGTCCTCAAGACCCGTTTCCCTTATAAACAAGTGAGAGGTGTACAAGCCATCTGAGCCAGCAGGGAAACCATTCTTTGTCAACGAGATGAGATGATCGTGGCTGGTATTGTCAGGGTGTTGTCATTGGAATCTCCCTGGTGGCTCAGATGGTAAAGAATCTGCCTGCAGTGCGGTAGACCTGGGTTGGGCCCAGAGTTGGGAAGATCCCCTGGAGAAGGGAACATCTACCCACTCCAGTTTTCTTGCCTGGAGAATCGCATGCACAGAGAAGCCTGGCGGGCTACAGTCCATGGGGTTGCAAAGAGTCGGACACGACCAAGCGACTTTCACTTTCAGTGTCTGTTTGAATACGTGTATGATTATTTCACCAGGCACAGATAATAATAGGATTAAGGGAGCTGTGTTAATATGGGCAGCTTGTGTGGTTCTTGGGCTTCCCTTGTGGCTCAGAAGTTAAAGTGTCTGCCTCTAATGCGGGAGACCCAGGTTTGATCCCTGGGTCACGAAGATCCCCTGGAGAAGGAAATGGTAACCCACTCAATTATTCTTGCCTGGAGAATCCCTTGGACAGAGGAGCCTGGTAGGCTACAGTCCATAGGGTCGAAAAGAGTCAGACACGACTGAGTGACTTCACACTCACTTTGTGTGGTTCTTAATAAAGACTGAAACTTTAAAGCTGCACATAGAAGCATCCTTGGGTATTATTTGATCAAACTGGAAGTGTTAGTCACTCAGTCGTATCTGACTCTTTGCGACCCCAAGGAACTATAGCCTGCCAGGCTCCTCTGTCCGTGGGATTCTCCAGGCAGGAATACTGGAGTGGGTTGCCATTTCCTTCTCCAGGGGATCTTCCCAGCCCAGGGATCGAATCCAAGTCTCCGGCATTGCAGGCACGTTCTTTACCATCTGAGCCACCAGGGAAGTCGTCATTTGGTAAGGGTTTTCGAAAGAGAGAAAAAGTGAAGTGATGTAATTTGGAAATACACAGTAGATACCCAGGCCGGGTCCAGACTATGAGTAATGAGTTCTTACCTTCAGGTGATAAAAATCGGCACAGAAGTCCGATGTATCTGGAACTTTGGTGATCTGAAAATTTAGCTCATGGACATCCGCTGGAGGTCTTGCTCAGCTGAAAGCTTGGTATCTGATAAACGTCTCTTCTTTCTGGAGACTTCATCGAGCAGATAAAAATATTACTCTGGAAATTGACTGTGATCAACTAGGAAGAATTGGTTGGTGAAGCGAAGTGGATAGGCATTCTCGGGAGGGAGTGACCCGACTCTTTTTAAACATGTGAAATAGTAAACGGTCAACACGTGCCCCGAGGTTTAGAGTCGTTCAGATAAAGACAGATTTTATCTCCGGGCCAGGGACTGCGAGAAAGAAATGACTCAAACATTAGAATCGACTCAGACATGGATATCTGCCATGGCAATCACAAATCCTTAAAGATCCCAGTGGGGAAGGGAGAGAGTAGGAAGTCGGTGTAGGAAAAAAAAAGACACCAAACTTTGAAAGGGAATGTTTGGGAGGCTGGGCAAGTGGCAGAGAAACATCATGTCAGGAAGACCAAGGAGCCCAAACAAACTCATTGAAACACTTAAGACGAAAATGAGGTCGCTCAGTTGAGTCCGACTCTTTGGGACCCCGTGTACTGTAGCCCACCAGGCTCCTCCATCCGTGGTATTTTCTAGGCAAGGGTACTGGAGTGGGTTGCCATTCCATTCTCCAGGGGATCGTCCCGACCCAGGGATCGAACCCGGATCTCCCACATTGCAAGTAGATGCCATTTGGTGCAGCCAGAAAAAAAAAAAAAAAAAAAAGCGTGGTGCTCTAGTTTCCAAGTCTACCCAGGCATTTTCTATGCACTTCGACAGGATAGCAGACCCACTGCCTTAGACCTAGTCCTTAGGAAGGTAAAAATCCACGGAAACAGCATCTGTCTTTTCAAAGTTCCAAAGCTCATAACAGCGGATGCTTTGGCTGCCCCACCTGGGTTCATGCGTCTGCACTTTATGCACCTAATTTCAGACGGTGGTGATGACTTTCTTTGAGACCTTCCCGTGGAAATGCTCGCTTGATCCATGGCAAAGGATTGCCTCACATCCTGAGCTGTCCTTGGCAGTGCGTGTTGTTTGATTTACTGACAAGGGAACCCCAGGTGGCGATAGTGGTATAGAATCCACCTGCCCGTGCAGGAGACACAAGAGACTCGGGTTCGATCCCGGGGTCAGGAAGATCCCCTGGAGGAGGAAATGGCAACCCACTCCAGTATTCTTGCTTGGGGAAATCCCATGGACAGTGGAGCCTGGTGGGCCCAAGAGACTCGGGTTCGATCCTGGGGTCAGGAAGATCCCCTGGAGGAGGAAATGGCAACCCACTCCAGTATTCTTGCTTGGGGAAATCCCATGGACAGTGGAGCCTGGTGGGTCCATGGGGCCGCAAGAGATTTGCTAGCACAAACTAAGACTCCTCTGTGGTTCCCGCCATTACAGATCCACCCTCCCCCACCCACCCCCATCGAATCCGTAGATTCACAGCTGCTCATTTCATGCATGCGTGCATGTGTGCATGCTAGCTAGGTCACTTCAGTCCAACTCTTTGGGACCCCAGGGACTGCAGCCTGCCAGGCTCCTCTGTTCATGAGATTCTAGCAGGAAACTTGGCCTGTGAAAGCTCTACCCAAACAAGCAAACCAATTGGCCAACCAATGGATGTTGACAGATTTGACTCAACTCTCTCCCTTTAATGTGTAGACGTGCCCTAGATGAAACACCCAGAAAGGTTATCTTGCAGTCTTGTTAAAGTCACCTCCTGTCAAATACAGGCCTCTGATAAAAGTTGCCCCTGGCGGCTAAGGTTGACCGCTTGTCAACAGGTAGGAATGTTTAACCTGTAGAGAGGCAACTAATGCCACATAGATGACCCAGAATTAGGGTCTGGAGACCTCAGATTTTACAGGGTGTCAGCTGGCTTCTGGGTGATGCTGGGTCAGGCACTCACCCTTCATGGGCATCCATGCTCTCACCTATAAACTGAGCTCTTTTGATTTTAAGTCATCAGTTCAGTTCAGTCGCTCAGTCGTGTACGACCCTTTACGAATCCATGGACTGCAGCGCACCAGGCCTCCCTGTCCATCACCAACTCCCAGAGCCTGCTCAAACCCACGTCCATCGAGTCGGTGATGCCATCCAACTATCTCATCCTCTGTCATCCCTTTCTCCTCCTGCCCTTGGTCTTTCCTGATCGAGTATTAGATCATTTGTTAGTTGCTTTCAAAGTAAAATTATTAATCTAGGATAGCTGGCACATTCCATAAATTCCCCCACTCTCCTAGATTAATACTTTTACACTGAAACCAAGTAATTATGAGTCTGCCTCTAAATCACATTTCTAAATCGACATTCCAAGGTTGACAGGTTATTCTCTCGAGTTGGGTGCCGCTTCCCTGCATGCACCGCCAGGCCACTCAGCATGGCTGCTTTCTTGCTGTCTGAGTGTCCCCTGCTGGACCAGTCACTGCTTCATGTACATGTTACTCACATGATCGGACGTGCCCCACCCCCGCCCCTTCGGCCACAATGCCTCCACCTGCTAGTTTATTAAAGGGCGATGGTTGTCCAGCTGAGGAGCCTGGTTTCCCTGGTAACTGATGGAGCCTGATGTGGTGTGCCTGCTCAGTCAGTCATGTCCAACTCTTTGCAACCCCATGGACTGTAGCCGCCCAGGCTCCTCTGTGCATGGGATTCTCCAGGCAAGAATACTGGAGTGACTGCCATTCTCTCCTCCAGGGGATCTTCCCGACCCAGGGTTCCAACCGGGTATCTCTACATCTCCTTCACTGACAGGTGGGTTCTTTACCCCTAGTGACATCTGGGACTGTCAGTCAGTTCAGTTGCTCAGTCATGTCCCACTCTCAGCGACCCCGTGGACTGCAGCACACCAGGCCTCCCTGTCCATCACCAACTCCTGGAGTTCACTCAAACTCATGTCCATCTAGTTGGTGGTGCCATCCAACCGTCTCATCCTCTGTCATCCCCTTCTCCTCCCGCCTTCAGTCTTTCTCATCACTGGGGTCTTTTCCAAGGAGTCAGCTCTTTGCATCACGTAGCCAAAGTATTGGAGTTTCAGCTTCAGCATCAGTCCTTCCAATGAACATTCAGGACTGATTTCCTTTAGGATGGACTGGTTTGATCTCCTTGCAGTCCAAGGGACTCTCAAGAGTCTCCTCCAACATCACAGTTCAAAAGCATCCATTCTTCAGCGCTCAGCTTTCTTTATAGTCCAACTCTCACATCCATACATGGCTGCTGGAAAAACCATAGCTTTGACTAGACGGAAACAAAAGTGATGTTGGTCTGATACAGCTTGGAAGATTCTGTACATATTCAGGAGCTCAATTAGTTTTCCTGTTTAGCATAAAATAGTGACTCTGAAGCCTGGTTGGCCAACGGCCAAGTCCCAAGAGGCAGCTGAGCTTCATCACTGGTGGTGAAAACACCAGTCAGTAGGTGAGGTCAGACCAAGGACAGTTAAGGGGGCACGAATATAAGAGGCGCTGTTCTGCAGAGCCATCTGGGAAGGTGACCTTCCATGAGGTGTGGATGCAAACGCCCTGAGGGCGTGTCCTGAGCAAGGAAGGGAGTCTGTAGACCCCACCGCTGTGCAAGGATGCAGGTCTCTGACCGCTGCCACCGGCCGTGGTGAATCCCCAGCGTGCCGCCTGACTATCACCGTCAGACACCCGGCAAAACGCGAGCGCGCTCCAGCATCATGGCACATACAGGCTGTTTAGTGAGTTACTGCTGGCCTTGGAAGTCCAGGGAAGTTTCAGAAATGTCCTTATGGCTGAGATGAAGTACTTTTGTCCTATGAGTTGGTGTTGCAGGAATCACTTGTGAACCAAAAGTTATAGTTTGTACTTTGATTTCGTTTGCTATGGGTGTACCCAACTTTTTATTATGATTTTCCCCGCACTTAAATTTGATGTGAAAGAATGATCATCTGTACACCCTGCATAATTGATTCAGTAATTCATAATTCATAGTTGAAGGACCTCTTGATGAAAGTGAAAGAGGAGAGTGAAAAAGCTGGCTTAAAACTCCACATTCAAAAAACAAAGATCATGGCATCCCGTCCCATAACTTCATGTCAAATAGATGGGGAAACAATGGAAACAGTGAGAGACTTTATTTTCTTAGGCCCCCAAAATCACTGCAGATGGTGATTGCAGCCATGAAATTAAAAGTTGCTTGCTCATTGGAAGAAAAGCTATGATCAACCTAGATAGTATATTGAAAAGCAGAGACATTACTTTGCTGACAAAGGTCCATCTAGTCAAAGCTGTGGTTTTTTCCAGTGGTCATGTATGGATGTGAGAGTTGGAGTATGAAGAAAGCTGAGTGCCAAAGAATTGATGCTTTTAAAATGTGATATTGGAGAAGATTCTTGAGAGTCTCTTGAATGGCAAGGTGATCCAACCAGTCCATCCTAAAGGAGATCAGTCCTGAATATTCACTGGAAGAACTGATGCTGAAGCTGAAGCTCCAATACTTTGGCCACCTGATGTGAAGAGCTGACTCATTTGAAAAGACCCTGATGCTGGGAAAGATTGAGGGCAGGAGGAGAAGGGGACGACAGAGGATGAGATGGTTGGATGGCATCTCTGACTCAGTGGACGTGAGTTTGAGCAAGCTCCAGGAGTTGGTGATGGACAGGGAGGCCTGGGGTGCTGCAGTCCATGGGGTCACAAAGAGTCATACACAACTGAGCAACCAAACTGAGCTGAACAAATGAGCAAAGATTAAATAATTAAAGGGTTTACAGTTCAGTTCAGTTCATCACTCATTCGTGTCCGACTCTTTGTAACCGTGTGGACTGCAGCACGCCAGGCCTCCCTGTCAGTCACCAACTCTGGGAATTTACTTAAACTCATGTCCACTGAGTCGGTGATGCCATCCAACCATCTCATCCTCTGATGAGATGGGTTTACAGATGAGGATAGATTCAACAGTTGAAGGGTTTAGGTGATGATACACCTAATAATTGCAGGATTTATAAGACGATGATGATGTCAATAATTGAAGGGTTACAAGTTGTCATAGACTCAATCATTGAAGGCTTACAGATATTCATAAACTCAGTAATTGAAGGGTATACAAATGATGATACATTCAATAATTGAAGACTTTCCAGATGATGATCACAGATTCGATAGTTGAAGGATTTACAGATGATTATGTTGGAAATGGATAGGGCCTCCCAGGTGGCGCATTGATAAAGAATCCACCTGCCAACGCAGGAGATGCGGGTTCAATCCCTGAGTCGGGAAGATCCCCTGGAGAAGGGAATGGCAACCCACTGCAGTATTGTTGCCTGGAGAATCCGTGGACAGAGGAGCCTGGCTAGGGTTACAGTCCATGGGATCTCAAAGAGTCAGACACTACTGAGCGGCTGAGCACTCATGCATGAACTGAAATCATAGTATTTTCGATTGTGGATTTGAAATTGACCCAACTTCTCAGTCACATAACTGAGTCCCGGCTGTGGGAAATGGGGCTTTGGAAGGGTCAGCTATCTGATTTGTTAATTCCAGATGTTGATACATAATGACAACTTGGCCCTGCTGCTGCTGCTAAGTCGCTTCAGTCGTGTCCGACTCTGTGTGACCCCATAGACGGCAGCCCACCAGGCTCCCCTGTCCCTGGGATTCTCCAGGCAAGAACATGGGAGTGGGTTGCCATTTCCTTCTCCAACGCACAAAAGTGAAAAGTCAAAGTGAAGTCGCTGAGTATTGTCCGACTCTTAGCGACCCCATGGACGGCAGCCTACCAGGCCCCTCCGCCCACGGGATTTTCCAGGCAAGAGTACTGGAGTGGGGTGCCATTGCCTTCTCCGACAACTTAGCCCTGGCTCTGATTAAACTCCCAGGATTTTCACCGTCCTGGGTAACACAAGCTCTCAACACACCCTGACTATTGATACAGAGTTTCTCACCTGAAGTCCTTGGAGCCAGTGGTACTCTGGAATTGAGTTATGCCTATTTTACGAAGCAACATGTGTCTTTTCGAGATCTCATAGGACGCACCCCCCCACCCCCCACCACCAGCAGGTGCAGGCAGCAGTTGGTAATCAAAGGTGTTAATATTCCTGCAGAAAAATGTATGAAAATCTCTCCCCATGGGTTGCATGAAGACAAGTGCTGTAATAGTTACAGTGTATTCGTATACTGGTAAATTAAATTGTGTGAGGATGTCAACACCCTGGGTACTTCCTATCCCTAAGGAAAATGCGAGGTGTAGCAATTCAAAATAAGTAAAACACCTGTACACATACCTGTGGCGCTTCCCAGGCGGCTCGGTGGTAAAGAAGCCAGCTGCCGATGCAGGAGACCTGGGTTCGATTCCTGGGTGGGGAAGATTCCCCTGGAGGGGGAAATGGCAACCCACTGCAGTATTCTTGCCTGGAGAATCTCATGGACAGAGGAGCCTGGTGGGCTACAGTTCATGGGGGTCAATAGAGTCGGACAGGACTGAGTGTGTACACACAGGCAAAATCTCAGTTATCACTGGCTGTGGGTCATTGTTTGGACAAACTAGGTATGACCCTCTTCCAATCCCTTTTTTTTTTCCTGCCAGTCTCTAGCATCAGAGCCAGTTTAACGCTTACTGGACCAATCGTCTGATGCAGTTTTTCAGCCTTGGCACTAGTGATGAGTGAGAACACCTCGTTCTTTGTGGCAGGGGTGGAGGGGGGGGTTTGTCCTGTGCTTCATGAGATATTTAGCACCGTCTGTGCCCTCTCCCCACTGGGGGCCAATAGTAGTCTCCCGCTCCACGTCTGAGTTTCAGAAATGTCTCTAGACATTGTCTAGTGACCCGCGTGGGGCAAAATCGCTGTGGCTCAGAATACCCCGCTGTTATTCTGCAAAGTGCCCTCTGAGCGTGGGCTGCTAGGCTTCCGTTTTGTCTTTTCCTTCTACAGATCTGGTTCCTTGTGGCAACACCGCCGTGAAAGGCATTGTGCCTTAATCGCTTTGGGTGTGTTCATTCCTCTGCATAAAGGCCTGCTGACCTACTCCCTGTAGACGTGGTTGTTCTTCTTTGTTCCTCTTCTTAAAGTGGCACATAAAGTGGTCAGAGGGCTTCCATGCCCATCTCCTAAATCTGCTTTCTGTAAATAACAGATGCGGCCATGAGAGAGGATTGTGTTGAATTAGGTCTTCGCTGGCTCCCAAGGGGAGTCACCCCGTTGTTCCAATTCACGTCCTTATGGTCTTAATCTGGGCAGATAGTGTGAGGGTGAAGGAAGGGTCAGGAGAGGTCACCGTGCCTGGCGGAGGTAAAGGGTCAACGCTGACATCACCCTATTCCCGTGCTTTGCTCTTTAAATGAAAGAAAAAATTCATTTTATTTTAAATATGTTTAAACTTTTAATTATTATTATTATTATTATTTTTACTTTACAATATTGTATTGGTTTTGCCATACATCAACATGAATCCACCACGGGTGTACACCTGTTCTCAATCCTGAACCCCCCTCCCGCCTCCCTTCTCATACCATCCCTCTGGGTCATCCCAGTGCACCAGCCCCAAGCATCCTGTATCCTGCATCGAACCTAAACTTTTAACTTTTTAATGGAGTATGATTGATTTACGCTGGCTCGGCTGGTAAAGAATCCGCCTGCAATGTGGGCGTCTCTTGCCTGGAGAATCCCATGGACACGGGAGCCTGTCAGGAGGCCACAGTCCACGGGGTCTCAAAGAGTCGGACGTGACTGGAGGAACTTACCATGCACGCACGCACATGCATGTGCACACACACACACACACACACACACACATGCATATTCTATAGTATGTTCAAAACCATTGATTTGGCTTTCTTTGAGTTCATTTTCATTTCATGTGAGGCTTCGAGACCAGAGATTGGAAAACTTTTCCTATAGACAGCCAGATAGTAAAATATTTTCAGGTTTTCAGGCCAAGCAATCTTTGTCACAACTGCTCAACTTGGACTTCGTAGCATAGGGCAGACAGATAATAAGTAAGTGAATGAGTGTTGCCGTATTTTTTGACTTTGCTTATGACCCTGGAAATATGAATTTCACGTTCTTTTAATGTGTCACAAAAAAAGTTCTTTTTTCAACTGTTTAAAATATGAAAACCTTCTTAGTTGGCTCCAAAACCAGACAGGGACATAGTTCCATTTGCCTTGGTCTGTGAGCCCAGCTCTACTGGGAAAATATTTGTAGAGAACTTGCTATGAGAAAAAAATGTTCCTACCCTCTTGACCCTTTGAGGCTATGTAAAGGACAGGAAAACCACATAAAACCAAACCAAACAAATAGACAATGGCAAATAGTGACAGTTGCTCTGGGGAGGATAGGGAGCAGTGCCAGGATTCAGCGACTGTGAGGCAACTGCTTTAGACTGTGTAAATCACGGGGGGCTTCCCTGAGGAGGTGGCCCCTCAGCTGACTCCTGTGGATGAGTAGGAGTTGGGCAGAGCGTGAAAAGAAGCAACAGGCAGCAGGAGGCTACCCCGAGGCCAGAAAGAGCGCGTTTCGTGAAATTGTTTCAGAATGTGATTACTCGGTATCTGATTCTTCTCCTTTTGGATGGCTTCACAGGATAAGCACAGTGCACCCCGCTTCTGTCTGCTGAGAGAGGCACTCCACGTCTCCTTCCTTGCACATGGTGGTCTCGGTAAGGTAACATCCGGAGGACAAGCTCCCAAGACCGTCTGAAACTGTTGTCAGTGTAAGTACGAGCTGCGCATGTAGGGATGTTTTCAGTCTGAAAATGTCACCCCCTTTTCACACTGTGCTCCGGCTGTGTTGTCTGAGTCACGTGGGTATTTTGCGCCCTTTACGGTGGTGTTTCCTGGGACTTCCCTGGTGGTTTCCTGGTTAAGGATCCACATTTCCGCTCCACGGGACACAGGTTCGATCCCTGGTCGGGGAACTAGGATCCTGCATGGCACGTGCAATGCCCCAGCTCTCAAATTTTTAAAGTTAAAGTAAAAAATAATAATACGGGTCTTCCCAGGCTGCTAATGGTAAAGAATCTGCCTACCAATGCAGGCAACATGGGTTGGATCTCTGGGTCGGGAAGAGTCCCCTGGAGGAGGAAATGGCAACCCACTCCAGTATTCTTGCCTGAAGAATCCCATGAGACAGAGGAGCCTGGTGGGTTACAGTCCGTGGGGTTGCAGAGTCAGACCTGGCTCAGCGCCTGAACCCTGGGCTTAGTTGCCCCGAGGCATGTGGAATCTTCCCAGATAAGGAATCGAACCCGCATACCCTGCCTTGGCAGGTGGGTTCTTGACCACTCGACCTCCAGGAAAGTCTCAAAGGCTGCATCTCCCTGATGCTGTGATATTGTGATATGAGGGTGGTGCTAGGGAGCATTTACTGACCTCCATAGCAACAGACCCAGGCAACGGGCACGGAGATGCTGTCAGAGAAGATACGGGTCACAGTGGTACCCGAATGCTCCTAGAAGTGGAACCACGCAGAGTCAAGGCTTTGACTGCCAGCCCCCAGCCCCGCCCCCCGCTGGCCTCCTGGTCTCAGAGAGTGGACTAACCTTCCTGTGCCCAGGGTTTCCTCTATACAGTGGAAGTGCAGAGGGCAGTTATGAACTGTGAAGGATGTGCTTTGTTTAGGAGTAGTAGGGACAATACCTGGATGGTCCTGCCAGCCGAGATGGTGGGTTGCAGACAGATGCAGGTGCGTGCATGTTAACTCTCTTCAGTCGTGTCTGACTCTGTTCGACCCCGTGGACTCTAGCCTGCCAGGCTCCTCTGTGCATGGGAGCCTCCAGACAAGAATACTGGGGTGGGTTGCCACGCCCGCCTCCTCCACGGCATCTTCCCGACCCAGGGATTGAACCCGCATCTCTTGTGTCTCCTGTATTGGCAGCCGGGTTCTTTCCAACTAGGGCCATCTGGGAAGCCCGCAAACAGATGTAACTGTCCTCCAAATGCAGCTTGGGACTCTGAGGTTACTGATGGCAAGCCTTTCTCCCTGAAGGCGATTCTGCCTTCCAGAGGGAATTTGGCAACATCTGGGGGATACATTTGAAGAATTGATGCTTTTGAACTGTGGTGTTGGATAAGACTCTTGAGAGTCCCTTGGACTGCAAGGAGATCCAACCAGTCCATCCTAAGGGAGATCAGTCCTGAGTGTTCATTGGAAGGACTGATGTTGAAGCTGAAACCCCAATGCATTGGCCAACTGATGCAAAAAGCTGACTCATTGGAAAAGACCTTGATGCTGGGAGGGATTGGGGGCAGGAGGAGAAGGGGCAACAGAGGATGAGGTGGTTGGATGGCATCACAGAGTCGATGGACATGAGTTTGGGTAAACTCCGGGAGATGGTGATGGACAGGGAGGCCTGGCGTGCTGCAGTCTATGGGGTCACAAAGAGTCAGACACGACTGAGTGACCGAACTGAACTGAACTGGAGGGTATTTTGGGTTTCCTAAGTGTGGAGGGGCTCAGCTCCTGGAGTCAGTGTGGTGGAAGCAGAAATGCTGGTCACCTTTCTGGAAATGCACAGACAGCCCACAGTCACTTGTTTCCCCAGCCTCCAATGTCAGGACCGCCAAGTGGACAAA
Source organism: Capricornis sumatraensis (assembly GCF_032405125.1). NCBI lineage: Eukaryota > Metazoa > Chordata > Mammalia > Artiodactyla > Bovidae > Capricornis > Capricornis sumatraensis. The sequence goes on along the minus strand of NC_091092.1, from coordinate 145,282,055 downwards.
CCCCCGTCAGTACAGCAGGAGACTAAATCTTTTTTCTTCCTGGAAGAGTCACTGGTATTTTACTTTGAGGGATTAGAATTAGAATCCAAATTAAAGAGTAGAAAAAGACAATGATCTTTTAGGAATTTTTTTTTTTTTGTATTACATTTAAACCCCTGAGGCAGAGGTTTTCTGGTCGTAGAGGAAACATCCCCAGAGGCTTCGAGTCTGGGCTTGCATTACTTCTTAATGCTGAGCGGCTTAACAGATTCATTTTCTATTGTGATTTCTGTAATTTGTTCTTTAAAAGGATCTTGGGTTCCTTTCCCCTTTGAGAAACCAACTTTTGGGGGATTTTTTAAGGGATACTTTATTTTCTCAATGTGTTGTTAATGTGGGAGCCGGCTTTGATTTCCGACCCAGCTTTCAAAGCCTTAAGCACCTGCTAAGTAAGAGTTTTATTTGTATTCCTCTGGAAAACAGCAGTATGATTTGCAAGGAAATGCTTTGAGAAATTTTTTTTTTTCATTGTTTTAGTCTGGAAGGAGATTGACATTCTTTGGACCCAGCTAGCAGAGCTTGGGGGAAAAAAAGTTTCACAGAGTTGGTAGCTAATTAAAAATGTGCAGCTGAAAAAAGACTCATGATTAATTCATGATAAATTAATATGACAATGCATTATCCTTTTTGAATGTTCTGATGCAAAGTGAGAATCTTTCAGTGGGGATTAAAATACCTCTTCCTAAACACCTAATAACAATATCCATTATATCTTACCAACATAAAGGCATCCTTGAGGGGGATTTTCTTTGGCCGTGCCGCAGGGTATGTGGGATCTTAGATCCTTGACCAGAGATGGAACCCAAATGCCCTGCAAGGGAAGCAAGGAGTCTTAAAAATTGGACCCTCCCCTCCCAGGGAAGTCCCCTGTTTCAATGTACTTCAAAATCCAGAGTTTGGGGTTCTTATATATAAAAATGTCCCTTTCCTTTAAGTGGATGAAGACTTTGATAATAATCAAGGAAATGCTTTGATCTTGTCTCTCCTCTTTCTAATTTATTTCCATCCCCAAAAAGATTTATTAGAGACATTAAAGTTTTCTTATGAACTTAAAAAAAAGGGAAAAAAATCTTCTTTTAATGCGATGTCATTTTATTTGACCCAACCTGTCTGTTGCCTACTCTGCCTAACTATCTGGTGGGATAGTCAAGTCGTTTTTTCCTTTTTTCTCTTTAATCCTTTGATGATGATGAAAAGGTTCCTCAAGTGGACTGTAAATCCTTAATGAGGATATTTGACGGCAGCAAATACCCATGATCATAGGCACATTTGGGTGTCGAGATAATCCCAACCGAAAAAAAACAATTACGGTGCCTCTATTGTGCATCTCAGAAAAAACGATGGAGAAGGTCCATTAAGAGGGACAGTGGAACATAAAATGGAGCAATCGGGAGGCTGTCCTCTCAACCAAGACACCCCCAAGAGTGGGACACTTTGTTATTGTAGCCCTCTTTTTTATTTTAACTTATTTATTTTAGTTGGAGGCTAATGGCTTTACAATATTGTCGTGGTTTTTGCCATACTTGACATGAATCCGCCACAGCTGTACATGTGTTCCCCATCCTGAAACCCCCTCTCCCACCTCCCTCCCCATCCCATCGCTCTGGGTCAGCCAAGTGCACCAGCCCTGAGCACCCTGTCTCATGCATCGAACCTGGACTGGTGATGTTTCACATACGATAATATGCATGTTTCAATGCCATTCTCTCAAATCATCCCACCCTCGCCTTCTCCCACAAAGTCCAAAACACTCTGTCTCTTTTGCTGTCTCAAATATAGGGTCATCGTTACCATCTTTCTAAATTACATATATATGCATTAGTAAACTGTGGAAAATTCTAAGAGATGGGAATACCAGACCACCTGACCTGCCCCTTGAGAAACCTGTATGCAGGTCAGGAAGCAACAGTTAGAACTGGACATGGAACAACAGACTGGTTCCAAATAGGAAAAGGAGTATGTCAAGGCTGTATATTGTCACCCTGCTTATTTAACATCTATGCAGAGTACATCATGAGAAACGCTGGGCTGGAAGAAGCACAAGCTGGAATCAAGATTGCTGGGAGAAATATCAATAATCTCAGATATGCAAATGACACCACCCTTATGGCAGAAAGTGAAGAGGAGCTAAAAAGCCTCTTGATGAAAGTGAAAGAGGAGAGCGAAAAAGTTGGCTTAAAGCTCAACATTCAGAAAACGAAGATCATGGCATCCAGTCCCATCACTTCATGGGAAATAGATGGGGAAACAGTGGAAACAGTGTCAGATTTTATTTTAGGGGGCTCCAAAATCACTGCAGGGGTGACTGCAGCCATGAAATTAAAAGACGCTTACTCCTTGGAAGAAAAGTTATGACCAACCTAGATAGCATATTCAAAAGCAGAGATATTTCTTTGCCGACTAAGGTCCAGCTAGTCAAGGCTAGATTTTCCAGTGGTCATGTCTGGATGTGAGAGTTGGACTGTGAAGAAGGCTAAGCACCAAAGAACGGATGCTTTTGAACTGTGGTGTTGGAGAAGACTCTTGAGAGTCCCTTGAACTGCAAGGAGATCCAACCAGTCCATTCTGAAGGAGATCAGCCCTGGGATTTCTTTGGAAGGAATGATGCTAAAGCTGAAGCTCCAGTACTTTGGCCACCTCATGTGAAGAGTTGACTCATTGGAAAAGACTCTGATGCTGGGAGGGATTGGGGGCAGGAGGAGAACGGGACGACAGAGGATAAGATGGCTGGATGGTATCACTGACTCGATGGATGTGAGTCTGAGTGAATTCTGGGAGTTGGTGATGGACAGGGAGGCCTGGCATGCTGCGATTCATGGGGTCACAAAGAGTCGGACACGTCTGAGCGACTGAACTGAACTGAACTGATACTGTATTGGTGTTTTTCTTTCTGGCTTACTTCACTCTGTATAATAGGCTCGTTTCATCCACCTCATTAGAACTGATTGAAATGCGTCCTTTTTAATGGCTGAGTAATATTCCTTTGTGCATATGTACCACAGCTTTCTTATCCGTTCGTCTGTTGGTGGACATCTAGGTTGCTTCTATGTCCTGTCTCCATATCCGGGCCCTGAGCAACCGGTATCGGGCTTCCCTGGTGGCTCAGAGGTAAAGAACCCACGTGCCCATTCCGGAGACGTGGGTTGGATCCCTGGTCCAAGAAAATCCCGCGTGGCTCGGAGCAACAACGCCCTGTGCTCCATAACTACTGAGTGTCTGCTCTGGAGCCCACGTGCCGTGACTACTGAAGCCGGGATCCCCTAGAGCCCGAGGTCCATAACGAGAGAAGCTGCTGCAATGTAAAGGCTGTGCCTTTTCACTGAGCACATGCTGTCTGCAATGAAAAGGCTGTGCTCAGTCGCTCAGTCATGTCTGACTCTCTGCGACCCCGTGGACTGTAGCCCGCCAGGCTCCTCTGTCCATGCAGATTCTCCAGGCAAGAACACTGCAGTGGGTTGCCATACCCCCCTCCAGGAGATCATCTCAACCCAGGGATCGAACCCAGATCTTCCACATTGCAAACGGATTCTTCACCAACTGAGCCCCCAGGGAAGCCCAGTGAGAAGCCTGCACCCCAAATATAGAGAGTAGCCCCCTCTCGCCACAAGTAGAGAAAACCCTGCAACGAAGACCCAGCACGGCCAAAAATAAAGAAATAATTAAAAAAAAAAAATCCGTTAAAAAAAATGGTGTAATATCTCTGCCAAAAAGGTTCAACCTGAATCTGCTCAGAAGAAATAAGCAGGCTAACCCAGAACATACTACATCGTCTAAGACAACTGATGTGAATTCTTCCCCCTGAAAGTCAATGTCACAAAAAAAATCCCAAGAAAGATCAAGGGTGGCGGGACCGTTCCAGATCTCAGAAGGACCCAGAAGCATAATGATACCTGAGTCTCAGACGGCTCCCAGACTGGTAAAAAAAAAAAAAAAAAAAGAGCCAAGTGGTACACGTACTTGGGGACTGTGTAGGTTTGCTGATGGAATCAGTGCTACTCGGAACGGTTTTTGTCATATTGTGGTGGGGGAGAAGCTATCCTTAGTTTAATAAGATGACGGTCCCCAAGCTTTTTGGCGCCAGGAACTGGTTTCGTGGAAGATAGTTTTTTTCCACGGACACAGGGTAATGGATGGTTTGGGGACGATTCAAGGGCATTACATTTATTGGACACTTTATTTCCGTTATTATTACATCGTGATAACTAATGCAATAATGATCCAACTCGGCATAATGGAGAATCCGTGGGAACCCTGAGCCTGTTTTCCTGCAGCTAGGCGGTCCCGTCTGGGGGTGATAGAAGACAAGCACATCCAAAGCGTGCTGTGCTTCTTTGAGAATCTAAGGCCACCAGTGATCTATCCTGAGGTGGAACTCTGGCGTTAACGTGAACAGTGGGGAGTGGCTGTGAATACAGGTGAAGCTTGGCACGCTCACCTGTCACTCACCTCCTGCTCTGAGGCCTGCTTCCTAACTGGTCGCAGAGCACGACAGCTCCATGGCCAGGGTTGGGGACCTCTGTTCTAGGAGACCCAGATCAAAATACTTAGGGGGCGAAGTGCCGCTGTGTATGCAGCTCACTCTGAAACATCATGGCACGCAAATACGAGTGCACGCCTTTAAAGTGAAAGTCGCTCAGTTGTGTCCGACTCTGCGACCCCATGGACTATACAGTCCATGGGATTCTTCAGGCCAGAATACTGGAGTGGCTAGCCTTTCCCTTCTCGTGGGGATCTTCCCAACCCAGGGATCAAAACCAGGTCTCCTGCATTGCAGGCGGACTCTTTACCAGCTGAGCCACAAGGGAAGCCCAAGAAGACTGGAGTGGGTAGCCTGTCCCTTCTCCAGGGGATCTTCCCAACACATGAATTGAACTGGGGTCTCCTGCATTGCAGGTGGATTCTTTACCAGCTGAGCCACCAGGGAAGCCCTATCCTTTTAACATCTTGTGATGCAGAAAAAACTGTATGATGTATGCATGTGGTCAGTCCCTCAGTCGGGTCCGACTCTGGGACCCCGTGGACTGTAGCCTGCCAGGCTTCCCTGGCCATGGGCTTTTGCAGGCAAGAATACAGGAGTGGGTTGCCATTTCCCACTGTGTACGATGAATGCATAGTTGCATCTGTATGCATGCGTGCATGTGTACACATGGACTCAGAAAGCAAGCAACCGAATGTGGCAACACTGAAACGTAGCCACCCTATATGAAGGACTCTACCTGTGTTTGTTTTCAACTATTTTGCAGAGTTGGAAAATAATGTGTTAAAGGATATTTTGGGGGAAAATGCATATGAAGTTTTATTTTGCTGCTCCTGTTTGAACAGGTGGTTTTTAAAATTTTATGGGGGACCAATCATAAGAGGTCGAGGTTGTGTGCCCTCCTTCCCCTGACTCTGGGCCGCCTGTGCTGGCCATGCTGTTCTGCTTCTCTTTCAGGCCATCGGTCTGCAGCGTGGTGGTGGGTGGTCCTTGGCGAAACCAGATCCCTGGGGCTCTAAAGGTGATGAAGACAGTCAAACATGAACACTGCCTCCTGATTTCTCCACCTGCCTGTCGTTTAAGCCATGAGGCTGACGCCCGCTCAGTTGTTTACACAGAGACAAGTGAACTCTTGTCTGTGGCCTCCCCTGCGTCGTAGCTGAGATTTCTTTAGTGGCATGACTGTCAAGCCACAGGGATTATCTTGGAAGAAATTGCGTTTAGACACAAAGATCTCTCATGTCGGCTGTTTACGCTGGGGGCGCAGGTATTGGAGCTTCACCTTCAGCATCACTCCTTCCAACAGTCGACTCATTGGAAGAGGACCTGATGCTGGGAAGGAGACGGGGACGAAGGCAGGAGGAGAAGGGGGCGACAGAGGATGAGATGGTTGGATGGCATCACCGACTCGATAGACATGAGTTTGAGCAAGCTCCGGGAGTTGGTGATGGACGGGGAGACCTGGTGTGCTGCGGTCCATGGGGTCGCAAAGAGTCGGACACGACTTGGTAGCTGAACAAAAACAGTAACAGCACTCTCATGTTAAAACAGAAAAACTCCCACAGCCCCTGGGTCACCTTCTTAGCTGTTGCTTGTCTCTCCATCTGGACCAGTCACGCCTGGGGCTGAGCCGGCTTCATCTCACGGGTGTGGCCTCCAGTGACCTGTCTACATGCTTCACTATCTTCCCCAGCGCCCTGGCAGGGGAGCTTTCTCAAGACCCAGCTCTGGTCCTACCCCTGGCCCGGCTTGTCGTTCGCTCGCTCAGTCGTGCCTGACTCTTTGCGACCCCGTGGACTGCAGCACGCCAGGCCTCCCTGTCCTTAACTGTCCCTGGTAGAGCTCTCCAACTGCCTTTCCCTCGGAAGGCAGGTGGAATTCCAGAACCATGGCTGGAACAGTCTCTATGATCCGACTCCCAGCACCCTCCGTGTTCCTCAGGCCTGTTTTTCCCCCCCATATATTTTGTTACTGTTTATTTGAATTGATGGATAATTGCTTTGCAGTATTGGTTTGACTTCTGCCATACATCAACGTGAATTAGCCATAAATGTACATAAGTCATGGCTTCCCCGGTAGCTCAGTTGGTAAAGAAGCTACCTGCCATGCAGGAGACCCCGGTTCGATTCCTGGGTCAGGAAGATCCCCTGGAGAAGGGACAGGCTACCCACTCCAGTGTTTTGGGGCTTCCCTTGTAGCTCAGCTGGTAAAGAATCCGCCTGCAGTGCGGGAGACTTGGGTTCGATCCCTGGGTTGGGCAGATCCCCTGGAGAAGGGAAAGGCTACCCACTCCAGTATTCTGGCCTGGAGAATTCCACGGACTGTATAGTCCATGGGGTGCTCCCTCTTGAACTTCCCTCCAACCTCCCACCCTTACCCCACCCATGCAGGCTATCACACAGCTCCAGTTGGAGTTCCCTGTCAGGCCCTTCTAGCATGTGGGTCACCCTTGCTTTCTTCTTATCTTATGAAATGCCCCCTACCAGCCATGTTCTCATCCTCCTGTGGGCACCAGCCAGCTTCTTCTTGCCCCAGGCCTTGGGCCAGTAATGACCACACCACGGTCCACGCACACTGGTTCTATTGACAGTTTCATATCAACATCGATGTATTCGTTGTCCAGTGTTGATTTAAATCCCGTGTGTTTTTGCAAATGCTTTGCAAGCTCTATATGGGGCTTCCCTGGTGGCTCAGATGGTAAACCATCTACTTGGAAAGCGGGAGACCCAGGTTCGATCCCTGGGTCGAGAGGATCCCCTGGAGAAGGGAACGGCTACTCACTCCAGTGTTCTCGCCTGAAGAATCCTGTGGACAGAGGAGCCTGGTGGGGTACAGTCCATGGGGTCAGAAAGGGTCAGACAAGACTGAATGACACTTTCACTTTGCAAGCTCTATAAGCAGAGGAGGGCTTCCCTGGTGGCTCAGCTGATAGAGAATCCGCCTGCAATGTGGGAGACCTGGGTTCAATCCCTGGGTTGGGAAGGTCCCCCGGAGAAGGAAACAGCTACCCACTCCAGTATTCCTGGGCTTCCCTGCTGGCTCAGCTGATAAAGAACCCGCCTGCAATGTGGGAGACCTGGGTTCAATCCCTGGGTTGGGAAGGTCCCCTGGAGAAGGGAACGGCTACTCACTCCAGTATTCTGGCCTGGAGAATCCCATAGACTGTATAGTCTATGGAGTCGCAAAAGAGTCAGACGCGACTAAAACCACCACCGTAAGCATAGGAAACATACACTGCTCACTCACGGGGTTCCAGCAATGCAGGTTGCCTTGTAGATGTTTAGTAAGTAATTATTGAATTATTGTTGAAACCCTTGCTCTGAGTCCCAGCCTTAAGACCTTACCCTGGAACTTCCCTGGTGGTCTGTTGACTAAGACTCTGTGCTTCCAATGCAGAGGTCTCGCGTTCAATCCCTGGTCAAGGAACTAAGACCCTACATGCCACAACTAAAGATAACGCATGCTACAATGAAGATCTGGTGCAGTCAAAGAAATAAAGTTGGTTTTTTTAAACAAATACATAGATGGAAAAAAAAAAGGCCCCTCTGCTGTATCAAGTGAGAGACAGTGAAATCGCTCAGGTGTGTCCAACTCTTTGCGACCCCATGGAGTATAGCCTACCAGGCTCATCCGCCCATGAGATTTTTCCAGGCAAGAATACTGGATTGGGTTGCCATTTCCTTCTCCACTATATCAATCCAGCCATTAAATTATATTCTTTGGATTTTAATCAACTAAGAAGGTTACATTAAAAAAAAAAAAGTTTCCTTCCTGATTGATTTGGCCTCTAACTTACACACTGTAAGCAATGATCTTTACCTCTGATCTGGGATTTCTCAACCTTCCTGTTGGCCAGATATGATGAAACTCCATACCTGGTAAACATTACTTCCCACTTGGCTACCTGGGATTCCAGGGAGGAACAGAGCCACCTGGCACAAGCAAGTGCCTTTTTTTTTTGTTTTTTTCTGTAAAGAATGAAGCACAATTTTAAACTAAGTAACTGGAATTTTGTGCCATTTTCACTGAGTCTATTAGTTGTTTCACTGACAGTCACTGAGGTGCAGCTCTTGCAGTTCCAATGTTTATACGGCATGACACGTGTTCTGCTTACCTTTTTTCCCATATGAAGTGCATGTTAAAATCTGCATTTCAGAGGTGAATTGTATGGTAAGATAGTCTACGATACCGTTTCAGGTTTCAAATGTCCTATTTGAAATCAAAAAATAATGTATACAACAGCCTGTCATTCTTTCCTTTTCTCTATAAAAGTTTGGAAGGCCTTGATAGCAATAAAATGTCTGTAGTTAGATTTTTATAATTTTAGGAGTGCGGTGTTCAGGTTTTAGAATTATATAATCTATTGCCAATGAGCAGTTGATATAATACTATTTTAACCTATACCACTGCATTACTACATATCAGCTTTAACAACATCTCTATATTGCTTTTCGCCACAGTGCTTTGTTTCTCTATTTTTATTAAAATCCCCTCTGGATTTGAAAGCATAATGGAAATCTATCAATTCATTCTATGTTTCCCTAATCCCCTGCTTTCATAACTTAAAACATGTGTTGTTTCTTAGAATTTGAAATTTTTATTAACTATACATTAGTCTCTAGGTTTTTCTTTTTTTGCAGTTTGTTTCCATAGCCTGACAGGTTTTGCTGAGTGCATTTAATTGTGTAATATTTCATATCAGATGGATGGGGACCCCATTGCTTCTAGTTATCTTTCAAGTTTATTTATCGCTAAAGTCTGATATTCGGGGGGGGGGGTTGATCAAATGCATAATCTAACATACATTTACAATCACGAGTAGGTGCCGTTTCATGAGTTACTTGTGGGTTTTGCTTCATGTCAATGTATGGCAAAACCCACCACAATATTGTAAAGAAATTAGCCTCCAATTAAAATAAATAAATTAAAAAAATAGAATAGACATTAGCACGAAGAAAGAGAAAAGCAAACATTTTTATATTAACTCACACGTATAGAGTCAAAACCAGCACTACGGCTGAACCTGTTTGCAGGGCAGGAGTAGGCATGCAGACGTCGAATGGACTCGTGGACACGGGGAGGAGAGGGTGGGGTGAACTGAAAGAGTGACCCTGACGTATATACGTGACCGTGTGTAAAACAGACAGCTAGTGGGAAGCCTCTGTATACCACTGGGAGCTCAGCTCGCTGCTCTGTGATGACCTCGCGGGGTGGATGGGAGGGGGGCAAGAGGGAAGAGACATACGTATACATATGGCTGATTTACTTCACTGTAGGCAGAAACTAACATAGCATTGTAAATAAAATAAAATGTGGAGAGCCTGGACTTTCTTTTGGCTTTCAAGCTTGCCCCCCAGTTTACCGTTTATGGAATGGCTTCTTTTTACAGATCCCTCTGTGGGTTTAATGCCTCTGACTTCACGGTGCTCTGGAATAGCAGGCGTGTTACAGTGGAGGCTGTACACGGTTTACCCTTCTTTCTTTACTTTTTGTTTCTTTAGCGACGTGCTAAAGTCGCTTCAGTCGTGTCCGACTCTTTGCGACCCTATGGACTGGAGCCCTCCAGGCTCCTCCATCAAAGGGATTTTCTAGGCAAGAAGCCTGGCGTGGGTTGCCCTTTCCTCCTCGAGGGCATCTTTCCCCCCCAGGCACTGGGTCTTAGCTGAAATATGCAGGACCATTACTTGCCTCGTGTGGGCTCTAGTTCCCAGACCAGGGATCGAACCAGGGTCGCCCTGCATCGGGAGCACAGAGTCTTAGCCATTGAACCATCAGGGAAGTTCCTGGTTACAAGTCTCGCTTCTAACTTTACATTTGCTGTTAGGCCCTGACACCCACTGAGTCATGTGACGTTGCTGAAGGCCCATCTTTTAAAAAAGTTTTATTTATTTTGAAATTAAAAGACGCTTGCTCCTTGGAAGGAACGCTATGATCAACCTAGACAGCATCTTAAAAAGCAGAAACATTACTTTGCCCACAAAGGTCTGTCTAGTCAAAGCTATGGTTTTTCCTGTGGTCATGTATGGACGTGAGAGTTGGACTATAAAGAAAGCTGAGTGCAGAAGGATTGATGCTTTGGAACTGTGGTGTTGGAGAAGGCTCTTGAGAGGCCCTTGGACTGCAAGGAGATCCACCCAGTCCATCCTAAAGGAAATCAGTTCATTGGAAGGACTGATGCTGAAGCTGAAACTCCAATACTTTGGCCACCTGATGGGAAGAACTGACTCATTGGAAAAGACCCTGATGCTGGGAAAGGTTGAAGGTGGGAGGAGAAGGGGACGACAGAGGACGAAATGGTTGGATGGCATCACCGACTTGACGGACATGAGTTTGAGTAGGCTCCGGGAGTTGGTGATGGACAGGGAGGCCTGGCGTGCTGCAGTTCTTGAAGTCGCAAAGAGTCAGACACGACTGAGCAGCTGAACTGAACTGATTTTGGTTTTGGCTGCATTGAGTTGTCTCTGCCGTGTGTGGGCTTTCTCTAGTTTTGGTGAGCAGGGTCTCCTCTTCCTTGTGCTGCGTGGGCTTCTCATTGTCGTGGCGTCTCCTGGGGCTGAGCATCGGCTCTAGGGCGAGTTGGCTACGGTAGTGGTGGCACACAGGCTTAGTTGCTCCGAGTCAAGTGGGATCCTCCCAGACCAAGGATTGAGCCCGTGTCTCCTGCCTGGGCAGTCAGATTCCTTACCGCCGAGCTACCCAGGAAGCCCCTGGACAGCAGAGTCTTAACTGCTGGAGCACCAAGGAAGTGCTGGTCCATCATTTGAATAAAAATGGCTATTGCAAATATTTCATCCTAATACGGTGATTAAAGCATCTTGTCCCATTGATCGGTCATTCAAGCTTTTCTTTTCCCCTGCAAGGAAGCGCAGAATCCAGGAGCACTAAAGAAAAGGCAAGGGTGTTCCTCTGTTGAGTAGAATATCAATTCTAAGTTGAAGAACTAACCAGAGTTAGGCTGAAAAATGTTGTGAATGTACTTATTATCTGATCTACGACGCAGACGTATTGAGTTATCAGAGAGGATAATTCATCGGTGTGGCTTTCGCAAGCAAATTCATATTCTTTTCCTGTAATCCATTTTCATAGCTTAACATTTTTTATTAAAAATGACACCTGTTTCCTCACGAAAAGGAGGCACATTTTTAAGAGCTGCTGATTGATTTTTTCTGCATTATTCAGGAGTTGTGTTTTTATTCAGAAAAATAACAGCTACCACACTACTCTCAAATCACCTCTGCAGACACAATGTGGTTTCTCTTGGTGGGGTCCTCAAACATTTCCATGGCATGAGCAAACTCCGGCAGCAGTGGCAAGCGGAGGGCTAGAGAAGACTATCTGAGTGCCTGCTAAGTCACTGAAGTCGTGTCTGACTCTTTGCAACCCCTTGGACTATAGCCCACCAGGCTCCTCTGTCCATGGGATTCTTTAGGCAAGAATATTGGAGTGGGTTGCCATTTCCTCCTCCAGGGGATCTTCGCGACCCAGATCTCCCACATTGCAGGCAGATTCTTTACCTTTTGAGCCAGGGAAGGCTGTGCAGACGTCCGAACACACAGGATTGTTTGCTGGAGGATCCCGGTGTCTAGTTGTGGATGTCAGGCCAGCTCACAGTTCCCACACGCCTCGAGGAGGATTCTGTGCAGACTTACAATCAAGGATGTGGTCGTTCCATCACTTTGGACAAGTTTAACCTGGTTTTGTTTGGCTGGGCTTTCCGGATGCCTCAGTGGTAAACAACCTGCCTGCAGTGGAGGAGACGTGGGTTTGATCCCTGGGTCGGGAAGATCCCCTGGAGGAGGAAATGGCAACCCACTCCAAGATTCTTGCCTAGAGAATCCCATGGACAGAAGAGCCTGGCAGGCTACAGTCCATGGGGTCGCAAAGAGGCGGACATGACTGAGCGAGTAAACAACTTTCTCTGGCTGGATTTTATACCTGGGAGGATATCCTGACTGTGGTTAGGCCATGCCTCTCAGCTGCACCACTATCTTAACTAATAAAGCATTGTTTTTAAGGCCTTTGCATTCTGCTTAAAGTAAGTGTTCTCTGCACTTGCTTACAATCTTGAAAATAGCATCAGTGATTGTGTGAGGGCTGGGGAGGGGGGCGCCCCCATCCTGCTTGGACTGATGGCCGGGCTAAGGATCATTTGTTTGAAATGGCTCCAATGGGGAGGGGTGCGCTGGCTTTGCTGGAGTGTGGGGTTGGGAGTGGCAGCTGGCTGTGCGCTTAGCACACATCCTACTTGTTTGGAGCCGTCTTTGGCTTGTGACCTACTCTGGTTGTTACAGCCATCAAGCTTGGCCCCAGTCCTGGGCGTGCTCAGTCATGTCCGACTCTTTGCAGCCCCATGGCCTGTAGCCCGCCGGGGCTCCTCCATCCATGGGATTCTCCAGGCAAGAATCCTGGAGTGGGTTGCCATGCCCTCTCCAGGGGATCTTCCAGACCCAGGGATTGAACCCGGGTCTCCCACGTCTCCTGCATAGGCAGGTGGGTTCTTTACCGATGAGCCACCTGAGAAGCCCAGATGCTAATAGGTCAAATGATGTTCCTCTTTCTCTTATCAAAACATGGCCTGCGCTGCACGGCTCTCACCCTCATGGTGAAACCTTTAGGTGGTCCCCAGAGGCCTTCTGGTATTTACAGCACAGACGACAATATCAGGATGGAAAGAAGAATGTCACCGGCTGTCTCCTGGTGATCCAGTGGTTAAGACTTCACCTTCCACTGCAAGGCGTGCAGATTCGATTCCTGGTCAAGGAGCATTTATCCCACGTGACTTTAAAAGTGCTCCAAATTAAAAAAAAAAAAGAAAAACAACTTAGAAAAAAAAAAAAAAAGAATATCAAGCATTTTCCAAATCCCTCCCTTTCTCTTCTGCTACAAAGCTTATGGTTCATATTCTGTTGTTTCCTCCTCAAGCATTTTCATTCTCTCCAACTAGCCTATAAGAGAAGGAAATGGCAACCCACTCCAGTGTTCTTGCCTGGAGAATCCCAGGGACGGGGGAGCCTGGTGGGCTGCCGTCTATGGGGTCGCTCAGAGTCGGACACGACTGAAGCGACTTAGCAGCAGCAGCAGCCTATAAATGTTGGCCCATTCCTTCAGACTGAATGTTAGAAATCTAAGCGAATAAGCCCATTTGTATCTTATTTTTGTTTTTAATTAAGATTCCACCTATTTGTTGTTTTTAGGCTGCTCAGCCCTGTCCGACTCTTTGCGACCCCGTGGACCGAAGCACACCAGGCTTCCCTGTCCATCACCAGCTCCCGGAGCTTGCTCAAACACGTGTCCATTGAGTCGGTGATGCCATCCAACCATCTCATCCTCTGTGGTCCCCTTCTCCTCCCACCCTCAATCTTTCCCAGCATCAGGGTCTTTTCCAATGAGTCAGCTCTTCACATCAGGTAGCCAAAGTATTGGAGCTTCAGCTTCAGCATCAGTCCTTCCAGTGAATATTCAAGACCGATTTCCCTTAGGATGGACTGGTTGGATCTCCTTTCAGTCCAACGGACTCTCAAGAGCCTTCTCCAACACCACAGCTCAAAAGCATCAATTCTTTGGTGATCAGCCTCCTTTATGGTCCAATTCTCACATCCATACATGACTACTGGAAAAACCACAGCTTTTAAGAAAACCACATATTCAGATGGGATTTTTCCTGCCCTCATGTCAGACAGTATTTCTTCATGACTTTAAAAGAGGTCATCTGTGTAGATGACAGTTGATGAGATATCATTGATGATACATGGCTCAAATTAAACAAAATGGCATTGCTTCTAAACAAAGTACGGTTTGCAATGTAGGTTTTTCTTTGTTTCCAGTAAACCTTTTCTGCACAGATCTGAAACTTGTTGGTTGCCGTGGTAAAGTTTTCCATTAAGTCAGAGCAGTGTTAATTTTCTTATAATGAACAGATTCGATGTAATTACATCGCTAGTTATGAAAATGTTCTTTTATCTCTCTGCTGCAGAATAATTCTGTTTTAGAAATAGCTACGTTCTCAAAAAAAATTTTTGTTTTTCTTCTTTGCCAAACGAAGGTTGTTCAGAAAAATAATTTTTTCAGGGAGGAGCGTTTGCTGTTTTTCAGAAACGAATGTGCTTTACTCTTAATATTGTAGAGCACTTTTATTTCATTTTAAGTACTTTTATCAACTAAGTCCTTGAAGAGTTTGAAACATCTTTAGGAACGCCTGTTCTACTCCATGTTTGTGGGTGAAAAATAAGTTCTGGTTATTATGATAATAGTTTTCATGCGGTGGGACTGAAAGTGACTACTAAGATAAAATGTCAGACGTTCTTTTTTTTCTTAGTTTTAATTGGAGGATAATTGCTTTACAATATTGTGTTGGTTTCTACCGTATAGCCACATGAATCAACTGTAGGAATACACATGTCCCCTCCGTGTTGAACCTCCCAGCCCACCCCGCCCCTCTAGGTGGTCAGAGAGCTCCCTGCGTCAGTCGGCAGATTCCCGCGGCTGTCTGTTTTCCATGTGATGATGTCTGTGTGTCAGCGCCATTGTCTGTGTCTGCATCTCCGTTGTAGGTTCATCAGCACCATCTTCTTCGTTCCTTATAGATGCCTTAATCTTTGCTGTTTGTCTTTCTCTTTCCGACTTACTTCACTCTAACGGGCTCTAGGTTCATCCACCTCATGAGAACTGACTCAAAAGCGTCCCTTTCTGTGGCTGAGTAGTATTCCACCGCATATATGTACCACAACTTCTTTATCCATTCATCTCTCGATGGGCATCTAGGTAGAACGTTCTTCGTTTTTAAGGTGACCAAGTCGTAAACATAGAGTGAGAGATGCTCAGAGTGAGGTGGACAGGCTTATAGAGTTGCTTCCGAGCTCTCGCTTGTATATTTTATCCAGTATGTATACAGAAGTTAGAGACATAGTTCCTTTAAAGCTATGTTTTTATATATATATATTTATTTGACGGTGCCAGGGTCTGAGCCATGGCGAGTGGGGTCTTTTGTTGTGGGGTGTGATTAATTCACTCCTTCCACTGTGCTTGCTGCCACCTCTTAGCACCCTTAGTTCTGATTGTTAAAGCGCAACATTCAGAAAACTAAGATCATGGCATCCAGTCCCGTCATTTCCTGGAAAATAGATGGGGAAACAGTGGAAACAGTGTCAGACTTTATTTTTCTGGGCTCCATAATCACTGCAGATGGTGACTGCAGCCATGAAATTAAAAGATGCTTACTCCTTGGAAGGAAAGTTATGACCAACCTAGATAGCATATTAAAAAGCAGAGACATTACTCTGCCAACAAAGGTCTGTCTAGTCAAAGCTAAGGTTTTTCCAGTGGTCATGTATAGATGTGAGAGTTGGACTATAAAGAAAGCTGAGAGGAGAAGAATGGATGCTTTTGAACTGTGGTGTTGGAGAAGACTCTTGAGAGTCCCTTGCACTGCAAGGAGATCCAACCAGTCCATTCTAAAGGAGATCAGTCCTGGGTGTTGATTGAAAGGACTGATGCTAAAGCTGAAACTCCAATACTTTGGCCACCTGATGTGAAGAGCTGACTGATTGGAAAAGACCCTGATGCTGGGAAAGATTGAGGGCAGGAGGAGAAGTGGACGACAGAGGACGAGATGGTTGGATGGCATCCCCGACGCGACGGACATGGGTTTGGGTGGACTCCAGGAGTTGGTGATGGACAGACAGGCCTGGCATGGTGCAGTTCACGGGGTCGCAAAGACTCGGACACGACTCAGCGACTGGCATGAACTGAACTGAACTGAGCACCCAGTGCTGCTGCAGGCAATGAACCTTGTCTTCCTTGAGCTTGGAAAGGTTTGCGACACTCCCACATCTGCAGGTTTCCCTTTTGAAAGCTGCTGTACCTACAGGTGACAGTTGCGGCTAATTTTAGAAAGGGGTTGACATTGACAACTGGATTATCCTGAAACGCCTGTGTTTTTTTTTGTTGTTGCTTTTCCAGTGCAGAGTAGAGAACTTTTAGCTGCTGACAGAGCCTGCCTTAAAGAGATGATTGTTTTCATTTTTCAAGAGGAGATGACTGTATTTTCATTTTTCCAGACAGAGCCTGTGTTTTGGTTTGAAGTAGAAAGGAAAGGTCAGCGCTGTGCAGGGAGAAAGAAATGTTTGTTGTAGAAACAAACACACAGGGCAGAGAGGATGCGGTTCTTTCTATGGTAATGTCTCAGGCTTCCCAGGTGGCTCCAATGCAGGAGACGTAAGAAACTGGGGTTCAGTCCGTGTATCAGAGAAAATCCCCTGGAGGAGGGCATGGCAACCCTCTCCAGGATTCTTCCCTGGAGAATCCCACAGACAGAAGAGCCTTGTGGACTGCAGTCCCCAGGGTCGCAGAGAGTCAGACACGACTGAAGCGACTTAGCACGCACATGACGTCTGAGTTGCTTTGGATCCTGTACCATCCGGGGCGGGTGGGTGGACAGTACCCTTTCTTCCAGGGGGAGGGCGAAAGGGGAGGATCCCAGAGAAGGAGAACGGTCCCTCCCGCCAGCATCCTTCGTGACTCTCTTGCCCTCGCCCTTTGCAGAGACGTGATGGCCCTTCTGCTTCTGCTGCTGTTACTCTGCGAGGCCCAGAGCCGGGTGGCGTCAAAGCCCAACTTTGTCCTGCTGATGGCTGACGACCTTGGCATCGGGGACCCTGGTTGCTATGGCAACAAGACTCTCAGGTGCGGCGATGGGTCAACACAGGGCCCCCTCCACAGGCTGGCCGCCCCGTGACAGGCGGCGGGCGTTCATGGAACACAGACCACGCGGAGACGTGCAAAGCCCACCCTCCCCTCCAGCTGCACACCATGTGTAAGGCCATGTGTAGACAGTGAAAACCAAGACTGCCCTCGAGCCATGTAAACCGAGATCACGAAAAGCAGGAGCTTCGTCTTCTTCACCCTTGTAGGGAATTCCCTTGCCGTCCGGAAGAGTCGGACACAACTTAATGACGGAACAACAACAACAGTTCATATTAGATATGCTATTAGATGTGATATTCCTAAAGTTTATTAATGTAATAGGCAACTGGTCCCACTAAGGAGTCTTAATTTTTAAAATTGCAATCAAGTCTTTAAAGTTTACCGTCTGCTAATTATCAAAAGAAAGAAAAGGGCTATACAGTCATAGGTAAGAATTTATAATAATAAATCCATAATAATATCCTAAATCTATCTTGTTCTCCATATTAGCATCCAATTCTTTTTCTTTTAATTGAAGTACAATTGATCTACAATATTGTTTTAGTATATATATACACTGGAGAAGGCAATGGCACCCCACTCCAGTACTCTTGCCTGGGAAATCCCATGGATGGAGGAGCCAGGTGGGCTGCAGTCCACGGGGTCGCTAGGAGTCAGACACAACTGAGCGACTTCCCTTTCACTTTTCAATTTCATGCACTGGAGAAGGAAATGGCAACCCACTCCAGTGTTCTTGCCTGGAGAATCCCAGGGACGGGGGAGCCTGGTGGGCTGCCGTCTATGGGGTCACACAGAGTTGGACACGACTGAAGTGACTTAGCAGCAGCAGCAGCATATATATATACACGTGTGTGCTGTGTGCTAAGTTACTTCAACCATGTCGGAGTCTTTACAACCCCATGGACGTAACCCACCAGGTTCCTTTGTCCATGGGATTTCCCAGGCAAGAATACTGGAGTGGGTTGCCATTTCCTCCTCCAGGGGATCTTCCCGACCCAGGGATCGAACCCAGGTCTCCCGCCTTGCAGGCAGATTCTTTCCCGCCTGAGCCACCAGGCAGAGCCTGATGAGAACTCCTTCAGAGCACCTCTTTGGCTGTGGTTGGGAAGAGGAGAGTCAGGCTGCCCCCAGAGCTTTCCCGTTTGGGGGCACAGAAGTGACTGGGGGGGGGGGATATGTAGGTAACTGGCAGGGACAGGTGAGAAGGAGAGAGACCTTGGAACATCTCCATCCCCCTGGTCCCAGCAGCCCATTCTCAGGACTTGTCGTCTCCCTCCTAAACCAGAAGCTCAGAGCCCTGGGCGAGTGAGGTCCCCGAGAGAGGGCTGACCTTGATCGTGGAGCCCTCAGTGTGGTTTTAGCCTTACTCAGAGCCATGGGGCTGTTTCAGTTCCCTTTCCTTCCCTTCTTCCCACCACGTGTTGTGGTTCAGTCGTTCAGTCATGTCCGACTCTCTGTGACCCCACAGACCGCAGCACGCCAGGCTTCCCTGTCCATCACTGTATCCCAGAATTGGCTCAAACTGATGCCCATCGAGTCAGTGATGCCATCCAACCATCTCATCCTCTGTCGTCCCCTTCCCACCAAGACACACGGCTCTGTTTCCCTGGGTTACTGAGAAGTGACTCACTGTGCAAAGCCCCTGAAGAAGCTTTCTTAAGATCATGATGAATGACCGAGTCTCTGTTCCAGGACTCCCAATATCGACCGCCTGGCCAGAGGGGGCGCGAAGCTCACACAGCACCTGGCAGCGTCGCCCCTCTGCACGCCCAGCAGGGCAGCCTTCTTGACTGGCCGGTACCCTGTCCGCTCAGGTAACGCCCCCGCCCCCGCCCCCACCCGCCCCTGCCGGCTCCTGCCCTGTGGTACTCGTCCTCCTCCCAGTCCTAATGGTCCTCCCCGTCTTCATGGTAGATTTCTCATTGCTCAGGAGTAGCATCTCAGTCCCAAGTGGGAGTCTTCCTCTTCTCGGCCTCTTCTGGAGGACTGCCGCCCAGTGAGATTACGTTCGCCAAGCTTCTGAAGGATCAAGGCTATTCCACGGCTCTGATAGGTATGGGCGGCTGGGTGTGGGGACTGAGGATCTGGGCGGGGTGGTTGGGAGAGTGGGGAGGGCGTGACCACAGCCATCTTTAGGGTGACACGGCTGATAGAATTTGCACAGCTGTAGACAGGGAAGAAACAATTTCAACTCCAAATCAAAACAGCAGGCATCTGTATGCACTGTTTGAATGTGGATGTGCTCCTTATTTATGTATCTCTGTGTATGTGTGTCGATGGATGGATGGGTGCTAGGTAGATAAGGATAGACACACAGATGGACTGACGGATGGACAAATGGATAGATGGAGAGATAGCTGAGTCAGGTGATAGAGACAGAGAGAGGTAGCTCAGTAGATGAGATGGATGAACTGTGGATGCTGGATGGATGGATGGATGGATGGATGCTGGGTGGATGGTAGATGGATGGTGGATAGATGGATGGTAGGTGGATGGTGGATACTGGATGGATGGAGAGGTGGATGGATGATGGAGGGATGGGAGGTGAATGGCAAATACTGGATGCGTGGTACTGGATGGGTGGATGGTGGCTACTGGATGGATGGGTGAATGGTGGATGGATGGTAGGTAGATGGTGGTTACTGGATAGATGGGTGGATGCTGGGTGGATGGTGGATGGATGGATTGTAGGTGGATGATGGATACTAGATAAATGGATGAATGGTGGATGCTGATGGATGGATACTGGATGGATGGATGATGGATGGTGGATGGATGATGGATGGATGGTAGGTGGATGGTGGATGCTGGATGGATGCATGGATGGTGGATGAATGGATGCTGTATGGGAGAAGGGAGATGGATGATGGATGGAAGGTAGATGGTAGGTGGATGGTGGATGCTGGATGGATGGATGGATGGTGGATGAATGGATGCTGTATGGGAGAAGGGAGATGGATGATGGATGGATGGTAGATGGTAGGTGGATGGTGGATACTGGATGGATGCATGGATGGTGGGTGGATGGATGATGGATGGATGATACACAGAGGATGGCTACTGGATGAATGGTAGATGCTGATGGATGGATGGTGGATGAATGGATGGGTGATGGATGGATGGGTGATGGATGGATGGTAGATGGTAGGTGGATGGTGGATACTGGAGAGATGGGTGGATGGTGGATGGATGGATGGATATATAATGGATGGATTGTAGGTGGATGATGGATACTAGATAAATGGATGAATGGTGGATGCTGATGGGTGGATAGTGGATGGATGGATGGTGGATGGTGGATGGATGATGGATGGATGGTAGATGGTAGATGGATGGTGGATACTGGATGGATGGATGGATGGTGGGTGGATGGATGATGGATGGGATAAGGGAGATGGATGGTGGATGGATGGATGGTAAATGGAAGGCGGATGGTGGATATTGGATGGATGAATGGATGGTAGATGGATTATGGATGCATGGTGGATGGATGGATGATGGATGGATGGTAAATGGAAGGTGGATGGTGGATATTGGATGGATGCATGGATAGATGGTAGATGGATTATGGATGGATGGTGGATACTGGATGGATGGATGGATGGTAGGTGGATGGATGATGGATGGATGGTAGACGGTAGACAGACGGTGGATACTGGATGGATGGATGGATGGTACATGGTAGATGGATAATGGATGGATGATGGATGGTAGATGGATAGTGGATACTGGATTGATGGATGGATGGATGGATAATGGATGATGGGTGGATGGTAGATGGATGGTGGGTGCTGGTTGGATGGATGGTAGATGGATGGATGATGGATGGATGGTAGGTGGACGATGGATATTGGATGGATGGATGAACAGTGAACCCATAGATGGGTGGGTGGATGAATAGTAGATACTGATTGGCTGGCTGAAGGGGTGAGTGGGTCAGTGGGTGAGTGACTGGATGCATGAATGAATGGTGGATGGTGAATGAGTGGATGTTGGATGGATGAGACGCAGAGGCAGAAAGTTGAAATATATGGTAGATAACAGAAAAATGCATAGTTGTGCACACACACAGCAAACACCACCACACACCCACACCCACACCCACACCCACACACACCATACTATTGATAAAGATTTTCATCTTACATGGCAGTAATAAAATTGCATCTGAATGTTTCTCATTTGACATTCCCACTGATTTTATTCTCTTGATAGGAAATGAATCCTTCTCCCCTTTCCTTTGATGAGCTTGGGTCTATGTAGGTCATCAGACAAATCATGGAAAATCTCATGGGAGCAAAACAACCCTTCTCTTCCTTCCCACATCTTGTCATAAAGCCACCATCACTTTTTCTCTTGTGTGACGTGCTCACTAATTCACTGATGTACTTCACATTTTATAAGAAATGTTTCAGTTCAGTTCAGTTGCTCAGTCATGTCCGACTCTTTGCGACCCTATGAATCGCAGCACGCCAGGCCTTCCTGTCCATCACCAACTCCCGGAATTCACTCAGACTCAAGTCCATGGAGTCAGTGATGCCATCCAGCCATCTCATCCACTGTCGTCCCCTTCTCCTCCTGCCCCCAATCCCTCCCAGCATCAAAGTCTTTTCCAATGAGTCAGCTCTTTGCATCAGGTGACCAAAGTATTGGAGTTTCAGCTTCAGCATCAGTCCTTCCAAAGAACACCCAGGACTGATCTCCTTTAGAATGGACTGGTTGGATCTCCTTGCAGTCCAAGGGACTCTCAAGAGTCTTCTCCAACACCACAGTTCAAAAGCATCAATTCTTTGGTGCTCAGCTTTCTTCACAGTCCAATTCTCACATCCATACATGACCACTGGAAAAACTATAGCCTTGACTAGATGGGCCTTTGTTGGCAAAGTAATATCTCTGCATTTCAACATGCTATCTAGGTTGGTCATAACTTTCCTTCCAAGGAGTAAGCGTCTTTTAATTTCATGGCTGCAGTCAACCATCTGCAGTGATTTTGGAGCCCCCAAAAATAAAGTCTGACACTGTTTCCACTGTTTCCCCATCTATTTCCCATGAAGCGATGGGACCGGATGCCATGATCTTCATTTTCTGAATGTTGAGCTTTAAGCCACCTTTTTCACTCTCCTCTTTCACTTTCATCAAGAGGCTTTTTAGTTCCTCTTCACTTTCTGCCATAAAGGTGGTGTCATCTGCATATCTGAGGTTATTGATATTTCTCCCGGCAATCTTGATTCTAGCTTGTGCTTCTTCCAGCCCAGCATTTCTCATGATGTACTCTGCATATAAGTTAAATAAGCAGGGTGACAATATACAGCCTTGACATACTCCTTTTCCTATTTGGAACCAGTCTGTTGTTCCATGTCCAGTTCTAACTGTTACTTCCTGACCTGCATACAGGTTTCTCAAGAGGCAGGTCAGGTGGTCTGGTATTCCCATCTCTTTCAGAATTTTCCACAGTTTATTGTGATCCACACAGTCAAAGGCTTTGGCATAGTCAATAAAGCAGAAATAGTTGCTTTTCTGGAACTCTCTTCCCTTTTCCATGATCCAGCAGATGTGAAGCAGTGTTGTAATCAATAAAGACTTTGAAAGTGGTCCATGTCCAAAACGGGCTTCCCAGGTGTCCCTAGTGGTAAAGAACCCACCTGCCAGTGCAGGAGACATAAGAGATGTGGGCTCGATCCCTGGGTCAGGAAGATCCCCTGGAAGAGGGCACAGCAACCCACTCTGGTATTGTTGCCTGGAGAATCCCATGGACAGAGGAGCCCGGTGGGCTACAGTCCCTGGGGTTGCAAAGAGCTGGACATGACTTAGGGACTACATGTCAAAAAAAAAAAAAGAAAGAAAGAAAGAAAGAAAGAAAAGAGAATATTAAAAAAATAAAAAATAAACAACACCTATCCCAGAAAAACATTGGTGTTTTCTTCTGTAGTTTTTTTCTCCTGCCTATGAAGTATAATACTGGGGCTTCCTTAGTAGCTCAGTGGTAATCTGCCTGCTAGGGCAGATTTAAGAGACCCAGGTTCCATCCCTGGGTTGGGAAGATCCCCTGGATCTTCCAGTCCCCAAATCGCCTCTTGTTTTCTGACGGCATGAGTAGTTCCTACCCTAGACCATTTAGGGAAAAGGAGGTGAACGGGATTGAACAGATGATGATCGAACAGAGAGGCCCTACAGGGTGTCAGCCCACAGGTGTGCAAAGCTGAGCTGGGCATGGGGGGCGCGGAGAGTGGGTTCCGCTGGCTCTAAATCGCCGCCCCTGTGGTCTGCGCCCTCAGGCAAGTGGCACCTGGGCATCAGCTGCCATCACCGCGGCGACTTCTGTCACCACCCGACCAGCCACGGCTTCGACTACTTCCACGGGCTGCCCGTGACCAACCTGCGGGACTGCAAGCCGGGCGAGGGCAGCGTGTTCACCCGGGCCTTCCGGCTGCTGGTGTTCGTGCCCCTGCAGCTCATCGCCGTGGCTCTGCTGACCCTGGCCGTGCTCAAGTGGCTGCGGCTCTTCCGGGCGCCCCCCTGCGCCTTCCTTTCCCTCTTCCTCCTGGCCGCCCTACTCCTCGGCCTCCTGCTCGGCTTCCTGCACTACTTCCGGCCGCTCAACTGCTTCCTGATGCGGAACCGTGACGTCACGCAGCAGCCCATGTCCTACGACAACCTCACGCAGAGGCTCACGGCGGACGCCGCCCGCTTCTTACGTCGGTGGGTCACCTCTCCCGGCCCGACGGTGCCTGGAACGCGCGGACGGTGCCATCTCCGGGGTCTGGGCGGAGGTAGAGGGGAGGAGGGACCGCACTGCCCGGCGAGCCATGTTTGCAAACTCCTGTGCTTGGGGGGGGATGTCTCCAAAGGATGCACGTGGAAAATGAGATGGCGTGCTTTGCAGAGGTGTGTGCTGAGAGCAAGGGGAAGAGACCCTGATGCTGGGCAAGATAGGAGGCGGGAGGAGAAGGGGACGACAGAGGATGAGATGGTCGGATGGCATCACCGACTCGATAGACATGAGTTTGAGTAAATTCTGGGGAGCTGGTGATGGACAGGGAGGCCTGGCGTGCTGCAGTCCATGGGGCTGCAAAGAGTCGGACCTGACTGAGCGACTGAACTGAACTGACCTAGGCGGGTCTTGGGAATTGCAATGCTGTGGGCTTGCTCCTCCCAGAGTCGCTTTGCCAGGTCCCCCCCATCCTGTGCAAATGAGTGTGTGTGTGCTCAGTCTTTGCCACACCATGGACTGTAGCCCACCAGGCTCCTCTCTCCATGGGATTCTCCACACAAGAATACTGGAGTGGGTTGCCGTTTCCTTCTCCGAGGGGATCTTCCCGACCCAGGGATCTAACCTGGGTCTCTTGCGTTGGTGGGTGGATTCTTTACCACTGAGCCACCTGGGATGTGTTCACAGTGCTCATGTGTGTGTGCGTGCATGCCTGCGTGCGTGCGTGCGTGCGTGTGTGTGCTAAGTAACTTCAACCAAGTTATTAACCACTGACCTCCAGGGAAGGCCCTCTACAGATTTCTCCTCTTGTTAAGCTGCCTGAAAAAGAAAGTGGAAGTGTTAGTTGCTCAGTTGTGTCCAACTCTTTGAGGGAAGATTCCCCTGGAGGAGGGCATGGCCATCCACTCCAGTATTCGTGCCTGGAGAATCCCATGGACAGAGGAGCCTGGCGGGCTACAGTCCACCGGGTCGCAAA
Organism: Capricornis sumatraensis; assembly: GCF_032405125.1. NCBI lineage: Eukaryota > Metazoa > Chordata > Mammalia > Artiodactyla > Bovidae > Capricornis > Capricornis sumatraensis. The sequence goes on along the minus strand of NC_091092.1, from coordinate 145,257,152 downwards.
GAGTTGGACACGATTGAGTGACTAACACATATATCCGACTCTTTGCGACTCCCTGGCTACGTTTTTCTAGAAGGCAGCAAAAGCTTTTGAACTTTGGAAGACGTGCACTTTACACCATCATCCGATAAGAGGTCACACGCAGATGTTTAGCTGAAACCTTTCCCAAAAGGAATTACTTCTCACAGGGATTGCTTCTGATGCTTTCTACCTGATTCTGTTTTCATTTTCTCAAAAAACAATCTGGTTGTGACACTAAATTGACATCGTGACTCAGCAAGGAGTGCCAATCTGCGTGGCTGACAAAGCTCTTATTATCTCCTGGGAAGGAGTTAACCTCACACTATTAAGTTACACTTAATAAGTGTAACCTTACACTAAGTATAACCTTACACTTTTAAGTAATAGTAGTGTAAGTATAACCTTACACTATTAAGGTTAACCTCCTGGGTTAACCTTACTGTTTTATAAATAAGAGAAAGGCTGTTCTGAAGTAGAATGGTATTCTGTGGATGTCAGACCTACACGTTTCAGCCAAAATACAACAGACTCGTGCTCGAAAATCTTGCTGAAACAGCGAAACCTTCTTATGTCCGTCTCCACTCACCAGAAATCTCTCAGAAACCTGCCAGGGGGAGATGAATAATACACTGCCCCTTTTAAATGACAGGGTTCAGGAGTGACACTCAACTTCCAGGGCGAGTCAGTCTTTTGCAGCAGGTGGTATTTTAACACAGATGATTGAAACTATATGATATGTGAATATTCATACGATTAGAAGGAATTTTAATGGATTCCTCAGTGTATGATCTTGAGAGGGGATCCAAAAACATTTGATTAGCCCGAGGGTATTGAATCTCAGACAGTTTATCTTTTTAAACTTTTAAATTTTTATTTATTTTTAAATTGAAGCAGCGTTGATTTACAATGTTATGTTAGTTTCAGGGGTACAGCAAAGTGATTCAGTTTTGTCTATAACATACAGATAGATAATACTTTCCAGATTCTCTTCCATTATAGGTTTATTATAATTGAATATAATTACCTGTGCTGTGGGCAGCAGGTCCTTGTTGATTATTTATTTCATATATAGTCGTGTGTGTATCTGTTAATCCCAAACTCCTAATTTTTACCCCCTCCACTGTCCCCTTTGATAACCAGTCATACATTTGTTTTCTATGTCCATCAGGCTATTTCTGTGCTGTTAATAAGTTCGCTTGCACTGGTTTTTTTTTTTTTTAGATTTCACAAGTGATATCATATGGTATTTGTCTTTCTCTGTGTGACCTGACTTCACTATGTGTGACCATCTCTAGCTCCATCCATGTTGCTACTAATGGCATTATCTCCGTCTTTTTCATGGCTCAGTAATATTCCATTTTCTTTACCAATTCTTCTGATGGTGGACCTTTACATCGTTTCCGTATCTTGGCTGTTCTGAATAGCACTGTCATAAAGATTAAGGTGTATATATCTTTTCTAGTGATGGGTTTGTCCAGAAAACCATGCCCAGGAGTGGGATTTCTGGATCATGTGATAGTTTTAAGTTAAGGAATTTCCACATTGTTCTCCATAGTGGCTGCACAAATTCACATTGCCCCCAACAGTGTAGGAGGGTTGTCTTTCTGCATACCCTCTCCTGCATTTATTATTTGTAGACTTTTTGTTGTCTGTTTAATTTTTTGCCATGCTGCACGACATGTGGGATGTAAATTTCCCGACCGAGGATTGAAGCCAGGCCTCCTGCATGGGAAGCACAGAGTCTTAACCACTAGACCACCAGGGAAGTCCCTATTTGTAGACTTTCGGATGCTGGCTGTTCTGACTGGTGTCAGCTAGGACCTCATGGCAGATTGAATTTGCATTTCTCTAATACTTGGCTGTCCAACCAGTTTATCTTGATTTTACTCAGGTTTCTGCAATTTTCTTTCAGAACTAGATGTTTAGGATATTCTAGCAATATTATAGTTGGTGGTTGTGGTTACTGAGTTATTTTTAAAGGGTTTTGTCTTCAAAGGGGTGATTCCAATGCATCAGGTTGGCCAAAAAGTTTGCTTGGAGTTTTCTGTGACATCTTAGGCTTCCCTGAGAGTTCAGTTGGTAAAGAATCTGCCTGCAATGCAGGAGACCCCAGTTCGATTCCTGGGTCAGGAAGATCCGCTGGAGAAGGGAGAGGCTACCCACTCCCGTATTCTTGGGCTTCCCTGGTGGCTCCAGTGGTAAAGACTCTACCTGCAATGCAGGAGACCTCAGTTCAGTCCCTGGGTTGGGAAGATCCCCTGGAGGAGGGAAAGGCTACCCACTCCAGTATTCTGGCCTGGAGAATCCCATGGACTGTGAAGTGACATGTTAATGAAAAACCCAAATGAACTTTTTGGGCAACCCAGGAAATGCCTGTTGCCCGTGTTGGAGCAATATATAAGTGGTCAATATTAGTTAAAATACTACCATGTGTGTACCACAGCGCCCTTCTTAAGGCACTTCTCACGTGCATTATCTGAAGACTGAAAGATTTAAAAAGCATCTAGGTTAGCTGGTTACTCATGTTTTTTTTTTGTTGTTGTTGTTTTTTAATTTATTTTTTCTCTCTGAGCTGTCCTCATTAAAAACTTTTAAAATTAATTTTGAAATATAGTTGATGGACAATATTACGCTAAATTTCAGGTATACAACATGGTGATTTGCCACTTAAATACATCACGAAACGATGACCATAATAAGTCTAGTAAAGATATATCCCAATAAAAGTTATCATTGCATTAAAAAAGAAGCATCTAAAAAAAAAAAAGCATCTAGGTAAAACTATTTTTTGGGTAACATAGTTCTATTAGAGAAGATATCTGATTTGCTGAATTGTTGTACTTAAGGATCTTGACAGAATCACTTTAATATGGGACCAGAGAACCGTAATGAGTGGTGATGCTGCCACATTTATAAAAAGTTTTTTCAAGGATCTGAAGGCACATAAATGTGTTATCTCTCTGACCAGACTATCCTGACAAATGCAGCTCTTAACACTGTTATGGGGCTTCTTTGTTGGCTCAATGGTAAAGAATCTGCCTGCAACGTGGGAGACCTGGGTTCAATCCCTGGGTCGGGAAGATCCCCTGGAGAAGGAAATGGGAGCCCACTCCAGTATTCTTGCCTGGAGAATCCCATGGACAGAGGAGTGTGGTGGGCTGCATTCCCTGGGGTTGCAAAGGACAGGACATGACTGAACGACAGCAACCGCCTTTATGACACGTAGATTCAGGGCTAGTCAGTAACAGAAGTACTGAGGAGTACTGGAGTGGGTTAGCCGTTTGCTTCTCCAGGGCCGCTTCCTGACCCAGGGACCAAACTCAGTCAAAGCTGCAAACTCTTAGGTCTCCTGCTTGGGCAAGTGGATTCCTGCCGGGGTCCAGCCCCGATGGATCCAGGGAATTCGAAGGTGGGGACGGCGTTGGCGTCCATGGAAAAATACATCTTTAATTACAGATATATAGAGAGATTAGAAACGGATAGTGTAGTAGGAAGATTAGTGGAGAAAAAGAGGCTGAATAACTTGGATTATGTGGAATAGCATCCATGCTCCAGATGGGAATTCAGCCAGAAAAACTGGGAGCAAGAAAGAAACGACATGGGGGAATCAGTGTTTCCGGAAACTTATCCAATTTCTTTATTTTTGGGTTTGCTTATATACCTTTTGTTACATATAGGGATGAATACAGAGTCACGCGGGGGTCAGCAGTCCTGACCTTTATCAAAATCAGGTGCTTTACATAAAAAGGTCTTAGGGATTTTATGATCCTTTCTTTCTGATAACCGAAAACTTATTTTTTCCAAGGGTGTTTTTTCTTAAACCAGGCACGACCCTCCAAATAAAGTTACATTCCTATAGGGTGAGGGTGTAGTGAGTTACAATCAAGAAAGGAATTTATTTAACCCAAGGTTAACATGATTAATCTTAAAGGTTAATACTTATTTCTCCTATATGCTTAAAGGTTAATGCTTATTTCTCCTATATGCTAGTTATATTCATTATAAGGGCAGGGAATATGGAGATTTAGCAGCAAACATCAGCCCAACAAATGAAAATCCTTTCACCAATGTTCCCCTTAAGATCTATTTAGTCTTAAGATAGTGATAAAGTTACATTTTCACATAGCAAGGACACAGTGATTTATAACAAAGCACAGTGATCTATTACAAAAGAGAAAATCCATTAACTCAAAAAGTCTAGTATTGCTAACCTTAAAAACTACTATATTTCCTTTTCTATAGTCCAAATACATTGATTAATATATTCCCAGGTGCCTAAGGATATGGAGGCCTGGCGGCAATCATTGACTCAACAAGAAGAAAAAGCCCTGTGCTAATTAAGACTCTCAAAATACTCCAAAACTCTCTGTGCTGTTTATGGTTAAGAGGTAGTAAACAATCATGTGCATAGTGGCAGGAGTATGGATAATCCTGTCACACAAGCTAGTCTGTCAGCAGAGAGGTTTGACCTGAGACATCCTTGTCCCACCCAGAGCAGGGGAATTAGCAGCAATTATTGGCACAACAAATGAAAAACCCTTCACCAATATAATTCCTAACCAACCCACTATACTAATAATTTCTAACTCCCCAAAAGAATTTGCCTTTAGTAAGTCTAAAACATCTCGTGCCTCTCAGGTTGGGAGGCTGTAAACAATCACATGTGGCCGGACGAACCTATACAGGTGGGCTAGATAACCTTCAGAGGAGTCCGTAAGCTGAAACACTCTTGTCACGCCCAGGAATTTTTATTGCCTTGGAGCTGCATGTTTACTCCTTCTCCGAGAGAAACGGTTATGGGGGAGAGCCCCCGTAAAGTCAGAGGTGTAGGTGAGAGCATAAAACAGACTCTGGTTTTGGGGTTAGATGCTCGGGAACAGGGGATTTCCTGAGGCTTCATCACGCCTTTGCGTATGCCAAGCCTCCTTCCTCATGACCTTTGCCCTGGGCGGAGTTCCTCACGCTGGCCCCCGGCAGATTCCCTACCACTGAGCCACCAGGTAAGCCCAAAACACACTGTAACTAACAAGCTATCCTCGTTGCTCTGACAGGCAGGAATGACTTGTAGATTTCTTAGAGATCCTTAAGTCTCCTTTTGTGCCCTGAAGAAGGGTCCTTCATTCATCGTAGCTTTCTCCCTGCTCATGACTCTGTCCCGTGCTTTATAAAATAGATCCAGGTTGGGTGCCCACCTAGGGGCATGTTCAGGTTTTAGCAGATACTGGTTAGTTAACACATCAGTTACTGTGCATATACACATATTCTTGGGCACATTTCATACCCATTACCTCTTTTTTTTAATTTTAATTTTTTATTTTTGCCTGAACCAGGTCTTAGCTGAGGCATGTAGCATCTTCGATCTTTAGTTGGGGCATATGGGTCTTTAGTTGAGTCATGCAAACTCTTAGTGGCAGCGTGTGGGATATAGTTTCCTGACCAGGGATCAAACCCAGGCCCCCTGCATTGGAAATGCGGAGTGTTACTCAGTGGACCACCAGGAAGTTCCCGCCCCACCCCTGACCCCGCCTTACATGGTACAAAAGGACCCTGGGAGATGAGGGTTGAGGTGTCTTCTTGTGGGGGAATCTGAGGCTCAGAAGTTGAGAGTGATATCCACAGCCCCACAAGTACACAGTACCTAGTGGATTAAAGCCCACATCTAACTCTGAGGGCTCTCCCGAGTGGCCTGTAACAAGCTTGCTGCCTTCTCTGCTTCTGCCCTGACTGCAGACTTTCCAACCAGCTCTGAGTATGGGTTATTTGGAAGAAGGTTAGGGAGTTCAACACCCCTGCTCCAAATGTGTGAGGCCAGGCTCCAGTCCCCGAAAGGGGAACACACCTGGGAATTCTTAGATAAGCTCATGTCTATAGCACAGTCCTTAGGGCCTCCCAGGTGGCGCTCATGGTAAAGAACCTCCCTGCCAGTGCAGCAGACGTAGGAGTTTGCAGGTTCAATCCCTGGGTCGGGAAGATCCCGTGGAGGAGGGCATGGCAACCCACTCCAGTATTCTAGCCTGGAGAATCCCATGGACAGAGGAGCCTGGTGGGCTACAGTCCATGGGGTTGCAAAGAGTCAGACAGAAGTGAAGCAACTTAGCACAGCACAACACAGATATCTATATATGGAGAGACATAAATCATCCATCGGAGAGACATAAATCATCCGTCAGAGAGACAGAAATCTCAGATACATAAATATCTCAGATATATCTTTATATATACAAATATCTATATATCTGTCTCTTTATATATGTTTTATGAAACACAAGACATATCCGAAAATGAGCTTCAGTGAAAACAGTATATATTTTACTTCTCGCTATATACTTTAAAGATACATATATAAAGTCAGAAGTAAAATACATGCTAACCATTTTCATTGATTTTATATATATATATATCTGTAAAGTGTATAATGAGAAGTAAAATGCATGCTAACCATTTTCATTGATTTTATATATATATATTTAAAGTGTGTAATGAGAAGTAAAATGCATGCTAACCATTTTCATTGATTTTATATATATATATATATCTGTAAAGTGTATAACGAGAAGTAAAATGTATACTAACCATTTTCACTGAAGCTCATTTCCAGATATGTCTTGTGTTTCATAAAAGTGTCCTTTTAGGGTCTCCCAGAAGGCTCAGTCGTGTCTGACTCTGTGACCCCATGGACTGCAGCCCACCAGGCTCCTCTGTCCGTGGGATTTTCCAGGCAAGAACACTGGAATGGGTTGCCATGCCCTCCTCCAGGGCATCTTCCAGACCCAGGGATTGAACTCAGGTCTCCTGCATTGCAGGCGGATTCTTTTCCACTGTGCCACTGGGAAGCCCCATTAGTGATATCTTTCATTCAGTGTAAAAATCTATATAGATAATTTTTTGGTTTTAAAAACTCAACACTTTTCCAGTGGTCCAGTGGTTAAGACTTTGCCTTCCAAGCCAAGGGGTGTGGGGTGTGATCTCTGGTCAGGGAGGTCAGATCCCAAATGCCTCATGACCAAAAAAAAAAATAATAATAATAATCACACAACATAAAAGAGAAGCAATATTGTAGGGTGTGCTCCCTGGTCAGGGAGGTAATATCCCACATGCCTCGTGACAAAAAAAAAAAACACACACACACACACACACACAACATAAATCAGAAGCAATATTGTAGCAAAGTCAGTAAAGACTTTAAAAGTTATATCCCCATCAAAAAAATATCTGTTAAAAAATTAAAAGTGTATTCTGAAGTGTGTTTGAATGAAGAGCCACGGGCCACGTGCCATGAAGCCATGCTTTTAAGAGCTCAGGTTATATGTCCACCATCGTCCCCTTCTGTGTCTGAATAGTGTGGCTGGAGGGATAGTGGCTTAGACCCTGACACAGCTGTGGAAAGCACCCACACACACTGACGCACGGCAGGAACTTTGCACGCTCTCTCCAGGAGCGGGTTCTGGCCGCCGCTCACGCTCCTCGTCTGTATCCATCCTCTGATACATTCGGTCACAGCACTTTAAGCAGCTCAGACCAGCCAACTCTGAATGGTCTCCTCTGAACTCTGGGTGGCTGGATGGCAGGGCATGGTCCATCCTGGCTTTATATTCTGAGTGCCTGGTGCTGTGTGGGCAAGAGTACTTGCGAGAGGCTCCGGCGGATGAAAGGAACAAGAGGACGTGTCCATCTGTGAGTGCAGAGTGTTGGTCACCTGAACTCCAGCTGGCTGGCTGTTGTTATCGCTGTCTGGTTTTTGGTTGTGGTTCACTCGCTCACTTGTGTCCGACTCTTTGCGGCCCCATGGACTGCAGCACGGCAGGCTTCCCTGTCCTTCACCATCTCTTGGTTTATACCTTAGTGCAATTGCCAGCTTCCGAGGGCCTTCGGAAGCTGTCCATGGACGTCTGTATTTGCATTCTGATTATTCCTGATGCTGACGCAAATGGGAATGCTCAGGGAAAGCTCAGATTCTCAGAAGAAGAGGCTCTGCTTGATGGCTCAGAAGGTAAAGAAACTGCCTGCAATGCGGGAGATTCAGGTTCAGTCCTGGGATCAGGAAGATCCCCTGGAGAAGGGAATGCCAACCCACTCCAGTATTCTTGCCTGGAGCATCCCATGGACGGAAGAGCCTGGAGGGCTACAGTCCTTGGGGTTGAAAGAGTCTGGTATAACTTAGTAACTATGTCAACAAATTTCACCTGGATGACTCAGCAGGTAAGGAATCTGCCTGCAGTGCAGGAGACTTGAGTTTGATCCGGAGGTCAGGAAGATCCCCTGGAGAAGGAATGGCAACCTGCTCCAGTATTCTTGCCTGGAGAATCCCATGGACGGAGGAGTCTGGTGGGCAAAGAGTCAGACAGGATTGACACTTTCTTTCTCAGAAGAGGAGTATACTATGCAAGACCTTCTTGACAGGCAGGAGAATTACATTGTAGCTGTCTTCCTGCCTGGATTTCACTCCCAGGGGAGGACAGGATGTAAATCTTTGCGATTCTGAGGTTGGCATGATCACGGATTGCTGGCAAGGTGCAGAGAGCTGCCTTTTGTATTTGTAACGAATAGAGAGAAGGCGTGGAGCAGACAAAAAGTTCTATCTCTTCACACAGCCTGAGAGGCTGGACGCAGTAAAGTTTCAAAATTGTTTACTGAAGTGCTTTAGCTAAAAGAAAAAAAAAAAATGCAGTGAAGCTGTTATGGGGAGATCTCCTTCCTGCCAGCTTGCTCAAGTGTTCCTTTAGTTTTCAAGGTCGTAGAGAGGAAGAGAGATGGGACTGTGAGGGTCTTTTCCTGCCATCTCTCTGGAAGGACAGCTGAGCATAGGTTCTTAAAAAAAAGTGCAGGTTGCTCAATCGTGTCCGACTCTTGCAACCCCATGGACTGTAGCCTGCCAGGCCCCTCTGTCCATGGGATTCTCCAGGCAAGAATCCTGGAGTGGGTTGCCTTTCCCTTGTCCAGGGGATCTTCGTTCGTCCAGAAGACCAAGCTGTCCATCACACCCGAGAAAGTGAGAAGGGCAGAATGACCAATCCGTTCAGCCTACATTCCCAGGGTTCCACTGATGACACCTCTATTCCCAGGGGGGAAATCCTCACAGTTTGATTTTATTTTTGCAAGCTGGATATTTCTCTCTTTTTTTTTTTTTAACCAAGGGAATAAGCGTTTTCACTTTCAGAATCAAATAGCAACAACAAACAGCATCCAACATGCTTATTTTGCCCTTGGATTTTTCTCTTTTTTTCAGGCATGCTGAGACCCCTTTTCTGCTTGTCCTGTCTTACCTGCATGTGCACACAGCTCTCTTCTCTTCAAAGGACTTTGCCGGCAAAAGTCAACACGGCTCCTACGGGGATGCCGCTGAGGAGATGGATTGGAGCGTCGGTATGTGTCCCTGTAACTTCCGTCTGTGGGTTTCCCGGGTGGCTCTGTGGTTAAGAATCTGCCTGCCAATGCAAGAGACACAGGATCGGTCGCTGGGTGGGGAAGATCCCCTGGAGAAGGGAATGGCAACCTGCTTGCCTAGTGTTCTTGCCTAGGGAATCCCATGGACGGAGGAGCCTGGCGGGCTACAGTCCAGGAAGTCACAAACAGTCAGGCATGACTTAGCAACTAAGCAACAACAGTCTTCAGTCTGAACTTCACGAGTGGCTGCAACTTTTCCTGCCTCCTAGCTTGTTTCTTCTGAGTTTCTGCCTGTGTGTCTGATACCATCAGAGATAGCACGTGCTGGGTTTTTTTGTTTGTTTGTTTGTTTTCGTGTTCCAAAGAAAAGTCACCAGACGAACGCTAAGCATGGCAGGTAAAGTGAAAGTGTTAGTCGCTCAGTCATGTCTGACTCTTTGTGACTCCGTGGACTGTAGCCTGCCAGGCTCCTCTGCCCATGGGATTCCCCAGGCAAGAATACTGGAGTGGGTAGCCATTTCCTCCTACAGGGGATCTTCCCAACTCAGGGATCAAACAACAGGTAAGCAGCGTATAATAAGCATCTTAACCGCAGATGCGGTTGAGGTTACCAATGGATACAGCGCCGGGGAGTCTGGGTCTGTGAGCTGCTGATCAAAGAGATGAATGCAGGAAAAAGAGTCAGGCATTTATTCTTTCCTCCTGTTATGCTTTTTTTATGTGTTTATTTTAATTTTTGGCTGCTCTGGGTTCTCATTGCTGTGCGTGGGCTTTCTCTAGTTTGGGCGACTGAGGGCTACTCCCTAACTAAGGGTCTCGGGCTTCTCATTGGGGTGCCTTCAGTAACCTTTCAGAGCAAGGAGTGTAGAGCTTGGGGTCAGCAGTTGCTGCATGCCTGCTTCGTTGCCCCGTGGCACGTGGCATCTTAATTCCCCGGCCACGGATTGAACCCAAGTCCCCTGCTCGGGAAGGCAGTTTCTTAATCCCTGGACTGCCTGGGGATTCCCACCGCTGACTCTTTTAGCGGTAGAATCTGAGCAGCCCCTTGTCTCTAGCACAGTTGGGTGCAGGGCAGGTTCGGCAGACAGAAGACTCGCCCGGCGGTTACAGCTGTGGACAGTCTCGCTGCAGGAACCTTGAGGTCCTCTTCTTCTCTGGATCCTGTTAACGCTCACTGTGTCTCCTTCTCCAGCGTGAGTGCTTCTTGCTGCGTCTGCGAGGATGGCGGTGGGGGAGGGGGGGTTCCCTTGCTCTCTGCGTCCGTCCTCCCTAAGCAGGTTACCCTATTTCCTGAGAGACGTGGCATGTTTGTCGGAGGAACCCGAAAGACTTCTTAGTGAACTTTTTGCTTTCTAGAAGATATTTTTTTAATGTGTATTTCACTTGGCTGCGTCGGGTCTCACTTGTAACATTGGGATCTCAGTTGCATCATCTGGGATTTTTTTGTGTGTGTCATCTGGGATTTTTTTTGTTGTCGTAGTGCTTGGATTTTCTAGTTGTGGATGTAGGGACTCAATAGTTGCGGTGAGCGGCCTCAGTGGCTCCTCGGCATGTGGGGTCTTAGTTCCCCAAGCGGGGATCGAGAACTGCGCGTCCCCTGCATCAGAAGGCAGATGCTTTAGCACTGGAGCACCAGGGAAGTCCCTGAGGTGTTACTCTGTAAACTGCGCGTTGCACATCCACGTGAAATCATGGTGACCGCGCTTTCTCTTGCGACTTTCCTGATGGCTCAGCGGGTGAAGAATCCGCCTGCAGTGCAAGCAAGCAGACATAGGAGACGTGTTTGATCCCTAGAGTGGGAAGACCTCCTGGAGGGGGAAATGGCAACCCACTCCAGTATTCTTGCCTGGGAAATCCCATGGGCAGAGGAGCCTGCCAGGCCACAGTCCAAAGGGTTGCAGAGTTGGGCACAACTCAGGGACACAGCTGAGTGTGCATGCCTGTGCTTTCTCTTGCACAGCTTCTCAGCCTCAGGGGAGGCTGCAGAGTGTAGGGGAAGCCGGAGTGTTTGGGTAAAACAGAGGGATCGAAAAATCCGTGAGTTCTGAACTTCCCATTCACTTCCTGTGTGCTCCAGCGATGTCTCTGGTGCTCAGGTCATTGGCCCCCTCTGCACAAAATTGGACAAAAGTGAGTCAATGGCACCGTCAACAGGTTGCTCAAGATTTTTGCCGTATTTCCTTTTTTTTTTTTTTTCCCCCTTTTTACCCCTTCTCTCGTACTCCCTTCCCTTGCGGTTCCCTGAGCTCAGCGTTTCTCTCAGTGAGGTGTTTAGGAGATCCTTGAACGTGGCCATAGAGTTTTGTTTGTTGGTTTGTGTTAAGAGCACATTGAACCTGACAAGGGTCACCGACTGTGGTGAAGACAAGAACAACTTTTGTTTCGTTTCATTTAAACCTTGGGAGGAGCATCGTCTTTTGGACAAGGTGACTGCAGCCCTGTTCTAGCTTCTTACTGTTTCCCTAACTATCTGCGTGATTTTGACAGATGTCTTAAATCTCTGTGACTGATGAGTTCAGATGAAGCCACTTCTGAGTTTCTTTCTAACCTTCTCTGTGATGCCACACTAGTCAGTCAAATGATGAGCACGTAGCTGGAAAAACAAAGGCGGCCAGAACATTCCACCTAATGAGATCGGTGAGAAGGATTCATTATACTCAGGGCTTTGGCATACAGCTCGTACAAGCCCGCCTTCTTTCATTTCTGCTTCTTAAAATGTTGCATGTAAATTAGCTTACATTTTCCACACCTTAGTAGTGTAAATCAGTAGAATAGTCCTCCGTAGTGTGAATCAGTAGAATATTTTATCTCTTTAATGAGTGTTATATATTAATGTAACCAGTTTTGTATCCAGCTCTCTGACGTGTCTTGGCTGGCAAGCAGGCTTTTGCTAGTATGATCACACGTATTGATTACATTTTATTTAATTAGATCAGCACGTCTTCCTACCCTCACTCATTAAAAATAAATCTAACTTCCAATGTGTTTCTGCTACTCATCCGTCGTGAGTAAAACAGAGCATTTTTTTGAATCTTTGAGATCTACAGTAGACCCGGTATCGTATTAACAGGTGGTTGTGTTCTTCCTTTTTTTTTTTTTTTGCCCCAAATAAAATCCTCCCCTTAAGCCATTACATCCATGGCTCAGGATGTTTCTGTTGTTTTACAAACTCAATACCTCTGAGCATTTTGAAGAATACGGCTTCTTTCCAGGAGGACCCTTTCTCTGTCACCAAGAAGGGGACTCTGGGAGAAAGTGAACTAAAGTGACCCAGAGGTATCGGCTTAAAAGAAACACCTCAAGCACCATGGGAGACTGAGCTAGAAGCCATCAGGCAGACAGGCTGTAGCCCTGTCCTTTAGACTCTAAAATGCTCTAAAGTTGAGGGCGTTTTCTTTCTAAATATTTGGAGACGGCATAGCTATCCAGAGCCTAACTCTCCCCACTGCGGGTCTCTCCATACCTGTAAAAGCATATTCATAAAGGATCCTCTCTTATTTAATTGTCCGCCACGGCCTATCTCACCCCACGTCGTGGAGCTGGGACCGCTTTATTCTCAGCTGTGTGATCGCTGTTGCTTGTATTGTTATTATGCCACAGAAAGGACGGCCCGCAGAGATACGATGTAAGCTCTACACAACAGGTTTAGTCACTAAATCTTTGTCGGACTCTTTGCGACCCCATGGACTGTAGCCCACCAGGCTCCTCTGTCCATGGGATTCTCCAGCCGAGAATGCTGGAGTGGACTGCCATGCCCTCCTCCAGGGGATCTTCCCGCCCTGGGGATGGAACCCACATCTCTTACAGCAGGTGGGTCCTGTACCACTAACCCCCCCGGGGAAGCCCACACATGAGACAGCTGGCAGTAAAAGTCCACAGGGTGGCCGAAATCCTGAAACTCTTAACACCACCTTGCAGTTTGAGAGGTGGGCAGTGTTCTGCTTATCACAGTCACTGCCTGCAAAGGGCGTGCCCTGCACCTGCTCTCGCCTTCACACATGTCCCCTCCCTTTGTGATGTCAAGGGTCAGGGCGGTGTTCCTTTTCTGTCAGAATGGTGTGCAGTCCACAGCAAGTCACAGGGAGAGGGGCATCACCTTTAATACATGCCTAATATAGGATAAGACCTTGGCTTAAGGGAATGTAGGAGTTCCTAAGGGAGTTAAGGTCTATACCGTCTTAAGCTGTGGTTTTTCCAGTAGTCATGTACAGATGTGAGAGTTGGACCATAAAGAAGGCTGAGCCTGGAAGAATCAATGCTTTCAAACTGTGGTAAAGACTCTTGAGGGTTCCTTGGACTGCCAGGAGATCCAACCAGTCCATTCTAAAGGAGATCAGTCCTGAATATTCATTGGAAGGACTGATGCTGGAGCTGAAGTTCCAATACTTTGGCCACCTGATGCAAAGAGCTGACTGACTTGAAAAGACCCTGATGCTGGGAAAGATTGAATGTGGGAGGAGAAGGGGACGACAGAGGATGAGATGATTGGATGGCATCACCGACTCGATGGACGTGAATCTGAGTACGCTGCGGGAGTTGGTGATAGATAGGGAGGCCTGGCGTGCTGCAGTCCATGGGGTCGCAAAGAGTTGGACATGACTGAGCCACTGAGAAACAGCAGCAAGGGAGTTAAGATTCGTCCAAGTGATTTTGAAATAACCCAGAGGAAGGAGGAATGAATGAATGTCTGGAAGGAGGTGCAGATGAGTCTGGAGAGCTTTTAGAAAGGGACAAGTCCCCATATGTGGCCAGTGGCCTGCCTCAGCGTTTCAGCAGGACACGCACTTTCCGAGGAAGCCTTTGGGCAGTTGTGATCTGATTTTCAACCAAGTCTGATTTTCAACCCCAGTTAATCCCCCAGCAGCAAAGCTTTGGGGGAGGAACAAATGGATAAAATGTTGCTGGGATGGATGAAAGAGGCTAACTCTATTTCTAAAAAAAATTTTTAACTTAATTTTGTATTGAAATGTAGTTGATATACAGTGTCAGTTACAAGAGTACCAGGTAGTCATCATTCACAGCTTTGAAAGGTTATACTCCACTTACAGTTATTATAAACTATTTCATACATTCCCCGTGATGTACGATATACCAATCTTTATAACTTAGCTTTGTGCATGGTAGTTTATACTGAAAGAAGGCATCTTTTTTTTGAAAGTTACTGTGTTGATTCCTAGGGCTTCCCAGGTGGCGCTAGTGGTAGAGAACCCACCTGACAATGCTGGAGACGTAAGAGACACGGATTCAATCCCTGGGTCGGGAAGATCCCCTGGAGAAGGGCATGGCAACCCACTCCAGTATTCTTGCCTACAGAATCCCATGGACAGAGGAGCCCGGCAGGCTATAGTCCATGGGGTTGCAGAGAGTTGGACACGACCGAGGTGACTTAGCATGCCCGCACAGATTGATTCGTAAAGAGGTCAGACAGTTTTCTTTCATTTTTTTTTAAGCAAACAAACAAAAATCTATTATTTATCAAGTGGAGTCAGAGCATTTCACAAGCCCCATCCTCCTGTAGTAAGAAACTACAGTGGCTGAATTTTTCACGAGTTCTCCTCTGCTAATGATACCTCTAAGATTAGCTTCCAAGACATATTTTAAATATTCAGCAAACACTGTTTCTTTCTGTCTCTCGAGCCAT
The DNA here is from genome assembly GCF_032405125.1 of Capricornis sumatraensis. Classification (NCBI taxonomy): domain Eukaryota; kingdom Metazoa; phylum Chordata; class Mammalia; order Artiodactyla; family Bovidae; genus Capricornis; species Capricornis sumatraensis. The sequence continues at coordinate 145,242,109 of NC_091092.1, read as the reverse complement.
CAACGACGTGGTCATTAAAACTCAACTCAAGCAACAAATCGGACCTCATTTCCTCACTGGTAGTTTCCTTTATTGAAAAATTCCCTTTTGGAATTTTCGAAAGACTTTTAAGTTCTCTGGTGGGATGAGAGAGAGGTATGTGTTTACACTTGTCCGTTTGCATTAAGTTTCTCTTCCAGGGTGTCCTTAGTAACACACCTTAAAAAAAAAATGCCTGAGTTTGTAAAAATTTGCTTTTAATTCAGTAAGTTCCCTGGGATTCTAAATACCCAAAGTGGAAACTGATTTTTTTTTTTAAAGAAATGCATCAGTTGATTCCGGAGTATCAAATCTTGGATATATGCTCGGGATGGCAGCTTAGCTCTGTGACAGATAGAATGTGACCTCTGGTGCAATTGCCATAATCTCTGGTTACCCAGATAATCAGGAAACGGAGGCTGCAGAAAGCATCCTCGCCGGCCCTTTTGACAGGCTCTAGCATTGCAGAAACCTCTGCCCTAATGAGCAGGCTTTTTATTCAAGCAGGAGACAGGAGAGAGATGAAGCTGTTTTCCATTACAGACCACTGTTTACCTGAATTGTGAGGTACATAACGAGGTTTCAGAACTTCAAGAAAACATTTAGGAAGCGATGACAACCTGTGCCCGGTAACAAAATGACTAATACAGACCCACCTATGTCCAGTTTTCTTTCCACGGCTGTCAAATATATCGAATAAAAAGACAGGATTAAAGAAAGATCCCCTGCCCCGTTTCCAAACACAGAGACTAAGCTTCAGGACGTGTGCGAAAGAAACTTAAGAAAATGTGCCATTAGGACATTTGGGAGAGCTTACTGTGAGATTTCCAAATGCAAGGCTTCTGGAAAATAATAAATGGGATATTGTTACTGGAGGATACCTTTATTTATTTTAATTTTGTTGAAGTGGCAGGAAATGGCAACCCACTCCAGTATTCTTGCCCGGAGAATCCCATGGACAGAGGAACCTGGCAGGCTATATACAGTCTATGAAGTTGCAAGCGTTGGACACAACTTAGCCACTAAACCACCACATAGCCGATTTACAATGTTGTGTTAATTTCTGCTATAAAGCAAAGTGACTCAGTTGTGCATGCACACCCAGACACACATACACACACACATATATGTGCCTGCTCAGATAGACAAGGACAGGGAAGCCTGGCGTGACACAGTCCATGGGGTCGAAAAGAGTCAGACACGACTGAGCTCCTGAACAACAATAATTTTTGATCATACCTCACAGCATGTGGGATCTTAGTTCTCCGACCAGACTTTGAGCTGGTACCCCTGGCGTTGGAAGTGCAGAGAGTCTTGACCACTGCACCACCAGAGAAGCCCCTGACTCTCTTCAGTTAGCATGGAAGCATTTGGGAGCAAAGTCTCTTTACAGAGGACTGTGTAAGTCACTTTATTTGCCCCCAAGCAGTAGGAGAAAAGAGAGGTGAGGTCTTCAAGTAGCTTACTCCCATAAACAAACCCTTCTCCATCCAAAATGGATCTTGTCTGTCAGGTACCCCAGATATGAGTGATGCAGAAAACTCAAACGAAATAAAACTCTGTTGTTTCTGGAGTTCGTCGAGTGCTGGCTGCACTTTACACGAAATTCCATTCATTAAGGTCACTAACATCAGATCCAGCCATCAACTCTAAGGAGACGTTTGCTGATTTTATCAGTTACTTCGATTTTAAAACGATTGCTCAGTGGCATTGAACTGCACACTCTTCTTGGAGTCGGCCGTGACAGACTGTGATTTGGGCAGCACATCCACGTTTGCAGTTCGCACGGGACCGTTAGGGAAGGAACACTGCTGTCATAATATATATATATTTTTTCCACTCGGAAGTAAGACAATAGCCAGAAGAGCACGAAAATGACAGCGTTACGGCATTTTAAGCCTTTTAAGTTTGATCATTTGAAAGCAGAATTGCCCATCAGCTACCTCTGTCGACACCCCGTTGCCCGCCTGCCAAATCTCATCGGTAACAACCATCTCATTTACGCATTTATGCATCTGATTTTCAGCACATAAATAAGCCGTGCGCTCGGAACAGAGAAAGCTACGAGAAATAAGCGTCTCTGACGATCTCGGAAGCGTCGAGTGCTGACTTTGAGAAAAGTCATTTTGCCTTGTCTCAACAACGTGGCCTTTGCGTTTTGCTTGGTGTTGCTTTGTAATTAAGCCAGGGGCAGGATGCAGGGGGGTGGGCGGTGGGTAGAGAGGAGAGTTCCAGAAAGGGCATTGCTGTCGACTTTGGAAGAGAGGGAGTGCCTCTGGGTGCCCATAGAGTCGATGCTTCTGCTGTTCGGATGCAGGGGGGTGGGCAGTGGGTAGAGAGGAGAGTTCCAGAAAGGGCATTGCTGTCGACTTTGGAAGAGAGGGAGTGCCTCTGGGTGCCAATAGAGTCGATGCTTCTGCTCTTCGGTGCCTCACCCAACACGGCAATGCTTGTGTGCAAAAAAAGAAAAAAAAGAGTTCTTGCACTCAGGAGCCAGGCTGCAGCAGGCATCACTGATCAAGCAGGGGGCGGTCGCTTCGATTGGGATGAAGGAGAGGGAACCTGGGAGCAGGGCCGTATACATGCAGTTGCGACCAACACAGGTGTTGTGGATGGTGATGACTCCAGGGTAGAGTGCACACTCACCTGTGTGTGTGTGTGTGTGTGTGTGTGTGTGTGCCTGAGCGTGCATGCACAGAACGACAAATCATGCGTTTGGGAAGGAAAGTCTCTTTACAGGGGACTGACTCTCTGAGACATTTTCTTTGCTCCCAAGCAGTAGAAGAATGGGCCAAGCCGGGTCATGAAGGAACCTATTTCCATAAAGTCCATCTCCGTACATTTTATTTGACTCTTTCCTGATTTTTTTTTTTTTATTGAAGTATGGTTGATTTACAGCGTTGGGTTAATTTCTGCTGTACAGCAGTGATGCAGTGATACTTGCATATATATATATATATATACATATTCTTTTTCGTGTCTTTTCCCATTATGGTTTGTCACAGGATATTGAATACAATTCCCTGGGTTGTACACTAGGGCCTTCTTGTTTATCCGTCTCATATGAAATACTTTGCCTCTGCCAATCCCAAACTCCCAGCCCATTCCTCCCCCCGACCCCTTCCTCCTTGGCAACCAGAAGTCTGTTCTCTATTTCAGTGGGTCTGTTTCTGTTTCCTAGACATGTTCATTTGTGTCATTTTTGTAGATTTCATGTAAAAGTGATATCATACAATATTTCTCTTTGTCTGACCTCACATATAAGGGATATCATACGATATTTGTCTTTGTCTGACCTCACATATAAGGGACATCATACGATATTTGTCTTTGTCTGTCTGACCTCACATATAAGCGATATCATACGATATTTGTCTTTGTCTGACCTCACATATAAGGGATATCATACGATATTTGTCTTTGTCTGACCTCACATATAAGCGATATCATATGATATTTGTCTTTGTCTGACCTCACATATAAGGGATATCATATGATATTTGTCTGAATTAGCTAGTGTGAGAATCTCTAGGGCCATCCATGTTGCTGCAAATGGCATTATTTCAGTTTTTTTTTTTTTTTTATGGCCGAGTGACATCCTGCTGTGTATACATGTACCACCTCTTGTTTGCCCGCTTATCTGTCAATGGACTTTTGGGTAGCTTCCATGTCCCAGCTAGTGGTAAAGAACCTGCTTGCCAGTGCAAGAGACTCAGGAGACGTGGGTTTAATCCCTGGGTCGGGAAGATCCCCTGGAGGAGGGCGTGGCAACCCACTCCAGTATTCTTTCCTGGAGAATCCCATGGACAGAGGAGCCCTGGCAGGGGTGGGGGGGTGGGGAGGGGTGGTTCAGTCCGTAGGGTCGCACAGAGTTGGACATGACTGAAGTGACTTAGCACACATGTCCTAGCTATTGTAAATACTGCTTCTTGCCTAGAAAATTCCAGGGACAGGGGAGCCTGGCGGGCTACAGTCTGTGGGGTCGCAAAGAGTCGGACACAATGGAGCCACTAAACAAACAAACAGAAATGACCACTGGGGGGTATGTATCTTTTCAGATTGGGGTTTTCTCTGGATGCATCCCCCCAGCAGTGGGGCTGCTGGGTCAAGCAGCAGCTGTATGTTAAGTTCTTTAAGGAACAACCATATTGTTCTTCACGGTGACTGTACCAGTTTACATTCCCACCAGCGGTGTAGGAGCGTTTTCCACTCCACACTGCCTCCAGCATTGATTATTTGTGGACTTCCTGATGGTGGCCATTCTGACCAGTGTGAGGCGATACGTCGTTAAGAGTTTCGGTCTGTGATTCTCTAATAATTAGTGATGTTGAGCATCTTTTCATGTGCCTCTTGGCCATCTCTATCAATGGCATTGATTTTCTTTGCTTTGCTCTTGCAAATGAATCTTTATCTGCCAAAGTGCAATTTTTCTCTTATTAATCTATTCTTGATTTTATGTCTCTGAGATATGCACGTCTGGAAAGCTTCATATAAATTAGGATATCAGAAAATCAAATAATAGGGTAGCAAAATGTACCTGCTTACATTTACATATATACATATATATGTATGTGTGTGTGTGTATATATATATAACACATATCAGTTCAGTTCAGTCGCTTAGTCATGTCTGACTCTGTGACCCCACACCAGGCCTCCCTGTCCATCACCAACTCCCGGAATCCACCCAAACTCATGTTCATCGAGTTTGTGATGCCATCCAGCCGTCTCACCCTGTGTCGTCCCCTTCTCTCCTGCCTTCAATCTTTCCCAGCATCAGGGTCTTTTCCAATGAGTCAGCTCTTCACATGAGGTGGCCGCAGTATTGGAGTTTTAGCTTTAGCATCAATCTTTCCAAAGAACACCCAGGACTGATCTCCTTTAGAATGGACTGCTTGGATCTCCTTGCAGTCCAAGGGACTCTCAAGAGTCTTCTCCAACACCACAGTTCAAAAGCATCCATTCTTTGGCACTCAGCTTTCTTTATAGTCCAGCTCTCACATCCGTACATGACCACTGGAGATATACATGCTTCCCAGGTGGCACGAGTGATAAAGAACCTGCCTGCCAACGCAGAAGGTGTAAGAGACGTGGGTTCAATCTCTGGGTCAGAAAGATCCCATGGAGAAGGGAATGGCAACCCACTCCAGTAGTCCTGCCTGGAGAATCCCATAGACAGAGGAGCCTGGTGGGCTACAGTCCATAGGGTCGCAAAGAGTTGGACACGACTGAAGCGACTTAGCATGCATGCAAGCAAGCACATATATAATATATATATATGTAAAACATAAGTTTTATATACAAAATTTAAACGTTTTCAGATTATCTTCCCTTCCTGTGTGAGTTTCCAGTATTTGTGACAAGATAGTAATCTTCTGCAGAAAGATCAGTTTTTGCAGCCTCAGGTTAGACATGCTGACAGTACGAAGTCAGGCAGTTAGGACGGGGAGAGAGCCCTGGGACAGGAACAGTTGAAGTCTGTTCATCCAGACTTTCGGCCATGAGGTGTAGTTAGAAATTCACTATGTAGAATATTGATTTTCATTCTCCAAATTAATTTATCCTATAAATCGTTAACCTCTGGGTTTCATAAACTCTGTAATCGCATTACCATTTTTTTTCAAAGCCCGAAGCTTAATTTTTATGTTCTTGAGCCCAGGATGGATATTATTTTACCTTGAATTTACATCTCAAATTAAAATGAGTATGTTTTCACACTCTTCCACAAAATCATTTCCCTAAAGAAGATAACACCATAAATTATCGAGGAATCAAGTTGCCCAGTTGAGTCAAACAGGATTAATAAAATTTCTGGCTGCAGAACCACAACAGCTATCACAAGAAGAATAGTAAATGTTTATTGACTCACAAGCTAAAATCTAAAATTGGTATATGCTAGACACGACTGAGCGACTTCCCTTTCACTTTTCCCTTTCGTACATTGGAGAAGGCAATGGCAACCCACTCCAGCGTTCTTGCCTGGAGAATCCCAGGGACAGGGGAGCCTGGTGGGCTGCCGTCTATGGGTTCACACCGAGTTGGACACGACTGAAGTGACTTGGCAGCAGCAGCAGCAGCCACTTATCTAACACCTCACATGGATAGTTTAGTGGCGATCTCACAATGGTGTTCTAAGAGATTTTTATCATCCTGTGGGTGAGGAAGTGAAGTTTGGAGAGGCTCAGTGACTTGTGTAAGACTGCCCAGGCGCCACTAGGCTACACTGCTCCTCTGAAGCCAGAAAAGATTTATAGTTTGTTGAATTAATTGAGAAAGTAGACGTTGTCTCCTCTCCAGCTGCGGCTTATCTATACGACAAGACTCTTTGGACCAATGGCCTCCAACGATTTTCCTCCCGCTCCCATATCCTAGGAGTTCATCCATCCCTGCATTCTTGACTTTGTTTCACACCCTCTAGAGATGTATTCTTCGCAGTGTCCAGGACATGGAGGTGACCTTCATGTCCATGGAGAGATGAATGGATAAAGAAGTTGTGGTACGTATAGAGAGTGGAATATTACTCAGCCATGTAAAGGAAAAGGATTTGAGTCCATTGTAGGGATGTGGATGGATCTAGAGTCTGTCGTACAGAGTGAAAGAAATCAGCAAGAGAAGAGCAAATACCGTATGTTAACTTACACACACACACGTATATGGAATTTAGGGAAATGATACTGATGAGCCTATTTCCAGGGCAGGAACAGAGACAAGTGATGTAGGACACAGACTGTGGATATGGCGGGGGAAGGAGAGGGTGGGACGATTCGAGGGAGTAGCCCTGACATCTGTACATGACCGTGCATAAGACAGGGAGCTGGGTGGAAGCTGCTGTACAGCGCGGGGAGCTCCGCTTGGCGCTCTGTGATGACCTGGAGAGTTGGGATGAGGGCGTCGGGGGGAGACTAACAAGGGAGAGGGGATGTGTTTATATATGGCTCATTCACTTTGTTGTGCAGCTGAAACCTGTACAACAACACTGTAAAGCAATTATCCGCCAACTAAAAAAAAAAAGAAAAGGAAAAATTAAACAGATGCAGAAAACAATAGGATGTCCATGTTGGGTATCTCAGGGGTGTTTTGTATATCACTGCCTTCTCCCTCAGCCTCTTCCGATTAGCACATTTAATCTGCTAATTAAATATATCTGGGCATAGCAAGAAAGGACAAATTAGGATTTGAGAGATGGAGTTAAAGCAACGTTTAAATGGTATTCCATGGAGGACCAGTGTCTATATTTGAAAGGTGAGATCAAAATTAGGGGTGAGGAGCAGATTTGAATACTTGTTGCTTTCGAGTCGTGACCCCCAATTAGCGGTTGTCAAAAAGTCAAAAGCAATAATTCCCATGCCTGTGGACTTCCCCTGGGGGGTTTCAGTGGTTAAGATTTTTGCTTTCCAGTGCCCGGGGTGGGTGTTCAATTCCTGGTCGGGGAGCTAGGATCACACAGACTTTGAGGCCAAAAAACCAATCCTTTAGACAGAAGCAACAGTGTAACAAATTCAGTAAAAACGTTAAAAAAAAAAAAAATCCTCCTATGTGATGTGTTAACACCTGCTTGAATGAGTTGAATTATCAGATGAAATGAAGTTACATACTTAGTAGAGTCAGCACAGTGCCGGGTATGCAACAAGTACTCAGTAAATGCTAGCTGCTATTATTGTCTTCATTACTACTATTGCTATTATTATTACTCTCCCTTTCACAGATGGGTGAAGCATGTTTGCTTAAAATGTACATTTGCCCACATTATATTGAGTAGAAAAGTCATGGATGGGAAAAAAAAAAAAAAAAAGTCCATGACGGAAAAGGAGACAGGTGTTTGGACCATCTTGTGGGTTTTTACATCACTGTCGCTATTTCATCTTCTATTTGAAATGGTCACCCTGGACTTCACATTCCCCACAGAGCCCTTCTGCCTGTGGCTTTGGTGTTCAGGATCTTACGGACAGAACTGAATTGCTTCTAAGAGCTTGAGCTCTCCCCATGAAGTCAGCATGTCACCCCAGAGTTAGATGGACATTTCAGGAACTGCAGGCAGCAAGCTGGAGGTCACTTGGACATAAGAGAGGAGCTTGGTGGGGTGGTAGTCAGTGTATCCACTTTTTTTTAATACGTATTTATTTGACAGCACCACGTCTTAGTTGTAGCATGCAGGGTCTTTTGTTAAGGCATGCAAACTCTTTTGTAGCATGCAGGGTCTTTGGTTGTGGCATGTATGATCTAGTTCCCTGTCCAGGAATCGAACCCAGTCCCCCTGCATTGGAAGTGTGGTATCTTAGCCACTGGACTACCAGGAAAGTCCCAGCATGTCCAGGTTTGAATTTGAATGGTGAGGAGTTGAATCTGTGAATAATGTAAAGGTGTCTGCAGACAGAAGCATCATTTTCCATTTTGTATCCTCAGCTTTATAGGTTGTCCAATCCAATGCCCAAGGGGGGGAAAAAAAAAACAAACCTAGTCCTGAGATTTAAAAAATGAGTAGGTCAATGTTATGTGGCAACCTAGATGAAAGGAGGGTTTAGGGGAGAATGGATACATGTATATATATATTGTTGGGTCCCTTGACTCTTCACCTGAAACAGTCACAACATTGTTAACTGCTGCTGCTGCTGCTAAGTCGCTTCAGTCGTATCTGACTCTGTGCGACCCCATAGACGGCGGCCCATGAGGCTCCCCTGTCCCTGGGATTCTCCAGGCAAGAACACTGGAGTGGGTTGCCATTTCCTTCTCCAATGCATAAACTGACTATGCCCCAAATGCTTCAATCCTTTGGCCACCTGAGGTGAAGAGCTGACTCATTGGAAAAGACCATGATGCTGGGAAAGATTGAAGTCAGGAGGAGGGGACAGCTGAGGATGAGACGGTTGGATGGCATCACTGACTCAGCGGATGTGAGTTTGAGCAACCTCTGGAAGATAGTGAAGGACAGGGAAGCCTGGCGTGCTGCAGTCCACGGGGGTTTCAAAGAGTTGGACACAACTTAGCGACTGAACAACAGTGCAAAATAAAACAGTTTAAAGTTTGAAAAGAAAATGAATACAGATAGTGTGAAGGGCATCATAAAAAAAGAGCCTTCTGAAGAGCTTGGTTTCCTTGGTCATTCACTGTCCATCGCCCCTGGACATGCACTGCTCACAGCCCTGTTCAGGTGGGAAGTGTAACGGTCATCTCTCCCATCGCTGGAGAAGTTCTGGCCGACCCCTTTCTAGAGCTCTGTGCTGGCTTGGACCATAGAAAGCGCCCCCTGGACCAGTGGGCAATGTCAGTCTCCATCACAAAGCCAGGACAACCTCCCCTGGCAAGTTCAACCGATGGCCTTTTGCATAGAGCAAACGAGATGCAGGCTTTCTTCTCTGCAGCCCAGTGAAGACCAGCAGATACACAGGTGTACCTACCTCAAGAGCAGGGAGACCTGTGTTCCCTCCGAGAGCTGCCGTTTGAAACGATTGCCTGCTGTCTGAGCGCCCGCTGCCCAGGTCAACCAGTTCTCTGTGATGCTTATCCTCCTGGGGACGCAACGGCCACAGACACTGACTGCAGAGCCTTCCTCTGACCTGCGGGCACGTTGGCTTTGATCCCCCCCACCCAGACTCACACGTGCGATGCCACTGAACACACGCGGTAATGCTGCTATTATGTACGTGCGCGAAAGCACAGCTGTGCTCGCTGAGAATGAGGACTGGTTGGAGTTATTCAAATCATTTCCATCCCATGCAACACCCTGGGCGGGGGTGGGGGTGGGAAAACACAATTTATTGTTAATCAGAAAAGATGGTTAAGCAGAGCCTTGGAAGCATCCCAGGTGATAGAGAACAAACGCTGGAGGAGGAAATCCGTCTCACAGCAGAGCTGCGATGAGGGCAGAGATGGGCTTCAGATGGGAAATCACCGTGTTCTCATAGCAACCAGCAGCAACACACAATAAGGATGAATTTCCTGGAGGCAGCGTGGGAAGTGAAGCCACGTCAGGAAAGGATCGTTCAGAGAAAACAACATTTCCATCTCGCAGCTTCATGCTTCTTAGTTACCCTGATCATCCTAATTATCTCTTTATTGTATTTAGTCAAAGCTATGACCAGCCTAGAAAGCATATTAAAAAGCAGAGACATTACGTTGCCAACAAAGGTCCATCTAGTCATAGCTATGGTCTTTCCAGTAGTCATGTATGGATGTGAGAGCTGGACCGTAAAAAAGGGTGAGCACCAAAGAATTGATGCGTTCAAACTATGGTGCTGGAAAAGACTCTTGCCAGTGCCTTGGACTGCAAGGAGATGAAACCAGTAAAGGCAATCGATCCTGAATATTCATGGGAAGGACGGATGCCGAAGGTGAAACTCCAGTACTTGGGCCACCTGATTTGAAGAACATTTGAAAAAGACCTTGAAAGATTGAAGGCAGGAGAAGGGGGTGACAGAGGATGAGATGGTTGGATGGCATCACCAACTCGATGGACGTAAGTTTGAGCAAGCTCCAGGAGTTGGTGATGGACAGGGAAGCCTGGCGTGCTGCGGTCCATGGGGTTGCAAAGAGTCGGACACGACTGAGCAAATGAACAGCAAGAACAACATCGTAAAGGTCTTCTCAGGTAGCTCAGTGGTAAGAAGTTTGCCTGCCGATGCAGAAGACAATGGTTGGATCCCTGGGTCAGGAAGATCCCTTGGAGGAGAAATTGGCAACCCAAACTCCAGTCTTCTTGCCTGGACAAAGGACAGAGGAGCCTGGTGGCCTACAGAGCTAGCTGCAAAGCATTGGACACAGCTGAGCAGGCGCACAGTGTCAGTACATTGACAAAGATAGCCCTGTTGGCTATGCTTCTAATCCCATGTAAGCTAACAGAGAATTGCCTTTGTAGGGTCAATGACAGCATAATTTCTCTCTCCTGGTAACTGATTCAGGGGCGCATAGAACATAGGGTGAAGCTTACTCCCAATATCACCTAGTGTTTCCCCAAGCCCTGCAGAGAGTCGTAGCCACCACCAGCTGCTGCAGTTATTAATAGATGCTCTCTCATTTGTCTTCAGATCCTACCCTCTTCCCGAACATTTGCGTTCCATCATTCACCTGTTGATCACAGGAAGGACTTAGTGAAATACTTTTAGGGGAATTTTTTAGCATTGCCTGTGTTCCCTGAATTACACTGAGTAGGTGGAAATTCTTTCTTAATTATTCATGGTGGGTGTCTGCTTTAGGAGATAGTCCCTTTCCTTAATGAGCTCGGTGTTTCCAGAAGAGTGAATAACGACGTCATGGTGTTTTTGTTTCCATATTTTGCCTGGATCCACCTACCTTATAGGAAACAAGAGAAAAGCCAGATTTACTGAAATTGCAAATCTTCCCTTAGACAAGTTGACTAAAAAAATTTTTTTTAATGAAGTATTGTTGATTTACAATGTTTCAGGTATACAGCAAAGTGATTCAGTTTTATATAGACACACACAACTTCTTCAGATTCTTTCCTGTTACAGATTGTTATAAGATATTGAATATAGTTCCCTGCGCTATACAGTAGGTCCTTGTGGTTTATCTGCTTTATGTAAAGTAGTGTATATCTTTTCATTTCAAATTCATAATTTATCCCTTCTCCCGACCCTTTGCTAGCTACAAGTGGGTTTTTTATGTCTGTGAGTCTGTTTCTGTTTTACGAATGAATTAATTTGCATCATTTTTTGGATTCCACATACAGCGATATCGTATGATGTCTGTCTTTCTCTCTTTAACTTCACTCGGTATCACAAGCTCGAGGTCCTTTCATGTTGCTGCAGGTGGCCTTATTCCGTTCTTTTTTATGGCTGAGTAATATTCCACTTTGTATATGTGGCTCGTCTTCTTTGTCCATTCCTCTCTCCCTGGACGGGTAGGTTGCTTCCAAGTCTTGGTGATTGTAAATATTGCTGCTGTGAGCATTGGGGTGCATGTATGTTTTTTGAATTATGGTTTTCTCTAGAAATATGCCCAGGCGTGTGATTGCAGGATCATACGGTAGCTCTATTTTTAGTTTTTAGAGGAACCTCCATACTGTCCTGCACCAACTTACATTCCCACCAGCTGTGTTGGAGGGTTCCCATTTCTCCACAACCCCTCTAACATGTGTAGACTTTTTAATGATGGCCATTCTGACCTGTGGGAGGTAGTACCTCGTTGTAGTTTTGATGTCAGGCAAGCTGATGGCTTAACTCTGATTTTTAACTCCTCTATAAGAAGAGCTAAGCTGCACTGAGTGCTCATAGTCCAGGGCTAAGGGTTTGCGATGCAGGTCTCTGTCATCACTCATGGCAACCCTCTACCGCTATATGTTATGACCTCCAACTTGGAGGGGCTTCCCGGGGGGCGCTAGTGGTAAAGAACCCACCTGCCAATGCAGGAAGACCCTGGGTTCGATCCCTGGGTCGGGAAGATCTCCTGGAGGAGGGCATGGCCACCCACTCCAGTGTTCTGCCTGGAGAATCCCATGGACAGAGGAGTCTGAAGGGCTGCAGCCCATAAGGTCACAGAGTCAGACACGACTGAAGCAACTTAGCATGCGTGCACCCACTCAGAGGTCAGCAACCGCAGTGAGCAAACCAGGGACCCAGGACTTGGGACCTGGGAGCCAGACCCTGAACAGTTAATTCCCCATGACGGCAACTCTGTCTCAGGCAAGACCTAGGGTTCCGGCTGAGGACTGGAAAACCTTCTGTCTCACTTTGCCCGTCACAGTGGCACGTGGCATGATTCTTGCTTGTGGCATCAATCAGTGGAAGGGACAAATTCTCCAGAACGCAGGCGTCTTTCAACCTGCGTTCACACCCGTGGGAGGAAGGGACCGTCATTTTCACACTTCCCAGATTTCTGCTTTAAAATGACCGAACCCTTGACAGCAAGCCGCCCTCCCACCGATACACTCAATCTTGCTGTCTCCAGTTAGATAACAAAGTGCTCTTGAAAATGGCTTGCTTTCTGTATTTGTTTCATTTTCAGGAAGAATGTGGGGAAGCTTTGGAAATAAAACATTTCATTTATACACTACCCTGCAGCCCTCCACCGGTAATTCAGAACTATCATCCGATATAAATTGGTGTCATTATACCTGGAGAACCTCTGAAAGATAATATTTGCGGACCTCTGACTTGCAGCATGTGGTTCTGAAAGCAAGAATAATACAGCGGCGTTTGTTCCCACAGAAGATTTCACTGCAGAATTTTTTAGACGAGAAATATGTTAGACCTTTATAGGATCAATGTCATGAAACATCTAATGGCTAATGGGCTTTTCAGATGAGATTCTGGCGTTTAAGACCCAAATAGCATGAGATACGAGGGTGCCTCTCTCAGGGGGAAAAAGAACTGAAAGAGAATCAGAAATGCGATGCTTTTTCAGGTATCCGTGCGTGGGAGCATCAGCTAGATTCTCTGGGATTCTTAATCCCAGTCCAGTGGTATATGGTCCTCTTGATGAAAATGACCAAGTTATCACTCTAGGCGATGGATCGAAGCAATGGGTGGGGGCAAAGGAAATAGCTTATCCTGGTTGTTTGAAAATATTGGAATTTGGAGGAGATATCTAGGGAGGAGTGTGAAGATGAGGGAAGATGTGAGATATATTTTAGTAGAAGGATTCTGTGTAGTGTGTGCGGCTGCTGGGTTGTCTGGGTTTGAAAACAGCCTGCAGGGAAAACTGTCACAGGGGAATGTAGCTGCCTTGAAAGGCAGCAATCAACCAGGGGGATCTGGGATCAAATGTCCACCGTCCCCGACCCCTCTGCACAATCTGGTTTTTATCCCTTTTTCAGTAGGCTTTTTGTCAACACGAGTTGAATGCGGGATGACGATGTGTGGGAACCAACAGGGCATTTGAAAGGCATCTTTTAAAAATTAGCAGACAGTTTAAAGACATGTTTGCTTATTGTAATATTGTATCTTATTACTTTTTTTTTTTTTAAACAAGCCAAGCAGCTTGCCAGACCCCAGTTCCCCCAGTGTTACTTGCTCAGTCATGTCTGACTCTTTGCAACCCCATGGGCTGTAGCCCGCCAGGCTCCCCTGTCCATGAAATTCTCCAGGCAAAAATGTTGGCATGGGTTGCCATTTCCTTCTCCAGGAAGGGATCAAACCCGGTCCCTCAGCAGTGAAAACATAAAGTCCTAACCCCGGGACTGCAATTCGTAGTAGACTATGTTTCTTTGTATAGCAGTTTTAAGTTTACAGGAAAACAGAGCAGAAAGTAGAGAGAATTTTTCTATATTCATTTCTTCTGCACACGATTTGCTGTATTCTCTGTCTCTCTCTTTTTTCTTGATGTGGACCATTTCTGAAGTCCTTATCGAATTTGTTATGCTATTGCTTCTGGTTTTTGTTTTTGTTTTTTTCTCGTTCATTTGTCTTTTTGTAGAATCTTAGCTCCCCAACCAGGGATTGAACCCACACCCCCCTGCATTGGAAGGCAAAAGTCCAAACATTAGACCACCTTAGCACAGTGTGTGTGTTGCTTTTGATGAGCCAGTATTGATACATTCCGTTCAGTTTAGTTGCTCAGTTCTGTCCAGCTCTTTGCAACCCCATTAATATCAGTTAAAATGCATGGTTGTCGTTATAGTTCACTATTGGATTTGTGCCTTTTATTAGTCCCTCAGTCGTGTCCAGCTCTTTTTGACCCCATAGGCTGCAGCACGCCAGGCCTCCCTGTCCATCACCAACCCCTGGAGCTTGCTCAAACTCATGGCCATCGAGTCGGTGATGCCGTCCAACCATCTCATCCTCTGTCGTCCCCTTCTCCTCCTGCCCTCAACCTTTCCTGGCATCGGGGTCTTTTCCAATGGACCATCTATGGGTTAGGGCAAATGTGTAATCATTACAGTATCATACACAATAGTTGCAGCCATGAAATTAAAAGATGCTTACTCCTTGGAAGAAAAGTTATGACCAACCTAAACAGCATATTAAAAAACTGAAACATTACTTTGCCAACAAAGGTCCGTCTAGTCAAGTCTATGGTTTTTCCAGTGGTCATGTATGGAGGTAAGAGTTGGACCATAAAGAAAGCTGAGCACTGAGAATTGATGCTTTTGAACTGTGGTGTTGGAGAAGACTGTTGAGAGTCCCTTGGACTGCAAGGAGATCCAAGCAGTCCATCCTAAAGGACATCAGTCCTGGGTGTTCACTGGAAGGACTGATGTTGAAGCTGAAACTCCAATCCTTTGGCCACCTGATGAGCTGACTCATTGGAAAAGACTCTGATGCTGGGAGGGATTGAGGGCAGGAGGAGAAGGGGACGACAGAGGATGAGATGGCTGGGTGGCATCACCGACTTGATGGACGTGAGTTTGGGTGGACTCTGGGAGTTGGTGTTGGACAGGGAGGCCTAGTGTGCTGCGATTCATGGTGTGGCAAAGAGTCAGACACGACTGAGCGACTGAACTCAACTGAATACGATCCTTGTCCTCCCTGTTCATCCCTCCCTCATCCCCGGCCCCTGGCGAGCACTGATCTTTGTACTGTCTGCACGGTTTTGCGTCTTCCGGCGTGTCACAGAGCTGAGTCATGCCGTGTGCAGCCTTTTCAGATTGTCTTCAGATTGTCTTCTTTCACCTCTGTGTGTGTGTGCTGGTTGTTCAGGTGTTTCTGACTCTTTGTGACCCCACGGACTGCAGCCCGCCAGGCGCCTCTGCCCATGGGATTCTCCAGGCAAGAATACTGGAGTGGGTTGCCGTTTCCTTCTCCAGGAGATCTTTGCGACCCATCGCTGGAACGCAGCTCTCCTGTGATAGTCATATGCATCCCACTTTCTTCCATGGCTTTTCATGGCTTGATAACTCATTTCCTTGTATCGGTGAATAAATAATATCACATTGAGTGGCTGGACCACAGTTTAGTTTATCCATTCACCTACCAAGGTGCTGAAAGACATCTCGGTTACTTCCAGGGTTTTGGCAACTATAAATAAACAAGCTCTAAATATTTTTGTTGTTTTCATAGAAGTTGCCACGGAAGCCACATTTTTTCAGAAAGATATTTCTTCATAGCATTTTCCTTTATATTAAGGTACTTCTATATAGGTATATTCAAGAATACTTTCATTTGAAACAGAGGCGCATGGCTGTATGCCCTTTTTGTAAATACCAGTTACAGCACAAGGAAGTGAAACCCTGATCTGTGTCTTTTTATTAATACTTAGAAATTTTTACGTGCACTCAAAGGGGCATTCTTTTTTTTTTTTTTTTTTTTGTAAATTTTTTTTTCACACATTCTCTTTGCAGTTCTTTTTATTTTTGACTGGGCTGGGTCTTCGTGGCTGCACGAGCTTTTCTCTAGTTGCAGGGATGGGGGCTGCTCTCGAGTTGTGGGCTGTGGGCTTCTCATTGCGGGGCTTCTCTAGTTTTGGAGCATGGGCTGCAGAGCGCGTGGGCTGCAAGAGTTGCAGCTCCAGGGTTTTAGGGCGCAGGCTCAGGATTGTGGCACATGGTCTTTGTTGCCCCTTGGCATGCGGGATCTTCCCGAACCAGAGATCAAGCCCAAGTTTGATCCCAGACCACGGATCAAAGGCACTGACCAGCAGATTCTTTCCCCACGAGCCACCAAGGAAGGCCCCCAAAGGGTCCCTCTTCCTTCAGAGTGTATGCTGCTGCAGCTAAGTCGCTTCAGTTGTGTCCGACTCTGTGCGACCCCATGGATGGCAGCCCACCAGGCTCCTCCGTCCCTGGGATTCTCCAGGCAAGAATACTAAAGCGGGTTGCCATTTCCTTCTCCAGTGCATGCGTGCATGCTAAGTCGCTTCAGTCGTGTCCGACTCTGAGCAACCCCTATGGACAGCAGCCCACCAGGCTCCTCTGTCCATGGGTTTCTCCAGGCAAGAATACTGGAGCGGGTTGCCATTTCCTTCTCCATCAGAGTCTATGTGGGGGTTATATCTCTGCCTTGTTGCTCCTTCCTGTGCCAACTCATTAAACTAATTACCATTCTTGAAGTGATAAGCCTTAAATTAGTGTCAGAGTCCAATTACCCCAATCCTGGGCGCACAGGTGGTTTGTGGAGCTGAACCAAAGCACAGCCTAATAAACGTCTGGCTGGCGATGATTGATCACGGGAGACAACTCGCTGAAACAGTCCTGCGCATCTTATCCCCTGATCCTGAGGACGACGTTCATCTCCACGGCATGGCTTCCAGGAATGTTTATCGTACAGAATGAAGCACTGAGAGAGACTGAACGTCCTCTAGCCTGTGGCGTTGCAATCAGAGAGCAAGAATATGTCTAGTGACAGATGAATCGGATGTTGCTTTTGCATTGGAAATCATGTCTGCCACCTCCGGGGAGGGTGGACTCTGTATCTTTTTACCCCCCCTTTTTGGAGGAAGTCAGTCAGAGTGCAGTCCTCGGGGTGGCGGGTCTGACTCCAGGGGGTGTGTGATCTGTCTGCTGGATAGGATCACCCATATTCAGTTCTTGTCTTTTTAAAACATTTATTCATTTGGCCGATTACCAATATTCAGTTGTTGTCTTTTTTATTTTATTTTTTTAATTTTTAATTTTTAAATTTTGTCTTTTTAAAAAATATTTATTTGGCCAATTACCCATATCTGGTTATTGTCTTTTTTAATTTAATATTTATTTATGTGGCCAATTACCCATATTTGGTTATTGTCTTTTTAAATTTAATATTAATTTATTTGGCTGAGTAGGATCTTAGTTGCCGCACACAAGGTCACACAGGATGGCCGATGTTCACCGTGGCACGTGGTGTCTCCAGCTGTGACCTCTGAACTCTCAGCTGCAGCCGGTGGGCTCCAGTTCCCTCATCATGGATGGAACCCGGGCCCACTGCATTGGGAGCGTGGAGTGTCGGCCACTGGGTTGTGGTGGTTTAGTCGCTCAGTCGTGTCCGACTCCTTTGCAGCCCCATGGACTTCAGCCCGCCAGGCTCCTCTGTCCATGGGGATTCTCCAGACAAGAATCCTGCAGTGGGTTGCCATTCCCTTCCTCCAGGGGATCTTCCCGACCCAGGGATCAAAGCTGCATCTCCTGCAGGCAGATTCTTCACCACTGAGTCACTTAGGCCCTGGACCACCAGGGAAGCCTCTTCAGTTGTTACTTCTGCTGCCAAGGACACCTGGTGTGCTTGTAGAGTTCTGGTTGTGATTATCCTACACCGACGAATTGGACCTCACCCCAAAATGTGGGTCCCCCGTCAAGATGAATGATCCTTGAGCCACACCAAGACGATATGGAAAGGGTTGTAACTCCCACGTGACAAGACTTTCTGGACAGAGCAGGGTAGCTGCTAGGCTGCTGTGAAGATGGCTTTCAGGAGATGGGGAAAGGAGACAAATAAGCCGTTGTCGGGGGGTAGAAGCTGGCTCCTAGATGTGGGTTCCTGCATGTAGGTAGGAGCTGGTATGGTTTGAACCCCCCGTGGGCACTGAGGGAAGGAGCCCGTAGGCTTTCTTATAAGCTTGTTGGGTGCAAATGGAAGAGGCAGAGGTAAGGTCTAAATACTCTTTGTGCTTGCTGTTTAGTTCCTAAGTCCTGTCTGACTCTTTGCGACCCGATGGACTGCAGCCTGCCAGGCTCCTCTGTGGGATTCTCGAGGCCAAAATACTGGAGTGGGTTGCCATTTCCTTCTCCAGGGGATCTTCTCGACCCAAGGATCGAACCCGTGTGTCCTGCATCGGCAGGCAGATTCTTTACAGCTGAGCCACTTGAGAAGCATTTAAAGCTCTTAGCAGGCCTCAGAAAACCAACTCAGACCCTTTAATACTTCACAGTATAACTAATTGTATGCATTGGCCAAATGAAGCTAGCACCGTGGGACTATAAGGCATCTCTGTGGAAATTATAAATTAGATACTTGTAGCCTGACCATCATTTTCTTCTGATTTGAGAGTAGATGAGTGAGTTGAGTGAAAGTCGCTCAGTTGTGTCTGACTCTCTGCGACCCCCATGGACTCTACAGTCCATAGTATTCTCCAGGCCAGAATACCAGAGTGGGTAGCCTTTCCCTTCTCCAGGGGATCTTCCCAATGCAGGGATGGAACCCACATCTCCCATGTTGCAGGCAGATTCTTTACCAACTGACTTATGAGGGAAGCCCAGATGAGAGCTTCCTAATCAGAGAGGCTGTGTTTCAGCCCATTCTTCCATCTTCAGCTCGCTTCTGTTGTTTTTTTTTCTTATGAAAAATTTGAGGTATAAAGAGAGAAAAGTGCAGTCAAGCGCCATGTGTCCTGGGCCCGCCTTTACCAGTTGATGAAGTCGTGTCTGGTGTAGGGTCATCCGTGCTCCGTACTCACGTCCCGTCTTCCTGGACGACTGCGATGGAGAGAGGAGCTATCATGCCATGCCATGCATGGGTCTGTTCATCAGCCAGCTGTGCTGGCTTTGAGAGTCTGGGCTTCGGAATCAGACTTCACTCTTTCTTTTGGGTCAGCCACTTCCTAGACTTTCCTGGTGGCTCAGACAGTAGAGGATCTGCCTGTAATGCAGGAGGCCCGGGTTTGATCCCCAGGTGGGGAAGATCCTGTGGAGAAGGGAAGGGCAACCCACTGCAGTGTTCTTGCCTGGAGAATCCCATGGACAGAGGAGCCTGGTGGGCCACAGTCCATGGGATCACAAAGAGTCAGGCACCACTTAGTGAGTAAATAACAACAACAGTATGTCAGGGTTAGTCTAGAACATGCTGTTTGGGGAAAAAAAGATGAGGAAAAGAAAAGTGTGAGGAAAATAGATTTTTCATGATGGGCAGTTTTAGACCTGGGTATCTATGGTAACTATTAGAGAGGTCCTTCATCAAAAAGTGTTTATAGAGATGCTTCCTCATATAAGAGGAGCCCTGATGGTTTAGTTTTTTCCCAGATGACGAGGAAAGCTAGTAGGCTTCTTTTTCTTTAACTGGAGAATAATTGCTTTACAGTGATGAGTTAGTTTATGCTGTAGAACATGTCAGCTGTAGGGATATATATTATCCCCTCCCTCTCGAACCTCATCCCTACCCCCTCATCTGACTCCTCTAGGCCAATGGATTAAAGAGTTGTGCTACATATATACAGTGGAATATTACTCAGCCATAAAAAGGGAACAAGATCGGGTCATTTGTAGTGATGTGCATGAACCTAGAGTCTTTCATACAGAGTGAAGTAAGTTCAAAGGAGAAAAACAATGATCGTATATTAACACATACAGATGGCATCTACTACACTGTTTTAATGACCTCAAGACCAAGGCCAGCTGATGCTTGCAATAATCTTCCCTCTGTCTGCTAGCATGTTCCTCCAAAGGGCTCATAGTCTGTGAGCCTCGTTCCTCTAGAGCGCTTTATCGAGTCTCCCTGCAGGATTGCCCATGATGCCTAGAGGTTCAAATGATGCTTACAGATGCTACTTAATTCCATGGCTAACCTTTCTCCTTGTCTCTGCCAAGTGCCCAGCCACTGTGGGTCCTTCTGATTATGGCGCATCCTGGATTAGAATCCGCGTGGGCGGGAGGGCTCAGGGTGTAAGAGTGTTTCCTCCTCAGCATCACCAATTTCCAGACGAGTGCACAAGGGCAAATCGCCTCTGTCTCTTTTGTAAACATCGGGCTTTTTTAACCTTGAGTGTTTCCTCCCTTTCAGGGCAGATCTTGGATGTCCTCGACGAGCTGAAACTGGCTAATAACACCCTGGTGTACTTCTCCTCCGACCAAGGAGCTCACGTAGAGGAGGTGACCGTCAAAGGGGAAGTTCAAGGAGGCAGTAACGGTATCTATAAAGGTAAGAAATGTGTTCGGGTGGGCAATGCCCATGGTGTCAGCCCTGGACCCCCCGGCTCAGCCCTTGCTCACCTTCTTCCGACCTTGGAGGACCTTAGCCCTGTTCTTTTTTTTTTTTTTAATGTGCATATTTATTTATGTATTTGGGCTCTCCAGGTGGGTCAGTGGTAAAGAATCCACCTGCCAACCTGGAGACACAGGGGATGCGGATTCGATTCTTGGGTGGGGAAGATCCCCTGGAGGTGGAAATGGCAACCCACCCCTATACTCTTGCCTGCAGAAATCCCACAGACAGAGGAGCCTGGTGGGCTACAGTCCATGGGGTTGCAAAGAGTCGCACACGGCTGAGTGACTAACGCTTTCACTGTTTCACGTGATCTCTTAGATGTGACATGTGGGATCTATTGCTCTGACCAGGAGTCAAACCAGGGCCCCCTGCTTTGGCAGCACACTTTCTTAGTCCCTGGACCACCAGCAAAGCCCTCCAGGAACTCTTTAGTAACATGATTCACCCAGCCCTCCTGCATTCACTCTTATTTTCAAGTGGCGAGAAGCTGGAAGCTTGTATTCCTATATAAGAAGATGAGGTGCTTTTCCCCTATTTCCATGAGGGTATGGGCTGTGTGCAGAAAGTTGGTTTTGTTTCTTCATAGATGGTAGCCTCTCTTGAGATGCAGTCAGAGAGTAAATTTCATGTGCTAGCCGCCCCACCTCACCGCACATCCCCCCCATCCATTCATTCCCCCGAAGAGGGTCCTTTAGGTTCCAGAGCAGCTTAGCGGCTGTGGCTGAGATGTGTACATAAATCACAGTAATAGAAGTGGCGAGCAGGCGATACATTATTTACGAAAGCCACATACACGGTGGGATGGAGCCCCAGTTTGGGGACAGAGGACCCCCAGCTGATGACTCTGGGAAAGCCGGATGGAGCAGGGAAGGAGGAGGGTGTGGTGGGATTTCGTGATAATAGCTGAGTCTTCAGAAACACAAGAGGATGGTGAGGCTGGGTCCGAAAGAGAGGGTCAAAGGTCTGAAAGATGCCTGCTGGCTTGCAGTTTTCATACAATCTACAAAGCGTGCTCACTGCTGCTCCCTGTTTAGTTTTTAACTGGAGGATAATTGCTTTACAGTACTGTGTTGCTTTCTGCCCCGCATCGACGTGAGTCAGCCACAGGTATACAGACATCCCCTCCCTCTTGAACCTCCCTCCCACCCCATCCACCCCTCTCGGTTGTCACAGAGCCCTGGGTTGAGCTCCGTGACTCACACAGCACGTTCTCATCTATTTTAAACACGGTAGTGTATATGTTTCTATGCTATTCTCTCAAATCTTCTCACCCTCTCCTTCCCCCACCGTCTCCACAAGTCTGTTCCCTATTGCTGCCCTGCGAATAGGTTCATCAGTACCATCTTGCTAGATTCCATCAGTTCAGTTCAGTCGCTCAGTCGTGTCCGACTCTCTGCGACCCCGTGAACCGCAGCACGCCAGGCCTCCCTGTCCATCACCAACTCCTGGAGTCCAACCAAACCCATGTCCATTGACTCAGTGATGCCCCAACCATCTCATCCTCTGTCGTCCCCTTCTCCTCCTGCCTTCAGTCTTTCCCAGCATCAGGGTCTTTTCCAATGAGTCAGCCCTTCACATCAGGTGGTCGAAGTATTGGAGTTTCAGCTTCAACATCAGTCCTTCCAGTGAACACCCAGGACTGATGTCCTTTAGAATGGAATGGTTGGATCTCCTTGCAGTCCTAGGGACTCTCAACAGTCTTCTCCAACACCACAGTCCAAAAGCATCAATTCTTCGGCACTCAGCTTTCTTCACAGTCCAACTCTCACATCCATACATGACGACTAGAAAAACCATAGCCTTGACTAGATGGGCCTTTGTTGCTTTGTTGAAAAAGTAATGTCTCTGCTTTTTAATATGCTGTCTAGGTTGGTCATAACTTTCCTTCCTTGAGCATCTTTTAATTTCATGGCTGCAGTCACCATCTGCAGTGATTTTGGAGCCCCAAAAAATAAAGTCTGACACTGTTTCCACTGTTTCCCCATCTATTTCCCATGAAATGATGGGACCAGATGCCATGATCTTCGTTTTCTGAATGTTGAGCTTTAAGCCAGCTTTTTCACTCTCCACTTTCACTTTCATCAAGAGGCTTTTGAGTTCCTCTTCACTTTCTGCCATAAGGGTGGTGTCATCTGCATATCTGAGGTTATTGATATTTCTCCCGGCAATCTTGATTCCAGCTTGTGCTTCTTCCAGCCCAGTGTTTCTCATGATGCACTCTGCATAGAAGTTAAATAAGCAGGGTGACAATATACAGCCTTGACATACTCCTTTTCCTATTTGGAACCAGTCTGTTGTTCCATGTCCAGTTCTAACTGTTCCTTCCTGACCTGCATACAGGTTTTTCAAGAGGCAGGTCAGGTGGTCTGGTATTCCCATCTCTTTCAGAATTTTCCACAGTTTATTGTGATCCACAGAGTCAAAGGCTTTGGCATAGTCAATAAAGCAGAAATAGATGTTTTTCTGGAACTCTTTTGCTTTTCCCATGATCCAGTGGATGTTGGCAATTTGATCTCTGGTTCCTCTGCCTTTTCTAAAACCAGCTTGAACATCTGGAATTTCATGGTTCACATATTGCTGAAGCCTGGCTTGGAGAATTTTGAGCATTCTTTTACTAGCGTGTGAGATGAGTGCAATTGAGTCTGTCTATATACGTTAATATACTTGTCTTTTTCTTTCTGACTTACTTCTCTGCATACAATAGGCTCTAGGTTCATCCACCTCATTAGGGCCGACTCAAATGCATTCTTGTTTTATAGTTGAGTAACATTCCACTGTGTATGTGTACCGCAGCTTCTGTGTCCATTCATCTGTGGGTGGACATCTAGGTTGTTTCCGCGTCCTAGCTATCGTAAAACGTGCTACAATGAACATTGTAGTTGTTGTTCAGCTGCTGAGTCGTGTCCAACTCTTTGCAACCCCATGGACCACGGCACGCCGGGCTTCCCTGTCCTTCACTATCTCCCAGAGCTTCCTCAAACTCATGTCCATTGAGTCGGTGGTGCCATCCAGCCATCTAATCCTCTGTCGTCCCCTTCTCCTCCTGCCTTCAATCTTTCCCAGCATCAGGGTCTTTTCCAGTGAGTCAGCTCTTTGCCTCAGGTGGCCAAAGTCTTGACGCTCCAGCATCAGTTCTTCCAATGAATGTGCAGGCTTGATTTCCTTTAGAATTGAGTGGTTTGATCTCCTTGGAGTCCAAGGGACTCTCAAGATATTGGGGTTACGTGCGTCTTTTTCAGTTATGGTTTTCTCAGGGTATATGTCCAGTAGGCACACTGTTGGGTTGTTAAGGTAGTTCTATTCCTAATTTTTTAAGGAATCTTCATGCTCTTCTCCATAGTGGCAGTCATCAAGTTACATTTCCACCAACAGGGCAAGAGGGTTCTGTTTCATCCACATCCTCTCCAGTGTTCAGCATGTTGGGTGTGTTAGAAATGCTTTTCTTGACTCCTCGAAAGCATGTGTGACACTGTACTAGTACCTCGGTCGCTACTCTATCACAAAGCATTATCCCTTTGTCAAGTTCAGCTGAAATCAAGTTCACGCTGAAACACTGTTACTATATCGTGCTGTCAAAAAAATAAATTAAAGATGTGACTTCCTTCTAGCTATGGGGAATGGCGAAAACAACTTCAGAAGATTCAGATAGCTTGTTCTTAACGACTTCTCAAGGTCAAGGCAGCTTGTTTTCTAAAGCTGTGAAGTCACATGCATTCCTATGATTTGTGCAAACACAGGGGAATCACGCCATTTAAACTCATCGATCAAAAGAGCATCCTCTTCTGAACAATACCGATGTCACGTCTTAATCAGAACTGCTCAGAAAGATCTGTACTGTTTAAGCTCAGTGATCCGCTGGTATTCCCCAGTCAGGTCTGTCTCACTGGTCCACCGTGATAGAATGGCTGTGATCAAATCACCTTACCAGAGTTCAACAGCAAATCCCTCTTCATCAGAGGAACACAAGATCCTGCTGTAGTCTGCATTTTTAAAAATTAATATTCTGGGTTTGAAGGGATAGTGACACTACTAGTTTTCCCTGTCATTCTTTTGTAAAATTGAAATATAGTTGGATTAGTGGAGGAGGGCATG
Organism: Capricornis sumatraensis; assembly: GCF_032405125.1. NCBI lineage: Eukaryota > Metazoa > Chordata > Mammalia > Artiodactyla > Bovidae > Capricornis > Capricornis sumatraensis. Next base: position 145,217,217 of record NC_091092.1, on the reverse strand, counting down.
GCAACCCACTCCAGTATTCTTGCCTGGGAAATCCCATGGACAGAGGAGCCTGGCGGGCTACAGTCCACAGGGTCACAAAGGGTCGGCCACGACAAAGCGGCTGAGCAGACACATAGTTGGTTTACAATCTTCTGTTAGTTTCAAGTGTACAGCAAAGTGATTCACGTGTACACATGTATATATATATTTTGTTTCAGATTGTTTTCCCTTATAGATTATTGAAGACTATTGAGTGGAGTTCCCTGACCTATATAGTAGGCCCTTGTTGATTATCTGTTTTATATATAGTAGGAGAAGGCAATGGCACCCCACTCCAGTACTCTTGCCTGGAAAATCCTATGGATGGAGAAGCCTGGTGGGCTGCAGTCCATGGGGTCGCTAAGAGTCGGACACGACTGAGCGACTTCACTTTCACTTTTCACTTTCATGCATTGGAGAAGGAAATGGCAGCCCACTCCAGTGTTCTTGCCTGGAGAATCCCAGGGACGGGGGAGCCTGGTGGGCTGCCGTCTATGGGGTCGCACAGAGTCGGACACGACTGAAGTGACTTCACTTTCACTTTTCACTTTCCTGCATTGGAGAAGGAGATGGCAACCCCCTCCAGTGTTCTTGCCTGGAGAATCCCAGGGACGGGGGAGCCTGGTGGGCTGCCGTCTATGGGGTTGCACAGAGTCAGACACGACTGAAGCGACTTAGCAGCAGCAACCCCAAACTCCTCATTTATTCCTCCCCACCTTCCCTCTTTGGTAAACATAAGTTTCTTTTCTTTTTTTTAATATGTCTGTGAGTCCATCTCTGTTTCATAGATAAGTTCATTTGTACCCTAATTTTAATTCCATATGTAAGTAATATCATATTTTGTTTGTTTTTGTCTGGCTTACTTCAGTTAATACGATCATCTCTAGGTCGATCCAAGTTGGTGCAGATGGCATCATCTCATTCTTTTGCACGGCTGAGTAATATTCCATTGTATGTATGTATATTTTGTTTATCCACTCACCTGTCAATGCATACTTAGGTTGTCTCCATGTCTTAGCTATTGTGTATAGTGCTGCTGTGAACATAGGGGTACGTATATCTTTAGTTTTCTCTGGATGTATGCCCAGGAGTTGGCTTGCTGGATGCTAGGATAGATCCATTTTTAGTTTTTTAAGGAACCTCCAAGGTGGGAGGAGAAGGGGTCGCCAGAGGATGAGATGGTTGGATGGCATCCCCAACTCAATGGACAAGAGTTTGAGCAAACTCTGGGAGTTGGTGATGGACAGGGAAGCCTGGCATACTGCTGTCCGTGGGTTTGCAAAGAGTCAGACGCAACTGAGCGACTGAACTGGACTGAACTGAAGGCTGTTTTACACAGTGCTGCACCAACTTATATTCCCATCAACAGTGCAGAAGGGTTCCCTTTACTTCCCACCCTCCCCAACACATCATATTTGTAAACTCATTTTCACCTTTTCCCTAAGATACCCTCCCCTAGCTGGGACCAGAATAACCGAAGATTCCCTTAGAGTTTAGCATTTCCAGCTACTTCCTCGTAGCTGAAAATTCCCCAAAGTCCTGGATTGAGAGCATTATATTCCTGGCCCTGGCTTCAGTTTTGTTCCTCTCCAAAGTCAAGGTCACCCAGCAGGCGGCTGCCCTGTCAACCCCCACCTCCCTTCTACTCTGCCTAAAGGCAGGTAATAAATGCCAGTGGAGTGGATAAATTAACCCTGTGTGTAGATAATGTCTGCAGAAACATTGGTTGCCAGGGGTGGGGCCTTAAAATCATGTTTTCCTGTGTGTGCAAGAAAGGAGGCTTTCCAAATTTCCTGGGTCCTGGATGGAGGCTCCTGCAGTTGCTGGGCCTTGAAGTGCACGTTCTGTAAGGAGCTGATGGGCTGGAGTCCAGGTCGCTTCTGAGTTTGGCTTCTCCTTGCCTCATACAGTCAGACAGCTTTCAGAGCAATGGATACTTTCATTGGGAAAAAAGAAATAAGAGCAAGAAGCTCTGGTAGTTTATTGGGAGGTGGTTATGTTCACGTTCATCATTCAGCCCATGGACTGTAGCCCACCAGGCTCCTCTGTCCATGGGATTCTCCAGGCAAGAATACTGGAGTGGGTTGCCATTTCCTCCTCCAGGGGATCTTCCCCACCCAGAAATCGAACCTGGGTTTCCTGCATTGCAGGTGGAGTCTTTACTGTCTGAGCCACCAGGAAAGCCCCATTCAGATTTTGGCAAATAGTTTCATCAGCTTCCTGAGAGTGAGCAGTGCTGGCCGGCCTCGCTACTGGCGGGACTTGTGTCCTAGGAGTTCACTGGGCTTTTCCTATTTGAAGGAAGCTCATATGTTATCCCCGCTTAGCAGTTCAATCCTTCGGTTCAATTCCACTGACAAGCTTGCATTTATTGAGTCTACACAGTACGCCAGGCACGGGGTCTCTTCTAAAGCATCGTGGCAATGAATACAGGGTCTCTGACCGCTAGTAACTCCTATTCTTCTGCGGAGATGGAGCTCAAAGGACATGGTGTCAGATAACAAACTCGACAGGAACCTCTGAGAAGGGGCCAGTGGAGGTTGCTCACCCAACCTGGAAATTGAGAGAACCTCCCAGGAGATGTTGGCCTTTTGCAGGCTGATGTGTGGAAGTGCTGGCTGGCAGGGAGGAGAGGTGGAAAGTTCATTCCAGGCAGAAATGAGATGCTCCTGGGGAGCAAAAAGGCAGCTCAGTGTTGCTGGAGATGAAATTGTGTGCAAGAGCTATTGTGTGATGTAACTGAGGAGAGGTATCCTGCATCTCCATTAATGCATCCAATAGAATGAATAGATAGATGGGTGCATAGGTAGATAAATAGATACATATGTACCCCACTCCAGTACTCTTGCCTGGCAAATCCCATGGACAGAGCAGCCTGGTGGGCTGCAGTCCATGGGGTCACTAAGAGTCGGACTACTGAGCGACTTCACTTTCACTTTTCACTTTCATGCACTGGAGAAGGAAATGGCAACCCACTCCAGTGTTCTTGCCTGGAGAATCCCAGGGACGGGGGAGCCTGGCGGGCTGCCATCTATGGGGTCGCACAGAGTCGGAGATGACTGAAGCGACTTAGCAGCAGCAGCAGCAGCATGGATGCATAGTTGAATATAGATGGGTGGATGAATGCATAGATATAGGTGGACGGATGGATAGACAGATACCGATGGATGGGTAGATATAGATAGAAAGATAATAGATAGGTATGGATAGGTAGACAGGGATCGATGAATGGGTAGATAGATATAGGTGGATGGATAGATATGGATGAATGGGTAGATATAGGTAGATAATAGATAAATAGATATGGACTGATAGGTCGATACAGATCAATGCATGGATGGATACCTATAGATGGATGGATGGATATAGATGGATGAATGGATGGAAAGAAACAAACTAAACGTGTGTGTGTATATATACATGTATATATGTATATGTATATATATGTATGTATGTATATGTATGTATATATATATGTATATTTATGTATGTATGTATGCAGTTATTTCCATTTAGGTAGTAGTTAAAGTTGGAGGTCAACACTATCACCCAAATCTGGTATGAGGAAGTGCTGAAGGAGTGACAATAAGGATGAATTGAGGAATAATACAAAACATCTCATGCTTTTGGCTGGTCTGACTGGGTGGATAGAGGCTAAATTCCTTGAGGAATTAGGACTCCTGGGCTGAGACTCGGTTCCCTGTCTTTAGAACTGGAATGATAGGATTGTCCTTGTAGGAACCACGTAGAGCATTGTCAACGATGATTTGAAAGGCTGTGTGCACAGAGTGGCTCCTAAGTGCCCTTAGTGAGGGCAGGGTTGACGGTTACGTAACAGTGTAAGACCAGAGTGCAAGACCGCTGTTGGAAGATGCATTCTACCCATATCACCTGTATCCCCAGAACCGAGAACAGTGCCTGACATGTTGTCGGAAATGGTTTTTTCAGGGACTTCCCTGCTGGTCCAGTGGCTAAGACTCTGACCTCCCAATGCAGGGGGCTTGGGTTCAATCCCTGCTCAGAGAACTAGACCCCACATGTCAAAACTAAAGAGGTGGCATGCTGCAACTAAGATCTGGCGTGGTCAAATAAATAAGTAAATAAATATTTTAAAAGGAGTGATTTTTGAGTCAATATGTAAGTGAAAAAGAAAAACACTTGAGCTCGGGTTTCAGGGATCAGTGAAAGTGAAAGTCGCTCAGTCGCATCTGACTCTTTGCGACCCCATGGACTATACAGTCCACGGAAATCTCCAGGCCAGAATACTGGAGTGGGTAGCCTTTCCCTTCTCCAGGGGATCTTCCCAACCCAGGGATCGAACCCAGGTCTCCCGCATTGCAGGCAGATTCTCTACCAGCTGAACCACCAGGGAAGCCCAAGAATACTGGAGTGGGTAGCCTTTCCTTCCAGGGGAATCTTCCTGACCCAGGGATCGAACCCAGGTCTCCCGCATTACAGGTGGATTCTTTACCAACTGATATACCAGGGAAACAATAGGATCAATGGTTTAACTCAGTGAAGAAAGCCATGGAAGAGCATGATTGTGTTGGAAAAAATCCATTGATACTGGCAACGGATTGGATATGGGGTTTGAGGAAGAAGAAGACATCAACCATCATCAGCCATCAAACCATCATTATGGTTTGTAGCTGGTGTGATTGGGTAGGTAGAGGTTCCCTTGAGGAATTGGGACTCCTGAGCAGAGACCCGTATTGGGTTGTTGTCTGAAGAGGTGTATGGGGGGTCATTTGGGAATAAGATGTGTTGAGTATAGAAGGTGAGATGGTAGGTGATTCAACAAAAGAGACAGCAGAGAGAGTGACAGGGAGATGAGAGATAACCAGGAGAGAAGACGGTCCAGGGAAGAACGTGGTCTGTAGAAATGGATGCTGAGAAAAATCCAATTCTGCTGGAATTCCAGCACGTCCACTAGCTTTGTTCATAGCATTTCTTTCCCGAGGCCCACTTGGACTGTAAGATCAAACCAGTGAATCCTAAAGGAAATTGATCCTGGGTACTCACTGGAAGGACCGATGCTAAAGCTGAAGCTCCAAGACTTTGGCCACCTGATGCAAAGAGCCAACTCATTGGGAAACACGCTGATGCTGGGAAAGATTGAAGGCAAGAGGAGAAAGGGCATGACAGAGGAGGAGATGGTTGGATGCCATCACTGACTCAATGAACATGAATTTGAGCAAGCCCCAGGAGATGGCAAAGGACAGGGGAGCCTGGCATGCTGCGGTCCATGGGGTCGCAGAGATGGACACAACTTAGTGACTGAACATCAACGTGAGTTCAGTCCCTGGATCAGGAAGATCCTAAGTGGCAGTGCTCTCCAGTATTCTCACCTGGAGAATCCCATGGGCAGAGGAGCCTTGTGGGCTACAGTGCATGGGTTCGCAAGGAGTCAGACACAACTAGAGTGACTTAGCACACGGGTGCAGTGAAGATTGTGGCGGTCAACGAGGATGTCAGGTTTCCAAGAAGATCGTGGCAAGTGAGATCTAACGTGTAGATGGAGGGCTGATCTTTGTAAAGATTGCAAGTATAATGTTTATACTGGGTTATGCATAACCGAATCACTTTGTCGTATGCCTGAAACTAATACAACATTGTAAATCAACTATATTCCAATTATTTTAAAAAAAAAAGAAGAAGAGCCATGTTCAGCAGACTATGGCAGTTGAGCCAGATGCGGTCTGATGGCTGATTTGCTAGATCAGGATTTCCTGAAATAAAGCCATCTTCATTTGCTGGAGTCTGGCCCTGCTGTTTCTGAGCTTCTGAGAACTTGGGCAAAGCTCCAACACTCCGTGAAATAGTGCCGTCCCCTCCCCCCACCCCCCGCCCAGCTCTTGAGAGAGAACACGTGTCAACCCTTGGCTCAGATAATTTTGCTGTTTGATGTCTTGCTTCAATCCTCACCATCAACTTTTCAAACCAGGTCAGTCATTTTAAGGGTGTTCCGCAGTTCCTCACCTCTCCTCTTCCTCAGTGGTGTGAGCGGACAGTTGTTCTTTATTTTTGCCCTGTTTGGCGGTGGCTAATACTTTGATAGAAGCTGGGCAGTTTTGTGCCCTGTCCCGTCTATGTCTGGTGGCCTTTTAGTCTCCTGAATGAATACATCGAGGAGGAGAATGGAAGCTAGAGTCTCTTGGATGAGGTGATGCTCGGATTAGTTACATTGGTCACATGCTTCCTTCTTGTTGTTTACTCGCTAAGTCGTGTCCCACTCTTTGTGACCCCCGTGGACTGTAGCCCGCCAGCCTCCTCTTGTCCATGGGATTCTTGCCTGGTGAATCCCATGGACAGAGGAGTGGGTTGCCATGGGGTGGGTTGCCATGCCCTCCTCCAGGGGATCGTCCTGACCCACGAATCGAACCCTCCTCCTGGGGATCTTCTGGACCCAGGGATCAAACCCGCATCTCCTGTCTCCTCCACTGGCAGATGTGTTTCTTACCACTAGCGCTACCTGGGAAACCCCACATACACACTGCTGCTGCTGCTGCTGCTAAGTCGCCTCAGTCGTGTCCAACTCTGTGCGACCCCAGAGACAGCAGCCCACCAGGCTCCCCCGTCCCTGGGATTCTCCAGGCAAGAACACTGGAGTGGGTTGCCATTTCCTTCTCCAATGCATGAAAGCGAAAAGTGAAAGTGAAGTCGCTCAGTCATGTCCGACTCCAAGCGACCCCGTGGACTGCAGCCCACCAGGCTCCTCCGTCCATGGGATTTTCCAGGCAAGAGTACTGGAGTGGGGTGCCATTGCCTTCTCCCACATACACACTACTATATATAAAAGAGATACCAATAAGGGGCTCCTTTATAGGACAGGAACTCGACTCAATACTCGATAATACCCTAAGTGGGCAAAGAATCTGAACAAGAATAGATATATGTGTGTGTATAAGCAAATCACTTTGCTGCGGATCGGAAATGAACCACCCTCCAATAACATTTTTTTTTTTTTAAATACCCAATGCTCCATGCCTGTCCCCTCCTACTGGGAGAAATGGAGACACTGGAGCTGTAGCTTGGTCATTTAATTTGGGTGTGCGCTCTTTAGCGCTGAGCCACCAGGGAAGCCTCTGCTTCCTTCTGGTTCACACCAACCCAGGGAATCAGTGTTATCTAGGCAGGGAGATGCCTAAGAGGAGGAGAGAAATGAGAAATGGATTATTTCATACAACTCTCTGCCCAGATGAGGGAAAAGAGTGGCAAGCATACGCTCCTGCCACTCAGAGGCATTTGACCTGCCGGGCGGCAGTATTCGACAGAGACAGAAATGGAAGTCTGGCTTGGAGACAGGTCTTAACAAGACAGCTCCTAACAAGAGTCTCAGAGTGAATGGTGGAGGAATTTTGCAGAAAGACTGACTCAGTCATCATCCCTTTGTGATTCCCCATCAGGACCGAGTACCAGCAGGACGTTAAACGTGCGAATTTGACAGTGACTCGACCAGGGTTTTACATTTAGACTGTCCTCTTTTTTCTGTTCAGGCATTTTCAGAAAAAAAAAGAATCCAGCCTCCATCACTGCTTTTGTTTCTTGTATCTTCCTTACAACCTCCCCGCCTCGCTCTGCTAACCATCTTTCTCCTTCCCTAGCCAACTCAAAGGCTGTTGATTGGGAGCCGGGGTTCCCCCAGGCAAGAGGCATCGTCTGGGCTTGTCCTTGGCCCCCAGTTTTGCACAGCATGTTTTAAAGTCACAGGGTACTGCTCTGGGCAGGGGGGAAGCAGCGTGTCTGTTTTTCCATCCATCCGTGTGTTCTCTGCCAGAGGGACCCAGTAGCCCTGGCCTCTCTGAGCCCAAGGCTTCCATGTTTCCATCTGTCTTCCCCAGGGTCTGTGAGTGGGAGGCCTTGCTAAGCACCTTCTGTGGACATTGTGACCCGCTCCCGGCTCCTCCCTGCAGCCCCTCCTGTTAGCCCTGTCATGCTCTGCTTAGTTACTTTTGAATTGCTTCCCAGGTAGCTCTAGTGGTGAAGCATCTGCCTGCAATGCAGGACGACCCAGGTTCGACCCCTGGGTGGGGAAGATCCCCCTGGAGAAGGAAATGGCAACCCACTCCAGTGTTCTTGCCTGGAGAACCCCATGGACAGAGCTGGTGGGCTACAGTCTGTGGGGTCACAAAGAGTGGACCGAGTGGCTAACTCTATAACTGTGATGAAAATGCTGCTCTTGGTGCTCTCCTGCCTTCTGGGCTGCGGGTCCTAGTCCCGTGGAATACTCACACCTTCCTTGTCTGTAACGTGCAGCACGGCACGATTGATCCGTGCACCCATGGGCATAGAACCCGTATTTTCACTTCCCGGGTCTGCCTTGACTAGTTGCCACTGCTTTGGTGCCTCCGAGCAACCCAACTGGATGATCTTATGGCTGTGCAGGTCCAATGTCCAGAATGGGGCCGCGAGGGCTGAAATCAGGGTGTTGGCAGAGCCGCGTTCCTTTATGAAGGAGCTTCCCTGGTGGCTCAGAGGTAAAAGTGTCTGCCTCTAATGCGGGAGACCTGGGTTCGATCCCTGGGTCGGGAAGATCCCCTGGAGAAGGAAATGGTAACCCACTCTAGTATTCTTGCCTGGAGAATCCCTTGGACAGAGGAGCCTGGTAGGCTACAGTCCATAGGGTCGCAAAGAGTCGGACACGACCAAGTGACTTCACACTCACTCACAGTGAGGGAACGCCTACTTCCTTGCCTCTTCCAGTGGCCAGAGACCAGCTGCCTCTCTTGGCTTTGGGCAGCTCTCTGCATCCTCACAGCTCGTGACGTAGCATCCTGAAACCTCTCTCACTGCAGCTCTGACACCAACGCCCCTGCCTCTCTCTTTCCCGTAGAAAGACCCTCATGATTGTATTCGACCCACTCACAGAGCCTGGAATAAACTCTCCTTTTGTCATATAAGGTGCCATTTCCCCGGATTGCATTTGGGGACATATGGGGGCTCCACTGGGCTTCCCAGGTGGAGCTAGTATTAAAGAATCCATCTGCCAGTGCAGGAGACACGGTTTGATCCCTGGGCCTCCAAGATCCCCGGGAGGAGGAAATGGCAACCCCCTCCAGTATTCTTGCCTGGAGAATCCCATGGGCAGAGGAGCCTGGTGGGCTACCATCTGTAGGGTTGCAAAGAGTTCGACATGACTGAGTGACTCAACACAGGGGCAACATTATCCTGGCTTCCACCAGTGGTAAAAACTAGAAACGGAACTGGAACCCCGTGACTTCAGAGTCAGTGTTGTGAGTCTTTTTTTTTTTTTTTGTCAGTCTTGGTTGCTGCAAGATTTCAGCATCCCTGGTTACAGTCATCATTCGTATCCACCATGCAATGCTGGCCGTGTGTCATGCGTGTAGTCACCGTGCCATATATTCCGGGTTGGCTGAAAAGTTTGCGGGAGACCTGGGTTTGATCCCTGACTTAGGAATATCCCCTGGAGAAGGAAATGGCCACCCACTCCAGTACTCTTGCCTGGCAAATTCCATGGGTGGAGGAGCCTGGTAGGCTACAGTCCATGGGATTGCAGAGTGGGACACCACTGAGCAACTTCACTGGAAAAGTTTGAGTTTTCTGTGACATCATATGGAGAACTTGAACAAACTTTTTAGCCAACCCTATATATATATGTATATATGTATGTGTATATATATGTGTGTGTGTATATACAAAACATATGTTATCATGTGTTATATATTATTATATATATTATATATAGTATGTTATATTTTATATATATTATGTATACTAGCCTAAGAATTGGTGCTTTTGAACTGTGGTGTTGGAGAAGACTCTTGAGAGTCCCTTGGACTGTAAGGAGATCCACCCAATACATCCTAAAGGAAATCAGTCCTGAGAATTCATTGGAAGGGCTGATGCTGAAGCTGAAACTCCAATACTTTGGCCACCTGATGTGAAGAACTGACTCACTGGAAAAGACCCTGATGCTGGGAAAGATTGAAGGCAGGAGGAGAAGGGGATGACAGAGGATGAGATGGTTGGATGGCATCACTGACTCAGTGGACATGAGTTTGAGTAAACTCCAGGAGTGGGTGATGGACAGTGAGGGAGGCCTGGCGTGCTGCAGTGCACGGGGTCACACAGAGTCGGACACGACTGAGCGACTGAACTGAACTGAATGTTAAAATTGTATATGACTTTATATATATTATATAATAATTAAAAGTATATATAACTATATATGTTATAATATATATGAATATATATTAAATATATCATTTATATATAATTATAGATAACTATATACTTCATAATTTATATATAAATTATATAATGTTATATATTATACTTATATATGACTTTATATATATTATATAAAACTATTATAATTATATAACTATATTTTATAATGCATATATAAATATATATTAAACATAATTTATTATTATATTATAGATAACTTTATATGTTTCCAGTATGCAATTATCTGTTATATATTGCATATTGTTATCATCATATATAACTTTATATATTGTATATATTTTCCATCCCAACCGGCACAATGTAGTTTTTAGTGATTTCCTTTACTTCTGGCTGTGCTGGGTCTTCATGGGTACCCGGGCTTTTCTCTGGCTGTGGAGACTGTGGGCTGTTCTCTCGTGACCAGGCTCAGACTTTTTGTTGCAGGGGCTTCTCCGGTCATGGAGCGCGGGCTCCAAGTCACTCGGACGTCAGTAGCTGCAGCTCCTGGCCTCGGTCATTCCGGCCCCCGAGCTTTAAGCTCAGGGTCAGTACTTGTGGCTCACAGCCTTAGTTGCTCTGAGGCATGTGGGATCTTCCCAGATCAGCGGTGGAACCCGTGTCTCCTGCTTTGGGGGGCAGGTTCTTTCCCACTCATGCCCCCAGGGAAGCCGCGGATACCATGAGATTCTCGTCCCATCCCTGTCGTCAAAGCACTTAGTTCTTCCAGACTGGCCGCCCCAGGTCGAGTGCTGAAGAAGGTCCTGCTGGCGAGTGTTGGAAAGACTGATCTCCCTGGTGCATCTCCTCCTGTGTTCCAGGGGGAAAAGCCAACAACTGGGAAGGAGGCATCCGGGTTCCCGGCATCGTCCGGTGGCCGGGAGTGATCCGGGCTGGCTTGGAGATTGATGAGCCCACCAGCAACATGGACATCTTTCCCACGGTGGCCAAACTCGCGGGATCTCCGCTGCCGCAAGACAGGTACCCTGACTCTCAGCTCCCTGGGATGCTCTCACTCAGGTTGCGCAGGCAAGAGAGCTCTGGTTCACCTGCTCTGTGGCAGGCTGCCTGCCACTGGACCGGTTATCCTTCCACGCCCAGTTATGGAACTTACCAGTGAGTCAAGGGGCTTCCCTGGTGGCTCAGCTGGTAAAGAATCCTCCTGCAATGCAGGAGACCCCGGTTCGATTCCTGGGTCAGGAAGATCCCCTGGAGAAGGGGATAGGCTACCCACTCCAGGCTTCTTGGGCTGCCCTAGTGGCTCTGGTGGGTCCAGCAATGTAAGCATGGCCCTGTCCTTTCCCTGATCCCAGGGGAGAACGAAGTCCGTGGCCTGACGGGGATGGATGCTCCGTTTCTTGGTTTTGCGTTGTATTCTTTCATTCAGAATTTATTTCCCTATCGTGTTGGATCTGCATTTCTTTTTAATCGGAGAATGATTGCTTTATGATGTTGTGTTGGTTTCTGCTGTACCACAGTGTGGATTGGCTATAAGGGTACATATACCCCCTCCCTCTTGAGCTTCCCTTTCACCCTCATCCCTCCCCTCTAGGTCATCACAGAGCCCCGCGCTGACCTCCCTGTGCCATAGAGCAGCTTCCCACCCGCTGTCTATTTCACACACGGTTGTGTATATATGTCAGCAGGGCTCTCTCGATTCATCCCATCATCTCCTCCCCCTTCTGTGTCCAAATCTGTTTTCTCCATCTTCATCTGTATCCCTTCCCTGCAAATGGGTTCATCTCTACCATGTTTCTGGATTCTGTATATGCATCAATATTTGACAGTATTAAGTCAGCTGATAGTATTCGTATCCGCTGACTTAATTTCTTCTAGTCTGTGGGTCCATCCGCATCTCTAGGAAAGATCCAATTTTGTTCTTTTTCATGGCAGAGTAATATTCCATCGTATGCATATCCCACTTCTTTATCCATTCACTTGCTGATGGACAGCTGGGTTGCTTCCATGTCCTGGCTGTTGTAACTAACGCTGCAGTGATCACGGGAGTACGTGTGTCTCTTACAATTGCGATGGGCTTCCCTGGTGGCTCAGCTGGTAAAGAATCCGCCTGCAACGTGGGGGACCTGGGTTCAATCCCTGAGTTAGGAAGATTGCCCTGGAGAAGGGAACGGCTACCCATTCCGGTATTCTTGCCCGGAGAATTCCATGGACTGTATGGTATATGCCCAGGAATGGGACTGCAGTCTTTAGCTGAGCCTCCCTCTTCTGGCATTTGATGGACTTTCTCTCCCTCTGTCTCTCTCTGTCTCATCGGCTTGCAGCAGGGCAGCTGGACAGAGTAACCCCTCTCCTCTCATCACACATGCCTCCTCCCAACCCCACCCAGCAGCTCTTTGCTGCAGCAGCACCGAGAAAGACAGCTGGCTCCTCCATCAGGCCTGTTTCCCCAGCATGTCTTCATCTAGCAGGTTCTAAATGAAACATCTTTCTCTTCTATTTAAATACAACTTCTGATGACATCGCCAACAGTTTCTCCCTAAGTGTTATGACCCATCTGAAGAGTTCTGAGTGAGGCGTGCTGAATAATTGTTTTCCTTAGTCAGGTGGCAGGCGATGGGGGCACACGGGCCACAAATCTGGTTTAAATTCAGCTGCCGCGGGAACCCAGCAGAGACTGGAACACAGGGACGAGAACAAGAGCTCGGCCAGAGCTGAGTCCAGGCGGAGGTTTGCTCAGCTTCCTTGTGTGCAAGCTTGCTTCACTCTGACCTTTTTTTTCCCAAATTTCTACACTGGGTATACCTTCTGCCCAAAGTGTGCCCACACCACACACACACACACACACACACACACACACACACACACACAAGTGAGAAAGGTGAGATTATAGAGTGTAGCCCTTCTTACGTGTTATGACCCATCTGCAGAGTTCTAAGGGAGACATGCTGATTAATTGTTTTCATGGAGTTCTGGTCTCAAGACCCTCACAGATACTTCACCGATCGAGGAACCCAAAGGTGCTCTATTTCTGTGGGTGGGATCTATCTGTGTTTGCCATATTAGTAATCAGATCTTCAAAATGCAAATCAGAGTCTTTAAACGCAAGAGCGCCCAAGCAAGCATTGAGTCGGCTGGCAGAGTGATAATGGAGCCGCTGGGGAGAGACCGGCGCCATGAACTCGTGAAAGACCAGTGTTGCAGGAGATCACAGAATGTTTTGAATCACCATGGAGATCGTTTCAGCTCGTAGACCTCCTGATAGATATCAGGGAATCCCTGCGGGTCTCTGGACCACACCTGGAGAGCAGCTGGTGCTCCAGAGAAGAACAAAGATCCTGGAGCCGTACTGCATACAGGGCTTCGCATCTTGGCTGTTTTAACAGCTGCCAAAGCCCCGAACTTCCTGGGCCTTGGTTTCTTCTCCTGCAGATGGGTTCAGCCTTGCACGCCCTCGAATGGGTTGCTGTGAAGATGGAAAGTGTCAGAGGCTGGCAAGTGCAGAGTGGAGAGGCGTGAATACTTGTCCCTTGTGCTTCGTCCACCACAGGGAAAAAGAGTTATTGCAGCTAACGCATTTAATCTCCACTGGGGGTTAGAGGGTCATCACTTTGAAGGCTGAAGCGGGGCTTCGAAGATCTTACCCTCCAGTCACTCTAGCCTTCCTTTCCTCCAATGATGGAAAACTCGGCAGTGGGGACTCATAAAAAGTCTCTTCTACTTTTTTTTTTTTATTTTTTTAAGAGATTTTATTTTATCTACTTCTCCACTCTGTGTGGCGTGAGGGAATTTTAGTTCCCCAACCAGGGATTGAACCCGTGGCCCCCTGCATTGGAAGCATGGAGTCTTAACCACTGGACCACCAGGAAAGTCCCAAACGTTTTTTTCTTGTAGACCATCAGAAATCTCCCCACTTCTTTTATCTGCTCTTTAGCCCTGGTTCTTTCCCTTGGTGTAAATGCAGAATAGTATTGGGAACAGTGCACACAGACTGTTCAGATTGCTGTGGTTGTTCAGCCGCTCTGTCCTGTCTGACTCTTTGAGACCACATGGACTGCAGCACGCCAGGCCTGCCTGTCCATCACCAACTCCCGGAGTTTACTCAAACTCATGTCCGTTGAGTCGGTGATGCCATCCAACCATCTCATCCTCTGTCTTCCCCTTCTCCTCCTTCCTTCAATCTCTCCCAGCATCAGGGTCTTTTCCAGTAAGTCAGCTCTTCCCATCAGGTGGCCAAAGGATTGGAGTTTCAGCTTCAGCATTAGTCCTTCCAATGAGCATTCAGGACTGATCTCCTTTAGGATGGACTGGTTGGATCTCCTTGCAGTCCAAGGGACTCTCGAGTCTTCTCTGGCACCACAGTTCAAAAGCATCCATTCTTGGCTCATGATATCATATCATCACTGCTCTTTTCTCTCATAGTGTTCTTTTTGGCCACATCGGGTTGTAGTTGGGGCCCTCAGGATCTCCACTGCGTCTTGTGGAATCTTCCGGTGCAGTGTGCAGACTCTCTGATTGTGATTTGCAGATTCTAATTGTGGCACGCAGGCTTGTTTGCTCGAAGGCATATGGGATCTTAGTTTTCCAACCGGGGATCGAACCCGTGTCCCCTGCATTGCAAGGTGGATTCTTAACCATTGAACAACCAGGGACGTTCCATGGGCTCTCAGAGCATCTTTCCATCTCACTGGGAAGAGGCCAGGGAAGGCAGAAGTTGAGAGGCGAAGAGGGAGATTCTTAAAGGGAAATCTCACTGCCGGCACCTCCTTCCCACCCCAACCTGTGGGTGATGCAAGTCAACCTGGTTTTCTCACATGTGCCCGTTGATGGAGGAAGCCAGCGCCCACCCCTGTTAATCACACCCAAGTCTTCTCTGTGTGAGCAGGTGTCTTCAGTAGAGCCCTTTCTGAATATTGAAGGTTCTTCCTATGGACCATCGCTGATGGTCTTACTCAACCCAATGATACTGTGTCTGTGGAGGTCCCTCTTAAGATGTCACTGTCATCCTAGAGGCCGTAAAGAAAAGAAAACAGAAATCAGCTTCCATGTCACTCATGGGACTGAAATGAGTTCTCAGCGTTCTATTTAGATAACATTAGTAACCAGGTCCGGGAAACATCCTCCTGTGTCTGCCCTGGTGACTTTGATCATCTAAAGGGATGGTTTTCACCTGGGGTGACTGTTCCTCCCAGGGGCCGTTTAGCAATATCGGGAGACATTTTTGATTGTCGAGACTCACGATGCTGCTGGCATCTCATGGGTGGAGGCCAGAGATGCCCCTCAACAGCCCACAGTTTGGGGGATGACCCTGGGAGACAGTCCCCCCTCCCATGAGAAGGAGTGATCCAGCCAAATAGGTCAGTAGTGCTGAGGTTGAGAATTCTGCTCAGAAGCTCATTATTGCCCTTTCATGGAAAATGTTGTTATAAGGAAAACCTTATTACAACTTTTCAATAATGACAGCTGGATAATATTCTGCTATTTACCAATATGTGTGTACTCAGTCACTCAGTCCTATAGCCCACCAGGCTCCTCTGTCCTTGGGAGTCTCCAGGCAAGAATACTGGAGAGGGTTGCCACTTCCTCCTCCAGGAGATCTTCCTGACTCAGGGATCAACGGGCATTGGCAGGTGGATTCTTTACCACTGAACCACCTGGGAAGTTCCTACACTATTGATGCCATGTATAAAATAGATAATTAATGGGGTCCTACTGTATACTGCAGGGATCTCTACTCGATGCTCTTTGCTGACCCAAGTGGCAAGGAAATCCAAAAAAGAGGGGATGTGCATAAAGCTAGGCTTCCCTAGTGGGTCAGTTGGTAAAGAATCTGCCTGAAATTCAGGAGACCCAGGTTTGATCCCTGGGTCGGGAAGATCCCCTGGAGAAAGAAATGGCAACCCACTGCAGTCTTCTTGCCTGGAGAATCCCATGGACAGAGGAGCCTGGCGGGCTACAGTCCATGGGGCTATAAAGAGTTGGACACGACTGAGCGACAGAGTTTCACTTTTTCATACATGTAGCCAGTTCACTTTGTTGTAGAGTAGAAGCTAACACAATGCTGTAAAACAACTATACTCCAATAAAAATTTCAAAAAAAGAAAACACACATAGGCCACAGGAATATACTACCTGAGTATAGTAACGCAATAAAGTGAAAGCCTTTCTGTTAGCGTCATCTTTGCAAGCAGGCAGAATATTAGCGTCGTGAGCGTATGCTCTTTCATTGCGGTAATACAGAGTTCAGCATGCCATAGGTGGCTGCCCCTTTGGAAAACACCTCAATTCTGGCCACAGATCATAGTGCTAGGAGGCAAGGACAGGTTCACAGTTCTCCAGAGTCACTCTGTAGTCGTGAAATATTCAGGTCCCCTCTTCCCTACAGTGCAGGAGAGCCAAGTTCACTCCCTGGGTCGGGAAGATCCGCTGAAGCAGGAAATGACAACTCGCTCCAGTGTTCTTGCCTGGAGAATCCCACGGACAGAGGAGCCTGGCAGGCTAAAGTCCATGGGGTTGCAAAGTGTTGAACACGACCGAGCGACTAACACAGACACACACATTCCATAATTGAAATTCTGTTTCTTTTTTTTTTTTTCAAGTTTGGGAAAGAAATCCAAATGTTTCACTTATGTGTCATGAAGGCAGGGAGAGGGACTTAGTTCTTCCAGTAAGTTTGGCTGATGTTGGGGAGTTCCGTGATGGCTTGGTGGCTAAGATTCCTGGTTTTCACTGCCATGACCCAGGTTGAGTCCCTGATAAGACAACTGAGATCCTGCCAGCCGTGAGGTATGGCCACCAGCAAGAGCAAAACAAGATTAAAAAAAAATTTTTTTTTTTTGCTGATATGTAGCTGGGCGACCACACAAGACGTCTTCCATAGAGCCCTGCCAGTGAAACAGTTCAGTGAGCTGTACCTAGTTCAGCTCCGTTTTGCAGAATGAGAGTTGAAGCTCTTCATGTGCACGGAACTCCTTGTGAATGAGCTTGCTTTCTGTTCATATACGTCAGAGTGTTGGATGTTTATGAGCAGAGACGTTGCTTTCATGATTCAACTGACTTTCTGGGCACTTGGGATTTGCTTTAGTTCGTCAAAGATCTATGTGCTTTCTCCTACAAATGTTTCCTTTCCTATTCTACACTGAAAAAAAAAAAATCACTCTGTTTGCAATATGGCAACAGGTAACTCATAGTGTGCTCCCAAGTTAACCTCTTTGTCAGTCCCCCCAAAGCTTCCCCTTCTGTTACGATGATCAAATCCTTCTCAGGGTGAACCAGGCAAAGGCAGGTCATGGGAATATCCCCAGGCAGATGATTCCCTGGTTTCAGAGCAGAGAGAGAGATGGAGCATTCATGGAGAATGACGTCACTGTCTCTCTGAAAAGTTACATGCCCTTTTCAGTTACATGAAAGTCACCCGGGCTTCCTGGTGGCTCTGTAGTAAAGACTCCATCTGCCAACCTCGGTGTCCGTAGGCAGATGAAAACGGTTAAGGAAGTTGTGGTACGTATACACAATGGAATGTTACTGAGCTATGAAAAAGGGTGCATTTGAGTCCCTTCTAATGAGGTGGATGAACCTGGAGCCTGTGACACAGAGTGAAGTGAGTCAGAAAAAGAAAGACAAATACCGTCGATTAGCGTACAATGTGGAATCCAGATAGACGGTATCAACGATCCTATGTACAGAGCAACAGAAGAGACACAGATGTAAAGAACAGACTTCTGGACTCTGTGGGAGAGGGCGAGGGTGGGATGATCTGAGACACTAGCATTGAGACGTGTGTGTTACTATATGTGAGACAGGTCATCAGTGCAAGCTCATGCATGAAGCAGGGCCCTCAACGCTGGTGCCCTGGGACAGCCTTCAGGAATATGGTGGGGAGGTAGGTGCGGGGGGGTCGTTCAGGATGGAGGGGGCGCCTGTGTGCCTGTGGATGTATGCCGAAAACCATCACAATATTGTAAGGTGACAATATTGTACATTACAAGTTTGCAAAGTAAATATCCTCCAGTTAAATACATTAAAAAAAAAAAAAAAAGAAAAGAAAAGAATGTGTCTGCAAATGCAGGGGATATGGGTTCAGTCTCTGGTTTGGGAAGATCCTACGTGCCACGGAGCGACTCAGCCTGAGCATGACCACTGTGAAAAGCGTCCATGCCCAGACACTGTGCTCCACTGTGATGAGAAGCCCCCGTACCACAGCTAGAGAAGAGCCCCCCAACCCGTGCAACAAGGAAGACCCAGCCCAGCCCCCCCAAATTAATTAATTAATTTAATGTTAAAGAAAGAGACAGTCCCCCCCCGCCCCAAGCTACTGAATTGGACCTGAAATTCAGCCGCGACACTCCTTGATATTGAACTGTTAATATCCTCGTGGTTGTCAGGGGTCAGGACCCAGGGGGAGAACCATCGCGCTTTCCAAGTTAGTGAAAGTGAAGTCGCTCAGTCGTGTCCGAATCTCTGCCACCCCAAGGACTCTAGCCCACCAGGCTCCTCTGTCCATGGGATTTTCCAGGGAAGAGTACTGGAGAGGGTTGCCATTTCCTTCTCCAGGGGATCTTCCTGACCCAGGGATGGAACCCGGGTCTCCCGCATGGTAGGCGGATGCTTTACCGTCTGAGCCACCCGGGACACAATCTCAAATGAGCACGTTTTTCACAGAAGTGAGCAGACGCCAGGAAAGAACACATCCAAGTTTGTAGCCACGGCTGTCCTGCAAACATGCTATGAAAGCTTGAGTTCGTTGACAGAGAAGTCCAGTCAGACAGTTCCCATAGATAACTATGGACGGGCGTTTGTGACATTGTACAGGAGGCAGGGATCAAGATCATCCCCCAGAAAAAGAAATGTAAAAAGGGCAAAGTGGTTGTCTGATGGGGCCTTACAAATAACTGAGAAAAGAGGAGAAGCTAAAGGCAAAGGAGAAAAGGAAAGATATAAGCATCTGAATGCAGAGTTCCCAAGAATAGCAAGGAGAGATAAGAAAGCCTTCCTCGGTTATCAATGAAAAAAAAAGAGGAAAACAATAGAATGGGAAAGACTAGAGATTTCTTCAAGAAAATTAGAGATACCAAGGGAACATTTCATGCAAACATGGGCTCGATAAAGGACAGAAATGGTATGGACCTAACAGAAGCAGAAGATATTAAGAAGAGGTGGTAACAATACACAGAAGAACTGTACAAAAAAGATCTTCACGACCCAGATAATCACAATGGTGTGATCACTCACGTAGAGCCAGACATTCTGGAATGCAAAGTCAAGTGGGCCTTAGGAAGCATCACTATGAACAAGGCTAGTGGAGATGATGGAATTCCAGTTGAGTTATTTCAAATCCTGAAAGATGATGCTGTGAAAGTGCTGCATTCAATATACAAGCAAATTTGGAAAACTCAGCAGTGGCCATAGGACTGGAAAAGATCAGTTTTCCTTCCACTGCCAAAGAAAGACAATGCTAAAGAATGCTCAAACTACTGCACAATTGCACTCATCTCCCACGTTAGTAAAGTAATGCTCAAAATTCTCCAAGCAAGGCTTCAATAGTACGTGAACCATGAACTTCCAAATGTTCAAGCTGAATTTAGAAAAGGCAGAGGAACCAGAGATTGCCAGCATCCATTGGATCACCAGAAAAGCAAGAGAGTTCCAGAAAAACATCTATTTCTGCTTTATTGACTACACCAAAGCCTTACACCAATCGATGCTTTTGAACTGTGGTATTGGAGAAGATTCTTAGACTGCAAGGAGATCCAACCAGTCCATCCTAAAGGAAATCAATCCTGAATATTTATTGGAAGGACTGATGCTGAAGGTGAGATTCCAATACTTTGGCCACTTAATGCGAAGAACTGACTCATTTTAAAAGACCCCTGATGCTGGGAAAGATTGAAGGTGGTAGGAGAAGGGGATGACAGAGGATGAGATGGTTGGATGGCATTACCGACTCAATGGACATGAGTGTGAGCAAGCTCTGGGAGTTGGTGATGGACAGGGGGGCCTGGCATGCTGCAGTCCATGGGGTCGCAAAGAGTCAGATGACTCAGTGACTGAACTGAACTGAATTGAGTGGCAATGCTCTGTGTGATTTTGAGAGTGTACGGGCCACTCTGCCACAAAATGTGATGTTGTAGGAACATTTCCATTCCAGCCATCCCAACTATTTTGATAGCTCAGACACTGTTTAAAAGTTTAGCTCAGTAGAATCACTTTCCATTTTTCATGGCAGAAATGAGCCTTTTTTTGACAAGCCATATTTCTGCAGCACTGTTCAACGGTGGTTTCCATCACCATGTGATTTATTACCTGCTTCCAGGAAAGAGCACGTTAGATGCAGGATAAAAAAAAAAAAAAATTAAAAATGAGACCTCTCTCTGCATTGCAAGGAGAAAGAAGGTTGCAAAACAGACGTTGCTTCTCTCCTTAAAAAAAAAAAAAAAAAAGACTTAAATCTTTTGCTTGAAAGTAAGAAAGGAAGTTTCTGAGACTTGGAGATTTCTCTTTATCATTAAGTCCCCCTTTATAGGATCAAGGCCCAGTTTAGTCATAAGATACTGATCTTAAGAAAAGGGTCCTAATTGCTGTGTTCTTAAGTGCTGAGTTTTGTGGGCATATGACGAAACACAGCTTCCAGAAACAGAGGTAGAATAATGCCATTTGCAGCGACATGGGTGGGCCTGGAGATTCTCATACTGAGTGGGCTAAGTCAGACAGAGAAGGAGAAATCTCATACGGCATGCCTTCTACGTGGAATGGAGAAAGAAACAGAGAAAGAAACGACACAATGAATTTCCTTAACAAAACAGAAACAGATTCACAGACGTAGCTTATGGTTGCCCGGGGGAAGGGATAGTTAGGGAGTTTGGGATGGACATGGGCACACTGCTGTATTTAACATGGAGAACCAGCAAGGACCTGCTGTCCAGCACAGGGAACTCTGCTCAATGCTCTGTAATAACCTTATGGTCACCACGGGGAAGGATGGGGGAAGGGATAGTCAGGGAGTCTGGGATGGACATGGGCACACTGCTGTATTTAACATGGAGAACCAGCAAGGACCTGCTGTCCAGCACAGGGAACTCTGCTCAATGCTCTGTAATAACCTTATGGTCACCAGGGGGAAGGATAGGGGAAGGGATAGTCAGGGAGTCTGGGATGGACTTGGACACACTGCTGTATTTAGCATGGAGAACTAGCAACGACCTGCTGGACAGCACAGGGACCTCTGCTCAGTGTCACGTGGCCGCCTGGATGGGAGGGGAGTTTGGGGGAGAAGGGATACATGTGTATGTGTGGCACTGAGTGCCTTCAGTGTTCACCTGCAGACTATCACAGCATTGTTCACTGACTGCACTGCAGTATAAAAATAAAAGATTTTTTGTAAGAGAATAAAATAAAAAAGCAACGTAGAGATTGATTTGGGGAAAAGGAGATCCACTGCCAGTCTTGAACCTTCATGGAAAGGCCCTACCTCCATGTGGACAAAAACGTGATGGAGGGAGCTGGGGTCCATCTCAACCTCAGAATTTTTCATGCTCCAGTCCTCCTCTCTGCTCCTTTCTCATCCCTTGCTTCCTTTCCACCTCTTTAGGATCTCATAGTCTAAAGGATGGGCTTCCACAATGGCTCAGCTGGTAAAGAATCTGCCTGCAACACAGGAGTCCTGGGTTCAATCCCTGGGTTGGGAAAATCCCCTGGAGAAGGGAACGGCTACCCACTCCAGTGTTCTGGCCTGGAGAATCCCATGGATACAATCCGTCCCTGGAGAAGGGAACGGCTACCCACTCCAGTGTTCTGGCCTGGAGAATCCCATGGATACAATCCATGGGGTCGCAAAGAGTCAGGCACAGCTGAGCCACTTTCGCTTTCAGTCACAATACTTGCCATTTCAGCATAGAAATGGTATTCAGAGCACGCGCTTCTTTTGGATAGAATTGTCTGTCTACCCTGTTCCTCTCATGGCAAATAGCAAGCATGCTTTGAAAGCGAGCCAATTCCGTCTTTTGTTCTTATTTTTAACTTAGTGGTAATGGAGTATTTTCAGTCCTGTGGACTTCGGCGGAGCACGTGGCGGATCATGCAGAGTGGGTGCCAGACAAGCACTCAGGAGCAAGGCTATAATTACTTTATGAGGGTTTTAGTGACACCCAAAGGCCCCACCAAAAAACAAAGAAAGGAAGAAAAAGCCTGAGGGACATCGGGCCTCTCAAGAGTGCTCACCCAAATTATGTGAGCAAGTAAGGACGACCCTCTAAGCAAGGCAGCTAGAGAGACACAGATGTAAAGAACAGACTTTTGGACTCAGTGGGAGAAGGCGAGGGTGGGATGATTTGAGAGCACAGCATTGAAACATGTTAAAGTTAAGTTAAGTCGCTTAGTCATGTCCAACTCTTTGCGACCCCATGGACTGTAGCCCACCAGGCTCCTCCGTCCATGGGATTCTCCAGGCAAGAATACTGGAGTGGGTTGCCATTCCCTTCTCCAGGGGATCTTCCCGACCCAGGATCAAACCCAGGTCTACCCGCATTAGAGGCAGACGCTTTAACCTCTGAGCCACCAGGGAAGCCTCGCTGAAACATATCTATTACCATATGAGAAACATCCCCAGGGCAAGTTCGATGCATGAAGCAGGGCACTCAAAGCTGGTGCTCTGGGGCAACCCTGAGGGATGAGATGGGGAGGGAGGTGGGAGGGGGGCTTAGGATGGGGGACACATGTACCCCCATGGCTGATTCATGTCAATGTATGGCAAACACCACCACAATATTGTAAAGTAATTAGCCTCTGATTAAAATAAATCATTTTTTTTTTAAAGTTCCAGTTTCTCGTAGTAGGAAAGGATAGACATAGAGTGGTGAGTTTTTCCCTTGTTTTCTTAAACTTTTGTTGGGATATAGGTCATGCACAGGGTTAGCTGCTGCCGTGCAGCAAAGTGATTCATTTAGGCATATGCTGTGCGGTCAGTTGTGTCCGACTCTTTGCGACCCCACGGACTGCAGCCCGCCAGGCTCCTCTGTCCGTGCGATTTTCCAGGCAAGAATGTTGGAGTGGGTTGCCGTTTCCTCCTGCAGGGGATCTTCAGACCCAGGGATCGAACCCGAGTCTCCCACGTCTCCTGCATTTCAGGCGGATTCTTTACCACGGAGTCACCGGTATTATCTACTCTTTTTCA
This sequence comes from Capricornis sumatraensis, assembly GCF_032405125.1. Lineage (NCBI taxonomy): Eukaryota > Metazoa > Chordata > Mammalia > Artiodactyla > Bovidae > Capricornis > Capricornis sumatraensis. Next base: position 145,193,885 of record NC_091092.1, on the reverse strand, counting down.
GATTTTTTTCCCATATAGATTATTACAGGGTATTGAGTAGAGTTCCCGGCGCTCTACCGTAGGTCCTTATTAGTATTTGTTTAATATACGGCTTCCCTGAGAGCTCAGTTGGTTAAGAATCTACCTGCAATGCAGGAGACCCCGGTTCGATTCCTGAGTGGAGAAGATCCGCTGGAGAAGGGAAAGGCTTACTCACTCCAGTATTCTTGGGCTTCCCTGGTGGCTCAGATGGTAAAGCATCTACCCGCAATGTGGGAGACCTGGGTTGGATCCCTGGGTGGGGAAGAGCCCCTGGAGAAGGGAAAGGCTACCCACTCCAGCATTCTGGCCTGGGGAATCCCATGGACTCTACAGTCGCAAAGAGTCAGAGGCGACTGAGCGCCTTTCACTTTCTTTCACGTTTGTACATGGCAGTGTGTATCTGTCAATACTAGTCTTCCAGTGTGTCCCTCCCCCGCTTCCCCTCTTTGGGAGCTAGGTTTGTTTTCTACATCTGTGCCTCTATTTCTGCTTTGTAGATAAGTTCATTTATGATTTTTTTTTTTAGATTCCATATATAAGCATTATCATTGTGATGTTTGTCTGGGGAGTGTTTTTAATCAGAGAAAGAAAACCCTCAAATTCAACAATCTCACTCTTCCGAGGTGTCTTTCTGCCCCAGGTCTCAGGGGCAGTGGCCTCATAGCGTCAATGCCTTCAATTTCTCTAGTGGGTGTTAATGTATGTTTCACTCAAAAGAAAAGTTTAGACTTTTTTTTCCCCCCTTTACTTAACCTCCCAAAGGGACTTCCCATGTGGCTCAGTGGTAAAGAATCTGCCTGCCAGTGCAAGAGATACAGGTTTGAGACCTGGGTCGGGAAGATCCCCTGGAGTAGGAAGTGGCAACCCACTCTGGTATTGTTGCCTGGGAGATCCCATGGACAGAGGAGCCTGGTGGGCTGCAGTCCATGGGGTCGCAAAGAGTCGGACATGACCTAGCAACTAAATGACAAACCTCCAAACAGTCTTATTTTGCTCATCATCCATTGTATTACAGTTATCCCTTGCCATCTGGAAACTTCCGCCCTTCGGCATAATCATTGAAGAGATGTGTTTACCTTTGAGAGCATGAACGTGTGCCATGTATGTGTGTGGTATGTAAATGTGTCTTCAGCATATTCCCATCCTCGGGGTATTTAATATCATCATCATCATTATTTGCAAATCACCTCATTGGGACTTAGAACTTCATTTTCATTGAAGTCTATCCAGTCTAAGTTGCCCCATGCTACTATATACGTTACCTTCTTCTTAAAGGCAGATTGTCAGAAATTCTCGTTTTCAACAGATCTGGAGTTTGTGAATAAGCTGCAGTAAGCAGAAAAGTGGGTGCAGAACCAGCAGAGGGTCATCCCACCCCCTTGTTCCCCTCCTGTGTCTGCAAGTCGGTTCTCTAGGCCTGCGCCTCTGTTTCCGCTTTGCAAATGGGTTCATCAGCACCATCCTTCTCGATTCCATACATGTGCCTTCATAGACAGTATCTGTTTTCCTCTTTGTGACGTACTTCACTCTGCATGACAGACGCTAGGTCCCTCCACATCTCTAGAAATGAGGCAGCTTTGTTCTTTTTCATGGCTGAGTAGTATCCTGCAGTATACATGTAACCTATCTTCTCTATCAGTTCATCTGTCGATGGACATCTGGGTTGCTTGCTATTGTAAAGAGGGCTGTAGTGAACACTGAGGTTCCTGTGTCTTTTTGAATTAGGGTTTTTATTTCGGGGTATATGCTTATGAGTGGGTCCACCCCCACGGACGTGTGACACTGGTGACATCGAGCGAATCACTCCGTGTCTCCTCATCACGATTCCAGGATGGCGCTGGTCCCAACTCACAGTGTCGCTTTGAGGATGAAATGAGTTCACGCCTGAGCACAGCTGACTTGCCTCCCTACATGGCACACGGTGCCCAGCAATGGTCAGTTAGCGTTCCTTGCTGAACGACCACCTTGTAGCGCCATCATGCCTTCGTGTACTGGACAGCTCAGATAAGCCAGGGTGCAGCCCCATCACGCCTTCCTGTACTGAAGGACAGCTCAGATAAGCCAGGGTGCCTGAGCCCCCTGGTGGGCATGGCCACCTGACGCCCCGCCTACTTCACCCCCCAGGGTCATCGACGGCCGGGACCTGATGCCCTTGCTGCAGGGGCGGGCCCAGCGATCAGAGCACGAGTTTCTCTTCCACTACTGCAACTTCTACCTGAACGCCGTGCGCTGGCATCCACCCAACAGTGAGTAGACGCGTCTCTCCTCCGTGTATCTTTCCCTGCCTCGCTTCCAGGGCTGCGTGTCATTGGGGAGGGGCCGGGGAAGAGAATAAAACCGCAAGCGGCCATTGCTCTCGCAAGATGCGCCCCCCCACCCCACTCCCGCTCCCGCAAAGAAGCCGGGTTTGATTTCTTCTTCCTCCTGTTCCTACGTTCTTCTCTTGAGCCTGCTGGTTACCCCGGTTGTCTCGGCAGACTGGGGCAGCCGCCTAGCTCTATGCCAGTGCTTGCTGGCTCCTTCCTCCTGGGAGGGCAGAGGACGTGCCAGGTGGTCGGCAGGGTTCTGAAGCTGCTTCCTTCCTGCTCCGCCAGCCACCCAGCTGCGTCTCCTGGTCCCACCTTCCGTCTGAGTTTCTGCCCAAGAGCCCCTCTGCTCTGGCACGGCTGGTCTCGGCTGGCGGTTCCCTCTGCTTGGAACGACTTTCTTTTCCTTCCTGGTTAATGCTTACCTACCTCCCTCGATGCCCCTCCAGTGCGATCTCCCCTGCCTGCGGTCTTCTAGCTTTGCACTGGTGCTGGGTGGCTTTCAGATGTCTTACCTGACCTTGTCCCCTGAGCCTCAAAGGCGGCGGCTCATGACCCGCCGATCTGTCGATCTGTTTGGTCACATTCTCTGTGTGTGTCTGCTAGCCGTCGATGTTTAAGACAACGCTCAGACGCGTTGATGCCAGCGTGGTTCCCAGACCCAGTGTGTTTTACGTCTGTGTCAGTGACAAGATGTACTCGATGCTTTGGGTCTGCTGACAGCAGATACAAAGGTGCATTTCCTTTTAATAATTTTTTTTTTTTTAATGCAGGTATGTGTCTTTGGTTGCACTGGGTCTCTGTGGCTTTGCGGAGGCTCTGTCTAGTTTTGGCGAGCAGGGGCCACTCTCTGCTCGCAGTTGGCGGGCTTCTGATTGCAGTGGGTTCTCTTGTTGCAGAGTACCAGCTGTAGGGCACTCAGGCTTCAGTGGTTGTGGCCCGTGGGCTCTATCATTGTGGCTCCTTGGCTCTCAAGCACAGGCTCAGTAGTTGAGGCACACAGGTTCAGTTGTTCCACGGCAAGTGGGATCTTCCCGGACCAGGAATCAAACCTGTGTCTCCTGCATGGCCAGGCGGATTCTTAACTACTGAACCACCAGACGTCCCAACGGGTGCATTTCTAACGAGCCTAAAGGACCAAGGGGAATCAAGTGATGATCATACGTGTAGCAGTAGTCCCGCATCTGGTTTTCGTACATGTAAGTGTAAAATGACAGTACAAGGAGGTCCAACCTGTCCATCCTAAAGGAAATCGGTCCTGAAGATTCATTGGAAGGACTCATGCTGAAGCTGAAGCTCCAGTACTTTGGACACATGATGCAAAGAACTGACTGTTTAGAAAAGACCCTGATGCTGGGAAAGATTGAAGGCGGGAGGAGAACGGGATGACAGAGGATGAGATGGTTGGATGGCATCACCAACTCAGTGGACATGAGTTTCAGCAAGCTCCGGGAGTTGGTGATGGACAGGGAGGCCTGGCGTGCTGCAGTCCATGGGGTCACAAAGAGTCGGACACAACTGAGCGGCTGAACCAGCACCATCACATCACTGAGATGCCTAGGCGTCTGTGGCAGCACAGCACGTATTATACCCCTATTGTATATCTTAGAGATCGACGCTGATGTTAGACTCTTGGGTGCCTCTTGAGAGAGGGAATGAAGCTCTCCTTTTCTGTAGCATGTTTTGGGTTCTGCTCCCAGATGGGAGATTCTCCCAGAGCATCTGGTCACCATGCCACCAGCTGATGGCTCATTCTTAAATTCAGGGGATTCTCATACTGGATTTCAGTACAGTCCTGACCCCATCCTTGTCACCCAGCCGAGTTACCCAAGACATCATTTAAAGAGCAGCTGCTCCATTATTTTTCAAGTGGAAGATTGTGATCCTTGCTTTGTCCACAGATATCAGACCAGGTTTACCCTGGTTTATACTTTAAATCTGGAAGACTTCCCTGAGATAACTTCTGCAAGATTTTCCATTTTAAATCTGAATGACTTCCTTCTGATAACTTCTGGAAGATGAATGTACCAAAACTGCACGGTCACAATTCTAGGCTGGGAAGGACCCTATTTACCTATCTCATCCACGTGCCCATCACTCCTAATGTCCATAGGCATGCTGTCTCTTTTTTAGGTGAACTGGCAGTATTTTTGGAGGAGGAAAAACGGCAACCCACTCCAGTACTCTTGCCTGGGAAATCCCACGGACAGAGGAGCCTGGCGGTCTGCAGTCCATGGGGTCACAAAGAGTCGGACGTGGCTTGGTGACTAAACAGCTGGCAGCATTTAAATCTGAATAAGTTCAGTTCAGTTGGGTCGCTCAGTCGTGTCCAACTCTTTGCGACCCCATGGACTGCAGCACTCCAGGCCTCCCTGTCCATCACCAACTCCCAGAGTTTACTCAAATGCATGTCCATTGAGTCGGTGATGCCATCCAACCATCTCTTTTAAATCTGAGCCATCTCATAAAGGAGAGATATGGTCCTCCCCATCTTTTTTTTTATTTTAGCTTTTTATTTTATATTGAAGTGTACTTGATGAACAGTGTGACCTTGGTTTCCGGTGCGCAGCGCCGTGATTCAGTGATACACATGCATCTCTTCCTTTTCACATGCCCTTCCCATGTAGCTTGCTGCATAATACTGGGCAGAGTTGTCTGTGCTATATAGTAGGTCCTTGTCGGTTATGCGTCTTAAACGTAGCAGTGTGTCCACGTTCCTGCTTCCTTTTATACTGAGCCTGCAAGAACCAAGTTTCCGGGGCTCTTGGCTGTTTAAAGGCATCCTGTACTTTGCCGAATTGCATTTAAGTAAAGCCAGCCGCCTCCACTTACAGGGGCCGGAAGGAACATACTGGATCAGGGGCTGGGGAAACACAGTTATGTGGAGGAATGAACAGGAAAGGGCAGAAAATAGGGGTAAGTGAGAAAAACCAGACCCAGATGCTGAGAGGCAGCAGGCCCCGGGATCAAATTTGCTGCTGAGACAGACACAAGGACATTTCCTCTTAAGCAACTCATACTGTCTTCTGCCTCGAGCGAGCGACAGAGGAGGGAAAAATGACAGTCTTTCAATGCTGGAATCATCCATCTCGTCAACGGGTCTGAGGAAACTATGGGTGTCTTTTTTTTAATCTTGTCCCCTTTGGAGATCGTGCCCTGAACCTCAGGCACGGTGGTGGCCGCGGTGGCTGTCCCTCGGGGCTCCCTGCAGCTGTTTGCTCAGTGTCTGTGTCTGCGCATTTGCTCTACACGCATTTATTGAGCATCTACTGCATGGCACCTGCTGGCCTGGACACCTGTCGGTGGGCAAAATATACTGTTTTCTCTGCCCGGGAGTTGCTTGCCTCTTAGGTCACAGGGGAGCTGCACGCTGGGCAAACAGCCGGGAATGCAGACTTGTTTCAGGAAGTAGCGCTTGCCCGTGAGGAGTACTAGTACTGCATGAGTCCTAGTTGGAAGAGGCGGCCCTGCATTTAGATTACTAGTACTACATGAGTGGATTATTAGTAGTGCAGACTACTGTTACTAGTTGGAAGAGATGGCTTAGATCATTTCATAATCGAAAGTGGAGTCTGGCTGCTTGACGCTGAAAAGCCACTGAAGAGGGCAGGGTGGTGGGAAGGAAGAGTTTGCTTTATTTGGGATGCTCTCAGCCAGGGGCAGGGGCGGGGGACATCTGTCCAAAGGCTGACTCCCTGACAGTCGGAATGTAAAAGCTTTTATAGACCGAGGGAGGGGGGTTCCTTGCAGAAACAGCACAGTCAGCCCTGAATGTCATTTTGAAACTGATCATCAGTGGTCTGATCAGGATCATCTTGATTCTTTTAGGTACAGTTCATCTTTCAGTCTCACTACCATCAGTGGTGGAGAAGGCAGTGGCACCCTGCTCCAGTACTCTTGCCTGGAAAACCCCATGGACAGAGGAGCCTGGTGGGCTGCAGTCCACGGGGTCGCTAAGAGTCGGACACGACTGAGCGACTCCATTTTCACTTTTCACTTTCGTGCATTGGAGAAGGACACGGCAACCCACTCCAGCGTTCTCGCCTGGAGAATCCCAGGGATGGGGGAGCCTGGTGGGCTGCCGTCTATGGGGTCACACAGAGTCGGACACGACTGAAGGGACTTAGCAGTAGCAGCAGCAGCAATAACATCAGTGGTGCTAGCAGGAAAGAACCCAGCTGCCGATGCAGGACGCATAAGAGGCGTGGGTTTGCTCCCTAGATGGGGAAGATCCCCTGGAGGAGGGCATGGCAATCCACTCCAGGATTCTTGCCTGGAGAATGCCACGGACAGAGAAGTTTGGAGGGCTGCAGTCCATGGGGTCGCCAAGGGTCAGACAGGACTGAGATGACTTAGCAGAGTAGAGCACAGTCTCTTCACTCCCAGGGTTGATTGGTTTCCATCTCTTTGAGGCCAGTTCTGGGAATTAGGGCAGGTTAGATCATGGTTACAGTCTCGTTGTCATGGAGTTAACGTCTTCCCCCTAGTGGGGGTTTCACTATCTTTATTTTTATTTTTAATTTTTTTTTTTACTTTACAGTACTGTATTGGTTTTGCCATACATTGACATGAATCCACCACGGGTATCTTTAAAGCAGCTCATGAGATCTGGCTCAGAATGTTATCTATATAGCCTTTGGTGCTAAGTCACTGCAGTCGTGTCCAACTCTTTGTGACCCCATGGGCTGTAGCCCACCAGGCTCCCCCGTCCCTGGGATTTCCCAGGCAAGAACCCTGGAGTGGGTTGTCATTTCCTTCTCCAATGCATGAAAGTGAAAAGTGAAAGTGAAGTCTCTCGGTCGTGTCTGACTCTTTGAAACCCCATGGACTGTAGCCCCCCAAGCTCCTCTGTCCATGAGATTCTCCAAGCAAGAATCCTAGAGTGGGTTGCCATTCCCTTCTCCATAAAGCCTTTGAGCTTTCCTTGAATTTGCTTGAACTCTGACTAAACTTATTCTTTGGCTCAAGGCTTTTCACAGACCAAAGGCAGGCTGAGGACCTCTGTTTTCGCTTCCGGATCTGTATCAGCAAGAGACCGTGGGTTACCATAGAACCTAAACCAGTCCTAGTTGGGGGACATCACTTGGATCATGTCACATCTATGTTGGTAGGAGACTGTGGACAATTCACAGGTGTTGAACTAGTACGGTTTAGAAGAGATGGGCTTGGATCACCTGAGATCTCTGCTCATAGGAGATTGTGGTCACCACCGCCTGGGGGACGCTTTCTGTAATTCTTAGAGGCAAGAGTATTGCCACCTTGAGCTCCAAAGTATCTTGAGCTCCAGATACTTGGTTAGAAAAGAAGAGAGACATTTAGGCTCAAGGTTTGTAGATGCAGGGCCAGGGCAGCAGTGAGCCGGAGCCAGCCCCTGGCGGCTGAGGAATCTCACCAGCTTGTGGGGAACACGTTCCCGCCTGGAAGTCAGCCTTGTGGGGAGCATCTCCACCACGGCAACTGGTGGACACAGCAGATGTCGACCATGTTCCTTGCCCAGAGAAGCTAGAGCTTTCCAGCAGGACACTGGTACCCCTCCACTAGATTGGAGTGGCAGCGTTGGGGAGATCCAACTTGTGTTTGTCTTGATGAGGTTGGATGCCTACATTTCCCTGGTGGCTCTGACAGTGAAGAATCCACCTATAAAGCGGGAGACCCAGGTTCCATTCCTGGGTTGGGAAGACCCCCCTGGAGAAGGGAATGGCAGCCCACTCCAGTGTTCTTGCCTAGAGAATCCCATGGACAGAGGAGCCTGGTGGGCTACATATAGTCCATGGGGTCTCAAAGAATCGGACATGACTGAGCAATTGATGCTTTTGCTACCTATTACAATTGCAGACTTCTTAAATACTCATTTTTTTCCAAAACGTTACTGCCAGAATGCTGTTTCTACTCTTTTAAAACATGAATTCCTTTCAGGTTTTATATACAATATATTCTCCATAATAATTGAATATTAGGGCCAGAATGCTGTTTCTCCTCTTAAAATATGAACCCCTTTTGGCTTTTGTATACAATGTCTTCTCTATAATAGTTGAACAGTTCTGTACTTTTCATGATTCTGTAGCTTGGTTGTCTCAGCACATTGAGGGGATGAGAAGTCTTCATTTATTTTTTTCCCTAACAGTGAGCACTGGTTTTAAAAATGATGATGTATCTCGGCTTCCCTTGTGGCTCAGACAGTAAAGACTCCGCCTGCAATGCGGGAGACCCAGGTTCGATCCCTGGGTCAGGAAGATCCTGCTGGAGAAGGAAATAGCAACCTACTTCAGTGTTCTTGCCTGGAAAATCCTACGGTCAGAGGAACCTGGTGGGCTAAAGTCCACAGGGTCGCAAAGAGGGACAGGACTGAGCTACTGAAGCTTTCATTACCTTACAATTCCAGACTTGTTAAAATCTCATTTTTCCGAAAGATTAGAGCCAGAATACTGTCTGCTCTGTTAAAACATGAATCCCGTTCAGCTTTTACGTACCACGTCTTCTCTATAATTGAATAATTCTATAATTCTAATGATTCTGTAATTTAGATGTCTCAGCACATTGAATGGCTTCACTTTATCATCATCTGAGATCATTATTCCCATTACATTTTAGGAGAACTCACGAAAGCATTACTAGAACACGGATAACTTTGGTGATGTGATGATGGGCATTTTGAGCTTAAATTTCCTGTTCAGCATGTATTCAAAAAGTGTGGCTTTAAGTTTTGACTTAGGCATCCATGTTAGTTTAAAGGCAATGTAATGGCAACTGGATTTTATGGTCAAATGCATCTTAACAGACTGGCGGATCTTTTTCGCTCTGGTATTCTGGTGCAGAGTTTTGACAAGATGAACATAAGTCTATAAAGTAACTGCTGCAGCTAAGTTGTCTGTGACTCTTTGTGACCCCACGGACTGTAGCCCGCCAGGCTCCTCTGTCCAGGGGATTCTCCAGGCAAGGATACAGGAGTGGGTAGCAGAGAGAACGTTCTAATTATAGCTACTTTTGTCTTAGGAATTAAACGGCATAAGAAAGGCTGAGCTGGTTTTTGTCTTCACTAATCATTTCAGTGGGTGTTGGTTGGATACCCTTCTTTATCTGAAGATCAGAAGTTCAATCTGAAGGGTCAGCTACAGCGTATTGAAGGCTGAGGCTGAACTAGTCACTCAGTCATGTCTGACTCTTTGTGACACCATGGACTGCAGCATGCCAGGCCTCCCTGTCCATCACCAACTCCTGGAGCTTGCTCAAACTCATGTCCATCGAATCAGTGATGCCATCCAACCGTCTCATCCTCTGTCATCCGCTTCTCCTTTGCCCTCAGTCTTTCTCAGCATCCGAGTCTTTTCAAATGAGTTGGCTCTTCACTTCAGGTGTTAGAGCTTCAATTTTAGCAACAGTCCTTCCAATGAATGATTAGAATAATCAAAGCAATGAAGAGCAAAGGTTAAAGGCAAAGAAACAGATCCAAGGAGGAACTGAAATCCGCCCTTCCCTGTAACACATTCAGTAGATGACATCAAGATTACCAAGGGGGTCAGCTGAGGGTCCCAGGGGACGGTATGGGTGGCTCACAGCGGGTGGAAAGAGAGCAGTCTTTGAAATGCTTCTTTTTTTTATAAAAAAAAAAAAAGGTTATTTTCTTTATTTTTGTCTGTGCTGGGTCTTCTTTGCTGCGAGGGCTACTCTCTTGCTTTGGTGCCTGCTTTTATCTTGTTGTGGAGCACAGGCTCTTGGGTGTGTGAGCTTCAGTAGCTGTAGCACGTGGCCTCAGAAGTTGTGGCTACTGGGCTTGGTTGCCCCGAGGCACGTGGGAATCTTCCCGAATCAGGGATCCAACCTGTGTCCCCGGCGTTGGCAGGCAGACTCTTTACCACTGAGCCACCAGGGAAGCCCCTGCCGTGCCTCTCGAAGCACTCCAAGGTGGCAGTTTGTAGCGGGAAATGCTGCTAAGACCAAAACCCCCAAATGACTGTATTTGGCTGCTATGATATATACACGGAGTCCCCCATGCATAGAAAATTAATCTTGCCAAGACAAGCAGTTAAACCACATTCATCAAGGGCCATCAAAATGTGAGTGATAAATTAAGAATTAGTGTGTGGAAGCCCTTTAAATTTTGTTGTTCATGTTCTTTAAGAATCCTGAAGATGGCGGGGATGGACAAAAATGTCTTAAAACTTGTATTGCAGTGGCAACAGGTTGAAGAACAGCTGGAAAGCAGTGGTCTCGTCTTAGACTGCTGGCAGCTTTACATTCAAAGGGGGGCTCCCCTGGTGGCTTAGAAGGTAAAGAGTCTGCCTGCAATGCGGGAGACCTGAGTTTGATCCCTGGGTTGGGGAAGATCTCCTGGAGAAGGGAATGGCAACCCACTCCAGTATTCTTGCCTGGAGAATTCCATGGACAAAGGAGCCTGGCGGGCTACAGTCCATGGGGTCGCAAAAGAGTCAGACAGGACTGAGTGGCTAAACAACAGCAAATCAGAAAAGGAGACGGGAGCCTGAGAGGTTAACAGCCATGCCCAGCATCCCACAGCTAGGAGACTGCATAGCTGGGGTTGGAACCCACCCTGTCAGAGCCAACAGAAGGGGCGGGAGAGTTCAAGCAGATTGTACTCAGTGAGCCACCAAGACAAGACACTGTTCCGAGCTCAGAATAAGGGATGTGTCCCCAGGAGGCTGGTCGTGGGTGTAGACCCACAAGAATCCTTGCATGAAGGGGGATGTGATTTGCAAAACAGACTGGCATCTGTTAGGAGGGATTAAGCAGCTTTTATCTGCAGAATGTTCTGATGCCTCCGTGGACAGCTCAGTGGGCTTTGCATTGTCCCCGTTTGTTCTTGGAGACCCCACGTGCTCATTCTTGAGGCCTGTCTGCCAAGGGACCTCGGAACCCTTTCTTGTGGCCGAGTCCCTGAAAGCGATCAAGGTCACAACAGCGGCGCCTGTCCTGGGCTTCACATGCCCCTCAGAGCCCCAGGGAATCTCAGGGCACCGTCACTTATTTGAAGCTTGGAAAGGGCTGAATTCGGGGTCCAACTCAGGAGTCAGGCTGTTCTCAATTAAATTCTATTTGCCACTTTGTCAAAGGACTGGAAGCTTTCTTTTCTTGTGAATGAAAAGAAAGTGAGTCACTTTTTTTTTAACCTGTGAAGCGTTAGTTGCTCAGTCGTGTCCGACGCTTTGCGACCCCACAGACTGTAGCCTGCCAGGCTCCTCTGTCCATGGGATTCTCCAGGCAAGAATACTGTAGTGGGTTGCCTTACCCTCCTCCAGGGGATCTTCCCTGACTCAGGGATTGAACCCAGGTCTTCCTCACTGCAAGCAGACTCTTTACCTTCTGAGCCACCAGGGGAGCCCCCTGTTAAGCTGTGATTCTACATAAAAATGTTTCAAACGTAAATAGTGCGCTCCATAGCACTTTGTATGAGAATGACAAAGCCGTCCTGCAACTTAATAAGTCACGGACATCTTTGCGGTTTAGCCATAACTCTCTTAAAGTTTGGGCTTCCTTGGTGGCTCAGCTGGTAAAGAATCCGCCTGCAATGCAGGAGACCTCGGTTGGGAAGATCCCCTGGAGAAGGAAATGACAACCCGCTCCAGTGTTCTGGCCTGGAGAATCCCATGGCCTGTATATAGTCCATGGGGTCACAACTGAGCGACTTTCACTTTCTCTTAAATTTTGAAGCGTCATTTAAACCGAATTCAAATGATTGTTCCCATCAATACGTAGAATACTTTTGTTTTTGAAAAAAAAAATGCTGCCTGTAGTTTCCCTGCGTTCTCACTGTAAAGGTTAATAATTCCTTCCTCTGGTCACTGAATCTCAATTGTAGCTGAGTTTAAGATTCCGATTCCGTGGTGGTCAAACTGTTTATCTGTGACAAAGACAGAAAACAACCTTTTTCAGAGTGCACTGGGATTTTAACAATAAACAAAAAAAAAATTTTTTAACTCAAAAGATTTTTAGTAGCAAAAAAGTTTTTTTAACTCAAAAGATTTTTAGTAGTATATGGAGAAATCCCAGATGAAATACGTTATCACAATAAATTTGAAAAACAAGATTAAATAGACGTATTAGAAATGCAAGGTGACAGTAGGTGCCTCCTTTCTGTTGAAATGACACCTTTGACTGTGGATTCCTGGTTTCCTGGTGAACCACAGAACAGACCCTGAACTAAGGCTTCGTATCTTATAAACCTAGGCTTTTCCAGGCGGCACAGTGGTAAAGAATCTTCCTGCCGATGCAGGAGACGCAAGGGGTGCAGGTTCAGTCCCCGGGTCAGGAAGATCCCCTGGAGGAGGGCATGGCTCCACTGTATTCTTGCCTGGAAAATTCTGAGGACAGAAGAGCCTGGCACGCGCAATAAAATGCATTTGAGCAAACCCAAAGTGGTCTAAAGAAATTATACGAGCATGCACAATGTTTCTTTTTTATAAAAAGGTTTTAAAAATCCAGATTGGGCGATATAAACGCAGGCGCCTCGATGGCATACCAAACAAACCTTCAGAAAAATTACTTCTTAAGTCTACACTTGTCCGAGCTACGTGTCTGCTCCCTGTGAGAATGCTTAATGTTTATTTACTGACTGGTCCTTAAACCTGTGTGTATGCATGCTCAGTCGTTCAGTCATGTCCAATTTTGTGTGACCGCATGGACTGTAGCCCACCAGGCTCGTCTGTCCATGGGATTCTCCAGGCGAGAATACTGGAGTGGGTTGCCATGCCTTCCTTCAGGGAATATTTACCCTTACTCGCCCTCGAATATACTTGTCTGGGGTCAGGGGCTTTTGGGGGGAGAATGTGGACACCCGTGCTAATTGTCTTCTGATGTCCATTAATTTATTTTGCATTTGGATCCGTGGGTGAGCACTCAGTACGTGCAATTACAAAACCACCTTCTCCATGACACAAACAGATGATCAGAGTGAATTAAGTAGGTGTGTGATGCTTTCTAGGGGCCAGTCTCTATGGTTTTCTATAAAAAAGCTGGAAGAATAAAGTAGAAAAGGACATTTTCAGTCTGAACCTAATTTCATCTGGTTTACTGGGAAATCCCATGGGCGGACGAGCCTGGTAGGCTGCAGTCCATGGGGTCACTAAGAGTCGGACACGACTGAGTGACTTCCCTTTCACTTTTCACTTTCATGCATTGGAGAAGGAAATGGCAACCCACTCCAGTGTTCTTCCTGGAGAATCCCAGGGACGGGGGAGCCTGGTGGACTACCGTCTGTGGGGTCGCACAGAGTCGGACATGACTGAAGTAACTTAGCAGCAGCATACACGTCAACTCTGTTTTCATCTGCCACCTTTTTCTACTCAGGGTGCAGTTTCTAGACCTCTATCAGAGCCAGCTCTCAGAAAGTCGTAGTATCATAAGATAAACAGTAAATCAGTCATTTTACAATTATTTGTTTGTAAATCAGTTTTTGTTTTTCTAAAATTTTAATATTGTCTGTTTAGTCATTGGAAGAGACCCTGATGCTGGGAAAGATTGAAGGCAGGAGAAGAAGGGGTGACAGAGGATGAGATGGTTGGATGGCATCACCGACTCAAGGGACATGAGTTTGAGCAAGTTCCAGGAGTTGGTGATGGACAGGGAGGCCTGGGGTGCTGCAGTCCATGGGGTCGCAAAGAGTCGGACATGACTGAGCGACTGAACTGAACTGAACTGAACAACAGCAACAAATGGAACACAACACTTAGATTTTTTAAACTTTTTTATTTTATTTATTTCGAATGCCGTGGGTCTTTGTTGCTGTGTGTGTGTGGGGACGGTGCTTTCTCTAAGTGTGGCGCGTGGGCTTTTCACTGCGGGAGCCTCTCTCACTGTGGGCTCTTGGGCCCACAGCTTCAGTGGTTGCAGCTTTCGGGCTCCCCCTAGAGGCGAGGTCAAAAAAAAAATCAGTTTTTGCATTATAACAGCCAGTGGACAGGGAGCCTGGTGGGCTGCCGTCTGTGGGGTCACACAGAGTCAGACACGACTGAAGCGACTTAGCAGCTTAGCAGCTATTGCATAATCAGCTTTGTCTTTTCCTCCTTGGCAGTTAGATAACAACTCATGTTTTCTTGCTTTTTCTTTTTAGCTATGATGCTTACTCTTTTTGGAGCCTTAAGTGTGATAAATCCAGTCCATCCATAACTGAGTCTCTGCCTTCTTGAAGCACCCAGAGGGTGGTTTTCCATGCACGCTCTCTTTGGGGGTGACTATAACAACCCTGTTCCCACCACACTCGCTTCTGTGCTTGTCCCACCACAGGCACGTCCATCTGGAAGGCCTTTTTCTTCACCCCCAAGTTCTCCCCCGAGGGCGCCAACGGATGCTTTTCCACCCACGTGTGTTTCTGTCACGGGCAGTACGTCACCTACCACGACCCGCCCCTGCTGTTTGAGATTTCCAGAGACCCCCGGGAGAGAAACCCGTTAACCCCGACATCGGAGCCGCGGTTCCAGGAGATCCTGGAGGCCATGCAGGAGGCGGCAGCCCACCACACCCGAACCCTTCAGGACGTCCCCAACCAGCTGTCGCTGGGGAACCTGATGTGGAAGCCGTGGCTGCAGCTGTGCTGCTCGTCATGGGGGCTGTCCTGCCAGTGTGACCGGGAGGATCAGGATGGGAGACAGAGCCTTTAGCCGTTATCGGCAGCATCTGGGGGTGCACAGGGTGGGGGGGCCACCCTGCCGGCAGCATCAGGGATGAACGCCCAGGGTCGACCCTGGGGGAAGGCAGCCCTGGCCACCTCCCTCCTCCCCATGTACCTGGAGGCTCCATCAAGACCCCCTTCCACACACACACACACACACACCTGTCCACCCCCCCCTCCCCGGGGAGGGGGGGAATCAACGTTTGCAATAAACAGAGACACAGATGTTATTTACGTCTTCCGAGGCCAGTTGTTCACGTGGACGGACGACTGGGCAATGAGTGTCCAACATCTGTGCAGTGGAGGGCAGGAAAGGGCGCAGGTGAGCTGCTGACCTCTCAGACAGCGTGATCCACGGCGGAAGGCGTCGCTTACTCCGCAGCTGACTTGATGCACTGGCCACCAGGATTTCCCCTAGAGAGCATCGCGTGACAGTGACTCAAATGTTAAGTGTTGGTTGAAATCTAACACATGCCCCTTTTTTACCTTGCGTAAAAGAGCATCTTGCCCAGTCACGGATGATGGTTCAGCTGCTGTCTTCTGGTTTCTGAAAGGCGATTATTGCCAGTATTATTTGCAGATACGTATGAAACACTCTTCACGCTGTCCATGTTTGTCCATGGACATGTGTCTTTCTTTGAGAAGTCTGCAATACGTAGAAGCTCCTCACTGTTGAAGGAGAAGCAACAGAGACTTGCAGGTGCGGTTTGTGCGACCGCCTTTTGGTGAGCTCTCAGCGAGTGTCGAAGCTGAGACACACCTCTCCGGTCCGAGTGTTTCCAGCCCGTCATCTGTAGCACGCTGTTTGGCTTCTGCTGTCCCTTGGGTGAACAGCATTTCTGAACCAAGAGTCCAACTTCGGAGATTCTGCAGTCCGAGAAATCCCCTCTAACAGATTCAGAATTATTGGCGTGTGAAATGTATGCTATTTCACAGGGGTTGGGGGTTTGGGGTGGGGGAGACACAAGCCATCAGACATAAGCAGTCAATGACCCACACCCACAAAGACTCGAGCAACCAGACATAAACAGTCCACGACCCATACCCGTGAAGACACGAGCAATCAGACATAAGCAGTCCACGACCCATACCCGTGAAGACACGAGCAGTCAGACATAAGCAGTCCACGACCCATACCCACGAAGACACGAGCAATCAGACATAAGCAGTCCACGACCCTTACTCACGAAGACACGAGCAATCAGACATAAGCAGTCCATGACCCATACCCGTGACATCTCGATGCCGAATTTCATAACTAGAGAATGGTGGTTCACGCCCGTCCTTGTGTTTTGTTGGCCTGACCCTGCGGGTAAGCAATATCTGTGCCTCGTGTTGGTCGTGACATGCACGCTTCCGTTTGAATTCCATTTCCTGCGACCTCAGGAATGCAGGGATGAGGCCTAACGGGGTCACGGAGGAGACTGGGAGACAGGGGCCACAGGTGGAGAGAGTTCCCAAGTCTGGACTACCAGCCCCTTCTGGGCAAAGAGTTCCCCTGAGTGGAGAACACCTAGGTGACCTTCAGACACTATACGCGCTCCCCCGATATGGTGAGGATTCGTTCAGTCATCTGTACACGGGAGCTGTGGTCCTGCTGCCTCTCTTTCATTTCTGTAGCGAACATGTCTCAGCGTCTGTCTGCTCCTGGGTCAGGGGTTTTCTCGATCCCATGGGAGTGCAGGTCAGTGAAATACTCTGTCCCCTCTGGACGCGTGGACCTCGCCGTCCAGGCACTTTGGAGAAAAATGTGTGTAAGCGTGTCTCCGGCTCTCTGACAGTGGTCTCTGCCTTCCCGTCTTTGTCCCTGCCGAACAATGTCTAAGTTCTGACAGCATCTCTCGAGCTCTTCCTTACAGTCTGCTATTTCAAAATTTTTTAAAATTAATTAATTAATTTCACTTGGAGGATAATGACTTCACCGTATCGTGGTGGTCTTTGCTGTACATCCACGTGAATCGGCCATGGGTGGCCATGTGACCCCCCATCCTGAACCGCCCCTCCCACCTCCTTCCCTAGCCCCTCCCTCTGGGCTATCCCAGAGTACCCGCTTTGAGTGCCCAGCTTCATGCATTAACTTTCCCTGGTCATCTCTTTCTCATATGGTAATATACGTGTTTCCATGCTGTCCTCTCAAATCATCCCACCCTCCCCTTCTCCCACAGAGCCCAAAAGTCTGTTCTGTACGTCTCTGTCTCCTTTGTTGCCCTGCGTGTAGGATCGTCGATGCCATCTTTCTAAGTTCCGTATAAATGTGTTAATATACAGTGTTTGTCTTTTTCTTTCTGACTTACTTCACTTGGCACATATACACAGTGGAATATTACTCACCTGTAAAAAAGGAATGCATTTCAGTGAGGTCTAATGAGGTGGATGAACCAGGAGCCTGTTATTTCAGATTGCAAATCTTTCTTTGTCTTAAAAAAAAAAAAAGACAAATGGTTCCTTCCGCCTCCCTGGGAATGGTTCAGAGTTGGAAAGCAAGCAGGATTCTTTCTCTTAATTCAGATTTCTCATTCCAGAAATTTGCCAAAAGCGTGTCATGTTGTTTTAGGAAATACTCTCATGAAAGAATGCATGAGCGTGTTACTAGTGGGTTAGAATTATTGCTGTTACCAGGCAAAACCTATCTAAAGCTGCTGTTACCAACTTATGTGTTAAAAGATGACCATATTTGCTCAGAGTTGGAAACACTCAATGCACATGGATTTTACAAGACATTTTATGATGTCAGAACATTGTGTTTGAGGCTGAAATCAGTGGAAGGACTTTTGCAGGTGTTGTTAATGCACAGCTTTGTAGAGCATTGATTGTTTAATCTGTACAGGGGTAACAGCCCACAAAGGATACATTTACCTCTAGACTCACAATCAGCTTTTAAGTATTTGCCTCAAAATAACTTAGATCTCCATTATGTCTCAGTGCATTTGAAAATCAGGTTTCTTTGTAATAATCATAATTACCATTTACCACTTGAAAGTTTGGCTTGGAATGCACAACAGGAAATTTGAATTCCCACTGGTGTGATCTCTTGTATGTCCTGTTCTTTGTGGGTTTTAAAGCTTTAAACAAATTCTTTCTGAAAAAAAAAATATCATTATGTTTCTAGCATTTCACAGACGTTAAAAGCTTAAGGTAACGGTGACCTATTGGCAGGCATGATTTGACAACATCATTAATGTGGTGTGAAAAGCACAATTGTTACCTGTGTATCAGAGGTGATGAAGGTTTCAAGAAGGGGAACAGATGTCAGGTGGCCCTGAAGGACATCCACGGAAGAAACAGGCAACGTATTGGTCACGTGTCTGAACAATGGAATCTGTGACATGATCGCATCTATGAAGGTTTCCCAGAACCTTATTGTCATGTTAACTTAAAATGAAAATAAAGTTTTCCTTGGCAATTAAAAATTCTCTCCTGCTTGGTTTTCCATGGGGCTCAATTCAGCAAGCGTGCGGAGTGTTCAGTCGGTCAAAAGTCTTCGGGCAATGGGGGAGACCTGGGTTCCATCCCGGGGTTGGGAAGATCCCCTGGAGAAGGAAATAGCAACCCACTCCAGTGTTCTTGTCTGGAGAATCCCATGGCTGGAGGAGCCTGGCAGGGTGTTTACTATGTTTGGGGTATGTCCTTAAGTAATGGGGAATGGGGTTTCAGTTCATTAAACCTCTACGGAATGTCAGAGGCTCTGGGGAGGCGTGGGGAGTACACAGATGGATGAGAAATAGTAATAATAGTAATAAATAAGGTAGCTCCTGAGTTTCATGATTAGAGGTTAGTGTGGATGCCCTGGCCATCTCTTGGGTTCCAAGGCCATGTCGCGCTTGCATGTTGCTACAGCTGTTGGTCAATTTCCAATGAAAGGCTTATAGTAAATTCAATGGGATCATAGTTATAAAGTGCCTGGCATGTTATAAGTCCTAAGAAAGTGTTAGCTATCTTTACACCCTTGCTTATATTTATCTGCAAGTGTTTTTTATTACAAAAAAAAAGAAATTGTAGAAAAATACAGCATTCACACTAGTGAAGAGAAAGAATCACTTTTAACCTGACCATTAAGCAGAAAATACCTTAAGTATTTCTGAGTGTATCTTTGAGACTTTATACACACAATCTGTGACTTCCCTGGTGGCTCAGATGGTAAAAGCATCTGCCTACAATGCAGGAGACCCGGGTTCAATCCCTGGGTTAGGAAGATCCCCCTGGAGAAGGAAATGGCACCCCACTCCAGTACTCTTGCCTGGAAAATCCCATGGACAGAGCAGCCTGGTGGGCTATAATCCATGGGGTCGCAGAGAGTTGGACATGACTGAGCAACTTCACTTTCACTTTCTTTCACTTTCACACACAATCACATTACACACGCACACAGATGTATGTTACAGAAATAAATTATAACCAGTTGTATTATAATTTTTTTCCCCATGTAACCATTTTTTTCCTTTGTAACCATCTCCATGATACCAAGAATATATTCAGTCCATGGTTTTGTTTGATTTGATAATAAAAAAATTTCCAATGAATATGTTTTTATAAATATGAACTTTGAGTTGCCTATTGAAATTGATGTCGTTAAAGCATCTGCCTGCAGTGCGGGAGACGTGGGTTCGATTCCTGGGTCGGGAAGATCCCCTGGAGAAGGAAATGGCAACCCACTCCAGTACTCTTGCCTGGAGAACCCCATGGACAGAGGAGCCTGGTGGGCTACAGTCCACGGGGTCGCAAAGAGTCAGACACGACTGAGCGACTTCACTTTCGAATGTAACACAGGGTGCAAGACGCAGCCACACACAAAGATACGGCATAGGCTTGGGTGGGTGGGATCCCTCTGTAACTGCATGTGACGCAGAAACTGTCTCATGTGTCATCGCGGTACTGGGTACCGGGCAAGATTTTCTCCGCTTTCTTTTATCTTCGGGGCCACTGAGGCACTCAGGCCCAGCCAGAACGTTTCCCACGGCGTGCTCCATTTGTAGCTACTGAATGCAGACCATCCAGGTAAGGACTCTGAGATGGTCCTCAGGGGGAGGTGATTCGATGATGGTGGTGAAATAGCCGGGATCTCCTGAGTCACCACCTGGGGCAGCTCCAGAGAAACCACAGTTTACCCGATCGACAGAAGACTGAGACTGGAACAGCATGTAATCTTTTCTGGGGCCTTCCCGGGTGGTCCAGTGGCCAAGTCTTCAAGTTCCCAGTGCAGGGGTCCTGGGTTTGATCCCCGGTCCGGGAACTGGAATCCCACATGCCACAGCTAAACAATCCAGCCTCGCCACAATGAAGACAGAAGACCCTGCATGCTGTCACCGGGACCCAGTGCAGTCAAATTTAAATATATATATATATATATATAAAGACCTGCTCTTTTTATTTTGAAGACACTGAGATTTGGAGGTTGTCAGTGTAGCAGCAGCTTGGAGTTCCCTACCTCAACTAATACACTAGCTGGGTTTCCCTGGTGGCTCAGCTGGTAAAGAATCCACCTGCAATGCAGCAGACCTCGGTTCCATCCCTGTATTGGGAGGACACCCTGGAGGAGGGCATGGAAACCTGCTCCAGCGTTCTTGCCTGGAGAATCCCATGGATGGAGGAGCCCGGCGGGCTACAGTCCATGGGGTCACAGAGACTCGGTCACGACTGAGCGGCTAAGCACGCCGGCACAGTCACATTATATAAACCTGACACTCTTGTGAGAATGTTTCGGATTGCAAAAAGTTGTCTTTCCCCAATTTCCTGGTGTTCCTTCGAATAGAAGCCTATGCACTAATTTTTCTCTTTTTTTTTTTGACTTTATGATGGGAACGATGCTCAGCATGAGATCTGCCCTCCTAGATTTTGCTGGAGGGGATGCAGTCTTCTTAACCACAGGCACAGAGTTGTACAGGAGATCTGTTCCTTCTGCATAACTGAAACTTTGTATCTGTTGATAGAAAGTCCCGCTTCTCCTCACCCCTCCAGCCCCTTCAGTTCAGTCCCTCAGTGCTCTCCGACTCATTGCGACCCCATGGACTGCAGCACGCCAGGCTTCCAACCCCTTGGCAAACCGTAATTCTGCTCTCTGCCTCTGTGGGTTTCCTCATACACATGGGACCACGCAGTGTCTGTCCTTAGTTCACTTAGCATCTGCCCCCTAAGATTCATCCATGTTGTTGTTGACTGCAAGATTTCCTTCATTTTTAAAGTTCAAGTCTGTCTATTATTTAAAAAAAAAAAAAGCAACTAGTCTTGGGAAGGTTGTCGAGAAATTATAACCCTCTACACTATTGGTGGGAATGCAAAATGATGTCGCTGCTGTGAAAAACAATGTGGGTGTGTGTTCAGTCAATTTCCTTGTGTCTGAGCCTTTCTGACCCCGTGGACTGTAGCCCGCCAGGCTCCTCTGTCCGTGGGACTCTCCAGGCCAGCATACTGGAGTGGGTTGCCGTGCCCTCCTCCAGGGGAATCTTCCCAACCCTGGGATTGAACCTGAGTCTCCTGGATCTCCTGATCCTGACCGAGGGATGGAACTCGAGTCTCCCGCATCTCCTGAACTGCGGGTGGATTCTTTGCCGCTGAGCCGCCAGGGAAGCCCCCCGAAAACATTATGGAGGCTCCTCAAGACATTAAAAATAGAACTACCTTATGATCCAGCCTTCTCCCTTCTGGGGGATTTTGCCCCCAAATTGAAATCAGGATCTCAAAGAGATAGCTGCACAACCATGCTTATTGCAACATTATTCATAGTATGAGCTGATGTAGACAGAATCTTTAATGTCACTGAAAGAAGAATAGACAAGGATGTATGGAATATGCCATGATTCTTTAAAGGCCTTCAACCCTTAGAAGGTGGGAGTTCAGTTCAGTCGCTCAGTCCTGTCTGACTCTTTGCGACTCCAAAGAAGGTGGGAAAGAGAAACTCAAAAATGTATTATGCGTTACCACCACCTGCCTACAGCCCAGAATGGAGAACTGATTCTGCAACTACTGTCTCAGTGAGAAACACAGTTGGATTCTTTACATAACTGACAATTTGATGATTAATTAAACATCGAGATTCTTTCTCATGGTGGCATATGACTTGCTTCATTGATTACAGGAAGATAGCAGGTTTCAAAAGATATTATCTATGCCTAGGAGAGATGTTATTTCTAATAGCAAATCTAATGAGTATATATTTTTTTAAAGATTCATTTTGCTTCAGAGTGGTGTCCCATCTCTTGTCAAATATCCTTTAATTCTCCTTGGATGTGTGTGTCAGTTGCTCAGGTGTGTCCAATTCTTTGCGACCCCATGGACCATAGCCTGCCAAGCTCCTATGTCCATGGAATTTTCCAGGCAGAATACTGGAGTAGATTTGCCATTTCCTACTCCGTAATGAATGCATTTTTAAAAAGCTTTTTTAAAAAACTTTATATGGCGGTGTCATGGGGTCGCTGAGGGTCGGATACAACTGAGCCACTTCACTTTCACTTTTCACTTTCATGAATTGAAGAAGGACATGGCAACCCACTCCAGTGTTCTTGCCTGGAGAATCCCAGGGACGGCAGAGCCTGGTGGGCTGCCCGTCTATGGGGTCACAGAGAGTTGGACACGACTGAAGCGACTTAGCAGCAGCAGCAGCACTGAGGTGTAGCCAGTTGACAATGTTGTGATAGTTTAGGGTGAACCAAAGGGACTCAGTCATTTTTTTATAAAATATTCTAGTTAGCAAAATATTCAAATTTGGTCCTGTCCAAAATGTTCGTAAGACATTTGATTCGTATCAAAAGTTCCTTCTGAAATTTTCTTCTTTCATTTTTGGCTGTGCAGGGTCTTCCTGGCTGCCTGCAGCCTTGCTCTGGTTGCAGAGGTTGGGGGAGGTACTCTCTAGTTGTGGCGCAGAAGCTTCTTATTGCACGGACTTCTCTCACTGCGGAACACAAGCTCCAGGTACACACGGACTTCAGTAGTGTGGCTTAGTTGCTACCCAGGATGTGAGGTCTTCCTGGACCAGGAATTGGACCTGTGTCCCCTGCAAACTGGCAGGTGAATTCTTAACCGCTGGACCACCAGGGCAGCTCTCAAAAAGGTTCTTGATGTTTGGTTATCTTCAGTCCTTTTCAAAATGCCCATGGAGACTTCTCGGTCCGCACCAAAAGGTCCTTGATATTTCGTCCCGTCCAAAATCGTTTGGCGTGGCACACCTGCTTATGGACATTTTCGATAGGACTGAATTTGAAGAACTTTTTGGTGTGGACCAGACATCTTCTGGACCAAATGTCTGATGCACCAAATGTCTGATGCGAGTTTTAGACAGGACCAGGTATCCTGCAGGGAATATTGTTTTTTTAATGCCTTGCAAACCTTATCACTTTTGAAATACCTTCAAAAATATTTCCTGTGCCTATGTGAAGCAGTCCAGTGAATGTCATATTTTACTTTTTGTTGATCAGATTTTGTCCTTAGGAAAAAAGATCAGAAGATGACGTAATGTGTTTACGACAGCTTCTCTCAGCAACCTTTGAAATAGTGCCATGTAGCTTGTGTTTAATATATCCAATTAAACCACGAGATGCCTGTTTCCTGTGTTTCCCTTCGAAAGTCAGCATCGAAAACATTCAGTTTGCGCAGAGCATCAGTTCCGTGTGCAAATCTGAGGAGCATTTTTGCAGCCAGACTGGAAAGCAGCGTCCTGTAGTGCCTCTCAGCAAAGGTGACAAGTGCCGTACGAAAAGGTTGGGAGAAGTTAAGAGTTTCAGATAATTCCGAAAAGGGCACTCGTGGCATTTCATCAAATGCGTCGGGTCGGTGACTGCTGAGAGAGAGAGTCATCAGACAGCTCATCCGTTAGAGCTTGTATCAGGGAGACGTGTTCCCAGCTGTACCATCAGAGGCAGAGATAAGTGAGTTTCCGGAGCATATTTCGTCGCCCTGAAGGTGAAGTGGGGAAAGGCCCCAGGGCCCACGCATTGCTCTGATAGGCTGGCCTGTGGAACAAAGTTTGGTTCGACTCCTTCCTCCCAGGCCTGATTCCTAGTGCTTCTGTGGGATCATGGACTTGGAATCTTCACTACGTCTCTATCAGGGGCTTCCCAGCTGGTGCTGGTGGTAAAGAATCCACCTGCAATTCAGGAGACACGAGTTCGATCCCGGGTTCTGGAAGATTCCCCTAGAGAAGGGCATGGCAACCCACTCCAGTATTCTTGCCTGGAGAATCCCATGGACAGAGGAGCCTGGTGGGCTACAGTTGATGGGGGTCACAAAAAGTCAGACACAACTGAAGACTTAGCATGCACGCACACACATCTCTTATCAGATGTTATGATTCTCTTGTTACAGATGGGGAAACATACAAAAGACAGGGTGTAAATATGCTTTATGCTCAGATTTATGCTGTGATGTTTTCGTTTAAAAAAGTAAATGGATAGATTTTCAGTCTCCATGTGTGTCGCCATGTGTGTGTTGCTCACTGCACAACTCCGGGGGTGACGTGCACACTCCACCATAGGAAGCACTGTTTCCTCTGTTTGTTCAGTGCGCAACCTGAGCCACCATACGTGGCAGCCTTGGTTAGATTGCGGTGTAGAGAGAGCTGGATATGTAAGGCATCGATAGAACTTGTTATTTTGATTGGCCTGACGGTGAGGGCTGGAGGGCATTGTGTGAACTCAACCCAGGCGTCGAATCCGTGAGCTAACATATAGACCTGGGGCACTTCCCGAGTGAAGGAAATGGTGTGATGAGGGTCCTGCTCGGTAAGACGGAGATCAGATTGGTGGAGCTGGCTTATTGCATCCAAGGAAATAGGCACGTGGTTTTGTGTATGTGTGTTGATTCTGATACAGCCAGCAGTGTGTTGATTTCTAAAGACCTGTGGCTTGATCTGTGGTCCTCAGACGTACTGACCTTGTGTGTTGGGAGAAATGTCCCTTGTTAGTTGAGAACCGCAGGGCCTGTTGCTAGGAGAGGAATTTCCAGCATCTCAGATAGAGGTTGGGCCCCTGAGTGAAGATGACACCAAGCAGAGTCTCAGAGGGCCCACAGTGACCATCTTGGGTGAAAGTGTTAGTCACTCACTTCTGGCCGACTCTTTGTGACCCCGTGGACTGTAGCCCTCCAGGCTTCTCTGTACACAGGAGATTGTCCAGGCAAGAATACGGAGTGGGTTGCCATTTCCTTCTCCAGGGGATCTTCTGAACCCAGGGCTTAAACCGAGGTCTCCTGCATTGCAGGCATTTTTCCTACCATCTGGGCCACCAGGGAAGCCCTTCTAGGGTGAGCCAGGAAGCACTCAGTCTTTCCTTGAGTGCCCGAGGGTTTAAATGCCGTCACTGCCTCCTGAAGTGTGTTCTTTTTGACTGACTTATGCCACCCCTCTCTTTCTGCAAAGGAATAATGATTAAATTTGGCCAAATGTTTCATCTCTCATTTTTACCCCCTTAGAGATTATATCCTAAGGAATCTTGGGACATTTTGGACACTGGAATAGTTGAGGCTTACGCAGGCTTAGAAAGATATTTTAGGTTGTTAGAGGAGAAGAAAAACGAGAATGGCTTTGGGCCAGGAGGACCAAACAAACAAATTTTTTAAAAACACAGAAATTAACATTTAGGTTGACTGTATCTTCAGAAATGTACACATGTCCTAACCTTTCCTGCATGTACATCATGGAGGTAAATAAATAAATAAATCACTGGGTAACATGTTACATCACATGGAAACTTAGCAAGGATTGTACAAAGTCAGTGTCTCTGCTTTAATGATAACAACAAACCCTACATTGCGTGCCCTTTTCAATGTGTTCAAAATGTTTAACCTCCTTTAATTGTGTGTTAAAGTTTTTTGACACTGTGTTTAAAGTAAAAAGAACACATAGTCAAAGCAGTGATATTTATTTGCATCCTACTATTATTAGTTTAAATGCCAGTAAACCCCCTTCTGACCTTTTATCCTTTGTATTGTCTGCCCTTTTTATTTTCAGCCCAAGACTGTTCAGTGAATTCTGGTGCAAAAAAAAAAAATTATATAGTGGTATTGTTTTCCCATGGCGATATTTTAAAGGGCAACTCGTGAGGGGGAAAAAAAAAATATTTAAAGCCATATTGTGCAATTTCCATGACAGCAATGTTAGAGGTTTTCTGGGACTAAAAATGTTTCTGCCTGTGTATAGTTGCTTAAATTCTACAAGGATGACAATTCAAAGAGAACGGCCAAGCGGAAATGAGAGAGTGATTTAACGTCTTCCGGCAGGAGAGGGAGAGGGAGATTAGTGTTGGACGTCGAAGCAAAGCTTAATCATCCCCGCTTCTGTTTATGGTGCATTTCTCTTAAAAGATGATGAACTAGAGGTTGGAGGACCGAAGTTGCCACGGGTCGCAGCGTGGCAATTACCCCGTAATCGTCCGTCTTCGGTGAGCCTAGAGAATGCATGAGGAAGCGCTTGATGAATGCTCCTGTCCACACAACTGCTTCACGCCGGGGCAGACAGAGGAGCCAGAATCTCTGACCTTCACCCTCAGCGTCTCATATGTCTGGAACGTGCAGGGGGTCCAGTGTCAGATCATCACTTCCCATGCTCTAAAAATACATACATCTCTGCAGAAGATGGCCTCTATGCTTCTCCACGGCCTGGAAGTTTCCTAGAAATGCCAGGAATCCCTTCCGAAGATGTGGTGGTTTGTTCTAGGAAGGGGCAGGGCCCTTGGATTCTCTTTCGATGAGATCTGGCCACCGCAAGCAGGAGTCCTCTAACAGCTGGATGGCAAGCTGCCTTTTCTAGAAATTGATGGCCATGACAAAACTGGGCTTGCCAGCAGCCCTGGAGGCTGTGTTGGGCTTCCCTGATGGCTCAGCTGGTAAAGAATCTGCCTACAATGGGGGAGATGTGGGTTCGATCCCTGGAGAAGGGAATAGCAACCTGCTCCGATAGTCTGGGGCTTCCCGGGTGGCTCAGCTGATAAAGAATCTGCATGCAATGTGGGAGACCTGGGCTGAGAAGATTCCTTGGAGAAGGGAAAGGCTATCCACTCCAGTATTCTGGCCTGGAGAATCCCATGGACTGTCGCAAAGAGTCAGACAGGACTGAGTGACTTTCACTTTCACTTTTCACTTTGATGGAGGAAAAAGGTTTTGACCAAGTGAATGAATGGGACTCTAAATCACTAATTTTGAAGACTGAATTCCAACATAAAATAATTCAGTGTTCACGATGTAAGTCCCTCCAGTGCCTGAGAATGGAAGACTGTGACAGTGGTTGCTGAATTTTAAGGAACCATTATGATCAAACACAATTTCGAAGAATGCAGTTTAACTCTTCTAATAAGAGAAGATTACCTAATTAGAAAGTGTTTTCGGCAGGACCACATTAAAATCCGTGCTGATGTATCTTTCCTACTGTTTTAATTGTAGTTTATAAGGACAAATGCAAACTGAAATAGTACCCTAAACCATTTCCTAGTTGGTAGAAGAACATTTTCCTGAACCATAAAGCATGGATTTTGCCAATGTGGGGAGTTAATCACATTGCCCTACATTTTCTCTTATCTTGGCAGAGAAATAGAGGGCTCTTTCCAACACAGAACTCAACCCTCTGATTACCATGTGGTCCACTTTGCTTGCCAATATCTGGTTGTTCAGTGCCTCAGTCGTGTCTGACTCTTTGCGACCCCATGGACCGCAGCACGCCAGGCTTCCCTGTCCGTCACCAACTCCTGGAGCTTGCTCAAACTCATGTTGCCACCCAACCATCTCATTCTCTGTGATCCCCTTCTCCCGCCTTCAATCTTTCCAGCCAGTATCTTAGGTGTTGGAAAAGCAAGACGCTGCCATCAAGCACAAAATGTGACACGAACGTAGAGCAGACTCTGCCTTTTAATTTTTCTTTTTTACATTACATGTGATATTACTAAGGGTCATTTATTTATAATTTGCATGGGATTGCAGGGGGTTCATGTTGACAGGAAAATGCTTTCAATCTGCCCTTTGAAACCGCAGAAATGCGAAAGGAAACCTTAGAATGAAATAGTGTAATATGTTTCTTGAGAGAGGCACTGGGTGAACATTGACATTTTAAAATTCAGTCTCATCGACGTTATTCCACATGGAAACATGGGATACAAAGAGTGCAAGGCAATTGCTAACCTTATTATTTTTTTTTTTTAAAAAAAGCATTGTAGGGTGGAAAATTTCAAGCAAACACAGAAGTAGAAAGACTGTAGTCCTGACCCCATAGATGGCAGCTTCAGGCATCCGTGACCTCACCCCCAAGCTTCAGGCATCGTTGCCATCTTCAGATACAGTTGTAGTCAGGATAGTTTAGAAGTTCCCATGGTGGTTCCTGGATCAGAACATAACTTTCTAATGTTGCAACATAGTCTCCCTGAATGGTTACCTTTTTTTCCTCCGGATAGGTGTTTATTTTCACAGGGTAAAGAGGGAAGATGATGAATAGACATGAAGTATCAGGGATCTCTGTGTGTGTCCTGGCATCGCAGAACTCACTGGCTTCATGCAGACATTCAGGCTGTGCTGGGTGGCTACTTACTGTCTAGAACTGTCTACGTGGATCTTGGCTTCGGCATCTGTAATGGGTGGATGAAGAGCTGAGGTGACTGACTTACTATAACTTCACCTGTGACGGTAGGAAGCTCGGGGTTCCCCTCTCCATGTGGCCCCCTCATTCTCCAGGAAGGAGGCTGGTCCAAGCTTGTCCTCAAGCCTTGTCTGACCCAGTGGTTTCAACATGATGAAAGTGAAAGAGGAGAGTGAAAAAGTTGGCTTAAAGCTCAACATTCAGAAAACTAAGATTATGGCATCTGGTCCCATCACTTCAGGGCAAATAGATGGGAGAACACTGGAAACAGTGTCAGACTTTATTTTTTGGGCTCCAAAATCACTGCGGATGGTGATTGCAGCCGTGAAATTAAAAGACGCTTCCTCCTTGGAAGGAAAGTTATGACCAACCTAGACAGCATATTCAAAAGCAGAGACATTACTTTGCCAACAAAGGTCTGTCTAGTCAAGGCTGTGGTTTTTCCAATAGTCATGTGAGAGTTGGACTATAAAGAAGGCTGAGCACTGAAGAACTGATGCTTTTGAACTGTGGTGCTGGAGAAGACTCTTGAGAGTCCCTTGGACTGCAAGGAGATCCAACCAGTCCATCCTAAAGGAGATCAGTCCTCGGTGTTCATTGGAAGGACTGATGCTAAAGCTGAAACTGCAATAGTTTAGCCACCTGATTCGAAGAGCTGACTCATTGGAAAAGACCCTGGTGCTGGGAAGGATTGAGGGCAGGAGGAGAAGGGGATGACAGAGGATGAGATGGTTGGATGGCATCACCAACTCAATGGACATGGGTTTGGGTGGACTCCAGGAGTTGGTGATAGACAGGGAGGCCTGGCATGCTGCAGTTCATGGGATCACAAAGTGTCAGACATGACTGAGTAACTGAGCTAAACTGAACTGAGGCGAAGGCAACCCCAGGTACAGATAAGTTGCAAGTCTGTGCGGATGTGTGTATACGACTTTCCACTGCAAACAAGTTCCATGGCCAAACCCAGAGGCAGAAGGTGGATCCAGAGATTTCAGTGGTCTCAGGGAGTAATGAAAGATTGGCATCAGAACAGGACATGCGTACAAGGGAGGGAAAGCCTGTGGCCACCATTACCATCTATTTCATAAGGTTTTATCAATGAAAGCAATCAAGTTGACAGCAGTGTAAATGGCAAGGTAAGGACCAGCATAATTTCCCTTCCCTGTAAAATCAATGAGACAGCTGGAAAAAGTTGTCATAAAATAACTTCAGCGTGAATCTGGAAATTAACCAAAGGCTTGCCGCAATCCAGGCAGCATTTGTTCCAGCAAAATGGTTGGATCTCAGTAAAAACAGTGGACTCGGGGGCATTGTAACTTGGGGAGGACAATCCATCATTCTGCAATCTGGAAAAACAGCAGTCCCCAGCTTCCCTAGCAGGGAGCAGAAGGAAAGATCAGCCCGGCCTTGAGCAAATCCGCATTCCTAAGGGACGGTTTATTTGTCTGTTTTTGACCTGGAAAGATCAGCCCGGCCTTGAGCAAATCCTCATTCCTAAGGGACGGTTTATTTGTCTGTTTCTGACCTGACTTGGAGCCTGCCCAGTGCAGAAAGCCTTCTCCAGGAGGGAATAAAGAGCTGAAACATGTGACATCCTGGGTGAGCATTGGAAACCTTTTGGTAAGAGAAAAAAGTTACAGTCATTAAAAAAAAAAACGGTGAAGATCAAAGTGTTTTCATATCTATTAAAGGATATGACATAGAACCAACTATTGTTACAAGATGGAGCTTCCCAGCTGGCACTGGTGGGGAAGAATCCATTTCCCAATGCAGGATATAGAATAGCCACCGCAGGTTCGATCCCTGGTTTGGGAAGATCCCCTGGAGGAGGAAGTGCCAACCCACTCCAGTATTTGTGTGTGTGTGTGTGATCCAATTATATATTTTAAAAATTAATTTATTTATTATAATTGGAGGCAAATTACTTTACAATATTGTGGTGGCTTTTGCCATACATTGACATGAATCCGCCACGGGTGTACATGTGTTCCCCATCCTGAGTCTCCCCTCCCACCTCCTGCCCCATGTCATACCTCTGGGTCATCCCAGTGCACCAGCCCTGAGCACCCTGTCTCATGCATCGAACCTGGACTGGTGATCCATTTCATATATGATAATATACATGTTTCAGTGCTATTCTCTCAGATCATGCCACCCTCGCCTTCACCCACAGAGTCCAAAAGTCTGTTCTGTACATCTGTGTCTCTTTTGCTGTCTCGCATATAGGGTTATCGTTACCATCTTTCTAAATTCCATATATATGCGTTAGTATACTATATTGGTGTTTTTCTTTCTGACTTACTTCACTCTGTATAATGGGCTCCAGTTTCATCCACCCCATTAGAACTGATTCAAATGCATTCTTTTTAATGGCTGAGTAATATTCCATTGTGTATATGTACCACTGCTTTCTTATCCATTCATCTGCTGATGGACATCTGGGTTGCTTCCATGTCCTGGCTATTGTAAGCAGTGCTGTGATGAACATTGGGGTAACATGTGTCTCTTTCAGTTCTGGTTTCCTTGGTGTGTATGCCCAGCAGTGGGATTGCTGGGTCATATGCCAGTTCTAGTTCCAGGTTTTCAAGGAATCGCCACACTGTTCTCCATAGTGGCTGTGCTAGTTTGCATTCCCACCAACAGTGTAAGAGGGTTCCCTTTTCTCCACACCCTCTCCAGCATTTATTGCTTGTAGACTTTTGGATTGCAGCCATCCTGACTGGCGTGAGATGGTACCTCATTGTGGTTTTGATTTGCATTTCTCTGATAATGAGAGATGTTGAGCATCTTTTTTGTGTGTTTGTTAGCCATCTCTATGTCTTCTTTGGAGAAATGTCTGTTTAGGTCTTTGGCCCGTTTTTTGATTGGGTTGCTTATTTTTCTGGAATAGAGCTGCAGGAGTTGCTTGTATATTTTGGAGATGAATTCTCTGTCAGTTGCTTCATTTGCTATTATTTCCTCCCATTCCGAAAGGTCTCTTTTCACCTTGCTTATAGTTTCCTTCATTGTGCAAGAGCTTTTAAGTGTAACTCCAGTCCTTTGGCCACCTCATGTGAAGAGTTGACTCATTGGAAAAGACTCTGATGCTGGGAGGGATTGGGGGCAGGAGGAGAAGGGGACGACAGAGGATGAGATGGCTGGATAGCATCACGGACTCGATGGATGTGAGTGTGAGTGAACTCCGGGAGTTGGTGATGGACCGGGAGGCCTGGCGTGCTGCGATTCATGGGGTCGCAAAGAGTCGGACACGACTGAGCGACTGAACTGAACTGAACTGAGGTCCCATTTGTTTATTTTTGCTTTTATTTCCGTTACTCCAGGAGGTGGGTCATAGAGGATCTTGCTGTGATTTGTGTCAGAGCCTCTCCAGGATTCTTTCCTGGAGAATCCCCTGGACGGAAGAGCCTGGTGGGCTACAGTCTATGGGGTCGCAAGAGTCAGACACGACCGAGCAACTAAACCACCACCGCCACCACGGGCTTTTGATGTCACTTTGGTTTTTATTTCACCTTAATGAGCAAACCAGCTGTGTTCCAGCTGCTCTTCATGCTGGAGAAGAATATTGAATTCCCCCTTCTCCATCCACTGACTGTTATCCGCAAATCCATGAGCCGCTGTTGATCTTAGAATCATGTCCTTTTTAGGAAACATAGCGTTTCCCCATTTTAACTCATAACCACTGCTCTTGTATCTTGTGTTACATGTGGATCTGAGATATGTTTTAGACCATCAGCTCCGTGGGGGAGGGCCCCCTTTTTATTCACCTTTACATCTCTTTGTTGTTCAGTTCCTCAGTCGTGTCCGACTCTTTGCGACCCTGTGGACTGCAGCACACCAGGCCTCCCTGTCCATCACCACCTCCCAGAGTTTACTCAAACTCATGTCCATTGAGTCAGTGATGCCATCCAACTGTCTCATCCTCTGTCATCCCCTTCTCCTCCCACCTTCAATCTTTCCCAGCATCAGGGTCTTTTCCAATGAGTCAGGTCTTTGCATCAGGTGGCCAAAGGATTGGAGTTTCAGCTTCAGCATCAGTCCTTCCAGTGAGTATTCAGGACTGATCTTCTTTAGGATGGATGTCTAGAATTTGCATGTCACGTGAACAGAATGATGTCTAAAACCTTCACAGGAATGTTTCATCGTCTCTGGACCCTGGGATGTTTATGCCTTTCAAGGTCTCTGGACCATTTAATCCAAGACCAGCCCTCCCTATCCTTCCTTGCTCCTCTGCTCACGATGTACAGGCGATTAGAAACACAGTGGTCCCAAAGGAGTTGGAAACTGACATGCACACGGAGGCCTGCACACCGATGCTTACAGCTGCAGTATTCCTAACTGCCCAAACTTGGAAGCCACCAAGGTGTCCTTCAATAGGTCAGCGGATAAATAAACCGTGGTCCATCCAGACACTGGTGCTAAAAAGTGCTAAAGAGAAATGAGCTGTCACGTCAAGGAAAGACATGCATGTGTGTTGTTGTTCACTCACTGAACCGTGCAGGACTCTTGCGACCCCATGGACTGTAGCCTGCTAGGCTCCTCTGTCTGTGGGATTTCCCGGGCAAGAATACTGGAGTGGGTTGCTATGCTCTCTCCTCTAGGGGATGTTCCCGACCCAGGGGGGGAAACCCGCATCTCCTTCATCGCAGATGAATTCTTTACCGCTGAGCTACTGGGGAAGCCCAGCCCACTGCTCATGGTTACGTCTGTTCCCTTTGAATGAAAATGTGTCCCCTTCAGTCGTGTTTACTACCTTCTGTGACTCTTTGTCCCTTCCCCACCCCTATATGAGTCTTTGTCAGAACCTCTTTATGCCTCCTTCATGCAATGCAATGGTTTTTGCGGAACAATCCGGAAAAATTCTTAAAGAGTCAAGGTGAAAGCATTATTTTTCCAAGCAGGACACCTTTTCATACCCTCTCACCATCTGAGGCATCCAGAAAGTGAATAAACTATTGAGACATTCCCCTTCAGCTCAGTTACCATTTAGAGTGGTGTCAAACTACCTGTGTACAAATGGCTGTCTTAGGGACCTCCCTGATGGTCCAGCGTTTGGGACTTTGCCTTCCAATCCACGGGCTGCAGATTCGATTCCTGGTCAGGGAACTCAGATCCCACATGCCTCTTGGCCAAAACATAACACAGGGGAAATACTGTAACTAATTGATAGAGACGTTAAAAATGGCCCACATCAAAAAAATCTTTAAAAAATAAATTGTTTATTGAAAATAATGTATTGTCCCATTAGAATCATAGTGAACTGACTTTATGTATCAGCATATGCAATTTTTCATTAACCTAGAAATCTCAGTGAAATGATTGTGTCATATACACTTGTATCCACTTCTTCCTTTAGTGGACAATTTTTTAAAATAAATTTTTCTTTGTGTTACTTTGAAATAAATATCTCATGGAATATCCTATAATAGCAGTTTCTAAACTTATCCTGGGTTCTAGACTCCAAATGATACATTGGTGTATCTGGGAGTTTATATTTTTAGCAGTAAAAAATCAAAATGCAAACCTAGCTAGCTCTGGAAATAAAAATGCTGGAGCCACAAAGCAAAAAATGTTTTGTTTTGTTTTTTTTTGCTAAAATAGGCTTAAAATAGCTAAAGTCATATCTGAAGATAATAATAGGAATAAGGCCTTGGCCTAATTAAAATCATTCCAAAAGCTATATAACATGCATTCAACTTTCAGTTATCTAAAATATTAGAGACTTGGGGATTTGTGAATGATAATTAAACTTTAGTCACAGAATTAAAGCCTTAAAAACCAGTAAAACAATTTGTATCTGTTTCTTCTACCCTTCAATCAAATCGAGTGTTTAATTATTCCTTTTTTTCTGAGCAGTTTCTGCATTTGAGGGAGAGGAGACATGAAACAGTTTTCCTAAGGCTTGTTGTTTTAAACAAGATGTAGATTTTCTAAGTAGAATCCGTCTGGGCTAACGTGCTGATTCTAGCATCTAGAATTGGTTTTACTCCCTTCTTGAACTACCTGAAATATCACAGGACTCAACTTAATATAGATGGTTAATGAACAAACTTCATAACTTTGGCAACTTAGAAAAGTAACATTTCTTAGGCATGTATGATGTGGTTTATTTGTGTCAATAACCTAGATACTTTGACTGTGTATCATTCAGTGGGTCTGATTCAGGACAGACCTTTACTTGAACGGGTTTATATTCATACTCTCGTCAATTGCTTGTTTGAACCATTTCTTCAGACAGTTTTGAAGCTGCTTGTTGGACGTTTTGGTCCTCAGCTCTTTGATGCAAGTTGTGTTTAATCGCATGTGTCGGAGAACCACAGGAGCAGACCTTCCGAGAAATATGTCAACTCTGCCCCAAGTCCCACGGACGTTGTCTCGGCAGTGACCATGTATTAGTCAGCTATGTCTACGATAATGCCGTGTAACAAGCCTGCCGTATGCAATGGCATAGGAATACTCATCTGAATACTCATTTGTTTTCCTGGTCATTGGTCTGTGGGTCATCCGACATGGTTCTGCTCCATGCCATGCAACGGGACCCAGGCTAGCAGGGCAGAGGACAGAAGAACCCGGAAGGACAAGAGGAAACACATGGTATTCTTCGCATCTTTGCCTGCAACGGCCATTTCTGTTCACCTTTCGTTGGCTGAAGCAGGTGGCAAGAAAGTCTACTTGTTCCCTAGATAAATTTCCGTGGCCGGGCAATGAATCACCACCAGCTTAGCAGCTAACACCAAATCCCGTGTGTTCAGTCACAATTCCACAAGCCAAAGTCCAGCACGGCCCAGCTGGTTCTCTGCTGCATGTCTCACAGCCTGGAACCAGCGTACCATCTGGGACTGACCATTCTCACCTGGGTTGAGCTCATCTTCCCAGCTCAGTGGTTATTTGCAGGGTTAATGCCCTTACTGTCCGCATGGGCTCCTCTGTCTTTAAACCAGCCATTGCAGGTCAGGTTCTTCTCTGCTTTTTGTTCTGTTCCGTCCTTCAACTGATCGGATGAGACCCACCCAGACTGGGAGGGCAACCTGCTTTACTCAGAGGGGAATCAAATATGGACCTCATGCAGAAAACACCTCACTGACACACCCTGAAAACAGTGTTTAGCTAAGTATCTGGGCACCTCAATGCCCAGGCAAACTGATTCATAAAATTCACCATCACAGAGCATGTCAAGTTCATGAGAATAGTTGAAAAAAAAAAGGGGGACATGGGGGTGGAGGTGGATGACAGGCAGGGACCACTGTGTGGGCAGTCTCACTGAAAGGGTGTCCTGTAGTCTAAAGTCACTGGGAAGCCATCACTTCAGTTCAGTTCAGTTGCTCAGTCGTGTCCGACTCTGCAACCCCGTGGACTGCAGCACGCCAGGCCTGCCTGTCCATCACCAACTCCCGGAGGTTACTCAAAACCCATGTCCATCAAGTCGGTGATGCCATCCAGCCATCTCATCCTCTGTCATCCCCTTCTCCTCCTGCCCTCAATCTTTCCCAGCATCAGGGTCTTTTCCAGTGAGTCAGCTCTTTGCATCAGGTGACCAAAGCTTCAGCATCAGTCCTTCCAATGAACACCCAGGACTGATTTCCTTTAGGACGGACCGGTTGGATCTCCTTGCAGTCCAAGGGACTCTCAAGACTCTTCTCCAACACTACAGTTCAAAAGCATCCATTCTTCGGTGCTCAGCTTTCTTTATAGTCTGACTCTCACATCCATACATGACTACTGGAAAAAACCATAGCCTTGACTAGACAGACCTTTGTTGGCAAAGTAATGTCTCTGCTTTTTAATATGCTGTCTAAGTTGGTCATAGCTTTTCTTCTAAGGAGCAAGAGTCTTAATTTCATTAAATCAGAGGACAGGGATGATCTCACTTAGTAGACCATTCTCAGTGCGATGCAGAGATCAGAGTCTTCAGTGTAGTCCTGGAGAACGTGAAAACTAGACAGATTCAAGAGTTCTGTAGGAGATGAAGTGGATAGCACTTAGTGGTTGACAAGATGTAGAAGACGACGGAGAAAAGATGCTTCCTACCGTGGGATCCAGGACGGTTGTAAACGTTTTGCACATACATTGCAGAACTGCTTCTGGATCGCAATCTACAGATTGTCAGGGTGTCTGCGAGTTCACTACAGAGCTTTCTACATTGTGTTCTCATTTTCAAAATAAAGTTGCTATCACCTGTGTGTTTTTATTTATTTTTGACTGTGCTGTGTGGCTTGCGGGATCTTAGTTCCCACCCAGGAATCGAACCTACACCCTCGGCAGTGAAATCACAGCGTTCTGACCACTACTGTGTGCTCAGATGCTCAGTCATGTCCGACTTTGTGTGACCCCTTGGACTGTAGCCCACCAGGCTCCTCTGTCCATGGGATGCTCCAGGCAAGAATCCTGAAGTGGCTTGCTATGCCCTCCTCCAGGGGATCTTCCTGACCCAGGGATCAAACACATATCTCCTTGGTCCCCTGCATTATCACGTGAATTCTTTACCACTTGCAGCACCTGGAAAGTACGGGACCACCAGGGAGTTCCCAAATTCTTATTTTATTGAGAGTACAAGGGAATTTTTTTTTTTTTAAAGAAACAACCAGAACATTCTGGGTGATCTGGCCAATTACTGCATGACTGAGTTTCTGTCATCTTATTTCAGAGACTCCATTTCAGTTTACATCAACAATTGCGTTACTGGCCTCTCGGGGCCATGTCACATTCCAATAAGCTGTTTGAACAAAAGTTTGATAGTACGTATGTTAGCTGGAAAAGTTTTGAGAGAAAGGAGTTGCCACCTGCTCCACGGTGATTGCAAATTCAGAACATCTGTATTTCAGAAATCAATGTCAGTAGCAAGGACGATACTTAGTTTACAATAATACATACAACATCCATATTCAAAGATCTAATTTCTGAAAACATCTCAGATGGCCACAGAACATGGCTTGGAGGCTACACAGCAAGGGGTAGGGCAGCCAAGAAGGATCCATGTAGTTTTAGTTGCTCAGTTGTTTTCCAACTCTTTGTGACCCCATGGACTGTAGCCCACCAGGCTCCTCTGTCCTTGCGATTTTCCAAGCCACAAACTAGAGCAGGTTGCTGTTTCCTTCTCCAAGGGACTTTCCAACCCAGGGATCAAAACCCACGTCTCCCACCCTGCAGGTGGATTCTTTACCATCTAGGCCAGTGGATATACTTAAGTCCTGCAAAGAAAGTGTTGTTACGTACTGCTTGCTATCTGTCAATACAAGAGAGGGGCTGAGTCCTGAAACCAGACCCATTTGCTATGCCCAGCATATCCACATACTACTTGTAAGTTAGGTCTGCCTGAGTGTTCCCAGAACCTGACGAGTGTCTGTGGTTGGTGGAACCAGGTCATGGGTGCAGTTTCTTCACATTTCTAATTCAGTGTCACCTGCCCCGACTCCACTCATTATTGACCAGAGGATTTTTGCAGAAACTGTTGCCCGTGGCTGGTGATCTTTGTGTTGACCAGCTCCAAATGAATTCTGTTATTTCACTAAGGTTTCCTGACACACCAGTTCAGTCGCTCAGTCGTGTCCAACTATTTGCGACTCTATGGACTGCAGCATGCCGGGCCTCCCTGTCCATCACCAACTCCTGGAGTTTACCCAAACTCATGTCCATCGAGTCAGTGATGCCATCTAGCCATCTCATCCTCTGTCGTCCCCTTCTCCTCCTGCCCTCAATCTTTCCCAGCATCAGGGTCTTTTCCAGTGAGTCAGTTCTTCACATCAGGTGGCCAAAGGATTGGAGTTTCAGCTTCAGCATCAGTCCTTCCAATGAGTATTCAGGACTGATTTCCTTTAGGATGGAAAGAGATGGGAATGCACACCTGTAAAGTCTTCTAATTCTAGTGAAATAGTCTCTTCAATCCACTCTTCTATAGGATCAAAGGAGCGTTCTCCAGTAGTGTGAGTTTCATATTCACTTTCTTTATCAGATCAATCACTAAGGTCTTTTGTCTCTTTGTTGGTGTAATATATACATTGTGTGAATCAGAGCCATATTCTGAAGACCTGTCATGTTCTGAGACACTAGTATACATGTCAGTCGGAAAATTCATCTGCATTAAAATTCACCAAAGAAATTCTTCTTCGTTCAAAATTTCACAATGCATCACTTTTGAAAATTTTGCATTTATAATATACAGAAGGTTGGAACAAAAACCTACCAGAGCAGAACCGTGAGTGATAAAGACAGTCATACATTGTATAATGGAACCTTGGTCAACTTTAACCTTCAACAACTTCACATGGTGATGTTAATCGTATCCCTCTTTGAAAATATGTTGATACATCCCGTATCGATCACATTCCACTAACAAAAGTTGTATTAATAGGTCTCCGGTAAATAATGTGCTAAAATGAAATCATCCGATGAATTAATGAAACTGCAGAGGGAAACCTGGAGTAGGAATGTGTGGAGTGGGTGACGGGGCCCACCACAGCCCTCTCCAGGGTCTAAAGGATGGATTTTTCTGAGACAGAGCAGCGTGGAAGGATTGCATCTGAGTGGCTCTGAGGTCAAACTGACCGATGCCAACCCTGCTTCCTCATCTCACCCAGGAGTCGGAACCATCACTTGACGGGGTTTCTTTACTCAGAGATTAGCCCAGAGGAGGTATTTAACGCTTAGGAGACTCATAGTGGATGGAACTCGGAGAAGGCGATGGCACCCCACTCCAGCACTCTTGCCTGGAAAATCCCACATGCAGAGGAGTCTGGTGGGCTGCGGTCCATGGGGTCACTAAGAGTCGGACATGACTGAGAGGACTTCACTTTCACTTTTCACTTTCATGCGTTGGAGAAGGCGATGGCACCCCACTCCAGCACTCTTGCCTGGAAAATCCCACAGGCAGAGGAGCCTGGTAGGCTGCAGTCCATGGGGTCACTAAGAGTCGGACATGACTGAGCGGACTTCACTTTCACTTTTCACTTTCATGCATTGGAGAAGGCGATGGTACCCCACTCCAGCACTCTTGCCTGGAAAATCCCACAGGCAGAGGAGCCTGGTAGGCTGCAGTCCATGGGGTCACTAAGAGTCGGACATGACTGAGAGGACTTCACTTTCACTTTTCACTTTCATGCGTTGGAGAAGGCGATGGCACCCCACTCCAGCACTCTTGCCTGGAAAATCCCACAGGCAGAGGAGCCTGGTAGGCTGCAGTCCATGGGGTCACTAAGAGTCGGACATGACTGAGCGGACTTCACTTTCACTTTTCACTTTCATGCATTGGAGAAGGAAATGGCAACCCACTCCAGTGTTCTTGCCTGGAGAATCCCAGGGATCACGGAGCCTGGTGGGCTGCCATCTATGGGTCGCACCTCCAAGTGAAGGTGACACTTGGAGGCTCCACGAGAGAAGATGAAGATGAAGAAGAACTATCCAGAACACTCTAGGGCAAAGGACAGACCTCTCTCTTAGACCAGCTGATCTTTTGAAAGGGCTCAAGCCCCTCCCCCGCCCCGGCCCATGACTTTCCTCACCCACCCTAGATGAGCCAGGGAAGGGAGACTGGGAGCCATCGATGCCAGGACAGATGGGCGGCAGTCTGAGACGCTGTGCTGTGGGGTTAGGGGCTGGGAGGAGAGCAGAACTGGGAGAAAGGAGATGAGTCCTGAGAAGTGAGGCAAAGCTCACAGTAAACTGGCTGTTTCACCATTTGTCTGAGTTCTCACTGCTGCAGTTATCCGTTGGAATAAAGGCTTTTGCACTAGTAGTTCAGTTCAGTCGCTCAGTTGTGCCCGCCTGTTTGTGACCCCATGGACTGCAGCACGCCAGGCTTCCCTATCCATCACCAACTCCTGGAGCTTGCTCAGACTCATGTCCATTGAGTCGGTGATGCCATCCAACCATCTCATCCTCTGTCGTCCCCTTCCCCTCCTGCCTTCAATGTTTTCCAGCATCAGCGTCTTTTCCAGTGAGACACTTCTTTGCATCACGTGGTCAGATGATTGGACTTTCAGCTTCAGCATCACTCCTTTCAGTGAATATTCAGGACTGATTTCTTTAGTAACAGAGACCCAAATTAAATGTGACTTACACACTATTGAATGTCACTGGTTTCATGGTGGCTTTCTGTTAAGATTTTTTTGGGGGGTTCAAACTCCTTCCATCCTGTTTTTTTGTTTGTTTGTTCGTTTTTATAATTTAATTCCAGCATGTAGGATCTAGTTTTCCCTGACCAGAGATCAAACCCAAACCTCCTGAATTCAGAGCGAGGACTCTTAGCCATTTGATCACCAGGAAGTTTCCCTTTTTTAAAAAAATCATCCTTCAGTGCTGTTTTCCAAGATGACTCAAGAGCTTGTTTTGCAATTTGTTGCCCTTTCATTTCTTATTGGCTGGGACACAGTCACATGAGCAAACTAAGCCACCAAGGATTCTGGGAAATGTAGTCTTTAGCAAGGATTCTGGGAAATGTAGTCTTTAGCACAGTAGCTCTGTGCTCAGGTAATAAGTCTGTAATTATGAATGGAGTACAGAATAGATATTGGTGCCATCAGAGGCCTCTGCTACCCTCCCTAATGACCTGCCTTCCAACTTGTCACCAATCTCGTTTCCATTGTCATTTCAGAGTCATATGATATCCGTGGAAGAGTAATTATCATGTCTGTTTACAGATGAGGGGAAAAGTACTTCATTTGAGGGCGGTTGTTTTCAGCGGGAGAAGGACACAGTGACAAAATTGTAGGCTTAAGGCTGAAAGAGCATCGGGGAAGGGAGGGTGAAGTATTATTTTATTTCTAGCCATTGGAAGCTCTTTAATGTTTTCATGACTGTGGGCTCATGTGTGTGTATACCTGTGTGTCTGCATATGTGTATACCTGTGTGTGTGTGTGTGTGTATAC
The DNA here is from genome assembly GCF_032405125.1 of Capricornis sumatraensis. Taxonomy (NCBI): domain Eukaryota; kingdom Metazoa; phylum Chordata; class Mammalia; order Artiodactyla; family Bovidae; genus Capricornis; species Capricornis sumatraensis. Next base: position 145,152,533 of record NC_091092.1, on the reverse strand, counting down.
CTGTGTGTGTGCGTGTGCATATACCTGTGTGTGTGCGTGTGCGTATACCTGTGTGTATACGTGTGTGTCTGAATTCATGCATTCATGTGCATCTGTGTGTCTGTATGTGTTTGAGGATGCTTTTGTGTGTGTTAATTACAAGAGCTGAAATTCAAATTGTGCTATGGTTGAGGAAGCCTGTGTCCACTACACACTGGCGCTCGCCATGGGCACTTGCCATGGGCCTCTACAAGGTTTACAACACGTGCAGCTTCAGCTGCTGACCTTCAACACCCCCTGAAAGGAGCTCAGGGGGGACCGCACACAGGAGGCACCTGTGCTCTGGGAAAGACTGGCAGGTCAGGTCTTCAGAGAGCTAGGTATTTTCAGGAGCTGACTTGATGAGCCCCATTCTTGCATCTCCTTATATCTAGAAAAGCGCTCAAGTCCTTCCTGGTGATTGATGACTGCGCCTCATGACTAGCAAAACTTTTTCTACAAAAAATTATGTGTTTGATTGGCATGTATACCCCCTCCACCAAAATCACATCTATACTGGCCTTCCCCCAGTCTCTGTGGAGCAATCTCGCAGAGTTATCTGATGGGCTGCAGTTCTCATTTTGCCCCAAAGAAAACTTAACTTGCACCTCTCATGTTCTGCATTTTTTTAAGGTGACAGGAGCCTTGGAAGGTTGGAAGGAAGGCACTAATGTGCTTCTGAGAATTATAGCATCACAGCTATAAGCAGCTGCCTCAGTGGGCTGCCCAGGTGGTGCAGTGGTAAAGAATCCTGCCAGTGCAGGAGATGTAAGAGACGCAGGTTCGATCCCTGGGTCGGGAAGATCCCCTGGAGGAGGAAATGGCAACCCACCCCAGTATTCTTGCCTGGAGAATCCCATGAATGGAGGGGCCTAGTGAGCTACAGTCCATGAAGCTGCAAAGAGTCAGACATGACTAAAGACACACACACGCATGCACACACATGCACACACACACACACACACACACACACACACAGAGCAGCTGCCTGTGTGTTTCACCCTCTTGGTGACTTCAGTGGTCCAGTCGAGTGAAAGGATGATAAGCAGAAATGTACAAGGTTTTGTCTTTAAAGCAAGTCGGTCAGTTTGTCACTTTATAGACAAGTGATGCTCAAACCTGTTGTCTTGGAAGGGATAAACCACCCTCCTTCTGTACAGCCTGCTGTAAAATGCCCAAGTGCTTCTCATACTCCGGGGAGTTATACTTCTGCACTTCAGAGAAGAAAAGTAAAGAACGTACTCAGAATCTCCCTTCCAGGATTGCAAGCATCATTTTTTTTTTTTTTAAACAAAAGGCTCATTTTTCTCCCAGGATTCAGGGTGAGGAAATGACTCTTCTGCAAAGCTGGAGGCTCAAGTGTGTTCCCTGCCCTTCCCCGACTCCCCTCTGCACTGAGCATCTTTGCGAGAGGCTTGAGTGTCGTGTAACCAGGCAGACTTCAATCATGTTAGGATTGTAAATGAATTCAGGCTGTAGCAGATGCAGCAAACAGGTTTCTTTCTTGAGATACGACATCTGTGCCTACCCATGTATCTTGGAAGAAAGACAACTGTTCTTTGCTTCTTCTTATTGCCTCTGAGGCACTGTATCAAACGCTCCATGATCAAATAAAGAATGAGACAGTGGGGAGTGGAAATGATTTTCAGTCCCATGCCTGATGGTGTTGTGCACGATGGATTTCACGGGAAGCAGCTGGCATAAAACTCAGCATTCAGAAAACTAAGATTGTGGCATCCAGTTCCATCACTTCATGGTGAAGAGATGCGGAAAAATTGAAAACAGTGGTAGACTTTACTTTCTTGGGCTCCAAAATCACTGCGGACAGTGACTGCAGCTATGAAATTAAAAGACATTCAGTTCAGTTCAGTCAGTCAGTTGTGTCCGACTCTTTGCGACCCCACGGACTGCAGCACCCCAGGCCTCCCTGTCCATCACCAACTCCTGGAGTTTACTCAAACTCATGTCCATTGAGTCAGTGATGCCATCCAGCCAACGCATCCTCTGTCGTCCCCTTCTCCTCCCGCCTCAGTCTTTTCCAGCATTGGGGTCTTTCCCCATGAGTCAGCTCTTTGCATCAGGTGGCCAAAGTATTGGAGCTTCAGCTTCAGCATCAGTCCTTCCAATGAATACTCAGGACTGATGTCCTTTAGGATGGACTGGTTGGATATCCTTGCAGTCCAAGGGACTCTCACGAGTCTTCTCCAACACCACAGCTCGAAAGCATCCATTCTTTGGCGCTCAGCCTTCTTTATGGTCCAACTCTGACATCCATGCATGACTGCTGGAGAAACCATAGCTTTGCTAGACGCATCTTTGCCAGCGGTGGGCGGGGCCTACTCTTGAGTTGCACTGGGTGGCTTTCTCATTGTGGTGGCCCCCGTTTGTTGCCGAGCAGAGGTTCTAGTCCACTCGGGCTTCAGGATTTGTGTTGCATGAGCTCACTAGTTGGGGTTCCTAGTCTCCAGGGCTCAGGCTCATTACTTGTGGCATATGTGGGTTTGATCCCTGGGTCAGGAAGCTCCCCTAGAGAAGGGAAAGGCTACCCACGCCAGTATTCTGGCCTAGAGAATTCCATGGACTGTATAGTCCATGGGGTTGCAGAGAGTCCTGCCTGAGGGACTTTCACGGATTTAGTCGTGGGATCTTCTCAGATCAGGGGTCGACCCCGTGTCTCCTGCACTGGTGGTCTTTACCACTGAGCCACCAGGGAAGCCCTTCATTCATTTCCTTACTCCATATGGCTGCATCCTTCAGTGGGCAGCCTCCCTCCCTCTCTCTGTCTCTCCCCATCCCTCCCTCGTCTCGCACAGTTGCAGAGAACAAAGTCTTGCACCAAAGGCCGGGTAGCACACCTGCTTTTACAAGTCCACGGCTCCCGGTCATGTGACCCTGTACCCAGGTCCCCTCCTCGAGGCGGATGTACAGATGGTGCCCCCTCGGACAGTTGTGATGAACACACACACACACAGCGGTACAGCAAAGCAGTTGCAGCCTCTGGATCCCATGCCTCACCCTCTCTAGCATTGATGAATACCCCCACACCTTTAACCCGCCCTCCAGAAGACCTTGCGTCTCTTCTGCACGACAATCTCTTCCACCCTCCATGTTCACAATGTGGCCTCTGTGTTGATGTCTCCAGCTCTTGGCCCCTTTCCTTCTGATTCTTACCGAACTGAGCACTTGGAGCTTCTATGACTGATTCCCTTTTAGCTTGGCATTGCTCATCTCGAATCTTCTCTGTGCCCTTACACCTTCTTTCTGACTTGGTGAAAGTAATAGCCTCAGTCGCTCAGTCATGTCCTACTCTTTGCAAAAAACTAAAGCCCGCCAGGCTCCTCTGTCCGTGGGGTTCTCCAGACAAGAATACCGGAGTGGGTAGCTGTTCCCTTCTGTGGGAGATCTTCCCGACCCAGGGATTGAACCTGGGTCTCTTGCATTGCAGATGGATTCTTTACCACTGAGTCACTTGGGAAGCCCCCTACCACCCTCCTTCCTATCTGTTAAGTGTGGAGATTTTCCCCTTGCGCTTTCTCGGCTCTCATTTTATATTCATTCCTGGCTGTAGCCACTTCCTCTTAGAAATAATTCCCAACCTCCCCCCACTCCCAGCCTCCACCACCGCCACCAGCTCTTACTGTGACCCAAAGTTGCAATTGGTGTTGTAAATTGCTACACAGCTTCAACCGGACACATCCCAAACAGAATGAATTAACCTCCCCACTCCCTGAGGGGAAAGAAAAAAAAATTATATCCACCCAAGTCTTCTCTTGTTTACTGGCTAAGTCATGTCCAACTCTTTTGTGACCCCCTGTGGACTCTAGCCCTCCAAGCTTCTCTGTCCGCAGGATTTCCCAGACAAGAAGACTGGAGTGGGTTCCCGTTTCCTCCTCCAGGGGATCTTCCTGAGCCAGTGATCAAACCCACATCTCCTGCAGTACCACAAAGCCACCGCGGAAGCCCCAGACCACCTCTTACTCATGGGTAACTGCATGGCCATCTTCTGGTTCCCTTCATCTCAAAATAGGCTAGTTATCTTCGCTTTGTCTCACAAACTCTACATTTAATTTGTATCGACTTGTGTTGACTCCACTGTGGAAGTGTCTGTTGCATGGGTTATACCTTTTCTGTCTTTTCATACTGTTCATACTGTTGAGATGAGATGGTTGGATGGCATCACCAACGTGATGGACGTGAGTTTGAGCAAGCTCCAGAAGTTGGTGATGGACAGGGAAGCCTGGTGGGCTGCGGTCCATAGGGTCACAAAGAGTCACAACTAAGCGACTGAACTGAACTGAACTGGCCTTGCATGGGTTCACTTTTATTGATTCCTGAACTGGCCTTGCATGGGTTCACTTTTATTGATTCCAGGTGCCATTCTCTTCGTTTTGCGTCTTGTTGTGGCTTATCTAGGTTATTTCTGATTGATCATCCTTCCTACAGATTCTCTTTTTGTCTCGTCTATCCTGCAGACAAATCCTGGGACTTGCTTTCTTGAGACGCATCCCTGACCCTTATCTTCCTGTCTGTGTTTCCTCTTCTCTCTGAGTTTGTGTTCTAGCCGCGTCCGATAACTTGTCGTTTCCTCTCCTTGGTCATGGGCACACATCTTGGCTCATGCTAACAGATACCATTGTTTTGAGAGCATTTTCTCCTCACCACCCCTGCACCCCTGCCACTGAAAGCTACGTTTTTTGTTGTTGCTGTTCAATCAGTAAGTCATGTCCGACTCCTTGCGACCCCACGGACTGCAGCATGCCAGGCCTCCCTGTCCGTCACCAACGCCTGGAGTTTACTCAAACTCATGCCCATCGAGTGGGTGATGCCATCCAACCATCTCATCCTAGCCATTCCTTTCTCCCTTTGCCAACAATCTCTCCCAGCACCAGGGTCTTTTCAGATGAGTTTGTTCTTCGCATCAGGTGGCCAAAGGATTGGAGCTTCAGCTTCAGCATCAGTCCTTCCAATGGATATTCAGGGTTGATTTCCTTTGGGATTAGCCAGTTTGATCAGTTTTCTGATCCTGTCATAAAACGATGAAGACAAATGTAGCAGCTTCAAACATCACACGTTCCTTTTCTCCCAGGAATGTAGGTCAGAAGTTTACAGTGTGTCTTTGATTTTTTTGCTCTGCGTTCTGTAAGACTAAACTCACGGTTATGGACGGCCAGACGTGTGATCTGGAGACTCAGAGGAAGAAACCCCTTCCTGGTGACTGGCAGAATTCGGCTCCTTCTGGCTGTGGGACTGAGTTCCCCATTTCCTTGTTGACTGTGGGCCAGCAGCTGCGCCCGTCTGAGCTTCTCATAGCCCTCTGTGTGTGCCTTGCCATGTTGCCTCCTCTGTTTTCAAACCAACAGCCAGACCCTGAGTCCTTCTCACGCTTCTCATCTCTCTGCCTTCTGCCATGGCTCTCCCACTTTTGAGCTTGAAAAAGGTGGGATTGAGTCAGCCATAATGCAGTAGCATCTCCATATCTTAAGGTCTGTAACATTAGTTACGTAACTGTCATGTGAGTGAGAGTCACTCAGTCATGTCAGACTCTTTGCAACCCCACTGACTATACAGTCCATGGAATTCTCCAGGCCAGAATACTGGAGTGGGTAGCCCTTCCCTTCTCCAGGGGAGGATCTTCCTGACCCAGGAATCGAACCCAGGTCTCCCACATTGCAGGTGGATTCTTTACCAGCTGAGCCAGCAGGGAAGCCTTCACTTGACATATTTATCAGTACAAGGGATCAGGGTGTGGACATCTCTGGGTAGGGGGCAGCATTTGACTTATGACAAAAAGCCCTAGTGATTTTTCAGAATGCAGAGTCTGTCTCTGCAAAGTGGCATTAGCTTTGTAGCTTCCTTCAAGGTATAATTGTGATGTAGTGTTTGCACATGTCCTTTCCATACAGTAATGTACTTTGTGGAATATTTAATTATAGAAGCTTATTTACAAGTGTGCCTCCCACCACCAGTGATAAATTACAGGAGCTCTGAAACCAAACCCCGATCCCCTTGATATTCATATGCGGAATCTATCGCAACGCCTTATGTGTGTTTGTGAATTAAAATGAGTATGTTCTCCCAAAAAATTGCTGCAAGTTTCGTTAAGTACTTGCTGTGTCTGAGATGCTTGGATGTCCAGATCATGAGCAATTAGATCAGTTAGGGAACCTCTAAGTGGTTCAGCGGCTCAGACTCGGAGCTGCCAGTGCAGGGGCCCTGAGTTCCATCCCTGGTTAGGGAGCTAGACCCCATAGGACACAGCTAAGGGTTCACATAGTGCCAGTAAAGTTGCTATGTGGAAAATCTAAGGCCCAGCACAGGGAGATAAAATAAATGTCACAAAAATAAAGAGCGGCTTTTTAAAAATTAAAATAATGAAGGTATCAATTAATACAAACCATGATAGGTAAGGCTTCCCAGCTGGCTCAGTGGTAAACAGTCCATTTGCCAGTGCTTGAGACCTGAGTTGGATCCCTGGGTGGGGAAGATCCCCTGGAGGAGGGCATGGCAACCCACTCCAGGATTCTTGCCTGGAGAATCCCATGGACGGAGGAGCCTGGCGGGCTACAGTCCATGGGGTCAGACATGACTGAAGCAAGTAAACAGCATGATGACTGCTACTCACAGTGATACTGACTGTGACTTAACGTAGAAGCAGAAATGCCCGCACACTCATTGTATCCATTGTGTACTTGTTGAAGAACAACAAACCACAACCCAAAGGGCTGGGAATGAGACACATTCATCATCTCACAGTCACCGTGGGTCAGGAACCCAGGCATCAGGTCCTTTACACGATCCAAGCATGATTTCTCACGAGGCTGCAATTTACGTGTCAGCCAGGGCTGAGATGTCATCTGGAGGTTTGACGGGGAAAGCAGTCTGCTGATACACGTGTTGGAAACTTGAGTTCCTCCCCAACTTTTTGTTTGTTCCTTCCCCGGGACACAGCTGCAGCCTGGAGGTTTCCTTCTTCCCAGTGTATGAGCGGGGAAGGCAAAATAAAACCAAAGACAACAGCAGCAGTGACAGAAGCCTCACACTTATTAACATCGCCGCTGACGTCATTCAGTTCAGTTCAGTTGCTCAGTCGTGTCCAACTCTCTGCGACCCCGTGGACCGCAGCACGCCAGGCCTCCCTGTCCATCGCCAACTCAGGAATGAGTTATTTAAGTGTTGGGAGCCCATCAAGTTCGTAGTGGCAGATGTAAGACGTCTGAAATTCTAATTTTTTTTCCTGCAACCTTGAATTTGTCACTGGCAACAAACACTGCCAGTTGTTTTCCAGGAAGTGACAAGTTCACTTTCTTCAATTTCAAGAAAACGTCTGCCACATACCCAGGTCTCAGTGGCCATAGATGGTCTGTCAGTGATTGTATCAAGTAAAAGTGGGAGCTACTGTTTTTCCTTGCTTCTCAAACAGTGGCCCACTTTTTTTTTTCTCCCCCCTGGAGACAAACATTGAACTTCATTGGGAAAGGGAAGAGCATACATCCCATTTCTTCATGCAGGATAACCCAAAGACACCTACTCTAGATATTTAAGAAAATCAGCTATGTTTACTGCTTCATCTGAACCATTCTAGGGAATGAATTCCCTGTCAGTCCAGTGGGTGAGATTCCAAGCTTCCAGTGCAGGGGGCCTCAGGTTCAATCCCTGGTCAGGGAACTAGCTCCCACATGGCGCAACTAAAGGTCTGCTAGCTGCGATGAAGATAGAAGACTGTGCTTGCTGCCTCTAAGACCCAGTGCACTCAGATAAACAAGCATCACAAAGATACACAACCTTCTGAAATGAAACTGACATTCTTATATTCCAGAGCATGGTGGTGATGAATATTACTACACTCTGCATTCACTGCCTTGATGACGGGTAAGGTGCCAACAGTTTTCCCAACTTTTGGCACCGTCGGTACAATCGTGAACAAGGTGGAAATGGTCCGTGACAATTCCATATTATGACGAAGGTGGGTGTGTTCTCAGTGAACTTGTGAAATATTTCCCAGACTCCAAGGGGTGTGAGGTCCATGCTGCCAACCCCTGCGTGGGAATGCAGGAGACAGCATTCTTGAGTGATGCTTGACAAGATCACGAAAGTTAGCATGGACTTGGTCAGAACCTGCATCCGCTCCCATCAGCTCTGCAGCTAAAACTCTAAATTCATCATTGCCTTGGTCTCCAATCACTTCTCTGAACACCAAAACAAAGCAAAACTTCTCAGCTTCGAAGCTTGTTCCTGGCTATTTCTTATCAGCCAAACTTAGGTCTTCAGAGCCTTCTGAGTTTTGGGGGGTGGTGTTCTTATCGCTTTTATTTTTGTTGTAGTTTATTCATTTGCTTGCAGCTTTTACTCATTTGAAAGTGAAAGTGTTAGTCACTCCGTTGTGTCCAACTCTTTTTTTGACCCCATGGACTATAGCCCGCCAGGCTCCTCCGTCCATGGGAGACTTTGCAAGAGTAAATACTGCAAAGATCTTTGTTAAATAAAGATCAAGAAATATGTACCATCTAAAGAAACTGTAAAGAAAATAAAGATGCAGTTAAGCGTATAAACCCCATGGAGGATGCATCTGTCCTTGTGTTTGTAATTTTAAAAAAAGAGTGAATTGGAAAGGGAAACAAATGGAAACAGTCTTTTAATTCCCTTCTCCTGAAACGCACCTTGAAAAGCTCATGGAGATAAATGTCACAGGCAATACTAGCAATTGTAAATAAAAGCAGTACTAGAGAGAGATAAATAGATGTTAAAATGAAGATTGATTGAGTAACAGCGTACCTGTAAAAGCAAGTGTTTTATAATCGCCCTTTCATCAATCCAGTTTGCATTGGGACGCGCTCTTAAAATGTAGTTGTCTTCCTAAATGTTCATGGCCATGCGGCGTTCCCGTCTTAAAGCTTATTTTGCAAAATGTAGGTTGGAGATTTGTATGAATTCCTTATTAGGGACCATTTTCTATCCCGGGTGCTATTAACTCCACGGCTGCCTAAGACCTGGTTTGTCGCGTGCTCCCTGAGGTGCTTTTCTGTGATGAAGACCTGACTTGACATCGTAGCAGAGATGGAAGATTTTGGGGGTTCTAGCAACCAAGCTGTGGTGGTGATGAAGGGAGACACCCCCTGACACCTCTCCAAGCCTCAGTTACTTCTTCTGGGAAATGGGAATAAAACATTTACAGCTAGGTTATTTGGAGGGATTCCAAGGTGGCACAGTGGTAAAGAATCCACTTGCCAGTGCAGGAGACACAAGAAACATAGGTTCGATCCCTGGGTCGGGAAGATCCGCTGGAGAAGGAAATGGCAACCCACTCCAGTATTCTTGCCTGGAAAATTCCACGGACGAAGGAGCCGGTAGGCTACAGTCCGTGGGGTCGCAAAGAGTCGGACATGACTGAGCGACTTCACTTTCTTTCTTTTCTAACTGTGTAGGAAAGTTCCCTTTTCTCCACACCTTCTGTAGCCCGTGTCATTTGTAGACTTTTTGATGGTGGCCGTTCTGACCGACGTGGGGTGATACCTCACTGTGGTTTTGACTTGCCTTTCTCCGGTGACTAGCGATGTGGAGCATCCATTCATGTGCCTGTTGGCCATCTGTACGTCTTCTGTGGACAAATGTCTATTCAGATTGCTCATTTTTTTGATTAGGTTGTTTGTCTTTTTTTTTTCACGTAGGGCTGCTGCCTCAGCTGTTCTGGAATCTAATTTTTAAAACGATGTAAGTAAACTTATTTACAAAACAGAAACAGACTCACAGATTGCAGAAAAAACCCAAACTGACAGTCAGCAATGGGGAAGTGTGGTGGGGAGGGATTAATGACAAGATTGGGGTCAACATGCACACACAGTGCTATGTATAAAATAGGGAACTAGCGAGGACCTGCCATACAGCAGAGGGAATTGGACTCATGTACTCTGCGATAACCTGTATGGAAAAAGAATCTGAAGAAACAATGGGTTTGTGTGTGTGTGTGTGTGTGTGTGTGTGTGTGTGTGAGTTGCTCAGTTGTGTCTGACTCTTTGCGACCCCATGGACTGTAGCCCACTGAGCTCCTTTGTCCGTGGAATTTTCCAGGCAAGAATACTGGAGTGGGTTACCATTCCTTTCTCCAGGGGATCTTCCCCACCCAGGGATCGAACCAGGCTTTCCCACACTGCAGGCATTCTTGACTGTCTGAGCCCCCAGAGTAGCCCAAGAGTGTGAAAAAGAATATACTGCTCAGGAGTGTTTCAATGTTAGAAAAAAAAAAAAATTCTATGTATGATGTTTTGTGCATACAAAGTTCTCTGTAAGTGTACCCGTTGTGTGGCATGAGATATATGCTGTATTCTCACACAAGCGTTTTCCTCTGTCGCTGCTGAGAAATGATATTTCTTAGAGATGCAGCTGTCCCCATGATTTACCTCCTTCCCGCAAGGAAACATTCCCAGAGGAATTGCATTGACCAAGCGTGCCCTCAGTAACTTCTCCTCAGTCTCCCGCGCAAACCTAACCTGACCCCATCTGCTCACCCGGTCATGGGCTTCCATCCTGGCCTAGGCTTATGGAAGGTCTTGACAACCTTTTCTTCTTAATAGCCTCTTCCTGGAAAAAGACCCTATGGGTCTGACCTCCTCTTGGATAACTCTCCATGGCATGCAGGGTCTGCAGACCTCAGAAGGAGAGTTGTCATCCCTTCATGGGCAACTGTGTAGATCTAAGGTTGTGAGATAGATATGCCACGTTTGGGTGATTCTTCGGGGACTCTGCCTTGAATATTCATAACTTAACGTCTCCTGCAAAAGTCCTAGCCCCTCCTTGCCTGACCTCTGTACAGCATTCCCACCCCCCCAAAAAAAAAGAGATGAAAAAGAGGCTGCTTCAGTTGGTTTCCATAATCCTTATGCATTATTAATTTACTTAACCAAAAAAAAAGGAGGGGCGGAAGAACTCATGTGCTCTGAAGATTGATTGGAATCCTTAATGGAGATTTAATTTAAGGGTCGTTGCCACTTAACTTCTACCCAATGGCACCAACTGCTGGAAGGACCGATTCATGGTCTACCAGTTGTACTAATAGTCATGCGTGAATATCATGTCTAATGATCTCAGACAAGCTGCCTGGGAAGTGAATGTCTGCACACCCATCGACACTTGTTTTGCCTAATTGAAATTAATTGGAATAAATATGTGTCAAATAGTTAGACTCGGTAACCTAATTTTCATGAAATGATGGAGCTGCCGTTTATGTACAATCGGCCTGGTGGTTTTTTCCTTCTTTGTAAGTGGGTCTTTTGACTGTGTCTTTTCATGACAGTGTGTTTTTCCTATGCCGGGGCTCTCAGATTTTTCAGACGGTAAGGTCCAGGATTTCTTTGCAGAGGGGAAGAGAATGGGTCCATTGGTGGTGGTGTTGGTACTCCTGCTCAGTCATGTCCGACTCTTTGGGACCCCACGGATGGGAGCCCCCCAGGCTTCTCTGTGCATGGAATTTTCCAGGCAGGAATACTGGGGTGGGTTGCCACGTCCTCCTCCCGGGGATCTCCCTGACCCAGGGATCAAACGTGAGTCTCCTGCATTGCAAACAGATTCTTCACCATCTGAGCCACCTGGGAAGACCCGTGTCCATTAGATCATGTCAAAAAAGTAGTGAAGGCAAAGAGGACTCGATCCTTCACACTAACAGGCAGCTGTTATGTGAAGGCATTATTGCATAGATGCTGAATAGATATGTCTGAAGTGAGTAAAAGTGGTAATGAGACTCTTTTGACCTTGGCATTCTGCATTCCTATGAACACAGCCGCAGACAACTGCCAGGCAGGCTCAGTATATTCTGAGAACTTATTGCTCATGAAAGACTTATGCATAAGCATGTATTACTGTGTTAGTCCAAAATCCAGACTTGGCAGTGACCTTGGAAAGAGTGCATGTGATTCCCTTATTCCTATGTATTGTTCACTCACTCAGTCCCATCCAGCTCTTTGCGACCCCATGAACTATATAAGCCCGCCAGACTCCTCTGTCCATGGGATTCTCCAGGCAAGAATACTGGAGTGGGCTGCCATTTCCTCCTCCAGGGGATCTTCCCAACCCGGGGATTAGAACCCAGGTCTCCTGCAGTGGCAGGCAGATTCTTTACCACTGAGCCACCTGGGAAGCCCAGATTCCTATGTGCATTTTTTAGATACTACGTGTCATCATTGTCAGGCAGGACACCCACCGTGGCCATCCAGATATTGTCCTTGCAGAATCTGGGATATATTACGTGTCACACCGTCAGAGTCCACTGTGCTCCTGTGCTGTCAAATAAACCAAAGCAGTCTGTTTTGCCTGAGGTTCAAATTGTTCATGAGCAAGGAGACTGAGGGCAAAGATGGGCACTGGGAAATTCATCGTGAAGCTAACATTCTTGGTACATTAAGGACCCATGCTAAGGGACTTCCCCAGTGGCCCAGGGGGTTAAGACCCCATGCGTCCACTGCAGGGGACATGGGTTAAATCCCTGGTCAGTGAACTAAGATCCCACAAGCCTTAGGGGAGGGCCAGAAAAAGCACTCATGTTGGCTGATTCCGGAAATTTCATCAGCATGTGGATAATCATATGTGAATACCATTCATTGTTACTGTTGTTCTCTTATTAGGTCTGTCCCTGATGGCTCAGTTGGTAAAGAATCCGCCTGCAAGGCAGGAGACCTTGGTTCAATTCCTGGGTTTGGGAAGAGCCCCTGGAGAAGGGAAAGGATACCCACTCCAGTATTCTGGCCTGGAGAATGCCATGGACTGCATAATCCATGGGTCACAAAGAGTCGGACACGACTGAGTGACTTTCACTTCACTGTTGAGTCTATCATATGTATATCCATGAGCTTATTAACATGTTTGTTGTATCCGTGGATGGACACGTGGTTGCTACATAGAAAGACTATAACTTTTGCAGGCATTCCTGGTGACTGTTCACACGTACACATTCAGTGTCACCAACTGCCAGCTCTGAAAACACAGCCTGATATCCTCAGAAAGCTGGAATCTAACTGGATACTTCAAATTTCTTTGTGCTCAGTTGTCAGCCAAATATCCATCTTTTTCTCATTCATAAAATCATCAAACATATATATGACTGTGTGTTCAGTCAGTAAGTCATGTCTGACTCTTTGCAACCCCATGGACTGCAGCACACAGGCCTCCCTGTCCATCACCAACTCCCCATGTTTACTCAAACTCATGTCCATTGAGTCAGTGATGCCATCCAATCATCTCATCCTCTGTCATCCCCTTCTCCTCCTGCCCTCAGTCTTTCCCACCATCAGGGTGTTTTCCAACGAGTGGGCTCTTTGCATCAAGTGGCCAAAGTTTTGGAGCTTCAGCTTCAACATCAGTCCTTCCAATGAATAATCAGGGTTGATTTCCTTTAGGATGGACTGGTTTCTAGTTGTAGTCCATGTAGGGATTAGACTTAAGGAAATCAGGGCTAAGCATTTGTGAAAGGTTGGCAGATGAATTGGCATCAAGATTGTCTTGTGGGAAGTTCACAGAAACAGTCCAAACAGGGGAGAGAGTCACGGCCAGCTTGTCAGTCATCTGGGTAGGTGCTGTGATTCTCTGAGTCTCTTTGGTTCGGGATTCGACGTGTTGGGTGAGTCACAAAACAACCCCTGAAAGTTGAAGGAGAGCATCTTGCAAGAACCCCAGACTTTCGGGCCAACAGCAGAACTGTGTCAAAATGCTTCAGCCTAGGGACTTACCTGGTGGTCCAGCAATTGAGACTCCCCTCTTGCAATGCAAGAGGTGCAGATTCAAGCCCTGGTCGGGGAACTAGGCCTGCATGCCACGAAATGTCGCCAAAAAAACTTCACACTACATTTGGGGTGTCTGGGTGAGTGAGGGGGAGTCCCTTTCATTATTGTCTGTGTGTCTTATTGTCCAGACTCCCATGTCCAGTGATGCTGGGAGAAAAAAGAAAAGGCTGCTGGGATGCGCCCACCCCGTCGAGTTGCTCATGGGGCCCCCACCTTGGCCAACACTCTTGTTGCCTCGCTTCCACCTGTTTCACTTTTCTTGCTTGTTTGGGGTGTTCTGTCCTCCAGTGTGGGGTAACTCCCCCTGTTTCCCTCCAAAGGCAAAGGAATATATGATCAGGGCAAGAAGCCACCACTGAGCTTCCTTCCAGGAAGGAATCGCTGACTCTCACTGGAGCAAAGTGTGACATATATGGGCACTCAGAGCCCTTGGAGGTCTGGGAGATTTCTCTGGACCAATTTCTCGGGTGGTGTTCACTTTGTGAGCCCTAGCCAGCCCACTCTCGCCCTCCACTGTGACTGCCTCTGCCTTAGATGTCTGTCTCAGCTTCAGGAGTCTCCCCGGCTTCTCAAGGCCTTAGAGATTCTTCTCTGGTGTTCCAGGATGGTTAAGACACCACCGTCCCATGTGGGGGATGAGGGTTTGATCCCTGGTTGGGGGACTAAGATCCCACAAGCTGCAAGGCCATAAAAACCCAAACTGTGTAACAGAAGCAGCCTCATAACAAATTCAATAACAATTTAAAAAATGGTCCACATTAAAAAAAAATCTTTTAAAAAAAAAGGTCTTAGAGGTGTCAACACGCCTACATCTCAACTCTCTGACTTCCACACCACCCGTGCTGACCTCTCTCTCCTTTCTTTCATAGTTCTTTCTCCTGACACCTACAGCTCTATTTCGTCCTTCGTGAAAAATGTTTTGAACTAGAAAGCTTTTTTCTTTGCTCTCAATGCCTAGCGTGTGAAACAAGAGTGTCTCTGAAGATTGAAACATGTCCACTTTGCAGCCCAAACCAAGTGCTGACATCTTTGCCCCGAGGGGTGCATGCCTTCTTCCAAAGCCATCGAATCCACTGTTTTTACTGGATAGTTCACGAGGGTGAACTAAGGGGGATAGGAAAAATAGCTGGCTTTAATATTTCCAGTAGACTGGTAGGTTTGTATTTGAAGATATGTGTATTTCCTATCCAATCCCTGAATCCTACTCTATAGCTAGTTATTAAAATAAGCCCGTTTTACATATTTCTAGTTAGCATAAGTGGCAGTTTTCAACTCTAATCTTCTAGAGGAGAAAATGGTTTGAAAAGGTGCGTAAGACATGAAGATGCGAAGTTGTCAGTCTTTTTCTTTGGAGACAGTGGGTAGAGTGTCTATTTTTTTCCAGCATACAACTTACGTAATACATGATATGTCAAAAGTCATATCCAAGGAAGTTATGGAATCAAACATCCAGGGCAAAAGTTTGTTCATGAGATAACATGGGGAGGGAATTTTAAGACAGTGAAAAATCTGGCTTAAAATTCAACATTCAAAAATCTAAGATCATGGCATCCAGTCCCATCACTTCATGGCATCCAGTCCCATCACTTCATGGCAAATAGAAGGGGAAAAAGTGGAAACAGTGACAGAATTTATTTTCTTGGGTTCCAGAGTCACTGCAGACAGTGACTGCAGCCATGAAATTAAAAGACGGTTACTCCTTGGAAAGAAAGCTATGACAAACCTAGACAGTGTATTAAAAAGCAGAGATATGACTTTGCCGACAACGTCCGTCTAATCAAAGCTGTGTTTTTTCTAGTAGTCACGTACGGATGTCAGACTTGCACCATAAATAGGGCTGAATGCTGACGAATTGATGCTTTTGAACTGTGCTTGTGGAGAAGACTCTTGAGAGTCCCTTGGACAGCAAGGAGATGCAACCAGTAAATCCTAAAGAAAACAAACCCTGATTACTCATTGGAAGGACCAGTGCTGGAGCTGCAATACTTTGGCCACTTGATGCCAAGAGCTGACTCATTAGAAAAGACCCTGATGCTGGGAAAGATTGAAGGCGGGAGAAGAAGGGGACGACAGAGGATGCGTTGGCTGGATGGCATCACCGACTCGATGGACATGAGTTTGATCAAATTCCAGGAGCTGGTGAAGGACAGGGAAGCCTAGTGTGCTGCAGTCCAGGGGGGTCAGATTCACCCTGGGATCCGAAATCACTACAACGTCAGACTCATCTGAGCAACTGAACACCAGCAGCAACAGGGGTCAATTAGGAGACTTTTGTCCTCTAAAAAAATTATAATATTTAGTATCCTGGTAGAGTGTCTTTGTAGCTTGTGGTGGGCTCAAGCCCTCACCCCAGCTTCAGAGCTTCCTCGATGCTCTTCCACCTCTGTATACTTTGATGGTGGTGGTTTAGTTGCTAAGTCGTGTCCAACTCTTGCAACCCCATGGACTGTAGCCCGCCAGGTTCCTCTGTCCATGGGATTTTCCAGGTTAGATTAACTGGAGTGGGTTGCGATTTCCTTCTCCAGGGGATCTTCCCGGCCCAGGGATCGAACCCGGGTCTCCTGCATTGCAGGTGGCTTCTTTACCACCTGAGCTATGGGGGAAGCTTTGCTCTTTAGATTAGTTTATTTAGCCCATCCAGGTTTGTGAGCCTTGGAGAGGTAAAAGGCACCCACTCATGAGCTCTCGCTGTCCCTCATGGGGTACTAGCCATCCCTTCTGCTCTGACCCTGGTATTACTGAGAGCCTCACTTTTCGTCCTCATCCCTCACTTTCTGTTTGGCTAGAATAGCCCCTATTTCCCTCTCCACCTTCCTGAGAAGATAGGAACTAGGAAGCACGTTACGTGGAGTTTTCCGGGGGGAAGGTAGACAGTGTCACACCATGTGGTCTTCCGTCTCTCACTTCCGCCCCCACCCCCCAGCAGCACTGTGTGTTCTAAGGCATGTGGCCCCCAAACGTGGCATGACTGAGACCCGAGCTCCGTTCACAGTCTTTGATTCAAAATCCTGGTTGTTCCTACGCTTCCTGTGTGACCCTGGGCACGTGGCTTCATCTCTTCAAATCTTTCTCGCAAGATCTGAAGAGTCTTC
The DNA here is from genome assembly GCF_032405125.1 of Capricornis sumatraensis. Classification (NCBI taxonomy): domain Eukaryota; kingdom Metazoa; phylum Chordata; class Mammalia; order Artiodactyla; family Bovidae; genus Capricornis; species Capricornis sumatraensis. Next base: position 145,135,657 of record NC_091092.1, on the reverse strand, counting down.
CAGTGACCTTGACCTCCCCAGCAAGGTCAGAGTAATTGCCACCTGCCAACATCAGAACTTCCACCTGCTGGACACAGGGCCTGGGGCAGGTGACAGCCTCAGTCACTCATGATTATCATTTTCTTCTGGAGACGTACAATAATCTCTTCTCGGCTGTCTACTCCCTCTGTGTCACGCTTCTCCCCGGTATCCACGCCACGTGTACTTTCTCAGTATCTTTTTTTGAAAAAATTGTAATTGGAGGCTAATTACAATATTGTAGTGGTTTTTGCCATACATTCATTCACATGAATCAGCCATGGGTGTTCATCTTTTTGTAGAATGGATCCTTTGATCCAGAGGGCAACATGCAAAATCTTTTCATGTTGGAACATTTAGCCTTTCAATGTGAGTATCCTTCAGAATGGGCTTCCCTGGTGGCTCAGCGGTAAAGAATCCATCTGCCAGTGCCGGGGACGGGGGTTCGATCCCTGGGTTGGAAAGATTCCCTGGAGGAGGAGATGACAACCCACTCCAGTATTCTTGCCTGGGGAATCCCATGGATAGAGGAGCCTGGCGGGCTGCAGCCCGTGGGGTTGCAAAGAGTCAGACACGCCTGAAGTGACTAAACCACAACCATGCTTCACAGGTGTGGCTTTCAATCAGCGGAAAGTCGTGCTGATTCATATGAGGCTGGTGGAGTAGAAGGAAGGGTTTTTCACTTCATTGTTGATATCTGCTTAGTGGCAGGAGAATTCATGAAGGGGAGTTGGTGCGAACATGCCAAAGGCATTGTGATGCGAGCTGTGTTATTGGAAGGTTTTCTCTGGGTGTAAAAATCCGTGCACCAACCATCTTTAAGTCTCATGGCTTGTCTGCTGATAACCGTGAACACAATACAGTAACTGCTGGTGGAACTACTTTAGGACTCAGAGAGAAAAATGTCTGTGTGTGTGTTACAGTAGAACCCAGTTGCCAATTTTAAAAAAAAGTTTCTTATCATGAGGAAGATTATAGATGTACATATAGAGACACGCACACTTTGTCCGCAATTTTTGTTAAGAAGGTGTATAGGCATTGCTCTGCCATTTTCCCAGAGTATTATGAAAAGAAATGGATTCTCTCCACATGGCATGCTACCATGTAGCTTATACCTTGCTGTGCAAACAGGCGTTGCTCTTGCAAATTTCTCCTCTGACACAACTCTTAGGAAAATAAGAAATGATTTGTAATGTCTTTTGAAGCTTCTCAGGTGCCTCAGTGCTAAATAATCTGCCTGCGCAGGAGGTTCAGAGTCAGAGAAGGGGTTGTGAGGATGGAAGCAGAAATCAGGAGAAAGCGTGACCTGGGGACCTCCCTGGTGGTCCACTGGCTAAGACTCCACACTCCCAACATAAGCTTCTATCCCTGGTCAGGGAACGAGATCTCACATGCCACCACTAAGAGTTTGAATCTTTAGCCAAAACCAAAGATCCCTCAAGACACAACTAAAGGTCCCACTTGCTTTGTTGCAAGATCGAAGATCCTGCCTGCTGTCGTTAAGACCTGGCACAGCCAAATAAATAAATATTAAATAAAAAAGACTAATAACCTGACCTAGAGTCAAAGAACGTGGGTAGCATCCAGAAGCAGCAAAAAGGTAGGAAATGGACCCCTTGCCCTCCAGTCCCGAGCCTCTGGAAGGAAATGCCAGTGTGCCAGCACCTTGATTTTATCCCTGTAACGCTCCTTTCAGACTTATGACATCCAGAAGAGTAAGGTGTTACACTGAGTGTTGATTTCAGCCCCTGAACGTGTGGCTGTTTGTTCCAGCAGCCACGGGAATTGAATGCAATGAGCTAAGCTCCTACACAGGCGTGCCTTTTTTCTTCTTGCGTCAGGGTCCCCGCTCAGCACGACAGAGCAGCCTTGGCAGCTCCAGGGCGTTGAACTCGGTGTCCTGATTCCTGTGGTTGTCCCCGCAGAGCCGTGTTGAAGCCTGAGCTGTTTTCGGGAATGACACGGCAGCCCGACCCTCTGAACCGCGTCCTGTCTTGATCATTGACCTACTGTTGCTATGGCGCCCAGATAATATGGTTCACACGTGTGTTTTTACTCCCGAGGGCAAAACCATCAGCTCACATATTCCAAGAAGGATGTGCCACTTGTCATCTTTATTCTGAGAATACAGATGTGCACTTTTTTTTTTTTTCCCCTTCCCCGAAGTGTGTGTGTCAGAAAATCATTTCAGGAAGCCTTCAAAATATTTGGAAAGAAATGCAGTTGAAAAGTGCGCAACTCTTTACACTGATCCCGTTAACCTTTGGCTTGCTAACCTTTACTTTCCTATTCTCCCAGAGAAACTCATCAATTGTTTTGCCAAAAATATAAAAGACATTAGCAGACTGAACAGCCTCTATTTTCTTATCTTTCTCCCGTGTCCCGGATGAAAAATGATTTCTTTTAGATCATCATCAATAACGATGACATTTTCTGAGTTGGACAAAAAGCCACCATCAAACACATAACCTTCAAGGATTCACCGGAAGGCAGAGATTTTCTGCTGCACTTTTGTTGTTCTTATTTTTTTAATGACACAGACACGGTTAGGTTCTTTGGTTAACTGTGGAAAACATCACAGATTCTTTAGATTTCGGTGAAAGTAGAGAAATCCCACTGAGTCCCCAGTTTAATGTGAAGCACTCGGGATTTTTGTTTCCCCTTAACGTCCACCCTGTGTGAAGCCGGGCAGACACAAAGATGTATTATAGGTGGTTCTTGTTTTGAAACTGGGGCTTGTCATAGAAAAGAAATGGTGGACGCACAATCACTGTGATGCCACCTTCTTGATCCTGGGCCATAAACCAACCCGCCCCCCCACACCAAACCCCAAGCCCAGACAGTCTTATCTTTAACTTGCCTGAAAGCTCAACAGAGACGGGTGAGCTTTGATCTAACAGAATTCCTGTTTTTTTCAGGACCACACAGAAATTTTGTGCAGGTGCTTGTGTGACTTATGACTTAAGGGGATCATGTCTGTGATTCCACTTTTTGTCACTGTCCACAGAGACAGCTGAGGTCCCAAATGAGGACCCGGGTAGCAGACATCACATCATGGTGAAACTCGTCCACCGGGGTTACCCTGGCTTGAACATTCTAAGATGTCGATTAGAAGATTTAAAGACCCAGAAGCTGAACTGCTGTAAGATCTTTCCAAGATAGTGGTCCTAAAAATGTCCAGTAACTTTTTTTTTTAATTTGATTTATGTATTTGGCTGTTCTGCATCTTAGTGGTGGCATGAAGGTGTTGAGTTGCAGTGCATGGGATCTATTTCCCTGATCAGGGATGGAACCCAGGTCCCCTGCACTGGGGGCACAAAGTCTTAGCCACCGGACCGCCAGGGAAGCCCTCTGTATTGTTTGATTGCATGATGTTTTAGCTTGTTTCAGGGTGCTATAAGAGAACATACCATAGACTGGGGACCTATAAACAAGCATCTCTTTCTCATATGTTTGGAAGCAGAACGTCCAAGACCAAGACCCAGCTGATATGGGTCCTGGTGATGCTTCTCCTCCTGGTTCACAGATGGTCGCCTTTTCAGGGTGTCCTCATGTGGTGGAGATTGCCAGGGAGCTCTCTGGGGTCTCTCTTATAAGGACGCTAATTCTGTTCATGGGGCTCCACCCGCATGACCTCCCAAGTGTACCACCTCCAGATAGCATCACGTTGCAGGTGAGGACTTCAACCTATGGATCTCGCTCTGAGGGACACAGGCTTTCAGCACACGACAAATAATGATGAGAGGAAGACTAAGTAGGTCAGGAGAGGAGAATACGACATGCAGGTCAGAAGCCAACCTTAGGAAGGTCTGTTCCCTAAACGTGTGTCCAGTGTCTTCCTACGTGCTTGACAGGAGTCGTACAGGTTCCAGTGGTGAGATCAGGGTGCTGGTGAGAGTGTTTGTGTTGGATAACATCTTAGCCTGGGTGCCAAGAACTTTTGGACAAGTTGTGGTTCAGTCACTCGGTCGTGTCCGACTCTTTGCGACCCCGTGGACTGCAGCACGCCAGGCCTCCCTGTCTATCTTCCTGGAGTTTACTCAAACTCATGTCCGTCGAGTCGGTGAAGCCATCCAACCATCTCATCCTCTGCCTTCCTCTTCTCCTGCCTTCAATCTTTCCCAGCATTAGGGTCTTTTCCAGTGAGTCAGCTCTTCCAATCAGGTGGCCAAAGCATTGGAGCTTCAGCTTCAGCTTCAGCATCAGTCCTTCCAATGAATATTCAGGGCTGATCTCCTTTCGGATGGACTGGTTGGATCTCCTTGCAGTCCAAGGGCCTCTCTAGACTCTTCTCCAACACCACGGTTCAAAAGCATCCATTCTTCCGTGTTCAGCCTTCTTTATGGTCCAGCTCTCACATCCGTACGTGATAAAAGCATACCCATAAAGTCTACATGATGAGATCTTCATTTCTGGGAAAACCCAAGGGAAAATTAAGTCTGGGGTGACATATTCTACAGTAACAGTGTGAAAATTGAACTCATCTGTCACTATGACACAGCAAAGAGAGACCAAAGCTATTTAGGGCCAAGAGCAAAGAGGGCAGCATTTGGTGTATTTCTACTAATCATGACATTTAAAAAATGTTTTTAATTGTTTATTGCATTGGATCTTAGTTACATCACCTGAGACCTTTTGTTTTGGCTCCTGGACTCTCTAGGTGTGACACGTGGACTCAGTAGCTGTGGCAGGCAGACTTGGTGGGATCCTCCCTGACCAGGGAATCAAAACCGAATCCCCGCCGTTGCAGCCCGTATTCTTTTGCATTTCATTTATTTACTGGTTCATTTTCGGCCGCGCTGGGTCTTCCTCACTGCTCTCGGAATTTCTCCAGTTGTGTTGAGCTCTAGACGAGTGCATTCAGTCGCTGCAGCGTGCAGGCTCAGTGGCTGTGACACAGCTTCACTCCCCCGAGGCAGGTGGCATCTTCCCTGACCAGGGGTTGGACCAGCCCCTTTGACCCTGCATTGGCAGGTGGATTCTTAACCCCTGGACCACCAAGCAAGTCCCCATGATGACTTTTTTTTTTTTTTGGATGAGAGAGGAAAAACAGTGGAATATGGGTTTTCATGTTGTCTTCAACCATTTTTGAACATATGATTTGATTCATCTTGATTTTTGTCCTCAGTATCCAGCCTTTCTATAAAAGATGTAGTTTGGGAGTTTAAGCAGGGAGTGGGTCCACGGGGCACAAGAAGCTTCAGGGTCTGTGTGCTAACGTCCCAGAGGGCTCTGGGTTGGCCGCAGAGAACAGGGCTACGTGAAGATGGAGAGGAAATGCATGCACCCCAGTATTCTTGGGCTTCCCTGGTGGCTCAGCTGGGAAAGAATCCGCCTGCAGTGTGGGAGACCTGGGTTCAATCCCTGGGTCGGGAAGACCCGCTGGAGAACAGAACAGCTACCCACTCCAGTATTCTTGGGCTTCCCTGGTGGCTCAGCTGGGAAAGAATCCGCCTGCAGTGTGGGAGACCTGGGTTCAATCCCTGGGTCGGGAAGACCCACTGGCAAACAGAACAGCTACCCACTCCAATATTCTTGGGCTTCCCTGGTGGCTCAGCTGGGAAAGAATCCATCTGCAATGCAGGAGACTCTGGTTCGATTCCTGGGTCGGGAAGATCCCCTGGAGAAGGGATAGGCTATGCACCCCAGTATTCTTGGGCTTCCCTGGTGACTCAGCTGGGAAAGAATCCGGCTGCAACGCAGGAGACTCTGGTTCGATTCCTGGGTCGGGAAGACCCGCTGGAGAACAGAACAGCTACCCCCTCCAGTATTCTTGGGCTTCCCTGGTGACTCAGCTGGGAAAGAATCCGCCTGCAACGCAGGAGACTCTGGTTCGATTCCTGGGTCGGGACAACCCGCTGGAGAACAGAACAGCTACCCCCTCCAGTATTCTTGGGCTTCCCTGGTGGCTCAGCTGGGAAAGAATCCGCCTGCAATGCAGGAGACTCTGGTTCGATTCCTGGGTCGGGAAGACCTGCTGGAGAACAGAACAGCTACCCACTCCAGTATTCTTGCACTTCCCTGGTGGCTCAATTGGGAAAGAATCCATCTGCAATGAGGGAGACCTGGGTTCGATCGCTAGGTTGGGAAGATCCTCTGGAGAATGGAACGGCCACCCACTCCAGTATTCTGACCTGGAGAATCCCACGGACTATAGTATAGTCCACGGGGTCCCAGTTGGACATGACTGAGCGACTTTCACTTCAATTTCACTTCTTCACACGCGGCCTGTGTGTGGTCCTCCTGATGGACCTCACTGAGATAGTCTGAGACTTGGGATCCTTTGCCGCAATGCAAAGAAACTGAATGGGACTAAAAATAACTGCATTCACGTGCGTGCATGCATGTTCAGTCCCCTCAGTTATGTCCGACTCTTTGGGACCCCGTGGAGTGTAGCCCGTCAGGCTCCACTGTCCATGGGATTCTCCAGGCCAGAATACTGGAGTGGGTTGTCCTCTCCTCCTCCAAGGGATCTTCCTGATCCAGGGATTGAACTCATTCTTGTACGTCTCCTGCATTGACAAGCAGATTCTTTATCTCGAGCGCCACCTGGGAAGCCTTCATGCATGTGCACTTAGAGTGACTTCTGGACAAACAAAAAAAGACCAAAAAACTCAACTGCCACTTCTGAGGAGTCTGGAGCAAAAGCAGGGTGCTGTATGTGCCTTCTGCACAGAATACCACCTACAGGATGGGCGCAGCCTGAGCCCGGGACATCCCCTTACCTGCGTTCTGGAAGAGGAACCAGCTCACCTCCATTAGGGACTTCCATTAGCAACCAAGGGACCCCGTTTTTTGTTCTCCCTCCCCTCCACGTCGCTGCTGCAGGGGCCCCAGTAAAGCCTTGTCTGAATTTTTTCGTCGGTCTTCTCATCAATTTCTATTGATTATGGAGGCTAAGTGTGTGTGTATGTACTCTGTAGTCAGTCACTCACGTCTGACTCTTTGCAACCAGCAGGCTCCTCTGTCCATGGGATTCCCCAGGCAAGCGTACTTGGCATGAGTTGCCATGCCCTCCTCCAGGGGATCTTCCTGACCCAGGTATCGAACCCCCATCTCCGGCATTGGAAGGAGGATTCTTTACCACTGAGCCACCCAGGGAGCCCTCTGGTTATGAAAAAACTGTTCTAAGATTGTCTTCTTTTCTATTAGCCCACGATGCTAGATTTGAGGCTGAGTGTTAAAATGACCGAGAGAGACTTTTATATAGTTCTGTTCATCATGTAGAATTACCATTGCTTCTGGCCCATCCGATTAATATAAACATTCTCAGGAATTCTCTGGTGGTCCAGTGGTGAAGAGTCCACCTTTTAATCCAGGAGACACGGGTTCGATCCCTGGTTCAGGGAACTAAGATCCTGCACGCCGTGGGGGCGAGTCTGCCCTCATACTCCACAGCGCACACGCGACAAGCAAAGAAACCGTGGGGTGCAGCTGAGACCCGCTGAAGCCAAATAATTCACAAGTAAATATCGAAAACATGTTTCTTCTTACTTCCTAAGAGCCCACAGTGCTACCTTTCGGGTTGGATGCTGGAACGATTGGCCAGCTATGATAAGGGAGGTGAGGGGATCGTAGAAGGACTCATTTCGGTGTCTCAATTGAAGGTCAATCCAAGGACCTCCTCTGAAATGCCTCAGGATTGCTCGCTCAGCCCAGAAAGGACTTGATGCACCCTGACCTTTAAGGGAACTCAGGTGGTTAGCTCTCACGCTTTGATACGGGGCTACATGTGAGGGAGGCGGTGTGTTTCTCAGGGTGTTTGTAAAGGAAAAGAGTTTCTTCTGAATTTACGCCTACTTCGGGCTTCCCTGGTGGCTCAGAAAAGGATTCACCTGCCAATGCAGGAGACACAAGAGGCGAGGGTTCGATCCCTGCGTCGGGAAGATCCCCTGGAGGAGGAAGTGGCAACCCACTCCACTCTTCTTGCCTGGAGAATCCCACGGACGGGGGAGCCTGGCGGGCTACAGTCCACGGGGTCTCAAAGAGTCAGACACGACTGAGCAAGTAACAGCAACACCACAAACACTTTACCGAATGTGTTTCCTTGACATCACGCACGTTGAGAATCCAGTGAGAACACTGGGGAAGAGGTAATTGACCGTCGAAAATGAATTGACAGAGGCAAACAGGAAGGGATAGAGCTGCCCCTCCTCCCCAAGCTTGCTGCGTCTGAGAGCAGGACATGTAATTTTTTGAGCTGTTCGTGATTTATCAAGGTTACACACGGTGAGGTGGGGAGAGAAACGCTTTTGAGAAAGCAGTTCTGATATTCTTCCATCGTATTTAAGCATCACACATATATTAGGATAAAGGAAAGAATCCACGTGACAAATTCACCTGTAACGTTTATGAACCTCTAACTTTTATTAGAGGTTTCCTCGGAAGGCGTTGGGGGCACGGAATCTGTATGCGTCACGAGCCTCTTGGTGACCTCTTCGTATGGTGTGTGAGTAAGTTCGTCTCAGTTCGTGTTCCTGGGGGTTCTTTTCCTGTTTCCCCAACAGAAAAAAACAAAAAAACAAAAAACAAAAAACAAGCAACGTCTTGATTATCAAGGTCCTCGGAACGGCAGACTCTAGTTTCCTGATTGAGGGCCACACAGCAAATGTTCTCTGAAGTATTTAGAAGCGGTGGGATGCACACATCATTCATATAGCGTAGAAATGTCCACAGTTCATGAAGCCGTTTCTTCATCCCAGTGCAAACCTTAGCCTCTTGGGCATGGCTATAAGTTACTGCCTTTCCCTGAGACTAATTCAGCTGGGGTTGAGTCTGGGGAGTCTGATTCCTAAGCTTGTTTTCCACTTCTTTGAACTCCATTTCTGATCTGTAGATAAGTTCATTTGCTCGGTTGCTGTTGCTTTTCTTTTTAAAGAGTCCCTTATCGTGGCCAGTATCATACGGTATTCGTCTCTCTCTGTCTGACTTCACTTTCTCAGACACTGCTTTTAGAAAAGCATATGCCCGTTTGATATTTTGCTGTTGTTCCAAGGACATCAGTATTCACCCCTGCCAGCACTTGAATCGTCTTCATTTTTATTATTCTCGTCTTACTTCTTTTCAGCTCTTTCTGATTTTTTTTTCCTGTCCGTGTTTTCCTGCTACAAATGTGTGTGTTGCTGTTTGCTGCTTCTCAGTATTTTTCTGTTTATCCAGCAACTCTGGGATCCTTCCAAGGAGAGCTGTATAAAATAAAGAACAGTAGTGACTATGTCTACAGTACCTGTCCTCTGCAATTTCAGGAGCATCGTGTAAGAAGACACAGAGTAGCCAGTGACAGAGGGGTTTGTTTGCATGTTTGAGTGCTGTCTATGAAACAAGACAAGCCGGCTTCCCTGTCCCCCCTCCGCCCACGTGTGAAGGATTCATAGATTATTTTTTCTGCCTGAATGTATTTCGCCCTTGGATATGTTCAATTTGTCTTCATTTTACAGTTTATTCTGTTAATTAGAAAAGGTTATGAGATTAATAACTAGGCATTGCTAATGCGTTCAGTGGACTGTACCATCAGCTTGATGAGAGGTTAACCGCCCCCCCTTAAAAAAAAAGGGACGTAAGTGATTGGTTCATGTGCATCGTATCAAGCATTTGATGAAGTGCGCTGCAGACAGAGTGCTTGAGTCTGCAATGGTCTCTTAATGATTTTCAAAATCATCTGAACATCAAAAAGGCAATTATATTCCATGTGCATAATAAACGGAGTCTCTTTGGAAGAGCACGCTGTTATTGACTGAGAAAGTGCAAGTCATTAGAATGGATTCTAGATATGGCTTCCAATAATAATGCCAATGACATTGATAGCCGTAACAAGAAAACTTTATATTTGTGCAGAGTTTTACCATTGCCGAGAGATTTCTTCCATGGATTCGCATCAGTTCAGTCGCTCAGTCGTGTCCGGCCCTTTATGAATCCACGGACTGCAGTGCGCCAGGCCTCCCTGTCCATCACCAACTCCCAGAGCCTGCTCAAACTCCTGTCCATCTTGTCTGTGATGCCATCCAGCCATCTCATCCTCTGTCGTCCCCTTCTCCTCCCGCCTTCAGTCTTTCCCAGCATCAGGGTCTTTTCCAATGAGCCGGTTCTTTGCATCAGCTGGCCAGAGTATTGGAGTTTCAGCGTGGATTCACACGTGGGCAGATATTTCACAGATAGGGCATCCACTTGTTTTTCATAGCAGTTAAAACACTGATTTCAGACCATACGTTAGGTTGAAAACTCAGACTAAGCCCCTTTTCTGCTGCCTTTTGAGTGCCTTCCTCTTTATCGTATAAAACCACACAGCTTCTGGGAGAAGAAAACTGTGTTTGCAAAATTACAGAGTTTGAGTGTAGCACATTAAATCAGCGACAAAAAAAAAAATTAATAGGGTATTCGGAAGTTTGACGAAAAGCGCTCTTGATGAAATAATGACCGCCTTCCCCATTTAGCTGAGCTCGTGCACTCTTGGCAAGTGTCTCAGAGGAGATGAAACACAGTGGAAGTGAATCGGTGTCGACTGACGTCGGGCAGCTTTGCCATAACTGGAATCGAGGCTGGGGGCCCTCTTGCCAGCTTGCGTCAGCTGCCTTCTTGCTCTGTCCTCACGTGGTGAAGAGAGAGATGGCGCGTGCAAGAGAGTAAGCTCTCTGTTATCTCTTCTTATAAGGACACTAATCCCATGGGGTGGGGGGGGGGGCCCATGCTCATGACCTGCTGTAACCCTGACCACCTCCCAAAGTCCTCCATCTTTAAATACGAGCGCATGGGGGAGTTACGGCTTTTCCCTATGCATTTAGGACGTGTGCAATGCAGTCGATGGCAATCTCTCTGCCTCTCAGTTTCTCAGACGGTAAAGAATATGCCTGCAGTGCAGGAGACCCGGGTTCGACTCCTGGGCCGTGAAGATCTGCTGGAGAAGGGATTGGCAACCCACTCCAGTCTTCTTGCCTGAAAAATCCTGTGGACAGAGCAGGAGCCTGGCAGGCTACATACAGTCCACGGGGCCACAAAGCGTCAGACACAACTGAGCGACTAACACATACTCTATAGTAGGTAACTTCCGAAAACATCTGATCTGTGATTATTTTGTTATATATGTATATTTAACAACACTTTAAAAAATGTATTTTATTTATTTGGCTGCACTGGGTCTTGGTTGACGTACGTGGGATCTTTGATCTTTGCTGCACTGTGTCAGATGTTTATTTGCACCACGTGGGATCTTTTTTAGGTGAAGAATGCACTCTTCTTTGTCACATTCAGGGTCCAGTTCCCCGGCCAGGGATGCAACCCAGGCCCCCTGATTGGGACCTTGAAATCTTGGCTGTTGGACGACCAGGCAGGGCCCCTTGTGTTATATATTTAGACAGGTCTGACTTACATTTTAGGTTATCTTCATTTGTGGACTCTCCAACCATGTGATACGTCTCATCCCACAGTCCTATTGTACCCTACTGTGTAATTGCATTTTTAAGCACCACACATTTAAAATTTGAATGGTACAACATTTTGCAAGGTAGGAATGTGACTTCCGATACGTTTCTGCTCATTAGTATATAATACAGGAACCAGTTTTACAGAAGAAACCACACAAGGATGTTGGTAACAGTGTTTAACAAGCTGACATTTTGCAAAAAAAAGAAACGTTTGCAAGTTTCCACTTAGTAGCTAATAGCACTACCTTAGTTGAATGTTACTTTTTTTTTTCTGATGATTTCAGACTTTATACATCAAGATAAGAAGAAGAAAATAGGAATTGTCATATCTTTCCTGTCTCATAACTGATAAACAGCTGGTTTAGCAAAAGAAGGAAAGTCGCTCAGTCGTGTCTGACTCTTTGCGACCCCATGGACTATACAATCCATGGAATTCTCCAGGCCAGAATACTGAAGTGGGTAGCCGTTCCCTTCTCCAGTGGATCTTCCCGACCCAGGAATCAAACTGGATTCTCCTGCATTGCAGGTGGATTCTTTACCAACTGAGCTATCAGTGCAGCCCAAGGGAAAACAATAATAGTTTCCCATAGTCTATAATAATGCAGAAAGGAATTCAGCTGCAGTCAGTGGTGCGGTCTTCTTGGATGGTCAGAAAATACAACTTAGCTGTTGGCACTAGCATTTTGGAAAGACAGATTTTATTTGGCAAAGAAAAAAGAATAATATAAACCGCTGGAATCTGTCACAAAAACATGCCACGTACAAGAGTGGTAAGCCATATTTTTGGATTTGAGATAAGCATGTTTGAGGAGAACCCTCCATTTCTAACCACGCCCCTCCCCCACTCATGTGACTTGGGGAAATTCTCATCATAATGGTCATCATTGTTCATACAGTAAATTCTGTTATTTACTTATTTGTTGTTGGCTATGCTGGGACCTGTGCAGGCTTTTTCTCTAGTTGCGGCGACGAGCGGGGGCTACTGTCTATTTGGGGTACACAGGCTTCTCACTGTGGGAGCTTCTCTTGTTTGGAGCTCAGGCTCTAGGAATCACCGACTTCAGTAGTTGTGACCTGTGAACTGAGTAGTTGTGGCCCCCCATCCTCTAGAGCACAGGCCCGATAGCTGTGATGCACAGGCTTCGTTGGTGTGAGGCGTGTAGGATCTTCCCAGATGAGTGATGGAACCCCCGCCTTCTTCACTGGCAGGCGGATTCCTTAACACTGAGCCGCTAGGGAAGCCCCATTGTTTATACATTACTGATATCATCCACCAGCTACCATAAAGTGTTGGTAGGGTAGCAAATGAAGAAAAAAGAAAAACACATGTCTTTGAGTAGTAAAAGCAATCCAAGGAGCAAACATCAGCAGCAAACAGTTAGAAAGTAACCATCAAGCCAGCTTCAGTTTTTACAGTACATTGTGTCATCTAAAAGGAAACATGATTGCAAATTACTTTGTTAGGTTCTCACTGAATGACTTGGAGTCCTGAATATTCACCGGAATGACTGATGCTGAAAGGGAAACTCCAGTCATTTGGCCCCCTGATGTGAAGAGCCGACTCATATGAAAAGACGCTGATGCTGGGATTGAGGGCAGGAGGAGAAGGGGACGACAGAGGATGAGATGGCCGGATGGCATCACTGACGCAATGGACATGACTTTGAGCAAGCTCTGGGAGTTGGTGATGGACATGGAAGCCTGGCATGCTGCTGTCCATGGTGTTGCAAACAGTCGGACACGAGTGAGCGACTGGACTGAACTGAACTGAACTGAACGGCAGTGTCGTGCAATTAGCCTTCTGAATGATCACCACTGGATGATATGTGAAGGGCTCGTTCACTTAGAGCCCTTGCAACCTGAAGACGATGTCATTATTTGCTACAAACGAAAAGGAAAGTTCATTCTTTTCCCCATCCTTAAGGCATATCTGTACGTTGTGAAGTAGAAAGACTTCATCAAAGTTACGTGGCAGTTCCAATCTGTGTGTTACCTGTGATAAATCCTGAGAATTGTGCTGTGCCATCCAGGATGCTGGTGCATTGTGTGATGCGATCTTGACCTTGACGGACAGGTCCTTCTCGGAGACCATGATGTAATTTCCACTTTCACTCCCAGGCCTTTAAAGATCTCTTGGGACTGTGGGAGATGAAGACCTAGGAGGTTGCTGTAAATACTCTGCATTTGGCCGTGTACATTTTCATGGGTGAAAAAAACTTAGAGGCTTGAAGCAGAACACATCTCTCTCTCTCTCTTTTTTTTTTTTAATATTTCTTTGTCCATGACCGATGTTAGTTGTGCCATGCAGAATCTGTAGTTGCAGCTGTGGCTTGTGAACTTTTAGTTGTCATGTGTGAGACCAAGTTTCCTGACCAGGAATCAAACCTGGGTCCCTTGCATTGGGAGGTCAGAGCCTTAACCTCTAGACCACCAAGGGGTGTCCCAAAACAGCACCCACTTACCATCTCATAGTTTCTGTGGGTCAGGAGTCCTGCCATAGCTTCCCTGTGCCCTGAAACCCAGCATCTCTCGCAAGGCGCTGGTTGGACTTGTGCCCTAAACTCAAGGTTTGACTGGGGAAGGACCTGATGTCAAGCTCCTCCGTGTGTCCCGAGAGCTGTGGGGGCAGGGTTCTTCATCACTCAGCATTAGCTGGAGGCCGCCAGGGGCTTCCCTCGTAGCTCAGTCTTTAAAGAATCTGCCTGCAATGCAGGAAACCTGGGTTCAATCCCTGAGTTGGGAAGATCCCCTGGAGGAGGAAATGGCAGCCCACTCCAGTATTCTTGCCTGGAGAATCTTATGGACAGAGGAGCCTGGCGGGCCATAGTCCATGGGGTGGCAAGAGTCAAACATGAGCACCACTAAGCCACCAAGCACCATCACCACCAAGGACCAGTTGGCATGGAGTTGAGTGTCTCCAGCACGGTGCCTCGCGCCATCAAAGCCAGAAAGAGAGTGCTAGTAAGACAGAAAGTGAAAGCATTAGCCGCTCAGTCGTGTCCGACTCTGCGACCCCGTGGACTGTAGCCCGCCAGGCTCTTCTGTCCATGGGATTCTCCATGCAAGAACACTGGAGTGGGTAGCCATTCCCTTCTGCAGGGGATCTTCCCGACCCACGGGTTGAACCCGGGTCTCCTGCATTGGCAAGGCGGATTCTTCACCATCTGAGTCACCAGGAAAGCCCAGTAAGATGGAAGTCAGAGTCATTTTAAAACGTAGTCAGGGAAGCAACACTCATTGCCTTTGCAATATTCTGTTTGATGGACCTGAGTGTCTAGGTCCCAGCCCAGGAAAGGGGGTCCCGCGGAGACTTGAGTACAGTGGATCATTCTGTGGGTGGTGGGGGGCGTCTAAGAAGCCTGCCCTCCGTAGATGTCTACTCTCACTCCCAAAATCCCCAAATGACTCTAGCAAAGACCAGGAAGATGAGGGAGCTGGCCAGGTTTCACGGCAGGCAGGCAAGACTGCGTGGATTGGAACCTTTCTCCTTAGTGACCTGTCTGAGATGTGCCTTCCGTTACCTGCCTTTTGCTCTCCGCGGGTCCAGCCAACACAGTCATGCTAACTGCTGAGCAGAGAGTCAGCCCTGCACGTGACTCTGTCTGCTCTCCAGGACCAAGGTCACACCACATAGAAGAAATCAAGCGGGTCGCCCACGTTCCGTTTCAAGACTCCGTCTCGTTTGCTGTGGGTGGTGGACCCCACCCGCCTTCGTGACCTTCAAAAGCGCCGCAGCGGCCCCAGAAGGAGAGAGTTTCCTTTAAAATGGGCTTCTCTGTCCATTTTACAAACACCCCGTCACGGCCTGGCGCGGTCACCTTGATATCTGAACCTCAGATCTCGCAAACCTGTTCCGCTGAGTGGTCTCCCCGTGGTCTGAAATGACAGTGCTTTTAGCTTTATAGTGCTTTTATTTATCTTTCTTTCTTCTCCTAAAGCTGAAAAACCCTTTTATGATTGCTCTCAAGTCAAGTAGTTATACTGGCCTGTGTTCTGAGGATGTGCACTGCTAGCGTTGATTTGGAGTAAGATAATCCCTCAGCCTTAAACATGATTGCTTCGGGGAAAATGACAAGTCCTCAGGAGCCACGGAGACTAAGCTTTCAGGTGGCCACCCACGTCCATGATCCCGCCTGAGCGTCAGTTGAAACTTTCAATTTTCTTGGGTAAGAATTTCATGCTAAGGAGGATTTAGCTCCATTTGGTGGGAAGCTGGCCGGTTAAGCTTTGCGTCCACTGGTTATTGGTGCTTTTTCTCTCTGAACGCAGTGGTGGGAAAGGCCACGTCGAAATGCACCTTTGTTTCATTCAGGAATGATCCCTAGTTTCCTTTCTGTTGTTATTTCCCTGGAAGGGAAGCTGTACAAAAGGATGGCTGTAAGGAATTTCTTAAATCAATTAACAGTGTGTGTATGTGGGTACTCAGTCGCTCAGTCATGTCCGACAAGTTGCAACCCCATGGACTGTAGCCCGCCAGGCTCCTCTGTCCATGGGAGTCTCCAGGCAAGAATATGGGAGTGAGTTGCCATGCCCTCCTCCAGGGGATGGTCTCTGCTTAGGGATGGAACCTGGGTCTCCTGCATTGGCAGGCGGCTTCTTTACCACTGAGCCACCTGCGAATCCTCTAAGGATGAACCAGTGCTGCACTCACAAGGATTCAGTCTCCCGTGATCCGCTTGCAACCTCATTTTCCAAGTAATCAGATCCTTCCTGACAAACTGTAGTTTTTACTTCCCTTCTTTTTTGATTCAGGGCGTCCGATGAAGTTATTCATTTCATGTTGAAATGCAAGCAGACGCAATGAAAGTTGAGTCCGTAAGGAAGCGTTTTCAGAATGACGCTAGTAAATTAAGCCAGCGTTTTGCATTCTGGGATACAGCGCACTTGGTTATGATAATTCCCGTTATTTTAATACACTGGTGGAAGTGTTTGCTAAAAATTTTCTGTAGGCTGTGTTTTGTTCTGTTTTAGATCTGCTGAGGGAGACTGGCCTGGTAAAATTCTTCCTCACGCTGCCTTGTCAGATATTAGAATGAAGATTATCTCAGCATTATAAAATGATTATTGAGTGTTCCCTTCTCTGTTATCCATAAGAGTTTGAATAAAATTAATTATTTGTTCCTTGAATGCCTTATAACACTGATGAACCCATGTGGACCAGCGATTTCTTTTTGGAAATATTTGACTGGGAATTCGACTGACTCAGACAGTAAAGAATCTGCCTGTCAATGCACGAGACCTGGGTTCAATCTCCCTGGGTCGGGAAGACCCCCTAGAGGAGGGCATGGCAACCCGCTCCTGTATTCTTGCCTGGGAAATCTCATGGACAGTGGAGCCTGGTGGGCTACGCAGTCCATGGGGTTGCAAAGAGTCCAACAAGACTGAGTGACTCACACTTTCCTTTTTCCCTTTTTCACTTCTTATGCGTCTGTAACTCTGAGCATCCTATTAATTCTCTCGGTTTCAAGTTGCATCTTTCCAGGGGATTATTATCGTTATGGTTTTCCCGCTATCTCTTTAATGCTGTAAGATCTTATGGTATTCTCTTTTTCATTTCTAATTTTGGTTATTTCTACCTTCCGTCTCTCCCTATTGATCAGGCTTGCTGATCTGTTTATTCATTGGGCCTTAGAAAGAACTGGCTTCTGTTTGCGTCAATTGAACCTGCTATATATCTATTTGGAGAAGGAAATGGCAACCCACTCCAGTATTCTTGCCTGGAGAGTTCCGTAGACAGAGGAGCCTGGAGAGTTCCGTAGGCAGAGGAGCCTGGAGGGCTACAGTCTATGGGGTCGCCAAGAGTTGGACATGACTAAGCAACTAACCCACACACACACACGCACATTTATTTTCTACTTAAGTAAACCATGCTTCTATCTCTCTATTTCCTTCCTTCTGCCTTCTTCTCAATTACTGACTAATTTTTACCTTTTTAAGATGGTGATGAGTGTATGAGTTTTCAGTCTTTATTCTTTGCTAATACACTCTTGTCCCCTCAATACTATTCTGGTCTCATCTGAAATATTTGGTATGTATTCTTCTCGTTCATTCAAAAATATTTTCTAGTTTCAGTGACATTGTCTCCGTTTACCTGTGGGTAATGCAGACTTTCAAAACATTTCCAAGCATGTGGAGATTTCGAAGTTAGTTGCATAACGGTCAGAGATTTGTAGTATATTATTTTCAGTCTTTTGAAATATATTAAGATTTGGGTTTTGGTGCCACAGTTTGATAGTTTTCTGTATTCCTGCAGAGAGTATGTACTTCTATATATTTTAAAATATTTATTAAATAAATAATTTATAAATATTTAATAGATAAATATTTTAAAATATTTATTTATTTGGCTGCATCAGGTCTTAGCTGTGATATGTGGGTTCTTTGATGTACCTGCAGAGAGTATGTTCTTCTTTATATATATTTTTAATATTTGTTTATTTATTTATCTGGCTGGGTCAGGTCTTAGGTGTGATATGTGGGTTCTCTGATGCATCATTCAGGACCTTTTGTTGGGGTGCACGGATTCTCTTTTGTAGCGCATGGGTTCAGTAGTTGTGGAGGGTGAGCCCAGTTGTCCCTCAGCACATGGAATCTTAGTTCCCTGAGCAGGGATCAAACCCTGCACTGCAAGGCAGGTCCTTAACTACTGAACCACCAGGGAAGTCCCTAAAGAGGGTGTACTTTTAATTTCTAGGGCAGTGTGGCGCTAGTGGTAAAGAACCCGCCTGCCCGTGCAGGAGACGTAAGAGACGTGGGTTCAAGCCCTGGGTGGGGAAGATCCGCTGGAGGAGGGCATGGCAACCCACTGCATTACTCTTGCCTGGAGAATCCCCTGGACAAAGGAGCCTCATGGCTACAGTCCGTGGGGTCACAAAGAGTCAGACACGACTGAAGTGAATTAGCATGCATGAAGTTATATATATATGTGTGTGTGTGTGTACATATATATATATGTCTGCTAAATCAGATGCACTCATTGAATCATTCTGTTATCCTCTATTCTTAGTAAAAATTTTTATCTGCTGAGTCTTATCCTTTATTGGAAAAGATATATTAAATTCCTCCGTGATAGTTAGATTTGTCTGTAACTCCATTTACTTCTTTCAATTCTTTGTGTATTTTAAGCCTTTGCTGTGTTTTTCTCACCACTTGTTTATCTAGCAATGAGTCATTCTCAAAATGTGTTCTGCCCGAAAATATGACTGCACTAGGTTTTGTGGGGAGAAGGCAATGGCACCCCACTCCAATGCTCTTGCCTGGAAAATCCCATGGACGGAGGAGCCTGGAAGGCTGCAGTCCATGGGGTTACTAAGAGTCGGACACAACTGAGCGACTTCACTTTCACTTTTCACTCTCATGCATTGGAGAAGGAAATGGCAGCCTGCTCCAGTGTTCTTGCCTGAAGAATCCCAGGGACGGGGGAGCCTGGTGGGCTGCCGTCTATGGGATGGCACAGAGTCGGACACGACTGAAGCGACTTAGCAGCAGCAGCAGGTTTTGTGCATTTGGGATTTGCAAAAAGGTTTCTTTTCTTCCCCAGATTTCCCTCCCTCGCTTTGTGTATGTTTATTTTAGGCATGAAAATCCTGTCACGCGTGTAGTCATTTATCTGCTGATGGACTTTGGGGCTGTTGTCTATGTTTGCCTCTTGTTAATCAAGCGGACCTGAACATTCAGGTGTTAGTCTGGTGTGGACATACACTTTTATTTCTCTTGGGTGAGTATTCTTGTTTAGGACAGCTGGTTGTATGTTTGACTGTATAAGAAATGGCTGCCATCCTCTGCAGAAGGAGTATCTTATATCGGTCTGTATATTCTGCTTATACAAGAGAAATATTTTGATTCCAACAACCTCTAACTCATGTCAGAATAAGGAAAATAAAGGAGCCAAGTCTTTGAAAGACAGACATGCCATTCCTGATGGTGATGCTTTGGGGGCAGGGTAGCCACAGGAAGTTTGCCTGCCGTGGTGATCATGAGCTGAGAGTTGGGAAAGAGCAGAGAAATCAGTCTGCATCTCATTCACCCTGCCCTGTACAAATCGTCTCACTCCCTTGATGATGCTCTGAGGCTCAGCTAACTCGCAGAGATGTATCAGAAGATGCTCAGCATGTCTGACAGTGGTCCGGCAGTCGTCAGCTCCTGAGGATTAGTGACATCCCTTCCATCTATGCATGTGTGTGTGCGTGCATGCGTGGTGAGTCGCTTCAGTGGGATTGCACTCTCTCCGACCCCGTGGACTGTAGCCCACCAGACTCCTCTGCCCATGGGGATTCTCCAGGCAAGAACACTGGAGTGGGCTGCCCTTTTGTCCCCCAGGGCATCTTCGGTATGCGAGGATCGGACCCACGTCTCTTACCTCTGCTTGTTGTGGCTTCTTTCACTGTGGAGCATGGGCACGTGCCAGTCCGGTACACGTGCCAATCCGGTACACGTTCCCAGTCTTTGTGGCACATGGGCTTTGTTCCTCTGTGGTGTGTGGAATCTTCGTGGCCCCCTGGGGATCGGACCCGTGTTCCCAGCATTGACACTCAGAGTCTTAACCACTGGACTGCCAAGGAGGTCCTAGCATCTGTTACCATTTTAAGAGCTGGTTTTCAAGAGGGTTTCAGTAAGTCAGAATGTTATTAACACATGTTTTCAGTTAATATATCTTTTAGAAGTGTTTTAATTTTGCAGAAAAATTGAGCTGACCATATAGAGGTTTTCCTTCTCTGCTTTCCTTGCCTGGAGAATCCCATGGACAAAGGAGCCTCATGGGCTACAGTCCATGGGGTCACAAAGAGTTTGTGACCAGGCAAGTTTGTGTTGTTATTAACATCCTCAGTCCATGGGGCACATTTGTGCAGTTGGTGAACGTTTTGATCAGTGAACCCTCCTAGTTTAATTTCTGTTCTTTTTTTTGGCGGGGGGCGGGGGGGGGGGGGCGGATTGTACAGTTCTTTGGTTTTGGGAGAATGCATAGGATCATATCAGAGAAGGCAGTGGCACCCCACTCCAGTACGCTTGCCTGGAAAATCCCATGGACGGGGGAGCCTGGTGGGCTGCAGTCCATGGGGTTGCTGGGAGTCGGACACGACTGAGCGACTTGACTTTCACTTTTCACTTTCATGCATTGGAGAAGGAAATGGCAGCCCACTCCAGTGTTCTTGCCTGGAGAATCCCAGGGACAGGGGAGCCTGGTGGGCTGCAGTCCATGGGTCTCTGGGAGTCGGACACGACTGAGCGACTTCACTTTCGCTTTTCACTTTCATGCATTGGAGAAGGAAATGGCAGCCCACTCCAGTGTTCTTGCCTGGAGAGTCCCAGGGACAGAGGAGCCTCGTAGAAGGCCGTCTCTGGGGTCGCACAGAGTCGGACACGACTGAAGCGACTTAGCAGCAGCAGCAGCAGCAGCATAGGATCATGTATTCACCATTTTTCATCTTTGTCTTCAGTCACCCAGTCACGTCCAGCTCTTTGCCACACCATGAACTGGAAGCCCCCCAGGCTCCTTTGTCCATGGGATTTCCTGGGCAAGAATACTGGGGTGCGTTGCCATTCCCTTGTCCAGGAGATCGTCCCAACTCAGGAACGGAACCCACGTCTGCTGTATTGTCAGACGGGTTCTTTACTACTGAGCCTCCAGGGAAGCCCACCTCCACCATTGCAGAAAACAGATATCTGTTAGCCCACTAACTTGTGAGAAGCTGGCTGTATAAACTAAGACACGTCGAGGGATCACCCTGTACAGGAGACACAACTGGATAAAAAAGAAATCCCATTATCACAAGATCCTAGCTTTCTTTTCAGTGACTGTGTCAGTTTCAAAGGGAAAGGTGTCCTTTCTGTAACACGCAGCAACATTTTAGGTAGAAAATATGCTTATCTGTGTGAAAGTTCCAGGAGAAAGAGAAATTTATGTTCTAAGGACAGGGCTGCAATGTTTGTGAAACTGACTTTACAGGAGAAGAGGATTCGATTTCTCACGCCTTTAATTTTAGGGGCGTAAGCTCCATTAACTTTGAAGGTTATCCCCTACTAAGTGATGGCAAGATTGTTGAGAACGGAAAGAAAAGCGAAGAGTTTTTATAGTTGCCTTGGACGCAAAGGAAAACGCGTTGTGTTTAATCAGCATCTTCCTTTTCATACCTTTTTTTAAGAGAGCACATTACCAGGTGTTTCATCTCTTGTTCTTCTATACGTTTCTGCTAATACTAGCATCTGTTTTGATGTTTGGTATTGTCTGAAAGAGGTAATATAGTCTGAACTTTTTATACGTCAAGATGTTATGGTCTTAGGCAATTCAAAGATTCTTTTAAATGTTTCTCTGGTTTCGCTTTTTTAATAACATAGCTGCATTTATTTAAGAATGTGTTGTGATATCGGATGGCAAAGTTCAACAATGCAGCACTGAAATTTTTGCAACCACCTGATAATTCGACACCTGCTAGAGCATATGTTTCAGCGGTGCCCTGTTGGTTCCTCCTGCCCTCTCGTTCCCGTCCTGTGTCCGTAAATCCGGGCTCTACACCTGCAGCCCCATGGCTGCGCTGCCAGTACCATCTTCCTAAATTCCATTTATATATATGCATTAATGTGTTTGTCTTTCTCCTTATCTTACTTCGCTCTGTGTAATAGGCCCTAGGTTCACCGCCCCCCTCATTAGAACTGACTCATACGTGTTCCTTCTTTTGCGTGCTAAGTCGCTTCAGTCGTGCCTGACTCTTTGCGACACCGTGGACTGTACCCCTGCCAGGCTGCTCTGTCCATGGGATTCTCCAGGCAGGAATACTGGAGTGGGTTGCCACTTCCTTCTGCAGGGGATCTTCCCGACGCGGGGGTCGAACCTGCATCTCCAGTGTCTTCTGTTTTGTCAGGTGGGTTCTCTATGACTAGCAGGACCTGGGAAGCCCTGTTCTTCTTCCTGGCTGAGTAATATTCCACTGTGTATATGTACCGCTACTGCTTTATCCAGTCATCTGTCCATGGACGTCTAGGTGGCTTCCATGTCCTAGCTGCTGTAAATGGTGCTGCAGGGAACACTGGGGTACGTGTGTCCTTACATTTTCTACGTGAAGAGAAACACTTTGTGTTTAGTTAGCATCTTTGTTCCATGTCATTTTAGGAGAGCGTATTGCCAATATTTTCATCCCTCATTCTTCTATATGTTTCTCCTAATACTAATATCTCTTCTGATGTTTAGTATTTTCTGGAAAATGTAATATACTCTGAATTTTTCCCCTTTAAGATTTTATGATCTTACACAATTCAAATATCCTTTAAAAATTATTTTATTGTTGATGGACTATAGTTGATTTACAATGCCACGTTACTCTCTGCTGTACAGCCAAGTGTCTCATTTATACATATGCTACTGCTAAGTCGCTTCAGTCGTGTCCGACTCTGTGCCACCCCATAGACGACAGCCCACCAGGCTCCCCCGTCCCTGGGATTCTCCAGGGAAGCACACTGGAGTGGGTTGCCATTTCCTTCTCCAGTGCATGAAAGGGAAAAGAGAAGGGGAAGTCGCTTAGTCGCGTCTGACTCTCAGCGACCCCATGGACTGCAGCCCACCAGGCTCCTCCATCCGTGGGATTTGCCAGGCAAGAGTACTGGAGTGGGCTGCCATTTCCCTCTCCATTTATACATATAGCTGCTCTATTTTTAGATTCTTTTCTGATATAGGTCATTAGAGAGTTTTGAATAGAGTTTTCCTGTGCTGTACAGTAGGTCCTAGATTTTTATTTATTAATATTTTTGGCCCCACCATGCGACTTACAGAATATAAGGCCTCCAACTGGGGATTGAACCCATGCCTCCTGCAGTGAAAGCTCAGAATCTTAACTGCTGGACTGCCAGGGAAGTTTCCAAGTATTCTTTTATGTCCAAAAATTATGTTAATGATTCCTTGAATTTTTTCCCTTGGAGTGATGTGTGTGTGTGTGTGTGTCTGTGTGTTTCTGTGTGTGTATACATGGGCTTTCCAGGTGGCACTAGTGGTAAAGAACCCACGTGCCAATGCAGGAGACCTCAGAGTTGCAGGTTTGATCCCTGGGTTGGGAAGATCCCCTGGAGGAGGAGGGCATGGCAGCCCACTCCAGTATTCTTGCCTGGAGAATCCCCATGGACAGAGGAGCCTGGAGGGCTACATGGAGTTGCAGAGTCGGACGTGACTGAGCGACTAAGCAAACCTTTATAATAATGGGTCTCAATACCTTGTGTCCCCCATTACCTGGCAGCTTCTGGTCTGGAGGCATGTTCCGTTATCATGTCTGGGAGGAGCTTGTTACTGACATTTAGTGGGTAGAGACCCAGCTAGTGATTCTCAGCATCCCCAAATGCCAGGACAGCCCCACGACAAAGCATCCTGTATCATCAGCGTCAAATATGCTGATGATGAGACACCCTGCTTTCGAAACTTCTCTATAATAACCCTTCTATAATAGCCCTTCTGTTGGCCCATTCTATAATAACCCTTCTGTTGGCCCATTCAACTTGTAGGAGAAGTCAGCAGATATTGTCAGGTTGGGAAATCTATATCGATAGGTCCCCTATCTACTATTCTGATGAGATGGAAGAGTGAAGTCGCTCAGTCATGTCTGACTCTTTGCAACCCCATGGACTGCAGCCCGCCAGGCTCCTCCATCCATGCAGCTTTCCAGGTGAAAGTCCTGGAGTGGATTGCCATTTCCTTCTCCAGGGGAATCTTCCTAAACCAGGGATCGAACCCATGTCTCCCGCATTGCAGGCAGACGCTTTACCATCTGAGCCACCGGGGAAGCCCGATGAAATAGATAAAAACAGATGAAGGGATGAAAGAGGAAGAATAGGATTTAGTCCTCAAGGACTGAATGATACACCCAGACAACGTACCAACGTAAGAGTAGAAAGGCCGCTGTGAACAGCAGGAAATGTACTGAAAAATGTTCACTGCACCAGGATATATGTTAGACCGTATAGAACATATAGAATTCCCTAGAGGGACGTCCCTGGTGGAGCAGTAGTTAGGGCTCAGTGCTCTCGCTGCAGTGACCCTGGGTTTCATCCCTGGTTGGGGAGCTAAGATCCCACAAGCCGAGTGTTACAGCCCGCTCCTCCCCACCCCCCCAAAAATATGTTCAACGAAGTTTTAAAAATGAAGAATTTGGCAACCCACTCCAGTATCCCTGCCTGGAGAATCCCATGGATGGAGGACCCTGGTAGGCTGCAGTCCATGGAGTCGCAAAGAGCTGAACACAATTGAAGCGACTTAGCACGCACATGATTTGAAAAGGCAGACTGTCTTCTGGCAGTTCTCTTTAAAACCCAAAAAAGGCTCCACTTCCAATAACTTACCATTTTCCAGACCTGTTTTTTCATGCTCAAGTCTCCACAAACCCCCTTTCATCATTCTTATAGAATGCCTTTTCTTTTCCAGCATTCACCATTTGAAATTCCGCTTGTATTTGTAAGCGGATACCCTCCTCCTCCAGGAAGCATACTGAGGACACAAGTATTTTTGCGTGTGTGTGCTTATTTTTGTTGTTGTTGTTTTGTTTTGTTTTGTTTTGTTTTGTTTTTGCTAACTCGTGCTGGGAACCTGGTACCCAGAAAGTTCATCCTCCTTTTTTGTCCAGTGACCTTCGGTATCACTTGTCACGGTCCTTAGAAGGTGGGGAGATTGGGAAGGACATCAAATCAGTTGGTCCTAAAGGAAATCAACCCTGAATACTCATTGGAATGACTGATGCTGAAGCTGAAGCTCCAATCCTTTGGCCACCTGATTCGAAGAACTGACTCATTGGAAAAGACCCTGATGCTGGGAAGGATTGAAGGCAGGAGGAGAAGGGGATGACAGAGGATGAGATGGCTGGATGGCATCACTAACTCAATGGACTTGAGTTTGAGCAGACTCCAAGAGATAGTGATGGACAGGGAAGCCTGGCGTGCTGCAATCCATGGGGTCCCAGACATTCAGAGATGACTTAGCAACTGAACAACAAGGAGGGGTCAGTGATGGCAGCAAATGGATGCAAGTGGGAGCAAGAAAAGGTGGGAAGAAATAGGATCAGTTTCATGGTAGAAAATGCTTGGTGGGCTCCCATGATTCTAATGTCTTGACTGCTGGGTGGAGGAATTTAGACCCCTAAAATCACTACAGATGGTCATTGCATCCATGCAATTAAAAGGTGCTTACTCCTTGGAAGGAAAGTTATGACCAACCTAGATAGCATATTCAAAAGCAGAGACATTACTTTGCCAACAAAGGTCCATCTAGTCAAGGCTATGGTTTTTCCAATGGTCATCTATGGATGTGAGAGTTGGACTGTGAAGAAAGCTGAGGGCTGAAGAATTGATGCTTTTGAACTGTGGTGTTGGAGAAGACTCTTGAGAGTCCCTTGGACTGCAAGGAGATCCAACCAGTCCATTCTAAAGGAGATCAGCCCTGGGATTTCTTTGGAAGGAATGATGCTAAAGCTGAAACTCTAGTACTTTGGACACCTCATGTGAAGAGTTGACTCATTGGAAAAGACTCTGATGCTGGGAGAGATTGAGGGCAGGAGGAGAAGGGGACGACTGAGGATGAGATGGCTGGATGGCATCACTGACTCGATGGACGTGAATCTGAGTGAGCTCCGGGAGTTGGTGATGGACAGGGAGGCCTGGTGTGCTGCGATTCATGGGGTCGCAAAGAGTCGGACACGACTGAGTGACTGAACTGAACTGAACTGGACAGGTGACAGGACTTGAAACTCTTAGGAGTAAGAAACTGTAAATGCAGAAACTAGAAAAATTCACCCAGAAATGAGCACCGTTCTTCTTTTGGTACCTTTTTTCCAGTGGGCTTTCAGTATGTTTATATAGTTGGGCTTGTGCTGTTGATCCCGTTTTGCAGCCTGTATTTTCCATTTAACTTTATAATGTTAAGCTTCCCCTCTGTGGACATTTAGTGGCCAAAATTCGTCCAGAAGGGAAGTCTATGTCCTTAAGGAAGCGTGTTCTCAAAAAGGGAAAAGAAATTCTATTCTCCACAAGATTATGGGGGGAAAAATGCCTCTGATGGTTCAGTGTTTCCCTGAGTAACTCTTTATTAAACGTGCAAATAAATTTTGGAGTCTGTTGGGAGTCTGGTTTCTCTAAGGGATAATGGCTAGAGTAAATAAGAGATGTAAAATGTGGGGGAAAAAAGAGAGAGAGAGAATAAAAACAATGATTGTGAAACAAGGAATACTCTTCCATGGAGACAGATTTTATTGTTGAGACCTAAACTCAGAGTGTGTATTTTTCCTTGCTTTAGTCTATTGTCATACATATTAGATGCCTCTTTGAGAAAATCTCTTGTGTTGCATGCCTGCTGGAAGACGCATGATGTGTATCAAGAATGAAGTTCAGGGACTCCCCTTGGAGGTCCAGTGGTTAAGACACCACGCGCATTCCAGTGCATCAAGCATGGGTTCAATCCCTGGTCAGGGAACTAAGATCTCACGTGTCTGCACGCATGCCGGCTCAGTTGCAGAGTCGTGTCTGACTCTTTGGCAACAACATGGACTGCAGCCCGCCAGGCTCCTCTGTCAATGGGATTCTCCAGGCAAGAGTACTAGAGTGGGTTGCTATTTCCTGCTCTGGGGGAACTTCTCGACCCAGAGGGTCAAACTCATGTCTCCTGCACTGGCAGGAGAATTCTTTACCACTGACCACATGGGAATCTGTGGCAGAAAAAAAAAAAAAAAAAGAAGTTCAGTCCCTAGAAGCGCCTCCTGGCTTGTTTTGTATTTTTTTTTTTTCTTTGAATTTCAGTGTGCTTTGATTTTGAAGGGTCTCTCACTAAAACCCCGACTGTCCTGACATCATAATTTGTTACTGTTGTTCACTCGCTCAGTCGTGTCTGACTCTTTGCAACCCCATGGACCACAGCATGCCAGGCCTCCCTGTCCATCAGCAACTCCTGGAGTTCACCCGAACTCACGTCCATCGAGTCGGTGATGCCATCCAACCATCTCATCCTCTGTCGTCCCCTTCTCCTCCTGCCCCCAATCCCTCCCAGCATCAGGGTCTTTTGTAAGGAGTCAGCTCTTCAAATCAGGTGGCCAAAGGATTGGATATGGGCTTCCCTGGTGGCTCAGCTGGTAGAGCATCCGCCTGCAGTGCGGGAGACCTGGGTTCGATCCCTGGGGTGGGAAGATCCCCTGGAGTTAGGGGGTCACAAAGAGTCGGACACAACTGAGTGACTTTCACTTTGAATACTGTGACATCATAACTCGTAGTAGGTGTTTTGATAACTGTACTGGACCATGAAGCGTTCTGTTCACTCCATTACTTTACAATATTTTAGCAGCATTTTATTTGCAAAAAAAGAATCTCCCGGTTTTGGGGGTATTTTTTTTTTTTTGAAGTTTTGAATGAGGATTCTTTATTTCTTTATCTTAAAAAGTGACAAAGCAACTCACTCCAGTATTCTTGCCTGGAGAACCGCATGGACAGAGGAGCCTGGCGGACCACATACAGTCCATAGGGCTGGAAGGAGCCGGACACAACTGAGCAACCAACAGCTTCACTGATTCCTGAGTCTCGCTTCTTCACATTTGAAACTCTTTCAGTCTAGTTTGCTTTCTCAAATGCATTTCTAAATCTCTCCTACCTTTTGGCACTTTTCTCATCTTAAAGTCGTATGATTGTTTTCTCTTTTATTTCCCAAGTTAGACATTCTTCACAGCTGTTTTAACCGGCCTGTATTATTATTTTTTTGGGGGGGAGGGGGCTCTGCTGGGTCTTCGTTGCGTCTCCTGGGATTCCTCTGGTTGCACAGCTGTTTTAAGAGGCTTTGTATTATTATTATTTTTTGAGGGGGAGGGGGCTCTGCTGGGTCTTCGTTGCGTCTCCTGGGCTTCCTCTGGTTGCACAGCTGTTTTAACCGGCTATTATTATTATTTTTTGGGGGGGAGGGGGCTCTGCTGGGTCTTTGTTGCGTCTCCTGGGCTTCCTCTGGTTGCACAGCTGTTTTAACCGGCTATTATTATTATTTTTTGGGGGGGAGGGGGCTCTGCTGGGTCTTTGTTGCGTCTCCTGGGCTTCCTCTGGTTGCACAGCTGTTTTAACCGGCCTTGTATTATTATTTTTTTGCGGGGAGGGGGCTCTGCTGGGTCTTCGTTGCGTCTCCTGGGCTTCCTCTGGTTGCATGCTGGCTTTCCTAGTTGTGGCGCACGGCACGTGGGAACTTTAGTTCCTTGACCAGGGATTGAACCTGGGGAGTCACTAACCAGCCTGGTTTCATTTTCCACATCAACGTCTGCTACTGCCTGGAAGAGAAGTGTCCGTCAGGATGACTGCCTTTTCCCGTCTCTGAGATCCTCTCGTAGTCCCATCAGGAGGGTCCAGCGATGGACGTGCCCCTGTGACGTGCCTCAAGCTCCTTCGTCTCCAAGGGGTTCAGGACTGGGTTCACTGAGTGTGTGACCTGGACTTAGAAAGGCAGATGTCGATAAGGACTTTGTGCTTGGCTTAACGTTTTCCTGCCACTGTCTTGAAATTCTTTTAGAGGGATGGGATGGGGAGGGAGGTAGGAGGGGGGTTCAGGATGAGGAACACATGTACACCTGTGGTGGTTTCATGTTGATGTATGGCAAAACCAATACAATGTTGTAAAGTAATTAGCCTCCAATTAAAATAAATACATTTACATTAAAAATGAAAAATTGTTTATTTTTTAAAAAATTTCTTAAATTATTTTTAAAATTTTAAAGATTTATTTAAATTTATTTAATTATTATTTTTAATTTTTAAATTATTATTTTTAGTTTTTAAAAATTATTTTTAATTTTTTTTAAATTATTTATTTAAAAATTTTTTTGGCCAAACCTTGCCCCAACTGTGATCTTAGTTCTTTGAGCAGAGGTTAAACCTGTTTCCCCCATAGTGGAAGAAGCACAGCGTCCTTTAACCACTGGTCTGCCAGGGAAGTGCCTGTCGTGAAATTGTTATAATTTTAGACAAGGGCCCCCACATTTTCATTTTTCACGTGGCTTCCCATTCAGTCTGCTGACGGCCCACCCGTGTTACCAACAGGCCAAAGTACATAAACCACAGTGCATCGCATATCACATGTGACTTCCATAGTCTTCCCTCATTTCTTAACATGTCTTCAAGTCTCCCTCCAAACTTCCTTCTTACTCTGCCACTCAGCATTCTTCCCCAAATTATTGTTAGTCATTTGAACCATGAAATGTACAGATTTATAAGCTACAGTTAATCCACAATATAAATAAGAGAGTATTTTTAAAATGGATTATCAATAGATAATGATTTATATTGTTCAGTCACTCAGTCGTGTCAACTCTTTGCAGTCCCATGGACTGCAGCCTACCAGGCATATATAGGGGTATATGTATAATTTATAAGTAATTATATGTAATTCTATATACCATATTAATATATAACATGTGACTTAATTATACAGTCAATTGTATATTATTTATTTACAGTAATATATAGTATATTATGTATATTGCTATGTTAACATGAAATATGTTATAATTAATATACTAATATTATATAATTGATGTGTGTCAATAGTAATGTATAAATATATCATATTAATGTTAATATATAATTGTATGATTATAAATAGGAGAATCCCATGGACAGAGGAGCCTGGCAGGCTACAGTCTATGGGATCGCAGGAGTTGGACACGACTTAGCGACTAAACCACCACCGCCATAATTGTATATATAACTTAATATAATTTTAATGTCCTCAGTATTTTATCTGGCATTGCAACATGGCTTTAATAGACTAATTTGCTCCTTCCTTGGAACTTCTTCCATGGACTCATGGGTTATTTTATGCTTAGATACTATAATATAAAAAGTCTTATCTCTCTTTCTTTCATTTCTCATTTCCTGTTTTGATAAAGACTATCCTTGCCCCCCCACCCCACCCTAAGTTGCTCTGATCGGCACCCTGGGGATCCTCCCGACTCCTCCCTGTCTTTGCCTCGCAGCCCAGTCAGACACCACCGTTGACAGAACGCATGATCAGCATCTCTTGAATCTCCGCCTTTTCTCCGTCATCAGTGCTACCATCTTCGTTGAAAGATGTTCCTTACACCAAGAGTCTTCTGTCTTCCCTCTCTCAGTGGCTTTCTCCGCTGGAATCAGAAGGACCTTTGTAAAACATCAGTCACGTCATTCCTCTGCTTGAAATCCAGGAGGAATCATTCCTCATTTCCTTGGATGTAAAGCTGCAGACTCCTTCATATGGTCTTCAAGCCCTGGTTGAACTTTCCTCCTGCCGACCAGGGTGTGTTCTCACTCAGTCGTGTCTGACTCTTTGCGACCCCGTGGACTGTAGCCCACCAGGCTTCCCTGTCCATGGGATTCTTCAGGCAAGAATACTCGAGTGGGTTGCCATTTCCTTCTCCAGGGCATCTTCCCGACTCAGGGATCAAACCCTTGTCACTTTCGTCTCCTGCAGTGGAAGACAGATTCTTAACCACTACACCGACTGGGAAGCCAATGGGTTGCTATCAAATTTCTATACAGTTATCCACCTCTGACCATTTTCACTTGCTGCGCTGCCTGGGAAAGACATTTCCCCCTGACGTTTTTTTTTTAATCCTGTGTAATTCCTCCCCATCCTCAGAGCCTCTCCCTAGCCTTCTGGGAAGCCTTCACTCTTGCTATCTTCTGGGTTGATTACCTGCCTCCTCACGGAGCCCTTTGGAGAAGGAAATGGCAACCCACTCCTGTAATCTTGCCTGGAAAAGCCCCACGGACAGAGGAGCCTGGCGGGCTACAGTCCGTGGGGTTGGAAGAGTCAGACGAGACTTAGCGACTAAAGCATCACAGACCCCGGTGCAGTGCTGGGCTTAGCCCTCCGTCTGCTGCTGCTGCTGCTGCTGCTAAGTCGCTTCAGTCATGTCCGACTCTGTGCGACCCCACAGACGGCAGCCCGCCCTCTACACCATGTTCAGTGCAGCTCTGCCCTTGCGTCTCCGAGACCACATGTTCAATCCAGCAGAAATGATTTCCTGTCGAATTCTTGAGTCTTTGCCGCTCAGCGCAGGAACCGAGAGAGGTGGAGCGTGGATATGTGTTTATGAGAAACTCTCTTGGATCCTTTTCCTTTTTTTCTTTTTTTAATGTTTTGGCTATGCAGCATGGCTTGTGGAATGTCAGTTCCTCAACCAGGCATTGAACCCTTGCCCTCTGCAGTAGAAGCCCAGAGTCTCAACCAGTGGAGCACCGAGGAAGTTTGATCCCTTGGGCGCTATTGAATGTCTTTCTAGACTGCTACTATCAGCGCCCTGAATTCAGGTCATTCACACCTCAACACTTTCTGCTTCCAAACCAATAAAAATAATTCCTCTTTGTCCGTATCGACATGTCTATTCTGGAATCTGGAAAAACTGGAGTAGACCATCTCATTTGCAAAGCAGAAATAGAGACCCAGACGCCGAGAACAAATGCGTGCCAGTGGGGAAGGGGGCGTGGAATGGACTGGGATGTTGGGATTGACCCAGATACACTACTCATACTGTGTATAAAATAAGTAGCTACTGAGAACCGGCTGTCTAGCACACGGAACCCTACTCAATGCTGTGTGGTCACCTGAATAGGAAGGAGAGGTAGAAAAGGGGATATATGTATATGTATAGCTGATGCGTGTGATAGCTGGGGCTTCCCTGGTGGCTCAGCTGGTGAAGAGTCCGCCTGCAATGCAAGAGATTGCCTGCAATGCAAGTGATTGCGATGCAAGAGATTGCCTGCAATGCAGGAGACCTGAGCTCAATCCCTGAGTCACAAAGATCCCCTGGAGAAGGCATGGCAACCCACTCCAGTATTCTTGCCTGGAGAGTCCCGTGGACAGGGGAGCCTGGCGGGCTGCAGTCCATGGGGTTGCAAAGAGTCAGACGCCACTGAGTGACTAGCATAGTGTAACTGATTCACTTTGCCGTGCAGTAGAAACTAACACAACATTCTAAATCAAATATACTATACTCTAATTTAAAAAAATGTTTCAAATCCTCTTTGTCTAGACAAACACTGACAAATTCTGTAAGACAATTAAGCTACCTCCCACCAAATAATACCAAAAAAAATCATCCATTCAACTTCTGAAATACCAATAAAGCATCCCCTGCTCTCAAAGATCCTTTACAAAATGCTCTCCGTTACCCATTAACATGTTAAACATATTAGCTTCCTCAGACGGGACAGAACCTGAAGGTGTCACAGTCCTCATAAGTCATACATTTTCGCGATTTACATCCGAATCCTTGAGTTTCGAATGAACAACCCTTGAAGGAGACCTGTTCACGCGAATGAAATTTGCACTGTAGCTCCAGCGACGCTCTGGAAGGGCTAGGTCACGTTGGCACTCTTCAACACTGCTGGGATTTAATTTCTGTAGTGTCATCGCAGAGAGAGAGAGAGCGCTAATGGCTTTTTAATTATTCTCAGCTTCTGAGAATAAACAGAAGGGAGACCAGTTCCCAGACAAAGGAAGAAAACACTGGGAGCTGAGCAGAGGTAATTATGCACCCGTGCCCTAGCGACGGTATTTCAGAACGGTCGTCTGCCGCCCATCACCCAGATGGTAGAACTCAGCCACGGTCCTTTCGCCAGCCTTCAGACCTCATCCTCGAAGGCTGGCGATCCTGGGAAGTTGCGGAGAATTGAGAAAGCTGTCGTCACATTTTCAGCGAAGCTGCTTGGGCTGGAGGTGACGTCGTAGAAGCAGCAATTTGTCGTGTCTCTTTGTGGAAGTCAGAGATAGTGTAGCTCTCACACAACGGCTTCAAAAAAAAAAAAATCCACAAATAAACATTGTTGGGAATCAAATATTATAAACCTTGTGTGGTAATTTAGAGCATTTTTTTTTTCTAGTTTGCTTTTGTTCTTTGAAAAATCATTGCATTGCAATGTTGGTTTAATTTCTGCTGTATTGCAAAGTGATTCTGTTTATATATCTAAGGTGAGGTGAAGTCGCTCAGTCGTGTCCGACTCTTTGCGACCCCGTGGACTGTAACCTACTAGGCTTCTCCGTCCATGGGATTCTCCAGGCAAGAATACTGGAGTGGGTTGCCATTTCCTTCTCCAGGGGATCTTCCCGACCCAGGGATCAAACCCGGGTCTCCCGCATTGGAGGCAGATGCTTTAACCTCTGAGCCACATACCTATCTATATGGGAGAAGGAAATGCCAACCCCCTCCATTATGCCTGGAGAATCCCCATGGACAGAGCATCCTGGCGGGGCTACAGTCCATGGGGTTGCAAAGAGTTGGACTAAGTGACTAACGCACATGCATCTATCTATCTCGCTGCACTTTCTTCTTAACGTTCTTTTCTATCATGGTGTATCTCAGGAGACTGAATACAGTTCCCTGTGCTCTCCAGTAGGGCCTTGCTGTTTATCCATTCCACATATAAGAGTTTGCGTCTGCTAACCTTGAACTCCAAGTCCACCCCTTCTCCCCCTCCTCTTCCCCTTGGCAACCGCAAGTCTGATCTCTATGCCTGTGAGCCTGTTTGTGCTTCGCAGATGAGTTCCTTTGGGCCATATTTTAGATTTCACATGTGAGTAAAATCGTACAGTGTTTGTCTTTCTCTGTCTGCCTCATTTCACTTTGTTCAATAATCTCCAGGTCCATCCATGTGGCTTCCGGTGGCGTGACTGCATTCTTTTTTTTTTTTTTTTTTATGGCTGAGTAGAAGGTTTTAAGCTTATGTCTTTCCAGGTGTGTTCTGGGGAGAGAAGGCTGGCCATACCTCTGTCTGGTAGCACCGATTACTCTGTACCTGCCGCCTTCAACTCTAAAAGTGAGGGTTGAATAAAACATGCATTTCAAAGGTAGCTGTACTTAATGCGTGATCAGTTTTAGTTATAGAGTTCAAAGCTCGTTTGAACACCCATTCCCTTGGAGAACATGTAACTTGGATGTTCACAAAGCAAACACCTGCAATGTCTCACTTCCCTGGTGGCTCAGACAGTAAAAATTCTGCCTGCAGTGCAGGAGACTCGGGTTTGATCCCTGAGTCGGGAAGATCCCCTGAAGGAGGCAATGGCAACCCACTCCAGTATTCTTGCCTGAAGAATCCCATGGACAGAGGAGCTTGGCAGGCTTCAGTCCCTGGAGTCTCAAAAGAGCTGGATATGAATGAAGTGACTAACACTCTCACTGTCTCACCATTTACTGAATCTTTGTAGCAGGCTAGGGACTAGAAATATGCTTCCAAAAGGGCTGGTTTGAGGGGCCTTATAAAGCTGAAACTCCAATACTTTGGCCACCTCATGGGAAGAGCTGACTCATTGGAAAAGACTTTGATGCTGAGAGGGATTGGGGGCAGGAAGAGAAGGGGACGACAGAGGATGAGATGGCTGGATGGCATCACTGACTCGATGGACGTGAGTCTGAGTGAACTCCGGGAGTTGATGATGGACAGGGAGGCCTGGCGTGCTGCGATTCATGGGGTCACAAAGAGTCGGACACGACTGTGTGACTGAACTGAACTGAGAGATAAGGAGAGATCCAATTTTGTTTCAATAAAAGTAAGGACAAAGAACAGGTGGAGGGAGAATTCCCCTGTGTTCCAGCAATGGAGTGTCTGTACCTCCATTGCAGGGGACCCGGGTTCAATACCTGGTCCAGGAACTGAGATCGCAGAAGCTGCCAAGTGCAGTAAAAATAAATGAATAAATGTCAGTTTGTTTTGTTTTGTTTTTTCAAAAAAAAAGAAAGGAACAAGGGAGGACCAAAGAGATACATTCTAGAAGCAAGGAAGGATTATGTAAAGTCAAAATGTTCTGCCATTCTGATGGATACAGCCCATGGAGAAAATAATTAGCCTTTGTTCCAGCCATCCTCACTTCCCAGTAAGAAACCTTGTAAAGAGAAGAATCCGCGGATTCAGGCATGTGCTGCTTTTTTGTTAAACGATGCAGTAGAAGCCAAGACCCAAAGTGTTAGTTTAATAAGAGAGGAAACAGTGGCCTTGGCCAAGAAGTTCATTTGGGTTTTTTTCCCACACGATGTTGCCGCAAAGCTGGAATGAACTTCTTGGCCAACCCGATGGTTCAGCTGGCTGCAGTGTGATGAAGCTGCTGGTTTTGAATGCAGTTTCTCTTAAATGCTGTGTTTCTACCCAAGGCTGAAAGTTGTCTTCAGCACCAGCTTGGCCTGCAGTCACACACATACTTGCAGGACCTTCCTAAGAAATGGCTGAAAGTGTCCATTTTCTGACTAAAAGTACTAAGACTTTTGTTCCCTGCAAATGTCCAATTCAATATAAGCAATGCAGGGAAAGGCTTAGAGTTATGTAGCTTCATACCCTTGAATTACAGCCTCGAGGAAACAGTTGCTCCACAAGTGAAAATAGCTATTCCCAGGGAAACGAAAAGAAAATGTAACACAGTTAGATGGTTCTTGCAACACCCAGTGATTGTTTTATTTAACCCACTTGTAAAGCAGAGACGTTACTTTGCCAACAAAGGTCTGTCTAGTCAAGGCTATGGTTTTTCCAGTGGTCGTTGTATGCATGTGAGAGTTGGACTATGAAGAAATGTGAGCACCGAAGAATTGATGCTTTTGAACGGTGGTGTTGGAGAAGACTCTTGAGAGTCCCTTGGACTGCAAGGAGATCCAAGCAGTCCATCCTAAAGGAGATCAGTCCTGAATACTCATTGGAAGGACTGATGCTGAAACTGAAACTCCAACACTTTGGCCACCTGATGTGAAGAGCTGCCTCATTGGAAAAGACCCTGATGCTGGGAAGGATGGAAGGCAGGAGGAGAAGAGGATGACAGAGGATGAGATGGTTTGATGGCATCCCCAACTCAATGGACATGGGTTTGAGTAAACTCCGGGAGTTGGTGATGGACAGGGAGGCCTGGTGTGCTGCGGTCCATGGGGTCGCAGAGTCGGACACGACTGAGCGACTGAACTGAACTGAATATTTAAAAGGTGCATGTGTGTTTGTGGGTTCATACTGTCTGTCCCAGACTGTGAACAAAAATTCCTCCTAGTTTTATCTCTTGTCAAAAGCTCAATGCTTTATTTTTTTTTTTAAGCCATTAAGCAGGTCTCTTTGGCTTCAGATATGGTGAATGGAAGCACTGGTAGTACAATGCTATATTTAAAAGAGATAATCCACAAGCACATAGTGTATGGCACAGGGAACTCTGCTCAATATTCTATAATAACCGAAAAAGGAGAAGAATTTGAAAAATAGTACATGCAATCATTGTGTATGTATAACCGAACGTCTTTGCTGTTACCTGAAACTGACACAACATTGGTAATCAACTACACTCTAGTATAAAATAATTTTTTTAAAAATGCCAGTCTAGCTTCGATACAGGATACAGGATGCTTGGGGCTGGTGCACTGGGATGACCCAGAAAGATGATATGGGGAAGGAGGTGGGAGGAAGGGTTCAGGATTGGGAACTCATGTACACCCGTGGCGGATTCACGTCAATGTATGGCAAAACCAATACAGTATTGTAAAGTAAAATTTAAAAAAAATAAAATTAAAAAACAAAACTGCTGGTACTGGAAGATATTCACATAAATGTGGTCTCAGAAATGATCTTGAGGGGACTTCCCTGGTAGTCCAGTGGTTAGAACTCAGCACGTTCTCTGCCATGGCCCAGGTTCAATTCCTGATTCTGACCCTGAAGGGATTTCCCTGGGAGTCCGGTGGTTAGAACTGAGTGCTTTCTCTGCCATGGCCCAGGTTCAATTCCCAGTTCTGACCTTGAAGGGATTTCCCTGGGAGTCCGGTGGTGGTTAGAACTGAGTGCTTTCTCTGCCATGGCCCAGGTTCAATTCCCGGTTCTGACCTTGAAGGGATTTCCCTGGGAGTCCGGTGGTTAGAACTGAGTGCTTTCTCTGCCATGGCCCAGGTTCAATTCCCGGTTCTGACCTTGAAGGGATTTCCCTGGGAGTCCGGTGGTGGTTAGAACTGAGTGCTTTCTCTGCCATGGCCCAGGTTCAATTCCCGGTTCTGACCTTGAAGGGATTTCCCTGGGAGTCCGGTGGTTAGAACTGAGTGCTTTCTCTGCCATGGCCCAGGTTCAATTCCCGGTTCTGACCTTGAAGGGATTTCCCTGGGAGTCCGGTGGTGGTTAGAACTGAGTGCTTTCTCTGCCATGGCCCAGGTTCAGTTCCTGGTTCTGACCCTGAAGGGATTTCCCTGGGAGTCTGATGGTTAGAACTGAGTGCTTTCTCTGCCATAGCCCAGGTTCAATTCCTGGTCAGGGAGCTAAGATCGCATAAGCCCTGTGTTTCGATGGGGAAAAAATGGCCTTGAAAACCAGAGTTTTGAGATGCCGGGGACAGAATGCTATTTTTGTTCCCTGTTCAATGCTTCCTAACACATTCCATCACTTGGGAGTGACGACGGTATGGACACAGTGAATATAGAATGAGGTTGGAAATACCTACTTGCTCTACAGAGCATCTTCCTTCCATTGCTTTTGGTCTGTTTCTACGTGGACACCTTGGGCGTCGCCGCTTCTCTGGGGCCAGAGTTGTCATTTTCTGTCACAGTCTCTCTCTCACCTCCTTTCCGTGCAGTACGTGCCTATGCAAGAAGCTGTTGGAGGACGGCTTCAGTAAGGCAACCCTGTGCTGAAAAATGGCATAAACGTGCAAGATGGGTCACCCAGCCATCGCTGGGCGGATAGCAAGAGAGGCCCTAGACAGAGGCTAAAAGACCAGAAGCATCGGCAACTCTTGCTATAAAAACATCTCAGGAGGCTGTGAAATTAATCCCTTCTGAGCCCAGTGGGAAGAGAGAAAGACTGAAATCAATTGCTATCATTTCAGGGTGACACCGAGGAGCTCCGGCACCAGGGTCCTTTATGTCAGCAGAGAAAAGAATTCAGTGAGGGCAAAACAGTAGGTGAGACGTGGTTTATTAGAAAAGGATGCTTCTGAGGCTTACAGGCAGTCAGGCAAGAAATGCTGCACCCTGAGAACTTACCTGGCTACAAGTTTTATAATCAAAGAAAAGTGGGGAGGGGGAGAAGATCACCTTTTCCTTCATTCTTGAGTAGATGTCATGCCTCCCTGATCAGCTCCTCCTCCAGGTTGAGCAGGGGAGTTTTCTTGTCCCTGCATGATCAAGCTAGGTCTGCAAATTTTTGCTGTTTAGGTGTTCAGAGACCGTGTCCTAGGGACATTAACTTTACTGAATGCCCTGGACAAGATGTGGGCCTCATGCCACCACGGTTTTATTGTTTGGGGGCAGGTCCCACGCTTCTCTCATGGGCTTTTGTTGCTAAGCAAGCCTGCTTGGTTTTGTGGTGAAGCAAACCTGTTTTGTTGAGTTATCAGGAACTCACAGTTCAGTTCAGTCGCTCAGTCGTGTTCCACTCTTTGCGACCCTATGGACTGCAGCACGCCAGGCCTCCCTGTCCATCACCGTCTCTTGGAGCCTACTCAAACTCACGTCCACTGAGTCGGTGATGCCATCCAACCATCTCATCCTCTGTTGTCCCCTTCTCCTCCCGCCTTCAATCTTTCCCAGCATCGGGGTCTTTTCCAGTGAGTCAGCTCTTTGCATCGGGTGGCCAGAGTATTGGAGTTTCAGCTTCAACATCTGTCCTTCCAGTGAATATTCAGGACTGATTTCCTTTAGGATGGACTGGTTGGATCTCCTTGCAGTCCAAGGGACTCTCAAGAGTCTTCTCCAACACCGCAGTTCAAAGGCATCAATTCTTCGGTGCTCAGCTTTGTCTATAACTCAAAGGGCCTCACATTTTTTGCTTTTTTAGGCGTATAGTCCACTAGTGGGATTGACTATTGGATCACCTATTCTACCCCTTCATTCTGTCCCTGTCAAGATGGTTCGATCCTTCAGGCTACCACACTCCAGTCCTTCCCCACGACACTCTAAAGCACACAGCATCCTAGCCACTGCGGGCTCTGAAAACCGTCCCATAGCACTGGTTTGTGTGGAGGTGCAAACTGCAAGACATAGGGGGTGTCACACACTTAAAGGGTGGTGTGAGCTGTAAGGGAATCGCTCCAGGAATCTAAGAGAATACTTACTGCCTCTCCCAGCAATGCTTAGAAATGAAGTTACGGGACTTCCCTGGCAGTCCTGTGGTTAAGACTTCACCTTCCACTGCACGGGGGGTGTGTTTGATCCCGGGTCTGGGACCTCAAGTCCCACATGCTTTGACGCCAAAAAACCAAAACATAAACCAGAAGCAATATTGTAACAAATTGCATACAGACTTTTAAAATGGTCTACAGTAACACACACCTAAAAAGAGAAAGATTTTTAAAACAGGGAGCTCGTATTCTTTGCTCACTACCCAACTTCTGCTGTTATTAAAAAATCAGATTATGACTTTTCCATGTTTTTTTTTTTTTTCTTCCAGAAATCCAAGATAATGAATAATGCAGGGAAGGGGCCAAAATCCGTGGGAGTTAAGGCTGTATTTTCACTAAACTTTATAATTCAATGTACCGGTTTTATGTCAGTGGATTATGTATTATACACAGTTTACTAGCCATTGAGTTATAAGCATTTTACAGTTTAACGATACAATTAAATGGCTATTCTCACATAAATAGATTCAAGGCAGGTCTTTCCCTTACCCACATCCCATGATTTTGGTTGCCTAGAATTCAACTTCGATTTTTGGCCCCTAGTCGCATAATTAGAATTTCAGAATCTGCAAGCTTCCTCTGCAAAGTCACACCTTTCCAGCTTTCTTCTCTAGTCCCCTCTGCTCTTTGTCATTTATTGAAATTCCAGCTATACACACACACACACGCACACACACACGCACACAGACATGCACACACACACACAGAGGAGTTTAGTTGCTTTACAGTGTTGTTACTGTCAACTGTACAACAAAATGAATCAGCCATTCGTATACACATATCCCCCTCTGTTTTGGATTTCCTTCTCATTTAGATGACCCCAAAGCCTTGAGTAGACTTCCCGGTGCTGTCCAGAAGGTTCTCATGAGTCATCTAGTTTATACCTAATAGTGTATACACAGGGTGTCCCTGGAGGCTCAGCTAGTAAAGAATCCGCCTGCCCGTGGAGTAGATGTATGTTTGATCTCTGGGTAGCGTTACTGCTAAATCAGATGATACAGAATCTGCATGGAATACAGGAGACCCAGGTTCGATCCCTGGGCTGGGAAGAGCCCCTGGAGAAGGGAATGGGCACCCACCCCGGTATTCTTGCCTGGGAAATCCTTTGGGCAGAAGAGCCTGGTGGGCTACAGTCCTTGGGATCAAAAAGAGTCAGACAAGACTTAGCGACTACACAACAACACCCACGTGTATATATGTTGATTCCAGTCTCCCAGTCCCTCCTACCCCCTCAAATTCCAGCTGCATTTTCAGCCACAGAGCCATTCATTACTGGGCCGTTCTTGGTTACTGTGATTCCTCTCCTGTGTGCTAACAGAGTTCCTACTCTTTGGAACTTATTTTGCTTTCTGACTTTTCATGAGTCTGTTTTACATTTATTCTGTAAGCCCTTAAGATCTTAAAGTGGGCTTCATATCTTAACTATTAATTTTTTAAGACTCCTCGTAGCCAGTAAAATGTATACGGTTGATTAAATTATAATAGTATCGAACCACATGGAACGTGGCTGCTTGGGAGGCACAGAATAAAAATGAAATCTGGATAAATGAATATAATGACTAATAAATAAATTAATACATTTATTTATTCATCTGTTTTTTGCCCTTTTACACTTGCTTCTATATTTGCAAATGATAACGTGATTATGCATTTTGAGCAGTGGGATTACAGTACGCATTTTTTCCCGTGGAAAAACGGCATTTAATTAACAGTTAAAAGAAGATGTATCATTCATGGAGTCTAAGAACTGAAATAATGCTCATTGCTGAGACTAGAAAAAGCATTCATATAAAAGTTAAATATTAATCCCTGGAGGACATTGGTAGAGAACAATCTGTATCATAATTCCAGACATTTTGTAATTAAATCCCATTTTTTAAATGCACAAGGAAAATGGAATACAGAGAAAATGGCAACTGTTGAGTGAGACACTATTCATCACCATAAACTACTTAAGTCTAAGATTCATGTCCCTCTACAGATATAACTCACTGGAAGATACATGACTGAGATTAAAATTCCGTCTTTCACTTGCCTCCCCAAAATGAAGACGAAATCAAACTCAATTGCACCTTGGACATTTAATAACAAATAGCAATAGCAAATATTTATTTCATCCAGACACTCATTCGTCTGGGAAAATGAGTATGAACACCGATAAAGAACGATGTGAATTATGGAAACAAAGGAAAATGAGACTGCAGAGAGACAGACCGTTTGACGTGATTTATGCCTGCTTGCTGTTCCAATAAGGCAGACAGCTGCTTGGGCTTCCCTAGTGGCTGACAGTAAAGAATCTCCCTGCAGTGAAGGAGACCCAGGTTCGTTCCCTGGGTCGGGAAGATCCCCCGGAGAAAGCATAGGCTACCCACTCCAGTATTCTTGGGTTTCCTCTTGTGGCTCAGCTGGTAAAGAATCTGCCTGCAATTCGGGAGATCTGGGTTTGATCCCTGGGTCGGGAAGATCCCCTGGAGAAGGGAAAGGCTACCCACTCCAGTATTCTGGCCTGGAGAATTCCATGGGCTGTATAGTTCATGGGGTTACGAAGAGTTGGACACGACTGAGCGGCTTGCACTTCACTTCATGACCTTGCAGCCTTGGTGTCACTCCCAAGGTTATGTTACGTTACAAAGCAAAACGGGCTCTGTGGATGTGACTAAGGTTACTCATCACCTGGCCTTTGTATTTCAGTTCGGCTGTGGTAGACCTTTCTGTCCTGCGGGATCTTTAGTTGCAGCCTGTGAACCTTGGTTCCGGCTTACAGGATCTAGTTGCCCTGACCAGGGATTGAACCCTGGACCCCCTTGCATTGGGAGCATGGACTCTTAACCACTGGGTAACCCGGAAGTCTGTCAGCTGACCTTAAGTAGGGCGATTGTCCTGATTTATAAAGGTGGGCCCAGTGGAATCTCAGGAGCACTTAGAAGCGGACAAGAAGGGGAGATGTGCTGGAAACAGATGCCACGGGGAGCTGAAGCGTGAGAAGGACACGTGGTGCTGTTGCTGGTGTGATGATGAAGCAGGTAACATGGTCAAGATGCGAGTCAGTCTCTAGAAACTCAGAGCAACTCCACAGTACAGCCAGCAGGGAAACCGGGAGCTCAGTCCTACAACCGCAAGGAACTGAATTCTGCCAACCACCACAATGAACCCAGAAGACGTTCTTTCTCAGAGTCTCTGCGTAAAAGCCCGGGTCGCCCAGTACGTCTGTAGCCCTGTGACGAAGTGCACGGGTGAGTAAAATATTGAATGAGAAGCGGGGGACACGTGATTTCCCTGGAGCAAGTAGAAGATGAAGAGAAGTTTAAAGAGCCCTTCAGAGGGAAGGAGCAGGCCAGGACTCCAAAGATGCTGAGTCTGAATCCACAGGAGGAAAAAAAAAGTACAGAAGGCAGAGGTGAACAGCAGAAAGAGGGAATGCTCGGGAGGGCCAACCGGATTGGAGGATTAGCGAGTTAAGGGTGGCTTTTTAATTTTGTTAGGTGCCTGTCTACACTGGCTCTTTGCTGAGGCAGGCAGGATCTTCCATCAGGTCATACAAACTCTTGGTTGCAGTACGAGGGGTCTCACTTGGGCCTCCTGCATTGGGAGCTTGGAGTCGTAGCTACTGGACCACCAGGGAAATCCCTATGGTGAGCTTGGAGATGCATTTTGTCAGAGCTTTAGAGAGAGGCTGTAAAGGACCAGGGGTTTTAAGCAGGGAGGAGGTGGTGACGATAGGCAGGCGTTGAAAGCGGGTTCTGCTTCCCATTGGGATGATGTAAAAAGCGGGGTTGAGCGGGACAAACACACGGTAAAGAAACTTTTTCAATTCTTTCTGAATAAGCGAGAAGCTTCTGTCTGAATGTCGACAACAGGAATTGATGGGAAGAGGCAGGGCGGGAGGTGCGGATGGAATCCGGCCACCTTCCGGTCATTCAGTCTGGTCTCCTCTGTTCTTTCACTGAGGCATCCAGATGCTCTCTAGGCTGACTTCAGGTCTGTCCTTGTCTTGAATAACTGTCCTCATGCACTTAAGTACTGTCTGTGTCTCCTTTGCTTTCTGAGTCTTCAGATCAAGAGTTGGCTCCTCCCAGCGGGTGGCCAAAGTACTGGAGCTTCAGCTTCAGCATCAGTCCCTTCAGTGAATATGCAGGGTTGATGTCCTTTAGGACCACTTACTTGAGTGCTGACTGTTATTAGTTGTCAGACAGTTAATGCAATTTCTTAATATTGGGAAATGCATATTATGGAACTAACAGATGTGAGAGTTGGGCTGTGAAGAAAGCTGAGCACCGAAGAATTGATGCTTTTGAACTGTGGTGCTGGACAAGACTCTTGAGAGTCCCTTGGACTGCGAGGAGATCCAGCCAGTCCATTCCAAAGGAGATCAGTCCTGGGTGTTCTTTGGAAGGAATAATGCTAAAGCTGAAACTCCAGTACTTTGGCCACCTCATGCGAAGAGTTGACTCATTGGAGAAGACCCTGATGCTGGGAGGGATTGGGGGCAGGAGGAGAAGGGGACGACAGAGGATGAGATGGCTGGATGGCATCACCGACTCAATGGATGTGAGTTTGAGTAAACTCTGGGAGTTGGTGGTGGACAGGGAGGCCTGGTGTGCCGCAATTCATGGGGTTGCAAAGAGTCGGACACGACTGAGTGACTAAACTGAACTGAACAGATATCTTCTGTATTCATTTGCCATCAAGAAAGAAGACAGCATTAGGAACACAGACTTTTATCGATTCCACCAAGTATACTAAGTAATTTCAAGAAACGGGTTTACCTCTTGAAACCGAGTGCGTTGCCAATAGAGGCAGGAAGTTATCCTTTGGCCGTAGCCCTTGAAAAGCTGTGAGATGAAATGAAAAGCTTCTGAAATAGGGCAGTAAAATTGATAAGTACTCAGGAAAGTTGATGAGTCACTTCAGGTTTGCATAGCCTATCACAAAGATCATTTTTAATCTTATGAAAGGTATTTTACAGTAGGGTTGCTCACTGTATATACTCCAAAATACACATAAAAGAATTTTTTTTTTTTTTTTTGCGGGAAGGTCAAGTCAGTGAACATAGATACTAAGGAATGCATGCGATTAAGAAAAAATACCTGAATGAAAGACATCATCATATTGGCTGAAAAGAGACTGGGAGTTGGAGATATATTTCAAAAGTTGCCCAGTCTTTGAAACAATAATGCTTCAAGAAAACTGCAGTGAAAAATGCGTGTTGTAAGTATTCCTCTCCTGGCCTGATCATACACGTGGTTTCAGCTTTTGCAAAACCAGAGATCCCAGAAACCGTAATATAGGAATTCACCTAACTTTACGAGTTTTCACTGGGCCTAGTCATTAGGGGACGTTGGTCCGGTCACACCAATGTGCTGTGGACTCAGTCGTTAACTGAGAGATTCAGTACCTAAAGTACGTCGGAAAACATGCCACGTTGATGCGCGCGTATCATCAGTCCTTTCAAGTTAGCTGTGTCGTTTCTG
This sequence comes from Capricornis sumatraensis, assembly GCF_032405125.1. Lineage (NCBI taxonomy): Eukaryota > Metazoa > Chordata > Mammalia > Artiodactyla > Bovidae > Capricornis > Capricornis sumatraensis. Next base: position 145,090,670 of record NC_091092.1, on the reverse strand, counting down.
TTTGCAGAACAGAATAACTCCTCGTTATTTCTCTCTTATTGTTAATTTTTCTTGCAGTGTAGTTGCGTTATTTTCTGCTGTACAGCCGAGCGAGTCAGCCGTCCGTCCAGCCCATATCCATATATCCCCTGGTTTCTTTTTTTTTTGGATTTCCTTCCCGTTTAAGTCAGCACAGAGAGTGTATTCGTTCAGCGAGAGTTCCCTGTGCCACACAGCGGGTCCTCATTGGTTATCCGAGTGTGTATGTGTCAACCCCGATCTCCCAATCCCTCCCACACACTCTTTCCCATCTTGGTGTTCATGTGTGTGTCCTCACCTCCCTGATTCCATTTCTGCATAGCACATAGGACCATCAGAACCATTTTTCTAGTTTCTGCGTATATGCATTAATATACGATACTTGTTTTTCTCTTTCTGACCTACTTCCCTCGGTGTGACAGTCTCTAGGATCCATCTCTTTCCACATATTTTTATTTTTGGTTTTGGTTCATATCTCTGTAAGCATCTACTGCATAACCCTAGGCATATGCGCTTTGACACATGGAAAAACCTGTTTGTGAAAGAGAAGTGAAAGAGTAAAAGTCGCTCAGTCGTGTCCGACTCGTTGGGACTCCATGGACTGTATCAGTTCAGTCGCTCAGTCATGTCTGACTCTTTGCGACCCCATGAATCGCAGCATGCCAGGCCTCCCTGTCCATCACCATCTCCCGGAGTTCACTCAGACTCACGTCCACCGAGTCCGTGATGCCATCCAGCCATCTCATCCTCCGTCGTCCCCTTCTTCTGCCCCCAATCCCTCCCAGCATCAAAGTCTTCTCCAATGAGTCAACTCTTCACATGAGGTGGCCAAAGTACTGGAGTTTCAGCTTTACCATCAGTCCTTCCAAAGAACACCCAGGGCTAATCTCCTTTAGGATGGACTGGTTGGATCTCCTTGCAGTCCAAGGGACTCTCAACAGTCTTCTCCAACACCACAGTTCAAAAGCATCAATTCTTCAGTGCTCAGCCTTCTTCACAGTCCAACTCTCACATTGATACATGACCACTGGAAAAACCATAGCCTTGACTAGATGGACCATAGTTGGCAAAGTAATATCTATGCTTTTGAATATGCTATCTAGGTTGGTCATAACTTTTCTTCCAAGGAGCAAGCGTCTCTTAATTTCATGGCTGCAGTCACCATCTGCAGTGATTTTGGAGCCCCCCAAAATAAAGTCTGACACTGTTTCCACTGTTTCCCCATCTATTTCCCATGAAGTGATGGGACCGGATGCCATGATCTTCGTTTTCTGAATGTTGAGCTTTAAGCCAACTTTTTCACTCTCCTCTTTCACTTTCCTCAAGAGGCTTTTGAGTTACTCTTCACTTTCTGCCATAAGGGTGGTGTCATCTGCATATCTGAGGTTACTGATATTTCTCCCGGCAATCTTGATTCCAGCTTGTGCTTCTTCCAGCCCAGCATTTCTCATGATGTACTCTGCATATAAGTTGAATAAGCAGGGTGACAATATGCAGCCTTGACGTCTTCCTTTTCCTATTTGGAACCAGTCTGTTGTTCCATGTCCAGTTCTAACTGTTGCTTCCTGACCTGCATACAGATTTCTCAAGAGGCAGGTCAGGTGGTCTGGTATTCCCATCTCTCTCAGAATTTTCCACAGTTGATTGTGATCCACAGAGTCAAAGGCTTTGGCATAGTCAATAAAGCAGAAATAGATGTTTTTCTGGAACTCTCTTGCTTTTTCCATGATCCAGCAGTGTTGGCAATTTAATCTCTGGTTCCTCTGCCTTTTCTAAAACCAACTTGAACATCAGGAAGTTCACGGTTCACATATTGCTAAAGCCTGGCTTGGAAAATTTTGAGCATTACTTTACTAGCATGTGAGATGAGTGCAGTTGTGCAGTAGTTTGAGCATTCTGTGGCATTGCCTTTCTTGGGGATTGAAATGAAAACTGACCTTTTCCAGTCCTGTGGCCACTGCTGAGTTTTCCAAATTTGCTGGCATATTGAGTGTAGCACTTTCACAGCATCATCACTGAGGATTTGAAATAGCTGAAGTGGAATTCCATCACCTCCACTAGCTTTGTTCGTAGTGATGCTTTCTAAGGCCCATTTGACTTCACGTTCCAGGATGTCTGGCTCTAGATGAGTGATCACACCATTGTGATTATCTGGGTCGTGAAGATCTTTTTTGTACAGTTCTTCTGTGTATTCTTGCCACCTTGTCTTAATATCTTCTGCTACTGTTAGGTCCAGACCATTTCTGTCCTTGATCGAGCCCATCTTTGCATGAAATGTTCCCTTGGTATCTCTAATTTTCTTGAAGAGATCTCTAGTCTTTCCCATTCTGTTGTTTTCCTCTATTTCTTTGCATTGACCGCTGAAGAATCCTTTCTTATCTCTCCTTGCTATTCTTTGGAACTCTGCATTCAGATGCTTATATCTTTCCTTTTCTCCTTTGCTTTTCACCTCTCTTCTTTTCACAGCTATTTGTAAGGCCTCCCGAGACAGCCATTTTGCTTTCTTGCATTTCTTTTCCTTGGAGATGGTCTTGAGCCCTGTCTCCTGTACAATGTCACGAATCTCATTCCATAGTTCATCAGGCACTCTGTCTATCAGATCTAGGCCCTTAAATCTATTTCTCACTTCCACTGTATAATCATAAGGGATTTGATTTAGGTCATACCTGAATGGTCTAGCAATTTTCCCTTCTTTCTTCAGTTTAAGTCTGAATTTGGTAATAAGGAGTTCTCCATGAAATTCTCCAGGCCAGCATACTGGAGTGGGTAGCCTTTCCCTTCTCCAGGGGATCTTCTCAACGCAGGAATCGAACCCAGGTCTCCCTCATTACAGGCGGATTCTTTACCAGCTGAGCCACAAGGGAAGCCCTTGATATATAGAAAAAACCTGTCTAATAAACCTATAAACTGATACCTCTTTAGGGATTTGCGCTGCTGCTGCTGCTGCTGCTGCTGCTGCTGCTGCTGCTAAGTCACTTCAGTCGTGTCCGAGCCTGAGCCTCCCAGGCTGCTCTGTCCCTGGGATTCTCCAGGCAAGAACACTGGAGTGGGTTGCCATTTCCTTCTCCAATGCATGAAAGTGAAAAGTGAAAATGAAGTTGCTCAGTCGTGCCCGACTCTTAGCCACCCCATGGACTGCAGCCTACCAGGCTCCTCCGTCCATAGGATTTTCCAGGCAAGAGTACTGGAGTGGGGGTGCCATTGCCTTCTCCGGGGATTTGCCCTACAAAGTGTCAACTTGTAATACGTCAACCCTGCACCCCACCTTGGACCCTCAACATCAAAAAACCACAGCAGAAGATGCTGACCTTTTGCACCAAAGGATTATAAGTACCAGCAGGATTAACCAGTTGATCTTAATTTGCATCATCTGCTCACAATGTCACGATCCCATACAAAGCGAGTGCGTTTTGCATATGAACATGTTCCTCTCAAAATGCTAATGTTTCCAGTCTGTAAAGCAAACCTTGCCTGCCATGTTTTGCTACTTGGTTTCTTTTGAGACAGATATTTGTTTTCGGTAACAATGCTGAGATCGGATGGTGTAAAAAAAAAAATGATGCCGTTGCTATTATAATTTGAAAACGTTTTGGGGGGAAATGTTTCATGGTGTAACTTTTTTCTTTTTAATGTAACGTTTCAAGAATTTCCATACCATGCTTGCTCAGGGGCCATGCTAATCTTTGTATCCTTGCAATTTTAGTATATGTGCTGCTGAACCAGCCACCATGCTGTACTTTTGAGAGAGTATTACATGACATTAAACGAGATGGTCAAAACACTCTTTATCCTCTGACAACAGATCCTGTAATCTGTGTCCAACTGAGTTCCATCTTCTCCTGAAGAGATCTTGTCCACGTGTATAATCCCGCAAGCGTTTATGTTGGTTCACTCACCACAGTACCCAATCTCAACACAACTGGGCAGGAAAAAACATCCCCGTTGGGTTGAGAACTTTCTGCATGAAACAAATCACGCTGTGTCCACTAAGAAAAGGAGTTGGAGATGGGAAACTGTAAGAAACCGACACAGCAACGCACGCCTAGATTTGTGTCCCTCTCTTGTCTCACCTTCCTGGCGGCGGTCACAAAATGTGATGTTCTTAAAAGAAATATGAGTCGGTAAACAGTTTCTCAAAAAGGAGATGGAAAGTGAGATTCATTATTTTCGGCTTTCTCCCGCTGTCTCCCTTATAAAGTCGCCGCTGTCACTCCAGAGCTTTCCTGAAATGCTGGATCTGATGCATTTAATTAATGAAGATCACTTCAGACTCATTTCCACCCTTCCCTAAATATTGTTATGCCGAATGGTAGTGGGCATTGCCGAGATTCAGCCAGGGCCATTTTGCACGCTTCAGCATCTCTTTGTATAAGTGAATTATATTAATTCAGAGGTGAATGATCCTTTGTTGTTGCTGCTGTTGTTTAAAATCATTTATTTATTTTGATTGGAGAATAATTACAATATTGTGATGATTTTTTTTTTGTCATGCATCAGCATGCATCGGCCACGGGGATACCTCTGTTCCCTCCATCCTGAACCCCCCTCCCACCTCGCTCCCCACGCCATCCGTCTAGCTTGTCCCAGAGCACCAGCTTTGGGTACCCCACTTTGTGCATCCAGCTGGCCCTGGGTATTTTGCATATGGTAATATACGTGTTCAATGATAGTCTCTCCCACCCTTGCCCTGAAGTAAGGGACTTCAGGGTCAGTTCAGTTCAGTCTCTCACTGGTGTCCGACTCTTTGCGACCCCATGAATTGCAGCACGCCAGGCCTCCCTGTCCATCACCAACTCTCAGAGTTCACTCATACTCACGTGCATCGAGTTGGTGATGCCATCCAGCCATCTCATCCTCTGTCGTCCCCTTCTCCTCCCGCCCCCAATCCCTCCCAGCATCAGGGGTACTCATGTTTTATTTTTGCTGTAGTGGTTCAGACATGCTGAATTCTCCTTCCCCCCAAGTGTTGGTGTTCAGTTGCTCAGTTGTGTCCAAGTCTTTGGGACCCCAGGGACTGCCGCACGCCAGGCTTCCCTGTCCTTCACTACCTCTCTGAGTCTGCTCAAACTCATGTCCGTGGATGATGCCATCCAACCATCTCATCCTCTGTTGCCCTCTTTTCCTTTTGCCTTCTGTCTTTCCCAGCACCGGGGTAGGCATTATAAATATTCCTGCGTGTGGCTTCTCCTCTACTTCTGGAGGGAGAAGTCCGTGCCTTTGGAGGTAGATTTGCCCAGGTGACTAGTGCAGACTTCTCGTGATGGAACACGAGGGAGAGGTGATAGACACCACTTCTGGGCAGAGCTCCTCACCTCTGCCTGCCTCTCTAGTCAACCTGCTGCTACCGAGCCTCATTTTGGGACAGAGGCATCGTAAGATCGCAGAGCCTCCCTCAGTCAGGTCTGTGAGTCACGAGGATGAGCTGAACCTGTCTGCATCCACACTGGGGAGAGAGGATGAGGAAGAAGTAAGCGTTTTGCAACCAGTGAGATTGTAAGATTTTTTTTAATACGACCCATTTTAGAAGTCTTTATTAGTTTTGTTACAATATTTCTTCTTCTTTTTTTTTTTTTTTAATTCTTTGGCTGCAAGGTACATGACATCTTTGTGCCCCGATCAGGGGTGGAACTCACATTCCTTGCTCTGGAAGGCAAAGTCTTAACCACCGGATCACCAGGGAAGTCCCTACACCTGTGAGATTTTAGAGTGGTTAGAGGCTGTCCTGTGACCAAGCTTACGGGGACTGCAGTATCTTTGGGGGAAACTGTGAAGGAAGAGAACACTCTCTAATGCTTTCCGTGGATGATACGTGTAAGGTCAGCATTTAGTTGCATGTAACTTGCAATTCTTGGGGTCGCAAAGAGTTGGACACGACTGAGCGACTGAACTGAACTGAACTTGCAGGGCATAAGTGGACATTCCAAAATCTCTGGCTGGTCTCAGAAGTTACCACCCATGAGAAATCTGATTTGGGGAACTTCCCTCGCGGTCCACTGGTTGGGACTTCGTCTTTCTTCCAGTGGAGAGGATGCTGGTTCGATCCCTGGTAAGGGAGCTAAGGTCACACATGCCTCACAGACCAGAAACATAAAAAGAGACACAATGTTGTAACAAATTCAATAAAGACTTTAAAAACGGTCCATATTTTTTTTTAATCTTTTAAAAAAATAAATCCTGGTTTTTTTTTCTTTGAACTTTTTTTTTTAATTCTTATTTTTACTTTATTTTACTTTACAATACTGTATTGGTTTTGCCATACATTGACATGAATCCTGTTTTAAAGCATCTTTTCCTGGGAGGTTATCAAAGCTCTTGACATTATGAGTTCTTAAGTAGTTGAGTCCTTTCTTGTTTAATATATGACCACAACGGGTTTCATCATATCACAAACCCTGAGACCTCTGGTACACAGTTCCTGGTTATGACTGAGCAAGAAGGAACTATAGTTAAAAGCATCTTGAGGAAACTTCCCTGGTGCTCCAATAGTTAAGTCTCCTCCTTCCAATGTATGGGCGCAGGTTTGACCCCCAGTCAGGGAACTAAGATCCAACAGGCGTGCATAGTGAAGCCAAAAAAAAAAAGGAAAAAAAATCTTGAGCATTTATAAACACTCCCAATATCACTAGATTAAAAAATAAATGGCACTCAGAGCTGACTCTCCAAAGTCAATACACAGAAATGTCATCTTTTTTGGAGTGAAGCTATTTTGACATGTTGAATTCCAATATTAAACCACAGCTGTCATTTCAGTACACATGGTTGAGGATTCAGGTAAAATTAGGATCATGACCAAAAGGGGAAAATGAAGACAGGCTTGATGGAAAGATGAAAGAGTTGATCTCAGTAGAAAACTAGGAGAAAATATGAGTTTATGCAGAGAATATCCTCCAAGTGGTGTCTTTTATCCCCCAAGGGAGAAAAAAAAAAGGCTTTCAGCTAGTATATTTATAGGTACAATTATAAATGTAGTATAATCCTCTTTTGAATTTTGAGAAATCCAGTAGAGAAAAATCTGACAACAAACACAATAGAAATAAGCCCAAGCTGCATAGTTTGGGGCAGATAAAACGTCTTCCCACCAAACATCCAATAACAAACAGCATAAGCTTTGAACTATTTTTTTGCTGCTATTTTAAAGCAAGCTGTAGATCTCACTGTCAACTGTTTTTCTTACATTCCTGTTTTGTGATAATAATGTCTATTGACAGCATTCGTTTCCCAGCATGGTATTGTACCCATCTCATTTTAAAATAATAGTCGTTTTTAAAAAGATAATGGAAAAAAAAGTATAAAATCAGCTAGGATTGTGTCATCTGGACAAAGAAACTGGCTTTCTTTTTCAAGAAATCTGATTTGACATAAAGAGAACTATTTCTTTGAACAGAAATACAGGTTGAAAACGCTTGAATTATTTGTGTCAAACTCAGGAAAAAAGTTCAGCTGACTCAAAGCATTTGTTGATGTAAATTAAATGATTGCATCACCTTGGAGAGAGAGACAATTTAATGATCCCTTCAAGGATGCTGTGCCAAGAATGGGCTTCCCTGGTGGCTCAGACGGTAAAGCATCCACTTGCAATGTGGGGGACCCGGGTTCCATCCCTGGGTTGGGAACGTTCCCCTGGAGAAGGAACTGGCAACCCACTCCAGTATTCTTGCCTGGAGAATCCCATGGACAGAGCAGCCTGGGAGGCTGCCGGCTGTCCAGACTCGCAGAGTCGGACACGACTGAGCAACTTCACTTCACAAGAATGCTAAGATGATGACATGAGATACAATTTGTCTTTTTTGTCATTCCCCTTCATTACATGACCCGGCGTCTGTGCCTTGAGTGCTGGTTTAATCACTCAGTCGTGTCTGACTCTTTGCGACCCCATGGACTGTAGCCTGCCAGACTTCTCTCTGTCCAAGGGATTCTCCAGGCAAGAATTCTGGAATGGATTGCCATGCCCTCCTCCAGGGGATCTTCCTGACCCAGGGATCGAACCCAGATCTCCTGCCTTTTAGGCCTATTTACCAGTTGAGGTACCTGGAAAGTCCATAAACAGCTCGGAGGCCCTCAAAAGCCACGTCTTCATGTCATGGAATATGCTTTTCTGGTCTTTATTCTTTCCTACATTCCCTCAGAGGCCTGTTTCAATGAGGATGCTGAGAGGGTGGGGTTAGAAACAGCCTTCCTGATGAATGTTCTGCCGATCCCAGGACACAGTAGGGCTTCTCCCGGATGGGATTTGTCAGTCTTTGGAACTCTTGAGTGTTCAACGGGGGTACTTCCTTGTGACAAGGAACTTGGTCTCAACTTGACGTCTGGTGAGTGACACCCCAGATCTCCATTCCCGGGAAGTCGACCTTGGGGATGGGGGAGGCAGCAAAAATGATCCAAAGAGATTTCTTCCTTGAATTTTTAAAAAATATTGATTTGTTTGGCTGTGCCGGGTCTTAGCTACAGCACATAGGATCTTTGAGCATTGCGGCGTGTAAACTCTTGAGTTGTGGAATATGGACTCTAGTTCTCTTTGTGTGCGTGCAAAGTCGCTTGAGTTGTGTCTGACTCTTTGTGACCCCGTGGACTCTAGCCCGCCAGGCTCCTCTGTCCACTGGGACTTCCCAGGCCAGAATACTGGAGAGGGTTGCCGCTTCCTTCTCCAGGGGATCTTCCCAACCCAGGGATCGAACCCCTGGGTCTTACTCCCTCCTGCCCTGGCACGCAGGTTCTTCACCACTAGCGTCACCCAGCCAGGGATCAAACCGGGCCCCCTGCTTGGCGTTTTAGCCACTGGACCAGTAGGGAAGTCCCCTCTTCCTTGTTTTTTACTTAAAGGAACGTCTCTGTGGGTTAGACACGGCTCTCTGTAACCCAAAGGCAGAGAGGTGAACAAGTCAATGGGGAGATAGAAAAGAAGATGATGACTGCGCAGACAAGGGCCTTGACGAAGGGTGAAGGACGTGTTTGCTGACATCATTCATTGACACCCCCAGTGAATATGGGTGGATGGTACATGGGAGCAGACAAAAAGGAGGGCCCAGATGCCCTGCAAACAGGTAGGCGGAACACCTGGGAATATGCACCTTCAGTGCCCAGACGCTGTCCGTGTCTCTTTCATGTAATATCGCTTGGGCTTCAAAGTTTTTATAAAGGGCTTGATTTAACCGGTAAAAACATAACATTTAAACCTAACTCCTTTCAACGCTGAGTGAATTCCAGTTGCCTAACTCCTCTATCTTACTTGTGTTCAGTTGCTAAGTCGTGTCCTTCTCTTTGCAACCCCATGGGCTGTAGCCCACCAGGCTCCTCTGTCCATGGAATTCTCCAGGCAACAATACTGGAATGGGTTGTCCTTCGCTCCTCCAAGTGATCTTGCCAACACAGGGATCGAACCCGCATCTCCTGCTTGGCAGCTGGATTCTTTACCACGGCAGCCCCCTCAGAAGCCCTGTCTTACTTAGGTTCCTCAAAACAGTGCTTTCTTTCATAGGAACATTGGTCTTTTCCCATCTCTTTTCCAACGTCCTAACCATCAGTATGCTAAACATCTCATCTTTCCCTCCTGCTTGGTTTCTACGAAGGAGAATGCTGCTACTTTACCGAATTGATTTCACTGAGCATTTGATAAACATCTGACATTTGATAAAGATCTATCCACACAAAAAGCACAAGCTGATGTGAATCTTAAGACTTGGCTAATTGTTCCCCACCCCGCCCCCTGCCCCAGATTTACGTTAATCATCTTCAACAGTCTTCATTTACCCTTAGTAAAGATTACGGGGTAAAATCAATATGATACGATAGGCTTGAAAGTCAAGTGGATTTTGAATGTGTTCAAAGCATGAATGGGCTTCCTTGGTGGCTCAGATGGTAAAGCATCTGCCTGCAATGCGGGAGACCCAGGTTCAATCCCCGGCTCGGGAACATCCCCTGAAGAAGGAAATGGCAACCCACTCCAGTATTCTTACCTGGAAAATTCCATGGGCAGAGGACCCTGCTGGGCTACAGTCCATGGGGTTGTAAAGAGTCAGACACGACTGAGCGACTTCACTTTCTCTCTTTTCTCTTTTAAAGCATGAATATGATGGTTATCAGAAATGACTTAAGTGGGTGCTGGTTTAAATAGCTTCACTAAAAGTCCCAAAGTATGCGTATATGTGAAATAATGACAATTTGCTCTCTTTGAGATTTATTTTATTTATTTGGCTGCTCCAAGTCTTCTTATTTGGGGCATGCAGGACCTTTCAGTTGCAGCACGTGAGAGCTGTCCTTTATCGAGCCCATCCTTGCATGAAATGTTCCCTTGGTATCTCTAATTTTCTTGAAGAGACCTCTGGTCTTTCCCATTCTATTGTTTTCCTCTATTTCTTTGCACTGTTCACTTAAAAAGGCTTCTCATCTCTCCTTGCTGTTCTCTGGAAGTCTGCATTCAGTTGGGTTTATCTTTCCCTTGCTCCTTTGCCTTTTGCTTCTCCTAAATTCTCAGCTATTTGTAAGTCCTCCTCAGACAACCATTTCAACATTTTGTATTTCTTTTTCTTCGGGATGATTTTGGTTACCGCCTCCTGTACAATGGTGTAGTGGTTTTCCATACCGTCTTCAATTTGAGCCTGAATTTTGCAAAAAGGAGCTCATGATCTGAGCCACAGTCAGCAATAACGTCAGATATGCAGATGTACGCTTCTAATGGCAGAAAGCAAAGAGGAACTAAAGAGCCTCTTGGTGAAAAGTGAGAGAGGAGCGTGAAAGAGCTGGCTTAAAACTCAACTTTCAGAAAGCTAAGATCATGGCATGTGGTCCCATTGCTTCCTGGCAAATAGAAGGGGAGAAAGTGAAAAGAGCAACAGGTTTTATTTTCTTGGACTTCAAAATCACTGGAGATGGTGACTGCAGCCATGAAATTAAAAGACACTTGCTCCTTGGAAGAAAAGCAATGAGAAACCTAGACAATGTATTAAAAAGCAGAGACATCACTTTGCCAAGAGAGGTCCATCTAGTCAATGCTATGGTTTTTTCCAACAGTCATGTATGGATATGAGAGCTGGACCATAAACAAGGCGGAGTACCCGAGAATTGATGCCTTCAAACTGTGGTGCTGGAGACAATTCTTGAGAGTCCCTTGGACAGCAAGTAGATCAAGCCAGTCAATCCTAAAGGAAATCAACCCTGAATATAGGAAGGACTGATGCTGAAGCTGAAGCTCCAATACTTTGGCCACCTGATGCGAAGAACTGACTCATTAGAAAAGACCCTGATGCTGGGAAAGATTGAAGGTGGGAGGAGAAGGGGACGACAGAGGTTGAGATGATTGGATAGCATCACAGACTCAATGGACTCAAGTTTGAGTGAACTCCAGGAGTTGGTGGTGGACAGGGAGGCCTGGCCTGCTGCAGCCCATGGGGTCGCAAAGTGTTGGACGTAACTGAGCAACTGAACAGCAACCTGGGATCTAGCTCCCTGACCAGGGATTGAACCCTGGCTCTTTGTGTGGGGAGCTCAAAGTCTTAGCCACTGGAGGACCAGGGAAGTCCTCAGAATAATACCAGATCTCTGGGGAAAACAGCTCATAGCTCTTGGATTGTCCATGGCTTGGGGGTGGGGTGGGGTGGGGTTGGGGGTTTGGTCAGCAGCTTCATTCCTAGGAAACAAAGAACTCAACCACAGGGCTCACCTGGGAACCTAAGATTTGAGGCTGCTGCTGCTGCTGCTAAGTCGCTTCAGTCGTGTCTGACTCTGTGCGACCCCTGTCCCTGGGATTCTCCAGGCAAGAACACTGGAGTGGGTTGCCATTTCCTTCTCCAATGCATGAAAGTGAAAAGTGAAAGGGAAGTCGCTCAGTCGTGTCCGCCTAGTAGCGACCCCATGGACTGCAGCCTACCAGGCTCCTCTGTCCATGGGATTTTCCAGGCAAGATTTGAGGCTACGATTATGCAAATCCGTCTATTGTTGACCCAAGTACAGGCTATTGATTGTTGCCCTTGGACTTTGCCTGTGAATCCTGAAGACTGCCTTCCTGTCTCTGGATATCCACCTCTGTTCCACGCTGGTCCTCCTAAGCCCTTTCAAGCTAATTGCTTTGCTTGTACTATAATCTGACATCAGAGAAAAATAGCTCGCGTACAGATTGCCCCGCTTCTTGGGAAACCTGCACGACTATATAATTGAAAACGTTTCAAGCCTCTTGCAAAGCTGTTATGAAGCACTTGGGTTTGAACTATTTTTGTCTATTACTTGGGCCGGCACTTCTGTTTAAGAGCTTCCTATATCCCCGACAGAAAGAGGGGTCGTTTTGCAGGAACCAAGAGGGCAGCTACCTGCAGTGTTGAGTGGGCATGCCAAAGGGCTTCTTCACTGGTGAAAATGGAAGATGAGCTTTAGAAGCAGTTTCCCTGGTGGCTGGTGGAGGTGTTTTAGTCACTCACTCATGTCCGACGCTTGCGACCCCCTGGGCTGAAGCCCTCCAGGCTCCTCTGTCCATGGGATTCTCCAGGCAACAATACTGCAGTGGGTTGCCATTCTCTTGTCCAGGGGATCTTTCCCCAACCCAGGGATCGAACCTGGGTCTCCTGCAATACAGGACAATTCTTTACCTACGGGCCACCAAGGAAGCCCTTCACTGATGCCTAGAATTGGTCAAAACCGGTCAGAAATGGATGCCGAAAGCTCAGCCTCTCTGTACACCAGTGCCAAATCAAACGTCAGAGAGTTTCGGTTGAAGGAGAGAAAAGAGTGGCTTTTATTGTTTGGCCAGGCAATGAGGGATACAGCGGGCTCCTGCCTTGAAAAAGCTATGTGTGCCTACTTGGAGAGGACAGTGAGAAGTTTTATCGTAACGTAGGAGGAAACAGACAGAACAGCCTCTGTCTTGAAGGCAGGACCCCATCTTGGGCCGGACTGTGAACTTTGAGCTCTATGCCCATCTATGGAAACCAAGCCCCAGAATGAAAGAGCCCCAGGGCTTGTATCTAGACTCTCAGTCACCTAAAAGAATACCCTAGTTATCTCTGTAACCAAATAGAATCATACATTCTATTATGCTTATTGGGGTATGACCACAGGCCTATTGATAATTGTCCACTGTTAACTACCTAGGCTTAAGGCATATGAATCACGCGTTAACTTTGCTTGTATCTTTCTTTTCCTTTGTTCAGACTAGTTTCAGGTAATGTGGGGAGGTGGGTTTGGGCACGTATACTTAGGGTATATCCGGTTTTCACAAAAACGGGTCTCGGTCCTTGGCTAAGAGGAGACTCTGCCTGGGGCCCGCCGGTGTAATCAACTGCACTCCACCATCTGCATCGTCCTTCTGAGTGAGGCTGTTTCCCAGAACGCGTGGCTACAGCAGTAGTGGTTCAGAGAGGGCGTGATCAGCTGGTGGTCCTTCCTTTGACGGGTTGCTGGTGAGGTAACTAGGAGTCAGCATCATCAACCTTCAGTTCCAGCTGTTCTGGGGTCTGCACGCGTGTGGACAGCATACCCCCAGTCGTCGTCAACCTGTCCCACCTGGAGGGGTTTCAGTATCTGCAAAACAGCTCAAAGGTATTGTCGTGTGTATCCCTTGATGGGGAACCAGGACGATGCGTCAAGGCTGCTCTTGGCTTTTTGTTCCTTCTTGGTCTCCCATCCCTTCCCCTTCCCTGATTAGCCATGGCTTTGATCTGCCCTTTGGAACTCAGAGAAACTCAGGTAGGTTCAATCTTAAGAGGTGAGCAGTGGCCCGAAGCCAGATCGAACCTGGGCAGCCTGGATGAAAACCAGGAATCCCAGCCACCAGACCAGCAAGGGCTTAGAGGCTTGAAGCTGTTTCTCCCTGGATCTCTGCTCCCCGGTGAAAAATGCGTTTATCACGGAGGCCAAAACTGTCAATGCAGGTGCAATGTTGATTCTTCAGCACAGCAACAAGTGGGAGACCACACAGAGAAGCAGTTGGCTTAGTTGAGAGCAAGGCAGAAAGGCACATACCCAGAGAAAAAAGGTGTGGGCATCCGCCCTCGTGATCGAGAGTGCAAAGAGGTGGTTACATCGTTTATTTCTATAGGTCAGTTCTTCCGGTCTTTGTCTTCCTTCCGGCCAAGTATCTGGCTTCCCTGTCCACACCCGACCCACCCTGGGACCCTCTGCTGGGTGCCCACGCACCCCTCAGCCAAGATGGACGTTGCAGTGAAGGCTTCTGGGAAGAGCGTGACTCATTATGGGCTGGCCTTGGCCCCTAACTTTTGACCCACAAGGAGCCTTTCCACACGTCTGTAGTGTCTCCTTTGTCCCCAAAGGGGAGGGGAACGGAGATCCCTTAATCCTTTACTTAATCAGACAATGTTTTGCCCCTCTTTGTCTTTGCCATGTCTCTTACCTTGAGGTCTCTACAAGAGACAAAGGCTGGCTATTTACCCTGCTTTTGTTGTTACTTCCATTTCCGAGGGGCTGTTAGGAGGCTAACTGTAAATGCCCCAACCGAAGCCCAGCTATCTCTTGTCTCAGTAAATGCAAACAGCAGGCTGTCTGTAAATGCCTAACCTGGAGCCCATCTGTCTTCTACATGAATGAAGGCTGTTTGCTAGAATCAAAGTAATTTGGTGGGGGGGTGGGGGCCAGAAAGACATGGTGCCCAGGAACCCGCAGGGTCCTTCTTGGTCTCAGAATGTGCCTTGGGAGCCAGACCAAGGACTAGGCCCTTGTGAGGCAGGAGAGAGGTGGACCCCACTATGAGCATCTGGAATCTCTCCCCTGTGGACAGATATTCTGGAAGAGGAGGGAGAAGCCAAACCATGCCCAGAGAGGAGATGTTGTTGTTCAGTTGCTTAGTCATGTCTGGCTCTTTGCGACCCCATGGACTGCAGCACGCCAGGCCTCCCTGTCCCTCACCATCTCCTGGAGCTTGCTCAAACTCATGTCAGTGATGCCATCCAACCATCTCATCCTCTGTTGCCCCCTTCCTCCTCCTGCCCTCAGTATTCTCTTTTCCGCTTCTTCGCTTTGGGTGGCCAGAGTATTGGAGTTTCAGCATCCGTCCTTCCAGTGAATCTTCAGGGTGGATTTCCTTTAGGATGGACTGGGTGGATCTCCTTGCAGTCCAGCGGACTCTCACGGGTCTTCTCCGGCACCACAGTTGGAAAGCATCCATTCTTCTGTGCTCAGCCTTCTTTATGGTCCAGCTCTCACATCTCTGCCTGACTCTTTTCTTGGTGAAGGCTAATCCAGGCAGAGCCAGCCACAGCTGTTCTCCAGGGGATATGCCAAGATCAAAAGTTGGAGAGTATGGGATGTTTGTAAAACCATAAACCTCACCTTCTCCTGAAGTTTCTCCCTCTCTTTCCTGTCAGTTACCAGAGTTTATCATCCTCTGATGCAAGCCAGCCCTTCTTTTCTGCATTCACCGACTCTGTAACCCCTGAGCGATCACCCCTCTTCCGTAAGGCCTGAGTGGCCACCCCTCTTGGACGCCTGCTCTGGGGAAGTGATGAGGGCTAGTAGTCAGCAGTCGTTCTTTTCTGTTGTCAGTTGCTTTGTCTTTATCAGACTTCCCTGGTGGTCCATTGCTTAAGGCTCTGAGCCTCTGTTGCGGGGGGTGCTTGGTTTCATCCCATTTTTATGCCCATCATGTTTTCCCACCCAGATCCTTGCCCTCAGCAGCATCGGTACTATCCTCAGTCCTTATTTTTACCCTACCCAAGATGATATCATCCTTCATTTTTTAATTTTCTCTCTTCACTACTGCACAGCTGGGTACTCTCCCTGTCAACCGAGCTCTCGAGCATCCCGATGGTGAAAAGCTAAGCTGAAGGCCTTCCTTGATCTGGCATTTCAAGAGCTTGCTGTTGTTTGTGCGTTTGCTTGGTCATGTCTGACTCTGCAACCCTGTGGACGGTAGCCCCCCTCCCCTCACCCTGCCACCCCCACCCCCTGTCCCCACCCCCACAGGCTTCTCTGTAGCCACCCCTCCCCCGCACCACCCCTCCTGTGTCCTCGGGATTTCCCAGGCAAGAATACCGGAGTGGGTTGCCCTTTCCTTCTCCGGGGGATCTTGCCCAAGCCAGGTTATGAGTTCCCATCTCCCACACTGGCAGGTGTATTCTTTACCACAGAGCCACCTGGGAAACCATTTTAAGAGCCACCATCTTCCTAATTATACTTTCCTAGGGGCAAACCCAGATAGGTGTGTGAAGAAAGGCAAATTGACTGCAACTGGATGCATCAGTCTGATGAGTAATCCAGGTAAATCTGGGACATATCTATTGAACAAAAACTACCTGTAGTTAATGGAGAAGATGTTCATTTGGTATGTAATTGTCCTCTGATTTCCAATATTGTAAACTTCCCGCTGATTTGCTTTTTATGCTAACAGCGAGCGTTGTTTAGGTCTTCACATGTATTAAAAGTTAAACCCAGGAGTTATTATACTCCTACTGTGATAAAGAAGACAGACAGTCGTTTTGGGGTGGAGATCAGGTTCCCTGTGTGATGATGTAAGCAAACCAATACACAAGGTGCAATTTGTTGGAAACGCTAGTGGATGCGCTCATTCAAGACTGTGGCTAAGATGAGTGTTTTTGAGTAGTCATGGGCGGGGAGGCTCAAATTACACCACAATCAAAGCTAAAAATATTTAGAGTTTTTGTTCCTCAAAAGACAACACTGAAGGAGTGAAGTGAAGTGAAAGTCGCTCAGTCCTGTCCGACTCTTTGCAACCCTATAGACTATACAGTCCATGGAATTCTTCAGGCCACAATACTGGAGTGGGTAGCCTTTCCTTTCTCCAGGGCATCTTCCCAACCCAGGGATGGAACCCAGGTCTCCCACATTGCAGGCGGATTCTTTACCAGCTGAGCCATCAGGGAAGCCCCTTAAAGGAAGCTCACTTAAAGAAGCCCTTTAAAACCCTTTAAAGAAGAAAGAGTGAGAAATATATAAATTAATATATATATGTGTGCATGTATATATATATATATATATATGTGCTAGATGTAGAAACAATATATGTCAGTATCAAAAATGTAGAAAACGCTGTTGAAATATGGGCCTGAATAGACACTTTTCTTTTTTTGAGTATACTGCCTGGGATCTTAAGTTCTGTAACCAGAGATTGACCAGTGTCCCATGCGGTGGAAGCACAGAGTCTTAACCACTGGACTCCCAGGGAAGTTCCCGAATAGACACTTTCCAAACAGACTGTTTAGGGAATCCCTTCAGCTGTCCAGTGCTTAGGACTCAGGACTTACACTGACTGCCACGGGCCTGCAGTTCAATCCCTGATCAGGGAAGTAAGATCCTGAAAGCTGCACGGTACACCCCAAAATAAAAGCAATAATAATAAAAATAAGAAGAGTGTCTAAGAAACTCACTCAGTCATGTCTGACTCTTTGCGACCCCGTGGACTATACAGTCCATGGGATTCTCCAGGCCAGAATACTGGAGTGAGTAGCCTTTCCCTTCTCCAGGGCGTCTTCCCAACCCAGGGATCAAACCCAGGTCTCCCGCATTGCAGGCAGATTCTATACCAGCTGGGCCACAAGGGAAGCCCAAAGAGTATCTAAATAAGCAATAAACATGAAAAACTTCTGAAGTTTGTTAGTCATCAGGATAAGGCAGATTGAAAACACGGTGTGATGCAATGTATAACCACCAGAATCTCAAACAAACAAACAAAGGTGTGGAGCAACGGGAACTCTCTCACGGTGTACTAATTGGTCAGGTAGGAAAACTGCTCAGCCGTCCCCACTAAAGGAAAATGTATACCCTAAACTGAGCAGTTCCATGCGTAGAAATCCATGTTTCATCCACATTGACATGGAAAATAACTTTTTTAACAGCACTGTTTATAATCCCCTCAAGATCCCCTGGAGAAGGGATGGGCTACCCACTCCAGTATTCTTGGGCTTCCCTGGTGGCTCAGCTGGTAAAGAATCCGCCTGCAATGCAGGAGACGTGGGTTCGATCTCTGGGTTGGGAAGATCCCCTGGAGGAGGGAAAGGCTACCCACTCCAGGATTCTGGCCTGGAGGATTCCATGGACTGTATAGTCCACAGGGTCGCAAAGAGTGGGACAAGACTGAGCGACTTTCACTTTTAAAGAAGAAACCCACTCAAATGTCCATCCATAGTAAATGAAATAAGCAAGCCTTCAGGAGATATCGATGAAGGAAGAGTCTTAAGGGGATATCAGTGAAGGAAGAGCCTTAAGGGCTAAGTGATGATGAGCTGAATTTCATCCCTGGAGAGGTCTGAGTCGGCAGCTGCTCCTGTCAGCATCACTCACGTTCCTTTAGTATAAAATAAGTGTATCTTTTTGATCTTGCATGTTTATCTTCCTGCTTATTCATCAGTATATATTTATTTTCCCTGGGCTTCTCTGGTGGCTCAGATGGTAAAGAATCCACCCGCGATGCAGGAGACTTGGGTTTAATCCCTGGGTTGGGAAGATCCTCTGCAGAAGGAGTAGGCTACCCACTCCAGTATTCTTGGGCTTCCCTGGTGGCTCAGCTGGCAAAGAATCCTCTTGCAATGCGGGAGACCTGGCTTTGATCCCTGGGTCGGGAAGATCCCCTGGAGGAGGAAATGACAACCCACTCCAGTGTTCTTGCCTGGAGAATCCTGTGGACAGAGGAGCCTGGCGGGCTACGTGCAGTCCACAAGGTTGCAAAGAGTCGGACCCCACTGAGCGACTAAAAGTACAGTATGTATTTTAAGTGCCAAACCCAGTGCCTGAACTGTCTTGAGTGCGTGTCTGCTGGGATGAAAGTGTTGTAAAGCAATTTCTCAGATGGTGGAAGCGTAGCCTGCTGCTTTTTCCCCTTGGCACTACATTCAAAGGGTCCTTTAAACACTTTAGAAGGAGATTTAATGACAAGAGAGAGGACCTGCCAGTGAAGTCGCTCACACTTATGTTGCCTAATTGGCTTTCACGACGGCACAAGATGAATGAGTTGTGGGGAATGACAATTGAAGGTCTCTCGTCCCCATATTAAGAGACGCTGTAAGCTGGTGGTAAGAGGCGTCTCAGATAGCAAAGTCCTTGGCTGGTGTCTGTCCTTGACCTCTATTTACTGCTTCTGCGAGGCAAACTCTTCAGTGAAGGACCCTTGTCTCTGGAAGCGTCCCACTGTCTGGAAGGCAAGCCAGCTGTCTTTGAGAGGAAGAGCTGAAAAGGATCATTATTTATTAAATAATAATAACAGTATACTGATTCGGAGCTTTGAAACTGTCTCCCCTGGAGTCGTGGAAGCCTGCAGCGTTGGTACACAAAAGCTACTTATCAAGGCATTCTTACAGAGAATACACGTGCTTAATTTGAGGCGTAAAAATGCCTCTTTTAAAAAAAAAGTTTTTTTTTTCATTTTCTGGCCATACTGCAAGGTGTCTGGGATCGTAGTTCCGCAACCAGGGATCGAATGCACACCCTTGTGTTGGAAGTATGGACTGTTAACCCCTGGACCACCAGGGAAATTCTGTTTTAAAAAAAAAAAAAACAATTTTTTTAGACAGATTTATATATCAACAGTACGTGAACTGAAAAATTCCAGATGTGCAAGCTCAATTTAGAAAAGACAGAGGAACTGGAGATCAGATTGCCATCATCCATTGGATCATAGAAATATGTATCTGTGTGTGTGTGTGTGTGTGCGCGCGCACGCGCAATTTTATTTACTTATTGGCTGTGCTGGGTCTTCATGCTGCCTGAGCTTTCTCTAGCTGCAGTGAACAGGGGCTGCAAATTACGGTGGGTGGGCTTCTCCCTGAGTGGCTTGCTCAGAGCAAGGCCTCTCAGGTACACCGGCTTCAGTAGCTGCGGCATCTGGACTCAGTGCCTGTGGCTTCCTGGCCTGGAGCAGAGGCTCGGGTAATAGTTGTGGTGCTCGGGCTTAGTTGCTCCATGGCATCTTCCTGAGGATTGAACCCATGTCTTCTGCACTGGCAGGCAGATTCTTTACCACCAGGGACGTCCTAAAAAATGCCTTTAAAAAAAAAAAAGAAAAAAGAAATCCTTACATAGAAAGCTTGTGTAAAATGTGAGATATAACCACAAGAAGCTGGAGATGACGGCGTATTTCTTATAATAGGTTGAGTCCTCATTCTTGGACTTCTCTCCATCTCCTCTGATGTGGTCGGCGTTGTGCGAGTCTCTTTCAAAGATCTCTCAGCCCTTGAATGTGCATTTCAAGATCTCACGTGCAGGGGAGATAAACAGTAGCGCTTTGTTATTCTCCTGATTTTCCCTGAATGGAAAGTTGGCACAAGCTTAAGCTGGGGCCCAGGTTGTTAATTGTTGTTCAGTCACTCAGTCGTGTCCAACTCTTTGCCACCTCATGGGCTGCAGCACGCCAGGCCTCCCTGTCCATCACCAACTCCCAGAGTTTGCTCAAATTCAAGTCCATCGAGTCGGTGATGCCGTCCAACCATCTCATCGTCTGTCGTCCCCTTCTCCTCCTGCCCTCAATCTATCCCCAGCATCAGGGTCTTTTCCTATGAGTTGGCTCTTCGCATCAGGTGGCCAAAGCACTGGAGCTTCAGCTTCAGCACCTGTCCTTCCAATGAAACCATCAGGTAGTCAAGTCTGATTTTGGCTTGTTTCGAGGTTGGCTTGACTTTTGATCCCAGGTAAATCGGTGTGACTTGGTTACTTAACCTGCATGAAGGAGGTGCTCTGCGGGACTTTCCTGGTGGTCCACTGGTTAAGGCTCCACACTTCCACTGCAGAGGGCGTGGGTTTGACGCCTGGTCAGGGAACTAGGATCCCACATGCTGCAAGTGCAGCCAAGATAAAATAGAGAAAGCAGTTTGATGAAGAGTTGACTCAACCGTTGATATCAGGCCACTGACCATTTTCAAGTCCTCCTCTCCCCGCCCCCTCCTGTCCACACCTGGGCAGGCTGATGACGGGGTTTACACTCTGCAGGCAACAACCTGTGTTCAGGACCCCTCACCGCAGGCTCAGCCCCTAACCTCCTAGAAACCGTCCTGCCCCTTCCCTGCTCCCCGCTTCAAAGCTTCCTGTATCTTCTCTTGGGAGCTTGCCCTGTCCTCCCTAGCAAAGCCTCACCCTGTGAGCAATTAACCTTTCCGTGCATTCCTTTTTTTCTTTTTTAAGATGTATTTTCTGTTTCGACTGTGGTGGACCTTTGTTGCCATGTGCAGGCTTTCTCTGGCTGCGAGCGGGGGCCAGTCTCTAGCTGCTGTAGGCAGGCTTCTCATCGCGGTGGCTTCTCTTGTTGCTGAGCACAGGTGCCAGTCTCTTGGGCTTCAATAGTCCTGGGGCACAGTCTTACTTGCCCCATGGCCCGTGGCATCTTCCCAGACCAGGAATTAAACCAGCGTCCCCCTTGCGTCGGCAGGTGGATTCTTAACCGTTGAGCCACCAAGGAAGTTCTTCGCGCGTTCTCAACGCACATAGCATCATCCGTCTTGACCACTAAACCAGCGTGCAGGGGAAAGGGTATCCAACCACCCCGTGGAATGATTCTAGCCATCAGTTTCAGACCCAAAGAAAACCATGGAGCAGCCCAGTATCATTTTGCAGAACAAGCAGAAGGCTACTGCTCTGAGCCAAGTAAGGGACTCGCCCATCGATATCTTGAATAACTTGCTGTTTGTAGACTTTCCAATAGCGATGCGTCTTATTTACCGCCCTTTCCTTAGTAAGATGACCTCAACATGGAATGTTTCAGCCTGAAGTGACCCTCTTCACCTACGAGCTACTTGGTGTCTTACTTGTCAGTCTCTTAAACAGTTAATCGGACTTCCAAGGTGGCACTAGTGGTAAAGAAACCTCCTGCCCATGCAAGAGGCGAAAGAGATGTGTGTTCGATCCCTGGGTCGGGAAGATCCCCTGGAGGAGGGCATGGCAAAGAGAGGGTAGCAGGCAGGACGCCCAGGATCTCCAAATGGAGGAAACAGGCTGCAAGTGTCAGACATTTTTTCTCTCTCTCTTAAGTGGCAGGAGGAAACAAATCTGTTACATTTTTTCCCCTTGTCTGTACAAATTTAAAGAGAGGGTTCTCTTAAAATTCTGTGTTGCCAGGATGACAGCTGCTGGTTCCACCTGAACTTGTCTCAAACCTTGAGCTCACTGATGCGTTTTTCTTATGGAAATATTTGTCTGAAGCTATGTTAATGAACTATACATTTACCCTAGACTCTTGTCTTAAGTACCTAAGACTCAGAACCAACTTGACAAACCAGTATGTTTTATTCCTACATGGTTCTCCTAATCTATGTTCACAAAACGATATATTTGCCTGGAAATCTGCCTTTCTTCAAGATTCAGGTCAATCATTTTATGGCCCGAGATGACTCACCTGGAGCTCATGTTATCCCCAAATGCATGTTGTGGGTGAGGGGCCTGGTGCCATTCTCTGAGTTTTGAGACATTTCCTTTCTTTAATTAGCAGACTTCTCGTAGCAGAGTCGGACACGACTGAAGTGACTTAGCAGCAGCAGCAGCAGTAGCTATATAACATCCGGCTAAAGACAAGCAGGGGGCCACTGTCTTGCCCCCTTCTGATGTCTATATCAGAAGCTTTCTCTTTCTCTTTTATACCTTCATAAAACTTTATGACACAAAAGCTCTGAGCGATCAAGCCTCGTCTCTGACCCCAGACTAAATTCCTCTTGTCTGGAGGCCAAGAATCCCGGTATCATTAGTGGTTCAGCAACAACCTTTCAGCAACCCACTCCAGTATTCTTGCCTGGAGAATCCCATGGGCAGAGGAGCCTGGTGGGCTGCAGCCCATGGGGTCGCAAAGAGTCCGACACGACTGAAGTGACTTAGCACACAGGCATGCAAAGGGTTAATTACAGTTAAGGTAGCACATTACAGTGTTTGGGGCATGGCGGTTATCTGCCCGTTGTGTGGTGATGCCTGGCATGATGCCTTCTCTCTAATGTGAAAACAACTCTCTTTTGAGCCCCCGCAGCAGTCATGTGAAGGGACTCATAGCTGTTCATTTCACACGGAGCATTTTTTTTTTTAATTAAAAAAATTTTTTGCACCAATTATTTTTAAGGTTGCATTTTAAAAAGTAGCTTGCTCTTCCACTGTCTCGTACAGATGTTTCTTTGGGTTGGATCCCTGGGTTGGGAAGATCCCCTGGAGAAGGGAAAGGCTGCCCACTCCAGGATTCTGGCCTAGAGAATTCCATGGACTGTACAGCCCATGGGGTTGCAAAGAGTCGGACATGACTGAGCAACTTCCACGTTCATTGTAGTCATGTATTAAAGTGGAAGACATGTTTCTTTGTTTACTAAGACTGGCTAAAAGAGAGAATGGGCCTTGATTATAGCATAGCCAAGTGTGTTATGGACTGAAAGGCAATGCTAACCTTTTATTTATGGAACTATTGTCTCCCAGCCATTTGGCCAAACTGGTGGCATGTAGTCATTCAAATCACTGTCGTAGCAACGTTATAAAGTATATACCATTAACAAAATACGTTTATCAGAGTACAGTCGATTTAGAGTGTTGTATGGTTTCAGGTGTTCAGCAAAGTGAATCACTTATGCATATACATATATTGACTCAGTTTTAAATTTTTTTCTCATATAGGTCATTACAGAGTACTGAGTAGAGTTTCCTGTGCTGTTCAGGAGATCCTTATCAGTTTCCTCTTTTGTAGGTGGTAGTACGTATACGCGGAGAAGGCAATTGCACCCCACCCCAGTCCTCTTGCCTGGAAAATCCCATGGACAGAGGAGCCTGGTGGGCTGCAGTCCATGGGGTCGCTACTAGTCAGACACGACTGAGCGACTTCCCTTTCACTTTTCACTTTCATGCATTGGAGAAGGAAATGGCAACCCACTCCAGTGTTCTTGCCTGGAGAATCCCAGGGACGGGGGAGCCTGGTGGGCTGCCGTCTGTGGGGTCACACAGAATCGCACACGACTGAAGCGACTTAGCAGCAGCAGCAGCAGTACATATATGTCTATCCTGGGGCTTCCCAGGTGGTGTTAGTGGTAAAGAAGTCACATGTAAATGCAGGACACACAAGAGATGTCTGTTCAGTCCCTGCGTTGGGAAGATCCCCTGGAGGAGGAAATGGCAACCCACTCCAGTATTCTTGCCTGGGCAATTCCATGAGCAGAGGAACCTGGCAGGCTGCGGTCCATGAGGCTGCAAAGAGTTGGATACAATCTCCCAATTTATCCCTCCCCACTCCTTACCCTCTGGTAACCATAGTCTCTATTCTATAAAAGTGACTCTGTTTCTGTCTTGTACGGGGGTTCACTTGTACCTTTTTTTTTTTTTTAGATTCCATATATATGTGATATCATGTATTGGGCTTCCTCTGACTGACTTATTTCACCCAGTATGGCAACCTCTGGGTCCATCCACGTTGCTGCAGATGGCATTATTTCATTCTTCTTCAGGGCTGACTAGTATTCCGTCGTCTGCATGCCCACTCTTATTTTTTTCTTTTTAATTTATTTTTTTATTGAAGGATAATTGCTTGGCAGAATTTTGCTATTTTCTGTCACACCTCAACATGAACCAGCCATAGGTATACATACAGCCCCTCCCTTTTGAACCTCCCGCCCATCTGCCTCCCCACCCCCAGGCTGACACAGAGCTCCTGTTTGAGTTTTCGGAGCCAAACACCAAATTCCCGTTGGCTCTCTGTTTTACGTATGGTAATGGACGTTTCCGAGTTACTCTCTCCATACGTCTCCCCCTCTCCTCCACCTCCCCGTGTCCATAAGTCTGTTTCTTCACTGCTGCCCTGTAAATAAATTCTTCAGTACCATTTTTCTAGATTCTGTATATGTACGTTAGAATACAATATTTATCTTTCTCTTTCTGACTCCCTTCACTCTGTATAATAGGTTCTAGGTTCATCCACGTCATCAGAACTGACTCAGATGTGTTCCTTTTTCTGGCTGAGGAATACTCCATTGTGTCTATATACCGCAACTTCTTTATCCATTCATCTGTCGATGGATGCCTAGCCTGCTTCCATGTTCTAGCTATTGTAAATAGCGCTGCAGTGAACAATGGGATACATGTGTCTTTTTCAATTTTGGTTTCCTCAGGGTCTGTGCCTAGCTGTGGGATTCTTCGGTCATATGGTGGTTTTATTCCTAGTTTTTTAAGGACTCCCCATACTGTCTTCCATAGTGGCTGTATCAATTTACATTCCTACCGATAGTTTAAGAGCGTTCCCTTTTCTCACCAGTCTGACGTATTATTAGGCAAGACTCTGATGCTGGGAGGGATTGGGGGCAGGAGGAGAAGGGGACGACCGAGGATGAGATGGCTGGATGGCATCATGGACTTGATGGACATGAGTCTGAGTGAACTCCGGGAGTTGGTGATGGACAGAGAGGCCTGGCGTGCTGCAATTCATGGGGTCGCAAAGAGTCGGACACGACTGAGCGACTGAACTGAACTGAACTGACTGAAGCTGGCTTCCAAAACCCTCCTCCTAGGATCTATACCCTTCTCTCTTCTGTGTGCACATGCTCTGTGACTTACTTCCAATCAACAGAATACAACGCCGGACACGTATACTTGCTGCCTCTTCTGTGATTATGCTCGATTGGGCTGTGTGTGCCGACTCAGTCATGTCCGACTCTTGGCGACCCCAAGGACCATAGCCCGCCAGGCTCCTCTGTCCATGGGATTCTCCAGGCAGGAATACTGGAGTGGGTTGCCATTTCCTCCTCCAGGGGAATCTTCCCACCCAGGGACCTAACCAGCATCTCTTTATGTCTCCTGCACTGGCGGGCAGGTTCTTTACAACCAGCACCACCTGGGAAGACCTAAGAACAGACTGTAGGTCCCCTGTTGCTCACCGCCTCTCTCCTTTGCTGCCTCTGTATAAGTAAGCTGCCATGTTCCAGGGACCCATGTGAAAAGAAACTGACGGCCTCAGTGCTCAGACTCACAAGGAACTGAATTCTGTCAGCCGCCACTTGAGCTTAGAAGTCCGTCCTTCCCCGACTGGATCCTCAGATGAGAGCTCAGCTGTGGCCGACTCCTTGGGAGCAGCCTTGAGGGGAAGACCCACCCAAGCAGTGCCCGGATTCCTGATGCACAGGAACCAGGACATAATAATATATGTGCACAGGGTTAAGTCGATAAGCTTATGTTAATTTGCTGAACAGATACAGATAGCTAATGCCAGAGGGTTGGCATATTTAGAAAACAACATTATTCCTAAAGACTCTTTTATCATTTCTATCAACTGCATGACTGATCCTTATTTTTTTCTTCCCTCTCCATTCATCTTGGGCTTCCCAGGTGGCACAGTGGTGAAGAATCAACCTGCCAATGCAGGAGACGTGGGTTTGATCCCTGGGGTCAGGAAGATCCCCTGGAGAAGGAAATGGCAACCCATTCCAGTATTCTTGCCTGGAGAATCCCATGGACAGAGGAGCCTGGAGGGCTATAGTCTGTGGGTTCGCAAAGACTTGGACGTGACTGAAAGAGTCAGATGCTACTGAGCACCTGTACCCGCATGAGCATCCACCTTAAAACATTGCTTCTTCAATGCACTTGATTCTAAGAATAAACTGGGGGGTGTTAGAACTCAATGAATTTGGCTAGGAGTCCGGAATTGCACTGTGATGCCTAGGGTTTTCTTTTGTTCAGACATAGTTGCAAAGCACTGTCATAGATTTGGGCAGTTGGTCTTGACCTTGGTTGAAGGCAGGATTTCTATAGTACTTGGAATGCTTTCTCTTTGGTAAAGCGTGAAACCTGGGATCACTTTTATTTTAGAGGTGAGCCCGGTGATTTTTTTTTTTCCATTATGTCTGCGCTGGGTCTTAGTTAAGGCACGTGGAATATTTTAGTTGTGGTTTGTGGGATCCAGTTCCCTGCTCGGGAATTGAACCCCGAGCCGTTGCATTGGGAGTGTAGTGTCTTAGCCACTGGACCCCCAGGGAAGTCACTGCCCAGGTTATTTTAATGTGCAGCCAAATTTGAGAACTTGATGTCAACAACAGGCAAAAACTCTGTCAAGGATGCTTGCTAGTTAGCCTGATAGGGATGAGGACTGGAGAAAATTAATGTTGTAGCAAATACATAAATTTCCCACAAGACTGACTCCTCAAAACAAGACCCATCCCTCCTTTTCCAAGTACATCTTGTTAAAGTGACTCCTTTGGCAGGTAAAACATAATTGTACAATGTTTGCCTGCAAGATTTTGAGTATCCAAGTGAAAAGAACCAGAAGCTGCCAATACAGATAGTGGAATAATTTTCATTATCGTGTCTAGATTCTTCTAGAAGCTTGAAGGGGATATGTGAAGAACATATATCCAGAGTTGGCTACATAATTTGTAGTGTGTGTGCCCAGTTGTATTTGGCTCTTTGTGACCCCATGAAGATCCAGCCAGTCCATTCTGAAGGAGATCAGCCCTGGGGTTTCTTTGGAGGGAATGATGCTGAAGCTGAAGCTGAAACTCCAGTACTTTGGCCACCTCATGAGAAGAGTTGACTCATTGGAAAAGGCTCTGATGCTGGGAGAGATTGGGGGCAGGAGGAGAAGGGGACGACAGAGGATGAGGTGGCTGGATGGCATCACCGACTCAATGGACGTGAGTCTGAGTGAACTCCGGGAGTTGGTGATGGACAGGGAGGCCTGGCGTGCTGCGGTTCATGGGGTCACAAAGAGTCGGACACGACTGAGCGACTGAACTGAACTGAACTGAACTGGACTGTAGCCCGCCAGGCTCCTCTGTCCATGGGATTTCACAGACAAGAATACTAGAGTGGGTTGCCATTCCCTTCTCCAGGGCATCTTCCCGACCCAGGGATCGAACCTGGGTCTCCCGCATTGTAGGCAGATTCTTTACTCTCTGAGCCACCAGAGTCTTGCTATACATCATTTGTGGAGCCCTTTTCAAGAAGCAGGGAAAATAATGCTGTTAGAGGCTTGAGATAGAAAGCTTCTTCTTTTGTTCCACAGTCTGTGTCTTTGACTTGTCATGGTGTTTTGTATTTGCTATTTAATGTTGTTCTAAGTACAGGAAAATTATTAGCATGAATATTACGTTTCATTTTCATGTTGTACAATGCCAGTTTTTATATGCAAATGTTAATAGCACTTAACTTACATACAGAGCCGCTGAAATTGCCCAGTGTATATTTCATAGCTGGCGCGTGCATATGTATTTTCTTCTTATCAGAACGGTAGAAACACTGCATGTCCTTACAGCAGCTGTTTTTATATTGTTTCTTTCTCTCTATGCATTTGTTTGGCTGGTGTCAGTTGCGGCTCTTGGGATCTCTGTGGCGTCGCGTGGGGTGTTTCGTTGTGGAGTGTAGATTCTCTGGTCATGCTGCTCAGGATTAGTCATTGCAGGCTTGGTCGCTACATGGCATATGGGAGCTTAGTTCCCCAACCCGGGATCAAACCCTCGTCCCCTCTGTTGCATGGTGGATTCTTAACCCCTGAACCACCAGGGAAGTCCCTGTTTTGCTTCTTTCTTTATGCACATTCAACCAACACTCTATACCACTATTTCTACTATTTCTCCCACTATTACTGATGAGTAGAAAGGATAAAGGGCTTCCCTGGTGGCTTAGCAGCAAAGACTCCGACTGCAGTGCAGGAGACACAGATTCGATCCCGGGTCGGGAAGATCCCCTGGAGGAGGGAACAGCAACCCACCCCAGTCTGCTCGCCTGGGAAATCCCATGGACAGAGGAGTCTGGCAGGCTATACAGTCCATGGGGTTGTAAAGAGTCAGACACGACTTAGCAACCAAACCACCACCACCACCACCACCACCAGGATACAGAGGAAGGAATTCTGGGCCGGCCTCTCTGTATCTTTCCTTCTGGGTCGTCGTTTTCAGCCTGAGCGGCTGGCCAGTGCAAGACAGGATGGCCTAGATGGGTTCCTTCCTTGCCTCTGTGTCTTAGAATCTCACTGCTTCCGTTGTTATTTGAAGCAAGTTGAGGATGGAAATCATGGAAGGGCTGTTAGTCTCCCCGGACTCATGGAAAGGATGGCCGTAGGGGCTGTTAGCCCCCGTCTGCCTCCCCTTACTCAATTGCAGACATCCCCTGCCCACCTTGCCATCACTGCGCTTCTCGCCTGCGTCACATGATCAGTCCAGTGGAAATCTCTACTCACCGAGTATCATGTGACCAGGCAGTGATGGACGTGGACCGCACAGTGTGTATTTCGTCTCCTCCCGTCACATTTCGCTTACAAGACGCAAGTGTGGAGATGACAGTAAGAACATCAGCGTGGGTGGGACAAATCGAGACCAATCGAGTAGCGTTGACTTACACGCACTGTGTAGAATAGACAGCTAGTGGGAAGCTGCAGGGAAGTCAGCTCCGTGCTCTGTGATGACCTAGAGGGGTGCGGTGAGCTGTGAATCAAGAGGGATGGGAAATATGTATACTTAGAGCCGATTCCCTGGGTTTCAGTTGGTAAAGAATCGTCCTGCAATGCAAGAGACCCCGCTTCAATTCCTGGGTCAGGAAATGCCGCTGGAGAAGGGATAGGCTACCCACTCCAGTATTCTCAGGCTTCCCTTGCGGCTCAGCTGGTAAAGAATCCACGTGCAATGTGGAAGACCTGGGCTAGATCCCTGGATTGGGAAGGTCCCCTGGAGAAGGGAAAGGCTGCCCACTCCAGTGTTCTGGCCTGGAGAATTCCATGGACTGTACAGTTCATGGGGTCACAAAGAGTCAGAAATGACTGAGTGACTTTTACTTTCACTATAGCTGATTCACTTCATGGTACAGCAGGTATGAATACAACATTGTAAAGCAATTATACTCCAATTAAAAAAAATTTTTTTAGTGATGACAGAGCATGATACTGATTATGGGGTCGCACAGCCAGGGAGCCAACCCCGAAGCTGATGTCACTGTCATGAGAACTGGAAAACAAAGGACAGGAGATGGGAGCAAAGATCGACATGGCCATGAACAGAGAAGACTGGCTTCTGGACTTTAAGTCTGCAGAATTGAGTGGATGGTGCCTACATGGGTCCCTTTGACCCTGCCTGTCATCAGAGGCTTTTGCTGTTATGGTTACGGAGCACAGGATGAATCAGTGGATATTTGTGACAAAATGTAAAGCGTTTTGCATGACAGTGGAGTTGGAGACTAAGGGAAAGAAGCCGTGTAAACACAGCTAGAGATGGCGGTTAGTTCTGCTTTTCTCTAGGTCTACCTGGAAGGAGGGCAGGGGTGTGGTTCTCCAGCAACAGCTTTGTGATAATACCTGGGAGCTTGACGACGTCTGTTCTTGTCCAGTTGCTCAGTCATGTCCGACTCTCTGTGACCGCATGGACTGCAGCCGCAACTCCCGGAGCTTGCTCAAACTCACGTCCATCCAGTCGGTGATGCCATCCAACCATCTCATCCTATGTCGTCCCCTTCTCCTGCTGCCCTCAACCTTTCCCAGCATCAGGGTCTTTTCCAATGAGTCAGTTCTTCGCATCAGGTGGCCCAAGAATTGGAGCTTCAGCTTCAGTCCTTCCAATCAATATTGACCACGTCTGGCACTGCATAATCAATCAACCCTCTTCCCTTTCTTTCTAAGCTTCGGAGCCCTGCCAATCCTGAGATTCTTATTTTTTTAATGCATCATTGCCCAGAACAGTGTTGGGCGCCCTATCTGATCTTGGCCCATGCATCCAGTGTAACAGACTGTGGACCTTTTCTTGATGCATCTGCGGTCAGCACAGACGTGCTTCCCACAGGAGTCTTTGAGGCAAGGAGGGTGAGGGACAGCTCACAGTCACCCCAGGCCCCTGATCTATAAAAGCGTCACGCTCCTTTGACGCCATTTGGAAATACTGCAAAGTGAAGAAGGAATTACCTTAGGACGTGTCTGGCTTACAGGGGCACAAACAACTCAGGACCCAGCAGAGATGCGCTGATGGCTGGGTGCTCAGATGCTGAGGGTGGGTCCCTGGGGAGGGGCCGCTCTATCTGCTGGGACTCTGCACTTTGCCTGCCACCAAACACACTCTAAACAAGATCCTCACTTCTTGCTTCTTGAAGATTGAAAAGCTTGTTTGGATTTCTTTGGTCTGGCAGAAACAGATATTCGAGTCGGCCTTTTGTAAAAGCAAGGTGGCGTGAAGCACCCTTTGGAGGACTCATCTGGTGGTCCCGTGGCTAAGACTCTGAGCTTCCCTTGAAGGGGGCCCAGGTTTGATCCTTGGGAACTAGGATCCTTCATGCCACGTGGCACGGGCAAAAATAAAAATAAAAATTTGATAAAGAAAGAAAGCAAACATAGAAGAAGAAAAAAGAGAGCTAACTTTGAAAGAAGCCAGGAAAAGGGGAGATATTGGTGTCTAACTCTCATCATTTTGTTCAAATAATGTCAACCATTTGAGTACTGACCCTAAGCTATTAAGAAGATGAGATGCTTGGATGGCATCACCGACTCAATGGACGTGAGTCTGAATAAGCTCTGGGAGTTGGTGATGGACAGGGAGGCCTGGCGTGCTGCATTCCATGGGGTCGCAAAGAGTCAGACATGACTGAGCGACTGAACTAAACTGAAGCTATTAGGAGCTTTTCCTCTCTCTTGGATCTTGATGCTTATGTAAATTTGGTTAAGAGTAAGCTCGCTCTGAGGCTATTATATGAGACAACATTTGATAATCCTGCAAGCTCCCTTCACACGTCTGACCTTCTTTTATTGCCTGGTCTTTAAAAAACCCAGGTCACTGTATTCCATTAGCAATTGCTTTTGTTATTCTGAACTCCTAGTAATTGGATTTTCTTCATTAACCTGGATGTCTTAGACCTTATGTTTGTTTTTTTTCTTCAACTATGAATTCTGCATTTACTCCTGCCCAGAAAAGAAAATGCAGTCCTGAAACTACTCGGAAGCAAGCACCTAGGTTTAATTTTCTTCTCTGATTTCAGTTTTGGGGAAGAAAAACTTTCCGTCTCCCCTCTTAAATTCGTTGCCTGGAAGTGTGTGAATTAAACTATCTGAAGAAAGAGGAACAGGACAAAAGGTGCACAATTTTTATGCATGTTTGTGTGCATAGGAAAAGTAGTGAAATGAAGAGAAACAGTTAAACTCAGGGGCTTACATACCCTTTTAAAGACGGCTTGGGCTTCAAGGGATGACAAAACATGGAGACTCGGAATGGGTCAAGCTGTGGTGCTGGAGAAGACTCTTGAGAGTCCCTTGGACTGCAAGGAGATCCAGCCAGTCCATCCTAAAGGACATCAGTCCTGAATGGTCATTGGAAGGACTTGATGCTGAAGCTGAAGCTCCAATACTTTGGCCACCTGATGCGAAGAGCCATTTCATTGGAAAAGACCGTGATACTGGGAAAGATGGAAGGCAGGAGGAGAAGGGGACAACAGAGGATGAGATGATTGGATGGCCTCACTGACTCAATGGACACAAGTTTCAGCAAACTCCAGGAGATAGTGTGGGACAGGGAAGCCTGGCGTGCTGCAGTCCATGGGGTCTCAAAGAGTCAGACACGACTGAGCAATTAAACAGCAAAGGATAAAGGTGGGGAAAATGCAAGATACAGGCTGTTTTACGAAGGTCTGCTAAGGCAGACTCATCTTGTGGTTCACTCTCCTCTTGGGTGAGAGGAGTTGGCCCTCCCTCTCTGGGGGGAGGAGGTGATGAATTTTCTAAAAAGAAGAGGTATGCCCACTTCTTGGCAGATAAGGAGAGGGAAGAAATGTTTCTGTATCTTTCTAAGCCAACATGCAAAAGTGTTGGCTCCCAACTGCTTTAGCTCAAAGTGATCCTTAGGCTATATCTGGGTGCTGCCATATTCTGATCCCCTTCACTTAAAACAAAAAAAAACCTATTTGTTATTTATTTATTTGGCTCTGCCAGATCCTAGTTGCTGCATGTTTGATCTCTTAGTTGTGGCCTGTGGGATCTAGCTCCTCAAGCAGGGATGGAACTCGGGCCCCCCACTCTGGGAGCACAGAGTCTTAACCCACTGGACTACCAGGAAGTCCCCACATTATTGTTAACGTATTGTAAAAATTTACCAGCATCATTCTCTGTCGACAAAGGTATCTTTATAGCCCACTGATTCATTGCGCCCTAGTGATGTCCTGTACTTAGTCACTCAGTCATGTCCAACTCTTTCGACCCCATGGACTGCAGCCCTCCAGGTTCCTCTGTCCTTGGGGATTCTCCAGGCCAGAATACTGGAGTGGGTAGCCTTTCCCTTCTCCAGGGGCTCTTCCCAACCCAGGTCTCCCGCACTGCAGGATTCTTTACTTCCTGTGGAAGCCCATGTCCCCGAGATAAGTGTTGATTAATCTGGAACCTCAGAACATTAGCTCTTCAGTGAGTAACATCACTGTTATAAATCGTATTTTCATATTTGTATCCCCCATTCACATTCTGGCTTACAATATATGCTTTCCCTGTATGTGTTTTGGCTTCTCTGTTAAATGTTCGCCCCGGTTTACAAACCTGCTGGCTCAGACGGTAAAGAGTGCAATGCAGGAGACCCGGGTTCTGTTCCTGGGTTGGGCAGATCCCCTGGAGGAGGGCATGGCAGCCCGCTCCAGTGTTCTTGCCTGGAGGATCCCATGGACAGAGAAGCCTGACAGGCCACTGTCCATGGGGTTTCAAAGAGTCAGACACGATTAACAATCAACACTTTCACGGTTTATAAAACTGGAAAAATGATAGAGGAGTTGGATTTGCCCGTGATGGCGTCATTGGCAGTGTGGGCATACAAGCCTTCATGGTATTCCATTCCTTCCTACGCTTTCTCCCTTCCTTCCTTGTTTCTCCAAGAAGACACTCAGCCGCTTGGTTCCAGCCGGCATTGGTCTGAACTCGGCTTCCCTCTATGACTATCCCCTTGAGACACACAACACATCAAAACAGAGAAGGATGTCTCCTTCCTCTTGGCTGCTGACTCCCACGACAAAGGGGTGACTCCCTCCGTGTCTGTCTTCCTTCTGAGGCCCATAAACTGGATATCTCTATGTCCATTGTGGTTTGGGTACCATATCGAGAAGCCTAAGATCCCCAGTCAGTGCGTTCTGCTCTCTTCCATGGTTAAAGCTTCCATCTAAGTCTTCCATCTAAATAAAGAAGGCTGAACGCTGAAGAATTGATGCTTTTGAACTGTGGTGCTGGAGAAGACTCTTGAGAGTCCTTTGGACAGCAAGGAGATCCAACCTGTCCATCCTAAAGGAAATCAATCCGGAATATTCATTGGAAGGACATGTTGAAACTGAAGCTTCAATACTTTGGCCCCCTGATGAGAACTGACTCACTGGAAAAGACCCTGATGCTGGGAAAGATTAAGGGCAGGAGGAGAAGGGGGCAACAGAGGATGCGATGGTTGGATGGCATCACTGACTCAATGGACATGAGTTTGAGCAAGCTCCAAGAGGTGGTGATGGACAGGGAGGCGTGGCTTGCTGCAGTCCATGGAGTCGGGAAGAGTCAGACACGACTGAGTGACTGAACTGAACTGAAATTTTGGTCAACTGCCAAGCTCTCTGCTTCACGGACTGTCAACTTCTTTTGCTGTCTGAGTACACAGTGGGTGCAAATACGTCTTTTGTATGTCCTATGCCAGTCTGACTTACATACGCCATGACTAAGAATGAAGGAATGTATGCTTTCTGCAGTTGTGTGCGTAGCACATAGTAGGTACTGAAATGTTTCTGTACTGGATACAGGTGGTATTGAATGGCTCAGGATTTCAGGTCTTCACATAAGTAATGCGTTTCTTCTTAACTGGAGAAGGGAAGGGACATGGCTCCATACCTGGTGCCTTCTTTGGTGGTGGGTGTACCACCTGCTATTTCTCTTGCCTCCCACTTACTGCCTGCCTCCCTCCCTCTTCCCTGAGAGGCAGACGGACTTGTCTGAGTCTTTAGGAACATGCTTTAACCAGCTTCCATCTTTACCCCTTTGTTGTGGGAGTCAGCAGCCAAGAGGAAGGAGACATTCTTCTCTGTTTTGATGCGTTGTGTGTCTCAAGGGGATAGTCATAGAGGGAAGCCTAGTTCAGACCAATGTTGGCTGGAACCAAGTGGCTGAGGGTATACTAAGGGCTCAGTATTTAAAAATGGATGGACAAAAGCCGTCCATCCTAAAGGAAATCAACCCTGAATATTCACTGAAAGGACTCCTGCTGGAGCTGAAACTCGAATCCTTTGGCCACCTGATGCAAAGAGCCGACTCATCGGAAAAGACCCTGATGCTGGGAAAGATTGAGGGCAGGAGGAGAAGGGGACGACAGAGGAGGAGATGGTTGGATGGCATCACTGACTCAGTGGACTTGAGTTTGAGTAAACTCCAGGAGACAGTGGAGGACAGGGAAGCCTGACACGTTGTAGTTCACAGGGTCGCAAACAGTTGGACGCGACTTAGCGAGTGAACAACAAGAAAATCCACGTGATCTACCATAGCAGTGACAATAAAGGTAACATTTTGGTTTCAGGTGCCCTTTTTTTTTTTTTTTTTTTTTGGCTTAGTATGGCTGTGTGAGATCCTTAGCTGCAGTAGCACTCGGGAGCTCTCTTCTGTCATGCAGGGTCATTCAGATTCTCTGGTTGGGGCCCTCGGGCTCAGCAGTTGCAACCTGCGGGCTTAGCTGCTCTGAAACATGTGAGATCTTAGTTCCCAGACCAGGGATCGAACCCTGGACCACCAGGGAAGTCCCACTTTTTTTTTTCTTCTTAATGACTTCAGAACTTGGATGGGGAATATGTGTGCTGTTCACTGCTGCCCTTTGACACTCAAAGAAGAAGTGTGGTTTCATTTCATTTTCCTAAAGAATCTTCTAGTAGGTACCCTGTAGGCATAGCAAAGCATACTTTTCATCCACAGAAGACTCTTGAGAGTCCCTTGGACTGCAAGGAGATCCAACCAGTCCATTCTGAGGGAGAACAACCCTGGGGTTTCTTTGGAAGGAATGATGCTAAAGCTGAAACTCCAGTACTTTGGCCACCTCATGTGAAGAGTTGACTCATTTGAGAAGACTCTGATGTTGGGAGGGATTGGGGGCAGGAGGAGAAGGGGACGACCGAGGATGAGATGGCTGGATGGCATCACGGACTCGATGGACATGAGTCTGAGTGAACTCTGGGAGTTGGTGATGGGCAGGGAGGCCTGGCGTGCTGCGATTCATGGGGTCGCAAAGAGTCGGACACGACTGAGCAGAGCGACTGAACTGAACTAACTGAACTGAGCTGAACGATACATGTGTATGTAACGACACAAACTTACATGTTTGTGTGTTTGTACCCACAAGGAGGACTGAGTAGCTATGTATTTCATTCCTAATAGTCTAATGCTCATATTATAAAGCTTATCCAATGAAACAATTATCCACACCAGTGCCGGACGTGAAAGTCTCACTTGTATCTTACTTAGAATGGTAGTTGTCGGTTTCATTTTTCTTCCATTGTAAGAGAGTCAAGCAAACTGCAACCTGATCATAGCTTTCTTCTCTTTTCACCTTGTTACATTTATTATGCATGCGTCACGTCCTGAAGATTCAGTAAGCCTCAGACTTAAGGATAAATTATATAAACTTTCATGAGTGACAGACAGCTTTGTGTGTATCGGTCAAAATGTCGGGTATCTAAATAAAACATGACACTCAAATTGCGTTTACATTGAGGGCCATTGGCCAATCGCTCGGGATGGAAACCCAATTTGCTTAATAGAATCAGCTGTGATGATGAATACGCTTTATAATCTGCAGCTCCTTGCTGTTTTGTGGGGAGCGACTTTTGGAAAATGTTAAAGATTAAGCAAGTATGGGTTATAAGAATTGATGCTTCTGAACTGTGGTGTTGGAGGAGACTCTTGAGAGTCCCTTGGACAGCAAGGAGATCAAACCAGTCAATCCTAAAGGAAATCAGTCCTGAATATTCATTGGAAGGACTGATGCTGAAGCTGAAGCTCCAATACTTTGGCCACCTGATGTGAAGAACTGACTTATTGGAAAAGACCCTGATGCTGGGAAAGATTGAGGGCAGGAAAAGAAGGGGACGACAGAGGATGAGATGGTTGGATGGCATCAGCGACTCGACAGACATGTGTTTGAGCAAACTCTGGGAGTTGGTGATGGACAGGGAGGCCTGGTGTGCTGCAGTCCATGGGGTTGCAGAGTCGGACACTTATGAGCAGCTGAACTGAACTGATGGGTTCGAAAATTTCCAAATGTTGCAACTCTGGAGGATTTACTGCCCGGTTAATAATTCTGAGTGTTGATGAGATTATAGAGGTTGAGGATTATAGGATTTGATTTCTCTTAATACCCGAGAGGTGATCGGCCTTCTTTATTAAGATTCTGGAAAATAATTTGCAAATACGATCTTATAGGGCAGAAGGTTAATTGCTTCCTCTCTTTTGAAAAATCTCTCTGTATACACATTTCTCTGTACGAATATACTTCAGCTTTGTATTTCCTTTAATAGAGACACTGGAGAGACTTCGGTGGTGGTCTAGTGGTTAAGACTCCATGCTTCCACTGGGGCAGGGGGCCATGGGTTCAGCCCGTAGTCAGGTAACTAATATCCCACATGCTGAGCAGTGCAGTCAAAGAAAAAAAAAAAGACACTGTAGGACTTCAGTTGTTGGAAATGGTCTTGTAAAACAAAGGAAAAAACAAAATACGTCCTTAGCTTGCACTGGCGAACTGCATGTCCCAAACCATATGTACGAAAATAAATTCCCAAAGCTGAATTCTAAGTAAACCAGCTCTCTCTGATCTTTGCTAACAGAGATTAACTGCTAAGGAGGAGTGAGAAGAAAATGGTGACCCAGGTTCCACAGGAGTTTTATTTTTAATTTTGGTATTAAAATCAAGTTCCCAGGGCTTTCTTTCCCAGTGATTCAGTAGCTGAGACTGTGCACTTCTGATGTAGGGATCAAGGGTTTGATCCCTGGTTAGGGAACTGAGATTCCACATGCCACAAAGTATGGGTCAAAAAATAAAAATAAAAATAGCAGTAAGAATGATAGTAATTTTTTTTCAAAAAAGATTTAAAAATATAGTTTTTAAAAACTCAAGTTCCCAGTTATACTCATCCTAAAGTAACATAAGATTT
This sequence comes from Capricornis sumatraensis, assembly GCF_032405125.1. Taxonomy (NCBI): domain Eukaryota; kingdom Metazoa; phylum Chordata; class Mammalia; order Artiodactyla; family Bovidae; genus Capricornis; species Capricornis sumatraensis. Next base: position 145,052,669 of record NC_091092.1, on the reverse strand, counting down.
GTTTCTATTTTTTCCTACGAAGAACACATTTAACTGGGCAGAAGTAGATAGAATTCTCAGAGGCTGGTGTGCAGTTTATTGGCACTCATACAGGGCCGAGGGTGGTCTTCCATACCTAAAGAAAATGAAGTGGCTTGATCATTTTCACTAAATAAGTATTGTCTGGCAGACAGTTTATACATAGTGACTTTCTGACAAATAATGACTAGCTGTTCTCAGAGAATTATAAGGAAGCTAATGTCAATTATTTACCTATCAACCTATCAATTCATCATCCATCCATCCATCCATATATCGAATCAGTATCTAGCATCTGAAATAATGGACACTTACAGACATGGTTGCCATGTTCTTTATTATTTTCCCGTTCATTTCCATCCTGCCTCTACCCTGCCCCCCCCCAAAATCTGGATCCTCAATTTGATGTTTATTTTTTGTCATTTGTCTTTAAAATGATGCTGTGACTTAGGTATCCAGAAACAACACATAGACTTCTTTTGCATAATTTACAATTTGACATAAACGCTATTATATTGTGCATATCCTTCTGATTTTTGCCATCCCTTGCTATTTTTGTTAGAGACTCTTGTCCGTTCATCTGTCTGTGGTTGGCTCATTTGATCTCCTACACAAGTCTTTCATTGCGTGAATATCCAACCTATGATTTTGTGTGTATCCCCTGAATGGAAAATGGAGTTGCTTCCACTTTTCTCCTGTGATAGGAAATGCCTTAAGGAACCTTCCTGAACACGTCATTTTTTAAGACAGATATGAGTGTTTCTTTAACTTGTATAATTAGGAATGAATTTTTTAGCTCAGAGGGCAGGTATATACCTATAATGGTCTCCATTGTAGAGTTTGCACAAACACCTGGCATTTGGGATCAGCACACTTTTTAATATTTGCCAACGTTATGGTTATAGAATGGGTTTCCCTGGTGGCTCAGTGGTAATGAATCCGCCTGCCATGAAGCAGCTGTAGGAGACGTGGGTTCGATCCCTGGACGGGGAAGATCCCCTGGAGGAGGGCGTGGCAACCCACTCCAGTATTCTTGCCTGGAGACTCCCATGGACAGAGGAGCCTGGTGGGCTACAGTCCGTGGGGTTGCAAAGAGTCAGGCACGACTGAACGACTGCACAACAAAGCTATCGCTAAAGAGTTTTGTTGTAGTTTTGAAGTTATCAACGTGTTAATCATTTTCTTCTCGATTTGCATCCTTTGTCCAGGTGATGAAAACTCTTGCTATTCAAAGTCATAACATTTTAATATATGTACTTCTAGAAGTTTTCAAGTGTTGCTTTTCACATCGGGGTACAACGGATTACATTTTCTTTCAGAGTAACACTCCTTCGAAACCGTCTGGCTTCTGAAGTCTTTACTAATCCTACACTCAGATAGCTAACGGAGAAGGCAATGGCACCCCACTCCAGTACTCTTGCCTGGAAAATCCCATGGACGGAGGAGCCTGGTGGGCTGCAGTCCATGGGGTCACTGGGAGTCGGACACGACTGAGTGACTTCACTTTGACTTTTCACTTTCATGCATTGGAGAAGGAAATGGCAACCTACTCCAGTGTTCTTGCCTGGGGAATCTCAGGGACGAGGGAGCCTGGAGGGCTGCCATCTATGGGGTCGCACGGAGTCGGACACGACTGAAGTGACCTAGCAGCAGCAGCAGCAGCAGCAGTAGCTAGCTAACATGTGAGAAACATTGGAGGAGGTGAGGAATGGAAAATAAAATGGACTTAGCATGCTCAGGCTTCATCACCGACCCACAGAAAGAGGATCACTGTGACTCTGAATTATCACTCGCAGCCTGAACAGGGGCAGATGGAGACGTGAGGCAGAGTTGACCACAAGGAGAGCATTTTGATACTAGCAGCCTGCCATTTTGCCAGCAATGAGCACTCCACAGGGCTTCCCAAGTGACTCTGGCGGTAAAGAATTCACCAGCCAATGCCGTAGATGCGGTTTTGGTCCCGGGTTGGGAAGATCCCCCAGAGGAGGAAATGGCAACCCACTCCAGTATTAGTTAGTTACTTCAGTTGCTCAGTCGTGTCCGACTCTTTGCGACCCCATGAACCGCAGCACACCAGGCCTCCCTGAAAATCACCAACTCCAGGAGTCCACCCAAACCCATGTCCACTGAGTCGGTGATGCCATCCAACCATCTCATCCTCTGTCACCCTCTTCTCCTCCTGCCTTCAATCTTCCCCGGCATCAGGGTCTTTTCACATGAGTCAGCTCTTCGCATCAGGTGGCCAAAGGATTGGAGTTTCAGCTTCAACATCAGTCCTTCCAGTGAACACCCAGGACTGATCTCCTTTAGGGTGGACTGGCTGGGTCTCCTTGCAGTCCAAGGGACTCTCAAGAGTCTTCTCCAACACCACACTTCAAAAGCATCAGTTCTTTGGTGCTCAGCTTTCTTTATAGTCCAGCTCTCACATCCATACATGACTACTGGAAAAAACATAGCCTTGATTAGACGGACCTTTGTTGGCAAAGTAATGTCTCTGCTTTTTAATACGCTGTCTAGGTTGGTCATAACCTTCCTTCCAAGGAGCAAGCGTCTTTTAATTATATTTCCAGCCTTTTCCACATGCTCATCCCTCCTGTTTAAGGGTCTAGGACGTTTATGCTGCAACCTCCCTGGGATCTTTCTTAAGTCACTTTCCTCTCATTCCAGCAGAAGATACCATCACATACGATATCTCACTCCCCAAGCTCATCAACTCCTGCAGAGCTGGGCTGAGCTGAGCACAGGCCCCCGTGACTAAGCTCGGTTTCTTTCTCTTGGCTGTTCTGCACACTGACATTTTTGTTTCATAAATTATTCCGTATCATCATTCTGAATCAATTTAGTAGGGCCTGATCGATGCTGCCTGAATAGATAAAAATTGTATTTTTCAGCCAGTTCAGACAGTATTGATCTGAGAGCAGAGGTGATCGTATTAATCAATGGAGGCACTACCCTTTTCCCCCATCTCAGTCGCCAGTCAGAACCAGATGGAAGTATCTTGTGATTCAGCATGATCGGTGCAGAGAATTCTTCCAAAGACTTTTAAGAAACCCACGTCACTTTTCCCATGAGATGGCTGGAAGCTAGTCTGGAAAGTCAGAGCAAGTGCAAACGATTACACTTATCATTGTTCCAGACCTAGCCTTTGGTTCTGTTTTGCAATTGTGGGGTGCATTAGCTGGAGGTGTTTGTGTAAGGTTACAATGCCAGGGGGTGGTCCAAATAACGCCAGTGTAGGCTCCTGGTATATGGAGGTGTAAGCAAGCTCCTGAGAACTAGCATGGTGCTGTCAGCTTTTTAAAAAAAAAAGGACACCGTGAGTTACGTGTCAGGTTTTACTTGGGGGCAAAATGAGGACTATAGCCCGGGATAGAGCACCCTAGATAGCTCTGAGAGACTGCTCCAAGGAGGCAAGGGGGAAGGCCAGTAGATATGTGATTTTACTGAAGGGATAGTACGTGCAATCGAGCACATATTTTCTTTTTTCCCAGAAGGTTTCTGCTCGTCTTGTGAGGGTTATTGCTCGTCCTGAGGAGCAGACATCATCAGGAAGGATTTTAGTGCATTTCTAGGTATGAGGAGACGCAGAATTGGATGCATAAAATCAGCTTCTGAAAATCTCTAACTCTCTGAAGACCTGTCTTGCCACTTCTTCCCAGAGCACAGATGCCTCCTGTCTGCTCTCCACCCTGAGCTCCTTGCAGGGGGTGTTGAAAAGTCAGCGGCTGCAGCACCTGATTTCATCCTTGTAGAGGCAGATGGCAGGGGCCCTTTTTGTTGTTCAGTTGCTCCCTCGAGTCAGACTCTTTGCCACCCCATGGACTGCAGCACGCCAGGCCTCTCTGTCCGTCACCAACTCCCTGAGCTTGCTCAAACTCATGTCCATCGAGTCGGTGATGCCATCCAACCGTCTCATCCTCAGTCGTCCCCTCCTCCTCCCGCCTTCTATCTTTCCCAGCATCAGGATCTTTTCCAATGAGTCAGTTCTCTGCATCAGGTGGCCAACGGTATTTGTGATTGACAGTGCCTGCTACAGCACAGAGGCTTAGGTCAGGTTCCTCACAGGCTGCCCGGGATGAGGAATCTCAGGATTCCAAGGAAGGGAAGCCAGCCACAGGAGGAGAAGGCAGGGCAGGAAGCAGAGGAGACCAAAGTGGGTGATTTCTGCCAAGTCCCACCTTCAGCCTGATCTCTGTAGCATGCTTGGATGTAAACAGCATCTTAGGGGATTTTTTGTATGTGTTTGCCTAAAGGCCAGGGAGCCGGGCAAGTGGATTTACCCCTCGTCAGTCATCGCCTGCATAGTTTGGGGCTTGAGGATATATTGGGGGTGGAGGCACCACATGGGAAGGGCATTTGGACCCCTAACACGTCTCTCGGTTCCAGTAGCCCAAAGATAGGAGACCTCCTGATGGAGACACTCCAGGAAAAGAGCTGAGAGGTGCAAGGTGTGTAGACCAGAAATCCAGCTCAGGGACGGAATCCTGTCCACCGCGGGCTTTTGTAAATAACATTTTATTGGAATACGCTTTCCTTGATGTATCATCTCTGCTCACTTTTGTATACCACATCAAAGATATGTAGTCCTAACAAAGACCTTATGAGCCACGAAGACTAAATTATTGCCATCTCCCCCTTTATAGGTCAAGTTTGCTGACCCCGGCATGAGGGTATGGGCAAGTTTCAAGACCTTCAGCAGCCCCTTCCTTCCTCAACTGCGGTTTTCAATACCCTGGGAAAGTATACAAGGTCAGAATTGATTTTGAGAAAGACAGCTTGTTCTATTGCCTAATCTTTTCTTTGCATGCCTGCGGCAGTTCAGTTGTGTCTGACTCTTTGCGACCCTGTGGACTGTAGCCACTGGGCTCCTCTGACCCTGGGACTCTCCAGGCAAGAGTACTGGAGTGGGTTGCCATTTCTTTCTCCAGGGGATCTTCCTGACCCAGGAATCGAACCCAGGTCTCCTGCATTGCAGGCAGATTCTTTACCGACTGAGCTACCACGGAAGCCCATAAACTTGCAAGCATAGCTTTTCTAGTAAAAATTTGTGTTTTTATTTTAATAATTTTTCTTATAGTTGCTTTAGGACGTGGTGTGAGTTCGTACTGTATGGCAAAGGGAATCAGCCCCATGTATACAAATATCCACTGTTTTTTAGGTTTCCTTCCCATTTAGGTCATCACAGAGTGTTGAGTAGAGCACATGTATGCGTGCTAAGTTGCTTCAGTCATGTCTGACTCTTTGCGACCCCATGAACTGTAGCCCACCAGGCTCCTCTGTCCATGGAATCCTCCAAGCAAGAATACTGGAGCGGGCTGCCATGGTCTCCTCCAGCGAATCTTCCCAACCCAGTGATAGAACCTGTGTCTCTTCCATCTCCCGCATTGGCAGGCGGGTTCTCTGCCACCAGCGCCACCTGGAAGCCCCCTGGAAGGAGTAGACATGCTTGTGCTATGCAGTAGGTTCTCATTAGTTATCTGATTTACACACAGCCATGTATGTACTGAGTGACCTCCGGGAGTTGGTGATGGACAGGGAGGCCTGGCGTGCTGCGATTCATGGGGTCGCAAAGAGTCGGACACGACTGAGCGACTGAACTGAACTGATGTATATATGTCGATCCCAATCTCCCGAGTCATCTCATGCCCCCCCAACCCCCCAAAATGTCTGCTTTTAAAATCGACAAACTTGTAAAAAAAAAAAAACAATCTCAGGCAGGATAGAATTCACTCTCCCCAGTCAGTAGGTGGTCAGATTGAGTCTTGAACAGAAACCCACACTTTGTTGACCATCTTCATGGTGAAAGACAAATTTACTGATCACCCCAGAAGCATGTTTTAATCTTGGGATTTATAAGATGATATATACGCCTGGCCTTTGGCTGTCGATTCCTGCCACAGAGCTCCTAAGACCCTTGGAATTTCCTGAGGAGAGCCCTCAAGGTGTTTTCATGTTAATGGAGTGACTTTTGTAATGCACCGGAGACTGGGGGCTGGTTGCTATGGGAACCAACCCGGAAGAGCCAAGGGTCTGAACTTTCAGTCCCATCCCCCTCCTTGGGGGGAGGGTGGGAGGTTGACTTAATCCCCAGTGGTCAATGGTCTTGTCAATCATGCCTACGTAATAGAGCCTCCAGGTAAGAAAAAAAAAAGAAAACAAGAAAACCGGGGGATGGGGGAATTTCCGGGTAGGTGACCATGTGGACAATTGGGGACAATGGCAGCCAGCAAAGAGTCCTCTCCTCTCAGACCCTGCCCTGTGTGCCTCTCCCAGGTGGCTGTTCCTGAGTTGTATCTTTCGCAATGAGCCAGTGATCTAGTAAGTAAAAGTTTTCTCTTGAGTTCTGTGAGCTGCTCCAGGAGATTAATCACACCTGGGGTGGGGTTTGTGGGAAATTCTGATACAGAGCCGGCTGGTGAGAATCACCGGTGAAACTCTGCACTTGCGATTGGCTTCTGAAGTTGACGGAGCTTGGGGCAGTCTTGTAGATGTGTGTGTGTGTGTGTGTGTGTGTGTGTGTGTGTGTGTGTGTGTCTGTGTGTCTGTGTGTCTGTGTGTCTGTGTGTGTGTGTCTGTGTGTGTCTGTGTGTGTCTATGTATGTGTGTCTGTGTGTGTTAAATTGCTTCAGTCTTGTAGGACTTAGCCTTTAACCTCTGGATCTGACTGTATCTCCAGGTAGTGTCAGAATTGAGTTGAGTTGTAGGACATCCAGCCTGTGTCCAAGAATTACTTGATAACTGTGGGGACACCCCATACACATTGGAATTGGTGTCCATGATCGCACAAAAATCCTTTCCAACCCAGGGATCGAACCCAGGTCTCCAGCATTGCAGGTGGATTCTTTACCAGCTGAGCCACAAGGGGAAGCCCCACAACAATTCTCTGGGTTATTAAATAGTAACATTGTTATTTCAAAAGGCTTGCATAATTTTTCTAACACAGCTGTGTTTGTGAGGGATGTTTTATGCGTTGGATGCAAAGCTAGCTTTAAAGCTCATGCTCTTTTCAATATTTCACCTATAAAAATTATCAAGTAGTAACCCTGATGCTGGGAAAGACTGAAGGCAGGAGAAGGGGACGACAGAGGATGAGATGGCTGGATGGCATCACCGACTTGATGGACATGAGTTTGAGCAAATTCTGGCAGTTGGTGATGGACAGGGAAGCCTGGCGTGCTGCCCTTCATGGGGTTGCAAAGACTCAGATGCGACTGAGCGACTGAACTGAAATGAATTTGGTAAATAATTGAACAAATAGTACATCACCGACACACAGGAGTTCCGTTTGGAACACTATATATTTCCAGAAAATTTTATTTCCAGGCAAATATACCAGCAAATAATAAGTCCTAGGTTAATTGAAGTAATTTTAGAGTGCCAATCTCCATTACACCTGTGTCTGTTAGGTGGCCATTCATATTCATAAGCAAATAATTGAAGGGTTTTAAATAGACATTTGATTATGGGGAATATTTTCACAAGTGCCTCAATTAGGTCAGGTGCTTGCCTCATGTACTTGAAGTAGGGTTAATAAGAAGGTTTCATGGAACAGTGGTTCTTCTGTTCAAGGTTAGCTTTGTGAGGTTTGTTCATTTACTAAGTCATGTCCAACTCTTTGCAACCCCATGGACTGCAGCATGCCAGGTTCTTCTGTCCTCCGCTGTCTCTTGGAGTTTGCTCTAATTCATGTCCATTGAGTCAGTCAGTGGTGCTGTCTAACCATCTCATCCTCTGTTGCCCTCGTCTCCTTTTGCCTTCAATCTTTCCCAGCATCAGGGTCTTTTCCAATGAATCAGGTCTTCACATTGGGTGGCCAGAGTAGGGGAGCTTCAGCTTCAGCATCAGTCCTTCTGATGAATAGTCAGAGTTGATTTCGTTTAGGATGGACTGTTTGATCTCCTTGCAGTCCGAGGGACTCTCAAGAGTCTTCTCCAGCAGCACAGTTTGTGAGATATGCAAATGTCTAAATCCGCAGGAGAATACGGTTGATCTGACTTCTTTCTTCGTCAGAGGATTTTTTAGTGACGTGAAAGTGAACAGTCGTGTGCGACTCTTTGCGACCCCATGGACTGTAGCCTACTAGGCTCCTCCATCCATGGGATTTTCTAGGCAAGAATACTCGAGTGGATTGCCATTTCCTTCTCCAGGGGATCTTCCCAACTCAGGGATCGAATGCTGGTATCCCGCATTGCAGACAGACGCTTTAACCTCTGAGCTACCAGGGAAGCCCAGGATTTTTCAGAGCCTTTGCCAACTTATTGTTCTCAGTGAATGTTCATAGGACGTGAAGTGCACAGGTCTTCTAGGGCTGCTCTTTGGCAAGATCTAAAGACGTGTTTGGTTGTGACAGTTGGAAAGAGGTGGTCGTATGGTCATCCAGTGGGTAGAGGTCAGGGGTGTTGCTAAATATCCTACAGTGCCCACAACCATCCCCCATGTCAAAGAATTGTCCAGTCTCAGATATCAAGGGGTTGGAAAGTGCAATGGTTGGGAAATCCCGGATTGGACTGTTTTTACTTTATTTGGCTGCACCCAGTGTGGCTGCAGCATGTGGGGTCTTTTATTTGTGGCATGCAAACTCTTAGCTGCAGAAGGTTGCATCTAGTCCCCAGACTAGGGATCAAACCCTGGCCCCCTATACTGGGAGCACAGAGTCTTAGCCCCTGGACCACCAGGGAAGTTCCCAGGATTGGGATTTGAAGAAGCTAAAGCTTTGATCCTTCACTGGTGGCCCAGTGGTAGAGAATCTGCCTGCAAGGCCAGGGACGTGGGTTTGATCCCTAGGTTGGGAAGATCCCCTGGAGAAGGAAATGGCAACCCACTCCAGTATTCTTGCTTGAGAAATCCCATGTACAAAGAAGCCTGGCAGGCTACAGTCCATGGGGTTGCAAAGAGTCAAAGTCGTCTTAGCAACGAAAAAACAAGTAGCTCTGTCTTACCCTCCTAGTTTATGACGTTGGCCTTGAGGTGTTTCGCTGAACTCTGGGGCTGTAAAAAGTGCTGCCTGAACGGTTAAACCAATGGGGTGGGACTGTGAGCCTGGAGTTTCAGGAATATCTCGGTGATGAATCTGTAATTTGATGAAGCAAAGATGCATGGGAGTTGAAGATGCCCCTGTGAGATAACATATGATCACTGCCTTCCAGGAGGCGTTATTTCCAGGGACATCTGGTCAACCAGAGTAGATTGATTCTATTCAGAGAGAATAGAGAATACCAATCGCAGTTTTAACGGTCCGATGCATGTTTCAGTTGGGGCTTCCCTGCTGGCTCAGACTGTAAAGAATCTACCTGCAATGCAGGAGACCAGGGTTCGATCCCTGGGTCAGGAAGATCCTCCGGAGAAGGAAATGGCTACCCATTCTGGTATTCTTGCCTGGAGAATCCCATGGACGGAAGAGCCTGGAGGGTAATAGTTTAGTTACCTTCCCGTTTACTGGCCAGAGTGGTTAAGCAGGAGTAGCAGAGGGAAGTGGTAGTTGGGGCTCAAAGTGGAAGAAGGAGACGTTTTCACACATCGATTTAGTTTTGATTGCACTGGGTCTTGCTGCTTGAGAGCTTTTGCTAGTTGTGATTAATGGGGGCTGCTCTTGGTTGCAGTTCCTGGGCTTGAGAGCACACAGGCTTCAGTAGTTGTGGTATACATGGAGTTAGTTGCCCTGTGGCATGTGAAATCTTCCCGAACCAGGGACTAAGGATCGGACTTGTGTTCTCTGCATTGGCAGGTGGATTCTTAACCACTGGGCCACCAGGGAGGTCCAAACATGGGGCCATCTTATCAAAGATCCCCAAAGCCATGCGTGGGAGCGTGCATATGTTCAAGAAACACAACTGACACTCTGTCTTCTACATCATCTTTTAAACTCGTTTCCTGAAAGTTGCTCAGTCGTGCCTGACTCTTTGTGACCCCATGGACAGTCCATGGAATTCTCCAGGCCGTAACACTGGAGTGGATAGCCATTCCCTTCTCCGGGGGCTCTTCCCGTCCCAGGGATCGAACCCAGGTCTGCCACATTGCAGGCAGATTCTTTTACCAGCTGAGCCACCAGGGAAGCCCTCAACTCATTTTGGTTAACATAAAAGACATTTTTATAAATATAGTTACAAATTATTTCTCAAACTATATAAAAATATTATTTATGGTCAACATAGATTATTTTTGTTTAAATGCCTCCCAGGTGGCACTAGTGGTAAAGAATCTGCCTGCCAATGCAGGAGACGCAGGAGATGCAAGTTTGATCTCTGGGTCGGGAAGATCCCCTGGAGGAGGAAATGGCAACCCACTCCAGTATTCTTGCCTGGAGAATCCCATGGATGGAGGAGCCTGGTGGGCTACAGTCCACGGGGTCACAAAGAGTTGGACATGACTGAGTGACTGAGTACCCGCACATGAAATATTTTTATATATATATATATAATTAAGTTTTCAATTCAGATGAAAAAAACCTTTCTTCTTTCCTTGCCAGTTTCTTCTCTGTGTGCATGCTCAGTCGTGTCCGACTCTTTGCGACTCCATGGACTGTAGCCCTCCAGGCTCTGTGTCCATGGGATTCTCCAGGCAAGCATCCTGGAGTGGGTTGCCATGCCCTCCTCCAGGGGATCTTCCCGACCCAGGGATCGAACCCGTGTCTCCTGCGTCTCCCGCATTGGCAGGTGCATACGTTCCTGTTAATGAACAGATCATCCCATTGCCCGGCAAGATAAAACTGCACACACACCAACAGCTGAAACCCCATTCTCTGTGTTGTAATTGCCAGTGAGGAACAGTGGACTCTTAGGAGCAAGGCTGCTGGTAGCAGCTGTAACCTCGGGTCCTCTAATCAGAGGGCAAATGCACTTTCCCACAAGGATCCCACAAAGGCAGTAGGTTTCCTGACCCCTTGATGGTCACAGAACACACAGATAACATTGCTTTGGTCAGTTATTCCCACTTCCGAGTGGGGAGTGCTTTTGTATTCATCAGCCCTACCCCAGCAAAGAGGAAGAAATAGACAAGCGGAAATGGCTTTTCCAAATCAAGCAGTGCGTGCCATCTACAGGTAAAGAGCTTAACTGAATCTTAAGATTCCAGGCTTCTGTCTGGAGTTACTGAGGCGGATTATTTTGCCCCACTCCACACAGCCCTGGAGTTGGCTACTTATTGATCTCATGCTAAATAGAAAAAAGAGAAGCTGTATAATACAAACATGATCATTTTAGAAATTCCTAAATCTGTTGTGTTGCATTGATAGGAAAGTGATTGAATTTGTCTATCCGATGTGCTAAGGGGAATGGAATTTATTGATGCAGACTTCCCTGGTGGCTCAGACGGTAAAAGCGTCTGGCTACAATGCGGGAGACCTGGGTTCAGTCCCCGGGTCAGGAAGATGCCCTGCAGAAGGCAATGGCACCCCACTCCAGTACTCTTGCCTGGAAAATCCCATGGACAGAGGAGCCTCGTGGGCTGCGGTCCATGGGGTCGCAAAGAGTCGGACATGACTGAGCAACTTCACTTCACTTCACGGTTCGGTTAGGGGGCTTCCCAGGGACTCAGTGGTAAATATTCACCTGCGGTGGGTTCAATTCCTGGTTTGGGACGATGCCCTGGAGCAGGAAATGGCAACCCACTCCAGTATTCTTGCCTGAGAAATCCCATGGACAGAGGGGCCTGGCAGCTGACAAAGAGTTGGACAGGACTGAGTGATTAAACAAAAACAAAGGTTGTTACATCAGTGTGGACAAGGGTGAAAAAGAATGAGTTTCCTTTCCCTTTTCAGTTCAGTTCAGCTTAGTGGCTGAGTTATGTCCGGTTCTGTGACCCCCATGGACTGCAGCACTCCAGGCCTCCCTGTCCATCACCAACTCCTGGAGTTTACTCAAACTCATGTCCATTGAGCCGGTGATGCCATCCAGCCATCTCATCCTCTGTCGTCCCTTTCTCCTCCTGACTTCACTTTTCCACCCCCTCAAGATAATAGATCTCGGATGTACCAGGAATATTTTTGTGGGTAGATCGGGGAGAGTAATCCATTCTGGAATGGTGCCTGCAGTGTGGCAAAGAAAGCCTGTGTTCGTTGAATTGATCCATTGAAGAGTTTGAAGAGCAGCGTCATCAGATTTACTCAGAAATAATGTGACAATGACGCTTCTCAATGTATTTATCAAAACTTTCAAGTTTAAGGACGCATACAGCATGACTGAAATACCACTCTTTTTTTTTTTTTGCTGCACCATGCAACATGGAAGATCTTAGTTTACCAGCCTGGGATCAAACCCGCGCCCCCTGCATAGGAAGTGGGGAGTCTTTATTTAGGGTGAGCCGGGTCTTGGTTACTGAGGGTGGGTTTTCTCCACTTGTGGTGGCAGGGCTTCTCATTGTGGTGGCTGCTGTTGTTGCAAAACACTGGCTCTAGGTCATCTGGGCTCAGTAGTTGTGGCCCAGTTGCCCCACGACATGTGGAATCTTCCTGGAACAGGGATCAGTGGGGAACAATGGAAGCTTACGAGCAAGGCTGCTGGTAGCGGCTGTAACCTTGGGTCCTCTAATCAGAGTGCAGGTGGATTCTTAACCACTGGACCACCAGGGCAGCCCAGCAGTGAGGAGTCTTGGCCATTAGATCACCAGGGAAGTCCCTGAATATTTCTTGAGACATCTGGTATCTAATATATTGATTTTTCATTCAAGAATGCAAATTCTTTGAATTAGGAAAAAAAAAGTGTTAAATGTTTGGGGTGGGGAAGTTGTTTAAAACTTCTTCATTCATAGCTAAACACTTCACTTTTTTCCAAAATTTGATCGCATTTCTAGTTCATTACATACAAATACTCTAATTCATTTAATAGGGTCTTTTTTTAAAAAAAGTTGAAGTATAGTTGATTTATAACATTGTGTTTGTTTCAGATGTTACAGCAAAGTGATTCAGTTATCCACATATATCTGTTCTTTTTCAGGTTCTTTTCCCTTGTACATTATTATAGAATACTGGATATAGCCCCTGTGCTATACAGCAGTTTCATGTTGGTTACCTATTTTATATATAGTATCTGTTAACCTTAGCCTTCTAATTTATCTCTCCCTCTCTCTTCTCTGTTAACCATAGATATGTTCTCTATGTCTGCGAGTCTCTTTGTATTTCCTAGATAGGCTCTATCTAGGAAATATCTGCCATATTTTCAGTTCAGTTCAGTCGCTCAGTCATGTCCGACTCTTTGCGACCCCATGAATCACAGCACGCCAGGCCTCCCTGTCCATCACCAACTCCCGGAGTTCACTCAGACTCACATCCATCGAGTCCGTGATGCCATCCAGCCATCTCATCCTCGGTCGTCCCCTTCTCCTCCTGCCCCTAATCCCTCCCAGCATCAGAGTCTTTTCCAATGAGTCAACTCTTCGCATGAGGTGGCCAAAGTACTGGAGCTTCAGCTTTAGCATCATTTCTTCCAAAGAAATCCCAGGGCTGATCTTCAGAATGGACTGGTTGGATCTCCTTGCAGTCCAAGGGACTCTCAAGAGTCTTCTCCAGCACCACAGTTCAAAAGCATCAATTCTTCAGCGCTCAGCCTTCTTCACAGTCCAACTCTCACATCCATACATGACCACTGGAAAAACCATAGCCTTGAATATATGGACCTTAGTCAGCAAAATAATGTCTCTGCTTTTCAATATGCTATCTAGGTTGGTCATAACTTTTCTTCCAAGGAGTAAGCGTCTTTTAATTTCATGGCTGCAATCACCATCTGCAGTAATTTTGGAGCCCAAAAAAATAAAATCTGACACTGTTTCCACTGTTTCCCCATCTATTTCCCATGAAGTGATGGGACCGGATGCCATGATCTTCGTTTTCTGAATGTTGAGCTTTAGGCCACCTTTTTCAACTCTCTTCTTTCACTTTCCTCAAGAGGCTTTTTAGTTCCTCTTCACTTTCTGCCATAAGGGTAGTGTCATCTGCATATCTGAGGTTATTGATATTTCTCTCGGCAATCTTGATTCCAGCTTGTGTTTCTTCCAGTCCATATTTTAGATTCCACATAAAAGTGGTATCATATGGGATTTTCTTTGTCTGACTTCACTTAGTATGGTAATCTCCAGGCGTACCCACGTGGCTATCTCAATAGTGTTTCCTACCGTACCTAATACACTCAGGGTTCACCCACTGAGTAGGCTGTAGAGATGTGACCGTCTGCCCGTCCCCATTGCATGTTGCCCAGTCTTTCAGTCGTGTCTGACTCTTTGGGACCCCGTGGACTGTAGCCCACCAGGCTCCTCTGTCCATGGCATCCTCCAGGCACGAATACTGGAGTGGGTTGCCACTTTCCTTCTCCAGGGGACCTTCCCCACTCAGGGATCGAACCTGCGTCTCCTGTGTCTGCTACACGGCAGGTGAACTGAGCCCCTCAGGGAAGCCTTGTCTCCACTGAGGAACAGACATTTCTGTGTCCCCCTTCCACACCGCATCCCCGTGCCCCTGCCTTATTTACTAACGCTGCCCGGGGGGAGCTGCCTGCCTCTGGGGCAGGGTCACAGTGAGTTTGGGAACCCACACCACCGTATTCACACGCTCTCCTTGTGGGACGCACACGGGCTGCGTATTCTTTGTACTTTAGGTGGGAGGACCCAGCCACCTGCAACTCTAGCAGGGATTGGTAGGACACCCACTGGTCTTTAATCTAACCTTTACTAGAAAGGTACCCCGGTTCGATTCCTGGGTCAGGAAGATCCGCTGGAGAAGGGATAGGCTACCCACTCCAGTACTCTCAGGCTTCCCTTGTGGCTCAGCTGGTAGAGAATCCACCTGCAGTGCGGGAGACCTGGGTTCGATCCCTGGGTTGGGAAGATCCGCTGGAGAAGGGATAGGCTACCCACTCCAGTACTCTTGGGCTTCTCTTGTGGCTCAGCTGGTAAAGAATCCACCTGCAGTGTGGGAGACTTGGGTGGGGAAGATCCCCTGGAGAAGGGAATGGCTACCCACTCCAGGATTCTGGCCTGGAGAACTCCATGGATTGTATAGTCCATGGGGTCACAAAGAGTCAGACATGACTGAGCGAATTTCACTTTCACTTTCACTGGAAATCTGGGATTTTTGTTACAGTTAGTGGACCAGCAGGAGTGTGTCAACAAAGGTAAAGTAGTTCTTAACTACATTTTCTGAAGAGTTCTCATGCATTCACTCATATCTTATTTAAAGAGATCAAGACTTATAATCATTCAGTTAATCAATAGTCAGTTAAAATGAGGAAACATATAACAAATGTGTGCACACTTCAAACAGTATATTTAACTTGATAGAGATACATAATATATTGATTTCATGCTAAGAAGGAAAAGAAGTTTAATATAAACGCATTTCCAGGAAATCCGTGATTTGTCATGTTGCCTCTATAGGGAAATGATCCAGTTTCTCCTTCCAGTGTGCTGAGGGGAACGGGATGGATCACCAGGTGTAAGATTAGGTCAGTGTGGACGAGCGGGGAGGGCAGAATGAGTTTCTACCACTTTTCTGAACCAATAGGGACTGCACTAGGCCATGGAGGATAGGAATATTGCTCTGGACAGATTGCTGGGAATGATCCGTCCTGGAATGGCGTCTAGAATCTGGAAAAGGAAGCTTGGGATCATCAAACTAATGAGATATATACATATATATATGTATATGTATACAATTATTTATCAACTGTTTATGTACTTATATATAACATGTAAGAGAAGGGAATGGCAACCCGCTCCAGTGTTCTTGCTTGGAGAATCCCATGGACAGAGGAGCCTGGTGGGCTACAGTCCATGGGGTCACAAAGAGTTGGACACAACTAATACTACTCACTATATAACGTGTAAAGCAATGTGTGTGTGTGTGCCTGTGTGCTCAGACACTCAGTCACGTCCGACCCTTTGCAACCCCAAGAGCTGTAGCCCGTCAGGCTCCTCTGTCCATGGAATTTCCCAGGCAACTGGAATGGGTTGCCATTTCCTTCTCTAGGGGATCTTCCTGACCCAGGGGTCCATCCTGTGCCTCTTGTGTCTCCTACACTGGCGTGTTGGACTCTTGACCACCAGTGCCACCTGGGAAGTCCATAAAACAATCTATAAGTATAAAAGTGAATAAATAAATAACAAATATGTGAATGTGTCTGTGTGTTTATACTCAAATATGTATTTATATATTTACATAGCCCACAGTCTAGGCTGTTTGCTACCGTAAGAGTTTAACGTGTTAAGAAGTTGGTCAGAGTGTTTCACAGAAGGAATGGGCTCTGCTGATTAGTCGGAGAAGTTTATTAACTCAGGGTCATCTTAGAGAACTTTTACTGTGATAACAGAGCTAATGATTTCTGATTTGGGTGTTTTTATTGCTTGTACTTCCTCTAAATTAGGAATCCTGGAAGAGAGCAGAAGATTTAATAGATGAGACATCTCCACTTTTTTTTTTTTTTTTAATTTGATCCTGGGCAGTTTTAGTTTAATGCCTAATAACGTGTTTATCAGTGTGAATTGCAGAATGACAGAGGCCCATTCTGTTGTGTTGTCACATGTCTGGTTTTACTCCAAAATGTTCTCGTCAAGTTTCCCAGGCAGCAAGTTTCACAAATGTTGGGCAAACACGATTTGACATTATAGGATAAAATTCATGTTTCTATCCATCTGTTCAGTGAAAGAAAGGAGAGGGAGGAAAAAAATCACTCTGGAGAGAATTTGGAGTAAGATATTTCCAAGAACGTCAGGCAGGCAAATGGCCCGTGTTTGGAACCGTAGGATCGCTTATAAAGTGGAAACACAGACCAACATTCACAGGTGCTTGTTCCAGGAGATGAGAGCGTTTTCTCTGATGCTCTTCTCTTTAGGCTTGTCGCTTGGGTTACGTGGAATACAAGTTTGCTGAGCTGGACCCAAGCCAGGTGTCAGAGACGAAAGGGCACGGTGTATCTTGACACAGCTTCTCCTTCATCGAGAGCCTACCCACTTGTGAGTTAGATGAGAAACCTGTCATTATGAGATGATGAATCAGATACAGATGACCCCGAGGACCTACAGTGATCTCCCTTTTCCCTGAGTTTCTCAGGGATGATAGATACGTCATAACTCCAAGTCCTGATGACAGTTATTAGTGTAGAATGTTCCTGGCATTACAAAAATGTAGCTCATGATTTGTGCCATGATCAAGGTCAGTGCTAATAAACATAAAACTTGAATTTGCGTTTCTTCCCCTATGAGAAGAGATCAAGGGTGATAAGACCAATGATGATTTATTCCTTCCTTCTTCCCTCCCTCCTTTCTTTTTATCTATCCACCTGTCTGTTCATCCTGTGTCTTACCATTTTAAGTAGACTACTAGTATTTAATTGTATAAACTGTACTATCATCTGTTTAGCCAGTCCTATTCATGATGCGAAGTGCCGACTCATTGGAAAAGACCCTGATGCTGGAAAAGATTGAAGGCAGGAGGAGAAGGGGGCAGCTGAGGAGGAGATGGTTGGATGGCATCACTGACTCGATGGACCTGAGTTTGAGCAAACTCCAGGAGAAAGTGAAGGGCAGGGAAGCCTAGTGTGCTGCAGTCCATGGTGTCGCAAAGAGTCGGACACAACTTAGCGATTGAACAACAAGAAAGTGATGACTGTTTAGAATGTTTCTAAACTTTGTGTTTTCTGTTTTAATCAAAACTGTGAGGAGAATGTTTGCACATCTGTTTGAACCTTTGTCTGCCTACCTTCCTAAGATGGATTTATTGCATACATGGGCGTGCACACTTAACATTGTTGATCCTATTGACTAAAAATAAAAAATGTACCACCTAAAAGTTGACGGTTGTTTTATTCGGTGGGAACTTTTTAGGACTTCAAGCCCGGGAGGCAGCATCTCAAGAGACCCTGAGAGAACTGCTCCAAGGAGGCAAAGGAGGAGCTGGAAGTTTTGCAGCAAAGGGCAGAACCAGATATCCCAAGGTAAGGAATTTTGCTCTTTTCTGAGTATGAGAAGATTCAAGAATCTGGGCTCACTGAAGTCATTCCTTTGATACGCACTTCAGCTATTGTGAGTGAGTCCTAGCTCACTCAGCTCCCTGCTTGACAGGGCAGTGAATCAGAGACGAACTGTTGAGGCAAGGAATAGGACTTTGTTCGCAGAGCTAGCAAATTGAGAAGATGGCAGACTAATGTGTCAAAATAACCATATTCCTGGGGTCTGAATGCCAGGTTCTTTTATGGGACAGAGATATGGGGAGGTGAGGAAACAAAAAGGCCATCAGTCTTGCAAATATCTCCTAGAATGGCCAGCCTCAGGCAGGAAGTGGGTTAATTTCTTCCTTCCTCTAGCCATTCACAGGTGGACAGGGTCCTGAACAAAAGTACTCTAGCTAAACAGTCAGGCAGAGGGGCAGGATTCTCAGAATCTGGCTGTAATGCACGATTATAATAACGAAAGCAAAAAAACAGAAAAAAACCAAGTCACAGAAATAGTTCCAACTTGGAGTCAGAATTGACTTTTCCTTGCAACCTGATGTGCGGCCAATATCCTGTCTTTCCACTTTCTGAGCTTCCTCCGAGTTTTCACTTTCCGAATTCTCTTTCGGCAAACCAGCTCACCATCTTTGGTGGCTGCAATTGCTGGTGACGGTGACAAACTTTGTTTACTGATACGGGAGGAAACGTTGACATTGCCTCAGGTTGTCAAGAATCCGCCTGCAATGCAGGAGACCCAGGTTTCATTCCCTGGAGGAGGGCATGGCAATCCCCTCCAGTATTCCTGCCTGGAGCATTCCACGGACAGAGGCGCCTGGTGGGCTACAGTCCATGGGGTTGCAAAGAGTCGGACACTTTTTCATTCCATTTCTCAATACATATTTCCAATGATTCTAATAGACATCTGTTGATACTATGTACTGATAGTAGGTGGTATCATTTTTTATTCATCATGGTCAGTCTAGTTGTGGAAACAAACAGGTTTTGATCGAAATTCACAAGGAAACTTTTAAAATTCAACTCTTTCCTTGTAAGTAAAAATTTGAAAGACTTTTTCTCTTTGCCATAAGTGAACTTTTTTCCTCCCCGTAGTATTATAATGATTCCTAGTGAGCCGGTAGTTTGTCTTCATCCTCCTGAAACTAAGATTTTATTTGAAAAGAAATGGTTCCTAGCCAGGGGAAAGAAAGAATTTCCAGGACAGTGCACCTGTGTATTTATCCAGAATCTGTGATGGTCTGTGTGCGGGTTGGAACGGAATTTCCAGCCATGGTGCAGAATGAGAGGAGAGTAAATTTTCTTAGCATGGAAGACGATCTTAGAATAGGAGGCTGGCTCATGGGAGAGCCGACCCTTTTCGTGGGCTAGTAGCCAATTTTTATAGCCTCAAGACAGAAATTTGTCCTGGAAGGGTGGGTGGCATTAGGTGATTGGTTCAGATGCTGTAGGGTACGTAATAGGGTGGGTATTTTACCTAATATGGGGTCAGGAAACAGGTTTATTTAGATCTGGAGGCTCATGGCAACTGTTGCTATGGGGCTTGGTCAGTTCCAGAGATTTTTGGTCCCGTGACCTTGGTGCAGGGCTCTGAGTCTAGCTGCTAAGCTGCTAAGTCACTTCAGTCGTGTCCAACTCTGTGTGACCCCATAGACGGCAGCCCACCAGGCTCCCCCGTCCCTGGGATTCTCCAGGCAAGAACACTGGAGTGGGTTGCCATTTCCTTCTCCAGTGCATGAAAGTGAAAAGTGTCACTCAGTTGTGTCCAACTCTTAGCGACCCCATGGACTGCAGCCCACCAGGCTCCTCCATCCATGGGATTTTCCAGGCAAGAGTACCAGGGTGGGGTGCCATTGCCTTCGCCGGCTCTGAGTCTATGAAACTGAGCAACTATTTTCCAAATTTATTATTTAGTTACTTTATTTTGGGCTGTGCTAGGTCTTCTTTGCTACATGGGCTCTGTGTTGCACTGGATTCTCCTGTTGCAGAGCAGGGCAGGGCGTGTGGGCTCAGTATTTGCAGCTCCTGGGCTCTGGAGCACAGACTTGGTAGTGATGACGCACGGGCTTAGCTGCCTGCATCTTCCTAAATCAGGGATTGAACCGTGTCTCCTGCATTGGCAAGCGGATTCTTTATCCCTGAGACACCAAGGATGTCCTAGAATTTTTACTGTAGCTCAAAAGTGGAGACTTTTGTGTTGAACGTTCTCTATTGAGCTCCTTATTATTGTGGAAGTATTTAAAAATTCAGGTGACTTAAACATTTATAATTTTCTTAACAAGAGACCATTTCATCTATTTTAGTCGTTAATTTTCATGTACTCTGTACAAGAAAAGAAGAAAGGTAGCTAAATCACTCTTTGAAAGATTATGAATTATTAGTATGAAGAAATTAAGAGCTCTAGAAAGCAAAGTGGAATTCACAGATGTTTAAAATTTGAAACAACGTGAGAAAGGAAGTGTTTTTGAGGCAGTAGGGTGAGAAACCAGAGAAGCAATGGCAGCCAACTCCAGTACTCTTGCTGGAAAATCCCCTGGACGGAGGAGCCTGGTGGGCTGCAGTCCATGAGAGTCAGACACGACTGAGTGACTTCCCTCTCACTTTTCACTTTCATGCATTGGAGAAGGAAATGGCAACCCACTCCAGTGTTCTTGCCTGGAGAATCCCAGGGACGGGGGAGCCTGGTGGGCTGCTGTCTCTGGGGTCGCACAGAGTCGGACACAACTGAAGCGACTTAGCAGCAGCAGCAGCAGGGTGAGAAACAGCGTTTTACCTGGGACTTGTGTAGAAATCTGTTTGCATAGTGCGGTCAACATGTATTTAAATAATATTTTGTTTTCATACAGCGCTGATGAGTTTGTTAGGAAGGTTGAGTCTGAATGACAGTTGGTGAATTATCTCAGGGAAGTCTGCTGGGGCTCGTACAAACACAAAGCAAGGTAATTTCTGGGGAACTGTGGCAGAACTCCTGTGTGGACACAGAGTTGTTTCCAGGTGACGTAAAGACTAAAGAGGAACAGTTGGGCCTGAAGGGGACCATCCCAGGGCAGCCTGAGTCCTTGGAGGTGATCATGAAGGGATTGAGGGTCTTCTTGCAGGCCAGACCCTGGGACTGGGGACCAGATCTAGGCAGGACCGGACAGAATCTCTAAAGATTTGAGGCCAGGCAGAGAACCCTTAAGGGCTTCCCTGGTGCCTGAGATGGTAATGTATCTGCCCGCAATGCAGGAGACCCAGGTTCCATCCCTGGGTCAGGAAGATCCCCTGGAGAAGAGCATAACAACCCACTCCAGTATTCTTGGCTGGAGAATCCCATGGTCCCAGGAGCCTGGCGGGCTATAGTCCATGGGTTCTCAAAAGAATCAGACATGACTTAGCGACCAGCACTTTCACTTTCAGAGAACCCATAAGGGATGCAATTGACAGGATGGGAACTCCAGGTGGGGTGGAACAGACATGTACTTAGCTTCAATCTGTGGTTGCTCAGTAGAGATGCTGGTCACATGTTACCAGACCTGCCTTTCATGAAAGGATTCCTGGGTAATGATGATGATGTCATGAGCCCCAACCACTTGTTCCAATCACGATCATCTAAGACCCTTGCCTTCTTTTGACTGTCCATCTTTTTGTATGCATTTCTGGACTACACACCAGCATCAACATCCTCGGGAAGTAAGTCGACCTTGCTGACTGTCTATCCAGAGTACCCTAGGTCTTTAAAAACAAAACAAAACACAATATTTGTTTATTTAGGACTTCCCTGGTGGTGCAGAGGTTAAAACGTCTGTCTACGATGCAGGAGACCCAGGTTCACTCCCTGGGTTGGAACGATCTCGTGGAGAAGGAAATGGCAATCCACTCCAGGACTATTGCCTGGAAAATCCCATGGACAGAAGAGCCTGGTAGGCTACAGTCCATGGAGTGGCAAAGAGTCGGCCACGACTGAGCAACTTCACTCACCTATTTTTTTTTTAAACAGTGTTTTTTATTTACTTGGCTGTGCTTTGTCTTCATTGCAAGTGTGTGGGATCTGAGTTCCCTGACCAGGGAGCTAACCTGGGCCCCCTCCCCATGCACTGGGAGGGCAGAGTCTTAGCCACCGGACCACCAGGGAAGTCCCTGCCCGACATCTTTGAACAAAACGATTTTGGAAAAGGAGGGGCAGACAAAAGGTTAGAGTCACGTCAGTAAGCGTTTATGGTGTTTTTTCTTTTTTTTTCTTTCTCCTGATAATTTGAGAGTTATCAAAGGCACGTTTGTTTTGCAAAGAATAGAAATCCTCTTACGTGTGCTTGACAAAATGAACAGAATGTATTACAAGGATGCCACAGCATTCTTCAGAGAACAGGAAAGGGGGTCGCAGAGCAGGGTCTCTTGAGGAATGAGACGGGTTCGGGCAAAGATATCAGAAAACAGGCATAAGCTCATCCTCCTGCTTCCCACCTGATCTTGCTGCTGCTGCTGCTGCTAAGTCGCTTCAGTCGTGTCCGACTCTGTGCGACCCCACAGACGGCAGCCCACCAGGCTCCCCCATCCCTGGGATTCTTCAGGCAAGAACACTGGAGTGGGTTGCCATTTCCTTCTCCACCTGATCTTGAGAGGAAATAAAAAAATGCACCTTAATGAAAAAGTATGCATCAGCTCTCCTGCCCACCTCCATGCCCCACTCCCCGAAATTAAAGACTGCTGGCTCTTAGCCTATTCATTTATCTGTGAGCTGTTTCGTATCTCTTTGTAACTTGCAGGTAACTGATAGATCTGCCAACTATCCCACTCAATATTTTTTTTTCTTTCTATTAAAAAATTATTTATTTTTATCATTTATTTATTCTTGGCTGCGCTGGGTCTTCGTTGCAGTGCAGACTTTTCTCTAGTTGCAGCGAGCAGGGGTTCTCTACTGTGTGGGTCTTGGGCTTCTCACTGTCGAGGTTTCTCTTGTCCACCTTCCAATGCAAGGGGTGCCGGTTCAATCCCTGGTTGGGGAGGAAAGATCCCACCTGCCTCTTAGCAAAAAAAAAAAGCTTCCCAGGTGCCGCTAGTGGTGAAGAATTTGCCTGTCAATGCAGGAGACGCAAGAGATGCAGGTTGGTCCCCTGGAGAAGGAGATGGCAACCCACCGTATTCTTGCCTGGAGAATCCCATGGACAGAGAAGCCTGCAGGGTTACCGGCCATGGGGTCGTGAAGAGTCGGACACGACAGCAATGGGGCACGTAAAACATAAAACAATCAGTATTGCAGTCAACACAATAGAGAGTTTATAAAGAAAAGGGTGAAAAAGCTGGCTTAAAACTCAACATTCAGAAAATGAAGATCATAACATCCGGTCCCATCACTTCATGGCAAATAGATGGGGAAACAGTGGGAACAGTGGCTGACTTTATTTTCTTGGGCTCTATAATCACTGCAGACGGTGACTGCAGCCATGAAATTAAAAGACACTTGCTCCTTGGAAGAAAAGCTATGATCAACCTAGACAGCATATTAAAAAGCAGACACATCACTTTGCTGAAAAAGGTCCATCTAGTCAAAGCTATGGTTTTACCATTAGTCATGTATGGATGTGAGAGTTGGACTATAAAGAAACCTGAGTGCCGAAGAATGGATGGTTTTGAAGTGTGGTGCTGGAGAAGACTCCTGAGAGGCCCTTGGACTGCAAGGAGATCCAACCAGTCCATCCTAAGGGAGAGCAGTTCTGGTGTTCATTTATATACCATATGCTATTTATACCATAAATAGGACTGATGCTGAAGCTGAAACTCCAATCCTTTGGCCCCCTGATGCGAAGAGCTGACTCACTGGAAAAGACCCTGATGTTGGGAAAGATTGAAGGTGGGAGGAGATGGGGATGACAGAGGATGAGATGGCATCACCGATTCAATGGACATGTGTTGGAGCAAGCTCTGGGAGTTGGTGATGGACAGGGAGGCCTGGCATGCTGCAGTCCACGGGGTCACAAAGAGTCGGACACAACTGAGCGACTGAATTGAACGGAGCTTATAAACAGTCTGCGTAAAAAAAAAAAAATCTTAAAAAAAGAGGAATGCCCAGCGTGCCCAGTGCCAGCGTGTTTAATGGACCCATCTTAATATACTGGGATATAAGGGGAGAACTTCTCAAGACAGTATGTGTTTGTTGTGTGTGAATGTGTGTTGTGTGTTCACGTATGAGTGCTCTTGGTGGCTGGGAATAGGTCTTGCCCACAGAAGGAAGATCCCCTGGAGTAAAAAATGTCAACCGACTCGAATAGTTTTGCCTGTGAAATCCCATGCACAGAGGAGCCTGGTGGGCTGCAGTCCGTGGAGTCGCAAAGAGTCAGACACGACTGAGTGACTGAACAACAGAAAACAGCAGAGCAGATATGCCAGCAGGCGTTGATGGCTACAGATGTAACAACTGTAACAATATGCCTGAGAACTCCAGTACCCCTGGGAGAGACGGAGGAACGTCCATTCATTCAATCCGCAGAGCTGCATTGGATTCTGTTTTTTATGCAAACCACCCCACACCCCAAATTGCTAGAGACTCTGGTATAGACGAAAGGAAGGCAAATACAGACACATAAGACCCCATAATTCAAACTGCAGTGTGACAAGTACTACAGAGAATGGTGGATGTCTGTCTGTGGCAGTGTGCAGGAAGTCAAATGATGACCTCCTAGGTGAGGGGATTAAATCAGACTTTATGGTATAAATAGCATATGGTATATAAATTCAGTGTAGACCCTGAATCAGATCAGATTAAAACGTGTAGCGTTAGGGGTGTCGGGGAGGAAGGCAGTTGCTTGCGTCTGCTCTTCTGGGTTCTTCTGGCTGGTTCAGTTCAGTTGCTCAGTCATGTCTGACTCTTTGTGACCCCATGGACTGCAGCACACCAGGCCTCCCTGTCCATCACCAACTCCCGGAGTTTACTCAAACTCATGTCCATCGAGTCGGTGATGCCATCAAACCATCTCATCCTCTGTCATCCCCTTCTCCTCCAGCCTTCAATCTTTCTCAGCATCAGGGTCTTTTCCAGTGAGTCGGTTCTTCGCATCAGGTGGCCAAAGGATTGGAGTTTCAGCTTCAGCATCAGTCCTTCCAATGAATATTCAGGACTGATTTCCTTTAGGATGGACTGCTTGGATCTCCTTGTGGTCCAAGGCATTCTCAAGAGTCTTCCCCAACACCACAGTTCAAAAGCATCAATGCTTTGGTGCTCAGCTTTCTTTATAGTCCAACTCTCACATCCACACATGACTACTGCAAAAACCATAGCCTTGACTAGACAGACCTTTGTTGGCAAAGTCATGTCTCTACTTTTTAATATGGTGTCTAGGTTGGTGTAAGAATTCAATTGACTGAAGACACATGAACAGAAAGAAAAACATAAAATTTTAATCCCAAGTATATACCTGGGGGCGGGGGGGAACCTGGGGAAACTGAGTTGGTTTCCAAAATAACTGAAGCCTTCTCCTTGAATACCATCTTCAGCTAAAGGCAAAAGAGGATGCTGGGGGGAGTGGGCTGGTATTTCAAAAGGGAAGAAAGCAGTTGACATGGAGATGGAAAAGCAGATGGATTGTAAATGAGTGTGTGCGGGGCCAGCGGAGACTGTGGGCCCCACGGTGGACTCTGATCTCTACATCCTGCTGAGTTCCCCGCACCACACCTGGTCTGTGGTCTTTGCAGACATCTCTGGTGATGCTGTGTGTTCCAGAAAGAAGCCCTGTGTGTAAATTCTTTAGGAAGCCAAGAGGAGGTGAAAAGAAAAACTTCCCAAGTCTTCTGTTTCTGGAAATTACTAAGCATTAATTAATCTTCTGACTCTTTGCAACCCCATGGACTGTAGCCCACCAGGCTCTTCTGTCCATGGGATTCTCCAGGCAAGAATACCGGAGTGGGTCACCATTTCCTCCTCCAAAGGATCTTCCCAACCCAGGGATCGAACTCGTGTCTCCTGTGTCTCCTGCATTGCTGAGTCATCTGGTTGAAATATGTTGAAATAGTAAGTCATGTCCGACTCTTGCAACCCCATGGACTGTAGTCCTCCAGGCTCCTCTGTCCATGGGAGTCTCCAGCCAAGAACACTGGAGTGGGTCGCCATGCCCTTCTCCAGGGGATCTTTAGGACCCAGGGATAGGACTCGGGTCTCCTGTATTGGCAGGCAGATTCTTTACCGCCTGCACCGTCAGGAAAGCCCTACAATTAATCCTCATTTTCAAAGAGACATGTTTTTTTTTAGGAGGGGGGACTTTGCACCCCTGCAGAAATAGGGGAGCTGTGTGTTGAAGGCAGAAGAATACCAGATGTACGGCCATAAAAATCTCTGCGTTTCCTCTAACAGACTCTGGAGGCTGTCTCATTTCCAGCGGTGCTGATTGTCTTATGGATGTTTTGTATCTCGTTTTGAATTGTGGCTAGCTGAGTGTAGTTAGAGGTTCCTTCTTCCAGTGGGGGGAGCGGGGAGGCTTGGCTTCATTTCAAATTCAGTCCTTTTACGCCACATGCGTTGTTGATATTTTTCTTTTCCACAGATGGTCACACCTGCCTGCTTCTCTCCTATCGCAGGAGTGAAAGGAAGTCTTTAATACATATTCATTTTATATCTGCACGAGAGTCACAGTTTTGTCTTTTCCCTGAAAGCCTTATCTTTTAACAAATGGCCATCTGTCACATTCTTTTTTTGTGTGTGTGTGATGGTTTGTCTCTTTCCACTTAGCTGCCAGGTACCTGTCTCATGTTTCCAGAAACCGTTTCATATTTGAAGCGATCCTTTTAGGGTCCAAACTCCTGGCGCCAGAAGGTGGATTCTAATTGGTCCCATTTTGGCCCAGATTTTCACCCCTGAAGGGCCCACCGTGTTGTGTGAGGGAGGAAGTTTTGAGACCTAGGTGATCATCGATCTTGTTTGCAGTTAGAGCTGGGAGTTGCAGTCTTAGGCTGGAGTCACTTCAGCCTCTGAAGTTCTGAATTAATCACTGTGCTGCTGAAAAGTCTGGTTTTCAGTGGTACAATTTATTGCTCTGCTGTAGAAGTGACGGCACCCTACATAACGCAAGCACGAGATAAAAGCAAGATAAGACTCAATTTACAAAAATCTAGGAATTGTTGTAATTTACGACATCATATTTCCCCCTCCTCCCCAGGGACACTTCCAACCTGTGAATCTGCTGTCTTAAGATATTACAAAGTAGCCTGAGATAAATTTTAGGAGAAACGTATTTGGAACTTGCTATGTCTCCAGAGCCACGTGCTTTGTACTACAGGAGTTCTTTTGCTTCGAGTTTGGTGTGATAAGAATTATTTCCCGTGTCTGCTGGCTGTGGGTCCTCTTGGTACTACAAAGCCATTTATTGTTTATTTATTCCTCTGCAATTCTTGAACCGAGGTAGCAGTGTAAGAACCTTTTCAGTCCCAACCTGGGAGACAGTTTGATTGCCCTGTTCCTACAGAAGCATCTTCACATTAAATCTGGATCCCGGGAGCATGGCAGATTGAAATGCACCCTGGCAGAGGAAAATCTTCTAGCCGCATTTCAGTTATTCATTGGGAAGTTGGGACAAAGCAGCTGTAACCCTCAGCTCACTGCAGCCTCATCACTAAACATCCACAAGCTAAACTAGCAAAAGCAAAAAAAAAAAAAAGCAGTGGATTTGCATTTGAATAATTCTCTAGTCTACAGAGTAAGGGGAAGGGGTGAATAAGATGGCTTTGTTGTCATTCAGTCACTAAGTAACGTCCGACTCTTTGTAGCCCCGTGGACTGCAGCATGTCAGGCTTCCCTGTCCATGACCAGGTCCCAGAGTTAGCCCAAGTTCACATCCTTTGAGTCGGTGATGCCATCCAACCATCTCATCTTCTGTCGTCCCCTTCTCCTCCCATCTTCAATCTTTCCCAGCATCAGGGTCTTTTCCAGTGAGTCAGGTCTTTACATCAGGTGGCCAAAGGATTGGAGTTTCATCTTCAGCATCAGTCCTTCCAGTGAATATTCAGGACCAATTTCCTTTAGGATGGACTGGTTTGATCCTCTTGCAGTCCAAGGGACCCTGAAGAGTCTTCTCCAGCACCACAGTTCAGAAGTGTGGCTAAGGAGGAAGAATGAGAAAAGACAGGGGTCAAAGATAACCTCCAGAACATGGTTTATGACTGCTGAATCACTGGGGAGAGAGTTGAAAGGAAAATTTTGACAGCATCAGTTTCTGACTTCACAATGTTTTTATTTCAGGTGGGTATCAGTAAGCAAGTGACTGACTGAGCATACATATGTATGTATTTATTCCTATTATATATATGATACAAAGCATGCTGAGTCCCTCAGTCGTGTCCGAGTCTTTGCAACCTCATAGACTGGAGCCCTCCAGGCTCCTCTGTCCGTGGGATTCTCCAGGCAAGAATACTGGAGTGGGTTGCCATGCCCTCCTCCAGGGGATCTTCTGATGCAAGAATTGACCCCACGTCTCCTGCAGCTCCCACACTGCAGGCAGCTTCTTTACCTCTGAGCCAGCAGGGAAGCCCCGTATGGTAAAGAATATATATATTATTTTTCATATTCTTTTTCTTTATGGTTTATTACAGTTGATTGAGTATAGTCCCCTTTGCTATACAGTGGGCCTTCCCTGGTAGCTCAGCTGGTAAAGAATCCGCCTACAATGCAGGAGACCTGGGTTCGATCCCTGGGTCGGGAAGATCCCCTGGAGAAGGGAAAGGCTACCCACTCCAGTATTCTGGCCTGGAGAATCCCATGGGTTTGCAAAGAGTCAGACACAACTGCGACTTTCACTTTGTATAACGTAGGACCTTGTTGCTCATCTGTTTTATATATCATAGCATGTAAGTAGTGTATATCTTCAAGATTCTGTAAGTAAAGTGAGATAACCCAATAAGTAGCCTTTAGTAAAACTCTCCTGGTACCCAAGCATGCTCTGCTGGGTGGCAAGGGCTTCTAGAATTGGTGGCACATAGAGTGTCCATTTCCTCTTTGACCAAGTTATGATGGGAGAAGAATCTCTTAAGAGCAGGGGCGTTCCTGGGAGCAGTGAGAATTTCCAGTGTATCCCCTAGTAGATAAGCAGACCAATTCGACAAACAATTATTGGTGCTGCTGTAGTTGTCTGCTTTGCTGGAAGAGGGGTCCTCTCTCTAGGATGCAGTGGCTGAAGGGAAGATGGCCAGGATGATCACGGGGGTTATCCCCAGTGAGGGAGTGGGTACCACTTTATGAGGGTCCGTGGACATCTTGGTAAGGAGCTTGAATTATATTCTAAGTCAGGGGACAAGTCTGCTGGGGAAATGAGACACACGTCATTCCCTGGTGGCTCAGAGGTTAAAGCATCTGCCTCCAATGCGGGAGACCCGGGTTCGATCCCTGGGTCGGGAAGATCCCCTGGAGAAGGAAATGGCACCCCACTCCAGTATTCTTGCCTGGAGAATCCCATGGACGGAGGAGCCTGGTGGGCTACAGTCCACGGGGTCGCAAAGAGTCGGACAGGACTGAGCGACTTCACCTTCACCTTCCATTGATCCTGTAGGTTTATCTCAGATGTCTCTGCTGTGTTCACAAACGTTGTGGGGGAAACTGAATGAATAAAGGACAGAAGGGATAAAGAGAGTGCTGTTCAGACCAGGGAATTACGGGGCTGTGATTCACTTGGAAGACTGGCGTAAACTTGCGTAGCGGAATCTTATCAGTTGCGGTACCATCAAGGACGGCGGCGACGGAGAGAAGGTGACGGAGTGTGAGGTTTTCATCTTAACCCTGATGAAGGAAACGAAGATGGGGACTGGTGTGAGCCATTTCCCTGTTTTTCTTTTTCTCTGCAAACTTTTAAGCAAAGGGGTTGGACTTAGCGTAGGGAGAATGTTGGTAAAGGGAGGTGTTTGGGAATGAAGGGGCAGATACAGGGGGCTGGGCTTGCTCAGGGAAGATGGAAAGATAAAGAGTGTGATATCAGGCCAGTTGAATGTTGGTCTCACTATCAAGGTGTGCGTCAGAGAAGCACCGGTGTTGACATGACCGTTCTCCTTCTGACTGACGTAGGTGGGTTTTGCGTTCGCTTCCGTTGCTGTGGCAACATAACACTGGAGAAGTGGAAAGTTGCCTGCTGTATCAGTAAACAAAGGATGTCTCGGTCTTCAGCGATTGCAGCCACTCTGGACGGTGAGCTGCTGAGCCCCGAGGGAACTCAGGAAGGAAAGAACATCTGTCTGGAGACAAAGCCTGGAACCTGAGCTGTCATCTTGCGTGCGTGTTAAGTCGCTGCAGTCGTGTTCAGACCCTTTGCGACTCTGCGGACTGTAGGCCACCAGGCTCCCCTGTCCATGGGATTCTCCAGGCCAGAATACTGGAGTGGGTTGCCATTCCCTTCTCCAGGGGATCTTCCCGACCCCAGGAATTGAACCCAGGTGTCCTGAATTGCAGGTGGATTCTTTACCATCTGAGCCACCACTCAGCCAGGTCTGATTGAGGGGTGGTGGTTGTGGTGATGGAAACTTAGTCGTTCCCTCATCTCTTCATACTTAAGGGCCATATGCAGATTTTACCGGGAGTGAGTTGAGACTCTGAGAAAAGTGTCTGACACCCACGTCTTAGCTCTGGGCTTTCCATGACTTTTCAATCTGTAGGTATCTCTCAGTACACAAAGGACCATCCATAAAGCCCACCAGCGAAGAGTTTCAGACCTCAGCTGTGAACACAGGAAGACAGAAGGAGAAAGACTTTCCTCCCTCCTTGCTAAAGCCACCTTGAAAATGTGTACACGAATTCAGCCTTTTCGTTCACCCTGCCTGAATTGTAACACATGTGCATAATTTTCCTAATTGTATGATTTTGGTGGCTTTTATTTTCTCCTCTCTAAAAAAGAAACATCACCTTCATTTTTGTCCTGGAAGCTCTGCCTCAAGGATCCATGAATTTTGCAAACTTGTCTGGAGATGCATTGAATGTCCTTAGAACCAAGAGGGTGAATAAATTGGGTCTTTTGTGTTTTGTTTTGTATAAAGTATCAGCTCTGCTTGTTCAAAACCCAGAAGGAAAATGAGGTGGGGAAATGAGGTCAGTGGAGGCCAAACCTTTCTTAAGCCTCAGAGAGGATTGGAAGTTTTTCTCTACTACGGAACTACTAAGAATCGAATTAAAAGAAGACATTTTTTATTAGATTTTTTCTCTTCATCTCTGGGACTTCCATTAGCTCACTAGCTGAGGAAGAGATATTGTTTCTATGTACAGAGAAAAATGCAGGATAATTTGGCCACATGTGGAAACTGTCAGTCTTAAGAACTTTGGGGGAAGGTATTGAGATATACATAGATAGTAAATATATATACTATATAATATACATAGATACTAAAATATAATAAATTGAAATAGAGATTATATACTAATATGTTATAGTAAGTTGACATGTTAGAGGATATATTAGTATAATGTTTTATATAATGTATATTTATAAAGTTATAAATTATTGAAATGCTAGGTGTAATATATTATTATATAGTATATATAACCGTGGACTGTAGCCAGCCAGGCTCCTCTGTCCATGGGATTCTCCAGGCAAGAATACTGGAGTGGGTTGCCATTTTCTTCTCCATATTATTATATAACAGTGCATATATAACATTATAGTGGTTTTGGGTGTGCAGTGATGTCATACATTCTGTGTATGCTTTGTACACACATGTGCATGTATTATATCTGATTTAGGTTTATATAGTATGGTGAGCAGCAATGTCTGTTCATTCAATGTCTGCATTTTTGTCAACTATCACAGAAAATTCAGGCTCTAAGCGGATCATCTTTAAAACCATTTGCATGCCATTTATGTAAATGCTTTAAGCAGCTTTCCAAGAAATGGGCCATTGAGGAAGTTTGTCTTCATTTGGAGCTCTCTCTTTAAATCTGTTGTTGTTCAATCACTCAGTCGTGTCCCACTCTTTGTGACCCCATGAACCGCAGCACGCCAGGCCTCCCTGTCCATCACCAGCTCCTGGAGCTTGCTCCAACTCATGTCCATCGAGTCGATGATGCCATCCAGACATCTCATCCTCTGTCACCCCGTTTTCCTGCCCTCAGTCTTTCCCAGCATCAGGGTCTTTTCCAGTGAGTTGACGGCAAAGAGAAGAATTCCTGGAACACTCCCTGTAGATAAACTAAGTTTTAGTCCTTATATGCCTACACGCAGTATCTTTGTACATTTTCCACGTAGAATTCACTCGTGCCTAGAAAAGAACCTCAAAGTGGCCAACCTCCTTCTCCCTCCAGACTGCATCCTTGCAGTCATGTTCTGAGGATGCGTTTTTCGGGTCCAGCTCCCAGGCGAAGAGCCCACGGTCTCCACGGGCAGCCTGGGGTGTTCAGACAGAACGAGATGGGAGTGGCCTGGGGTCCTGGCTCTCCGTGTCGTGGGGAGATGTGTGCTTGGACTGGCCGCAGATATGTTGTGTGTTATATTCTGGGCCATAATATTTGCTATTAGTTCCTTTAAAAATATTAGTCATTCACGGCAGTAATTACCCCCCCACCCCAGGTTACCTGCAGAAGAGGTGAACGCTTGACCTGGCTTTCCCACGCATCCTAATAACACACACTGACCCGAAAGAGTTCTACTCATCTTATTAATGTTGAAATTCAATATATGCATGTTCCTAAAGAGAGTAATCTTGATGCAAGAAATGCATCTTGCAGGGTCTCATGAAATGACTTCATGGGTGCAAAGGAGAAAATGAATGATAAATAAGGGTGCTCTCGGGACTTCTCTGGAGGTCTAGTGGTTAAGACTTTGCCTTCCAATGGAGGGAGTGTAGGTTCAATCCCTGGTTGGGGAACTCAGGTCCTGCATGCCACAAAACCAAGAAAGGGTAATAAAACAGAGGCAATATTGTAACAAAGTCAATAAAGACTTTAAAAATGGTCTACATTAAAAAAAACCTTTAAAAATATTGGTACGTGTTCTCCGCATGGGTGGGTGATAAGAATTGTCTCAGGGAGTGCCTCTCATGAGGGGCTTCTCTGCAAATGGGATGTTCCTGTACAAACACACATTTCCTTTACAAAAGAGGAAACTCATACACTCTGTGTTGAAGCAGTTAGAGGTTGGTAAAGTGTGTTTTTTTTTTCCCCCTTAATGCTAAGTCTGCTGATTCTCCATTGCCAGCGGGTGAAAAAACAATTCTTAATTCTTTTAGCTCAAAAGAAGTTGTATGACAAAGGGGCTGTTTTTGTATGTCATGTTCTAGAGCTCTTAATCTCAAGCTTTTGGGGCTTGTAGAACTTGAGAAACTGCCTGGTAAAAATGCAGAAACTGGTGAGAATAGGATTTGCTGCATTCTATCATTAGACCATTCAGGTGTGACCTCAATCAAATCCCTTATGATTATACAGTGGAAGTGAGGAATAGATTTAAGGGCCTAGATCTGATAGATAGAGTGCCTGATGAACTATGGACGGAGGTTCGTGACATTGTACAGGAGACAGGGGTCAAGACCATCCCCATGGAAAAGAAATGCAAAAAAGCAAAATGGCTATCTGGGGAGGCCTTACAAATAGCTGTGAAAAGAAGAGACACGAAAAGCAAAGAAGAAAAGGAAAGATATAAGCATCTGAATGCAGAGTTCCAAAGAATAGCAAGAAGAGATAAGAAAGCCTTCCTCAGTGATCAATGCAAAGAAATAGAAGAAAAGAACATAGTGGGAAAGACTAGAGATCTCTTCAGGAGAATTAGAGATACCAAGGGAACATTTCATGCAAAGATGTGCTTGATAAAGGACAGAAATGGTATGGACCTAAGAGAAGCAGAAGATATTAAGAAGAGGTGGCAAGAATACACAGAATAACTGTATAAAAAAGAGCTTCATGACCCAGATAACCACAATGGTGTGATCACTCGTGTAGAGCCAGATGTCCCGGAATGTGAAGTCAAGTGGGCCTTAGAAAGCATCACTACGAACAAAGCTAGTGGAGGTGATGGAATTCCAGTTGAGCTATTTCAGATCCTGAAAGATGATGCTGTGAAAGTGCTGTACTCAATATGCCAGCGAATTTGGAAAACTCAGCAGTGGCCACAGGACTGGGAAAGGTCAGTTTTCATTCCAATCCCAAAGAAAGGCAATGCCAAAGAATGCTCAAACTACTGCACAATTGCACTCATCTCCCATGCTAGTAAAGTAATGCTCAAAATTCTCCAAGCCAGGCTTCAGCAATACGTGAAATGTGAAGTTCCAGATGTTCAAGCTGGTTTTAGAAAAGGCAGAGGAACCAGAGATCAAATTGCCAACATCCGCTGGATCTTGGAAAAGGGAAGAGAGTTCCAGAAAAACATCTATTTCTGCTTTAATGACTATGCCAAAGCCTTTGACTGTGTGGATCACAATAAACTGTGGAAAATTCTTCAAGAGATGGGAATACCAGACCACTTGACCTGCCTCTTGAGAAACCTTTATGCAGGTCAGGAAGCAATAGTTAGAACTGGACATGGAACAACAGACTGGTTCCAAATAGGAAAAGGAGTACGTCAAGGCTGTATATTGTCACCCTGCTTATTTAACTTATGTGCAGAGTACACATCATGAGAAACGCTGGGCTCTAAGAAGCATAAGCTGGAATCAAGATTGCCGGGAGAAATATTAATAACCTCAGATATACAGATGACACCACCCTTGTAGCAGAAAGTGAAGAGGAGCTAAAAAGCCTCTTGATGAAAGTGAAAGTGGATAGCGAAAAAGTTGGCTTAAAGCTCAACATTCAGAAAATAAGATCATGGCATTTGGTCCCATCACTTCATGGGAAATAGATGGGGAAACAGTGGAAACAGTGTCAGACTTTATTTTTTGGGGCTCCAAAATCGCTGCAGATGGTGATTGCAGCCATGAAATTAAAAGACGCTTACTCCTTGGAAGGAAAGTTATGACCAACCTAGACAGCATATTCAAAAGCAGAGACATTACTTTGCTGACTAAGGTCCGTCTAGTCAAGGCCATGGTTTTTCCTGTGGTCATGTATGGATGTGAGAGTTGGACTGTGAAGAAGGCTGAGCACCGAAGAATTGATGCTTTTGAATTGTGGTGATGGAGAAGACTCTTGAGTATTCCTTGGACTGCAAGGAGATCCAACCAGTCTATTCTGAAGGAGATCAGTCCTGGGTATTCTTTGGAAGGAATGATGGTGAAGCTGAAACTCCAGTACTTTGGCCACCTCATGCGAAAAGTTGACTCATTGGAAAAGACCCTGGCGCTGGGAGGGATTGGGAGCAGGAGGAGAAGGGGACGACAAAGGATGAGATGGCTGGATGACATCACCGACTTGATGGACATGAGTTTGGATGAACTCCGGGAGTTGGTGATGGACAGGGAGGCCTGGCGTGTTGCGATTCATAGGGTTGCAAAGAGTCGGACATGACTGAGCGACTGAACTGAACTGATCAACTTATATTTACTGAGCACCTACTAGGTGAATGAGGGTTTCCCTGGTGGCTCAGATGGTAAAGCATCTGCCTGCAATTCAGGAGACCTGGGTTTGATCCCTGGGTCGGGAAGATCCTCTGGAGAAGGCAGTGGCAACTCACTCCAGTATACTTCCTGGAGAATTCCATGGACAGAGAAGCCTGGTGGGCTGCAGTCCATGGGGTCGCAAAGAGTCGGACACGACTGAGGGACTTTCTGGTGGAGGGGGAGGTAGTACAGCCTTGCACAGAGTGACGTAAATTCCTGCTTCCTCGGAGCTAAATTCTCTGTATGTATATGAGGGTATGAACTTATTCACAAAGGTATAGCTTTGAATTTAAAACATGGCTATTTAAAAAAATATATTTATTTCACTGTGTTGAGTCTTACTTACAGCACTCGGGATCCTTGCATCGTGCGAGAGCTTTACTTGTGGTGCCTGGACTCTCTAGTTGTGCTTCGAAGTCTCAATAGTTACAGCAGCCTGGCCTAATAGCTCTAAGGTGTGTGGGATCTTAGTTCCCCGACCAGGGATCGAACCCAAGCCCGCCTGCATTGCAAGGCAGATTCTTAACCACTGGACCGCTGGAGGAAGTGAAAGTGAAAGTTGCTCAGTCATTTCCAACTCTCTGCGACCCCATGGACTAGGCCATCCATGGAATTCTCCAGGCCAGAATACTGGAGTGGGTAGCTTCCTTCTCCAAGGCATCTTCCCAACCCAGGGATCGAACCCAGGTCTCCTGCATTGCAGGCGGACTCTTTACCAGCTGAGCCACCAGGAAAGCCCAAGAATATTGGCACGGGTAGCCTATCCCTCCTGCAGGGGATCTTCCCAACCCAGGAATCGAACCAGGGTCTCCTGCATTGCAGGCAGATTCTTTACCAGCTGAGGTGCTGGGGAAGCCCCTAAGATGGCTGGAGAAGGGACTAATTTTGTGTGGGTAGCTTTCTTCTGTGTCCTGGCCCGAGGCTGGCTGTACAACTGCGTCGCTTTTGTGTTCTCATTTCTTTTCTTGCGAGCTCACGCCCACTTTGAGAATCTATTTTGAATCTCCGTATCCACTCATCTCTCTTTATCCTCTACGGTTTTCTTAGTTCTGAATTTCTGTATCTCCCTGGGATGAGTAAATATCTTGTATGCTCTCTGTGTGTGTGTGTGTATACACACACACATATGTATACTTTTTATGTTGTGTATAAAACAGAAATTGAGCTTCATTGTTTCAGAATGGGATTAAAAAGCATCTGCTCACAATGACCTCAGGTCTAGCTATCAAGGTACATTCACAGTGTGATGTATTTTATTTACTTTAGAGGAGACTTTGAGCTTGGCGAGGGACAGACCTCTCGCACAAGCCTGCTTAATCAGAAAAGGAAATATAATTTTCCTTCTACCCTTCTGAGCTCCTGGCTGAGCTCCATTGTAATAAAAGACAGATCCACAGGAGAAACACAGTTTATTAATATGTCTACCTCATGTCTATGTGGGAGATACCCAGTGAACATGAGTAAACTCCCTGATAGAGAGTCATTCACCAGCTTAGATACCATCTCAGCTGAAGATAGAGACAGAGAAGTGTGTGTGTGTATGTGTGTGTGTGTGTGTTTGCATGCGTGTGCTTGCGTGTGTGTATGGCAGGGTAGTCATGGTGGGGTGATCATGGAAATTGTACTAAACAGGGATAACGTTTGTTACGAAGGTTTAACTTCCTGTCTCTTTGTCTGATAAGATTCTGTTCTGGTGTCCGTTCATTCTCTTTTGCAGTACAGAGTTAGGGGAGCACCCTTACAGATGATTTCCTTCATAAAGGTAAACTTCCCTTTCAAAGAGTCATTTCTGCGCTGTTTGCAGAGCTTCTCCCCTTCCTGATGTTTCACACAATACTCAGCTCAAAAACATCCTTATGCCAAGGAACCATACTTGGGGTAGTCTCTTGGGTTCCCCATTCATCACTCTCTGCTTCTGTACATGAAACTTCTCTGAAGGGCACTCGGTAGACCTGCCATCGTGATGTTCCCTAGACAGCATATTAAAAAGCAGAGACATCGCTTTGCCAGGAAAGGTCCGTATAATCAGAGCTACGACTTTTCCAGTTAGTCATGTATGGATTTGAGATTTTGAACCATAGAGAAGGCTGAGTGTGGAAGAACTGATGCTTTCGAACTGTGGTGTTGGAGAAGACTCGTGAGAGTCCCTTGGACAGCAAGAAGGTCAAACCAGTCCATGCTAAAGAAAATCAACCCCAAAAATTCCCTGGAAGGACTGATGCTGAAGATGGAGCTCCAATACTTTGGCCACCTGATGCAAAGAGATGACTTACTGGAAAAGACCCTGATGCTGGGAAAGATTGAGGGCAGTAGGAGAAGGGGACGACAGAGGATGAGATGGTTGGATGGCATCGCCGACTCAATGGACATGAGTTTGAGCAAGCTCCGAGAGATAGTGATGGACAGGGAGGCGTGGTGTGCTGCAGTCCATGGGGTTGAAAAGAGTCAGATGACTGAGTGACTGACACTTTTTATATATAACTTTTTAAAGAAGGGTTTCTAATGTCTCTTGAACAGGTCAGGAAAGTTACCTGTCCTGTGGTCCAGTGGGCTCACCTCCAACCCCCCTTTCTTGTTCAACAGTCTTGTTTGACCATCTCCTCCCATGCTGGTGAGTGGTCCAAAAAAAAAAAAAAAAGGATTTGGTCCTGTCAATCTAAAAAGCTTATTGCCCCCCCCCCCTTTTTTTTTCCCTGAATGTGCTTATTTCAGGTTGCAGGTAAGTGTCCCATGGCCCTAATAGACCAGGGGTGAGATCCACGTGACTTTGCCATCTTACACTCTTAGCTAAACTATTGGCATGTTTTCAACTCACCTTTATTATCAAAAAGTCAGCTTTAAACCTATAGACTGGTGATGAGAAACGCCTGACATGAATTTGCCAGCTCCTTCATGCCAGCTTGGTTCATTTTCTCACTGTGAAATATGCACCATGATCCCTGACAACTGCATGAGATTTTATGAAACCTAAGAGGCAGTCATTTTATTTCTTTAAATTGGAGTTGATATTCAGTGTTGTGTTAATTTCTGCTGTACAGCAAGGAGATGCAGGTATACACATATATATACACATTCTTGTTCGTATTTTCTCCCATGATGGTTCGCATGCCTGCTGTGCGCTCAGTCGTATCCGAGTCTTTGTGATGCCGTGGACTGTAGTCCGTGGGATTCTCCAGGCAAGAACACTGGAGTGGGTTGCCATGCCTTTCTCCTGAGGATCTTCCCGACCCGGGGATCGAACTCGAGTCTCTGCATTGGCAGGTGAGCTCTTTAACACTGAGTCAGCAGAGAAGTCCATTATTGTCCCTCCCAGGGTTTTCAGTAAAGTTCCGTGTTTATCCGCCCTATATATAATCATTTGCATCCGCCAGTCCCAAACTCCCAGTGCCTTCCTGTCCCACCCCGACCCCCGGCAGTCATTTTCTTGACTTGTATTTGAGCAGAGTTGTCCTAGTAGCTGAACGCACAGAACAACGCACACTTAAGTGTCCAGCTTGATGAGTTTCTACCAAATGAACAGACTTGGGTCAGCACCACCACGATAAGAAGGTAGAAAGTGACTGTGTTCCCAAAAGCTTTGTCCATGTCCATTCTGAACAGGTCCTGACAGCTCGTGGCTCCCCGCCCCAGCTCTGCTGGCTGGTGTCTCAGTGAATTCCTTCTGCCTGATGTGTGACTTGACACTGTAGAGCAGAAACTCCTTGTGTGTCCCTGAGTGTGTATGTGCCTGGCCGCTTCCACTCAACTTGGTGTTGATAAGATCCGTCCTTGGTGTATCCAGGGACCAGTCGTCCATTTATGCTGCTAAAAACTTCACCGAATATCCATGCTACTGTCCTTTGAATATCTTGTCTCTCCCTGTATGTAAGTTTTGTTTTTTTGCTCAGACGTATCCCAAGGATGTGTTTTTATGAGAAAAAGGGGCCATGTGTACTAAACATTACGAGCACTTGAGTTTTTTGGGGAAAGTTCTGACAACTGTTTCAGAGTTTGGTTGTAAGACTCTGGTGCAGACATTTTCCTGCAGAACTTTGCAGTCAGAGCTTTATGTGTTTGAGTCCCCTGGGAAGTGATGAGACATGTTTTTAAGAAATACTGTCTTCTCCTTCTCTCTGTTTCTAAGCTTTCCGCCTTTTAATCTCCATCCTTGTGGTTGTGGGTGTTGGTTCCTCAGAATGTGCTGTGGTTGTCGCTGTTGATTCATTTACCTGCCTCCTTCTGCTTCAGTCCAAAAGTCACAATCATTTCTTCTCCAAGTGATGAAATTATTCTAAGATTTGATTTATGGCCTGTCTCTCTCCTTCTCTGGGTTTCTTGACTCCCTCGTCTGGAAATCCTGCGAGCTTGCTGTTACTTCGTTCGTCTCTCCTCTGCCTCTCCAGTTTACTTTCTATTTCTTTGTCATGTTTGCGTTATGTTCTGAAATATATTTTTTATAAAT
Organism: Capricornis sumatraensis; assembly: GCF_032405125.1. Lineage (NCBI taxonomy): Eukaryota > Metazoa > Chordata > Mammalia > Artiodactyla > Bovidae > Capricornis > Capricornis sumatraensis. Next base: position 145,012,823 of record NC_091092.1, on the reverse strand, counting down.
TTGTTTTATTGAAGTAAAGTTTATTTGCAGTGTTCTGAAATATATTTTTTATAACTTTGTTTTATCGAAGTAAAGTTTATTTACAGTGTCATGTTAAATTCCACCGTAGAGCAGAAGTGATTCAGTTATACATATATTTATGTTCTTTTTCATGTTCTGGGGAAATTTACTCGGTTGTATCCTATGCATTGTACATCTGTCTTCCTTCTGTTATGAGGCTTTCTGTGAAGGATCTAGTAACTATCATTCACTCTTCCAGTTTTTCAAATAACATTATGTCTCTTTCTTGTGAGTCTCCCTGAAAATACTAATTGGGTTTTTTGAAAGTGAAAGTCTGTGTCCAACTCAGTCGTGTCCGACTCTTTGTGACCACATGGACTATACAGTCCACGGAATTCTCCAGGCCAGAACACTGGAGTGGGTAGCCTTTCCCTTCTCCAGGGCATCTTCCCAACCCAGGGATTGAACCGAGGTTTCCCGCATTGCAGGTGGATCCTTTACCAGCTGAGCCACAAGGGAAGCCCAAGAATACTGGAGTGGGTAGCCTACCTCTTCTCCAGGGGATCTTCCCAACCCAGGAATCGAACCCAGGTCTCCTGCATTGCAGGCGGATTCTTTACCAACTGAGCTACCGGGGAAGCCCTTTTAGCTTGTCAGAGGATTTTCTTTATTTCTTCTGTTATACCAATTTTGAATTTTTTTTAAGCGTTATTTATTTACTTTTGGCTGTGCTGGGTCTCGTTTAGCCGCTGGACCGCCAGGGAAGCCCTCCCTGTTTTGTACGTTCTCAGTTGTTCTTGGGCATCTTGAGAATGCCTTGGGCATATTGCAGGCTGCTTGCTGGTTTTCCTCCCAAGCTCCATTTCCCTGTTTCTATTCCTGGGTAATAATTCAGTTCATTGCAGGTGGCTGCAGTGAGTGCTCTTTTGCAGAGTGTGACTCTGTGTCTAAGGGACTTCTGTCAAAATGTGGGCGTGACCGGTCCTGTCCACAGATACAGATTTTCCCCTGGGGGCCCATGTAGGTCACAACAGCACCCTTAGGATCACAGCAGAGGCAAAAGGCAAGTGAGGAAGCTGTGTGCATCACTCCGTGGTAAACCGTCCCTCAATTTGTTTTTCTGTATCCATAGAGGGTCCCCATATCACCTTGATTTTTGTTCTTCTTCTCTTCTCATATCCCTCAGCTGCATTAAGAGCTTCTCCATGGAAATCTCTCAGTATTTAGGAGGCAGGTCAGGGGCCTCTGCCCAGAACAGATACTACAGCTGGTTGATAACCATATTGGGCTGAGCGGCTATCTGGTAAACCTCCATGTCCCGCCCCCTCCGGCCTTGATTTCAGCTGCCGAATGTCTCTGGGTCCCACACACATCACATTCTCAGTTTCCCACCTGGAGAGTCTCATTTCCATTGAACAATGTTAAGTGTTCCAGGAAGCTGGTTGTACCCTTTCATCTTCTGACACTACCATGGTGGGGGCATTTGTTTTATGTTTTAAAACATGACTGTTACTTCAGTAATGTATGAGGATGTAAATAGTCAAAGATGTGGCTGTGGCTGCAGTCCCCAGGACTTCCCTGATGGCTCAGGGATGCTTGCACTGCAGGAGCTGTGGGTTTGAGCCCTGGTCAGGGAAAGCAGAATCCAGCCTGCCAAGACCTGGCCAAAAAAATTTTTTTGCAGCTTCCCTGGTGGCTCAGACAGTGAAGAGTCTGCCTGCAATGCGGGAGACCCGGGTTTGATCCCTGGGTCAAGGAGATCCCCTGGAGAAGGAAGAGGCAACCCACTCCACTATTCTTACCTGGAGAATTCCATGGACAGAGGAGCCTGGCGGGCTACAGTCCACAGGGCCACAAAGTGTCAGAGTGGAATGATGGACCAACACTCTCAGTCACCATGTTGAACCAGAAATTCCATCTGCAAGTTATAAGGCAACTTCCAGATGGGTCAGATAGATGGCATATAGCTTCCTAAAATTCCCCTTACAAAATATGAATCCTTAAAGTAGATGATTGGAGGTTATTATTTTATTTTTTAATTCATATATATATATATATATATATATATTTTTTTTTTTTTTTGCTTCCCTGATAGCTCAGCTGGTAAAGAAGCTGCCTGCAGTGTGGGAGACCTGGGTTCGATCCCTGGGTTGGGTAGATCCCCTGGAGAAGGGAAAGGCAACCCACTCCAGTATTCAGATTGGACTGACTGACCAGCACTTTCAGTCACCATGTTGAACCAGAAATTCCATCTGCAAGTTATGAAGCAATTTCCAGACGGGTCAAATAGATGGTATATAGCTTCTTAAAATTCCCCTTACAAAACATGTATCCTTAGGCTAGATGATTGCAGATTATTATTTGATTTCTTAATATTTTTAAAGATTTTTTTTTTAATTTGGCTCTGCCAGTTCTTAGCTGCAGCATGCAGGCTCTTTAGCTCTGGCGTGTGGGATGTAGTTCTCCAAACAGGAGTCGAATCTGGCCCTCCTGCTTTGGGAGCGGAAGTCTTAACCACTGGGTTACCAGAAGGTGTTAAGAGAAAGTGTTAGTCGTGTTTGACTCTTTGTGACCCCATGAACTGTAGCTCGCCAGGCTCCTCTGTCCATGGGGATTCTCCAGGCAAGAATACTGGAGTGGGTTGCCATGCCCTGCTCCCGGGGATCTTCCTGACCCAGGGTTTATTTATATGACCCAGCTGGGTCTTTGTCACAGCATAGTTCCAGCCTTCGAGCTCATAGGTATGCCACGTGGGATCTAGTTCCGTGTCCAGATTGAAACTTATTTTATATCCTGGATCAACAGTGATTTTAAAATATTTCATCAGGAGTATTTGTTTTTGTTGGTTCCCAGGCAAAAATTGAGCACACTGAAAAATGACCTTCTTTCTCGAAGCTGCTTCAGTGTCTTTAGAAGTTTGACCTTCATCCTCTTTTATACTGACGTATGGTGGCTCAGACGGTAAAGCGTCTGTCTGCAATGCGGGAGACCCGGCTTCGATCCCTGGGTTGGGAAGATCCACTGGAGAAGGAAATGGCAATCCACTCCAGTACTATTGCCTGGAAAATCCCATAAACAGGGGAGCCTGGTAGGCTACAGTCCATGGGGTTGCAAAGAGTCAGACACGACTGAGCAACTTCACTTCACTTATGTTTTAGAATCAGTAATCTGACCCACCCATTGACACTGAGATTCTATATTTTTCACTATTGTTTCTTTCATTTACTTAGTCTATTTTTTGTTGTTGTTGTTATTCAACCCAGGGATCGAACTCATTCCAACTGTGCATACTGAGTATGAGTGATTATTATTTAGCGGTAGAAGATTGACCTTGTCTTTATTAGGACGCTTAAGTGTTGTGTGTAGTCTGATTCTCTTTCCATGAATGAGGAGACAGGTAAACAGCACTTCATTTGCAAGTTCTTACCCTTCCTCAGCACTTAACGAATAATGTGACTTTGTCACGTGGAGCTATTTCCCACTGGTGAATTCCTTAGTTTTGTTCAGAAACTTTGAGCTAGACAGAAGGGCAGACATTTTCTCGCTAAGGTCCTTTGCTTATTGTGTTTATGAGGTTGCGTAATTCCTGAAGCAAATTACTCTTTATAAAAGTGCTTGAAAATTGCATCATATTTTACTTTTATTATGATTTTTAAATTTATTTATTTGTGGCTGTGCTGTGGAAACGGTGAGAGACTGTATTTTTGGGGGCTCTGAAATCACTGCAGATGGTGGGTGAAGCCTTGAAATTAAAAGACACTTGCTCCTTGGAAGAAAAGCTATGACCAACCTAGTTCAGTTCAGTTCAGTCGATCAGTTGTGTCCAACTCTTTGTGACCCCATGAATTGCAGCACGCCAGGCCTCCCTGTCCATCACCAACTCCCGGAGTTCACTCAAACTAACGTCCATTGAGTCAGTGATGCCATCCAGCCATCTCATCCACTGTCGTCCCCTTCTCCTCCTGCCCCCAATCCCTCCCAGCATCAGAGTCTTTTCCAATGAGTCAGTTCTTCTCATGAGGTGCCCAAAGTATTGGAGTTTCAGCTTTAGCATCATTCCTTCCAAAGAACACCCAGGACTGATCTCCTTTAGAATGGACTGGTTGGATCTCCTGGACTGGTTGCAGTCCAAGGGACTCTCAAGAGTCTTCTCCAACACCACAGTTCAAAAGCATCAATTCTTTGGTGTTCAGTTTTCTTTCTTTCTTTTTTTTTTTTAATCCTTTTATTCTTTTTTAACAAACGGCCCCAGGGATAGGGGATGAGGGGAGGGGAGAGGTGGGGAAGTGAGGCACCAGCCCCACAACCCTTCCCCACCCACCCCTTTCCCCCTTATATATTTATAATCTATATACAAGCCCCGGGTGGTGTTCAGCTTTGTTCACAGTCCAACTCTCACATCCATACATGACCACTGGAAAAACCACAGCCTTGACTAGGTGGACCTTTGTTGGCAAAGTAATGTCTCTGCTTTTGAATATGCTATCTAGGTTGGTCATAACTTTCCTTCCAAGGAGTAGGCATCTTTTAATTTCATGGCTGCAGTCACCATCTGCAGTGATTTGGGAGCCCCCAAATAAAGTCTGACACTGTTTCCACTGTTTCTCCATCTATTTCCCATGAAGTGATGGGACCAGATGCCATGATCTTCGTTTTCTGAATGTTGAGCGTTAAGCCAACTTTTTCACTCTCCTCTTTCACTTTCATCAAGAGGCGTTTTAGTTCCTCTTCACTTTCTGCCATAAGGGTGGTCATATGCATATCTGAGGTTATTGATATTTCTCCTGGCAATCTTGATTCCAGCTTGTGTTTCTTCCAGCCCAGCGTTTTTCATGATGTACTCTGCATAGAAGTTAAATAAGCAGGGTGACAATATACAGCCTTGACGTCCTCCTTTTCCTGTTTGGAACCAGTCTGTTGTTCCATGTCCAGTTCTAACTGTTGCTTCCTGACCTGCATGCAGATGTCTCAAGAGGCAGGTCAGGTGGTCTGGTATTCCCATCTCTTTCAGAATTTTCCACAGTTTATTGTGATCCACACAATCTGGGCATAGTCAATAAAGCAGAAATAGGTGTTTTTCTGGAACTCCTTTGCTTCTTCCATGATTCAGCGGATGTTGGCAATGGCGCAGGAGTGGCCGAAAGGAGCTACCCCACGTCCGAGGCCAGGGGCGGCGGCCAAGACGAGCTACCCCTTGCCTGAGGCCAGGGGCGGCAGCTGAGAGGAGCATCCCCACGTCCAAGGAGCAGTGGCTGCACGGGCACAGGAGGGCAGAGAGGAGCTACTCCATGTTCAAGGTCAGGAGGGGCGGCAGTGAGGAGATACCCCTTGTCCAAGGTAAGAGAAACCCAAGCAAGACGGTAGGTGTTGCGAGAGGGCATCAGAGGGCAGACACACTGAAACCATAATCACAGAAAACTAGTCAATCTAATCACATGGACAACAGCCTTGTCTAACTCAGTGAAATCAAGCCATGCCCTGTGGGGCCACCCAAGACGGAGGGGTCATGGTGGAGAGGTCTGACAGAATGTGGTCCACTGGAGAAGGGAATGGCAAACTACTGCAGTATTCTTGCCTTGAGAACCCCATGAACAGTATGAAAAGGCAAAATGATCAACTTAGATAGTATATTAAAAAGCAGAGACATTACTTTACCAACAAAGGTCCGTCTAGTCAAAGCTATGGTTTTTCCAGTGGTCATGTATGGATGTGAGAGCTGGACGTAAAGAAAACTGAGCACCAAAGAATTGATGCTTTTGAACTGTGGTGTTGGAGTCGACTCTTGAGAGTCCCTTGGACTGCAAGGAGATCCAACCAGTCCATCCTAAAGGAAATCAGTTCTGAATATTCATTGGATGGACTGGTGCTGAAGCTGACATCCAATACTCTGGCTACCTGATGCGAAGAGCTGACTCATTGGGAAAGACCCTGATGCTGGGAAAGATTGAGGGCAGGAGGAGAAGGGGAATAACAGAGAATGAGATGGTTGGATGGCATCACAGACATGATGGACATGAGTTTCAGCAAACTCTTGGGGCTGGTGATGGACAGGAAGGCCTGGCGTGCTGCAGTCCATGGGATTGCAGAGTTGGACACGACTGAGCAACTGAACTGAACTGAACTGAGCTGGGTCTCTATTGCTGAACATGGGCTGTTTCTGGTTCCGGGTAGCAGGCTTCTTGTTGCGGTGGCTTCTCTTGTTGCAGAGAAGAGGCTGTGCGCCATTTGGGCTTCAGTAATTGCAGTTCCCAGGCTCTAAATCACACACTCAAAAGCATGGCTTTTGCACACAGCCTTAGTTGCTCCTTGGCTTGTGGGATCTTCCAAACCCAGGTATCGAACCTGTGTCTCCTGCCTTGGCAGGCAAGATTCTTTACTATTGACCCACCAAGAAAGCCCACATTTCATTTTTATAATACTGCCCCTTAGTCAGAACATTTCACCAAAAAAAAGAGACAAATTCTGGACACCACTCAAATGATGACTGTTTCTTAAAAGCTGGGATATTTCAGTAAGGAAAACACCCTTTAAGTATTCCATCACTGAGGCATATTCTGAATCCATTTGACCTGGAATCTCAATAGTTGAAGTTTTACTCACCAGTGGATTTTCAGCATTTAAATGTAGCTTTTGCCAACAAACAGTGCTGGCAGAAACAGCAATTCACTCAAATTATGAATTTCTTGAATTAGTTCATCTAGCAAAGAAGAGAGCAAATCTGTTTTGAACTGAGATGAGAGAATTGTTTGTATTAGAAACTAATGAATTAGAAGCCTACCTGTTTCCACATTCAGCTGCGAGGAGAACAGTGTTGGTGGTCAAACCCACTGAACAGGGATTAAATGTTTTATGCTGTAGAGTGGGGCTTCCCTGATGGCTCAATGGGAAAAGAACCTTCCTGCCAATGCAGGCAATGCAGGAGACACGGGTTGATCCCTGGATAGGAAAGATCCCCTGGAAAAGGGAATGGCAAGCCACTCCAGTGTGCTTGCCTGGAAAACCCCATGGACAGATGAGCCTGGCAGGCTGTAGGCCATGGGGTCACTAGGAGTTGGACACAACTCACTGCACACACACCCACATAGGGTGAGGGGTGAAGAAACCCATCCAAGTATGGATAAAGATGGTTCCAACTTGATTCTCCAGTGTGGCGGGATTAATGATGGAATCGCCTGCTCAATCCTAGGAAGTTAAAGTGTTGTTTGCTCAGTCATGCCCGACTCTTTGCAACCCCGTGCTTTGTCCATGGGATTCTCCAGGCAAGAATACTGGAGTAGGTTGCCATTTCCTTCTCCAAGGGAATCTTCCTCACTCAGGGATTGAACTCGAGTCTCCTGCGTGGCAGGTAAATTCTTGACCATCTGAGTCAATCCTCAGTGCTCATTCAAAGAATATACAAGTCATGAGATTTCCCTGGTGGTCCAGTGGCGAAGACTCTGAGCTCCCAATGCAAGGGGCTCCCAGTTTGATCCCTGGTCCTGGAACTAGATCCTGCTTATGGCAGCAAAGATCCCAAATAAAGATTTTTTGAAAGAGATTCACAAGTCATCTGTGTTTCTGGATTCTCTTATCACTAGAATTCTCTCTTTCAGCACTTCACTCCTCATTAGAACCTCAATCAAGACAATCTCCTGAGCCTAGTTCTGTATCTTTGCACTGAAAAATCCAAGTGATTTTTTTAAAATCCCCCTGAAAGTCTGAATTGTGGAAAATTAGAGTAATATAAACACATTTTCTTGGCGAGATGCTCGCTGCAGTAGACTCATCCATCACATTTAAGACCTGCTCGAGAGACAATCTGAAGATGGGTAAATGGAATTGCTGTCCCCGTTTTGAGCAGTGCCATCAATAGTTGGCTAAAAATCATGCTTTATCATTTTTGGAATCAATAATCTCATATTATTCCAGTATACAGGCCAGTTCTTGATCAATGATTCTATTGAACCTCTGAAATTTTCACATGAAATAATATATATGTTTTTAAAATCTTCAGGTTTAAAGGAGATGTCTGAAAGCCTACTGTTATAAATCAAGTTGCTGGGTCACCTGGGATATCTTATTCTTCAACTGATATTTTTGTGTCTTAATACATCCTTCTGTTGAAACAAATCTTGAGAATACCAAGAAGCGTTCAAGTTTTCAGAAACTACAGTTGCATGGAAAAAACGGAAACACATCATGCCCTGACTTTTCCTCTTAAGAAACAACATGAGTTGTCAATATCACAAGCTAACAAATAGCCTAGTCTATTCAATGGAGAAAATATATGTTCCTTATATTAGGAAACTGGTTCAGGCATGGTCTCAGGAGTACGCTTTGCATTTGGATAAGGGGAAAAACACAAAGACTTCAAAGAGAAGTGCACTCTGAATAAACCAGGCTCTCCCAGGAGCTGCTGGCGGCAAAGAATCCGCCTTGCCAATGAAGGAGATGCAATATATGAGGGTTCGATCCCTGGGTTGGGAAGATCCCCTGGAGAAAGAGATGGCAACCCACTCCGGTATTCTTGCCTGGAGAATCCCCATGGACAGAGGAGCCTGGCGGGCTGTTGTCCATAGGGTCGGGAGTACCCACACTTGGTTGCTTATTCAAGCAAAGAAGATAGGCTATGTTCTTAGAGGAGGTGTCAAGATTCATAAAATCACCTGGGTCAGTTGAAGGGGAAATTTATTCAGATGGGTTGAATGATGATAGCCATTTTTACTTGGCAAGCCTACTGTGTGTTAAGGGGCTTGATTGAAATTGTCCTTCTTCCTGATGGCTGCCCTGCAGGTGGCTCTTGCTGTGTGAATTTTGCAAACGAGAAAATGGATGTTGTGATGTCAGAGTTACTTGTTGGAAGTCTAGGGAGTGGCAGCTTCTCATCCGAGACTCCTCTGGGTGCCATCTGTGGAGCTGGTGTGAAACCACCTTTGTCAGGAAGAACACAGTTTGCTGTTGCCGTTTAGTTCTCAGTCGTGTCTGACTTTTGTGACCCCGTGGACTCTAGCCCGCCAGGCTCCTCTGTCCATGGGATTCTCCAGGCAAGAATACTGGAGTGGGTTGCTATTTCCTTCTCCCGGGGATCTTCCCGACCCTGGGGTTGAACGTATGTCTCCTGCTTGGCACTGAGCCACCTGGGAAGCCCCAAAAATGATCAGGGGAATATAAATTGTGATAATGTACCACACAGGACCCTGAAAGCTTATGGAAAGATTTTCATTTAAAAAAAATATTTATTTGGCTGCTCCAAGCATATCAAATCCTTGACCTTCCTCGTGGCATGCGGGGTCTTAATTTAGTTGCAGCACTCGAACACTTAGTTAACGCCACGTGGGATGTACCACCCTGACCAGGGATCGAACCCAGGTCCCCTGCATTGGGAGCCTGGAGTGTTAAGTCACTGGACCACCAGGGACATCCCTGGAAGGGTTTTTAAATTATGCTAAAAGAAGTGAAAAAGTGTAACCAATGTCCATTCCCCTTCTTTCTTACCTCCAGAGGAACTCATTCAACTGCCTTTATTCGTCTTTTCCTTTTTTTTTCCCTTTTGCTTTCATTGTAGCTATTCATGCAGGCATGCATTCTTTTATTCATTTTTCATTCATTGGGTAGAGGTCGTTAAGTGTTTACGAGGCGTTAGGGTCCCAACCTTCCTCTTTCTGCCTTGTAGCTGAATCAAGGATTTCTTTTAATATGGGAGATTTCTGTTTGTTTGTTTTTAAGGGCAAGGAACCCACCCCTTGCTATACGAGCGTCACTTAGATCACATTCAGTTGATACCGATGTCTGAGTTCTTCAATCGCACGCCGCATTGTTTAGGCTATTATATTGAGGATGTCTGTTCCTCCTGAGTGTGAAATAACATCTCTCATCTTTTCTACACCTCACACAGCAATATGCTGCCACTTCCATCTCCTCTTGTAATTACTTTGAGATTACTGTCTGGAGACCCTGTCTTCGGTGTTTTGAGCATTCCGATTTCAGACAGCAAGCATGAATTTTGAAAGCGAACATGTGCGGCAGTGCTTTGAAGCAGGTGTATCTGGTCAGAGCGAACATGTGCGACAGTGCTTTGAAGCAGGTGTATCTGGTCAGGGGTAGATATCAAGGGAGGTGCTTCTCAGCACATCACAGACCTTATTTGCCAGTTTCAGGCCCCCTCCTGTCTTGTATCCCTTGAGAGAGTCTGGCTTGTGATTTCATCAAGGAAAGAGTTGATGGAGATTAATTTAAATGAGATGGGTGTTTAGTTTTTTAAGTTGTGTCCGAGTCTTTGTGACCCTATGGACTATAGCCAGTTTTTTAAGTCGCATGTGACACTTTGTGACCTCAGGGACTCTAGCCTGCCAAGCTCCTCTGTCCGTGGGCAAGAATACTGGAGTGGGTTGCCCTTTCCTTCTCCAAAATGAGGTGGGGTCAATGCAAATTTGGGCTATACTATGTGGCTTAATTCCAGAGGAGTGGACCAGAGGTGAAAGGTGGTACCGTCTCAGAGCTGGAAGCCATGGCTCATAATCATTGTGATCGTAGATGAAATAATAATTTGGGATCCTTTGCTAATCAGCGAAAGCTTGGAAGTGGCTGCTGACAAGCACAAACAGGCAGGTGATTAAAGTGAATTTGCATGCCTGTACACTTCGATCATTGTCTGCAAGATTCCGTCTCTAAAAATAGACTTTACGTCTTTCAAGATGCTCAGAAAATCAAAGGAAGGGAAAGAAGTAGGTGCAGGGCATCAATAATGCTTAATAAAAAAAAAAAAAATGACCTCTCCCTCACGAAAGACAATTATCCGATGATGCTCTTATCTTTAATTACATAATGGGCTCATCGAATGTTTTTAGGTCATTAACGATAACTAATTCATCGTTGAATTTTGCCATCTTCACTAAATATTGAAGCTGGGAGCTTTGCAAACATATTCGATACACCTGTCAAGACTGTGTTCAGTTCAGTTCAGTTACTCAGTTGTGTCCGAATTTTTGCGACCCCATGGACTGTACGTTCCGCGGAATTCTCTAGGCCAGAATACTGAAGTGGGTAGCCTTTGCCTTCTCCCCGGGGATCTTCCCAACCCAGGGATCGAACCTGCGTCTCTTGCATCTCCTGTGTTGACAGCCGGATTCTTTACCGCACTGTCCCAGCTAGGAAGCTTCTGCTAACCCTAAAGGCCCAGTCCGTTGCCCTCCCCTGCACCCCCATTCCTTAGCAACCACAAGTCTGTTTTCTATGGTTTAACAGTCTCTTTCTGTTTCATGCATTAGTAATCTTAACAAGTCATCCTTTTTAAGTGATGCGTCTTTGCAAATGAACTTGAGACGCTGAATTACGCAGACAGACAAGGGACAGACCATATATGGCAGAGGAGCTCAGACCAGTCATATATTCATCATGCAGCTCTACATACCTCCTTCCAAGTCATCCCAGTACAGTCCTCTCTATTTATTTGCCTCTCTGCCTGTAGAGGACCCACCAGAGAAGGCGAAATACACTCCCCAGACTGACACGTGAGGTCCCTCACTTCTGGTTATCTGTCTCCAACTCCTCAAGCGAACAGCCTCCAAGCAGGGGACATCTGAATCCATTGCTTTTCTCTCTATCCTGTTTTCCACTCTCTGCCTGCCTTTGGTAGCTCAGTTGGTAAAGAATCTGCCTGCAATACAGGAGAACCCCAGTTCGATGCCTGGATCGGGAAGATGCGCTGCAGAGGGGATAGGCTATCCACCCCAGTATTCTTGGGCTTCCCTTGTGGCTCAGCTGGTAAAGAATCAACCTGCAATGGGGGAGACCTTGGTTCGATCCCTGGGTTGGGAAAGATGCCCTGGAGAAGGGAAAGGCTACGCACTCCAGCGTTCTGGCCTGGAGAATTCCCTGGACTGAATAGTCCATGGGGTCGCAAAGAGTTGGACACGACTGAGTGATTTTTGCTCTCACTCTCACTATGTCTACTGGGGACAAATGGAAATAATCCATTTAACGCCCTCTCCAAGAATTTTTAAAAAATTAATGTTTTTTGTTTTGTTTTTTTCCATTAATAACTGAGAATCAGTTCTGCAGTAACCCCAATGTTGTTAGTTTTTATTCTTCTTAAAAAATGCTTTCACATAACATACATCTCCTTTAACTGCTTTGTTTTATTTGTATTTATTTTTTTTTTCAATTTTTATTTTTACTTTATTTTACTTTACAATAATGTATTGGTTTTGCCATACATTGACATGAATCCACCACGGGTGTACATGCTCCCCCAAACATGAACCCTCCTCTCAGACATGTGAGATCTTACTTCCCTGACCAGGGGTCGAACCTGCACGCCCTGCATTGGAAGCCCGGAGTTGTAACTGCTGGACTGCCAGGAAAGTCCTCTAGTTTTTCTTCTGTTTTATTCCTTCCCCTCCTCTGATATATTCGAAAAGCTGAGCAGACACGTCAGTCAGTGAGACCAGAGACGTGGGTGGAGGATTGCGGGAGCTGGGAAACAGGGGTCCGTGACCAGCCGATTCCGGCTGACTGTGTGTAGACATAAGGTCTGAGGGGGATCTCTGATACTACCCCGGAGGAGGCTGCAGCAGTGGGAAGGCAGTTGCTCTCATGTTTTTGGAGAAGGGACAGGATTCAGGGCAAGTTTTTACAGCTGAGTTGCTTTTCTCTGCAATTGGCTCCATCAAAGGGGTGCCAAGTGAACATCAGCGTAGGTCGCTGCAGGGGTTCTTTGTGTGGGGTGATTTTTGTCTGGCTTTTTATCCAGCCGCCTCATATGACTGTAGGCATTGACCTCTGAAGGCTCTCTTTCTTGTAATAATGGTTTTCCTACCTGTGGGCCTCCCTAACGAAAGGAATAGAAGATGAAGCGGTCTGGGTAGACACGTGTGATGTCAGTGCGTCGTGTGTCCTCCAGGTGTCTCGGAGAAAGGACGCCCCTTGGTCTCTCCAGGAATTTCACCGGAGCGGGAGGTGGGTGCTTTGAAGCAGCAAGGCGCGGTTCGAGTTTAATTCTAAGGCCGTGTCAGCAAAGAGAGACTCCAGCGCACGTTGGGAATTTGATTCCCTCGGAGAGGAAAAGGCAAGACAGTGTTTCTGAAAATAAACGGTTTTGAACATAAAACAGAGAAATTGCACGAAAGCAATCTTCTGTGTTTGATGGCAATTTCCGTTTCTGTTTCACTCGCTTGTTCAGGTAAAATTACAGTGGAGCTGGCTTTCCTACTTAACTGATCTCAGAATACAGCCCCCCAGATCTTCAGCTGTTGACTTTTGAAACACCGCTTACAGAAAAGGCATTTATCAAGCATACTTCTCTTGTATTTCTTGATAAAAAGAAAGGCCAGTAGGACATTAAAGTCTATCTTTCTAGCCAATCATACTGCCATTTACCTTTGAAAATGGAATCAGAGAGAAAGAGGTCATGGTTGACAGCCTGTTACAAAAAGGCTGTTTCTGGCAAAATCTTCTGTTAAGCAAGGATATGAACTTGGGGGCGCTTATCCGCTGATTCCCACATCCTGTTAGTTTCGAGGGTGGTCCCCATGGTGTTGACCTGAGGGTCTGAAACTTCTGTGGTGTTAAGGGGGCGTGGGAGGAACCTTGGAGATGGCTGGAGATGATCAAAGGTGGGTCATGGAGCTGTCCACTCACACAGTGCTGAAATCAGAGGGGAAGATCAGAATTCAGTGTCGGGTCCTTCTACTCACAGGCTCATTAGATGACATTCTGTTGATGAAATACACGTCTTCTGTGTCTGAAAAAGTCCTGAAGGAGAGCATTAAGTAAGGCATAGTACACTCAGAAGGGAATTTGTTATCTGGTTTGCCAGCTGGGATTCCTGAAAGTAAAAATGAAGACCTAATGTTGGTCTTCCTTGTGGCTCAGACGGTAAAGAAACTTCCTGCAATGCAGGAGACCTGGGTTTGATCCCTAGGTCGGGAAGATCCCCTGGAGAAGGAAATGGCCACCCACTCCAGCATTCTTGCCTGGGGACCTCCACGGACAAAGAAGCCTGGCGGGCTACAGTCCATGCGGTCGCAGAGTCAGACGTGACTGAGTGACTAAACACACATTTGCAAGGTTGGAAAAGTGAGCGGTGGGCCTGGATTTCAAAGTCATAAAGTCTGGACCTTGTAAATGAGCGAGGCTTAAAGTAAGGAAATTCTGAATTGTAAGAGGATGAGCATTATATTCTAATCATTAAAATAGGGAAGTGTTTTTATCTATGCCACTCTGGTAGAATTCCAGGCCGGGGAAAGAGTAAAGACAGACAGTGGCTAGAGAAAGGGGGAGACTAGCATGATGGAGATTTTTATCACGGTGGAATCCGATGAAGGAGAGTCCGAACAGCCTTAATGAGAAACTTGAACCAGTTTTAAAGCTTGAAGGTGAAGTGAATCCGTTTTGACTGAGTTAGATGATTCCCTAAGTGACTTTGTGAAGAGAGGGTACGAGCTTTTAGTTATTCCTGAATAAAAAATGCATGAAGCCTGCTCACTTCTTGGATCAAAAGCATTTTCTACGAAGTCAGCCCTTTGGTCTTTTGTGGAATGACAGTGTAGACAAGCCGTAGCCAGCACACTTGTCCATCTCTTTCTGTACCGTGAACGTTTTGATGTTCTCTTGATCGGAGTGACTGTGCCATTAAAATTGCCATTAACAAGTGTATCGGATAAGACTTACAAGTCAGCTGTATGCTAGCTACAAAATCATTTGTCATGGCTGATCCTGTGAGATTAGGCGCTGACCAAGCTATATAATCCTGAACGCATCTCCACCAAAAGGAAGAGCGGCATACTGAAAGCTCGGAAGGTAAACCAACTTCTGAGATGATAATCATGGCTGTGGTGGGCTCCACGGTAAAAGAATCTGCCTGCAGATGCAGGAGACGTGGGTTTGATCCCTGGGCCGGGAAGGTTCCCTGGAGGAGGGAATAGCAACCCACTCCAGTATTCTTACCTGGAGAATTCCACGGACAGAGGAGCCTGGTGAGCTACAGTTCATGAGGTCACAAAGAGTCAGATGCAGCTGAGGTGGCTGAGCATGCAGTATGCACATTACCATGGAGTATAGTGCTTGCATCCTTAGTGAAGCGTGTTGAAAGATACAGTGGTCTGTTCCCACTCGCTTAATTGGCCTTTTAAATGAAATCACCTTGTTAGTTAGTTTGTAAATACGTTAGGTTCTGTCTTTGTGGCTCTCCTGTGAAAGCTTTATGTGCTTTGTAGCATTTTGTTAACATTTCGCCTATTTTTATTATTTACTGGCATAGCCTGCCCCTGAAACTGCAGACAGCACGCGCAAGGAAAGTATTCATCGCTCAGTTATGTCTGACTCTTTGTGACCCCACGGACTGTAGCCCACCAGGCTCCTCTATCCATGGGATTCTCCAGGCAGAATACTGGAATGGGTTGCTGTTCCTTTCTCCAAGGGATCTTCCCCACCTAGGGATCGAACCCTGGGTCTCCTGCTCTGGAGACAGATACTTTACCAGCTGAGCCACCGGAGAAGCCAGTATCCAGTATGGAAGCCCACCTTTGTTTTCCTGGAACGTGGCCCACATTGATTAGTCTTTGCCACTCTCTGAGGGTCAGTTGAGTGTTATATCCCAATCAACTGTCGATACCGTCTTCTGTATTGATTCCCACTTGATGCGATACTTGACTCACTGCCGGGAGTTGTTCTGGTTCTTCATCTCCGCTCTTTCTCATCCAGTTATTTACAGACTGTCAATAGGATGGTTGGCACTTCAGCACGGTTAACCTGAGCTCTGTTGGCGTTTTCAAGAGTCCTGTCTTATAACATATGGGCGTGTTTTTATGGTAACACACGTCTGTAGTCGTGTCCGACTCTTTGCTACCTCATGGACTGTAGCCCACCAGGCTCCTCTGTCCAGGGGATTCTCCAGCCAAGAATACTGGAGTGGGTTGCTATGTCCTTCTCCAGGGGATCTTCCCGACCCAGGGATGAAACCCGGGTCTTCCGCATTGCAGGCAGACTGTTTAACCTCTGAGCCACCGGTCTACAGGATGTTAGCTTGACGGATGAAGGAAGTAAACACAGTAAATATCGGATATGCCCCTTCCCCCGGCTGTTTATAATCTTTTACAAGAGTGGTGGACAGTAACAGGCCCAGTTAGGTACAGAAATATGTTCTTGCTCTCTGTCCGTGTGGACAGGCTATGGAAAATGTGCTAAGAGAAAAGACTGCTTATGAGAGAATTCCTTAGCTAGAAGGTAAGTCCCTGCCCTTCTGTTTATAGGGCTTATCGTTCATGGGTTTCACGTTGAGCTTCCTGTAACCTTCATCAGAATGCTGCTTTCTTTTAAAGAAAAGCTTTTTATTTTGTATTGGGGTATACAGCTCATTAACAATGTTGTGATGGTTTTCGTGAGATAGCAAAGAGACTGAGCTATACATATACATGTTATCTTTTCTCCCTCAAACTCCCCATCACCCTGTACGTACCCGATCTCTTCTGATCCTTGAAGCTACTAGCTTCAGGGTCAGACCTGGTTAATACTTGGATGGGAGAATGCTTCTTGCTTTGGACAAAAAAAAAAAAAAAAAAAAAACTCAAACATCCTTCATCCTTCAAGCTAACACTGTAGATGGTAAAGAATCCACCTGCAATGCAGGAGACCCAGGTTTGATCCTCGGTCGGAAAGATACTCTGGAGAAGGGAATGGCGCTGGACTGCAGTATTTTTGCGTGAAGATTCCCATGGACAGAGGAGCCTAGTGAGCTACAGTCCATGGGGTCACAGAGAGTCAGGCAGAAATGAGCCACAGACACTTTCACTTTCTTTTCACGGTAGACCCCAGATCGTGTGTCCCTGGAGATCTCAAGCATTGAAACTCAACTTCCCCCAGAAGAAGCAGACCTAGAAATTAGCCATAGCCTCAAGGCTGCTTTGAGATTAGCCATAGCCTCAAGGCTGCCTTGGGCCATTCAGGCTAGACCCAGTTTGTGCAAGGCAGTGATGCACCTTATTCAAAAGTCTCCTGTCCTCAAACTCTGTAGAGCTGCCGACTGATAACTCCACAATTGAGGACTGGGTTTGTCGCTGTTGTTATTGTTCAGCTGCTATGCTGTGTCTGACTTTTTGTGCCCCATGGACTGCAGCACGCCAGGACTTGGCTACAGCGAGTCTTTTCACTCACCCCCACCCCCGCACTGCTACGATGAGGCTTGCATCTTCATCTTCCTTGTGTATTTCTTGCTAGAGCATCCCACGTTGTGGGTCGGGAGGGCCTGCCGGAGCCCTGCCTCCATGGCAAGCATTTCACTGAACAGTTGTCAACCGAGAGCCTTTAGGGCGTGAAGGATGAGATTTCACTTGTGTATTTAGAAGCTGAAGAACAGTGAGGGCACTGAGCTGGTTAACTCAGCTTTCCTTTGGCTGCTACCTTTTCGTGCTTCAAGAATCACCCGCAGGAGCTAAGTTTGCGCCCCAATGTTGACATGTTCAGAGCATAACTCATAGGTATCCTTGTATCAGGAGTTAATAGTAATCTTTAATACACCCAGGAAGGGCTGGGACCTCCCAACATGTTCAGTGACAGATGCTACGAGAGATGCCCTCTCCTGGCGGTGCAGTGGTTAAGACTCTGCACTTCCACTCCAAGGGGTCACAGGTTCAATCCTTGGTCAGGGAACCAAGATCCTGCATGTCGTGCAGGGCGGCTAGAAAAAGGAAAAAAAAAAAAAAAAAAAGATGCTAGGAGAATGTTCTAGGGACTTCCAACTTCAGAATAAATGTCAGCTTCATGCCCTTCATCTAAGGCTTCTTAACCATTTGAAGTTTTTTAAACCGTCTAAGAATTTCCTGATAGTGATAAAATCACGTGTGCATATGTGTGCATCACAAAGAGCATTTGCTGTTCAGTTGCTGAGTCTCGTCCAACTCTTCGCAACCCCATGGACCGCAGCACTCCAGACTTCCCTGTCCTTCACCAGCTCCCAGAGTTTCCTCAGACTCATGTCCTTTGAGTCAGTGATGCCATGTAACCTTCTCAGTTTCTGCTTCCCCCTTCTCCTTTCGCCTTCAATCTTTCCCAGCATCAGGGTCTTTTCCAATCAGTCAGCTCGTCACATCAGGTTGCCAAAGGATTAGCGCTCCAGCTTCAGCATTAATGCTGCTGATGAATATTCAGGGATGATTTCCTTTAGGACTGAATGGTTTGATCTCCTTCTTGTCCAAGGGACTCTCAAGTGTCTTCTCCAGCACCACAGTTCAAAAGCATCAATTCTTCAACACTCAGCCTTCTTTATGGTCCAACTCTCACTTCTTGAAATTCTCAAAAGCATAAATGTATGTGTAAGAAAGTACCCACTGTGGTTCCAAAGAGAACCTGACTCTTCTCTGGGCTGATTGTCGAGGTAGAGACTGTGCCATTCTTGGGTCAGGACAAAGGGACCACCTAGAAAAGGTTTGCTCTCCAGGGTTGTTTAGAATCCAGCTTCTCTCTTCTGTGGTTCTGCTAAGCTTTACCATGTGTTACTACGCTGCAGGTTGGGAGGGTTCCTTGGGGCTCTATCTGCCTTAAGGTCAAGAGAGGAGGAAATTGATGAGTATGTCGGCTGGTGACACTCATGCTGGGGCAAAAATGTAGAAAAAAAAAAACGGTCTTTTCAGCGTTGATTGCCACTTGGATCTGTATGATCTAGTTTGTTAGGTGACTGCTCGTCAAAACACAAAAGGAATATCAAAGAGGCTACTAGAGGTTTCCAGTTTCTCTTTTTCGGAACCTCTTCTGCCTTCCCTCTGGGATTCATCCTTAGAGCTTGGTTCTTTTTTTCTTTTTTCAAGTCTCAGTTCTCAGTGTTCTCCTGGCACCGCTGGTCCTCCTGAAGTCAGCCAGTGATGGATTAACATGCATGCTGCTTCCTGATTCTTGTCTTTCCTGAGCCAGACTTCATTCAGTTTCTCCAGGCAAGTGATCTTTCTAGGTAGCACGGCTCCCTGGTCAATCACTGGGCAATCAGTCTGGAGACGCTGCAGGTCCTAACGCTGTGACTGTGTTCATTCCGGAGACGGGAAGACGACAGTGCAGGGTAACGACCGAGTTCATTTTTCAAGACGCTCTCGTGGCTTGAAGGGACTGTAGCCTGTTTTGCCAATGCAAACCCTTCGTATGTAGTAGGAGACCAGGCGTTTATCAAGAGATCTTTCCAAACATCAGACATGGGCCTTTAAAAACAATCTGTCCAATGTAAGAGCACTTAGGAGGTAATACTTTGCAAGGGAAAAGAAAAAGCATACCTCGTGCAGTCAAAAATATTAGTGGGAACTGGGCCGTCCCAAGATAGTAACTTGGAGGTTCTTATTGTCCTTCGTGGACCCCTAGAAGTCTTTGTGGTGCTAGTGGTAAAGAACCTGCCTGCCAAAGCAGGAGATGTAAGAGGCCTGGGTTCGATTCCTGAGTTGGGAAGATCCCCTGGAGAAGGGCATGGCAACCTGCTCCAGTATTCTTGCCTGGAGCATCCCATGGACAGAGGAGCCTGGTGGGCTACAGTCCATGGGGTCGCAGAGAGTCGGACGCGGCTGAAGCGACTTAGAACACATTGTCCTTCACGGACCCCTAGTAGTAGTGTTACTTGCCCATTTGTGTCTGACACTTTGCAACCCCATGAACAGGCAATTTTTCCCACCCAGGGATCGAGCCCAGGTCTCTTGCATTGCAGGCAGATTCTTTACCATCTGAGCACACCTCGGAGTCTTCAAAACTTCCTGGTGGTTAAGTCAGAACTCTTTTGCTAAGAACACGAAGATAATATTTACCTATTTTCACTGGGTTGATTTTTTTTTTTTAATGACCGTGCCAAAAGTTGTGGGTTCAGTTCAGTTCAGTCGCTCAGTCGTGTCCGACTCTTTGTGACCCCATGAATTGCAGCACGCCAGGCCTCCCTGTCCATTACCAACTCCCGGAGCTCACTCATGTCCATCGAGTCAGTGATGCCATCCAGCCATCTCATCCTCTGTCGTCCCCTTCTTCTCCTGTCCCCAATCCCTCCCAGCATCAAAGTCTTTTCCAATGAGTCAACTCTTCACATGAGGTGGCCAAAGTACTGGAGTTTCAGCTTTAGCATCATTCCTTCCAAAGAAATCCCAGGGCTGATCTCCTTCAGAATGGACTGGTTGGATCTCCTTGCAGTCCAAGGGACTCTCAAGAGTCTTCTCCAACACCACAGTTCAAAAGCATCAATTCTTCGGCGCTCAGCCTTCTTCACAGTCCAACTCTCACATCCATACATGACCACAGGAAAAACCACAGCCTTGACTACATGGACCTTAGTCGGAAAGTAATGTCTCTGCTTTCGAATATGCTAATCTAGGTTGGTCATAACTTTTCTTCCAAGGAGCAAGTGTCTTTTAATTTCATGGCTGCAGTCACCATCTGCAGTGATTTTGGAGCCCAAAAAAATAAAGTCTGACACTGTTTCCAGTTTCCCCATCTATTTCCCATGAAGCGATGGGACCAGATGCCATGATCTTTATTTTCTGAATGTTGAGCTTTAAGCCAACTTTTTCACTCTCCACTTTCACTTTCATCAAGAGGCTTCTTAGTTCCTCTTCACTTTCTGCCATAAGGGTGATGTCATCTGCATATCTGAGGTTATTGATATTTCTCCCGGCAATCTTGATTCCAGCTTGTGTTTCTTCCAGTCCAGCATTTCTCATGATGTACTCTGCATATAAGTTAAATAAGCAGGGTGACAATATACAGCCTTGACGTACTCCTTTTCCTATTTGGAACCAGTCTGTTGTTCCATGTCGAGTTCTAACTGTTGCTTCCTGTTGTGGGTACCTTAGCATAAATCAGTTGAGTGATATTAAGACCGTGTTAGTTACTGTTTCATTGTTTCTGCTTCTGTAGGCAGCTTTCTACACTGTTTGCCTTAAGCATGTCCTCGGTGGAGTAAGAAACGAATTTAATCCTCTGTCCTGGGGTATACGTTTTCTCCACCTTCTGTATGACAGAAGGGGAAATGTGTCAGGTCCTGATAGCAGGAAATCATGTTTAATTATTTACTTATTCTTTTGTGAAAGGAGGCACTTGTGCTGTTATTTGAGTTGTGTGCTAAACTAGACAAAAGCTGGACACTTTTTTTTCTCCATGAAATACCATTTTCTATTAACTGCTAGAGAGACTTTAGGATTTAGAAAACATATTTTTTTTGTTGTTTGCTTGTTTTTGGCTCCGCTGGGTCTTTGTTGCTATGCATGGCCTTTCTCAAGTTTTGGGGAGGGGGGCTACTCAAGTCGCGGTGTGCAGACTTCTTATTGGAGTGGCTTCTCTTGTTGAGGAACAGGGGCTCTAGGTCCCGTGGGTTTCAGTAGGTGCGTGGCTCACAGGCTTAGTCTCATGTGGGATGTTGCCAGACCAGGGATCAAACCCGTGACCTTTTGCTGTGCAAGGGCGATTCTTAACCACTCGACCACCACAGAAATGTGGAAGACATTTTTGGAAGTGACCAACGTGAGCTGGTCACCCCAAGGATAACAGCAGACATCAGTTACTCTCAGTGATAAGGTTTGACAGCTTCTCAATCCTTACAGACTCTCCGGAGGAGCTTCCTGGTGATTTTAACAAATGTGATCTTTAATGCTCCATGATACAACGTGTGAATATATTTACATTTGCTGCATGGCATTCTGAAGCACTGTTTTGTAAATGAATTGTGCATTCTGTTAAAAAAAATCCATTTCTGCTCAAAGATCCATTCAAAATGCAAGACAGAGCCATGGTTTAGAATGAAGCAGGATATGAAAAAGATCATTAATCCTACAGATTCCAGATTTCAAGCCATCTGTAAGAAACGACCCATTTTTGGAATTTGGGTGTCTGAGAATTTAGACGTTTAATTGCATCAGAGAGGAATGTCCACAGTACTCTGAAGAGAAAAAGCTTTTCCAACTATACGTCCATGCAAGACTGCATTTTATTCTGAGCCTCAAAATAAAGCAGTGTATGACAGCAGGTTGAGTGCAGGGATGCCCATTAGAATCCAAGTGTCTGCTCGGAAGCCAGGTGTTCACAAGGTCAGCAACAGCCAGAAGACGCTTGTCTTCAGTTTGTTTGGTAAAATCTGTTTATTTTCCACAAGTATGTTATTTGTGTTTCAACAGAGCATTACTTGGTAAATACTATATAGGAATGTCTCCGTTTCAATTTGCACCATACTAAACCACATGGAACCCACTCCAGTGTTCTTGCCTGGAGAATCCCAGGGACGGGGAAGCCTGGTGGGCTGCCCTCTATGGGGTCGCACAGAGTCGGACACGACTGAAGCGACTTAGCAGCAAACCACATGGGGAGCTTACCCGGAGTCTCAGCAGAAGGAATAAGGCTGCCAGTGCAGGGGACACAGGAGACATGAGTTCACTCCCTGGGTTGGAAAGATTCCCCTGGAGGTAGGGCATCGCACTCCCATATTCTTGCCTGGGAGATCCCATGGACAGAGGAGCCTGGGGCGGGGAGTGGAAGGGGGGCGGTCTCCAGTCCAGAAACTGGCAAAGTTAGTCAGACATGACTGAAGCGACTTAGCACGCATGCACGCAGACCACACGAGCTGTTGATTTCCGAACCCGCTCCTAACGATATCAAGGGGTCCCGAAACGATCGAGTTTGAGAACTGCTGCTGAAATCGTGTTGCTGAAACCGAGATGACTTGAACCTCAGCTGGGGAGCTTGACACGGATGGCATCTTTGGGTTCATCTGAAAATTGTAATTCTGGGTCACGGTTTGGGCCAGATGCCCGCACCTTGGTTATAGTTAGGTGAAGTCACTGTGGGGTTGAGAGGAGTGACTTTGCAAATAAAAATTCAGACTACAGACAGCACCTTGAAATTTTTTTTTTTTAATCCCCAAATAAATGCTACTTTTTGCTTTTCTACACCTCCTGGTTTTTAGATGTACTCCTGTAAGTGGCCGTGGTGGTTATTTTGGAAAGTTGTGAGTGACCTGTTGATTGTTGCTTGTTGGGCCTTGATTTCTAAGGTAACTTTCCAAGTGGAGACATTGATCTCTTGTGGTAAGGCCATGTGTTCTGTGTGCTTGGAAACATGTGGCTTGGATCTAATGCTCTGAATATAAAATATATATATATATATATATTTTAAAATCTCTACTCATTTTATTCAGCTGGGCTTAAAACACAAATGTTCTTATATACCAAAGCGGTTATGAGTAAACAAGAACAGCTTGTTAAAAACCATCATTTCAATGAAAGAAAACACTGAATACCATTTAAAGGGCATAATTTCTTTACAGTCCCTGTGTTGCTCATCTTTAACTTGAAACTATAGTAACTGAGAAATGGACGTGTCCAACTTCTTTCATCATCCAGAAAAAGACTAAAATAACCGTGAACAGTGGTAGGGACAGGGCTTGCTAACGTGACTCTGGGGGAATCTCAAGAGGAAAAGATTTATAATGAGGATCTTGGAGAAACAAATACGTTGTGAAAAAAAATCACTAATATTCCATTTTTTTTCAAGACTTGTTGACACTTATAATGTGTTAAATCCCAATAGCATGACGGAGAGACGCATAGAAGAGGGTTGCTTTCTTGGTTTTTGAAACCTTTCAAGACTTGTGCAAGGATTGGGAATCTGGAGAGAGTCACACACAATTTGACATATGCTAGAAGAAGAAATGTTTGTAAAACTTGACTGTGAAGTGGCATATTGTTGTTGTTTAGTTGCTAAACCGTGTCCGGCTTTTTGTCCCTCCGTGGACTGTAGCCCGTCAGGCTTCTCTGTGCGTGAGATTTCTCAGGCAAGAATACTGGAGCGGGTTGCCGTTCCCTCCTGCAGCGGCTCTTACCCACCCAGGGATTGAACCTGCATCTCCTGAACTGCAGGCAGATTCTTTAGCACTGAGCCACCAGGGACGCCTCTAAAGTGGTATGTTACCGTGGACAGAAGGATAAACAGTGGTAACGAGGAAACAGTTAATAACAGCGACGAGTGAAGAGTTACAAATCCGGGAGTTAAAAACGCTGTAGGGGCAGGACTTCCCCTGGTGGTCCCGTGGTTAAGAATGTGCCTTGCCGTGCAGGGAACGCTGGTTCGATCCCTGGGAACTTTGATCCCGCATGCCGAGGGGCTACTAAGCCCAAGTACCACAACTACTGAAATCCATGCACCCTATAGCACCCATGGTCTGCAGCGAGACAAGTGAGCCCAGCGAGAAGCCCACGGCTGTAACTGGAGAGTACCCCACCCCCGCCCCGCCCACGATGGCGTCTAAAGCTATCTCTGGGATTAACCTTTGTCTTTGTGATAGCGCTGGAGATCTGTGTCCTGCTTTTAGGCAAACAGTGGAGGACCCAGGGCTTTTCTCTTCCCCGCTCCTTCTCAGTTGTGTTCAGCTCAAATGAATTCTGCCCCAGCGGCGTGTCTGGGGGAGGAGGCATCATGTGGTTCCCTTCAGTAGTCAGCATGCAAGTTGTCTGATTTCATCTTACTCATGGTGTGGCACTCATTGACGGATTGGATGGTATAGTTTAAAACAGCAAGACATAATCATGTCCTTTATGAACACGGGTGAAAAATTCTAAAACAAAATCTTGGCAGACCTCACATAGGTCTAAATCCAAAGAATAATATGTGATAATAAAGTACCATGTATTTCATGAATGAGATTACTGTGAAACTTCAGAAACTATATCAAGGGACTTCCCTAGTGGTTCAGTGGCTAAGACTCTGCACTCCCATTGCAGGGGCCCGGGTTCAGTCTCAAGTCAGGGAACTACATCCCATGCAACTAAGACCTGGTACAGAAATTTCATCAGTATAATTAATGAGAATAAAAAGTGCAAGACAAAAACCCGTGTAACTACATAGGTATTTGATTAAAAACATAGTCCTTACAAATAAAAAAAAGAAAAACCTAAGTAAAACAGATACGGAAAACAAACTCCTAAATATGATAAATGATATTAAAATAACAATCATCAATCCAATAGTGAGATTTTGGAAAATTGCTGTTTGAGTTAGGTACAGAACTGTGACATCAATTTTCATTACTGTCATTAAACTCTCGGTTAATTTACAATAATAAGACACAGAAGAAGATAAAATTTATTTTAATATTACATTGAGACAATTATTTATTTTTGCAGACTGTTTGGAGACTAATAAAAGCAAACCAGAATTTAGCCAATCTTATCAGGTTAATCAACATCAATGCAAGTTACATACACAAATCAATACTTGTTTGTTCTTTTTTCTGCAGTTGGTAATAATGTCTTAGGAAAGCAATGAAAAATTGCCAACTGTTAATGATGTTGAAAATGACTAGTTCATAGACATGAATTTAATAAGAAGGACTTAGAATTTATGTGTATTACGTACGAAAGAAAGCCTGGATATATGAGAGCTAGTCCATTGTCCTGGATTTGAATACTTAATTGTATAAAAACACAAATATGTAAATTGAATGCATCCCAGTAAAATCCCAGTGCATGGGGAGGGAAGAAGGAAAAGGATTAAATATTCTTCACATTTTGTTGACAGCCAATGATATTGTGAAGAAAAAATAACGTTTGTGCAATGATGCCTGTGTGTTTGTGTGTGGGGGCTGGTCTAATTTTCAGAAATTCCAATTTACCATAGTTTTGTCAATTAAAATAGCTAATACTAGTGAAGAAATGGATAAACACATAAACAGTAATTAAACAAAAGAGATTACTGATATGTGTGCATATACACATACTCACGATTTTGATACATAACAATTAAATACATACGTAATTAAGGCTGCAGTTTAATTTAGTAGAAGCAAACTGATTAATTTCTTTGATAAGTAGTTCTGTCATCATGGACTATCTGTTTAGAAAAAAAAAGAGAAAAACTACATTCTTATCTACAATCATTTAGAAGCAAATTTAAATAAGTTTAAGAATGAAAAATAAATGCTTTTAGAAGAAAATTGAACCAACTAACCTGTTAATGCTGGAGTCACTGTATCACAAGTTTGTTTGTCATGTAGCTCATACATTTTTCCAATTTTGGGTTTTGTTTTTTCTTGCCACACCATGCAGCTCGTGGGGTCTTAGTTCCCCTACCAGGGATTGAACCAAGACCCTCGGCAGTGAAAGCACAGACTTCTACCCTCTGGGTCATCAGGGAATTTCCCATTTTTTCCAATTTTTATGTCACTTTGTTTTGGAAACAAAGTGTTAAGAGAAAGCATCTTTATTGCTCAACTGGAGAAGAAGAAACACTTTCTGAGCCTACGTTTTGTACTCGACAAGTTGTAAAATTATATTTGAAGAAGCTTGTATTAATCATGGGAGCTTCCCAAGTGGTGCTAATGGTAAAGAACCCTGCCAGTGCAGGAGATGCAGGAGACATGGGTTCAGTGCCTGGGTCAGAAAGATGCCCTGGAGGAGGGCATGGTAACTCACTCCAGGAGTGAGAATCCCATGGACAGAGGAGCCTGGTGGGCTACAGTCCGTGGGGTCACAAAGAGTCAGACACGACTGAAGCGACTGAGCGCTGATGTCCACATGTATAAATTATATTTTATAAACTGCTAAATTTTATTTTAAGAAACTTGTATACATGCAGGTCATTCACAGACAGCTGAATTCATATTCATTTAAGGACAAAGCCCAAGACAGTACTTCCCAGTGATTTGATACCCAAAAGCCTCAGCAAAAAGAAAGACTATTTAATTTTCTCACCCTCTGAAGAGGTCTCATCCATGTGATTTGTGCCTTAGGCATGAGAGTAATACAAACTAGAGAAGTGACAGGGGAGGGATGCTAACAAAAGGATTTGGGAGTCAGTGCAAAGAGGAGAAGAAAAACAGCAGGAAAGAATTTACAACTTTCCATAATGCCGAGAACGCAGTAGGCAATAGATTTTGTTGGCAGGGGTAGGGAACATGGGGTAAAAGGACCTTTCTTTTGGATTATGTTTTGTTTTGTTAAAACCACAATGGATTCTTGACAAGTAAATTAATGGACTTGAGGTTGCTGTTAGTAGATGGACAGTCTTTCCTGAATATCCACAGAGTGCCAGGCTGTGTGTTGCGTTCTCTGGTGATACAGAAGAAAATGGTCAGCTATAACATAAACATGCTGGGCAAGATGAATTCCCCCATTCTTGAAGAGTGTTGCACCGGAATGGTTGTATTAATTTGATGCTCATAGGTTTCAGCACAGATGGTTCCTATTTGTAACAGACTCCTTATCCTATGACAGAATCAGTTCAGTTCAGTTCAGTCACTCAGTCATGTCTGACTCATTGCGACCCCGTGGACTGCCGCACACCAAGCTTCCCTGTCCATCACCTTCTCCCAGAGTTTGCTCAAACTCATGTCCATCGAGTCGGTGATGCCATCCAACCATCTCATCCTCTGTCGTCCCCTTCTCCTCCTGCCCTCAATCTTTCCCAGCATCAGGGTCTTTTCCAGTGCATCAGTTCTTTGCATCAGGTGGCCAAAGGATTGGAGTTTCAGCTTCAACATCAGTCCTTCCAATGTACACTCAGGACTGATCTCCTTTAGAATGGACTGGTTGGATCTCCTTGTAGTCCAAGGGACTCTCAAGAGTCTTCTCCAACACCCCAGTTCAAAAGCATCAATTCTTTGGCTAAATCTATGTAAAATCTTTGGTGGGAAGAAAGGCGCCTGGGTCCAATGTCCACTGTGGATTCCATCCTGTGTGAGGTTCTGGAACAGGCAAGGCAAATGTCTGCTGGAGAAAGTGTGAGTTCAGTGAGGCCTTGGTCATGCTGAGTGTAAAGCTGGACCGCAGCTTGACAGGAGGGGACCATCTGGAAGCCTTGGGCTCTCGACCCTGATGGGGTTTGGTCCACACACCTGTGAGCTCTTTTGTCCTCATCAGTGGCATCCTTAATACTTCTCTCAAGCATAGCTGCTTTTCCCAGACCAAGGCATTCACTGCCTGCCATGCGGTCAACTGGTTTCCCTGCAGTCACTTGACTGTTGACTGGTTTTTCCTGGGATGACGGATTACCCTGTCATGTGGTCATGATAGGGACCCCTGGGCCAACTCTGTATTGAATGCCGCTTTCCTCAACTGACTCCTGTCATCAATTATTTATTCTTGGACTGACTTGGTTATTGACTCCTTTTCCTGGACAGACTCAGTCTTGGGTTGTGTTCCCTGCAGTCACTCTGTTGCCGCCGGTCTTCCCTGGACTGAGAGAAACATTGTCATTTTCTCAACTGTGGTTTTGTCTTGTTTTCGTTTGGTGTTTTGCACTGATGCTATTATTGTTATCCTCTATTGGGGGAAGATAATTTCTAATTTTGTCATCCAGACTGTCCATGAATTTATTTCATAATTTATTGCATTTCATAGACTGATTTGCCCCTGAGCCGATTCGGTTATCAGCTATTTACCCCTGGACTTCCTCGGTCATGGACTCTTTTATCACTTGGCTGACTCTGTTATCTACCCTTTTCCCTACACTGACTTAGTTCAGTTCAGTTCAGTCGCTCAGTCGTGTCCGACGCTTTGCGACTCCCGGAGTTTATCCAAATTCATGTCCATTGAGTCAGTGATGCCATCCAACCATCTCATCCTCTGTCATCCCCTTCTCCTCCTGCCCTCAATCTTTCCCAGCATCAGGGTCTTTTCACATGAGTTAGCTCTTAGCATCAAATGGCCAGAAGTTTGGAGTTTCAGCTTCAGCATCAGTCCTTCCAGTGAATATTCAGGACTGGTTTCCTTTAGGAGGGACTGGTTGGATCTCCTTGCAGTCCAAGGGACTCTCAAGACTCTTCTCCAACACCACAGTTCAAAAGCATCCATTCTTCTGCACTCAGCTTTCTTTATAGTCCAACTCTCACATCCATACAGGACTACTGGAAAACCCATAGCCTTGCCTAGATGGATCTTTAGTCATCACTTATTTCCCCCTGAGTTGATTTGGCCATCTACTACCCCTGGACTACCTCTTTTCCCTGTACTGACGTCATCATTAACTGTTCTCTTTCTAGTGAGTGGGTCATCACTTGTTTCCCACAGACCCAGGGGAACCTTCCTTGACTTTGGATTCACCATCAGCTCTTGCCCTTGCACTGATTTATGCACGGGCTTTTTGTTTCCCTCTGGTGAGACTTCAGACAGTCATCTCTATCATCAACTCGACTGACTTGATCAGTGACTGTTTTCCCTGGACTGACTCGGTCATTGACTATTTATGCTTGGACTAATTGGTCATCAGCTGTTTACCCCAATCCGTTATTGACTATTTTCCCTTGGATTCCCTTGGTCATAGGCTATTTATGCCTCGACTGCCTCGGTCATTGGCTATGTATGCCTGGACTAATCGGTCATCAGCTGTTTACCCCAATCTGTTATTGACTATTTTCCCTTGGATTCCCGTGGTCATAGGCTATTTATGCCTCAACTGACTCTGTCATTGACTATTTATGCCTGGACTAAGTAATCAATGAAAAGTTATGACCAACCTAGACAGCATATTAAAAAGTAGAGACATTACATTACCAACAAAGGTCCGTCTAAGTCAAGACTGGTTTTTCCAGTGGTCATGTATGGATGTGAGAGTTGGACCATAAAGAAAGTTGAGCACCAAAGAATGGATCCTTTTCAGTTGTGGTGTTGGAGAAGACTCTTGAGAGTCCCTTGGACTGCCAGGAGATCCAACCAGTCCATCCCGAAGGAGATCAGTCCTGAATATTCCTTGGAAGGACTGATGTTGAAGCTGAAACTCCAATCCTTTGGCCACCTGATGCGAAGAACTGACTCATTTGAAAACACCCGATGCTGGGAAAGATTGAGGGCAGGAGGAGAAGGGGACGACAGAGGATGAGATGGTTGGATGGCATCACCGACTCAATGGACATGAGTTTGAGTAAGCTCCGGGAGTTGGTGATGGACAGAGAGGCCTGGCGTTCTGCAGTCCATGGGGTCACAAAGAGTCGGACATGGCTGAGCAACAGAACTGAACTGAACTGAATGTGGCTTAGGTCCTCATACAAAAAGAACTGACCACAGGGGAGATGGTGAAGTGGAAAAGTTTATACATCCAAATAAAGCAATAGAGGGGCTTGGCAAGGAGAAAGTGTGACCAGTGAGTTCCCCCTGAGAAGCTTAACAGATGACTTCTCTAGGACCAAGTACAAGGTCTGTCTATGCACAGAATATGTATCAATGCAAGGAATCGTAGACTTCATTCCGAAGGGCTCTACTGCTCAGACATAAACTCTAGCCAGGAGATAACCTTCCTGTTCAGGTCAGAATATTCATCCTATTTTACCACCCAAAGCCTAGGGAGATGCTCTATTAAAACACACGGAAGCTGTGGGATATTTTACATCGTACTGTGGGCACTTGATGGGAAGAGCCAATTCACTGGAAAAGACCCTGATGCTGGGAAAGTTGGAGGGCAGGAGGAGAAGGGGACCACAGATGGTTGAATGACATCACCGGCTCAATGGACGTGAGTTTGAGCAAGCTCCAGGTGTTGGTGATGGACAGGGAAGGCTGGTGTGCTGCAGTCCATGGGGCGCAGTGTCAGACACAACTGGGTGCCTGCACAGTTCCACGGGAAGTGTTTACTGAGCTACAAGAAAAAAGATTGCACATCAAATGCACAACTTTCACTTCCTCTAAATTTCCCAGTGATGAAGTCTCCGTAGTTCAGCATTTGAATATTACCCATGATTCATGCAATTTGCTTTTTTTTCCCTTCTCATCTACAATAAGTGCCTCTGTTTTTCTCATCCAGAGAGTCATGCCCAGAAAGGCAGTCTGTTGTTTTATATTCCTTTCAACTGCCAAGAAGCAAAAAAAAAAAAAAAGCACTTCTACCTTCTGTTAAAAATCTGTGAAATTCTCACACAGAGTGGAGTTTTAAAATATTCAATTCTGTCCAATTCCTAAGAGAATGATTTGTGCATGATGTAGGCTGAGAGAGAACAGAAATATTGTAATTCACGGCTTTTAATTTTGCATCCTGGATTTCTCCGTTTTTAAAACAAATAGCAGCATTTAATGATCATATACCAATATTACAGTAAACAGTTTTAACGCTTAATTTTAAAACCGGTGTAGGTTGGGCTATATAACGCACTTAAACCTTTTAATTCACAAAGTGCTTGAAAATTGGAATGTCATAGCCCACACATATGAACTGGTAATTGTGCCCTAAAGAGGATAAACGCTGTAAGAATTCGAGAAGGAGTTAATATGAACCGAGGGCATGACTGTAATTAGAGGAGCTGGGTTTTAGTAACAGCAGGAGAGATGCTGTTTATACGTTGCTTCTGTCCTTGCTCAGTGGTGTCTGACGCTTTGTGACCCCACGGACTGCAGCACACCAGGCTCCTCTCTCCGTGGG
The DNA here is from genome assembly GCF_032405125.1 of Capricornis sumatraensis. Classification (NCBI taxonomy): domain Eukaryota; kingdom Metazoa; phylum Chordata; class Mammalia; order Artiodactyla; family Bovidae; genus Capricornis; species Capricornis sumatraensis. The sequence continues at coordinate 144,981,503 of NC_091092.1, read as the reverse complement.
GTCCTACAGGCAAGGGTACTGGAGTGGGTTGCCATTTCCTTCTCCAGGGGATCTTCCCGACCCAGGGATCGAACCCACGTCTCTTGCATCTCCTGCTTTGGTAGGTGGATTCTTTACCACTGAGCCAGCAGGGAAGCCCATTCATACATATATAGAAGCAAAGAAAGCATGAAATGAAGAACCCATTAGAAACTGTTAGTGAAGTGAAGTCACTGAGTCGTGTCCGACTCTTTGCGACCCCGTGGACTGTAGCCCACCAGGCTCCTCTGTCCATGGGATTCTCCAGGCAAGAATCCTGGAGTGGGTTGCCATTTCCTTCTCCAGGGGATCTTCCTGATACAGGGATCGAACCCAGGTGTCCTGCATTGCAGGCAGATGCTTTAACCTCTGAGCCATCAGGTAACTTCTTGGGCAGTGTTTATTTTGGTCAGCTTGAGGTCAACAGTTTGCAAAATTTCAGCGTTTTCAGTATTAACAAAAACTGGTGCAACCTGAGATTTTTGTTAAACTTTGGTCGTCCTAAATTTGAAACATATTAAGTATTATAATTGGTAACCAAAAGACTGATTTCTGCTTCTTCAAAATGTTATTCTCAGATGAGAATTTCTCCCATGTGGGTGTGCAAAACACTCCCTCAGCAGACCTCGGGCAGAAAACCCTCTCCTGAATTCTACTTTAGTTGGTTATGCAAGGCAGCTCTTTGTAAAAATACTTAACTCAGAGTTTAATGTACTTAATTTTGATTTAAACTCCAATATTCTTTGGGAGGAGAAAACATCATTGAGGTACACTGTGATGTATGTTTCACATTTCCAGTATTTTCTTTATTTTTTAAAAAATGACTGTTTTCTTGGAGTGGTGGATTTCTTTGTCATCGTGCTAGAACGTTCTGAAAGGACTGCTAAGTTTGGGAGGATAGTTTTTGGTGTGAGCGGTGGGAGAGGGTTGGGACATCAGCCCTAAAGGAAATTACTCCTGAATATTCATTGGAAAGACTGATGCTGAAGCTCAAACTCCAATCCTTTGGCCACCTGATGCAAAGAATGGACTCCTTGGAAAAGACCTCGATGCTGGGAAAAATTGAGGGCAGGAGAAGGGGATGACAGAGGGCGAGATGGTTGAATGGCATCACCGACTCAATGGATGTGAGTTTGAGCAAGCTCCGGGAGTTGGTGATGGACAGGGAAGCCTGGCGTGCTGCAGTCCATGGGGTCGCAAAGAGTCAGACACGACTGAGCGACTGAACTGAACTGATGTCCATCGAGTTGGTCCTGCCATCCAAGCATCTACCCTCTGTCGTCCTCTTCTCGTTTTGCCTTCCTTATCTCCCAGTGTCAGAAGGGCGGTGTCCGTGGGTACACACTGGGTGTGTGAGTCTTGTGCAGAAGGTGTCAGTGTTTCTACTGATGCTTTCTCCACTCACTGACATTAGCATGTCCAGCAAGCATTTCACCTCTGGGTCCTCAGGTTCTTAGTTTCCTTCTTTGGAAGAGTTCAGGTTCTTTTCTCAGACGGATGTTGTGAGCTCTTTGCCGGAGTTACCTACGTAAGTTGCCAAAACGATGCCTGATGCGCAGGAAGCACCGCTGAGCATTGGATGAACAAGGCTCAGCACACAGTATCCGGGGTGGGGGAGGTGTTGATCCAGGGTGGGGGAGGTGTTGTATGGAACTTGGAACACAGGGAAAGCCCCTGGGGGGCCATTTCCACACACCCATCAGTGTAGAAGGTCAGAAAGCGTGATGGCGAGATCGACGAGGCCTGTGAAACGGATGTCAATGAAAGTCTATCTGCCAGGTGTGGCTACTGGAGCTGCGATGCTCCAGCCATCATTGACTGTCTCATCCTTGTCACTCTGGGATAACAGTGATGCTACCAGTACCTTCCCCAAGATAGACAGCCCAAGGGAAAACACTCAGCTTCACTCTTGGAAGATGCTAGGCGTATGGTTTTGTGTTGTTTCTTAAATCTTCATTGTAGAATAAATACCAGAAATACAAACAATAAAGCCGCAAGCCTTATTATAATAGTTTGGGACCAGATGCAGGAACCCTGGGTGATTCACGTTCCTCTTCAGTGCAACATGTGAGCCCCAGATTTTGATGTGAACAGCATGATGCTTGTGGGGTCGAGGCAGTCGGCCTTAGGAGAAAATACCTCAAGGGTGGCTGAGAAATTCAGGAAGGTCTTCCGGTCCAGACTTGAGAAAAATCTAGTTTGGGCATAGTCATCCTTGACTCAGTGTGCAGTGCGTAATTCATGCCGTGAAAGGCCATTGCAATCGCTTCATTTTAAAACATTCATGTGGTTGCACCACATCTTTAGCTGTGGCACATGAACTCTTTGTTGCTGCGTGTGGGATTTAGCTCCCCGACCAGGGATCAAACCCTGGCCCCTCGAGCTGGGAGCCCAGACTCTTTAGCCGCTGCATCACCAGGGAAGTTCCTACAAGTTTTTCATTCAGAGATCTTCTGGGCCTTCTCAGTCATATTGATCATTTTGGGGGCTGCTAGCTTATTCCACCAAGGAAATGGAAGGAAATGCTTCCAACCTTGGAAAAGCTCTGAAATTTAGTAAGAATTTCAGAACGCTTTGATGATCATCTTCACCATGGATGGGCTTTCCTGGTGGCTCAGCTGGTAAAGAACCTGTCTGCAACGCAGGAGACCTGGGTTCGATCTGTAGGTTGGGAAGATCCCCTGGAGAAGGGAAAGGCTACCCACTCCAGTGTTCTGGCCTGGAGAATCCCATGGACTATACAGTCCATGGGGTCGCAAAGAATCAGACACGACTGAGCGACATTCACTTCACTCACTTCGACATGGCATCCATGGTATATTATAGCCCACTTCTTGAGCAAAGGCAGACTACGGAGAAAATGGCAAAGCTATACACAGTTTTGACCCGGCAGAGAGGCAAACCATTCGTGTGTATACAGAGACGGCTGGTCAGAGACATCAGGGGGTTCAGAGCCAAGAATCACCAGGGCTCCTCAGAGAGTGGGCTTTGAATAGACCCCAGCAAGGCCTAGAAAGGATCAAGAAAGTGATAGCCCTCTCGCCAACGGGCTGTGTTCGTTTCTCATTAACGATGCATGAAATTGATCGGCACCGCCGCGCACTGGCAGGACCTCAGATGAAATAGATGTCTCCCGTGGTGTGCTGCGCCGTGACTGACAGCTGCAAGCCACTCTTTCAGAAATGATTTCAGAAGACAGACATTTGGCTTCCACACAGCTCGCCAGTGGTCTCCTAACACAGGGAAAGAAATTAATTCCTTGCCCGTAGATTGCCCCAGGGTGTCCTACATTGTGTGGAGTGTTTCAGTAGAGGTGTGAATGACGTCTTCAAAAAAAAAAGAAAATAGAAGATTCCCTGATAAATTCTGCACGGCCCAGTTTCCCTCCAGATGCCACGCACACACAAAACACTGTATCATTTTCAGTGGCAGTTCTGCTCACGTCCACCTCAACCTGTTTGTGTCTTCCTACGATCTTTTAATTCCAGCCAGGATCCCGAAAGGAAGACATACCTGTTCAACATCAGAGGCACCTTGCATTGGCTCCACTGTTTATTTTATTTAAAATGTGATAAATATCATGTTGGTGCTGTTATGTGTCATAATACCCAATACGGTGTGATGCTCTCGTAGACCATGTCCTTCCTAAGGATTTATGTAATTTGGTTCCCTGACAAAAAAAATGTGACTGTCTTTGGAAAGAAAAAGAAGAAAATAGTATGTACTTTTGCATTGTGGCTGTGGCTTCTGATTTTTTTTTTTTTTAAAGAGTTAAATCTTCCTTTAAAAAAATCATAGAAGTGAAAGTAGGCACATGCTGAATGTAGGAGCAGGTGTTGGCAGAAGGCAGTTGTGTGACTTAGAGGCAGGCACGTGGTCAGATGCTGTGGCTGCTTGCCTGCCCTGTGGTTGCCAAGAAGTTGTGACCCAGTGAACAGGGCAGAGAAGCAGCGATCTCCCCAGCCTCCTTCAGGGAGAGAACCCAGTTGATTCATCTGACCCTTGTTTCATCGGTTTTAAGGAACAGTCTCGGAGGATGCCTTCATATTTTGCAGTGATTTTAACCCGAAAAAGAGAAGAAAAAAAAAAAAAACTAATCGTTCTTGTCTGTTTTCAGATATAACTGAGTCATGTTAAGATGAAAGAGTGTTCCTTTCTTGTAGTTTTCAGTTGCTCAGTCGTGTCCGACTCTTTGCGACCCCGTGGACTGCAGCACGCCAGGCCTCCCTGTCCATCACCAACTCCAGGAGTTCACCCAAACTCATGTCCATTGAGTCGGTGACGCCATCCAACCATCTCATCCTCTGTCGTCCCCTTCTCCCGCCTTCAGTCTTTCCCAGCATCAGGGTCTTTTCCAATGAGTCAGCTCTTCGCATCAGACGGTCCAAGAATTGGAGCTTTAGCTTCAGCATCAGTCCTTCCAATGAATATTCAGGGTTGATTTCCTTTAGAATGCACTGGTTGGATCTCCTTGCACTCCAAGGGACTCTCAAGAGTCTTCTCCAATGCCACAGTTCAAAAGCATCAGTTCTTCAACACTCTTTAACTTTACACGTAGAGAAAGCATTCTTAAATGCAGGAAGGAAAGTTTGCCCCCTGAGGACATCTGGCAATAGCTGGAGATTTTTGGGGGAGGGGGTGGATGGAGGGGGAGGGGCCGGGTGCTACTGCCATCTAGTGGACGGAGGCCTGCTCACCATGGTACCCAGCAATAAGATGCTCCCCATCCTCCAAGCACTGAAAAGAAATAGCCAGCCCAAAGATACTCTGCTTCGGGAAAAAAAAGAGAGAGTGAAAGAAGTCTTGCGCTGGAACATTTAAGGGCCAAAAATTCCACGGCCTCCAGGTTTAGGTGTGTGATATTCAAGAACGCAGAGGGCTCCGGAGTGCTGGAGACTAGTCAGTATCGCCGAGGCTGAGAAACCTGGGTCAGAGCAAAACTTTCATCCACCATGTAGTCACGGGCTTCCCTGGTGCCTTAGCTGGTAAAGAATCCGCCTGCAATGCAAGAGATTGCCCACGATGCAGGAGACCTCGGTTCAATCCCTGGGTCGGGAAGGTCCCCTGGAGAAGGGAATGACAACGCAGCCCAGGGTCCTTTTCCTGGAGAATCCCATGCACAGAGGAGCCTGGTGGGCTACAGTCTGTGCAGTTGCAGAGAGTCAGACACGACCACTGCTGAACCAGCAACTATCCACCACCATATACTCAGTACCATATGACGGTAAGGACGATTGCAAGGTCTCCTGAGATTTACCGATAGAGGAGACTTGTTTGACTTATACTAAACGCACCATTGGTATGTATTTGAAAGTGAAAAGAATTTGCTTCCATGGTTTTGAGAAAACATAAAGTATCTTACATAACTGCTTTAAACATTCATCTCTCTGTTTTCCCTGAAAGCAAAACCTGCTTCTTTCTTTTTTTCTACTTTTCTTATTTCTTGTCTGCCTTTGTAATAGGAAGGGTTTGATCACCCCCCATTAAGTTTATATATGCTCACCATGCAAACATCGTAAATCCCACTCCATCTTGGAAAGTCCTTTGAGTTTCAGAGGCTGGGTTAATTGCCTGAGCAGCAATTAAGATTTTAACCATCAATCTGGCAGCTTTTCTCTCAAGGACGTATACCAAAAGCCAAATCAACAAGAGTTCCCTTGGATAACGTAATTTGATTAAGAAAGATACAAATAAGACTCACCTGTCATGACCACCCCAGGCAACCATTTCTCTTAGAAAGTTCCCAGAAGAAAAACACATCTTTAAATCATCAACCTTAAAGTTAATGGCCATACGCAGTCAATAGTTAGCCACATTAAGATCTATGTACCTGAAAGTCTTTGAAGCATCGTCTTTTCATTTCAGACATCCTCTTGTTGTAAATTCTGACTTTGCACCACCGATTGTAACAAGCAAGCAAGACCGAGAACACACATGTCTAGCTCCTGCTGTCTTGAATTCACTGGAGGCATGGTTCATAAGGTTGGCTTTTGGTAGTCGCTTACTGATGAAGCCACGTAGCTGCTCCTCCATCAAGCCAGTTCTTCACTGTGCTTCTAGGAGATTCTCTTGAAAATGTATCTTTGGGTCTGCTTTTGCATCCATTCTGAAGACGGTGAGCTGTCTATTTGCCCCATAGATCCTTTCCTGCTTAAGTTCTCTGTGTTGTCTGCAACTGACTGCGGTGAAGAAATAAAGCTACCGTGACGAACAGTAGCAATGATAGCAAACTAGGGTTGTTGAATGCTTTGTGCAGAAGTGAATACCCAAGCTGTCCCTCTTGGATGTTAAACTTGCTATCTGGGCATATATAATGTAGGTGACGCTAGTGATAAGGAACGTGCCTGCTAATGCAGGAGACCTGAGACGTGGGTTCGATCCCTGAGTTGGGATGATCCCCTGGAGGAGGGCCTGGCAACCTACTCTAGTAACCTTGCCTGGAGAATCCCACGGACAGAGGAGCCTGGCGGGCTACAGTCCACAGGGTCAGAAACAGTCGTACACAACTGAAGCGACTTAGCATGCACGCCCTCAAAGTTCATTCTGTGAATCAAAGAGGTCTTATTAGGAGATGTCTTCCAGATTTGACAATGGCACGGATTTCCCAGTGCAGCCCAAGCTCTCTGACCTCCTATTCTGTTGCGCTTGGCACACTCACTCATACCACCTCCTTGAACATGGTAGGCAGCCTTAAGAATCTGCAACTCTTAACTGTACCAGGGGACAAACTCTTTATTTCTCAATGAGGAAGAAAATCCCAAAGAGGGCCAACAGGTCTTTTAAGGCCCCACAGTTAGCCAGTGGCACCTGTGAATACACTTTCTGCTCCATCCTTCTGTCTGCATTATCTTTCGGCAGAATATTGCATCGTCTAAAGACAGTTACGTGTCACATGTGTAGGAAAGATGTTTTTGTTTTTTTTTTTCCCCAGATGTATTCATAATGGATCAGTGTACTGAAGCAGTTGAATATTTTGTTTTCTTTTTAAACATTGAGAGATTGGGGGGTGGGGGAGGGAAGGGTTGGAAATTTGGGATTAGCAGATGTAAATTGTAATGTTATATAGAGGGTGGATTAAAAACCAAGGACCTACTGGATAGTACAGGGAATTGTTTTCAGTATCCTGTGATAAATCATTATGGAAAAGAAGATGAAAAATTTTATAAAGAATATGAAAAATATATATATATAAAACTGTATTGCTTCTTTGTAAAGCAGACATTAGCACCGTGTTGTAAATCAAGTATAATTAAAAGGAAAAGCGATTTTAAGGCAAACGTTAAAACAGACAAAGAAAGACAACGCATAACACACAAAAAAGGACACTTTATTCACCAGGAAAAATATTCGAAATTCTGAACCTCCGTCTATGCAACCCGCGGTATTGCTCAAAATGAGAAAATAAGAAAAACTGCAAGGAGGTAGTGAGGGACATGAAGGAAATACCAAAAGAAACGTGGACTCTGGAAATGGAAAAGAATAGGAAAAGGAGTGTAGTTAGAAGGGTAATACAGATGGGGAACTGAGTCCGTTTGCTGTACAGCTGAAATGAACACAGCCTTGTTTTATAAATCAACTCCATTTCAATAAAAATTAAAAAACGTAACCTCCAGATTTCTAAGAAGATAGTTTCCAAAACCTGCATATCTGAAAGGCCATTTATCTCTGATGGTCCGTATATCGTGTTATTCCCTGTCTTCAGTCTTTGCCTCTCTGACCCACGCAGGAAGTTTTTAGTCAATATCTCTCTTCTGTTCCGCATCCCACGTGACAGCATTATATAACACCGCCAACCGAGCGGCCTGGATTCGGTTTCCTAAGATGCAGAGGAAATATTTCCTTTCATGGAAATAAGAATCCCACAGAGCAAGCCAGGAGGCCAGTGAAGCGGATCAAGGTACTGGGGGTCTGCAAGTCAGATTTTAATCTCATGCATGTCTGAAGCCTACTCATCTTGGTACTATACCCGCGCTGTCTGCTTCTCTCAGCTTGGAAAGACTTCTGTTTTGTCTTAATTGGGATGTGAAATTGGCTTCTGTGAGCAGTCCTCCCAGTTGGTAAATTCCTTCGAGCTTGGATACTTTCTTTTCCCCATCCTAAGCTCACAGAATGAGGCCACGTAACCTCTCTACAGGTTCAGATATCCTCTTTTTATCCTGCAACGGGACCTCTTTCCCCCAGTGTAGAGGACGTCTATTGCCCTGGAATCCACAGCGAAGGAGGGAGACGCATTCACCTTCAGAAGTGCTTTCGGCGCGGTACAGATTCACACCTGAGCTAAAATAGACCATCTGCCTAAATTGTCGCCCATGTCTGCTGATTCTATCAATGAGAGCCACACTTTTTTTCTTTATATTTTCTGCATGGACGGTTTTGTGCTGAGTCTATTCAGTCATGTCCGACTCTTTGTGACCCCATGGACTGTAGCCCACCAGGCTCCTCTGTCCATGGGATTTTCCAGGCAAGAGTACTGGAGTGGGGTGCCATTGCCTTCTCCAGGGGATCTTTCCGACCCAGGGATGGAACCCGTGTGTCTTACGTCTCCTGCATTGGCTGGGAGGTTCTTTACCACTATTTCCACCTGGACGATTTAGTAGTAGGTTATTCAAGAGCATGTAAGCTAGTAAATAATATGAGAACAGGGAAGAGCTAGCAACCAAAAAACTTGAGTATGTGATTCCTTACTAATGAAACTAATGGCGGCTCACTTGGTAGAGAATCTGCCTGCAATGCAGGAGACCTGGGTTTGATCCCTGGGTGGGTAAGATCTCCTGGAGAAGGAAATGGCAACCCACTCCAGTATCCCTGCCTGGGCAGTCCCATGGACAGAGGAGCCTGGTGGGCTATGGTCCATGGGGTCACAAGAGTCTAACAGGACTAAACCGCCACCACCACACCATTGAAACATCTCTTATGCTTTCTTTCTTTCTTTTTTTTTTTTTAAAAGGTTTTATTTGTTTATTTATTGTCTGCACTGTACAGCAAGTGGAATCCAGTACCCTGACCAGGGACGGAACCTGTGTCCCCCGCAGTGCAAGGCAGAGTCTTAACTACTGGACCACCGGGAAAGTCTCAAGACAGCTGCTATGCTTTCTTCCTTCATTTGCTTCCTTAACACCTTTGCCACAACGTGGTTTGCAGTTTTGGAATCTAGTGTCAAATTGCACGTGTCTTTCACCAGCAGTTTTCAACTGTGGTCCGATCCAGTGGAAGAAAGATGGAATAGTCAACCTGAGGACTTGTCTTCTGAAATGTTGAATTTTCTCAACCAAACACAGAGGTTGAAGCTGACATACTTCCGGTGTACTGGATTCATAGAGGACAGCAGGGAATCCTTCTTTTAAGAATTTTTTTTTAAAAAATTGTAGCGTTGATTATGTTGTGTTAGTTTCAGATGGACAGCAGAGTGATTTTTTCTTTTTTCATCTTTTTCCCCTTAGAGATTATTATACAATATTGAGTATCGTTCTCTGTGCTATACAGTAGGTCCTTATTGGTCATTATTTTATATGTAGTCACGTGTATCTGTTAATCCTAGACGCCTCATTTCTTCCCTCCCCACCTTTCCCCTTTGGTAACCATAAGATTGTTGAGTCTTTCTGTTTTGTAGATAAGTTCATTTGGACCCGTTTTTTTTTAAGATTCCAGGTATAAGCGATGTCAGAGATATTTTTCTTTCTCTGTCTGACTTAACTTGACACAGTGTGAGTGAAGGTCCATCCATGTTGCGACAAGTGGCATTATTTCATTTTTTTTTTCGTGACTGAGTAACATTCCACTGTACACATGTACCGTGGCTTCTTTATCCATTCCTCTGTCGACAGACACATAGCTTACTTGTACCTTTCAGGATTTTAAAGCCAGTGAAAGCATGTAGCAGCAGCCACAGATGCTACTACGAGGAGCTAAACGCGAGCTTATCTCACCAGTAGGCATTTCTACCTTGACTTTTTTAAAATTTACCTCCCTACTGACACTTCAAATACAAATAAGCTCAGACATTTTAGTCATACAGTTTAATGAATTTTGTTGTACGAGAACCGTCTGTAGCATCCACCCACGTGAAGAAATAAATATGAGATTTCCCACATCCTGGGGTACTGTCCCTCGCCGAAATCCCCACGTAGCCCCTCCTCCAACTTCTCTCCCCTGGTTTTAAGCTTGAGGTGTGTGTTCTTTCACTTTCAGTATTGGTGTGACTGTTGCCTTCTGTAGTTTGAAAGGTTCCAGAATGCATATGCATCTTGTAGGAACTTTATTGTTGCAGTGGTTTTAGAATGACAAAAGGAAATGGGAGTGTGAGGGAGGGAGGGAAGGAAGTGAAGGAAATTTAAATTAAGCACTCTGTTCAAATCTGGGCTTCCTGGTGGCAGTAAAGAATCTGCCTGCAATACAAGAGACGCAGGTTCGATCCCTGGGTCGGGAAGATCCCTTGGAGGAGGAAATGGCAACCCACTCCAGTATTCTTGTCTGGAAAATCCCATGGGCAGAGGAGCCTGGTGGGCTACAGTCCATGGGGTTGCAGAGAGTCAGACACGACTGAGTGACTAACACTCTGTGACTTTTAAGTCATGCGTTCCCTTCAGATCTATGTCTTACCCATCTCCTTTGAGGGCTCTTTGGAAGGTTAAACTATTTTGATTCCCTTGAAAGAATTACATGGTAGAAAACCACAAGTCACGATGGCATCACGACTTAAAAAAGAATTCTTGTACACCTATTTCTGCTCTAAAGGCAGGTCCTTGGTATGCCTGATAATCACATCTCCTTCTGAGCTCTGCCCACAGGCGGCAAGAACCTTAAATGCATTCCTCCTTTGCTGCACTGTTTTTAGAGAAAAATTTCAGTGCCTGGCTCCCTGTTGTATCCCTTTAAATTCTTCAGAAACACCCCAATGCTGGTAAATATACTTTGTGATGTCACGAGTACACACGTGGTCATCTTTCTCTGATAAGGCTGGAGGTATGTTCTGAAATGGAAGCAGTTTGGGGAAGAGATTGTCTTTTCTGCTTCTTTCAAGCGCAAACGTGCTGTTGTGACGTAGCTATTAAAAGAAAACGCGGGCGGTACTTCCCTGGTTGGTCCAGTGGTTGAAACTCCGGGCTTCCGCTGCAAGGGGCCACGAGTTCCCATCCGTAGTCTGCAAACTAAGATCCCACATGCCAAGCAGCACAGCCAAAAGCAAAAAAAAAAAAAGAAGAAAAAGAAGGGGATGCTGAAGCTTCAGTATTTGCCTGGTTTACTGGAATGAATTTGAATTGCCTTATTTAAGCGAATGTCTGACATTCAGTCACATCCATTAAATGTAAATGTGGTCATGTTAAATTAAATGATGCATGGTCTTACACACATACATACCCAGTTGGGTCCCTTTAATGCAGTACTGTTGATGGCCCTCTCTGTCTGGAGTGTCTGGGTGGATTTCCATTTCCTGAGACTGGGTTTAACATGGTCAGCATGGTCCGGTGGCCACGCCAAGCCCTCTTCCCTTGGTTCTTGGTCTTCAGTGCAAGGACCCTGGCTTTGTGTTTGATTTCCTGAGTCTGGTTGAACAGGCACAGTGAGGAAACGAAGGCATGTATCTACAGCTCCGTCAAGTGCCACTTAACTCCAACGTGGAAACTTGGCTTTTTTTTTAGATTCCTGGAAATAAAAAGCCAAATGGTCACTTGAGGTCAAACCAGTCCATCCTAAAGGACATCAATGCTGAATATTCATTGGAAGGACTGCTGCTGAAGCTGAAACTCCAGTGCTTTGGCCACCTGATGTGAATAACTGAGTCACTGGAAAAGACCCTGATGCTGGGAAAGATGGAAGACGGGAGGAGATGGGGGACAACAGAGGATGAGATGGTTGGATGGCCTCACTGACTTGATGGATATGAGTTTGAGTAAGCTCTGGGAGTTGGTGAAGGACAGGAGGCCTGGTGTGCTGCAGTCCATGAGGTCCCAAAGAGTTGGACACGACTGGGCGGCTGAACAACAGCAACAACAAATCCCACTGGTCTGTCCTGGTCGCTCTTTGGTTTGTACACTCTGATTTTCTTGTCTTGAGCCCTTTCTCTCTACCATTGTGCCCTCCTCTTATTTCACAGGGTGCAGCTCATTATGTGGTCTCGGGCCTCGGGCCACAGCTAGTCAGTAGGAGGGAGGGACTTCCCTGGGGGTCCAGTGGTTAAGACTTTGAGCTTCCATTGCAGGCGGGATGGGTTCCATCCCTGGTGAGAGAACTAAGATCCCACAGGTTGCATGGTGTGGACCAAAAAAATCATGAAGAGGGAGGAGAATGGTGTGTGTGTGTGTGTGTGTGTGTGTGTGTGTGTGTGTGTGTGGTAAGGTGCAGAGACGGACAAAACCATTGTGTCCAGAATTTGGAGTGTGAGGGTGGGATCCTATAGATATATGACTTTTAAAGCTCAGTTGGTAGAGATTCTGCCTGCAGTGAGGGAGACCTGGGTTTGATCCCTGGGTTGGGAAGATCCCCTGGGGAAGGAAAAGGCTACCCACTCCAGTGTTTTGGCCTGGAGAATTCCCTGGACTGTATGGTCCTTGGGGTCACAAAGAGTCGGACATGACTGAGCGACTTTCCCTTTTCATTCAGTAAAGTGATATTTAGGCTGAAAGATCTTTATTTTTCTGTAATGCAGAAGAAGAAATCAAGCTGGCCAAAGTCTAACCCAAGAGAGAGTCACAGAAGCGGGGGTAGGTCTCCTACAGAAGGTGCCTCTAAGTATCTTATTATTGATTGATATGCCCGGTAAGCACTCTCTGTGAGGGTCAAATGGAGATGAAAAAGGTGTTCACGCTGAGGACACTCGACATGGGTCCTGAGAGTGATTCTTCGCTTTATTTTAGCTATTAAGAGATTGAAATTCACAGTGGTCTTTGCAGGACATTATGGGATGCAGGTATTTTAATCCCATGAAAGCAATTGAGAGAAATTCTGTCAACAGAAAATGTGCCCTTGTTTCCTATGATGTGTCAGACTCAGCCAGCAGGCACGCTTATGTATAATAGACTGGTTCTGAGTTTTTCCCCAAGGCTGTTTATTTGCTTCTGTTAGCATGATTTGTGTTTTATGAGCAGATTTGCAGTAGCAGCTTCCTGTGACTTGACAAAAGGTTTAGGGAGAAACTCTTAGAATAGACAGTTTTAAAATAAACTTTAAGTGTAATTGATGAAGACTCTTGAGAGTCCCTTGGACTGCAAGGAGATCCAGCCAGTCCATTCTAAAGAAGATCAGCCCTGGGATTTCTTTGGAGGGAATGATGCTGAAGCTGAAACTCCAGTACTTTGGCCACCTCGTGAGAAGAGTTGATTCATTGGAAAAGACTCTGATGCTGGGAGGGATTGGGGACAGGAGGAGAAGGGGATGACAGGATGAGATGGCTGGATGGCATCACCGACTCCATGGACGTGAGTCTGAATGAACTCCGGGAGTTGGTGATGGAGAGGGAGGCCTGGCGTGCTGCGATTCATGGGGTTGCAAAGAGTCAGACACGACTGAGCGACTGAACTGAACTGAACTGTGTTTCAGGCGTATAGCAGAGAGATTTGTGTATATCTATATAGTTCTAGGTATATACTGTATATGTGTGTATATCTATATATATATAGTTCTAGGTATATACTGTATATGTGTGTATATATATATAGTCCTAGGTATATACTGTCTATGTGTATATATATGTATGCATATGACTGTATTGAGTTGCTTAGTTGCTTAGCCATGTCCGACCCTTTGATATCCCATGGATTGCAAGAGACCAGGCTTCCTTCCTTGGTGACTCATATGGTAAAGGATCCACCTGCTAATGAAGATGTTCAATCCCTGGGGCAGGAAGGTCCCCTGGAGAAGGGCATGGCAACCCACTCCAGTATTCCTGCCTGGAGCATCCCCATGGACAGAGGAGCCTGGTGGGCTACAGTCCATGGGGTCGCAAAGAGTCAGACACGACTGAGTTAGTAACACACACACACACACACAGACACACACAGACACAGACACACACACACAGGGCTTCCCAGGTGGAGCCAGTGGTAAAGAACCTGCCTGCCAACGCAGGAAACATAAGAGACACGGGTTTGATCCCTGGGTTGGAAAGATCCCCTGGAGAAGGGAATGGCAACCCACTCCAGTACTCTTTGCTGGAGAATCCCATGGACAGGGGAGCCTGGCAAGCTACAGTCCGTAGGGTTGCACAGAGTCAGATACGACTTAAAGAGACTTAGCACGTATGTGTGCATGCACACACACTTGTATATACTTGTTTAGATTATTTCCTATGATAGGTTTTTATAAGACAGTGAATATAGCTCCCTGTGGCGTACAAGTAGGTCTTGGTTGTTTATTTTATGTAAAATAGTGTGTAATTATTAATCTCATTGCAGAAGGCAATAGCAACCCACTCCACTACTCTTGCGTGCAAAACCCCATGGACGGAGGAGCCTGGTAGGCTGCAGTCCATGGGGTCGCTAAGAGTCGGACACGACTGAGCGACTTCACTTTCATTTTTCACTTTCATGCATTGGAGAAGGAAATGGCAACCCACTCCAGTGTTCTCGCCTGGAGAATCCCAGGGATGGGGGAGCCTGGCGGGCTGCTGTCTATGGGGTTGCACAGAGTCGGACACGACTGAAGCGACTTAGCATTAGCATTAATCTCATACTGCTAATTTATCCCTTCCTTCTCCTGCAGTAAACACGAAAGTGAAGTCGCTCAGTCTTGTCCGACTCTTTGCAACCCACGGACTGTAGCCTGCCAGGCTTCTCCTTCCACGGAATTCTCCAGGCAGGAATACTGGAGTGGGTTACCATTTCCTTCTCCAGGGCATCTTCTCGAACCTGGGTCTCCCGCACTGCAGGCAGACTCCTTACCGTCTGAGCCACCAGTGAAGCCCCATGGTAAACATAAGTTCGTTTCCTATGCCTGTGAGCTTGTGTTTTGTTTATACTTTTAATTGTATTGTTTTTAGATTCCACGTATGACTGATGTCATATAATTATCTTTCTGTATCTGAATTTGTCCACTTGGTATGATAATCAATGGGTCCATCCGTGTTGCTGCAGATGTTCTGATTTTATTGTTTTTATGCAGCGTAATAGTTGACTGTGTACATGGACCACATATTCTTAAGCAGGTCGTCCATTGATAGTTGTTTTAGAATGGAGAAAGCTTAGCCCTGGTCTTGCGTGTTGCTTCCTCCTGTGAGCTGGGAAAGGACCTGGTTTTCCCTGGTAGCTGCACATTCCGGACCTTCAGTCTACAGACTGGCTTTTGTAGCAGCCGATCGGCGTGCCGTGGAGATACAATTAGAACAGAACGCCAGCTGTTAAGCAGCAGCTGTGTCTGTGTCTGATGGTCCCACGTGCGTATTTCTGAATTCAGGCCCAAACTCAGGACCTGTGTTTTTTGAACTTTACTTGGTGTGCAAGCGCTTTGCTCAGAAGTAGAAAGGAGAACGGGAAAGAGAAGGCATAGCACGCTTAGAGCCTAGTAGGAAAGAATAAACCGTGAAGGAATAAGTCGGACAGATAAGATAGTAGACGGATAATGGACAGAGAGCTGATAGGGTAGATGACAGATAGGTAGGCAGATAGTGAAGGAATCAGCTAGAGCCTCATAGGAAACGGTAAATAGTGAAGTAATCCATTCGATCAGCAGGTAGGTGGTAGATAGCTAATGCCTAGACAGATAGCTGATAGAATAGATGACAAGTGATAGATAGATGG
This sequence comes from Capricornis sumatraensis, assembly GCF_032405125.1. Classification (NCBI taxonomy): domain Eukaryota; kingdom Metazoa; phylum Chordata; class Mammalia; order Artiodactyla; family Bovidae; genus Capricornis; species Capricornis sumatraensis. The sequence continues at coordinate 144,965,754 of NC_091092.1, read as the reverse complement.
AGAAATAGTCAAAGAGTAAATTAGAGTCCAATAGGAAAGAATACGTAATGAACGAATGAATTAGATGGATGATAGTTCATGGATAGACGGCTGATAGAATAGATGATGAATGATAAATTGATAGGTCGTCAAAGAATAAATTAGGGCCTCGTCAGTTCAGTTCAGTTGCTCAGTCGTGTCTGACTATGTGTGACCCCATGGACCACAGCACGCCAGGCTTCCCTGTCCACCACCGACTCCCGGGGTCCACCCAAACTCATGTCCATTGAGTCGGTGATGCCATCCAAGCATCTCATCCTCCGTCGTCCCCTTCTCCTCCTGCCCACAATCCCTCCCAGCATCAGGGTCTTTTCATATGAGTCAGCTCTTCGCATCAGGTGGACAGAGTATTGAAGTTTTCAGCTTCAGCATCAGTCCTTCCAGTGAACACCCAGGACTGATCTCCTGGATGCATATCCTTAGGATGGACTGGTTGGATCTCCTAGCAGTCCAAGGGACTCTCAAGAGTCTTTTCCAACACCACAGTTTAAAAGCATCAGTTCTTCGGTGCTCAGCTTTCTTTGGAGCCTGATAGGCAAGCATAAATGAGGGACCCGGATGATAGATAATGGATAGAATAGGTGATGAATGACAGTGAAAGAATAGAGTCTAATAGGAAAGAAAAATAATGAAAGAATAAATGAGATAGTTGATCGGTATGTAGACACGTTATAGATCTATAGATTGATGAATGCTCTAAATACATAGGTCACAAATGAGAGTGAAAGGGTAAATTAGATGGATAGTGAGACAAGAAATGAAGAGTGAAAGAATGGATCAGGTGGGTGATGGATAAATTGGGGTCTAATATTAAGAGGAAACAGTAAATGATGAGCCAGCAAATCAATCAGACATGTCGGTGGGCTCCTCCCTCTGCCCCTCCCCGCATCCCAGGCATGATCTCCTTGGAGACGGTCTCAGTTAAAAACGGCGGGGTGGAGGTTGACGTCACACCGACTAGTGCCAATGGCAAAGGTCTCAGCAACCTGCAGCGATGCTGGCGAAGCGGGCTGAGCGTTCTCCCCTTCAGGCCCCTCCCCACCATCTCCCTCTGTGCTCGGGGCTCCGGACGTCTGGCCGCATCAACAGACCCCTTTGTCCTCCACTTCCCATCAGCTGGACTCGTGGGGAAATCCTGGTCTATCCCCTCCCTCACCCCTCCTAAGCCAGCTTCCTGCACAGTCGTGAGGAGGTGCTCACTAAATCTTAATGACTTGTATCTGAGGATGTTGTCTTTGCCTGCATGCTATTAATGTCTTTTTTTTTTTAAGTTTGAAAGCCAAGCAAAATTTATTTTTTTTTAATATTTAATTGGAGGATTGTTGCTTTCCGATGCTGTGTTGATTTCTGCTGTACAACACTGAGAATCAGTCATAACTCTATGTATCATGTATATATAGGTGTGTGTGTGTGCATGCTAAGTCACGTCATTTGTGTCTGCCTCTGAGATGCCTAGAGAATTCCATGACTATACAGTCTATGGGTCATAAAGAGTTGGACACGACTGAGTGACTTTCATTTCACTTCACTGCGATGATATGGAAGGCTCCTCTGTCCATGGGATTCTCCGGGCAAGAATACTGGAGTGGGTTGCCATTCCCTTCTCCGGAGGATCTTCCCAATCCAGGGATCGAACCTGCACGTCTTAAGTCTGGTGCATTGGCAGGCAGGTTCATTACCACTGGTGCCACCTGGGAAATACACACAAACACAGACACATACACGTCACACACGCACACATACATACATACATACATACATACATGCATACATACATATCCCCTGCTCTTAAGCCTCCCCTCACCCACAGCAGGACGCTACTGCATTTTGACCTTATAAACACCATACACAAGAGTGGAAAATTCTCACAGGGTACCCAGTGCAGTCTCCCCCCTTTCTTTGGACGAGTCCTTTCTCTTTTTCTTATTCTTCCCTTTATACCCTGCCCCACCTGCTTCCTTCCTTCCCTGGGTCTTGTCTTTAGAACAAAGTAACTGAAAGCTGACAATGTAGAGTGTTTCAGTTCCTTTACTCTGCGAAGGCCACATCCACACGCAAAGGACTTAGAGAAACTGTTCTCCGAGGAAACCATTTGCATTCCAGCCTGCCTGGGACAAAATTGTCCCACTCATTTGCACGTTGGAAAGAAAAGAATAATAAGATACGGGTTTAATCTGTTGAGACTGAAAAATGTTTCCCTTTGTTTCAACTCAAATACTTACTGGGGGGAGGGGATGAAGATGACTAAATAAATGGAAAAACAGTAGGAATGCCACGTCTCCCCCGACCTCTCTGCGAAATAATGTATTTGAAGCCTTACTTCCCACCAACTTGTGAATTGTGTATCACGCCCATGCTTGAAACTCACTACATCAAGCTTAAATTAAAAATGGTTCCGGTTCTCCCGCTGAACTTCCAAGTTGGCTTCTCCTCACTTTTAGCAACAACAACTTTTCTGTGCCCCTGTAGGGATTTCATTCCATCGTGTTGGTCGTGCATAAAACGCCGTCTGTAGCATCCGAGGGTTGTGTGAATATCTGCTTTAATAACACCCAGTCCAGGCATCAGAGTGATAGACCCAAAAGGATGGTTAGCCATGAAAGGGTGTATGTCCAGGGACCCACGTGAGGGGACAGGCTCTCCTTTGTCTGATGCTATGAATTCAGTGACGAGGCTTCCCGGGTGGCTCAGGGGTCAAGAATGTGCCTGGCAATGAGGAGACATTGGAGACGTGGGTTCGATGCCTGGGTCGGAAAGATGCCCTGGAGGAGGAGATAGCAACCTGCCATTGGTGGCTCTTTAGTATCTGAGCCGCCAGGGAAGTTGCCTGGGAAATCCTGTGGACAGAGGAGACTGGCGGGCTACAGTCCATGGGGTCAAAGAGTTGGCCAGGACTGAGCACACGGCGTGTACACACACACCCACACACACACAAGTGCCACTTAGTGTATACCCCACCCTGACTCTATTTGCCTCGTCTCGTGCCCCAGATGTGTGCACTGCCCTGAACTATTGTTTGCCAGCCTTATTAATACCTTCATACTTTTGGAACAGAGACATTTATTTTGTAACAATTTGGGGTTTTACACATTTTCAGTGTTCATAAACATTGAGTGATACCATATATTTTCCTGCAGCTCAGGCTTGGAGTTTTATCCTTAAGGCAGTAGGGACTCCCTGTAGCGATTTCAGCAGGAAAAATGGATGTGATGAGGTTCGCGTTTCTTGGGAGCTCCGTGAAATATTTTAGCCTCGTGGCTCGGTGGTATAGAATCTGCCTGCAATGCTGGAGACCGAGGTTTGATCCCTGGGGTCGGGAAGACCCCCTGGAGGAGGAAATGGCAACCCACTTCAGTATTCTTGCCTGGGACATCCCATGCACAGAGGAGCCTGGCCTCTGTGGGTTTTGCAAGGAGTCGGACACGACTAAGTGACCAACACTAATTCTAAAGATGAGGGGTTCCCCTGGCAGTCTGGTGGTTGAGACTGTGATACCAAAGCCCTAAGAGAGGTTCAGTTCCCGGTGGGGGAACTGAGATTCCCGCGTCCCACGTGGGACAGCCTACAACAAAAACGCTGAGCTCATGGAGACGAAGAGAGGTTGAGGAATTTCCTGGAAGCAGAATGAGGAGAGGAAATGAACCAGGTTCCAAAGCTTTGGCAGGGTCTCGGGGTTTGGGACCAGCTTGAGAGGACAAAGCAGATGGGCGGGGCTGTCTGAGACGGGGTGTCTTCAGGGGGCCCTTCTGGCTCGGTTCTGGCTGGCGGACAAGGAATGGCCTTCCTCTGTGTGTGGGTCTGAGTTACCTCGTGAGATCTGATGTGGAGGAGTCGGTGGGTGGGGGGAACATTCTCTATCCTTGGAAGCACTTACATCAGCAACAGGTCCCAGAAGTAGGAGGGCTGGTCCTCATCTTTCTAGAATGTTCTGAAATCGGAGCCAGTCTGGACTAGTTCCTCTATCAGATGGGCTGGGGTCATCCTTGGGGCATTCCATTTCCTGTAGATTTCAGAAGAGCCCTGCAAGGCCTTGACTGTGAATTTCATCTTCTCTGCCTTTGGGCCCTCTGCTGGGAGGGAGCTATGACTTTGAGGGGGGTTCCAACTTGAGAGTTCCCAGATAGCTTTTTCAGATGGCACTGGGGATTAAGAACCTGCCCACCAATGCAGGAGACATAAGTGACCTGGGTTCGATCCCTGGGTTGGGAAGATCCCGTGGAGGAGGGCATGGCAACCCACTCCAGTCTTCTTGCCTGGAGAAGCCCACGGACAGCGGAGCCTGGAGGGCTGCAGTCCATGGGGTCGCAAAGAGTTGGGCACGACTGAGTGACTTCACTTTCTTTCTTTCTGTAGTTCCTTTTGGAGAAGGAAATGGCAACCCACTCCGGTGTTTTTACCTGGAGAATCCCCTGACAGAGGGGTCTGGTGGGCTACAGTCTGTGGAGTTGCAAAGAGTCAGACACAACTAAGCAACTAAGACACACACTCACATGATAGACAGCACCCAACAAGGTCAGCCTGACTGTCCTTGCCTCTTCAGAACGTCCTCAGTTATGATCCCCGGCTCGGAAATTCCGAAAGGAACTGGGTGGTGTTGAGATTCTGGCAACGTCATCCAAAAAGATCACTCTGACAAATATGAGGATGGAAAGAATCTTTAAAATAGACTTGTAGTTCCGTCAACCAGAGTACAGCCTCACAGTGAAATGTGGTTGGAAAAAGGATGACAAAGTGCTTTACGCGCTGGTATATAAAATCTCCAGGAAGCTGTTAGGTAAAAAATATAAAGCAGTGAGGAACAGGAGAGTTTATATAGTATGCTACTTTCTGTTTAATATTTTTTGTTGAATACAGAAACATTAAAAGGACACAGAAGGAGTGGTCAGAAATGAAGGTGAAGGCTGAGGAGGCAGAAGGCTATGATACAATTTAATTTTAATATAATTAAATGAGTGTAATTAATTTTACTATAATTTTTGCTTTGAACCAGATAGGTTTTTCACCTATCCAAATACATCTCAACAAATAAGATCTAATTTTGTTGACATTTAATTGATGTTAATTCCCCATAGTTGATAATTTAGGCTTATGTAAAATGTCAACATTGGGCTTCCCTGGTGGTTCAGTGGTAAAGAATCCACCTGCAAGGCAGGAGACCTGGGTTCTATCCCTGGCTCGGGAAGATCCCCTGGAGGAGGGCATGGCAACCCACTCCAGTATTCTTGCCTGGACAATCCTGTGGACAGAGGAGCCTGGGGGGTTACAGTCCATGGGGTTGCAAAAGGTCCGACACAACTGAGCAACAAATTGTTAGCATTAGAGAGTGCAGGGTGAGGGCAAAAAGGTAATTATGATTTTTGCAGCTTCTCAGAAATTCTAACATGAGTTCAAAACTAAAAGTTTTTTTTTTTTTAAATGATGATACACAAACAGCTGGTAAGCACATGAAAATGTGTTCAGCATCACTGGTTATGCGAGAAATGCACATGAAATGCTCAGCAAGACACTATTTATATAGCAAATAGAATGGCTGAAATATTTTTTAAAAATGACAACGACAGTTTTGTGGGAGAAACTGATGTCCAGCAACATCAGAGTGAGGTTGAACAGGTTCTTCTAAAATGAGTTACGTATCTGTCTTTTGATCCAGCCGTTCTCTTTTCAGGTGTTTATCCGTGAAGAGTGATTATGCAAGAACCGTCATGAGAGCTTTAGTTGCAAGTGTCCCAAAGTGGAGACAAGCCAGGTGCCCAGCAGGAGAAGGGAGGAGCAGTTTGTCATAGTCATCCGATCGATATGTATGTTTACTGTATATCATACAGTGCGGTAGTGCTCAACAGTCCCAAGGGACGAACCGCTGATAACATCCTACAACTGGGATGAAGCACAGACCTAACAATAAAACAAATAAAAACTCAAAGCTATGCTTTTTCCACTAGTCATGTATGGATGTGAGAGTCGGACTATAAAGAAAGCTGAGCCCTGAAGAATGGATGCTTTTGAACTGTGGTGCTGGAGAAGACTCTTGAGAGTCCCTTGGACTGCAAGGAGATCCAACCAGTCCATCCTAAAGGAAATTAGTCCTGAATGTTCATTGGAAGGACTGATGCTGAAGCTGAAACTCCAATCCTTTGGCCACCCGATGCAAAGAGCTGACTCACTTCAAAAGATGCTGATGCTGGGAAAGATTGAAGGCAGGAGGAGAAGGGGACGACAGAGGATGAGATGGCATCACCGACTTGATGGACATGAGTTTGAGCAAGCTCCGGGAGTTGGTGATGGACAGGGAAGCCTGGTGTGCTGCGGTTCATGGGGTCGCAAAGAGTCGGACACGACTGAGGGAATGAGCCGAACTGAACGATAAATGCTGATACTGAAACCTCCTACTGAAGAACTGATGCCGTACTTAGATGCTAGAGCAGGCAAAACTAACCTCAGGGGAAAAGAAATTCAACAGGTGGTGCCTCTTTGTTGACGGACTGACTGTGGAGTGGCGAGAGCTTTCTGAAGAGATGAAGACATTCTCTATGGTGTTAGAATTCTGGATCATGGTGTGCGTGCATCCATCAAAACTGTGCTGGTAATTTTTGTGTATTTCAAGATATGCTTAGTGTAGCTGAGAAAAAGGATGGCGAAAACGATAACTACAGGGATTTACCCTGCGGGTCCATTGGTTAAGAATCCGCCTTCCGAGGCAGGGGTCACGAGTTCACTCCGTGGTTGGGACACTAAGATCTTGCAACCTTCACGTCCAGCCAAGTAATACTAACAACAGTAGAAGTTGTTTAAGTGGTAGCTACATGGAAGGTGGGTGTGGGCAGAGAGGTAGATGACAGATTGGCAAAATATCGATAATTGTGGAAGTGGAGAGAAAGCTTCTTGGGATTTCATTATATCATGCGTACTAAGTTGCTTCCGTCATGTCCGACTCTTTGCGACCCCGTGGACTGCAGCCCACCAGGCTCCTCTGTCCGTGGGCCTCTCCAGGCAAGAAGACAGGAGTGGGTTGCCATTTCCTTCTCCATTCATTACATCATTGTCTTTATTTACTTTTTAATTTTTATTTTTACTTTATTTTGCTTTATAATACTGTATTGGTTATGCCATACATTGACATGAATCAGCCACGGCTATACATGAGTTCCCAATCCTGAGCCCCCCTCCCCACTCCCACCCCATATCATCTCTCTGGGTCATCCCCGTGCACCAGCCCCAAGTATCCTGTATCCTGTATCGAACATAGACTGGCGATTTGTTTCTTAGCTGATAGTATACATGTTTCAGTGCCATTCTCCCAAATCATCCCACCCTCTCCCTCTCCCACAGAGTCTAAAAGTCCATTCTATACATCTGTGTCTCTTTTGCTCTCTCGCATAGAGGGTTATCCTTACCATCTTTCTAAATTCCATATATATGTGTTAGTATACTGTATTGGTGTTTTTCTTTCTGGCTTACTTCACTCTGTATAATAGGCTCCAGTTTCATCCACCTCATTAGAACTGATTCAAATGTATACTTTTTAATGGCTGAGTAATACTCCATTGTGTATATGTACCGCAGCTTTCTTATCCATTCATCTGCTGATGGACATCTAGGTTGTTTCCATGTCCTGGCTATTATAAACAGTGCTGTGATGAACATTGGGGTACACGTGTCTCTTTCCATTCTGGTTTCCTCAGGGTGTCTTTAATTTCCATATATTCAGTGTTCTCCACACTAAAGATAATTTTTAAAAGATAAATACTCATTTTTTTTTTTCAAAATAAGCAGTAGTTTGGAACGATAGCTGGCTTTTTTCTCTTACTGGAGTGGGAGTTTTATGGTGTGTTTTGTGATGACAGGTGTCGTTGGGTTCTGCAGTTGAGAAGACTTGGCAATGCAACATGTTGCCTGATGAAAAGGAAAAGGAAAAGAACGTCTTCGAGTGTGCAATGGTAAGATCGTAATAAGAGGACACCCGGAACGCTGAATCCCCAGCTTATGGAAAATGCTCGGGAAACCTACACAGTGGTTTGGAGTTAGCCTCTGGGTAGGAAAAGTGACTTAGCAGCAGCAGCAAGAAGAGCCAGCAGACCCAAGCCCGTTATTGACAGCAGATGGTATATTAACAGATAGAAAGAGAGTCCAGGACGGCTTCAAAGCCTGGTTTTCCTCTACCTTTTCTGTGGAAGAAAATGGTATTCACATTTTAAAGTTAAAAGCAAATAGCTGCTGCTGCTGGTAAGTCGCTTCAGTCGTGTCTGACTCTGTGCAGTCTCATAGACGGCAGCCCACCAGGCTCCCCTGTCCCTGGGATTCTCCAGGCAAGAACACTGGAGTGGGTTGCCATTTCCTTCTCCAGTGCATGAAAGTGAAAACTGAAATTGAAGTCACTCAGTCGTTGCCGACTCCTCGCGACCCCATGAACTGTAGCCTACCAGGCTCCTCCGTCTATGGGATTTCCCAGGCAAAAATACTTGGAGTGGGTTGCCATTGCCTTCTCCAAAAGCAAGTAGAGTTGCATGGAAGTTGACAAGTGAGGAAACAGCAATAGGCTACAGCTTTATAAAATAAATTCAAACTCTGGAACCAAGGCTAGTAGCTACTTGAGTTGCTGAATGATCATGGTTCATAAGAAAATGTGAAAGAGTTAGAAGTGAGTGAATGTTGACCCGGTTTCTTTTTTGCTGTTTTTTTTTTGTTTGTTTGTTTGTTTTAAGCTGATTATAGCATTCTGGAAATTACAGTCTGGTCAGTTAGATGATAAATCTTAATGTTCTGGAAGAGATCTTCTAAAAGATGATGATAAATCAAATTGTGACTTCTAGAAGCTCCATGGGTTTGTTTGCTAAGCCCGACTAGTTTTATGAAAATCAGTGGCTATAACTGGGCCGGTCATCCGCGTGTGACTTCAGAGTTTTCCATTTGTTCTTCTGGAGAGACCAGGATGCCTGTGTAAATGGATGAGGGTAAAGCCTGAGGCTCCTGTGTGTTTGCAAGAGTTTGAACATTCCTGGTGAGAATTTTAACTCACCGCAGGGACGCTTGGCTAAATCTCACACGCCCAAAGGGCCCTGAGCCTTGTGTGTGCAAATGACGTGTTACCGTCTGCATCTAAAAAGTACATAACCGTGCTTGTCTCTGAGGCTCCATCTACCTACCTGCTGCTGCTGCTGCTGCTAAGTTGCTTCAGTTGTGTCCGACTCTGTGCGACCCCATACATGGCAGCCCACCAGGCTTCGCCGTCCCTGGGATTCTCCAGGCAAGAACACTCCAATGGGTTTCCATTTCCTGCTCCACCTACCTACACAGCATAAAATCAAACCACCTTCTCATTTACATGCTACAAATGTAGCCGCTTGCTCTGCTCAGGGGCTGGATTGATTCGTTTATTCAAATATTCTGTTTAAAGTATGGAAATATTTTCTTTCTACTCTTGGTCTTTGCAAATAATCCAAGATTGTATCCGCAGTGCCTTCCAGTCCTATTTCTTTTTTTAATTTTAATTTTATTTTTTTTACTGAAGGATAATTGTTTTACAGAATTGTGTTGGTTTCTGCCAAACCGCAACATGAATCAGCCATCAGTTCAGTTCAGTCGCTCAGTCGTGTCCGACTCTTTGCGACCCCATGAATCGCAGCACGCCAGGCCTCCCCGTCTATCACCAACTCCCGGAGCTCACTCAGACTCAGGTCCATCGAGTCAGTGATACCATCCAGCCGGCTCATCCTCTGTCATCCCCTTCTCCTCCCCCCTTGAATCTTTCCTAGCATCAAGGTCTTTTCCAATGAGTTGGTTCTTCGCGTCAGGTGGCCATAGTATTGCAGTTATAGCTTCGGCATCCATCCTTTGAATGAATATTCCGGACTGATTTCCCTTAGGATGGACTGGTTGGATCTCCTTGCAGTCCAAGAGTCTTCTCCAGCACCATGGTTCAAAAGCATCAATTCTTTGGTGCTCAGCTTTCTTTATAGTCCGACTCTCACATCCATACATGACTACTGGAAAAACCATAGCTTTGACTACAACAAACGGACCTTTCTTGGCAAAGTAATGTCTCTACTTTTTAATATGCTGTCCAGGTTCGTCATAACTTTTCTTCCAAGGAGCAAGTGTCGTTTGATTTCATGGCTGCAGTCACCATCTGCAGTGATTTTGGAGCCCAAAAAAGTAAAGTCTGTCACTATTTCCACTGTTTCCCCATCTATTTGCCATGAAATAATGGGACCAGTTGCCGTGATCTTAGTTTTCTGAATGTTGAGCTTTAAGCCAACTTTTTCACTCTCCTCTTTCCCTTTCATCAAGAAGCTCTTTAGTTCCTCTTCACTTTCTGCCATAAGGGTGGTGTCATCTGCATATCTGAGGTTTTTGATATTTCTCCTAGCAATCTTGATTCCAGCTTGAGTGAGGATAGTAGAATAATAATAATAATTAATATCAAAATGTAGATGTAAGAATGTTAACAGAGAAAACATTTATTAAAATGGCAAAATTAGTATTAGAAGGACCAGTGCCACGGACGTTTTGTAGAAGATCTCTCAGCATCTTGAAATGGATTTCTATGAAAATTTCACTTTCACACCATTATTAGCAGGTTTATGACCTGAATGCAATATAAATTGAAATTTTTCTTCACCTTAGGCAGAGGATGAAATGCTTTCAAAAAGTGGGATAGGCTTATTTGTTTTGTGGGTTTAACCAATAATAGAAATAATGGTTTCTATGCATTGGTGTTTACTTCTGACACACTTCAGCAGGCTTGAGACTTTGAATGACTTTATATATATTCATCTAAGACACTGCCTCGGCTCTGGTAAAGTCTGCTGGAGTTGCCGATTAGAATTGCTGAATGCCTAAATTCAGAAATGACCTACTGCATGAGTTCTGCCACCTTGGATAATGAAAGAATGGGTGATTAGTCAGTCAGTGTTCTTGTGATGGTTAAGAGTATGTGCCAGCTTGTGTGGACCATGAGGTGACTGGACACTTGGTCAAACGCTATTCTGGGTATTTCTGTGAGGTCATGCTGGGTGAGATGAACGTTAAATCAATAGACTGAGTAAAACAGATTGCTCTCCTTATCCTGGTGGGCCTCACGCAATCCGCTGAAGGCCTGGCTAGCACAAAAGCCTGACCTTCCCTGAAAGAAGAGATAATTTTGTATTCGACGGTGGTGTCACTGGCGCCTCTCCCCCTGGTTTGCCAGTTGCTTCTGGCCTTTGCATTTGAACTGGAAATGAAGTCTGCAGATCTTTGATTTGCCTCTCTCTGGAATCATGTATAATAATAATAATATATATATGTGGCCGGACATGAGTTTGAGTCGACTCTGGGAGTTGCTGATGGACAGGGAAGCCTGGCGCGCGTGGAGTCGGACACGACTGAGCGACTTTCATTTTCACTTTCTCAGGACTCTCTCCCGTACAAGGGGGCTTTCCAGGTGGCTCAGGATGGTAAAGGATCCACCTGCCAGTGCAGGAGATGCGGGCTTGATCTCTGGGTGGAGAAGATCCCCTGAAGGAGGAAAGGGCAAGCCCCTGCAGTATTCTTTTCTCGAGAATTCCATGGATGGAGGAGCCTGGTGGGCTACACTCCATGGGGTCGCAACGAGTTGGACATGACTGTGTGAATGAGCACACATACTCCCACACAGGTCAGTGTGTGTAGGAAGGCTTGGAGCCTCTGTGAACAGAATATGTGGTTTTGTGTAAACGTTTTATTCGGTGGAATGCTGTCTGAGCGATGTCCATGGGTCGTGTCTTCCCGGGGTAATGCACTGTGAAGGGTGATGCGGTTATAAGGAAAACACAGAAGCAGGAAAATCACTTGCGGAAGCTGCTGAATTCGTAGAAATCAAAACTCCAGTACTTTAGCCACTGGATGCAAAGAGCTGACTCATCGGAAAAGACGCTGATGCTGGGAAAGATTGAGGGCAGGAGAAGGGGACGACAGACGATGAGATGGTGGGATGGCATCACTGACTCAATGGACATGAGTTTGAGGAAACTCTGGGAGTTGGTGATGGACAGGGAAGCCTGGCGTGCTGCAGTCCATCGGGTCACAGAGAGTCGGACACGACTGCGTGAATGAACTGAACTGAACTGAACTGAAGAAGAAAACCTTTTCCGTAATGAGACCCAGTGGCTGATGATGCAATCCCCGTTAGCTTGGTACAGCACGATGGGAAAAGTTTCATGGACGTGTATGTCCCATGCAAGGGCTCAGTGAGATTGTCTTCAGATGTTTCAGGCAGGTGGTGTGTGGAAGTCTTTCCTCGAATTCCCTCTTAACAAAGTGAACGTTACAAGAATGGCAGCAAGTCACTCTGTAGTTTCAGGTTGGCAGTGACTGTCAGAGTTTCATTTAGTTATGTCCCATCGTGGTGGATAGGAGCCTGAATGCTGATATTTGAAACACCCACCTTGGGATGAATTTTTTCCTAACGATCCATTGAAATGCTTAATGTAAAAATCTTAAAATCAATGAGTGGCTTGAGTTACACTTTAATGATCTCAGACTTTTGGCGTATCAGCAAAGCCTGAAGGTGTAATTAACTGATGCTGTTAAATATTTATTCGGTTACTTGATTTCAGGTTCCACCACTGGATCAACATTAATTTGTTATCTCAGCATAGAGTATTGCTATGTGGTAGGGACTAAATAAATACTTCTGCAGTGAGTTTTAGAACAATGAATGAATGTTGTATTGGAATGTTACATTAAGCTGTTCCTTATTGGCGTAAAATAACCAGTAAAAATTTTTTTAGGGATTTATTCTTTTAACTGGAGGATATTTGCTTTCAGTGTTGTGTTAGTAACAATTTCTGCTATACATCCACATCAGTCAGCCATAGGTAGACGCCTGTCTCCTCTCTCTTGAACCCTCCTCCCATCTCACACCCCATCCCCCCTTTTAGGTTGTCAGCAGAGCACCAGTTTGAGCTACTTGAGTCAAACAGCCAGTTCCTCCTGGCTATCTATTCTACATATGGTAGTGTGTATGTTTGGAGAAGGCAATGGCACCCCACTCCACTACTCTTGCCTGGAAAATTGCATGGACGGAGGAGCCTGGTGGGCTGCAGTCCATGGGGTCTTGAAGAATCGGACACGACTGAGCGACTTCACTTTCGCTTTTCACTTTCATGCATTGGAGAAGGCAATGGCAAGCCACTCCAGTGTTCTTGCCTGGAGAATCCAGGGACGGGGAAGCCTGGTGGGCTGCCGTCTATGGGGTCGCACAGAGTCGGACACGACTGAAGCGACTTAGCAGTGTGTATGTTCCCAAGCTACTCTTTCCATTTTTCCCATCCTCTCCTCCCCTGCCCCCCTGTGTCCACAACTCTGTTCTCTGTGTCTGTGTGTGCATGGCTGCCCTGCAAACAGGTCCATCAGTACCACCTTTCTAGATTCCACACATCTGCCTTCACATATGAAATATTTGCTTTTCTCTTTCCGGCTTACTTCACTCTGTATAGCAGACTCTTGGTTCATCCACCTCGTTAGAGCTGACTCAAATGCGTTCCTTTATATGGCTGAGTAATGGATCCTCGAAAAAGCAAGAAACTTCCAGGAAAACATCTATTTCTGCTTTATTAACTATGCCAAAGCCTTTGATGGTGTGGATCACAATAAACTGTGGACAATTCAGAAAGAGATGGGAATAACAAACCACCTGACCTGCCTCTTGAGAAACCTGTATGCAGGTCAGGAAGCAACAGTTAGAACTGGACATGGAACAATGGACTAGTTCCAAATAGGAAAAGGAGTACGTCAAGGCTGTATATTGTCACCCTGCTTATATAACTTATATGCAGAGTCCATCATGAGAAACGCTGGGCTGGAGGAAGCACAAGCCGGAATCAAGATTGCAGGAGAAATATCAATAACCTCAGATATGCAGATGACACCACCCTTATGGCAGAAAGTGAAGAGGAAGTAAAAAGCCTCTTGATGAAAGTGAAAGTGGAGAGTGAAAAAGTTGGCTTAAAGCTCAACATTCAGAAAACGAAGATCATGGCATCTGGTCCCATCACTTCATGGGAAATAGATGGGGAAACAGTGGAAACAGTGTCAGACTTTGTTTTTTGGGGCTCCAATATCACTGCAGATGGTGACTGCAGCCATGAAATTAAAAGAGGCTTACTTCTTAGTAGGAAAGTTATGACCAACCTAGATAGCATATTCAAAAGCAGAGATATTAGTTTGCCAACAAAGGTCTGTCTAGTCAAGGCTATGGTTTTTTCAATGGTCATGTATGGATGTGAGAGTTGGACTGTGAAGAAAAGCTGAGCGCTGAAGAATTGATGCTTTTGAACTGTGGTGTTAGAGAAGACTCTTGAGAGTCCCTTGCAACCAGTCCAGGAGATCCAACCAGTCCATTCTAAAGGAGATCAGTCCTGGGTGTTCATTTGAAGGACTGATGCTAAAGCTGAAACTCCAAAACTTTGGCCACCTGATGTGAAGAGCTGACTCATTTGAAAAGACCCTGATGCTGGGAAAGATTGAGGGCAGGAGGAGAAGGGGACGATGAAGGATGAGATGGTTGCATGGCATCACCGACTCAACGGACATGGGTTTGGGTGGACTCCGAGTTTGGTGATGGACAGGGAGGCCTGGTGTGCTACGGTTCATGGGGTCACAAAGAGTCAGACACGACTGAGCGACTGAACTGAACTGAGCTGAACTGAATATTCCATTGTGTACGTGGACCACAGCTTCTTTAAAAGTTCATCTGTTGAGGTACATCTAGCTCATCGATGTCCTGGCTGTTGTGAGCAGTGCTGCAGGGAACATCGGGGTACATGTCTCTTTTCTTTAGTTATGGTTTTCTCAGAGTATATGCCTAGTAGTGGGATTGTTGGGTCATGTGCTTTAGGGATTGAAATGGAAACTCGTTGGATTCATATTCTTGTCTTCCGAAAGTACTACCCAGAGGAGTCACTTGAAAAAATGTCTAAGGTCTTTTCAGATATACTAACATTTGCATATAGAAGTCCAGTTTTTTTGTGCTCAGTGTTTCCTACTTGGTTCAAGGTCTGCAAACATGCCAAAGGCATTTGAAACGCCTCTCTTCTTTTATGGGGACTGTTTTTTAAAAAAACAGAATTGGTGAGGTTATTCAAGGAGAGCAGTTAGAACAAAAAAAAAAGTGCAGAACGTGGGTGTATACTTTAAATTTTTAAACTCGAGAATAAATAAATATCTGTCACATTCCCAAAGGTCAGGGAATAAAGTGAAATAAAAAGCAAGGCAGATTTAGTGAGTCTTGAGTGATAACGGTATGGAGCATTGGATAGAAATTGCAGCCAGGTCATACTAAATCCAATGAAAATAACGTAAACCTTCAATATTCTAATTTTTTGTCATTTGTTAATGTTTATATAAGAGATGGTTTTTCCAGTAGTCACATATGGATGTGAGAGTTGGAGTATAAAGAAAGCCGAGTGCCGACGAATTGATGCTTTGGAACTGTGGTGTTGGAGAAGACTCTTGAGAGTCCCTTCAATGGCAAGGAGATCCAACCAGTCCATCCTAAAGGAGATCAGTCCTGGGTGTTCATCGGAAGGACTGATGCTGAAGCTGAAACTCCAATCCTTTGGCCACCTGATGCGAAGAAGTGACTCATTGGAAAAGCCCCTGATGCTGGAAAAGACTGAAGGCGAGAGGAGAAGGGGACGGCAGAGGATGAGGTGATTGGATGGCATCACCCACTCTATGGACATGAGTTTGAGTGAACTCCGGGAGTTGGTGCTGGACAGGGAGGCCTGGCGTGCTGCAGTTCATGGGGTCAAAGAGAGTCGGACAGGACTGAGCGACTGAACTGAAAGCCTTTAAAAAAAATAAATGAAGGGAAAATAGAGAAAAACATTCAGTTCAGTTCAGTTCAGTCGTTCAGTCGTGTCCAACTCTTTGCGACCCCATGAATCACAGCACGCCACGCCTCCCTGTCCATCACCAACTCCCAGAGTTCACTCAAACTCACATCCATCGAGTTGGTGATGCCATCCAGCCATCTCATCCTCTGTCATCCCCTTTTCCTCCTGCCCCCAATCCCTCCCATCATCAGAGTCTTTTCCAGTGAGTCAACTCTTCTCATGAGGTGGCCAAAGTTTTGGAGTTTCAGATTTAGCATCATTGCTTCCAATGAACACCCAGGACTGATCTCCTTTAGAATGGACTGGTTGGATCTCCTTGCAGTCCAAAGGACTCTCAAGAGTCTTCTCCAACACCACAGTTCAAAAGCATCAATCCTTCCGCGCTCAGCTTTCTTCACAGTCCAACTCTCACATCCATACATGACCGCTGGAAAAACCATAGCCTTGATTAGATGGACCTTTGTTGGCAAAGTAATGTCTCTGCTTTTTAATCTGCTGTCTAGGTTGGTCATAACTTTTCTTCCAAGGAGTAAGCGTCAAGAGTGCCTGATGAACTATGGACTGTGGTTCGTGACATTGTACAGGAGAAAAACACTGGGTTGGCCAAAAAGTTCATCCGGACTTTTTCCTTACAGTGGAATGAGTTTTTTGGCCACCTCAATATGAACGGAAACAATAAATTAATAATCTCCCAGGATGTCCCCCAGCCCCTTCGATTTGCCTTGACAAGAAGTCGGTGTTTCTATACGATTGCAAGTGGGGCCCGGTGTTTTCTTTTCCCGAGCTCAAGTCACCGTTCAGGAGTTGAGGAACAATACATTAACTTCGCAGGGTTTGTGAAGGGCGTTCCATATCCTTTAGTATTGGACTATGGTGTCTTTCCTCATGTAGGGCTTTTGCCGTCTGAAAGGCTAACATAGCCGTGCAGGCTAAGAGGCAGTTATAGGATTTCCTTGGAGCATTCGTTGTCCTAATGAATGCACTCTTTCATTGTAATGGACTGACCTTTGAACACTAATGTAAATCTCATGGCCTTTTGCTTTATTAATTGCTAGGACCTTGCTCGGTGGGGTTGTCAATTCACCCTCAGCAAGGACCACCGGCAATTAATCTTTTTCTGATTCTTGACACCATAGTTTACAATTATCGATTTCCTTTTTTTTTTTTAAACCAATTAGATATTTTAATCTTTTACAAACTGATGGAAAATGGCCGGTCCTTAAAATGATTCCCGTGTTTTCAACAAAGAGCCCTTAGCAACCCATGCAAGTTTGTTCTCCAAAGCATGGACTCATTGACATGCAAAGGTATGTTTAAGTCTACACTGAGGGCAGCCTTTGCAAGGATCCAGGTCTTCCTCTCACAGAGCTGTATTTGATTTGATGTCTTTGCCTCCACAGGCTGGTGACTGACAAGGACAATCCAGCCCGGCCTTGTAGCTTATAAATTAGAGCTGACAGGAACAGATTTCAGATTTCGGTGTCCAGGACACGGAAGACCAGAGAAACTCCCAGGCACCTTTTACGCAATTAGTGATTTATTTTCTGAATGACTGTGAAACACAATGGTAGGTGCTCACGGTCCCAGCCAATGCAGAAAAAAAGGGCTGTGTGTCTCACGGTCGCTGGGTGCGTTCCGTTCATCATTTCCTTTGCTCACTTTGCTTTGCTCGTGTGCAATGGACCCTTGTGGTGGGCCGGGGGGGGGGGTGGCGGCGGGGGAGGGAAGAAAAAAGTAACCTTAAGTAAGGCAGTCAATGACAATCCTGAGTGAAGGAAGACGGAGAGAAAGCTAGTGTTTTCAAGACTGATACCCTACTGGCTCTTCAACGATCAGCCTCTTTTTCTGTCCCTGCTTACTTTCCGGTGACCCTTCGCTACATCCGTCGGGCTTCCCGAGCGGTCCTCCTGACTGATTTCCTGCTGTAGCTCTCTGCCCTTTGCCTTGGTATCTGGCTGAATTTTTCCCCCTTCTTTCGCCCTCATTGGCATTTCTGGGGACATCAAACTTTTTGTAACTAAAGTCTTCTGTTAGGCTGCCAAAGCCGCTCCCGCTGAGTTATCCTAATAGTTAATTTATCAGTTCTTTGCTCCTGTGGGTCACAGTGAGAACGAACTTGCGTCTCCTTGCTGCTGCTAAGTCGCTTCAGTCATGTCCGACTGAATGTGTTCATTTTTTAAAATTTATGTTGTTGAAGTATAGTTGATTTACAGTGTGTTAATTTCTGCTCTTCAGTAAGTGATTCAGTTGTATACACACACACACATTTGTATACACACACACACACATTTGTATGCATACACACACTTTTGTATACACACACACACACACACACACATGTATTCTTTTCCATTATGCTCTGTTACAGGGTATTGAATATGGTTCCCTGTGCTCTACCGTGAAAGCCTTGTTCCTTATCCATTCTCTATATAATAATTTGCCACTGGCAATCCCAAACTTCCATTCATACTCCCCCCACCCCCTTCCCCTTGCAGCTACAAATCTGTTCTCTTTGCTTTGTTCTCTGTGTTTGATAGATAAGTTCATTTGTATCGTTTGGGGTTCCGCATATACGTGACACTTATGATTTATTTTTAAATGCCTGTTTAGTCTCTTAACCCATTCTACTAAAATTTCTGCCACTGTCAGCGAAACTTGCCTTGTCAGGATTGCCTGTGATCTTTCTGTTATTAAATGTAATGATTAAATTCTCCATCCTGATCTACTAACACTATTTGACATGCGACAGGTACCGTGCATGCCGCTAATTTAATCTCATAAGGCCAAAATGAATTTCAGGATGTTTGCTGAAGCATTACCTGGGCAGATCAAAACGTTTATTATTTAATAAATGACCAACGATAGCAAATAATAATTCAAGAGACATTTTCTGTTGTTAGAGAGATAGAAAGAAACATCTGATCCGTGCCATAAGTGGTTTGCGCTCATAAGTCAGGGAAAGCTAGAAAATTGGCTTTTTTTTTTTTTTTTTTTCATGAAAGCCAGATGAGTCGGTTACAGATCGGGGAGAAAACTGGTCCATCAAGGATTCTTGCTGTTTCATCTTGCCGTGGTGTCTACCGTCTCCACTCAGAATGCTGTGAGCTTGAAGAGAACTTTGTTGTTCTTATAATTCTTTGGGTTATGATTCATTTTCTATCTTTCCTGCCCAACAAGCAAGCTAAAGCACTCCAGCTAAAGAGAAAATAAATTATTCCAAGGTAAATGCGAATAATTAGAAAGCTTCTAATCCTTTGAGATAAATCCTCACTGTTTCACATTTCCCAGGGAAATACCACTGTTTCATGGCAAAATGAGTATGATACACACAAGAACGACAGATTGTTTTCAGTGCAGACACAACTCTGTTATTTATGCGGATCATGAACAGAAGTAAGGGCAAATGACATCTCTAAATAATTTTCAGCAGTGACTCCCTGCCATCTCAGGAGGTGCATGAGCATTGCTACCAAGTAACCAAGCGTACTAGATTCAGTGTTGGCTGAGTTCATTGCCATGGGGGGTTCATGGACACACTGCTGTGTTTCACATGGAGAACCAGCAAGGACCTGCTGGACAGCACAGGGAACTCTGCTCAATACTCTAATAACCTTATGGTTCCCGGGGAAAGGATGGGGGAAGGGATAGGCAGGGAGTCTGGGATGGACATGGACGTACTGCTGTATTTCACATGGAGAACCAGCAAGGACCTGCTGGACAGCACAGGGAACTCTGCTCCATGTCATGTGGCAGCTTGGATGGGAGGGGAGTTTGGGGAAGAACGGATACACGTGTATGTGTGACTGTACACCTAAAATCACACTATTGTTAATCAGCTCTAGGCCAATAGAAAAAAAAAAAAAAAAGAAAGTTTAAAGTTTGAAAAAAAAAATGCCCTCAGGTCTTTATGATATAGGTAGTGAAAATACCCGCTTCTAGAGTCTTGGAAATGAAAACAGGCTACTTCTGAACTGGCCCAAAATAGGAGGATGATTATGGTGATGATGTCATATATTAAATGCAGTGTTGAACAGTCACAACTATCTGTGATTATCAAGACGACAGCAGCTGTTAATCTGCTCACCGAAATAAAGAAGCACAGCGTGACTTGTTTACTTGCCTTATCGCCAAGTGTGTGTAGCAGCACACTTAAAATGGGCAAAGCGAAAGTGGAGTCGCTCAGTCGTGTCCGACTCTTGGCGACCCCGTGGACTGTAGCCCACCAGGCTTCTCCGTCCCTGGGATTCTCCAGGCAAGAATACTGGAGTGGGTTGCCATTTCCTTCTCCAGGGGAATCTTCCCGACCCAGGGATCGAACCTGGGTCTCCCGCATTGAAGGCAGACGCTTTAACCTCTCAGCCATAGGGAAGCCCTTAAAAGGGACAAATGGTGGTTTAATTGCCATTTTGTATTTTAAGCACATTTTTGCTCTTGAGCCAATCGAAGTGTCTAAGAGTAGCTCTCATAGTGAGCTGAGACCTTCCACAGCTGCCCACCACTTGCCTGTTCCTGAGAAGGGGTCTCCAGAGCTAGGAGCGCATGTGTGTGGTCTTTGCAGGAACAACGGGTGAGTGGGTCATTTAGATCTCCATACTCATTTAGACCTTCTCTCTCAACTCGAGGACAGTCAGGAAATGAAAATGATCAAAAAAATATTGGACTATGGAAGTGCTGCTTTAGTCACTAGGTCGTGTGTCTGTGGACTCTTGCAACTCCATGGACCGTAGCCCGCTAGGCTCCTCTGTCCATGGGAGTCTGGAGGCAAGACTACTGCTGTGGGTTGCCATGCCCTCCTCCAGGGGATCTTCCCAACCCAGGGATCGAACCCACATTGCTTATATTTCCTGCATTGATAGGCAGGTTCTTTATGACTAGTGCCACTTGGGATGCCCAGAGTACATGCCTGCCAATGCCGGAGGCATAAGAGACGTCGATTCGATATATATATAAAGTGTGGAAGGCTGCAGTCCATGGGGTCGCTGAGGGTCAGACACGACTGAGCGACTTCACTTTCACTTTTCACTTTCATGCATTGGAGAAGGAAATGGCAACCCACTCCAGTGTTCTTGCCTGGAGAATCCCAGGGACAGGGGAGCCTGGTGGTCTGCCTTCTATGGGGTCACACAGAGTCAGACATGACTGAAGTGACTTAGCAGCAGCAGCAATATGATATGTGTGTGTATATATATATATATATGTATGTATATAATTATCACCAGTTTACACTGATGTTTGGCATAAAGCAGCATAACATTGTAAAGAAATTTTCCTCCAATTAAATAACAAATAAATAATAAAAGATGCTCGTACATTATACTACTTTGTATTGGGTTGGCCAAAAATTCCTTCAGCTTTTTCTGTGACATCAACTGGAAAAAAACCAAAAGAACTTTTTGGCCAACCCAACACTTTCCTTTCCCTTCTTACATTTAAAAAAAAGACTTTGCAGAATAAAATCATATGTTTATTAAGGTTATTTGCTATAGAACATGCCAATAGGTATGTTTAACAGATACCCTGTGATTTGAACCTACTTCTAAAGGATAATTTTCTCTAAACATAGAGACAGCCATGAAATGACTGTCTTCAAGAAAAGTGGAATATTTCCATAAAAGCTAACATTACTGTGTATTGACAGAAAGAAATTTTGGTACGCCAGTGGCTTCCCTTTACTCCCCCAGCTCTGTAACACAGCAGTGCAAATCTCACCATGCAAAAATATTTCTAGTGAGCCAGGACCCATTCTTTCACAAAGCTTGCCTCTCTTCTTCTCAGAAGTGAGCTGTTTGTACAAACTGTTTCATCTTCCTTGGGCCAGGACAGATTCTGAATGATCTGAAGTGTGTTTGCCCACAAAGTGTGTAGAGAGATGAACTTCCCTGGTGGCTTAGATGGTAAAAAAAAAAAATCTGCCTGCAATCCAAGAGATGTGGGTTTGATCCCTGAGCAGAGAAGATTCCCTAGAGAAAGAAATGGCAAGTTATTGGCAGCAGCCTTATCTGGAGCATCCCATGGACAGAGGAGCATGGCAGGCCACAATCTTTGGAGTTGCAAAGAGTCTGACTCGACTGAGTGAGTAACACTCATGTCAAGAGATGGGTGCCTGCCTCATCTTGATCCTTCCTAGTGTCCATGTTCATAATCGATGTACCAAAATGCACAACAAAGGCAGTACATGTATGCAGTGGAATATTACTCAGCCGTAGAAAAGAACACACGTGAGTCAGTGCTAATGATGGCGATGAACCTAGAGGCTGTTTATACAGAGCGAAGTCAGAGAGTGGGAAAAGCAAATATCGTATATTAATGCATATAAATGGAATCTAGAAAAGTGGTGTGGATGAGCTTATTTGCAGCGCAGTATTGAAGATACCAACTCAGTGGACATGAGTTCGAGTAAACTCTGGGAGTTGGTGGTGGACAGGGAGGCCTGGCGTGCTGCAGTCCATGGGGTTGCGAAGACTTGGACACGACTGAGCGACTAGACTAAACTGATTGAAGACACAGACGTAGAGAAGAGACCTGTGGACCCCCGACGTGGGGGGAGCAGAGGGTTGGATGAACAGAGAGATGCACAGTGTGGAACCGTATAGATTACCCCATGTGAAATTGAGAGCCAGTGGGAATTTGCTCTATGACTCAAAGTACTTATCCCAGCAATCTGTGAAACCCTGGAGGGGTGGGAGGTGGGAGGGAAGTCCAAGACAGAGGGGACACGTGTATCCCTATGGCTGATTCATGTGGATGTATGGGCGTGAGTCCGAGTGAACTCCGGGAGTTGGTGATGGACAGGGAGGCCTGGCGTGCTGTGATTCATGGGATCGCAAAGAGTCGGACACGACTGAGCGACTGAACCGAACTGATGGCAGAAACCAACACAATATTGTAAAGCAATCATCCTTCAAGTAAAAACAAATCAAAAACTTTAAAAAGTACCACAAAGCACACAGTAGGACTCTTGAAGCCCAGTGAGGAATTTCCAGGATCTAGGCATGATGATTCCCATGTAAATGAGAGAGAATTCAGGCGGTTACAAAGTAACAAATAATGGTCTCCGTGAACAACCTTGAAACTCACCACCTCTGTTAATAGAAACATCGTTGAGGAGTTGAAACCGGAAGTTTATGCTCAGAGTTATAGATTCTGTTTTTAAATCTCCAAGTAGAGTGTGGCAACTCTTTTATAGGCAATGCTTTTAAGTATTATGCACTCAGGGGATGGAAAGCAATTTTCCTAAGTAAGAACAGCCATAGCATTGTTTTAAGGAAGGCTGTTTCATCTGTCTTGGGCGGAAGGGTAGATGAGGGAAATTAATTAGTCCCCTCTTCCAATTACTTCGTGTTTTATTAGGTTTACTGAAGGCGTCCTGCGAGTATGGTCTGGTACCCTCCACGATAAAGCTATTATGCTGTGGCACTGCCCTGATGTCTGATTGCATTTTGGCGACTGCTCATGTTTATTTATGAGTCTTGCTTCGGAAAAGATGTGTGAGGTCTGGAAGGGAGTCCGCCAGTGGATGCTGACCCTTCTGGGTGGGGTAAAACCAGGAGCGGCCAGAGTGTAGCGAGCCTCCAGAATGGATTAATGGCAGCATGTGGCATTGATAGGCAGAAGGTGCCCTCAGTATTTAATATTCATGGCGATGATGGGAAGAGCGGTACTGGGAACGTTCCAGTTCTGCCGAATCTACGGCTTTCAAGCAACGTGGGTGGAAACGCAAGTCTTGGCACAGTCCTCGCAAAGTTGGAGTGGCTATGGGGGACAAAAACACCTTGACCTCTCTCCTGGAGAGGGAATATGACACAAGGAAATGGAAGTGTTCTCCCTGCAGCTGAAGTTTGTTCTTTTTTTTATATATACTGTTTTTATTTTTTTAATTAATTTATTTATTTTAATTGGAGGCTAATGACTTCAAAATATTGTCATGCTTTTTTGCCATTCATTGACATGAATCGGCCATGGGTGTACATGTGTTCCCCATCCGGAACCCCCTCTCCCACCTCCCTCCCCCTCTGCTTGAGCCCTGCCTTCTTGATTTGGCAGAGAGCTGTGTCAACGCATGCTGGTTCAGTCGTGTCCAAGTCTTTGCGACCCCATGGACTGCAGCCCGCCAGGCTCCTCTGTCCATGAGATTCTCCAGGCAAGAAGACTGGAGTGGGTTGCCATGCCCTTTTCAAGTTATACTGGTGAGGGTTCTTTGAAACAATGAGAGATAATAGATAGGTGGCTAGATCGATAAATAGACAGACATACACATATGTATTACTTTATATATTTATACTATATATACATTGTATATATATATATATATATATATATATATATGCACACACACACACTGTATGCTGCTGCTGCTAAGTCGCTTCAGTTGTGTCTGACTCTGTGTGACCCCACAGATGGCAGCCCATTGGGCTCTGCCATCCCTGGGATTCTCTAGGCAAGAACACTGGAGTGGGTTGCCATTTCCTTCTCCAAAGCATGAAAGTGAAAAGTGAAAGTGAAGTCGCTCAGTCGTGTCTGACTCAGCGACCCCATGGACTGCAGCCCACCAGGCTCCTCCGTCCATGGGAGTTTCCAGGCAAGAGTACTGGAGTGGGGTGCCATTGCCTTCTCCCATGCATGAAAGTGGAAAGTGAAAGTGAAGTCGCTCAGTCGTGTCTGACTCAGCAGCCGCATGGACTGCAGCCCACCAGGCTCCTCCGTCCATGGGAGTTTCCAGGCAAGAGTACTGGAGTGGGGTGCCATTGCCTTCTCCGATACACTGTATAGATACTCTATATATACACATGTATACACAGATATAAATATATAAATGGCTTGTCTGGTGGCTCACACAGTAAAGAACCCATCTGCAATGCAGGAGCCCCAGCTTTCATCTCTTTGTTGGGAAGATCCCCTGGAGAAGGGAATGCCAACCCACTCCAGTATTCTTGCCTGGAGAATCCCATGGACCGAGGAGCCTGGCGGGCTGCAGTCCATGGGGTCGCAAAGAGTCAGACACAGCTAACGGCTAACACTTCCTCTTTTTTTTTCTATAAACATATATATATGAGAAATTTATTTGAAGGAATTGGTTCATGCAGTTGCAGGGTCTGGCAGGTCCAGATTCCGTAGAGTAGAGGAGGGTGGGT
Source organism: Capricornis sumatraensis (assembly GCF_032405125.1). Taxonomy (NCBI): domain Eukaryota; kingdom Metazoa; phylum Chordata; class Mammalia; order Artiodactyla; family Bovidae; genus Capricornis; species Capricornis sumatraensis. Next base: position 144,940,730 of record NC_091092.1, on the reverse strand, counting down.
TGGAAACTCAGGCACGAATGGGTGTTGCCATCTTGAGACTCCTGGAGGTATCTTCAGGGGAGGCACTCAGGTTGGAAAACTCCAGGGACTGATCTTGTGGTGTTGAGTCTGAAACTCCTGGAGTCTGAATTGTATCTTCAGGGGAGGCACTCAGGTTGGAAAACTCCAGGGACTAATCTTGTGGTGTTGAGTCTGAAATCCAGGGCCGGCTGGATTTCTCTGTTACAATCTTGAGGCAGAATTCCTTCCTCTCCAGGTAACCTGCAGTGTGTGAAACTGCTGTAGCCCTCAACCAACTGGGTAAGGGTCACACTTGTGTTTAGTCAGTCGTGTCTGACTCTCTGTGACCCCATGGACTGTAGCCCGCCAGGCTCCTCTGTCCAGGGGATCCTCCAGGTAAGAATACTGGAGTGCGTTGCCATTTTCTGCTCCAAGGAATCTTCCCCACCCAGGGATTAAACTTTCGCATCCTAACCTCAGATAGATACCCTGTCCTTCAGCATCTCTCCCCATCCATTTCTTTCTTTCCCGCTCCCTTTTTTTCTAATAAGTATTTCTTTGGCTGTGCTGGGTCTTAAGTTTTGAAATGTGGGATCTTCAATCTTTGCTGTTTCATGTAGGGTCTTTTTATTAAGTTGCGGGATGTGGGATCTCGTTCGCTGACCAGGGATGGAACCTGAGTACCCTGCTTTGGGAGGATGGAGTCTTAGCCACTGGACCACCAAGGAAGTCTCTTGCCGGGGGCCAGCGTGAGGAATTCCGCCCGTGACAAGATCATGCGGAAGGAAGCCTGACAAAATGCAAGGACGTGATCAGGCTTCAGGGGTTCCCCCTGGAATTTCCTGAGCATCCACCTCCCCAAAAAAATAAGAATCTGCCTGCTTTTCCACTCTTCTGATATTCTCTGGAAAAAAGTCAAATCAGGGCTTTAGTCTTCTGCATTTGAAAGGGATGTTTCAGTTAAACCCCTCTGATAGCTCTCTAGCTTGCCTAACAGGTTCCCCCGGACCTCTTACAGCTTGTGAATTGCTTACAGCCCCCCAACCACGAGAGGCACAGAGATTAAAGCATCTTAAGATACAGAGCCTTTTCTAAAGAGATAAAAATCATATTGGTGACAGGATTTCACTGTTGACTCAATGATTACTGCCAGGCCTCCATATTCTTTATCTTTTAGGCACCTGGGACGATGTTAATCAATGTAAACGGGATATGGAAAAAGATATATAATAGCTTTGATGTTAGCAACACTAGACTTTTGAGTTAATTACTTTTCTTTTGTTATAAATCACTGTACTCCCTTCACTTGTTATAAATTGCTGTATCTTTGCTATGTAAGAATGTAACTTTATTTAGTGCTTTCTGAGAGTGGCACCAGACCTTGGGAAGATCAACACAAATAAGTCTTCTGGTTGACAAATCCTTATCAGAAAAAAGGCTGTAAAGTGTTAATTGGCCTTTTTGGCCAGAAGATGATGTAAATCACCTAAGACCTGTGTATACAACTAGGTATGCAGAGAGAAAAGCCTGGTTTTGATAAGAGTCTGGGCTGCTAATGCTGCATAACTTTGTGTTACCCATTGATCTCCATGTATAATCAAAAAGTAGAAAAGGCCTTCTGAACAATAGAGGACGGGGCCAGTGGCTGGACTGGTTTCCCCCGTGTCTCCTCTCTAATTTCTGGCTGAATTCCCATCTGGGGCGTGGAGGCTCACCATGTCTACTTACTTGTCCTGGCTTTTAAGATCCACGCGAGGGGGAGCTCAAGGCGGGGCACCCCCCTATATTCAAGAGGACGCCGGTGGCCTAACGTAGATGGTGCCCACGTAAACCAAGTTATTCAGCCTTCTTTCTCCACTTAATTTTCCTACTACACTATTTCTCCCTAATCTACTCTTATATTCTTATATTAATAAATAGATAAGTTTCTTCTCACCTATGCTGTCCACACTTCGAATCACCCTGGATCCACCAGGGCTGGACCCCGGCAGTCTCTCTCCACCCGTTTCTGTCATCGGTTGAAACAGCTTGCAAAACACAAGTTTCATGCTGGTTTCAGTGGAAGGCCTGTTGGCTGATCACCACAGTTTACAATCAGAAGGTGGGTGTATGCTCCATTGTGTCTGATTCCTTGTAACCCCCCTGGACTGTAGCCCGCCAGGCTCCTCTGTCCATGGGATGCTCCAGGCAAGAACACTGGAGTGGGTTGCCATGCCCTTCTCCAGGAGATCTTCCTGACCCAGGGATCAAACTTGTGTCTCCTGCATTGGCAGGGGATTTCTTACCATTGAGCTACCAGTGACTACAGTGGTGTTCAAAAGCAAGTGTGGTAAAGGGGGCTTCAACCACGTCAGACATTTCCCTCTGGTTTGGAAACATTTCCTAAAAAAAAAAGTGGCTACTTCAAAAATCCATTTATTCTGTTTGACGACGTAATTAATCCTATTTACGTTTTTAGGTAGACATACAAAACTTGTGATTTAAAAGGTTTTGATTGGATGCAAACAAAAAATGTTAAGACCTCTTGATGTTAAGAAAATATTTTTAAACTTAATGTTTTAAAAATTGCAATGAAATATATTAAATTTGCCATCTTGGCTATTTTAAATCAGTAGTTCAATAGTTTCAAGTATATCCACATGGCTGTGCAACCAATCCCCAGAAGGTTTTTCATTTTGCAGAAATGAAATTCTAAACTCTCCACACACAACCCCCCACCGGCTGTTTGCGACCCCATGCGTTGTAGCCCTCCAGGCTCCTCTGACCATGGGATTTTCCAGGCAGGAATACTGGAGTGGGTTGCCATTCCCTTCTCCAGGGCATCTTCCCGACCCAGGGACCAAATCTGGGTCTCCTGCATTTGGCAGGCAGATTCTTGGGACGCCCCAGCTCCTGGCACCCACCACTATACTTTGTGTTCCTCTGAGTTTGACTGCTCTAAATAGCTCATATAAGTGGAATTACACAGCATTTTTAAACTGTCCTCCAGGTTCAGGCATGTTTAGCACATGTCAGAATTTCCTTCCTTTTCAGTGCTGATGATATTGCACAATGTGCATGGGCCGCATTGTGTTGATGCTTGCATCTGTTGACAGACACTTGCATCACTTCCACTTCTTGCTGTCGTGGAAACTGTGGCTGTGAACATGTGTATGCAAATAGCTGCTAAGACCCTGCTCTCCTTGCTTTTGGTGCCTGCCCTCCAGTGGAATGGCTTGATCATATGGTTCAGTTCAGCTCAGTTCAGTCACTCAGTTGTGTGTGACTCTTTGCGACCCCATGAATCACAGCACGCCAGGCCTCCCCGTCTATCACCAACTCCCGGAGTTCACTCAGACTCACGTCCATTGAGTCGGTGATGCCATCCAGCCATCTCATCCTCTGTTGTCCCCTTCTCCTCCTACTCCCAATCCCTCCCAGCGTCAGTGTCTTTTTCAGTGAGTCAACTCTTCACATGAGGCGGCTGAAGTATTGGAGTTTCAGCTTTAGCATCAGTCCTTCCAAAGAACACCCAGGACTGATCTCCTTTAGAATGGACTGGTTGGAACTCTTTGCAGTCCAAGGGACTGTCAGGAGTCTTCTCCAACACCACAGTTCAAAAGCATCAATTCTTCAGTGCTCAGCTTTCTTCACAGTCCAACTCTCGCATCCATACATGACCACTGGAAAAACCATAGCCTTGACTAGATGGGCCTTTGTTGGCAAAGTAATGTCTCTGCTTTGGAATATGCTATCTAGGTTGGTCATAACTTTCCTTCCAAGGAGTAAGCGTCTTTTAATTTCATGGCTGCAGTCACCATCTGCAGTGATTTTGGAGCCCCGCAAAATAAAGTCTGACACTGTTTCCACTGTTTCCCCATCTATTTCCCATGAAGTGATGGGACCAGATGCCATGATCTTCGTTTTTTTAATGTTGAGCGTTAAGCCAACTTTTTCACTCTCCTCTTTCACTCTCATCAAGAGGCTTTTTAGATCATATGGTGGTGCTACTTTTATTTTATTTTTTTTGTGGAATTGTCATCATGTTCTTCATAGCGCCCACAGTTTTACACTATCCTGCCAAGAGTACGTAAGGCTTCCAATTTCTCCACCTCCTTGCCAACGCTTTCTATTTCTTGATAGTAGCTCTTCTAATGGGTATGAGGTGGTATGTCATTGTGATTTTAATTAGCATTTACCTGATGACTAGGGATGCTGAAAATCATTTCATATGCTTATTGCCAATCTGTTGATCATTGTGCATATTTTAATAGAGTGATTTGGGGTGTTTTCATTGTTGAGTTGTAGGAGTTCTTTATGTATACTGGATTTTAACCCCTTATCAGGGGTATGATCTGTCCTTCTTTTCTCCCATTTCATAGGTTGTCTTTCACTCTGTTAATTATGCCCTAAGATGCTCAGAAATGTTTAATTTTGATGTAATCCAATGTGTCTATTATTTAATTGCTATGCCTGTGAGAAACCATTTTTAGGAAATCTGAAAACATTTCCAAATGTAACCATTAATCCAGGTTGAGCGCATGACATGTTAGTCTCCGTCCTAATGGGTGGGCGTGGTGACTGCTGATGGTCCAGGGTCCTCAAGCTCTGATGGAGAAACTGTCCTGCAGATTCATTTCTCATGATCTCTCCCGTCAAGCAAACGCTGCGTTGCGGTTGGTTCAGCCCTGGCAAAGTCACGTTGTTAAATTTGATTTAACACCTGTGTATACGAAATGAAGCCGCAAGCCTCTGTGCTCTAAGCTTTTGCGTCTGTGATCCACACTTTCAGTTTAAAAATAAAACTCATCTGACCCTGAGCCACGTTCTTGACAATAAGCAAGGAAATGAAATCAGCCATCCCTCATACTAAATCAAAGGAGCAGAGATGATTAAGGTAATGCCTTTAAAAGTGGCTGTCCCTCTATCACAGTAGACAACCATGCCAGAAGCTGCATTTGGAAGTGGCCCAGTGGAAGTAGGCAACTGAGCCAGAAATTGTCATTCAAAAGATCTGAACGCAAACCCTCGAGTGGCATTTAGGCAAGTGGCTTTGGACGAGCGGTTGGAATACAAATGGCCGTCTGTGCTGCTCAGCCTTGAAGCCTAGCTTTTGTCCCTTATCAGCTGCATTGCCACCTCTGGAAAAGTCTGTATATAAGCTCCAGTGGGGTCCTCTGGGCTTGCTTATAAAAGGATGCTGCGGATGTGTTACAGTCTCCTCTCTGGGTCCCAGGGGTAATGAGCTGTCAGGATGATAAGGAACTAGGCGCCACTTAAACTTCCACAGTTGCCCCATCCCTTCTGCTTCTACGGGAGGCCTCTGAGTCACACCTTGTCAAGGCAGGAGCCTGTGAACTTGGTGGGCCTGCCTCAGCCTCTCACTCCCATGTTGCACTATTTTTTAAAATTTGTTTTCTGGTTTTTTTTTTAGCCTCCCAAATGCTGCTCCTATACTGCGTCGGCTGCTATGTCGCGTCACTCGTGTCCGACTCTGTGCGACCCCATAGGCGGCAGCCCACCAGGCTCCCCCGTCCCTGGGATTCTCCAGGCAAGAACACTGGAGTGGGTTGCCATTGCCTTCTCCGATGCATGAGAGTGAAAAGTGAGAGGGAAGTTGCTCACTTGTGTCCGACTTCGTGACCGCGTGGACCGCAGCCCACCAGGCTCCTCTGTCCATGGGGTTTTCTAGGCATATGGGATCTTAATTCCCTGACCAGGGTTTGAACCCCTGCTCCCTGCATTGGAAGTGCAGAGTCTTAACCACTGGACCTCCAAGGAAGTTCTGTGAATGGAGGTGCTGTATTTTGAATTGTTTTCTCTGGCTAGAATCCATATAGAAATCTAATTTTTAGGCACTAGATGCAGTTATTTGTGACTCTTCTGAATTAGCCCTTTCTAATTTTCCTTATGGACTTGGAAATCAGTTGCCCCATTCTTGCACAGAGCAGGACCCTGAACTTTGCGTACTAGCCTCTTCATGTCTTGGTTGCTCAGGATACTTCCCATTTCTTCTGTCTTTGGGATCTACGTCTGTTCTGTCCCTTTGTGAGAGTCCAGTAGGTAAATCAGTCTATGTGATTGGGCTTCAGTAATGCTTTGTTTACTGACGAAGGTGGTGACAGAAGTTGGCTCCTGGGTCACAGCATACGCATTTCTCATCTGAAATCATCAACGCATCCCACTATGTCTATTGATAGTGATACATTTTAAAAGAATGCAAATCCAAGTTTCATGACCTATCTCTGACGGGGAGATTCAGTGAGCCCTACTCAGAGATGCAGCTATGTCTCATTTCTCTAATGGAATTTTAAGCTGCTTGAAAGTAGAGACGTGAGCTGGACCATAAAGAAGGCTGAGTGCCGAAGAACTGATGCTTTTGAACCGTGGTGCTGGGCAAGACTCTTGAGAGAGTCCCCTGAATAGCAAAGAGATCAAGCCAGTGCATCCTAAACGAGATCAACCCCGAATATTCATTGGAAGGACTAATGCTAAAGCTGAAACTCCAATATTTTGGCCGCCTGATGCAGAGAGCTGACTCATTGGAAAAGACCCTGACGCTGGGAAAGACTGAGGGCAGGAGGAGAAGGGGGCGACAGAGGATGGTATAGTTGGATGGCATTGCTGATTCGATGGCCATGAGTTTGAGCAAACTCTGGGTAATAATGAAGGATAGGGAAACCTGGCGTGCTGCAGTTGATGGGGTCTCAAAGAGTCAGACACGACTTTGTGACTGAGGGAAGTTTGGTTTAGGGATAAGGAAATGACGGTGGCTACTGAACTGAAATGTTACTGTTATAGTGATTACAAAGCACGTTACTGGAAATGTACTTATACCTCCAGAGTTAAAAAAAAAAATGTTTGGCCATGAGAGTTAATGTCCCTTGATCATAATTATAGAGTACAAGTGAAGCCAGCAGGGATTTGGAAAAATTTTAATAATAAATCATTAGAAACACTTAAGTGCCCGTTGGTGTAATAAGGTACCAAATAGCAGCTATAGAACCGTGCTCATTCCTGGTATGTATGCCATCAATTTGGAATACCACAGAGAAATTCATGAGAAAGTAACTTTGGAGGCATTAAATTCCCAGCTGGGCACCATTTGCCTTCTTGTTTTAAAAATTTTGCTGTGAAAAATAAACATATGAGACCTAATCAAATTTATAGGCTTTTGCATAACAAAGGAAATCAAAACCAAAGTGAAACAACATCCTGTGGACTGGGAGGACATATTTGCAAGCGATGTGACCAACTAGGGCTTAATTTCCAGGACATACAAATAGTATGTCCTGGAGCTCAACATCAAAAGAATAAAGAACCCAATTTTAAACAATGGGCAGAAGACCTAATCAAAAGCTTGTTCCAAAGAAGACATACAGATGGTCAACAGGCGATGAAAAGGTGTTCAACATCATTAATTATCAGAGAAATGTAAATGAAAACCGTAGTGAGGTATCACTTCACAGCAGTGAGATCGGCCATCCTCAAAAAGTCTACAAACAATAAATGTGTGAGAAGGTGTGCAGAAAGGGAACCCTCTTACATTGTAGAAGGGAATGTCACCTGGAGCAGCCACTACTAAGGATAGTGTGGGGGTTCCTTTAAAAACTAAAGATACAGTTACCTCCTCACCCAGCAATCCCATTCTTGGGTATATATCCAGAGAAAACTGTCATTCGAAAAGATCCAACCACCTCAGTGTTCATAGCAGCAGTATTCATAATAACCAAGACCGGGAAGCAAGCTAAGAGCCCAGAGGAACGGACAGAGAAGACGTGATGCCTACGTAACAGTGGAACGTTATTCAGCAAAAAAAAAAAAAAAAAAAAATGAGGTAATGCCCTTTGCAGCAACATGAGTGGCCTTCAGAGATGATCGTACTCGTTGAAGTAAATATTGAAGACAAGTATTATATGCTACCATATATGTGGAACCTAAAAAATAAGGGAGCTTACCTACGGAGCCTAAGCAGACTCACAGACGTAGAAAACAACTTGCAGGTAGCAAAGGAGAAATGTGAGGGTGGGAGAAATTGGGAGTGTGGGATTCACTTATACACACTCGTATGTTTCAGAGAGAAAACTAAACGCGGGAGAACTAGGTTCGATCCCTGGGTCAGGGAAGATCCCCTGGAGGAGGGCGTAGCAACCCACTCCAGTGGTCTTGCCTAGAGAATCCCGCGGACAGAGGAGGCTGGCGGGCTACAGTCCGTGGGGTCGCAAAGAGCCGGACAGGACTGAGCGAGTAAGCACAAGTACCGAGTACTATATAGCACAGCAAACTATCTTCCATATTTTTCAATAACCTTTAGTAGGAAGGAATCTGAAAAAGAATGGATATACATATATGCTTTATACCTGTATCTCTTTGCTGTACAGCACAAACTGTCACAACACTGTAAATCAACTGTATTTTAATTTAAAAAATCAGTTGAGTTTGTTGGTCTCATAATAACCAGAAGCCCTGGTACATGCTTCAGTTGGCAGTCATGTAGAAAGCAGTGCTTTTGTGGAACTTGCTCGTTTTGTTTGAGTGACTATTTAATCTGCACGCATTGAATAGGTGGCACTTCTGATCTGACTGCTCCTGTAGCAATATGTGCCTTTATCGGTCAAAGCTGCCCACACGACAGTTTTGCACGGGTGGGTCTGTTTCATGCCTGCAGTGAAGTCAGTGAAGAATTTCTGTGTAGAGCTCAATCTTACTTAAATTTAGTAGTTTATCACGGCTTCTTCAGGTCACTCAGAATCTGTAACAGGTTCCTGTCCGTGAGCGATTCCATAAAACCAGCACTCTGGCTGGTATGAAATAAATCTAACAGCAAAAAATAGTTTGCAGAAGAAGGAAGACAGGGGCAGTCTGCAAAGCGATCTGCTGCAGGGGGTGTGAGAGCAACGCCATTGTTAGGGAGATTCATGATCTAGAGAGATTTCTAATTGTATGCATTTCATTTTTGGATGGTCACTTGGAAGCCTCTTTAATTCTTTAGGCATCATTTTAGCTCCCTTAATGGAACTGTCATCTGTAAATTTTTCTAGTACCTATGTGAAGTTTTTTTATATTTGCAGTCAACCTCTGGTCTTCAGGCTTCCCTGGTGATTCCAACGGTAAAGAATCTTCAAACCCTAGGTCCAGAAGATTGCCTGGAAAAGGGTGTGGCAACCCACTCCAGTATTCTTGCCTGGAGACTCCCATGGACAGAGGAGCCTGGCGGGCTGCAGTCTATGAGTAGCAAAGTGTCGGAGACAGCTGACGGACGATCGCACTTTTCACTTTCTGGACTTCTAGCTTCCAGTTTTTGTACATCAGACCCTTACTACCTGCTGTTGTGTCACCTTATCCTTTCTGTTTGTCCTAAATTTCCTCCTTTTTCGATGGGAGGGTGGACGTGGTAGACTGGGATTTCCTGGGCACGTCTGTATTCATCCCAGTTCTACCTTTTATGAGTTTGTAGCCTTCAGTCATAGCCCTTGGCAGCTCTGATCTTTGCAGACGGAGCCCATTCCTGACCCAGGGATCGAACTCGCGTCTCTTACGTCTCCTGCCTTGGCAGCCGGGTTCTATACCACTAGCACCACCTGTCAAGCCCATATGAAGTCCCACTGATCCTTAAATGCCCTCTGCATAGAGCAGTGGCTCTGCACACTTAATTATTCTGTCTTCCCTTCCCTAGACCTTTTCCTGCTCCAGAGTGACTTCATTGAAAAGCTCAACTCTTCAGTGCAGATCAGTCGCTCAGTCGTGTCCGGCTCTTTGCAGCCTCACAGACTGCAGCACACCAGGCTTCCCTGTCCATCATCAACTCCCGGACTTTGCTCAAACTCATGTCCATCATGTTGTTGATACCATCCAACCATCTCATCCTCTGTCATCCCCTTGAGTCTTTCCCAGGTATTCTTGGGCTTCCCTGGTGGTTCAGCTGGTAAAGAATCTGCCTGCATTGTGGGAGAGCCTGGTTTGATTCCTAGGTCAGGAAGATCCCCTGGAGAAGGGGTAGGCTACCCACTCCAGTATTCTAGGGCTTCCCTGGTGGTTCAGGGAAAGTTTACCCCACTCCAGTATTCTTGCCTGGAGAATTCCATGGACTGTGTAGTCCATGGGGTCTCAAAGAGTTGGACACGACTGAGCAACTGTCACTTAAGTAAAGTGAACGGAAGTAAAATTTCATTTCTTCATGATTTTCGCTTGTCTGCTATTTTTAAAATTTTGCGTTTGTGTTCTTTCTTGTCATTTTCTGACTTTCACTTCTTTGCTCAAGTTTTCCTCTGTTTTCCCTGTTCTGGGTATTTGAAAATTCTACCCAAGAAAAAATATTTGGATACTTAGTTCTAAAATCCCATCACCTGCCCTCTACTCCTTAGTACTGATTCAGCAGTATTTTAAGCATTGTTTATCTTTCCTCTGCATAGATTTTGGTTAAAATGAATTGCTTTTTTTTTTTCAGATCAAGATTACTGCATCTGTATTAGTTATCATGTAGTTTGTTATGTAGACATAATGATTTACATATGATAACAGGAACTATATATGTTGCATTATTTTTACAAGATTGAGTTCTGAGTGTTGAATTAAGCCTCATCACGATGACAGCTTTATAAACCAGCCAACAGTTTCAGTGTTTCATGGCTTATTGACATTTTAATTGTACAAAGCACTTCTCTTCATGGGTATATTAATTTGATTCATTTATCAGTTTATCAGCATTCTTTTTTTTTTATATACTGTATTGGTTTTGCCATACATTGACATGAATCAGCATTCTTGAAGAATTTTTTTTTTTTTTTAAGAAGCACATGCATTTGATAGACTTTTGAAGTCCTTTCATGACTGAACATTTTCTCCATGGCTGGTTATAGAACTTGTATTTACAGTCTTAGATGCCCAAATCTCCATTTTCTTCCTGCCGTGTGTACTTTGGAAGAGAATTCTAGAGTTAAACTGATAGTTTCTTCGGGATACTCTGACTTGTTAGATGAGGTGGGGAACTGAAGTCTTGATAACTTTTTCTGATTTCGAATGTCCGCATATCCCAAGGCTATATTTAGGCATGGGTTTCTTTTTCGTATTTCTGAGTACCCTCTGACGTGAAGGTGAACTTTTTAATATGATACTGCAGTGCTGGTGACTTAAACACTATACCCAGCCTCCTTTTGTCTTTATCTGTCTCTATACCAAAAGCTGGGAAAGGAGTTTGATTTACCAAAGTTCTCTGCAGCCAACAATGTTCTTTTGACATGAGGGTGGTCAGTGAACCTCGATATCATCTATTGCTGGCACTTTCTTCTTTCTCTTTTCTTTCTACCTGGATATTTGGCATCATGTCAGTAGTTTGAAATACTGTTTGCTGACCATGCCCAGAAAGGATACATTGAATCAAAGATGGAAGGATCCTGGGTCATGGGTACACTTCCTGAGCTGCTCCTACAACCCCTGAAGTGTCAGTCAGTTCAGTCGCTCAGTCGTGTCTGACTCTTTGCGACCCCATGAATCACAGCACGCCAGGCCTCTCTGTCCATCACCAACTCCCGGAGTTCACTCAGACTCACGTCCATCGAGTCAGTGATGCCATCCAGCCATCTCATCCTCTGTCGTCCGCTTCTCCTCCTGCCCCCAATCCCTCCTAGCATCAGAGTCTTTTCCATTGAGTCAACTCTTCGGATGAGGTGGCCAGAGTATTGGAGTTTCAGCTTTAGCATCTTTCCTTCCAAAGAACACCCAGGACTGCTCTCCTTTAGAATGGACTGGTTGGATCTCCTTGCAGTCCAAGGGACTCTCAAGAGTCTTCTCCAACAGCACGGTTCAAAAGCCTCGATTCTTCAGCACTCAGCATTCTTCACAGTCCAACTCTCACATCCATACATGACCACAGGAAAAACCATTGCCCTGCAGTGTGCCCAGAGATAAATCCACCCTGAACTGTATAAGTTACCCTAGCAGGATTTTGCAGCCAGAGGGAATCCTGACAGACACACAATTCGATATCCATCTCTGTTTGGGAGTCAGGATAAAAGGCTAGTTTTGATCGCCCGTTATATTTTGGAGCATAGCTATGGTGGAATTCAGCTCTTTCCATTTACAGACACAGTTCAAAGATCTCGGTATTTGAAAAAGGATCAGTCGCACTTTTCCAAAACCTATCCATAAAGATGATACTTTGTAATATACCCGATGAACCCTAGACCTAGCTTTTAGAGCTGTATAGTTGACAATGCTGAAAACTTTTTCAGAGACATAAATTGCTTCCCTTTATAAAAGTATCAGTGCGTTTTTAGGGGGCTGCATTGGCACTCACTTTCTTCCTTTCTGTAAAGACTTCTTTGAATGTTTGCAGTTAATGGCATGGTGTCCATTTCGTGCCATTTAGAAAGAATTTAGAAAGAAAGTCCATTTCATTTAGAAGGAAAATGCAACTTCTCGAGAAGGCATGACTCGGTACAAAAATACCCTATGAAGACCATATTTAAATAGTGTGGTGTTGGCCTAATAAGACTTCCCTGACAGCTCAGGTTGCTAAACTATCCACCTGCAATGCAGGAATCTCCGGTTCGATCCCTGGGTCAGGAAGATCCGCTGGAGAAGGGAAAGGCTACCCACTCCAGTATTCTTGGGCTTCCCTGGTGGCTCAGCTGGTAAAGAACCCGCCTGCAATGGGGGAGACCTGGGTTCAATCCCTGGGTTGGGAAGAGCCCCTGGAGAAGGGAAAGGTTGCCCACTCCGGTATTCTGGCCTGGAGAATTCCATGGACTGTATAGTCCATGGGGTTGCAGAGAGTTGGACACGACTGAGTGACTTTCACTTTCATATAGGTAACTTGCCTAGTAGATACAAGTGAATGTATTTAAATGGCTTGGTGTTGGCCTAATAACAGAGATCAATGCAGTTAGTAGAATGTCAGAAAAATGCCGTCAGACATCAGAATGTAGTCTGTGATAATATGATATTTCAAAAAGATGGATAAATTGTATTGTTAATGGTGATGGGGCAACTTGAAAAGCCAGGTGGGGAACAGCAGATTCTTTCCTTACCGTTTGCACAAAGATAAGGTATGTATAATTTAAACAACTATTTAAAGAACATGAAAATATGAAACAGACAGTTGGAAACACTGAGTGTTAATGAAGGGGCTGGTAGAGCGTGGGTTTGGTCAGGATGTCTCAGCTTTTTGAGTGTGTTTTGGAGACCATCCTCTGCTCGGTCTCCAGACATTCAGGGGCTTACGAAAGATCTGGCTTCCCTAGAAACCCTGTGTGTGTGTGTTCAGTCACTCGGTCATGTCTGACTCTCTGCGACCCAGTGGACTGTAGCCCACCAGGCTCCTCTGTCCATGGGATTCTCCAGGCAAGAATCCTGGAGTGGGTAGCCATTTCCTCCTCCAGGAGAATCTACCCCATCCAGGGACCCAACCCAGGTGTCCTGTGTTGACAGGTGGGTTCTGTACCACTGAGCCACCTGCGAAGCTCAAGAACCTCATAATCCATTAAGAAGTCAAGTAGGACTCACTGGTTTTGTTTTTTTGTGTTTTTTTTGCTCATTATCAACAAAACGGCTTCTGGTCTAGCACAATCCATACTTACGTGAGCATTACTGAGTAATGGGAACCGTGATTGTTGAAAATAATAGCTGCTAGCAAGGTGTTAAAATGAGTGCAGGGCCCAACAGCTGTTCGACACGTCTTTAAAAAGGGTTCTTGTACATGGCTTCCAAAGCACCTCTGTTCGGCAGTGAAAGAGAATCCTGCGTGTAGGAAGCTTTTCAAAACTGGGTGACAGATGGCCACCACTCATTTCCCGACACGTTCGGTGATGGAAATTTCTCCGAGAAAAACACTAATAATAGTGCTTTGATATAGTGCCTTTTCCCTGGGAGCATCAAACACTTGACAAACGTTACATAATTAGTGCTTAAATATTATACAAACACCCACAGGAAGTGGGAAAAGCAGGCAGGATCGGCAGCCTCCTTGCTGGTTGCAAACCACACCCCCGTCTGCCTGCCGCTTTTGCTCAGGAAAGAAAGGAACCGGTCAGGAAACCGTGTTGCCTGGTTCCCAAACATCGCGTGGGGAGAAGGAGGGGCAAGGAGATTAGTTAGCAGCAAGATAAGACAGAGGAAGGAAATCCAGAAAGAGGCTGGAGGAGAAAAAAAGGGGTGGAGAGGGGGCCGGAAAGACTGGATGGAGAAGGAGGAACAGGGAGGAGAGAGACATGGACCCATCAGAGTGTGTGTGTGTGTGTGTGTGTGTGTGTGTGTGTGTGAGACTCAGTCGTGTCCAGTTCTATGAACCCCTGGGATCAAACCCACTGTACTGATCAACACAGGGATCAATTTCCTGATCAATTGCAGGCGGATTCTTTACCCCTGAGCCACCAGGAAGCCCATGCTTTTAGAAGAATCTCTGTGTCCCAATAACCTTCACATAAAAATTGTTTAAATCTCTAAATTTTTTTGTGTGTGTATTCAATCACTCAGTCACGTCCAACTCTTTGCCCCTCCGTGGACTGTAGCCCACCAGGCTCCTCTGTCCAAGGGATTCTCCATGCAGGAATATTGGAGCGGGTTCTCATTTCCTCCTCCAGGGGATCTTCCCAACATAGGGATCAGACCCTTGTCCCCTGCCTTGGCAGGTGGATTATTTTACTGCTGAGCCACCAGGGAAGCGCACCTTTGATGACTAATATAGAATGAGTTGCCTCCTTGGCCGAAGGCAGGAGTGAGGATTTCGTGGAATCAGGAAAAATCTGGGCTACAGCTGTCTCCTACAGGAGACAGTGGCTACCTTTCATTGAGAACTCTGAATTGAGCCTTCAGGATAGTGAATGATGGTTTTATGACCGTCTGTTTCTGTAAGGTTTAAACAGATAAATAAGAAGTTTATTAACTGGAAAAGTACTTTGTTGTGTGGTAAACCATAAACGGCTCTCATGAGTGTTTGAGCTTGGAATGAAGATCCAGGAAGCTGACATTTCTCCAATAAATCAATATCCAATTGATGCCTCCGTGACGAGGGGAAATTAATGGCTGGAACAGCTTTATTTCCAAAGTCCTTCTGTGGGAAATCACAATCCATCCGCTTCATTCAGTCAATGACCAGAGCCAGGAAAATTTAGCCCCAACGCCCAGACATCCACAGCCGAGCAGTTTCTAAACCAGAGTCCCTAAAAAGACTTTAATTACCGTTTCATAGCGGGAAAGGAAAGTTGCAAATGAAGCATCTTGATCAGCTCCATCTTTGCAGCAGCAGTCTTAAAACCCTAAGGCTTATTTCCCGTCATGCGGATGTTTTTCTGGATGTTGGTTTGAGCGGCTCCATGTGCAGTGGTGTATCATTCTGGACCAGAAACGGTGATGGATAATTTTTTTTTTTTTAAGTGAAGTATGGTTGGTTTACAGTGTGGTGTTCCTTTCTTCTGTACAGCAAAGGGATTCTGTTTACTGAGTCTTTTCAGTGTTCTTTTCTGTGATGATTTATCACAGGTATTGAAGATAGTTCTGAATGCTCTACACGACGACGTTTGTTGTTTTTCCATTCTATGTATACTAGGTCGCTTCTGCTAATCCCAAGCTCCCAGTCCATCCGTCTCCCTCCCCCTCCACCCTTGGCAACCACCACTCTGTTCTTTATGTCCATGATTCATAGACAGGCTCATTTTTGTCATGTTTTGAAAGAAATCGCATGGACTTCCCTGGCGATCCGGTGGCTAAGACTCCGTGCTCCCAACACAGGGGACCCGGGTTCAATCCCTGGTCAGGGAAATAGGTCCCACATCCCGAAACTAAGACCCAGTGTCAGCCAGATAAATACATTAATTAATAAAAAAAAAAAAGAGAATCACATTATCAAGTCAAACTCATATGTCAGTCTCCTGATCCTGCGATAGTGTTGCACTTGAGTAGCTCACTTATTATAGGAAAACTAGTCTTTTCCTTAAACAGAAGTTGAAATGCTGCTTCTCTTTGCTGACTGGGGAGTCTGTAGATTTCTAGTAATTCTTAGTATCAAGTGGTACTAAGAAAATATTGCATCCAGATGATTACTGGTTATGGAAAAGTTCTCTTCCTGGGTCAGGAAGATCCCCTGGAGAAGGGAAAGGCTACCCACTCCACTATTCTTGGGCTTCCTTTGTGGCTCAGCTGGTAAAGAATCTGCCTGCAATGTGGGAGACCTGGATTTGATGCCTGGGTTGGGAAGATCCCCTGGAGAAGGGAACAGCTACCCACTCCAGTATTCTGGCCTAGAGAATTCCATGGACTGTATCATGAATGGGGTCGCAACCAGTCAGACACGACTTTCACTTTCATTGTGTGATCTCAGTCCCTGGTGGCTGAGAAAGGAAAGAATCTGTCTGCAACGCAGGAGACCTGGGTTCAATCCCTGAGTTGGGAAGATTCCCTGGAGAAACGGAATGGCAACCCACTCCAGTATTCTGGCCTGGAAAATCGCATGGACAGAGGAGCCTGGTGGGCTACAATCTGTGGAGTTGCAAAGAGTTAGACACATATGCGTGACTAACACTTTCACTTTCAGTGTAACCCTGTCTGCTCGGTCTGGGCACAGTTGACCTTTGGGGCTGAATAGTTAGTTCTTTGCAGTAGAGGGTTGGTTACTTTGTGCTTTGTGGATGTTTAGAAGAGTCCCTTCCCTATGCCCATGAGTTGTGAGTAGCACCGTCCTCCCCAGGTAGTGGAAAGAGAAAAAACATCTTCATATATTGCCAATTGTCCCCCCAAAGGGCGTATGCAGAAAATTGCCCCCTTTGAGAAAGATGAAATAACACAGTTTTCCATGTTGCTTTCAATGGAAACATATTTGCTGTGCCACTATTGATATCCTTGAAATTAGATACAGTGTTATGAGTTCTCGAAAATATAGCCCCATGGTCACTGACCTCTGCTAAATTTCTATAAAACACACTCTAGCATTGTGAAGGTGTTAACAAAAATTCATTACTCTATGTTGTTGATTCTTTCTGCTTGTCTCATATGCCCTTAAGCAATAAAAAGGGTTTTTTTTATTATTATTATTTTTAAAAAGGGTTTAAGTGGAAGTTTGGAAAAAAGAATTTATAGCAGTTGAAGTGTTTGACACTGATTCATTGGTCTGATAAAAGTGAACTTGGCAATAGGTTGTGTTAAAACATCATTTCATGTTGCAGTTCTTCAGGAGTATTGCATGACTTAGTTACAATACGATTGGCGATCCAGCCGTGTTCACTTTGCAGACGTACTCATTTCCCTTGGTCCAACCACAGACATTTCAGAATGCAGCTGATACCTTTAAGAAGCTCAGTGATGAAAGGGAATAATGACTTAGATTGAGTGTGTGCCTGCGTGCTAAGCTGCTTCAGTCGTGTCCAACTCTTTGCGACCCCATGGACTGTAGCCCCCCAGGCTCCTCTGTCCATGGGATTCTCCAGGTCAGGATACTGGAGTGGGCTGCCATGCCCTCCTCCAGGGGATCTTCGAGGTCCAAGGATCAGGTTATTTCACCTCTCCAAGCATCAGTTTCTGCATTTCAAAAGCAAGATAAGGTGTACTCTCCAAGGGTTTATGAGAAAAATAATAAAAGACGTTAGCAAAGCGGTTGTGCTTGGCACACAGTAAGGGCTTGATAGATGCTATTTTTTTTTTTTTTCGTATACACCAATGTGCTGGCTTTCCCAATGGCTCAAGCAGAAAAGAATCTGCCTGTCAGTTAGCAGATGCAGGAGATCTGGGTTTGATCCCTGGTTGGGGAATGTCCCCTGGAGGAGGAAATGGCAAGCTACTCCAGTACTCTTGCCTGGAGAATCCCATGGACAGAGGAGCCTGGTGAGCTACTGTCCATGGGGGTCCCAGAGAGCTGGACATGGCTAGTCACTAAAACACCATAGTGCTCATGTGTGTAATGATTTTTTCCATCATTTATAGAGTTGTTCCACCATCACCACAATGCACCTGGAGAATATTTCCATCTTCCCCGAAAGAATCACCTGTCCTTGAGTGCGGTCAGTCCCCACCCCATCCCCATTGCCCAGCGAGCACTAATCTACTCCTTGTGTCTCTAGACTTGCCTGTTCTCAAGTTTAAATGGGCTAGAATCATAACCTATGTAGTGGTTTTCCTCTGGCCTTTAAAAACTATTAATAGTGTAATATTTTTTTGAAGGTTAATCCAATTTATGTTTTTTTTTAATTGATCTTTTTAAATCTTTTTTATTGATGTGGTATATTTGATGAGTTATCTGAGACACCTTACTTGTTTATGGAGGAGGTGTTAATAGGATCCGTGGTGGTTTAGGTGGTAAAGAATCTGCCTGCCATGCAGGAGACCCACGTTCGATCCTTGGGTGGGGAAGATCCCCTGGAGAAATGGCAACTGACTCCGGTATTCTTGCCTGGAGAATTCCATGGATAGAGGGGCCTGGTGGGCTACAGTCCATGGGGTCCCAAATAGTCAGGTATAACTGAGCGACGAACACTTTAACATGTTCAGGTCATCTTGATGGTCATAAAAAATAACACGTGAAGAGTCATGGTATAGCATCTAGCTCAAATGAGGAGCTCACTTTGCATTAGTTTTGTTGTTACGATTGTGTGTGTGTTAGTCACCCAGTCGTGTCCGACTCTTTGCAACCCCGTGGACTGTAGCCCACCAGGCTCCTCTGTCCGTGGGATTCTCCAGGCAAGAGTACTGGAGTGGGTTGCTGTGCCCTCCTCCACGGGATATTCCCGGCCCAGAGATTGAACCCACGTCTCCTGTTACAGTCTCTGCATTGACAGACGAGTTCTTGATCCACTAATGCCACCTGGGAAGCCCACTAATATGTACAATAATTAATGTCGTCTGTATTTCTGTGTAACTGTCTCTCTATAAAATCGTCCAATCTTTTCCTTTCTACGGTGTTAAGGTACAGTGTGAGTGGTGAGTGAGAGCCCCTGTTAATCAGAAGTCAGACAAAATAGCTATTCTTCAACAAGGTGGCGGGGAGGGCGGGGAACCTAGCCTCCAGACCCCATATTCAGCACAGATTTGCATAATCAGAGCAGCAAGCCCTTGGAAAAAAGGCCAGATGACGGTTCAACTTGCAGTGCCTGACAGATTATAAAAGGAAGCACATTCTGGCTCGCAGAGTTATTAGAAGATCTAAGAAATCACGCTGGCAGAATTTGAGCAGAACTCTTAATCAACTCCCCTTAGGAGAGGAGGCAGGGCCCGTGGTTAAAAGGATCTTATCCAAGGAGGTCCTGCCTTCTGAAGCGCCTCGTTTAATTAAAAGGTGAAACTCCTGTAGGTTCAGATGTAGAGAAGTTAACACGCCGGGCAGAAGCTCTGTTCAGGTTCATCGTGGAGAACATGACAGCCTTCTTCTTTTGAAACTCTTGCCAAGGAAGGAGATTTTTCAAATTTTGAGCCGTGCCGCGGAACTGGTGGTGATGAGCGTTGACTAGACATACTGCGGTGATCCTTTCGTAATATATATATAAATGGCACGTCGTTCAGTTGTTCACCTGAAACCAATATCGTGTTGCTGGTCAATCATATGTCATCTTCTTAAAAATATATAGTTTTAATTGGAGGATACTTACTTTACAACGTTGTGTTGGTTTCTGCCATACTTCAACATGAATCAGCCGTAGGGATACTTATGTCCTTTCCCTCTTGAACCTCCCACCCCATCCTACCCCTCGAGGTTATCACACAGCTCCCTGCATCACACAACAAGCTCCCCCTGGCTATCTGTTTTATATATGGTAGTGTGCATGTTAGGGTTCCCTGGTGGCTCAGCTGGTAAAGAATCCGCCTACAATGCAGGAGACCTGGGTTTGATCCCTGGGTTGGGAAGATCCCCTGCAGAAGGGAAAGGCTACCCACTCCAGTATTCTGGCCTGGAGAATCCCATGGACTGTATAGTCCTTGGGGTTGCAAAGAGTCAGCCCCGACTGAGTGACTTTCAGTTTCACTCCACATTTTTCATTCTGTTCTCTCCATTCATCCCACCCTCTCCTTCCCCCACTGTGCCCACAAATCTGCGCTCTACATCCGAATCTCCATTGCTGTCTCTTTCTAGATTCCATGTATAGGCGTTGATATACGATATTTGACTGTCTTTTTATGATTTACTTCACTCTGTATAACAGGCTCTAGGTTTGTCCACTGTATTTCAGCTGTAAAAAAAAATCAAGTGGAATTCATTTTGAAAGTCATTGATTAAATACATTTATTTTTAAAAAGTCATTGATAAAAAATGTTGACAAAAGAATCCACTTTCCACATGCATTTCAGGATACTTAATGAAATACAGTGACTCTTACAATATTGTTTACTAAAATATTCTTGCTGACATATGACCTTTACTTTTCTGTGATGATCCTAGTCAAAGCTACAGTTTTCCCGGTAGTCATGTATGGATGTGAGAGTGGGACTATAAACAAAGCTGAGTGCCCAAGAATTGATGCTTTTCAACTGTGGTGTTGGAGAGAGTCCCTCGGGCTGCAAGGAGATCCAACCAGTCCATCCTAAAGGAAATCAGTCCTGAATATTCATTGGAAGGACTGATGCTGAAGCTGAAACTCCAATCCTTTGGCCACCTGACGGAAAGAGCTGACTCATTTGAAAAGACCCTGATGCTGGGAAAGATTGAAGGCGGGAGGAGAAGCCGGCGACAGAGGATGAGATGGTTGGCTGGCATCACCGACTCAATGGACGTGTGTTTGGGTGGACTCCGGGAGTTGGTGATGGACAGGGAGGCCTGGCGTGCTGCAGTCCATGGGGTCATGAAGAGTCAGGCACAACTGAGCAACTGAACTGAGCTGAACTGAAAAGTTGGTGCAAATTAATGGCTATAATATGCTGCAGCGTACAGTATCTCCTTGTTGCTTATGTATTTGTTTGTATCTCTTACTCACCCCCTACCCTATCTTGGCTCTCCCCTCTTCCCACTGGTCAATACTAACTTGTTTTCTGTGTCTGTGAGTCTATTTCTGTTTTCTTACAGACATTTATTTTATTTTTTGGATTCCATATGTAACTGATATTCTATAGTCTTTTTCTGACTTATTTCACTAACCATGATATCATCTTATTTATCCATCCAACTCTTGATGGGTACTTTGTTGCTTCCCTGTCTCAGCCACTGTGACTCGAGCTGCTGTGAACAGAGGGTTGCATGTGTCTTTGTGATTTAATGTTTTCATTTTTTTTCTGGCTATGTACCTGGGAGTGCAGTTGTTAGATCACATGGTAGTTTGATTGACCGTGTCATTTTTTTTTTTTTGACAATGTCGTTTTTAATTAAATTTGGTTTTACTCCAGTGAACACAAAACATCTTCAGTTTTGCAGGTTGCATTTTGCTGTCGTCTCCAAGTGGAGATTTGACCCACTCTCTACACCAAACCCATTACGGACATGCTTCCATTTGTTCAAAAGATACCCTCCAGCTCTGTTAAAACTGTAACCAAAGCTGAGGTCCCGTTGCGCGCTGCTCAAAAGCAATAAAAAAGCCAGGTTGGCAGAAAGGAAGGTTTGATTTATTTTGCATGCTGGCAACCACGGGGGAGGGTGGACTTCTGCCAAGTGGCCAACTCCCCCCAGCTCTACTAACAATCAAGGGGAAGAATGTTTATATTTTATAGGTTGAGGGAGGGTCTTCATGCAGAAAAAGTACAGTCAGCTCTGACAGTTATCTTGAGATTGGTCATTCCAATAACCAAGCATCATCTTGGTTATTTTAAGTACAGTTAATCTTCAGTTCCATTTTGTACCCATTTCCTTAAGGTCGCTTCTCTGATAGCTCAGTTGGTAAAGAATCCGCCTGCAATACAGGAGACCCCAGTTTGGCTCCTGGGTTGGGAAGATTTCGCTAGAGAAGGATAGGCTACCCACTCCAGTAATCTTGGGCTTCCCTTGTGGCTCAGCTGGTAAAGAATCTGCCTGCAATGTGAGAGCCCTGGGTTTGATCCCTGGTTTGGGAAGATCCCCTGGAGAAGGAGAATTCCATGGACTACAGAGTCCATGGGATTGCAAAGAGTCAGACACGACTGGCCAAGTTTCACTTTCACTTTCCTTTGAGGTCAGTTTTGGAAATCATGGCAGCTTATGTCATAGCTACAGTCTGGTTATCGCGGAGTTGACTTCTCCCCCATGGTGGGCGTTTCAGTGTCTACAAGATGGCTCACAGGATATGCCTGTAAATATTATTATCTGTAGCGCTTGCCATTGTTGTTCAGTCCTCAGTCACGTCCAGTTCTTTGCGACCCCATCAATGCAGCACGCCAGGCTTCCCTCTCCTTCACCATCTCCTGGAGTTTGCTGAAACTCATGTCCATGGAGTCAGTGATGCCATCCAACCATCTCATCCTCTGTCGACCCCTTCTCCTCTTGCCCTCAGTCTTGCCCAGCATCAGGGTCTTTTTCAGTGAGTCGGCTCTTCTCATCAGGTAACCAAAGGATTGGAGCTTCAGCTTCAGTCCTCCCAGTGAACACCCAGGACTGATCTCCTTTAGGATGGACTGGTTGGATCCCCTTGCAGTCCAAGGGACTCTCAAGAGTCTTCTCCAACACCACAGTTCAAAAGCATCCATTCTTTGGTCCTCAACCTTCTTTCTGGTCCAACTCTCACTTCCGTACATGACTAATGAAGGAGGTCAGTGGAAAAGAGTTCACCTGCCAATGCAGAAGGTTGCATGTTCAATCCCTGGGTCCTGATCCCCTGCAGGAGGAAATGGCAACCCACTCCAGCATCCTTACCTGGGAAATCCCAAGGACAGAGATTTCTGGCAAGCTACAGTCCAAGGGCTTGCAAACTGTTGGCATCACTTAGCAACTGAGCACTCACACGCATACAACCATCCTTAATGACGAAACTATTATTATTTAGTCTTCTTGGCCTGTTTTCCCTTTTTTTCTGCCTTTTCTCCTTAAACTCATTCCTGGCTAAAATTTTTCTGCAAGCAAAAGGCCGGCTGAGGACATGGGAGCCAAGGACTATAGGGTTCTGCTCTGTTTCAAAACTGGTTTTGTCAGGTGGCTCCTGGCAACACAGAGTTCTCACAAGCAGAAAGAACACCGTTCTTGGCAGGACCGTGGAGAGCGAACTCCAGCATTGTTTCTGCTTCTCGCAGAATTTTAAAGGAGAATAGATGACATCACCATCTTCACACCCTCCTAGCACTCATGATGTAGCACTCACTATATGGGTAGCACTGTTGTCGTCCGACCCTCACTGTGACCCCGTGATATTTAGCAGAAAACTCATGACAGAGGTTGGCATTTCTCAGGCTCCCAGCGTTATCACGCAGCAAATCCGTGTTCGAACCTGAGATCCCATGATTCCACTCTCCTTGGTCCTAACTGCTAGACTAATTTTATTTTCATCATCCCTCACTCGGGAGTAGATAATGCCCTTGTCATTAAATAAATGAACGCTGAGAACAGAGCATCAGTGGGATTGCAAATAGCAATGCTCTAACCACCAGAGCCTCGTAGGACAGGAATCGCTGCATTGAATTGAGACCAAACATGATCACTCATTAGGGAGATAATAAGCAGAAATGAAGAGGAAAAAAATGTCTCACTAAAAGAGAAACAAAAGCCTTCAGCTCCTAATCTCAGTAAGAAGGATGGGATTTAAGTTGGTTTAAAGTGCTCAGCAGCACGAGTCATACATTGCTTGAGGCAGTCATCCTTCTGTCTGATGCATTTCAAGCAAAAAGGCACAGCTCACATAGACATGGAGGGAAGTCGATACTCTTCCATTGTATTATATTACAGCAGGTAGATCTTGCATCATGCACGGGCGCTGCGTCGCTTCAGTCGTGTCCAGTGCTTTGCGACCCTTGGACTGTAGCCCACCAAGCTCCTCGGTCCGTGGGGTTTTCCAGACAAGAATACTGGAGTGGGTTGCCATTCCCTTCTCCAGCAGATCTTCCTGACCCAGGGGTCAAACCCATGTCTCTTGCGGCTCCTGCATGACAGGCAGATTGTTTACCACTGAGTTTCCTGGGAAGTGCACGTTACGACTGCCACAGTCATTCAATACAAGGAAACGAATCATCATTCAATGACTGGATGAGGAGTGCCCTTGGCAAAGAACCAAGGGGCGTGGAGAACAGACCCGACACTTACCAGCCACCTTGAATATGGAAACGAGAGCCCTGCTTCCAGCCAGACACCCTGCCGAGTGTGTTCCAGGACAGCGGGTATGTGTGTGACGGGTAAGGCATGCAAAGGCTTGTAGAGGTCTTCTGCACTTGGTTACATTTCCAGAGTTGATCAAAAGCATAAAACTACGAGAAGCTATTTTGGTCCAGAAAGAACGGACCCTAACTCTTAACTCAAGGGACTAAACCCAAGGATGAAACCCAAGATTGCTAGAATTGAAACGATACAAAGGACCAGCTTTCTCTCTTCTCTTGCTGAGTGTTGAGCCAGGGACAGTCAAGCCAAATGTCAAGAGAAGGAAGGATGGAATATTACTTGTAGCAAGAGAAGAGAACGTTGGGGACCTTTCCCAAAGTGGTGTCTCCGCGAATGGCAAAATTGGTTAAGTTTGGAGCTATGGGTATATGTATATTCAGGAAGAGGTTTAGGTGATAAATGGATTGTCACGAAGAGGCTTGAGCAGAGGCGAATTGAATGTAGAATCGGGGCAAAGGTTTGGCAGAGTCCAAGCTTTGTTTGAAAGCAGCATTACTGGGTAGGGAGTGGTGAGGAGGACCCTTTGTCCTTGGCCTTGGTTCTTGGGAAGGACAGAGAGAAGCCTCTTGAGGTCTTACCCATGGCCAAAGCCAACTTTATTAAAGAGAGAAGAGAAAGACTACCTCAAGGGAGAGGTGGGCCAAGCCAAGAGAGGCACTGGTGCAGGAATGTTCATGTTAGGGGGCGTTTTCAAGACAGAGATTTTACGTGATCATCTAGGCGGGCTTCCCTTGTGGCCCAGTGGGTAAAGAATCCACCTGCAATGTGGGAGACCTGGGTTTGATCCCTGGGTCAGGAAGATCCCCTGGAGAAGACAACAGCTAGCCACTCCAGTATTCTGGCCTGGAGAATTCCATGCACTGTATCATCCATGGGGTCACAAGGAGTCGGACACGACTGAGCAACTTGCACTTTTGCTAGGCAGGCGGGGACTGACAGTTTTGATTGGCAGTTGCAAGTCGCATAGCCACAGGCTCTATTGCGCATGTCTTTCCCATAATTCATTCTCATAATCAGACATTATGTGTGATGTCAGTCACTTAGTTGTGTCTGACTCTCTCTGCGACCCCTGTGGACTGTAGCCCGCCAGGCAGCCCTGTCTATGGGATTTCCCAGGCAAGAATCCTGGAGTGGGTTGCCATTTTCTTCTCTAGAGGATCTTCCCAAACCCAGGGATTGAACCCGGGTCCCCTGTGTTGCAGTCAGATGCTTTACCGTCTGAGCTGTAAGTCAGACCCACAAACTAACTTGGGTGATCAGACCCGCAGACACACGTCCACATCTCCAAAAGTTCTCAACTTGAAGGTTCGTATGTAGGAGCCCTGTGGCTGTCGAACATCAAAAGGTTTCTGTTAAAGAAAATCAGATATCTCAAGCAAAGGAAGTTCGTGCTTTTCGATGTATGGGAAGATTCCAGAATCTGGGCTCTTTGAAAGTATTCCTTTGGTATGATATGTATGATAACTGTCTAAGATCACTCTCTTGGTTTTTCTCCAGCCTGAATTCCCCTCCGGATAGAATGGTGAGCAGGTGGATATCTTCAACGTCCTGTGTTTCCTGAAATAGTAGGTAACGTTCTTTGCCTTTTGAAACTGGATTCAGCTCTGTTGTCTCGGTCATCTCATAGCCTTTCCAATCTTAAACATTCCCAGTCCCCTCCTTGGAAGGGTTTCCTGCTGACCTTCCCTTCCATTTATCGTGATCTGCTCTCTCAAACCACGTGAAATTTCTATCATGAAAACTGTTGTTCAGTCACTCAGTCGTGTCTGACTCTTAACGACCCCATGGACTTTGTAGCCCACCAGGCTCCTCTGTCCATGGGATTCTCCAGGCAAGAATACTGGAGGAGGTAGCCGTTTCCTCCTTCAGGGGATCTTCCTGACCCAGAGATAGAATCTCTGTCTCCTGCGTTGGCAGGGCAGTTCTTTACAACTGGGCCACCTGGGGAGCTTGTCATGAAAATACACAGAAGAAAGACAAAAGCATGCTGTGTGGATTTCTTTTTTCTTTTTTTCCTGGAATATGTCCATAGATTTTGCAAACACGGTGGGAAAGGAGCATTGCACTGAGGCTTCAGTTCACTTCAGTTCAGTAGCTCAGTTGTGTCTGACTCTTTGGAACCCCATGGACTGCAGCACGCCAGGCTTCCCTGTCCATCATCAACTCCCAGAGCTTGCTCAAACTCATACCTATTGAGTCAGTGATGCCATCCAACCATCTCATCCTCTGTCACCCTCTTCTCCTCTTGCCTTCAATCTTCCCCAACATCAGGGTTTCCTCCAGTGAGTCAGTTCTTCCCATCAGGTGGCCAAAGGATTGGAGCTTCAGCTTCAACATCATTTCTTCCAATGAACGCTCAGGACTGAGCTCCTTTAGGATGGACCAGAACTGGCAAATGTCAGCCATGAAACAACCCTGGTGCTTCCTTCATGGTTTCTATGACTTTCTGACTGCTTTTGATTTCTGAGGTTTAATTTTGTTTTTAGGCAGACCTTATTTTTTAAGAAAAATTGAGCAGAAACCACAGAGAGCTCCCATGGAGCCCCCTAGGTTTGATTTTACTGATGAAAGAATCTTTCATTGTCCTGTAGGAAGAAAAATAGGAAAGAAAGACTAATCTTGTTTTCCACCAGAATGGAAGAGGCAGTTGGCATTGTTAGCAGACGATTGTTGATATTTGGCAGCTTGGAGGGGTTTTATGTCCCTCACGCAGGAACTTTGTCCCTCTCCAGGGGGATCTTTTTTTGTCCCAATTTAGCACCAGGTTGGATGTTTTTATTATTATGGTTTCCCGAAGGTATCTTTTCCTCCCTTTTAGCCGCCATTCTATTAGGTTTTAGGTTCCCCGACCTTTTATCACCCGATGGCAGCTTCTTAGTAATTGATGGAACCACCTGTAAAATCAAGTTCCTGTCGTTAAAAACCAGTCCGTTTCCGTGGCAGGAGTTATTACGGTTTGCAAGGCGGAGCTTCCCAGACAGAGAAGTCACTGAAGGCCAAAGAAAAGAGCAGATACACCACTAGACGTGGAGGGTGAGGGGTGATGAAAAGACAGAGAAGCTGTAATTAAACACGGGGACACTTTCACACTGAGGCCACATGCTTCTAAGACTGGGAGCATCCTTATGCCCCGACTGGTCCCAGCCTGCTTGCTTTCATTTTTATTTTTTAAGTAAATTTTTTTTTCTTATTTATTTTTGGCTGGGCTGGGGCTTTCTTGCTGTGCAGACTTTTCTCCAGCTGTGGCGAGCAGGGGAGACTTTTCGTTCCAGAGCACACAGGCCTCAGGAGTTGGGTCTCCCAGTCTCTGGAGCACAGACTCAATAGTTATGGCACATGGGCTTTGTACTCCACAGCATGTGGGTGGACTAGAGATCAAACCCGTGGCCCCCTGCATTGGCAGGTGGATTCTTGAGCACTGAGCCACCAGGGAACCCCTGCCGCTGGCTTTTAGAATTCACTTTTATTTCCCACCGTTCAGAGCCTGCAAGTCCATTTCAAGGAGTAATCCATCCACTGCACCACATCTTTAAGCCCTCTCTCCTTTGGAGTGGCCCTTTCAGTCTCGAAGCCTCGGCAAGTGTGGGCTGATTAGCAGGACATAAAGTGTTAGTCGCTCAGTCATGCCTAACTCTTTGCCAGTCCATGGACTGTAGCCCACCAGGCTGCTCTGTCCAAGGGATTCTCCGAGGCAGTAATATGGAGTGGGTTGCCATTCCCTTCTCCAGGGCATCTTCCCGACCCCAGGGAATGAGCCTGGGTCTCCTGCACTGGCAGGTGGATTCTTTACAACCATGAACCCCTCCGAGTTACCTCCAGGGGTTAAATTTCAATGCTTCATGCCCAGGTCAGTAGCCCACACTCTACATCTGTTTGTTCAGCTGCAGACTACCGTTTGTATCTTCGGTCATCGGCGTCTGGAGACCACCTCCTCTGAGGGCCGCCTGCCTCTTTTTGAGGTAGGTAGCTCCAGGTAATTCTTTAGCTGCAGGGAATCCCCATGCTGAAACCACTGTAGTTTCAAAACAAAGAACGGACATCCGACTGAGGCTCTGGCTTTTAAATTACCTTCATTACCTTGACTATTTCTGTTTTTTAAATTTTTTAAAAACATGGTATTGGAGCATAGTTAATTTGCAACGGTGTGTTAGTTTCAGATGTACAGGAAAGTGAATGAGTTATCCACATACATATGGGCCAAGTCACTGCAGTCATGTCCGACCGTTTGTGACCCCAGGGACTGTAGCCTGCCAGGCTCCTCTGTCAGTGAGATTCTCGAGGCAAGAATACTGGAGCGGGTTGCCATTTCCTCCTCCAGGGGATCTTCCCAACCCAAGGATCAAACCTGGATCTTCAGAATTCCCGGCAGATTCTTCACAGTCTGAGGCACCAGGAAAGACCTAGCAGGACATGAAGATCTTCTTTTATAAAGCTTAAGACCAGGATGACAATGGTACAGATTTGCAACTTTAAGGCAGCCCCAGGGGTACCTTCCCCCCATAAAGCTGGGCCTGTGCGCTGAGGGTTATCAACCACACAGTTAGAAAAGTACCCGTGCTAGTCTTCACTTGGGGGAAAAAAAATTACAGCATCTGCAGAATTAGAAGTTGGAGAAGGAAATGGCAACCCACTCCAGTGTTCTTGCCTGGAGAATCCCAGGGACGGCGGAGCCTGGTGGGCTGCCGTCTATGGGGTCGCACAGAGTCGGGCATGACTGAGCGACTTCACTTTCACTTTTCACTGTCATGCACTGGAGAAGGAAATGGCAACCCACTCCAGTGCTCTTGCCTGGAGAATCCCAGGGACGGCGGAGCCTGGTGGGCTGCCATCAATGGGGTCGCACAGAGTCGGGCATGACTGAGCGACTTCACTTTCACTTTTCACTGTCATGCATTGGAGAAGGAAATGGCAACCCACTCCAGTGTTCTTGCCTGGAGAATCCCAGGGACAGGGGAGCCTGGTGGGCTGCCGTCTGTGGGGTCGCACAGAGTCGGACACGACTGAGGCAACTTAGCAGCAGCTCATCACCATCATCCAGGGGCAGGCAGATCAAGGATGCTTTTCTTTCTGACTGGCACCCTAAACCATCCTGTCTTTCCAGTCTGTACATTTAACGTGATGCATTAGAAATTTTTTTTTTTTTTTCCCTAAAGCCACGGCTGAGCCTTGATGGAAGAAGGAATGATACGGAGACATTGCCTGGCAGAAATCCCGATCCTGGGGAATTCTGCCAGCGCTAGTGTTAGTTACACATTCTTGTCGGACTCTCTGTGACCCTGTGAACTGGAGCCTGTCAGGCTCCTCTGTCCATGGGATTCTCGAGGCAGGAATACTGGAGCGGGTTGCCATTGCCTTCTCCGGGGGGGATCTTCGCAACCCAGAAATCGAACCTGGGGCTCCTACATTGCAGGCAGACTCTTTACTGTCTGAGCCAGCAGGAAACCCACCAGGAATTCTACCCAGTCATGAAATGAAAATCCCATGGTGACGATAAAATGATATGATGAGGACTTAGAATCACGTAGCCAATGAAACAGGAGATGATTCTAGGGGAAACGAACATATTCCCGTTTTGGTCTTTTTTTTCCCCCTTTAAACACATTATTGAACGAGCTGGGGAACGTGTTATGACGAGCTGGGGAACGTGTTATGAAGCCAGAATTCCACGAGTACTGTTCTCACTTACATCTTTCGGAATGGCGTGTCTTTGTGGTTATTTCAGCCTGTGATTCCTAAATCATTATTTACAGTTAATCTGTTCTTCATCGCAGAACAATTCCAGTAGCTACAGACGTTGTGTTGATTGTCATGCATAAGCCGCTGTCCTCTATCAGCGTATATATGTATATTCATCTATTTTCATTGGAATTCATATATTTTCATTGGAAAAGACCCTGATGGTGGGAGTGCTTGAAAGCAAGAGGAGAAGGGGACGACAGAGGAGGAGATGGCTGGGTGGCATCACCCACTCGATGGACAGAGTTTGAGCAAGCTCTGGGAATTGGTGATGGATAGGGAGGCCTGGCATGCTGCAATCCACGGGGTCGAAAGAGTCGGACATGACTGAGCGACTGACCTGAACTGATACACACACACACACACACACACACACGACAAAAACCTTGAACACGACAAAAACCTTGAACGTGGAGTCAAATTTCTGCACACACACACACACACACACACACACACACACACACACACGACAAAAACCTTGAACGTGGAGTCAAATTTCTGCCTCCAGGCCTCATGAAGATTCAGTTCGAGGGTTTGGCAGGCTTCTTCTGTAAAGCAGCAGATGGTAAATTTCTATGCCAGAAGCCTCACGCTCTGTGTCTGTAGGTGAAACGAGCCCGGGGAGTACAGAGGACAAGGGGTGTCTCTGTGCCCCAGGGAGGTCAGAACAGATGCCAGTCAGGTACGGACGGCCCCCTGGGCTGCAGTTTGCCAGCCCCAGCCCTGTTCTCACCCTAGTGTTAGTTGCTGAGTCATGCCGGACTCTGTGACCCCGTGGACTGTAGCCCACCAATCTCCTCTGTCCATGGGATTCTCCAGGCAGTAATACTGGAGTGGGTTGCCATGCCCTTCTCCAGGGGATCTTCCTGACCCAGGGATCCAACCCGGCTCCCCTGCATTGCAGGCAGGTTCTTTACCAGTGAGCCACCACCCTAGGTCAGTTCAGTTCAGTCGACCGGTCGTGTCCAGCTCTTTGCGACCCCATGGACTGCAGCACACCAGGCTTCCCTGTCCATCACCGACTCCCGCCTAGAGTAGAAACAAGTTCTGACCTTGGCCCGTGGCTGGTTTAGAGAGGAGCGGGGAGGTTGAACTCTCTGGGGTCCTGTTCTGGGCCTGAGTCACAGCCCTTCTACATTATGGTTACTAATTGCTTCCTAAGCAGCAGCCTGAGTCCGGAGACTTAGGGCTCCTCTCCGAAAACACAGAGCAGAGAAGTTCCCTGGTGGTCCAGTGGCTCAGACTCCATGCTCCCAATATGGGAGGTGGGGGCACCTTGATATCTGGTTGGCAAACTAGATCCCGCGTGCCGCAGTGGAGACCTGGTGCCGGCAAATACATTTTAAAAAATAAAAGTCTTAGAGCGGATTTTAAAATGATTGGAGCCATGTAACAGACTGAGAAGCTGAGGCAAAGTGAGCCTGAGTAGTTTGTTTTTGTTTTTTTTCCAAAATCTCATGAGTGAGAGGTGCCTGTCTGTGTATGGAGATAAGGGAGGAGGGAAGTGGGGGCAGGATTTCAACCAAGACACTCGATGCCAAGAGAATGCAATGGACAAAGACGCCACGGGACGCTGGCTTGCTCCTACCCTCCAGCCTCTCCTCTGGGATTGTTTTTCCAGCTCACTTGGTAATGCTTTTCATTATGATCATATACATGGACATACACCCGAGTGTATGCGTGTACTGGGTGGACCAAAATGTTCGCTCAGGGTTTTTCATAAGGTGGATGACGGTATAATTGCTAAGTCGTGTCCAGCTCTTTGTGACCCCATGGACTGTAGCCCTCCAGGCTCCTCTGTCCATGGGGATTCTCCAGGCAAGAATACAGGAGTATTCCTTCTCCAAGGGATCTTCCTGACCCAGGAATCAAACCCAGGTCTCCTGCATTGCCGGAAGAGTCTTTGCTGACTGAGCTATGCAGGAAAACCAAATCAACATGTTTGTCCAACTCAGTGTATATATGCACACACACACGCATATCTGTCTCTTTCGGTGTGTGCATATATGTATATATAATGTGTGTGTGTGTTGTATTTATAAATAATATTCTACAGTTTTTCCCATGTGGCATAAACCTCTAAATTGTATTTATCAAGCATCACTGTAGCCTTGAGTGGTGTACCGCGTGTGACATATATGCCTAAGTAGATACGTGCAGGCAGGTATTTGTGTATATATGCCTCTGAGTATTTATGTGTGAGCATGTGTGTATATGACATGCTTTTCCAACTCCTGTTCTAAGTTTTGTTACTCCCAGGGGACCTCAATTTTATTTACTCATCATTGTGACTAAGGGCCTTGCATACTTATGCAGCGTGTGACTCTGGAAAAAAGAAACAAAGTACCAAATGTTTGTTTTATGGTTCCCTTCAGTATTGTTGGTCTGAAGCAGTGTGGGGAGAGAATCCTGGTGGGCAGGCCCAGATTGACAGACGGGTGTGTATGGTCACCCATGTTCCCTGTTGATGGAAAGTCATGAATTGCAACTCAAGTGATAAAGATGTATTGATGCTGCCAGGTCCGCTGGTTTCTTTCTTTTCTTTAAATATTTATCTGTTTATTTATTTGGCTATACTGGGCCTTAGTTCCAGCATGTGGAATCTTCAGTATTCATTGCGGCATGTGGCATCTTTAGATGAGGCACATGGGATGTAGGAGGTAGGCATGGCAACCCACTCCAGTATTCTTGCCTGGAAAATCCCATGGACAGAGGAGCCCAGCGGGCTACAGTCTGTGGGGTCGCAGAGAGTCAGACACAACTGAAGCAACTTAGCAGCCATGTGGAATTTAGTTCGCTGACCAGGGGTCAAACCCCAGGGCCTCTACATTGTGAGCTTGGAGTGTTAGCTTCTGGACCACAAGGGAAGTTCCCCATGACCTGTTTACTAAAATGATTCTTTAGGAAAATTCCTCCATGCATAACTGAATCAGTATGATTTATGGATCTCTCCTACAGCTTTTTGTTTTTTTAAAATATATATTTATGCATCTGCTGTGCAGTCACTCAGTTGTGTCACCATCTCTTTTGTGACTCTGTAGATTCTAGCCCACCGGGCTCCTCTGTCCATGGGATTTCCCAGGCAAGAATATTGGAGTGAGTTGCCATTTCCTTCCACAGGGCATCTTCCCAACCCAGGGATCAAACTGCATCTCCTGTGTTGGCCGGCAGATTCTGTACCACTGAGGCACCTGGGAAGCTTGTATATCTTGAGCGTGTCAATATTTATCTACATCTTGAGATTTCGTGTCTGCCCATTGTCTATTTATAACACAATGATATAAACACAATGTATACATTGATAGTATAACGTTTTCCCCATGAATATTTCATCACCAACATTGTCCCATGTGACTGAAAATTCCTTATAAATCATAATTTTTTTTTTTAACTTTGCTGAACAGAATGTAAGGTCTCAGTTTCCTGACCGGAGATCAGACCCCTGCCCCCTGCAGTGGAAGCCCAGAATCTTGACCACTGGACACCCAGAGAAGCCCTCATACATCATGGTTCTCAGTTTTCACAGTTTGGTCCATCCCTTGTTGGCCATGCCTGATTTGGTCATTCAGAAAAATTGTGTGGTATCAAGCATAACTTATTTTTGCTGTCGTCATCAAAGACACACTAGTTGATTTAATAATAGGCTCAAAAAGCATTGGTTATCGTACTTTTGTTTTATACTGAAGGAGGGAAAAAATGGTATACTTTGGACAGGACGCAGTGGCTTGAACACATTCCTGTACAGTTCTAAGGAAGAGTGTTTTGCTTCTGTGCCACGTTTTAAAAGGTTATACAAGTGTTTGCTTTAACTCTTCAGCTGTGTTTTGCCATCTTGGGGAATCATCCTTTGTTTGTGCATTGCGATTGAAACCGAAGTGTGTTTGTTCAGAACACAATGGCATTCGTTTGTCAACGGCCGAGTACCCCGTGGCTTGAAAAGGAAGCAGAGAGAAGAGTTGTGTGTTCCAGGAGTGGATTAGCACATGATGGCTTTGGAGAGCAGTGTGTATTCAAAAGGTTGAAAAGACCCCTGATCAATGAAGACAAAAAAAAAAAAATTTTTTTTTTTTTTCGGTTGTCAGTGGCTTAGCCGCATTGCTCAGTCTGCTCTGGCCCAAATGCTAATTTGAGTGTGAAAATAAAACCAAATTACAAAACGCATCAGGTCAGGAGATTCCTTGAGAGTCTAAGCCCAGAGAAGGTACACATGGACGTTGTGTATTTATTTCCGTTACCCACCCATGACATATGCGTATACATCTCGGCCCTGGCAGTGTATCATCTTTATATAAATGCATGCATGCTCAGTCCTGTCTGACTCTTTGTGACCCCATGGACTGTAGCCCCTAAGCTCCTCTGTTCCTGGAATTCTTCCAAGAATCCTGGAGTGGGTTGCCGTTTCCTCCTCTAGGGGATCTTCCCGACCCCAGGGATCAAACTTGGATCGCTTGTATTGGCAGGCAGATTCTGAGCCATCTATGAAGCACGTACAAAAAAATAGGATTTGCAAAAAAAAAAAGAAAAAAAAATCTTTCAGGTTTTTCTGTAATGTCTTGTGGGAAAGCCCGAACGAACCTTCCGGCCAAGTCATACATTTCTTCATGCAAAATACATGACAAGCACCATTTGATGGTGCGTGAAGAAAGGTTCTGTACCCGTGCTCACTCAGCTACTTACAATGATCGTAATGAGATCGCTCTACTGAAGCTTGGCCTTGTGCTTGTCAGGAAGGAAGAAATCTTCCTCTACCCTTCTGGCCGGTCTGAGAATTAGACGGATGTGGGAAACAGATGGGGAAACAGCGGCAACAGTGTCAGACTTTATTTTTTTGGGCTCCAAAATCACTACAGATGGTGATTGCAGCCATGAAATTAAAAGACACTTACTCCTTGGAAGAAAAGTTATGACCAACCTAGATAGCGTATTGAAAAGCAGA
The DNA here is from genome assembly GCF_032405125.1 of Capricornis sumatraensis. Taxonomy (NCBI): domain Eukaryota; kingdom Metazoa; phylum Chordata; class Mammalia; order Artiodactyla; family Bovidae; genus Capricornis; species Capricornis sumatraensis. The sequence goes on along the minus strand of NC_091092.1, from coordinate 144,905,901 downwards.
GACATTACTTTCTGACTAAGGTCTGTCTAGTCAAGGCTATGGTTTTTCCTGTGGTCATGTATGGATGTGAGAGTTGGACTGTGAAGAAGGCTGAGCGCGGAAGAATTGATGCTTTTGAACTGTAGTGTTGGAGAAGACTCTTGAGAGTCCCTTGGACTGCAAGGAGTTCCAACCAGTCCATTCTGAAGGAGATCAGCCCTGGGACTTCTTTGGAAGGAATGATGCTGAAGCTGAAACTCCAGTCCTTTGGCCACCTCATGCGAAGAGTTGACTCATTGGAAAAGACTCTGATGCTGGGAGGGATCGGGGGCAGGAGAAAAAGGGGATGACAGAGGATGAGATGCCTGGATGGCATCACTGACTGGATGGACATGAGTCTGAGTGAACTCTGGGAGTTGGTGATGGACAGGGAGGCCTGGCGTGCTGCGATTCATGGGGTCGCAAAGAGTCGGACACGACTGAGCGACTGAACTGAACTGAACTGAGACAGATTGGCCGGAAAGAAAATGAAACAAAAGTTGAATAACACGTATACGTGGAGAGACCCTGGGAAACCAAAGTGCTCCTGGCCCTCCTCTTGAATACTGTCTTCAGCTCCAGGTGACAGAGGATGCCGGGGGCAGTGATTTGTGACTTCACTAGGGAGTAAGGTAATAGACGTGGACATGGAAAGGCAAACGTTTGTAAACAAGTCTCTGCTGGGCCAGCAGAGATGGTGGGATCCAGAGTGGAATCCGATCTGTAGAACTTGCCGGGTGCACACCTGGTCCATGTTCTTTGTGGGCATCTCGGGTGCATATATGAGTATTTGGGATGCTCTGTTCAGGAAACTGGAGGAGGAAATGGCAACCCACTCTTGTATTCTTGCCTGGGAAGTTGCTTGGATAGAGGAGCCTGGGAGGCTACAGCCCATGGGGTCTCCAAGAGTCCACAAGACTGAGTGACTCTCACTCGCTGACATGTGAAATGGGAGACGTGAGGGAATTCTGGATAGTGCATTGTCTCAGCTGGATTTTCTCCTCTGCTCCGCCCTTCAGTTTAGGTGCCCCGAGGTGATAGCTGACTACCTGGGTCTGAATCCTGCCTGCTTGGGTCCTACAACTTCCTGCGCTCTAAAAGGCAGGTGGTGACAGATCTCACGGCACTTGGTCAGTGGTTGGGAGGATTCAAGAAATTAACACAGATAAGCATTGGACAGATGTCATCCGTCACTGCATTATATAATTCACAGACGTGTATCTTGTGTCGTGGAGCCTCTGGTAGAGGATGTACGTCTTCAGGCTTCCAGAGTCTACACGTGTGCAAAGTCGCTTCCGTTATGTCCAACTTTTTGGTAACCCATGAACCGTAGCCCACCAGGCTCCTCTGTTCATAGGATTTCCCAGGCAAGAATACTGGAGTGGGTTGCATGCCCTTCTATAGGGGATCTTCCCCACCCAGGGATTTAACTCATGTCTCTTACGTCTGCTGTAGTGGCAAGCAGCTTGAGCCACCTGGGATTCTGCAGTCTGGAGGAAAAGACAGCCTCTGATTAAATGAGTGCATATACAGCCACTTTTAAATTGAAACTGCTTCTGGGTGATGGCCATGTGCGTACTTGGGGAATCTTTCTAGCTGACCTGGGGTGCTTGAAACTTTCAAGAGATGAAGGATGTCCTTAGTTACACCCACAAAATGCCCCAGGAAGGTATTTTGGGTTGATGGAAGAGTTTGTGTCTTAGCAGAGAATGCCAAGAAAGAAAGGGTTAATTAGACTCAGTTTTTGAGTTTGCAAATGACGAAGATGACAGTGTGTCACCCCAAAGGGGAATAGTGGAGAAGGGAAAGGCTACCCACTCCAGGATTCTGGCCTGGAGAATCCACATGGACAGAGCAGCCTGGCGGGCTACAGTCACGGGGTCGCAAAGAGCTGGACACAACGGAGCAACTGACCACAAAGTGATATAGATGGGTGGTGTTTTTGGGGCTCTGGGGGCTGTGAAAAAAAAACTCTTGTCTTTATGTCTCAGCATGGAAAAGAATTCAGCGAGAGGCAAAGTGGTAAGAAGTGATTTGCTAGAATAGACCTCCTGTGAGGCCTACAAGTCAGAGGGTGTTGTGCCTGGAGTAGTCAGTAGGTAACATTTTTATAAATCAAAGGTAGAGAGGGGAGGAGGAGAAACCCTTCTTTGACTTTCTTAAGTTAGTGTGACCACTTCCATCATCAGCTTCTTCTCCGTGTAGGGCAGGGGAAGTTTCTTATCCCTCCGTGGTCAAGTTAGGCCACAGATTGCTCCTTTTTTATATGTGTAGAGAGCTTCTGTTGCGTAGCTTTTTTGCTAAGGAAGCCGGCTTGGTTTTGTGGTTAAGCAAACCTGTTTTCCTGTGCTTGCCATGTCCATGTTTGTGTTCAGTCATTCAGTCGTGTCCAACTCTTTGGGACCCCATGGACTGCAGCCCGCCAGGCTCCTCTGTCCATGGGATTCTCCAGGCAAAAATACTGGTGTGGGTTGCCATTTCCTTCTCCAGGGGATCTTCCCTAACCGAGGATTGAACCCATGTCTCCTACATTGGCAGGCAGGCTTTGTGTTTTTTTGTTTTGTTTTTTTTTTCAACCATTGAGCCACCAGGGAAGCCCAACTTAAAGGGATCTCCCACATTTCTTTCTCCTACTTACAATCCTCTAGTGGAATTAGCTATTCAATTATCTACTTTGTCCCTTTACTCGGTGTTTGTCAAAAGTGTGTGACAGCATTTGAAGCTAAAGGCAGTTTACAAGAGGGGACACGGGGAACTCTGCCTTCCGCCTTTCTGCCTAATCGCAAGCCATGGATTATCTTTATAAAGGGAACACCTTTTCTTTTGTAAAGCTGTAGTCTGTCATATCAAGAAGGAAACAACTCTTAAAAGTGGGCCATGACTCTGTTCTGCAGAGGGTACCAGGTTGCATCTTGTAACCAAACTTGCTAAACAACCTTTAAGTTTCCCTCAGGTATTTTCCTTCCCATGTATTGCCTCTCCTAGAAGCTAAAACTCTTCCTTCTTTTATTATCTAGTTACTTCTTAGTTTATCGCCCTTGGCTAACATGCCATAAGCTCCTGGATCTAAGTTCCTCTTTCGAGTACTCGTTTATTTTCTGTGAAACCCCACATACATATAAAATTAACACAATAAAATCTGTGCCTTTGTTGTTTAGTAGCTCAGGCGTGACCGACTCTTCGTGACTACATGAACTGTAGCACGCTAGGCTTCCCTGTCCTTCACTTTCTCCCAGAGTTTTCATGTTCATTGAGTCAATGATGCCATCCAACCATCTCATCCTCTGTCGTCCCCTTCTCCTCAATCTTTCCCAGCATCAAAGTCTTTTCTAATGAGTCAGCTCTTCACGTCAGGAGGCCAAAGGATTGGAGTTTCAGCTTTAGCATCAGTCCTTCCAATGAATATTCAGGACTGATTTCCTTTAGGATTGACTGCTTTGATCTTGCTGCTGTCCAAGGGACTCTCAACAGCCTTCTCCAAAACTACAGTTCAAAAGCATCAATTCTTCAGCCCTCAGTCTTCTTTATGGTCCAGCTCTCACATCCATACATGAAAAACCATAGCTTTGACTATACCGACCTTTGTCAGCAAAGTGATGTCTCTGGTTTCTAATACACTGTCTAGGTTTGCCGTAGCTTTTCTTTCAAGGAGCAATTGTCTTTCAGTTTCGTGGCTGCAGTCACCATCCGCAGTGATTTTGGAGCCCAAGAAAATAAAGTCTGTCACTGTTTCCATTGTTTCCCCATTCGTTTGCCCTGAAGTGATGGGACCAGATGCCATGATCTTCGTTTTCTGAATGTTGAGCTTTAAGCCAACTTTTTCACTCTCTTCTTTTACTTTCATCACGAGGCTCTTTAGTTCCTCTTCACTTTCTGCCATAAGGGTGGTGTCATCTGCATACCTGAGGTTACTGATATTTCTTCCATAAATCTTGATTCCAGCTTGTGCCTCTTCCAGCCTAGCGTTTCTCATGATGTACTCTGCATAAAAGTTAAATAAGCAGGGTGACAACATACAGCCTTGACGTACTCCTTTCCCAATTTTGAACCAGTCTGTTATTCCATGTCTGCTTCTAACTGTAGCTTCTTGACCGGCTCAGGAGACTGGTAGGCAGGTCTGGTATTCCGAACATATTTATTAACCTGGGTTTTGTTCATTTCGTCTGCATCTGCCAGATCCTGAACCTAAGAGTCAGGAAACCCCCATAACACATTCCAAACTAGATAGAATTTAAGAATAATGCTCCACTACATACACGTGGGTGTGTGTGCTTGCATTTGTTATAATATAGTATAGCATAATATAATTGGAGAAGGCAATGGCACCCCACTCCAGTACTCTTGCCTGGAAAATCCCATGGACAGAGGAGCCTGGTGGGCTGCAGTCCATGTGGTCGCTAAGAGTCGGACACAACTGAGCGACTTCACTTTCACTGTTCACTTTCATGCATTGGAGAAGAACATGGCAGCCCACTCCAGTGTTCTTGCCTGGAGAATCCCAGGGACGGGGGAGCCTGGTGGGCTGCCGTCTGTGGGGCCGCACAGAGTCGGACACGACTGAAGTGACTCAGCAGCAGCAGCAGCATAATACACTACACTATGAGAGGGTAAAAAGGATCCGCTTTTTTGCTGAGTGTCTTAGTCTCTTGGCGAGTGAAAGACGTTTTGAGCAAAACCACATTGATTTTTGGCCCCCCTTAGTCTATTAGAGGCCGTCCTTGAACCAGAAGGACTGTGACCTCTTCCGCTTAGTATATCAGCTGCCTGGGTCGGGAGCCAGAGGGTGGCTTTTCCTCAGGCTAGTAGCATCCGCATGACCCTCGAGGCTGTCGGAAGTAGAGAATGTCAGACCCCTGGCCCAGACCTCCTGAGTCAGCCCTGCATTCTGATGAGTTCCTTGAGTGACTCGTATGCCCGTCAAAGTAGAAGAAGTGCTGCTCTGACTGGTGATCATTGATCGTCTGTACCAAGAGTGAATAAATGAGTGTATACATGAATAAATAATTGAATAAGTGGAGCAGTTAAGAAGTAGCAAATGGTATGTCTTTCTTTATGCTTGTCTAGAATGCGGAATGGTATTGGCGGTGTTGCTTGATTTTGCTTCCAGCATCTCTTTTTATTTATCTATTTATTACTTTGTTTTGGGCCGCACTGGGTCTCTATTGCTGCAAGCAGGCTTTCTCTAGTTGCACAACTATCCAGTTGGAGCTCAGAGTCTTAGTTGTTCTCGGGCTGTGGGATTTTCCCAGGCTGGAGACTGAACCCGAACCCAAGTCTCCTGCATCGGCAGGCGGACTCTTATCCACTGTCTTACCAGGGAAGTCCAGGCTCCTCTGAAAGTGCTTCTTTATTCATCAACCCGATTTCTTTCCAGATTGGACCACTCACTCGGGTGGTGATGACACTCCTGGGTTCCTTCTCTCAGGCTCATCATCCTGTATGTAGATGAAGGCTCACTCAGCTCACCCTGTGAGTTTCAACCTGCTGGTTCTTGCAGAAGATGGTCCTTAGAATTTGCACGTGGATGCCCGTGAGACATGGTTTAGTTTTCCTTTCCATAGCCGCTTCGGCTTGCAGTTGCCTGCCTTGGACTCCTTGCCTTAATAGCATAAGTCTTCCATTTTATTTGATAATTGCGTAGTGAGATGGCTTGTATCCTTATTGGCTGACACTTAGCAGGGTTTGTTTCATGTTGTGTAGTAATTTGATTTATGGCTTCTGAGCATTATTGCTTTAATCTTGTGAGCGTCCCATGATTGCTGTTCTATTTTCTTTTTCTTGAACGTGTGACATATTTTATTAGTTATACAGATGGGAAAAAAAAACGAAAGTCTCAAACTTGAAACAAAAGGTGCGGCTTTATTACTGATATATCCTTGACCTTCAATATTATATTATTTTCAGGTGTAGATATTTGTGTATGTTCTGAAATGGTCAGCACAATAACTGTAGCTAACATCTGTCACCTTGCATAGTTATTTTTTCTGATGAGAAGTTTAGCAGCTTTCAAATTAACTGTCCTCACTATATTGTACATATCTCCATGACTTAAACAGATAAGTTTTATTTTGTAAATAAATACTTATAAATGTAACTGGCAGTTGATACATTTTGACTTCATACTCTTTGCCACCCTCCTCTTCTGCAGCCCTCAGGTTGTTCTCTGAATCTCTGAGTTTGATGTGCAATTTTTTAAATCCCACATAGAAGTGAGGTCTTGCAGTAAATATCTTTGACTTCTTCCACTTAGCGTAATGCCCTCCACGTCCATCCATGCTACTGCAAACAGCAACATTTTGTCCTTTGTTTTTTGATAGGTGAATAGTATTCCTCTGTGTGTGTGTGTGTGTGTGTGTGTGTGTGTGTGTGTGTGTGTATCACATTTTCTTTATCCATTCACCCATCGGTGGACACTTAGATTATTTCCCTCCACAGCCATGATTCTTGAACTCTTGGGGAGATGCCTTTAGCAACAGCCTCTAAGACATCCTGAGTTTATGCTTTGACTCCAGTGCTTTCTAGTTGGGTGGGCCCTTTTGGGGTCCTTTAATGGACCGGAACCTGGTGGTCCAGAGTCAACCGATAAGAAAGTAAAGGAGAGAGAAAGAGGCTGATATTTCTTGGTTTACGCAGAAAGCCAATAAAGCCCCTGGCACGGGGCTTGCTCTGTTCACGCAGGCCTCAGGCGCCCTCTCGATGGGGTGAAGGCGTACAGCACCTTCTCCAGAGGGTCTTAGAAGCCCAGGCAGGAAAGTGAACTCAGAGAGCCTCTGTGCTCCAGGGGATCAGCCTGAAAAAGAGAGAGAGGGAGAGAGAGAGAGGGAAAGCAAGACACGGGGACCAAAGCTCTGATGGAGCAGAGGTGTTTTATTCCACACTGTGTAGGTATTTATACTGTCTTACAAGATAGCTATTTTCAGCAGAGATATTACCATATGGGTCATAAAAAGGAAGAGGGTACTTAGCACGGTATTGAAAAACTAACAGGAAATGCCTGGATCTCTCAGCCCCGAGACGGAGGAGCATGGTGTCCATGGGGTCGCTGAGTCGGGCACTCCTGAGCGACTTCACTTTCACGCATTGGAGAAGGAAATCGCAACCCACTGCAGCGTTCTTGCCTGGAGAATCCTAGGGACACGGGAGCCTGGTAGGCTGCCGTCTGTGGGGTCGCACAGAGTCGGACACGACTGAAGCGACTTGGCAGCAGCAGCAGAGGATTCCTGACAGACCCAAAACAGCACTCAGGAAGCCCCCTGTTAAATGCTTCCTGACAGTGCCCACATGTTGGTTGCAGGGCTTAGAACTCTGACTGGTGTATGGTACGTTCGCGTCAGTGCGAGCTGTGTGCTCGTTCACATCTCCGTTCATTCTCGGGTTGAATGAGGTTTGTTGAGCAACTAATACGGGCTGGGTGTAAAGGAAGAACCGAGGGAGGGCCAGCCGCTGTGTCTCTGAGTCTCACGTTGGTGGGGAAGGCGCTCTTGTGAATGTCATAGCAGATGGCAGTGGGCATGGCATGTCCTGGTGGTGTAAGACAGAGGGCTCTGAACGCCACCACCACCCCCTCGACCTCCAGACATGAGAGGGGCCATCGTTGCAGAGAAGGGCTCGTTTAGGATGGACTTGAAACAATCAGGGTGCACTCCCCTTCACCTTCTGCCTGGATTCAGCCTGCCTGCTCCATCCGGCTTCCGTCAGCCCCGCAGCTCAAGTGGCTTTTATCATCCACGGAGCCATCTGAAGTGGGACTCATGTTTAGTTTATTTCACTGCCCTTGAACTCAAGTGAGGAGAGCCTTTTTTTTTTTTTAAAGACAAAGACTGCCTGGGTCTTACCCATTATATCATCAATTCCTTTATCAATAAATGTGTTGCCGGGCACCAGCTAAAGGCACCTGGGCTCGGTAGTTGCGGCTCCCGGGCTTGGTTGCTCTGAAAGTGAAAGTTGCTCAGTCGTGTCCGACTCTTTGCGATCCCATGGACTATACAGCCCATGGAATTCTCCAGGCCGGAGTACTGGGGTGGGTAGTCTATCCCTTCAAGAAATCTTCCCAACCCAGGGTTCGAACCGGGGTCTCCCGCGTTGCAGGTGGATTCTTTACCAGCTGAGCCACAAGGGAAGCCCTGGTTGGTTCTGAGGCATGTGGAATCTTCCAAAACTAGGGATGGAACCTGTGTTCATTAAGGTGGACTCTTAACTACCGGAAGTCCCTCAGCTTTCTGTAAATTAGCACCTTTTCCCTGTATCTCCCTCCTCCTCCCTTCTGTCTGTCTAACACACACACACACACACACACACACACACACACACACACACACACACACCAGATGCCCAAGTGTTTTTTTTTAATTTTCCTTTCAGGGGAAGAATAATCATTGGGTCATGTCATCAGCAGCCAGCTCTCATGATAAAGCCTGACTACTTCCAGAACAGAGTTTGGAATTGGTAGTTCCAAGCTGATTTTAGCAAAGGTGAGATGAATTCAAGCAGATACGTACTGAGTCCTGTTGGGGAGAAAGGAAACTTCCCCCTTCTAGGTTCTTCTGGCCAGTCTAAGAGTTAAACGGCCGTGGGACAGAGGAACAGGAGAAAATCTCACTTACCTGTGTCTGTACTCTTGCCTCGCATGAGACTCAGATTCTTCATGTTCACGGGAGGCTCGGAGACAGACGGGTTGAAGCAGGTCTGAGCAGCTCCCTGGGTGAAGGAATGGAATGGAGCCTGGACTTCCAAGGACAGGAGGCTCAGTCCCAGGATGCTAAGAAGAATAGCAGATGTTGAGTGGTTCTCTTTGCCCTGACGTGTAGACGGGGTTGCTTAGCTAACATTTATCTCTGGGAATAACTCTTTGGGAGGGGGGTAACCTACAGAAACCACACATTTTGGGAGCGGGATTCAGGATGGGGAACACATATACACCCATGGCTGATTCATGTCAATGTATGGCAAAAACCACTACAATGTTCTAAAGTAATTAGCCTCCAATTAAAATTAATTAATTTAAAAAAACCCACACACTTCAATTAATCAGGGGGTCTTCCGTGGTAGCTCAGGCAGTAAAGAATCCACCTGCAATGCTTGAGACCTGGGTTCCATCTCTAGGTCAGGAAGATCCCCTGGAGGAGGGCATGGCAACCCACTCCAGTATTCTTGCCTGGAGAATCCCATGGACAGAGAAGCCTGGTGGGCTACAGTCCATGGGTTGAAAAGCATCAGAAATTGCAGGGCCTCAGTAGTGTCTGGGCCAAAACACTCCCCATGTGAAATGGGCACGTTTGGGATGGCTTTGTTCTGAATCCCCGCAGCCTCATTCTGAGGACCTCAAGAGTCGCGATAGCTGCAGTCTGAGGACTGGTGCAGTAGGTTCCATGATGTGGGAGTGGGGTGGGCAGCTTGGGAGCTGGAAGCATCTTGGCTTTGGGCTTAATCTCCCTACACCCCAGGTTGGGCCTGGAAGAGAAGTGTGGCAGTGGGGCTCATGGAGGGGACCGGAAGCAGTTACTTGACCTCAGTGAAGAGTCCCTGTTTTAAAGCGGTTAACTGCCTTCTCTGCTGTTGCCCACTAAGCCTGCATCTTTGCGACGGTTTCTGTTCTCATTACTCTCTGAATAACTGTTGCGTATCTCGTACCGATTCCTCGCGAATCATCTCCCCTTCTTTTGCAGTGTAACAATGCCTGCTGTTTCCCAGCTGAAGGGAGCTAGCTGTCCTTGAGATGTGCCTGGCAGTCCCTAGCTGTGCACTGAATGCGTATCTGCCCGCTGCTTTCATAAACGCACGCAGACAAGGGCAGAAAGCCTGCTCACTTGGCCGTAATGTGCTTCTGTATAGCAGCAGGTCACTCACCCATCCCTGTCTGTTCTGACTGTATGAGGAGGCATGTTGTGCTTGGCTGTGTTTTTGATGAGCTTTTTTTTTTTTTCAGCAAGGTCTCTCTTCCTGAGAAGCGGAGACGGAAGGTGGGAGCTACACGGTTAATGCAGAAAGCGCTGGCTCAGCCAAAGGGACCGCAATAGATTCCCGACCAAGACATTTGTTATCGCAGACAGGATCTGAGCACAGACCAGGAGAGCTTCTGAATAATGAAAGGAGTTTGGGGACACCTGTGAAGTGTGCACACGTGCACAGATAAATACACACACACACAGGCACATGCAGACATGCAAACACATACGCATGTGCACGCACTCATACATACACGTGGAGAAGGACATGGCAACCATCTCCAGTGTCCTTGCTTGAGAAATCCCATGGACAGAGGAGCCTGGTGGGCTACAGTCCATGGGGCCGTGAAGAGTCAGACACGACTTAGCAAATAACCCTTTCACCCACTTTCACGTCACCTGACTTTGTCTAAAGGCCAAAGTATTATCATATTATCTTGCTTGACTTTTCCTGTGGTTTTTTTTTTTTTTTTTTTTTTTTTTTTGCTTTTTCTCACTTCTCTGGTTAAATGTATTCTTTGGAACTCAGGGAAGGCCTGGAAGGTGAAAGTTTTCCTCCAGTCTAGAAGTGGGAGTTTTCTACAATCCAGAAGCAGAACGCTTTTCTACAATGGGGGGACAGTCTGTCCTGGGAAAGCCCCACAGGGTCCTGCTCAGTTAGACACAGTCTGTCCTGAATGGTCTGCACTGATTTTCCTCTGCCTGTTTTCAGCTCAAGAAGCTGGATTCAGGGACTTCCCTGGTGGTCCATTGGTTGGGAGTTTATCTTCCAATCCAGGGTGTGCAGGTCCTATCCCTGGTTGCGGAGCTAAGATTCCACCTGCCTCATAGCCAAAAAATCCAAAATGTAGGACAGAAGCAGTATTGTAACAAAATCAGTAAAGACTTTAAAGATGTCCCACATGCAAAAATCTTTTTGTTATTCAGCCGCTCACTCATGTCCTCCTCTTTGTGACCCCACGGACTGCAGCACGCCAGGCTTCCCTGTCCTTCACCATCTCCTGGAGTTTGTTCAAACTCATGTCCGTTGAGTCGGTGATGCCATCCAACCATCTCATCCTCTGTCGTCCCCTTCTCTTCCTGCCTTTAGTCTTTCCCAGCATCAGGGTCTTTTCTATTGAAGTCAGCTCTTCACATCAGGGGGCCAAAGTACTGGGGCTTCAGCTTCAGCATTAGTCCTTCCAGTAAATGTTCAGGGTTGATTTCCTTTAGGATGGACTGTTTTGATCTCCTTGCTGTCCAAGGGACTCTCAAATGTCTTCTGCATATCTTGGGTGGGTAGGGGACTGGATTCAGTTGCCCAAGGTCATTCCATGCTTGGTATGAGATTCCCTGCAAGCTGAAGACACAGGATTATCTTCTGGACTCTGGTCTCTTGTGTGTCTGTTGCGTCAAAACATAATTTAAATAGTACTTGATGTAAGATACAACATTCTTACTCTTTTTTGCTCTCTCTCTTATGGGGAAAAAAAAACAACAACAGACGGTACTTATTTAACTTTCTCAGATATATGGCACTGCATATTTCTTCTGGTTAAAGGGAATTAAAAAAAAAAAGATTATTAGGATACAGTTTGTGAGTTTTTGACAAACAACCTCATACAGTGCATACTTTGCCAGATCTGTCAAAGTGAAATACTTTTGGAAATAGAAGTGGCTATATTTTATGCACGCTTAGTTTAAAAATGGACTGAGTCCTTGAAATATGATTTCCAAGCTTTGGAGTCATTATGCATGAGTTCTCTCCATTCTAAGTCAGGAGGTCTCCATCCCAGGGACAGATTGATGGGCCAAAGATTTGGGACCCTTGTGTGCCCGTCCTGTTTTCACTATATTCAGTAAGCACCACAGAGATGTCGTTTTTTGAAAATCAATATTAACGTCCTTTTCAAAGATTGCCCTTTACAGAACTGTTTCTCTCCTTCACACCCCTTTTGTCTGTGATTTTAAGAAACTTTTACTCTTTGTATTTTTTCGTAATTAGAAGATTCTTAACATTAAATATTAAAGCTGTGTTTTCTTTCTTCATTTTGACCAGTTTTTGAAGGTATTACCCAGTGGAGAATCAGACTGCCTGTTTACTAATGTGAGTTCTGCTCTTAACTAAACGTATGATCGGAGCAAGTGACTGAAATATTTCGATTATTCTGTTTCTTTTGCTCTACAGCTTGAAGATAATGGTGGAGCTTCCCAGGTGGCACTAATGGTAAAGAACCTGCCCGCCAATGTAGGAGACATAATGAGAGGCGGGTTTGATCCCTGGATCGGGAAGATCCCCTGGAGGAGGAAGTGGCAACCCACTGCAGTGGGTTCTTGCCTGGAGCATCCCATGGACAGAGGAGCCTGGTGGGCTACAGCCTGGGGGGACATGGCTTAGTGCAGCAGCAGCATTCAGTGTATAACACGGTAACTGTAGCTGACACGACTGTGCTGTGCAAATGAAGCTTGGAAAGATGAGTAGAACTTGAACGCTGTTCACAGAATAATGAAAAAGGTAAGCGTTTTTTGTGACGGATGTGGGAGCATCCTTTCTTAAGATATACATGTGTCATATGATTACATTGTGCTTTTTAAGAAGGATCTTCCAGTTTTATTTGTCAATTATACCTTGATAGTGCTGAGAGAGATGGAATGCAGGAACCCATCTGGGTTAGTGTTGATGTATCAGTACTTTTTGAAAATTTGATTTGTGTTGATTTCTCACTATAAACAGTGACTTTTTTTTTTTTTTGAGTTAGCACAGAGGAGTGACTTAAATTCAGCATCGATTTTTCAACCTGTAAAAAAGCAAAATTACAACCTTCCTTTGGGAAAAAATCAACAAACCACTTCCTGGTGAGACACACTCTCTTTACCAACCCATTTATTTCCAATGTGCCAGTGTAAGAAAGGGTGCCTTTGAGGGCTGGAGGCGGGAGCGGGGGTGAGGAGCCCTTTTATTGAGTGTGTTCACATCCCTGTTTCCTTGAGGACAGCCCAGTATATGAGTCATCTTTGTAGATTCCGTCTCTAGCACTTAATAGACAGTAAATGATTCTTTTTTTTTGTTTTAACTCAATGTATTTTAAGGGCTGTCTTCTTGAACATCTTCTGATTGAAGTACTTGCTAGGAGTTCAGCCTCTATTGACTGGTTTGGGAGTCCTTTGAAACCAAGCGTCAAGGGCTGAGACACCCAAGGGACCCTGTGTTTGTAATTCCAAAGAATAAGACGCTTCTTGGAAAGGGCACGGTCGCAAGCAGGGAGAGAAGGGATGGAAATTAGCACAGGGATTCCAGAGATGAGGATGGGGGTGAACTGAGGCAGGGGAATCGCACAGAGAGGCGTGAGCAGGTGCCAGGGCTGGTCCCAAGAGTAGAAAGTGGGATCGATCCTGGCTGACCATTTATCCAGAAGTGTGCAGGATGCCGTGGAGATGGAGAAGGGAGGAGTCAGGGAAGGAAGTGTGAGCTCCGGTCCATTCTGGGTGAAATTGGGATGCTTTCTGCCACTCCAGGGGGCTTACCTAGTGGCTCCGATGGTAAAGAATCTGCCTGCAATGCAAGAGACGTGGATTCTGTCCCTGTGTTGGGAAGATCCCCTGGAGAAGGGCATGGCAACCCACTCCAGTGTTCTTGCCTGGAGAATCCTGTGGACAGAGGAGCCTGGTGGGCTACCATCCATGGGGTGGCAGAGTCAGACATGACTTGAGCATGCAAAGAAGCAGAGGATGGGGCAAGGGGGATGTTTCCAGCTCACAGGACAACTGTGGGTGAGATGTCCAAATGATAGTGTTATTTGCTCAGTTCTATCCAACTCTTTGCTGCCCTGTGGAATTTAACCCACCAGGTTCCTCGGTCCATGCGATTCTCCAGGCAGGAGTACTGGAGTGGGTTGCCATGCCCTTCTCCGGGGCATCCTCCCAACCCAAGGATCGAACCCAGGTCTCCTGCATTGCGGACAGATTCTTTACCATCTAAGCCACCAGGGAAGCCTGAGATGTCCAAAGATAAGTTCATAGGTGGGTCTCTAGGACAGGTGACATGTCTGCGAAAACTGGCAAGTCATCAGCTCGTAGGTGGAATCGACTGGTGAATAGGACAGTGGGATCTGAAGACGGTCAGAACACATGGTGTGGAACCGGGCCCTTTTTTGGCATTTGGACGGCTGGATGCTGGTGGGGGGGGGAGGGGAAGCATATGGAAGAGACATCAGTGAGAGACCAGATTGGAACCATCAGGACAGAAGGGAGAAATAGACGAGACACAAGCCAGAGCGGAAGGAAAACCTGTGTCCTGTGCAGTGACCGCGTCCAATCCGCCGAGGACCAAAACATACCCGGTTTACTGATTGGGTTTTTTATGGTGCAATTTGCGTACAGTAAAAGCCCTTTTGCAGGCTCAGATTTCTGTTACTGACAAACATACACAAGTGTACAGATCTCGGCTTCAGGATATATGACGATTCCTCTACCTCTCCTGCCTCACCCGCTCAAAATGCCCCTCTAAGCAGCCCGTCAAGTACCCCAGCGCGGCTTATGTAGTCTTGGCTGGAATGTCCTGTAAAACACGGGTGCACAGGATTGAGCCTTTTCCTTAATATTTAGTTTTATTTGTATGGCTGATGCAGAGCATGGGATGGTTGGATGGCATCCCTGACTCAATGGGCATGAGTTTGAGCAAGCTCCGGGAGTTGGTGATGGACAGGGAAGCCTGGCGTGCTGTGGTCCACGGGGTCGCAAAGAGTCAGCCGTGACTGAACCAGTGAACAACGACAACAGCAGTGAGTCTTAGTGTGGCCCTTGGGACCTTCGACCTGTCACTCAGGAGTCTTTCCTTGTGATGCACGGACTCTCATAGTTGCTTGTGGGATCTTAGTTCTGTGACCAGGGATGGAACCCATGTTCCCTGCATTGCAAGGTGATTTCTGAACCACCGGACCTCCAGGGGAGTCCCTGGATTTAGTCTTTGAAGGTGGCTTTTCCCACTGAGCATCGTTACTTTGAAACTGGTCCACACTCTCATATAACATCATTTTCACCTTCTGATTTAATTCTGTCATATTATGAAGGGCACCACAATCTATCTATCCATCCCCCCGGTCCAGGGGCCTGTGGACTCTGTCTGTTTGTGTGTGTGTGTGTGTGTGTGTGTGTGTGTGTGTGTGTCTGTTATAGTTGCAAAGACCTTACTGGTAACCAGTGCGGGAGATGTTTTAGGGCAGTGGAGGAGATGAAAACCAGCCTTGGGAATTGTGAAGGGGAGATGGCAATTAGAGATGAATATTTCATGAGATTTCCCTGTGAAGTGATGGATAGCCAGAGATTGTAGTTCCAGGGAAAGATGGGGTGAAATGAAGATTTTGTTCTTTTTATTACAGGAAGATAGATCTGAGCTTATGGATCCTGTAAGGGTGAATACAGGGGTTTTATATTTGAGTTTGCTTTTGTTTGTTTTGCTCTTCCATAATAGAGAGAAGCCTGAAAAATAAATTTAGCAATCAGCAAAACAGTTAAAAATAACAGGGCTTGGGGAAAATACTCGAGAGCATGTTGCTCAAAACCTTTTGAACTTTGCAACCTGCATAATAACAAATACAGTCATATCAAAGTCACTAGCAAATGAAAAAACACTCACAGTGCTAATTTTAAACAGAGGCTGGCATGTGTGTGGAATGTTCTGTTGGAGAATGATAGCTTGCTGGCAGGGGGATGTACCCCAGGTTTTGGAAGACAAAGAGAAATATACAGAGGTCAAGGAGAAACAAGGTCATCAGCATGTCCCAGAGGACAGAATGACTGGCTACATGGGCCAGAAAGAGAAGGAGGAGAGATAGAAATTGTGTGCATTTCTCTTTTCTCCTGTGCGGTTGATGATTTCAGCTACGTTCGTGTACTTCATATTCCATGGCTGTGACTCACTAGTATGAAACATTAAAATCCGGAATACAATTTATATGAACCAATGCACCTTCTGCCTTCTACCCACATCATTCCTCTGGTGATCAATGGCAAAGAAGCTAACTCATGATACAGAAGTCAGCGTGTGTCCGTAGAAAGAATGCTCTCAAAGTTTCAGGAGAGACAAGTTTGATGTTGTTATTGTTTACTCACTAAGTCAGATCCCGCTCTTTGTGATCCCCATGGACTGTGCCAGGCTCCCCTGTCGCTGGGATTCTCCAAACACGAACACTGGAGTGGGTTGCTGTTTCCTTCTCCAGGGGATCTTCCCAGACCAGGGATCGAACTCACATCTCCTACATCTGCGTTGGCAATCGATTCTTTACTACTGAGCCTCCCAGGAATCCCCAAATTTGATGTAATGTGGTCACAAAAATTGAGAATCAGAGAGAGCCTGTACGAGTATGTATGCCTCATTCCTTACCCCTGAAGTCTTCTTATCAAGAGGCACTGAAGTCTGCTACACAGTGTTACAAAAGGGATAACTTACGCATGGTCAGCTTTAGTTCCCACAGTTAATTGGTGAGGTTTGCAACTGTTAAAGTCATTGTCTACCAGTTTTCTGCATTTTCAGTCCATAGGTCTTAAAAGCTACGGATGTACTATAGGTGCCTGTTAGTGAAAGTGAAAGTGAAGTTGCTCAGTCGTGTCCGACTCTTAGCCACCCCATCGACTGCAGCCCACCAGGCTCCTCGGTCCACGGGATTTTCCAGGCAAGAGTACTGGAGTGGGGCGCCACTGCCTTCTCCTGTTAGGAAAGTCATACTGTGTTGAGTGTCAATGCTGTGGGCAAACGATTTCCTGACGATCCCTTCTAAACGAGAGTTTTCTATCTCTTCTATTGTTTGTGACGTACCTTGTTCAAGAATAAACTTAATTATCCTCTCCAGCTTGTCAGGCCAAATTAGGTAGTATCCTTAGTGTTTATGGGCCAGCCTGAATGGGGATTGGAGGTTAGGGGAGAACGGATACATGTATCTGTATGGCTGTGTTCCTTCACTGTTCACTTGAAACTATCACAACATTGTTAATCAGCTGTGTGTGTATGTGTGTGTTTGTGTGTGTGTGTGTGTGTGTGTGTGTGTGTGTGTGTGTGTGTGTCACTCAGTTGTGTCTGACTCTTTGCGACCCTGTGGACTGTAGCCCAGCAGGTTCCTTTATCCATGGGATTCTTCAGGGAAGAATACTGGAGTGGGTTGCCATTCCCTTCTCCATGGGATCTTCCTGACCCAGGAATCGAACCCAGTATATTGGCTATACTCCAATATGAAATAGAAAGTTTAAAGTTTGGAGAAAACAAACAAAAGAATTAGATAGCATCCTTGGAAGATTAGTACACCAATCGCAAAAAAAAAAAAAAAAAAAAGGTGGCCCCTGGCGGTCCTGTGGTTGACTCCACACTTCCAATGTCAAGGAGCTCAGGTTCCATCCCTGGTTAGGGAACCAAGATCCCAACATACCACTCAGTGTGATCAAAGCAAAACAAAAACAGTGGTTCCATGTTGCAGTGGCCACAGAGGGACTGCAACTGGGTTTGGGGCTCGTCTCGGAGGGGTTGGTACGATGTCACTTTCAGTCTGTAGCCGTATAACTTAGTCTGTCCATCTTTTTGTGATACGTGTATGCATTGATATCCCCCATTAAACGTGCACTTCCAAGAGAAAAGCATCGTGTCTCCTTGAGTCTGAATTCAAGCTCTGGTCCCCCGAGTGGCAGCTTTAGAAGGGGATGTCATTAAAGTTCATGAGATGACCGTCTGAGAAGGGAGCGATGAAATTGCTGGCCAGTGGGTGTTTACTCCTTTAGACAGACCCCACCCATTTTGTCTTTCCCCTGACCTGCCACACTGTGGGTGAGTAAGAAGATGGAGGTGAAATACGACAACCCTAGCCCATCTCAACAGCAGCAAGGCTGAGTGCCCGGCACAGGCTTGAGTGTGGAAAAGTGTCGTGCAAGAGAGGAAGGCTTCAGCCTGCGTGAGAAGCCAACTCAGCCCCCAGTGCAGACTCTGCCATCGCCTAGCTGTGGGAGTTGGGTCCGTTTCACAAAGTGTGAAACCTGCTGGTCCAGTGGTTAAGACTTGCCCTTCCAGTGTAGATGGTAAGGATTCAGTCCCTGGTGGAGAAGCTAAGATCCCACATGCTTTGGGGCCAAAAAAAAAAAAAAAAGCAAGACATGGAACAGAAGCAATATTGTAACAAATTCAGTGAGTTCAGTTCAGTTCAGTTGCTCAGTCCTGCCTGACTCTTTGTGACCGCATGAACTGTAGCCCACCAGGCTCCTCTTTCTATGGGATTGTCCAGGCAAGGATACTGGAGTGGGTTGCCATTTCCTTCTCCAGGGGATCTTCCCAACCCAGGGATCAAACCCGGGTCTCTTGTATCTGCAGGCAGATTCTTTACCAGCTGAGCTACGAGGGAAGCCCTAGACGATGAATTGGGATCATTCAAATAATTTGAATGAGAAGGAAATTTATTGGAGAAGGAAATGGCAACCCACTCCAGTATTCTTGCCTGGAGAATCCCAGGGATGGGGGAGCCTGGTGGGCTGCTGTCTATGGGGTTGCACAGAGTCGGACACGACTGAAGTGACTTAGCAGCAAATAATTTGGCAAAATTCGTTGAGGAATGAATCAGAAACGTTTTCAAGTAATTTTGTCCCCATCTCTGAGTAGATACTGCATGAGTTGTCTCTATAATAAGTTGGTAGAGTTCCTGTCTGCAAGGGGATTATAGGAAAAATTGGGGATTGAGTATTGAGGTATTTGATGAAGCTGATGCTGTGTGTTATCATGTAACCTGCAACAGATGTGAAGCAAACAGTGAATTAATGTTTCAAAGAACGGCTTATCACCTTTAGGGGCTGAATCCTGTTACTCAGGATTCCTGATGTTATTACTCAACTTTTTTGGTGTGCAGTGGGTCAATATCAACTGGAGAATGATTTCATTTACAGCAGAAAGTTACAGTTCTGGAACGTAAAACACAGTCAGGGTCATAAAAACACATCAAAAGAAAAATGTCTTTAATTTATTACCTCAGTTTTGTGCCCCAGTTTTCCTTGCTATTGTTCTTTTTATTAATTGTATGATTTTTTTATGGTTTATTCATAAACAGAATGCTGTCCCCAAATGGATGAATCTGTTGACTAGTTGATCAGTAAACTGTAAATGCTGCTGTAAAATAAAGAGTGTTTTGGCGATAAATCAGACATGAAGAATTCTCGGTTTCCCCGGGGAGCATTTTTGGTAGGTTACGTCAACTAACTAAACGCCCGTACACATGAATCAGTAATATCTGCTGGTTTATGAGCCTTGCAAATCACAAATATTATTTTTCCTCCTCAGCACATCTCTCCTGTAATAAATAGGTAATTGATTTTGTCTTATTGTACTTTTTATATCACTCACTGCAATAATCACGTATAAATCCATAGGTTTATGGTTTCTTTTATTATACATTTTTCATTAGTTTAATTCCTCATCTTTCCTTTCTTAGTCATAGAGCATTGCCAAAATAATGATAACAAATTCAGCACAGATATTTTTGCTTTGGTAGCATAACTGCTTTGGTATATTTCTTACTGGTAATTATTTCTTTTATCCTACAAGTATACTTATCACCTAAAGATGCATTATTTTATCAATGCCGTAGACTGTGTGGAGAAAAAGGAACCCTCTAGTACTGTTGGTGGGCATGTGAATTAGTGCAGCTATGAAAGAGAAAAGTACGCAAGTTTCTCAAAAAAAATCTAGAAATGGAGTTTAGCATGCTGCTGCTGCTAAGTCGCTTCAGTCATGTCCGACTCTGTGCAACCCCATAGACGGCAGCCTGCCAGGCTCCCCCGTCCCTGGGATTCTCCAGGCAAGAACACTGGAGTGGGTTGCCATTTCCTTCTCCAGTGCATGAAAGTGAAAAGCGAAAGTGAACTTGCTCATGTGATCATACAATCCCACGTCTGCACGTGTGTCAGGGAAATGCTCTAACTCAAAAAGATGCGTGTAGTCCAGGGTCCACTGCAGCACTGTTCACAACAGCCAGGACATGGACGCCAGCTGAATGTCCTTCCATAGGTGAACTGAGAAGCAGGATGTAGTGAGGGACTCCCTGGTGGTCCAGCTGAATGTCCTTCCATAGGTGAACTTATTTACAAAGCAGAAATAGACTCACAGACATAAAAGACAAACTTATGGTGCCCAAAGGGCAAGGTAGCAGATATGAAATTTAGGATCTGACTTTAACATATACACATTCATATTATAAAGTCAGTGAACAGCAAGGGACTACTCTGTAGCTCAGGGAAATGTATTCAGCATCTTCTAATAGCCTATAGTGGAACACAGTCTGAAAAGGACTACACACATGTGTAAATGAATCACTTTGCTGTACACTGGAAACTAACGCCACGTTTCAGTTTAACTATGCTTCAATTTAAAAGCCGATTAACAACATAAAAAATAAAAAATGATTTTTTCTTCCATAGCAGACTTTCTAGGAATGTCCCAATACAAAGGCACAACTCCACTTCCAAGTGTCCCGTGAAAAAGCTACATCACAGGAGAATCTGCCTCCAAAAAAGGTGAGAAAGCGTCTTTGACAAAGAAGTCACCGAAATTTTTGTACAAAGTAAAGTTTCTACCATGTAGTACACACAAAGCTAGATGAAACGTAAACTGAAAAGGCATAGACACAAAAATTAGGAAGGAACTGCAAAGTTTTAGATTAGAACACTTAACATTTTGCGTATGCTTCAAATATTTGTAACCAAGTATTTTCCCCACCTTGATCAACATGGGACTAGTGTATGCTTTTACTTATCAGCGTTTGCCTCTCTCTTTTTCTCTTTACTCTTGAGAATCTCTAAAGACCTATTCAGAAAATGGCTGTTTCTCCCCCAGTTGGCTCTGACCTTGTCTGACTGGCACATTGAACTATCCAGGGATGAAATGCCTCCCCAGGCTAGACACACTTTGCTAAGTCACTTCCGTCGTGTCTGACTCTGTGCGACCCCATAGATGGCAGCCCATCAGGCTCCCCGGTCCCTGGGCTTCTCCAGACAAGAGCACTGGAGTGGGTTGCCATTTCCTTCTCCAAGGCATGAAAGTGAAAAGTGAAAGTGAAGTTGTTCAGTCGTGTCCGACTCTTCACGACCCCATGGACTGCAGCCTACCAGGCTCCTCTGCCCGTGGGATTTTCCAGGCAAGAGTATTGGAGTGGGGTGCCACTCTTTAAACAGCAATATTGTGAAGATGAAGCTTCTGTGCTTACCTATAGGGGGCCCACTGTATCTGTTTTGGGTGTTTAGAATGCTGTATGGGGCCACTGACTTGGATGCTTCTGGGGACGTGTGATTCTCATATAAGGCCGCTGGGAAGAGCCCAGTGGGATCTCTGGGACCGCTCCTTTTGACATCATGCAGGCTGGTCAGGATGAATGAGTACAATGTCCCTCTGCCTGGGTAGTCCTGCAGGGCTCAGGAGGCTTTTGGTGGCTTCATTCCACCAAGCAAGGAGCCCTCGTGAAGCCAAGTGCTGCTGACGACCCTCATGAGGACTTGAACAGGTAGGAAAAGATGCAGGCAAAATATACGATATGGCCCCTGTAGGATCCATGTCTCATACACGACTTGGCTGTGCATGTTTTAATTAAGTATCTCATTTCCTTGTCCTCAAGTGGTCAGGCCCTTTGGCTCTGGTGGTTATTGTCTCACTGTCTACGTTGTCGAACATCACTGTGGAGTCTAGATAAAGCCAGAGACCACAGGGGCATCCCGGGATGGTTGGCCAGGTGATGAGGCTGTGTTGTCTCCTTTTAGGGAGCAAGTCTTGTTGTACCTGGAATGACTACTACATGTTAGGTGGTGGACAGTTTTGCAGATGTGTCTGTGAAGAGCTGGGTGTTCTGGATACCAGAGCGGCAAGACGTTTCATGGCCTGTTTTTGCTCTGATCACCTGTTTTCCATTCATATGTGGCTCTATCAACAATAGCTTCCTGGCCTCTTTCCTTTTTGGGAGGATGGGTTTTAGACAAGCCCCCTTAACCTTCATAGCATCATGAAAGAGTAAATATGTAACTGAAGTTAAGTTGTTTGGAGTCTCTCTTTAGTAAGTGTGGATATTTAACAGAGCACAAAAAGGGCTGGAGTGAATTCATCCCAGGAGTGGTGAAAAAGTGAAGTTGCTCAGTCGTGTCCGACTCTTTGCCATCCAATGGACTGTAGCCCACCAGGCTCCTCTGTCTGTGGAATTTTCCAGGCAAGAGTACTGGAGTGGATTGCCACTTCCTTCTCCAGGGGATCTTCCTGAACCAGGGATTGAACTCGGGTCCCCCGCGTTGCAGGCAGACCATTTACCATCTCAGCCACCAGGGAGCCCAGGAGGGGTACCCAAATGAAAAAAGTCAGCCAGTCGCTGGTGCTGACATCTTTCAGAGCCCTTCATTCCTTTGCGGGCATTGTCTCTAATCCTCTCTGACCTGATTTTATTTTACTCATTTTTTTTTAATTTTAACAGATGTTATTTTTCCTTTTTAATCCTCTTCAGTTAGCTTATGTTGGTTTCCATCGCTGGGACTGTTCCATAAATCCAAATGGATAGTCACATTTAGTTAGTCAACATAATCACGTTTTGTTGGATGAATATGCATCCGTTCACATTGATTTTCGGTCTGGTTGAAAATAGTGGAGCGTCCCTTTCCTGTTTGTATTTTTTTTTTTTTATCATTGAAGGGGTTCCCATGTAGAATATTGTTACTATTATAGAACTTGTATTTATTGTAGGAATTTGATTCATACCTGTGAAGGTTGAAAGTGGAAATCGGTACGCTTAGTCATACCGGTTCTTCCAACAAAGGACTTGGTAGAAGCCGTGATGCTTTCCGTCACCCTGTAGATTGCGTTTCATGTGGGGAAGAGGCTGGGATGATGGGCAGTGTTATTGTCTCCAGGTCACCCCCAGTGAAATGAGGCAGGGCTCGGCATTAAGTCAGAACTGGAATGACGGACGTGCTCCTAACAGGCCAGGTGGAATGATTAAAGGGGAAACTCAATGTGGCGTAAAATTGTGAATGAGGCCAGATCATCTGGACCCAAGCTGATGGGCCGTCTCACCACTGATAGAAGGAATCCGAAATCCTCATGTGGGCGTGAATCACCACACTGTCAGAAGTTACGAAAAGGTGTGGATGAAGTGATTTCTATGATAATCAATTTCATGACTGCTGAGTGAATGGCCTTGATGGGTGAATATGCCTGCTTCATCTCGGGACGTTTCACCAAATGTCGTCCTTTTTAAGAACACTGTATTGCAGTATAGTTGATTTACAACGTTGTGTTACTTTCTGCTGTATAGCCAAGCAAATCAGTTATACACGTGCATATATCCGTTGTGTTATAGACTCTTGTTATTTTTTCCAAACATTTTTCCTCTCCAGCGTTTTGAAAGTTACGCCTCTTTGGAGTTGCGCACCTAAAGCAGACACTGAAAACATACATACGGGTGTAAGCCTGGCAATGGATCATTTTTGGCAGTCACCCCTGACAACCCAGGCTGAATACCAGCCTTGTTTAGGGACTGCGTTAATTAAGATTTGTCGCAGGAGAAGTTACAGTCCTGTTCT
Source organism: Capricornis sumatraensis (assembly GCF_032405125.1). Classification (NCBI taxonomy): domain Eukaryota; kingdom Metazoa; phylum Chordata; class Mammalia; order Artiodactyla; family Bovidae; genus Capricornis; species Capricornis sumatraensis. The sequence continues at coordinate 144,882,385 of NC_091092.1, read as the reverse complement.
TGTCAATTCTTCCTCTGTGATTAATGACCAGAGGAGAAAATCCTAAGAATAACCTGGGTCCCCGTCAAAAGAAACAAGGGTTTAAATCTAAGAAAAGCTGAGTGTTAAGCATCTACGCTGCTCTCCTCCTGAGGGTAGAGTCCCGGGGCATCTGTAAGAGGTCCTTCTCCCGAGGTCGTGAAATAACCAGCTGAACGGTCAAGGGGAAAGGCTCGACAGACAGTTTATCTGGGTAAATGGCTTATTGACTGATGGGTTAGAATGATCTCATGGGTTATAATGCTCTGTGAGCTGTGAAAGTCCTTTTTGTTGGCTCATAACCTTAGAGCATATATTCACCCATAAATCATTCCTGTTGCACAGGTGAAATTGTTTACACGGCTCTGTTGGTTAATTAGTCACGTCTTTACCTCAAGGAACAGTTTGCTGCTGCTGCTAAGTCGCTTCAGTCGTGTCCGACTCTGTGCGACCCCGTGGACTGCAGCCCACGAGGCTCCTCCATCCATGGGATTTTCCAGGCAAGAGTACTGGAGTAGGGTGCTATTGCCTTCTCCAAGGAACAGTTTAGATCAATTAAAAAAAGAAAAAAAAAAACATAAAACTGTGAGTAAACGAGTGTCCCTTTTTAGAAAACTAGGCTTATATTTGTACTCTCCATTTTAGAGTTGTTCAGAGTTAAATCTAAAATTTCCTCGGATGTTTTTCCCCCATGAAAGTTAAAGTCTCATCATTTAGTATTTATTTTCAACTAAAATACCCCTGACTCTTGTGAGTTATGAATCAATTTGTTTGCATTGCTTCAAATTGATGTCCCTTTCTTGACCTCAAGGAGATCCAACCAGTCCATCCTCAAGGAAATCAGTGCTGAATCTTCACTGGAAGGACTGATGCTGAAGCTGAAACTCCAATACTCTGGCCACCTGATGGGAAGAGCTGATTCATTGGAAAAGACCCTGATGCTGGGAAAGGTTGAGGGCAGGAGGAGAACGGGATGACAGAGGATGAGATGGTTGGATGACATCACTGACTCAATGGACATGAGTTTGGGTAAACTCCAGGAGTTGGTGATGGACAGGGAGGCCTGGCGTGCTGCCGTCCATGGGGTCACAAAGAGTCGGACACGACTGAGCGACTGAACTGAACTCTTGATAAATGTGTACGATATCCATTCTCTTTAGGGTGGACTTGTCAAATTTTCGTGTCTGCATGAGTCACCTGAGGATCTACTTAAATCAGACATTCTAAATCATTTCCGGGATCTGGCCTGGGATTCAGTATTTCACACATCTCCCATGGGGTGTTGCTTCTGTTTCTTAGGAGGAGGAAGCCTTGGATCTTTTCTTCTGCCAAGCATCAGATAGTAAACATCTTTAGGTTTCGTGTCCAGAAGGAGACAGAGATAGTGCAGAAACGCTGATGGCTGTATTTCAGTCTGGTTGTGTCTATGGACGCTGAAATTGGAATTTCACAGAATCTTCACGTGTTACAAAATATTATTCTTTTTGATTGTTCCCAAACACTGGGAAATGCAAAAACAGCCACCACAACAACAAAATGAAAAATAAAATAAAACAAAAACCATTCACAGCTCTCGCACTATATACAAGCAAGCAGCAGGCAAGATTTGGCCCGGGGCCATAGTCGCATGATGTCTGTTTTAAGTCAGCATTGCGGGTTAGATTGAGTTGTCAACACGACGTGCAGCAAGCCTGGGGAGGGAGCACTGCTTCTTTGCCATCTGCAGATGAAATCAGCTTAGAGGGGCTCTCTGGAGGAGCAATAGATTTCCTGTGCACTTAAAAAAAATAGTAATGCTCATTATCTCTCCTGGGAGAGTAGCTAATCAAGCCACGCTGGTGTTTCCATATTTATCTTAACTCCTAGAAATAGTGTTTAGAAGAGATGCAACCATCAGTTAGAATGTTGTGTATTTAATATTATCCTACGATCAATGTGACGTATACTATATGCACAGCACCATGTATAGAAATTTTTGTTGTCGAGTCACTCAGTCATGTCGAACTCTTTGCAACCCCATGGACAACAGCATGCAGGCTTCACTAACTCCCAGTGTTTTCTCAAACTCATGTCCATTGAGTCAGTGATGCCATCCAACCATCTCATCCTCTGTCGTCCCCGTCTCCTCCTGCCCTCAATCTTTCCCAGCATCAGGGTCTTTTCCAGTGAGTCAGGTCTTCTCACCAGGTGGCCAGAGTATTGGAGCTTCAGCATCAGTCCTTCCAATGAAAATTCAGGGTTGATGTCCTTTAGAATGGACTGGTTTGATCTCCTTGCAGTCCAAGGGACTGTCAAGAGTTTTCTCCAGCACCACAGTTTGAAAGCATCGATTAACCATTGTCTAATTATGATGTGTGATCGGAACTTTGGGCCTCCCTGGTGGCTCAGATGGTAAAGAATCTCTCTACAATGCAGGAGACCTGGGTTCAAACCCTGGGGTGGGACGATCCCCTGGAGAAGGAAATGGCAACCTACTCCAGTATGCTTGCCTGGAGAATCCCATGGACAGGGGAGCCTGGTGGGCTACAGCCTGGGGGGTCACAGAGAGTTGGACATGGCTTCCTACAGCAGCAGCATTTAGTATATAACACGGTAACTGTAGCTGACACCACTGTGCTGTGCAAATGAAGCTTGAAAAGATGAGTAGAACTTGAATGTTGTTCACAAAAAAAGGAAAAAGGTTAGCATTTTTTGTGACGGATGTGGGAGCATCCTTTCTTAAGATGTACGTCTGTCATATCATTACACTGTGCTTTTTAAGAAGGATCTTCCAATTTTATTTGTCAATTACACCTTTATAGTGCTGAGAGAAATGGAAAGCATGAGCTCATCTGGGTTAGTGTTGACCAGATGTATCAATACTTTTTGAAAATTTGATTTGTGTTGATTTTTTACAGTGATTTTTTTTATTTTTTATTTTTTTAGTTAGCACAGAGGAGTGACTTAAATTCAGCATCGATTTTTCAACCTGAAACAAAAAGCAAAATTACAACCTTCCTTTGGGGAAAAATCAACAATACACCAGGAGATGGGCTATCCTGAATTCCATTTCCTGAGAGTTGATAGGATAGCTCTCTATAAATTATTCAGGATACTATTTCTTCCCACGCTGGGGACATTATCTTTGTTTTCATCTCCTGGCCCCTTGTATCAGGCAGGGGGACTTGTAATATCTTAGCCCCTTGGAATTTGAGAGTCAAGGTTCCGCTGCCCCCGTTTAAGTATTCATGAGGAGGCGGAGCCTGCTCTGGGGAGCTCTGCAGGCCTGTTCAGGCATTCCGTTCCATCCGTGCTTCAGGTTAAAAAACCCAAGACTGCCAGAGAGGAGGAAGCCAGGCTGTGAGTAGTCAGAGCTGGAAGAAAATTGGCTCATTTTACCAAGCAACTTGGGGAACCGATGAGCCTGCCAAGGATGCTGGAGTGTTTTCTGCCTTCCCCTTGCCCCGTGGCGCTCTCTGAGCACGCTTTCTGTTCCTGATCCTGGGACGTGAATAAAAAGCCCATCACTGCCAGCTGGTGGGGAATCAGCCCACCTGCCAGGCAAGAGCACTTCTCCCAGCTCTGAATCACTATTCCAACATCCCAGCCAAGGGCTTGGAGGTCTCAGCCATCCAGCCCTTCCAGGTTGTGTTCATCTCCTTCAGCCTGTTGTTGGGATTTCTTTATTTTAAATATTGAATCAACCAGGCAGATGTCTTTGTAGGAAAAAGTGCAGTAAGACAAAGATGCGGGATTAAAAAGTGCAGACGTTGCTCTGGCTCGTCAAAAACCTTCCAGGTTCCACACAGAAACGGGGACAACAGTCCGTGACGGCGAAGCTGCAGGGTGTAGAGTCAACATGGGAAAGTCAGATATTTCCTTTACATGAACAGTGAACATTCTGAAACGGACGTTTTTGCTCATTTCAAGGATTGTAGCAAGAAATTGGCATTTATATGCCTTCTGAGGTTATAGAATTTTTCTTTTGGAATGTGCTAAAAAGCACTCCCGACTCGCTTGGAAATTCCTCTTCCTTAAGGCAATGGTAAGGGTTTAAATGTTCCAGTCAAAGCTTTTGTGCTGATGAAAACGGTTTTTTTGGTTTAACTCAAGTCTATCAGAATATGCCCACCCCTCCCTCTTTTCCTAGGTAAAAAGATATCTAAAATTAGGAAGAATTTAAAGTCATCTGACACGGATTGTACTTGTTGTCCAGTCACTAAGTCATGTCAGACTGTGATTCTCCATGAACTGCAGCTCACCAGGCCTCCCTGTCCATCACCAACTCCTGAAGCTTGCTCAAACGCATGTCCATCGAGTCGGTGATGTCATCCATCCATCTCATCCTCTGTCGTCCCCTTCTCCTCCTGCCCCTCCTCCTGCCCTAGCATCAGGGTCTTTTCCAATGAGTCAGCTGTTTGCATCAGGTGCCCAAAGCATTGGAGCTTCAGCTTCAGCATCAGTCCTTCCAGTGAATATTTAGAGTTGATTTCCTTTAGGATGGACTGGTTGGATCTCCTTGCAGTCCGGGAGACTCTTGAGAGTCTTCTCCAACACCACAGTTTGAAAGCATCAAGTCTTTGGTGCTCAGCCTTGTTTATGGTCCAGTTGTCATATCTGTACATGGCTATTGGAAAACCCATAGCTTTGAATAGACAGACCTTTGTCGGCAAAGTGACTTCTCTGGAGGGTGATCTGCGTCCTTTAACATGCATGCATGTCACGTGAGGGTCTTGTTAAAATGCAGATTCTTACTCAGTTGGTCTGGAGTGCATCTGATATTCTGTATTTCTCACAAACTCCCCATGATGCTTGCGCTCCTGGTTCAGGCACCACATTTTGCAGAGCAAGGGGATGGGAGATAAAGATGTAGGCTCAGGGATGAAGACTCTCAGGGCGAGATGGATTCCGGGCTAACAAGATGGGAGTCAGAACTGATTGACTGTCAGCAGGATAAGTCGGGTAACACAGTGACCTGGGTAAAGACTTTGAAGGCAACCAAGCATAGACCGAGTAGGTATTCCAACTATACCCCAGGAGATGTGCTTCCTGTATACCCTACGAAAGCAATCAAGACCACTTCCGTATTTTTCTCAAGTTATGCAGAGCACTCTGCCTTGTTTGGGCCAACAGAACATTGACCAGATGTCTCTCTTTCCATATAGAATCATTTTCTTGCCAGAGTACGTCCTACCAGCTTGGAATGTGGTCACCAGACACCAGCATCCCCATGGAGTGATGGAAATTCAGATCTGAGACCCCACCCCCCAAATTCTTGTATCTGGAGCTTCACTTGAATAAGATCCTAGGTGATCTGTATGTGTGCTGGAGTGAGAAAGTACTTGTCTAGACTTCTCTTATTGTAGGGAACACAAGAGAATGTGTCAGTTCAGAGCTGATAGAAGTTGCAAGCAGACAGGAGTGGATAGCTACACAGAGGGAAATTGACCTGGAGAAGTGACTGGACTCTCCTTAAGGAAGAAACAGATTCTTGTTGGTTTGCACTCCTGAGATTTGAGGGTTGCTTATCACCGAAGCATAACCTGACCCATATCATCGAAGCATCCTGACTAAAACTGCTGAAACTACCAAATCCAAATGTCTGTTTGGATGTTTTGGAGATATTGACCAGATTAGGTCCCTAAGCTCAGTTCTTGGTTTGTAAATAGAGGTAGCTATCTTATTGTGTTGTGATGGATATTATTACCTCTGTAGAATATATACATGTATATACACACACATACCAGAATACTGGAGTGGGTCACCATGCTGTCCTCCAGGGGATCTTCCCAACCCAGGGATCAAACCCAGGTCTCCTGCATTGCAGGAAGATTCTTTACCAGCTGAACCACCAGGGAAGCCTCCTATATATATGTAGTAAATAGATACATAATATTAAGATTGAATAAATGATTAAAAAGATAGCAAGTATTTTTGCTGTCCATTGTTGGGTTGATCAGAACTCAGTGTACTGGTGTGGAAGGCAGAATTTGAGGCCATAGGTGTGTAAGCTATAACCCCTGGGCCAACTCTGGTCTGTTGCCTGTTTATGTAAATAATTGTTGTTATTCAGTCACTCAGTCTGGCTCTTTGTGGATGTTATTCATAAATAACATTGTAATGAACATTGTCACTCATTCCTTCATCTATCTTTATGACTGATTTCATAGAGATTCTGTGGCCCACTAAGCCCCAAATACCTACTTTCTACCCTTTTATAGAACATCTCGGGTGATCCCTATTTTGTTTTTTAGTCTAATATGAGTGGAAAGGGGGGTGTCTATTAATTACTTGCCATTTGGACTCCTTTATGGTCCCTTGGACTGCAAGGAGATCCAACCAGTCCATCCTCAAGGAAACCAGTCCTGAGTGTTCATTGGAAGGACTGATGCTGAAACTGAAACTCCAATACTTTGTCCACGTGATGCAAAGAACTGAGTCATTGGAAAACACCCTGATGCTGGGAAAGATAGAAGGCAGGAGGAGAAGAGGACGACAGAGGATGAGATGGTTGGATGGCATCACCAACTCGATGGACATGAGTTTGAGCAAGCTTCAGGAGTTGGTGATGGACAGGGAAGCCTGGCGTGCTACAGTCCATGGGGTGGCAAAGAACTGGACACGGCTGAGCAACTGAACTGAACTAAACTGATGGATGGTTGTAGGGAAGTGGACCATGTTACCAAAAGGATAATCAGATGCAACATTGAGAGTCCAAGACACCAGCATTTCATAATCCCCATGTCACATGTTGGGTCAGCTTGTGGGATCTATATACAATTCTTCATATATCTGAGACACCATATATGGGTTTATTACAGGAGGGCTAACATCCCTCTTTAGCTAAATAGCCCTACCTATAGAAGCAGAAATCAATGACATCCGTGTTCCTCCAGATGGCAGATTTCTTCGTTAACAGTTATTTAAAAATCTGGTATTGCCTTGTTTTTGTTCTCTGTAAGACATGGGCTCTTTAAAACAGCCACTGGCGGGCTGCAACAACCAAAAGAATAGCGAAGATTTCTTCAAAGAGCTGTAACTAAAATACAGCACCATTTCCGCGTCGTGGAAGCAAAGAGCAGTCATCAAGAGCTAGAAAATTAATGGCCGGGGATTTGCTTCGGAGCACCTCTCCCACCTGAACCGCCTGCTGACTCAGCTGGGTCCTCGCTGCTCACGGAGCCCGTGGCCAAAGAAGTAATAATACGTGCTGCCCAACCTAATGGAGGATAAAATACAGAGGCGGGAGCGGGGAGCGGAGCAGGGGTAAAACTCTTCCAGTTCTGAAGATGGAATCTGCATCCACCGTAGGAATCTCGGCTGTCGGCCGGCGGGTGGACGAAGATGAGCTGACTTAGAAACAGGAGCTGCTCTTTTCTGTCATTTTCTGCCAGCAACTATCCATCTCTCTTCCTTGGGGAAGTGTCATTGTAACTTCCTCTGGGAGGATCCTCATCTACTAGTCTGTACTGTTGGTGGGGCTGCCCCTTGCTATTGTTGTTTCGTTACTCAAGTGTGTCCAACTCTTGGCGACCCCTTGGAGGGTAGCCTGCCAGGCTCCTCTGTCTGTGGGATCCTCCAGGCAGGAATACTGGAGTGGGGTGGCCGTGTCCTCCTCCGGGGGATCTTCCCATCCCAGGGATCGAACCTGAATCTCCTGCTTGGCAGGCGGATTCTTTACCCTCTGAACCAGCAGGGAAGCCTGGACTCTGAGTACCAACTGGCCTTTCTGCCCCTTGTTAAGGAGTGAGCAGTGACCAGGACTAGACCAGGTAAATTCTTCCCTGGGACTCCAAATACGGTCCAGACAAAGGAATGAGCATTGAATCTCGTTTGTCCCAGCTGCGGTATGGACGTGTGAATTGCCTTTTCATCTCTGGCTACATCCAGTCCCAGGAGCTGCCCTATGCCTTTTCACTTCTGCTCTGATTTTTTGCAGAGTCCTTGAATTTCATGGACTATATCCAGTTGTTTGTGTGTGTGTGTGTGTGTGTGTTTTGAGTTTTTTCTTAGTTTGTTTCTCTGGGTTTTCACTGGCCTTCCCTCATTATGCACACTGAATGGAGTTCTGTAAATATGAAAGAACGGTAAGCAGAATGTCACAACGTCTTTATTTCACAACCTGTATCCCTGGCGGCTCAGTCAGTAAAGCATCTGCTTGCTGTGCGGGAGACCCGGATTCAATCCCTGGATCGGAAAGATCCCCTGGAGAAGAAAATAGCAACCCACTCAAGTATTGTTGCCTGGAAAGTCTCATGGCTGGAGGACCCTGGTAGGCTACAGTCCACGGGGTCACAAAGAGGCCGACACGACTGAGCGACTTCACTTCACTATGATATACAGTGGGCTTCCCTGGTGGCTCAGCTGGTAAAGAATCTGGCTGCAATGCGGGAGACCTCGGTTTGATCCCTGGGTTGGGAAGATCCCCTGGAGGAGGGCATGGCAACCCACTCCAATATTCTTGCCTGGAGAGTCCCATGGACAGAGGGTCCTGGCGGGCTATAGTCCACAGGGTCTCATAAAAAAGTTGTACCTTTTGATGTGACTTAGTGGCTTAGTGACTGAACAATGAAGAACAAGAAACGTGGAGGACATAACAGCTGTCCTTCTGCAAGACCCGCGTCACACTGACAGTAGCAAAGCTTTGAACCTCTGCTCTGCACTGTACATAGCGGGCTGTGTGCTTAATCACTCGGTCACGTCCGGCTCTTTGCAACCCCGTGGACTGCGGCCCACCAGGCTCCTCTGTCCATAGCATTCTCCAGGCAAGAATACTGGAGTGGGTTGCCATGCCCTCCTCCAGGGGATCTTTCCAACCCAGGGATCGAACCCAGGTCTCCGGCATTGCAGCCAGATTCTTTACCATCTGAACCACCAGGGAAGCCCAAGAGTACTGGAGTGGGTAGCCTCTCCCTTCCCCAGGGGATCTTCCCAACCCAGGAGTTGAACCAGGGGTCTCCTGCATTGCAGGCAGATTCTTTACCAGTGAACCACCAGGGAAGCCCACTGTACATAGGGCAGGCTGTAAAATAAAGGCTTTGTGATTACTGGATGGATGTACAGTTGCCTTCTGGGTGATATTCTTTCATATTTACTGAACTCCACCCAGTGTGTATGACCTTATTTAAAAGAGCATTAATGACATTAGACATGGCTTAGTGAAGACTATTAAAGAACATGAAAGGGATAAGTGATGAGCAGGTAGATTTAAAGGAACGAGAGTTGATTAGCCCAGATTAAACAATGACTGGACAGGAGAGATTTTCAGCTCCAGATAACCTGAGCACTTCAATTTAACTTCCTCTTTTCCAAATCCAATGAAAATGACCAAAGCGTATGTCATGAAAGAATGGTTGCAGTTGGTGCTTCCCAGATACAAAATACAGATGCTGGTTGTTCAGTTGCTCAGTCATGTCCAGCTCTTTGGGACCCCGTGGACTGCAGCACACCAGGTTTTCCTGTCCTTTGAAATGCAGATAAGGTCGGGCAGTTCCATCCAAAGGCAGTTCAGAGGTAGAGGAATGCTTCACACTGGAAGCACCCTCTGTAATTCAAGAGTAGACAGCTAGAATCCAGATGAGGATGAGAGGGACAACACAGGGGAGAATCATTGCCCATCTGGGGGCCTTTTGAGAGGAGAGGGGAGAGACTGGAGAACGTGGTCCTTGTCTCAAAGTGTGTGTCCAGTGTGTATCTGTTAGGAGGCTGGCCAAGTCCTTGCAATAGCTAAGTTGTGTCTGACGCTGTGCGACCCCATGGACTGTAGGCCACCAGGCTCGTCTGTGCATGGGATTCTCCAGACAAGAACACTGGAGTGGGTTACTGTGCCATCCTCCACAGGGTCTTCCCAACCCAGGGATCGAACCCATGTCTCTTACATCTCCTCTATTGGCAGGTGAGTTCTTTATACCACTAGAGCCACCACCTGGGAAGGCTCCTCGGAAACATGCTGTGTCACTTAGAGATGGTGGTCTCAGATTCATCCTGATCCCAACAGCCACACCAAACGAGCAAGCAGGCAAACAGTCCTCCCCAGAGAGGCTTCCTTCGTCAACAGCTGACCTTAAGTTCATATTCCTGCATGCCCCCAGGGCTTCGTCCATAGAGAAAAGTGAAGCTGCAGAAACTCTGATCTGCCCTTTTCTCTCCGTTTCCTATAAAAACTGAATTACTTAAATTGGGAACCAGCTGAGGTGGTTTGTTGTTGTTCAGTCACTCAGTTCTGTCCAGCTCTTTGTCACCCCATGGACTGCAGCACACCAGGCTTCCCTGTCCTTCACTATCGCCCGGAGCTTGCTCAAACTCACGTCCATCGAGTCGGTGATGCCATCCAACCATCTCATCCTCTGTCGTCCCCTTCTCCTCCTGCCCTCAATCTTTCCCAGCATCGGGGTCTTTTCCAATGAGTCACGTCTTCATATCAGGGGATCAAAGTATTGGAGCTTCAGCTTCAGCATCAGTCCTTCCAGTGAATATTCAGCATTGATTTCCTTTAGGATGGACTTTTTTGATCTCCTTGCTGCCCCAGGGAGTCTCAGCTGAAGTGTGTCAACACTCAACTCCCCAAACAGAGGGAAGATAAGACGGAACATAAACCACCACCCATCGTGAAAAGCAAACAGAACAGGGACTGTGCCAGCGTTTAAATGTCCTTGAGAAATCTACTCAAGAGTATCGTTGTTAGGATCTGAAGGATTAGGGATCAAGAGCAGTCATGGAAAAGAGAGACCATGCGTCAAGATTAAATGGAGATTATGGACAGAGGAATCTGGTGAGCTACAGTCCATAGGGTCGCAAAGAGTCGGACACAATAGAAGAGACTTAGCACGCATGCCAAAAAAAATTTTTTTAATGATTAAATGGAGATGGTGTCTGAATATTCAAAATTACAATTAGAGCAAGAAAGAGGGTGCTGGGTACTCAAAAAGGTGAATTGGAAGGTGAAAAATGGAAATGATCCTATAATTTGGATTTTTCAAAAGCGAAGAGATGAAATTGATGAGCAAGACGAAATTGGAGAAGTGTTACAGAGCTGCGGTCCCCGACCTTTCTGGCATCAGGGGCCAGTTTCACAGAAGACAATTTTTCCATGGACTGCGGTGGGAGGGGTAGCTTGGGGATGATTCAGTTACATTACATGTATTGTTCAGTTCATTCCTGTTATTACATCAGCTCCACCTCCGGTTATCAGGCCTTCAGTCCCAGAGGATGGGGACCCCTGTTCTCGAGGGGGTCTGGAAACTCAACATGATAATAACAGAAAGAAGGACAGTAACCTTTAGGAATAATAGAGCCAACCGCCCCAGAGAAAGGGGCTTTTAGATTTTATAATGAGCCTGAGACAATGAAAGATCTCCATCTATCCCAGTGATTTTCCTTCTTAATAACAGCTTTAAAGGAAAAGACGCTATAAGCTTTCTGACAGGGTAAACATATTTCAGGGAAGACTGGTCCATAGATGGGAAAATAATCAAAGAACTTCTGCCTTTTGGTATCAGTTCCAAAACACGATATTAGCAATAGATAGAATTAGGAGAGGCTTCCCAGATGGCGTTAGTGGTAAAGAACCAGCCTGACATTGCAGGAGGCGTTAAGAGACTCTGATTGGATCCCTGGGTCAGGAAGACCCCCTGGAGGGGGGCATGGCAACCCACTCCAGTATTCTTGCCTGGAGAATCCCATGGACGGAGGAGCCCAGCGGGCTGCAGTCCAAGGGGTCGCAAAGAGTCGGACACAACTGAGCGACTGCACCCAGGCTGGATAGGAAAATCAGTGATTAGGACCTGAGATTTCTGTATTTATTTAAGGTGCTCATTTATAATGCTAATAAAAGCCTGTTCTTTAAAACAGGTGTTACTTATAAAATGTAGCAGCCATATATTTTTGTTTAGAAAGCTACTTCAGGAAATTCTGCAACTTCTGGATATTCATCATAGATGAAACTGCTTATTTACCAACAGACTTTCTTGACTCCAGTAATAAGATTGTGGAGATAAGGAAAGCATAGATCCATAGGGATCAAAATAGATAAAGAATGACTAGTTAATGGAGGAGTAAATACTTGTGGTATTTAAAGCTTATGGATAAGTCATAACTCAAGAAGCAGCCCAGAGGTGAAACTCTTATCCTAAAGTAGGCAAACTGATCTTGCAAAAGATAGCCTCCCCAGAGGTCCAAAATTTAGACACAACACCACCTCCCAAGATAAGGACAGAGTTGCATTAGTAGTAAGACTGGTGAAAAGTGTATACACAATGTAGCTAGATTTTAGCATCACCCGGTTCCCACAACTCACCTCTGTGATTCTGATATAAATCTAGTTCTCTCTAGAGGCTCTCAACTGGAGGATTCGGGATTTTAGACAGTATGTGTGTGCGCTCAGTTGCTCAGTCATGTCTCTTTGCGACCGTATTTACTGAGGACCCTGTTGGGGCTATAGTCAGCCAGGCTCCTCCGTCCGTGGGATTCTCCAGGCAAGAATCCTGGAGTGGGTTGCTGTTCTCTCCTCCAGGGGATCTTCCTGACTGAGGAATCAAAACTTGCATCTCCTGCTTGGCAGGCGGATTTTTTCTTATTTTCACGCTAAGCCACCAAGGAAGCACCTTCAGATAGTAATATAATGAGGCTTAACTGGAAGTCTATATAAAAAATGGGGAGTCCAGTGCTATGCATGTTAGAGTGCTCAAGGAAGTTCTTTTTTTTCCTTTTACGATTTATTTTCTTCCATCTCTGTTTCATTCTGTGCAGTGCTCATTGGTACACCATCGAGGTCTTTCAGCTTTTCTTCTGCATTGTCTTATCTCCTGTTTGCCTGCTGCTGCTGCTGCTGCTAAGTCGCTTCAGTCGTATCCGACTCTGTGCGACCCCGTAGACGGCAGCCCAACAGGCTCCGCCATCCCTGGGATTCTCCAGGCAAGAACACTGGAGTGGGTTGCCATGTCCTTCTCCAGTGCATGAAAGTGAAAAGTGAAAGTGAAGTCGCTCAGTCGTGTCTGACTCTTAGCGACCCCATGGACTGCAGCCCACCAGGCTCCTCCGTCCATGGGATTTTCTAGGCAAGAGGACTGGAGTGGCGTGCCATTAAACTTCCTCTATTCTCATCTTGCACCTTGTAGTTTCCACACCCATAAATACGACTGGGGCTGTTAGTATATCTTCAGTGTGAGTTCTTCCCTTGTCAAACATGCAGAATACAGTTACCAGAACGGCTTTAACAGCTTTAACATGTTGTTAGTTGTGGGTTTGTTTAGCTGTGCGTCAGTTTGGTGGTGGGTGAGTTTCTATTGATGGATTTCTCGATCGTTTTGTTACTCTGCTTCTATCTGGAAGCTTTCTTTTGATCCTTGTGATACGTGAACGTGGACAAGAGAGAAAGCTGGGTTTAAAGCTGTTACCATCATTATCAGTTCAGTTTTGTTTCACTCATCAGTACTGAAATAATCATGTGTTCAGTCACTAAGTCGTGTCCGATTCTCTGCGACCCCATGGACCGCAGCACGCCAGGCCTCCCTGTCCTTCACCAACTCCCGGAGGTTGCTCAAACTCATATCCATCGAGTCGGTGATGCCATCCAACCATCTCATCCTGTCATCCCCTTCTCCTCCTGCCCTCAGTCTTCCCCAGCCTCAGTGTCTTTTCCAGTTGGCTCTTCGCAGCAGATGGCCAAAGTATTGGAACTTCAGCATCAGTCCTTCCAATGAATATTCAGGACTGATTTCCTTTAAGTTTCATCTTCTTGCGGTCCAAGGGACACTCAAGAGTCTTCTCCAGCCCTTTTGGCAGTCTAAAAAGTCAAAAACATCTTCATAATAAAAGTATCAGCTAGAAAATGTATACTACTGAAACATACATTTGATGTGTCAGAAAATGTCAATTCTTGTCCCCACCACTCATATAACCTCCCACAAGGCACTTAAAAATTGAATTACCTGAATGATTGTTTATTTGAGAGGAGACGGTTTTACTTATATCGAAAATCATTATCCCCTTTCACTCACAACTACACCTCTGCTCTAAGTGAATATCTTTGTCATTTGTCATGTCCTAAGGTTTATTCTGTTCACAGAACAGTGTCACTACAAGGAAGAACCATATAGGAAGCTGGGTTCATCTCCACTCAGATCAGCGATCTCAAAAAGCATATTTCTTTTGATCTTGAAATTAAAGAACATCTGAACTTTGTAGCTGGGCATGAGTAACATGTATGAAGCTGGATGATGTATATTTAAATTACCAGGAAATTATCAAACATGTTGCATATCTTTTTTATTCTTGAAAGAGAAAGTTCATTGAGAGACATTGTCTCTCTTCCTCTCTCTGTCTCTCTGTTATTATTATTTTTTGCAGTCTGACAATGACCAATTCGGCTTCCCTTGTGGCTCAGACGGTAAAGAATCTGCCCACAATGCGAGAGACCTGGGTTCGATCCCTGGGTCAGAAAGATCCCCCGGGGAAGGGAATGGCAACCAACTCCCATTTTCTTCTCTAGGAAATGCCACGGACAGAGGAGACTGGCGGGCTGCAGTCCATGGGGTGAAAAGGAATAAGACAAAACTAAATGGTAAACACGCGCGTGTGCGCGCACACACACACACACACACACAGTGACCAATTAAATGTAGACTCACGGAATGTATTCTAACTCATCAGTGTTTGGACGTAAGAGGCACATGGTTATACTGCTGTTTCATTCATTCTGGTCTCCGAGGGGGTGGTCTGTGTTCATTTCTGCAATCCTTGGTGATTGTGTATGGGGTTTATACGGGACAGAGTGTATGAAGGCTTGCCTTTTCACGTCCCCAAACTACGTCCCCAGTCTTTTCTGTATTCGCCACCCTCCGAGAGACACGCCGTCCCCCTGACCTCTTACGCTCTGAGTCCCATTCTTCCTGGTGAAGCTGTTTATTAAGCCTGCCAGCCTCCTGCCATGCGTTCCTTTCAGCCTGCGCTTCCTTGATCATTTTCTCCCAAGCTCATACTTTACTCTCCCAGCCTTCCCTTGTCGCGCTGACAACCCTGATTTATAGTGTAGCATGCCTGCCCTTCTCTCTGCCTGGGGCCGACACTGGATTTTCTTTTTCCCTCGCATTACCCCATTCTCTGCCCTGACTTGTTTCATTCTCCCTTGTGGACACGGCGGCCTTCAAGTCCCCTGTAATTGTAGGCTCACGTGCGCCTCACTCCCACTCTTGACCATGCTTTTTTTTTTCCCCCTGTTTCGTATTTTGTTCTTACTAAACCCCAACTCTCCTGATCACTCCCCACTCCACATCCCTTCCTCCCATCCTCCCGACACATCCGACACGCTGGTCTGATGTTCTTCATTCCTTCACCGAGCGCGTTCTTCCACGGTCTTCTTCCCAACCCTGATGAAGTCTGAATGCCTCTTTCCTGCTGTTCAGTCTTCTCTCCAGAGACCAGCTTTCAGTTCCCAGTGTTTCATATGGAGCCTTACCCCTGCACTTTGCAGGGAGAAATGTACATTTTAAATTAATTAGCCTCCAATTAAAATAAATAATTTTAAAAAATATATTCTTCAAAACACACACACACACAAAAGAATGTATGAAAGTGAAGTCACTCAGTTGTGTCCGACCCTTAGCGACCCCATGGACTGTAGCCTACCAGGCTCCTCCATCCATAAGAATGTATGGAGCCTTGCAAATCTGGATGTGAAAATCCAAGGCATGTTCCTATGTAACATAAAGCAGGCTTTCCTTTGCTGCAGCCCTTTGTTTGCTTGGAAATATTCCAAGTTTTGGAATAGAGATTCTATTTCTTTCCCTTACTACCTCTTTGAAATGATGATAAAAATAGGTCTCATTACGCACAGGATAGTAAGCTCTTAATCTTCCTGGATTACTTCCCACAATTTGCTCTCAATTGCCTCTAATTTTATTTCAATTCGTGCTCACCCTCAAACCTCCATGATCGTGTCTTTCTATGACATCTCCAGTCAGTAGGTGAGCTCCATAAAGGCTCACATGTTAAACGTGAATGGCGAACCAAAAACGCTGCTTTAAAACTTTTCCTCTAGCGTTCGCTATTTTTAAATGGTTTAAAAAAAAAAAAAAAAAACCACTTTCCCACCTACTTTAAACTTGGCATCTAAAATTTCTCATATGCTGGAGCTCTAGCAAAGGATTTAATCATCAGCATATTATATCTGTATACTTGTGATATATTGAATATATAGTGGACCAGCTGTTTGAAATCTGTTGATGGGAAAATCTGTGGTGTGTAATCGACTTGTAAAACTGATCGTCAATCCTCATGGTCTAATCCAGGAGCCAAATTGGACCGACCGTCTACCAAAAATGGGATTCCATTTTTCAGTTCAAACACATGTATTGAAATTCTCAGGGGGCACTGTCATTCTAAATTTTGAAAGTTGATTGATCAGTGAGACAGTTTGTCTTCGGGTGACGTTAAACATTGCCATGTGGGGTGAAACAGAGAGGGCTAGATGCTTGGCGATTGATCACCAGGTTGCTGATACCCTTTCTGGATTCAGCATGGCACTTTGGGAGGTGGCTGGAGTGGGTATCCATCTCAGAAATTTCCCCTGAAAGACCTCAGTTCCCGCTGATGCATCTGGGCGTCCCATCGGCCATCCAACCTGCATTGTTCCCTGGGTAAGACATTCCTGCCATCCTCGGGTGACGCAGACATCAACAGGAACAGGTGTTAACTTGGCTACCACTTGGTCAAGGTCAAGATAAAGGTCATTACATCCAATAAGTCAGGTTGCTATACTGTTCCCCGTGGTATGAAGTGAGCAGAAAGGCCCTTCACCTCTGTGGTCTTCAACCTCAAATTCTTGGTGGTGGTGGTTCATTCGCTAAGTAGTGTCTGACTCTTGCTACCCCATGGACAGTAGCCTGCCAGGCTCCTCTGTCCATGGGATTTCTCCAGGCAAGAATCCTGGAGTGGGTTGCCATTTCCTTCTCCAGGGGATCTTCCCGAGCCAGGGATTGAACCTGGGTCTCCTGCATTGCAGGCAGATTCTTCACCAGCTGAGCTATTGAAGGAAGCCCTTGAATCCTGAAATCTTGTATAATCATGAAAATAAGCTTGAGGCCAACTCAAAATGCAAAGTGTTGTACAGGACACCTGCCCACTATTCCTCAAGGCTGTCCAAGGGATGGAAAACAAGGAAAGGCTGAGAAACGGCTACAGGCCAGAGAAGAAATGTGAAATTGGCGAAATCCCCAAAATGGATGAAATTCAGTTAGTGTGGATATACAGCGTTGGTTTTACAGTAGGGACCAAGGTTGTTGCTGAACCACAAAAGACGCTGGGATTCTTGGCCGCCGGAGGAGAATTTAATCTGGGGCCAGGGACAAGGCTTGACTGCTCAGAGCTTTTGTGTCATAAAGTTTTATTAAAGTATAAAAGAGAGAGAGAAAGCTTCTGACATAGACATCAGAAGGGGGGCGCAAAGAGTACCCCCTCACTAGTGTTAGCAGTGGAGTTATATACTTTTTAATTACTTATTACAGTGAATCAAAAGAAGGTCTGGAGCTTATAAAGAGCTTACTAGAACCACTCGCATAATTTACATTTTAAGATAATGGGATTAGGCAGAAGGTTTCTTCCAGAGACTGTCCTCAAGCAGGATACATTATTGTTATACAATCCTAAGGAATGTAGAGGGGAAAAACGTTTGTCCTGTCCTCCTCCTTGAGAATTCCAGACCCCTCTCTCCTTGGGGACCCCCGGACTTCTTATCAACCTGCCTAGGAGTTGACTCTCTCACGACCATAGCTATGTGGGTTAGAGAAACAGGTGAGACGTACACAGTGAAACTTTGCTGCACTATCTTTGCAGCATTCCTGTAAATCCAAATGTATTCCAGAATTAAAATGTATTCCAGAATTAAAATGCCTTGCATGTCGCAGGCATTTCTCTGGCTGGGAATTCTAAGGTCAGAAATAGAAGGCAAAACAGGGCTTCCCTGGTTGCCTCAGTGGATGAGAATTCACCTGGCAACACAGGGCACATGGGTTCGATTCCTGGTCCGGGAAGATCCCACGAGCCAAGGAGCAGGTAAGCCCAAGCGCCATGACTTCTGAGCCTGTGCCCTAGACTCGAGGTGGTGGTTTAGTTGCTAAGTCATGTCTGACTCTTGTGACCCCGTGGACTGTAGACTGCTGGGCTCCTCTGTCCATGGGATGCTCCAGGCAAGAACACTGGAGTGGGTTGCCATGTCCTTCTCCAGGGGATCTTCCCCACCCAGGGATCGAACCCGGGTCTCCTGCATTGCAGGCAGGTTCTTTACTGACTGAGCTACAAGGGAAGTCCTAGAGCTTGGGAACTGCAGCTGTTAAAGGCCACGTGCTCTAGAGCCTGAGCTGCACAACTAGAGAAACCACCACATTGAGAAGACCAAGCGCCGCAACGAGAGAGGAGCCCCTGCTCGTCCCAACTAGAGAAACCACACGCAGCAGCCAAGATCCACCACAGCCAAAATAAATAAAAAGCAAAACAAGCAAGCAAGCAACGGACGGGAAACGTTGTCTCTGAGGCCTTTGCATCAGCTTCTGCAGCCGCAGCATGACGTCTATGTTGCAGGCATTTCTCCGGCTGGGTCACCGAATCTTGACCCATTGAACTGCCACACAAACCTTGGGACATTTGTTCTCAAGCTTTGGTGCTAGTCCAAAGCTCCATGAATGCAAGAATCAGTGGGATTTCGCTTTTAAATTTTGTTGAGTGCCACCAAGGATGTGCTTTAATAAAAAGCACAATTGTCACCCAAGGTCCATCGGATCGTTGAGTTTGCTTTCGCTCTGTGGGTTTGGATGAATGTGTGATGGCGTGTGTCCACCGTTACAGCGTTACCCAGAATAATGTCAGAGCCTTAAAAATCCTCTGTGCTACACCTTTTTTTTTTTTAACCCTTCTTTGCCCCCAAAGCCCTGGCACCCATTGATCTTTTTGGTGTCTCCTTGGTTTTGCCATTTCCAGAATGTCATCTAATTGGAATCATACAGTGTGTAGCCTTTACATATGGGCTGCTCCACTTTGGAATACTCATGGAAGTTTCCCCCCATGTCTGTTCATAGCTTGTTATGAATAAAGCTGCTACAAGGACCATGTGGATGTACATTTTCATCTCCTTTGTATAAATATTAAGGAGTGAGATTGCTGGATCTCCTGGTAAGTCTGCCTAGCTTTGTATTGTTGTTCAGTTGCTAAGTTGTGTCCGACTCTTTGCGACCCCATGGACTGCAACACACCAGAATTCCCTGTCCTTCACTATCTCCCAGTTTGTTCAAACTCATGTCGATTGAGTCGGTGATGCCATCCAACCATCTCATCCTCTGTCATCCCCTTCTCCTCCTGCCATCAGTCTTTCCCAGCATCAGGGTCTTTTCCTGCGAGCCAGCTATTTGCATCATTTGGCCAGAGTATTGGAGCTTAGTTTTGTAAGAAACCTCTAAACTGTCTTTCAAGAAGCCTGTACTATGTTGGGTGCTGTTTGCTTTTCCATATGCTTTTATCTTCAGAACCTTGAGTGGCATCTGGCGCACAGAGGACGCTAATAAATATTTGCTCAGTACGGAATGATAAGATGCACCTGGGTTGTGTATTGAAAGTGTGCATTTCCCAGCCAAATCCCAGAGACTCTGATTCACTGTGTCTGGAGCGGGTCCCAGGAGTCTGCCTGTGTGTTCTTGCCAGGATATGCTAGGGTGCCTGGTCTGAAAATGATGCTTTTAAGTAACACTGCTTTCCGAGCTGATTCTGGTGAACTTCCTTCTGTTGTCTGGTCAGAGAGGAAGGTTTTGTGCACTTCTGAAAAAGGGTAGTTCCTGGCGTATGCAAGTTGCTACTAGGTTGTCTTGAAAATAAACCAGACTGCCTACTCTACCTGCCCCCCAACCCTGCCCCGCCCAAGAAAAAATCTAGTTGGATGAAAATCATTGCAGATAAATGTGAGTTCAGTACTTTGGAAAGCAGGGGAGACCACAGGTAGAAGGAATACATGTTTTCAGATAATGTAGACACTTGAATTCTAGAGAAGTAGTGAATGATGCTTTCCTGAAGTACGTCCAGAACCGTAGGAATACTGTGTTAAATGTGGGCTTATCTTACATAACCGCAGTGCAGTGATCAAAATCAGGAGCTTAACATGGACCCAATGCTATTGTGTCTGCTGAGACCTATTGAGATGCTGCCAGCCGTAAGACTAATATCCAATTTATCCTTCACCTGTCTTGTTGTTTTGAAAGTGAAAGAATTAGTTGCTCAGTCGTGTCTGACTCTGTGACCCCATGGACTGTAGCCCACCAGGCTCCTCTGTCCATGGAATTCTCCAGGCAAGAAGACTGGAGTGGGTTGCCATCCTTCTCCAGGGGATCTTCTTGACCCAGGGATCAAACCCAGGTCTCCTGCATGGCAGGCAGACTTTTCACCCTCTGAGCCACCTCTTAAGTAAGTCCTCAGTCTTTCCTGGCATAGTGGGACTCTGACACTTTTGAATAGAGCAGGTTAATTTTTATAGAATGTCTTCAATTTAGTCTTCCTTGATCTCCCTTTATGATTCGGTTCAGGTTAGGCTTATTTTTTTTTAAATAAAAATTTTAAGTGTAAAGGGATACTCTTAATCTCTGTAGCCCAAGGTCCCTATCGTAATGGAAGATGGATGGCTGGAAAGTGTTGGAAAGCTTTTGAGATGAAATTCTGATTTTCTGTCAAATGAAAGATTTCCATGAGGAATGAAAGAACTGTCTACAGTAAGAACCTTTCTTTCTTTCATGTATATTCCATACTGGGAGCTTAGAGACAAAGACACTGCTGACATGCATCTTTTTGTTTTTCTAACTTCTTAAGACTTTTTGTTTGTTTGTTTGTTTGGTGTGTACCATTTTCAAGGTCTTCACTGAATTTCTTACAGTATTGTTTTTGCTTTGTGTTTTGGTTTTTTGGCCTTAAGGCGTGTGGGATCTTAGCCCCACAAACCAGGGTTTGAACACACATCCCGTGCATTGGAAGGCAAGCTCTTAACCATTGGACTCCTAGGGAGGCCCCTGTTTTTGTTTGTTTGTTTGTTTGTTTGTTTTTTTAACTTTTATTCCCTCCCCTTCTGGCTTTTTCTGTGCTGCCGATTTGTTGGGAAAGGCAAGCCGTTTGTTGTAGAATATCTGTTTTCCAGATTTCTGAGAATGCTTTTCTGGTGTCT
This sequence comes from Capricornis sumatraensis, assembly GCF_032405125.1. Taxonomy (NCBI): domain Eukaryota; kingdom Metazoa; phylum Chordata; class Mammalia; order Artiodactyla; family Bovidae; genus Capricornis; species Capricornis sumatraensis. The sequence goes on along the minus strand of NC_091092.1, from coordinate 144,861,201 downwards.
GTATAAGTGAAATTCCCCTCAGTAGACTGAATAGTGCATGAGTGACAGAAGAATCAAAATCTAGACAGATTCTGGAATAGCTACTGAAACGTTGTAAGCATTTAGCAACAATTCAGAGATCCTTGCTGAAAGTGAGCCTGGAGTCACTAAGGATACTTTTTATAAGGGTCTGTCCATTTCTTTTTCTCGATACAAGATTGATGGTCCTGGAAAATCCTTCAGCTACATTGTTTCTGGATTTCAGGAAGGTGATTGGCATAATCTTCCTGCTTGTCTGTCGTGATAACATCCACGTCTCTCCAGCACCTCTCCTGCATCAAGAACTTTATAAGTACCATCTGGATCTCCTGATCCTGAAAATCAGAATTCAGGAACCACGCGAATTTTTATTCACATCTCAACTCTGCCTCTTTCTACTGTGAGGGCGTGAGTGTGTAAATTAACCTCCTTTCATCTCAGCTCTCCTATCTGTAAGAAAGCGATAAGGATGAGACCTGGTTTAAATAGTATTTGTGAAGATGAAATACCGAGTTTGTCCCAAAATTCGGGTTTTACAGGGAAACCTAAAAAAACGTTTTGGCCAGTCCAATATTTTGAAAACCGATTGCAGGTCAAAATCTTAATATGGTTAATACATTCTCACTAACCGCTTGCTGTTAGCTGTCACGCTCCCTGTTGTTCTGATAAAGAGACTGAGGGTCAGAGAGGCTCCATGTGTGAAGCAAGGTCTAGGTACAAGTTCTAGCACCAAAGTCATTCCTGGAATACTTTTCCGGCTTTCTTGCAGACAAGCCAAAAGAGAACAAGACAGACTTTTTTTTTTTTCCAACTTGTATGACCCCCAGCTGTTCTAAAACAAAAAAGCATCGGTGCCTAAAAGAGTGTGATATCTGTATTATTGCTACTGGATCCTTACCACCATTTCAGCCCTGTGAACGTGCGGCTTCCTGGAAGATTGTTTTAGCAGTGGCAGATGAAAATAAACTACTCCAAATAATGCTATGAATGAATTAGGGTTTAAAAAAAAACACCCAGACATTAAAAACCTAAACTTGAATTTTGAGATTTAATTAAGAAAACATACTTCCGACTCGTTCTCCAGAGAGAAACACTTGACAAATATCAAGTAAGTTATTTTTAGGTTTTGAACTTGCTGTGAAAAGTAATACGAGGATTTTCGTTCACCTATCTGAGCCCCTGTCTGCCCTTCTTTGAGATTCCGGATTCTGCGTGCGCTCAAGTCCCAAGCTCAAGGATTTAACAAGAGTGGGTGAAACCGGGGCCCTCTGTTTTTATGCTCATCGTATTTACGTTGAGAAAAAAAATACAAAGTGCAGCCTCAAAATGTGTGCTGTGATGCCACCAGCTGGTGATCAACCAGAAAATGTGGTCCAGTTTGCAGAGAGCCCCTTATTTGGGGGTGTCTTGGTACCACGTCCTTTATGGTAAAGTAGAACGCTATACACAGCCATTCAGCAGAGGGCAAAGGGTCTGTAACTCCGCCATGGCCATCAATTGAAGGTCCATCTGAGTACTTCTCTCCTGCCTTTCTGTCTGGACATCAGAAGAACTAGTATCGGGGCTGAAAGGCCACCTTGATTGTCCTGGTGGTGCTGTGGGTGGATAGATATGATAATTCCAACAATAGAAGTCGTGAAAAATACAGAATTATACCAAGATGTTGTTACAGGAGAAAATTCTCTGATAGGCTGAATGGTTTCCTCCAAAATCCACCTGTTACAGCCCTGATCCCCGCTGCAGCCATCTCTGAGCATCCACATTGCGACTGGCTCCAGGATACCCTCAGATTCCAGAATTCTTGGATGCTTAAGTCTCTGTGTAAAAGAGCACAGTGGTGGGGCTTCCCCGGTGGCTCAGGTGGTAAAGAATCCGCCTGCAATGCAGGAGACCCAGGTTTGATCCCCTGGATGGGGAGGATCCTTGGAGAAGGGAATAGCTACCCACTCCAGTATCCTTGTCTGGAGAATCCCATGGATGGAGGAGCCTGGCGGGCTACAGTCCATGGGGTTGCAAACAATCAGACACAACTGAGCAACTCCACTTTCTTTCTTTCTTTCTGGAGAAGGAAATGGCAACCCACTCTAGGATTCTTGCCTGGGACATCCTTTGGGCAAAGTAGTCTTTCAGGCTATATAGGTCATAGGCTCGCAAAGAGTCAGACATGACTGAGTGATTAGCACTTTCCCTGGTGGGTCAGTGGTAAAAAAAAAAAAAAAAAAAAATCCACCCTCCAGTGCAAGAGACATGGGTTTGATCCCTGTTCTGGGAGGATCCCACGTGCTGTGGACCACCTAAGTCCTTGCCCACAACTATTGAACCTGCAGTCTAGAGTCTGGGGACCTTGGCTGCTGAAGTCCACGCTCCCTGACAAGACGTCATCACAATGAAAAACCCATGCACCAGCCCTAGAGAGTGGCCCTCGCTTGCCACAATGAGAGAAAGCCTGGGTGCATCAAGGAAGACCCAGCCAAGTCCTAACTAACTAACTGACTAAAATTATTTTTTTTTTAAGTAAGAAATAGCAGAGTACAGGACCTCAGAGTCTGACTGTCTTGGGAGAGAAAGCCTTCAGAGAGGTGATTAAGGCAGCATGAGGTTGTGGGCTGGACCCTAAACCAATATGACTGATGTCCTGATTAGATGGTGATGGGGGTTTAGACACACAAAGGGGGACCCTGGGGGGCTTCTGACACACGGCAAAGACCAAAGACAGGGAGGAGACAGTCAACTGCAAGGCCAGGAGAGAGGTCTCAGGAGGGCAACCTTGATCTCAGAACTCGGGCCTCCCAAAGTGTAACATGATAGATGTCTTCCGTGTCAGGCCCCCCAGTCCGTGGTATTTTGTTTCAGCAGCCCGTGTTGACTGATACACCCTCCCGGTTGTGTGAACGTGAAATGATCACACATTGAAACTTTGTGATGGTTAACCTGATGTCCACAAGGTTGGGCTAAGCGATGCTTAAGTCGCTGGTGCCACATGGCTTCTGAGTGTGTCTGCCAGGGGATCTCTGATAGAGGCGCCGTGAAGTGAAGGCATTTTAGAGAACGTGGAGACTGCCCTTCCCATATCTCCTGCCCCCTTCCACACACATGTGGCCTTCCCAGGAGCAGGTTGCCACAAAGTCCAGTCTGCAGGCTTAATCTGGCCCCTTGTCTTTATGATAAGAAGGCTGTTTCAGGGAATCCACTTTGATTTCAGGATCTGCTGAGGTTGGCGATCCCCAGAGGAAAAGCACTTCTCTTAATTAGCGTAGGAAGAGAAGCGTGCACAGCCCAGGTGCATGACTGAGAAATTCCCCATCACTATTGGTGGCAGACAGCATTGTGCCTTTCGACCAACCAGCATTTCCACAGGGTGGGCACCCTGCAGCGGGTGATACCCCGTGTCAACGAGGGTCGGAACAGAAATCCAAGGTTCTGAGTGTCCCGCCACGAGCTGTCTCCCATTCAGGAAGTGGGAGCTTTCTTCCTGCCGGCAAATCCCGATGCAGACACTGGGGATCACCTCTCTGGAGCCAGAAGCAGCTCCTCTAGCGTTACAAACTATCATGGAACAAGGAGATCCAACCATTTTCCTAAGGGAAATCATCCCTGGATGTTCAGTGGAAGGACTGATGCTGAAGCTGAAGCTCCAATAGTTTGGCCACTTGATGCAAAGAACTGACTTGTTGGAAAAGACCCTGATTCTAGAAAAGATTGAGGGTGGGAGGAGAAGGGGACGGCAGAGGATGAGATGGTTGGATGGCATCACCGACTCAATGGACATGAGTTTGAGCAAGCTCTGGGAGTTGGTGATGGACAGGGAAGCCTGGCGTGCTGCAGTCCATAGGGTCGCAGAGTCGGACATGACTGAGTGACTGAACAACAGAAATGAAAATATGGTTTGATTATTGCTGCCAAAATTTGGCCGCTGTTGACTGGTGCTTGGTTAAACCTTGGAGATGGCTTTGGGTGAAGTAGAAAGAAACAACACTATTGCTTTTCCAGGCAGAAGGGGCCACAGTGAGGCTAATGCCCTGAAGATCAAGACTGTGTGTCTCCCCTGGAGAGGATACTCAGGAGTCTTGGAGTGTTCAAGGAACAGGGTGTGGTCAGCTTGTGGACATACATCTGATTGGTTGGTGACGAAGGAATCAGGAGTCAGCATCGTCAACCTTCAGCTTCCTACTGGTCTGTGGTCTCCGTGCTTGTGGACAGCATTCAGGTAATGTCTCCCACCTGGTGGGGGTTTCTTTATCTGCAAAACAGTTCAAAAGAGATGGCTCAGAATATAAGGTATAGTCCTTGTTGTTGCCGTTCGGTCACTAAGTCATGTCCGACTCTTTGCAATCCCATGGACTGCAGCACGCCAGGTCTCCCCGTCCTTCACTGTCTCCCAGAGTCTTCCTCAGACTCATGTCCATTGAGTCGGTGATGCCATCCAACCATCTCATCCTCTGTCATCCCCTTCTCCTCCCACCCTCCCAAACCCTCCCATCATCAGGGTCTTTTCCAATGAGTCGACTCTTCGCATGAGGTGGCCAAAGTATTAGAGTTTCAGCTTCAGCATCAGTCCTTCCAATGAAAACCCAGGACTGATCTCCCTTAGGATGGACTGGTTGGATCTCCTTGCAGTCCAGGGGACTCTCAAGAGTCTTCTCCAGCACCACAGTTCCAAAGCATCAACTCTTTGGTACTGAGTCTTCTTTCTGATGACACTCTCACATCTGTACACGACTACTGGAAAAACCATAGCTTTGACTAGTCTCTTTGAGGAGGGTCTAAAGGTCTTTGACTTTGTTTAAAGGCTAAAGTATTATTATTTTGTCTCACTTGACTGTTTTCCTTTCTGCATTTTCTCATTGTCTGATTCAAAGGATCCTTTGACTGAAGTTCTTCTACAGACAAAAGGCAGGGGGAGGAACTCCATGGTCCTCGTGGGGTCCTGCGTGGTTTCAGTTTCAGCAGTAGGACGTTCTGTAGGCTAACTTGGAACTTTGTCAGGAGCCTGGATGCTTAGGATGGCCTCTAGCACACTGAATACCTTTGCATATCAGTCCCGAGGAAGGAAAAGCACCCCATGCTTCGGTCCTCAGGAAAGCCCTGCATTTCCTCATAAAACCTCTACGGGAATCAGAATCTACCTCTCAGCTGTCACGGAAATGAGCTGGTTTTCTGACAGTAATGGCAGCCCTGAGTTCATGGGGAAATAACGCCCCGGCTGATGGCAGACGGAGGAGGTGAACTCCACAATAGCCGTTCTTCGGTGTGGCCGGCCCATGAACGGACGCAGGAAATCATACAGAGATTTCAGAGATGCCTCTCTGGCTGTGCCCCTATCATTAGCCTCGCAGAACAATCCCTTCTGCCTCTTGAGTCTCAGCGAAACCTCCAGCTGGCTGAGCGGAACACTCATGGCTGAACTCCATCTCCCATCTAAGCCATCAGAGGTTTTGCTCCCTTTTTGCAAAAAAAAAAAAAAAAAAGTTCTTGCTGTCAAGACAGCTCTTATGTCTTTGTACTTCTCCTGCTAAGAAGGGCATCGCTTCAGATGAAAAGATACCAATTTTATCCATCCTGGGGTAGAATAGAGGTGAGAGGCACAGAGAGAAATTTCTGCGTTCAGAGTTGCCTTTGTGACGCCTCTTACTTGTCTTTCAGATGATTGTGTAGAACTAAGATATACGGAAGGGGACGTTAGTTTTCATCCTTCAGTGAAAAATTTAAGAGATTCTGGAAATGCACAGCTAATAAGAAGTAAGCCCATAGGATGATATTGTCCTTTTCTCTAAGTTCCAGTGGCTGAATTTATTCGTTTTAATTTTTTTGCCTCTTTATTTTGAGACCTGACTGTGTTTCCCTAGATTGGAGCTCCTGTGGGTCAGTGACTTGGAGCTAGTTATTTAATTTTTTTTTTTAATGTTTTCTTAGGCAAGCCCATGCTGCATTTTGTAGACAGCTTGGAACTAGACACACAGGAACCTCATATTTATTTTAACATTTGTGTAGTATTAATGGAAATATTAAGTATTAGGGGAAACGAGATCAAAACCTTGTTTTAAAATCCTAGGAAAGCTATAATTCAGTTCACTCTTTTAAGTATTTTGAGAGGATGTCATACATTGCGTCAATACATTGCAATTAAATTCTGTTTCATCGACTCTGTAATTCATTTACACGGTGAAATCTCCAGTGTTGCCTTAATTGATGAATCTTGTATTCACTTGAAATATACATGAGTTACTTTTATTTCTGTGTGATCTGCCAAAGACGAGATGTGGCTTTTCATTTGCCTTAAGTGGATGGATACCAAGCGTTTTATCACAACAGAAGTCTGTGGGTTTGTGCCAGTTGCTGCCTGTAGGGGTGAATCACCTGTGTTTTAACAGTGAAGATGGTCACGCGTTTTTCGAAGTTCCCAAGAGAGCGAGGCTCTTTCCCACTCTCTCTTCTGCAGGGACTGGCCTCCTGGTTTGCTTTTCAGCCAGAGAATTGCAACAAAGTTAAGGGTGTTAAAAATCTACCGCGGGACTTCTTGGAGCTGTGTAGCTTCTGCTTCTGCTGTCTTTGACCCTGCTGTGAAGTGTACGGCCCTAGGTTAGCCTCCTTAATGAAGGGAGACCGTAAGCACAGCACAAAGGGCAGAGCTGCCTCACCCGGCTCAGCTGTGAGTCCAGAGATGCCGCAAGCCACAGAGGTGAGCCGTCTCCGCCAAGGCCTGCCTAGACAATCAACATCGCAGCATCATGAGAAATCAATTGCTGTTTTTGAGCCATTACATTTTCTAAAAGCTATGTATTTTTAAGGCTTTTCATTGCATATTGGGAAACAGTTGGTTAACGATGTTGTGATAGTTTCAAGTGGACCGTGAAGGGACTCAGGCATATGTATGAAGTGAAGTGAAGTGAAGTCACTCAGTTGTGTCCGACTCTTTGCAACCCCATGGACTGTAGCCTACCAGGCTCCTCCATCCCTGGGATTCTCCAGGCAGGAATACTGGAGTGGGTTGCCATTTCCTTCTCCAGGAGATCTTCCCAATCCAGGGATCGAACTCAGGTCTCCCATATTGCAGGCAGACACTTTACCATCTGAGCCACCAGGGAAGCTCTTTCTACCCCAAACTCCCCTCCCATCTAGGCTGCCACATGACACTGAGCAGAGTTCCCTGTGCTGTCCAGCAGGTCCTTGTTGGTTCTCCATGTTAAGTACAGCAGAGTGTCCATGTTCATCCCAGACTCCCTAACTATCCCTTCCCCCATCCTTTCCCCTGGGAACCATATGGTTATTACAGAGTATTGAGCAGAGTTCCCTGTGCTGTCCAGCAGGTCCTTGTTGGTTCTCCATGTTAAATACAGCAGTGTGTCCATGTCCATCCCAGACTCCCTGACTGTCCCTTCCCCCATCCTTCCCCCTGGTGACCATAAGGTCATTACAGAGTATTGAGCAGAGTTCCCTGTGCTGTCCAGCAGGTCCTTGCTGGTTCTCCATGTTAAATACAGCAGTGTGTCCATATCCATCCCAGGCTCTCTGACTGCCCTTTCCCACCAGCAACTGTAAGTTCATTCTTTATGTCTGTGATTCTGTGTCTCTTTTGTAAATAAGTTCATTTGTATCATTTCTTGTTAGACTCTGCATACGTGATATCATGATATTTTTCCTTCTCTGTCTGACTGACTTAACTCAGTATGACAGTCTCTAGTCTGTCCATCCATGTTGCTGCAAATGACATGACTTCCTTCTTTTTGGCAGCCGAGGAGTATTCCGCTCTGTGTATGTACCACGCCGTCTTTATCCAGTCATCTGGCGGTGGACATTTAGGTTGCTTCCACGTCTTGGGTACCGTGAACAGTGCTGCAGTGAATGCTGGGGGGCATGGATCCTTCTGGACCCTGTTTTTCTCCGGATGTGTGCCCAGGGATAGAATTGGTGTGTCACACGGTAACCCCACTTATCCTTTGTAAAGGAACTTCCATTCCATTCTCCCTAGTTAGCCATTACATTTTAAATGTATGCCTCTGTAGCTCTAGGTAAATGGGATTATCTATACCCCTCTCCCCACACGCCCAAAGAGTTCATTACAAAATTAATGTCGGCAACGTCTGATTAAAGATAACAACACTGATTCAAACCTCAGTTAACGTAGAAACTGCAATTATGTGCTTATACTTGCTCTGTGCTTTCTGCAGTCAGATAAGGCTCACAATTATCTCTTTCTCTCTTTTTTTAATCAGATAAAGGAAGCAAACAAGTTAATCAGGTGAGTTTTCTCCTGATGTCAGATTTTAAGAGGGATTCGTCTCATGAGCAATTTATATAGTAGCTACGTGAAAGAAAGTAAGAAAAAAATTTTATATGTCTGATTCTAAAATCAGATACTTAATGAATAATCAAAGGGAGTTAGAGTGATGTGAATGGAGTAATTTTCTGGGGACATATGTGGTAAAGGCACGACTTGGAAAATATAAAGATTATACGGGATACCGTGCCACTTAAAGATGCTTAATTCCAGTTGTGTTTTCGTAGGAAGCTGCATACTACATTCAACATTGCCCAGTTTGTCCTAGAATTCGTGCCTTTAATAGAATTAATCTGAGAGCCACGGAGTTGATGTTCTGCTGTGGATGGAAGGAAAGATCTTCTGTAGCATGGTTCTCAAAAAGGAGAATCCATCCCAGTTTTGTTCACACACCTAATTTTGATCATGAGTCTTGATCTCAGGAAATGGGAGCCGTTTAACAGGGTGTGCAGTTATTTACTTGAGACGTCTCAGTCCTGTGACTTACAGCCAGGAGATAGCGTTTGTGCTTGGGTTAGTGTGCACTGTTACAGATGAAAAGGCTTCAGTGTATTGTTCTTCAGTGGTTCCAGTTTTGAGCCTCACAGTATCCCCTGGTGGCTGCTGCGATGAATTAGATATGAGGTCCGCCCCGCGTAGCATGCCCTCTTGTGTAATTAAACCATGAGGAGGGTTTGCCCGGAACAGCCTTTTGTAGGGTGTCCGTAGCTGTCACTGAGCTCTTTCTAACAATTACTTTGCACCATAGCCAGCTGTTCCTTGAAGAATAGAGATTGCATGCGCCCCCTGAGCCCTCGGTCCTTGTGCCAACCACAGCCTTCACCACATCTCTGAGCGCCGTATTGGGCAGAGTTCTGTACCCCCTTGGTACTGAGCTCCCTCCCGCTTCACTTACTTGAGCCAGTGAGTGTGTAAACATTTGTAACTCAAGTAGACATTTTGAAGGGGCTTCCCAGGTGGCACTAGAGGTAAAGAACCCACCTGCCAGTGCAGAAGACACAGGAGATAGCAGGTTTGATTCCTGGGTCAGGAAGATCCCCTGGAGGAGGGCATGGCAACCCACTCTGGTATGCTTGCCTGGAGAAATCCCAAGGACAGAGGAGCCTGGCTGTCTATGGGGTCACAAAGAGCCGGATACAACTGAAGGAGCTTGGCACGCATGTAGAGGTTTTGAAAGAACTCGAACTGTTTCGTTTCTTCCCACTGATGCCAGCGAGTGTGTGCCTGAGCCAGCTTGTTGGAATTAAGACATCTATGGCGATGTTCGCTGGTTCACACCACACCAGTGCAGACCCTATACGTGAACTCAGCAGACAGCAAAGAGCCGCCCAGTTGAACACAGTTTAAATGTCCACCCCTCTGCCTCCTGAGCTAAATCACTGCAGTTCATTTATGTATCCGTTTATGCATTTGATGTGGACCATTTTCAAAGTCTGTATTGAATTTGCTACAACGTTGCTTCCATTTTGTGATTTGGTTTTTGGGTCACAAGGCATATAGGATCTTACCTCCCTGACCAGAAATTGAACCTACATCCCCTGCATTGGAACGGAATGTCTTTGCCTCTGGGCTGCCATGGAGGTTTCCAGCATAGTTTCTTTGAAGCCATTGAGCTTAGGGATATTTGTTATGTGACTTTATGGCAGTGGTAGATAACTGATCTCTTTTCCAGCATGCCCTTGTTTGATTGGCAAGACTTTGAAGTCAGCCCACTTAGAATATAATATGTTGGTGTTAATTTGCTATGCCTGTGCACATGTGGTCAGTCCATTTTAGGTTAAATTCATAAATTTAAGTAATTATAAGTTACTATAACACCCTTGGTCCCTCATTTATTAACATAACATGTTAATAATTATAGCAATTATGTTAATACCAAAAGGGCCAAGTTTTATCACTTCGTCATACCATTGTGAGGTTAACTGCTATGTCACCGAGATGAAAAGTGGGTTGAAAGGTTATCACTTCTGAGGCGTGTTGTTACTGCTTCATCCTGGTGCCTTGTAGATGAAACCAACTCATAAAGGAAGAGGACTTCACTGGTTTTTTAAGACTCCACCTTCCATTACAGGTGGCTCAGCTAGGAAAGAATCCACCTGCATTGCAGGAGACCTGGGTTCTATCCCTGGGTGGGGAAGATCCCCTGGAGAAGGAAACAGCAACCCACTCCAGTATTCTTGCCTGGAGAATTCCGTGAAAGGAGGAGCCTGGTAGGCTACAGTCCATGGGGTTGCAAAGAGTCGGGCACGACTGAGCGACTTTCCTGGTTCACTGGTTCCACTACAGGCGTGCAGGTTTATTCCCTGATTGGGGAGTTAAGATCTCACATGCCTCATGGTCAAAACAGGAAAACATGAAACAGAAGCAATATTATAACAAATGCAATAAAGACTTTTAAAACAATGGCACACATCAGAAAAATTTTAAATTCTTAAAAAAAAAAAAAAAAGGAAAGTCTTCCAGATATCATCAAATGCCCTTTAGAACACCAAGAAATTGCCTGCATAATCAAAACTGCAGGGAAACCTGGGTTTACATTCTTGCCTGAAAGATAAAGCAATAAAGTGGACATTGCTGTCGAATCACATGGCAGTGTGGCTTGCCTCTCTCCGCAGCAAAGGAGCCCAGTGTTTAATTCCGGGCACGATCGCTTATTGGTTTGGGGAAGGTAGATATGATTCTCAAATTCTCTAAGCATCAGCTTTCTCATAAAAAAAACGAGGCTATTAATATTACTTCCATAAGAAGGTTGCTTCGAGAATTAAATCCAGTGGTATATTCAGGATGCTTTGCAGAGCACCTGGCATATATTTAACTACCCAATAAATTACAGTTATTATTATTAAGATGGCTTGCTGCTCATATAAGCCTGAAAATCCGGGAGCAGCAGTTTATTGGGAACAAAATTAGTGTAGCATTCTGATGAGCTGTGCAGAAAAGTAATGAATCACAGTGTCTGTGATGTAGAGGGTGCCTCTCTTTGAAAATGGGTCCCATTTAAAAAAAAAAAAGGAAAAAAATTCACCCTGAGGGTCCAAGGCTCAAGGGGTGAGAAGAAGCATGGCCGGTATTGGGGTGTCTCCTTGGAAAGCAAACGTGGACACTTCTGGAGTAAAGAGCCCGTGCAGAGCCTTGCTCAGGTAGGTTATCAATCACACGAGTTCGATTGGATGCTTGCCGCTGGTCCTAAATCACTGATGACTTTTGGAGTCACACAAGGGCTTCCCTGGCAGGTCAGCTGGCAAAGAATCTGCCCGCAAGGTGGGAGGTTCAGGTTTGATCCCTGGGTTGGGAAGATCCTCTGGAGGAGGGCATGGCAACCCACTCCAGTCTTCTTGCCTGGAGAAATCCCATGGACAGAGGAGCCTGGTGGGCTACAGTCCATGTGGTCGCAAAGAGTCGGACATGACTGAGTAACTAACACTTTCACTTTTAAAAACTCTAGTAACTATGGCATGACCACTTTAGATACATTTTGAGTGTGTGTGTGTGAGTGTGAAGTCGCTCAGTCGTGTCCGACTCTTTGCGACCCCATGGACTGTAGCCTACCAGGCTCCTCCCTCCATTGGATTCTCCAGGCAAGAGTACTGGAGTGGGTTGCCGTTTCCTTCTCCAGAGGATCTTCCTGACCCAGGGATCGAACCTGGGTCTCCCACATTCCAGGCAGATGCTTTAACCTCTGAGCCACCAGGGAAGCCCCAGATACATGGTAAATGATCACAATGATAAAAAGTAGTTTATCCATTAGAGGAAATGCAGAAACTATAGACAAATTAAAAGAAGAAAATAATTTTTTTAACAGAAATCTGGTTTGTTTGTTTTTTTCAGAGCTTACATGTTGCAGTATATGGTCTCCCAGTCTTTCTTTTTCTTGACATTTAAAGGAAAACCACCAATAATTGGAAATTATTTCACAGAAAAGCGACACTTTTTTTTTTCTTTTGCAAACAAAGTAGGTGTTATTTCATTGTCTCTGACAGAGAATGCTGAACAATGGATCTCAGATTCCAAAGAAAACATTTCAGCGAAGTATCAGGGTTAGCATCTGCAACCTTAACGTGGCTCTAATAGACCTCAGCATTTCTGAATCTTTGTTCTGCTAAAAGGAGAGAGAAGAATGTATGCAGGTGTCTGACATAAGCAAGATGGTATGAAACAGCCCTGCATTAGTGCGTTGGGAAAATGCTGATGAAATAAAACCAACACGATATTTTGAGCAAAAAAAAGAAAAGCACTTACATTGTTCTTTCTTTTAGAAACAGATCAGGACTCTGAAATGTGCTTTGGTGCTGAGTTTCTGGGCAGTCTGGCTCATCTCTTTTTTCTTCCTTAGGGTGTTTGAAAATGACTCTAGAATTCTTCCTTTGTGTATAACCCATGGGTCATAGTGGTAGAAATCTATCGATTCCCTAATAGCCATCCTAATTAGGCATGGGAGCCAGGTTCTGGGTGCCTCACAGTTCTGTCCAGAGTCCTCCAAGGTTATGTATCCAAAAGGAAGTGGGATACAGAACAGACCACTGCAGATGGTGACTGCAGCCATGAAATTAAAAGATGCTTGCTCCTTGGAAGGAAAGTTATGACCAACCTAGACAGCAGATTGAAAAGCAGAGACATTACTTTGCCAACAAAAGTCCGTCTAGTCAAGGCTATGGTTTTTCCAGTAGTCATGTATGGATGTGAGAGTCGGACTATAAAGAAAGCTGAGCACCAAAGAGTTGATGCTTTTGAACTGTGGTGTTGGAGAAGACTCTTGAGAGTCCCTTGGACTGCAAGGAGATCCAACCAGTCCATCCTAAAGGAAATCAGTCCTGGGTGTTCATTGGAAGGACTGATGCTAAAGCTGAAACTTCAATCCTTTGTCCACCTGATGCGAGAGCTAACTCATTTGAAAAGACCCTGATGCTAGGAAAGATTGAAGGCAGGAGGAGAAGGGGATGACAGAGGATGAGATGGTTGGACGGCATCACCGATTCAGTGGGCATGAGTTTGAGTAAACTCTGGGAGTTGGTGATGGACAGGGAAGCCTGGCGTGCTGCAGTCCCTGGGGTCACAGGGAGTTGGACACGACTGAGTGACTGAACTGAACAGACCGACCCTCACTAAGAAAGCCGTTGGAAAACTTAACGGGCCGGTTGACCTTTGTGTTTTAAGACTGACTCCATGGATCTTTTCTGTTTTTTGATATTTGTTGTTGCTGTTGAGTCGCCAAGTCGTGTCCGACTCTTTACCACCCCTTGGACTGCAGCATGCCAGGCTTCTCTGTTCTCCACTATCTCCCAGCATTTGCCTAAGTTCCTGTTCATTGAGTTCTAGATTCCTTGGGGTACACTTATATATCCAGCTACAGAGCTCGGAGGCGATGATTTCTCCAGGGAGCCAGCCTACTCTGCATTACCTTTCAAAAGTGTGAAATCACTTCAGATATAGAGGCCTGATTTTGAAGAAAGTGGCCCCATTTCAAATTTCAGCATAATTTCAGGATGAACTGTGACAGCGGTGTTTAAGAGGTTTGCATCTGCAAGTGAGTTCATAGCTTATAGCTGTTCAGTCGCGCTCAGTCATGTTCAACTCTGCAACCCCATGGACTACAGCTTGCAATGCCTCCCTGTCCACCACTGTCTCCCGGAGCTTGCTCAAACTCATGTCCATTGAGTCGGTGATGCCATCCCACCATCTCATCCTTTGTCGTTCCCTTCTCTTGCCTTCGATTTTTCCCAGCATCAGGGTCTTTCACAGGGAGTCAGTTCTTCACATCAGGTGGCCAAAGGATTAGGGCTTCAGCTTCAGCATCAGTCCTTCAAATGAATATTCAGGACTGATCTCCTTTAGGATGGACTGGTTGGATCTCCTTGCAGTCCAAGGGCCTCTCAGGAGTCTTCTCCAACACCACAGTTCAGGGTGCTTGCTCTTAGTTGTGGATTGTGAACTCTTAGTTGCGGTACGTGGGGTATAGTTCCCTGACCAGGGATCGAATCCCAGGCCCCCGCATTGGGAGCTTGGAGTCTTAACCCCTGAACCACCAACTCAGTTGGTTTTTTTTTTTAATTTAAAGCTATTTTTGAGTGTGCTGGCTCTTCACGGCTGCACACAGCGTTTGTTTAGTTGCAGTGTGTGGCCTTCTCACTGTGGTGTCGTCTCCCGTTATGAAGCACAACACGGTTGTTGTCAAGCATGGCCTCAGCTGCCCCGTGGCCTGTGAAATCTTCCCAGACCATGAATGGGTCCACTGTCCCCCACGTTGCCAGACTCCCAACCCCTGGACCATGACAGAAGCCTCCCTCTATCCCCCCGACTCAGGGGATCTTGATGGAAGCAGATGTCCTGAACTGCAGAGACCTATAGAAGGCAGCATCTTGCCCTGAGGGATGTGACTTGCGTGCCACCACACATGCCTAGGTCTCCAGGGATGGATCAGCACCCAGGCTCTCAACTAGCCCACTCTGAACGTGCACGTGTGTTTCCTGAATGCGCAGCCCAGAGCGCTGAGGGCCAGTGCATATGGGAAAATTGCCAGTGAACGCCTTCACTCACTGAAGAGCGAAGGCATGGAAGCCAAGGGATGCCTGTTCATCTTCGCCACCCCTGCCTCCTGCAGAGTCAGTGAAACAACTGAAGGGGACCTTCGGACGCGTGTGCCAACGCCACGAATTTCCCTTTCGATTCTCTGCAGAGTTAGTTCCCAGAGATGCAGCAAGATTTCACAGAGTGATGAATCAGTGCCTGGCAGATTCATAAGTCTTAGCACAGAGGCATGACTGGTCGTCTACCAGATGACACAGGAATTCCTTCTCCGATCATTGCATTAACTCAGGTTTACAAACAGATAATAAAAGTACTGAAGGGAGGTCCCAAATCACCAGCCTTCAGAGGGAACATCCAGAGAACTCAAAATCATATTTCTTTTTCTAGCGATTAGCTTTTCTTTAGCCATACATATACATACATACATCTCTCTCTCTATCAACTATCTATCGGTCTAACCATCTATAGATATGGGCTTCCCTGGTAGCTCAGACAGTAAAGAATCCACCCCCAGTGCGGGTGACCTGGGTTCCATGCTTGGGTCAGGAAGATACCCAGGAAAAGGGAATGGTTACCCAGTCCGGTGTTCTTGCCTGGATAGTTCCATAGACAGAGGAACCTGGCAGGCTACTACTGTCCATGAGGTTGCAAAGAGTCAAGCATGACTGAGCGACTAACACATTTTAATGGATATGGATATGAAAGTGAAGTTGCTCGGTCGTGTCCGACTCTTTGCGACCCCGTGGACTGTAATCTACCAGGCTTCTCCATCCATGGGATTCTCCAGGCAAGAATACTGGAGTGGGTTGCCATTTCCTTCTCCAGGGGATCTTCCTGACCCAGGGATTGAACCCGGGTCTCCCGCCCTGCAGGCAGACACTTGAACCTCTCAGCCACCAGGGAAGCCCAATATAGATGTAGATATATTTAAAATATTTATTAGGGTGCTTCGAGTCTTAGTTGCCATGCCTGGGCTTAGTTGCCTTGAGGCATGTGGGATTTTTATTTTCACAACCAGGGACTGAATCTGCATGTCCTGCATTGGACGGTGACTTCTTCACCGCTGGATCACCAGGGACGTGCCTTTAGCATATGTTAATTAAGCCCTTACTTGAGTCTTTCTGTGTCTGTCAACAAACAATGGTTATGGTACTTCCTATTCTGTGTCCATTGAGTAAATTTTACTTTACTTTTGTAGACTTCAAGCAGCTAGATGTGCTCTACAGCTAGCAAATTATACATGCAAAACATCAGAATTATGAATGGCCTCATGGAATTTCTCCCACGGTAGTTTAGTGTGTCACTAGAACTGACTCATTGGAAAAGTCCCTGATGTGGGAAAGATTGAGGGCAGGAGGAGAAGGGGACGACAGAGGATGAGATGGCTGGATGGCATCACCCACTCAATGGACATCAGTTTGAGCAAACTCCAGGAGTTGGTGATGGACAGGGAGGCCTGGTGTGCTGCAGTCCATGGGGTCACAAGGAGTCAGACACGACTGAGCGACTGAACTGAACTGAAAGAACTCGTTCATTTTAACCCCATGCTAATTGCTAGGTGCAGTAGGTGACTGAAAAGGAAATTTGGCCACTTCCCTGCCCCCTAGTTGCCTCAGTAGCTGTCTTCTCTGCTTCTCTGCTGGGCTGACCCTGAAATATTGGTCCCCAAACTTTTTGGTACCAGGGGCTGGTTTAGAAGATGACAGTTTTTCCACAGACCAGGGTGAGGATGGTTTCAGGGTGATTCCAGCATATTACACTTGCTGCGCACTTTCTTGCTATTATTCCTGCATCAGCTCTACCTCAAATAAACACTCCCTGGATCCCCTTGGTGAGGAACCCCTTCCCTGAAGGAAGGGCTTCCCAGGTGACTTAGTGGTAAAAAAAATATGCCTGCCAATGCAGGAGATGAGGGTTTGATCCCTGTGTTGGGAAGATCCCCTGGAGGAGGGCATAGCAACCCACTCCAGTGTTCTTGCCTGGAGAATCCCAGGGACAGAGGAGCCTGGCGGGTTACAGTCCATGGGGTCACAAAGAGTCCGACATGGCTTAGCAACTAAACCACCATCACCGTGACTGCTTGCTAGTATTTCAGTATTATTAGCGCATCAACCCTAGCTCATATCATCAGGCATTAGATCCCCTTGGTTAGGAACCCCTACCCTGAAAGAAGGGCTTCCCAGGGGACTTAGTGGTAAAAAAATCTGCCTGCCAATGCAGGAGATGCAAGTTCGATCCCTGGGTCGGGAAGAGTCCCTGGAGAAGGGAACGGCAACCCACTCCAGTATGCTTGCCTGGAGAATCCCACGGACAGAGGAAGCTGGTGGGCTACAGTCCGTGAGCACGCGAGCTGCTCCATACACTGTACTGTGTGTGAGTAAGCTAGCCCGTGGCCTCTCTTGGGTTCGGGAAAGCTAGTCTGTAGTCTTCACTGCATATGCATAAGCTAATGCATAGTCTCCACTGGGTATTCGTCAGCTAATCTGGGCTTCCCAGGAGCTGCTAGTGGGAAAGAACCTGCCTGCCAACACAGGAGACATGAGACTTGGGTTCTGTTCTTGGGTCAGGAAGATTCCCCTGGAGGAGGAAATGGCAACCTACTCCAGGATTCTTGCCTGGAGAATCCCATGAACAGAGGAGCCTGGTGGGCTACAGTCCATGGGGTCCCAGAGAGTCGGACACGACTGAACGACTGACGCAGCTTAGTACACATGCCTGCAAGCTAGTCTACAGACTTTGGCCATGAAAATGGATTCATCTACGTGGGAAAATACACAAATGAACAACAGCAAGAGTCGGGATGAATCGGCATTCTTGGGGACAAACTCCTGAAGAAAAGGATCGGCACTCTTGTCCACTGAGGACCAGCTTGAATCTGTCTGACGTGGTTTCTCACACTCACCAGGCACACAAGCTGCCAAACAGAACAGCTTTATCACTGGTGCTTGCTCACAGTTAAGTACTCAGAACCACCAGCCACTTCCCAGCTCTCAATAGTAGTAGAAGTTTAGTCGCTAAGTCCGACTCTTGAGACCCCATGGACTGTAGCCTGCCAGGCTCCTCTGTCCATGGACTTCTCCGGGCACGGATCCTGGAGCAAGTAATAATAAGCCATTGTAAGAAGCAGATGGAATCTCAGGTAAATGTTCCTAAAAAAATGAATGACCGGGTAGAGATGATTGTAACACACAAAAATTGATAGTGCAAGTGTTTAGAAAGACCTAAAGAAATCTGGCAAATCAAATTAGGTGGCTGCAAATAAACACATTATTGATTCAGAGGTTTTAACAGAGAACAAAGGTTATTTTAAAAATAATTGGCTGCCTCTTTAGCATCGGTATTTTGCCAACTTAGTTTTTATAATATATAACATTTTGATTAATACATTTATAATATTGCTTACAAGTAGACAAGTAATGAATTTGGACATTTAAAAAGCACACATTTTAAAAACTGCCTTATTTTTCAATAGTGAAAAGCATGTAATAGGTTGGAATTATTCTTTCATTCGAAAATGAAAGTGTTGCTTCTTAGCTCACATGGTTTGGGGTGGGCTTTTTGGTGGCTAATTATTTCCTCTGACAATCTGACTACAGAATATTAGACTCAGTAAATGTGAAGGAGCTCTATTTAGATCATGTTGGTCTCCAAAAACGTCATGAAAGTCTGATTAGATGTTTCCTATCTTCACAAATTTCCGTAGTTAATCATGTTCCTTGCCAAAAGTGTGTCGAAATGACAGGTTATTTACAGCTCTGTTTTAGACGCAGACATCCCTGGCATTTTGGACCGCCAGGTGTGTGTGTTTTCAGACATGCTAATTGTGTAAGAAACCAGGAGTGCCCAGTCTATAACAGTAGACAGGGATCGTTCAGACAGGCGCGCGGTCATGATGGAGTTGAATGCGTGCTTTGTTTTACATAAAACTGCATACTCAAGTCTCTACTAAGCAGAAATTATTGTTCTGTGCATCGACCGTAGGAAGATGGATGCTGTTGTTGTTGTTCAGCCTCTAAGTCATGTCTGACTCCTTGTGACCCCATGGACGGCAGCTCACCGGTTCTCCTCTGTCTTCCCCTATCTCCCAGAGTTTGCTCGAAAATCATGTCCATTGAGTCGGTGATGCCATCCAACCATCTCATCCTCTGTGGTCCCCTTCTCCTCCCGCCTTCAATCTTTCCCAGCATCAAGGTCTTTTTCAGTGAGTTGGTTCTTTGCATCAGGTGGCCAAAGGATTGAAGTTTCAACTTCAGCATCAGCCCTTCCAATGAATATCCAGGGTTGATTTCCTTTAGGATGGACTGGTTCTATCTACTTGTAGTCCATGTATTGACTTCAGGAAGACGGAAGTTGTTTAAAAGTCACTATACCTATTATGTGTGGGAATTAGGATTTTTTTTTTGCACTGTTGAAATATCCCAGAGAAGGAGAGTGTTCAAATTAGTAGACACATTTTCTGATGTCACTGAGTTCCGACAGATCAGTTTAATATCTGAATATCATAAATGTGAATATTTCTTGTGCACTTCCAGGCTCCTAGCATGTAACACAGGGACATAGAGAAGATTTGGACTTGAGAAGAAAGTAAAACAAAACCGTTAACGGTTAGGAATAGAAGAAATTACCGTGATTAGTCAAGTTAACGGGGCTTCCTGTGGTGGCTTAGTTTGTGAAGTAATCTGCCTGCCATGCAGGAGGCCTGGATTCAATTCCTGGGTGGGGAAGATCCCCCGGAGAAGGGAATGGCAACCCACTCCAGTATTCTTGCCTGGAGAATTCCATGGACGGAGGAGCCTGGTGAGCTACAGTCCATGGGGTCAGAAAGAATCAGACATGACTGAGCGACTGAACAAATTAGATTTATATATGTTTATATGACATGGTTACATATGCATATATGTGTGTGTTTATGTCTGTCTGTATCCAATATGTGTGTGTGTGTGTGTGTGTTTTGTACTGTACTGCACTGCGCTCAGTCGTGCCTGACTCTGCGACTCCATGGACGGTAGCCCGCCAGGCTCCTCTGTCCATGGGATTCTCCAGGCAAGGATACTGCAGTGGTGCCCTCTTCCAGGGGGTCTTCCCGACCCAGGGATCGAACTTGTGTGTGTTACGTCTCCTGGGTCTCCTGCATTGGCAAGTGGATTCTCTACATTGAGCCACCTGGGACGCCTGTATACGTATATACAATTCTAGCTATCCCCAAATTTTCAAGTTCCTTAGTGTAATATTTGTTATGCATAGTTCAGTGGACTTATTTTTCATTTTCTAGTCTTTCTGTACTTTCTGTCTCTTTTTCCAGCAATTTATGTTAATATTCCATAGGCTCAGAGTCCTAAAAGAGCATGCTATTTAAATCCAACCACTTAAAAAGATTCAAAGAGAGTTTGTCGAACTTATTTTTAAAATATAATGTTGAGAAACAATGATGGATTTGATCATTTGATAGCAAGAGTTAGGTTAAATCAGGCTTTTGTGTCATTGTAATGAAAATATGTGTACAGATTAATTTCAGTCTTTGGACTTGGGGGTGAAACTCTGAATTTTCCCAGTCAAGTTCTACCTGGTTGCCTAATATATCTGCCATAACTTGATGGTATGAAAAATTCACAGTATACCCTTCTACACTGCCAGCTATGTGTATTCATAGCAGTTCACCTAAATATGTATGTGTGTGTGTGTGTGTGTGTGTGTGTGTGTGTGTATACCTATACGCCCTAGAAACAGAGTTTTCAGTGACTTTCTTTGGTTTCATTTATTTAAACCTGGGCAGTTTATCTTCAGTTACAGAACAAAAGTTTTCATTCCATAGCAGCTTCGTGTTTGACGGGATTTTCAGTAGCCATTATGTTAACGCCAGGCATCTGAATCCTTGAAGACAAAGCGCTGCGACAAGTCTCAGCGTTTCTTAGGGTAGATCCCTGAAATATTCCTTTCTTGTCTTCTACATGAGCATAACATCCTAGGCTGAATTTTCAGAACAAAGGATTTGTATAATGCAGCATTGCTTATCTGAAAGATTTATAGAAAGACTTGCCGGGCAATCCAGTGGTTCAGACTTTGCCTTCCATTGCAGACGGTGTGGGTTCGATTCCTGGTTGGGGAGCTATGACCGTACGTACCTCGAGGCCAAAAGAAAGCGTAAACAACAGAAGCAAAGTTGTAACACATTCAATAAAGACTTTAAAAATGGCCTACATCAAAAATTTTTTAAAGAAAAATAAAGAGATTTATCGAGATAAGCAAAAAAATGAAAAAATCCTCTAACTCATATATCTTGCCATTTAGCTAAAATTTGTACTCAGTTCAGTTCAGTCGCTCAGTTGTGTCCGACTAATTTGTTCTGTGGTATAAACCATATACGTGCCACTCTACCCTCTATCATATCTACACCCAGTGTGGTAAAACGAGTTCAGAAAGAAAGGGAAGTCGCTCGGTCGTGTCCGACTCTTTACAACCCCATGGACTGTAGCCTACCAGGCTCCTCCGTCCGTGGAATTTTCCAGGGAAGAATACTGGAGTAGGTTGCCATTTCCTCCTCCATGGGGTCTTCCCGACCCAGGGATTCAACCTGGGTCTCCCAAATTGCAGGCAGACGCTTTATCATCTGAGCCACCAGGGAAACCCAGAATGAGTTTACTCAGATTAAATAGATACTTGTGCAATGGAGAAATTGATATCCTCTGTTTTCCACTTTCGCTTCCCCAATTGCTAATAAAAGTTCAGGAGAATTTTGAGAATGTAGATGTTTTTCCCCCGTCGTTACTGTTATCACCTTTTATAGTAGTGGTATTTCAAACTATTTTTGAAGTTTTTATTATACACGTGTGGGAAATGAAGGGAAATGTGTCTTAATGCTATTTGTCTATTTCTTTCCTGAAAAATGCAACAGGTTGCTCGTGAAGGGGAATTTAGTTGTAAGAAAATTTTGCTCTGGCACGTTATTGCATGATGACGGCATGGGCTGTTCATTTCTGTCACAGTGAGGGAACGTGTGTCCTTCCATTCCCTTGATTTAACTTCAAGCTCGTGATTTCTTGTTTTCAACAAATACCTGTTTACTTTCTGGTTCTACCCCCAGCTCACCCCTCCTGCCTCAGTGGTACCCAATGCCAGGCGGCCAGGACTGTTAATACATGCAATGATGGGCACATCCTGAATATTCCTAAAGATTCACTGGAAGGACTGATGCTGAAGCTGAAGCTCCAATACTCTGGCCATGTGATTCGAAGAACTGACTCATTGGAAGGGACTCTGATGCTGAGAAAGATGGAAGGCAAGGGGAGAATGGGATGACAGAGGATGAGATGGTTGGATGGCATCACCGACTCGATGGACATGAGTTTTAGCAAGCTCCAGGAGACAGAGAAGAACAGGGAAGCCTGGTGTGCTGCAGTCCATGCGGTCACAAAACAGTCAGATACAGCTGAGCAACAAACAACAGAATGATCAGAGGGAGTTATTAAGTGAAATCTTGACTTGAAGATGGTTTAAAATGACTCAGGGTAAAGCTGAGTTTCCCCATCACTTTAAAAATATTTATTGAAATAAATAAACCATATCACCGAGCCAGGTACTTGCTTTTTTTAAAATCACAGCCACCCAGGTTGTTTTTATTGCATTCAGCACAGACACGGGAATCAATCTTTGGGGGAAAGACTTATTGTAACTTATTACTCAACTCATTAATGAGAGAGAAGGTGAGGTGCACAGTTTCAGATAGCCTGAAACGCTCCTGGGTCCCGGGAGGCCCTTGGGATCCTCTTCCCTCACTGATGGGAAGGAAGGGCTGGATGAGACGACACATGTCGGCGGGTTGGTGGCAAGCACCCTCTGTGCACACGTGTTCTTTGGAACATGTGATGTTATGAGACGCGCATTCTGCGAGAGCACAGAACAGAAGCGGCTTCTTTTCGTCACATTTCTTTTTTTTCTTTATTCGTCTATGC
This sequence comes from Capricornis sumatraensis, assembly GCF_032405125.1. Lineage (NCBI taxonomy): Eukaryota > Metazoa > Chordata > Mammalia > Artiodactyla > Bovidae > Capricornis > Capricornis sumatraensis. Next base: position 144,838,431 of record NC_091092.1, on the reverse strand, counting down.
TGGGTGTTACTTGTGACATGTGCGATCGAGTTCCCTGATCGGGCATCAAACCCCGGTCCTCTGCATTGCAAGGGTGGAGGCTTAGCCAACAGGGAAGGCCCTGAAAGTGAAACTGAAAGTCGCTCAGTCATGTCCAACTCTGGAATTCTCCAGGCCAGAATACTGGAGTGGGTAGCCTTTCCCTTCTCCAGGGGATCTTCCCAACCCAGGAATCGAACCAAGGTCTTGCGTTGCAGGCAGATTCTTTACCAGCTGAGCCAGCAGGGAAGCCCAAGAATACTGGAGTGAGTAGCCTATCCCTTCTCCAGGGGATCTTCCCGACGAAGGAATTGAACCAGTGTCTCTTGCATTGCAGGAGGATTCTTTACCAACTGAGCTACCAGGGAAGCCCTAGCTGAACCGTACTTACCCCTGCATACTGAAGATCCCAACACAAATGTGACACTGGATGTATACAGCGGAAGTCACCATAAGCCGTCTGTTTGATGTGAATATAGGAATCCCATTGGATGCAGTGACGTTACTTCACTAGGATCCCCTAGGAGCATCTTCTGTTAGCGTGTCCACACATGGTGGTGATGTAAGGTTGATATATCCAGTGTGATGCTTGTCTTTGCATCAAACAAATGGCTTCTGGCGACTTCCCTTGTATACATTCATTGTCACATTTGTGTTGGGATCAGGTGTATCTAGGGTTCAGTAGGGTTCAGCCTTGCAGCCCCATATGAAATAACAGTTGACGGCTGTTTCTTGGGCATGCAGAACAAGAACTATTTCATGCCCAGGCAGAGCTTGTGTCTACACTAGGGCTGTGGACTGGCTTCCTGGTTGGAATCCTGTGAACAAACATCTCTTCCTGCCCCTCCTTCTTCCTCTGAGGCTTTGCAAGTGGCTGCTGAGGCTCTTGCCCACCATCTCTAATACTGAAGGTTGAGGAGACTTGGCCTCTGGAGTCCCTCACCCTTGACTCAGTCCTCCCTTTTCTCCTTTGTGCATATCATTTCCCCACTCCAATAGCAAGACCAGAATCCTCTGAGTCGGTGTCCAGTGTATCTCAGAACTTCCCTTCTTGTTGTTTTTTTTTTTTTAATAGAACAGAAAAGTGGCATACAGCATATAATTTACTTTGTAAGCAGAAGAGACTTCAAAAGTTGTTGTTCAGTTGCTAACTCATGCCTGACTCTTTGCAACCTCATGGACTGCAGCACACCAGGCTTCCCTGTCCTTCATTATCTCCTGGAGTTTGCTCAAACTCATGTCCATTGAATCAGTGATGCCATCCAACCATCTCATCCTCTGTTGCCCTCTTCTCCTCTTGTCCTCAAAATTTCCCAGCCTCAGGGGCTTTTCTAATGAGTCAGCTCTTTGCATCAGGTGGCCAAAGTCTTGGACCTTCAGCTTCAGCCTCAGTCCTTCCAATGAATATTCAGGGTCGATTTCCTTTAGGATTGATTGCTTTGATCTGCTTGCTGCCCAAGGGACTCTCAAGAGTCTTCTCCAACACCATAGTTCAAAAGCATCAATTCTTTGGTGCTTAGCTTTTTTTATGGTCAGAATCTCACATTGTACATAACTACTGGAAAAACCATAGCTTTGACTATGCAGACCTTTGTCGGCAAAGTGATGTCTCTGCTTTTTAATACCAAAAAGCAGGTTTGTCAAAAGTTGGATCTGTTTTATATACAGACTGTCTCTAAAAGTATGTAAATACACCCAGTGAAAGACTGAGACTCTGTCATGCCCTAACACTTTTGAATATTTCATAATATGGCAGATTATAACTTGATGAACTAAATGATTGGAAGTGATACTCAGAAAGCAGACACACTGTTCATTGTACTCTGGACATATTCTTAAAAGGATATTTGTATCAAAAATTCTATCCTGGATTCTGCATTCATAAGAGTGTCCTGCGAGGTATGTGGCTGTACACACTCATATATACCCACACATATACAAACACATCAAAAGTTGGTGGTCATTGATTCAGTCACAGATTTTCGCTCTTGTCAAGCTAGGAGTAAACAGTTTGAAATCAGCATGGAAGACACTCATAAAATTCTAGAAAAATGGTAATAACGTAGCTTGCTGATATTCACTCTTTTGCAGTGTCTGATTTTTGCTTCCGTGATTCTGGGTGAGAAATACACTTTACCCTTCAATTGTTTAATACATACGTCTGGTTTCCGTGCCTCAGTAAAAAAGCCAACAGAGTTTATTTTCTTCCCTTCTGTGGAGAATTTTTGCAGAACTAGGAAGGAAATATAGAAAATAAAAGATATGCTGCTACATGGATCAGATTCATAAAGAGCCCTGCCCTCGTATTTTTCCACGTGGCATCTGCTGCAGCTGTTTTTGCACAGGGCTGAGCTTCTCCAATGGTTCAGTGATACCAGCCATCCCTCAGTCTCTTCCTGCACATTTTCAAGTAGGTCATGAAACCAACATATTGAAAAGCAGAGACATTACTTTGTCAACAAAGGTCCATCTAGTCAAGGCTATGGTTTTTCCAGTAGTCATGTATGGATGTGAGATTTGGACTATAAAGAAAGCTGAGCGCCGAAGAATGGATGCTTTTGAACTGTCGTGCTGGAGAAGACTCTTGAGAGTCTCTTGGACTGCAAGGAGATCCAACCAGTCCATCCTAAAGGAGATCAGTCCTGAATATTCATTGGAAGGACTGATTTTGAGGCTGAAACTCCAATCCTTTGGCCACCTGATTCGAAGAGCTGACTCATGGGAAAAGACCCTGATGCTGGGAAAGATTGAAGGCGGGAGGAGAAGGGGACGACAGAGGATGAGATGGTTGGATGGCATCACCAACTTGATGGGCATGAGTTTGAGCAAGCTCCAGGAGTTGGTGAAGGACAAGGGAGGCCTGGTGTACTGCAGTCCACGGGGTCACAAAAAGTCGGACACGACTGAGCAACTGAACGGAACTGGAGGAAACCAACATTTATAACGCACTTAGCTGCAGTGTGCATGCAAAGAATGACATGCTACAATACAGAGAGCCCTTTCTGAAGGAGTCTGATAGTTAAAACATCACAGTGCAATGGTTCTGGCTCAAAAATCTGCCATGCAGAATTCATGGTTTACAATCAAGGGCAATCTCAAGGAGATACAGCCCCCAAATTGCCAGATCTGGGGGGACTCCTGCTGTCTGTCTTGTCCCATTGTATCTGATTGTTGTTGCTTAGTCACTCAGTCATGTCCGACTCTTTGCGACCCCATGGACTGTAGCCCGCCAGGCTCCTCTGTCCGTGGGATTCTCCAGGCAAGAATACTGGAGTGGGTTGCCATTTCCTTCTCCAGGGGATCTTCCTGACCCAGGGATCAAACCTAGGTCTCCCACTTTGCAGGCAGAAGTGTTGTTTGTTTGTTTGTTTGTTTTAATTGTCTGAACTACCTGGGAAGAAATGGCTATTTGCTATTCCACATCTCAGGTAAACAGGATCAATTATCAAAACCTTCTGCAGGACGAGCTGGGTTTTTTTCACCATGCAATAGCCAGGTATTCATCCGTGAAGTAGTGCAGAGTTAAGTTTATTCTGTTGTGGTAGATAGCAGAAATCTGAGGCATGATTTGATGTAAGAGCGCCATCAGGTGTGTCTGAGGCTGGGCTCCGTGGCTGTTTGGGGCTGGACAACACGTTTATACCTGTCCATTTCCCGCATCGGTTACCTACCCTCCCTGCCTTTGGTTTGTGGCAACCAAAAATGTCTCCAGACATTCCCTGCCACTGATCCACTGAAGAAGCAAACTTCTCTTCCGGGGATTCACTGTAATTCTTGCTTCACTAATTTCTAAATTGTTGTTCAGTCACTCAGTCGTGTCCAACTCTGCAACCCCATGGACTGCAGCACGCCAGGCTTCCCTGTCCATCACCAGCTCCTGGAGTTTGCTCAAACTCATGTCCACTGAGTGGATGATGCCATCCCACCATCTCACCCTCTGTCGTCCCCTTTTCCTCCCACCTTCAGTCTTTCCCAGCATCAGGGTCTTTTCCAATAAGTCCGCCATTGGCATCAGGTGGCCAGAGTATTGGAGCTTCAGCATCAGTCCTTCCAGTGAATATTCAGGGCTGATTTCCTTTCGGATGTACCAGTCAGACTTTAACATTCGTGAGTTAAAGCCTCCTGAGCAATTCCAGCTGCGGCCTTTGGTCCGCAGTTTTCGAGTCTTTGGTCCTCAAGCCAGGAGCACTGTCGTTCCCTGGGAGCTTGTTGGAAATGCAGAGTCTGAGACCCACCGACAGAATCAGAGTCAAATACTCAGGAGTTCTCAGAAAGAGAAAAAGAGGGGAAAAATCCCCAAAACCACAGGACATAGAGATGGCAGCCTTGGGTGTTGGGAATCACAGCCCGGAGAGTCAGTAGTAAACGTGAGCGTGTTGACAGAGAACCATGCAGGCAGGTGTCCCCGTGGGTGCAGTGTGACCCACGTTTGGCATACAGCTCCGGCCAAGGATGAGTTGATCAGAAGGCCCAGGTTCTGCTTGTGGATGAGGCCACAGTGCTCCTTCTTGAGTTCTGAATGTTGCATCCACCCGGGGACTGGGGATGAGAAGGACAGGGCAGCCTGTGATGATGGAGGAGGTGGACAGTTGTGATGGAGGCATCTCATGCAGGTCAGCATCCAGGGAGGAAACAGGGACAGCGTCTGCAAACAGAAACTCACAAGACATAAACAGCAGAAGGCTCCTGGCTACGACTCCTGGAGCATAAGAGTCTGGCTTGCTGAAAATCTGAATAAAAGAAATGGACGTGAATTACTATTTGAATCCATATCTACAGATACACATGTGAATATAATACTCGTATGCATATAGTACTCGTGTATATGAGTGAGCGTATGTGTATGTGTTTATGTGTCTGTATATACATATTTGGCTTCTCCAGTGGCTCAGTGGGAAAGAATCCGCCTGTGATGCAGGAGAGGCGGGTTCGATCCCTGGGTCGGGCAGATCCCCTGGAGAAGGGAATGGCAACCCACTGCAGTATTCTTGCCTGGAGAATCCCATGGACAGAAGAGCCTGGCGGGCTACAGTCCAGGGGATCATAGCACAGTCAGATATTACTGAGCGACTAGACAACATTACAGATATTTGTATGCGTACATAGACATCTGCTTCTTTGTCTGGCATACTCACACGCACATATATTCCAAATGCTTGGAGCCTGGTGGGCTGCTGTCTGTAGGGTCGCACAGAGTCGGACACGACTGAAGCGACTTAGCAGCAGCAGCAGTGAATTTTCACAAAATCCTGTTACTCACCCCATTTCTAGAGCCGAGGCCACAGAGACTCTGAGAGCCCAAATAATTCCATAGTTAGTAAGTGACAAAGCTGGAAATCAACCCCACAGTCGTTTTAAAAAATATATTGTATCTAACTTTACATATGGTAATGTATGTGATTCAGTTAGATAGCAAGTGGAAATTCCCTGTATCAGGCAGGGATCTCAACCTGGTGCTCTGGGACAACCTAGAGGGGTGGGTTGGGGTGGGAAGTGGAAGGGAGTTTCAGCGGGGACAGGACATACGTATACCTATGGCTGATTCCTGGTGATGGATGGCAGAGACCAGCACAGTTTTGTAAAGCATGTATCATTCAAGTTAAAAATAAATAAAATTTTAAAAGTCTATTAAGTTAAAGAATGCATTACGTTAATTTGCCTATCTTTGTCCACTCCTTGATTAGACCGAGAATAGGTTCCATACCATGGACAGCCACATGCTATTATTTAATGCTCCAAAGGAAGTGTGTGGGGGGGGCGGATAAAGTGAGAGTCAAAGTCAGTATTCCTCAGCAATTAGTCTTCTTTAAGGTCAGCCATATATCTCCTCCCTTTTGGACTTCCTTGCCAGCATCCTGTCTTATGTCAGGCAGCTTGGTGCTGCTCGGAGGCGTCACCCTGAGAAGGAAGACATGCCTCTGTCTTCTCATCTCCTCATGCTGTTCAGGTGCTATTAAGTAGACCATTCATCCACCAAGAACCCCAGACCTCCCTGTGACACCCTCTGCTTGACAGAAGCATAAAGGATCTCTGACTTTCTGCACCAGCCGGTTTCCTCTTTCATTCATCTTTTCTTCAGGCTAATGCTGGGCAGACTTGGAAAGTAGTCTGGTTATTCTGTTAGCGATCCTTTTCTTCTTCGAGATGAAACAGCCGTGCCCTGCCGCCCCGGAATTGAGATAGCGCAGCTGATCAATTGAATGGAAGAATGGAAGGATCCCCCCAGGGGCCTGGAAATGGACAAAATAATCGTTTGCTAAAGTTCAGCTTGGTCCCTCATCAGGTATGTTGACCTTCAGCTCTCCGATGCCAGCCCATTCGAGGGTTGCCGTTGGGAAGGTTTCTGCTGCAGGTGTGAGTAGCAGCAGAGAATATCGTTCCCTGCTCCAGCCGGTACATAGTCCTCTGACACGGTTCAGTTATTAAGTAGGGGGAAGAAAGAGTCGAGAAGGAATGAAGATGAGATCGGTTAGAAATTCTCAGGGTGTTCTTCCGTGCCAAGATGTGCTTTACACTCTGGCTCCGTAAAACATGAGTCACAGGGATGTTATTTTTGTTTTGAATAATGGCTGGCTCCCAAGGGACTTGAATCGCAAGTGACGATAGCAGTGCTGGTCAGATAATGCCTCTTCAATGGTGTCATGACAATTTGTGCCCTTGTCTTGGTCCTGGGGCTGCTGTAATGGGATACCACAGCCTGGGTGGCTTATGGACTTCCCAGGTGGCGCTGTGGTAAAGAATCCGCCTGCCAGTGCAGGAGACGGCAGGAGACTGGGTTCCATCCCTGGGTTGACAAGACCCCTGAAGAAGGAGATGGCGGCCCACCCCAATATTCTTGCCTGGAGAATCCTATAGACAGAGGAGCTTGGCGGGCTACAGTCCATAGGGTTGCAAAGAGTTGGATATGACTGAGTGACTTGGCATACACATAAGGGTGGCTTATAAAGAGTAGAAATACGTGTCTCACTTTTCTGGAGGCTGGAAGACCAAGTTCAAGTCCCTGGCAGGTTTGGTGTCTGATGAGAGCCGGCTTCCTTGTTCAAAGATGGCCGTCTTCTCTCTGGGTGGGAGAGCTTCCTGGTTCACAGGTGGCCATCTTCTCTGTGGGTGGAAGAGCTTCCTGGTTCAAAGATGGCTGTCTTCTCTCTGGGTGTGAGAGCTTCCTGGTTCACAGATGGCCATCTTCTCTCTGGGTGGGAGAGCTTCCTGGTTCACAGATGGCCGTCTTCTCTCTGGGTGGGAGAGCTTCCTGGTTCACAGGTGGCCGTCTTCTCTCTGGGTGGGAGAGCTTCCTGGTTCATAGATGGCCATCTTCTCTCTGAATCCTCATAGGGTGGGAGAGGTGAGGGGGCTCTCTGAGGCCTCTTTAGAAGGGCACTTATCCTATTCTGAGGGCTCCACCCTAATGACTTCGTCACCTCCTAATACCATCCCTCCTAATGCCATCCCTGCTAAAACCATACCACTGGGGAAAAGATTTCCACATATGAATTTGAGGCAGTCACAGACATTCCTTCTATAGCAGTCCTTATGGCTGGGTTGGCACCTTGGCGCCATCTTCAAGGAGAATATGACCACTGGAAGAAAATGAAATAGGAACTCTCTCTCTACTGTCCTCATGGACTGTGAGCAAGGGTGGAAAGACAGACAGCAAACAGAAACCAGGATTCTCCTCTTCCTCCTCCAGGTTGGAGCTACGTAAACATTGAAAGGGGTTTCCCAGGTGGCTCAGTGGTACAGAATCCACCTGCCAGTGAGGAGACACAGGAAACATTGAAGGGGAAGGGGGCGGCAGAGGATGAGATGGTCAGATAGCATCACAGACTCAATGGACATGAATTTGAGCAAACCTAAGGAGATGGTAAAGGACAGAGAAGCCTGTAGTCCATGGGCTTGCAAAAACCTAGCGACCGAACAAAAACAGCGACAAACATCGAAATGCTTGGGAAACGTCTTGGCATCTCGGAGCTCTCTCTCTAGTCTCTGCTTGGGACACGTCTTGGCATCTCGGAGCTCTCTCTCTAGTCTCTGCTTGGGACACGTCTTGGCATCTCGGAGCTCTCTCTCTAGTCTCTGCTTGGGACACGTCTTGGCATCTCGGAGCTCTCTCTCTAGTCTCTGCTTGGGACACGTCTTGGCATCTCGGAGCTCTCTCTCTAGTCTCTGCTTGGGACACGTCTTGGCATCTCGGAGCTCTCTCTCTAGTCTCTGCTTGGGACACGTCTTGGCATCTCGGAGCTCTCTCTCTAGTCTCTGCTTGGGACACGTCTTGGCATCTCGGAGCTCTCTCTCTAGTCTCTGCTTGGGACACGTCTTGGCATCTCGGAGCTCTCTCTCTAGTCTCTGCTTGGGACACGTCTTGGCATCTCGGAGCTCTCTCTCTAGTCTCTGCTTGGGACACGTCTTGGCATCTCGGAGCTCTCTCTCTAGTCTCTGCTTGGGACACGTCTTGGCATCTCGGAGCTCTCTCTCTAGTCTCTGCTTGGGACACGTCTTGGCATCTCGGAGCTCTCTCTCTAGTCTCTGCTTGGGACATGAGCAGGCTCTCAGAGAAAGGTGATTTGTGCAGTGGCTCTTTTCTCACATGATTTAGGAGCTTTGGGGGCAGTGTTTTGATGAATTGTCTGAAGCTGTGTTTTGATGAACTGGGGGCTGTGCTTTTGGTTCACCTGAGTGTTTTTGTCACAAGTATGGGATCCAAAGTTTTACGCAGGCTTTAATGAGGAGATACGGAGGAGCTGAGAAGGCTAAGGGGTCCGCGAGGGCTGAGAGAGGAGGAGAGTTGGCCACGTTCATACTTGGAGACCTGGGACACGTGGCTGGGACTATGGGCTTCTGGGCACGTCCTCCCAGAAGAACAGAGAGGACAGATGTCAGTGAGTCCAGCAACCAGACCACACAGGTCCTTCCACTGCAGAGAAGAGTGAGAATTTCAGTCATCCATATGGAAGGACCCACGGCTCCCTCTCCCAGCTCCACGAGGTCATGATACCTTGCCTACCCACATGGACATCATTTGAAGAGAAACATTGGGTGGTGGAAATAGGAAAGACGGGACCTGGGAGATGAAGACATTCAAGAGATGAAACAGAGGAGACAGCCATGCTCCAAGTTCTTGGGTTGAAGTTTTGTGATCATCTCCCCCGTCTTCAAGAGGCAAGAGAGATTCGATTGAGTCTTCAACAAATAAAGAAGACGTGTTCTTTGCATATGTGAATATACCGCAAGCACCTTCTGAAGTGGAGTGAGTGAAGTCGCTCAGGCGTGTTCGACTCTTTGTGACCCCATGGACTGTAGCCTACCAGGCTTCTCCGTCCGTGGGATTTTCTAGGTAAGAATACTGGAGTGGGTTGCCATTTCCTTTGCCAGGAGATCTTCCCGACCCACGGATCAAACCCGGGTCTCCCGCATTGTAGGCAGAGCCTTTACCGTCTGAGCCACCAGGAAAGTCAAGTGGAAAAGAGTTAAATGGGGTGCAGGTTCTCAGGCTCTGAGAGCATGGAGATACGCAGAACAGGAACCAGCAAGCTGCTTTGTCAATAAAGCCCACAAAGGCAGGTTAACATTTAGGTCATGCTTCTGTGAGAGGTCGAAGAGATTTTCGGGTTCAGGAGAAGAAGGGGGACCCTCATGATGCCATCAGGCATGGTTCTTTGTGGACCCAGAAGTGAGTTGTAAGGATACAGTTAACTCTGTCTGTCAGCTCGCTCCAGGCAATGCGGCTCCCATGCAGTTTTTATGGTAGAAACACCGCAGTGCTGAGGATCAGAGTGAACACTGAAGGTTGCATTATTAAAACCATATTTCTGCTGGAGAGTGTTACCAAAATGAAATGTCTTCCTCCTATTGGTCTTAGGAGAGATCTGGCTGGTTTCAAACATCACGATTACTGAACTTTAAAAACACAGTCATTTATGAATACTTATAAATCAGTGTAGCTCGCACAAAGATTTCTTTCCTGGGGTGACCTTTAAAAAGGCATACCTTGGATTCAGAAATAATCTTTTGCAAGACATCTCCAAGTATCTAGCTTAAACTCGTGATGCGCTGGGAGCTGCTTTGCATTTCCCTAATGGTTCACTTGTTCTGGGAGTCTGTACTGTTCTCTACGTCACTGTTAGAAGCCATTTGTTTTGTCAAATCCATGCTTGAGAAATAATCCACTTTAACTACATCCTGTTTGGAGGGGAAGTCACAAAGGCCATGTGCAATTTTAAGTTTTAATCATCTTAGATGAGCCCAGGGCTGATGCAAAGCCCTTAATACTATTGTTCATGCATCAGAACCTGATGCGTCGGACGAACTCAAGGTCAAGTTCACAAACTCAATTTACAGAACGGCGCAGCAGCACCTGCAGAGCAGTGTCACTAACTTAGAAACTTGGAAATCGGAAACTTGAAAATTTTGGAAGGATGAGTAAGGCAGTCGCTCTTTTTTTTTTTTTTTTTAATTGGAATATAGTTGATTTGGAGTTTCCTTAGTGGCTCAGACTGTAAAGAAACCACCTGTCAATGCAGGAGACCCAGGTTTGATTCCTGGGTTGGGAAGACCCCCTGGAGGAGGGCATGGCAACCCACTCCCGTATTCTTGCTTGGAGAATCCCAGGGACACAGGAACCTACAGTCCATGGGGTCTCAAAGAGCCGGACGTGGCTGAGCAGCTAACACCTTCACATTTCCCATATTTATTCTACAGTGTTGTGTCAGCTTCTGCTGTGCAGCCAAGTGTATCAGTCAAGCATGGACATATATCCCCTCTCTTTTTTTTTTGGTCTACAGTTGATTCTTTTCCCATTTAGGTCGTTACAGAGTGTTGAGCACAGTTCCCTGGGTTGCACAGTGGATTCTTGTTGATTCTCCATTGTAAATAAAGCAGTGTGTACATGTACCTCCAACGATCCCAGTTTGTCTCCTCTCTCCAGTCTTCACCTTGATCACCACAAATGAGTCTGTTTCTGTTTTGTAAGTAAGTTCAGAAAACCTCTGGTCTCAGTTGGAATGCATCCTCACATCTGTTTACTCCTCACTCTCAAGGCCTTTCTTTATAAGATAACTTTGTTTCGTAAATCTGTGTCCTGGAGGTCCTGCCATGGGTGGAACCTATTCTCATAGCTTGTAGTACCAAAGTTGTCTAGGGTTATTTTAAGGCTTGTGGGCGAAAGCATCCCATGTGGTAATTTCCTCCAAACACTTCCTAAGGAAAAACAGAGAAGAGAGAAAACATCTTAAGGCTAGTGTCCTAAGAGCTTGAAACCTGAGAAAGTCTAATTTAATTTAATTTAATTTAATTTAATTTAATTAGCACCACCGCCTCTACCTTGGGGGCTTCCCCGGTGGTTCAGAGGTTAAAGCGTCTGCCCGCAATGCAGGAGACGCGGGTTCGATCCCTGGGTTGGGAAGCTCCCCTGGAGAAGGAAATGGCAGCCTACTCCCGTATCCTTGCCTGGAGAATCCTGTGGATGGAGGAGCCTGGTGGGCTACAGTCTATGGGGTGGAAAAGAGTCAGACAGGACTGAGCGACTTCTCTCTGCTCTACCTTGACCATGGCCCTGAGGTTTGGGACTGTTCATGTGTTCCCGTGTGCATGCTTGGTCACTAAGATGTGTCCGACTCTTTGTGACCCTGTGGACTATAGCCCGTCTGTGTACACTTTTCTACTGTGTGTGCTAAGTTGCTTCAGTCATGCCCAACTCTTTGCAACCTCATGGACTATAGCCTACCAGGCTCCTCTGTCCATGGGATTCTCCAGGCAAGAATACTGGAGTGGGTTGCCAGTCCCTTCTCCAGGGGATCTTCCCAACCCAGGGATCGAACCTGGAACTCGTTCATGGTGGGCAGATTCTTTACCACTAATGCTACCTGGGAAGCCGTTTCCTACTAAAGACCTATATCATCAGGCTTCCTGGTAGGCACAGCTGTTTTTCTAACTCTCTAGATTAACAAGTGTTGATAAAAATCCACATTAGAAATTACTTTCAAAATTGAGGGAGACTTAGAGAGACGCGAAGAGTTGACTCATTGAAAAAGACTCTGACGCTGGGAGGGATTGGGGGCAGGAGGAGAAGGGGACAACAGAGGATGAGATGGCTGGATGGCATCACCGACTCAATGGACATGACTTTGAGTAAACTTTGGGAGTTGGTGATGGACAGGGAGGCCTGGCGTGCTGCGATGCATGGGGTCGAAAAGAGTCGGACACGACTGAGACTGAACTGACTGAACTAGAAAGAGAGGCAAAGAGACAGAGAAAGTTTCCTCTTTTCCTCATCTTTTTGTGGGTGTGCCGGGAGCTGAGGGCCAAGTTTTGTGCTTCTAATTGTAGATTCCTAGTCACTTCAGTTGTGTCCAGATCTTTGCGACCCCATGGACTGTAGCCCGCCAGGCTCCTCTGTCCTTGGGATTTCCCTGGCCAGAGTACCGGGGTGGGTTGCCATCCCCTTCTCCAGGGGACCTTCCCAACCCAGGAATGGAACCCAGGTCTCTTTCTGTCTCCTGCATTGGTAGGCAGGTTCTATACCACTAGCGCCACCTGGGAAGATTCTTTAGCTTAAAAGTTTTAACTTCTAAGTCTTCTCTCATTTTAAAGTTTTGGCTTTTGCCTTCTCAGTCACTTCTTTGGGATTTCCTTTTACCCACGTCATTTATTGTTGAGCATCTTCAAATATTTGTATTATAAAATAATAAAGAGTAAAATGAGATCACTTTACAGTTTTTTTTTTCCAACAGTTAACCTAATCTTTAAGCAGTCAATGGTTATTGACCGGACATCAGCAAACATTTTTTTTGTAAAGGGCCTGACAGTGAATTTTTTAAGTTATTTGGCTGTCCAGGATCTCAGTCGTGGCTGCAGAATCCGCATTTTTTTTGCTGTAGCATGCAGATCTTTACTTGTGTCTTGTGGGATCTAGTTCTTTGGCTGGGGATCGAACGCAGCCCCCTGAGATTCGGAGGTCAGAGTGTTAACCACTGAACCCCCAGGGAATCCCAAGTCTTGGATATTGTTAATGCAAGTCCTGATTGGAACGTCCTGATTGGAACGGCTTGTTTAATTGTTTAATGTACTTGACTGTGATCAGCAAATTCATTGCCTAAAGACTGCATTTGAGCCTCATTTATCTATTGACCAAATGTGTATTGACTGCCCATTATGTGTTAAACCTTGTGCCCAGCCTCCAGAAACAAATATTTCTCTTATCCTCTCACACATATCTAATTAACTTAGAAAACACTCTTCTTCATTTATTTGGTTTTCATTTTCTTAAAAAAAAAAAAAAGCGTTTGGTAAGTTACTAAGTCTTGGAGAAGGCAATGGCACCCTGCTCCAGTACTCTTGCCTGGAAAATTCCATGGGCGGGGGAGCCTGGAAGGCTGCAGTCCATGGGGTCGCTGAGGGTAGGACACGACTGAGCGACTTCACTTTCACTTTTCACTTTCATGCATTGGAGAAGGAAATGGTAACCCACTCCAGTGTTCTTGTCTGGAGAATCTCAGGGACAGGGGAGCCTGGTGGGCTGCCGTCTATGGGGTCACACAGAGTCGGACACGACTGAAGTGACTTAGCAGCAAGCTACTAAGTCTAGTTTTCGCACAATGCTCAAATGGTTTAAATCTATAGCAGTCTGTTTCTGCCAAGGTCACACATCAGGGTGAGCACTTGGATGTAAATGTCAAGGTTTTTGAAAGTCTCCAAATTATATGTTCAGAAGCACTTTAGGAAAATGCATTTCAAAGGTATACTTTAGCTTACAAATCCAAATTATGAAATATGTTAACTGCACACACTTTCAATTAACTTACCACTTAAACTCTGAGTAGGAGATGAAATAGAATGACACCTGATAATTTCCGTATGCATTTTTCAATGTGACTGTAAGTCTGGCATCTAGACCCAGGTAACAGACAATTAAATACTAAAACATCATGACTCGCATATGCATTTAAACTTTAAAATTAACTCAGAGAAGATAGCTTCAAATGCTGATGGCATCACCTGTAAATGACTGTAATCCAGCTCCATAAATATTGATGAACCTGCAAGCTTTGAAATCCCTACCGTTGAATTTTACTGTGTGCCATGTGCATTTCCAATCTCTGGAACTTGGGAAAGTCCCGTAATGAAAGGGCCCCAGACAGGCCTCATGCAATAATCTAAGTGAAAAGAAAAAGCGGAGATGTCCATGGGAATTTGTCATATACATTTAGCTTGGTCTGTCTCTCAGAGATTCCTGAAAATCGGTCTTGAAACTGAGCCCACGGAGGACACACTCAAGTAACCAGAATGAATGTCTTGTCCTTTGAAAACTGTTAAGTCAGTTTTGTGTCCAACTCTTTGTGACCCCGTGGTCTGCAGCACGCCAGGCTTCCATGTCCTTCACCATCTCCCGGAATTCACTGAAACTCATGTCCTTTGAGTCGGTGATGCCATCGAACCATCTCGTCCTGTCATCCCCTTCTCCTGTTGCCTTCCATCTTTCCCATCATCAGGGTCTTTTCTAGTGAGTAAGCTGTTCGAATCAGTGGCCAAAGTATTGGAGCTTCAGCATCAGTCCTTCCAATGAATATTCAGGACTGATTTCCTTTAGGATCAACTGGTTTGATCTCCTTGCAGTCCAAGGGACTCTCAAGAGTCTTCTCCAGCACCACAATTCAAAAGCCTCAGTTCTCCAGTGTTTAGACTTCTTCACGGTACAACTCTCACAACTGTACATGACAACTGGAAAAAACCATAGCTTTGACTATATGGACCTTTGTTGGCAAAGCAATGTGTCTGCTTTTTAATATGCTGTGTAGGTTTCTCATAGCTTTCACTATAAGGTGAAAATATCCATCTCCTTATCATAAATATCAGAACTTCTCCCCACAAAGTCTAGTCTCAGGGATTATGTAGCCACTGATTCCAAGAGTCTGATGAGTACAGGCCGTGATCAGCATGGCACCTACATCAGGACAAGCAAGATGCTCTTTTCATAGGGGCAGAACTGTGTGCAAGAGGTAACTTTCCATTCCGTTACCTTTATCAGCACGTGTTTGGGGCTGGGAAGCGTTGTGTTTGGGGCTGGGAAGGGTTGTGCTTGGCTGGCTTATGCACATGGCTTGAAACGTTTGGTGAAGCCTGATCATCATTTATATGAAATAGGTTTATTCCAAAGCCAAGAGATGTCACTTTGGCATTGCTGAGAGGTATATTTTTGTCTCGAGAGGTGGGAAGGCTCTTGAGAGTCCCTTGGACTAAAAGAAGATGAAACGAGTCCATCCTAAAGGAAATCAACCCTGAATATTAATTGGAAGGACTGATGCCAAAGCTGAAGCTTCAAGACTTTGGCCACTGATAGTTGGAAAAGACCTTTGATGCTGGGAAAGATTGAGGGCAGGAGGAGAAGGGGATGACAGAGGATGAGATGGTTGGATGGCATCACAGACTCAATGGACATGAGTTTGAGAAAACTTCAGGAGATGGTGAATGACAGGGAAGCCTGGTGTGCCGCCGCAGTCCATGCAGTCACAAAGAATCAGAGAGGACTGAGCAACTGAGCAATGACAGGAGGGGGGCAGTTGTCACTTGTCTCGCAACTTGAACTCTACAGATATTAAATAATTGCTCTTTGTTGCTATTTTTCTAGGAGAAACTACTCAGGGAGAGATGAAGTGTCATAAGATACTTTAAAAAATGACAAACAGGCTCAGGAATTTTTAATACAGCTCTTGGTTGGGCGTCCCATTTCTTCCATCTGTGTATACATTGAGTTGGCCAAAAGTTCGTTTGAGTTTTTCCATCAGATATTACTAGAAAACCCAGATGAGACTTTTGGCCAACCCAATAGATGTGCTGTGAATTTAGATAGCCCTCAAGAAAAGAGCTTCAGACCCACACACGCCTTCTCTTTGAGCCTTACAAGCATCACAGAGTTTGGACAGACTTGAGCATAAGCTAAGCATTACAATCTGAAGTGGGTGAATTCAGCCCAGAGGACTTACGTGGATTAGTTGGTGGCCAACATGAGTGTCTACTCCCAGCTAGCTGTACAATGTGGACTTGCAGAGGAAAGAAATAACTCTTAAGGCCTAGAAAGAATGGTACCCATTGAAAGATGTAATGGAAGCAATTCAAGCCAGTTTAAGTCCAATGCTTAACTCTGGGGTGAAGAGTCTTCTGTGACACCCCATAGCAAGATGCAGGAGCCGTGGATCTGAGAATGTCCAGGTTGGGAAGGAGAATGCTTGGTTATGGAAGGAGACTCCTCTAGCAATTTTGGACCAAGTCTTTTAAAAACAAAATAAATCAGTATTACTTATTAACTGACTTTTGGCTGTGCTGAGTCTTCTTTGCTGCAGGCAGGCATTCTCTAGTTACAGTCTGAAGGCTTCTCATCGTGATGCCTTCTCTTGTTGAGGAACACAGGCTCAGTGGTTGTCACTCATGGGTGTAATTGACCCGAGGCGTGTAGAGTCTTTCCAGACCAGGGATCAAACTTACGTCCTATGTGTTGGCAGGTGGATTCTTAACCCCTGGACCACTACGGAAGTACTGGACCAAGTCTCAGGATTCCTTGGCAAGGTTGGCCTCCTCTGATCAGGATGTGAGGTCTAGCTACACTCTTAAAAGTACCAGATGCTGGTGTGATCCACCCCATATACACACCACCCCCAGAGGTCACCCCAGTGGGCACCATCTGAAGCCCAGGCAGGACCAGACTGGAAGCCCTGGCACTCGTTTGCTAGGGAAGGTCAACCCATCAGGACTGGAGTTGGGGTGAAGAATCCTCTGTTGGGTGACTTCGGGTAACTTTAGAGCACATTGTATGGGAATGTTAAATGGGAACTGAGCCCCTTTCTCCACAGGGGTGCCCACTGTTAACCCTTTCTTCCTTGTTTTTTTTTTTTTTCCTTTTCCCTGTCTCACCTCTCCACCTTCTCCCAGGAAACGATGCCCATCCTAGTCTTGCCCCCTGCTCCTGGGGGCATCTCAACTAAGACACTGTCGGCAACATGGGGGCAGGAACCTCTGTATTCTCTGACCCAGTGACCGTGGGCATCAAGTATACGTGGTGCCGTCAGCATCTTCCAACGCTCAGTGGGAAGGTACATCTGAGTGCCCAAGTTGTTGCCCGTTAAACCGGTGATTCTACACGATGCGCAGACTTATTCCTCTTTGGACCTGAATTTTGTGAGTTTTGTTTTTTTTATTAATGTATGAACGCAGTGGCTTTTAAATTTTTATGTATTTATTTGGTTGGATTTTTTGGGGGGCACTGGGCCTTCCTTGCTGCACATGGGCTTTCTCTTGCTGCGGGGAGTAAGAGCCCTGACTCTGTAGTTGCGGCTGCTCTCTCGTTGCGGTGAGTGAGCTGCTCATTTTGACGGCTTCTCGTGTTGGGGAGCTTGGGCTCTGGGGCACTCAGGCTTCAGTACTTGTGGTGCCTGGGCTTAGTGGCTCCATGGCATGTGGGACACGCCCAGATCAAGGATTCAACCCATGCCCCCTGCAATGACCGGTAGAGTCTTAACCACTGCATCACCAGGACAGTCCATGAATTTAAAAACAAAATCTCTTTCTTTGACTCAGCAGGTCTTAGCTGCAGCCTGCGGGGTCTGTGATCTTCTCTGTGGCATGGGAACTCTTAGCTACAGCATGTGCAATGTAGTTCCCTGACCAGGGTTCAAACTCGGACCCTGGTCCGAGACCTGGACTCGGTTCACACTTGCACTGGGGGCTCGGAGTCTTAGCCTCTGGACCACCAAGGAAGTGCCCTGAATTTTCTGAGTTTTGATTCCAGCCTCTGTATTTTCATTTCACAGCCCCACCCCCAACACACACACACACACCCCCCACTGGCTTCCCCCATCGAGCAGCAGCTCTGTTTGCTATCATCGCGTTCCAGGCATCTGGGGGTGAGAGGGTAATCTGCACATTTCTGGCAGCACTGTGAATTGCATCATGCTCTGATTCTGTGAACCAAGCCAGGGGAAATCAATCCTTTTTCATCTGGGTTGCCAAGATACAGCTTCAGACCCCGGTCCCTAAAAGTGGACTGTGCATCCCCGACTCAATGGACTTGAATTTGAGCAAACTCAGGGACATGAGGAACGATAAAAGTCTGGCTCTGTGATCATGTGGTCGCAAAGAGTTGGACACGACTGAACGTGCACATGTTTCTTTACTTCATCCAGAAACCGCTCAAATTCCCCTGTGCTTCTGCTTCCCGGGGCGGCTGTAGCTCTTTCCAGGCTTGCAGGAAATGTTCAGAGCAGTTCCTGGGTGTCTGTAGATTGAGGACAGAGATCGGTCATTGCTCTGGCCCTGCAGGGAGAGACCCAGGCAGCCAGCGCTGGACGTTTCCATTGTGTTATCTAAGATCGTAACTAAGATCATGGCATCCGGTCCCATCACTTCATGGCAAATAGATGGGGAAACAGTGGAAACAGTGGCTGACTTTATTTTTCTGGGCTCCGAAATCACTGTGGATGGTGATTGCAGTCCTGAAATTAAAAGACGCTTGCTCCTTGGAAGGAAAGTCATGACCAACCTAGACAGCAGATTAAAAAGCAGAGACATTATTTTGCCAACAAAGGTCCGTCTAGTCAAAGCTATGGTTTTTCCAGTAGTCATGTATGGATGTGAGAGTTGGACTGTGAAGAAAGTTGAGTGCCGAAGGATTGATGCTTTTGAACTGTGGTGTTGGAGAAGACTCTTGAGAGTCACTTTGATGGCAAGGAGATCCAAGCAGTCCATCCTAAAGGAGATCAGTCCTGGGTGTTCTTTGGAAGGAAGGATGCTAAAGTTGAAACTCCAGTACTTTGGCCACCTGATGCGAAGAGGTGACTCATTTGAAAAGACCCTGATGCTTGGAGGGATTGAGGGCATGAGGAGACTGGGACAACAGAGGATGAGATGGTTGGATGGCATCACTGACTCAATGGACATAGGTTTGAGTAAACTCTTGGAGTTGGCAATGGACAGGGAGGCCTGGCATGCTGCAGTCCATTGGGTCGCAAGGAGTCGGACACGACTGCGCGACTGGGCTGAACTGAGACAACTTTGAGAGTCTTCTGATAAAAACAAGATATCTGAATACGGCGTGTCTGACTTGAAATTCCCCCAGGTGGTTTTAACTGGCCCAAGACACTTCACTAAAGAGCCTTTCTTATCTCGGGGCAGTCCCAAGACACAGAATCCAAAATACAAAGTGATTCACTCTAGTGAACTTCATTATTGTTTGGTCTATCTATTTTTAAGTCACTGACTTAAGACTGATCTTATCAATTATTCATCACTCTCTGGACACTGTGAGATTGCCTAATTTCCATGCTCTCAAATATGACTGTAAAAATCATTTGTTTCTTCTGGTAGGCCTTTTTTCAATATCCCAAAGCCTTCTTATAACCATCCATTATATATAAAAGAAACCATGACTTCAGTGATTTTTAAGATAAAATATTAGATTTTTTTCACTACCTTTTATGACTAAGAATCCTAGGTTAATGCTTAATAACTTTTACCTTGGAGACATTATTTTAAAACTCTAACCTAACCTTCCCTGTTGGCATTTAAATCCATTTATTCTTGCTCTATGGAGACTAGGAGGGGGTGGGTGGCCCAAATTCTCTCCATAATAACTCTTCATGGACTTAAAAATTACTAAGTCACACTTCAGAGTCAGTGGCCCTGAACTTCTTTGCTTTTCCTCCGTCCCGGGTTGTGGATAAGGAGGAAGACGTGTACCTGCCCTTGTGGCTCAATTGTGTCCGACTCTGCGACCCCGTGGACTGTAGCCCACCAGGCTCCTCCGTCCATTGGAGTTTCCAGGCAACAGAACTGAAATGAGTGGCCATTTCCTCCTCCAGGGGATCTTCCCAGCCCAGTAGTGGAACTCTGGGTTTCTCCTAAGTTGGCAGCAGGGTTCTTTACCGCTAGCGCCCCCTGGGAAGGTTGACGCCTCATTTTTCATCATAGGTGCACTCAGGCAATAAAAGCTGGGCATGCCTTGGCTGTAATCTACTTGTAGGGCCTGTGGCATCTTCGTTTTCTCAGGACCCATCCCACCACTGGCCCCGGAGGCTGCAGTGGATTGCCGCAAGGGCAGAGCTAGCTCAGACTTGACCATGATCGCGTTCATCAGGCGGGGGGCTGGGATTCAGAACCTGGGGCCTTGGGGGGCTGCACTGTGTTTGTGATCACTCGAAAAAGTGCCCTGTCTTGTTCCATGAGGTCTCCAGCGTGGGGGTCCTTGTTCCTGCGTTTCTGAGTTGTTGTTTTTTTTTTCTTTTTTTTCTTAAAAATTTGAGAAACAGAAGAAACTCCCAAGGAGGACTTCAAGTCAGTCATTGGCAGGTGCTTCTTGAAATCAAATAAACCCTAACACGTGTTTCAGGGACTCACCTGTCAGGAAAACAACATTCTGCCCAGGTGCTCATGGAGGGATTAAGTGAAAACACAAAATATTCATACCTTGTACCGCCGTTGTTGCTGTTCACGAGCTCAGTCGTGTCCAAGTCTTTGTTACCCCATGGACTGCAGCCCGCCAGGCTTCCCTGTCCTTTACCATCTCCTGGAGTTCACCCACACTCATGTTCATGGAGTCGGTGATGCCATCCAACCATCTCATCCTCTGGTGTCCCCTTCTCCTCCTGCCTTCAATCTTTCCCAGCATCAGGGTGTTTTCCAATGAGATGGCTCTCTACAACAGGTGGCCAAAGTATTGGAGCTTCAGCTTCAGCATCAAGCTTCTGGTCTCTGTGTTACTCTAGATTAAGAATT
Source organism: Capricornis sumatraensis (assembly GCF_032405125.1). NCBI lineage: Eukaryota > Metazoa > Chordata > Mammalia > Artiodactyla > Bovidae > Capricornis > Capricornis sumatraensis. The sequence goes on along the minus strand of NC_091092.1, from coordinate 144,817,659 downwards.
GGGATGCCGCAACTTACTTTCTGTTGTTCACAGATGACTACGTATTCATTGTTAACAAATACCTTTTTTAGAGTGTATTTATTTATTTATTTTGGTCGCCCTGGATCTTAGCTGCAAGCAAGCGGGATCTTGTGCCCTGACCGGGGATTGAACCTGGACCCCCTGCATTGGGAGCTCAGAGTCTTAACCACTGAGCCACCAGGCAGCTCCCCAGCTGAGTATGCATGTTACTTGTTTTCACACTGATCTTGCATTCCCTGAGTCTCTGGCAGAAAGAATCAGGGATTATGCAGGTCTGTTTTGTGATGCTTTCCACCGAGATGGGGCTGTGGGTTCCTCGTAGATGTTTACTGCATGAAAACTTTGACAAATAAAAATGCTCCTAAAGAAAGCCACCACGGGGTCTTGTCCTTTATAAAGAACAGAATTCAGGCATGCTGTTTGAAGCCCGCATAACCAAAGTGCGAAATAACCTAAGGTGTGTGCAGCTTGAAAATATTGGGAGTGGAGGTATCGCAGGTGTTGGCAGCCTGGAATTAGGAGTGAAGGATGCTAGGCGCAGCTCATCACGGTAGTCATGAGAAGAAACATACAAGTGATGACAAAAACACGGTTTTGCAGACACGTTTGTGCCGAGGAGGAGAGGAAAAGGTCTGGCGAGAGAAAAATCAGGACGGACAAGAGGGGGTGTGCTCGTTTTCTCCCCGGCCTCGTGCTTGTATCTCTCATCCTGCTTTGGTGTCTTCTTTTACTGCTTATCACACTCTTCCTAACAGGATGGAAGTTGTCCGCGGGGCTTCCCTGATGGCACAGCGGTCAAGAATCTGCCTGCCAAGGCAGGAGATGCGAGTTCGATCCCCGGGTCGGGAAGATTCCCCTGGAGGAGGGCATGGCAACCCACTCGAGTCTTCTTGCCTGGAGAATTCCCGTGGACGGAGGAGCCTGGCGGGCTGCGGTCCAGGGTGTCGCAGAGTCGGCCACGACTGAGCATGCAGGTCTGCACGAGTCGTCCGTGGCTGCCTGCTTTCCGTTCTGTCCCTCTGAATCTTCAAGGACTCAGGGAGCCTGGGGTCTTGTCTGTCTTGTTGTAACCAGGGACCCAGAAGGGTCCCCGACAGCTACTGGGACCCAATAGGACTTGTTGAACATTTCCTGTTGGGTGAAAGGCCAATGCAGAATGAGTGAGGGTGTGGTGTCTACCCACAGACTTTTGCAGGGAGGGCGTAAGATTATGTCAGGGACCAAGTTGCTGAAATGGGGACCAGGCTTCTCCATCTCTGTAACTGCTTGCTGTCTTGCAGCAGCTTCAGCAAAACTAGTTTGTTCTCCTCAAGGAGAAAAGACAAAAAAACAAAACAAAACAAAACAAAACTCCTTTAGTACCTTGGCCCCGTCCACCCAGTCCCATTGGAAAACCAACATCAGGTCACCTTCAGGATCATTGCAAAGACATAGAAAACTGGATGAATCCCTGTAGACCCCAGAACCTTTCTGCACCTGCTCTGGGGTAACTGTTATTCCTTGAACAGGCTTCTTTTGGGGGAAAGGGGTGTAAATAGAGCTTTTCTTTGGCCATAGGAAATAATAACCTTAAATTAAAAAATTTAACACCCACCCTCTATGGTGATGAATTTAATTTTGATTATTTTGCCTTTTGGGATGCAAGTCACTGTCTTTGGTGCTGCGGAAAGTATGAGAGAAGTCCCAGAGCATATATCATAATAGAAACTTGAATCTAGAAAGTAAGTTTAGAAGCCCAAATATGTACAATGAAGCTCTATAAAATACAAATAGTTTAAAATTGTTATAATAGAAGGGAATTTCTATTTAATTATAAACACAAAATTAAAACATAGTGTTTTCTAAAGTTTCCCCTTTGTAGTGCTCCCATGTGAAGTACATTTCTGACTGAATGAGGTAATCCCTGATGAGAGCTTGAGACATGACCATTTTTTAATGTGACTTTCGTCATCATTGTCCAACATGTAATCAGCGAACCTGCTGTGAATGTCAATATTTTCATATTTCACATTTCCTCACGGTTAATGAACTTGACACCAGGCATGCAGAGTAAACGCTGGCAGATATGTGAACAAATAAGCAAAGGTCTGAAGTTGAAAGAAAGGTTCTACATGTTCATCCACAGGGCGGTTGTTTAGTGACTTTTATAAAAGGTGGTGTTGTACGTATGCGGTATAAAAAGAGTACGTTAGCGCCAGTTACCAGTTATGTAACATTGGTCACGTGGGTAACACACTTCCACTTTCTTACACGCTGTAGGGTGTCAATCTGGACACTCACATTTTAGGGCCAGGGATAGTTTCTGCTCATTTTACAGAAGAGGAAACTGAGGCACCTTAAAGAGAAGGAATTTACCCCAAGTCTCAGAGGTAGGAAGTGGAGGGGTTGGATGTCCCACGCAGGTAGTCTGGACTCAGTGTCAAGGTCTCCATCATTATAAAGTGGTTTTGTACAACTTTTCATGCTGGCATATTCATGTCTTTGCAAACACAGTTATAAATGTGGAAGATGAAGCATGACATGCATAGCACAAATTTAACTTCTTTACAGAATACGGGAACGCCTCCTATTATTTCTGTGCCTGTTCTATGTCTAGACTGAACTGCAGGCCCTGTTTTTCACAGCACTTACCTTCTCAGGTTTGGTTTTTATTTCCTTTTCGCCTGTTACGAGAATTTAGCATACTTGTTTGGTTCTCTGCAGTACTGTTTCTGGGTCTGTGGGTTTGTGTCTTCATTTGCGAAAAGTGAAAGTGTTAGCTGCTCAGTAGTGTCGGACTCTTTGCGACCCCGTGGACTATAGCCCGCCAGGCTCCTCTGTCCATAGGGATTCTCCAGGCAGGAATACTGGCGTGGGTTGCCATGCCTTCCTCCAGGGGATCTTCCTGACCCAGGGATCAAACCCAGGTCTCGCGCATTGCGGGCAGATTCTTTACCAGCTGAGCCACCAGAGAAGCCGCTTCTTCATTCAGGTATTCATTCTTTTTACCTTACTTTCCTGGCAATCCAGGGGCTCAGATTCTGCGCTTCCACTGTAGGGGCTGTGGGGTCAATCCCTGGTTGAGGCAGTGAAGATCCCACATGCCCTGTAGGAAAAAAAACAAAAAAACAAAAACATAAAACAGAAGCAATTTTGTAACAAATTCCATAAAGACTTGAAAAATAAAAGGAATTGATTATCTTAGGCACAGGCAGTCTGGGTCATTTCCTCATTATGACTTTGTAAAAGTCATAATTATGACTAATTATGATATTGTAAAATCATGTCCCTCTTTTGAAAGTGTTCCACTGTGTCTCCCATTGTGTACACTTGATTTGAACTGTTGACTCTGGATTTTTGAGGCTCAGCCTCATTCCTGCGGGTGACACAGTCCCTCTGAATGAAATACACGTCCTTCCAGCCTGCTTTCGAAAGGCCACCTCTTGGTCCATCTCCCTGGCAGCCTACGGGTAACTCTAGGTGGCCGTGGATACGAAGGAAAGCTTCCATTTTCTTTCTCTTTTAATCTTATTTTTTAAAGTTTATTTACTTTTAGTTGGAGGATAGTTGCTTTATAGTATTGTGTGTGTTTCAGCCATACATCAATGTGAGTCAGCCATAGGATTTATCTTTCTTTCTTTTTTTTTTTAAGTAAGGTACAGGAGACCTGGGTTGGGAAGATCCCGCCCTGGAGGAGGGCATGGTAACCCACTCCAGTATTCTTGCCTGGAGAATCCCATGGACAGAGGAGCCTGGCGGGCTACAGTCCACGGGGTGACAAATAGTGAGACACAACCGAAGCAGCTTAGCACTTGCACAAGCCTCGATTTTTAAAAAAAAAAAAAAAATTACACAAGGCCTTTTTCTTGTTTTACTCTGTGTAAAGTCCCCTGTTGTTCCTCCTAAATTCTGATGGATCCTTGTGACAAAAGAAGTTGGAAATAGAAGTTTCAGATGCATGAGCTGTTCTCTTCAGCCAAAGGCATCCCCTTCAACCTCTTGCATCCACCTCAAGATAGTTAAGGACTTTGCCTCCCTTGGATTTCACCAGATTTCACCTTCCCCTGGAGAATTATACATTCCTTGGGGTACAGTTATTTATCCAGCTACAGAGCTCGGAGGCAATGATTTCTCCAGGGAGCCAGCCAACTCTCCATAAACTTTCAAAAGTGTGAAATTGCTTCAAATATAGATGCCTGGTTTTGAAGAAAGTGGCCCCATTTCAAAGTGTAGTATAATTTCAGGATGAACTATGTGAGCGATATTTACAAAATTTGCATCTGCAAGTGAGTTCATAGCTTATTCTTGTTGTTCAGTCACTCAGTTGTGTCCAACTCCTGGCAACTCCATGGACCATAGCTTGCCAGGCTTCCCTGTCCTTCACTATTTCCCAGAGCTTGCTCAAATTCATGTCCATCGAGTCGGTGATGCCATCCAACCATCTCATCCTCTGCCGTCCCCTTCTCTTCCCACCTTCAATCTTTCCCAGCATCAGAGTCTTTTCTAATGAGCTGGCTCTTCGCATCAGGTGGCCAAAGTACTGGAGTTTACAGCTAACTGGGATCTGATACATTAAGAAACCGAATAAATGTTTGACACTGCATCTGAGTGCTCTAATCATACTTAACGATCCTTCTGATGAGGAAGAGGAAACCTAATCAGGGGCTCCAGGCAAACAGCTGGAAATATGTTCCTTTGAGGGAACGTTTAATCCTCTTTGTTTCCAGTTAGAGTCTCCTTTGTAGATATTTTTGTTCCCAGGCCACTGAATTTCAGTGAAGAGAAAGAATCTGATGTTCATGGGAGCCCCATGTAAATATTCTTTTCTAAGATTGCTCCGTAGAAGGGAAAAGCACCCCCTTTCCATACAGGATATGTAAGATTCCTCTGTTGCAGACCCAGGCTTCTATAAGGCCATTTTCTTTGGTCCGTAGCAGCGGTTGCCCAGACTTTCTGGCACCAGGAACAGGTTTCGTGGAAGAGAGCTTTTCCACAGATGGGGAAGGGGGGATGGTTTCAGGATGCTTTAAGCCCATTGCATTTATTGTGCACTGTATTTCTGTTATGATTATGTCAGCCCCACCCCCCGGAGCATCAAGCATGAGATCCTGGAGGCTGGGAACCCCCGTTATAGTATTTCCGCTTTCCCTTGCGATCCCTGAAATATTGTACGCCTTGCATTTTTTCACGGTGGCCAAGCCTCTCACCCTGACGCATATCCCAAAACCAACATAGAGCTGAAGACATGAGCAGAGATACAGCACCCTTGTAACATGGTCATTGGTCGTTTCATCCGCAAATCACGTTTTCCTGATGGACACGTTTTGCTTTGCTCCTCCAAGAAATTCTAGACCTCTCTGTCTCACTCTTAGAGGGTTTCTCTGGCTCTGGAATACAAATGTTTGTGGATATCTCCTGTTTTCCTGCATAGTTATTAGCTTTACCCAAAACCTAACTAGAAAACATAGCTTTGACTTACATAACCCCGGACAGCTTCTCACCAGTAATTCTCATCTTCCGACCCAATTCTGCAGCTTGGGGTAAAAAGAATATTTATGCTATTTTGTATGGTAAACTACTGTGGCAGTGTTCCCAGCATTAGTTAGGAGATTAAGGGAAATGAAGTCTAAAAATAGGCTGTTTAGGAAGGACAATAACCTCCCACCACCAAAACAAAATATTGGGAAACTCTAATCTAGAACATTCTTTTCTCTTTTGAGATAGGATTGGAAATTTGTAGTGGTAGATTTGAGAATGTGAAATAGCAGCTCTGGATCAATCTATGATGAAGACTCCTCTTATTTGCTGTGGCGTTTGTGGCTTTCAAATAGTGTAAGGTAACTGAACTTATGATCTTCATTTAAAAAACAAGGAAAGAAGGGACTTTACTGGTGGTCCAGTGGTTGAGACTCTGCCTTCCAACATGTGGGTGTGGGGTTTGGGAACTAATATCCCACCACCTGCCATGGGGTGTGACCAAAAATACTTTAAAAAGGAAATGAAAACAAGCAAAGACGCCCGTGACATTTTGCAAAAGAAAATGTGCTATTATGTGCTATTATAAATTCCTCTAACTGTACATTTATCAAACAAAGGGAGCTTATTTGAAAACACCAGATGTATTTTGATATATAGCATTCATACATATAACATTTCTAATAAGAATAAATGAGTGTTTTAAATGAAGTCATGTTTGGATGATGGATTAACTTTAGATTTAAATCAAAGGTGGGGGGTGGGGGGAACCAGTACCCAGTGCTTTCATTAGAGTGGATTATTGAAACCAACATGTGAAAGTGCTGGCCTGCTTGACTCCCGAAGAGCTTTGGGGGTTTGGAGACACTTAGTTTTAAGGGGAGCTGTGAAACGTTGAGTCACTCAGTCACGTCTGACTCTTTGCGACCCTGTGGACTGTAGCCTGCCAGGCTCATCTGTCCATGGGATTCTCCAGGCGAGAAGACTGGAGTGGGTTGCCATTACTTCTTGCAATCAGAGCAACCAGGTCATATTCTGGCTCACCTGACCTGGTCAAGCACAAACCCACGACTTGAGCACAGCCATCTGGGCGTTCCCACTGAGACCTGTATCGAGTGGGTGACCCAGAATGTGTCAGGGCGGGCTCCTGACTGTCTTGGTCTCCTGCACCGTTTCTGTTCCTCTGCCTCCTTGTTTCTTGTGTCTGCCAGTATTGGCTCCTGTGGTTTTCATCCAGCACTCTTATCTGATGTATCTACTCTCAGTTGCATCTCTTGTAAGACCTTTCCAGCTCTTCCTTTACGGAACTCTGTGCTTCCTGCAAATCAGCTCCTATAAATCATCATAGTATAATCAGTGGTCAGTTTCGACTTGTACAAAAGGAAGACTAGAAAGACAGGCTGAGGCCACGTGATCAAAGTCTTTTACTGTCTTGGCAATAAATGTGATGGTGGTTTGAAAGGCAGAGAATTTGGTGGTAGTATTAAGGAAGGTAAGAGTAAAGGGGAAAATATTGTGGAAGTCTAGTGGGGAAGAGATGGGCAAGGGGTAAAAATAACTTAAGAACTTAGGACTATCTAATGGTGGCTGAAGCTCCAATACTTTGGCCACCTATTGCGAAGAACCAACTCATCGGAAAACACCCTGATAATGGGAAAGATTGAAGGCAGGAGGAGAAGGGGACGACAGAGGATGAGATGGTTGGATGGCATCACCTACTCAATGGACATGAGTTTGAGTAAACTCTGGGAGTTGGTGATGGACAGGGAGGCCTGGCGTGCTGCAGTCCATGGGGTTGCAAAGAGTCAGACACGACCAAGTGACTGAACTGACCTGAATGGTGGATTTTCGGTTGATAGCATGGTTGATTTCTATCAACGGCTTGCATCTGGTTGGTGTTGATAGGATGGTGACTGGCAGAAGGAAGACGGAAGAAGAGAGTGAACAAAATAAGTGCAGTTAGTTATATGTTGGATGGGGGAGAAGAGAGGAAGGATCTTAGTTTCAGATCGTGGAAATTTGTGCTGTCATGAGAGTGATGGAGAAGTTGTACCTAAGGCTAGTTTCAGGGAAAGAAAGATTAGTATTCAGGAAACTGAGATGTCAATAACAGCGTGACCTTCAAGTGTCACAGCCAGGAGATAATGAGGGTTAAATTTCTGAATCAACGGGAGTGAGGTTAGGGCCAGAACCATAGATTGGAGACAGATTTCTTAGACACCAGTCTTGGTAAGTTCTTCTTCTTTGCCACATAGTAAGCTGATCCTCAGTGGTCATGGAAGGGATAAGACCCAGAGATTAATGGCATACTACCCAGTAAACCAACTTCAGTTCAGTTCAGTCACTCGGTCGTGTCCAACTCTTTGCAACCCCATGAACCGCAGCACACCAGGCCTCCCTGTCCATCGCCAATTCCCGAGTCTACCCAAACTCATGTCCATCAAGTCAGTGATGCCATCCAACCATCTCATCCTCTGTCGTCCCCTTCTCCTCCCGCCTTCAATCTTTCCCAGCATCAGGGTCTTTTCCAATGAGTCAGCTCTTCGAATCAGGTGGCCAAAGTGTTGGAGTTTCAGCTTCAACATCAGTCCTTCCAATGAACACTCAGGACTGATCTCCTTTAGGATGGACTGGTTTAATGCATAAAAGTTGTTGGCTTGCTGACTTAGGTACCACCTTTTCATGCTTGATGAGCTGAGTATCTTCATTCTTTCCATATACCGTCCTTCTTATTCCTTAAGAAGGAATATGTCCTTAACAATGAAATGCAGCCGTGTTTATCTTGTCCATTGACCTTGTCCCATGGCCTGTCAAGATACTATATCTCACCACGGGGCATCTTCGAGCCTTGATTGGGCACTTTTATTTTTCCAAGATCACGATTCTTCACACTGTTCCTGTTCTTGTTCAGGAGCCACAGTCCAACCTCATAAAGCAGTGTGTTATCCTGAGGTGATAGACGAGAGAGAGCTGTTCATCACGATTTGATCCCAAACATAACTGAAGTATATCCTTAAATGACTTTTAAAACCTCCTTGAAGTTCAGGTCCATAAAACATATTTATTTTTCATGTAGTTCCAGAGAAGAAAGCTGGTAGCAAATGAAAAGATTACTGCAGCTGTTTTTCAAATCCTAAACCTTTAGATGATCCTATAAATTTTGGATTCAAGAGAAAAGCTAACAAATAGGTTACAAAAATAAGTCTCCGGTCTAGAATTGCCTTTTGAAATACTGTGCTGAGGAAATGTGATGGATATTATTCTTTTCTGCTTTGCATGGACAGGCTGCTGTTTTTCCAGAGATTCCTTGTCTGAGATTCATGGAAATTTTTTTTTGTCCTTCCTGAAACAGAAGGGTGCAGTGGAGAGAAAGATGAATCTCAAAGTTGAGGTTGTGTAGTTTGGGCCCAGGGTGGTCCCAGCTAAATTTCTTCTTGGCAGCTTAGTCTGAGGGTTAGGGATCTCTACCCCTCCTCCATTTTGTTCCTTGTCTGGGCCAACAGGTTGCTCTTTCAAGATAAGTGGCAGAGAAACCCTGGAACCCAACTGTAGACGTCTTCAGATAAAAATGGACAACAGAGAAGGAGAACAAAGTCTCAGACGCTGTTGACTGTGAGACACTGAGGATCTGACCCCTAAAATATGCTCTGAGGGAACATCTTGGCTGGCTATTCTGGGAATCCCCCTGGGGCCTTTGCTTTGTCCCTTTCCACTAAGTGAGAGCTAATACCTTCCCATATTGCTTAGGCCAGCTTTTCAAACACCAAGACATTACAAAGACATCATCATCTCTAGTTGTCCATCCTCTGGGGCATCTGTGAATGTCACAACTGGTCCCAAACAGTCAGTTTTCTCATTTGATTAATGGCTCAAGTGGTAAAGAAGCCGTCTGCAATGCAGGAGACCCAGGTTCAATTCCCTGGGTGGGGAAGATCCCCTGGAGAAGGGCATGGCAACCCACTCCAGTATTCTTGCCTGGAGAATCCCACGGACAGAGGAGCCTGGTGGGCTACAGTCCATGGGGTTGCAAAGAATCAGAGATGAGCAAGTGACTAACACACACACATGCACACACATACACACACACACAAACACATACACATATGCAAGATTGAGAAAATGACTCGAACATAGGGTTGGGATACGGGTTAGGGTTAGGGGTTAGGGTTTCATAACTCCATAATTGGGAGTAATTAGCATTATTGTAATGGATGACCAAACCAACAGAGCTGAATATATTTTAACAGAATTAATTTAGGTGAGTTTGTTTGCTTGGTTTTGGTTCTGTGTTCTGTTGTTGTTCAATCACCAAGCCTGTCTGACTCTCTGTGACCCCTTGGACTCAGCATGCCAGGCTTCCCTGTCCTTTACCGTCTCCCGGAGTTTGCTCACATGGACTGACTCGTGTTCATTGAGTCAGTGACACTATGTAACCATCTCATCCTCTGTTGTTCTCCTTTTCCTCCTGCTTCCAGTCTGTCCCAGCATCAGGGTCTTTTCTACTGTGTTGGCTTTCTGCATTAGGTGGCCAAAGTATTGCAGCTTCAGCATCATCCCTTCAATGAATATTCAGTGTTGAATTCCTTTAGGATTCACTGGCTTGATCTCCTCGCCATCCAAGGGACTCTCAAGAGTCTTCTTCAGCATCACAATTTGGAGGCATCACTTTTTTGGCGCTCAACCTTCTTTATGGTCCAGCTCTCACATCTGTGCATGACTACTGGGAAAACCATAATCTGACTGTACAGACCTCTGTCCGCAAAGTGATGTCTCTGCTTTTTAATATGCTAAGTTGTTTTGTTACGTCTTATTTATTTTTTCCTCTTTGGCCACGCAGAGCAGCTTGCAGGATCTTAGTTCCCCAACCAAGGATTGAGAGCATTTAGTCCTAACCAACGGACTTCCAGGCAATTCCCTAATTTAGGTGTTCGATGGGCTATCAGTGGTATATCAAAAGTAAGTTATGGTTAGACGCTGGAATCAGACATAAAGAGAGCTTCAAAGGGGCCATCTATGAACATCTTTTTCCAGGATTCTCAAGCATTTGTCTAAGGTTACCAAGTGGTCATGAGAGCTGGGTTCTCCACTGGAGGCTGTTTTTAAACAGGGGCCATTTAGTCAAAGCTATGGTTTTTCCAGTAGTCAGCTACAAATGTGAGAGTTGGACCATCAAGAAGGCCTAACACCAAAGAACTGATGCTTTTGACTTGTGGTGCTGGAGGAGAGTCTGGAGAGTCCCTTGGATGGCAATGAGACGCAATCAGTTAAATCCTAAAGAAAATCAACCCTGAATTTTCACTGGAAGGACTGATGGTGAAGCTCCAATACTTTGGCCACCTGATGCGAAGAGCTGACTCACTGGAAAAGACCCTGATGCTGGGAAAGACTGAGGGCAGGAGGAGAAGGGGACGACAGAGGATGAGATGGTTGGATGGCATCACCGATTCAGTGGACATGACTTTGAGCAACCTCTGGGAGTTGGTGAAGGATAGGGAAGTCTGACATGATGCAGTCCATGGGGTCGCAGAGAGTTGACATGACCTGGCAGCTGAACAACATGACTGGAGAAGGGTCCTACGAGCCTCTAGTGGGTACACACCAGGGATTCGATCAGGTACTGCAGAAGGCCCAATACCCTACAGTGTGGACTACCCAACTGACTAAAGGTCAGTAATGAAGAGCTTGGGAAAACAGTGCCTGAGACGTGAAATGATACTTTCTTTAGCAATCCTAGATTTGGGGTAACAGACATGGTCTCGAGAGAGTGCTGACTCCAGTAGTTATTAGGCATGATCCTATGCAATGATTAGCCTTCTTAATTCATTTCTTCAATGACAAGATGGCAATCATTGCCCCTACTCCAAAGCTGTTTTTCTAATTTGAAACTGTATAGTTGTTGCAAAGAGGAACGGAAAACTTTTGTTACTCGAGACGCCATAGGAACCAGAAAGATCTTCTGGTTCTCTGAATCGTGGCTCTCTGCTTCTCAGTAAGATCAATAAGTTTTTGAGCTGTTCATTTTCCAAGTTCTCACATGAAAAAAAAAAAAAGAGCAAAACCTCACAGAACAGCTGTGAGCATTAAATGAAGCCATTTAAATAAAGATGCTAAGTGTCATGCCTGGTTCATGGGGAGTATCTAATACCAGAAAAATACCCACACTTTTTCAGACCAGATTGTCTCCATCTTTGTGTTAGGGATATTTGAGGCTCGGTCGTTATCTTTTGTGAGGATGAGGGGGCAGTCCTGTGCATTTTAGAACATTTATCAGCATTCCTGGTCTAAACAACTTTGGAAGTTGGTGATGGACAGGGAGGCCTGGCGTGCTGCAGTCCATGGGGTCCCAAAGACTCGGACATGACTGAGAGACTGAACTGAGCTGGCCTTTTCATGGTAGACGCCAGCAGCTTCCTCCTTCTCAGCTGTGACAATCAGAATATCTCCCCATGTTGCCAAATGTCCCATGGTGGGAAGACTGCCGTCCTTTTCAGTATCGTGTGCCTAGGCAAGTATTTATTGGATGGCGATACACTCTTTACAATATTTAATTATAAGTTATACATTTAACTCCTATAGGAAAACATAAGCACACACACACACATATATATATGATACGTGTGTGTGTGTGTGTGCATGTGTGTTTAAGTCACTTCAGTCGTGTCTGACTCTTTGCAACCCATGGACTGTAACCCTCTGTCCATGGGATTCTCCGGGCAAGAATACTGGAGTGGATTGCCGTTTCCTCCTCCAGGGGATCTTCCTGACCCAGGGATCGAACCCTAGCCTCTTTGATCTCCTGCATTGGCAGGTGGGTTCTGGGAAGCCCCGTATATATATACATTCACACACACACATACACATGCTGTCTTATAAACAATTACTATGTAGTCACCTCCTCTCCATCCTTGGAGTGTGGAAAAAGAGTTAAGTGTGCCTTTTTTTTTTTAACTTTGGTGTTGGCAGCCAGTACATACCTGATTTATTCAAGACCCAATTTTAACATCCTATGTTTAACATCAAGCCCATGTTTAACATCCCATTTAGTTAGAGGGATATTCTTCTTTTCTTTTTTCTTAACTTATCTACATTCATTTTGAGGCAATTACCGTAACACACTTATCAGTTTAACTTCATCAAATGTGTCCAATCCTATTTTGTTAGAACGCAAATCCAAAATAACAAGAGAATGGAGAAGGCTTATCTTTTCCACTAAAACCTATTACTTCTGCTATTATTAGGGAGCCTCAAGCTGTGTCTGTCTAGATGTAAACTGCACAGGAAAGCTAAAATACGCTCCTTATTTTAATTAGAGTTCTACTTGGGGGGGATGGGTGATAATGACCCCCTCTTTCCCCTTTGATCTGGGGAAGATGCAAATTAAGTGCTCCAGCAGGTGAGCCATTGTCTAAATCGGTAGCTCCTCAATGAAATGTCACAAAAATTCTGCAAATTATCGCTTCGATTCGCAGTATGAAGCATTCTAGAAAATTAAACCTCCAGTGGACTTAGCAGATGCGAGCAGTTTTCAACATGAAAATCATCATCTTGTTGATGGTCCATTTCTGTTTGGAGAACCAAATGGCTCCCCACTCCAGCATTCTGGCCTGGGGAATCCCACGGACAGAGGAGCCAGGCAGGCTACAGTCCACGGGGTCGCAAAGAGTCAGACACGACTGAGCAACCCAACCACACCACCACCTTTTACATTGTTCAAGAAGGTATGGAAATCTAGATTCCATTGGGTTTCAAGGCAGAGAACTTAAACATCCCTCAATGTGATGGTGCAGAAATCAGAAATAAGAAATGGCCAGCTGCCTGGATGGTGTCCAGACGTTGCCTGGGAGCTTGGGATACATCCCATGTCCAAGGTGAATTCAGTTCAGTTCAGTCGCTTAGTCGTGTCCGACTCTCTGCGACCCCATGGACTGCAGCATGCCAGGCTTCCCCGTCCATCGCCAACTCCCGGAGCTTGGTCACACTCATCCAAATGGTGATGCCATCCAACCATCTCATCCTCTTTCGTCTCCTTCTCCTCCTGCCTTCAATCTTTCCCAGCATCAGGATCTTTTCAAAAGAGTCAGTTCTTCACATCAGGTGGCCAAAGTATTGGAGTTTCAGCTTCAGCATCAGTCCTTCCAATGAACACTCAGGACGGATTTCCTTTAGCAGGCACTGGTTGGATCTCCTTGCAGTCCAAGGGACTCTCAAGAGTCTTCTCCAACACCACAGTTCAAAAGCATCAATTCTTCAGCATTCAGCGTGGCTCAGGAATAAGAAGTCTGGTTTTGAGACTCAGATCCAGAGGTTGACGATGGAGTGTCATCCAGAATTCAGGGACACTATCACTTTACCCTCAAGATGGAGCTGGGTGAGCTTCCAGAACGTTGTCATGGCAACATCACGGGGTCAAAGTCACAGTATGGCCAACATGGATGGACAGTGTGTTTTGATCACAACGGAGCGACTTAAGCACTTCCCTGGTGGTTCAGCAGTAACGAATCTGCCTGCAATGCAGGAACTACAGGAGATGTGAGTTTGAACCCTGGTTCAGGAAGATCTCCCAGAGGAGGAAATGGCAACCCACTTCACTGTTGTTGCCTGGAAAACCCCATAGACTGAGAAGCCTGACAGGCTACAGTCCTTGGGGTTGCAAAGACTTGGACACGATTGAGCAGCGAAATAGCAACAAACAGCAGAGACTTAAAAGTCAGTCGGCTACAAAGTCTGGCTCAGTTCAGTTCAGTCGCTCAGTCGTGTCCGACTCTTTCCGACCCCGTGAATCGCAGCACGCCAGGCCTCCCTGTCCATCACCAACTCCCAGAGTTCACTCAGACTCACGTCCATCGAGCCTGTGATGCCATCCAGCCATCTCATCCTCGGTCGTCCCCTTCTCCTCCTGCCTCCAATCCCTCCCAGCATCAGAGTCTTTTCCAGTGAGTCAGCTCTTCACATGAGGTGGCCAGAGGACTGGAGTTTCATCTTTAGCATCATTCCTTCCAAAGAAATCCCAGGGCGAATCTCCTTCAGAATGGACTGGTTGGATCTCCTTGCTGTCCAAGGGACTCTCAAGAGTCTTCTCCAACACCACAGTTCAAAAGCGTCAATTCTTCGGTGCTCAGCTTTCTTCACAGTCCAACTCTCACATCCATACATGACCACTGGGAAAACCATAGCCTTGACTAGACTGACTAGTGGGTCCCTATTCAAAGAAAGATCTGCTGTTACCTTCAGAAATTCAAACTGTGCTTTTCCGCCTAATGTATACACGTAACTTATTTTTCAAAGCATATATAGCCTAGGATAAGGCTCTGTTTTTAGTACAATCTAGACTGGGGATAAAGCATCCTCTCGCCTAGGCATATAAAAATAGAGAGATCCATACCAACATGGGACTTCCTTGTCAGGGAAATTATTAGTATTATTCTCATCTCTCAAATAGGAGAGCTGGGATCTGTAAATAGGCCAGAGTCGCTGAACCACAAAATGCATTTAGGAATGAAAATAACCTTTATTATCTTGCCAGAGGAAAGGAACAGTAATTAGTATATGGGTATTTGTCAGGGATCATCTGTAAAGGGGTCTGTAGACCAGCCTAATAATAACAGTGTAGAAAATGAGAAATGAGGAGGTTAAAATGATAATCAACAGGGGAGGAGACCAGTGACAAATCCATTAGGTTGGAACAAAGGAAGAAAACTGTGTGTTGGCCCAAACTCATCGACTGGGTTGGCTGGCCATGCATTTTACCCAGTAAAGATGAAATGGAGACCCAACTGCTCCCAGCTTCAAACTAGCAGCCGTGGCTTCCAAGGGGAAGAGGTTCTGACCTTCAGCTCCTCCTAGTAACTCCCAGGAGCTGATGGGAAGAGTTGAAAGGCAAGGTGGAGACACAGCTTTTGCAGGAGTCGAATGAGGTCAGCTTTGACACCTGCCTGCCCCTTGGCAAAGCCTCAGAGAGTGAATTCTGCAGGTTGGAGGTGGTGTTGGAGGGAGATTTGATAGCTAGCGGGTCACCCCGTCTCTGGTTCACAGTGGTAGGGACTGTGTTCACTGGAGTGGTTGGTCAAAGTCATGGTAGTTTTTCCAGAGACGCACCCTTTGTTTAAATCTTATCTTCTTTAAATGGAGCTGTCAGTGATTTCCTGGCTCAGTGGTAAAGAATCCACGGTCGGGAAGATCCCCTGGAGGAGGAAATGGCAACCCACTCCAGTGTTCTTGCCTGGAGAATCCCATGGACAGAGGAGCCTGGTGGGCTACAGTCCATGGGGTCACAGAGACATGACTGAGTGATTAAATAGCAACAAGCAACAGAGACTTAAAAGTCAGGCAGCTACAAACTGACCCTAGTGGGTCCCTATTCAGTGAAAGATCTGCTGTTACCACTGAGCACGTTCCCAAGCGAGAGAGTCGATTTACACCATTGGGGTAATTTCTGCTGTACAGCAGAGTGATTAAGTTATACACATTCCTTTTAATATTCTTTTCAGCTATGATTTATCATGGGATATTGCATATAGTTCCCTGTGCTATACAGCAGGACCTTGTTGTTTATCCATCCTATATATAATAGCTTACATCTGCTAAGGGCTTCTCTGGTCGCTTAGATAGTAACGAATCTGCCTACAGTGTGGGAGACCCAGGTTCAGTCCCTGGGTCGGGAAGATCCCCTGGAGAAGGAAATGGCAATCCACTCCATTATTCCTGCCTGGAGAATCCCACGGACAGAGGAGCCTGGCAGGCTACGGTCTATGGGGTCACAAAGAATTGGACATGACTTAGCCACAGCAAGTCCAACCTTAAAAAAAAATAATATCGACTGGGTGGAAAAAAAATATAGTCGTTTGCTGAAGTGTTTGGGAATTGTATTTTCTCACAGTGTGTTAACTTATCCTGTCTCTCCCATGTGGCCTGTCCCCTGGAAGGGGGTTAGAAAGGCTTGCTGGATTTGGCAGTAGCATTATAGTCATGAAACCCTCCTAAGTGTCCAGCGATGACTTATATTAGGTGGCCCACGGGGTTTGCTTGTCCATTGTAGACAGACTGAGATTCACACTAAATTCCGAGCCTGACCTTTCCATCATAGGATGAAACTCCCTTCCTTCTGGGGGAATCTGCCTAGCTCTAGGGTGGCATTTTGCCACCCTACAAATATCTCATTCCCAGTATCTTTTTTCAGTGAGTTTTAAATTGTAAACTATTTTGAAATTTATGGAAAAATCCCAAAGCTGGTACAGACAGTTCCCATGTACACTGTATCTCTTTCCTCACATTATTAATATCTTGCCTTCGTGGCGTACATTTCTCATAATTAATGAACCAGTATAAATTCATTTCTGTTTAACAACAGTCGTCACATTATTCAGATTTCTTTCATTTCTCCCCATACTGTCTTCCTTCTGTTCCAGGACCCCATCCAAATACCACATTACGTCTCATCGTCACGTCTCCTTAGGGTTGCTTGTTTTCGATGACCTCGGCAGCTTTGAGGAGTCCTCATCCCGTGTTTTATAGAGTAAGTGTTGATTTGAGTTTCTCTGCTGTTTTTCTCACGATGAGACCAGTGTTAATGGGTTTTTAGGGGTGCAGATCACGAGGGTAACGCGAGATGTTTTTATCACATCATGTCAAGGACTTATGTCTATTGATGTTGACCTTGCTCTATGGTTTGATTAGTATTTTAGGGGTGTCCACTGTAGTTGCTTTTTATTTATTTATTTGGCTGCACTGGCTTTTTGTTGTGGCATGAGAGATATTTTGTTGCGTCTTGAGAACCCTTAGTTGTAGCACGTGGGATCTGTTTCACTGATCAACTCACTGACCCACGCTGCCTGGACTGGGTGTGTGAAGTCTCAGCCTCTGGATCACCAGGGAAGTCTGTGATCAGTTTAAAAAGAAATAACAGAGAAACTTCTATCCTAACTATCCTCTTTGGAAGAAAGTCACACTTAGGGACTTGTTGTCTATCACCTTGGCGATGGACAAAACATAAGGGATTTGAAAGGCTTCTGCATGGGAGAATGGTCCATTGATACCTGTTTATCAAATATCTCATCCCCATGGACTGATGGATATTTTTTGTAAAATATGGGTTGATAATCGCATATTACTTCATTCACTGTGCCCATTAGACTTTGGATGAATGTTGTACCACCCCCTGATCCTTGCTTGACATGCGTGCATTATTGTGTATTTGTTTGGTTGAATCAGATCTTAGTTCCAGCACACAGAGTCTTCACAGCATCATGTGGGCCCTGTCATTGCGGTGTATGGACTCGCTTGTTGCAGCACATGGACTCGGCAGTGATGGCGCTTGGGCTTAGCTGCCCCAAGGCATGCGGGATCTGGATCAGGGATTGAACCCACATCCTCTGTGTGGGGATTCCCGGGTAACTCAGACAGTAAAGAATCCACCTGCAATGTGGGAGACCTGGGTTCCATCCCTGGGTTGGGAGGATCCCCTGGAGGAGGGCATGGCAACCCACTCCAGTATTCTTGGGCTTCCCTTGTGGCTCAGATGGTTAAGAATCCACCTGCAATGCAGGAGGCCTGGGTTCAATCCCTGGGTTGGGAAGATTCATTCCCTGGAGAAGGGAACGGCTACTCACTCCAGTCTCTTGCCTGGAGAATTCCATGGACAGACGAGCCTGGCGGGCTACAGTCCATGGGGTCGCAAAGAATCAGACACGACTGAGCAAGTTTTCACTTGACCTCTGCATTACAAGGCCAATTCTTTGTCACTGGACCACCAAGAAAGTCCCTTTTCATATATATTTTTTGCTACAAATGTACAAAGTAGCTATGTGTTTTAACTCTCTTGTTCCTTATGCCTTTATTAGCCCACACATATTTGCAAATAAGAGCTTTGCTTCCTTACCTAGGGTAACCCAGTGCCAGGGAGTAAGACTGCTCTGGGTGTCAGAACTGAGTCTTCACCATAGCTCTTTAATCCCTAATTGTCAGAATAAGAAGTTGGTGCGATGGTCCACAAATTATGTGTTGTTAAACTATGTTTTCAGTATGTAATTTACTGATCTATTCTGACATGGACATCACTGCATATTGTTTCAAATACCCCTTTCGAGATCCGTAGGAAGTAACTGTCCTTAGAAAATTAAACCCATTGTCTAGTTGGAATTGAGGTACTGATGCTGGGAAAGATTGACGGTAGGAGGAGAAGGGGGCAACAGAGGATGAGATGCTTGGATGGCATCACCCACTCGATGGACATCAGTTTGACCAAGCTCTGGGAGACAGTGAAGGACAGGGAAGTCTGGTGGGCTCAGAAGTCCCAGCTTGCCTCGTTGGAAACTCAGTTCTGCTGGTTCCAAAACCTCTGATCTTAACAGGCACGCTGTCCTGCACCCAAACACACCTTCCTTCTTTATCCCGATTTTCTTCTTCCCTCATTAGTGGAGCTGCTAATGGCAGTATTTACAGCTCCTGCCTGAGTCTCCACCAAGCCTCCATAGTATTATACTCTTTGCTTGGTGAAAGTGTCAGTCCCGCAGTTGTTTCCGACTCTTTGGGACCTCATCGACTGTAGCCTGCCAGCCTCTTCTGTCCATGGGATTCTCCAGCTAAGAATACTGGAGTGGGTTGCCATGTCCTCCTCCAGGGGATCTTCCCAACCGAGGGATCGAACCTGCGTCTCCTGCATTGTAGGCAGGACTCTTCACCATCTGAGCCACCCAGCTGTGTAAGCATTAGGCTCCGCTCAGGTCTCTCTGTCCTTGTACCTGAACATGTCTGTAGAAGGTTGACTGTTCCCTGAAACGACATCAGCATTCCCTCCCAGCTCTCCCGCAGCTTTTATTGCCTCAAAGTGGAAGAAGGTCAGACCCACTCTTTGTCCTCATGGGGCACCAGCATTCCCACTTCCCAGCCTTCATAGACACACAAATTCACCCAGCATTCTGTGTGCATCACCTTTTTCTCTGTCAACTAGTTTTCTTTTTAATATTTATCAATCTGGCCGTATGAGGTCTTAGTTGCAGCAGGCCCGATCTCTTAGTTGTGGCATATGGGGTCCAGTTCCCTGGCCAGGGATGGAACCTGGGACCTCTGCATTGTGAGCACAGAGTGCCAGCCACTGGACCAAGAGGCAAGTCCCTCATACCACCTGCTTTTGCACACTCAGCAGGGCTATGAGAAGATCATTGCTCCAAGTTGCCATAGCTACAGATCTACCCCTGGGCACGTGTCATAATGGGCCAGGGGCACTGGGCTTTCTTCCCCCAGGTCTATGCAGTTGTCCCATGTTTTGTGTATCACTGTTGTTCAGTGGTTGAGTCCAGCTCTTTGAGAGCTTATGGACTGCTGTGCACCAGCCTTCCCTGTCCTTCACCACCTCCCAGACTTTGCTCAAACTCATGTCCATGGAGTCAGTGATGCCATTCAACCATCTCATCCTCTGCTGTCCCCTTCTCCTCCTGCCTTCAATCTTTCCCATCATCAGGGTCTTTTCCAATGAGTCGGTTCTTGGCATCAAGTGGCCAAAGGATTGGAACTTCAGCATCAGTCCTTCCAATGAACAGTCAGAGCTAATGTCCTTTAGGATGGACTGCTTTCATCTCCTTGCAGTCCAAGGGCCTCTCAAGAGTCTTCTCCGTGAGACAAGACAGTAATATCACGTTGGCTTGCAAGAGTCGTCGGCTATGGTCAGTCAGTAGCTGCTTTGGGTGTGTGTGTGGAAGCTCATGAGATCTTTGAGCTGGGCATATCTCTGGGAACACAGCTCTTCTGCACGGGAGAAAAGGGCCCAACGGGAAGGCAAAAATCGCTCAGTGGATTCTGTGCTGGGTCTTTGCTGTCCCTCGTTTCTGGTGCGTACGCTGCTCATTGCAGCAGTTTCTCTGGTTGCAGAGCTCAGCCTCCAGGGCACACGGGCTTCAGTAGTTGTGACACTCACACTTCATTTCCTCGTGACATGTGGGGTCTTCCTGGAACAGAGATCACACCCTGGTCCCCTTGCGTTGGCAGGCGAATTGGAAGCCTTTGAACCCGCCAGGGAGATCTCAAACACAGCAGTCTTCTTTACCATTGCCACTGGTCCTTTCCTTTCCCCCAAATTTCTTCCCATCACCCATTCCAGCTGATCATTCAGCTGATTTTTTTTTTTTTTTAATCTGAGATGCAAAGGGAATTAAGTCCTTGCTTCTTAGGAACTGTATTCTTACTTGGATTTCACAGGACAGTTAAGTCCACGTACATACACTGTAAAGGTACAGTGTAGGCTGGAGTGAAGGTTAATCGATCGCCTTTGAATTGCCGCCATACTCTTTTGGAAGCACTTTTGATGGGGCTTCCCTGTCGGCTCAGATGGTGAAGAGTCTACCTGCAGTTCAGGAGATCTGCATTGGATTCCTGGGTCAGAGAGAGCCCCTGGAGAAGGGCATGGCAACCCATTCCAGTATTCTTGCCTGGGAAACACCATGGACAGAGGAGCCTGGCTATAGTCCATGGGGCTCGCAAAAGAGTCCGACACAACTGAGCGACTAACGCTTCTTTTTTTTTTGATTGGAGACTGGCCTGGTGGTTAAGACACCTAGGTACTTGAGAAACTCGGCCTTTATCAGCAATGAATCTTTGAACTCAAGGAAGTCATCTGACTTCTCTGTCAGTCCATCTGGACCTCCACTCATACCTGGACCTCAGAATCCATGAGAAGAGGGTTCACATGGGTACGTCTGAAGATCTTCTTAGACACATATTCTCTTTCCCAGGCTCCCAATATTAGAGCCTCACAAAATAATCTACAGAGCAAATGTACGTGTACAAAAAAGAGCCATCATTCTGTGGCTGCCAAGCTCATAAAATTGTTGCTCATTCAATTTAAAATCAACACAAGGGTGGATGGATGTCATTTTCAGAAAGGAGGAGACTTGTGAAATGCAAACATTTCACGAATGGTGCCAAGATCACACGGAGGCAAAAATCACGGCTAGTTTGATGCAGTGCCTATGTGTCAATATATGGCAAAAAACAAACAAACAAAAAAAAACACCACAATATTGTAAAGTAGTGAGCCTCCAATTAAAATTTAAAATGAATAAATAAATGAAAAAAAAATTTGTGGATGGCACGTGGCATGTAATGGGGATGTTGAAATCAGTTCCCCACATGGCGGTGACGCATCATGTTTCCATTAGGAAATGTCTGAAATGTCACATCCATAATAAGTCTCACTGGGTGCTATGCACAGTTGCTGACTGTATGTGAGCACGCTGGGAGAGGCTGGAGATGGATCGGTAATGAGCAGGGTGATGGCGGAAGGTAATGTTCTTCGCAACTGTCTTCTAGGAATGCGATGGTGGCCCTGGAGAGTTCTCGGAATATTTCCCATTAGACAAGTGAATACTTTTCTCGTTAGTCACCAAAAAATACCCTTCTTCACAGCCCTTTTATCAGCGAACGCTGGTTCACTCCAATTTGCTGATTTGGATTCTCAGTGGTATTTATTATAAACCTGGGGGTGTCTTACAGAGGCTTCAACAGAGATTCAGGAGAGCTGGAGCTTGATGTTTAATGATCACTTTTTCCATATATTCTCCAGGGGAGTTTTTAGAACAGTATGAAACTTTAGGTTGCATAATTTGACAAAATGACATTCATAAAAAATACATGAATTGAGGACAGTATTGTTGAACAAGAAGGGTTTATGTTTCTTTTTTTGTGTGTGGAAATTCTCAATACTGTAGTAGAAGGAAGGAGTTCTCTCGTTTGTCGTATGTGCTTCTGGAGTTGTTTAATTTCCACTCAGTTTGTCCCCTAAGTCCATCTTGATTTTACATAATGTTTATCCACGTATGTCATCCTGTGGTATGGGTGGTAATACCGACGGTGGAGAAAGTTGTATCATTTTGAACCAGTATTTCAGGCTCTAACACACTTCTTAAGAATCTGAATTATTTGGCTTATTAAGTATATGCACCAGGGAATTTACTCCGTGAGCATAAAAGTCTTTGTATCATCTGCTGTTTCCTGAGTGGATTGTCACAAAAGTGAGGAAGCCAAATTCACAGCAATCATACCAGTATTTGTCTTTAGGTGAGTGACTTATCTCACATAGTGCGATGCTTCCCTGACGGCTCAAGTTGTAAAGAACCCACCTGCCAGTGCAGAAGATACAGGTTCTATCCCTGGGTCGGGAAGATCCCCTGGAGGAGGAAATGGCAGCCCACTCCAGTATCCTTGCCTGGAGAATCCCGTGGACAGAGGGGCCTGGCAGGCTACAGTCCAAGGGGTCTAAAGAGTCAGACACAACTGAGCAGCTAATGCGTTCACTTTCTTACGTACAAAGCTCTTTTTCCCAACTAAACAGTGAAAGCTATAATAAAATATAGAATATAAATATAGAATGTATGGGCATGGCAACACACTCCAGTATTCTTGCCTAGAGAATCTCGTGGACAGAGGAGCCTGGGGGGTTATGGTCCATGGGGTCGTAAAGAGTTGGACACGACTGAGCTCTCTCTCTCTTTCTCTCACACTCACACACACACACACACATACAGAGCATAATTTGTCACAGATGCAACAATCCTATAAGGGCATTCGAATGGGGGCAGAAACAGTTTTAACATCTCCGCTGCACACACTTTAATAATCTCCAGGGAACGAAGACACCCAAGAATTGGGAAAACTGGCCACGCCAACCAAGATCCTGTAGCATCTAGTATTAAAACAGGCTGCAGGGACTGTTTCCATAGAGCTGTCTTCACGCACATGTGTGTGGACGCCGTGTAACAAGTGCATTGTGACTTCCTTGGGCTGTGTTGCCACGGTGCCTTATTTAAAGAAGTAATATCAAAGCACAAAACACCCTGAAAAGGAATTTCGTTTTAAACGTTTTATTTGGTATTGGAGTGCAGCTGATTAACAAACAACACCTGACCAGTTTTAGGTAGACAGCAGAGGGACCTGGCCATACATAGACGTGTATCCATTCTCTCTCAAACTCCTCTCCCATCCAGGAGGAATTTCATTCTTTGTATCTCTTCAGTATTAGTCACTCAGTCCTGTCCCACTCTTTGCAGCTCCATGGACTGCAGCTCGCCAGGCTCCCCTGTCCATGGGACGCTCCAGGCAAGAATACGGGAGTGGGTTGCCATGCCCTCCTCCAGGGGGATCTTCCCAACCCAGGGATGGAACCTAGGTCTCCCACATTGCAGGTGGATTCTTCACCATCTGAGCCACGAGGGAGCCCTTGTATCTCTCTAAGAATGCTATTAATAATCCTTTTAATGTTCTTTAGGAACACTTTTATTTCCTTGTTGTTTTTCAGTCACTCACTCGTGTCTGACTCTCTGGGACTCCATGGACTCTAGCCCACCAGGCTCCTCCATCTGTGGGATTTTCCCGGCAAGAATACTGGAGTGGGCTGCCATTTCCCTCTCTGGGGCATCTTCCCGACCCAGGGGTTGAACCCGCCTCTCCTGTGTCTCCTTCACTGCAGGCAGATTCTTTACCACTGAGCCATTTATTTCCCTAGTCTGCCCCATCCCATATTTTGGACCCCTTGTTTCTCTCCAAACCACCCCTTCTTTTGCCCATCCCCATTGCTTGCTATCCTCTTCTCTCAACTCACCAAATCTATTGAGGCAAAAGAGGAGAGGGAACAGTTTCATCAGAATGACACTGCGTCATCTGAGCTTGGTTTTAGCGGTGGTACGTCCCTGTCCTTTGGGATAGAGGTTAAAATCTGCATTCCTGGGAAACTGGGAGGCAAGATGAGAAGAGATGAGTGAAATTAGGCAAGAGGGCTTCTGCGGTGGCTCAGATGGTAAAGAATCTGCCTGCAATGCAAGAGAGCCAGGTTTGATTCCTGGGTCGGGAAGATCCCCTGGGGCAGGAAGTGACAACCCACTCCAGTATTCTTGCCTGGAGAATCCCATGGACAGAGGAGGCTGGTGGGCTACAGTCCATGGGGTCACACAGAGTCGGACACGACTGAGTGGCTAACACACACAGAAACTCTCCAAGCAATCTAAATGGTATCCATGAACAGACCAACACACCAGTAGACCAAGTCCTGGATTTCGGCATCTTTAGTCCAGATATTATCAGCAGTTTTGTCCAGTGCAAGGGCAGGGGTCATGGTCTGAGACTTAGAAAGATCTCGAATGCCTTTGTGAATTGTGTCTGGGTTCAAATAGCTTCCTACCCACTGCAATCCCTATCAGGTTGTAAGGTTCACCAGAACAAGACAACAGATATATTCAACATGAGTCAGCATGGCCTGAACCTCAGCATGGAAACTCTGCAGTCCACTGAGAAGTCCTTTTGACCACAAGGACCAATGTTGAGTACAGGACGCCAGGGGCCAAGCAGCGATGCTGAGCAGAGGTGGTCCCAGGGCCACAGAGAGGAAGCTAGTCTGGAAAGAGTAAAGGTTAAACAAACAGAAATAGTGTCAAGTCAAGATGACCTCAGAAAACGAGAGTTATGCCTTTCTTCCAAGGCAAGGTTCCTAGAAGCTAGGTGTTTGTAAATATCACCCACCAAAGTACATTTTTAGCTCAGTGTCACTTGGAGTTAGGATCAGAAAGATGGACTGTGTTGCACTCTGCAAACATTTTTTATTTCTAGCTCTCTGCAGAGAAGGTCATGTTTACCCTTGGTTGTCTGATAAAGACTTCGTTTGAACACTGCCTGTCTCGCCTGCCACCAGCGCACTGGGATCCAGAAAGTATCAAGAGACAGGAGGACTGAATTCACCTCACTTCCAAGGTGAATGTTGGCCTTGTGAGATGTCACAGACTTGCCTCAGTTCATGGCCAAAAGAGGACCTGAATAGAAGTTAGATAGTGGTTCTGTAGCAAGGAACAGAGAGACAAAGTTTTGTTATTTAATAAAATGAAGATAAACAAGGCTGAGCACCAAAGAATGGATGCTTTTGAGCTGTGGTGTTGGGGAAGACTCTTGAGAGTCCCTTGGACTGCAAGGCGATCCAACCAGTCCATCCTAAAGCAGATCAATCCTGGGTGTTCATTGGAGGGACTAATGTTGAAGCTGAAACTCCAATCCTTTGGCCACTTGATGCGAAGAGCTGACTCACAGGAAAAGACCCTGATGCTGGGAAAGATTGAGGGTGGGAGGAGAAGGGGGCAACAGAGGATGAGATGGTTGGATGGCATCACTGACTCGATGAACTTGAGTATGCACAAACTCTAGGTGTTGGAGATGGACAGGGAAGCCTGGCGTGCTGCAGTCCATGGTGTTGCAAAGAGTCAGACAGGACTTAGCTAGTGGATATAACAAGATATGAAGTGACTTCAAAAATAGGACCTCACGGTCCATCCTAGAGAACAGTATTCGGAATGAAACATATATGACCAGGTTACAGTCAGTGCAGGTGGGAAGACACCTGGAAGACTCAGTCCCTCACTGGGACGGGGACCTAGACACAGGTGAACATGTTTCAGAGAGACTGCTGC
This sequence comes from Capricornis sumatraensis, assembly GCF_032405125.1. Taxonomy (NCBI): domain Eukaryota; kingdom Metazoa; phylum Chordata; class Mammalia; order Artiodactyla; family Bovidae; genus Capricornis; species Capricornis sumatraensis. The sequence goes on along the minus strand of NC_091092.1, from coordinate 144,791,749 downwards.
CATGGTGGGTTGGAGTAAGCTAACGGTGGTGATATTAAGGAATCTGAGAAACTTGACCTTCGAGAAGAAACAGCCTATGATGCTTGATGCCATATGTGAATAACCATCATGGGAACTACACAGCTTAATGAGATGGACAATACCTTGTCCAACCAAGCTTCCAGGTTGGAAGGAAAAGAGATGGGTCTGGGGTCCCCACGACCACACTAGGTTCACAGGTCCACGAGAAGAACTCACAGGACTCAGGAGTCGTCATACTCAGGGTTACACTTTTTTCACAATGAAAAGATGAAAAGCAAAATCAGCAGAGGGGGAAAATGCATGGGGCCAAGTCCCGGGGACCCCAGGCTCATGTTTCTGGGGGGGCTTGTCCCAGGAGCAGCGTGGGGTCCACTCAGTTCCTCCAGCCTTGAGTTGTCATCACCTGAGCGTTGGTGTCTACCAGGGAAGCCCGCTCGAGTCTTGGAACCCGCTGTTTTCATCACGAGTCGGTCCCGTAGGTTCCTGAAGCCCATGTGTCTGGGTGTGGTTTCGAAACCTCCTTAGCCGGAGAGCAGATATTCGCTGCAAATCACAGGAGCTACCAAAACGGGGGGTTTTTGGAAATAGGCAACCTGGCTCTGCTGGCTTAACCATTTCCCGTGCTGGGGGATCAGGCTGGTGGGTCCTCGACAGGGTCTCATGTGTAAACAGTGACTCCCCTTTTTGTCGTTCTTGTTGTTCAGGCGCTCAGTCGTGTCCGACTCTTTGCGACCCCATGGACTGCAGCACGCCAGGCCTCCCTGTCCATCACCATCTCCCGGAGTTCACTCAAGCTCATGCCCATCGAGTTGGTGATGTCATCCCACCATCTCATCCCCTGTCGTCCCCTTCTCCTCCCGCCTTCCATCTTCCCCAGCATCAGGGTCTTCCTTAACCACCCCCTGTTCCCCCTTGGCAAGCACCAGTCTTTTCTCCATGTCCCGAATCCTGATAAACTCTATATTTTTTTTTCAAAGCAGGGGTTAATTCTTTCTAGGATTTCTTTCTTTTTGGCTGTGCTGGGTCTTGGCTACTGCCCGTGGGCTCCTCTCTAGCTGCGGGGTGTGAGCTTCTCATTGCGGTGGCTTCTCTTGTTTTGGAACACAGGCTTTAGGGTGTATGGACTCAGTACTTGCTACTCCAGACTCTAGAGTTTGAGCCCAGTAACTGTGACATACGTCCTTGGCAACTCCTAGGCATGTGGAATCTTCCTGGATTAGGGGTGGAACTTGTGTTCCCTGCATTGGCAGGTGGATTCTGAATCCCTGGACCACCAGGGAAGCCTTGATAAACTCTATTCATTGAAACAACCTGCATTAATCTGAGCTTAACCTAAGAACCGCAGTGTACCTCGGAAGGAGTAACTCCGTATGGTTCAACCAGGGATCGAACCCAGGTCTCCTGCATTGCAGGCGGATTCTTTCATGTCTGAGCCACCCAGGAAGCCCGGTAACAACCTGTACCCAGCAAACCAGTGGGATGAAACAGATGCTTTGTGAACATTCGTTTCCTTCTCTTCTGGGTTGGGGAAGGTTGGACACCTCATTAGTCATGAGAGTTAAGTCCCTTTTCTCTATTTGGCAGCCGTTTTTAAGCATCACAGTGCACAAAAATGAACTGTGGATATTGATAATAGACAGATTAGGATGGTTTTGGAGATGGGGTGGGCCTGAGATTCTGAATGTTTACCCAGCTTAGGGATGGGGTGACGTTGGTGCCACAGGGCCTTGGACATTGGGTCCAATAAAGAGAGGCCCTAACGCCCTAGAGTCTTTCCAGTCATAGCAGTGTTATGTCCTGGAGAAAAAAGACAGGTTGTTTATTCATTGTAGGCTCTTTGCATTTTCACCCTCAACCACCCTCTTCCTTCCCATCCACTCCTCAGTTGGGTGGAGCCTCCGCAGAAGAGAAGGAAACTAATTCTCACCTAACATCGACTCCATCCCCATCAGTTTGCTGGGTGCCTTTTATAAACCACACCAGTTATTCTTTTCAGGTTTCACTAAAGGTATTTTCTGTCGAGCTCAAGTGAAGGTGAGTAATTTACTTAATACGGTATGGAACAGTTCTTTGCAAGTATCCCTCATCAAGGAGTTACCTGGCTTTCCAATTGAAAGTGTCCATTCTGAGTCCCCACTGCACGGCGGTTTGGCTGTGATAGGACACTCAGAAATTCCAGGTTTTGTATTTTTCTTTTTTATTTAATTAATTTATTTTTTGACTGAAGGATAATTGCTTTACAGACTTTTGTTGTTGTCTGTGAAACCTCACCATAAATCAGCCATAGATATACATGTATCCCCTCCCTTTTGTACCTCCCTCCCATCCCTGATAGCTCAGCTGGTAAAGAATCCGCCTGCAATGCAGGAGACCCAGGTTTGATTCCTGGGTTGGGGAAGATCTGCTGGAGAAGGGAAAGGCTACCCACTCCAGTATTCTTGGGCTCAGCTGGTAAAGAACCCGCCTGCAATGTGGGAGACCTGGGTTCGATCCCTGGTTTGGGAGGATCCCCTGGAGAAGGGCACGGCAACCCACGCCAATATTCTGGCCTGGAGAATCCCATGGACAGAGGAGCTTGGTGGGCTACAGTCCACGGGGTCACGAAGGGTCAGACACGACCGAAGTGACTTAGCACCCATATGCCGAGGACGGAAGGGAGGGGGTAGAGGTTGCTTAGAAGATGTGATTGAGTAGCAGGCACCCGGGTTTTGAATGGCTGAGATCGTGTATTTGTCGGGATGACGTTGAGGGACTCGATGGAAGTTGGGGGTTCTCCTAAGCCTCTCCTCAGTGCAGCCTCTGGAAGGACCCACTTGTGAACCTCGTCAAAAGGAGCGTGGGGGGAATTCCCAGTGGTTAAGCCACCTCGCTTCCACGGCAGGGGGCCCAGGTCTGATTCCTGCTCAGAAAGCTAAGTTCCTGCATGCCGGAAGGGGCGGCTGAAGAAAACAACGCAAAACAAATTATCAGAAAAAGAAAAGCAGTGAGGGCTCCTCGTCACTTGCGTTCGTTTTGAAAGAGTGTGTCTCACGGTCTTGTCAGTTGCGACAGTAATGCCAGTGCTTCCTCGAAGGAGGATTTTTTTTTTCACTTATTTTATATTTGTATTGGAGTGTAATTGCTTAACAGTGTTGTGTTGGTTTCTGCTGTAGGACAGTGTAAATCAGCTCTAAGTATGCACACGTCCCCTCCGTCTTGAGCCCCCCTTCCACCCCCGATCCCACCCTCTCGGTCATCACAGAGCTCCGAGCTGAGCTCCCTGTATATAGCGGCTTCCCACTAACTCTCTAGTTTACACATGGGACTGTATATACGTCAGTCTGCTGTCTCAGTCCCTGCCCCCTACGCCTCCCACCCTGAGCCCACAGGCCCATTCTCTTTGGCTGAGTCTCTATTCCTGCCCAGGACCAAATGGGACCTAATTAAACTTAAAAGCTTTTTGCACAGCAAAGGCAACCGTAAACAAGACAAAACGACAGCTCTCAGGATGGGAAAAATAATTGCAAACAAAGAATTGGACAAAGGATAGATATCCTAAAGATACAAACAGCTCATGCAGCTCAATGAAAAAAAAAAAAACACATAAAACACAACCCAATACAGCAAACAGGTGTAAGTAGGATTTGATCCTCACAGAGCTCAAAGGAGATGCCCAGGTAACATTTGAGATTCATTCTCTTGTACCTGAATTGAGTTGGGAGTTTCTCAATCCTCCCTGCTTGTCTTACTCTTCAAAAATGATCCGGAGAGGTTTTAATTGTGAACTTGAGGAGAGAAAGATTGAAGGCAGGAGGAGAAGGGGGTGACAGAGGATGAGATGGTTGGATGGCATCACCAACTCGATGGACAGGAGTTAGAGTAAACTCCAGGAGTTGGTGATGGACAGGGAGGCCTGGCGTGCTGCAGTCCACGGGGGTTGCAAAGAGTCGGACACAACTGAGTGACTGAACTGACTGCAGGGAGAATGAAAGCCTGGGTCCACGACCACATGGGCCTTCTCCTGACTGTGATCTAGGCCAGCCATCACGATGAAGACGAGGAAGCAGTTCTCAAGGCACGCAAACCTGAGTAGAAAACACCTGTCTGGATGTCTGGTCTCAGGGACCTGGCCCATGCTCCCGGGGACACCTGGGCCCTGCATCCTGAAATGGAAGGGACTTTACGCCCCCGTTGCAGCGCTTCCTTTGCTCAGGTGGTGGAGGAGACTGAGATAGGAAAGGTTTGACGGTGGCATCGGGGACAGCATTAAGACTGCAAACCCTGCTCCCCGTCTCCCAAGTGATGGTGATGGTCAGGACACCACCTGCTCCCCTCCAGCTGGGAGCCCGTCAGCTGCTTCCAAACCTGTAAGCCCTGCAGGATGCTGACTTGAGGGTCGATAACACACATTCGTATTGACTGAGGGAAACGTCAGGCTGCTGGAAGGGTCGATGCTTAGCGATATTTCCCTTGATGTATTTATTAATAATGTAGGCTGTGGGGGAAAATAGGCTGCCTTCTGGAATGGATGTTAGATGCAGCATGTCATACGTTGGCAAGAACAGTGATTAAAACCAGGAGTCAGAATGTTAGGTGGTGACATTAAAGTCATCCTATGGAAACACTTTTGCTGTTCGGTAGCTCAGTCGTGTCTGACTCTTTGTGACGCCATGGACTGCAGCACACGTGGTTTCCCTTTCCTCAATATCTCCTGGAGCTTGCTTTTAACCCAGGTCCATTGAGTTGGTGATGCCGTCCAACCATCTCATCCTCTGTCGTCCCCTTCTCCTCCTGCCCTCAATCTTTCCCAGCATCAGGGTCTTTTCCAATGAGTCAGTTCTTCACATCAGGTGGCCAAAGGATTGGAGTTTTGGCTTGAGCATCAGTCCTTCCAAGGAACATTCAGGACTGATTTCCTTTAGGATGGACTGGTTGGATCTCGTTGCAGTCCAAGGGACCCTCAAGAGTCTTCTCCAACACCGCAGTTCAAAAGCATCAATTCTTCGGCGCTCAGCCTTCTTTATGGTTCAACTCTCACATCCATACATGATGCACATTAGGTAGGAAATAAATTGAGATGTAATTATGATGCGTTACCTAATATAAGCTGTAAGGTAACTACCTATAAAAGCTAGTTTTGCTTTTTATTGTGTCACTTGTTTAGTGGTTGATTTCTGGTGGTGGTTTTCCAAACAGTTTTATTGACGTATAGTTGATTTATAATATGTTAATTGCTGCTGTCCAGCAAAGGACTCAGATATACATATATATTACTTTTCATATTATTTTCCATTATGGTTTATCATAGGCTGTTGAATATAGTTTTTTGTTTTCTACAGTAGATCCTTGTCATTTATCCATTCTATGTATAATGGTTTTGCATCCATTAATCGCAAACTTCCAATCCATCTCTCCCATACCTGTCCCCTTTGGCAACTACACGTCTCTTCTCTATGTCTGTGAGTCTGTTTTGTAGATAAACTCATTTGTATTTTATTTCAGATTCCACATAGAAGTGATTTCATGTGGAATTGGTCTTTCTCGTTCTGACTTACTTCACTCAGTACGATCATCTCTCGGTCCATCCATGTTGTGGCAAACGGCATCGTTTCATTCTTTTTTATGGCCGAGTGATATTATTGTATATGCATACCATCACGTCTTTATCCACTTACCTGTCAGTGGACTTTTCGGCTGCTTCCATGTCTTGGCTATTGTGAACAGTGCTGCAGGGAACGCTGGGGTGCGTGCACCATTTCGAGTGATCGTTTTGTCTGGGTATTCACCCAGGAGTGAGATTGCAGGCTCATATGATACCCTTTTTTTTAGGGTTTTTTGGGAACCTCCATATTGTTTTCCACGGTGGTTGCATATGGTGGTGATGTTGTAGTTGTCTTGAAAAATGATGCCGAACATCTTCTGTCCAAATGAACATTTCCTCCTGAAGTAGTCGTCGTTTAAGGCCACTTACTTATTCCATTGTATGGAGAGAGGAGCCTGGAGGGCTGCAGTCCATGGGGTCTCAAACGGTCAGACTCAACTGACAGGCTGACACACACACTTATTCCAGTGACGTTCACGCTACTTAAAATATTCTGTTAAAGGCCGGTTTCACAGCCAAAGACGTTGTCTTTACATATACTTACGAACAGTGGACTTTTCCGTGGACCTAGGCTGATGTTTGTGAACACAGACAGCTAGTGGAGGATGTTCACATTGGAGGCTCCGTTACACGCACGTTCGCCTCTATATCTGGAGCAAAGAAGAGGAAGAGGGGAGGTTAAGGGAAAGGCTGCCCACTCCAGTATTCGGACCTGGAGAATTCCATGGACTGGATAGTCCGCGGGGTCGCAAAGAGTTGGACACAACCAAGCGACTAACATAAACACACACAGAGAAACATATATATTTATATGGATGGGGTTCCCTTTTGGTCCAGGTGGTAAAGAATCTGCCTGCAATATGGAAGACCTGGATTCAACCCCTGGGTCAAGAATATTCCCTGAATAGCCTGGCAGGCTATACGGTCCATGGCATTGCAAAGACTTGGACACCACTGAGCAACTAACACACCCACACACGCCGAGAATATATTGCTTGGGATTTTCCGTAAGATGTTACAGAAAAACTTGAAATAAACTTTTTGGCCAACCCAATATAATTCACTAATTTTTTACGTGCATTTCACACAGGTTTTTTTTTTTTTTTTTAATGTAGGTAGGCTTGATGTCATTCAAAAATACAAATGACAGGGAAAAATATTAAGAGGAAAATTCCTATTTGAGGCTGATAGAAGGCCCATACTGTGAGATGGAGGAGCCGTAGCAACATTCCACCTAGGCCTCCTCTAGCTTCGCTGCCATGTATCGGCCAGGGTTCCTCAGGGTTTATTTTATCCGGCCTCTCCCTCCCTTGGACTGCAAGGACATCCAACCAGTCCATTCTAAAGGAAATCAACCCTGAATATTCATTGGAAGGACTGATGCTGAAGCTGAAAATCCAGTACTTTGGCCACCCATTGGAAAAGACCCTGATGCTGGGAAAGATTGAGGACAGGAGGAGAAGGGGACGACAGAGGATGAGATGGTTGGATGGCCTCACCGACTTGATATAGGTGAGTTTCAGCAAACTCCGGGAGATGGTGAAGGACAGGGAAGCCTGGCGTGCTGCAGTCTGTGGGGTCACCAAGAGTCAGACAGGACTGAGCGTCTGAAAGACAACTTTCCTCTCTCAGAGTCTGCACTAGCCTTCCTCCATGTCAGATGCTGTCTGAATGCCCTTCCCAGGGCACAAGAGTGGAAGTCAAGGATGCTTGGCGCGTGTTCTCCAGACCTCTCTTCACATCTCCGGGCCCCCGCATGCTCTTGGTCACAGCCCATCACAGTTTTAGCTCCAGTTCAGCCGTGTGGAAGCAGACACTCTGTCTTTCTGGGAGGAGTGGTATCTGGGACGCTGGTGCGGGGGACCTCATTAGGATGGCAGCTGGCAGCGTCTCTTCCCGCACTGCCTCTGGGAGCGGACGTGAGCTGCATCTTCATTCTGCAAACTCGTGTCAGAAGCCCTCACGTGGCCCCTTTCATTGCAGCGGTTTCCATCTCCTGGGAAACTAAATCTGCCAAGAGGGCAATGTAAAGAAAGATCTACAGAAAGCATTCCCTGTACAACCTTTTTGTATAGAACCTTGACAGGTTTGGGCACCCCGCCGATAAATTTCTTTATTGCATTGCTCGTTGGCTTCTACTTACTTAGGTAAGGGCAGCTCATAAGTAATGCATGTGTGGGGTACAAAATTCAAAGATATACAGGGGCAAGCAGCATCAAGCAAGATTCTGCTCTACTGTTCCCCTCCGCCACCCAGTCCCACCCCCGGAATCAACCGTATTGCTCAATTTGTGCAAAACTTCCATGTACCCAATTTAATTCCGTTGAAATGAAAATACTCAGGACTAACTGAGGACAAACCCATAGGGACAGGGTCAGAGTGATATTTTTTTGGAGTAAGCAACTGACTGTACCACTGTGCGCTGCATCCAAAATTAGAAGCGGAGATGGCAGAGGGAGAATGAAGAAACCTGTAGATTAAACGGAGATGAAAATCCCGGGAACCCCACTACAATCCATCTTTGTCAGCTGCAAAACTGCACACCCCTCCCCAGGGCGACAGTGCGGAGGAAGATAAATTATCAGTCGGGTCTCCCGACGCATTTGCAGAAGCTGTGTTTTAAAGGACATGCAAAATATTAATAGGGTGCACAGGTTTATTTAGCCGACATGTAATACTCACGCGTGGTATCACGACACGTACCACAAAGACACCTGTCTGGGACGCTGCAGAGGGACTATTTTGACACTAGAAGTTTGAGGAAATAGACTTGAGCTTGTCGAGATGTAGGAGAAATAATGGAAACGTGTACAGGATTTGTGATTCGCTTCTGAAGCATGCTTGAGGCAAAAGCTAAGCTGCGGTGGGTTAAGAAGTCGTAGACGAAAGGGAGAGAAAGTCCTGGACAAGTCTGTTAGTAAATCTGGCTGTGAACAGCTAGCAAGACCTAGCTGGAGTCAGGCTTCCCAGGTGGCTCAGTTGCAAAGAATCCACCTGCCAGTGGAAGAGATGTGTGTTCAGTCCCTGGATTGGGAAGATCTCTTGGAGAGGAAATGGCGACCCGCTCTAGTAGTCTTGCCTGGAAAATTCCATGGACAGAGGACCCTGGCAGCTGACAGTCCATGTGATTGCAAGAGTCGGACACCACTGAGCCACTAATGGGATCGCACAAGGATGCATTAATTGCACAAGGACAATGTGATCACAGGAGTGACTTTCTCTTCATAGGAAAGACTTCAACATCCCCCTTCGCTATTGCTACAAGCCAGCCTGGTATGGCAATAGAGCGGGCTTCCTGGAGAGTCACAAACACCCCAGCCCATCTTCTGTAGACACCCCCCCTTCCACAACCATAGAGACACCTCAGTCCCACGTGAGCTGGGTCAGGGGTGACTAATGGAATTGAGCAGATACATCCTGCCCTAATGTACGCCACCCCATCTCATCACCATAGCAATCTAGGCATGTCCCGGGCAGCTGTTTGGTACAGCAAGCTGAACACACTGAGGTCTAGGGAGTGTGGCTGGGTTTTTGCAGGTCACCGAGGTCGTAAGGAGCCAGGCTGATTTTAGTCCTCAAGCAGCAGGGTTACAGTAGCCTAAAAGCTGGACCACCCCCGCCTCTGAAACTCACACATCAGAAGGTCGGGAACCAGGTAAAAACGCGGAAAGGGGTTTGATCGTACAGTCCAGTCTTGTGAGCATGACGTCCATGAGTGCAGAGATGGTGTCTGCAGTCTTTCGTCACTGCAATTGCCTCCACTGACACACTTCACTATAAACACAACATTCTGTATTTGGGCCCTGGCACATGCAATGTGGATAATTCCCCAACTGGGGATGGAACCCCTGCCCCATGTTGTGGGGGTGTGGAGTCTTCGCCACTGGACCACCAGAGAGTCCTAAACACCACCTTCTAGTCATCATTTGCAGTTCTAATGACTCCAGTGATTAAGCAGCTTGAGGACCAACTCAAGCTAAGACAGACTTATCCAGTCTCTGGTCCCCGAAAAGGCTCAACCCGGAGAAACCTGTTCTCTTTGATACCAGAGGCAAGTCTGCAGCCGAGAGAGGAGAGTGTGGGGTCAAGGTGACGATGACATTTCGTGTGTGTCAAGTTGGCCAGGCTGCAGTGCCCAAATGTTTGGTCAAACACAAGTGAAGGTGTTGCCATGAAGGTATCCTGTAGATGTGAGGAGCATGGACCATCAGTTGACTTCAAGAAGACTTCCCTCCGCAATGAGTGTGGACCTCATCCCATCCCTTGAAGAACATGAAAGGAAACGCTGAGCTTTCCCAAGGTAAAAGGCATTCAGTCTCACATCTGCAACATAGAAACCCTGAGATTCCAGCCAGCCTGACTACCATTACGCTTGCCAGAACCTCAGTCATACAATGTCTCGAGAGTAAATCTCAGCATATGGATGGTTGGGTAGGTAGATAGATAGACCTCTAGACCTCTATGGTATGTCTCTCTCTGCCAACCTGTCTGTCATCTTTGGACCTTTCTCATCTTTCTCTCTGTCTACCTGTTTACCATCCATCCACCCATCCATCATTACCTATTCAGCAATCCGTCATCTGTGTAGCTATCTGTTCTTTTCCCTATATGGATCTATCTACCTACCTACCTACCCTTGTAATCTATCATCCAGCCATCCATGATCCACCTATCTATCCATCTATTCTCTTATCCGTATCTATCTACATATCTATTATGTATCATCTGTCTATCTTACTGATTTCGTTTCTCTGGAAAATCTTGACTGGTCCATTGCCAAGAGGCAGACCGCATTGCCGAGCACTTAGCGGTAGAATTCCTGTTTCCAGCATCAGCTTTCTTTCAGGCCGTCGAAGGCTTGTTAACTCACATCCAGGGCCCCAGTCTGGAAGAGTTCACAGTATTTCACCTTTTATTTCCAGTTGCTCTTTGCTGAGTATTCTTCCTGTTCGTCATCATGTCTTTCTTTTTTCCTCTCCGGGTCTGTTTGCTTTCTTCTCTAACGCTTCACCGGCAATCCTGTTCTTTTCATTATTTCGACCCACGTGTCCACTAGAACGTCCCCACGAAGACTCGCTGTTTACCGGCCACCTTAGTGGGTTAATTAAGGAGCCTGATTTCCTGGGCTCCTGGAAGATGAACACATGCTATGGCTGTAATGGATTCTGATGAATCATGTCCAGTGAAATTAATTAATTATGCAGTTACTATCACAGCATGTTCTGTGTACCTATCAATATGCTACCTGCCTTGTGAGCATGTAGGCAGGCATGAATGCTGATAGAGTCGCCTTGTTTACGACAGTGACACCCAAACGTTGTTCTGGTCACGATTTCATTTGTGCTTTCAGATTACAAACCAGCCTGTTAAATTAAAAAGTTAACGTCTACAAAAGCAATATGGCTCTATCATTTTATCAAAGGTCACTCGATACAATTTAATAGAGGTTCAGTGCCAGAAAAAAAATCTCTTTATGCAAACATAGCTCTGGCAGTTTATAATTTGAAAGCAAAAGCAATAAACTTTTAATCTCTACAAACATCTCACATTATTTTTATGCAATATTCCCTAAGAAATCTTTGCCTTTTTTTTTTTCTGTTCTAGTTAGTGCGTGCACTTTAAATAGTAAGTGGAAAAAGAGATCCTGAGGGGAGAAAGGATCATATATAAAAAGATAAGTGAATGGTTAATAATAAAAGTAGAAAATATATTATGAAATAAAGTAAACTTCATTCTTTTCTAAAATGTGCTTTTTCTTTTAAAATCTCTTCTGTAAATTATTATCGGCTCCTTGCATGGCTTAAATTTTTTCTGATGCCTTTGCAACGATACTGCTCTGCAGAGACACCTGAATTACTGTCAGATCTAGAGATCACATGAGTTTGTAGTCATAGCAACGGACAGCACAGGTAATGGTTCTGAGTTTATATAGATTCATGAGCCTTTAAAATTAGGCCTTTTTCATTTAAAGAGGAAAAAAAAAATAAGTGAAAAGAACCATCTCTACCCTTAAGAATGACGTATACTGAAAATTTTCACCCGTTACAGTCATATGCAGAAAGGATTGCTTGAAAGTTAAAGTGAGTAAGATGCAGGGAACAAAATGTAGATTCTATCTTGAAAATGTCAGGAGTGTGTAAACTCTACGTTGAAATAGGAAATCCATAGGCCTTACTATTTCATGTGAGTAGAAAGAGTCATCTAAATTATATGACCATTTGAAGGGATATACGTGTTTATTACTTCAAGGCTTTGCACAGTTTATGAAGGAGAGCTTTGGTCTGCAAAGATAACATGTTGCCCGGTGACGTCCAAGTCTTTATGAAGTCTCAGTTAGTCAGGTCAGCAGTAATGAGGTATGACTGTGTGAGGGGAGTAACCTTAATTCATGAGTGCAGCTTAATCTGGTATTTGCAGAAGTGGCTTTTTGTCAGGTGTGGAACCTGGGTGAACACCCAGTTTTCCTCCACCTACACTACCACCTTCTGATACATGGGAAACTTCCAGTAGGATACATGGAAATTATGAGGAGCTGATGTAAGCTTTTTTAAAATTTTTATTTATTTATTTGTGTCTGTGCTGGGTCTTCATTGCTGGCTGCGGGCTTTCTCTAGTTGTAACAGTCAAGGCTTACTCTCTAGGTACAGCATGCAGGCCTCTCATTGCGATGTGAGATAAAGTTTCGAAGGCATATATTACGGCGCACATTTCCCCAAGGAAATAGTTAAAGACAAAATTGTTAGCATCAGTAAACTCTATTCTTGCCGCGACCACGTCATTTTCCTCCTTAAAAATTGCCAAGCAATTTCCCTAACGAAAGAAAACAGTCTGAAAAGGCTAGTCGCTGCGGGATTCCAACGCTATGACGTTCTGAAAAGGCAAAACGATGGAGACAATTAAAATATACAGTGGTTGCCAGGAACTGGGGACGGGTATGAATAGAGAACACAGAACCTTTCAGGGCAGCGGAACTCCTCTGTATGATGCTATAATGATCATTTGCTGTTTGCCGTGTTTACTCGCTCAGTCGTGTCTGACTGTTTGCGACCCCATGGATTGTAGCCCATTAGGCTCCTCGGTCCGTGAGACTTCCCAGGGAAGAACACTGGAGTGGGTCGCCATTTCCTCCTCCAGGGGATCTTCCCAACCCAGGGATCGAACCCTTGAACTCGCATCTGCTGCTTGGCAGGCAGATTCTTAACTACTGGGCCGCCTGGGAGCCCAGGTATCATCATACACATAGCCAAATCCACAAAGTGTTCGACATCAAGGGTGAATCCTAACATCGTATGTGGACTTCAGGTTATTACCATGAGTCAGCGTGGGTTCACCCTTCGTTTAAAAAGAAAAGCACCATTCTGGAGAGTGATGTGGATAATGGGGGAGAAAGTGCATGCATAGAGGTGGCGGTTGTGTGGGACTCTCTTTCCTTTCTTCTTAATTTTGTTGCAAACCTGCTCTTTAAAACTGTCCTGAAAAAAAGAACAGGCATTCAGTTCTTGCTTCCTCGTTGTCCTGTGTATGCGTACATGCTCAGTGGCTCTGTTGTGCCCACCTCTTTGCAACCCGTAGACTGTAGCCTTCCAGGCTCCTCTGTCCATGGGATTCTTCTGCAGGCAAGAATCCTGGAGTGGGTTGCCATCTCCTGCAGCTCCGTGTGTGCCAAGGACAAGTCTCAGTTCCTGTGAAGAACTCCTCCTCAGTTCCTCCTGTTCTGGGTCTTCTCAAAGCAAACGGACAGGGGACCTCGCTCAGGCCTCTGTGTGAACAATGCATCGCGTCTCTCTCTTTCTGCCTCCTCAGTCACAATCTCAGACCTGCTGAGACAATGCTGCAGGTTGGTTGCAGCTTCCGTGTAGGGAGATCTAAAGGCCTGTGTGTGTTTCCTCTCCGTGCAGGAGTGTCTCCCCTGTTCTCTGGTTTCAGTTACCTTCAGGCACCTGGGGTCCAAAAATATTACAGAGAAGTTTCCAGAAATAAACAGGTAAAGAAATTTTAAATTCCATAAGGGAGACCTGAGTTCGATCTCTGGGTCGGGAAGATCCCCTGGAGAAGGGAAAGGCTACCCACGCCAGGATTCTGGCCTGGAGACTTCCATGGACTGCATAGTCCATGGGGTTGCAAAGAGTCGGACATGACTGAGCAACTTGCACGTTCACGTTCATTTTCTTAAGTAGCTTGAGGAAGTCTCGTGGGGTCTTGCTCAGCCCCACCGGGAACATGAATCCTCCCCTTGTCCGGTGTATCTGGTACGTTAGTCCCTCAGTAGCCACTGTGGAGACTGTGGTCAAGTGACACTCGTTTCCCAAGGCAACCCGGTAGGAATTTGGAGATTTTTATCTTAGGCCATCTCTTATGGTCCTTCCAACTGTGATGCCTCATATCAAAACTTCACCGTGGAAATCAAGTCAAATAAGCGAATCTCAGCTGGAGACTTGGGGAATGGCTTCTCCTGGAGGAAGAAAACCCCATCCTTGTGTCTTTGGCTGGTCTTGTGGATTGAGGGACGCAAGAGTTTGCATGAAGCATGTGAGCAGTGTCTGGGAAAAAGCCTCGGGAACAGAGAGATCCTATGGTGTGAAAACACTCTTTTCCCAATAGATGGCTCACAGCCTCATTTTATCAGGGTGCTACTTTTGTTGTTTTGATTAAAAAAAGTGTTTAGTGATGGGGAGTCCTGGATTAAATACACCTCAAAAAGTTTTATGGTTCTATATTTATTTGGATATGCTTTAAAAATTTTTTGGTTTAGTTATTTATTTTTGGCTATGCTGGGTGTTCATTGCTATACACAGGCTCTCTCTAGTTGCAGTGAGTGGGGGCTACTTTCTAGGTGTGGTGTGTGGCCTTCTCTTTCCGGGGGCTTCTCTTGTGAAACACGAGCTCTGGAACTTAGGCTCAGTAATTGTGGTCCACGGCATATAGAATCTGGCTTCATTGGTGGCTCCGATGATAAAAGAATATGCCTTCCATGCTGGAGACCTCGGTTCGATCCCTGGATTGGGAAGATCCCCTGGAGAAGGGCATGGCAACCCACCCCAGTGTTCTTGCCTGGAGAATCCCATGGACCGAGGAGCCTGGTGGGCTACAGTCCATGGGGTCGCCAAGAGTCGAACAGGACTGAGCCCACAGCACACCCCAATGGCTAATAGAATGAGCCACTGCCCACCTCTTAGGCCAGCATTGTTGGCTACACAGGAAATCAACAGGGAACTTGTAAAAAGCTTATCACCAGATTCTGATTTCATTGGTCTGCAGACCCACGGGAATTTCTGGAAAGCTGCCCAGGTTGTTCTAAGTGTGAAGTCAAGGCTGAGGACCTTGAACCAAATCGGGTTATCTGGTCGCTTTGCAACCATGCTGACGAGTCTCACGCTGATTTTGGGGGCAGGTGAGACTTGGGTGGAGACTCACAGTGATGGGGAAATGAGTCAAGAATGTGCTCAGTGCTTGGAAGCAGCCATACGTGAAAGTGTACAACCACGGATGGGTTTTAGGAAGACCTGAGGTTTTGATGCTTGGTGTGGGTGGGAAATATAAACAACCCTACATACAGGGCAGCAGAGGAGACACGGACGTAAAGAACGGACTTTTGGACTAAGCGGGAGATGGCGAGGCTGGGGTGATTTGAGAGAATAGCACTGACGCATGTAGGGTGCCTTATGTAAGATAGACGACCGGGGGGCTGGGATACGAAGCAGGGCACTCAGGGCCGGTGCTCTGGGACAACTTGGAGGGCTGGGGTGGGGAGGGGGTGGGAGGGGGTTCAAGATGAAGGTGACTTGCGTATACCTCTGGCCAATTCATATTGATGCCTGGCAAAAGCCATCACAACGTTGTAAAATCATTATCCTCCAATTAAGATAAACACATTTTTTTTTTAAGGCAGAGAAACTTCAGTTCACTTCAGTCGCTCAGTTGTGTCCGACTCTTTGTGACCCCATGAATCGCAGCACGCCAGGCCTCCCTGTTCATCACCATCTCTCAGAGTTCACTCAGACTCACGTCCATCGAGTCAGTGATGCCATCCAGCCATCTCATCCTGGGTCGTCCCCTTCTCCTCCTGCCCCCAATCCCTCCCAGCATCAGAGTCTTTTCCAATGAGTCAACTCTTCGCATGAGGTGGCCAAAGTACTGGAGTTTCAGCTTCAGCGTCATTCCCTCCAAAGAAATCCCAGGGCTGATCTCCTTCAGAAAGGACTGGTTGGATCTCCTTGCAGTCCAAGGGACTCTCAAGAGTCTTCTCCAACACCACAGTTCAAAACCATCAATTCTTCGGCACTCAGCCTTCTTCACAGTCCAACTCTCACATCCATACATGACCACAGGAAAAACCACAGCCTTGACTAGACGGACCTTAGTCGGCAAAGTAATGTCTCTGCTTTTCAATATGCTGTCTAGGTTGGTCATAACTTTCCTTCCAAGAGGAAACTTAAATAAAACAAAAAAATCTGAGACTAGGTTTCCGCTCCTGCATTTTGTGTTTTCCCTTTCTACCAGTCCGAGCTGCTCAGGGCCGTGGGAAGCAGGGTGGTGGAGATTTGCCTCCAGGGGAGAGAGAGTCGGAAAGCAGGGCGGGGAATTCCATTTTTGTGTGAAGGATATTGGATCTGTCCCGTGCCAGTATGTCGAAACATTCATCCTGGTAAACACAGAGTCCTGACTTAGAAACCCCGAACAAACGCCTGATGCGAAAGGCATCCGTCAAGAATCGTCGGAGTGCTAGTTGGGGTCATTGTTCAAGCCATGCCAAGCTAGGGTTTATCCCGCTGTGAAATAGCATACCTCTGGCCGTGCCTGTGTGTGTGTGTGTGTGCGCGCGCCTGCACGCAGCTCCAGAGAATATTCCTTTCTCTCTGTCTATATGTAGTTACCTTCATTAAAATGCATTCAGTGTCTCTTTAATTTGTAAACCGCAGCAAGCAGTCAGTAAGTTTTCCCGAAACCTATTTATTCAACTCGCCTTTGTCGCTAGGCTGCGATGCCATCTCTCTCCGGGAAATGTAGATTCCTTTCCAGTCTTCAATAATTAACCAATGTGATCCCAGTTGTGAATCCGTCTCAGGGAATCCATCTCATTTCCTGCTATTTCACTTCCATCCTCTTTCCTCATATGATGAAAGTCACAGGCACATTCCAAAAAACTATAGGGTAAGATTCATTTTAAAACCCCATCTACTTGCAGAGGAAAAGCTTTGGACTATAAATATTGTTGACTGAGGGAGAAAATAACACAATCTTTTTTTTCCCTCCTTGCTTTTATGCTTCAATTTTAAAAGTCATTAATTTTTCATTTTCATCCTGGAAGCATTTTCTTTTCCATCTACACAATGCCCAAGTATATTAGGAAAGTTTAAGCAATAAAGACACCAAAGTTGATTTTTTGTTTTTTGGTCTGTTTTTTTTTTTATTTTTATTCTTTTGATAACAGTGAGCTGAAAATCTCTGGTTACAGAAAGGCGTCTGGAGCTCTCACACCGTGTACCCTGCTCACAACTCTGCTTGCCTTGTATTATTTAGTACATCCTGTATGAGGAAAAAGCACTTGGTGCTCGGGGTTTTGAAAGAAATTTTGAAAAGGATGTTTTGAGTTCTGCTCTCTACCAGATCACATTTGCAGTGACCACTGGTTGTTCAGATGGTAAAGAATCCGCCTGCAGTTCGGGAGACCTGGGTTCAATCCCTGGGGTTTGGAAGATCCCCTGGAGAAGGGCATGGCAGTCCACTCCAGTATTCTTGCCTGGAGAATCCCCGAAGGACACAGAGGAGCCTGGCGGGGCTACAGTCCACGGGGTCACGACTTTCATTCCACTCAGTCTATTTGCGGCGACATATATCCGCAGGTCCTCTATGCTCAGCATTCATTTAAAGTTCACAAATGCTCAGGGTAGCATACTCTCAAGATGTCCCGCCATCATGGGCAAGTCTGATGGCTTCAGGGGCCTTGTCCCCAGCATCCTTGTCCTGCCGGTCCCACTCAGTGATGGAGGAGGCAGGTAGGGACCGGATTTGGAGACAGACGGCTTAGGAGAAAGGAGGGCGTGGACGAGCTCCTAGCAGACTAAGGAGGTGATTGCCTTTACTGTGTTTTCATCCATTCATCCGCTCCCCAGCCCCGTTCTTTTCTCTGGATCCGGGTTATGGTACCCGAGGGCTGTGCTGCAGCTGTCACAGAGCTGGGAGTCTGCAGCTGAGCTTACTGCATCTGGGGTACATTGCTCTCCCCTCAACAGAAGCACCTTTTCTGCTTTTCTCTCCTTTTCCCATCATGATGCTTCCATCCAGATAAACCAACAAAGGAAGATGATGGAAATCGTTGGTGAAAAAGAGGGTAGCCTGTCTCACATATTCAACTGAAGGCACACAGCATACACATCGACTCAATTTTTAGTGCTATTTCAGACCATTTCCTTTTTCTTTTTTTGGTTAACTTTTTGTGCTGTGCTTTCTTAGTTGCTCACTCCTTGTGACCCCACGGACTGTAGCCCACCAGGCTCCTCTGTCCATGGGATTCTCCAGGCAAGAGTACTGGAGTGGGTTGCCTTTCCCTTCTCCAGGGGATCCTCCCAACCCAGGGATGGAACCCAGGAAGCTACATTACGTCTCTCCTTTTTTAAAAGAAGGGAAATGTGTCTATTGCCTCTTCCAGGTCCTAGCCGCGGCACACGAGATCTTTGGCTTGGCGTGTCTACTGGTAGTTGCAACCCGTGGGACCTAGTTCCTTGCCCAGGGATTGAACCCAGGCCCCCAGCATTGCAAGAGCAGAGTTCTAGCCACTGGGCCCCCAGGGAGGCCCCTCAGTGCGTTTTCTTGCTGTTTGAACAATCTTTCCTTTGGAAGCTAGATTTCAAGCCCAACCTCCTCACCTCGGCAACCACCCTTTTCACAACCCACCCTTATTGAATGACTCTTCTTATTTAGCAGTATCACTTTTCTTCTTTTTTTTAAGTCCCTTGTGCTGTGTATTCTGCTTAGTACAGGTGGTTGTTTGCAGGTCCTAATGCATATAAGGTTGTTGAGGGCAGAGCTGAGATTGTACGTCCTCCGACCTTTCTGGCAGAAACAACGGCTCTCCTCTCCGGGCAGAGTTGTTTCTTCTACAGCCCTGCCTCCCACTGTTCCTCAGGACTGTTCCCTGCATCCTTAGTCACCCCCTCAGTGAGGTGAGAAACTGAATTTGGTTCACGTTTGCCTCCCCAGATACTTAGACAGATACGGCGATGCTGTATTTGTGTGTGGCTTGACTTTTCTCAACGCACTGCTCTTTACTTAAACACCTGCAGTTTAATCTAACTGTTAGATTGGTGAAGCCTGTTTTCATCCATCTGGTGACATAGAACACTCGAAGCAAAAGGAAAATGCCTGCTTGAAACAGGCTTTTCTGCAGATTTTATTTGGAGTCACTCGGTGATATCAAGACACCGAGAAAGCATTAGCATGCTTCTGCAGAAGAAAACACGGGTTTTCATTCTTTCTGGCAACTTTCACAGTTTGAGTTTTCTTAATCGTTGAGTGAGTTACTGTTTTTTCTTCTGTCATTGATTTGCTCTGAGTGTTCTCAGTCACGTGTGGCTATTTTTAACGTCTCATAAATGCAGGCGGAAACCCTACAAATGGGAAGGAAAGGCATTAGATTAGCAACGTCTGTTTTCCCTAAATGAAAGGGAACTTTTGCTTGTAGAAGTTTAATTTGCAAGGCACAATTTATAACACTATAAAAGAGACATTTCTCTACAAACCTAGGGCCCGATCATTTCTTTCCCCGTTGGACATCTGCAGAGTGAGAGTAAATATTTCTTAATTTACAGGAAGGTGAGGCTATTTTTCAAGTGAAACCTCTAAATTAATCCACTGGTGTCGGCGCTATTTCCTGCACCCCACGTCTGCCTTAAATATAGGACCTGCGCAGATGAAGCAAACGCAAACACAGCTTCAGATTTAAGTAGGCGATATTGTCTCATGTAGAAAAGATGAGTCTTGGTAACACGAAAGCAGCTGTTTTTTTTGATACTTGTAGATTTCCATTTTTTTCATATGGTTCCTATACTGGGGATGGAATTAGTGGAAAGATTTAGGTTCATCCTTTAAAAACTTTTTTTATTTCTCTTGCAAGGTTGAATCCCTTGTTAATAATGAACCAGTGCTTAATCTTGGCTATCTGTCTACCCCTTTTGTATCTAAGTCATTGATTTATCAAGCAGCATGTCTTGTTCCAAAAGCTTCTAAAGTGATCATACGTAGTAAGAAATGTGATCCTTATCATGAATTGTCCTCAAGTTGAAAATATTAGATTCTGGCATGTGAAGGTTAAAAGCTCAAGGGAGAATTCCAGTTTACAAATCTGATTCCAGGATTGTGTTCAACAAAGTACCCAGTGTCCAATATGTTTCAACTAAATTTGCCTTATCAAGGGCACAAATGGGGCTTCCCAGGTGGCTCAGTGGTAAAGAATCCTTGTATCAATGCAGGAGACATGGGTTTGATCCCTGTGTTGGGACGATCCCCTGGAGGAGGGCATGACAACCCATTCTAGTACTCTTGCCTGGAGACTCCCTTGGACAGAGGAGCCTGGTGGGTTACAGTCCATGGAGTTGGAGAGAGTTGGACATGACTCGGCACACAGCACACACATGTGCAGATAAGCATCCTGGTTCTGGGTCCCCAGGTCCAGCCTACAGTGGCCCACTCAGATTACAGTTCACTGGCCTCTTTGGTCCAGAGGTGACTTCTCTTATCGATCCTTAGTCTAAAGAAAATACCAGAGATTTAAGCCACAAACACTTGTTCTTCATGCTTCTGGAGGTTGGAAGTTTGAGATTATGGTGCCATCATGGTCAGAGTTTTAGTTCATTAAGACTACTTTCTATCAGTGGTGCTGGAGAAGACCCTTGAGAGTCCCTTGGATGATAAGGAGATCAAAACAGTCACTGCTAAAGGAACTCAGTCCTGAATCTTCATTGGAGGAACTCATGCTGAAGCTGAAGCTGCTGAAGTCAGCTCTAATTCGCTCCTGATGCAAAGAGCTGACTCATTGGAAAAGACCCTGATGCTGGGAAAGATTGAGGGCAGGAGGAGAAGGGGACGACAGAGGATGAGATGGTTGGATGGCATCACCGACTCGATGGACATGAGTTTTAGCAAGTTCTGGGAGATGGTGATGGACAGGGAAGCCTGGTGTGCTGCAGTCCATGGGGTCTCAAAGAGTCGGACACAACTGAGTGAGTGAATGAAAATAGCAATGCTCTGAACATTAGGGTACATGTAAATTTTCTTTTTTTAACTTTTTCTTTTGTATTGCAGTATGGCCAGTCAGCAATGGTATGATAGTTTCAGTTGAACAGTGAAGGGACTCAGCCATACATATACATGTATCCACACACACCCCGAAACTCCCCTCCCATCCAGGCTGCCACATGACACTGAGCAGAGTTCCCTGGGCTGTCCAGCAGGTCCTTGCTGGTTCTCGATGTTAAACACAGCAGTGTGTCCATGTCCATCCCAGACTCCCTAACTGTCCCTTCCCCCATCCTTCCCCCTGGGAACCATAAGGTTATTGAGCAGGGTTCCCTGTGCTGGACAGCAGGTCCTTGCTGGTTCTCTGTGTTAAATACAGCAGTGTGTCCATGTCCATCCCAGACTCCCTAACTGTCCCTTCCCCCATCCTTCCCCCTGGGAACCATAAGGTTATTGAGCAGGGTTCCCTGTGCTGGACAGCAGGTCCTTGCTGGTTCTCTGTGTTAAATACAGCAGTGTGTCCATGTCCATCCCAGACTCCCTAACTATCCCTTCCCCCATCCTTCCCCCTGGGAACCATAAGGTTATTAGAGTATTGAGCAGGGTTCCCTGTAGGTCCTTGCTGCTTCTCCATGTTACCTATAGCCTTGGGTACATGTCCAGATATCCGTCTATGTACTGATGTGTGCCCTTCCTTCAGGACTATTTTGATAATCCAACAAAAGACATTGTAGGAAAGAAATGAATGACATCCAATCCTCCAAACCACTTCCCCTTCAGAAGTAACTATCTGCTCAGCCAGATTTAAAGTGGGATTTCCCACAATAGGCTTTTTCCTCATTGAGAAGGAATCCTGTCAGCTTTGTTTTCCAGCAGTGTGTATAGCTTGCAGCTTGCCCTGATCACGTGGTCAGGGGTCACACAGGGAGGGACGCAGGAAAGCCATGCGCTTTAGCTTGGATTTAGAAGGTCTTTGTGGATATAGCTACTCTGCCTTATCATCCATTCTGCTGTGTCTGGGAGCAATTTCTTCACTTGACCTCTGCTTTAAGTGACAGGAACAGTTCTCTTTCTGATCTTGAGCCTGTGAAGTCTCCATGCAGGAACATGTGTCTGCCCTATGAACAGGGCGACCGTTGAGGTCAAGGCTTGTTCTCTGCAGAGACTCTTACTCAGAGAGTGTTTCTTCTTTTATTTTACCTCGTACAATTTCTCCTGAACTGAGCATTATAGCCTTATGGTAAAGATTTAACTGAATAATACTCAATGATAACAATAAAGTATGTAGAAATATACTATCCCAGTGTTTCAGCCCACTCCAGCATTCTTGCCTGGAGAATCCCATGGACAGAGGAGCCTGGCATGCTACAGTCCATGGGGTCACAAAGAGTCGGACACAACTGAGCTACTGAACAGCAACAACCACTGAATGTGGTTCCTTAGTTCCCCAACCAGGGATCCAACCCGTGCCCCCTGCATTGAAAGGCAGAGTATTAAACACTCCACCAGGAAAGTCTTGAAATATAACTGTTTTAAACCAAGAGAAGATATATTTCATTTTGACATCACTTCGAACCCTTCTCTTACCACGAGCATCAAAATTTCAAATTCATGAATTGTCCACTCGTACACAGTTGGACTTCCCTGGTGGAGAAGGAAATGGCAATCCACTCCAGAACTCTTGCCTGGAAAATCCCATGGACTGAGGAGCCTGATAGCCTACAGTCTCTGGGGTCACAAAGAGTCAGACACGACTGAGCAATTTCACTTTCACTTTCACACAGTTGGATTTCCCTGGTGGCTCAGACATCAAAGAATCTGCCTGCAGTACAGGAGACCCAGGTTCCATCCTTGATAGGAGATCCCCACCTTCCATCGCCTGGAGAAGGGAATGGCAACCCACTCCAGTGTTCTTGCCTGGAGAACTGCGTGGGCAGAGGAAACTGGGTGGGCGATGGTCCATGAGGTCACAAAGAGCTCGACACAATTGAGTGACTAACACTTGACACCGTTACCAGTCTTTCATCCCGAAAGCTTTCTTTCAACAGAAAATCTTCCAGCAAGGGGCTTGTGCCTCTGGAGGAAGAAACTAAAAGCAAACACACCCTGAGGCTGACATCTGAAAAAGTATTATAAATGAAGGTGGATCCTCGCTTGGCTGAGCTGTGTCTCCAAGGCCAAGTATCTTCATTGTGTTTTACCTTTGTGTAAGCCCGTGAACTCTAGCAAAGTGCCTTACAGAGCCCAGCTGTCTACTGATGAAACACTTTAGGCTCTCATCTCCTTTGCAAAACCTCTGGAACCACCACCGAATTGTACGTCCATTAGCAGTTCCTGGGCCAAATGTGTTACTGATGTTGCAAGTTGTCCCCGCTGCTTTATGACCCATTTTGAACTTGAATTAAAAATGCACTCAGGGACTTCCTGGGTGGTCCATTGGTTAAGAGTCCGTTTGCACATGCAGAGGAACATGGGTTCCTTTCCTGGTTCTGGAAGGTTCCACCTCCCATGGGGCAGCTAAGCCCACAAGCCCCAGTGACTGAAGCCTGCCTGCCTAGAGCCCATGCTCTGCAACAAGAGAAGCCACCGCAATGAGAAGCCCGTGACTGCGACTATACAGTAGCCTTCAGTGGCTGCAACTAGAAAAACTGTCAGCAGCAACGAAGACCCAGCACAGCAAAAAATAAATGAACAGATAGATAGATACGTAGATAGATAGACAGATTAATCATTGCTTTTTAAGAATCGCTCAATTCTTTGGCACTCAGCTTTCTTCACAGTCCAACTCTCACATCCATATATGACCACTGGAAAAACCATAGCCTTGACTAGATGGACCTTTGTTGGCAAGTAATGTCTCTGCTTTTCAACATGCTATCTAGGTTGGTCATAACTTTCCTTCCAAGGAGTAAGTGTCTTTTAATTTCATGGCTGCAATCACCATCTGCAGTGATTTTGGAGCCCAGAAAAATAAAGACTGACACGGTTTCCAACTGTTTCTCCATCTATTTCCCATGAAGTGATGGGACCGGATGCCATGATCTTCATTTTCTGAATGTTGAGCTTTAAGGCAACTATCTCCCTCTCCTCTTTCACTTTCATCAAGAGGCTTTTTAGTTGCTTAA
Source organism: Capricornis sumatraensis (assembly GCF_032405125.1). NCBI lineage: Eukaryota > Metazoa > Chordata > Mammalia > Artiodactyla > Bovidae > Capricornis > Capricornis sumatraensis. The sequence continues at coordinate 144,767,788 of NC_091092.1, read as the reverse complement.
AAACAAACAAACAAAAACACAAAACTCGATGACCAAATTTAAATTTGCAGCAAGATTATGCAAGAATGGAACTGACAGAAAGGAAACATTCGGTTTTCTGGCATGTAAAAAGATGGGACACGTTCCCAGAGTGCTGAGCAATCGGGAGAAATAGATATGAATGGTGAGATTAAAATTATAAATGAGAGAGAAAAGGATCCGCTTCTAATTAGTGTTCCTGAAGATCATTTGAAAGCAAATAGAGCAGAAACAATAGTCAGGGTTCGTCCACAGAAGAAAAGCTTACCCAAGTGAGAAAGGGACATGACACTAGCTTGAATGGCTTCACTTGGGTTTCAAGCGAAGTTAATAGGAATGAAATCAAATCTAGGCAGGGTGTGCTGAAATAAAAGGAAAGAAGCACCTCTAAGTCCCCTGGTAGACAAAGCAGGTGACAAAGGGAGCCGGATGGAACTGGTCTCAAGACACTGGGCAGCACCATGTGCAGAAAGAGCTAGTAACATCTACAGAGGCCTAGACGTGTATTAAGAAGCAGAGACATCACTTTACTGACAAAGGTCTGTTTAGTCAAAGCTATGGTTTTCCCAGGACTGTAAAGAAGACAGTGCACCAAAGAATTGATGCTTTTGAGCTGAGGTGTTGGAGAAGATGCTTGAGAGTCCCTTGGACTCCAAGGAGATCCAACCAGACCATCCTAAAGGAAATCAGTCCTGAATGTTCGTTGGAAGGACTGATGCTGAAGCTGAAACTCCAATACTTTGGCCACCTGATGCGAAGAGCTTATTCATCAGAAAAGACCCTGATGCTGGGAAAGATTGAGGGCAGGAGGAGAAGGGGACAACAGAGGATGAGATGGTTGGATGGCATCACCGACTTGATGGATGTGAGTTTGAGCACGCTCTGGGAGCTGGTGATGGACAGGGAGGCCGGGTGGGCTGCAGTCCATGGGGTCGCAAAGGGTTGGGCACAACTGAGCGACTGAAGAACAACATGGAGGCCACCCAGGTAATGCTAGTGGTCAAGAATCTGCCTGCCAGTGCAGGAGACCTGGATTCAATCCTTGGGTCAGGAAGATCCCCTGGAGGAGGAAATGGCAACCCACTCCAGTATTCGTGCCTGGAGAATCCCATGGACAGAGGAGCCTGGCGGGTTACAGTCCATGGGGTCACAAGGAGTCGGACTCAACCAAGGGTACTCGCATGTGCATACGATGTCTATAGAAAGTGGGAGTGTAACTACCTCTTCGAGATCCTGATTTCAATTCTTTTCCATATATCCTGAAGGAGGATGCTGGGTCCTTACAGTAGTTCCCTTTTAAAATTTTTTGAAGATAGTATGTTTTCCAGAGTGTCCACCATTATACATTCCCAACTGTGTTCAAGAGGTGAGTTTCTCAGCATCCTCATCCACATGTCATTGTTTGGTTTGGTTTTGGATCAGTAGCCATCCTAACAGGGGTGAGATGATATCTCTCTGTAGTTTGGACTTGCATTTCTGTGACAATTACTGGTGGCGAGCATCTTTTCATATCAATTCAGTTCAGTCGCTCAGTCATGTCCGAGTCTGTGATCCCATGGACTGCAGCACACAAGGCCTCCCTGTCCCTTTCCAACTCCTGGAGCTTGCTGAAACGCATGTCCATTGAGTGGGTGATGCCATCCAACCATCTCATCCTTTGTCGTCCCCTTCTCCTCCTGCCTTCAATCTTTCCCAGCATCAGGGTCTTTTCCAATGAGTCAGCTCTTCACATCAGGTGGCTAAAGGATTGGAGTTTGAGCTTCAGCCAGTTGGCTGTTTGTATCTGTTCCTTGCACAAATGTTTGCTGGATTGAAATAAGCCAAAGTTATAGGACAAATACTCTACTTTCGTGAAGTATTTTAAGTAGTGCTACTCATAGAAGCAGAGAACTCAGTAGTGGTGGCCATGGGGAAATGGGAAAATAGTGTTTCAGTTATGCAAGAAGAGTAAGTTCTCCAGATCCTCTGTAAAATACAGCACCTGCAGTTAACAATACTGAATTGTGCGCTCAGAAGTCACTGAGAGGAGATTTCACGTCAAGTGCTGTTACCACAGAAACAGACAGAAGATGGACACAAAGGCATAGGAAGAGGTCGACGTGACTGTTCCCTTGATTGTTGTATAATATCACAGGTATCTGCATATGTCCGAGCTCAGCAGAGTATACACTTGCAGTATGTGGAGGTCTTTGTGTGTGAGCCATGTGAAAATAAATACGCTGGGAGAAGTTCATCCACTGAAAGCATTTAGAGTATCAGAACTAAAATGACTTGGGAGAGAATTAGGAGACTGCGATTAATATAGACGCATGACTATATTTATGGCTTCCCTGGTTACTCAGACCATAAAGAGTCTGCCTGCAATGCAGGAGACCCAGGTTTGATCCCTGGGTCGGGAAGACCCCCCTGGAGAAGGGAATGGCAACCCATACTCCAGTATTCTTGCCTGGAAAATCCCGTGGAAGAGGAGCCTGGTGGGCTACAGTCCACGGGGTCGCAAAGAGTTGGCCACGACTGAGCGACTATAAATAAAAAGAGGTAGATAACAAGGACCTACTGTGTAGCACTGGGAGCTATAATCAATATATTGTAATAGAGTATAATGGAAAGAATCTGAAAAATAAATTTTGTTATACGTTTGTGACCAACATATGTATATACTACCATACATAAAACTGGTAAACAAGAAAGACCTACTATATAGGGAGCTATATTTAACATCTTGTAATGAGCTAGAATGGAAAAAAAACATGAAAAGAATATATATGTGCATACATCTATATATGTATATTAATGTATAAATCACTGTTGTACACTTGAAATTAACATAACTTTGTAAATTAGCCCTACTTCAAGTTTTTAAAAAGAGTGAAAAACAGCATATTAAATTCAAGGCAAAAAAAGATACCACAAAATTTATATGAAAATCAATACCATGGATTTTTTTCTTTCACTTCTGAAAGCTATAATATGATCTCACAAGGAAACATTGGGAAAAGTATTTTAATAAAGAGAGCTTGCCTATTTAAAAACTCTTAACCAGATAATGGGAATTTTTTTTTTCCATTTAAAAACTGTTAATCTGTATCAAAGGAGTCCTGCCAAAAAAAAGAACTGGGAATCTTTCATGAATTTATAGGCACCATTTGCCAACCTGATCCAATTTTTCTCTTGTTGAAGCCACTTCATTAATCTAACATGCAAGAAATAAATATTTGATGTGCAATTAGTTGGAGAATATTATGGCCATAATGGAAACTTTCCAAACAAACAGCTGCTCCAGCACTTTAAATGCATGAAAAGAAAGGCACAGAATGGAAAATATAATGACACACGAGCTCTACAGAGGAAAAAAAGTTAACATATTCAATTAGTTCGAAAGATGGGTCCTCATCTAGAAGTTTGGTGAAGGTTTATCAAAGCAGAACACCAAAAAAAGCTGCCAGAGATGGGGCCAAATGCCCATCCACCTGAATTTTCATGGAAGTGTTTGCCTAAAGATGTAAGACATTTCTACCCAAGAAGAAAATGTTATGGAAATAGATATGGCCCGAATCCAGTAATTCTTCAGCGTAGCCATTTTATACATACACATGTGTGTGTCCTTAGTTGCTCAGTTGTGTTCCACTCTTACGACCCCATAGACTGTAGCCTGCCAGGCTCCCCTGTCCATGGAATTCTCCAGGCAAGCATACTGGAGTGGGTTGCCATTTCCTTCTCCAATACATACATATACGTACACATATACACACGTGCGTGCTCAGTGATTCTTTGCGATCCCGTAGACTGTAGTGCCAGGCTCCACTGTTCATGGGATTCTGCAGGCAAGAATACTGGAGTGGGTTGCATGCCTTCATCTGGGGGACCCAGGCATGGAACCCAGGTCTCTTGTGTCTCCTGCATTGGCAGGCGGACTCTTTACCACTAGTGCCACCTGGGAAGCCGCAGCAAAAGAACGAAGGGAGTTTCTGGAGGTGGTAAAAATCTGGCTTGTGATTCCACATCTAAGTATCCAAAGAGCCACTGGGAAGAGTTTGCAATATACCAGCATTCTGGTGCAGGTCTCTAGAAAACCGACTTAGGGGCGAATGTGTGGGTTGTCGGGGCCCTGCCACATTCGGCGATGAAAGTCTGCAGTCTGCTGCATTTTGCCTTTGCTCCGCCCTGAAACAACCCTTCGGTTCAAGGGAGGTCAGAATCGGTTACTGTTTCTCTCAGCTTCCCTTCTGCCTCCATGAGCCAGACGCACATACACAAACCAGAAGCCAAAGGAGAAAACTGCTGGGTGCACACCTTTTTGTCCAGGTGCAAGTCCACTGTCCCGTGACATATTGATGCAGACTGTCTTCGGTCATGTTCTCACGACATTCAGTCTGGTTAATGTACCCTCTCCCCTATTTGGGCTTCCCGGGTGGCTCGGCGGTAAAGAACCCGCCTGCCAGTGCAGGAAATTCGGATTTGATCCCTGGGTCAGGAAGATCCCCTGGAGGAGGAAATGGCAACCCACTCCAGTGTTCTTGCTTGGACTGGAGCATTCCATGGCTAGAGGAACCTAGTGGGCTACAGTCCGCAGGATTTGCAAAGTGTCAGACACGGCTGAGCACAGCAGAGCCAAAAAATAAATGATGTCTGTTGCTTCCCGCCCATTCCTATTGGAGCCGATTGCTGGGAAGTTAGACATAACAAACACACAAGTGCCAGAACTGAGGCCACTTACTCAGTAAGTGTATTTTTAGCTTATACGGTACAAGAGCTATGTAGGCATTCGGCTTTGTTTCCACCATATCCTACTGACTTGTCCATGATGCAGAAGGGAAAAGAGATGTCGCATAAACATCTTGGTGTGAAACCGGAGCCTAAGTCATTCTCGCTGCCCAGGAGCTGACATTATTAAAGGGAACATGGGGACAGAGGCATAAATTAGCCCCATAAAGTAGCACTCAGGGGTACTCTGCAAGCTATTCATCCAACACTTGTGTATGGGGAACTGCTGAGCGCTGGGCTGTGGTTTTTCCAGTGGTCATGTGTGGATGTGAGATTTGGACTATAAAGAAAGCTGAGCACCGAATAATTGATGCCTTTGAACTGTGGTGCTGGAGAAGACTCTTGAGGGCCCCTTGGACTGCAAGGAGATCCAGCCAGTCTATCCTAAATGAAATCAGTCCTGAATATTCATTGGAAGGACTGATGTTGAAGCTGAAACTCCAATACTTTGGCCACCTGATGCGAAGAGCAGACTCATTGGAAAAGACCCTGATGCTGGGAAAGATTGAGGGCAGGAGGAGAAGGGGATGACAGAGGATGAGATGGTTGGATGGCATCACCCACTCAATGGACATGGTTTTGGGTAGACTCTGGGAGTTGGTGATGGACAGGGAGGCCTGGCATGCTGTGGTTCATGGAGTCACAAAGAGTCAGACACGACTGAGCGACTGAACCGAACTGAACTGAGCGCTGGGCACGTTGACCTCTGTGCCCTGAATGCAGCTGGGATCGCAAGGACCCTGCAATCAGGATGCTTATATTCCTGTAAGTGTGGGCCACCAACATGCTAGCAAACAAATGAACTGCTTCCGATAAAGAAACCTACAGGGATTCCCCTGGTGGTCCTGTGGGTAAAAATCCCCCTGCCAGTACAGAGGACACGGGTTTGATCCTTGGTCCGGGAAGATCCCACATGACGCTGAACAACTAAACCTTTCTATCACAGCTGTTCCTGGAACCTGTACTCTGGAGTCCGGAAGCCCTGGAGCCTGCGCCTCAGGCCAAGAGAAATGACTGCAGTGAGAAACTCGTGTGTTGCAGCGTGAGAGTAGCCCTCATTGTCCACAACTAGAGAAAACGCCTGCACAGCAATAAACACTCGATGCAGCCAGAAAAAAAAATAAAAGCTTCAAAAAGAAAAAAGAAGTGCAGAACACAGCCAGGTGGAGGGGCTGGAGGGAACCCAGACCTTGGAAGTACCAGGGAATTCTGTGAGAAGGTGGCCTTGAAGCTGGGACCTGTGATGGAAGGGGGACCGGCAGGGTGGGACGGGTCAGGGAGACCAGTGGAGGAGGGAGACTTGGGGGAACAAAAGCTGTAGGAAGCGAGGGAAGGAGCTGGACAAGGAGACGTTTCTGGGGTCCCTCTAGGCTGGGGGAAGATTCTGGAATCGTATTGCTGTGGTTCCAAGAGGAAGCTTCTAGCAAGCGTTGCAGGCAAGAGTCTCAGTTGATTCTTAGACGTCACTTAGCCATGATTTGACTGTCGCATGCATGATGGCTGGGCCAGAATGGAAGGAAACGGGGAGACCAGGGAGCAGACTGCAGATCACGCCTCGTTATTCTTGGGCTCTGTATTTGCAAATTCATCCGTTCCACTACAATCTGTTAACTGTTAAGTCAATCCTGGAGGTTGGTTCTTTTGGGGGTCATTCATGGACCTGGCTCAGCTGGGGGTTGGACATTGCAACGCCCTGCCTTCTGATTTCAGCTTTCAGGCTGTAAACCGGTGTCTTTTTGTGGACTATGTAGGGCTGTGTTTTTCTCATTTATGTGTCTTTTAGCAATGGTGTCACTGTGGGAAATGGCCCCTAATTACGGTGTTTTAATACTGTCTGCTGTAGGGAAGGAAGCCCGAGAAGACTCCAGTGTGCGTTAGGGGGATAATACTTGACTTAGACAAGCTCCTTGCAGGCTTGAGTTGCCATGCCGACGGCCTTGAGTCCCAGGTGGATGACTCAAAAATACGCGTGAAATAGTTCAGTTCAGTTCAGTCGCTCAGTTGTGTTCAACTCTTTGCAACCCCATGGACTGCAGCACGCCAGGCCTCCCTGTCCATCACCACCTCCCGAAGTTTGCTCAGACTCATGTCCATCTAGTCGGTGATGCCATCCAGCCATCTCATTCTCTGTTGTCCCCTTCCCCTCCCACCTTCAATCTTTTCCAGCATCAGGGCCTTTTCCAATGAGTCCGTTTGACACATCAGGTGGCCAAAGTATTGGAGTTATGAAATGTGAAGTATTGAACGTATGAAATAAACAGATACACACTTAACACTGGGTTATGTGTTAAACTCTTGATGAAAATGTTGTGAGCAGTGGCTCCCAGAAACCTGTACTTCCCTAGGAGAAATGGTCCAGCATGCATTAGTTCAGCATTTGCAATGACTCTGTAGAACACAGAATAATGAGAAGAATCAGCTCTATTTTAGGAGGTCCAGGTGAGAGGCATTATGACGTGAAAAGTCCAAGTGTTAGTTGCTCAGTCGTGTCTGATTCTTTCAGGACCCCATGGACTGTAGCCCGCCAGGCTGCTCTATCCTTGGGATTCTCCAGGCAAGAATACTGGAGTGGGTTGCCATTCCCTTCCCCGGGGATCCTTCTGATCCAGGGATTAAACCCAGGTCTCCCACATTGCAGGCAGGCAGACTCTTTACCATCTGAGGCCCCAGGGAAGCTATTATGGGGTCAGCAGTGGGTACACTTGGTCATGTGATAAGGTTTGACTGTGACCTGGATGTCAGTTGTGAGGAATCAAGTGACATCCCCAGGTGGTGATGCTAAGTGTAGAGCTAGGAAGTGTGCCTTCCAGTGGAGCAAGAGAGTCCCATGAGGGTTTATGGAGATGGCAGATATTGAGGATAAGGCAGCTTTGGAGTTGCACCTTCAAAGCACGGACTAATGTATGTGGGGTTACTTACCACATAATGACAGGTATTTCTGTGGAAATTGTATGTTCACATGGCACAGGACAGTGCCACTCAGGAAACTTAGAAGCAGACTAGACTCATTTCTTATAGTATTTTTTCAATTAAAGTATTCTTGGTTTAAGTGAAAGTCGCTCAGTCGTGTCCAACTCTTCATGACCCTTGGACTGGGGCACGCCAGGCTTCCCTGTCCTTTACCATCTCTTGGAGCTTACTCAAACTCCTGTCCATCGAGTTGGTGATGCCATCCAAACATCTCATCCTCTGTCGTCCCCTGTTCCTCCTGCCCTCAATCTTTCCCAGCATCAGGGTCTTTTCCAGTGAGTCAGCTCTTTGCATCAGGTGGCCAATGTATTTGCATCAAGTGGCCAACGTATCAGCATCAGTCCTTCCATTGAATATTCTGGGTTGATTTCCTTTAGGATGGACTGGTTTGATCTTCTTCCAGTCCAAGGAACTTTCAAGAGTCTTCTCCAGCTCTACTAAAGGCATTATTTGATTGAATTCTTTTTTCTTTAATTAGGAGAATTTCATTCACTCCTCATAGCCATCAACCGAGAAAGACCTTAGTTTGGCTTTCCTTAAACAATCCACCACTTTTGCTTGTACTATTCAATAACATCTTCTAATATGTCATAGTTGCCTCTTTTTAAGTTTAATGAATTTTTAAAATTGTACAATAATTGCTTTACAGAATTGCATTGGTTTCTGCCAAACATCAACATGAATCATCATGGCTTGCCTTTTACAATTCATAACTTATCTGGTGGCCGATCAATCCGAGCAGCCTTAAGCAAAAATTACAGGTACTTGTCTCACATGTTTATTGATTTTCTTACTGATAACCATAAAACTGGCTGACAGCTTTTTGCTTAATCATATTTCAGATGTAGTATTCAGTGAAAGCATACTTTTTAACCTCCAGGGAAAACATATGCCACCCACAAAAATACATGTAGGTAAACCTTTATTCTTCAGAAATCTAGGGTTCCTCTATTAGAGATTCATGTTTAAAAACCCCAAGATAAATCATGGTACTTAATACTATGATGTCAGATGTACATGTCAGATCATTGTTATAACTGCCTCTGTTGACTTATGTCGTGTTTCCTTATTATGGTAACATTTTTCTTGTGCCCTGGAGTAAGGAATCCGGTTATATTTTTATTAGCTTACTTTAATGTACTGTTGAGAATGAACATACTTAATATACCTATATTGAATATGCACCAACTTGTAATATAACTAGGGCTTTCCCTGGTGGCTCAGACAGTAAAGAATCTGCCTGCAATGCAAAAGACCTTGGTTCGATCTCTGGGTCGAGAAGATCCCCTGGAGAAGAGAATGGCAACCCATTCCAGTATTCCTGCCTGGAGAATCCCCATGGACAGAGAAGCCTGATGGGCTACAGTCCACGGGGTCTCAAAGAGTCGGACACAACTGAAGGAATAATACAACAACACCACCAGTAAAACTGTATTTAAATATATTCAAAATACCATTTTTTGTATAGTATATGAGCTAATGATTCTAATCCCATGATATGTAGGTGGGTATGTGTACATACTTATGTAAAATAAACATGTATGTATGTATATGGATACACATAGGACATCTGTATAACTTAAGAATTTATATATATATATATATATATATATATAATATGATAAAATTTAAATTATATGGCACCAAAATATTAGTATGGACTATAAAGATCATGAACTCCTTATTACCAAATTCAGACTGAAACTGAAGAAAGCAGGGAAAACCACTAGACCATTCAGGTATGACCTAAATCACATCCCTTATGGTTATACAGTGGAAGTGAGAGATAGATTTAAGGGACTAGATCTGATAGATAGAGTGCCTGAGGAACTATGGACGAAGGTTCGTGACATTGTATAGGAGACAGGAATCAAGACCATCCCCATGGAAAAGAAATGCAAAAAACCAAATTGGCTGTCTGAGAAGGCTTTACAAATAGCTGTGAAAAGAAGAGAAGCAAAAAGCAAAGGAGAAAGGGAAAGATATAAGCATTTGAGTCCAGAGTTCCAAAGAATAGCAAGAAGAGATAAGAAAGCCTTCCTCAGCAATCAGTGCAAAGAAATAGAGGCAAAAAACAGAATGGGAAAGACTAGAGATCTCTTCAAGAGAATTAGAGATACCAAGGGAACATTTCATGCAAAGATGGGCTAGATAAAGGACAGAAATGGTATGGACCTCACAGAAGCAGAAGATATTAAGAAGAGGTGGCAAGAATACACAGAAGAACTGGACAAAAAAGATCTTCACGACCAAGATAATCATGATGGTGTGATCACTCACCTAGAGCCAAACATCTTGGAAAGTAAAGTCAAGTGGGCCTTAGAAAGCATCACTACGAACAAAGCTAGTGGAGGTGATGGAATTCCACTTCAGCTATTTCAAATCCTGAAAGATGATGCTGTGAAAGTGCTGCACTCAATATGCCAGCAAATTTGGAAAACTCAGCAGTGGCCACAGGACTGGAAAAGGTCAGTTTTCATTCCAATCCCAAAGAAAGGCAATGCCAAAGAATGCTCAAACTACTGCACAATTGCACTCATCTCACACGCTAGTGAAGTCATGCTCAAAATTCTCCAAGCCAGGCTTCAGCAATACGTGAACCGTGAACTTCCAGATGTTCAAGCTGGTTTTAGAAAAGGCAGAGGAACCAGAGATCAAATTGCCAATACCCGCTGGATCATGGAAAAAGCAAGAGAGTTCCAGAAAAACATCTATTTCTGCTTTCTTGACTATGCCAAAGCCTTTGACTGTGTGGATCACAATAAACTGTGGAAAATTCTGAGAGAGGTGGGAATACCAGACCACCTGACCTGCCTCTTGAGAAACCTGTATGCAGGTCAGGAAGCAACAGTTAGAACTGGACATGGAACAACAGACTGGTTCCAAATAGGAAAAGGAGTATGCCAAGGCTGTATATTGTCACCCTGCTTATTTAACTTATATGCAGAGTACATCATGAGAAACGCTAGGCTGGAAGAAGCACAAGCTGGAATCAAGATGGCTGGGAGAAATATCAATAACCTCAGATATGCAGATGACACCACCCTTATGGCAGAAAGTGAAGAGGAGCTAAAAAGCCTCTTGATGAAAGTGAAAGAGGGGAGTGAAAAAGTTGGCTTAAAGCTCAACATTCAGAAAATGAAGATCACGGCATCTGGTCCCATCACTTCATGTGAAATAGATGGAGAAACAGTGGAAACAGTGTCAGACTTCAGTTTTTTGGGCTCCAAAATCACTGCAGATGGTGACTGCAGCCATGAAATTAAAAGACGCTTACTCCTTGGAAGGAGAGTTATGACCAACCTAGATAGCATATTGAAAAGCAGAGACATTACTTTGCCAACAAAGGTCTGTCTAGTCAAGGCTAGGGTTTTTCCTGTGGTCATGTATGGATGTGAGAGTTGGACTGTGAAGAAGGCTGAGCGCCGAAGAATTGATGCTTTTGAACTGTGGTGTTGGAGAAGACTCTTGAGAGTCCCTTGGACTGCAAGGAGATCCAACCAGTCCATTCTGAAGGAAATCAGCCCTGGGATTTCTTTGGAAGGAATGATGCTAAAGCTGAAGCTCCAGTATTTTGGCCACCTCATGCAAAGAGTTGACTCATTGGAAAAGACTCTGATGCTGGGAGGGATTGGGGGCAGGAGGAGAAGGGGACGACTGAGGATGAGATGGCTGGAAGGCATCACCGACTCAATGGACGTGAGTCTGAGTAAACTCCGGGAGATGGTGATGGACAGGGAGGCCTGGCGTGCTGGAGTCCATGGGGTCGCAAAGAGTCGGACACGACTGATCAACCGAACAACAAGTACATAATTTACTTAAAGACTCACCATTTAAATGAATAAACAGTGAGTACATTCCAGTCACAGAATTTAAAACTTGCCCATGATTTTAAGCTTTAATTCCCTTAATACACAGCAGACATCCACTGGAGATTGTCTTATACTCCTGCGGTTAACAGCACAGTTTTGAAAATCCAATAAAATTTAATGAAGTAATATCTTACAAACAACAGAATTAATTTCTATTAACTATTTATTTGTACTGTCCACGGCTCCTCGCAACCACACAGAAAAGAGACAGACTCATAATATACCTGTCCTAACCTTATTTTTATTACTTGCCTTTCCCTCCGGACAAATACAGTGTTTAAATTAATGAAATTGGTGTGTAGTACTGATTCCTTGCATTTGAAATGAAGAAGGCAACTCTGGGTGTGCAAGAATGTAAATGAAAAGTGAAAGTCGCTCAGTCGTGTCCGACTCTTTGTGACCCCATGGAGTATACAGTCCCTGGAATTCTCCAGGCCAGAAGACTGGAGTGGGTGGCCTTTCCCTTCTCCAGGGGATCTTCCCAACCTAGGGATCGAACCCAGGCCTCTCGCCTTGCGGGCGGATTCTTTACTCCCTGAGCCACCAGGGAAGGCCTAGGAGACGGGAAATTGGAAAGTCATTTCTGGAGACCAAGTGAGCACAGGGCCGAGGGCAGCGGTTTGTGACGGTGGTGGGTTTCAAGTGTGGCCAAGGGGGTGGGCTGGCTGGGCTCAGGAGCTGAATGAGGAAAGCTTAGAAGCCTTCCCCTGATGTGTTTGCTGCAGAGTCCAAGGGGGACGTGGGATACCCAGGCTATTGCTGAATGCCCCCCGAGGGGGCAGCCCACAAACTGGGGGAGGAGTCTAGACCCTTCCAGAACGTGGGAGGTGTGGGTCTGCTGCACGCTCTTTTAGTGGTTTCGTTTGAAGACGGGGAATTGATGTGTTTGCAGCCTCCTGGGAGAAGCCATGCCTCTCTGACAGACTCTCCCCTTGCTGGACAAGGCGCGGGTTGTGTCAGCTTCCCTCCCCCTGCCCCAGGACTTCCTTTCACTGAGACATTTCTTGAAGAAGATGAGAAGCTGGAAATCGTCTGTATTGAAAATGTCACGCAGGCGTGTGCAGATGTGCGTGCTGGAAACCCCGCCAGGTGGAGGAGTGAATTCCATGACCAGACTGTAGCCGTGACATAAGCTGCCTCATTTCCCAGAACTGGCCTCAAAGCGATGGGAACAATGTGACCTCAGAACTGAAGACGGTGCGTTTGGTCGCTTCAGTCCTGTCCGACTCTTTGTGACCCTGCAGCCCCACACGGCTCCTCTGGCCACAGGATTTTCCAGGCAAGAGTCCCGGAGAGGGTTGCCATTTCCTCCTCCAGGGGATCTTCCCGACCCAGGAATCAAAACTGCATCTCCTGCACTGCAGGTGGGTTCTTTACCACCGAACCACCTGGGAAGCCACCCTCCTAAGCTTCCTGGTTAGCAGTCTCTCTTTCCTTGTCTGAGACGAATCTACTTTAAATTTCAGCAAGGGAATTCCCTGGCAGTCCAGTGGTTAGGACTTTGTGTTTCCACTGCAAGGGGCACCAGTTTAATCTCGGATCAGGGAGCTAAGATGCCATGAGCCAAAAGGTGAGGCAAAAGAAACAATTAGGCAAAAATTGGATAGGTGACTACGCAAATGATGTTAAACCTATTTTATACACCTGTGACCGATTCACTGTCTCTGTATGGCAAAAACCACCACACGATTGTAATTAGCCTCCAATTAAAATCAATTGATTTTTAAAAAATTTTTGTTTGGGGTTGGCTTTGCTACCTGACCGTGCATCTAGCTGAACACTGAATTTGACCATAAAACAGAAGAAAATCCTCAGAGTTCCCCAGGGAGGGCGTCCATGAGCAGTGGAAAATTCTGAGAGCTTCATAGAAACCAGTGATCGGGTACCGCTAAGAAGAGAGGTCTGAAATGCTGATGGAGATACTGTAAAATTCCACCTCTCTTATTTTGCCCGAGAACGTCCCTGATGGTGGTCAAAGTCATAAACATCAAGTAAATCTTAAACAAAGGTACACGCAGAGCGAGCAGAGTGAGCTTCCGACCCCGGCGTCTTCAAGGGGATCCCAGTTACAGAAGTAAAGGGAAGAACCCTCCGGTGAGACTGGGAGCATGTTTAGAAGGATGAAAGATGAGTCCCTAAGGCTCGAGTGTCAACAGTGACAATTAAAAGTGCTACCGCGATGGGACCAGTCAGAGCCTCAGGATGGAGTTGAGGTGCCTGAAATGACTCTCAGATGAGGTTTCCTCAAGCATTAACGTGGGTAATTTTCCAAACATTAGATCCAATCTATACAACAGAACTTTGTCATTAATGTTGTTTTAGTTGCTAAATTGTGTCTGACTCTTTTGCAACCCTGTGGATTCTAGCCTGCCAGGCTCCTCTGTCCATGGGATTTCCCAAGCAAGCATACTGGAGTGGGTTGCCGTTGCCTCCTCCACGGGATCTTCCCAACCCAGGGGTTGAACCAGCGTCTCCTGCACTTGCAGGCCGATTCTTTACAGCTGATCCACCAGGGAAGCTCCACAGTGGAACGTTACTGAGGGTATTACCATGGTCTAAAGGGTCTGCGTGGATTTCCCAGGGGGTCCTGTGGTTAAGACTTCACCTTCCCCTGCCAGGAGTGTGGGTTCCATCCCTGGTCGGGGAGTTAAGATCCCACATGCCTTGCGTCTAAAGTACCAAAACATACAAGGGAATCCGTATCATAACAAATTGAATAAAGACTTTAAAAATGGTCCACGTTAAAAAAAAAATCTTAAAAAAATAAACATGAAAGGCTTATAGTGAAAAGAAAGGACGAATATGTCTCTGGAAAGGATGATACGAGAATTCTGGGACAGCCTGTCAGAAAATGTGCGGTAATTTTTCTCATGGAAAACAGCAGGTTAGGTGCCTTCTCCATGAACATGCTCACCGTGTCTGGAAGTGCTCTTGTGTTGCCAAATTCATTCACAGACTGAGAGAGGTGAATGTTCGAGAAATGCCTTCAAGATGCCCAGCTGTCTCTGCTCTGTGTCTCCTGGAAACTCAAACAGGGGCTCTGTATCAACCTAGAGGGGTGGGATGGGGAGGGAGGTGGGAGGGGGTTTCAAGAGGGAGGGGACCTATGTATACCTATGGCTGATTCGTGCTGAGATTTGACAGTAAACAGCCAAGTTCCATAAAGCAATGATCCTTCAATTAGAAAATTAAAAAAAAAAAAAAAACCACGAGCTCAGCTGTCTACTGATGAAGCACTTGAACCCTCTCGTATGGACACAGTGCCTGCAGTTTAAAATGTCTTTTCATAAACTCACATGTGCGTTACTCAGGAAAGTGTGATGACTCTCATCGACACCCAGGTGCAGGTTCATAGCTCGTGACAGTGTGGGTCTGGTGGCTCGCTGCTCAAAAGCCAATGAAGAGCAAGGCTGTGGGGAAGGAACCTTAGCTGTATTTTTGGATAAAAACTTAGCTGTATCCTGGACCGAGACGAGGATGGCTGTCAACTTGCAACCCGCTGATGAGATGCCGAGAAGAGTCTGCCCTTGAGCTGGAGATTAAAAGAAAAAGTTTAATTATAGAAATGAGAATGTGCAGAAACAAAGGAAAACAGTCAAAGGGGACCAAAAAATAATAGGTTAGTCGTTAAGCCAAATCAAGGAGCTTGGGTTGCTCCTCAGGGGCTGTGGATCATCCTCTGAGCTGCGTTGTAGACACTGAAGCCCCACCAGGTGGAGAAGTGAATTCCGTGATGATCAGCCTGTAGCCATGATGTCAGCGGCCTCATTTCCGAGAACTGGCCTCAAAAGAGAGGGGAACAAAGTGACTGCTCAGTCGCCGCAGTCCTGTCTGCCTCTTGGGGACCCTATGGACTAGAGCCCGCCAGGCTCTGCTGTCCCTGGGATTCTCCAGGCGAGAATACTGCAGTGGGTTGCCATGCCCTCCCCTAGGACCTGAAGATTAACTGTACTTGAGACAACAAAGATGACGCCGGGCAGACCACCGATGACCCATTCCAGGATGACTGTCAGAGCTGACTGTGGTGTTTCCGCATGAAGCCCCCTCCCTCTGTCTATAAAAGCTCTTGCCCCCAATTGTCAGTGACCGGGAGCCATTTGGATAGAAGTCCATTTCTCTACCCACCCAACCCCACCACTGCCGGTATCCAAAATATAGCTAAGTGTCCTTTCCACCAGCCTTGCTCTTTATTGGCGTTTGAGCAGCCAGCCGCCAGACCCCACTATCACTTACATTTTGAATATTACTCTAGTCTTCCTCATCATGTATGAATGGACCAGGTTGTCACCGTGGCCAGCCACTCCCCTTTCTTTCCATGTGCTAAAGAAAAGCTCAGATATTCCTGGAGTCATTACATAGCGGTCTGTCAACTCATTTGCTACAGTGGCTCAAGTCCCAAGGTTTATTTCCAATTTGTCATTCCCAGCTCCACATTTAACAGTGTTCTGTTCTGTGCCTTCAACTACGGTAAAATGATTTCCTACTACCTGGTCTGGAGGCAGAGATTTGTACCACTTTTGCCCTTTAAAAAAAAAAAATTTATTAATCAGTTCTTCCCAGAAGGCAGTTGACTGAGGCTTAGAGAATCTGGTCTCTCACAGACTAAGATGTGCTTTGCATGAGGACATGTCTTATCCTTGTTCCTGACGTTAATGCTATATTGTGGGCTCCGGGGGCCACGCTGATGACACAGAGCTTGAGGAATGAGTCATTTCCATAGGGTTTTTTTTTTTTTTTAATGCATCAAAGAAGAACAAGGAAGTATTGTCGGGCTGCTGACGAAACCAGGAACGTGTACAGAAGATATGTATGGATAAGAGTGTCCTCGTTATGTTCCATATTCACACAGAAGGGGATGTTTGGGGGTGAATATCATGAATTCTCCGGCCCTGGCTGAAAAGAGCAGTTTGAATAAGGAAGGGAATGCTCGAAGCAAAGACAGAAAATCACCCCTGCTGCAATCCTGTGGAGCTGTCAAGAATGAGTCACCCAGCTCACTGCGGATGGAGTCTCTCCGAAGGGATTAAAGAAGAGAGAAGACACTCAGACGTTGTCCTGTTATTCTCCTTCCTCCCTGGCAAACGGCTTCCCCAAATACCAGACAGAGAAATCTCTGAAACAGAGGCAAGATTGAACTCTGTTGTTGCCAAGGGGAATGTTCTACCTGGTTAGACGCATGTGTCTGGAGACTGAAAAACATAGGCCAAAACAAAAAAGGAATAGGGTGAGAAATTGCAGATGCTTGGGTGAAAAGTGTGCCGTCTTTGATGGAGTCAGCAGGCTGTCTCTGGATCTCACCAACGCACACTTCCTGGATCTTCAAGCGTGTGTCAACCGAGAGGCTGATACTCTGCATGTGTCTTTTGTTGTTGGTGTCCAGTCACTGAGTTCTATCTGATTCTCTGAGACTGCACGGAGCGCAGCATGCCAGGCTTCCCCTGTCCTTCACCATCTCCGGGAGTTTGCTCAAGCTCATGTCCATTGAGTCGATCGTGCCACGCAACCATCGCATCCTCTGTCGCCCCCTTCTCCTCCTGCCCTCTCTTTCCCAGCGAGATCCCTGTTTCAGTAGAGTTTTTGTAACTTTGCCAGGGAATCCGTGCCCAGGTCGTCTGTCACTCATAAAAGCTCACGTAATAAAACATTCCTAGAATTTTACCTGGAGGTTGGCAAGGGCTAAGGGAAGGAACAGATAGGTATCTTTAAATAAACATGTATATTTCCTCTTATGAGCAAAACCAAATGTGAGCCCCGTGAATGTCTCTCTAGGGCTTCCCTCATGGTTCAGATGGAAAAGAACGTGGCTGAAATGCAGGAAACCTAGGTTCAGTCCCTGGCTCAGAAAAATCCCCTGGAGGAGGAAATGGCAACCCACTCCAGTACTCTTGCCTGGGGAGTGCCATGGACAGAGGAGCCTGGTGGGCTACTGTCCATGAGGTCACAAAGAGTCGGACACAACTGACCAACTAACACTATATTGTGCTGTAATCTCTCTTTGGCTTGAAAGTGAAGTCACTCAGTCGTGTCCGACTCTTTGCGACCCCATAGACTCTAGCCTACCAGGCTCCTCTGTCCATGGGATTTTCCAGGCAAGAGTGCTGGAGTGCATTGCCATTTCCTTCTCCAGGGGATCTTCCCGATCCAGGAGTCAAACCCAGGTCTCCCGCATTGCAGGCAGACACTTTTACCATCTGAGCCACAGTCAACAAATCAATCACACATTATAGGCTAAATTCAGAACCCAAGCTTCTCAGGTAACTGAATCTTTGTTCTTAGCAGCACTGAATTCTGCAGGGCTTTCTGATGAATTGCATCCTGAGTCATTCTTTTAAAAAACAATTGCCATAGAACCCAGCAATCCCACTGCTGGGCATACACTCCGAGGAAACCAGAATTGAAAGAGACACATGTACCCCAGTGTTCACTGCAGCACTGTTTATAATAACCAGGACATGGCAGCAACCTAGATGTCCATCAGCAGATGAATGGATAAGGAAGCTGTGGTACATATATACAATGGAGTATTACTCAGCCGTTAAAAAGAGTACATTTGAATCAGTTCTAATGAGGTGGATGAAACTGGAGCCTATTATACAGAGTGAAGTAAGTCAGAAAGAAAAACACCAATATAGTATATTAACGCATATATATGGAATTTAGAAATATGGTGAAGATGACCCTATATGCAAGACAGCAAAAGAGACACAGATGTACAGAACAGTCTTTTGGACTCTGTGGGAGAAGGCGAGGGTGGGATGATCTGATAGAAAAGCATTGAAACATGTATATTATCATATGTGAAACAGATCACCAGTCCAGGTTCCATGCATGAGACAGGGTGCTCAGGGCTGGTGCACTGGGACGACCCTGAGGGATGGGATGGGGAGGGTGGTGGGAGGGGGGCTCAGGATGGGGGACACATGTACACCCATGGCTGATTCATGTTAGTGGATGGCAACAACCACCACAATATTGTAAAGTAATTAGCCTCCAATTAAAATTAATTAATTAATTAAAAATGATTGCATTGATTGATTTATTTTCGGTTGTGCTGGGTCTTTGTTACTGCGGGGGCTTTCCTCTAGCTGGGGTGAGTAGGGGCTGCTCTTGCGGTGAGATGTGCGGGCTTCTCCCCACGGCAATTTCTCTTGTTGCAGAGCATGGGCTCAGCAGTTTCTGCTCCCAGGCTCTGCAGCACAGGCTCCATGGTTGTGTCACGTGGGTTCAGCGGCTCTGAAGCTTGTGGCATCTTCCTGGACCAGGGATTGATCCCCTGTCTCCTGCATTGGCAGGCGGATCCTTTACCACTGAGCCCTCCAGGGAAACCCCCTGATTTATTCTTTCTGTTTTCATTCTATGTTATGTCTCCATCTAGCAGTTGACTCAGGATGGCGTCACATCAAACACAGGCACCACATGAATCAACAGGGTTGTCTTTTCTTGAAGTTCTTTGTACCTCATCTCCCAGAGTCTCAAGCGTCTTGTGTTATCCAGAGTCTTTCTCTCGGATATATTTTAAAATTTGGATTATATTTAGGTTATATTTTGGGTTCCACTTATAAGTGATCATGTGGCATCTGTCTCTCTCTGAGACATCTCCACTCAATATGATAATCCCTAGGTCCAGCCATCTGTTGCAAATGGGATTACTTTGTTCTCTATAGTGGCTGAGAAGTAGTCAACTATATATATATGTATCACATCATCTTTAGGCATTCCTCTGTGAACGGAAATTTAGGTTTCCTGCATGTCTTGGCTATTGTGAATTGCACTACTATGAACACAGGAGAGTGAAAAAGCTGGCTTGAAACTCAGCATTCAAAAAACTAAGATCATGGCATCCAGTCCCATCACGGCATGGCAAATAGATGGGGAAAATGTGGAAACAGAGTCAGATTTCATTTTCTTGGGCTCCAAAATCAATGTGGATGGTGACTGCAGCCACAGAATTAAGAGGCACTTGCTCCTTGGAAGAATAGCTATGACAAACCTAGACAGTGTATTAAAAAACAGAGACATCACTTTCCTGTCCAAGGTCTGTCAAGGCGAAGGTACGGTTTTTCCAGTAGTCTGTATGGATGTGAGAGTTGGACCATAAAGAAGGCTGAGTGAGGAAGAAGTGATGCTTTTGAACTGTGGTGTTGGAGAAGACTCTTCTTCTTCTTTAAAAAAATAAATTTATTTACCTTAATTGGAGACTAATTATTTTACAATATTGTGGTGGTCTCTTGAGGGTTCCTTGGACAGCAATGGGGTCAACCCAGTCCATCCTAAAGGAAATCAGTCCTGGATATTCATTGGAAGGACTGATGCTGAAGCACCAATCCTTTGGCTGCCTGATGCAAAGAGCCGACTCATTGGAAAAGACCCTGATGCTGGGAAAGATTGAAGGCGGGAGGAGAAGGGGACGCCAGAGGGTGAGATGGCTGGATGGCATCACCGACTCGATGGACATGAGTTTGGGTGAACTCTGGGCGATGGTGAAGGACAGGGAGGCCTGGCGGGCTGCGGTCCATGGGGTCGCAGAGTGGGACAGGACTGAGTGACAGAACAACAAGGGAACATAGGGGTGCACGTATCTTTTTGAATCATAGATTTCTCTGGATATATGCCCAGGAGTGGAACTGCCGGATCCCACGGTAAGTCTGTGTTTCGTTTGTGGAGGAAACTCCACACTGTTTTCCAGAGCGGCTGCAGTGACTTCCATTCCCACAAACAAGGGAGGAGGCTTCTCTCTTCTCCACACCGTCTCCAGCACTTAGTATTTGCAGAGTTGTTAATGATGCCCATTCTGACTGGGGTGAGGTGGTCTGTCGTTACAGTTTTGATCCACACGTCTCATAAACAGCAATATTGGGCATCTTTTCATGTGCCTATTGGCCATCTGTGTGTCCTCTTTAGAGAAACGTCTGTTTAGATTTTCTGCCAACTTTTCTGTGGGGTTTTATTATTATTGTTGTTGTTGAGTTGTATGAGCTGTTTGTGTATTTTGTAAATTAAGCTGCTGTCAGTTGCCCCTGACTTCTAAACAAGCCTTGCCATTTTCCCATGCACTAAATCTTCCTCTTAATCGTAGACCTGATTGACACTGGGTTGAGCTGATGAGAATTCTTCATATATATATTTTTTCTATGAGTGAGTACTGGCTTAATAAATGATCATTCATTTCGGCTTCCCTGGTGGCACAGACGGTACAGAATCTGCCTGCGATGTGGGAGACCTGGGTTTGATCCCTGGGTGGGGAAGGTCCCCTGGAGAAGGGAAGGGTTACCCACTTCAGTATTCCTGTCTGGAGAATTCCATCGACAGAGGAGCCTGGCGGGCTACCGTCCATGGGGTCGCAGAGAGTTGGACATGACTGAGCGACTACACAACAAAAAAACAGTGTCTCTGGTAAAGATATCATAGGCTCCTTTTACTTCCTTCTTTGCCTTTCGGGATTTCTACAACACAGTTAAATATCACGTGGCTTCTTATTTTGGAACATCACATGTGTACCACAGTGCTGAAACTCCAAAGCTGTGAGAAGCCTGCTGGGGAAAAATGTCCTGTCCCAAGTACGAGAGCGCTGGTGTTTTGTGATCAGTATGACACTGGTGATCACGGACCGGGTGCGAGTTTCTGTCCCCGCTCTCTCCGTAATCGAGGGCAGGACCCTCACGTTCATGTAGGCATCACAGTCAGGGACTAAGGCTTCCTTTCCATGTGTCCTGGGGCAAAGCATGGCCCCTGCCTCTCCTGCAAGCTCCTGGTGTTCAGTCTGGAGGCTCAGAAGGTCAGAGTATAAACCAGTCCTGGAATGACACCAGCCCACCTCAGTGTAGACGGGACATTTGGTGTGTTCAGAAGCCAGCGAGGAATTCCCTGATAGCTCAGTTGGTAAAGAATCCGCCTGCAATGCAGGAGACCCCGGTTTGATTCCTGGGTCAGGAAGATCCCCTGAAGAAGGGAAAGGCTACCCACTCCAGCATTCTTGGGCTTCCCTGGTGACTCAGCTGGTAAAGAATCTGCCTGCAATGCAGGAGACCTGAGTTTGATCCCTGGGTTGGGAAGATCTCCTGGAGAAGGGAAAGGCTACCCACTCCAATATTCTGGCCTGGAGAATTCCATGCACTGTATAGCCTATGGGGTCGCAAAGAGTTGGACACAACTGAGTGACCTTTACTTTTCACTTCTTTGAATCCAGCGAATGCTGCGGTAGACCTGATTATTCCTGCACACTGATGACATGGTGTCCTCTGTGTCTCCCCGAGAAGTGCCTGTTGTCCTGTTGGTCCAGGACAATAGCCACATGCACTTGGGGGACACGTGTCAGGAAAATGTGGCTATCATTGTTCATTCACCAAGTCATGTTAGATTCTTTGCGACCCCCATGAACTCCAGCACACCAGGCTCCTCTGTCCTTCACTGTCTGCTAGAGTGTGCTCAGAGTCATGACCATCTAGTCGGTCTAACCATTGAAGGCAAAATAAAAAGAGGGTGGGAGAGGGTGAGATGGTTAAATAGTATCAGGTAAATACCAGTTGTTCAATCTGGGGCTTAACTGTGTACCCAGAGGACTCTGTTCTTACACAGCTCGTGCTGACTGCACAGTATTTTTATTCCAAGGTGGTGTTTTAGCAGGAAAGTTAGATGATGTTGATGAGACTTTAGCAAATGCATCATTGTTAGGCAGGCCCTCTTAGGGACCCTCTGTGATGTCTTCCAGCAGACTGAGTTGCCATCTGGCTTTCATTTGACATGGTCACCCGGGAAACCAAAGGTAACAACCCACCTCGAAGTGAATCGGGTAATGGGGTACCATTAGCTATCAGGTAGCCTCTCTGGACTTGAAGCAAAAGAAAGATGAACTTGAAAGGTGTGGAGACGATGGTAGGGGTGGGGGGGTGGATTTGGAAGAATGACCTTGCCCTTGACTTATTTCTGTCGGCTCCAGAAAATAAAGACACCCATTTTATAACTTCAATCTCTCTTTGGAAAGCTACCAGGAAAATTAGACTTCTCATGCTGCCCGAGAGAGACTTTTTTCAAAAGCTTTGCAAATACTGGAGATTCCTTTCTTTCACACACACACACACACACACACACACACACCCCTAAAACAGAGATGTATTTATATTTTAATGTTATACTTTTCACTTCTATTTGGTTCAGTCTAGGGAATTTATTTTTAAAAAGCATCTTAAAAGCCATGGAATTCTCCAGCCCAGAATACCGGAGTGGGTAACCATTCCCTTCTCCAGGGGATCTTCCTGACCCAGGGATCAAACCCAGGTCTCCTGCATTGCAGGCGGATTCTTTACCAGCTGAGCCACCAGGGAAGCCCAAGAATCCTGGAGTGGGTAGCCATTCCCTTCTCCAGGGGATCTTCCTGACCCAGGGATCAAACCCAGGTCTCCTGCATTGCAGGCGGAATCTTTACCAGCTGAGCTGCCAGGGAAGCTGTAAATATTTACTTATTTGGCTGTGCCGGGTCATCTTTGCTGCGTGAGGGCTGTCCTGTATTGTGTTGCGTGGCCTTCTCATTCCAGTGGCTTCTCTTGTTGCAGAGCACAGACTCTAGGGTGCGAGGGCTTCGGTAGTTGAGGCACGCGAGTTCAATAGTTGTAGCGCACAGGCTTCATTGCCCCGAGACATGTGGGATCTTAGTTACTCAACCAGGGATTGAACGCACGTCCCCTGCGCTGGAAGGCAGATTCGTAACCGCTGAACCATCAGGGAAGTCCTCTTAAACTCTTTAGCTGCTATAATTCAGTTTTAATCCTCTTTTCATGAAACCGTTTCTGTACTGCACACATTTTGTCAACTTCGGCGGTACCACATGCTTGCACAGTTTTTTCTAATGTCCCTCCTCTGTCCGAGTTCTCATGGTGGACTCCCTTACGGCTTCAACTTTATCCTTGTCTGGGTGTTCAAACAGAACATTTATCGTGATAGCATAGCATTTATCGTCATAGTGAAAGTGTTAGTTGCTCAGTCATGTCCGACTCTTTGCGACCACATGGACTGTAGCCCACCAGGCTCCTCTGTCCATGGGATGCTCCAGGCAAGAATACTGGAGCGGGTTGCCCTTTTAATCCTCCAGAGATCTTTGCTACCCAGGAATTGAAACCTGAGTCTCCTATATCGTAGGCAGATTCCTTACTGTCTGAGCCTCTCATTTTCCCTTTGTCTGTGCTGTCTCCACAGGCAGTGTTATATATAGCATTTACGTCGTGAAAACACCCAAATTCTTGGCTGTCACCTGTTTCCTACATCCTGTATCCAGCCACTTACTTGATCTCAACCCTCAGAATGCCTGCAGGACAACCCAATAGGAAGACGTCAGAAACAAAGCTACGGGACTCCGTCACTCACAAACACTCACGCGCTCTTTTCCCCGGCATCTGTGTGTCAGGTGGGAACCCAGACTCACACACTGGATTCCTTTCCTTCTCTGTTGCCACACCCATCCGTAGACTCCATTCATAAGCCCTGTCCACTCTACTTTTAGAGTCTTGCTGGGTTTCTGCATTCCTTCCAGTGGCATTTTTTTCCAGGCCAGTGTCGTTTCCATCTTTGTCGTTAGGAGAGCTCCCTGGGGGTCTCTCATCACCACTCTTATACAATCCAGTGTCTGTTTACCAAAAATTACAGTTGGAGTGAGAAGTTATCGCTCTTGCTGCAAACCCTCCCGTACTTGAGTCACACTTTCATGCAAGGGAAATTCTCATCCCCAAAGCCCTTCCGGGACCTGCCTGAACTCACCTCTGCAAGCTAATCCCTCTAACATGATATTTTCGCTCCACTCGTTGCTCCAGGATGCTACACTGATTCCCATCCATAGACCCCATCACTAGGGGCTTCCTCTGCCTAGAATCCTCTTCTCCAGTGTGTCCACCTGTCTGACTCCTTCATTTGTTTATATCCACTCCCCAAAAGCCAGCCCAGTGAAGAGGAACTAAAGAGCCTCTCAAAGAGTGTGAAACAGGAGAGAGAAACAGCTGGCTGAAAACTCAATATTCAAAAAACTAAGGTCATGGCGTCCGGTCCCATCATTTCATGGCAAATAGAAGCGGGGGAGAAGAAAAGCTACCCTTGGGACTACAGGAGTTCTTACACATAAGTGTATCAGAACGGTATTCACACAGGCAATCAATACATTTGTTTGTACTCAGAGCCTTCAATAAATGGCTAATATTAAGTATCATATTATCAAGGATAGGAACTAACTTTTTTCTTGGAGTACAGTTTATTGATAACATTATATTAGTTTCAGGCGTGTAACAGTGATTCAGCATTTTTATAGGTTATACTCCACTTAAAGTTATAAACTATTAGTTATATGCCCCGTGTTGTATATTACATCCTTGTATCTTATTTATGTTGCGCCTAGCAGTTTGAACTCACTTCTTTCGAATCACACCTAAAAATTGAGCAATAATTCTACCATGAAGATCACATATCTAATTTCCAAATCATGCTCACTGCCTCCAAACTCAAGCAGGTCACATAGCCAGGGCCTTAACTTTATTCTCAAATGTCTGTAGCTTTTCAGAAAAAAATTTTTTTCAAGTTTTAAAAAATTTTACTTGGAGTGGAGTTGCTTTACAGTGTTGTATTAATTTCTGTTATACAGCAAAGTGAATCAGCTGTATGTATGCATAAATCCTCTCTCTCTCTCTCTTTTTTTTTTTTTTGTATTTCTCTCCCATTTGGATGACCAGAGGGCACTGCATAGAGTTCCCTGTACTATACACAAGGTTCTCACTAATTATCTATTTTGTATGTAAAAGTGTGTGTGTGTCAGTCCCAAACTCCTGATTCATCCCGCTCTCCTTCCCTTTCTGCCTTCATGCCCATTCCCTTTGATCTCTCTGTCTGTGTCTCTATTACTGCTTTATCAATAAGATTGTCTATACAAATTTTTTTTTCAGATTTTCACATATATGCCTTAACAGACGATATTTGTTTTTCTCTTTCTGACTTAACTTCACTTTGTACGACGGTCTCCAGGTCCATCCATGTCTCTCCAAATGACCTAATTTCACTCCTTTTTTACGGCTGAGTAGTATTCCATTGTATACACATACCACACCTGCTTTCTCCATTCCTCTCTTCAGGGGCATTTCAGTTGTTTCCACGTCTTGGCTGTTGTAAATAGTGCTGCTATGAGCATTGGGGTACGTGTGTCTTTTTGAATTACAGTTTTCTCTGGGTATATGTCCAGAAGTGGGATTGCTGGGTCACTGAAAACACTCCAGAATGGCACTCGTAACAGGCTTTCCTGCACATGTCTCCTGGTGAACACACATTGAGAAAACATATCGGATATTTACGCAGATGCAGAAGTGCTGAGTCAGAGAGTAAGCATGTCTTCAGGTTATAGAAAGCTCCCAATAGTTTCCCAAAGTTTACTTTCCAAATTACATGTTTATATATATATTTTTTAGGTTCCGTCAAAGTGGTTTTCACATTAGCAATGTTGAGAAATAATTCCTCCAGAATATAGTCCAGAGGACAAAATGTATTCCATTAGCTCAGAAGCTTATTATAATTAGGAAGAAATGTATCAGTGTAAAAATGATAAAGGAATTACAAATTACATATCCCTCTGCATTGGTATTGCATGTATCATTATTTAGAATATCTCATTATTTTAATTGCAACCAATTACTCCAGTTGGAACAGTCACAGCAAGCAGTGTTATATATTTTAGGAATAAATTAAATATATCATCTCATAGCTCATCCTAACATCCTGCTTTTCCATTTGTTAAGTCATCAAAGGTTCTATTAATGCTCATAGGAATTTTGAATCCACATAAATATATCATTAGGCTGAAGGTGAACATCTTTTAAGAGAGATTTACCAGAAGGTTGGAATGTCACAGTGATAGCTACTGCACATTTCTACTTTTACTGTATCACATCCAGTGATGATATTGCTGCAACGCTCATATTGATAGTACCATCTATAAAGTTTAAAGATAACCAAATGAGAAGGTGATATTCTACAGTTGTTTTATTGGGTTTTGATTGTATGTGGATCCATTATCACCTTCATTTGGCTTCAACATTGATTCCTTAGGTAAAAAAATTATTTTCCATTTTCTTCACGTAGACAAATACTTTTATTCAGTTAAGAGAAGCGAATATTTTGAAAACAGTTGTGAATAATAGTATCGTGTGTTTTGAGACAGAATTCCAAAACCTGTGGTATAAAATAACCACTGACTCTCAGACCACTTTTTCTCTGTCTCCAAAAACAGAAATCCTTAGAGGTAACCTTCTATGATTAGGAGCTAGAATGATCAGTACTATTACTGTGTTCTATTCGAATACATCCTCCCAGTTCGCCAACACAAGATACGTGACCTGAGTTGCACACAACGTGTTGTGTGGTTAACTTGCTGTCCCAGGTAATGTGTAAGTTTGCTGATTATCTTTAGGTTGGCACTTCACGTTCAGTGTTTAATCAGACTCTCACTACGTCAACTGCCCACCTTCAGCTAAATTCATTCTCTTCCTCTGTTTCCCAACTACTTGTTCTTTTTTCCTTACTCTTCTGTCTGCATTGTCTCCTATGCATCTTTAAATTGGGGGACATTATTTACACAGATTAAGAAATAAGTCTTACAAAAGTAAAGATACCTTTCTCACAGGCTTCATGTTTAGAGAACTAGCCATGTTAGCTTCCTTTTCTGGAATTTGTGCCTTTCTTTTCCAATATGGATTGAGACGTGGATAGAAACTAAGTCCACTCGGAACATATAAGCCCAGTGTTTGTCTAAACCTCTTCACAGATGGTTTGTATCCTAACCCCAAACCCTTTGTCTTAGTTCATTTGGGCTGTTATGAAAGAATACTGTAGACTACGTGGCTGATAAACAACAGACATTTATTTTTCAGGTATCTGGAGGCAGGGAGGTCCAAAATTAGATTGTCAGCAGACCCAGAGTCTGATGAGAACCTGCTTCCAAGTTCATAATCTTCTCACTGTCTCACTGTGTGAGAAGATGTATTCTGTTTATTAAGGGCACTCATTAAACAAGGCACTCAATAACAAGGTGTGTTTATTAAGGGCACTCATCCCATTCATAAGGGCCCCACCCTCATGAACTCACCACCTCCCAAAGGCCCCATATCCTAATCCCTGTACACAGCAGGTTAGGATTCCAACATTTGGGTTTGACTGGCAGCAGGAATGCAGACATTGTCTCTGGAACACATTTTAATAACAGAAAACATTATTATCAAGGAATCAGAATGACATGACCACACTCACCTCTCCATAATGTTGTCATTTCTTGTTGCTGTTTCGTCACTAAGTCATGTCCAAGTCTCTGCGATCCCATGGAATGCAGCACGCCACTCTCCTCTGTCCATGGGATTTCCCAGGCAAGAAAACTGGAGTGGGTTGCCATTTCATCATCCACGGGCATTCCAACCCAGGGGTTGAGTCCTCATCTCCTGCATTGGCAGATGGATTCTTTACCACCGAAACACCTGGGAAGCCCTGTTCATTTCTTAGATGAATACAAACCGTGATATTTTATATTATTTTTGGTATATAATAGCTATTCCTAAAAAAACAGATGTGCATTCTAGTGCTTCCCTGGTGGCTCAGACGGTAAAGCGTCTGTCTACAATGCAGGAGACCCAGGTTCGAGCCTTGGGTTGGGAAGATCCCCTGGAGAAGGAAATGGCAATCCACTCCAGTACTATTGCCTGGAAAATCCGATGGACAGAGGAGCCTGGTAGACTACAGTCTATGGGGTCGCAAAGAGTCTGACATGAGTGAGTGACTTCACTTTCATCTTTCACTTTCTTCTAGTGCTTAGTTTTTGCATGATAAAAAAGTCCCGTTTTTTATATAAGCAAACCTGAAGCCTGATAACACCGTGTACTTTATATTTGTCTCTCAGCTTTGGTGGGAGGGAGGTGCAAAGAAACAAGAGCTTAGGAGCTGGGCAGGTGTGGTTAAGCAGCGAGCTCTGATGGTGGGCCTTTAAGTCAACCCATTTACTTCCCTAAGCCACCTTTCCATCCTCTGTGGGACAGGGAGAAAAAGGCCTCACAGTTCAGTTCAGTTCAGTTGCTCAGTCGTGTTTGACTCTTTGCAACCCTGTGAACTGCATCATGCCAGGCCTCCCTGTCCATCACAACTCCCAGAGTTTACCCAAACTCAGGTCCATCGAGTCGGTGATGCCATCCAACCATCTCATCCTCTGTCATCCCCATCTCCTCCCACCTTCAGTCTTTCCCAGCACCAAGGTCTTTTCAAATGAGTCAGCTCTTTGCATGAGGTGGCCAAAGGATTGGAGCTTCAGTTTCAGCCTCAGTCCTTCTAATGAGTATTCAGGACTGATTTCCTTTAGGATGGACTGGTTGGATCTCCTTGTAGTCCAAGGGACTCTCAAGAGTCTTCTCCAACACCACAGTTCAAAAGCATCAACTCTTTGGCACTCAGCTTTCTTCACAGTCCAACTCTCACATCCATACATGACCACAAGAAAAACCATAGCCTTGACTAGACAGACCTTTGTTGGCAAAGTAATGTCTCTGCTTTTTAATATGCTATATAGGTTGGTCATAACTTTCCTTCCAAGGAGTAAGCGTCTTTTAATTTCTTGGCTGCAGTCACCATCTGCAGTGATTTTGGAGCCCCCCAAAAATAAAGTCAGCCCCTGTTTCCACTATTTACCCATCTGTTTGCCATGAAGTGACGGGACCGGATGCCATGATCTTCATTTTCTGAATGTTGAGCTTTAAGCCAACTTTTTCACTCTCCTCTTTCAGTCTCATCTTAGTTCTTCATTTTCTGTCATACTGTAATGCAAACTACCTTTCAAAGTAGCAGTAGTGATTGACAACCTTCCTCGGCCACGGGGTGGGGGCGGGGGGATTCCGCCGAAGCCCCGCCCCCTCTGGCCGTCACCAAGCAACTGCTGAGCTCCTATTCGTGGATGTGGAGCCAGGGTCAGGAAGGGCTGTGTGGCTGAAGTTCAGACTGGCCAGGTGGGTGGGCGATGAGAGATGATGCTCAAAGATGCTGAAAGCCCGGCAGCGTCTAGTTTCTGGAGAGCCCACGGGTCATATTCAGTTAAAGTCAGTCTTTCCCCTAGAGCAGCAGTCCCCAGCCTTTTTGACTCCAGGGTCCACTTTCATGGAAGACCGTTTTCCCACGGACCAGGAGTAGGGTGGGACGGTTTCCGGATGACTGGAGCACACCGCACTTGTTGCTCACTTTATGTCGTTATTATGACATCAGCCCCACCGCAGACCAGCAGACGCTAGATCCTTTAAGTTGGGAACCCCTGCCCCGAAGTGCGAGACCTTTGAACAAGGTCACCTCTTGGTCTAGACGTCTTTGCTCACATCTTCATTCACTCCTTCCTATTTTCTGCCTTGTCACACGTCTCATGCCTGTTTCCTATCTTAATGATTCATCACCTTCCCCAAGAGGGGAACCCCTTTCATTTTTCTGTGACGCACTTCCATCTCGCCCTTCTCAAATTCCTGGTTCATCACAGACAGACATGGCGTTCTCCACACTTGGCTTGTGCCTGTAAGCTGACATTGGGGCCTCTGAGCAAATCCACGTAGATTTCCGCTCAGACGCTCATTACGCAATATCTTTATAAGAATCTCTTTGTCCCATGCTCTTGGCAACCCAGACAGGAACAGTTTCACCCCTTCTGACCCGCCTTTTGCCCATGCCTCCATCACTCTCAATGGATAATCACTGCTCCCTTCTTCCAAGACCCCCCCACCCCCATCCTATCAGCCTTGGACTTCTAACAAACTTGCTCCCCTACTTGAAGACTCAAGTGTCATTGCTCATAGGAAGAAGCCGCGACAAATGCTGACTGGATGATACATGAATGGGAAGAATCTTTAGGGACCCAGGGCTCTCCTTCCCACGCCTCGGATGAGCTGTGTGTACAACTTAGTTTTTTGTTGCTCTCAGTTACTATTTACAGCTTCGTCTCTCATTGTTTCTGCCACTGCTTCTGAGAATTTGCTTCCTCTTTCTTCCATTTCCTTTTCTCGTGACTTTTCTAGTTCTCCCTAGAGATGTATTTAATCATAGATATTGTAGCACTTAATTAATTTCTATTGACTGTGGTCTCAGAACACCCGGCACATCAAAGGCAGGGTCTACTGTTTCCCGTCGACGGCTTCCTTGGCAAATATTGAGTTATTTACCCGCAGAGCAGGAAATATACACAGCCTCATTAATCTCCACTCTGCCTGACCCAGGGCTCTTCTCTCCCCAGAGCTCACCGTGAGACTTATTGAGCCTCTGGTCTCATATATTATTTACAGGGTACCATTGATTTATACAACTTTTCCTAGGTCAGAAGTCTGGTGATTCATTGGCCCCGTATTCAGTCTGACTGCAGGAAGAGGTACCGTTTGCGAGAAGACTGTTTCCCTGTGCCTGAAGCTGCAGTACTGGGTTTCATATGGTTGGGCCAAACACAAATGCTATGTAGGTATAATAACCTAAAGCAAATGTGGACAGTTTGGCGAATCCATTCTTTAGGTATAGAGGAAGAACTGAAAAGAAACTATAACTAACTTTAAAGAGTGAAATGGCTTAGAAGGCTTAGAAAAAGAATGAGAAATGGAAACTCTCCTGGTGGTCCGGTGGCTAAGACTCTGCAGTCCCAATGCAGGGGGCCTGGGGTTCGATCCCTGGTCAGGGAACTAAATCCCATACCCTTCAATCAACTATCCTCATGCCACAATTCACGAATCAAGAAAGAGATAGATCTAGATACACAGAGAGATAGAAACAAATGATTTCATCACTGGTGCCGACATGAAGACATTTGAAGGTGTTATAGATATTTCTAGCCCTTTTGACAGTGGAGTTAAGGAAACAGGATAAATCCTCAAGTACGTCCCATTTTTTGTATTAGAGAACGCACCTATTCCTTAATGAGACATCCATTTGTTGCTCTTGTTCAGTTGCTAAGTCGTATCTGACTCTTTGTGACCCCATGGACTGCAGCATGCCAAGCTTCCCTATCCTTCACTGGCTCCCGGAGCTTGCTCCAACTCACGTCCATTGAGTTGGTCATGCCATCCAACCATCACATCCTCTGTCGCCCCCTTTTCCTCCTGACTTCAATCTTTCCCAGCATCAAGGTCTTGTCCAGTGAGTTGGCTCTTCTCATCAGAGACCCAAAATATTTGAGCTTCAGCTTCAGTTCAGTCCCTCCAATGAATATTCAGGATTTGATTTCCTTTAGGATTGACTGGTTTGATATCCCTGCAGTCCAAGGGACACTCAAGAATCTTCTCTAACATCACAGTTTGAAAGGATCAATTCTTTGGTCTTAAAATACAGTAGCTCATCTGTCTTCCTGAAGTTATATGAATATTAGAATCTTGGATCATTTTGTATTTTTTTATGTCTGTATGCTTAAAAATAAAATTTAAATAGTGCAGTTTAAAAATATGTCAAAATCTTAACACATGCGGGTTGAAAAAGGGTTAGTGGCAGTCTGGGAATCCCTTTTCTTCTTTTTACTGGTTTAAAGTCAGAAAGAAAGGTGATCAGGGTAGTTCTCCCTGTGACCTTCTCAAGGTCAGACCTCTTGGCAAACACTAGCTCCTTGTGGGAGGGTCCCTATCTGCTAAAAGTCACTGTAAACTGTAATGTAACTGTTTATGGGTTTGGGGACATGGCTCCCCAGAAGATGTTACGTAAGAGATGTAAATTTTGTTGTTATTATTTAGTAGCTAAGTCGTGTAGGACTCTTTATGACCCCATGGACTGTAGCCCCCCAGGCTCCTCTGTCCATGGTATTTTGCAGTTAAGAATCCTGGAGCCAGTTGCCATTTCCTTCTCCAGGTATCCTCCCAACCCAGGGATCCAACCCGCATCTCCTGCATTGGCAGGCAGATTATTTATCACTCAGCCACCAGGGAAGCCAGAGGTGTAAGTATCTCAGTACAAGTGGAGATGGCTGATGAACATAGCTGCTCCCTTCTGCATCGAGATTGTTTCTACAAACATGGCTTAGAGCCCTCATGTGTCCAGCCTGGGTCAGAGTGTCAAATGAAACAAGAAAGGACTCTAGAGGACTTAACGATCTGAGACCTGCTTTGCCTGTGTGAAATTATTAGTGACATTTGATAGTAGGTAAGATTTCAGAATGAATTCTCATTTGAAAATTCAATGCATCTTATCTTTATGCTGGTATTATTTTAGTCGGCATTCCTTCTTCAGTTTTGTTCATAAATACAAACATGTCCAATTTAAATATTTGATATAATGTTCACTTGCATGCTAAATTGCTTTAGTTGTGTCCGACTCTTTGCGACCCCATGGATTGTAGCCTGCCAGGCTCCTCCGTCCATGGGATTGTCCAGGCAAGAATGCTGTGGGTTGCCATTTCCTCCTCCAGGGGATCTTCCTGACTCAGGGATCAAACCTGAGTCTCTTACGCCTTCTGTATTGGCAGGTGAGTTTTTACCACTAGCGCCACAGGGGAATCCCTAATGTTCAGTTAGTTCTGTCATTTTTTTTGTAAGTGACTAAAAATTAATGCACAAAGCACCCAACTTTAGAAGATCGAATAATAGTAGAGACATGAGAGTACATTTCCCTTTCCTCAGAGTTCCTTTTTTATCTCCTTTTTGTTTGCTTTGGTTTATTCATCATGTTAAGACTTGGGCTAACGGGTCATTCTGAACTGTCCAATTCATTTGGACAGTGACACAGTAAAATGTCAGCTGGTAGCTCTTGTTGGTGCTGGAGAAGACTCTTGAGAGTCCCTTGGACTGCAAGGAGATCCAAGCAGTCCATCCTCAAGGAGATCAGGCCTGAGTGTTCGGAAGGACTGATGCTGAAGCTGAAACTCCAGTACTCTGGCCACCTGATGTGAAGAGCTAACTCAATGGAAAAGACCCTGATGCTGGGAAAGATTGAAGGCAGGAGGAGAAGGGGATGACAGAGGATGAGATGGTTGGATGGCAGCACCGACTTGATGGATGTGAATTTGAGCAAACTCTTGGAGATTGTGAAGGACAGGGAAGCCTGGTGTGCTGCAGTCCATGGGGTTGCAAAGAATGAGACACGACTGAGCAACTGAACAACAGCAACCAGTGGACTTTACAATAAGATAACTCAGTAGAGACCATGAACTTTCCCTGGGGTACTGGCATGCACAGAATCTCAAGCTCTTCCCCTGTGGGTTGGTCAGTTTCTTGAGAAAATACTGGCTGTCAGCAGTAAGGGCAATGGAAGCTGGGAGGAAAGAATTGGACAACTCGGCATGTTGAATGAACGACTTAGTTCAATTCACAATTTCAAGGTCAAGAAATGCCATGTTGACAATAAGAATAACCAATAATCATATAGGAACTTTGCAACAGAAATGCTTGAGATTACAAGTCAACACAGCAACACCTTTCAAAACTATGTGAGGGGACTTCCCTGGTGGCCCAGTGGCTAAGACTCCTCCTTCCCAATGCAGGGGTCCCGAGTTCCATCCTTGGTCAAGGAGCTAGATCCCACATGCTGTAACTAACAGGTCACACGGCATGACTAAGACCCAGCACAGGTTAAGAGATAATTTTAAATAATTTTAAGAAAAAAAAGAAAGAAAACCTATGGGCAAATTAGGCCTCACATATAGTGCAATACTGAGCATAATTATTAGTCAATTATCAATGTGAAATACTAATATTTGTAGATACGGAAAACCTCAAAAATGTACCTCTTTTCTGAAGAAAGTCCTGAAGATTTGTGCCCGACCAAAAGAGAAACAATGGAGGGTAAAGATAGAGGAATGTCAAGATGACAGAGAAGTGAAAGGGATTCTAAGAGTTCCTGTGAAGAAAAATATTGGAGTGGAAGGTATATAGCATGTCTAGCGGGGAGCCAGCCCAGTGATTCACACGTTGCTGAGAACACAGGTTGGATTCTACGCAAGAGGCTTTTGTCCAGCCAATATCAGCCTTCACCATAAGGGCTTCCCGGGGGACTCAGTGGTATAAAGAATCCGCCTGCCATGCAGGAGATGTGTGTATGCTTCCTGGGTCAGGAAGATGAAGCCCACTCCAGTAGTCTTGCCTGGGAAATCCCATGGACAGAGGAGCCTGGCGGGCTACAGTCCGTGGGGTTGCAAAAGACTCGGACAGGACTTTGCATCCAAACAGCAGCAGCCTTCATCATCTTTGTATTCCCAAGCTCAGCGGAGCACAGTATCAGGCTCTTAGCAGAAGCGCACTCAGTGAATACAGAGTAAGTCAGTATCCGGTAAGTAGGTTAGTGGCCAAATGACCAGGCTCCACATAGTGATTGTAAGGAGAGAGGGGTCATGATTCTTCTTGTATCTCTAATTCTATCCAGGCAGTGTCCAGAAATAAAACATTAAGAAAGGAAAAAAAGAAAAAAAAAAAAACACGCTACAAAGACACAAACAAACCATTCATCAAAGACTGTTTTTACAAACACAGAAATAAATTAGCTCCTTAATCGATTCCCAAAAGATGCAATTTGCTGCTAAAACATAATGCCTTTGTAATGAGATGGTGGTCACAGTCGAAGTAATTGTGTCCATCCACAGAATAAAATTGTTTCTGTAATGGAAATCAAAACGCCACAAGAGCTGCGTGCTCCCTGAGACTGAACTTCCTGGAATACCTTTCCTGAGACATCACTCACGCTTTGCCGCTGCTCTGCCTCCGCCGTGTAATCATTCATTCCAGAGATGGAATATCACTGATAGAAATCGTTTCTGAATGTTACGGGGAAATTACGTGCAAAGTTCTTCCAGTTGGTATGAGTTATTGTGACATGTGTCTGATTTTTCTTTAATGGGTGGAAGGGAGCGTTGAGTGGAGATGAAAGTGCACTTGTTTACGTGGAGTTCCATGCTTGTCTTAGCAGTGGGAGCTGAACTGTTAAACGCTCTGTCTGTCCTCTCTTTCATTCACGTCTTAAACGCACTGGCCAGGGAAACTGAGTCTCCGCTTATTTTTATATACTCACGTGCTTGTGTTTAGTTGCTCAGCTGTGTCCGACTCCCTGCTGCCCGGGGCCAGCGTGAGGAATCCCGCCCGTGACAAGGTCATGCGGAAGGAAGCCTGACAAAATGCAAGGACGTGATCAGGCTTCAGGGGTTCCCCCTGGAATTTCCTGAGCATCCACCCCCCAAGACCAGAGTCTGCCTGCTTTACTGTGTTATGCTTTCCAACTACTCTTCTGTCATTAACAGGGGGCTGTCCCCCCCCCCCTTTTTCTGGAAAAATTAGAGCTTTTACATAATAAATCTCCTAGGCATAATATGAGTGTTTCAATCTAAAAACCCCTCTGATGGCTTTCTAGCCTGCCTGCAGGACTCGTACAGCTGCGCATGTGATCGTTTGAGGCCTCCCGACCGGGAGAGGCACAGGAAGCTTAAAACATCCTAGAATTGCAGGGGCTTCCGAGGTGTCAAGATCATTAGAATAGGACTGATTAAGCGTTTCCTTGTTGAGCCAATACTTGCTGCCAAATTTTCATATCTTTTATTTGTTGATACAGTTGGTTTATAGAAAAAACAAGTAGCAACATTAGATCTTTGAGTTAAGTACCTTCTTTGTTAACCCACTGTGCCTTTGTTCTATAGGGATGTAACTTTAGTACTTTAAGGAGATGCAGATTAAAGAAAAACACTTCAGGGGAAATGAGATTAACATTCATTAAGGAAGAGAGCAGAAAAGTGTTAGCAAGCCTCTTGGCCAGAAGATAATGTAAATAACCTGAGACCTTTTGTATACAAAAAGATATACATTTCTGTATATCAAGACTGCTGCCCCTGCGTGACTCTGTATCTTCCATTATGTAAAATTTAGGGTATATAGTAGTTTTGATGTTAGCAACACTAGACTTTTGAGTTAATTACTTTTCTTTTGTTATATATCACTGCACTCCTCTTGTGTCCTTGCTATGTAAGAATGTAACTTTATTTAGTGCTTTCTGAGAGTGGCACCAAACTTTGGGAAGAACAACACAAATAGGTCTTCTGGTTGACAAATCCTTATCAGAAAAGGGCCGTAAAATGTTAATTGGCCCTCTGGCCAGAAGATGATGTAAATCACCTAAGACTTGTGTATACAACTAGGTATGCAGAAAGAAAGCCTGCTTTTGATAAGAGTCAGGGCTACTGATGCTGCATAATTTTATATTATCCATTGATGTCTATGTACAAAAAAAAGGTATAAAAGGCCTTTCTGGACAATAGGGGCCGGGCCAGTCATTGGAAGGACTAGTTTCCCCCGTGTCTCCTCTTTACTCTAATTTCAGGCTGAATTCCCATCTGGGGCGTGGAGGCTCCCATGTCTACTTACTTGTCCCGGCTTCTAAGAGAGGGAGCCCAAGGCGGGGCACTCTCCGATATTCAAACGGATGCCAGTGGCCTAACGTAGATGGTGCAAGCTCCTTGTCTGGAACTTTATTGGCTTTCCACGTAAACCAAGTTATTCAGCCTCTTTTCTCCACTTAATCTTCCTACTACACTATTTCTTCCTAATCTAATCTTATATTACTATATAAATAAGTTTTTTCCCTCACCAATGCCGTCCCCACTTTGAATTCCCTGGATCCACCGGGGCTGGACCCTGGGACTCTGCGACCCCAGGGACTGTAGCCTGCCAGGCTCCTCTGTCCATGGGATTCGCCAGGCAAGAATCCTGCAGTGGGTTGCCATGCCCTCCTCTGGGGGATCTTCCCGACTCAGGGATCCAACTCGCGTCTCCTGCATCGGCAGGTGGGTCCGTTACCGCTGAGCCACCAGGGAAGCCCTGTACAAAGGGGACGGATATCTAACTGACCTTAGGGGATAGATAACTGACAGCACTTATATGCAGAGCACATCAAGGCTGTACATTGTCACCCTGCTTATTTAACTTCTATGCAGAGTACATCATGAGAAACGGTGGACTGGAAGAAACACAGGCTGGAATCAAGATTGCAGGGAGAAATATCAATAACCTCAGATATGCAGATGACACCACCCTTATGGCAGAAAGTGAAGAGGAGCTAAAAAGCCTCTTGATGAAAGTGAAAGAGGAGAGTGAAAAAGTTGGCTTAAAGCTCAACATTCAGAAAATGAAGATCATGGCATCCGGTCCCATCACTTCATGGGAAATAGATGGGGAAACAGTGGAAACAGTGTCAGACTTTATTTTGGGGGGCTCCAAAATCACTGCAGATGGTGACTGCAGCCATGAAATTAAAAGACACTTGCTCCTTGGAAGAAAAGTTATGACCAACCTAGATAGTATATTCAAAAGCAGAGACATTACTTTGCCAACTAAGGTCCGTCTAGTAAGGCTATGGTTTTTCCTGTGGTCATGTATGGATGTGAGAGTTGGACTGTGAAGAAGGCTGAGCGCTGAAGAATTGATGCATTTGAACTGTGGTGTTGGAGAAGACTCTTGAGAGTCCCTTGGACTGCACGGAGATCCAACCAGTCCATTCTGAAGGAGATCAACCCTGGGATCTCTTTGGAAGGAATGATGCTAAAGCTGAAGCTCCAGTACTTTGGCCACCTCATGTGAAGAGTTGACTCATTGGAAAAGACTCTGATGCTGGGAGTGATTGGGGGCAGAAGGAGAAGGGGATGACCGAGGATGAGATGGCTGCACGGCATCATGGACTCGATGGACGTGAGTCTGAGTGAACTCCGGGAGTTGGTGATGGACAGGGAGGCCTGACGTGCTGCGATTCATGGGGTCGCAAAGAGTCGGACACGACTGAGCGACTGAACTGAACTGAACTGAACTACCCGACCTCAGGGGAACTAACGCACAGGTAACTAACTGCACGTACCACTGGGCATCCAGGTAAAGGCAGTGAACCATTAGTTTGAGAAGCTTCACTCCAACAGATTTCATCATTTAAAAAAATTTTTTTTTACTGGAGTATTTAGCCACGTTACAATGCTGTGCTAGTTTCTGCCATCCAGCAAAGTGAGTCAGCTACACGTGTACATACATTCCTCACTTTTTCGGATTTCCTTCCCAGTTAGGTCACCTCAGAGCCCTGAGTAAAGTTCTCTGTGCTATACAGCTGGTTCTGATGAGTCATCTGTTTCATTCATGGCATCAATCTTGTATATGTGTCTGTGCCAGCCTCCCAGTTCATCCCACTCTCCTTCCCTTTCTCCCTTGGTGCCCATACCTTTGATCTCTCCTCTGTGTCTCTATGCGCGGCATGGAAGACCATCTGTACTTTTTTTTTTCCGTGCGTGTATGTGTGTGTGTTAAGGTTTGGTTGACTGCAGACTGAGTTTCGCGTTGCCAACAGCAGCACGGATGTCAATGGGGGCCTAGAAAAGACCCTTGTCACTGCAGAGATGTGAAGAAATCCTACTTTAAGGGGAAAATGGAAGAGCTGAAAGATGAGAAAATGAATCTTATTTTTCCTGAGGTGTTTTAATGCCAGGAGGGAGTTTTGGGTGCTAGTCCCTGAAAAAGAGAAGACAGAAATAGACATTCATGTTTTCACTCCTTGGTGGTGGGTTATGCTGGGAGACACATAGCCTACTTCCATTTAATTTTCTTTTGAACTTTTCCATTTTGTAATGAGGTACAGCCAATTAACAATGTTGTGATGATTTCAGCTGAACAGCACAGGGACTCAGCCATACATACACACTTATCCATTCTCCCCCCAAACTCCCCTCCCATCCACGCTGGCTCATAGGATTAAGCAGAGTTCCCTTAGCTGTCCAGCAGGTCCTTGTTGGTTCTCCATGTTACATACAGCAGTGTGTCCATGTCCATCCCAGACTCCCTAACTATCCCTTCCCCCATCCTTCCCTGCTGGGAACCATAAGGTTATTACAGAGTATTGAGCAGAGCTCCCCGAGCTGTCCAGCAGGTCCTTGCTGGTTCTCCATGTTACATACAGCAGTGTGTCCATGTCCATCCCAGACTCCATAACTATCCCTTCCCCCATCCTTCCCTGCTGGGAACCATAAGGTTATTACAGAGTATTGAGCAGAGCTCCCTGAGCTGTCCAGCAGGTCCTTGCTGGTTCTCCATGTTACATACAGCAGTGTGTCCATGTCCATCCCAGACTCCATAACTATCCCTTCCCCCATCCTTCCCTGCTGGGAACCATAAGGTTATTACCGAGTATTGAGCAGTTTCCTTCTCAATACTATCCCTTCCTCCCATCCTTCCCCCTCACCACCATACGATCATTCTCTCAAGTCTGGGAGTGTCTGTTTTGTAAGTAAGTTCATTCATATCATCATTTCTTTTTAGACTCCAAATTTAAAGCATGTCATATATTTCTCTTTCTGTGTCTGACTTACTTCACTCAGTAGGACAATCTCCAGGTCCACCCCATGTTGCTGCAGATGGCATTATTTCATTCTTTGTAACAAGACATAGCCTCCTCCTGCCTAGAAGGGTTTAGTTTGCCATGGCTATGGATAATGGTTGAGAGAGGGGGATAATTGTGGCGGGGGGCAAAGAAGTCCACTCTGGGACTTCTTTGCGTGGTGTGTGGCTACAAGACGGAAGGGTGGATGTGTAGGGTTGAAGACTGGTATTGCTAAGTGGGGAGATTGCAAGGTGAAGCTTGTGGAATCTTTGTACTGAGAGCATGGATTTTCCACTGAGGTATGAGTGTCATGAACTGAGACCCAGGCTGGGGAGAAGGAATGTCGCCACAGGACCCCACAGGAGGGAGGAGAAGGTAGGATCTCCAAGTCCCCTACCATTCGGAAATGTGGTCTGCAGACCAGCAGCGTCAGTAGGAACTGGGAGTTATTTACCTATCACCACCCTCTCTGGCTCAGTCTTGTCCGACTCTTTGCGATCCCAGGGACTGTAGCCCGCCAGGCTCCTCCGTCCATGGAATTTTCCAGGCAAGCGTCCTGGAGTGGGTTGCCATATCCTTCTCCAGGAGATCTCCCCGGCCCAGGGATCAAACCCAGGTCTGCAGCATTGCAGGCAGATGCTTTACCATCTGAGCCACCAGGGAAGCTAGTGGTAAAGAACCTGCCTGCCAACAAGATGCAGGTTCGACCCCTGGGTGGGGAAGATCCCCTGAAGGAGGGCATGGCAACCCACTCCAGTATCCTTGCCTGGAAAGTCACACAGAGGGAGGAGCCTGCTGGGCTACAGTCCCTGGGGTCGGATACGACTGAAGCAACTTAGCATGCTAGGACACAGCCTCCCAGGCAGTCAACACCGCAGAACCTGCACCTCCTCACCATGTCTGGGTGAGTTCTAAGCCAGCTGTTCTCAGACTTGCATACCCGATTCAACGGTCTGCATGCCCAGACCACACTCCAGGTTATTCCCCATGAGAATGTTTTTGTTTTTTGTTTTGAAGTTTATAATGACACTTACCTCATAGGGTAGTCATGAGGATTGTTATGTTTTTAATTAATTTTTACTGGAGTATAGTTGGTTTACAATATTGTGTTAATTTCCATGTACAGCAAAGTGAATCAGACATTCACTTTGCTTCCATATACATCCTCTGCTTTGGATTTCCTTTCCATTTAGGTCACCACAGAGCGTTGAGTAGAGTTGCCTGTGCTGGATGAACTGGGCTTGACATATATACACTATTGACACTATGTATAAAATAAATAGGGGCTTCCCTCATGGCTCATCAGTGAAGAATCAACCTGCAATGCAGGAGACGTGGGTTTGATCCCTGGATCAGGAAGATCCCCTGGAGCAGGGCATGGCAACCCACTCAAGTATTCTTGCCTGAAGGATCCCAGGGACAGAGGAGCCTGGTGGGCTACAGTCTACAGAGGTTTTGATGGTGAGATCCCAGCATCAGTATGCTCTCCAGGCCCCCAGAAGACCGTCGCCTGAAACCAGTTGTGATGACGGAGGGTTCTGGGTATGTAGACAAGTGGCTGAGCTCGGGGAAAGCCCATGGAGGGGAATGACCCTGGTTTTCAATGGACCATTCTGCTGCACGAGTAACTGAGAACAGGGTGGGGTGGGATTCCACTTGCTCCTTTGCCTTCTCTCTCCCCTTCCCAGCGGACCAGCTCCATTTTAGCTGTTCTGCTCTTTATATTTCTGAAGAAGATAAAAATGGACTTTTTTTGTTTGTTTTCCCCAGAGTTGAATATACTGCTTTGAACTCTGCTTTCTCCTCTGTATTCATCGGATTTTCCCATCAGAGATATGCAAACCTCTGATAATACAGTGGAATCCCCCGTCCTGTGTGTGTGTGTGTGTGTGTGTGTGTCTGTGTCTATTACATGTAGTCAGGGGATTGATATTATTTACTCTTTGAACTTGAAGGAACTCAAAGCCTCATCAGTAAATCTATGTGACCCCAGGGCCTTGACCATCATCCCCTCCCCACTACCTTTTGGGTTCATTTCCCCCTCTTTTTTTTTAAATTTGCACAGATTTCTCACTTCCTCTAAAATTCTTCAGTTAATTTTAGTCATTTATATTTTTCACGGATATTCTCCACTTTGTTAAAATTTCATGATTTATCCCTAGGGGTGTGTGTATCGTATTGCCTTGTAAATCTTTGAATCTGATCTCTGGGTCTGCTCAGGTCACTTTCTCATGCCTAATTTTGTTGGTGCCCTTTTCTGCCTTTTTTGGGGGCCTTCTCATCGAGTTTTGCAGAGCCTTGTCTGTTTTCCTGATCGATTCAAAT
This sequence comes from Capricornis sumatraensis, assembly GCF_032405125.1. Classification (NCBI taxonomy): domain Eukaryota; kingdom Metazoa; phylum Chordata; class Mammalia; order Artiodactyla; family Bovidae; genus Capricornis; species Capricornis sumatraensis. Next base: position 144,725,519 of record NC_091092.1, on the reverse strand, counting down.
ATGGATTTCCCAGGCTCACAATCTTTCAGATTTCTCTTTTGTTTTTATGAAATTAAAAGTAATTATATATAGCATCTTTCTAGTACACAAAGTACAGTGTACAGCGTAGGAACAGGGAGTGACCAGCAGTTCATTAGAGAGTGGCTGTGTGACATTTGATCACTGCCTGCAAAGATGTTTCCTATTGCGTGTGTCTGTGTGTGGCCACGTGGCATATGGGATCTTAGGTCCTCAATCAGAGACAGAAGCCATGCCCCCTGCATTGGAAGGTTAGGTCTTCACCACTAGACCACCAGGGAGGCCCCTGTTTCCTCTGCTTGCATGTACGGATAGCATCCGCCCAAGTGAAGTCGCTCAGTTCAGTTCAGTTCAGTCACTCAGTCGTGTCCGACTCTTTGCGACCCCATGAGTCGCAGCACACCAGGCCTCCCTGTCCATCACCAACTCCCGGAGTTCACTCAGACTCACGTCCATTGAGTCAGTGATGCCATCCAGCCATCTCATCCTCTGTCGTCCCCTTCTCCTCCTGCCCCCAATCCCTCCCAGCATCAGAGTCTTTTCCAATGAGTCAACTCTTCGCATGAAGTGGCCAAAGTACTGCTCAGTCGTGTCCAACTCTTTGCGACCCCATGGACTGTAGCCTACCAGGCTCCTCCGTCCATGGGATCTTCCACTCCGCCTACATCTGTGTGAATTAGCCTCATAGTATCTGCTGCCTTAATCGTCTTCTCTGTTGGCTTATTCTTGGTTCGACAGCAGAGAAAGTGATGGAATTGGAGATGAGAGTCAGGCAGCCTGGGATTCAAACTCTCAGCCTATAACTTTGGTTTGTAACACAAAACATATTTCTTACCCACTCTGAAAGGCGTCCCTACCACCCCACTCAAGTATTTTCGGTGGAAGACTTCTAAGGGTATTTCAATTCCTGTTCTGGGGGGAATTTGGTTTGCTCCTGCTCAATGTGATGATGGTACACTTGTGATTACTATATTGTCATCAAAGTGTGTGTGTGTATATTCAGATCAAAGAATACTTTCAGAATTATTTCTTTTCAAAAACTGAGCTGAAAAAATGACTATAACATTCTTTATCACCTAAGGCATCATTCTTTTGATGAATCTATGCACATATACTTGTAAAAACAGAAACTATATTTTCTGCTTCAAAGGCAGACAAGTTAATTTTTAACTATTAACAAAGATTATTGATCACTGTGTACATATTCTCTACATTTTCATTTATTTCCGTGGACTCATTCTGTCAAAGGCTGAGGAAGGCAAACAGGATCTTTGCATTTCAAAATACACTTTGTAAGTACATTTCAAATATATTCGAGTGCATAGTCATTCATCTCATACATATGCATGACTGTGATACCTCCATTGACATTTTATCTTAATTGATGAGTGCTTTCAAATTTTGTCCTTGACATATTTCAGTATCAAATGTTTCAGCAAATCAAGCTTACTTCCATCTAAGAGACTTTCTTAAAACTTCTGTTTGTGCAGATGAATTGGGTAAAGACTTGGAACATTCATTCTATGAATTTTAAACAAGATTTTAAGAAATGTAAAGAAGATAAACTTCCCACTTAGTACTGCCTTGATGAGTCCCGCAGGTTTTCAGTGCTCATGTTTCGTCATTCGCTTCCAGGTATTTTCACTCTTCCTCTCTGATTTCTTTGTGGCCCCTTAGTTATTCAGAAGCATTATTTTTATTATTATACAGCCTCCATGTGTCTCAGTTTTTATAGTTTTTTTCTGTGTGGTAGCTATCTAATCTTAAAGCACCATGGACACAAAATATGCTTCAAATGGGATCAGTATTTTTAAATTTACCAAGGCTTCATTTGTGGGCAATGATACTGAGGACCAGTGTCAGTCCTTAGTGAGGACCAGCGTCAGGCCTTACTGAGGACGAGAGTCAGGCCTTACTGAGGACCAGAATCAGGGATTTATGAGGACAAGAGTCAGGCCTTACCGAGGACAAGAGTCAGGCCTTACCGAGGACCAGAGTCAGGCCTTACCGAGGACCAAAGTCAGGCCTTAATGAGGACCAGAGTCAGTCCTTAGTGAGGACCAGCATCAGGCCTTACCGAGGACCAGAGTAAGGCCTTACTGAGGACCAGAATCAGGAATTTATGAGGACCAGCGTAAGGCCTTACCGAGGACCAGAGTCAGTCCTTACTGAGGACGAGAGTCAGTCCTTAGTGTGGACCAGAGTCAGTCCTTACTGAGGACCAGAGTCAGGCCTTACCGAGGACCAGAGTCAGTCCAAAGTGAGGACCAGTGTCAGTCCTTAGTGAGGACCAGAGTCAGTCTTTACTGAGGACCAGCGTCAGGACTTACTGAGGACCAGAATCAGGGATTTCTGAGGACCAAAGCCAGACCTTACTGAGGACCACATTCGAGCTTCAGTAATGTCCAATTGAGGCTTTATTGAGTACTGGATTGGGTAAAGCCTGATTCCATTCCTCAGTAAGGCCTGACACCGGTCCTCAGTCAGCCCTGACACCGGTCCTCAGTCAGGCCTGACACCAGTCCTCATAAAGCCTCCTGAGGTCCTCAGTCAGGCCAGACATCACTCCTCAGTAAGGCCTGACCATGGTCCTCATAAAGCCTCCTGAGGTCCTCAGTCAGGCCTGACTCTGGTCCTCAGTAAGGCTTGACCCTGGTCCTCAAAAAGCCTCCTGAGTTCCTCAGTCAGGCCTGACACTGGTCCTCAGTAAGGCCTGACTCTGTTCCTCAGTATGGCCTGACCCTGGTCCTCATAAAGCCTCTTGAGGTCCTCAGTCAGGCCTGACACCGGTCCTTATTAAGGCCTGACTCTGCTCCTCATAAAGCCTCCTAGGGTCCTCAGTCCGGCCTGACACCCGTCCCCAGTATGGCCTGACCCTGGTCCTCATAAAGCCTCCTGAAGTCCTCAGTCAGGCCTGACACCGGTCCTCAGTGAGGCCTGACTCTGGTCCTCAGTAAGGCCGGCCCTGGTCCTCATAAAGCTTCCTGAGGTCCTCAGTCAGGCCTGACACTTGTCCTCAGTAAGGCCTGACTCTGGTCCTCAGTCAGACCTGACCCTGGTTCTCAGGGAAACCTGACTTTGGTCCACATTGTACCCTCTTTGTGCCCTGACTCAAGCTTGATACTCCTCACTAAAACTTCTCTCCGGACCTAAGTCGCCCCTTACTGCAGTCCACACTCATGCCTGACTGTGGCCCTCACTAAATCCTGACTCGATTCGTCACTGAAGACTGGCTCTGGTCCTCACTAACAGCTTCCATCTGGTCGTTGCGAAATCTGACTCTGGACTTCACTGTAGCCTGAGTCTGGTCCGACTAAAGGTCGACTCTCATCCGTAATAAATCCTGAATCTGGTGCTCACAAAGTCTACTCTGGTCCTCACAAAACCCTCAGCCTGGTCCTCGCTAAAGCATTGCTCTTATTCTCATGAAAGCCCAACTGTTAGTCTATACTAAAGCCTGACCCTGAGGCAATATAGCCTGTGGTACTCATTACAGCCTCAACTGGTCTTCATAAAAGCCTCACTAAAGCCTCAGTTCAGTTCAGTCGCTCAGTCGTGTCTGACTCTTTGCAACCCCATGGACTTCAGCACGCCAGACCTCCCTGTCCATTGCCAACTGCCAGAGTTTACTCAAACTCATGTTCATCAAGTCGGTGATGCCATCCAACCATCCCATCCTCTGTCATCTCCTTCTCCTCCTGCCTTCAATCTTTCCCAGCATTAAGATCTTTTCCAATGAGTTGGCTCTTCGCATCAGGTGGCCAAAGTACTGGAGCTTCAGCTTCAGCATCAGTCCTTTGAATGAATATTCAAGACTGATTTAGGATGGACTGGTTGGATCTCCTTGCAGTCCAAAGGACTCTCAAGAGTCTTCTCCAACACCACAGTTCAAAAGCATCCATTCTTTGACATTCAGCTTTCTTTATAGTCCAGCTCTCACATCCATGAAAGCCTCATTCCTGCCCTAATGAAATTGTCTGCAGCGCCTCCTAACGTCTGACATTCAGTTCAGGTCAGTTCAGTCCCTCAGTCGTGTCCAGCTCTTTGAGACTCCATGAATCGCAGCATGCCAGGCCTCCCTGTCCATCACCAACTTCCGGAGTTCACTCAAACTCACATCCATCGAGTCAGTGATGCCGTCCAGCCATCTCATCCTCGATCATCCCCTTCTCCTCCTGCCCTCAATCACTCCCGGCATCAGAGTCTTTTCCAATGAGTCAGCTGTTCGCGTGAGGTGGCCAAAGTACTGAAGTTTCAACTTTAGCATCATTCCTTCCAAAGAACACCCAGGGCTGATCTCCTTTAGAATGGACTGGTTGGATCTCCTTGCAGTCCAAGGGACTCTCAAGAGTTTTCTCCAACACCACAGTTCAAATGCATCAATTCGGCGCTCAGCCTTCTTCACAGTCCAGCTCTCACATCCATACGTGACCACTGGAAAAACCATAGCCTTGTTTAGACGGACCTTTGTTGGCAAAGTAATGTCTCTGCTTTTGAATATGCTATCTAGGTTGGTCATAACTTTCCTTCCAAGGAGTAAGCGTCTTTTAATTTCATGGCTGCAATCACCATCTGCAGTGATTTTGGAGCCCAAAAAAATAAAGTCTGACACTGTTTCCACTGTTTCCCCATCTATTTCCCATGAAGTGATGGGACCAGATGTCATGATCTTCGTTTTCTGAATGTTGAGCTTTAAGCCAACTTTTTCACTCTCCACTTTCACTTTCATCAAGAGGCTTTTTAGTTCCTCTTCACTTGTCCTAAATAAAGCCTGAGTCAGGTGCACACTGAGGCCTGACTCTCATCTGTCATAAAGCGTGACTCTGGGCCTGTATTTAGAGCCTGTCTCTGGTCCATACAATCCTGACTGTAGTCCTCAGTAACGCTTGCATCTGGTCCGCACGAAAGCCTGACTGTGGTCCTCATATAGCCAGATATTGGTTCACCGTACATCTGAACTCTTATCCTCACTCGTCTGACCTCGTCTTCAGTACTGTCTGACTCTGATCTTTTCTCATGCCTGACAGGTCCTGAATAAAACCTGCTATGTTCCCCAGTGAAGACGGCTCTGGTCTACACTATAGCCTGTGGACCTCAGTAAAGCCTGACTCCAGTCCTCACCGAAGCCGGACTCTGATCCTTATGTGGTTGTGTAGTCGCTCAGCCGTGTCCAACTCTCCACGACCCTGTGAACTGCAGCCTGCCAGGCTCCTCTGTCCATGGGATCCTCCAGGCAAGAACAGTGGAGTGGGGTGCCACGTTCTCCTCCAGGCGATCTTCCCGACCCGGGGATGGAAGCCACGTTCTCCTCCAGGCGATCTTCCCGACCCGGGGATGGAAGCCACGTTCTCCTCCAGGCGATCTTCCCGACCCGGGGATGGAAGCCACGTCTCTTGCATCTCCTGCAGTGGCAGGCGGGATCTTTACCACTGGCGCCACCTGGGAAGCCTGGTGCATCTTGTAAAATGTAGTGTGAGCCCAGGTTTTCAAGCTGCAGGTTCTAGAGCTTCATGGGGCCTGCTCTCTGTTCTCCCCGTTGTCACTGCCTTCTCACACCCGCGTCATGGTGGGACTGAAATGCAAGGCTAAGAGCTTCGTTCTTGTGCTGTCTTATTTTCTTTTAGTTTGTAGTACTAATCAAATGAAGCGCACGCCTCAAGTTGGCAGGAAGACTCCTAGATAATGACTTCCTTTAGGCATCATTGAATCTTCTCATTTAATCAATGATTTCATTATTTTATGTGGGGCTTGGTAAGGCAGCCCCTTCTCTCTGTGTGTTTGTATCTCTAGTCTTCTTGCTTTAAAAAAATTAGTTCCTGTCAAAACTATTCGTACAATTTTAAAATATGATAAAGTTCCACGTTTATTTCCTATTAGCACGCTGTCTGGACCATATTATGTAATATCATTATTTACATCTGAGAGTTTGACAAATGACCACAACAACTCCACTGATTCACTCTGGTGTGTTACAGGAAAAGACATTATTGGGAGCAGTGGATGCTCAGCTTCAGAACAGTGTTGAGTAAATATGACTGCTGGCTTTGCTTCTGTTTTAGCAGCTGGTGTTGGAATAATTGGGCTTTTCCTAGTGGTTCAGACAGTAAAGAATAGGCCTGCAAAGCAGGAGACCTGGGCTTGATCCCTGGGTCAGGAAGATCCCCTGGAGGAGGGCATGGCAACCCACTGCAGTATGCTTGCCTGGAGAATCCCATGGACAGAGGAGCCTGACGGGCTACAGGCTGGATACGACTGAGTGACTTAACCACAACCCACACCTAAGATGTCACAGGAGGAAATAAACTATAATATGGAATCTCCACTTGAGAAAGTCAAGAATTTTTTTCTTTTAGGAGGAAAATGTACTTTTCTCGTCTCTAACTTTGGTAAGAAAGTTTCCACGTAGGAAAAAGATGATGTTCCCTTTTCTCTTTGAAATGTGCCTTATACTTGTATCAAGTAGGCTGTCCATCCGTGAATGTGTCTGTGTGTGTATATATACATTTCTATATAATTCTAGAGAGGATGGAGTTAAACAGGTAAAAATAGCAGTCATTTTAGAAATCTAGATTTGAAATATGTATAGACATGCAAGGGATTCCCTGGTGGCTCAGAAAGTTCAATCCCTGGGTCAGGAAGATCCCCTGGAGAAGGAAATGGCAACCCACTCCAGTATATTTGCCTGGAGAATCCCATGGACAGAGGAGCCTGGTGGGCTACGTACGTAGCACGGGGTCACAGAGAGTTGGACATGACTGAGTGACTTCATTCTCACTTTCATAGACACACAAGGCAAGAAGATGTTTTACTATGGTACACAATGGATTCCTGAATTACTGTGCACAAACACACACACACACACACATACATATATGATGCTGGGAAAGACTGAGGGCAGGAGGAGAAGGTGGGTGACAGAGGATGAGATGGTTCGATTGCATCACCGACTCCACGGACATGAAATTGGGTAAACTCCGGGAGCTGGTGATGGACCGGGAAGCCTGGCGTGCTGTGGTCCATGGGGTCACAAAGAGTCGGACACGACTGAGCAACTGGAAAATAACAACAACAAAATGCAAACATGCACACATTCATTAATAAGCTGGTCTGTCTCCCTCCTGAAGTCACATTTGGACAAGCCCACTGCATTTGTAGGTATGTCAGGACGCTTTGTGTCTGTGACAATCCCCGTTCTACTTTATCTTTGCCTGCATCTCAAAACAGAGGCATCAGAGTTTTGCAAGGTCACACAAACCTTTCCCTTTACAAATCATCTTACACTGAAAGGAACTTTAAACCTATTTTCAGGTTCCATTCTTCCCCTCCCCTCCTTACGTCAAGGTGACTTCAACAGTGAGGTCTGTATAGACAATGAATTTCTGCAAGAGAGAAAACAGTTGATTGGAATTTTGGCCCCTAAACGTCCAGATGGCATTTATGATTGACAAACATACAAAGGCACCGACATGCACTTTAGGATGAAAGGCAAAGGAGGCCATGTCTGTCCTGGTTGGTGCCCCCTCTCAGAAGAGGAGCCTGAATAATTCGCTATTTTTACGGGAAAGATTACAAGTCTGTTGGGGCTTACCGGGCAGCTCAGGAATAAAGAACCCACATGCAGGAGACGCGACTTCCATCCCTGGGTGGGGAAGATCCCCTGGAGGAGGAAGTGGCAGCCGGCTCCAGTATTCTTGCCTGGGAAATTCTGGGACAGAGGAGCCTGGCGGGCTACAGTCCATGGGGTCACAGGGAATCAGACACAACTGAGAGGCTAGACAACAGATCTGTTGGGCTGTTATCCTTTCTCGTGTTTGTCATCCTCATAACAAGTTCAAAATAACTCTTAATATTCACGAGACGAATAGACTTTGTTTCGGGAGATCAGTGTCTTACCAGCTAAGAGAGGATCAGAAGCTGGGTTTGTCTGTCCATACCAGTCTGAGCTTCTGTCTCCGTCTTCTCTCTTGTTTACTGTCAGAGAAGCATTATGGTTAACTGGGCAACTCACTCCACTGGCCGGCTCCAAGGCCCTGGAGATGTCTCTCTTCTTCCAGGAAAACCAGAGAGGATGCAGTTACAATAGGTAAAAATACACCACTCGTCTTAGACGTCCAGATAAGAAACAGGAGTAGACGCACAAGGCAAGATGATGTTTGATTACGATACATAATGGATTCCTGAAACGCTTAAGTGTAATTAAAGATATAAAAAGGACAGAGGGAAACTTCTAGAACTGCTATGCATACCCAGCACTGTAATGAGATGCTTTTTTGAGACACAGCACTACTTGCAGACTCTCCTCCTGTAACAAGAACGAAAAAAGGAAAATCGAAAGGGAAGGCAGCTTAGGAGGACAAAGACGACACAGACGGGGAGCTGGGTGCAGGTGGTGCTGGCCGACGGAGCTCGGGCAGAAGGGAGGAGGTGAGGGAGCCTTATGGGTGGTAGAAACATTTTCAAGGGTGCCACGTAAATGTCCCAATTTTATTGGCCGTTGAATAAAACTGAAAACAAGTCAACGGCAGTCTATATCCTGGAGATTCAGTACACTTAACTCTATTTTGCAGGGAGTAGCACATCCAGAATTTGTTTGGTAACAGCTCAAGGAAGCCGTATTTCTCTTGATAAATATCGCAAATTAAGTTTGCATGCATGCATGTGTGTGCTCAGTCATGTCCGACTCCTTGTGACCCCATGGACTGTACTTCTCCAGACTCCTCTGTCCGTGGGATTCTCCAGGCAAGAATCCTGGAGTGGGTTGCCGTTTCCTCTTCCAGGGGATCTTCCTGACCCAAGGATCGAACCTGTGACTCCTGTATTGGCAAGCAGATTCTTTACCGCGGGCACCACCTGGGATGCTTAAAAATGGGCCCTACTTGGAATTCTTTCTAGGTGCTCTTCCCCAGGACATTTCTTGAGGGCAGGTGTCTTTTACAGCATTGCGGGCCAAGCGTCCAGAGGCCTGGTTTTAAGTTGTTGTTACAGGAAGTGGCCACAAGAGGCAGCATTTCCCAATGCTCCGCCTGGTTACCGGGGAAACCAGAGGTTGGGGAAAGGCATGTTGCTGGGTTGTGGATCCCAGCAGAAAGCGCTTACGACTAATTACCTGAATTCTAATTTTATGTTGGAGTATATAGCGGGTTTGATCATCTTCAGGTACATCTGTGTGGATGCAGGGAGCATCATCGCATTCATTTTTTATGCATTAGTTGCTCAATTGTGTCTGACTCTCTGTGACTCTATGGACTGTAGCCCACCAGCCTCCTCTGTCTGTGGGATTCTCCAGGCAAGAATACTGGAGTGGGTTGCCATATCCTCCTCCAGGTGAGTAAGACTCCACTGGATACATGCACCATATCTTCTGTATCCATTCCTTTACTGATGGACCTTGTTTCTTTCTGCTCTCTCAGGGAGACTTGTTTTCCTTTTCTCTCTCTCTTTTTATCATCTGAAATCTTCCTACTTTCACTTCTCCTGAGAACAGGGATCTTCTTCAAGTTGCTAATCCTACTCAGAGCTCATCAGCTTTGATAAATACTCCCTGAATAAATGGAGAGAGGGAAAAATAAATCTGATCACAATTTGAGTGGATCAAAGATGATGTGATTTCATTAACAATAAGTTTAAATCTAAGCAGATTATTCAGCTTTGTATCAAATGGAATTTTATGGATGGGAGAATTTTTAAAATAACAGAAATCCATTCACTTTTGCCAACCCTGTTCCCTAATTAGTTTGAAAACTTACCTGCTAGCCGTTATGTTCAGGAAACGTATCAGATACTGTGAAAATGAAAGTCACTCAGTCGTGTCTGACTCTTTGCGACCCCACGGACTACACAGTCCATGGAATTCTCCAAGCCAGAATACTGGAGTGGGTAGCTGTTCCCTTCTCCAGGGGATCTTCTCAACCCAGGGATGGAACCCAGGTCTCCCGCATTGCAGGCAGATTCTTTACCAACTAAGTCACAAGGGAAGCCCAGGAATACTGGAGTGGGTAGCCTATCCCTTCTCCAGGGGATCTTCCTGACCCAGGAGTAGAACCGGGGTCTTCTGCGTTGCAGGTGGATTCTTTACCAACTGAGCTGTAATTCACAAGCTAGGGGAAACTGGACAGAATCAAGACATACCACCGATGGAAAAGGAAAAAGGGAAGCATATATTTAAACTGACGTTTGGCTCTGGTTACTTCTCAGTGGGACGTTCTGGAGGTTTAAATGATGTGTTCGTTCTCTTGGGAAGACGTCCATGCTGCTGTGGCCCCTGCAGGTGGAGCTGGCTCCCTCCCAGTTCACGGCGGGTCAGAGACACACGCACAGTCAGCTGCTTCTGGAGGCCAGAGGGTCCCCTGATCCTGTGGTTCGTGGAGCTGATGAGACACGCTGAGCCCTTCCAGAATGCCGCTCAGTTAAGAATTCTTTCCAGCCACAACGCAACAGTGCCTACGTGAGCTCTCTGCCTATAGACCTATTCAGCTGCACTTCGTGGGGGACAATTCTTCCCCAAGTATCCCCTCAAGACAGAACATTCTGCCACCACATCGCATGGCTGAATAACCCACCTGGGAGCTTCCTCCTGCTGGTATCTCTTCAGTTCTTACGCTTTTGTTTCTCCTTTAAAAACCAGGGGAGTCCCGCCACCTCCTAAATGGATTCCCCGAATCTCACCTTTCTCCCAAAGCTCCCGACTGGGTTGCGTTCAGCCGCGTGCCAAGGGTTCCCACGTCGCCTTTGTAGGAAAGCAAATCCATCGCATCTAGACCACAGCTCCCCAAGAATGCCCTGTTGTTGTTAATCACGTCCTTCCTCTTCTCTGACCCCACTGCTGAGTTTGGAGTGGGGTTCTGCTCATCCAGCTCATTTGCGTTTACCTTGTGTGTGCTCACTCACGTTGGACTCTGCAACCCCATGGACTGTAGCCCACCAGGCTCCTCTGTCCATGGGATTCTCCAGGCAAGACTACTGTAGTGGGTGGCCATGCCTTCCTCCAGGGGATCTTCCTGACTCATGGATCAAACCCGAGTCTCCTACCTTGCAGGTGGATTCTTTACCACTGAGCCACTTGGGAAGCCTCCTTTACCTTAGACTCCACCATAGAGATGGAGCATCTCTATGAGACTCTAGACCTTGGGGAGTCCTGCCCCCCACCCTCAAACCTGATCCCAAATTCGTGGTTAAGCCCATCGTCACTGAACCAAGGCAGCTTGAAAACTCCATTACTCACCTGGGGTTTGTTCTCCCCAGAATGAGTGGTCTGGCAATTCCATAGGTTTTTTTTCTTTCCAATTAAAAAAATTTTTTTATATTGGAGTATACTTGATTTGGGTCTTCCAATGTAGCTCTGTAAGAAAGAATCCACCTGCCAATGCAGGAGACGTGGGTTCTATCCATGGTTCCAGAAGATCCCCTGGAGCTGGAAACAGCAACCCACTCCAGCATTCTTGGCTGGAGAATCCCGTGGACAGAGGAGACTGCTGGGCTACAGTCCATGGGGCCAGAAAGAGCCGGACAAGACTGAGTGCACACACATACACACACACACATGTGCTTGACTGACAATGCTGTGTTAGTTTCAGGGGTAGTGTGTATCTGTTAATCCCCAAATCCTCTAATTTATCCCTCCCTCCCTCTTTCCTCTTTGGTATCCAATAGTTTGTTTCCTAGCTCTGAGTTTGTGTGTTTTGTAAGAAAGCTCACTTGCACCATTTTTTAAAATTCCACATATAAGTTACGTCACACACCATTTGGTTTTGTGGAGGGGGCGCTGAATTACCTCACTTAGTATGATCATCTCTGGGTCCATCCATGTTGCTGAAAATGCCTTATCTCATTTTTTATGACTGAGTAATATTCCATTTTCTTCCCCACACCATCATCTTTGTCGATTCCACTGTTGATAGATTCAGAGGGCCACTGCCACTCTGTGATGCTCTTAAGAAGTCCTTAAAAGGGCACTAAGTGTATATCTGTTCTCTCGCATTACTTTAATTCAGACCTTCAAATCCTGTCACAGAACTATAATCATCTGCACAATCGTTTGCTTTTGATTGGATGCTTTTGAACTGTGGTGTTGGAGAAGACTCTTGAGAGTCCCTTGGACAGCAAGGAGATCCAACCAGTCCGTCCTAAAGGAGATCAGTCCTGGATGTTCATTGAAAGGACTGATGCTGAAGCTGAAATTCCAATCCTTTGGTCCCCTGATGCGAAGAATGGACTCACTGGAAAAGACCCTGATGCTGGGAAAGAGGGCAGGAGGAGAAGGGGACGACAGAGGATGAGATGGTTGGATGGCATCACCAATGTAATGGACATGAGCTTGAGCAAGCTCCCAGAGTTGGTGATGGACAGGGAGGCCTGGTGTGCTGCAGTCCTTGGGGTCGCAAAGAGTTGGACACGACTGAGCGACTGAACTGAACTGAACTAATACAACTGTTTCCTTAAGGTTTTCCTCACTTGCTCTGTGATTTATCATCCTGAAATATTGGGTTGGCAAAAAAGTTCATTCCAAGTTTTTCCATAACATCTTACAAACTTTGTGGCCAACCCAGTAGAATAGTGGTGCCTCCCTCTGCCATGTTCAGGAACCAGTGATGTTGCTTCATGCCCAGGGACTCCACACTCAGAGCTCAGGCCAGACAGCCTGGGTCAGGACACATCCTAGGACACAGTGAATAAGACGCACGGACTGATCCATCCTTATATTGAAACTCTTCTTCTTTATTTTGAAAACCATTCTAGCACATACAGATTCCTCTATGTATGAAACAGTCATTGCAGTTTGGTGTCACTCTGACCAGGATTAATTAGGCATTAGCCTCATTAAGAGCCAAGTGAACCGGCTGCTCAAAAAATTCCTAAGAGGGGTGTCAGGGAGAAAAGAGAAGCCTCCATAGAGAAGAGCTTTTATAATAGAGCAGACCTGGAGAAAGGAGTCAGAGGCTCAGAGGAAGCAAATCGTGATCTCACAGCTGTCTTCCTCCATCAGGAGGGAAAATGGTCAGATGTGAAGACAGGGAACCGAGCGTGTGTGTGTCAGCTCTTAGTCAGCATGGGCAGAAGTAAGGCTCTCAGACAAACTGGAATTGTAGGCCGAGGAGGAGAAAGTTTTGCACTGGGACGTCCCTGGTGGTCCAGCAGCTAAGACTCCATCCTCCCAATGCAAGTGGCCGCCCAGGGTCAGTCCCTGTCAGGGATCTACACCCCACGTGTCACAACGGAGATCAAAGATCTCACTTGCTGCAACTGAGACACTGCACAGCCAAATGAATAAATAATAAACACACATTTTGAAAACACCAGCTGAACGGAAGGGGATGAACTGAGAGCCTAGCTATACAGGGAAGTAAGTCAGAAAGGTGGGGAAATACTGCAAACAGTGGCCAACTTTATTTTGGGGGGCGCCAAAGTCACTGCAGATGGTGACTGCAGCCATAAAATTAAAAGACGCTTACTCCTTGGAAGGAAACTTATGACCAACCTAGACAGCATATTAAAAAGCAGAGACATTACTTTGCCAACAAACATTTGTCTAGTCAAGGCTATGGTTTTTCCAGTAGTCATGTATGGATGTGAGAGTTGGACTTTGAAGAAAGCTGAGCGCCGAAGAATTGATGTTTTTGAACTGTGGTGCTGGAGAAGACTCTTGAGAGTCCCTTGGACTGCAAGGCGATCCAACTAGTTCATCCTAAAGGAGATTAGTCCTGAGCGTTCATTGGAAGGACTGATGTTGAAGCTGAAACTCCAATACTTTGGCCACCTGATGCAAAGAATGGACTCACTGGAAAAGACCCTGATGCTGGAAAGATTGAGGGCAGGAGGAGAAGGGGACAACAGAGGATGAGATGGCTGGATGGCATCACCGACTCCATGGACTTGAGTTTGGGTGGACTCCTGGAACTGGTGATGGACAGGGAAGCCTGGCATGCTGTGGTCCATGGGGTCGCAAAGAGTCAGACACGACTGAGCGATGGAACTGAAATGAAGTCAGAAAGAGAAAACCTTGTATGTTCATACATATATACGGAATCGAGAAATGTGGTACTGATGAACCTGTTTGCAGGGTAGGAATAGAGATGCAGACGCAGAGAATGGGATGAACTGTGGGAACAGCACCGTCATATACACAACACCAGGTGTAAAGCGCACAGCTAATGGGCAGCTGCCGGACAGCACCGGGAGCTCAGCTCATGGCTCTGTGATGACCCAGAGGGGTGGGATGTGGGGAGGAGAGGGAGGCTCAACAGGGAGGGGATCTCTGTCCACTGAGAGCTGATGGATGCTGTTGTATGGCAGAAACTAACACAGCATTGTAAAGCAATTATACTCCAGTAGGGAAAATAAAGATATACTTCATTGTTAGAAGAAGAAAAGAAAACAAGAAATGCAGTTGGTTGTTGGTCTATTTTAAACCTTCACAGATTTCACAGTAGTGGGAGCCAGCAGACAAAGCGTAACAACTGCAAGTCTTCAGCTCAGACCAGGAGCAGCTGGCTCGAGGGAAAGAAAGGAAAAGGATGTCCCTCGTTTACCATAACGGATGCAACTCCTAAGCGTCAACCTGCAGCTACAGGGAAGGACAGTCCTGAAGCGGACATTAAGAGCAAGAGATGGGAAAATGGTCATCCGTGAGAGAATTCACCTTGCTTCTATGCTGACGTCATTAACGTGCCCTGAAGGCGTGAGGTGGCTTCTTTTATTTTAATGACAAATTTGGAATCATCCCAGATGTCTTCCCTTGTGCGTCCCAAAAGTACTCCGCATGTTTCTATGTTTATCATCTATTCATGACACACTGACCGTATACCGAATCCATTGACTATATGCATGTTCACTGTCTAGTGAGTGGATGATAAACCTTGGCGTGGGATCAACGTATAGAGAACGAATGAATCATGGCATGTTTTATGAACGTCTTAGTTGCATTTATTCCCAGGTGGCACTTGTGGTAAAGAACCCATCTGCTAACGCAGGAGACATAAGAGATGCATGTTCGATCCTTGGGTGGGAAGATCCCCTGGAGGAGATCATGGCAACCCACTCCAGTATCCTTGTCTGGAGAATCCCACGGACAGAGGAGCCTGGCGGGGCTACAGTCCACGGAGTCGCAAAGAGTTGGACACAGCTGAAGTGACTTAGCACGAACACACCTCTTTAGATCCTAGCTACACCTCAAGTAAGACTTACATGAGCAGAGAAGCTGGATTTATTATCTTTTTGGACATGGCTCTGCTTTCTAATTCTGTCCACAGCTTTCTGTGAGTAAATTTTAGAGGAACCCTAAACAAATACTAAATCGTCAGGCTGATTATTTGTATAACGTGCATTCATAGTGAAACACACATTGACAGAGCCTACTATTTGTGCAAATATGACATACATACGTGGCTTCCCTTCTGAATGACAGAGATGGTTTAGAATTATGTAGAATGCGTAGCAGACTTAACGGTGAGCTGACCTAGCTGCATGAGAAACGTCTGTTTACACAGAAATTTAACGTCTTTATCAAAAGCCTGTCTTCATATTTTAAGGCAAATTTTGGGAAACTGGCAAATTCCCTTTGTCATGTAAAAAGTTTTCTTTGTGATCTCCATCTTATTAATAGTGCTTTTGCGTGCTTAGCCGCTTCAGCGGTGTCTGACTCTTTGTGACCCCATGGACTGTAGCCCACCAGGCTCCTCTGTCCATGGGATGCTCCAGGCAAGAATACTGGAGTGGGTTGCCATTTCCTTTTCTAGGGGATCTTCCCAACCCAGGGATTTTCCCTGTGTCTCTTAATGTCTCCTGCATCAGCAGGCAGGCTCTTTACCACCAGCACCACCTGGGAAGTCCCTTTATTAATAGCAATACAGCTAAAATTTGCAATATTAATTCAAATATCACATCATGCTTATAATTTTTGGTCATATCTATACAATCTGAATCAATATATTGGGTGGGACAAGAACTTGTTTGGCGGTTTTCCGTAAGATGGTATGGGGCCGGCCCAATAGGAAACTCTCCTCCAGTTGGCCACCTTTGGAGTACAAAGAAATTCAACACTGTGAAATCTGACAAATGAGATTAATCGCGTACAAGCACAATTTCTGACTCAAACATTTTCAGGATCAGGGGTGATAGCGATTAAGAGAACAAGAGAAACATGGTAAAGCGCAGGCCGAAGGTCCGCATAAAGTCTGTATCTCTGAACTGCAGGATGTCTTATGCATCTGAAGATGACTTAGCCTGCAAGAATCTTCCCACCCCCGCCCCCCAGCACTCCTACCCCATTTAAACTTTAGAGTCCACCTCTGGAAAAACTGGAGCCAGCAGGGGAAGTTACAAACACAGCTGCTGAAGCTGGACACGTGAAAACTCAACAGTCCTCATGACGTCTTTCACACAACCAAGTGAACCAGAGTGGGTGGCCCTCACGTGCCTGGATGCAGCCGAGGAGGAGCTAGCAGTCAGCGCCTCTTTGCAGGCAGGGTAAGCTTCTAAGAGGGAGAAAAGGAATGACAGTCTGAACCCGGGGCCACACCAAATGGCTCCCTGGAGGTCATCTTGGAGAAAACTCTCTCAGATGTGAAAGCAGGAAAACCAAAGAGGCATTGCAAGTCTTCCCTAATACCCACCCCTTTTAAACGCTGGAGCAGAGGTGTTTTACCTCAGCTCTATCTCAGATCATCAGGCGTTAGACCCCAGAGGTGGGGAAGCCCTGGCTTATGAGTTTCTGAATGTGGACAATGTGGATCTTTACTATGATGAAACAAACTCACTTGAAGATTAATGTGTTCTCCCATCGAGACAAGGTACGGTTCCCATTTATTTTTGCCTTCCTGATCACCAAAATTTGAAAAGATTGATACTCTCCATTGTTGATAAAGGTGGGGAGAAAAATGTTCTCAGAAGCTCTTAAGAGAGTATGTCCTAGTACAGCCTTCTCTGCAGGGGAGTTTGCCTAGAACCTTTCACAGTTTCAACTGTGCATTCCCTTTGAGCCAGCAATGCTTCCTGAACTGGTTTCTCCTATGCAAATACTCGCAGTGTTCAAAGATGGATGCAAAGAGAATCTAAGGGACCATGAGTAGGAAGTGAATCTATGAGTGAGCATGTTCTTCAAGAAGGGCAAGTTAAAGGCAGTAATTTAAGAGAATTATTTCTTTAGCAACGACAACAAAACAACCCAATTAAAAATGGTTGTGCTGTGTCCTCAGTCACTCAGACTTGTGTCTGACTCTTTGCGACCCCATGGACTGCAGCCCACCAGGCTCCTCTGTCCATGGGGATTCTCCAGGCAAGAATATTAGAGTATGTTGCCATGCTGTCCTCCGGGGGATCTTCCTGACCCAGGGATCGAACCCAGGTCTTCCACACTGCAGGCAGATTCTTTACCGACGGACCCATTAGAAGACTGAAATAGACATTTGTTCAAAGGAGACAAACAGACGGCCAACGGGCACATGAAAAGGTGCTCAATACCGCTATTTGTTAAAGAAATGCATCAAATCTACAATAAGGTACTAGTTGTAGTACCTCACACCAGTCAGAGTGGCTATCATTAAAAAAAAAAAAACTACAAATACAAAATGCTGGAAAGAGTGTAGAGAAAAGGGAACCCTCTTACAGTGTTGGTGGGAATGTAAGTCGGTGTAGTCACTTTGTAAAAGAGGATAGCAGTTTCTCAGGAAAAAAACTAAAATTAGAACTACTTTATGACTTGCAGTCCCACTCCTGGGCACACACCCACAGAAAACCATAATGTGAAAAGATACATGCCCCCTCAAGGTTCACAGCAGCACTATTCCCAATAGCCAAGATACGGAAATAACCTAAATGTCCACCAGCAAATGAATGGATAAAGAAGACATGGTATGTATGGCACAATGGAATACTACTGAGCCAAGAACAAGAATGACACCATGCCCTTTGTGTCCACATGGATGGACCCAGAGATGATCATACTAAATGAAGGAAGTCAGGAAGAGAAAGATATCACACAATTATCACTTGTATGTGGAATCTACAGTATGGCACAAATGGAAACAGACTCATGGGGAACAGGCTGGTGGGTGCCAGGGGGGAGGCAAGGAGGGGATGGATGAACTGGGAACCTGGAGTTAGCATCTGCAAACTATTATGTATAGGACAGATAAACAGAAAGGTCCAACTGTATAACATAGAGAACTATAATCACCATCCTGTGATAACGTATAATGGAAAATAATATGGAAAATATATAGATATATAAGCGAATCATTTTCCTGTACAAGAGAAATGAATGCAACATTATAAATTAACTATCTTCAATCAAAAAAAAAAAAAACTTAGAGAATTATTTCTTTGACTTGCTACTGAATGGGGAATATTCTAATAGAAAGTATGAGCCAAATCTCTTTTGTACTTAAAAAAAAAAAGATGTACTTTTTGCATCTGGATTTCTCCTCTGAAAGAAACAATCAGATGTCAAACAGGTAGTAATGACTATTCTTAATATATGGATATGGGGGGTGACTTGAATAACTTTTCCTCTGTTTTTAAATATGCATACACATTTTTCACTATGCGCCTATACCATTTGCAATGAAAATACCACACACATTTTCAAGTAAGCTTTACTGCCAGAGATGTGAAGGTTCTAAAACACTCAGAATCCACGTTGTAGAAGGCAGCAGCTGCTGCTGCTAAGTCACTTCAGTCGTGTCCGACTCTGTGCGACCCCATCGACGGCAGCCCACCAGGCTCCCCGGTCCCTGGGATTCTCCAGGCAAGAACACTGGAGTGGGTTGCCATTTCCTTCTGCAAGAAGGCAGCTACCCATTGCAAAACTTGTGGCTTGATGGTTTCAGAGGTTTTCCTGTCTGTTTTGTTTGATTCTTACTAAGTCTTCTGGCTCGTGTGAAGGAACTAAACTCACCTGAAACTAACGTGTCATGTGTTGACAGGCTCAGAAACTTCTCTTGTCTTCTGAATAACCTTGAGGGGGAAATACTTCAGCCCACATAATAACAGTTTGGAAGTGATTTTGCATGCAAAAGGGGAATGTAAAAATAAGCAACTTTTTCTCTGCAGAGTTTCAGAAATATGATGTTGTGAACGGTGTCACAGATTATCTGGTGTTAGAAAAGGTAAAAGGAAACAGGAAGTGTGCAAAATGTGGACCATGCTTTAAATTAGCAAATTCATCACGAGTATGAAGATACCACATTTATGAAAATGCCATGACAATCAAAAGGCATTACTGGTACGCAACTAAGGTACTTGTTCAGTCGCTCGGTTGTGTCCAACTCTTTGTGGCTCCATGGACTGCAGCACACCAGGCTTCCCTGTCCTTCACTATCTCCCGGAGTTTGCTGCAACTCATGTCCATTGAGTTGGTGATGCCATCCAACCATGTGAGTTATCTACGTGCAGTAATTCAGTACCCAGGCATTACTTCTGCTTGGTATCATTCTGTATTCAGCTTTCTACATTTTCAGAAGCCATAAATAAAAGTTTGTCTCCTCCTGCTTTTTCATGTCTGTTCTGCCGTAAACAACCTTCTACAGACTCGTAGACTATTCGGGAAGGACAAGATAATGGGAGCGAAAATAGTAGGTGAGGTGCATTTTTGCTCTATGCTAAACTTTCCATCTGTCTATCTGTATTTATAGCTTGTACAGCACCTTTTTTTTTTTTTTTTCTAACGGACCAGTCTGATTCTCCAGTCACGGCTGGTGGTCTTCTGTGAGGGTATTCAGCTACTATTTCTCGAGCTAGGCAGATGGCAATCAAAACGCAACTTCGTAATTTTATTTTTCTAGCCACCATCCAAAAATATGAACAGACTTCTGGGGACAGAACTGGCAGTACTTCGAGTTAAAATGGTGCGGGACATGTGTTCAGTTTGTATGTGCAAGGGATAATCACAAGCATGTACGAGTCGACAGAACCAAACACTGAGAACAACAATCTCATCCTCATAATGGTCAACAGTCACGGAATTCAATCAGTTCAGTTCAGTTCAGGCGCTCAGTCCTGTCCGACCCTTTGCAACCCCATGGACTGCAGCACACCGGCCTCCCTGTCCATCACCAACTCCCGGAGCTTACTCAAATTCATGTCCATCGAGTCAGGGATGCAACCATCTCATTCTCTGTCGTCCCCTTCTCTTCCTACCTTCAATCCTTCCCAGCATCAGGGTCTTTTCCAACAAGTCAGTTGGCCAAAGGATTGGAGTTTCAGCTTCAGCATCAGTCTTTTGAATGAACACCCAGGGCTGATTTCCCTTAGGATGGACTGGTTGGATGTCCTTGCATTCCAAGGGACTCTCAAGAGTCTTCTCCAACACCACAGTTCAGAAGCATCCATTCTTTGACACTCAGCTTTTTTTAAGGTCCAACTCTCACATCCATACATGACTACTGGAAAAACCATAGCTTTGACTAGATGGACCTTTGCTGACTAGACAGACCTGCATCAGAGGGCAGACAGAACTCAATACCCAGGACTAAATGGCAGATGGGCAAAAGCAGTAGGAATTTCCAAGAGCTGCATTGACCTAGACTCTCTCATGGGACTGGATGTGACTAAGGCACCCTCAGGACCAATAACAGCAGAGAAGGTGACTCTGGCCTGTGTGATGAATGCACGTGGTACTAAATGAAGCTTATAATGAACTGTATTATATGAGGAAGCTGAGGTGTCCAGATCAAGTGACAGCTTGGGAGAAAAGCTAGGGTTACCAGAAAATAAAACTGACCAACTGTCAGAAGCACTGATTTGGACATTTCACTCATGTCAAGGGCGGCAGAGCACTGTAAAAGGAGGACCTGTCTTGTTGAGTAATCCACTTGGGGAAAAGCATCTTGGAAGGTGCAAACAATCCTTATGACCTAGATCAGGAATAAATACTGGTTGGTGAACCAAATCCTTCAGCTGTGGGCAGCTAGAGAATATGCCTTATCTTTACAGTGTGTAGGACCATCAGAACACTGGACATATATATACAGTAGGTAAAATGGATGAAATCAAAGACAGCCTTAAAAAGGAGGAAGAGGGGGGATTTCCCAGGTAGTCCAGTGGCTGACACTCTGTGCTTCCAATGCAAGGGGTCTGGGGTTCGATCCCTGGTCAGGGAAATAGATTGTACATATTGCAGCTGAGAGTTCACATGTCACAATTAACACCTGGCACAGGCAAATACATAAATGAACATAAATATTATTTTAAAAATGAGTAAGAGGGAAAAGCCTCCCTGGTAACTCAGTTGGTAAAGAATCTGCCTGCAATGTAGGAGACCTGGGTTCGATCCCTGGGTTGGGAAGATCCCCTGGAGAAGGGAACGGCAGCCCACTCCAGTATTCTTGCCTGGAGAAGCCCATGGACAGAGGAGCCTGGCGGGCTACAGTCCATGGGGTCGCAAAGAGTCGGACACGACTGAGAGACTGAGCACACACATAGAGGGTAAAAGAATATAGACAGTAGAGAAACACTCTTAAATTTATTAGCACTTTCAACCTGATTAGCCTAAGTGAACCAATCCAATTTTCAATACGTTTAATATTCTGTGTGTATTGTGCTTCATACAGTGCTTAAAAGCATTTAAGAGAATCAGATATGTCAGACTGATTTGAATTAAACAGAGAAAATTCACTAGGTGTGTAATCAATGTTGAAATGCCTATAGAAATCGAATTAGTTTAATTAATAAGCATTTGCTTTATTGATTATATCAATGAAATATGGCTACTTAGAAGAATGCTATACAAGTGAGTCAGGTATCAAAGTAGAAACAGTGGTATTTTTCATGTACATAACTGGTTTTTATATTAAGGAATCTATCAAAATGAAAAAGGATAGATGCATCAATATCTCACATCATCTTTAGCTAGTAGAAACGGTCAGGATTAAAATTAAACCCTGTAAACGCATGGTGGTAAAGGATACAGTGTCCTCTGGAATATGGTAAATATGGTCCGGAAAATACAGGGATGTCATCAGTAACTGAGAATCTGGGATCTAAAAATACTGAAATTAGGTAAAAGGAGCTAACAAAGTCACTCCATGGAAGTATTGTTGGTTATTAATAGAATTAAGTCTTGATAGAGATTGGAGAAGGGCATGGCAACCCACTCCAGTATTGCCTGGAGAATGCCACAGACAGCAGAGCCTGGTGGGCTACAGTCCATGGCACCACAAAGAGTTGGACACGACTGAGGAACTTGAGCACGCACACACTTAATTGGGATATTCACCATCAAAAGGAAAGGAGGTGGTATAATTCAGCAATTGAAATAACAATGTGAAGAAATAAAAAGATGAAGCACAGTAAGTAAAATTAAAACCTATATATGCTTCCCTTATTGCTCAGTTGGTAAAGAATACGTCTGCAATGCAGGAGACCCAGGTTTGATTCCTGGGTCAGGAAGATCCCCTGGAGAAGGGACAGGCTACCCACTCCAGGATTCTTGGGCTTCCCTTGTGGCTCAGCTGGTAAAGAATCTGCCTGCAATGGGGGAGACCTGGGCTCAATCCCTGGGTTGGGAAGATCCCCTGGAGAAGGGAAAGGCTACCCACTCCTGCATTCTGGCCTGGAGAATTTCATGGACTCTATAGTCCACGGGGTCACAAAGAGTTGGACACGACTGAGTGACTTTCACTTTCGTTCTTTCATGATTAACCTTACATCTGCGTGGGAGGCAGGAGCCACTTGAAACAGAGAAACTTAACGGAGCTGTTAAACTTAACTCAGCTATTAAAAAGAATGCATTTGAATCAGTTCTAATGAGGTGGATGAAACTGGAGCCTATTATGCACAGTGAAGTAAGTCAGAAAGAAAAACACAAATACAGTATACTAACCCATATATATGGAATTTGCAAAGATGGTAACAATGACCCTATATGCAAGACAGCAAAAGAGACACAGATGTAAAGAACAGTCTTTTGGACTCTGTGGGAGAAGGCGAGGGTGGGATGATCTGAGAGAATAGCATTGAAACATGCATATTATCATATGTGAAACAGATCGCCAGTCCAGGTTCGATGCATAAGACAGGGTGCTCAGGGCTGGAGCACTAGGACGACCCTGAGGGATGGGATGGGGAGGGAGGTGGGAGGGGGGTTCACGATGGGGAACACATGTACACCTGTGGCTGACTCAAATCAATGTATGGCAAAAACCACTACAATATTGTAAAATAATTAGCCTCCAATTAAAATAAATTAAAAAATAACATATTCCCCCCCCCAAAAAAATACATAACTGAGGGTTTCAAAGTGATGGTGGGAATAAAGATAAGTTTGAAGGTGCCTCAGAACCCAGCATGTTGAGGCATTCAGTAGGTGGTTCGATCCATGGGCTTAGGAGTCAGACAGAGGGATGTCTGGACTGGAGATAGAGCTTGGGCGGTCATCAGCCAACAGACTCCAGTTGTAGCTGCCCTGTCTGACTGGGAAGAATGAGTGAGAAAGCATAAGGGTTGGCAAGATGATCTGAGATGCCCCAATGTTCTAGAGGGAGGGGGCATAGGTATACCTATGGCTGATTCATGTTGACGTATACCAGGAACCAACACAATATTATTGTCCCAGAAAGCAAGCGACTGCTCAAAGAGTGATGAGTATCTATCTAAAGGACACAGGGTCCTAACAGCCAAGATCTGCAAACAACCTCAATGCCCATCGACAGACGGATGGATAAAGAAGAGGTGGTACGTGTATACAGTGGAATACCACTCAGCCAGTAAAAAGAAGGAAATAACGCAATCTGCAGCAACAGGGATGCAAGTAGCGATGATCATACTACGTCAGGTAAGTCAGAGAAACACAAGTATCACGTGACATCGCTTGTATGTGGAAGCTAAAATACGGCACAGGTGAGCCTACCTACAAAACAGAAACACGCTCAGAGATACACAGAACAGACTTGTGGTTGCCAACGGGGAAGGGGAGAGGGAGGGTTTCGCAGTCTGGGATTGGTAGATGCAACCTATGACATCGAGAATGGATAAGAGACAAGGTCCTACTGACTAGGACAGGGAACTATATTGAATACCCTGCGGGAAACCATAACGGCAAGGAATTAAAAGAATGTCTATATGTTGATAACTGAAGAAAAGGGGTGTGTGTGTGTGTGAGTGTGTGCATATATATGTACACATACATACATACAGGTGTATAATGGAATATTACTCAGCCAGGAAAAGGAATGAAATTGTGTCATTTAGAGACATGGATGGATCTAGGCTCTCTCATACAGAGTGAAGTAAGTCAGAAATAGAAAAACAAATGTTGCATATTAACAGCTATGTGTGGAATCTACAAAAATGGCATAGATGATCTTATCTGCAAAACAGAAATAGAGACAGAGACGTGAAGAGACATATGGACACCAGAGAGAAAGGGGTGGTGGTGGGATGACCTGGGAGGTCGGCACTGACACATGTTCATTATTGCTAACTGCTAAGTCGCTTCAGTCGTGTCCGACTCTGTGCGACCCCATACATGGCAGCCCAGCAGGCTCCCCCGTCCCTGGGATTCTCCAGGCAAGAACACTGGAGTGGGTTGCCATTTCCTGCTCCAGTGCATGAAAGTGAAAAATGAAAGTGAAGTTGCTCAGTTGTGTCTGATTCTTCGCAACCCCATGGACTGCAGCCCACCAGGCTCCTCCGTCCACGAGATTTTCCAGGCAAGAACATGGCAGTGGGGTGCCATTGCCTTCTCTGATGTTCATTATTAACACTACATATGAAACAGATAGCTAATGAGAACCTGCTGTTATCGCTCAGGGAATTCTACTCACTGCTCTGTGGTGACCTAAATGGGAAGGAAATCCGAAAAAAGACGCGATATATATCTATGGATAGCTGATTCACTTTGTTGTAAACAGTAAAAAACTAACACGATATTGGAAAGCAACTATGCTTCAACAAAAATTAATTTTAAAATATAAAAGTATAATTAATTTTTTAAAGTGGGCAGAAGATGGGAATGGACATTGTCTCCAAAGAAGGCATGCTGATGACCGACAGGCACATAGAAAAGATGTTCCGCACTGTTACTAGACAAATGAAAATCAAAACTAAAAAGAGGTGTCACCTCACACCAGTCAGAATGGCCATATTCAAAACATCTATAAATGTCAACTGCTGGCGAGGGTGTGGAGAAAAGGGAACCCTCCTTTACTGTTGCTGGGAATGTACGTTGGTACAGACACTGTGAAGAACAGTATGGAGGTTCCTTAAAAGATTAAAAACAGAGCTAGCATATGACCCAGCAATCCCACTGCTGGGCATGTACTGGAGAAAACCATGATTCAGAAAGATACATGCACCCCAATATTCATGGCAGCACTATTTACAATACCCAAGACAGAGAGACAACCTAAGCGTCCATCGACAGATGAATGGATAAAGATGAGGCAATATATGTACAGTGGAATATTACACAGCCATAAAAAGTAATAAAATAATGCCATTTGTAGCAACATAGATGGAACTAGAGATTAACATGCTAACGGAAGTACGGCAGACATAGACAAATATCACATGATTATCACTTAGAATATGAAAGAAATGATACACGTGAACTTATATTCTAACAGAAACAGATTCACAGACATAGACAACAAACTTATGGTTATCAACGAGGGAAGGGGAGAGAGAGAAATCAGGAGTTTGGGACTGGGATATACACTTCCTGTAGCTCACATGGTAAAGAATCTGCCTGTGCAGGAGACAAGGGTTCGACCCCTGGGTTGGGACGTTCCAGTGAAGAAGGGGAATGGCAATCCACTCCAGTATTCTTGTCTGGAGAATTCCATGGACAGAGAAGCTTGGCGGGCTGCAGTCCATGGTGTCGCAGAGTTGGACACGACTGAGCGACTAAAGCACACACACATACATAAAACGGATAATCAACCAGGACCTACTGAATAGCACAGGAAACTATGTTCAACATTCTGTAACAACTTATAAAATAATTGGAAAAAAGGTGTGTACATATACATGTAAAAGTGAAGCACTTTACCGTATACTTGAAACTAATACAATATTATAAACCAACTACACTTTAATAAAAAATAAAATATAAAGATAAAACATCCCTGGTGGTCCAGTGATTAAGATTCCATGCTTCCAATGCAAGGGGCATGCGTTTTATCTCTGGTTGGGGAACTAAGATCCTACATTCTGAGTGTTGCAGCCCCCCCAAAAAATAAAGAGATAAAAAATAAAGTGGCTCTTCCACTTTAAGTGAAAAAAACACATAAAGAAGGAAACAGCCTTTCTTGGCGGTCATTGAGCATTTATTCTGCCAGATCCACAATGCCACACTTTTCACATTGTGAAAAAGAAATAATTGAGCATGTGACCAGCATGTGTGAAATGTGTGGCTTAATACGACTATACACCATGCAGGGTGCAATCTTCCCATCTCAGAAGATTATATGTCATTATCACATAAGCAGGCAAACATGAACACGTTTCATGTATGTCTTCCACATTTTAAATACATCATGCATCTTTTGCCACAGTGAATGCATTGTTCAACTTTTCAAGTTCTGCTGGTACAAAAGTACTATCAACTTTCATATATTACTATACCATTTTTAATGAAGTCTTTTCCTTCTCGTAACACGTTTTCAGTTGATTGTCTTGGGTTTCCTGGCATAGCATCACTCACGATTCCTCAACCACTGAGCGTCTGTGGTGTTTCAGCTCACATGCATGCTGCTGGACACCACTAACTAGTGCTGATGGCTTTGGTTCTCCCCCCACCACATTTCTTCAGCTTTATTTTCTAGGGCTGCCAAAACCACTGGCATAGAAGCAGAGATGCCAGACGTGCTTGGTCTTATTCCTGATTAAATGGAATGTCTTTCACACTTAATCACTGAGAATTGGCTTGTCATTCAAAAGTCACTGATTTTTTTAGAATGTAAACCTCTTTTTATTCTAAGCTGAATGTCACTATGTTATTAATCTAGCATACCTATTGAAAGTTATCAAATTAATGCATCAGACAGTTCTTTAATGCTCTTTTTGGCAGTTTGCATAGTGACTTAATTTAGAATTTTATTCAACTATCAGAATCCACTTATTGAACAATGGACTGGCATCAAAATCAAGTAGACAGGCAAGGAGAGCTTATGTATATTTCCTAAAAAGATACAGAGGTGAATATGGAAATAAATATTCATACATGTAAATGCTGGTGTGCCCACAGACATGTACATAAATGTCCAGATCCCATAGCTCTATTCATTGAGAGGACCTGGGAGCGGCATCATGCCAATAATGCTGTTATTTTGCTGATCAGTTTTGTTTATACATGTGCTATGCTCAGACACTCAGCAGTGTCTGACTCTTCTGTGACCCCATGGACTGTGCCCCGCCAGGCTCCTCTGTCCACGGGATTTCCCGGGCAAGAATACTGGAGCGGGTTGCCATTTCCTCCTCTGCGGGATCTTTCCGGCCCAGGGATCGAACCTGTGACTCCTATGTCTCCTGCACTGGCAGGTGGGTTCTTCACCACTAGCACCACCTGGGAAGCCCTTGTTTATCCATATCATGAATATAAATACCATCTTCTACTAGAAGCAACTGCAAGCTTTGGAGACATAGCTGGTTCCAGAGAAGGTACCAGATAAGCCTCAAGATTACTGTCCCAGAAAGCAAGGAATTGCTCAGAGTGACAAGGCTCTGTCAACAGGAGAGAGCATCAGAACAGCCAAGACAAAGAAACAACTGAATGTCCATCAACTGGCTGAATGGGTAAAGACGTGGCACAGACATACAATGGAATACTACTCAGCCTTGGAAAAGAATGGAACAATGCCATCTGCAGCCACATGGATGCGACCAGACATCACTGTCCTGAGTGCAGGAAGCTGAACTGACTCAGACAGAGAACGACTAATGCCGTGTTACAGCACTTCAGTTCCGCTCAGCCGCGCAGTCCAGTTCCGTTCCGTTCGGCCGCGCAGTCCACTTCAGTTCGGTTCGGCCGCGCAGTCCACTTCAGTTCGGTTTGGTCGCTCAGTCCAGTTCAGTTCAGTTCAGCCGCTCAGTCCACTTCAGTTCCGTTCAGTTGCTCAGTGCAGTTCAGTTCCGTTCAGTTGCTCAGTGCAGTTCAGTTCCATTCAGTCGCTCAGTCCACTTCAGTTCGGTTCACCCACTCAGTCCAGTTACGTTCCGTTCAGCCGCTCAGTCCAGTTCAGCTCTGTTCAGCCGCTCAGTGCAGTTCAGTTCCGTTCAGTTGCTCAGTGCAGTTCAGTTCCATTCAGCCGCTCAGTCCACTTCAGTTCCGTTCAGCCACTCAGTGCAGTTCAGTTCCGTTCAGCCACTCAGTGCAGTTCAGTTCCGTTCAGTCGCTCAGTGCAGTTCAGTTCCGTTCAGTCGCTCAGTCCAGTTCAGTTCCGTTCAGTCGCTCAGTTCAGTTCAGTTCCGTTCAGGCCCTCAGTCGTGTCCGACTCTTTGCGACCTCATGGACTGCAGCACACCAGGCCTCCCTGTCCATCACCAACTCCCAGAGCCTGCTCAAACTCGTGTCCATGGAGTCGGTGATGCCATCCATCCGTCTCATCCTCTGTCGTCCCCTTCTCCTCCTGCCTTCAATCTTCCCCAGCATCAGGGTCTTTTCCAATGAATCGGTTCTTCGCATCAGGTGGCCAGCGTATTGGAGTTTCAGCTTCACCATCAGTCCTTCCAATGAATATTTAGGGTTGATTTCCTTTAGGATCACTTACATGTGGAATTTAAACTTTGGCACGGACGCATCTATATACAAAATGGAAACAGACTCACAGAGAACAGACTCATGGTTATGTGCAGGGGTGAGGACTGGGAGTTTGGGGTTGGCAGATGAAAGCTATTATAGCTAGTTTTGTGTGTGTGTGTGTGTGTGTGTGTGTGTGTGTGGCTATATATAGGATGGATGGCCAACAACCTCCTACTATATATAATATCCTGTGATGAACCATAATGGAAAGGAATATTAAAAAAGAGAATGTCTATATGTGTGTAAGTGAGTCACTTTACAGCAGAGATTGGCCCCATGTTGTAAACTATACTTCAATTACAAAAAAAAAAAAAAAAAGAACATAGGAATCAGCTGATACGGGCTCCCACTGACCAAACAGGAAAATTCAAGCATCCAAATACATGATCATTGTAACAGATTATAATCCATTAAACAGAAGAGGAAGCTATGGGTCTGTACAGGTATAAACAAATGAAAATCTTGGTAGAGACCATGATATCGACATGGCCTTTTGTTTATGAGTCACTGACCATATGGTTCATGGTCTTTACCAAGATTTTCATTTGTTTATACCCATACAGACCCATAGCTTCCTCTTCAGTTCAATGGATTCAAATAACTTGCCCACAAGGTAGTTACTATACAAGGGAACAGAGTAACTTCATACCGAAGAAGCCTGGCAGACGCCACTTTCAACCAAGGATGAGTCAGTTCTCATCTGCTGAGAAGCAGTAAGAAGCTAGCGGGACACCTGCAATGTCCCTGCCAGTCCTGAGAACACAGCGGATGAAAGCCAAATGAGGGAAAGCCTATGAAACAACTGTGGAGGGTTGACTGGTACCCCTCCAGTATCTGTGTCCACCCAGCCTCTCAGAACATGATCTTCTTTGGAACCAAGTCTTTGAAGATACAAGTCATAAAAAAATATATCAAATGGGACCATTCCACACTGAGGGTGAGTCCTAAGTCCAATCAGGGCTTCCCTGGTGGCTCAGACGGTAAAGAAGCCGCCTGCCAGTGCAGGAGACCCTGGTTGGATCCCTGGGTCGGGAAGATGCCCTGGAGGAAGGGCATGGCAACCCACTCCAGGATTCTTGCCTGGAGAATCCCATGGACAGGGGAGTCTGGCAGGCTATGATCCATGGGGTCGCAGAGACTCAGACACGGCTGGAGAACAGCATGCTCGCACACTAAGTCCCGTGACTGGTGTCCCTACAGGGACGTAAGAGGACAGGGGAACACAGAGGGAAGATGCTCCCATGAAGACAGAGATAGAGTGATGCTTTCACAAGGCGAAGGAGTGCCAGCAGCCACAAGGCAGTGGGGGCAAGACCCTGGAGTTCCGTTCTCTCCAAGTTCTTGCCAATGCCTAGGTTTCCTCTCTTCTGTTCTCCTCAACTGTCAAAGACCCATTCTGCGCTTCTTCAAGCTACCCAGTTTGTGGCACTTATTGCAGCAACCCTAGGAAACTAACATGACCCACAATCTTCCAAACTCCCAGGTCCATGAAGTCAGGAAAAAAAAAAAAAAAAAGGAATATAAGATGGTCTAGACGGAAGGAAACTGAAGACCAAGTGGAACTTGTCATTCTTACCTGACTTCTTTTGTCATGAAAGACATTCTTGGGACAACTGATGAACTTGAGATGACTCTGAGCATTCAAGCAATATTAGTCACCCGATTTTTTGATTCTCACATTGTGCTTGGGTAGGAGAAAGTCACTTCCCTGGTGGCTCAGCTGGTAGAAGAATTCTCCTGCACTGCGGGAGACCTGGGTTCGATCCCTGGGTTGGGAAGATCCCCCTGGAGAAGGAAAAGGCTACCCACTCCAGTATTCTGGCCTGGAGAATTCTACAGTCCATGGGGTCGCAAAGAGTCGGACACAACTGAGTGACTTTTTCACCTTCACTTTCTAGGAGAATGTGCTTGCTGGTCGGTGGGATGTCAGGTGGAGGAAACTGGATCCAGGTGACTGGGGAAAATGCGTGTTACTCAAGAGCCAATAATTAAGATTCTCTTAGAAGTTGCTGTTGCTTAAAAAGGTCCACCTCGGTGCATCCCTGGTGGTCCAGTGGTTAAGAATCTGCCTTCCAATGCAAGGGACTCGGGCTTGAGCCCTGGCCAGGGAGGTAAGATCCCACATGCAGGGCAACTGAAGCCTGTCTGCCTAAACTAGAAGGTGAGAGGGTAACAGGCAGGAATGCTAGGGTCTCCAAGCGAAGCAAACAGACTGCAAGTGTCCCAGATGGGTTTTTTTTCCCCCCCTCTCTTAAGTGACAAGAGGAAACACTACAAGTGTTGGACAATTTTTTTTCTCTTCTCTGCACAAAATTAAAAAGGACATTTCTTTTAACATTCTGGGTTGCCAGGACGACACCTGGTTCCACCTGAACTGAACTTTTCTCAGACCTTGAGCTCACCAATGCATTTTTCGTATGGAAGTGCTTTTCTTAAGCTATGTTAATGAACTCTGTATTCATCTTAGACTCTGCCTTCAAGTCGGTTCCGCCTGAGACTCAGAACCCATAAGGGCTCAATAGAGCGGTATGTTTGACTCAGGGAAATGTTCTCTTAAGCTGTGTTAATGGAACCATGTATTTGCTCAGAGACCTGCCTTTCTCCAAGATTCATGTCAATTGTTTTATGGCCCGGGACGACTCACCTGGTACCAATGCATCTGCATGAGGGGCCTGGTGCCAGTCTCTGAGTTTTGAGGCATTTCCTTCCTTTAATTAGCAGCTTGCCAATAGGTAAATAGGGCTTCCCTCATAGCTCAGTTGGTAAAGAATCTGCCTGCAATGCAGGAGACCCTGGTTTGATTCCTGAGTCAGGAAGATCCGCTGGAGAAGGGACAGGCTACCCACTCCAGTATTCTTGGGCTTCCCTGGTGGCTCAGCTGGTAAAGAATCCACCTGCAATGCGGGAGACCTGGGTTTGATCCCTGGGTCAGGAAGATCTCCTGGAGAAGGGAAAGGCTACCCACTCCAGTATTCTGGCCTGGGTCACAAAGAGTCGGACACGACTAAGCAACTTTCACTAATAGGTATATAACTTCTTGCTAAAAACTGGCAAGGGGGCACTCTTTCTGCCCCCTTCTGATGTCTATGTCAGAAGCTTTCTCTCTCTCTTCTATACTCTAATAAAACTTTATTATACAGAAAGCTCTGAGCAATCGAGCCTTGTCTCTGGCCCTGGACTGAATTCCTCTCTGTCAGGCGCAAGTTGGAAAAGAATTTCCAGACATGAGACAGAATGAGAGGGAAATAACATTTATTAGAGTGGGAGACGGTGTTGGAATAGTGGGCCAGCTCAAGGGAGACCCGATGTTGAACAGGGGTCCTTTGTCCACTTTTATACACAGGGTAAAAGGGGTGGGATAGGGGTCTCATGGGTCATTTGCTGATCAGATGAGGCATGTATACTGAGCAGAGGGAAGAGTAGGGCAAATACCTTCTCCCTGTGGGCTAGCAGCGGAGACGAGTTATACTGTTCCATTAATAGTTACAACATGCAGCGGAGGGATGGAGAAGGAAATGGCAACCCACTCCAGTGTTCTTGCCTGGAGAATCCCAGGGACAGCGGAGCCTGGTGGGCTGCCATCTATGGGGTCGCACAGAGTTGGACACGACTGAAGCGACTTAGCAGCAGCAGCAGCAGCAGCAGCAGCAGCGGAGGGAAGGATGACAAGGGTCTGGTCTTTCCCCTTCCTGCATTCCAAAACCCTCCTTGGTTTTATCTGCTCTTCCATACTTGGTTCACCACACTCTCCTCTGGAGGCCAAGAATTCCAGCGTCATTCATGGCTCGTAGCAACTGCCTTTGAAAGGCCTGGGGCCACAATGCACAGAGCCCACACTCTCTGGGACTCACACAGCCACAACCATAAGCCCACATGCTCTGCAGCTGACGTGTCACAACTACTGACAAGCCCACACACTGCAACAAAGAGCCCACGGGCCTCAACTCAGACCCCACCCAGCCATAAATGCGTACATATAACATTTTTTATTAAAAAGAGATAAAAACTTTTTAAATAATTTAAAAAAATCCACCTAATAATCAGGGAAATAGAAATTGAAGGAAAAATAGAAATGGAAGCAAAAAAGAAACAGTATGTCTTCGAATATTAATCAGAAGAAAATCAGTTAAGTCGGAGGAAACGGTATAGATAAAAATGAGCAGTGACAGGACTTCGTGTTCAGTTCTGTATATGAGGAAGAGGTACTCCTGTATGGGACAGAAGTTTTGTGGTCTCTGCTTAAGTTGAAACAGTGATGGCCAACCTGTGATGACCCAGAATGCCACCTGTGCACAGGGTGCCCTTGGATTTACATGAACCGCACAGGACGCATGACCGATGAAGGTCAGACCGACACTGTTTGTGAGGACTGAAGACTCGAGATGACCGCAATGTCCATGGACAAGAATCACGGATAAAGAAATTGTGACAGGTTGAAACAAGAGTTGAAATGTTTGAGCCTGATCTAGATTTATAGCAGGGATCTATCTTGAAGATAAATGGTCAACTGAGAAGAATGAATGAAATGACAGCCACTGAGTGATGACAATATGCAAATGTTAACAGGCACACAAAAATACTCGATTGTGTTATAACTGTATGTGTGTTTTTGTATATGGATGAATATGTATTTAGTACAGGTCTACTTCGGTAAAACCGGTACCCTTGTGAGACAGAAGAGATACAGAATAAAAGGAGAGGAGCTTTAGATTTAAAATTTAATATTTTTGACTGCTTTTATTTCATTTTTAATTTTTACTTTATTTTACTTTACAATACTGTAAAATGCTAGAACAAGTATGTTAATTGCCAGCAGTTAAATTAAGGCATGAAACATGAGGCTGTCCTTCTTAATGCTTTCCATATTTTTGTTTTTCCAGTGTTGAAAAATACTGTAAAAGTAAATAGAGTTATTTTCTTAATGGAAACGCCATTTTGATAAAATAAAGCAAACAAAAAGGGTAGGATTCTCAGGGATCCAAAGATTCTTTAATACATGCATATTAAACAATATGATACACCATATTAACAAACTGAAGGATAAAAACCATATGATAATTTAAATAGATACAGAAAAGGCTTTCAACAAAATTCAGCATTCATTTATGATAAAAAAAAAAAAACTCTTCAAAAAATGGGCGTAGAAGGAACCTACCTTAAGATAATAAAGGCCATATACAACAAACCCACATCCCTGGTGGGTTAGACGGTAAAGTGTCTGCCTGCAATGCAGGAGACCTAGGTTTAATTCCTGGGTTGGGAAGATCCCCTGGAGAAGGAAATGGCAACCCACTCCAGTATTCTTGCCTGGAGAATCCCAAGGACCAAGGAGCCTGGTAACTGAGTCCCTTTGCTGTCTGCCTGAAATTATCACAACACTTTTAATCGGCTACAGTCCATGGGGGTCACAAAGAGTCGGACACGACTAAGTGACTAACACACACCCAGAGAACAAACC
The DNA here is from genome assembly GCF_032405125.1 of Capricornis sumatraensis. Taxonomy (NCBI): domain Eukaryota; kingdom Metazoa; phylum Chordata; class Mammalia; order Artiodactyla; family Bovidae; genus Capricornis; species Capricornis sumatraensis. Next base: position 144,691,311 of record NC_091092.1, on the reverse strand, counting down.
CACAGCACACAGTTTTTTCAGTGGGGAGAAACTGAAAGCATTCCCGCTAAGATCAGGAACAAGACAAGGAAGGCTCTGTTGAAAACAGACGTATGGACAAGGGTAGAGGATAAGCGGGACAGGGTGAGACAACTGGAGAGAGTAGCATTTGCACTAACATGTGTAAATAGAGAGCCAACGGGAACTCGCTGTATAACTCAGGAACTCAAACAGGGGCGCTGTAATAACCAGAGGGGTGGGAGTGGGTGGGAAGCGGGAGGGAGACTCAAGACGGAGGGGACGTATGTACACCTGTGGTTAATTCAAGCTGGTGTATGACTGAAACCAAACCAGATTGTAAACCAATCAATTGATTAAAATATATTTTTTTAAAAGGTAGGGTTGTGCCATTAAAGGAGAGATGTATGCAACAGAAAAATGGATAAAGACATGCTACATATGGAACATTACTCAGCCACCAAGAAGAATGAGACCATGCCATTTACAGCAACATGGATGGGCATAAAGACGATCACACTGAGTGAAGCAAGTCAGACAGAGAAGGAGAACCATCATGTGACGTCCCTTACATGTGGGATCCAAAAAGAAATGATACAAATGAGCTTACAAACAGAACACAGACAGACTCACAGACTTAGAGAAAAAACTTATGGTTGCCAAGTGGGGAGAATGGGGTGAAGGGACAGGTAGGGAGTTGGGGGTCGACATGGACACACTGCTGCATTTAACATAGATAATCAACAAGGACCTGCTGGACAGCACAGGGAACTCTGCTCAATCCTCTGTAATAACCTTATGGTTCCCAGGGGGGAAGGATGAGGGAAGGGACAGTCAGGGAGTCTGGAATGGACATGGACTCACTGCTGTATTTAACATGGAGAACCAGCAAGGACCTGCTGGACAGCACAGGGAACTCTGCTCAGTGTCATGTGGCAGCCTGGATGGGAGGGGAGTTTGCAGGAGAATGGATCCATGTCCATGTATGGCTGAGTCTCTTTGCTGTCCGCCTGAAATTATCACAACATTTTTAATTGGCTATACCCCATTACAAAATAAAAAGTTACAAAGGAAAGATGGATGGATATGAATGCCCATCAAATACAGCACTCAAAACATTTCTGAGCACCCTTACAACACAATATAAAAGTGTATAATTATTACTCATGATTTTGCATTATCTGTGCCAAAACCTTATCAAGCTAGGCCAAAAGGAAAAGCATCCATGAAGATCCATCACAATAGCACCACCCCACCAGCAGACAAAACTAAACTCCTGCACTGCGGCATCTCTAACAAGCTCTACACATCAGCACTTGCATAGGGAGGGGTGATCAAGCCAGTCAATCCTAAAGGAAATCAGCCTTGGAATATTCATTGGAAGGACTAACGCTGAAGCTCCAATACTTTGGCCACCTGATGCGAAGAGCTGACTCACTGGAAAAGACTCTGATGCTGGGAAAGATTGAAGGCGGGAGGAGAAGGGGACGACAGAGGATGCGATGGTTGGATGGCATTGCCGACTCAATGGACATGAGTTTGAGCAAGCTCTGGGAGATGGTGAAGGACACGGGAGCCTGGCGTGCTGCAGTCCATGGAGTCGCAAAGAGTCGGACAGGACTGAGCGACTGAACAACAATGGTTGGGCGGGCGTTGTGCATAACAGAAGCATGAAAGATCAGCAGCACAATGATAAAAATACAATAACTTCACAGCGCAGGGGCATAAGACAGCTTGAGGAAAGGGCGCATGTTCTGAACCCTAGGAAAGCACCCAGGGAAGCACCGGTGATGGGTTATCTGAGGCCATCGACGTTTCTCTATAGCACAACATTCTATCTGTTTTGGTAATGTGATACTATGAGCATTTTTGAAACCTTGTTTATTTGCTCATCTATATCTTCTATATAAAGAAGGCTGATCGCCAGAAAATTGATGGTTTCAAACGGTGGTGCTGGAGAAGACTCTTGAGAGTCCCTCGGACTGCAGGAGATCAAACCAGTCCATCCTAAAGGAAATCAGTCCTGCATGTTCATTGGAAGGACTGATGCTGAAGCTGAAACTCCAATACTTTGGCCACCTGATGCGAAGAGCCAACTCACTGGAAAAACCCTGATGCTGGGAAAGATTGAAGGCAGGAAGAGAAGGGGGCAACAGAGGATGAGATGGTTGGATGGCATCACTGACTCAATGGACATGAGTTTGAGCAAGCTCAGGGAGATGGTGAAGGACAGGGAGGCCTGGCGTGTCACCATTCAAAGTTTCACAGAGAGTCAGATATGACTGAGGGACTGCACAACAATACTATTTTCTACTGGGCTTCCCTAGTGGCTCAGGGGTGAAGAATCTGCCTACCAATGCAGGAGACGTGAGTTCTATCCCTGGGTCAGGAAAATCCCCTGAAGGACGAGATGGCAACTCACTCCAGTGTTCTTTCCTGGGCAATCCCATGGACAGAGGAGCCGGTGGGCTACAGTCCATGGGGTCACAAGAGTCAGACATGACTAGAAGACCAACAACAAGTATCTCTATTGTCTTACTCAGTAAAACAAACATTCCGTGGAAGTAGGGACCTACTCTGTTCACTTTCACAGGCTGACTGTCTATCAGATGCTGGCACAAACTAAGTTCTAAATCAATACTGATGGCACAGAGCCAAGAGCAACAGATGAAATATCTTCTATGCCATCCTTCTAATGAATATAAACATCTTGCAAATTGCTGGTACTCTGAAATGTACATTAAAACCACTCTGGCGCCCGTTTCAATCTTCCTGGTCATAGCCAGTGCTTAAATGACACTGCTAAAGTAATATGGATGTCAAGGAATGAATTACTGCCTCTGAACAAATGGGATAGATCAGTGTAAAACTTGAATTACAGAAAGATCTTTAAGCAAAGTGTGTCACCATACCGCATATGGGGGGGTTGATTCAAACTCCATATGCACTGATTTTTAATAGCAAGTTGATTATAGGCTACTGACAAGGAGAACACAGGCACTGTAAAACAGAACAAATACATTGCATATTGTTGGTGCATTAGATAAGAAATGACAATGAACTCAACTGTACTTTTTAATACAAAAAATTGTATGAGCTTGGAATACTAAATGGTTCAAGACAAAAATCTCTGGCACTGGTAGAAAAACAGAAATACAGATCCATGGAACGGGATACAAAGGTTCTATCCTGTTCTATCCCAGAGCAGAACCCATGCACCTATGGTAGCCTAATCTATGACAGAGGAGGCAAGAATATACAATGGAGAGAAGACAGTCTCCTCTAGTAAGTGGTGCTGAGGAAAGTGGACAGCTACGTGTAAAAGGATGAAATCAGAAAACTCCTTAACACCACGCACAAAAATAAACTCAACACGGATAAAAGACCCAAATGTAAGACCAGACACTGTACAACTCTTAGAGGAAAACAGAGGCAGAACACTCTTGACATAAATCACAGCAAGATCCCTTTCGGCCCATCTCCTAGAGTAGTGAAAGTAAGACCAAAAATAAACAAATGGGACTTAATGAAACTTAAAAGCTTTTCACAGCAAAGGAAACCATAAACAAACGGAAAAGACAGCACTCCGAATGGCTGAAAAATATATTTGCAAACAAAGCAACTGACAAGGGCTTATTCGTCAAAACATACAAACAGCTCATGCAGCTCAGTATCAGAAACCAAACAATAAATAGGTGGAAAATGTAAACAGACATACAGATGGCCAAGAGGCACATGAAAAGATGCTCAACACGACTCATTGTACGAGAAATGAAAAATCAAAACCCCAATGACGGATTATGTCTCACCAGTAAGAATGGCCATCATCAAAAAAAAAAAAAATCTACAAATAACAAATGCTGCAAAAGGTGTGGAAAAAAGAGAACCCTCTGGCACTGTTGCTGGGGATGTAAATTGGTGCAGTCACTACGGAGAACAGTATGGAGTTCCTCAAAAGACTAAAAATAGAACTACCACATGAGCCAGCAATCTCACTGCTGGGCATATACGCTGCTGTTGTTCAGTTGCTCAGTCGTGTCCGACTCTGGGACCCCACGGGCTGTAGCACGCCAGGCCTCCCTGTCCATCACCAGCTCTTGCAGTTTACTCAGACTCATGTCCATTGAGTCGGTGATGCCATCCAACCATCTCATCCTCTGTCATCCCCTTCTCCTCCTGCCTTCAGTCTTTCCCAGCATCAGGGTCTTTTCCCAGCATCAGGGTCTTTTCCAGTGAGTCGGCTGTTTGCATCAGGTGGCCAAAGTATTGGAGCTTCAGCTTCAGCATCAGTACTTCCAATGAATCTTCAGGGTTCCTTTCCTTTAGGATGGATTGGTTTGATCTCCTTACAGTCCAAGGGACTCTCAAGAGTCTTCTCCAACAATACAATTCAAAAGCATCAATTATTTGGTGCTCAGCCTTCTTTATGGCCCAACTCTCAAATCCATTGGGGACTACTGGAAGAATCATAGCTTTGACTAGACGAACCTTTGTTGGCAAAGCAACACCTCTGCTTTTTAATATGCTGTCCAGGTTTGTCATAGCTTCTCTTCCAAGGAGCAAGCGTCTATACCCTGAGAAAACCATAATTCAGAAAGGCACGTGCACCTCAACATTCACCGCAGCGATATTTACAACTGCCAGGACAAGTAAGCAACATAAATGCCTATTAATAGGTGAATGCATGAAAAAGACATGGGCTATTTCTCAGCCATAAAAAGGGATGGAACTGAGTCGTCTGTAGAGATGTGAATGGACCTAGAGTCTTTCATACAGAGTGAAGTAAGTCATAAAGAGAACAACAAATTCCATTTATTAATGCATATATAGAGCATATAGGAAAAAATGGTACAGATGAACCTGTTTGCAGGGCAGAAGTAGAGACACAGAGGTAGAGAATGGTCCCGTGGGCACAGAGGAGGAAGGCAGAGGGTGGGGCGGATTGAGAGAGGAGCAGTGATACACACTCACGACCACAGCTAGTGGGAAGCTCCGTAACGTAGCACAGGGACCTCAGCTTGGCATTCTGAGATGACCTCGAGGGGTGGGAGTGGGGTGGGATGGAGGCTCTAGAGGGAAGTGGTCTGTGTACCCATATATCTGATTTACATTGTTGAACGGCAGCAATACTAGCTCAACACTGTAAAACAATGCTACTCTAGCAAAAAATCAAAGTGAGAGAGACAGTAGCCCACTGATTATATAATCCCTCTTCAAAGGTGACCAGGACCGACAGTATCAGCTGTTTACATCGTTAAAGCTAAAGTCAGTATTTGAAAATCCACAGTGCGACAGAACATTAAAAGTTGCTTTTTGAGTTATGTAATTAATCGATTAAAGACTTCATCGTGGGATTACTATCATCGCTGCAGATTTTTAACAGATGAAATCAACTACAGACTATTATTCATAGCTTTGTCACAGCAGGGGAGTAAAATTAATATATTGATAGAAAATTACTGTGGTTTTGGAGTAGAAATGAGTTGTGCGTGATGTTCGGTAGTCATTAGGGTTGATTTGGAGAAGGCAGTGATATACCACTCTGCTACTTCTTGCCTGAAAAATCCCATGGACAGAGGAGCCTGGTCACTTATAGTCCATGGGGGCCACAAAGAGTCAGGCAAGACTGAGTGACTCAGTGCAAGGTTAAATAAAATATCTTTACTAACTTATGCTGAGAGGAGAAATAAGCATTGTAAATACAGTATTAATTATGTATTCTGCCATGCCGTATGTGAAGGGTGATTATTTTTTAAAAAGGCACTTTAAACACAAATGGAGAACTTCAGTGACTGTTGTAATATCGGGTTAGAATAACATTTTCAAACTCTAGCTCCTGACTCATTAGCAGTTGTGAAATCATTTAACTGTCAGCACAATGTTTTTTTAAAATAATATGCAATAAAAATATCAGAAAGAATTACATATAGTGAGAATACTGTTTTATGAAATTTTTACATTTTAAAATTTTATATATACACATGCACATAAGAAATGTACATATAGGTATTGGTGGAGAAGGAAATGGCAACCCACTTCAGTATCCTAGCCTGGAGAATCTCATGGACAGAGGAGCCCTGGGGGTGGGGTAGTGGTCCATGAGTTCGGAAAGAGTCGGACACGACGGAAGCGACTTAGCATAGGTATTGGGTCACCAAATAAGGAAGCTTATTCAGGGAGCTTTGGAAATTTCTGAAGAGAATGGTGCAGCGCTGGTTATATAAAAGCTGCTGCTGCTGCTGCTGCTGCTGCTGCTGCTAAGTCGCTTCAGTCGTGTCCGACTCTGTGCGACCCCATAGACGGCAGCCCACCAGTCTCCCCCGTCCCTGGGATTCTCCAGGCAAGAACACTGGAATGGGTTGCCATCATATAAAAGCTGGTTCGCCAAATAAGGAAGGTGACATTCAGGAAACTTTGGAAATCCCTGAAGAGAATGGTGTAGAGCTCGTTGTAGTGGGCAAATAATCTTAACTCTGCTGGGAAACCAGTTGTCAGGTTGTAAAACCACAGAACCCATTCAACTGCATTTATGCAGTCAGTTCACCACATGCTAGGCAGGGATTTGCACAGGTGCCTTAGCTAACAACTTGATCGTGCAACATGAGGATTGATCACAGAGAAGCTCCTACACTTTGCTTCAGCTTCAGGGTGTTGAAATTATCAAATTCAAATGCTGATTGTCCCTCTTAGGCTGCACAAAAAATTGCGATGAAGCACCAAATGCTTTCTTCTGAGACCAGTGGCGAGTCTCCGTCTCTGTCACAGATAACCTAAGTGAGATCCTTTTGCGTCTGCCGACCTTGTGATAGGGCTCAGACGGTAAAGCTGCTGCCTGCCATCCAGGAAACCTGGGGTTTGACTACTGGGTTGGGAAGGTCCCCTGGGGAAGGGCGTGGCTACTCACTCCAGTATTCTCACCTGGAGAATTTCATGTACAGAGGAGCCTGGCGGGCTACAGTCCGCGAGGGTCACAAAGACACTCTCACAACCTTCTGATGCTTTAGAAAGATGTGCCTTATGGTAAAACAGGCGCCTTGGTGCTTCTCTTCAAGGGGATTTTTAAACACACGACATTAAGAAGATAATCTGTAAGGTGCTGTCTGCTTTTCCCTAGTGACTGAGGAGGAATCGATGTGTTTTAACTGCCAACTACACTTGGGTAGCCAAGATGAATAGCAGACACTGGGTTTGGCTAATCTTAACGTTACAGTGGTCAGGCCTCCGTCCTTTCACTGCTGGAACCTGGGCTCAATTCCTGGTCAGGGAACTAAGACTCCACAAGCCAAGCAATGCGGCCAAGTAAGTCACAGAGAAAGAGAGACTCGAAGGGCTTGACGTGGCAGCTCCTGCAGTCGGCAGGCCTGAAGGATCGTGATTCTGAGCAGCATTAAGGCTTGACTGTCCTGCATCAACTTGACATCCCAGAGCACTGCTGGTGCCTTGGGCCGCAGGTCAGCTGCCCCGTGGCTGCCGCTGCTTCTCAGCTAAGACGGACTCCACTCGCTCACTGTTCATCATGGCCACCCAGCTTCCGCCCGCACCGCACGGGATCAGAGCCGCTGTCCACCAGCATGACCTACATCTTCAGTCCTGCCTGACCTCAACTCTTGCTTCTGCCATAGAAGGTCACGGTAACCTTCCACTAACTAGACCACTGGTGACCGTAGCAGAGGGGATGACCAAGGGAATTAGCTGGGTTTTGTGTACACACGCCTCCCTAACCCTAACCCTCCCCTCACTGCACAGCAGTGACTCTAACTCCCTTTGAACTGCAGACTGCAGGTGTCAGTTGGTTCAGTTCAGTCGCTCAGTCGTGTCCGACTCTTTGCAACCCTATGGACTGCAGCACACCAGGCTATGTCCCGAAAATGCATATATTGAACTCTTAACCCCCAATGTGATGGTCCCTGTTGGCTCAGCGGCAGAGAATCTGCCTCCCAACATAGGAAATGCAGGTTTGATCCCGGGTTGGGAAGATCCCCTGGAAAATGGCATGGCAACCCACTCCAGTATTTGTGCCTGGAGAGGAGCCTGGTGGGTTATAGGCCATGGACTTGAAAGAAGCAGGACACAGCACTCAAACATGCAAAATGTGATGGTAACAGAAAGTGGGGGTTTGGGGAGGTGGTTAGATGGTGGGGGTTGAGCCCTCATAAACGGCATTAGTGTCCTTACAAAAGGACCCCAGAAACCTTCTTCACCCCTTCCACCAAGTGAAGACACTGAACCAGACAGTATCTTGATGCTTGTTTGTTCAATAAGAGACATTTTAAAAATGTAGAGCGTTTTTAAACTCTTTATTGAACTTCTTACAGCATTGCTGCTGTTTTACATTTTGGTTTTTTTGGCCTGGAAGCATGTGGGATCTTAAGTTCCCCGACCAGGGATCGAACTCGCAGCCTCCTACATTGGAAGGGGAGGTCTTAACCAACAGAGTTCCAGGGAAGTCTCTAGTGCCTTCATCTTGGACTTCCTAGCTTCTAGCCCAGGGAGAAAGGTGAACTCTCTAGGGCCTTGATCTTGGACTTGCTAGCATCTATAACAGGGAGAAGGGTTTGTAGTGTTGTTAGGACAACCTGTATGGACTGAGATGCCTCTCTAGGGAAGACGACATCACCCATCTCCTACCATTGATTCTGGGCATCCTGTGCTAGAAGCTATGAAAAGTGGCTGTGAAACGGATCCCTTCCCTTGTCCGTTCTTTCGAAAAAAACTACTTTATTTCAAGATCAAGTTGGATGTGTTAGTCCAAGTTGTGCAGGACTTCACAGTCGAAAGGTTTTCGACAGCAAGGAAAAGACTGAGTCGTATTCTTGCCTCTTTCGAAGTCAATCAAGAGCAAGGGAGATTAAAAAAAAAAAGATCAGCAGAGGAATTATCCCAAGGGGACATATCTGAGGACACACAGATATATGGATGAGCATGCAGCTGGCAAAGCTTTGAGTTGAGTCAGCAAAAGCAAAATGAAATACATGGTGAGTGATTTCATGGTGAATTCAGCCCACTTAAACTGTCTGTAAATATTAATAATTTAACAGTAATAAAAACTCTTTCAGTAGAATTATAAAATGACAATAAAATAATAATTACGACTACTCTTATATAATTTCCAGTAGTCAGGTACAGATGTGAGAGTTGGACCAAAAAGAAGGTTGAGCGTCAAAGAATTGATGCTTTTGAACTGTGATGCTGGAGAAGACTCTTGAGGAGTCCCTTGGACTGCAAGGAGATCCAACCAGTCCATCCTAAAGGAGTTCAGTCCTGGGTGTTCACTGGAAGGACTGATGCTGAAGCTCCAGTAGTTTGGCCATCTAATTCGAAGAACTGACTCGGAAAAGACCCTGATGCGGGGAAAGATTGAACGTACGAGGAGAAGGGGGTGACAGAAGATGAGATGGTTGGATGGCATCGTTGACGCAATGAACGTGAGCAAACTCCAGGAGACGGTAAAGGACAGGGAAGCCTGGTGTGCTGCAGTCCCTGGGGTTGCAAAGAGTCGGACACAACTTAGCGACTGAACAACAACAAAGAATCATCATTAATAAAACTTATCCACTTTTCCTAATCTCCAGTAATTGCTTTTCTTCCTGCTTCAAGTTATGTAGGCAATCACTTCAAAAAATTTTGTGACAGTGCAGACATAACTTAGGCAAGAAAAACGCTAAACCCTGAATTTCCCTAATAATCAGTGCCTCAACTGTAAAAGAAGTGCCCGAGAACCAAAAACATTTCTATGATTAATATTTATATACATAAGTAATTGTGTGTATCTGTTTCAATCAGGAAAAAAAGGCAGCATAACTGAGACCTTTTCATACTGTTCATGGGGTACGTGCAGCAAGAATACTGGAGTCGGCTGCCATTTCCTCCTCCAGTGGGCCACATTGTATCGGAACTCTCCACCGTGACCCATTCCTCTAGTGGGCCCCTGCGTGGCATGGCCTGTAAAGAATCCGCCTCCAGTGCAGAAGAAGTGGGTTCCATCCCTGGGTCAGGAAGATCCCCTGGACGGGGAAATGACAACCCACTCCAGTATACTTGCCTGAAGAATCCCATGGACAGAGGAGCTGGGCGAGCTACAGTCCAGAGAGTCGCAATGAGTCAGACACAACTGAGTGACTAAGCACTTCATAGCTTCACTGAGTTACACAAGTCGCTTTTGTGACAACAAGGCTCCACTGTAACTGCCCAGGTCTGTTTAAAATCCTAATTCAACACCCAGAGCCTCATGGTTCTTTCTTTCCCAGCTTCACGTATGCACACATGATGCCCAGTATTAGGAAACCAGAATGTAAGAGTTTTTTTTTTTTTTTTTAATATATGGCTTGCTCCTTGAGTGCATTATTTAACTTCAAATCTCTATTCTCTAATCGTCTGTGGAAACAGTGGGTTACCATAGTTACAAAGTGAAGAGTGTTACGGCAACGAAGAAATGACTGATGAAATTTTACATGACAGATTCAAAGACAGTAGGACTCGGCCTCAGCGGGCAACTGGGAACTTATTGAGCTGCTGGTCACAGATAACGGCCGTGCCAGCGTATCAGGATCTGGGTCAGAAAGTTTCTCCAGGGTTTCCAGACGCCTTTCCTAGGTGGTGCTTTGAAGAGCTGAGAAACGTGGAGACACTGGCGACAGCATCTGTTTCTGTTGGCACAGCGCCTGAGGACGTGCTGTAATCATCGAACGCCATGCAGCTGTGATGGGTTCAGGTGAGGGGCTGTCAGGACACACCGGGAGAACCCCGGGGCTGCAGGTGAAAGTGCTCTATTATGTCCCTGTAGCTGCCACAGGGGCTTCCCCTGTAGCTCAGTCCGTAAAGCATCTCCCTGCAGTGCAGGAGACCTGGGTTCAATCCCTGGGTTGAGAAGATCCCCTGGAGAAAGAAATAGCAACCCACTCCAGAAACCTCGCCTCGCAATCCCATGGACTGAGGAGCCTGGCGGGCTGCAGTCCATGGGGTTGCAAAGAGTCGGGCATGCCTGAGTGACTAACACTTACTTACTTAGCTCCCACATGTAAGAAAGCTGATGCTCCACGGACCTTTCATGCATCTTACACGATCCTCCCACTAACAAGGTCAAAGGCATGCAGTGTGGGGACGATACACTGTTTAAAAGTCTAACATGCTGACCTTTCCTCTGTCGATGAGACAGACAGATGTTGTACATACATACAATGGGATATTCCTCGGCCGTAAAAAAAATGAAATAATGCTACTTCCAGCATGGGTGGACCTAGTGAGGGTCACAGTGAGTGAATTAAGTCGGACAGAGGAGGAGAAATAGTGCATGACATCCCTTAGGTGTGGCATCGAAACAGAAAAGGTACAAATGAACTTAGCTACAAAACAGAGACTCATAGACTTAGAGGATGAACCTACGGTTGCCCAGCAGGGGCACGGGAGGGAATGATACGGGGGAAGGGACAGTTAGGGAGTGTGGGATGGACATGTCCACGCTGTGTATGCATGCATGCTCAGTCACTGCCGTGTCTGACCTCTTTGAGACCTTATGGACTAGCCCGCCAGACTCCTCTGTCCATGGGATTCTCCAGGCAAGAATACTGGAGTGGGTTGCCATTCCCTCCTCCAGGGGATCTTCCCGACTCAGAAACTGAAGCCGGGTCTCCTGCTTTGAAGGCAGATTCTTTACTGTCTGAGGCACCAGGGGTGTTGATTCAGTGGGATATGACTCAGCCATCAAAACGAAGAAATTAATGCCATCTGTAGCACCACGGATGGACCGAGAGATTGTCACACCAAGTGAAGTGAAGCAGAGAATGAGAAATATTGTATGGCATCCCTTACATGCAAAATCTAAAAAGAAATGATACAAACGAACTTATTTACAAAACAGAAATAGACTCACAGACTTAGTGAATGAACTTATGATTGCCTATATACACTGGTATATTTCAAATGAATAACCAACAAGGACCTGCTGTCCAGCACAGAGAACTCTGCTCAATACTCTGTAATAGCCTTATGGTTCCCAGGGGGAAGGATGGGGAAGGGATAGCTAGAGAGTTTGGGATGGACGTGGACACACTGCTGTATTTAACATGGAGAACCAGCAAGGACCTGCTGTCCAGCACAGGGAACTCTGCTCAATGTCATGTGCCAGCCTGGATGGGAGGGGAGTTTGGGGGAGAATGGATCCATGTCCATGTATGGCTGAGTCCCTTTGCTGTCCACTTGAAACCATCACAACGTTGTAAATTGGCTATACCTCAAAACAAAATTTTTAAAAGATGCAAGCATTATAAAAACTCATAATAAAATTGATAGTGATGATAGGCTTTTATAAAAGGATTTAATTAGAAACCTCCCTGAAGAACTGTGTTCTCCATTAACAAGTTGTAAGCGTCCTACTCAAACCAACTTTCTTTAAGTAAAAACCTGCTGGCGTCATCGAAGCCCCGTTGATAGAGCGATTCCATTGTCCTCCTGCTTGGTGGGAAGAGGGCCCGGTTGAGTCTCACCAAGTTTGCCACCGACAGCTAGAACAGAAAGACACACGGGCACCGTAGGACACAACAGGGCTGGTCAATCAACCTTCTGTAAGCAAAGCCTGCTTGTTATACATACTATTAGCAATGCAAAAAAATATATATATATCAGTAGGAAGAAAATCATCTTAAAATGTGAACTGCAGGGCTTTCCAGTCAGTATAAACAAAATAATCTTAAAATCTGAACTGCGGGCTTTGCTGATGGCTTGGTGGTAAAGAATCTGGCTGCCAGTGCGGTGGATGCAAGTTGGATCCCTGGTCCCGGAAGAGCCCACACATCTCAGGGCAGCTAAGGCTGTGCACCATGATTATTAAACCTGCGCCTGAGAGCCTGGGAGCTGCAGCTTCTGAGTTCACGTGCTACCACTACTGAAGCCCGTATGCCCGAGAGCCTGTACTCTGCAACTCGAGAAGCCGCTGCAGTGAGAAGCCTGCTCTCTGCAACTCGAGAAAAGCCCTCATGGCAACTAAGCCCCAGCATACTCCCCACCCCCCAATACAAAACAAAACACAGAACTCCACACGTAGACTGCAAGAGGGTTTCTCAGCCTGGGTACCACTGACGTTTGGGGCCAGATGCTTCTCTGTGGGGGCGTCTGTCCTGCGCACTGTAGGATGCTGACAACATCCCTGAGCTCTATCCCTAGATGCCAGTACATGTTCCCGACTTAGCCAGTGTCTCCTGCATATAATGGGTTTCCCTGGTGGCTCCAAAGGTAAAGAATCTTCCTGTCAATGCAGGAGCCACAGGCCCGATCCCTGGGTGGGGAAGATGCCCTGGAGGAGGGCATGGCAACTCACTCCAGCATTCTTGCCTGGAGAACTCCGCGGACAGAGGCTACAGTCCATCGGGTCACCAAGAGTCAGACACCACTGAGCAACTAACGCTTTCACTTTCGGGGGCTACAGTCCATGGGGTTGCAAAGAGTCGGATGTGACTTAGCACGCACGCGCCTGTATATAATATCACTCCCTGTTGAGAACTAATTTTTGACTAGATTGAGGGAATCAACATTTTTGCCATTTCCTTCCTCACCTACCTCCCTGACCAGGGATCCAAGCCATACCCCCTGCTTTAGAAGTCTTAACCACTGGACTACCAAGGAAGTCCCCTCAGTACAGTTGTGAATGAGATCATTTAATTGTTTTAAAAGGTGGCAATGATAACTACGTAAAAACATTAGCAGAAAACTTAGGGCCCTACCAGGAAGGAAACGGCAACCCACTCCAGAATTCTTGCCTGGAGAATCTCATGGACCGTGGAGCCTGGCGGGCTATAGTCCATGGTGTCGCAAGAGTCGAGTCCATGGGGTCGCAAGAGTCGGACACGACTTAGCAACTAAACCACCACCACCACCAGGGAGGTAGCATCCCACATTCCATGTGGCAAAAAAACCCAGAATATAAACAACAGGAGCAATATTATAACAAATTCAAAAAAGACTCTTAAAAAAATTAATGGTCCACATTAAAAAAAAAAATCTTAAAAAAAAATAAAATTGCACTTCCCTGGTGGTCCAGTGGTTCACACTGCCTTCCAGTGCAGGGGACACAGGTTTCAATCTCTATGGGGGGAACTAAGGGTCCCACATGCCACAGGGGACCCAAGCACCTCAACTACTGAGCCCAAGCACCTCAACTACTGAGCCCAAGTGCCACAACCACAGAGTCCATGCACTCTGGAATTGGGCTCTCCAGCCACAACTAGAGAATCTGTGAGCTCTAGCGACCTCTCGCTGAAACAAGGAGCCTGCCCACCACAACTAAGATCTAATGCAGACAACCAGTAAGTAAATAAGTCTTTAAAAAAAATAAATAAATAAAACTGCATTGAAAACTTGCCAAGTATGCTGACCTGAAAAATAAATGAAGAAATGGGAAATGTCCCACAGAGACAGTTCAACAATAGTAAAAAAAAAAAAAAAAGACTGCACACTCACAGTCTATAGGTACCTAGGTCCACACGCATGACATATGTTGTGACTCATATAAAATATGGCAAAAACCACTACGATATTGTAAAGTAATTAGCCTCCAATTAAAATAAGTAAATTAAAACAGAATATGCATGCAAATCTGTACATACGATGGAGCTGCCAAGTGTGGGAAGCATGTGGAGAGTTTCAGGGGGTCTGTGACGGTCGGGGAACATCAGGACTCACCAGTACTTCCTGGTTGGTGACGCTAAGGTAGAAATGCAGCCGCCCTTTATCCTGTGGGGAGACATCCAGTCGCCCACTGAACGGGGAGATGGTCACTGTGCGGCCGACCGGCAGGATTGGCAGGCTGTTGGTGAAGCTTCCGTCCACCCACTTCTGCGGAGAGAATGGCCCCGGTCAGCACGTGGAGACTGCATCCCTCCCACGTGAAGACAGTGAGCGTGGACTTCCCCGAGATGACACCATCCTTCTGAGAATCCGAGCCTTGGGGATGAACGCCCTTGAGTTACCATTGATGAGGACCAGCTGGATCGGATTTGTTTTTGAAGCGAAACAAATCTCTGTATGCATATCATTAACCCACAGGATTCCGCGGTGGCTCCACAGTAAAGAACCTGCCTGCAATGTGTTCAGTCCCTGGGTGGGGAAGATCCACTGGAGAAGGGCATGGAAGCCCACTCCAGGATTCTTGCCTGGACAATCCCATGGACAGAGGAGCCTTCTGTGCTACAATTTCTAGAGTCACAAAGAGTCGGACATGACTGAGCACAGAACACACACACACAGGCTTTATGCATATAGTAAGAAGTTTGGGTTTATAGTAAGAAATTATAGTAAGAAATCCATGGGTTTCCCTGGTGGTCAGCTGCCTGCCAGTGCAGGAGACCTGGGTTTGATTCCTGGGTCAGGAAGATCCCCTGGAGAAGGGAATGGCAACCTGCTCCAGTATTCTTGCCTGGAGAACCCCATGGACAGAGCAGCCCGGTAGGTTCTCAGTCCATGGGATTGCAAGAGTCAGACACGACTTAGTGACTAAACCAAACCAAGAAGTTTGGACGGAATCAGGAAATCTTTCCAGTTGTTTTAAAAGCTTTAAGTACATTACTTAAGACCTTATTATTATTTTTTTAACTGATGATGGCACATGCATAAGAAGCCACATGTAACGAGCTTGGGATTTGTCATCTAATCAGGATGCAAAGCCAAGTTGACTCTGACACTGAGCAGACCATCCCCCATAATGGGAGGCTTCATTTTTAACTTCAGAACTGCAAATTGGCATTGTCTATAGCCAAGTGAAAAGTAAATAAATAAAGGACCATCAGAAACACTTTCATCTCCAAAGTGACTCCTGAGTACATAGGGCTTCAAGGCTTGAAAATTCCGGGCGGGGTGGAAGGGCGAGAGAGGGGTATGAAGTGTTCAACAGGAGCCTTGTTCAGAAGAGAGTCTGTGCTTTCAGACCTCAGCCCAAAGGAAAGAGAGGGAGAGACACAACGGCAGGACCGAGGACCGTCCACAGGCTTCTGCACACCTGGACACTGAGGGAAGGCTGAAGAAGCACAAAGGCGGAATTCCTCATGGTGTTTCAAGTGAAAAAGACTTCCAATCTGTCCTTGAGCCCCAGAATCAGCTCGAACAATAAATACACAGACACACAAAACTGGAGTTCAAATGCTCCAAGCTATATCCAGATTGGAAATATCCTGCCGTGGATGTGGGAATACAAAGCTAAAAACTGTGGAGAACACCATGTCACTCACCCAGAGTCAGACATCCTGGAGTGTGAAGTCAAGTGGGCCTTAGGAAGCATCACTGTGAACAAAGCTGGTGGAGGTGACGAAATTTCAGCTGAGCTATTTCAAATCCTACAAGATGATGCTGTTCAAGTGCTGCACTCAATATGTCAGCCAATTTGAGTTGGAAAACTCAGCAGTGGCCAGAGGACCAGAAAAGGTCCAGCCTCCTCCCAATTCCCAAGAAGGGTAGTACTCAAGTATGTGCTAACCACTGGACAACTGCACTCATCTCCCATACTAGCAGGATCATGCTTAAAATCTTGCATGCTAGGCTTCAGGGTCACCGAGAACTTCCAGATGTGCAAGCTGCATTCAGAAAAGGCAGAGGAACTGCAAACCAAACTGCCAACATTCACTGGATCCTGGAGAAAGCAAGGGAATTCTGGAAAATATCTACTTCCGCTTCCTGCTTCACTGATTTATACTAAAGGCTTTGACCAAAGCCTTTCCAAAAACTGTGGAAAATTCGTAAAGACATGGGAATACCAGACCACTTTACCTGTCTCTGGAGAAACCTGTATGCCAGTCAAGAGGCAACAGTTAGACTCAGATGCAACAACTGACTGGCTAAAAAGAGGCTAAAAGGAGGCTGTAAACTGTCACCTAGCTTATTTACCCAATACGCAGAGCGTATCACACAAAATGCCAGGCTGGATGAATCCCAAGCTGGAATCAAGACCGTCAGAAGAAATATAAACGACTTCCAACATGCAGGTGATACCTCCCTAATGGCAGAAAGTGAAGAAGAACCAAAGAGCCTCTTGATGAAAGTGAAAAAGGAGAGTGAAAAAGCTGAAATGAAACTCAACATTCAGAAAACTAGGATCATGGCAACCAGTCCCATCACTTCATGGCAAAGAGATGGGGAAACAGTGAAAGCACTGACAGATTTTATTTTCTTGGGCTGCAAAATCACTGCTGAAGCTGAAGCTTCAATCCTTTGGCCTCCTGATGTGAAGAACCCACTCACTGGGAAAGACCGTGATGCTGGGAAAGATTGAGGGTGGGAGGAGAAGGGGGTGAGAGAGGATGAGATGGGTGGATGGCATCATGGACCCAATGGACATGAGTCTGAGCAAATTCTGGGAGACACTGGAGGACAGAGGAGCCTGGCACGCTGCACTCCATGGGGACACAAACAGTAGGACACAACTTGTCGACTGAACAACAGCAACCTCACAAAATAGTCTATTTTGGAGGAAAAAAAGCAAGGAGGTAAGGACTGAGAAACAGGTTAGCATAAAGCGTCCTTAACTGAGTTAAAGACCTTCATTCACCTTTTCTCAGATGTCTTTCTTTCTTTCAAACTGCTTTTCTTACCTGTTTCGATTTCTAGAGCAGGTGACTAAATGATAGGTATTGTTTACAAAGGCCTTGGCCAGCAACCACCTCCCCTCAGAGGAAATAAAAGTAAGTAAATAGAAAGTGAAAATGTGCTGAAAATCTCTGGTTGAGGGAACTGCATTTTGTTGTAGGAAAAAAAAATAAGTGGATTCAATTAAAAGGAACCCGACCTGCGTAATCTGCTTACCATCTTTATTTTTTTAAAGAACAAAACACATTTATGTAAGTATTTATTATATACGCACATTTATATATGCTTGTGTACGTATAAATATGGATACACACACACAAGACTATACAAATACTGTCTAAAAAAGACAGATTTGTATTAAGAAGGCCCCCACATTGTGAAGGAACTAGTCTATTTGAGCAGCCTCCGGGAGACAGTGGAGGGCAGAAGAACCTGGCGTGCTGCAGTGCATGGGGTCGAAAAGAGTTGGACACGACTGAGCGAATGATCGTCAACAACAAATACACTTCAATAAAAATGAATTTATTTTAAAATAGAAGGTCCCAGATATCTGGTTCTGTGCCTTACAGTCCTGGAGGTTTTTTTTTTTTTTTTCCTTCTCTTCCCTCATTGCTTTGGATTTAGACACCAAATTCTGGAATAAGATAATACCTAGAAAGAGAGAGAGAAAGAACACCTTCCAAAATTACCTTTCATACCCTCAGTAGAATATCTCACCAATGAAACAAAAATTCAGAGGTTTCATCAAGGGAAGTAAAAAAATATGCACCAAGTGCCATATAACTTAACTGACAGCTCCCTTGTTTTATTCAACTGAAAGAAAAGAAGGGCAATCTGGCTCGTTAATGTGCAAAGTGTTCTAATTTACCATGGGGCTAATGAGTGCCGCTTAAGGGAATTGAAAGTCTTTTTTCCAAATTTTGTTCACTCTTGTTAGCTTATTCTGATTGGATAAAGAGTCAGGGAAACAAACAGCTTATCAAGCGGCTTGATTAAATTTTCAGCGTTACTCACTACTCTAACCATAACCCCAGCAGCTCAGATGTTGTAAATACAGTCCATCTTTGTCCTGATTCATGCTCTCATGAACTATATCACTCCCAGAACCACACACACACACACACACACACAGCCCACCCCACCCTCAGGCATGCTAATGCAAGCAAAATTTCTGGAAACAACAATAACATTACTAAATGCAAATACCTTATATCTCATGTGCTATAGATAGATTGATGCTTTTGAACTGTGATTGTTGGAGAAGACTCTTGAGAGTCCCTTGGACAGCAAGGAGTTCCAAGCAGTCCATCCTAAAGGAAATCAGTCCTGAATATTCATTGGAAGGACTGAGGCTGAAGCTGAAACCAATACTTTGGCCACCTGATGCAAAGAGCTGACTCTTTTGAAAAGACTCTGATGCTAGGAAAGATTGAAGGTGAGAGGAGAAGGGGATGACAGAGGATGAGATGGTTGGATGGCATCACTGGCTCAATGGACATGAGTTTGGGTAAACTCCAGGAGTTGGTGATGGACAGGGAGGCCTGGCGTGCTGTAGTCCATCGGGTCACAAAGAACTGGACACGACCGAGCGACGGAACTGAACTGAACTGACTGATGGATAAATTAAAACTCTACATTCCCTATGCTGCTGGCCATGAATTATCTGGCTGTTTGCAACATATTCCTCAAAATCATTCCCACTTCGTGGGCAGCATTCCATAAGCTGCCGTGACACCGAAGATTCCAAACTCTTGCTGATGGCTCTTCCCAGGAGAGTTTTGCCCTGAGTTTCTTAGTTTCAGATTACAGCACCTTCATTCACCAAATGAAATGGTAGGCCAAATAAAGTTAAAAAGAAAATTATTCCAGGAGAAAAACAAACCCGGAGGGGCGGTCGTCTGTCAGCACACGCCAAGCCGTGTCTCACATGTGATGCCTTGAGGCTTCACACCAGGCTCGTGACCTCCAGCGGCTCACGTCATATAATTGAAGGCGAAGACTGTAAAGCTTAAGGCTGTCCCCAGTACCAAAAGCGCTCACATCTTCCTGCAGCAAGCCCTTTCAGAACACGCCATGCGTGCCTGGATATATGTTCCACACTGCGAGAAGCTCATATGTTCCACACTGTGAGAAGCTCATGCTAGAGCCTCGAGGCAGGGCTGGACTTGCTCTGCAAACAGTTTTGCCAGAAAGAGAAAGACAAATACCATAGGATAACATTTATATGTGGAACATAAAATCTGACGCAAATGAACTTGTCAACAAAGCAGAAACAGAGCCACAGAGAACTGTCAAGGGGGAGGGGCAGAGGGAGGGAGTGGGGCAGGAACGGGCTAGAAGCTTGGGGTTAGCAGAGTACACATAGGATGCATAAACAAAAGGTCTTGCTGCACAGCACACGGAGCTGCATCCAGTCTCCTGGGATAAACCATAATGGAAAAGAATATGGAAAAGAAGGTCTGTATGTGTCTACCTGAGTCATGGTGCTGTACAGCAGAAATGGACACAACACTGTAAATCCACCATTCAGTTCAGTTCAGTTCAGCCGCTCAACGTGTCCGACTCTTTGCAGCCCCATGGACTGCAGCACGCCAGGCTTCCCTGTCCATCATCCGGAGCTGGCTCAAACTCATGTCCATTGAGTCGGTGATGCCATCCAACCATCTCAGCCTCTGTCGTCCCCTTCTCCTCCTGCCTTCAGGCTTTCCCAGCATCAGGGACTTATCAATGAGTCGGCTCTTCACATCAGGTGGCCAAAGTGTTGGAGTTTCAGCTTCAGCATCAGTCCTTCCAATGAATATTCAGGACTGGTTTCTTTTAGGATGGACTGGTTGGATCTACTTGCTGTCCAAGGGACTCTCGAGAGTCTTCTCCAACACCACAGTTCAAAAGCATCTATTCTTCGGTGCTCAGCTTTCCTTATAGTCCAACTGTCACATCCAAACATGACTACTGGAAAAATCACAGCTTTGACTAGACGGACGTTTGTTGGCAAAGTAATGTCCCTGCTTTTTAATATGCTGTCTGGGTTGGGCATAGCTTTTTTTCCAAGGAGCAAGTGTTTTTTAATTTCACAGCTGCAGTCCCTATCCATAGTGATTTTGGAACACAGAAAGATAAAAGTCTGTCACTGCTTTCCTTATAGTCCAACTGTACGGTCAGTTGTGTCTGACTCTTTGAGACCCCATGGACTGTGGCCCGCCAGGCTCCTCTGTCCATGGAGACTCTCCAGGCAAGAACACCGGAGTGGGTTGCCACGCCCTCCTCCAGGGGGTCTCCCCGACCCAGGGATTGAACCTAGGTGTCTGCATGGCAGGCGGATTCTTTACTGTCTGAGCCACCAGGGAAGCCCAGGAATACTGGAGTGGGGTGCCACTCCCTGCTCCAGGGGATCCTCCCGATTGAGTCCTTAGCAAGTGGCAAACGGCCACCATGTGGCTGCGGAAACAAGCAAGCACCCCACGGAGCACCCCGTCAGTCATCGTGTACATGGGGTCCCCTCTTCCTGGGCTTTATTGCACAACCAGGGGGAACCAGGGACTTCCCTGGTGGTGCTCGGATTCAGACTCCGCCTGCCAATGCAGGGGACACAGGTTCGTTGCCTGGTCCAGGAAGATCCCACGTGCCGTGGAGCAACTCAGCCCGGGAGCCACAACTACCGAAACCCTTGAACCACCGCTACTGAAGCCGACATGCCCTCGAGTCTGCTCCGGAAGAAGACAAGCTGCTGCAGTGAAAAGCCTTTGCACAGCTCGAGAGTGGCCTCCACTCACTGCAACTAGAGGAAGCCTGGGCGAGGCAACAGACTCAGTGCAACCAGCGACAAAATAAAGTGAATTAGTAAACGATGTTTAAAAACAAGCAGAAAAACACGGCATCGTGACATTGCCCTGTGCCCAGAGGCCAGTCATCAGAGAGTCGTGCCTCACCTCCCAAGGTCAAATATATATATAAATATATGTATTTCTTACTATATGTAAATATAGATATATGTATTTCTTACTACATTGAAATATAAATATATGTATTTCTTACTATATTGAAATATAAATATATGTATTTCTTACTATATGTAAATATAAGTATATGTATTTCTTACTATATGTAAATATAAATATATGTATTTCTTACTATATTGAAATATAAATATATGTATTTCTTACTATATGTAAATATAGATATATGTATTTACTATATTGAAATATAAATATATATAAATATAAATATGCATTTCTTAATATAGATACATATATCTATTTCTTAATATACCTCTGTCTTAATATATAAATATCTATTTATTAATATATATCTCTCTTGCTATATAAATATAAATAATCTATTTCTTAATTATAAATATCTATTTCTTTATATATTTCTCACTATATATAAATATAAATATATATAAATATATCTATTTCTTGAAATACCTACTTCTTAATATATATATCTATTTCTTAATATATATATCTACTTAATTATATATATTTCTTAATATATATAAATATATACAGTTCTTTATATAAATATATATGGATTTCTTTACATAGATAAATATACAGGTTTCTTCTATATAAAATATATATATTTCTTTAAATATATATAAATATATGTATATTTTAAGAAATGAACAAGACTTAGTAGTGCAAAAGGCCTGTGACTGATGCAAACATTAGAGATCATCCTGGGAAAGGTGCCCCCTAACTCAGCTACATGTCTTCAGTGAAGTGAATGAGTGTTTCTGCATCTCAATTTCCTCAAACTGAATGCCGAAGAATTGATGCTTTTGAACTGTGGTGTTGGAGAAGACTCTTGAGAGTCCCTTGGACTGCAAGGAGATCCAACCAGTCCGTTCTGAAGGAGATCAGTCCTGGATGTTCTTAGAAAAGAATGATGCTAAAGCTGAAACTCCAATATTTTGGCCACCTCATGCGAAGAGCTGACTCATTGGAAAAGACTCTGATGCTGGGAGGGACTGGGGGTAGGAGGAGAAGGGGACGACCGAGGATGAGATGGCTGGATGGCATCACCGACTTGATGGACGTGAGTTTGAGTGAACTCTGGGAGTTGGTGATGGACAGGGAGGCCTGGCGTGCTGCGATTCATGGGGCCACAAAGAGTTGGACATGACTGAGCGACTGAACTGAACTGAACATACAGTGGTAATATTCACTACAGCACATGGGAGTGGCCTCTGATGCATCAGATAGAAAGCAATAACAACAGAAGTTTTGCTTCTTTTTGCCATGAAAGCAACATAGAAGGTACATTGGTAAGGTGCCCCTCCTCAAATCATGCAGGCCCCAAGTCTTCCCAACTCTATCTGTCTCTAGCTACAGAGTGATCTGTGACCTCATGATCCACAATAGCTGCCAGAGCTCTGGTCATCACGTCTAAGTTCTGGGCAGCAGGGAGGAAACAAATATACACGACCTCACTTCCTGTAAGTCCCACAGCAACTTGGCCTACCTCTCACTGCCCGCACTTAAGGGGATGGCCACACCTAGCAGCAAGGAACACTGGTGATCGGGACCTTTCAGCTACACGGCAATAAGTCCACATAAGAACTGGAGTTCCGTTACTGAGGGAGGAGAAGAGGACATCGTATGTTGGAAGAAACTAGGAGCCATCACCACCCGCACCTCATTCATAATACAGCTATTACTACTTAAACACAGGACATGTTCAGCATAGTCGTACAACATATTCGGGTGGCCAGAAAGATCACTGAGGTTTCCCCATATTACAGAAAACCCAAGTGGACCTTCTGGCCAGCTCAGTACTAGCCTTCTGGGTCTCTGTTCTCTAACCTTCGTTCCACCCTCCCTTTCCTTTCTTCCCTACCTTAGCTCCATCCACCTTCTCCGTCAGCCCCTCTTAATCTACCCATCACATCAGAGATGCTGATGACTCCTGGATCCCAAATCCCCTTTTCATGATCATATATAATCTCGTAAGACACCTGAGTGCTTTGCATATATGTATTTTTTCCTGCCATTTAGCCATTTCTGTCATGATTATATATTATCAAGCAATAACTTGAAGTGAAATCATCACATTTCAGACCATCAAATTACAGTTCATAACCATAATGTAAAGTTGATTTGGCTAGCATGTGTTGAACATTTATAGGTAAAAATAAGTGTTGACTTTTACTGCTCTAACGGAAAAATGCTACTTAGATTACTTCAAAGTCGTTATGTCAAGTGGGGGTACTTCTCACATTTTTAAATGACAACAAAAAATCGTGCTCCTTGGTAACTGAGTATCTGCTACCTCTGAGAGGCAGTATTCGGAATTGGGGGTGGGGGGGGGAGAAAACCAGTTTTGAGATTTCCCAAGTGGTCTAGTAGCTCAGACTCCTTGTTCCCAATGCAGGGCGCACTGGTTCAATCCCTGGTCGGGGAACTAGACCCCACGTGCCTCAATTAAGAGATCCCATGTGACACAATCAAGACACGGCACAGACAAATAAGTGAATATTTAAAATGGCTTTCTGCGAGCTTTTGCTTATGCTGCCTTAAAGAGAAAGAAAAATTAGTGTATATGATGTTTCTGAGTGGTCACAGAGAGGGTTTTAGCCAATAGCATGGAAGCACATCCCTGCAAGTAATGCTTGTGCTAATAAAAACAGCCCAACCTGGACAAGGCAGACCACTTTAAGGTTCTCCGTGTCTGCCTCTCCATGGCTTCATCCAGTGACTCAGCCTCACTTTTCTCATCTGCCCCTTTTAGACAATCATGCCAGGGCAGACTGGTTTGGCCAGGAATCCTATGAGAAGCACAGAAAAGGGCTGGAATGGCCAGGAAAAGTCAGAGGAAGAAAATCATGAGGCCTCACAAGGTCCAAATATAGAGAGATTCCCAGACACATTAGCCTAGAGATTTGTAAAAATCAATTCCCTGGTTTTGAGACCATCCACTGAGCACAGGCCTTTTGCAGGGTCTTCAAAGTGAATGAACCAATGACAGCTATATGACAGCTATTAAATGCTTTTCGTGTTCACATTTATAAACGACTACATACATATCACATGTCTATAAAATAAACGGCATTAACCATCCATGAAGGTGTGCCTGATTTGAGTAGGTGTTACACAGTGTATGGGATTACAAAATATATATCTGCAGGGTGTGTTGCATAGCTGCTGTGTGGGGGACTCCCTGGTGGTCCAGTGGCTGAGACTCCAAGCTGCTAATGCAGGGGCCATCACGGTTTCAGTCCCTGCTCGGGAACTAGATCCCACAACGCCCTGCTAAGACATCTCATGCTGTAGTTAAAAGATCCTTCATGCTGCAACTAAGACACAGAGCAGCCAAATAATACTTAACTAAACGGTGGCACTAGTGGTAAAGAGCCTGCCTGCCAACGCAGGCGAATCCGAGAGGTGCAGGTTTGAGTTCTAGGTCGGGAAGATCCATTGGAGGAGGGCACGGCAAACCACTCCAGGATTCTTGCCTGGAGAATCCCATGGACAGAGGAGCCTGGTGGGCTACGGTCCACAGGGTTGCAGAGTCAGACATGACTGAGTGACTCAGCACACACACAAATAAATAGCTACTGTGTTTGAGCATAAGACGCTTATCTCTGGTGTGCATTAAGTAGAAACTGTGACTGGTTATCAGTGTGTGCGCTGGTGTGTAGGCTATGGAAGACCAGGATCAGACAGGATGGTGAAATTTTATAGCACAAACATGTTTGCAGGACACAGAAAGAAGCTGGCAGAAATGACTTCGGGCAGGGTGGACAGCAGAGAGCAGGCGGTAGTTCACTCAGTTCAGTCGCTCACTTCAGTTCAGTTCAGTTGCTCAGGCGTGTCCGACTCTTTGCGACCCCATGAACCGCAGCATGCCAGGCCTCCCTGTCCATCACCAACTCCCGGAGTTCACTCAGACTTGCGTCCATCGAGTCCGTGATGCCATCCAGCCATCTCATCCTCGGTCGTCCCCTTCTCCTCCTGCCCCCAATCCCTCCCAGCATCAGGGTCTTTTTCAATGAGTCAACTCTTCCCATCAGGTGGCCAAAGTACTGGAGTTTCAGCTTTAGCATCAGTCCTTCCAAAGAAATCCCAGGGCTGATCTCCTTTAGAATGGACTGGTTGGATCTCCTTGCAGTCCAAGGGACTCTCAAGAGTCTTCTCCAACACAACAGTTCAAAAGCATCAATTCTGTGCCGCTCAGCCTTCTTCACAGTCCAAGTCTCACATCCATACATGACCACAGGAAAAACCATAGCCTTGACTAGACAGACCTTGTTGGCAAAGTAATGTCTCTGCTTTTCAATATGTTATCTAGGTTGGTCATAACTTTTCTTCCAAGGAGTAAGCATCTTTTAATTTCATGCCTGCAATCACCATCTACAGTGATTTTGGAGCCCCCCAAAATAAAGTCTGACACTGTTTCCACTGTTTCCCCATCTATTTCCCATGAAGTGATGGGACCAGATGCCATGATCATCGTTTTCTGAATGTTGATCTTTAGGCCAACTTTTTCACTCTCCTCTTTCACTTTCATCAAGAGGCTTTTTAGTTCCTCTTCACTTTCTGCCATAAGGGTGGTGTCATCTGCATATCTGAGGTTATTGATATTTCTCGTGGCAATCTTGATTCCAGCTTGTGCTTCTTCCAGCCCAGCGTTTCTCATGATGGTCTCTGCATATAAGTTAAATAAGCAGCGTGACAATATACAGCCTTGATGTACTCCTTTTCCTATTTGGAACCAGTCTGTTGTTCCATGTCCAGTCTAGTCAAGGCTATGGTTTTTCCAGTAGTCATGTATGGATGTGAGAGTTGGACTATAAAGAAAGCTGAGCACCGAAGAATTGATGCTTTTGAGCTGTGGTGTTGGAGAAAACTCTTGAAAGTCCCTTGGACTGCAAGGAGAACCAAGCAGTCCTTCCTAAAGGATATCAGTCCTGAATTTTCATTGGAAGGACTGGTGTTGAAGCTGAAACTCCAATACTCTGGCCACCTGATGTGAAGAGGTGACTCATTGGAAAAGACCCTGATGCTGGGAAAGATTGAGGGTAGGAGGAAAGGGGACAACAGAGGATGAGATGGTTGGGTGGCATCACCGACTTGATGGACATGAGTTTGGGTAAACTCCAACAGTTGGTGATGGACAGGGAGGCCTGGCATGCTGCGGTTCATGGGGTTGCAAAGAACGACTGAGCGACTGAACTGAACTGAACTGAGTCTATGACAAAGGAGGGAAGAATATACACTGGAGAAAAGACAGTGTCTTCAGTCAGTGGTACCTGGACAGCTACATGTGAAAGAATAAAATTAGAACACTTCCTAACATCAAACACAAAAATAAACTCAAAATGGATCAAAGACGTATATTTAAGGCTGGACACTATGAAACTCTTAAGAGGAAAACACAGGCAGAACACGATTTAACATAAATTGCAGTAAGATCTTTCTGACCCACCTCCTAGAAGATAGAAAATACAAACAAAAATAAACTAGGAGGACCCAGTTACACTCAAAAGCTTTCACACAGCAAACGAATTCATAAGTAAGACAAAACGACAAGCCTTAAAACGGGAGAAAATATTTGCAAATGAAGCAACTGACAAGGCATTAGTCTCTAAAATACACAAACAGCTCATGCAGCTCAATATGAAAAAAAAAAAATCTGCAAACAGTAAATGCTGGAGAGGGTGTGGAGCAAAGGGAACCCTCCTACACTGTTGTTGGGCATGTAAATTGATGCAGCCACTATGGAGAACAGTATGGAGGTTCTCCACAAAACTAAAAATAGAAGCACCACATGACCCAGTGACCGCACTCCTAGGCATACAACCCAACAAAACCATAATTCCAAAAGACACACGCACCCCCACGCTCACTGCAGCACTATTTACAAACCCAGGACGTGGATGCAACATCGACAGAAGAACAGATGAAGATGTGGTACACAGAGACGATGGAACATTACTCAGCCACGAAGAGGAGCGGAACGGTGCCACTGACGGGACGCGGACGGACCTAGAGACCGTCATACAGAGTGCACTAAGTCAAGAAGAGAAAAGCAAATATCCTGTAAGATCACTTACGCGTGCAGTCTAGAACAATGGTACGGATGAGCTTATCTGGGAAAGCAGAAGGAGACAGACAGACTGAGAACAGATGTATGCAGACCAAGAGGAGAGGCGGCGGAGAGGGATGACCTGAGAGACTGGGGTTGATATATCTACACTACTGACACTGTGTCTAACGGAGAGAAGCAACGAGAAACTGCTGTAGAGCGCAGGGAACTCGACTCAGCGTTCCATGGTGACCTAGCGGGAAAGAAAATTCAAAAAAGAGGGAATATATGGAAACACACGGGTGATTCACTTTGCTGGACGGCAGAGCTAAGAACCGGAGAAGGCGATGGCAGCCCACTCCAGCACTCTTGCCTGGAAAATCCCATGGACGGGGGAGCCTGGGGGGCTGCCGTCTACGGGATCGCACAGAGTCGGGCACGACTGAAGCACCTTAGCAGAACTAACAACAGGGCTTCCCGATGGCTCAGGGGTAAAGAATCCGCCTGCCAGTGCAAGAGATGCAAGAGATACAGGTGCGACCCCCAGGTGGGGAAGATCCCCTGGAGAAGGCGATGGCAGCCCACTCCAGTACTCTTGCCTGGAGAGTCCCATGAACAGGGGAGGCCGGGGAGGGTCACAGAGTCGGACATGACTGGGCATGCGCACATAACACTGCAAAGCAGCTGTACTTCAATAAATTGTTTACAAGCTCTGCTGCTTCTTTGGATATTCAAAATAAGGGTGAAGTGTTTTGTTTTGTTTTTTACCAGAGGAAAAACGGAGGGGCCTAGTCAGTCATTCTCAATCACGAAATCTCAACTCTAGGGTACCATGGCCCCTGCACTGGACTTTTTTTCTTTTGTTAAACAGACACAAACCTATGAGACCAAACTCAGAGGAACAGAGCTGGAGCCGCCAGGATAATAACAACAATCCTGGATCTTCCGAAAGGAAACGGATGACCCCAGGAACCAGGGATCCCACGTCAGCTCTAGGACGCTTACCTGGCCTTTGTATTCCACTGGTTTCAGTCCTGCATAGATGGGCAGGAAGCTGCTGGCCAGCAGGACCTAGTGGACAAAATTAAGACACAGCTTGTGAAATGAGACAGCAACACGCCCTACCATCTATTTCACACGTCACCTACTAGGAGGTTACAATTGTTTAAACACAAAGTGAAGTGAAAGTGAAGTCATTCAGCCGAGTCTGACTCTTTGCAAACCCATGGACCGTAGCTTACCAGGTTCCTCTGTCCATAGGATTTTCCAGGCAAGAATACTGGAGTGGGTTGCTGTTTCCTTCTCCAAAATCTACTATAAAAATGAAATACAGTCCATGTATTTCATGGACAGAGTAAACCGAAAGCATTAGTAGCTCAGTCATGCCCAACTCTTTACAACCTCATGGACTGGGGTCTTCCCAGGCTCCTCTATCCAAGGGATTCTCCAGGCAAGAATATGGGAGTGGGTTGCCATTCCCTTCTCCAGGGGATCTTCCCAACCCAGGGATTGAACCTGGGTCTCCTGCACTGCGGGCAGAATTTTTTATCAAGTGAGCCACGAGAACATGCTTAAACAGAAGATAAAATTTTTCATGTTGGAAAAGACATTAAAGACATTGGACAATTCGTGGTCCTCTGATTCCATCGCCTTCACCTGAGAAACACTGGCACTTTAATGGCAGATGGTCGAGTCACTGCACAATTAGAGTCCAGTTCAGTTCAGTCACTCAGTTGTGTCCGAGTCTTTGTGACCCCAAGAAGCACGGCACACCAGGCCTCCCTTCCCATCTCCACCTCCTGGAGTTTACTCAAACTCATGTCCATCAAGTTGGTGATGCCATCTAACCATCTCATCCTCTGTCATCCCCTTCCCCTCCCGCCTTCAATCTTTCCCAGCATCAGAGTCTTTTCAAATGAGTCAGCTCTTCACATCAGATGGCCAAGGTACTGGAGTTTCAGCTTCATCATCAGTCCTCCCAATGAACACTCAGGACCGATCTCCTTTAGGTTAGACTGGTTGGGTCTCCTTGGGACTCTCTCAAGAGTCTTCTCCAACACCATGGTTCAAAAGCATTGATTCTTCAGCGCTCAGCCTTCTTTATGGTCCAACTCTCACATCCATACAAGACCACTGGAAAAACCATAGCCTTGACCAGACGAGCCTTTGTTGACTAGACGGATTAAAGTCCAGGTGTGTCTAAATTCCCACAGTCGTACAGGCTGCAAGTCAGTTATTTACAATGTTCTGTGCCACACTGTGAGGATCATTTGGACGTTTCAGTCCTGCAGAGGAACAAACCCCTCTGGTTGTTATGGCATTGATTAGCTCACAGCTGAGGGATGTTTGCGTTTATGTCACCAGGCTGTCACTGAGGGAAGAATACATGTTACATGCCAGGGACACGCCCTGGGTATGTAATGAGACACTGCCAGCTAGGCGCACCAATTACACTTTACCTTCCATTCAAAAAGTGGAAAAAAGACTGCGGGTGCAAATATTACTGTCTCCTCCCACAAGAAAAGTCAGGTTCTGGGGAGCTTTCCTGACACGCACAAGTTTTTATTGTGCGATGCAGTTTGCAAACCGCTGTGTTCTATCAGGAAAGATACAGCGTTAGATAGTGACTGCTTAAGCTCCAAACCTTCAGTTGGTAAGTGAAGACTCCATCGCTGTTTGCTGTGAAAGGTTTCATCAAGCTTCTTTTCCCAGCAGGAATTATTCAGAGATGGGTTATGAGGCTTAAAAATGACTTGTGCAATATCCACGAGGGCTTCCCAGTGGCACTAGTGGTAAAGAGCCCGCTTACCACGGCAGGAAACAGAAGAGACGCGGGTTCAGTCCCTGGGTCAGGAAGATCCCCTGGAGGAGGAAACGGCAACCCGCTCCAGACTCCTGCCTGGAGAATGCCACGGACAGAGGAGCCTGGCAGGCTGCAGTCTACGAGGTTGCAGAGTCAGATACAACTCAGCAGCTGAGCACACCCAACATCCAGTAAGAGTTACTTAGAAGCCAGAAGGGCATTTCCCCCAAAGAAACCATGCTGTACCTGTGATGTGTGAGGTCAGCTCTCACAAGCTGATTTATTCGGAAGGGCAAATAAGGAGAGGCCCAGCCACCAGCATAACGGCCTGGTGGGAAGGGCCGACTCACCAGAAAAGACCCCGATGCTGGGAAAGATCGAGGGCGGGAGGAGGAGGAGGGGACGACAGAGGACGAGATGGATGGATGGCCTCACCGACTCAAGCACTGACACATATACACACGACCGTGTCTAAAACAGAGAGCTAGTGGGAAGCTGCTGGATTAGCGCAGGGAGCTCAGCCTGGCGCTCTGTGATCACCTAGAGGGCTGGGATAGGGCGGGGCGCGTTCAAGAGGGATGCGATGTGCGGGCTTGGATGGATGTACATATATGGCTGATGCATTTCATTGCAGAGCAGAGACCAGCACAACATTGTAAAGCAACTATACTCCAATTAAAAAAAAACCTATGATAAACCATAATAGAAAATATTAAAAAACAGAATGTGCACATACATGTGTGTGTGTATAACTGAATCACTGCCGTACAACAGAAAATAATAACAACTGTAAATCAACTATACTTCAATAGAAATAAAAAAGAAAAAAAGAAGAAATTAGGGTGGGAGCCGGGAGGGAGGTTTAAGATGGAGAGGACGTGTGTGTACCTACGGCTGATAGGTGTGGACTGGATGGCAGAGACCAACACAATATTGTGAAGCAATGACCCTCCAGTGAAACATGGAGAAGTAAACAAAGGGAGAGCTGTAAGGTGTTGAGCGCAAAGCACGGACCCGAGGTATGGCGGCAGCCCTGCACGGGAGCTCTCAGCCTTCTAAGCAGGGTCGGTGCAGACCAGCCCACTGGGGCATTCATCTCCAAAATCTCAGCTTCCGTGTGGGCGTGACAGAATAGGGTGCCACGCCTGCCGCTACCCGCACCCTTCGCAGAAGGGTGCAAGCCGGGGTGAGCAGCCTCTCTGGTGGTTTGCAGAAGATCACAGCCATCAGTGGGGACGATAGGATGCAAACCAAGCAAACTCAGGCCCAATCTTGTCAGCCCCCTAGTCGCCCTGATCAGCTTTCAGCACAAGACTGGACACAGTTCCGGCCACTGCCTTCACCCTAATTCATCACTTGCCCACTCCTTTAAAAACACGTAATTACAGGGGCTCCCCTGGTGGCTCAGTGGTAAAGAATGTGCCCGCCAATGCAGGAGACGTGGGTTTGATCCCTAGGTCGGGAAGATCTCCTGGAGGAGGGCAATGGCAACTCAGTCCAGTATTCTTGCCTGGAGAATCCGCATGGGCAGAGGAGCCTGGCGGGCTACAGTCCGTGGGGTCGCAGAGAGTCGGACATGACTGAGTGACTTAAAACACTTTCCAGCCGGTGCTCTGGGACCACCCAGCAGGATAGGGTGGGGAGGCAAATGGGAGGGGAATTCAGGACGTGGTGTGGTGGGGGGACACATGTATACTTCGAGCTGATTCATGCTGATGTATGCAAAAACCATCACAAGATTGTAAAGTCATTATCCTCCACAGGCTCTCAAAGAGTCAGGAAAGACTGAGCAACTTCACTTTCAATTATTCTCCAATTAAAATTAATTTAAAAAAAAGCAGCTGTGAAAAAAAAAAAAGTACAATGGATACAGTGCTGGGGGGAAAAAAAAATTTATTCCAGGACTTCCCTGGCGGTCCAGTGGTTAAGAATCCACCTGCCAATGCTGGGGACACGGGCTCGACTCCTGGTCAGGAAAGGAAGGTGCCACAGCCCACAAGGCAACGGGGCCCACTGACTACAGCTACTGAGCCTGTGCCCCGCAACGAGAAGCCACTGCAAGAAGCCTGAGGACTCCGACTCCAGGGCAGCCCTTGCTGCCCGCGACTGCAGAAAGGCCGCGCTCAGCATCGCCACGAGTGCAGAAACAAAGCAGCGCGGAAAACAACTACAGGACCCTGGGTGTGCTCCGCAAGCACAGCGCGGCTCTTTAATGAAGTGGCCAGCAAGCAAAAGGCAAGGCCGAACTAAAGCAGTAACGGAAACAGTCTGCGTCCGGCACCCATCTTGGAAATGACAGGACTTAGAGGCCTTGAATTCGGGCTTCCCTCGAAGCTCAGTTAGTGAAGAATCTGCCTAACACTATGGGAGACCTGGGTTCAATCCCTCGGTTGGGAAGATCCCCTGGAGGAGGAAATGGCAAACCCGCTCCACTATTCTTGCCTGGGGAATCCCATGGACAGAGGAGCCTGAAGTCAGAAATGACTGAGTGACTTCACTTTCACTTTCAGTTATCCTCCAATTAAAGGTAATTAAAGGAAAAAAAAATGAAGCGGTGAAAAAAATGATAAAGTACAATGGATACAGTGGTGGGGGAAAAATTATTACAGAATTTCCCTGGTGGTCCAGTGGTTAGGAATCCACCTGCCACACATGTACACCCATGGCTGATTCATGTGAATGTATGGCAAAAACCACCACAATACTGTAATTAGCCTCCAATTTAAAAAATAAAAAAAAGAATCCACCTGCCAACGCAGGGGACACATTTCTTACTGTCCACGGGGTCGTAAGAGTCAGACACGACTTATCGACTAAACCACCACCACAGGGGCCTTTAAACAACCACAGACACTCGATAACTCTAGTCACTTATTTCACTGTGCATGCATGCTCAGTCGCTCGGTCATGTCTGACTCTGAGACCCCACGGACTGTAGCCCATCAGGCCCCTCTGTCCGTGGGATTCTTCAGGCAAGAATACTGGAGTGGGTTGCCATTTCCACCTCCAGGGGATCTTCCTGACCCAGGGAGAGAACCCCTAACTTCGCTATAACAGCTCGTTTCACTATGCTATGCAGGCATGTGGCTTGCAAAAACAAAGAGAAAAGAAAAAACAAACCCATCACTACCTTTAAAAGCTGAACTATCTGGGTTCCCCCATCCCTCCTGACAAGATATAAAGTGAAGTTCACAAGTTAATGCCTGGATCTCTTTTGGAGGTATTGAGATGAAAAATGCTATCCAATTACTTTGTCACAGATAGAAACAGTTAAGAATCCTCTGAACAGGTTTGAAGAGTGCAGTGAACTGGAAAATACCCATCATTTTCCCCCCAAATCAATGTATTTGTTCTGTCACAGTTTATTCAGGCTACTGATTTGTGTATCAAACTGTAGTTAGTAGGAAAATTGGCTTTCGACAGACAGGAACTAAGCAGCTTTTCTTCCTGACTGCAAGCAAATAGGATTTTCTAAGGAGGGAGGTAGTTAATGAGATATGAAACACTATGGCTAAACGGGCTCTTTTGTAGGGAACAAGGTATAAAGAAGGTTGAGAAGTGCTTGCAAACGAGACTCTCAACCAGGGCTGAACATTCTTGCAAACGAGATGTTCTGCCCAGTGTAGGG
Organism: Capricornis sumatraensis; assembly: GCF_032405125.1. Taxonomy (NCBI): domain Eukaryota; kingdom Metazoa; phylum Chordata; class Mammalia; order Artiodactyla; family Bovidae; genus Capricornis; species Capricornis sumatraensis. Next base: position 144,657,289 of record NC_091092.1, on the reverse strand, counting down.
AACTAGGTTTAAGAAGGTTGAGAAGTGCTTGCAAACGAGACTCTCAACCAGGGCTGAAGATTCTTGCAAACGAGATGTTCTGCCCAGTGTAGGGAACTAGGTTTAAGAAGGTTGAGAAGTGCTTGCAAACGAGACTCTCAACCAGGGCTGAACATTCTTGCAAACGAGATGTTCAGCTAAGAATCCTGTTTGTTCCCGTGGGAAAAGAACATTTCTTGCACACAAGGATGTTTCTCTGATTCCTCAAAAGGAACAGACCCTGGGACAAAACGGATTCTAAGTTGATAAGGAAGTTCCCCAAAACAAAGTCTTAGCTGCAGTAAGTAAGTCAAGGTAAAGGTTATTTTGCCCTGCGCCTGCGCACTGTATAGTCTCGGAATCATAGTGCTTGGCAGCTTGCCCTGTAGGTTGTTGTGCAAGGGATATAAAATAAAGCAGCTGTAAGAAGCAAGGGTTAAAATATAAAGATTTAAACCACTCTGCAGTGTCGGTGTTTCATTCCGTCGCCGGCCTCTTTTACTGTCTTAAACTCACCGGCCCTCAGTGAAATTTTTCTTAATAAATCTCGATATGTCTAGGGCCGGGGGTGGGTGGGGGGCCCTCAAGTGGGGGTGTCTGAGCCCTCCAATGGATATTTAGCCACATCTTGGGGATGCTCTTTGGTTGGAAGCACTGGCACAGAAGGTAGGAACCTAGTGTTCCTTCCCCGTCACTTAGTCCAGCACCGTAGGAATTAACGCGTGTGTCGGACTTCCCTGGTGGTCCAGCGGCTGAGACTCTTACGCTCCCAGTACAGGCAGCCCTGGATCCATCCCTGGTCAGGGAACTAGACACCACACACCGCAGCTTAGTGCTCACAGGCCTCAACTGAAGAGCTTGCGTGTTGCAGCAAAAAGCAAAGATCCCGTGCGCCACAAGTAAGAATTGATAGAGTCAAAAAAAAAAAAAAAAAAGGAAAGAATTACATGGATGTTAAACCACTAATTCGGCTTTTGTTTCTCTGAGGTTCCCTGGTACCTCAGTGGTAAAGAATCCAGTTGCGATGTAAGGAGACACAGGAGACTCGGGTTCAGTCCGTGGGTTGGGAAGATCCCCTGGAGGAGGGCATGGCAACCCACTCCAGGATTCTTGCTGGGACATTTCCCACAGACAGAGGGGCCTGGTGGGCTACAGTCCTCGGGATCGCACACAGCCACACACGACTGGGCGAATGAGCACACACACACGCACCCGAAGTGCACCATGCTAAGAATAAACGTCAGTAACTTCCTTTACGACCGGATAAACCACGGCCAAGTGCGCATTCCACACACGTTAGGACAAGCTCTTCTCATTTTTCACTGCACAGAAAAGAGGTGTTTAGAAAATGAGGCAGCCCGGCCTCCTTGGAGAATAAATTCTCAACAAGTCTCATTTGTGCCTAAAGTTGACTGTGGCGTTTGATGAGAATCTGGCTGTTTATTCAGAGCCTGCTGGTGCACTTGAAATTCAAAGACAGGCTCAAATTTATCTTCCCCAGTCTTTCCAACGTAATGACCAATCTTAAATTCAGTCCTTATTTCACCTTCGAAAGGCTCAATGTGAGCTGTCCCTGAGAAAAAACACGCTCACTGTGTGCAGGGAAACTGAGGACATCGTAGTGACGGAGATGGGGTTCTTCTTTCCGAGAGGGACACCATTCTGCATGGACGCCCTCCTGGGTGTGTGTGTATCAGAGAGCCTCCGTGGATGTCGAAGGACCATGTCAGAGCATACACACAGTGGGCGAGCTTCAAACACAGATTCAACAGTTTGTACCAATTTAGACAGGTGCCAAGGCTCTATCCCTCTGCTGTCGCTGTTGTTTAGCTCCTGAGTCATGTCCAACTTTCTCTGACCCCTATGGACGGTAGGTAACCTGCCAGGCTCCTCTGTCCATGGGATTCTCCAGGCAAGAATACTGCAGTGGGTTGCCATTTCGTTCTCCAGGGGGATCTTCCCAATGTAGGGATCAAACCCTCCTCTCCTGTGTCTCTTGTAATTGGCAGATTCTTTACCAGCTGAACCACCAGGGAAGCCCCATCCCTCTGTGGCATGGTTAATTTCAAAATCATTTCTGCTCAGCTGCGGGGGTGATACATGACTTTTTAAAATCTTTTTCTCTTATTGAGATACAGCTGATTTACTATGCTTTTTTTGGTTTGTTTGGAGTATAATTGCTTTGCATGGTTGTGTTAAGTGTCTGCTGTACAAAAGCTGGTGAATCAGCCTTACGTATAACCTCCCCTCTCGAGCCTCCCTCCCATCTCCCCATCCCATCCCTTCAGGTCATCACAGAGCACACAGCTGAGCTCCCTGTGCTGGGAAACCATAAACAAGATGAAAAGACAGCCCTCTGAATGGGAGAAAATATTTGCAACAGAGGAGGAATTTCCAAAATGTACAAGCAGCTCATACAGCTCAATAAAAGAAAATTAAAAAAACAAAAAATGCTTGGAAGACCTAAACAGACATTTCTCCAAAAATAAAAAAAAGATATATGGACAGCCAACAAATACATGACTTGGTTTTAAAAAAAGGATTTACTTCTCTGCGTACCCTTTGCTGAAGGCTAATATTACAACACCTTTGGATTTCCTGATTGTATGTTTCCTTTTGAAGACAAATAGGCCAGAATAAAACCTGGAGCATAAAAGGCATGAACTGAGGTGAACGCACTCAGACATTTGGGGGGACACTACACAAAGGGGCCCACAGATAAAGGAATTCCCAAGGACCCATGATGGCAGATCAAAACAGTCAATCTTGAGGGAGATCGACCCTGCATATTCACTGGAAGGAACTTTGCTGAAGCTCCAGTATTTTGGTCATCTGATGTGAACAGACGACTCATTGGAAAAGTCCCTGATGCTGGGAAAGATTGACGGCAGAAGGAGAAGAGGGCATCGGAGAATGAGATGGTTGGACGGCATCCCTGATACAATGGCCGTGAACGTGGGCAAAGTCCAGGAGACAGTGAGGGACAGGGAGGCCTGGTGTGCTGCCGTCCATGGGGTCACCAAGAGTCAGACACGACTGGGTGACTGAACAAGCAAACAAACAAAGAACCCATGACAAGTATTCGCCTCTGTGCCTGGGTCCCCCAGGGTTTCCCTAGCGGCTCAGGTGGTAAAGCATCCGCCTGCAATGCAGGAGACCGGGGTTCGGTCCCTGGTTTTGGAAGATCCCCTGGAGAAGGGCATGGCAACCCGCTCCAGTATTCTTGCCTGGAGAATCCCAGGAACAGAGGAGCCTGGCGGGCTATAGTCCATAGGGGTGGGGGGTCACAAAGAGTCGGACCCGACTGAGCACAAGTGGGTCTCCTTGTAGGGTCTCCCCAGGGCTGGGGTCGTGGGGTGGGATGGGGGTCAGCTGCACCCCCGGGCTCTGCAGGGCACTGCCTTCCTGGGAGCGCCTCCTCTGCTGTGCCCTGTGTTGGCGAGGGCCTGGCACTCTCAGACCTCTGATGGCAGAGCCCCCAATGCTGTCTGAAAGGCCTTCTCCCGTGCTCTGGGACCACAGGGCCTGGCTTCAGTCTAGACGGCTGAATGACCGTCACCTGACCCTGTCATCAGAAGGTTCCCCGGCCAGATGGCCACGCCCTTCCTGTTCCATCCTAAACAGGCAGTCTCCTTCTTTCCAGGACACCCAGGCTGAGAACGTTCCAAACCTTTAAGTCCTCCTTCCGTTTTGTGGAACAATTCCATCTTGAAGTCTCTTCCTTCTTCTCGTCTCTCACTCTAAGCAGCCAAGAGAAACCAGGTTGCTCTTTCCACGCTGTGCTTGGAAACTGCCCCCAAACACCCAACATGACCACTAGCGAGCTGTAGCCTCCACAAAACACGGGAGGACATGCACATGATTCTTCTTGGTCAGCTCATGACAAGGATGACCTTTCCTCCGCCATCTGCTTAAGATTTCGGGGTTTCCAGGGACTCTGCTGGCGGTCCAGTGGTTAAGGGTCCGCCTTGCAATGCCAGGGACGTGGGTTCGATCCTTGGTAGGGGAATTAGGATCCCGTTTGGGAAGGCTAGGCGCCGCGACTACTGATACCACGTGCTCCGGACCAGACACAGCACAGCGAGGGAGCCCGTGGACTGCGAAGAAACATCCCACGTGATGCAACGCAAAGTTCCCAAGGGCCGCTACTAAGATCAGATGCAGCCAAATAAACTAACAACGACAAAAATTCCTCACTTCCGTCTGTGACCTCATCCACACGGCCTGCGCTCCCCAGCTTTCTCTAAGAAGACGGAGGCTCTCTCCCGGTTTCGTGTTTTCTTTCCGAGTCCTCACCGGAACCCCCTGCGGCAGTGCAGGCTTTTGCTAACCTGTGCCTCTAAACTCACTGAGCCCCTTCCTGGTCGTTAACTCAGTTACAGAGCCACTTGAGCTATTTGTTACAGAGCCTTCTCGCCTCTCAATGCCAGTCCCCTGCTCTAGTCCGTTCAGCTGCTACAGCAAAATCCCACAGGCGGGGAGGCTTAGGAAACGACGGCTTACCTGGCGCAGCTGTAGAATCTCGGCAGTACGAGCCTCCGTGTCTGCCGGGAGCCCACTTCTACGTCCTCAACTGCTGCAAGCGGTGAGGGGCGCTCTCGGGGGTCTCTTTCATAAGTGCACTCATCCTATTCGCATCAGCTCCATCCTCATGACCTCAGCACTTTCCAAAGACCCCCCACCCCCCAGCCTCCAGACACCATCATAATGGGGGTTAAGACTTTGACACGGGAATTTGGGAGGGATACATTCAGACCACGGCAGTAAGTTCCATCGCCAGGGACATACGATGCCAAATACCACGGAAATCCAATCCCAGATAAAATGAGTCTTTGGACCACATAACTTTCAAAGGAGGTTCTGAGGGGGGTTTCCCTGGTAGTCCAGTGGCTAACACACTGAGCTCCCAATGCAGGGAGCCCAGGTTTGATCCCTGGTCAGGGGACTAGATGCCACATGCTGCAGCTAAAGATCCCTGGTGCCCCAACTGAAACCCAACACAGTCCGATACTTTTTTTTATCCAACCAGTCCACTCTGAAGGAGATCACCCCTGGGATTTCTTTGGAGGGAATGATGCTGAAGCTGAAACTCCAATACTTTGGCCACCTCATGCAAAGAGTTGACTCATTGGAAAAGACTCTGATGCTGGGAGGCATTGGAGGCAGGAGAAGGGGACGACAGAGGATGAGATGGCTGGATGGCATTACTGACTCCATGGACGTGAGTCTGAGTGAACTCTGGGAGTTGGTGATGAGACAGGGAGGCCTGGCGTGCTGCGATTCATGGGGTCTCAAAGAGTCGGACACGACTGAGCAACTGAACTGAACTGAACTGAGAAAAGAATCAACTATCGTTGCAGTTCAGATGAAAGAAAAATATTTCTATGCCACCAAAAATGAAGCTAATATAATTTAAGTGTGAGTCATCACACAAAAGCATGTGGGTGAATGTGCACCGGGCCAATGGTGAGAGGGGTAAAATTCAGATGCCTAAAGGCAGCAAAACCCAGCAGTAATCATCCACGTCTCAGGACTTTACAGATGGAGGTGAGCCACCCTGGTGTCACCAGTGGTAAAGAGCTCAGCTGCCAATACAGGAGACACGAGATGAAGGTTCGATCCCTGGGTTGGGAAGATCCCCTGGAGGAGGAAATGGCAACCCATTCCAGTATTCTTGCCTGGAGAATCCCATGGAGGGAGGAGCCTGGAAGGCTACAGTCCACGGGGACGCAAAGAGCTGGGCGACTGAAGCAACTTGGTGTGCATGTGAGCACTTTGCTCATGAACAAAGATAGGGGTAAAAGAATGTCTCAGCTCAGTTCAGTTCAGTTCAGTCGCTCAGTCGTGTCCGACTCTTTGCAACCCCATGAATCGCAGCACGCCAGGCCTCCCTGTCCATCACCAACTCCCGGAGTTCACTCAGACTCACGTCCATCGAGTCAGTGATGACATCCAGCCATCTCATCCTCTGTCGTCCCCTTTTCCTCCTGCCCCCAATCCCTCCCAGCATCAGAGTCTTTTCCAATGAGTCAACTCTTTGCATGAGGTGGCCAAAGTATTAGAGTTTCAATTCTATCAAAAATAAAATAAAAGCTGGGGCTTTAATTTCATGACAGACTCATACAGGAGTGCAGAGTAGTGATGTGTATGGCTTATCCTATTTCTTCATTATTTACTAAACATTAACTGTAACTAGGGCTGCCCTTGTGGCTCAGCTGGTAAAGAATCTGCCTGCAATGCGGGAGACCTGGGTTTGATCCCTGGGTTGGGAAGATCCCCTGGAGAAGGGAAAGGCTACCCACTCCAGTATTCTGGCCTGGAGAATCCCATAGACTGTACAGTCCATGGGGTCACAAAGAGTCAGATACGAGTGACCGACTTTCACTTTCCCAACTGTAATCATCAAGCCTACAGGACTTGACTGTCTCAAGCACACTTCTACATGATTTTTTTTAATTTCCTCTCCAAGGCAGGGGTTCCCACCCTGCGGGCAGCAGGCCAGTACCTCCCCTCAGATCAGCAGTGGTGGCAGATTAGAAATAAAGTGCACAATAAATCAATGCATTTACATCATCCCGAAACCATCGCCCCAACCAGGTCTGTGAAAACCTCGTCTTCCACGAAAACCGGTCCCCATTGCCAAAAAGTTTGGGAACTGCTGCTGCGTGGTAACGCTGATGAGCTTATGCCCATTTCACAGTTGAGAAAACTGAGGCTCAAACAGAATGAGCCTCGGAGGCCACCGTCAGGGAATGACAGATCTAAACGGGAATACCGGGAGATGCACAGAAAACAGCGGATTATCCAAGACGGCGTAATGAGACACTCGGAGACACAGGGCTTCTACTTGGGTTCTCAGTACACACACGGACACCCTATCTGTAACAGAAAGGCCGCAGTTGAATGCTGGGTAATGAAGAACCTGGCTTTTAAAAGAGAAAAAAGTTGGTAGTAATTAAGAGAATAGATAAGCCACCGATAAAAACCACGGATATTCAGTACTCTCCCGCACATTCCCATCCTTGACATGTCCTGCCTCCGTTTTTAATCCTCGTTCTTCTCGGACACCTGCAGACTTCCCAGGTCAGAGACAGGAAGCCCAGAGCTGAGGGCTCAGAGCCGGGCGTGCAAAGCTCCCAGCTGACGCCAGTTGCACAGTGTGGGCTGCCTCTCCTCTTGGCTTCTAGAGAGTGGAGCCCTCCAGTGTCTACCTAAGGAGGTAGGGGGGACAGTAGGAGGCTTTATTCTCTCCCCCTTACCCCCACATTGATGGAGGCATCAGAACCACCACCCCAGGACTTCCCGGCTGGTCTAGTGGGTAAGAGTCCGCCTGCCACTGCAGGGGACACAAGTTCTGTCCCTGGTCTCAGACAACCCTACACGTGCCACGAAGCCCATGTGCCACCACTCCCGAAGCCCACCCTCTACAGCCCACACGCCACAACGTCTGAGCCTGCACCCCAGACGCAGAGAAGCCACCGCAATGGAAAGCCCAGGCACCACGGTGAGAGAAGGCCCTGCTCACTGCAACCAGAGAAAGCCCGGATTATAGCAACGAGGACCCGGCACAGCCGGCTCAATGAAAATAGATTGGAAAGGTGTTCCCTGGCGGCTCAGCTGGGAAAGAATCTGCCTGCACAGCAGGAGACCCCAGTTCGATTCCTGGGTGGGGAAGATTCACTAGAGAAGGGAAAGGCCACCCACTTCAGTATTCTTGGGCTTGCTTCCCTGGTGACTCAGCTGGGAAAGAATCGCCTGCAATGCGGGAGACCTGGGTTCGATCCCTGGGTTAGGAAGATCCCCTGGAGAAGGGAAAGGCTACCCACTCCAGTATTCTGGCCTGGAGAATTCCAAGGACTGTATAGTCCATGGGGTCGCAAAGAGTCAGACACAATTGAGCGACCTTCCGTTTCACTTTTCACTTTAGATTAAAAAAAGGAAGAGAGAACAACTATCTCAGACAGTGGTTCCCACTGGCCTCATTCATCAGGACACAGCATGTCACCACCGAGAGGGGAGTGTTTATTTTATTTTCCCATTATCATGCTTTTTTCTTCTTCCCTCCTGTACGCTTCACCAATCTTGCTCTTTGAACTACATGCTCATGTATATTCCAGGCATATATTTCATACATGATTATCACCACCATCTGCTGTCAAGGAACTAGCCACCTGTTTTTTCTTTTGCGTTTCTGCAAAAGGTTAGAGCATTCTACTCAACATTTAAAATGCGTCTCGTATAACCTAGGATACATGTTAATTATTCAATTATTCTCCTTACACGGTATTATGCAGTTGTGTCAACTGTTTCTCTTCCGTTCAATGAACTCAAGTAATTACACTAGTTCTCTGAGTAGTTATTATCCAAAACAAAGCAAATCAGAAGAAAAAAAAAAAAAAAAGTCCAGTTTACAGACTGCCACAGTTTGCTATCCTGGAGAAGGAAATGGCAACCCACTCCAGCATCTTGGCTTGGGAAGTCCCACGGACAGAGGAGCCTGGCAGGGTATAGTCCGTGGGGTCGCAAAGAGTCGGACACGACTGAGCGACTAAACCGCCACCACGGTAGACTGCTGCTGCTTTAACAAGCGACTGCAAACCGAAAGTCTAAAAGCAAGCCAAACGGACGATCCTAGGATATGGAGAGTGGGACTCAAAATAGGCTGGATCCACCTGAGCGGAAGGATTCAGGTGACGGCAGGGCCTTCCTTCCCGGGGGCGCCTGGGGAGGCGGGGTTTCCTGCTCATTCAGATCTTGGTAAAGCATGCAGTTCCAGCAGCTGTAGGACTGCGGTCCCTCAGCATCACCGCCTGGCCCAAGGGGTGCACACCCTCTGTGACCTACTTATGCTAAGTCTCCTGCATCTCAGAATCTGCAAGCGTCTCTTATTTCTAAACCCACACATGCTTAGCTGGGGTCTGCCCACCTAACCCAGCACCACCTCCCCCTCCCCACTGAGACCCTCACGTTCATCCTGTCTACACAATCCCCTCTGCCAGGTGAGATTCTGGGTTCACAGCTCCTGGGGGGTACAGTGTGGATATTTTGGTGGGGGGAACGTTAGTCACACTCCCACACGATAGGAATTAAGAGGGTGATTTTATCGAGCGTTGGTGGAGGGGGAGCATGGTGGCCAAGCAGAATGTTACACACCTGGACTCCTGTGGGGCCTCTAACGTAGCTCCCTTATTTTGTCCACATCACTGAACGTGAAGGATGCGGCTTCTTCGTGCTTTCAGTAGGTGCCACCGCAGTTCATTGACTTATTAACTCATATTCATTCACGGAACGCACACTGATGGAGACGGCACAGTGTCAGGGCTGGGCACTCAGTAGGGGACCGAAGACAGCAGTCCCTGACCCTCTGTGGAGCTTACACTCTAGTGAGGGAAGACAGACAAAAACTAAGCTACACAGAGCAGTAACAAATGTGTGCTGAACAGTGGTCAGCGAGCCACGGTGGGATATAGAAAGCATCCAGAGCACCTGACCTGCCTCCGGAAAAACCTGTCTGCAGGTCAGGAAGCAACAGTTAGAACTGGACATGGAACAACAGACTGGTTCCAAATAGGAAAAGGAGTCCGTCAAGGCTGTATATTGTCACCCTGCTTATTTAACTTATATGCAGAGCACATCATGAGAAACGCTGGGCTTGAGGAAGCACAGGCTGGAATCAGGATTGCCAGGAGAAATATCAATAACCTCAGATCTGCAGATGACACCACCCTATGGCAGAAAGCGAAGAAGAACTAAAGGTGAAAAGTGAAAGAAGAGAGTGAAAAGTTGGCTTAAAACTCAACATTCAGAAAACTAAGATCATGGCATCCGGTCCCATCAATTCATGGCAAATAGATGGGGGAACAATGGAAACAGTGACAGACTTTATTTTGTGGGGGGGCCCAAAATCACTGCAGATGGTGACTGCAGCCATGAAATTAAAAGATACTTACTCCTTGGAAGAAAAGTTATGACCAACCTAGACAACATATGAAAAAGCACAGAAATTACTTTGCCAACAAATGTCCATCTAGGCAAGGCTATGGTTTTTCCAGCGGTCATGTATGGAGGTGAGTTGGACTACAAACAAAGCTGAGCGCCGAAGGATTGATGCTTTTGAACTGTGGTGCTGGAGAAGAGTCTTGAGAGTCCCTTGGACTGCAAGGAGATCCAACCAGTCCATCCTACAGGAAATCAGTCCTGGGTGTTCATTGGAAGGACTGATGCTGAAACTGAAACTCCAATCCTTTGGCCACCTGATGCAAAGAACTGACTCACTGGAAAAGACCCTAATGCTGGGAAAGACTGAAGGTGGGAGGAGAAGGGGACAACAGATGAGATGGTTGGATGGCATCATTGACTTGATGGAATGAGTTTGAGCAAGGTCTGGGAGTTGGTGATGGACAGGGAGGCCTGGCATGCTGCAGTCCATGGGGTCACGGAGAGTTAGACACGACTGAACCGAGATGAACTGATAGAAAATATCAGGTGTTCTGTAGATAGAGTAGCCAGGCACAGACTTAATGAAAAGGTAGAAACTATGAGCAGAATTCCTGTTTGTTTTTTTTTTTTTTTTTTTAGTATATATATATATATATTTTGGTGGCCCCAGTGCACAGCATGTGGGACTTTAGTCCCCACCCAGGGATGGAACCTGGGTCCCCTGCAGTGCAAACATAGAGTTTTAACTGCTGGACCACCAGGGAAGTCCCTCCCCTCCTGTTTTATGATGGGATGACAGTCCTTTGTTCACAATCTTGTCCCCTTACGAATAAGAAGAGGTGTTCTGACCCACTGCCAGCCTGATGTCTCTGTGTTGGTGTTGACATTTTGTGACAACTCAGGCATGGATTTACCAGCTTCCCCCTTTCTAGTCTTTAAGTCTACACAAGCTTAACAATTACATTATAGAAAAATATTTTCTTAAGAGAGGTTGAATATCAGTGTATGAATGAGACAGGAGCAATTGGTACAAAGAGTGAAAATATTCTAATCTCTTAAGTCGCAGAGTAATTTCACTTGTCAGCTCAACACTTCATTAGGTATTTCAAATCATATCATTCAAATGTAAAATTCAAACAGGGAGATTCGATAGTTTAAAAAACAACAATGCATTTATCATTAAATTCAGGTGGAACTTTTAGCTCTCACGCTCAATCCATCACCTGTTGCCGTCTGCACACCATGTTCTCTATTACCCGAGGCTTGCTACGTTTCCCACAGAAAGATAAAGTGTGTGTCCCTCAGTCACGTCCAACTCTTTGCAAACCCCACAGACTGCAGCCCACCAGGCTCCTCTGCCCGTGGGGATTCTCCACTCAAGAATACTGGAGTGGGTAGCCATGCCCTTCTTGAGGGGATCTACCTGACCCAGGGATCAAGCCCAAGTCTCCCGCGTTGCAGGCAGATTCTTTACCATGTGTACCATGAGGGAAGCCCCACAACACCCACAGAAGGAAAATAAAAATCAGCTGGTGTTTCTAAGAGCCGTGCATCCTTGCACGTTAGTCACTCGTTCACTCTGACTCTGCAACCCCATGGACTGTAGTCCAGCAGGCTCCTCTGTCCATGAGATCCTCCAGGCAAGAACACTGGAGAGGGTTGCCATTTCCTTCTCCAGGGGGTTTTCCCGACCCAGGGATTGAACCCAGGTCTCCTGCATGGCAGGTGGATTCTTCACCAACTGAGCCATCTGAGCTCCTAGGGAAGCCCTAGTGTGTCCTTGCCAATTTAAAATATTTCATGTATCCCCTTACCAATGCATTGCTCTTTGCAAGTCAGCTGAAACAACTCCCAGAGATCATGAATTCTCAACCAGCTTCCACATGTGTGTGGACAGAAAGGCGTCAATGCCAAACAGAAGAAACGAAAGGGAACATTCGGTTGAAAATGTTAAGAGACCTGGATTCCCAGTGGCAATCGGTACACCCTGGGGCGTGTCACATAAAATCTTTCTGCCCCTTTCTTCTGTTAAAAAAGCAACAGAAGAGGCGTAAATCTCGCCTGTCCTGCCTGATATACAGAAGGTGTGTGGAAGGATTGAATACGGTAGTCCACGCACAAAGTCTTACATGAACTGCAGAGCATTAACGTACGACAGTGTAAAGAACAGTTATTGGTGCTCAAGTTCATGCACAGGGTAAATGTGACCACGTGTGAACATCGTAAGAGAAGACACCGGGCGCGTCCCCAGGCCTCTGGGAGCCGCCTGCTGTGCTGTGGCCTCGGGAACACTGATATCCGTCCACCAGACGCAGGACTGATGCAGCACCCATTATCTATGAGGCCCGAGATGCAAAGCTGGATTTAGAGCAGGGGTTCGCAACCTCCGGGGTCTAATGCCTGAGGGCCTGAGGCAGAACTGATGCAATAATAATAGAAATAGAGTGGGCGATAAATGTAACGAGTAATGAATAAATGAATCATTCCCAAAAATCCTCCCGCACTTTTCCCCAGTCCATGGAAAAACTGTCCTCAGTAATACAAAAGAACTTACCGAACAGAAAGAGACTCACAGACTTCTAGAGGACAAACTTAGGGTTGGCTAAGGCGGTGGGGGTGAAGGATGGGGGGATGGATAGTTGCAGAGTCTGGGATAGACATGGACACACCGCTGTGTTTAACATGGAGAACCAGCAAGGACCTGCTGGACAGCAGGGAACTCGGCTCAATACTCTGTAATGACCTTATGGTTCCCAGGGGGAAGGATGGGGAAGGGACAGTCAGGGAGTCTGGGATGGACATGGACACACGGCTGTATTTAACATGGAGAACCAGCAAGGACCTGCTGTCCAGCACAGGGAACTCTGCTCAATCCTCTGTAATAACCTTATGGTTCCCAGGGGGAGGGATGGGGGGATGGATAGTTGCAGAGTCTGGGATGGACATGGACACACCGCTGTGTTTAACATGGAGAACCAGCAAGGACCTGCTGGACAGCACAGGGAACTGTGCTCAATCCTCTGTGATAACCTTACGGTTCCCAGGGGGGAAGGATGGGGAAGGGACAGTCAGGGAGTCTGGGATGGACATGGACACACTGCTGTATTTAACATGGAGAACCAGCAAGGACCTGCTGGACAGCACAGGGAACTCTGCTCAATCCTCTGTGATAACCTTATGGTTCCCAGCGGGGAAGGATGGAGGAAGGGATAGTCAGGGAGTCTGGGATGGACATGGACACACTGCTGTATTTAACATGGAGAACCAGCAAGGACCTGCTGTCCAGCACAGGGAACTCTGCTCAGTGTCATGTGGCAGCCTGGATGGGAGAGGAGTTTGGGGGAGAATGTGCTGTGCTTAGTAGCTCAGTTCTGTGTGACTCTCTGTGACCCCATGGACTGTAGCCCACCAGGCTCCTCTATCTGTGGGATTCTCCAGGCAACAATACTGGAGTGGGTCGTCATGCCCTCCACCAGGGGATCTTCCCAACCCAGGGATCGAACCCAGGTCTCCAGCAATGCGGGTGGATTCTTTACCAGCTGAGCCACGAGGATACATGTATATGTGTGGCTGAGTTCCTTTGCCGTCTACCTGCAACTATCCCAACATTGTTTATTTATTAAGTATACCTCAATATAAAATAAAAAGTGTTTAAGGGAAAGCAAAAAAAAGTGTTCCATGAAACCCACCCCTGGCACCCGAAACGTTGGGGACTCCTGATTTAAAGGCCCCGCACGCTCACTGTGATCAACACGCACACCAGCGCTGGCTGGCCTCCTGCACCGTGGGACACGGCCGCCTTTACCTGGACGAGGTCCTCCCTGGAGGAAAAGCTGGAGGCCAGGCAGTTCCGCCCGGTCCTGCTGTTGGTGATGGAGACGTGCAGGCGGCCGTGGGCCAGCTCGTGCGCATTGGCAGGGAGAATTGACTCCACTCCGCTCCTGGAGGAGAGAAAGGGAGCGGCCTGCAGGACTGCACCCCCTCGGGCCTGCGAGCCTCGTAGCTGCCCCCACAGGAAACCCATGAGAGAGTCCAGACAGTGAGAGGGACGCCAGAGGCTTAGCAGCTGCAGAATCTCACACGTCCAAAGCCAAAAAAAAGTCATAAAATACAAGCAGTGGAGCAAAGCCCCGCCCGCGTGCTGTGGACAGGACAAGGCAGCCAAGATCGGCGGGAGGAGGAGGTCACCATTTACGCGGGGCACTGGGGTCAGGTGGGCTCCTTGGTTACAGCAGGGAGCAGCTCATAAGCTTGCAGGTTAACGACCATCATGGAGGACAGCCATTCTGCTTCATGAAACTGGCAGGTGGAGCCCCTCTGGCCTAAAGATGAGGAGGATCACGGGGGCAGAGACACGCGAGGAGACGGGACTGGGTGCCCGGGTAGCCAGGACTGGTCCAGCCGGGGGCTGTACAGAGAGCAAGAGAACTTCCATCTCGAGGGGCCTGAACGCCCACCGCACAGTTCCTCTTTGATGACTGGTCGCCTCGTAAACATCCGAGGAGCGACAACGCTGACTGAGCTCACTATGGTTCATCCACAGCATCCTGGTTACACACGCTCTGCGGAGAAACGTACTATATACATGCTCTGTTGCTCAGTCATGTCCGACTCTTTGGGACCCCATGGACTGTAGCCCGCCAGGCTCCTCTGTCCATGGGATTCCCCAGGCACAGATACTGGAGTGGGTTGCCATGGCCTTCTCCAGGGGAATCTTTCCGAATTGAACCCGAGTCTCCTGTGTATCCTGCATTGGCAGATGGATTCTTTGCCACTGTGCCACCTGGGAATATATATATATTTTCCCACCTGGAATCAAGATTGCTGAGAGAAATATCAATAACTTCAGATACGCAGATGACACCACCCTTATGACAGAAAGTGAAGAACCAAAGAACCTCTTGATGAAAGTGAAAGAGGAGAGTGAAAAAGCTGGCTTAAAACTCAACATTCAAAACTGAGATCATGGCATTTGGTCCCAACGCTTCTCGGCAAATAGGTGAGGAAATAGTCACAAACTATTTTGGGGGGCTCCAAAATCACTGCAGATGGTGACTGCAGCCATGAAATTAAAAGAAACTTGCTCCTTGGAAGAAAAGCTATAACCAATCTAGACAGCATATTAAAATACAGAGATATTACTTTGCCAACAAAGGTCCCTCTAGTCAAAGCTATGGTTTTTCTTTCCAGTAGTCATGTTTGGATGTGAGAGTTGGACTATAAAGAAAGCTGAGCACCAAAGAATTCATGCTTTGGTGGTGTTGAACTGTGGTGTTGGAGAAGACTCTTGAAAGTCCTTTGGACTGCAAGGAGATCCAACCAGTCCATCCTAAAGGAAATCACTCCTGAATATTCATTGGAAGGACTGATGCTAAAGCTGAAACTCCAATACTCTGGCCACCTGATGCAAAGAACTGACTCACTGGAAAAGACCCTGATGCTGGGAAAGATTGAAGGTGGGAGGAGAAGGGCACGACAGAGGATGAGATGGCTGGATGGCATCACTGACTTGATGGAATGAGTTTGAGCCAGCTCCGGGAGTTGGTGATGGACAGAGAGGCCTGGTATGCTGTGGTCCATGGAGTCGGAGAGTCAGACATGACTGAGCGACTGAACTGAACTGATTGATATATATATACACACCTCAATCGGGCCATGAAATCATAGCCAGGTGTCAGTGCCCCAAAAGACTGCCTTCGGATTTCTTCAGCAAAATCATAGGTAAACTTGTTGCATTCCTGAAAAAGAAAAGTAATACTTGACTCTATGTTTTGTCAGAAAAAAAGCAATTCTAGTTCCAGACCTCTGTGCCCACCACACAAGGTAATTATCTAAGTAAGTGATAGTTGCTGAGTCATGTCTGACTCTTTGCAACTCCATGGACCGTAGCCCTCCAGGCTCCTCTGTCCATGGGATTCTCTAGGCAAGAATACTGGAGTGGGTAGCCATGCCCTCCTCCAGGAGATCTTCCCAACCCAGGGATTAAACCCTGCATTGCAGGCAAATTCTTTACCATCTGAGCCTCCAGGGAAGGCTGCCAAACAAAATACCTGGACCCTACAAAGCTAACCCCAAATGTCCGGTGCTTCACAGGCTAGAATCCCTTCTGGGCCTGGCCCTTACCCGCCACTCCTAGTCTCCAGGCAAGCTATGTGTTCTCCCAATTACAATCTTTTTTTTTTAATCACCTTTGGAAAATCCTTGAAGGCTGGATTCCAATGCTAATTGAGCACTTTTTTTCTACAGACCTCTCTAAGGCAACTCCTCTCCCACGACAATTCTGTGGCCTCAGAAACGTTTCAACTGCAGCTCTGCAACAGCGCTGCCAATCAACACCAACACGTACAACAGAGAAAGGAGGTGTGATGACCTTCGTCTGCAAAGAGCAGATCACAGTCTCTGGAGGTTAGTCCGGGGCAAAGGCGTCCAATAAAAGCCCCCCGCCCCTTAAGTGGGGTCTAAGAGGCAAGCCAATGCTGAATCCTCTATTGGCACATGCTCACGTAAGAATGCAAGGGGGGTTAACATGAGTAAAATAGACAGCCAGCGGGAATCGCTGGGTGACTCAAGGAACTCCAGCTGGGGCTCTGTGACAACCTAGAGGGGTGGGATGGGGAGGGAGGTGGGAGCGGGGTTCCGGAGGGAGGGGATATGTTACACTTATAACTGATTCATGCTGTAAAGCAAAAACTAACAGAACATTGGAAAGCAACTATGTGCTCTGCTTAGTCGCTCAGTCGTGTCCGACTCTTGGTGACCCCGTGGACTGCAGCCCGCCAGGCTCCTCTGTCCACGGGATTCTCTAGGCCAGAATACTGGAGTGGGTTGCTCTGCCCTCCTCCAGGGGATCTTCCCGACCCAGGGATCGAACCCAGGTCTCCCAAGTTCTTTACCATCTGAGCCGACACGGAAGCCTGGAAAGCAACTATACTCCAATGGAAAAAAATATCCTATGACAAACCAAAACAGAAAAGAATATTACAAATTAATGTGTATATATATATGTGTGTGTGTGTATGTAACTAAGTCACTTTGTTGCACATCAGATATGAATAACAACTTTAAATCAGCTATACTTCACTAAAAAGAAATAAGAAAGAGAGAATTTGGGATGGGACGTAGGAGTGAGTTTTAAAAGGAAGGGGATATACGTATATCTGTCTGATCCATGCGGATGTATGGCAGAAACCAACACAATATTCTAATTATCCTTCAATTAAAAATGAGTAAAGGTTAAAGAAAACAAAGAATGCAAGGTGGATATAATCACCAGACAGGACAGACAGGAAAACTGAAGTTTGTAGGGCTAAGCATCTTTCCTACTATGTCATCAAGAATGCGTGTCATAGCCAGGATTTGAACCCAGACCCATCTTTGATTTTTTTAGTTCATCCATCCAGCAACCTACTGACATCAGGCTTTGGGCTAGGCACTGGGATTCACGAGATACACAGAGCCCCTGAGTCAGGGGAGACACTGCCCGAAACTGCCCATCCTAACTCGGCCCGAGAGTAGCTGTTTATGTGAGTTATTTTATGACGGGAGGTTCCTGGTGAGGAACGTGCAACCAACAAGCCAGCACCAACCAGAGGAGTTCAGGAAAGGTCAAAAGGAGGACACCACGTGTCCTTCCACCTCCCAGAATCCTTCTTGCGGGCATCCACCTTGGCTGAGCAAACAAAGAGGAAGGGCCGTGAGTCAGACTGATGGTCCAGAGATAACCAGGAGACTAATCCCATCACCCTAAAACCCCAGACTGCGAGCCACGTGGCAGAGTAGTCCTCCTGGTTCCCTCACCCTCCTGCTCTCCACCCGGGCGCCTCTTCCCAATAAAGTCTCTTGTGTTTAAAATGTTGTGGTTCTGAACACTTAAGTGTGACCTTGAATTCATCCCTGGGCATGGAAGCGTTAATCATTATATGATGACTGTTCCAAGTGGTTAAGAGGATGCACGTAATTAACAAATAGAATATTTTCCACCCGCTGAGGCCAGTTCTCAAAGTCAGAGAGAGCATCACGACTGTCTAGAAGCAGAAGACAGATTTTAAAATACACTGTCGTTGTTGTTGTTTGGTCGCTAAGCTGTGTCTAAGTCTTTTTCGACCCCATGGACTATAGCCCGCCAGGCTCTTCTGTCCATGGGATTTTCCAGACAAGAATACTGGAGTGGGTTGCCATTTCTTTCTCCAGAGGATCTTCTGGACCCAGGGATTGGACCCGAGTCTTCTGCATGGCAGGCAGGTTCTTTACTATTGAGCCACCATGGAGGGCTTAAAAATATAGACTGCATTAAATGAAATACTTAATGAAAGCTTATTATTATTACTTCTAGATACACTACTTGAAATTTAGGGCTTCTTACTATGGGAATGAAAAAGCCATTCATTAAATTCCATTATCATTCCATTTAAATTACAGGGTCATGTTTTACTTTACACGCCTGTCTGTAAGTAGAAGCAAGCAAAGACTTTTATCAGCTACATGTTCCAGGCCTTGAGAACAGGCTCTGTGTTTTCATGATCAGTTAACGGGGAAATAAATCTTTGCTGGAAAGAAACAAAGCTGGAATCTTAAGACTAAAGAAACACTCATGAGCAAAATAAGGCATTTTATTTCCTTGTCTTATTATCACCCCCCCAAATAATCTTCTTTTCCAAATGGAGAGCACAGGTCTTTAAGGGCGACATTTTAAAAGAAGTCTTAACCTTTTCTGTTTCCCAGGCAAAGGATGACTTCTATGCAGTTAACTTAATAGAGTTAAACAATCATCTTCCCTGTTTGTTCTTAATTTACTGGTGAGCAACACAGCCTAGTTACTAAATTACCTCTATTTTCTGCGGCGCTGTGAGGAGAACGGAAGCAACCAAGGATCCCGCGGAAGCCCCAGCAAAGGCCTTGACATCCTTCAGCAGCTTTCCGCCGTGTTTGCAAAGTGCCGATGCTGCCCCCAAGTGGTAAATGCCCAGAAACCCACACGCTGCAAAGGACAAGTTGATGGGCTTCATTCTAGCTGCGAAACTGGGGAAACAAAACCCAAGAAATGCCTGTAAGGTGGTCTAGTTTGTTCCACATGGATGCTAGTCATCATTTCTTAGAAGTGATGATATAAATACAATTATGCATGTTTAATTATACATACATACACACACACACACACACACACGTGCACGCGCGAATATATATGTAAATGGGCTTCACAGATAGCTCAGTTGGTAAAGAATCCGCCTGCAATGTGGGAAACCCCAGTTTGATTCCTGGGTTGGGAAGATCCCCTGGAGAAGGGATAGGCTACCCACTCCAGTATTCTTGGGCTTCCTTTTAGCTCAGCTAGTAAAGAATGAGTCCGCAATGCAGGAGACCTGGGTTCGATTCCTGGGTTGAGAAGATCTCCTGGAAGAAGGGAAAGGCTACCCACTGCAGTATTCTAGCCTGGAGAATTACATGGACAGTATATATAGTCCGTGGGGTCACAAAGAAAATGTATGTGTGTCTACATACATATAATTTTCTGGTCTAAGCATATTTTCAATCAAAATGTAACTGAACAACCAAATCTTTCAAGGAAACATTTTCTTTTTCCTCGTTCACCTTGACCCAATATACTTATGTTAATTTAAAAAATTAACATGTTTATATTTGTTCAGTACATAGACTATGCAGCCTACTTTCTAATTACTTGGCAAAAAGCAAATGGATTAATTTCAACTGGCAAGGCATTTGGCCTTTTTTCTTAACCTTTTGAAACATTTGGGGGCCTGGGTGACTGTTAACATTAGTAACATCACTACAGACTATAGCAAATTCCAGATTAAAGACATTTGCTCTTTGCAAATGGCATCAGTAAATTAAAAATAGACAGCTTGGCTCCCTACCCGGTTCCCTTGTGAGCATTCCTTTGTTTTTTGTTTTGCCTTTGTTTTCAAACTGATACTGACAATTATTCCATAATGCAATACTGAATTATTCAACAATTTAATGTATCTCATAGGGAAGTTTCTCAAGACAAACTGAGACTGCGACTGCCAAAGGCAATTGAAGGCCCAAAGAAATATCACCTGCACCACCTGATATTTGCAACAAATTTAACTGAAAAATATTTTTTTTCCTCGAAACCTCTGGGGGCACGATTTTACCGTGTGTATAAAACATTCACCCTTGCAATGCTCTTCACTCGGATGCTCTCTGAGTGAAGGGGAAAGGGGGGGTCACCCAGGATTTTGGTACCTTCAAATTAGGTACTTGGCCTGGGCCTGGAATTTAGGAACCTAAGGCCCTGATCCATCCTAAAGGAAATCAGTCCTGAATATTCATTGGAAGGACTGATGCTGAAGCTGAAGCTCCAATACTTTGGCCACCTGATGTGAAGAACTGACACATTGGAAAAGACCCTGATGCTGGAAAACATTGAGGGCAGGAGGAGAAGGGGACGACAGAGGATGAGATGGTTGGATGGCATCACTGACTTGATGGAATGAGTTTGAGCAAGCTCCGGGAGTTGGTGAGTTGGTGATGGACACGGTGGCCTGGCATGCTGCAGTCCATGGGGTCGCAGAGTCGGACACAACTGAGTGACTGAACTGAACTGAAGGCCCTGATGCTTGTGTCTTGAGCTACTGAAGCCGAGCCCTGGTTGGGTTTAATTTCTTAAGAATGGAGCGGGAAAAAGGGTTTGGGTGCTCAGCCTCCAAGGATCCAGCCCAGCGGTTGCTGGCCCAGTGCCCAGCCTCCCACCCGCGAGGTCTGGGTGCGGCGGGAATGACGCCTCTTACCCAGACACACTAGCCCCTGGAGACACGTGCCACTAGCCCCTGGAGACAGGTGGGCTGGTCAGAACCTGCGGCTCGCCGCTCCGCCCCCCCTCTACCAACGCAGGTCTGAGACACTTCCGCGCAGAGCGCATCCTCCCGCCCTCAACCGGAACCGGAAGGCGGGGCGGGGCCGGGCCGTCATTCAACTTGGCCCCGCCGATCAGGGCGGGACGACGCGCGCCTTGGGCCCGCCCAGGAAGGTTCCGCGGATAGAAGGCAGGCGCCCGGTCTACGACGTCATCACGCTGACGCCGGCGTCCGCTCGGCCCCGCCTGCTCCGTTGAAGATGCCGAACCTAACATGGCGGCGCGCGCTCGGCCCGCTTCACCCTGGTGTTTCCTCTCGCGCGGGTAAGGGAGGCGACATTCTGGGCTCGTACCATCTCCGGATAGCCAGGGTCGGCCCTTACCTGAGAGTCCGCTGACCGAACGACCCGCCTGTGCCTTGCACCGGAAGTGCTTGGCTCTGTGGCCGGCTGTTTCCCGGAAGTGGTTTCCCGTCTCCTCCGCCTCGAGGCGGGGCCGGCTGTCCGTGTTAGGGCGGGCTCTAGGGGCCACCTTGCGGCGGGCCGTCCCTCGGTTTTTGCAAGCCAGCCTGTGATTTGTTGTCCATCAGCATTATTGGAGAGGCCGAACTACGGCTTTGGGCAGCGTTCGGTTCTTCAGGCCGCCTTAGGCTGTGTGGACGCGGGTTGTGTTAACCTTTCTGAGCTTCCCAGGTGACTTCTCTGCAAAACGGGGTGGCAAAATGCGAGCTGGCGTTAACTCGTGGAAGTTGGTGCTGCAGAGCCGGCCTGCAGCTGACCAGTCTCTTGTTTTCGTCAGCAGGCGCCACTGGCCCTCGATAGATCTAAGCGTGGCGGCCCGCACTCGGCTGGCATTTCCACCCAGTCAAAAGGACCGGCGGCTCCTTCTGTCCCTGAAGAATGTCTTCCCTGTCTAATCCTAACAGTCAAGCCTGGAGGAATTGGTGGGCTTTGTGGTGGAAGGTGGCCCAGATCCCCTTGTTGGAGGACAGTTTTATTCCCACCGAAGCTACAGAAGAGAATCTGAAAAATGCCAAGAGTGTCTCTAAGCGGGAGAGGGAGTGGGCGGGAGCTCACTTTTTTACTGCCCCATTTGAGATTCCAGGGCCCTGGACTCTGCCCCAGGACACTTTCTGTAGGCAAGAGCGCGGGATGTGATGAGTAAGGAGGCGAGTTTGTTTTTCTTTCTTTTGAACAGCAGATCATGAAGACACCCTAACAACTATGGGTAGCACAACTGGCTTATGCTGAATTCTTGACTCCATTAGGATTTAGTGACTGGAAGGGGGAGTGGGTATATCAGGAAATGTAGAAGGACGCACTGTTCAATCTTTCATCCTTCCACTGCCTTCTAACTCTCTGGTAGGGTGTGGCCTTTCCAAGAGAGCATCCTCCAGGGAACTGGAGAGGAGGAAACCCAGGCCTCACATCTCCTGAAGCAGAGTCTGCGTTTCAGCAGAATCCCCAGAAGTTGCGCTGCAATGGTAAAGTTGGCAAAGGCCTGGCCTAACGCCTGGGGTGGTCTGGCTTAAAGCGATGTGCTGGCATCACAAATGTAAGAAGAAAGAAGGTCCGCAGAGCCAAAATCTGTGGTGCCACAGAGGCAGAATTTGGTGGTCATGGTGGCCAACTAACTGTTTCGTGCATTTGGGTACAGCCAGCAGGTTGAGAAGAGGGCGACAGACGCCGAGATGGTTGGATGACATCATCAAAGCACTGGACATGAGTTTGAGCAAGCTCCAGGAGATAGGGAAGGACAGGGAAGCCTGGCATACTGCAGTCTGCGGCGTCACAGAGTCGGACACGGCTGAGCCACAACAACAAGCAAGTTGATTCAGAAGACAGATGAGAAATGTGTCCCTGGGGCAGCAAGGCTGAACACCACGACTCGGAGATCCTTTGTTAAAAGGGAAAATGAGATCAGCGGTTATTACCACACCTGCTGGTGAGTGCGATCCCACCACATTTAAGGGTCACGGAAAAGTGTTCACAAGCTCCATAATATAACTCTTAACAATTTAAACTCTAAAAAATAAAAAAACATCCTTCTCCTTTTTAGCCCTTGTCATACCTACATGCAACTAATTAAAAGGTTCATTTTCATGCAACTAATTAAAAGGTTCAGTTACCTTTCCTTAAGGAAGAACATCAGATTTAAGCATGTTTGTTTTCATAATCTCAGCTCCGTGCATACTGCTTGTCACATAGTGCATGATTAATAAATATTTGTTGTGATTGTTGGATTTAAGTAAATTACTCTTGTGATGTGAGTAAATAGACTTTAATTGCCCTTTAAGATCTTTTTTTTTTTTCAGTAAATCTTTTGCCTGTTTTTTGCCTCTCTGTTTTCCCCAGTAACTTAGTTTTGAACTGGCTTATTTGCTAGCCTTTTATCGTCTATGGGGTCGCACAGAGTCGGACACGACTTAAGCGACTTAGCAGTAGCAGCAGCAGTATCAGACATTTATTAAGGACCCGTTGTTTAACAGACATAGTGCCGGTACTGGGCACAACCAGTTAACAGGAATTCATTCTTCCTCACCTAGAGCCTAGTGGGCAGGGAGGCAGACAGTCAATGTGTAATTGTAGAGGCGTGATTATGTGCTAGTACACAGGCATACCAAGATGCTGTGCCTGTCCACGCTGAACTGGGGCCCCTAGCTCTGGGAGGCACCCACGGGAGCAGCTGGCACAGAAGGAAAGTGCCCAAGGCTTTCCCAGTCCTCAACTTGAGTGAAAGTCGCTCAGTTGTGTCCGACTTTTTGCGACCCCATGGACTGTACAGTCCATGGGATTCTCCAGGCCAGAATACTGGAGTGGGTAGCCTTTCCCTTCTCCAGGGGATCTTCCCCACCCAGGGATCGAACCCAGGTCTCCCATATTGCAGGCAGATTCTTTACCAGCTGAGCCACCAGGGAAGCCCAAGGATACTGGCGTGGGTAGCCTATCCCTTCTCCAGTGGATCTTCCCCACCCAGGAATCGAACTGGGGTCTCCCGCTTTGCAGGCGGATTCTTTACCAACTGAGCTAGCAGGGAAGCCTGTCGTCAGCTTCCTTCTACAAAATTTGATTATGTGTTTTCATCAAGAAGGAGAAATATGCAGGCAGGGGATGCTTGCCACCCCTCTGCCCCAAGGACAGGGCCAGAGTCCCCTGTTCCAGTCTGCTGTCCACATGGTGGGATTTGTGTTTCAGCCTTGGCATCCTAGCACAGGTGAACAGATCTGTGGGGCATGCCATCATTCCGTGTGACACCCTTATGGTCCCTCCATGTGGCAGCTCCTCACCCCTGTCACCTCCTCCCAGAACTCTGCATGCTGAGCCTGATAGAATTAAAAGAAGAAGTGCACAGGCTTCAATTTCAGGGGGTTGTGGCCAGAGCATTGGCCCACACAGCGGCACCCTTGCCCCAGAGGCATCAAGGTGGTGCCGCAGGTTGCCATGGCCTGGTGAAAGCATCCGTGTGTCGAGACCACCGTAGCGTTCTGAGGAAGACACTTCTGCAGTCCTGGAGTAGAGCAGGCGCTGGGCACCCACAGAGAAGGAGGCTGCGTTCCTTCCCACGGGTTGTCGTCGCTCAGGAGGAGGGGCAGGCAGCTGTGGGTGAATGACGCCACAGGGAGGGAATAAAGGCCGGCTTCCCTGGTGGCTCAGATGGTAAAGCGTCTGCCTGCAGTGTGGGAGACCTGGGTTTGATCCCTGGGTCGGGACGTTTCCCTGGAGAAGCAAAGGGCAATCCACTCCAGCACTCTTGCCTGGAAAATCCCATGGACGGAGGAGCCTGGTAGGCTACAGTCCATGGGGTCACAAAGAGTCGGACACGACTGAGTGACTTCACTTCACAGAGGGAGTTACCGCAGAGCCAGGGCTTCCCTGGTGGTTCATTGGTAAAGAATCCTCCTTCAGTGCGGGAGACCTGGGTTTGATCCCTGGGTTGGGGAAGATCCCCTGGAGAAGGGAAAGGCTACCCGCTCCAGGATTGTGGCCTGGAGAATCCCATGGGCAGAGGAACCTGGCGGGCTACAGTCCATGGGGTCACAGAGTCAGGCATGACTGAGCGACTAAGCACAGCACAGCGCCACGGTGGGAGACGGAGATAGAAAAGCTGGCCCAGGAGGTGTGATGGCGTTTGTTGGGCCTGGGGAGGCAACTGTGATCCTCCCATACCACACCCACCCTTTTCTTTGTGTTTTCTTAAATGAGCTGAAACTGAATTTCTAAATCTTGCAAGCAGAATGGTTCTTCATAATATAAGTGCCTTTTCCCTTGCACCTGTTTTCTGTCTGTTAGACATATGCTAGAAGAACTGACCACTTGAAGCAAAACTCAGTGACTCTATTCTAAATGGAAGTGTTTGTCTTTAACTGTATATGAATTCCATATGTAATATAGTTTTGATACATATGTAGGCTTCCCAGGTGGTGCTAGTGGTAAAGAATGGTAAAGAATTTGCCTGCTGATGCAGGACATGCAAGATGCAGGTTTGATCCCTGGGTCAGGAGGATCCCCTGGAGGAGGGCACGGCATCCCACTCCAGGATTCTCGTCTGGAGAATCTCCATGCAGAGGAGCCTTATGGGCTAAGGTCCATAGGGTCGCGAGTGGGATACAACTGGAGCGACGGTAGCACGCAAGCATGCATGCATATATGCAAATATATGTATTTAATGTGTGTGTGTATATATATGTGTGTAGTTTAAAACTAGGGGTCATTAAGAAGTGTCAATTACTTGTCATTGGATACATCTGAAAATGTATAGTACAGATCCTAACATGGCCTAGAAACTAAATATCAACCTTTTTTCCATTAGAGAAGCATTTTTAAAATGTAACCTTTATGTATAAACTTTGTTTTAATTTCACAGGTGAAGGGTTCCGAATATAATATACACTGAACTGAGAAATCAAAATGGAGAGGTTTTTCCCCAGGTGTTTCTGTTATTGTTTATACTGCTTGCGGTTGATACTCTGTATAAGTGTGAGATGGACCAGATAAACTTCCCAAATTTTCATACTTAAAACATATGTCTTTATATCAAAGGAGTTTAGATGTTTGGTTGCTAGGTGTTGGTGATTGGGGGTGATGGTGGGAGAGGGATACCAAATGCAGCACAGAGTCCTAGGCCTTCTTGTTATGCTGCACATGGAGGATCCAAGGTTTCTGCAAAGCTTTGATTTATAAACAAAACATAGTATCTGTATAATACAGTAAAACTAGGCGTACCTGAATGTAACAACTTCCTGGGGCCGACTTGCTCCATCCAAGGTTTCTGTATTCTCTGCCCTGTTTTTTTTTTTTAACTTTTTTTTTTATTGTTGTTGTTGCTAAACAACGCTGCCCTTGACCTGACTGTTTGTGAGCCACAGTTTGTACGGATGTTTGCAGATAGGCCTTCTTGTTATGCTGAATGTGGAGGATCTTCCAGTGGAGGGAATTATTGGGGAAATTATCAGTGTCAGGGAAGTGAGGTTCCTGAGTAACAGACAGAATGTCATCTTTGGTGACTTATGCTTCATCAGATTCACCACAATGCCACTCTGTTTTACTTTGGATTGCAGGGTCTGATCATTACTGATGCTGTTATCAAAATAAATACCAAATATTAATTGCCAAAACATCCACTTATCTAATCACCTCCTTTCAAATGGAGAAAATAAGAATTCTGGTCTATTTTGTTTTAGCCTGTACTTCTCCTGCTGGAATTCTGTTATTAATAATTGTTATACCTGTTGACTGCCCGTTCTGTGTCAGTCCTTTGTACCCAAAATCTCTTGTAACTTTCACAACAGTGATGACAAGTGGGACGATAAGGAGAATTGAGAGTGAAAATGGTTTTCCCACATCCACACACAGGCAGAGATTATCAGCCCCAGTCTCCCTAATTCCAAAGCCTGTACACAGACCCTACTTCCCTACACTGGCTCAAAAATGAGAAATAATCTCAATAATGAGATATTTAAATGTATGTGTTTCTCATTATGTGTCCAGGATTGCGCTGTTTGGCCATTATGAGTATCACAACCTTGTTATCCCTTCAGTCCTTTCCTTGGTCAGAATTTGTATATGGGCTTCACATTTAGTTATTTATAATTTTACTAAAAAATGGTAAAGTAACCCAAGTGTTAGTCACTCGGTCACATCTGAACTCATTGCGACCCCATGCACTGTAGCCCACCAGGCTCCTCTGTCCATGGGATTCTCCAGGCAAGAATACTGAAGTGGGTTGCTGTTTCCTGCTCCAGGGGATCTTCCCAACCCAGGGATCGAACCCCGTCTCCTGCATTACAAGTGATTTCTTTACTGTCTGAGCCATCAGGGAAGCCCCCCCAAATAGTAAAAGGGTTGACTAAATGGGATGCGTGAATTTATTTATAACGTGTAGGAAACGTGCTTGCCTCTGGAAAAGAAAAAATAGGCAAGAGTAGCAGTTAATTAAAGCAACCCTTCCTGCATTTATCAGTTACGGCGGCAACTCTTTCTGATGACTGCTTTTCTTGGAAGTTGTGTCGTAATTTGGTGATTGTAATGAGAACAAAATTTGCATTAGGAACAGTGTTATAAAAGCAGGTCACGTCATTGGCCAAGGTCCTACCTCCAGATATACCATATATCTAATCCGTTGGCTTTTTGCCTTTCATCACTCTTTAAATAAACTTTACTTAGTGTCTAATATAAGACAAAGACTGGAGTAGGCATTCGAAAATTTAAGAAAACATTTAGATGGATAAACTGTCCATTTTTAGCTTGCTGTCTTTTCTTGCTGGAATGTACTTTCACATTTGTCTGTTCTGTTACGTTCTACTTATCCTTCAAGGCCTAAACAAACCCTTCTGTCTCAGGGTGCCCTTTTGGATTAAGTTCAAACAACTGCTGTCAATATTAACCCCACTCTTCTGTTTGCTACCAGGCCTGGGGCATTGTGACAGCATTTATCACCTCTTATTTTGGTTAGAGATGTGCTTGCCTCCACCTTCTGTGTTCAGAGTTGATTGGGAGCAGGGCCTGTCTCATCCGGACTGGTTGCTGCCAGCCTCTAGAGGGTAGTTAACACATAATACCTGTTTAGAAGAGTTATGAATCTTTAGGTTGTGTGTTTGATACAATCTTTAGTTGGTATATCTGACTGGCTGAGACAGAAAATTCTGCTTCTAGTATCTTCACGTTTCAAGTTTCTTCAAACTTCAAGACAGTTTAACTAGAAAAATGGTACCAATGAACCTGTTTGCAGGGTAGACATAGAGATGCCAACGCAAGGAACAGATATGTGGACCCAGTGGAGAAGGAGAGGGTGAATGCACTGAGAGATCAGCACTGACCTATCTATACTGACGTGAGTGACACGGACAGCTTGTGGGGAGCTGCCGGGTAGCATGGGGAGCTCAGCTCGGGGCTCTGTGATGACCCGGAGGGGCGGCATGCGGGGAGGGGACGGAGGCTCAACGGAGCGGTCATGTGCATGCATACGGCTGATTCCTTGGCGGCTCAGCTGGTAAAGAATCCTCCTGCAATGCGGGAGACTTCGGATCGATCCCTGGGTTAGTAAGGTCCCCTGGAGAAGGGAAAAGGCTACCCAACTCCAGGATTCTGGCCTGGAGAATCCCATGGGTTGTATAGTCCATGGGGTTCGCAAAGAGTCGGACACGACTGAGCAACTTTCACTTTTGGAGAAGGAAATGGCACCCCACTCCAGTACTCTTGCCTGGAAAATCCCAAGGATGGAGGAGCCTGGTGGGCTCCAGTCCATGGGGTCGCAGAGTCAGACACGACTGAGCGTTTTCACTGTCTCACGCAGTCACTCACGGCTGATTCACGTTGTACAGCGGTAACTCACAATGCTGGAAAGCAATCCTCCTCCAATGGAAAGAAAAGTATCAGAAGGTTTAGCGGTTGGACCAGGCGTAGAGGTGGCAGGATCAGGCCTCCAGTCGGTACCGCAAAGCCACCCTTGTGCCATTTCTGGTTTCTTTTCTCGTCCGGGTTTCCACCTGCAGTCAGAACATCCCCCAGGAGGCTGCTGGCTGCCTCTCAGCACGGCGGGGGGAAAAGTTCTTTCACTGCCCACCTCTCAGGTTCAGGAAGGGAACTCCTGGTTCTGTTTCCTTCACATGCATGTCCTTGAAGAGTCCGTGTGAGCAGCCAGTCATGACACAGTGACATGGGCCCGTGATGGGGTGAGCGAGTACCCCAGAGGATGGGTGTGCAGTGAGGGAAAGCATTGCCAAGTCCAGATGGACGTAGTTGGTTAGGCCTTCCGGGGGAAGAGGTCTGGCAGTCTCGGCCACGATTGCCTCTGCAGTAGGAGTATTTGTTGAGTTCAAGAAGCCAAGATGCAGCTGTCATCTCTATATAACAGCTTCCCCGGGGCTGCCGTGGTAAAGAATCCACCTGCAATGCGGGAGACGTAGGTTCCATGCTTGGGTTGGGAAGATCCCCTGGAGGAGGGCATGGCAACCCACTCCAGTACTCTTGCCTGGAGAATCCCATGGACAGAGGAGCCTGGTGGGCTGCAGTCCATGGGGTCACAGAGAGCTGGACACTCCTGAGCAGCTGAACAGCAACAGCAGCCATCTCTGAGATGGAACCTCCTTTCCTGTGAACATGTTGGCTCATGAATCATAAAACACACATTTGACCCCGGTCTCACTCAGTATTGGCCCTTCATGCATCTCCATGGAGCAGCTCCATGGAGAATCGAGCTGGAGAAAAGAATGGTCTAAATTAGAGGAAATGAACTCAGCGCTGTGCTGCAAGAAAGTAAAAATTCTTACACTCATCAGAGGTACCCAGAATAGTGAAGGGCAGACAAGGGCAATTGAAACATGGTGTGACCGAAAAACCCAGAAGACAAAAGCCCAACCCTGTCATTATAGTCTGAGATATTAGCATCTGATATGGACTTCCCAGGTGTTTCAGCGGTAAAGAACCTGCCTGCCAGTGCAGGAGACACAAGAGACTTGGGTTCGATCCCTGGGTCAGGAAGATCCCCTGAAAGAGGAAATGGTACCCCACTTCAGTATTCTTGTCTGGGAAATCCCATGGACAGGGGAGCCTGGTGGGCTGCAGTCCATGGGGTTTCAAAAGTGTCGGACACAACCTAGTCACTGAGCAAGAATGCAATCTCTATGGAAAACGGGCAGACAGTCCTTTAGATATGTAAAGATTCACAATACGTATTCATCAGGTGAGTATTTGCTCAAAACAAGACTTAAGTGATGTTTGGTGCATTGAAAAGTTAGTTGCGGTTTTAGATATGTGTAGATGAGCAGTGCATGCTATTTGGTATAAATGTTCAGCATTAAGTCAACAATAGTTTTCTTTTTCTTTTTTGCATTATCTGGGCAATTTGGGATATTAGAAATGGTGCAAGACTATTGCTGATGAAATCGGTATCAGTTCAGTTCAGTCGCTCAGTTGTGTCCGACTCTGCGACCCCATGAGTTGCAGCACGCCAGGCCTCCCTGTCCATCACCAACTCCCGGAGTTCACTCAGACTCACATGGATGCAAATTTTTCCCTGTGAAGTTTCCCTGTAGGAAGCTGTGATTCTATAGGTGTGCTACCCATCATCTCATCCTGTACTTAGGGGCAAAGAAGTAGATGCTAAATAATTGTTTGCTTTTGACAAAGAAGTAGATGCTAAATAATTGTTTTCTTGTCACATCAGTGAAAATACTGACAATGCCCTTCTCCCAAGAAC
Organism: Capricornis sumatraensis; assembly: GCF_032405125.1. Taxonomy (NCBI): domain Eukaryota; kingdom Metazoa; phylum Chordata; class Mammalia; order Artiodactyla; family Bovidae; genus Capricornis; species Capricornis sumatraensis. The sequence goes on along the minus strand of NC_091092.1, from coordinate 144,626,802 downwards.
ATTATGTAGAGTGGGAAGTGATCCCAAATGTCTCCCCGTCATCCCTCACTTTGGAGCAATTGAGAAAGAGTATAGTCCACACTTAGTCAGTGTCCCGTAACGTTTTTCATATGTTATTTTAAATCCTTAACAACCATAAACTTTCAAAAACATCTTTTACAACATCTGCACAGAATGTGAAAGATGGAAAGTGACATAATATTAAAAACTATATAGATGCATGCCCTATATGGAAAGCTACAAATTAAACAAGCAAAATGGGCCAGAAGCCTGAAAGGCAGGTCAAAGTGAAATTCTGAAAGGACCCAGGCTGCCATGGAGAAGGCAGCTAGAATTTCTGAATCTTCTGTTAGGACTTGCATTCTCAGGAGACTGGTAGCAGAGCCACTGTGACGGCATTATACAGCCATATTGAGTCTTATAGACGGATTCCATTTTTTCCTGGGGGAAGAAGAAATCCCCACGTCTGATCAACAGTCCTAGATCGCAATAGACAGGTATATTTATAATATGAAATTGACTCTCAGGCTTCCCTAGCGGCTCAGCTGGTAAAGAATCCACCTGCAATGCAGGAGACCTGGGTTCGATCCCTGGGTGGGGAAGATTCCCCTGGAGAAGGGAAAGGCTACGCACTCCAGTATTCTGGCCTGAGGAATTCCATGGACCGCATTCCCAGTAGATAAAAGAGGCAGCAAGTTGAAAGTCATTCTGACTGCGTTCTTTGCCTGGGGACGTCTGTGTCCGGCCTAATGCTAATTCTGTTTTTTCTAAATTCCCACATGGACGCCAGAGAACCCTGTTGAAGCCGTTGTTGCAAGCACTAAACTTTCTTTCCGACGTTTTATTCTTTCGCTTGCCTTGAAGGAGTATGATACCATGTCTTTGAAGGGCCGTTTTCAGGAGGTAAAGGGCTGTTGCTGCCAGTCCTCGGAGTGGCTGCATCGGCACCGGTCACTTAGAGAGCAGCTGGGCCTCCAAGAGGTCTTTGCAGTTCTGGAATTTGTTTCCCGTTTCTTCACGTACATACACTCCAAATTTTATTTCTATTTACTTTCTCATATACCTCAAATTTTATAAAACTGGCTCATCACTAAAGTCGACCACATTTCTCCAGTTGTATTAAAGAAAAAAAAATTGGGTCCTCTAGGCTGCAGAAACATTTATAAGGTAATATTTAAAATATAAGTAAGCTTCACTTCAGGTGATTCCTCAGGGGCTCAGCGGTAAAGAATCTGCCTGCAATGCAAAAGACTCAGGTTCGATCCCTGGGTCAGGAAGAGCCCACGTAGGAGGGCATGGCAACCCACTCCAATATTCTTGCCTGAGACATCCCTTGGACAGAGGAGCCTGGCGGGCTACAGCCCATGGGTTGCAAAGAGTTGGACACAACCGAGCCACTCAGCAACAACAACCAAACTTCACTTCACCATTCCATGAACGTGGACAATTGAAAAGGTTGTTTTCCTTCAGTTAGAAAAGAAACTAATGTTTTGCTTAACCGTGGAGACAAGCAGTTTGCTCCTGTGACCCCACTTGTACTTAACATCAGATGTTGACATGCGCTAGTTCAAATCGCAGGCGTTTTCGCCATTGACACGTTTTTCTTGACGCCTGGCTTAAGCCACTCTTTTTGTGTGTTGTATACTTTCTATGCTAGAGTGGCAGAGTGCTGTGCTCCTTTCTGCAGCACCAAAAGCCTTCTGGGTATGCTTTTTATTTGCTCCGCGTTTCAGTTCTGAGAGGGAGCATTGATGCCAAACTTGTATTTGTTGTGGTTTATTTAACACACGCTTGCGTGATCTTTAGTATTCGCCTCTTCCAGTGGCCTTGCGCGTGTTGATGCGTTTAACATTCCTCACAGCCTGTGGGGGTGGTACCGACCGTGGTGTTCACAAGGGTGGCTGCATGTGTGTTTGCACAGTCCTGTCCGACTCTCAAGGACTGTAGACCTCCAGGCTTCTCTGTCCGTGGGATTTCCCAGGCAAGAATACTGGAGTGGGTTGCCATGCCCTCTTCAAAGGGGTCTTCCCCACACAGGGATTGAACCCAGGTCTCCTGTGTTGGCAGGTGGATTCTTTACCATTGAGCCACTGGGGAACCCAGTGAGGATGACTGACTTGGAGCACAAAGAGATAAAGGAACTTTCTGGAGATCCCATGCTTGATCACTGGTGGCAACCAGGATTCATCTCTTTTTATATTTTACGTTTTAATTTTGGCAGCACGTAGTGTCAGACTTTTATTTTTTTCAGCTCCAAAATCACTGTAGCTGGTGATTGCAGCCATGAAATTAAAAGACACTTACTCCTTGGAAGGAAAGTTATGACCAACCTAGATAGCATATTAAAAAGCAGAGACATTCCTTTACCGACAAAGGTCCATCTAGTCAAGGCTATGGTTTTTCCAGTGGTCATGTATCGATGTGAGAGTTGGACTGTGAAGAAAGCTGAGCGCTGAAGAATTGATGCTTTTGAGCTGTGGTGTTGGAGAAGACTCTTGAGAGTCCCTTGAACTACAAGGAGATCAGTCCTGGGTGTTCATTGGAAGAACTGATGCTAAAGCTGAAACTCCAGTACTTTGGCCACCTGATGGGAAGAGTTGACTCACTGGAAAAGACCCTGATGCTGGGAGGGGTTGGGGGCAGGAAGAGAAGGGGACAACAGAGGATGAGATGGCTGGATGCCATCACCGACTTGATGGACATGAGTCTGAGTGAACTCCAGGAGTTGGTGATGGACAGGGAGGCCTGGCGTGCCACAGTCCATGGGGTCACAAAGAATTGGACATGACTGAGCAACTGAACTGAACTGAGTTCCCCAAACAGGGATCGAAGCCATGTCCCCTGCATTGGAAGGGTGGAGTCTTAACCACTCGCCCACTGGGGAAGTCCCTAGGATTCATTTCTTGACTGCTTTGCTGCCTCCCCAGTGCCAGACACAGAGCAGCAGATATGCACTCACAGGGTGTTTGCAGCGATCGTGGTCATAAAGGCAGGGATAGCTAAAGGCAGCAGTGATGCTGTCCAGCTGCACGGTCTCAGGCTCTTTAGAGGCTTCCCAGGTGGCTCAGCAGGAAAAGAACCCTCCTGCAATGCAGGAGATGCAGGAGACATGGGTTCAGTCCCTGGGTCGGGAAGATCCCCTGGAGGAGGGCATGGCAGCCCACTTCAAGATTCTTGCCTGGAGAATCCCATGGACAGAGGAGCCTGGGAGGGGCAGGTACAATCCATGGGGTCCAAAAGAGTTGGATACGACTAAAGCGACTGAGCACGCAGGCACAGACGGGGTTCAGTGGTAAAGAACCCTCCTGCCGATGCAGGAAACAGGAGACGCAGGTTGTATCCCTGGGTAGGGAAGATCCCCTGGAGGAGGAAATGGCAGCCCACTCCAGTACTCTTGCCTGGAAAATCCCATGGACAGAGGAGCCTGGTGGGCTGCAGTCGACGGGGTCGCAAAGAGTCATACTGAAGAGTCAGCTTAGCAGCAGCAGCTTGGATGAGAGGCTTGTCCTTCAGCAAACCGTTAAGCACGGAAGTTCTCGAGACTAAGACTCGAAGGTGTCCTTTCTTCCTCTGGAGGATGTGATTTAGAGCAAGTCCCTGCCTGAGCACAGGGAGGACGCCCCTCCCACTCACGGGCACAGTTGAAAGGGAGAGGACCGGGTGCTGAGGTGAGAGCCACCTGCTCTTCCCGGTTCTGCTTGCAGGTTGGGAGGGGGCTTGCAGATAAGACAGACCACATCCGTTTCCCCAGACGCAGCCTTCGGGCCTGGGACACCCTCCTGCAGTGTGGGGTGTACACACCTCCAGCTTCACTCTTCCAGTTCTGGTTAGTCTGTGATGGAGCCTGGACATCAAAACTATCATCAGGAAGAAACAGACAGCTCCCGGGTGAGTCTAAAGTGTGGTCAAGGCTGGCGACCGCGGTTCCTGGCAGGGGAGTCTAAGGTGTACCCAAGGATGAGGACGAACGTTCTTTGAGAAGTTCTCCACGTGGCCACCAGGGTGCAGGTGCTGGTTCAGTCGCTCAGTCGTGTCCGACTCTTTTGAGACCCCGCCCCCCCCGACCCCGGAGTGTAGCCCACTAGGATCCTCTGTCCATGGGATTCTCCAGGCAAGAAGACTGGAGTGGGTTGCCATTCGCTTCCTGACCCAGGGGTCGAACCCCAGTCTCCTGTATTGGATTGACAGTTGAATTCTTTGCTGCTGAGCCACCAGGGAAGCCGGGCCACAAGGTCACCAGAACCCATAGTGCAGGTTTGGGAGAGAGAGGTGCCTAAATAGAAAGCCAGGGCTAAATAAGCCTCTGCTTCATCATCAGGCTTCCCTGGTGGCCCAGTTGGTAAAGAACCTGCCCACAATGCAGGGGACCTGGGTTCGATCCCTGGGTCGGGAAGATGCTCTGGAAAAGGAAAACAGCTACCCACTCCAGTAATCTGGCCTGGAGAATCCCATGGACTACAGTCCATGAGGTTGCCAAGAATCAGGCATGACTGAACGACTTTCACTTTTCACTGTCACTTTTCATCATCAGGAGATCTGGAAGATTCTGCACAACTTCTTGACCACTCCTAGAAACACTGGGACAATAATGGCCAGCCAGAGGGGAGTGGGGCTTACCAGCAGTCCCCAACCTTTTTGGCATCAGGAACAGGTTTTGTGGAAGTCAAGTTTTCCACGGGTGGGGGTGCAAGTGGATGCTTTCCAGTTGATTCAAGCACACTACATTTAGTGTGCACTTTATTTTTTTACTATGGCATCAGCTCCACCTCAGATCATCAGGCATCAGGCTCCAGAGGTTGGGGACCCCTGACTTAGATTGCTGTGCTTAGTCACTCAGTTGTGTCCGATTCTTGGCAACTCCCTGGACTGCAGCCCACCAGGCTCCTCTGTCCATGGGATTCTCCAGGCAAGAATACTGGAGTGGGTTGCCATGCCCTCCTCCAGGGCATCTTTCCTTCCCAAGGATTGGACGCAGGTCTCCCGCATTACAGGCCGATTCTTTACTGTCTGAGCCACCAGGGAAGCCCCAGAATACTGGAGTGGGTAGCCTCTCCCTTCTCCAGGGGATCTTCCCCACCCAGGAATCGAACCGGGGTCTCCTGCATTGCAGGCGGATTCTTTACCAGCTGAGCTACCAGGAAAGCTCTTTACTCCCTAGAGTACTGGTGAATTAAGTTCTGTTCTGCATAAAAGTCCGGTGGCTGTGGAGTACGTTACTTGTTTAGACTGATTCTATTTTTATTCTTACCTAAAACGTTCACTGAGTTTCTAAATAGCTGTGACTTTGTTGAATCCACTGTTTGAACCATGTTTTTAGTAAAGAAAACTCAATTTTTAGAATAAATGTATGATAATTTCTGTATTAACGAGTGTAGTTCTCTATTAATGAGTTATCATAATTAGAGCTATTGTAGTGTAACAGAGAAGCCTGGCGGGCTCCAGTCCAGGGGGTTACAAAGAGTCAAACATAACTGAGCAAGTTAATAACAGCAGCAAACTTGACGGTCATGAACGCAGGCTTCTGAACCACGTTTGTGGATGGACAAACACACGCTAAACACACACTCAAGTTCAGGTCAGTCGCTCCATCGTGTCCAACTCTTTGCGACCCCACGGACTGCAGCACGCCAGGTCTCCCTGTCCAGCACCAGTTCCCAGAACTTTCTCAGACTCACATCCATTGAGTCGGTGATGCCATCCAACCATCTCATCCTCTGTCATCCCCTTCTCCTCCTGCCTTCAGTCTTTCCCAGCATCAGGGTCTTTGCAGTGAGTCAGTTCTTCACATCAGGTGGCCAAAGTATTGGAGCTGCAGCTTCAACATCAGTCCTTTCAGTGAATATTTAGGACTGATTTCCTGTAGGATTGTCTGGTTGGATCTCCTTGCAGTCCAAGGGACTCTCAAGAGTCTTCTCACTCAGCTTTCTCAAGACAGCATCATTATTTCACAAAAGAAGTGTAAGTTATTTGTACTCCTGTAAGAGTTTACATTTTAAGAAATAAAATATTTTTCTTCTTTCTAAAGAAACACACATTCTTCATGAAGTATTTAGAGAATACAGATACAAATTTAGAGAAAATATTGACTACCCATGTAAAATTAATATACGTGAATATATATACCATACACTCATAGGTAAATGGAATATATACTTTATAGGGATTTCTGTCTCAAACTTGGTACAAAACATTATATAAAAAGCCATCAATATGAGATCATCTAAGCTAATAACTTCCTGGTGGCTCAGTGGTAAAGAATCAGCCTGGCAATGCAAGAGACGTAGATTCAGTCGCTGGGTCCAGAAGATCCCCTGGAGAAGGAAATGGCAACCCACTCCAGTACTCTTGGCTGGAGAATCCCACGGACAGATGGAGAAGCCTAGTGGGGTACAGTTCATGGGGTCTCAAAGAGTCGACACAAGTGAGTGACTGACACTTTCAACCTAATAGCTGCCAGTAACTTGATTGATTATATAGTCAATGACCTAATAGTAAGTGTATATAAGACTCCCTTTTGCATATCTTGCTTCCAGACATCTTATCACTAATCTAGACTCGTGAACATCATATCCACACGTAGTAGTGTCCGCTTGTGAATGCTGTGAAGAAGAGAAAGATTATATTAGATGTGGAGGTTTAATTATTTGCTAGGCTTTCTCACCACCTAAATGAGGTCTTCCCCCCGGCTTTTACAACCATGCTGTCTGTGTCTTAATAAACTTATAAACTATGACTTGCCATGGGTGTCAGTGTTAGAAGCACTAAATACACAAAGATCAAGGCTGTCTATTAAGTAATATGGTAAAGTTTTTTTTTTAATACACCCATCAGACCTCATACTTTCAAATAAGTGTTTTATTCAACACAGTCCTGTTAAGAGCTGATTAACTGTCTCCTTCACCTATGAATGTATGTATTCAGCAGTGTCGCCTGTGAGTGCTCTGGGTTTGACATTTTCCCAGGCTCATGGGTGTAATGATGAATGAGGCAGGTAGGCTAGAGACTCATGAGGAAGAAAGATGGCACCCAGCCATTGCAAGACAGAGGTGTAAGCCTTAAGTTGGCACTGATGATATGAAATCCTACCCAACCTAGTCCCTGGCATCAGGTCACTTGTTAACATGACTCCCTGGAGAAGGAAATGGCAACCCACTCCAGTATTCTTGCCGGGAAAAGTCCATGGACAGAGCAGCCTGGTGGGCTACAGTCCATGGGGTTACATGCATGAGGGTGCAGGGAGATGGGTTGGTAGCAATAAACTAGTAGAACTAAAAAAAAGACTCCTAAGCTGAATCCAGGCCAGTGGAATTCCAGAGTATGAGTAAAGAGTTTAAAAGTTCATTCGTTATCAGTAGTTCCATTTGCAACAGCGTGGGTAGTGCGAGAGATTGTCGTGCTGAGTGAAGTCAGTCAGACAAAGAGAAATAGTATATAATATTGCTTATACGTGGAATCTAAAAAGAAATGATACAGATGAACTGTCTGTTTACAAAACAGACATACACTTAGAGAATGAACGTATGGTTGTGTGTATGCAGCAGGGGCTTGGGGGGAAGGATCTGGGAAGCAGTAGTCAGGGAGTGTGGGATGGACATGGACACACTGCTGTATTTCACATGGAGAACCAGCAAGAACCTGCTGGACAGCACAGGGAACTCTGCTCAATCCTCTGTAATAACCTGATGGTTCCAGGGGGAAGGATGGGGGAAGAGATAGTCAGGGAGTCTGGGATGGACATGGACACACTGCTGTATTTCACATGGAGAACCAGCAAGGACCTGCTGTCCAGCACAGGGAACTCTGCTCAATCCTCTGTAATAACCTTATGGTCACCAGGGGGGAGGATGGGGGAAGGGATAGTCAGGGAGTCTGGGATGGACACGTACACACTGCTGTATTTAACATGGAGAACCAGCAAGGATCTGCTGTCCAGCACAGGGGACTCTGCTCAATCCTCTGTAGTCAGGGAGTCTGGGATGGACATGGACACACTGCTGTATTTCACATCGAGAACCAACAAGGACCTGCTGGACAGCACAGGGAACTCTGCTCAGTATTATGTAACAAGCTAAATGGGAAAAGAATTCGAAACACGGTAGATACATGTGTGTGCAGAACTGAATCAGTTTGCCGTAAACCTAAACCTAACGCAACAGTGTTAATCAACAATGTGGTCATTTCCGGACGTGCATAAGTCAAATTATTATGTTCTCCATCTGAAACTTACATAGCGTTGTATAGTAATCATGTCTCAGTAACACTGGGATAAAAAGGACATTGTCAGAACTGTGTCATAGTCACTGTAAAAGCGGGGTGCTCTTGGAATCATCCTCAAAAGTCTAGGGTATTTTATTGACTGTTCCTTAGAGGGACGAATGATAAATATATCGTATAAATCGGATTCTTTTCATACGAGTACTGCTAGTTCAGCACAGTGTTAGAGTCATACTGGAACCTTCCGTTTTGCCATTTTGTTTATTCTTTTTGACTGTGCTGGGTCTTGGCCAGCTTCTTTCTCTGGCTGTGGCTAGCAGGGGCTCCTTTTTGCTGGCAGGCTGCTCATCGCGGTGACTTCTCTTGGCGCGAAGCACGGGCTTTAGCCGCGACTCATGGGCTTAGCTGCCCCGCGGCAGGTGGAATCTTCCCAGACCAGGAATCGAGCTCGCGTCGCCTGCATTGGCAGGCAGAATCACTGGGCCGCCAGGGAAGTCGCCATGCTTAACCTTTCAAAAGCTCTGGGATTTGGTAGAGGGAATGGCATACAATAGGCGCTCAGTGACTGTTTACTGCTAACTGACTGTGTGACAGGTCTGACAAAATGATTGACATACACCTGCAAACTTCTATTTCTGGCCTAAAAGCAGACAGGCCTGAGTGCTGAGCCGGCTTTGCCAGTGGCGTTTCTCATTCATTGTATCATTTCCAGGCATTCTTCAGAGAGGGGAGACTCCCTTGGACAAGAGAGGCAGGCTGCCAAAGCCCACTGAACGTGCTTCTGTATTCAGGGTGAGTACTCAGCAAGGACCATACATATTCGGATTTTAAAATTCAGGTGCATTTAAGTTACATCAGTGTGATGTAAAGTAACTCAGTTCACATACAGTGATATGTTTACACACAGACACACACTCACAGTGAAAGTTTAATGGGTGTGGCTTAAGGTAAGTCAGCATTTGTTTTTCCTCATTCACGCAGACTGTTTGGTTCAAATCCAGGAAGTGCCACATATAGCTGTGTGACCTTGGGAAGGTTACTTAACCTCTCTGGTTTTTTTTGTTCCTTACATTATACATTATGGATAATGTAATGTAATTAACACCTAAATTATAGAATGTGTGTGAGGCTGAGTGAGTTAATATATATAAGGAGCCTAGAATTCTGTCACATAGTCAGAACCGTTTCACTATTGCACTGTCATTGTTTTCTACCACAACAACATTAACATTAGAAATATTTAATTTACCAGACAAATAATCGATAAATTGTTAATATGTATAAGAAGATATTATTATGCTTAAAATTTTAAATAGTTCTGAATCCAGATAAGTTAACATATACAAAGAGTGTACAATACCTTTTGTCACATAGTAACTATTTTATTGTTATCCTTAACTATAATAATCTTATACATAATAATCTTAACATTGAGAACACTTAGATTACTGGATGCAACTACCATTTGAATGGTTTTGATTAATTTAATGTTTTCAGTATGTATAAAAACCTGAATTATCAAAATGAGAGTGAAATTAAATGGTTCCTTTGGAAATGCAGTAATTTAGAGTACCTTTCCTCTCTAGATGAAAAATGTATCCTCAAGAAATCCAGTTCCTTGGAACTGAGTATATTTTAAAATTCTAACTCATTTTCCTTGCAATTTATAGATCTAGCATTATTAAAATATTCATATCTTTGAGCTAATGTGGCATAACAAATTTAATTTGCACAACAAAGATGACATGAATAGAACATGATCTATAATCACTTTTTTTCAGCCTCGCGCTGCAGGCACTTCATCAGGAAGAGGGACAAGTCAGATATATTTTGTAGCTCTATAAAACCTTACGAATAAACTCTTAGAAAGTGATGCAGTAATACAGTTTGAAACAAAACATTTTGTATCGTTTTCACGGTGTCTCAGTTGAGTAAGGTACCACCGGCTGTCCTTGACAGGGTTGTTTGACATGTATGGGGGTGTTTTGTGATATTTTTCACTGAGGAGCCTCTACCAAGCAGTATAATCTGATATTGTGAAGGAGGGATGGAGGAGAAATGGGGGGAAGAACCACAGGCTGCAATGCTGGTCCAAGGGCAGTTCCAGGGCAGACATGACCAGACCCGTGTACTGCTGAGCCTGGTCTACCTCTGGCTGGGGACCTCCTTCAGAGTGCAGCCTCCTGAAACCCGGGAGCAGACCCCAGGGGGCTGCCGCTGGAGGCCCGTAGCCCAGTGTGCTCCTCGCTGCACAGGTTGGGACACAGGTTCTTCCTCGAAGGCAGATGTGAGCTGCGCAGCTGAGGCCTCTCTCCCCTGGGTTCTGAATCCAGCTGAGCATCTGCCTAGAGTCTTGATTGTTTGCTCTTTGTACCAGACACGTCCAGGGTTCAACACGGACCCATGTCTGGGGTGTCCACTTGCACAGAGCGTCTTCTCTGAGGATGACTCACATTGCCTTCTGGTTTTGGGGGAGCGTGTGTGAGAGGCGGGTAAAGATTAGCTCAGGGGGTTTTACGGTGATCAATCTTGTCTCTCTGAAGGGCTCTGCCTGTGGCACTGAATGTTATTATTAGTTCTGGTGGGGGAAGGAGGGGGAGGGGAGGAGGAGGAAGGGGAATTATAGCAGTAAAAGCAGGCGGTGAAGGGAGTCATGGTAATAGCAGCAACAATAATAACATTGTTACTATTTTTTGGAGCTGCTGCTGAGGTTTGCCCTGTGAAATGTGACCCAATATTTATACCACTGCTGCAGAGCAAGTATCTGTGTTATTTTAATTTTAGAGATGATACCTGCAGAGGTTAAGTAACTTGCCCCAGTTTATCAAGCCAGTGAATGACAGATGTGAAATCCAGACCCATGTGATAGGGATCCCCAGGTGTGTGCTCCTAACCTCCACGTTTCTAATCAAGATGTGGGCGTGATTACTCTATACGCTCTTTGTGTGAGATGCCTGGTGCCTGTGTGCGTCATCATCTCTGAAAGCCCAATATCTTCACCTGTAGAAAGTCAATAATCGTAATAACCAACCTGACTTTCTCATAGAGTTAATGCAAAGAAAAAAAGATACTGTTGAAAGAGTGTTTTTGTAAAAAGATACTGTTGAAAGAGTGTTTTTGTAAAGGGAAAATGTTTTGGTAAAGTGTAAACTCCTCGTAAATACATGTTGGTTATTACTGTACTGTTGATTATTATTGTGCTGCTGTGAAATTTTTTGTGTTCTGGAAAGGAGAGTGGTTTGCAGTGACCATAGCAAAGGTGAGAGAGCTTCATGCTCAGGAAGGATCCCAGAGTTTAGAGAGCTGGAAGGTCTTTGGAGGGTGTCCAAGTCAATGGTTCCCTGTTGCATTGTCTATTTATATCGCCTGGGGGAACCTTTTAAAAATCGATGCTCAAGATTCATTCCAGTTTCAGAAATCTCATTTAACTGGTCTGGAGTAGAGCTTAGACATCTCAGTATACGCATAAGCATATGTGTTTGCACATGTAAATGTTTGTATGCCGATGTAGTATTGGTAAAGCATATATACACACACAAGCATAGTGTGTGTATGCACGGGCGCACTTGTGTGTGTTCACCCATGATGATTCTAGTGCGTAGTTGGGGGCAAGAATGGCCGAACAGAACTCAAAACCTTCTTTCTAATAATCATGGTTCAGTTCAGTTGCCCAGTTGTGTCCGACTCTTTGCAACCCCATGGACTGCAGCACGCCAGGCCTGCCTGTCCATCACCAACTCCCAGAGTTTACTCACACTCACATCCATTGAGGCGGTGATGCCATCCAACCATCTCATCAATAATCATGGTAGCCTCTTGTTTACCCAGAATGGTTACAGCTGACACCCCCTGCCCAGGTCCCAGCTGATAAGCCCACCCTCTTCCCCTCTCGGGTGTCCTGGTCTGGATGATAAATTATGCCATCCTCTGGTAGCTCAGATGGTAAAGAATCTGCCAGCCAATACAGGAGATGGCGGTTCAGTTCCTGGGTTGGGAAGAGCCCCCGGAGAAGGGCATGGCAACCCACTCCAGTGTTCTTGCCTGGAGAATCCCATGGACAGAGGAGCCTGGCGGGCTACAGTCTGTGGGGTCACAAAGAGTCAGAGGTGACTGAGCAGCTGAATGCACTGCTGAGGAGGAATTAAGACTTGAGGGGGCTATTTTCCTTCCAAAGGGAATTGAGTAGAATGCCCTCCTTGGGTTTTCAAGGGTTGCTTTGCAGTCATGTTCAACACCATATGAGTAAGCATGCTTCTTAAGAGTCTTAAGATGAGAGAATTTCTCTTTTGTTAAAGTCTTCTTTTAAAATTTATTTTATTTTTTGGCTGCACCGTGCAAGGCATGTGGGATCTTAGTTCCCTGACCAGGGATTGAACCCATATCCCCTGCATTGAGAATCTTACCCACTGGACCCCCAGGGAAGTCTCCAAGCTAAGAGAATTTCTTACTTTTGCTGTGATAGTAAAAATTGTTTATAATAGAACTATACTGTGTTTCCATGTGGCCCACCTAAGTTTCACAGTACTGAAGTCTCTCATCTCTGGGGAACATGTCATCACTGTTTCAGTTCCCGAAAGTGCCTTCTCGTGAATGGTAGCAATTGTTACTCAGGGAATTAAATTTTGAAAACAGATCAACAGCTTTACCAACTGTCTCGGTTCTACTTCTCTGAGTATCATGCAGGGCGGTGTGGACCTGCTGGGTATGACGTGCCTGATGACAATATTTATGAGACCTTTGTCCAAAAGAAAATTTGACGTTGACCCAGAAATCTGAGTGCTGAAGAACTGATGCTTTTGAACTGTGTTGTTGGAGAAGACTCTTGAGAGTCCCTTGGACAAACAAGGAGATCAAACCAGTCCATCCTAAAGTAAATCAGTCCTGAATATTCATTGGAAGGATTGATGCTGAAACTGAAGCTCCAGTACTTTGGCCACCTGATGTGAAGAGCTGACTCATTGGAAAAGACCCTGATGCTGGGAAAGATTGAAGGTGGGAAGAGAAGGGGGTGACAGAGGATGAGACGGTTGGATGGTATCACCAACTCAATGGACATGAGTTTGGGTAATGGCTCAGAGGTTAAAGCGTCTGCCTCCAATGTGGGAGACCTGGGTTCGATCCCTGGGTTGGGAAGATCTGGAGAAGGAAATGGCAACCTACTCCAGTATTCTTGCCTGGAGAATCCCATTGACGGAGGAGCCTGGTGGGCTACAGTCCATGCGGGTCACAAAGAGTCAGACATGACGGAGCGACCCAACAACGACAACAAATCTGATGTGTAGTTGATTCTGACAGGTCTTTTTGGCGTCTTCTTGGTTGAGACTTTCTCAGCCAAGGTCACATCTGATTTGTCATTAAGGTCTGCATAGCCCAGACGATACACACCCCAGAATAACTCAGATACTTCTCAGCCAGTAGGCTGGCTTTTAGGGGATACACAGGAAGTCTCTCTTCAGTACAACTATGAGTCCATGGATGTGGGCAGTTTTTTTTTTTGGCTGTACTGGGTCTTATTTACCACACATGGGATCTTATTTATTAGTTGCTGCACACGAAATTTTAGTTGTGGCATGTATGGGACCTGGTTTCCTGACCAAGAATCTAACCCCAGTCCCCTGCATTGGGAATGCAGAGTCTTAGCCACTGGACCATCAGGGAAGTCCTAGCACATTTCTGTAATAATAGTAATCAAGCATTTCTCCTCTCCCGTGGGCGTATCATCCCAGAATGAGCCAGCCACTAACTAGTGCAGCTCTTGGAAAGTGAAATGTTTCTCTTGAAATTGGTCAGAGTGAAATCAAAGATGGAAGATGTTCCCGTCAATCAGCATTAACGGCTTTGCTTCCTTAAGGTTACAGCTAACACCTGCTTCGAATGCTCATCTGTGATAGCTGAGTCGTCACCCCCAAGATAAGAGAACTCTAAGCCTTCCCGAGTCCGTTAGATTTTCAGTGTGTCTTTCGTACATAAAAGTATCCATTTCTGGGCATTCCATCACCTACGTGGTTAAAAAAAAAAAAAAAAAAAAAAGAGCTGTGTGTCGAATTGGACTCCCAAGCAGGTGGTGCTTTTCGTAATACCAAGCAGCTTCTGGTTTTCCTGTGTGCGTTCAAGAGAACCATAAACCACCTGGCTGAGTTGAGTTATGCCCATCCGTAAAGCACCAGGCGGCCCCAGAACACCAGTTCTGCTTGCTAATCAAAAGGGATATTGTCTTCGTGCTGGCTTAATGCAGAGATTGATAAAGGTATGCAGGTGCGGTGGGACTAGGCAAGTTTTATACTCACGGCAACTTCTATGCCTCTGCAGCTTGCTATGTTTGCAGACCACTTTGGGGATTTTTCCCTCCAAGGATAAATCAGTGCCTTTAATCTCGTTATCATTTGTACATCACTGAGGTGGTGTGCTCTGATTACAAGACGAGTGACACTCTTCCTTTTGGAACTCAAAAAGTGGCAGATGATTCAAGGCCCACCTGGCAACTTTTGACTTTAGGAAACGTGCCCCTCCCTTCCTACCCCCACCTCCTGCCACACACACACACACACAAACCCAGCATGCACTTAGTTCCCTGATTTCCAAACCATCAACATTAAAAAAAAGAATTTGGAATTATGTTGCAATCCCTAACGAGACTGTAGAGGGAGCTCTCCCTGGGCACTACCTCCGGCAGGGTTGACCACCGCACCTAGCCTTTTTTTTTTTTCAGAGCTCTTTTCTCTGCTTTTCTGCTTAAAGGAGGGGGCTTCGTATCCATTCTCCTCCCCCTGTCCCTTGTAAAGGAAATCTTGCAAATAACTCGTTTCATAGCTTACCAAAAGTAAAGTCAGTCGTGTCCGAATCTCTGTGACCTCATGGACTGTAGCCTACCAGGTTCCTCCATCCAAGGGATTTTCAAGGCGACAGTACTGGAGTGGGTTGCTATTTCCTTCTCCGGGGGATCTTCCCAACCCAGGGATCAAACCCGGCTCTCCTGCATTGTAGGCAGATGCTTTACCATCTGAGCCACCAGGGAAGCTTACCAAAAGCAGTGACTTTTTCATATGACTTGCATCATGATGATTATGTATTTCTGGTTTTCGAAAACCAGGAGCGACTTGATCATGTGAATAACCTTGGACAAGCAGTATGAGTTTTTAACAATAATATACTGTGCGTAAGCTGCAGTGAAAGAATTGTTAGTTGTCTAGTACGTTTCATCTGAATATTGTTTGCTGCATTCAGTTCAGTTCAGTCGCTCAGTCGTGTCCGTCTCTTTACGACCCCATGGACTGCAGCACGCCAGGCCTCCCTGTCCTTCACCATCTCCCAGAGTTCACTCAAACTCGTGTCCATCGAGTGGGTGATGCCATCCAGCCATCTCATCCTCTGTCGTCCCCTTCTCCTCCCGCCTGCAGTCTTTCCCAACATCAGGGCCTTTTCCAAGGAGTCAGCTCTTCACATCAGTTGCATTATTTCTATATTTTGGTTCTTCTGTATATTTTTTTTATCTGAAAAAAGCAAAAAAGATGTATTTTTGGAGTAGGTGGTTTTGAGTGTTGCCTGCCAGGCTCCTCTGTCCATGGGATTCTCCAGGCAAGAACACTGGGCTAGGTTGCCTTTCCCTTCTCCAGGGGATCTTCCCAAACTAGGGATCGAAACTCGGGTCTCCCACATTGTAGGCAGACTCTTTGCCATCTGAACCACCACGGAATTCCCAAGGACGACAGCAAAAAAAAGACGTATTTTGGGAGTAGGTGGTTCTGTTGTCCAGTTCTAGTTTACCCAGGGGACCAGTTGTGGCATGCGAGTTCTGGTTCCCTGCACAGGGACTGAACCTGGGCCGCCTGCTGTGGGAGTGCAGAGTCTTAGCTACTGGACCTGCAGGGGACTCCCACGCCGCTTCCTAATATTCTTCCTTCTTCTCTTCGTCTTCTCTCCGTACCCAGCCCTCCCCCCTCGTTTTCCTCTGCCTTCTGCTGCTCGTCTTTTTCCTGCGGTGCCTTCTCATGACCTGTGCTCACCCGGTCATGAGGTTTTTGCCTTATTGTTCATTAACATGCTCCCTACAATAGGAAGCTTTAGGAATTGCAGTTGAATACCTTTTTATTTGGGCACTAGTGGTAAGGAACCCACCTGCCAATTCAGGAGACTTAAGAAATGCAGGTTCAATCCCTGGGTCAGGAGGATCCCCTGGAGGAGGGCACGGCAACCCACTCCAGTGTTCTTGCCTGGAGAATCCCTTGGACAGAGGAGCCTGGCGGGCTACAGTCCCCGGGTCACAAAGAGTTGGACACGACTGAAGCGACTTAGCACACACGCGCCTTTTTCTCGAGAGAAGCAAACTCAGAGTTGAAAGGAGAGGCTGCTCCTGTGTGCAGGGCACCTCCCCGTCTCAGAGAGTGCCCCAGCTGCTTTCTGCTCCGCAGGGCCCTGGGTCTCGTCTCAGCCCTTCAGGTGGACAGAGCGGGCCTCCCTTTGCAGGGAGGACTGTTCTAGCACGCCACGCTGCACTCCTCAGACCTGAAGCCTGTGCAGGAGACTGAAACGTGCGCCTAAGATCCAGTTCTCCATTTCGTAGAAACTGGGACAGGAGTCTGGGGGCCTGACTGAAGAGCTAGAAGCCAAACGTAATCTTCGTGGGTGTACATCTTCCTGCAAATCTTTACGTGGGGTTCCTACCAACACGTGAGCCACTTCGCCCCTGGCTCTGTTGCGAACTGTTGGTCTGCTCAGTCACTCGGTCGTGTCCGACTCTTTGCAAGCCTGTGGACTAGAGCCTGCCAGACTCCTCTGTCCAAGGGGTTTTCCCAGCAAGGAAACTGGAGTGGGTTGTTGCCACGTCTTTCTCTGGGGGATCTTCTCGACCCAGGGTCAAACCCTCATCTCTGTACTGGCAGGTGGATTCTTTACCCCTGGCACCACCTGGAGTCAGGTCATTTGTTCTGCCTCCTTATCCTGTTACTGTTGAGATGCTGAGTACTTAATACAGATAACAACAACAACAAATCCTTCAGAGAGAACAACGCTGCTGACAGGTGGGCAGCATAACTCACCTTCGTTTCTTTTTCATATCTGTCTGCTTTGGAACAGACGTTTCTGCATGAAATACTCTTCTGTCTCAAAGCTGAATACCTCGGCTTCATTTCCTTCTCCAAAACTATGAATTCTTTCCAAGGAAACGCTGTTTTCCGTGGTGCCTTGTTGCCGCGCCGCCCGCTGCTTTGTAATTTACTTCTGGTTCTCTTCCTGGATGAGAACACAGGTCTGCCGTGTGCCTCCAACTCTGTTTTTCCTGTAAATGGCTTCTCCTCCCCACCCCCCACCTTGTTTAATTTCTCTGCAACCAGCGCGCTCTATACGTTTCCATGTGCGTCTCACAGTTCTCCGATTCCCTGCGTGAACCGTGGTCATCGTGAGACGAGCATTTCTAAATCTGCTTCTCACATGATGCGTGGACAGGCACGTGGGGATTCTGTGGGACGTCTGACACCGGTGAGCTTGGTTGACACCTCAACACTGGTTTCCGCTTTTTTCCCGAGTGTTTCTGAAAACTCATAGAAAAGCACTGTGTATAGCATCATTTATTTTTTTCTCCTTAGGAACCTTTTCTTTCTTTCATACAACCCATGTCCTTGTGAGGTGGTTTCTTTGTTTAGGTGTTTCCTTATGTTTGCTTTGAAAATAAATTTGACGGACTTTTAGAAATGTTTCAATTCAGTTCAGTCGCTCAGTCGCATCCGACTCTTTGCAACCCCATGAATCGCAGCACACCAGGCCTCCCTGTCCACCACCAACTCCCGGAGTTCACTCAGACTCACGTCCATCAAGTCCGTGATGCCGTCCAGCCATCTCATCCTCTATGGTCCCTGTCTCCTCCTGCCCCCAATCCCTCTCAGCATCAGAGTCTTTTCCAATGAGTCAACTCTTCGCATGAGGTGGCCAAAGGACTGGAGTTTCAGCTTTAGCATCATTCCTTCCAGAGAGATCCCAGGGCTGATCTCCTTTAGGATGGACTGGATCTCCTTGCAGTCCAAGGGACTCTCAAGAGTCTTCTCCAACACCACACTTCAGAAGCATCAATTCTTCAGTGCTCAGCCTTCACAGTCCAACTCTCACAGCCATACATGACTACTGGAAAAACCATAGCCTTGGCTAGATGGACCTTAGTCGGCAAAGTAATGTCTCTGCTTTGAATATGCTATCTAGGTTGGTCACAACTTTTCTTCCAAGGAGTAAGCGTCTTTTAATTTCATGGCTGCAGTCACCATCTGCAGTGATTTTGGAGTCCCCAAAAATAAAGTCTGACACTGTTTCCACTGTTTGCCCATCTATTTCCCATGAAGTGATGGGACCAGATGCCATGATCTTCGTTTTCTGAATGTTTAGTTGGAAAATAAAGCCCTTCATTTAATAGTCATGTTGCCAAAACAGGGGCATTTCAAACGGTGATAGCTGGCTGCAAAGAACGATAGTTCTAGAGTTCACCACTTCACTGATGACATTTTTTTTTTTTTCTGATTTCAAACTCTATTTGCTAATCTAATCCTTTTCTAAGGACACACTCATGTAGACACCTTTTTTTTTTAATGTGCCAGATGCATTCTTTATTTATTGGAGTGTAATTGCTTCACGATGTTGTGTTCGTTTCCACTGTACAACACCCTGAATCAGCTGTCTGTGTACAATACCCCCTCCGTGATGGGCCTCCCACCCACCCCTCCATCCTGCCCTCTAGGTCATCACAGAGCACCAAACTGGGCTCCCTGTATTTTATAATAGGTTCCCACTAGCTGGCTCTTCTATGCGCATCTTGTTTTTCATTCACTTAGTCATGTCCGACTGCGACCCCGTGGACTGCAGCACGCCAGGCCTCCTGTCCTTCAGCCTTTCCCGGAGTTTGTGCTGACTCATGTCCTTTGAGTTGGTGATGCCATCCAACCATCTCATCCATTGTAGACATGGTAGTGTATGTGAATCAATCCTAATCTCCCAATCTTCCCCATCCTCCCCTTCCCACCCTGTGTCCACGTGTGCGTGCATGCTAAGTCACTTCGGTCGTGTCCAACTCTTTGTGAATCTATGGACTGTAGCCCGCCATGCTCCTCTGTCCTTGAGGATTCTTCAGGCAAGCATACTGGAATAGGTTGCCATGCCCTCCTCCAGGGGATCTTCCCTTCTCAGGGATCAAACCCATGTCTCTTACATCTCCTGCACTAGCAGGCAGGTTCTTTACCACTAGCGCCACCTGAGAAGTCCGCCTGTAGACAGTGTAAAAATATTATTTGCTTCCCAGGGAGGAGGTGGGACGTATACATACACACACGCACACACACAAATATATACATAGCTACCTTTGTATGCAGGTATACACACCCACATGCATACACATCCGTCATACCTACATGTGTGCAAAGATTCACACGTGTGTAATAGTAACACCTAGTTAGGCTGGGGTGTAACCGACCTGGCTGACCGTGGGATCCGTGTGGAGGAGAGGAAGAGCTGACGGGCAGTGGCCAGAGGGGGGCCCGTCCTCACACCCGTTTCTAGTTAGTTCTAGGACAGGACAGAGTGTAAAGCTAGGAGGTGGGGCCCAAGGGACAAGGGCTTTTCGGTAGCTTCAGGGGTAGAAGTTGCCGTCGGAGATTAGGGAAATGCATAAATGTTCAGGCAAGGGAAAGCAGAAACTGAGTCCGCCTGGGAGATGGGAAGAAGTGTCACCAGAACGCATCCCCGTGGGTCATTGTCCAAACCAGCCACCCTGGGATTTGGGCGCATGGCCTGTTCCCAGTAGGGAACTGATTTGGAAAGAGGAAATGAAAACGCAGGTCATCAGGGAGGCTTACCTCTAAGTGGGCCTGTGACTCAGCAGTTTCTAGAAGTTCATCATTATTGAAAAAAGAAACAAAAAAAGTGTGTGTTCGTGAAAGAGAACACTTTTCAAAATGTGGATGGGATGATCTGGGTGGAAGCAAAGAGAAAGGAAAGATGGGCACGCTCTCGGTATGGAGCGGACATCCCATGGCGTTTGATGAGGGCTGGTGGCTGAGGAAGGACCCACAGGGAGAGAAGTGAGGTTCCGTGTCCCTGTTGCCACCCTGAGGGACCCTGTTCATGCCAGTTGAGCTGCATGGCAGGTATGGGTATCAGTGTCTCGCCTTCAGCTTCAAGGCAGAGAGCTGGGAATAGAGTGGGCTGGGCTGAGGATCGAGCTTCATTTTCAAAACGGCCCCGTGGAGGGTCACCCAGAGCTTGAATTCCAGTTGTCCATGCAGGTCCCGAAGCTTCAGTTCCTAATCATCTTTATGACCAGAGGAGATCAGGGCACGTGTCAAAGGAATGATATGATGAGTGAATGAAGTCTGTATTTTCATGCCCTTTTTTTGTGTGGATTCTTTGCCATCTTTTTGGGAGTTCAAGATTCTTAAGTGCAGGACTTCCCTGGCAGTCCGGTGGTTCAGAATCTGCCTGCCAGGGCAGGGGACCCAGATTTGATCCCCAGTCTGGGAACAGCTTACATGCTGTGGAGGAAAAAAAACAAAAAACAAAAAACCCATGCGCCAGAACCTGTGAAGCCCGTGTTCTGAAAATCCCTTCTCCACCACAACAGAAGCCGCTGCCATCAGAAGCAAAAAAACCCCATGCGCCAGAACCTGTGAAGCCTGTGTTCCGAAAATCCGTGCTCCGTCACAAGAGAAGCTCCTGCCATCAGAAGTCTGTGTTTCGGAACCAGAGTGACCCCCTCTAGTAGCGCTCTTCAACTAGAGAAAGCCCATGCGCAGCCACAAAGACCCCGTACAGCCAAAAATAGAAGTGAATAAAGTCAACGCAACATTGTACTTGGGAAAACAAAAAGATGTTTTAGTGTTGTGTCCAAAAGTCCGAGGTGTTATTCCAGCTCACTCACGGAAGCTGGCGTTGCAAATACACTCCAGTGCAAGAGAGACGGGCTGGCTGAAGGCTGTCACAAGAGCTGGCCACAAGACTTCACGAGGCCAAGATTGGTGTGCTTAAACGCAGCATGAGGCTTCATGGCGTGAGGCGCTTCAGACAGACGGCAGGAATAAGGGCCAGGCTAACGGAACTGGGCTGCAGTTACTTCCGGCGCTGGGGCACCGGGACTTTGGAGTCCCTGCTTATAGACTCCATGATATGATGACAAGTCATCGTCTCTGCGGGCAAGCACGATGCTAGAATGGAATTTGAAGCAAGCTCCTCCGTTTCATTCCTTTGCCTCCAGGCCCTGGCCCTTCTGTTCAGACAGCACTTTGAAAGAAGGACCCCCAGTCTGGTTTCTCACTCAGACTGTGGTCTGTGCACCCATCCTGCTGGGAGAACATATAATGCACGGTGGATCCTGAAGTAGGAAAAGGCAGGCTCCGTCAGCTGGGTGTGTGATGCCCAGATGACACACGCTGGGATCCTGACAACCACCCGCACATCAACTTTCTCTCTTGCCTCACGTGTGCATCTTGTTACTCCAGCATGGCGGTATCAGCTTAGATTTGAAAGGCCCACTTAGCAAAGGTGTCTGTATAGTCATGGCTTTGGTCTTTCCAGTAGGCATGTACGGATATAAGAGCTGGACCATGAAGAAGGCAGAGTGCCGAAGCATCAATGAAGAACGTCAAAGAATCAAACTGTGGCACTGGAGAAGACTCTTGAGAGTCCCTTGGACTGCAGGGTGATCAAACTGGTCAGTCTTAAAGGACATCAACCCTGAATATTCATTGGAAGGACTGATGCTAAAGCTGAAGCTCCAGTACTTTGGCCACTGGATGTGAACAGCCAACTCACTGGAAAAGGCCTTGATTCTGGGAAAGACTGGAGGCAGAAGGAGAAGAGGGCAACAGAGGATGAGATGGTTGGATGGCATCACTGATTCCATGGACCTGAGTTTGAGCAAAATCTGCGGGATTGTGGACAGGGAAGCCTAGCATGGTACGGTCTGTGGGCTCACAAAGAGTGGGACATGACCTGGCGACCGAACAACAGCAAAGCAAGGGCGGAGAAATTGCTGAAAGAGACGTAAAAGTGTCGGTTGCTCAGTCGTGTCCAGCTCTCGCCATGCAGTTCTCCAGGCAAGAGGACTGGAGTGGGTTGCCATGCCCTCCTCCAGGGGATCTTCCCCACCCAGGGATCAAGCACGGGTCTCCTGCATCGCAGGCAGATTCTTTACCATCTGAGCCACCAGGGAAGCCCAGAGAAACTGGTAACCAGTTATAAAAGAGAGTGGAAATAAAATCTAATGCACAATCATTACATTAAATCTCTGTACTTTTCACATTGTAAGTGAAGTAGCCATCATTTTTAATAGTTCGAATAGACCTTTTACGGGCTTCCCTGGTGGCTCAGCGGTAAAGGATCTGTCTGCTACTGCAGGTGACGTGGGTACGATCGATCCCTGACCCAGAACGATCCCGCCTGCCGTGGGGCATCTAAGCCCGTGTGCCACAACTATTGAACCTGGGCTCCTCAACAGGAGAGGACACCCCAGAGAGGAATCCATGCACCGATGTGAAGAGCAGTCCCTGGCTCTCCGCAACTGGAGAAAAGCGCACCCCCCCCCCCCCCCCCCCGGCAACGAAGACCCGGCACAGCCAGAAATAAATAACATAAATGAATAGCTCTTTTCAGGTAGACTTTTTACAAGCCTGAAAGTTACACAACAGTACTTTTAGCGACAGAGGTGATTTGGCTCCACGTACATTTTGCACAAGAGAAATTCTTTACAAATTAAGTTAAAAAAAAAAAAATGGGAAAGGGCATGTGACTTGGAAATGGACGTCTGGGGGTGTGGGTGCCGGGCTGACCTTTGAACTGTTGATCCTCAGCAAGTTCACTGTGACCCGTGACTTTCAGCCACACCATCCATGAAGAGGTAGCAGGAAAAGTGAGGCTTCCATGGTGTTTCTTGGGGACGTTCACAGAGAGCGGGTGTGTGTATGTGTGTAAGAAAGTAGCCAGCTAGAGTTCTGTGTGAAATAAAGATGTCATAAAAGTATATAGCCCTTGCTTTAAGTCTCAATACATAACCCATTTCTCTTTTAGAACTTTATTCATGAGGCATTAACATGAATAGTAATAATGATTTTATGACTCCAGTAGTAATTTTCATTTCCTTTAGTAGTAAAATTGCGTGTAGTTTTTTTTCCCCCATGTATGCCATTTGATGGCAAGACAATAATGTTTAAGGCTTTCATAGATTTTATAGATGATGAAGATTAGAACTCTTTTAAAAAATGATTACGTTTGTCCTTCAATAATAAAAAGGCACTGCAGTCAAATTAGTATTCGGTTGAATTTTTTTTTTTTTAAATCACAACTTTCCGAGCTGTTTCCTAAACAATCATTGAATATTTACCACCTCTTTGGAAACCCACAAAATGATATTTAGGGAAGGATTCTGTTGCAGAAGGACACGCAAGGTAAGTACCACTGAGTGGGTGTCTATAGAGCGCCAAATATCTAGAAAATATAATACAACTGGACTTTTGATGGCGCTCAGCTTGGGAATCCAGTGCAACTTTCTGCAGAAGCTAAGTAAAGTTGAGACTTTGCCTTCCAACCCAGGGGGTTTGGGTTCAATCCCTGGTCAGGGAGTTAAGATCCCAGATGCCTCGTGGTCAGGAAACCAAAACATAGAACAGAAGCGGTAGTGTAACAAAGTCAATAAAGGCTTTAGAAATAGTCCACATTAAAAAAAAATACTTAAAAAAATTACACACAAGCAGTCTTTATTCCTTCAAGATGGTTTGTGTGCGCGCTCAGTCGCTTCAGTCATGTCTGGCTCAGTGCAACCCCATGGACTGCAGCCCACCAGGCGTCCTCTGTCCATGGAATTCTCCAGGCAAGAATATGGGAGTGGGTTGCCATGCCCTCCTCCAGGGGGATCTTCCCGACTGAGGGATTGAACCTGCATCCCCGTGACTCCTGCATTGCAGGCAGTTTCTTTGCTTGCTGAGACACCAGGGAAGCCCAACCGGAACCTTGGTTAATTAATGGTCCACATGCAGAGAGAACCCAGTCCATTCAGCGTAACACTCCAGGTTGCTGGAGAGCCGCAAGCCCTTGAGCAGACCTGGTGTCTTCAAGCACGAAGCTTAAAGGCAGAATAAATAGAGACGTCATCTGGATGAGCATGATCTTCCAAAACCATCCAGAACTCGCAACGGCTTCTCAGAAAAGGGTGGGAAAGGAACGCTTGTCTTATCGCTGCTACATGCCCAGAGACACGCTGGATATTGGAAATCCAGCCAAGGGGCTGGATTGCTATGACACTGCACAGATTTTTCTGGCCAGCAGTTTACACCCGCCGGACTAAAAAAAACACAGACATCGTCTCAAACACAGTATACAGCGTGGCCAGGCATCGAAGACCTCCTTAGAACTTGTTCTTCCTGGAAACCATTCCTTGGGGTTTTTTCTCCAGGGCTGTGATTCTCTGCTTGACTCCAATTTTGGCAGAGTCTTTCCTTAAGCCTGTGGTGTTGGAATTAAGGTCAGGGCTGTGATGTTTGCCTTCTAAGAAGTCACTGGCAAACACCCCCCTCTTGGTCTGTTTTCAGATTTGCTGCCTGGTTGATCTCCAAGTTAGTGAATCAGCCAGAAAACATGTATCCTGCAATTTATAACTGGGGCCCATCTCTGGATCAAAGTTGGGCTACCAGTTTTAGAAGATTAAAGCATGTTTCCCTCAGGAATGATGTTTAGTTGTGCAGAATTTGTGTTTTATTTTTCATGATTCTTGAGTGTTAAGTCATAAATGTGAGCTAATGACAGAAAATGTGTGTAAGATTAACAGGTTAGGTGGATAGTACACATGAAAATATCCTTTCCAGGGGACTTCCCAAGTGGTCCGGTGGTTGAATCCATTTTCCAATGCATGGGCTGAGGGTTCAATACCTGGTCAATTAACTAAGTTCCCACAGGGTGCAGGACAGTAGGCCCACGTACTGCAACTCGAGAAAGCCCGCATGCTGCAATGAAGGCCCGGCACAGCCAAAATTGAAGGGGAAAAAAGGATCAGTTCAGTTCAGTCGTGTCCGATTCTTTTTGACCCCGTGGACGGCAGCACATCGGGCCTCCCTGTCCATCACCAACTCCCAGAGCTTGCTCAGACTCATGTCCATCGAGTTGGTGATGCCTTCTAACCATCTCATTCTCTGAGGTCCCCTTCTCTTCCTGCCTTCAATCTTTCCCAGCATCAGGGTCTTTTCCAATGAGTCAGCTCTTCGCATCAGGTGGCCAAAGGATTGGAGCTTCAGCTTCAGCATTAATCCTTCCAATGAATATTCAGGACTGATTTCCTTTACGATTAACTGGTTAAAAAACATTTTTTTTTATTTGATATTGCATAATAAATCAGCACTATGTCTTCTGGGCCTCTTCATGGATCACCGCCTGGTCATGGCAAAGTTTGTATAACTCAGTGAAGCTATGAGCCATGCTGTGTGGGACCGCCGAAGATGGACAAGTCATAGTGGAGAGTTCTGACAAACTGTGATCCCCTGGAGGATGGAATGGCAAACCACTCCAGTGTTGCCTGGAGACCCATGAAAGGGTGAAGAGGGGGAAAGAGATGACACTGGAAGATGAGCCCCGCAGGTTGGAAGGTGTCCAGTGGAAAAAAAAAAATCACCTGACATATTCTTAGCCCCTGTCTTTCTGTCATGGTGCTCAGATGCATTCTGCAAGGGTCTGCAGGTAGTTCTTTCTATAAAGGAATCCTGGGAAGAAACTGTGTATCTTTATTTTCACTCAGTAGTTCAAAGCACATCTGCTCTATCAGTTCAGTTCAGTTCAGTCACTCGGTCATGTCCGACTCTTTGCGACCCTATGGACTGCAGCACGCCAGGCCTCCCTGTCCATCACCAACTCCCAGAGCTTGCTCAGACTCATGTCCGTCAAGTCGGTGATGCCATCCAACCATCTCATCCTCTGACATCCCCTTCTCCTGCCTTCAATCTTTCCCAGCATCAGTGGGGTCTTTTCCAATGAGTCAGTTCCTTGAATCAGGTTGGCCAAAGGATTGGAGTTGCAGCTTCAGCATCCATCCTTCCAATGAATATTCAGAACTGATTTCCTTTGATGGAGTGGTTGGATTTCCTTGCAGTCCAAGGGACTCTCAAGAGTCTTCTCCAACACCAACATCTGCTCTATAAATTGAGGTAGACTACACTGCCCGTGATTTCCTATTTTATGTGGTCACAGTCATGACCGCTTATGGGCTCATTTTCGTTCCTTTGAGGTTCCCTATTGGGGATTGCGTATCTTTTTACACTGTGTTCCACTCTGTGCCCTTCTCCCTGCAGTGGCTTCTCTCGTGGCTTCTGAGCACAGGCTCGGTAGTTTTGGTGCACGGGGCTCAGTTGCTCTGAGGCATGTGGGATCTTCCCGGACCAGGGACAGAAGCTGTGTCCCTGGCATTGGCAGGCAGGTTTCTTACCCAGTGAGCCCCCAGGGAAGCCCCTGGGAATTGCGTAGCTTGGAGAGTTCATTGCAGTGCTGTTTATCAAGTGTGCGTGTGCCTGCTCAGCTGCTTCAGTCGTGTCCGACTCTCTGAGACCCCACCGACTTGCTCCCCAGACTCCTCTGCCCACGGGATTCACCAGGCAGGAATAGTGGAAGGGGCTGCCATGCCCTTCCTCCAGGGGATCTTCCCGACACAGGGATTGAAGCCATGTCTGAGTGGGTAGCCTTTCCCTTCTCCAGGGGGATCTTCCCAACCCAGGGATCGAACCCAGGTCTCCCGCATTGCAGGCAGTTGTTTACCAGCTGAGCCACAAGGGAAGCCCAAGAATACTGGAGTGGGTAGCCTGTCCCTTCTCCAGGGGATCTTCTGGACCCAGAAATCAAACTGGGGGTCTCCTGCATTGCAGCCGGACTCTTTACCAGCTGAGCCACCGGCGAAGCCCTAAGTGGGAATTAGAGGGGGCTGCCAAAAAAAAAAACAAACCCTCAAACCGAAGTGTTAAAGACACAAGGGTTCACAGAGCACCTAGCTCGGAAAAAGCAGAGTGTGAAGCTTGTGGGGAAAACGAGACAGGAAGAGGCTGTCCCGATGCTCGTGTTGCCCTTTCCCCCAGCCCTCTCTCTTCATGGTCCTTCTCATTTGTGTTTGTCCTTGCGTTCATGACATAGGGTGTCATTAGGGTGTATAGGGTGTCATTCAGTTGCATATGTTTCCTGAGTTTCTCTCACTTGCTGCCTGCAGGCAGTTAAATCTGAGCACCTTGGTTGCAAGACTTAATGGCATCCCCTTTAGCACTTGGACAGAATGTATCTGGAGTGATTGCAACATTGGTTCATCTGCTTCAGAACATGAGGGAAGAGTAATCACTTGCCTTTAAAAAATTTTTTTCAAACACCTGCAAAATTTACACTCGCCATGACCTGTAACAGCTGGGAGGAACAGTGCTAGCTATCAACCTTTACCACTGATGAGTTCATCAAGGTTCTGTGAATTTGAAATGATTTTTTTAACCGCTTGCCTTTTAAGGGGTCGGTGTGTTTTGCTCCTTCGCAGGGTCTCCTAGTCTGCAGATAGCGTCCAGCTCCTGGAGGAACAACAGGAGCTTCACTCCTCACCCCCGCCTCTCGGTTCTGAGACTTTTGCTTCCATTATTCTGGGGTGGGGGGGAGCTACACCCTTCCCTCCTGTGTCCCCTCCCCCCCGCCATCCTCCTCAGCCCTACGGGGTCTTGTTCAGCCCTCAGTTGTTCCCGTCTCCTTAAGCCCCACAGCCCCTGCCCTGTTGACTGTTATATTCCTCCCTGCCCTCCACGGTATCATTTGTGTTTGCACCGAAGGTGATAGTTTATTTCGCGTTTGCACTGAAGGTGATGGTTGATGAAAAATAGCCCTGATGCTCTTGCTTGTCCTTGGGCTCAGCCTCCCCACCCCCCAACCCCCTGCGGGGAGCCGGAATCATCCATTATCTAAAATGCCCGATAAGGATTTCTAAAGCAGGAGTGGAAAGAAGAAATAATGAGGTCATCGTTCACCTCCACCCCCAAAGCCCAACTATCTATTTGAGAGCCTGAGGTGAAGCTGGTGATCCTGAAAGGCAGGGTTTCTCGAGAAAGGGGATTTGCGGCCTGCTTTGCACACCAAAAGGAAAGCTGGGCGGCCAGCCGGTCAAGTCTTAACTTAAGTCCTGGAATAGAGAGAGTGGAGGGTTACCTTTGAGGCTGGGATCAGCAGGCTTTTCCTGTTCTGTGTGGACAGTGAATACTATAGTCTCTGCAAGCACTCCGCTCTGCAGTGCGCTGCAGAAGCTTGCACCGACAGTGCCTGACCCATGTGGGTGTCCGTGTGCTCGTAAAAAGGCTGTTGACTGAAATTTCAGTGTCAATAATTTGCATGTGCCACCAAGTGTGCTTTTGATTTTCTTCAATGATTAAAAAAAAGATTGAAAAAATATTCTTTATCTCTTGGGCCGTAAAATAAATAGCAGGGCCTGCATCTGGTCCTCCTTGGGCTAGTTTGGAGACCCCGTGATTTCAGTGAAGAGTCTCTCTGCGTAAAAACTTTAGGCAGGCACAGGAGGCAAGGAAGGAAAGAGCTGTTTATTCTACTTTTGATTTTTTCTGTTTCTAAATATTTTATTTCACTGTTTTTTTACAATTTTCTTTGTTTATCGGTGGCCGTGCTGCGTCTGCATCGCTGCTGAGGCTTCTCTCTAGTTGCGGCAAGCGGTGGCTCATTTCTAGTTGCCGTGTGCACGCTTCTCATCACAGGGGTCCTCTGGTCGTGGAGCACAGGCCCCACGGCTCCTGGGCTTCAGTAGTTGCAGTTGCCAGGCTCCAAAGACAGGCTCACAAGTTGTCGCACACAGGCTTAGTTGCTTCGAGGCATGTGGGATCTTCCCTGGACCAGGAATCGAACCCCTGTCTCCTGCTTTGGCAGGCGGATTCTTTACCTCTGAGCCACCAGAGAACCCGCAGTTCATTTTATTTTAAGTTGGCATATAATTGGAAGAAATGATGCTGAAGTTTCAATCCTTTGGCCACCTGATGCAAAAAGACCCTGATGGTGGGAAAGATTGAAGGTGGGAGAAGGGGACGACAGAGGATGAGGTGGTTGAACGGCATCACTGACTCCACGGACATGAGTTTGAGGAAACTGAGGGAGCTGGTGAAGGACAGAGAAGCCTGGCGTGCTGCAGTCCGTGGGGTCGGACATGACTCACCACCTGAACAGCAATAACTGCTCTATAATGTTGTGTTAGTTTCCGCTGTGCACCTGGGAACCAGCCACAGGTCTACATACATGCCCTCCCTCTGAGCTTCCCTCCCAGCCCGCACCCCAGCCCACCCCTCTCGGTCATCACAGAGCCCTAAGCTCAGCTTCCTGTGCAATGCAGCAGCTTCTCACTACCTCTGTTTTACACATTTGTTCTTGTTGTTCACTTGTTCAGTCGTGTCTGACTCTTTGGGACCCCATGGACTGCAGCACGCCAGGCCTCCCTGTCCACCACCAACTCCCAGAGCTTACTCAAACTCACGTCCATTGAGTCGGTGATGCCATCGGACCATCTCATCCTCTGTCGTCCCCTTCTCCTCCCGCCTTCAGTCTTTCCCAGCATCAGGGTCTTTTCCAATGAGTCGGTTCTTCACATCAAGTGGCCAGACTATTGGAGCTTCTGCTTCAGCATCAGTCCTTCCAATGAGTATTCAGTATTGATCTCCTTTAGGGTGGACTGGCTGGGTCTCCTTGCAGTCCAAGGGACTCTCAAGAGTCTTCTCGAACACCGCAGTTCAAAAACGTCGATTCTTTGGCGCTCAGCTTTCTTTATGGCCCAGCTCTCACATCCGTACGTGACCACTGGAACCTGTTAAAGTGATGTGGAGCCTGATTCTCGTTGGAAGTGGCCTGCGGTGGGAAAGGGCGCAGGAAGGTTGATAGGAAGGGAAGCCACAGGCAGAGGGGCGCTTGCCCTTCCTGCCGTGGAGATCTTGGAGCAGAGCAGTGTGGGAGGTCGGCCCCTGTGAACAGGAGGAAGCGGGAATGCCCGGCTCAGTTGAACTGCTGGAGAGGAGGCGGGCTGCCCTTCCCCCTCGAGAGCCTCCGTCAGGAGCCACCTTGGCACAGAGGAGACCCAGTTCACTGCAGGGATTCTCTGTGGGGGACGGTGGGGCTTCCCTGGTGGCTTAGTGCCAACGCAGGAGGTGCGGGTTCGATTCCTGGGTGGGGAAGATGCCCCAGAGGAGGAAATGGCAACCCACTCCATTATTCTTGCCTGGAGAATCCCATGGACAGAGGAGCCTGGTGGGGCTACAGTCCATGGGGTCACAGAGTCAGACGTGACTGAGCAACTCAGCACATACAGGCACGGGGGACACAGAAAGTGGCTCCTGGGGGTGACTCAGTGTGGTGTTGTGTGGCAATGGGCAGGGTGAGGCCTCAGCAGAGCCAGTGGGCTGGACACGGGAGCACGTTCGGGACGGGAGGAAGCAATCCTTCCAGGAGCTGACTTGTGGAAGAGATGGGGGTATATTTCATGCATTTTCTCCCGAATTACCTCAGTATGGATATTCATTATTTTTATCTCCTCTCACTCACAAGTGGGAGTTATTTGCAAATATAGTCCTTTTTTCCCCCCCGGCTGCTAAACCAACTTGTGTCATTTCAAGGGGCTCCGAGGAGCTCTGGTAACCCCAGTCCTTCATGTCAGAGCAGAGGAGAATTCAGTGAGAGCAAAGTAGTAGGTAAGAATGATTTAATGGAATAGGATGCTTCTGAGGCTTCCAAGCGGGTGGGCAAGCCCCTGAGAACTCAGTGGGCTGCAGTTTTATACTCAGAGGAAGGGGTCGGGGGAGAAGACCTTTGTCTCTCTTGAATATATTTGGTTTCCATCATCAGTTCCTCCCCAGGTAGGGCAGGGAAATTTGTCCCCATGTGGTCAGGCCGGGCCTGTTGTAAAGCACTTTGGAGAAATATTTTCAGGTCCGAGTACAATGAGGGTCTTTCGTTTTGAAAAATCACCTTCCCATAAATGATTTTTTCTTATGTGCACAGAGCCTGTTTTGAGAGCTGTTAACTTACTGAGTCGGTGATGGACAGGGAGGCCTGGTGTGCTGTAGTCCATGGGGTTGCAAAGAGTCGGACACGACTGAGCAACTGAACTGAGCTGAACTCACTGAGCTCCCGGGACAAGATGTGGGGCTCCTGCCTCCATTGTTTCAGAGTTTGGGGGTGCGTCCCGTGCTTCTGTAGCATGCTTTTGTTGCTAAGCAAGCCAGCTTGGTTTTGGGGTTAAGCCACCCTGCTTTCTTGAGGAATCGTTAACGTACAGGAGTTTCCCATAGTTTTCCGTGTATAATCCCCTAGTGGGATTAACCATTTAATTGCCTCTTTTGTCCCTTCATTCTGTTCCTATCAGCTGTGCTGCATGGCTTGTGAGATCTTCGTTCCGTGACGAGGTTTATGAGATCTTAGTTCCCTGACCAGGGATTGAACCTGGGCCCTTGGCAATGAAAGCGCCAAGTCCTAACCACTGGACCACCAGGGAAGTCCAAGCAATATAGTCCATTTCTTCACCTCCTTTTATCACCCAAACTCTAGCCTCCCTGCCAAAAAACAGGTGGCCACACATCCTTTGTCTTGCTGGGTATCTCTGAGCTCTTGATTAAGATGGGCACACATCTGGTGACCATCTAGGCACACAGCTGGTGACCATCCAGGCACACAGGTCAGCAGGCGTCAGTTGGGCTGGCTTGGATGATATTTGGGTGTCAGGCATCACCGGGGTGGGGATGTCCAGCATGTAGGTCCCCCAGAGGCCTCTGGAGTACAGCTGACTTCTCTGAGTCCCAGAAGTCCAGGGTTTCCTCCTCTGCTCTGAAGTCTCAGAAACGCGATCCCATCAGAGGCCAGCGGGGGCTGGGTTCTCTTTAGGTTTGACCCAGCAGTCGGACCATAAGATGAGTGAAAGGATGGGTGAGACTTCAGCCCTCTCATCTTTAGGCATCGTCGTTCTTTCTTTACTGACTTATGCAGGCTGCGGTGGGTCTTCCTCGCCGTGCGTGGGCTTTCTCTAGTTGCGGCAAGTCGGGGCGATTCTCTAGCTGAGGTTTGTAGGCTCCTCCTTGCGGTGACTTCTCTGGTTGTGGAGCATGGGCTCTAGACGCTCAGGCTTCAGTAATCGTGGTGCACGGGTTTACTTGCTCTGCGGCTTGTAGGATCTTCCTGGAGGCGGATTCTTAACCATTGGGCCCCCAGGGAAGACCTGAACATCATTATTCTAAACACGATGTTCAACATTCAGGAGACTTTGGCCACCTAATGCAAAGAGCTGACTCATTGGAAAAGACGCTGATATTGGGAAAGATTGAGGGCAGGAGGAGAAGGGGACGACAGAGGATGAGATGGCTGGATGGCATCACCGGCTCGATGGACATGAGTTTGAGTAAACTCCGGGAGTTAGTGAAGGACAGGGAAGCCTGGTGTGCTGCAGTCCACGAGTTTGAAAAGAGTCTGACACCACTGAGCAACTAAACAGCAAAAGACACCCAAGTCCTTTAATAGACACCCTCACAAGGGTGTCTTCCTGCCCTGAGGACTGCTATGCATGCGTGTTAGTCAATCAGTGTTATCATTACCTAGGTGCTGTTCTTGATGTTGTTACGGAGACACACGGCTCAAGTTACCTGCCTGTCTCCTCAAGCCCGGTTGGCCAGCACCATGCTTGGCAAATTCTGCTGTTGCGGCTGTTTTTCCTTCTTTCTCTTCTCCCCTTCCTCCTCACTTTTCTCCCTTCCTCCTCTCCTCCTCCTTTGCAAGAGAAATACTGTAAATAAAAGAAAGTTAATAAAAAATAGTTTACAAAGAACTTGTATCCCAATAGTCTATTTAGACATTAATTTGAAGTTGTGTGGTGCCTTGGAATCCAAATTATAAGTGGAAGTCGTGTTCCTGGTCCGTTTGCAGGCATCTGTTGTGAGCCACAGTAGCCTTGAAAGTAGTAAATAACTCAGCTGCATTTGTTTGATTTCACTATTGTGTATTTGGAAGTCAAACTATGATTTATAATGGTGCAGTGTTTATAATACTCAATAAATGTGTGTGTTTTGCACACCGGCCAAGGAGCAAGGCAGCGTGCACATCACCCCTTTTCACTCACCCAGTATCACCCGCAAAGTATCACTCGCTGGCTTCGGGGCTTGGCTCCCTGGACTCACATGACAGCTGGTTATTTAGCTGTGGGAGGAGGGAGAATGCTCAGCGCTTCTAGAAACATTTTGAAAGTTGGGGTGAACAGTGTTGTTACTCAGAAGAAAATCTCACTGTTTCAGCTTTACTTGTTTAAAAAAAAAAAGATTAATTACGTGTCTCTGCGCTGGGTCCTTGGCACTGCGTTTGGGCTTTCTCTATGTGCAGTGAGCGGGGGCTCCTTTCTAGTGGTGGTGGTTGGGCTTGCCATTCCAGTGACTTCTCTTGTTGCAAAGCTAGGGTTCTAGGGCAGGCACATGGGGTCAGTACCCGTGGGGCTCGGGTTTTCTTGCTCTGTGCCATGTGGGGTCTTCCCGAATCAGGGATGAAACCCGTGTCTTTACCCGTGAGCCACCAGGGAAGCCCTCAACCTGCGTGCGTGCGTGTACATCTCTTCAGTCCTGTCTGACTCTGCAACCCTGCTATAGCCACGCATTCTGGGAGAAAAACTCACTCAGAAGGACAGTGCAGATGGTGGAGTGCAGCTGATTACACTGGCAGGTCCAAGGCAGAGTCTCCTCTTAGCCAAGGACGTCGATCAGTTTTTGTGAAAGCCTGATATTACCCTAAGTGTACATGCCCAAATCCACCTCCCCAAATTCCCTGAAACTAGTCTGATCAAAGGAAAAGAAAGATACAATCAAAGTTAACCCACGATTCATGTGTCATAAGCCTAGATAGTTAAACAGTGGACATTTATCAATCGGCCTGTGGTCATATCCCGATAAACATAACGGAATCTACGACTTTGCTCTGTTACAGAGATAATTAGCATAGTCTTTCAGGCGACTGAGAGTCCGAAGTCCTGAGGCTGTTTCGTCGGGGGAGTCTGGTTTTCCATTCGTATGCCATTTCCATAGACAGCAGAACGCAATCTTCAACGTCCATTGGGAGGGTGACCTTGCATGTAGCCTAATCTAAGCCTGGCCTAAGACGGAGTCCAGCTCTGTCTGTTTCCTCCTTCAACCCCATGGACTGTAGCCCGCCAGGCCCCTCTGTCCATGGGAGTCTCCAGGCAAGAATCCTAGAATGGGTTGCCATGCCCTCCCCCAGGGCATCTTCCTGACCCAGGGGTCAAACCTGTGTTTACAAAGACGGAAACCAGAGCAGGGGGGACGCGCACGCTTTCTTCCCATTTCCTGTCTTCCTTGTCGGTCCCTAAAGGAACCAGCAGGACTCCTTTCTTTCGTGCCTTTGCTGCAGCCCCGCAGTGATCCTTTTACAGCTGGGAACCAGAAATGCCTGTGTAAGTTGGGTAAGAACCTGCATACAAACTCCTGTGTGTGCTGGCTTCCTCAGGGCCGGGGGGGGGCGGGGGCTTATTCCCCAGGTTCCCCAGGGCAGGAAGGGCGTCCCTCATCTGCTGTGGTCCTCTCGCCCCGGAATTTCCCTGGGGGGCCTCTGAGGGTGAAGGGGGTGCAGAAATGGAGTCCCGGAACGGCTTCTGAGGCCAGGGGTCCAGGCTGGGAGAGTGGGAGGGGGTGCGTTGGGAAAAGCTGGTTGGGGGGGCGGGTGGTCCCGGCAGCGCTGACTAGGGTGGCCTGGGAGTTGTTAGTAGGAAGAGAAGGGAGTGGAACACACCTACCACTGCGGGGTAGGAAGAGGCTCCCAGAGCAGAGATCCCCTCAAATGAGCCCCAGTGCGAGGGTGTGAAGGCAGGTTGCTCGCACTGCAAAGCACACCACTTGAAAATATCCTTGGCCACCCGATAAGAAGAACTGACTCTTTGGAAAATATCCTGACATTCCCACCAGACAAACGAGAAAAAAACCTCTTGACTCCCGGGTTCTGACTCATTATTCAGTTGACATCATTTTGGTGAAAATAAGTCGGTCATTGGAAAAGACCCTGATGCTGGGAGAGATTGAACGCGGGAGGAGAAGGGGATGACGTAGGAGGAGATGGTTGGATGGCATCACCGACTCAATGGACATGAGTTTGGGTAGACTCCGGGAGTTGGTGACGGGCAGGGAGGCCTGGCGTGATGAGGTTCATGGGGTCACAAGGAGTCAGACACGACTGTGTGACTGAAGAAGCACTTTGTGCAAGATGTCGGGGGGCGCTGTGACAAGCTCAGCGTGTCATGGATGGCATGCATGCATGCTGGGGGCTGTGACTAAGGACGAGCAGTGACTGGCAGGGTGAAGAGTCTGGGGGCAGGGGAGGGGCTTCCCGGCTGGTCCACTAGTGAAGACTTCGCCTTCCAATGCGGGAGATGCAGCTTCCATCCCTGACGGGGGAGCTAGGATTCAACATGCCGCGGGGCCAAAAATCCAAACAGGAACACAGAAGCAGTATTGGAACAGACTCATAAAGACTTTAAAAGTGGTCCACGTCAAAAAAAAAAATATCTTAAAGAGATGGGAGAAAAGAGTGGCAGTCGGTTTTATTGGGATTCCAGTAGGTCTCAGTCACCAGAACAATGGACTTGTGCAGACTGCACTCACCAGAAGATCTCCAGTGCACCTCTAGGTATGAGGGTGAGAGACAGAGGGGCGAGGGGACCCCCACCCGGAGGACGAGAGGGGGAGAGACAGAGGGGCGAGGGGACCCCCACCCAGAGGGCAGAGGGGGAGAGACAGAGGGGCGAGGGGACCCCCACCCGGAGGGACAGAGGAGAGACAGAGGGGCGAGGGGACCCCCACCCGGAGGACGAGAGGGGGAGAGACAGAGGGGCGAGGGGACCCCCACCCGGAGGACGAGAGGGGGAGAGACAGAGGGGCGAGGGGACCCCCACCCAGAGGGCAGAGGGGGAGAGACAGAGGGGCGAGGGGACCCCCACCCGGAGGGACAGAGGAGAGACAGAGGGGCGAGGGGACCCCCACCCGGAGGACGAGAGGGGGAGAGACAGAGGGGCGAGGGGACCCCCACCCGGAGGACGAGAGGGGGAGAGACAGAGGGGCGAGGGGACCCCCACCCAGAGGGCAGAGGGGGAGAGACAGAGGGGCGAGGGGACCCCCACCCGGAGGGACAGAGGAGAGACAGAGGGGCGAGGGGACCCCCACCCGGAGGACGAGAGGGGGAGAGACAGAGGGGCGAGGGGACCCCCACCCGGAGGACGAGAGGGGGAGAGACAGAGGGGCGAGGGGACCCCCACCCAGAGGGCAGAGGGGGAGAGACAGAGGGGCGAGGGGACCCCCACCCGGAGGGACAGAGGAGAGACAGAGGGGCGAGGGGACCCCCACCCGGAGGACGAGAGGGGGAGAGACAGAGGGGCGAGGGGACCCCCACCCGGAGGGCAGAGGGGGAGAGACAGAGGGGCGAGGGGACCCCCACCCGGAGGACGAGAGGGGGAGAGACAGAGGGGCGAGGGGACCCCCACCTGGAGGGGGAGAGACAGAGGCTGGGGGGACCCCCACCCAGGGGATGAGACAGAGGGGCAGGGGACCCCCACCCGGAGTGGGAGACACAGAAGCTGGGGGGACCCCCACCCAGGGGATGAGACAGAGGGGCAGGGGACCCCCACCTGGAGTGGGAGAGACAGAGGGGAGAGGGGACCCCCACCTGGAGAGACAGAGGGGCGAGGGGACCCCCGCCCGGAGGGCAAGAGACAGAGGGGCAGGGGGACCCCCACCTGAAGGGGGAGACAGAGGGGTGGAGGGACCCGCACCCGGAGGGGGAGAGACAGAGGGCAGGGGGACACCCACCTGGAGGGGGTGAGACAGAGGGGAGGGGGAGAGACAGAGGGGCGAGGGGACCCTCCCAACTGCAGGGGGAGAGACAGAGGGGTGGGGGGACCCCCACCTGAAGGGGAGAGACAGAGGGGTGGGGGACCCCCACTCGGGGGAGAGACAGAGGGGTGGGGGGACCCCCACTCAGAGGGAGAGACAGAGGGGCTGGGGGATCCCTCAGGGGACCCCAGCCGGAGGGAGAGACAGAGGGCAGGGCGGACCCCCACCTGGAGGGAGAGACAGAGGGCAGGGCGGGCCCCCACCTGGAGCTCCCATCCTCCCCAGCACGCGTGTGGGAAGAAGAATTGCAGAGCAAAGAGGTGAGCCCCCATGAGAAAGTGCTCTGTTTTCTCAGAGGGTGTTAACAGCATCTGAAATGAGGACGCCGTGGCCAAGATGACAGGGTCTCCGCTAGCGTATTCAGAGAGGGATCCCCTGTCAGGCCCGGTGCGTTAAACCATCCCGCAGTGCAGGAGACCCGGGTTCCATCCCTGGGTCGGGAAGATCCCCTGGAGAAGAGCATGTCAGCCCACTCTGGCATTCTTGCCTGGAGACTCTGCTGGACAGAGGAGCCTGACTGGCTACAGTCCACGGGGTGGCAAAGAGCCACACGGGATGGAGGGACTCACACTTTTGTGGCTTCACAGAGCTCTCCTGTGCGTTGCGGCCTCTCTGGGGAGCTTTCGGGAGGTGGCCTGCGGCCAGTTTCCGAGGGAACACACAGAGATGTGGGGGACCGCTTATTCTCAGCAGTCCGCTCTCTCTCCCGGACTTCTGCTGCCGCCTGCCAGGTGTCTGCCCTGGACACCTGCAAGGCTCCCTGTTGCTTAGCTGGGATGGAGCTGTAGCGGACAGGCCACACTCACTTCTCGCCTGCCCTGAGTTTCCTGGGGTGCTGGTCGTTGTTTAGTTGCTCAGTCGTGTCCAACTCTTCTGCAACCCCACGGACTATAGGCCGCCGGGAGCCTTAGCCCATGGGCGTTCCCCCAGACGAGAACACTGCAGTGGGTTGCCGTCTCCTCCTCCAGGGGATCTTCCCCACCCAGGGATTGAACCCACATCTCCTGCATTGGCAGGTGGATTCTTTACCACTGAGCCACCTGGGAGGCCCTGCTCACTTAAATACCCAGTATTTAATATTTTCCTCCCCCAAACCTTGACTGGAAGCGATGTTTTAGGGGGAAGAAAATGGAGTTGATGTTGCTGCCTCTTAAATAAAATGTCTGTTTTGAGGGACGGTATGCTGGGCTTGCTGCTCACTGTTCACAGCCAAGGAAGAAGCGACTTGTGTTCAATTTTTCATTCCCAGTTAACCAACTCACTTGTTACGGATGTTGAAATCATTCCTGGACAGACTTCCCTGATAGCCCAGACGGTAAAGAATCTGCCTGCAGTGTAGGTGACCGGAGTTCTATCCCTGAGTCGGAATGATCCCCTGGAGAAGGGAATGGCAACCCACTCCAGCACTCTTGCCTGGAAAATCCCAGGGACACAGGAGCCTGGCGGGCTACGGTCCATGGTGTCACAAAGACTCGGGCACGACTCAGTGACTAACAGTTTGAGTTTTCCCTGTAAGTAACACACTTAGACTTTTCAAAACCTGTTCTAGAGCTAGCAAAGCTCTGAGCTGGTGGAAACAATCTGTTTGTAACTGAGAAGGGCTGAACCACCCTTGCCTGAATCTTTGGGTACTTGCAGCTTATGAACCATTGATTAGAAGCTCTTTTAAGAGATAGACGAACACACACACACACACACACACACACACACACACACACACACAAAACAGAGAGATGGCTACATGCAAGGACTTTTTGCAAATATCCTTTCAAATATAGAGAATGTAGATGCTCCATTGGGGAGGTGACAGATAGACTGACATTATACTGAAGCGAGATAATTGAGTATGTGAAATTGGTCGTGGCAAGGATTTAATAGGCAAAACATTCCTTCCAGGGTTCTTCTTAACCTCTTCTATTATGTTCAAGCTTTTTTGAACTTAGGATCAGGAGGAAAAAGATCCCAGACCCTCTAACCCATCTTTCTCTTTGGCCCGCCAGGGACAGTCTCTCCCACACCCTCTCAAAGTCCTGGTGCCCCAGAGAACCTTCACTAAAAGGGTGGTCTGCTGCCCCTCACCTTTGCTTGGGACTCTTCCCCGAAATCGGTGGTTGCCGGTGACATAGTGACAGTGATGCAAAGCTGAAAACAGGCGTCTGGAGCTTGGAACGCCTTCTCTGCAGTGCAGGTCACTTTTCTTCCTGTGACAGAACTCTCCCCTGTGCATCAGAAGACTGACTTCAGGGCCTGAGACGTCACGGATGCCAAGCCCAGCTTCTCAAGTTGTGTCTTAAATCATGAAACGCAGCTTGAGGACTTGAATGTAGATGACCTCTCTCAGCAGAGCGAGGTTTGGCAAACGGGATCGCTCAAGAGTCAATAAGTGCTCAAGTGCCTTCTCCTGACTCCGGAGGCTCTCAGATCCTGGCGTTAATGTGAAACATCTCTGTTTCTCTCTCTCTCTCGCCCTAATACCGTGAATGTTTTTTTCACGTGGTCTCTCTGTCTCACTCTCTCTCTCTTCGATTGCACGTAGATTTGCAGAGTTCTCTGCTAAGTTGCGTCAGTCGTGTCCGACTCTGTGCGACCCCATAGACGGCAGCCCACCAGGCTCCCCCGTCCCTGGGATTCTCCAGGCAACACTGGAGTGGGTTGCCATTTCCTTCTCCAATGCATGAAAGTGAAAAGTGAAAGTGAAGTCGCTCAGTCATGCCCGACTCTTAGGGACCCCATGGACTGCAGCCTACCAGACTCCTTCATCCATGGGATTTTCCAGGCAAGAGTACTGGAGTGGGGTGCCATTGCCTTCTCCAGCAGAGTTCTCTAAACGACTGCAAATCCTGTTTCATTAATCGTATTTCCGTCAGTCCAACAGAGTAAAGCATGCGAAGGCATCTTACTTCCATCGAGGTTAGAGACAGTCCAGAGAGGTTTCAGAGTGAGATTGCGCTAATTTGGCGAGGGCGTGCTTGAACACACCCAGGGTTGATGTCCTCAGCCTTCTGCAGGACGATCCTGCTGTTCCCGCTGTCGAAAACACAGCAAGACGAGGGGAGGGGCGTAAGAAGTACAGCGTACTGTGTATAAAATAATAAGCTACAAGGAGATATTGTCCAGCATAAGAAATATAGCTAGTATTTTTTAAATAGCTATGCATGTAGTATGGGTTTCCCTGGTGGCTCAGATGCTAAAGAATCTGCCTGCAACGGAGGAGACCTAGGTTCAATCTCTAGGTTGGGAAGATTTCCTGGAGGGGAGGGTATCACTACCCACTCCAGTATTCTTGCCTGAAAAGTCCCATGGACAGAGGAGCCTGGCGGGCTACAGTCCATGGGGTCGCAAAGAGTCGGGCACGACAGAAGTGACTTAGCACACACATAGCCCTGACGTGGCCCATCAAGGCTACGCAATCAAATTTTCTGTATTTTTAGGCACACAAGTGCCTAAATACAATGTGAATGGTTATTAGAGTTTTTTAACCAAATTTTAATGGGGAAAAATCTTTGGGGTAAACACTTCACTGGTTTTATGAGAAAGGAAAAAC
Source organism: Capricornis sumatraensis (assembly GCF_032405125.1). NCBI lineage: Eukaryota > Metazoa > Chordata > Mammalia > Artiodactyla > Bovidae > Capricornis > Capricornis sumatraensis. The sequence continues at coordinate 144,586,116 of NC_091092.1, read as the reverse complement.
TGTTTTGGGAATTGATTGATCGAGTCAAGAAGCACAGAAGAGTTGGAGAAAGGCAACAATCTGTAGAAAGTCACAGTGAGAAGTGTAATATCAACAACATTATTGTTAGTCCGAGTCTTTTTTAAAAAAAGTAGCCGAGCTCTGTGCAGAGGTTTCCCTTCTTGGTGTTATCATGCGATGCCCGTAAACCCTGTGTAAAGTGTAATTCCATAAAATAATTATATTCATGCTAGAGCTGACAAAGTGTCCCTGAGGGTGCGACTTTGCATAAAGATATGCCGGTAGTAAGTAGTCGCCGCCCAGGCTTTGAACCCAGACGTAATGCGTGTTTTACTTCACCCTGGCTTCCAAATTCTAAAACCCATTCAAATCTTCCCAAATCTATGCATGGTCTTTAGGGAGGTCGTGAGCATCTGGAAACCGCACGTGCCTGTCCCATAGCTGCATTTTTCTCAGGGAAGACACCTCAATATTTCAAATTTCTCGAAGGTTTTATAAGCCGTACAAGCCACCTAAGAGAAAAAGCAGAGCAAATGGAAGACTTATAAAACTTAGCAGAGAGGCAGTTTCCCATCTTTCCCGTTTAAAAAATATGCTCCCAGAGAATGACCTTCAGAAAGCTTCTTTTTTCCACACTAGTAGCCTATTGATTTTTTTTTTTATGATGGTGTGGAGATAACGGTAATTAAATGTGGTGGTGTTTCTTTATCATATGAATGATTTCTTTATCTTGTGCAATCATGTGAATGATTTATAAGTTGTATAGCATTTCCAGCAGTCAAATATTAGATAGCAATTTGTCCTGATGGAGATCACTGGTGACGTTACCTTTCTTTCTCTCCAAGACCAACCCTCGATACTAAAGAGCGTCTCTGAGCCTCTGATGGACTTAGCTTGTGAGCACGTGTCTGACTTTCTGTAACCCAGAGACTGTAGCCCAGGAGGCTCCTCTGTCCATGGGAGTCTCCAGGCAAGGATACTGGAGTGGGTTGCCATGCCCTCCTCCAGGGGATCTTCCCCACCCAGGGATCGAACCCGGGTCTCTTACATCTCCTGCACTGGCAGAATGGTTCTTCACTACTAGTGGCCCCTGGGAAGCCCGTGATGGACTTGGAGATGTTTTTATTCGGGAGAGATGCTACTGGGCTGTGTTCTGAAAAAAATGGCACCGAAGGTTCACATAGATAATCCTTTGCAGAGAGCGCCCCCTGGTGCTGGACACCTGGAATTGCGTGTCTTTCTGCCATGTCCCCGTTTCTGTGAGCAAAAATGGAACATGGTGTCAGGGCCAGAATCTAAGAATAGACAGACCCGGGAAAAAGAAGCTAAAGCCTGGCCGCGCATCAGATGGAAGCTGGGCGATACATCGGTGCCAGAGAAGAAGCTAAATTAATGACTGAGAATTAAGGAGCACTGAGGCTGGGAAGATTTGCTGCTGTGCTTCAGGGTGTGGCTTGTCATTCGGTCGCTCAGTCGTGTCCGACTCTTTGCGACCCCATGGACTGCAGCACGGCAGGGCCCCCTGTCCATCACCAACTCCCAGAGTTCACCCAAACACAGGTCCATCGAGTCGGTGATGCCATCCAACCATCTCATCCTCTGTCGTCCCCTTCTCCTCCTGCCTTCAGTCTTTCCCAGCATCAGGGTCTTTTCCAATGAATCAGGTCTTCACATCAGGTGGCCAAAGTATTGCAGCTTCAGCATCAGTCCTTTCAGTGAATATTCAGGGTTGATTTCCTTTATGGGATCGCACAGAGTCGGACACGACTGAAGCGACTTAGCAGCAGCAGCAGGGAATCAGGATGTGGTAGACAGGGTCTGAGACTGAAGGTGGGAACGTGTGTCTGAGAAGACGGTTACCGGATCCAAGCTCACTCTGCTCGGTGAATCAGAGACGAGGTGTTGAGGCGAGGAATCCGGCTTTACTCAGAGAGCAGACTGACCAAGGAGATGGCAGGGTAGTGTCTCAGAGTAACCATCTTATCGGGGTCCTGGGTGCCAGGTTCTTTCATGGATGAGAAGAAACGGGGAGCTGAGGAAACCAAGGAAAAAGGCCATTCATCTTGCAAATATCTCCTGCAATAGCAAGCCTCGGGGCAGGGGTGTGTGTTAATTCCTTCCTTCCTGCCGCCCCTAGGTTGACAGGGCTCTGAACAAAGGTGCTTGCGTTAGTTCAAGGGCCAGGCAGAGGGGCAGGATGCTCTGAGGCAGGCCATTTATGTACGATTATAATAACAAAAAGCAACTGAAAGCAAGGCAAGGAAAACAGTTCCAACCGAGACTCAGAACTCGCCTTTCCCTTGCAGCAAGATGACCTGGGTCTCGAAAGCCCGACTCAAGGGAAGGTCTTGTTGCAGGGGGAGGGAACCCCCGCCCCTCAGGATCCCCCGAGAGTGGGCTCTTGTCTAACCCTCGGAAATGAATTGTCCGAGGAGACACACACATGCTGACAGTCGTTGTTTAATAATGTGGGCAATAAAGCACCACCCCCCCTCCCAGGCCCAAGGAATGGACTTGGGAGACACGGGGTGCAGCGAGAAGTGAGGCTTTTATGATGCTTTTTACAAGATCAGCTGCACGGTGGGAGGCTCACCCAGCGTCGTCACAATGGGGGCTTTTATCCACGTGGCACGCAAGTCCCTCCCGAATTGTTTTATTGGGATGCCACAGGGTTAGCAATCTTCCCGAGAGGTTCACCTGGATTGTTTTTTTACTTTCCCCAAGTCCTTCTTCTCGTTTTTTTGTGTGTTTTGAATTTACCAACAGAATGAAAATTCTCGGCATTTCATTCTCTCCCTTTGTCTGGCTTTTCCTGCGCTGCTGCTACTGCTGCTAAGTCGCTTCAGTTGTGTCCAACTCTGTGCGACCCCATAGATGGCAGCCCACCAGGCTCCCCGTTCCTGGGATTCTCCAGGCAAGAACACTGGAGTGGGCTGCCATTTTTCCTGTGCAAGGATCCTGAAAGGCTGTTCCATCAGCAGGCTGTCCCTCTAGGCTGGTTGTCCCTGAAAACGGACCCCTTGGTGTTTTTTTGGTTTCACTTGATAACGGTGGCTGACACTGCGTTCTCCAAGGAAGAAGTGCCTCAAGGCTGCACCCACGAGAGTGTAGCATTCTGCACTCTGGCCTCGGTGAGGAGGATGTGTGTGGCTCCATCAGGGAAGCCAACTGTCCAGGACAGGTGACCCCTGAGGTTCAGAGGTCAGGCAGTGGGTGGTGGGGGGTTTCTAGCGTGAGATGCACTGCTGGGAGCCAAGGTTTCTCCTCCTGACTTAGCGCTGAATTCCACTCCTGGAGCAGAAGCCAGGGTCTAGGAGAGATGGACAGGATCCCTAAACAAGGACAGAGAACAGAGGTGGCCTGGGCTGCCCCCTCCAGGTGCCCAGCGTGGGTGGGTGGGTGTATGCGTGGGGCACGGTTAGTGCAAGGTATAGTTCGGGCCGAGGCAGAAAAGAAGGAGAGACGACCTCGACGGAGGTGAGTGAGTGAGTGAGTGAAGTTGCTCAGTCCGACTCTTTGCGACCCCGTGGACTGTAGGCCACCAGGCCCCTCCGTCCATGGGATTCTCCAGGCAAGAGTACTGGAGTGCGTTGCCATTTCCTTCTCCAGGGGGTCTTCCTGACCCAGGGATCGAACCCAGGTCTCCTGCATTGCGGGCAGATGCTTTAACCTCTGAGCCACGGAGGTAGGTGACCATTATTCAGGCAAGAGGGGCGACAGTGGAGGCTGAGCGGGAGAGGGATCAGGGAGGCTTCATGTTTAAAGGGAGGTCTGTGGAAGCAATAAGGGGATGGTAGTCAGGCGGGACGTTTTGGGTACTCTTTAGTTGAGACGGCATTTGTAGTTGAACCGGGGGTGGGAGGGTTCTGAGCAGGGGGTGGTAAGTCTCAGATGCAACCAGCCGGGACATCAGGGCGGAACTTAAAGTTGGGTTTGGTTTTCCCCAAAGTGACATGACTCAGCAAGGGCCTTTGAGACCCTTGTTTTCTTCTCTAGGCCCAAGGACTCAAGTCACTTAGGAGTTGCTTCAGCTGCAGGGCGTCCCTCTGCTCAAGGCTTTGTCTCCGCTGGGGTGACCCGTGTCTAAAGAGCGCTTGAGGTGGGAGGAGACACAGCCCTGCCAGCCAGCATGACACAGGACGACTGTCAAAGGCTCCCTGCTCCCCAGTTCGCTCCCCGATTCCCTCGGGCTGGGCCAGAGCTCGATCTGTTCAGCCCTTCCCGTCGACCACTCCTCCTGGGGCTTCTCGCTCCCTTCCACCTGTGTTGATGGGAGAAGTCATTTGGATGCTCATCTGCTTTTTTTAAATTGTCAATTGGATAGACAAAATATCTGTGTTTACATTTAATATCTTGAAATTTTAATTCTTAATATCTTATCCCCCCCCCTTTCGTAATTGAACTACACTTACTCAGAATACACTAGATTGTGGAATTATTTTATGTACCATAAATAGAATGTTGGGATAAACCTGTAACCTTAGATAAACCGATATCCTGGTGGCTCAGATAGTTAAGAATCTGCCTGCAACCCAGGGTTCGATCCCTGGGTTAGGAAGATCCCCTGGAGGAGGAAATGGCTACTCACTCCAGTATTCTTGCCTGGAGACCCCCATAGACAGAGGAGCCTGGTGGGCTACAGTTCCATAGTGTCGCAGAGTGGCGACTGAGCGACTAACACTTTCACTTTCTTTTCAACCTGACATTTTAAAGCAAAAGCAAATATGCAGAAATAAACTCTGATGAATACACTATGATGTCTTTTCATTTATTCTCTGACTGTGGGATTCATTTCATCATTGCGAAATGAAGAGACGTGGCATGTACTGGTGAACTCTGTTTGTTTGTTTTTGCTTTAAAGGAGATTTATATCTGTCTATTATATATGGTTGGCAAACAGCTTTGTGGAAATTTTTTATCATGTGGTTTACTATTTCCTTCTGGAGAAGAAACTAAAGGTTTGTTTTTGCCCATTGTTTGGATGCGAACTAATGTTCCAAGCATAGTATGATTTCACAATGAAATATCCTAGCAGACTTTACCTATCTCTTACTTCACTAAGTAGCGAATGTAACACAGAGAATTGAGATGGCTGAAAATGTTGACTCTGAAATAAACGACCTGCAGGGGGCACTGTGCTACAGTATAAAAGACCCATCTCTGCTTGGATAGCTAGCCTTCGCCCTTCCCTCTGGTGGTTTTAAGTTTAATACCAGGCTTCTTAACTTAATTAAAAAATGTGATTTTCCCTACTGTGGCAACAGGCACGTTTGTTTGTGGAAATTATACTAGCAGCTGATCTCAATTCTTATACATATATATGTATGGCCGAGTCCCTTCTCTGTATTCACCTTGAAACAGTCACAAAATTGTTAGCTGGCTATCTACCCCAATACAAAAGAAAAAATTTATGATAAAAGTAAAAAGCGAATTTCTCTGGGAAAAAAATATAGGAAAAGCATGATTGTCACAAATGTGATGGTTACATGGAGTTTTGATTTTCTATAATGTTGCTTGTCTCCATTTATTAAATGTCTTAGTTCAGTTCGGAGAAGGCAATGGCAGCCCACTCCAGTGTTCTTGCCTGGAGAATCCCAGGGACGGGGGAGCCTGGTGGGCTGCCGTCTATGGGGTCGCACAGAGTCGGACACGACTGAAGCGACTTAGCAGCAGCAGCAGCAGTTCAGGTCAGTCGCTCAGTCGTGTCTGACTCTTTGCGACCCCATGGACTGCAGCACCGCAGGCCTCCCTGTCCATCACCAACTCCCAGAGCTTACTCAAACTCATGTCCATTGAGTTGATGATGCCATCCAACCACCTCATCCTCTGTTGTCCCCTTCTCCTCCCGCCTTCCATCTTTCCCAGCATCAGGCTCTTTTCAAATTAACCACTTATACTTTGAAAAAAAAAAAAAAAAATATATATATATATATATATATAAATATAGTTTGAAGTTAGAATATCGGGTTCTTAGTTTTAGTGTATATTTTTTAAAAAGGCATCCAGATGGTAAAATACTGTTTCAGCTTTCTGGGATTCGTTTATTATGATTGTTACAAAATTGACAAGTCAAAAGTGTTGGTGAGTGGCTAAGCGTCGGTAAATTGCTGGTCCCTAGGGATGGGGGAGCCTGGTGGGCTGCCGTCTATGGGGTCGCACAGAGTCGGGCACGACTGAAGCGACTTAGCAGCAGCAGCAGCAGCAGAAGTAGAAGATGCTGGAGAGGGCGCCTTGGTGCTGCTGTGATTCTCGGGCAGTGGCTCCAGTCCCCCCTGCGTCAGGCATTAGGGCTTTTCTCCCGTCCGCTGGAAGACTCCACGTCTTGGCAACTGGTTCGCTCTGCAGCACCTCACAGGACTGAAGAACTTAATCCTCCGCCTGGAGCCTTGGAGTCTGTCCCTTTGGCAAGACCAAAGTGGGAATATTGTTAACGGCTTGAATTTCCACTTCAAGAGAAAAAAAGAATGCTTTTCGTTTTCAGCCTCCTGTGCTGAGATTCAAATTCAGATCTGACTTGGCCTGCCCGACCACAGTGGAGGGATGAACAGTTAGGACGCTGAGGTTCCGAGAACTGGGCGGAGGCCTTCATTTTATCTCCTTTTTTCATTTTTTCCCCATTTAATCTCCTTTTCTCTCTCTCTCTCTCTCTTTTTTTTTTTCAGAGCTGCCTCAATATATAGAACTCACGGTTCCCTGGTGGCTCAGCAGTAAAAGAATCAGCCTGCAATGCAGAAGACCTGGGTTTCGATCCCTGGGTTGGGAAAACCCCTGGAGGAGGGCATGGCAACCCACTCCAGTATTCTTGCCTGGAGACTCCCACGGACAGAGGAGCTGAGCGTGCTGCAGACCACGGGGTCGTAAAGAGTCGGACATGACTGAGCGATTTAACACAACAGGAGACAAGGATCCCCTGAGCCTTGTTAGGGCCAGATCTTTTTTGTTCGTTTTACTTACTTTTTATTTCGGCTGGGTCTTGGGTGCCATGCACAGGCTTCCTCTAGTTACAGCGAGTAGGGGCTATCCTCTGGTTGTGCTGAGCAGGCTTCTGATTGCAGAGGCTTCTCCTGTTGCAGAGCACAGGTTTCCGCAGTTGTGTTTCTCGGGCCCTAGAGTGTGGGTCTCAGTATCTGTGGCTCGGCACGGCCTTAGTAGCCCCGAGGCATGTGGGATCTTCCCAGACCGGGGATCGAACCAGCGTCCCCTGCATTCCGAGGCAGACGGCCAACCACTGGAGCACCAGGGAAGCCCGCTTCGATGTTCCAAATCTTGGCACAGTAGAAGTTTACAAGCCAGTCGTTGTGTGGAATGCCTCTCAGTTTACCTGGTGTTTTCTCGTGAACCTGTATGGGCTGCCCGGCTTCGCCGGAAGGGCAGCACAGAAGTAACGCTCTGTCCTTGTCATCGTATTTATTCGTAGACCACAGTGTTTTGAGCGTTCCCGTAGCTGCTGACGATTTGACTGAAGTGAAAGTCGCTCAGTCATGTCTGACTCTTTGCATACGGTCCATGGGATTCTCCAGGCCAGAATAGTGGAGTGGGTAGCCTTTCCCTTCTCCAGGGGATCTTCCCCACCCAGGGATCAAACCCAGGTGTCCCACATTGCCATCGGATTCTTTACCAGCTGAGCCACCAGGGAAGCCCAAAAATGCTGGAATGGGTAGCCTATCCCTTCTCCAGCGGATCTTCCCACCCCAGGAATCGAACCGGAGTCTCCTGCATTGCAGGCGGATTCTTTACCAGCTCTGCTAAAGTGGTCCTCAATTTTAACACTTTAATTTTTAAAGAAGGTGAGCTTTTCCCTTGAAGCTAGCTCAGCCGGCAACCAAGATTAGAGTCTGTAATGAAATCATGCTATCAGAGTTTTGGAGATGAGAAACATCAGTTCCTTCCTTTGACAAGTACCCTAACATCTAGAAGGCAGAATGACTGCTTACTCATTTGTCACGTACACTTCACCTTTAATCTTGTCCATGTGGCTTATTAAAAGAAACAGAACAGAAATTGAATGTTTCTGATTTAATTTCACTTAAGGTTTGAATCTTTTTTTTTCTGGAAAATTCATCAAACTGAGATGTTTTTGGAGTAAGAACTTCCTAAGTGCTCCTTTAGGAAAATAGGAAATCATAATTTGGAAAAGGGGATTTAAGGAATTTTACTTTCCAGAAGCCTGTTTCCTATCCCATGTCTAGTTTGCTTGTATTTCTGTACAGACCCTCAGAATACATAATATTTAATTTAAAGAGTATCTTTTCTTGGGTCTGAGGTTGTATTCATCAAGAAAAGTGCTGAAAGTAGACCGCGGTTTCTCACCTAAAGCATTACGATCGTTTTGGCTAGATAACTGTGTTTTTTTTTTATTGGATTTTAGTTGCTTTCCAACGTTGTTAGTCTCTGCTGTGCAGCAGAGTGAATCCGCTATATGTACACAGATATCCGCTCCTTTTTTGTTTTTTATTTCCTTCCCGCTCAGGTCACCCCAGGGTACTGAGTAGAGGTGCCCGAGCTATGCAGTGGGTTCTCATCAGTTACCGATTTTATGTGTGTGTCTGAGTCTGCAGCCCCATGGACTGTAGCCCACTGGGCTCCTTGGTCCGTGGATTTCCCAGGCAGGAATACTGAAGGGAGTTGCCCTTTCCTCCTCCAGGGGATCTTCCTGGACCAGGGAACTCTTTCGCACGTAGTATCAGTAGCATATATACGTCAGTCCCATCTCCCATTTCTTTCTGTCACCATCCCTCCCCACCTTGGCATCCAAACGTTTGTTCACTGCAGTCTGCGTCTCTCCGTTCTTTGGCTGTGTGGCTATAGTGGGTCCGGTCTGTGAATTACAGGCCATTTAGCAGCTTCCCTGGCCCCTGCCCACTAGATCCAGAGGCTCCCCCCAGTTCTGACACCCAGAAATATCTCCAAATACTGCAGCTGTCCCTTTCTGGGTAACAGAAGCATAGGGAAAGAAACTTGCCTCTGCTTGAGAACTCCTGAAGCAGATCATACAATTGTTGCCTAATTTCTAAACTTTGTCGTTTAGGAACTATAGGTGGGGTTATAGACTTACAATTCAAACTTTTATTTAAGTAGAATTTTCAGCATTTCCATTATTAAGTGTAGGGAATTTTAAGCATAAGTTTCAAGAAGAAAGTAGACCAGATAAGGTTACCTTGTAAGTATTTCTAGAGATATATCTTTGCAATATAATATCAATATATAAAATATTAAAATGAATATATATTAAAATTAATGTGTGTTCTCAAATTGTGCTCAGTTGCTCAGTTGTGTCTGACTCTCTGTGACCCCATGGACTGTAGCCCACAAGGCTCCTCTGTCCATGGGATTCTTCAGGGAAGAATACCGGAGTGGGTTGCCATGCTCTCCTCCAGGGGATCTTCCTGATCCGGGGATTGAACTCATGTCTGCCTCCGTTTCCTGTATTGTAGGCAGATTCCCCACACACAGCCACAGCAAGGTCTGCAGCATTAAAATTAATATATGTGAAAGTATCAACATATATTAACACAGTACAATTTTAAGTATTTCTGGAGATACGTTTTTGCCCCTTTATATAGATATATAATGAATAGGTGTTATGGCGATGACATTTATTATTTGCTAAATTTCATCAACATTTAGACAACAAATCCACCTTTTTCACATCAGTTATGGTTCCCCTGAGTAGACTTTGATAGAATTTCTTGTCACACAGAAGGATGAATTCTCTGATACTGCTTTCACCAGACTGACTCTGTGCTGCTGCCCGCCGAGGGAGCACGGTGCCTGTTCCTGATGAGCACTCCGGTGGGAATGTCTTTTCCCAGGGCGCTTCACCGTCAAATCGAGACCTGTTGTAATTGCTTTTCAGCGGTGCCAAGTTTTAGTTCTTTTTCAGTCCTTTCCAGTCCGATTGCCACTGGGAGGACTGAATTGCAAGGAACTCCACATAATTTGAAATGGGTGTGTGTTCGCTACAAAAATCCTCTTGGCAGACGAAACATTTTTTACTACATTCACTGTGTGTGGTAGGAAGGAATGAACAAATACTTTCCCATAGTATCTCCTGAGTCCTTGGACAGGTCAGAAATGAAGCTTGAGTAACCACAGGTGCTCAGAAAAGGAATGCAAAAATGTTTCTGATGTGTTGTTCACCCATTATGCAAGTATTTGCTTTATTACAGCTATTGAAATACCTTCACAAATATTTTCTGGCAAAGCGAGCATTTATTTTGGAAACACTTGGCTTTGAAGGTTGCTCTTACTCAATTGTTTGCTCAGTAGAGGGGGAAAAAAATGGGAAATGCTTTTCAAGTTAGTTGTCACATGTGGGTCCTCTAGTACCCTCATGAAGAAATCTTTGGGGTTAGGCTAGTGTTAAAATGGTTCAGGAATTAAGAAACACGCAAGAAAGTGAGAAAAAGGCAATCTGATGGCTACAGGAAGATGACAACTTGGTAGAGACTTAAGAATTAAAAGAGAAAGCAGAAGAGCCCCGAAGATGAAAACAGGAGGAAAACCGCCGGCATATGTGAGAGTAATGGAAATTAGCAACAGGGGAGGCAAGGAATTTCGCTTTCTTCTAAGGTTCCTGGTGTTCAGGGTTCCTTGCCCGGGTGTCAGAGGCGATCACGGAAACTGAGTAGATAAGAGTATGAGGCTGGCTTTGGGTGGATTGAATGTAACTTTCCGCTAAACTGGATTTATGAACGAAGGAGAATATATGCATCGACTGGAAAAAAAAATGCACGACGTGAGAGTTAAGTTTTATTGGAGGCAAAATGAGGACTGTGGCCTGGGATACAGCCTCTCAGGTAGCTCTGAGGAGCTGCTCCCGAGAGGGCGGGCGGAGGTCACTGTGTGTCTTGGCAGAACGTGGTTTTACTGACGGGGGATTTGTGCAATGAAGCACACACGTTTGGCAGAAGGGGGTCGCCGGTCACAGACGGTTGCTGGTAGTCACAAGGAGCTGCTAACTCCATCAGTGATTTTAGAGCCTTTCTAGATATGAGACGATGCAAGAAACTGGGCACCTTAAGCCTTTTCCCAGGGAGGTCCCTGGCAGTACAGCGGTTAAGACTCTGTACTTCCGCAGCAGGGGACATGCGTTCTGTTCCTGGTTGGGAAACTAAGGTCCCATATGCCACACGGCCAAAAGAAAGAAATCAATAAATACTAGAAACAAAGCTTCATTATAGAAACTAGGTAGCCACTGAAAAATCTGTTCGTCAAACGTCAGTGGACACAGATGCACGTAAAGGAGAACTGTTAGTCGCTAAGTCGTGTCTGACTCTCTGCGACCCCACGGACTGTAGCCCACCAGGCTCCTCTGTCCACAGGATTCTCCAGGCAAGAATACTGGAGTGGGTTGCCACTTGCTAAAGAGGGAGAGGGTGAGATAAATAGAGAAGCATGGATGCATATGCGCTAATATATGTAAATAGATAGCCAATGGGTATTTGCTGTCTGACTCGGGGACTCAAACTGGGGCTCTGTAATAATTCTAATTCTAATTAGAATTCTAATTCTCTGTGCGTCCTAAGTCGCTTCAGTCATGTCTGACTCTCTGCGATCCCGTGGACTGTAGCCCTCCAGGCTCCTCTGTCCCTGGGATTCTCCAGGCAGGAATACTGGAGTGGGTTGCCCTTTTCTTCTCCACTAATTCTCTGTAATAATCTGTAATAATTCCCACGCTAGAGGGGTGGGAATAGGCGGGAGGTGGGAGGGAGATTCAAGAGGGAGGGGACATAGGTAAACCTCTGTTTAATTGATGTTGATGTATGACCGAAATCAAACCAATATTGTAAAGCAATCATCAATCAATTAGAAATAAATGCATGTTAAAAAATATTAATAAAACAAATACTTAACAGGACAAAAGTTAAAAAAAAAAAGAAAGAAATTAGGTAGCCCGGCCCAGTCCTCAACATGTTTAAAAATATATATAGTATTTCCTGAAAATACCTAACTATCTGCAGACCTGGTCTGCTAGCCTTTCCAGGGCACAGACGGCACAATTTCTCACCTCCACCCTGAACTCCTTTCAGGGGAGTGTGGAGGGTCAGTGAGTGCAGTGGCCAGGGACCTCATCCTAAAAGAAGCAGACAACAAGGGCCCGTCTTCAGTCCTAAAGACAAGAACACAATCTGTTTGTTTTTCACATTTATTTATTTCCTTGGCCATGCGAGGTCTTTGCTGTACGTGCAGGGTATTTCGTTACAGCTCGTGGGGTCTAGTTCCCTGACCAGGGATCAAACCCAGGCCACCTGCATTGGGAGCTTGGGGTGTTAGCCACGGGACTGCCAGGAAGGTCCCTCATATCAGTTTAATCATGGGATCCCATGGGATGTCTTGGGTAAAGGAAAAGAAACGGTGATTCAGCAGATGCTATCAGTCAAGTCTAGGTGAGCTGAGGTGAGCCAACTCATTAGAAAAGACCCTGATGCTGGGAAAGATTGGGGGCAGGAGGAGAAGGGGGCGACCGAGGATGAGATGGTCGGATGGCATCGTCGACTCGATGGACATGAGTTTGAGCAAGCTCAAACTGGGGCTCTGTAAATTGGGGCTCTTCATTGAGCAAGACAATGAAGGACAGGGAGGCCTGGCGTGCTGCAGTCCATGGGGTTGCAGGGAGTCAGGACATGATGGAGCTCACGCTGGAAAGGACTCTTCTTTCTTTGATCCCGACGAGGGAAAATCCTTTGATGGGTAATAAGCAAGTAGCACCTCATAAGCAACAACGGGCACTATCCTTTTATGTCTTCTTGTGCATTTCCAGAAACTTTGCGCATGAAAAGTGCTCAATAAACGTACACCGAAATGAACTGATTTAAGTTGAAAATGCTGTCTCTAACGCTCATGGTAGAGCGACAGTTTGGGCTACGAGAGCCCCAGGCGGCATCTGTCATCATGCAGATAAGCATTCCTAATAAAGTTTAAACGCTGGAGGCATTTGCCTTCATTCCAAGCCTTCTGTGAGGGCTCATTCGAGGGTCCGGAGAAGCTGAGAAGTCTTGTCAACACCACATCAATGGGGACACACATGAGTTCCTTCCGCCCTGAAATGTTATCCGTGTCCACGACCGCCCCTGAATAGGAGCTTCTGAAACCCAGGCTTCGGGCTACCCAGTACAGCATCGATACCATCAGAGCTCATTATCGAATTTCCAGCCCCCCCAGAACTGACACCCCCAGGCCAGTCATAACAGCAGCAGCCTGTTTCTTGGATGAATGAGAACACGCTCATTCATCAGAGGTGCTGAATGCCTTCTGCAAGGAGAACACGAAACGCCAGTGCTTTCAATTGCATTCAACTTCTCTAATGTGATGATTGAGTGTTCTGGCCATTCTGACATATAGAAATATTCACTTGTGTGTTGGGACACTTAAGATTTGAAACATGTATCTTTGTTTAACGCCATTTCACATTAAATAAGTGAAATAGATCAGCGTAACAGTTTATTGTAAGTTTTCTTTGGCTGAATTTCCTTGAATTCTCGCGAAACATTTCCCACTAAATTTGTTTTGTCGTTCAGTTGCTCACTCGTGTCTGACTCTTTGCGACCCCATGGACTGCAGCACGCCAGGCCTCCTCCCTGTCCTTCACCATCTCCTGGAGTTAATTCCTATTAACTTGGATAATAGGGACTTCCCTGGAAGTGCAGTGGTTAAGGTTTTGCCCTCCAATGCAGCGGTTGTGGGTTCGATCCCTGGTCAGGAGCTGAGATCCCACATTCGTCATGGCCAAAAAAACAAAGTGGAAAACAGAGATGATATTGTAACAGATTCAACAAGAGTTTAAAAAATGGTCTACATGAAAAAAAAAATCTTAAAAAAAAATCACCTGTATTTCTTGCTGAGGAAATGTACCTATGTGTGTTACTAAAAACAGAGTCCCTTGGCAAATGTTATTAAGTATCCGTACAAAGGTAAACACAGGGGTGGATGAAGGACTTAAAGAGAGGGGGGAAAAGTGAAGAATGTGAGCAGGTTGTGTTTCAAAAAGGTACAGATAAACAGAAAGGTCAGAAAAAGAAGCAACATTCTGAACTAGTGCTCAAAGGTGATGCTCAGAGAGACTTTTGATGGGTGGAGAGAGAATCAGGGGTTTTCATGTGGGAGACCACTGCTTCCCAAGGTGGGGGTGGAATTTCGAGGGTAGGGGTCATGCTTTTGGAGAAGGGCATGGCAACCCACTCCAGTATTCCTGCCTGGAGAGTCCCCATGGACAGAGGAGCCTGGTGGTCCACAGTCCATGGGGTTGCAAAGAGTCGGACACGACTGAAGCAACTTAGCACACATTACGTCATGGTTTAGTTGCCACAGTCCTTGGGGAAATTCCACAGCCACTGAGATGCCCCATAGACAAGGGCCTCAGGCATCTACAACTTCTGAATGACCCACAGGGTCCACTTGTATATGACTCTCCAAAGCCCACAGCTGACTTTATGGTACGTAGATACCCAAGGCTTGCTGTTCGTGGTTCGGCTGTGTATTGAGGATTGCAGGCACGCAGCCTGCAGGTGGTTCAAAGAAATATTTTACTTTCTTTGGCTGAGACTATCCCTGGGCATCCTTGGGCAGTGCTTGAGAAAAAGCTCTTCATTTTTGACAATGCCCCTTGTTATCTTGAGTTGTGAGTAGATAACTCGTGTATTAGCTGCTCCTAATATCATGCATTTACGGTAGATTTATAACAATGCACCAAACTCATCTGATTTCAGAATATCAATTTTTTTCAAAAGTGTCATTATTCATTTGAACAGTATGTTACACCTCCTATATCTAAGTTGTTCTTTAGAAATAGGAACAAGCATGCAACCTCATTCTGCACTCTGGTGTCACTGTGCCCAAATATTTACATGTTTAAAAACAGAATCATCAACGATAGTATCTTGCTTTCTGCTTTATATTGCAATAGGCATTGTTTCCTATAAAACTGATAATAATATCTGTGAAAGTGAAGCTTGCTCAGTCGTGTCTGACTCTTTGAGACCCCATGGACTGTACAGTCCTTGGAATTCTGCAGGCCAGAATACTGGATTGGGGAGCCTTTCCCTTCTCCAGGGGATCTTCCCAACCCAGGGATGGAACCCAGGTCTCCCGCATTGCAGATGGATTCTTTACCAGCTGAGCCACCAGGGAAGCCCAAGAATAGTGGAGTGGGTAGCCTATCCCTTCTCCAGCAGGTCTTCCCGACCCAGGCATTGAACTGGGGTGTGAATTTTATTTCAGGAGCGTTCAAGAAAATGTGATGAAATGTTTATGGTACAGAGGAGGCATGGTCCTGAGAAAAGAAGGATGCAGGACATGGGAGCAACAAGTTCATAATTCCAGTTCTGGTTTTTAACTGCAACAAAGTTAGCGTAGGTACCCACCTAACATAATCGGCTATATAGTACTGCACTGGAGTAAGTTTGTAATGAAAGTCAAAATGTTAGTCGCTCAGTCGTGTCTGACTCTTTGTGACCCCATGGACTGTAGCCCCCGACCCAGGCTCCCCTATCCATGGGGTTCTCCAGGCAAGAAGACTGGAGTGGGTTGCCATTTCCTTCTCCAGTGGATCTTCCCGACCCAGGGATCGAACCCAGGTCTCCTGCATTGCAGGCTGATTCTTTACTGTCTGAGCCATCAGGGAAGCCCTACTTTTCACACAAATATTTAAAGCACAAAAAACAAGCACAGGAAACAAACAAAACAGTTTTTAATCTTCTAGTAGAGCACCGTGAGAAGTACAGTACAGTGCTACCAGCTCCATCACCACTGGTTTTACACGCGCTTCCAGGCATCCTGGGCTTGAGATAAAGATACTGTATGACTGCACTCTATAAATACTGCCTAAGGGAAATCAGTCCTGAATGTTCATTGGAAGGACTGATGCTGAAGCTGAAACTCCGATCCTTTGGCCGCCTGATGCAAAGAACTGACTCATTGAAAAAGACCCTGATGCTGGGAAAGATGGAAGGTGGGAGTAGAAGGGCACGACAGAGGATGAGATGGTTGGATGGCATCACTGACGCAATGGACATGGGTTTGGGTGGACTCCGGGAGTTGGTGTTGGACAGGGAGGCCTGGCGTGCTGCGGTCCATGGGGTCACAAAGAGTCAGACACGACTGAGCGACTGAACAGCGACAACAATGACAATAGAGTACCGTATAGTGAAGCGCAACCACTCACAGAGGATCCACACCTGTGACAGTGCACGCCAGGCGTGTAAACTAACTGAGACGCCTGTGACAGTGCACGCCAGGCGTGTAAACTAACTGAGACGCCTGTGACAGTGCACGCCAGGCGTGTAAACTAGCTGAGACGCCTGTGACAGTGCACGCCAGGCGTGTAAACTAGCTGAGACGCCTGTGACAGTGCACGCCAGGCGTGTAAACTAGCTGAGACGCCTGTGACAGTGCACGCCAGGCGTGTAAACTAGCTGAGACGCCTGTGACAGTGCACGCCAGGCGTGTAAACTAGCTGAGACGCCTGTGACAGTGCACGCCAGGCGTGTAAACTAGCTGAGACGCCTGTGACAGTGCACGCCAGGCGTGTAAACTAGCTGAGACGCCTGTGACAGTGCACGCCAGGCGTGTAAACTAACTGAGACGCCTGTGACAGTGCACGCCAGGCGTGTAAACTAGCTGAGACGCCTGTGACAGTGCACGCCAGGCGTGTAAACTAGCTGAGACGCCTGTGACAGTGCACGCCAGGCGTGTAAACTGAGGTAGCTGGACACTCGAACGCATGCTCGCATCTTTCAAAGATTGCAGCTTGAAGGTTTATATGTAGGGGACTTATTTCATACAGCTTTTTTTTTTTTTTTCCCTAAACCTAAATAAAAATCACCTATTATTTATTTACAAAGCTGTGTCCTGTAGTGTAGACACAGATGACTAAGTGAGTAAAGTGAAGTCACTCAGTCGTGTCCTACTCTTTGCGACCCCGTGTACTGTAGCCCACCAGGCTCCTCTGTCCATGGGATTCTCCAGGCAAGAATACTGGAATGGGTTGCCATTTCCTTCTCCAGGGGATGTTCCCGACCTAGGAATTGAACCCAGGTCTCCCACTTTGCAGGCAGATGCAGGCAGACACTTTAACCTCTGAGCCACTGGGAAGCCCAACTTAGGGGAAGTTCACATGTTGTTTCGAGTGAAAATATGGAAACACGGATATAGGGGAAGGCGGTTGACTCAAATGTTTAAGAGTGGAATTCAAATTTGTAAGAAATATGACCGCTAATGTTGCTAAATGTGCTGATTCTCGAAGGGAATAAAGAAGTAAAGAAACCTTTATAAGTTTCTAAAATCTTCTGACCTAATTTACACGGTTGTTATTGTTCAGTCGCTCAGTCCTGTCTGACTCTTTGCAACACCATGGACTGCAGCATTCCAGGCCTCCCTTTCCATCGCCAACTCCTGGAGCTTGCTCAAACTCACGTGCATCGAGTCAGTGATGCCATCCAACCATCTCATCCTCTGTTGTCCCCTTCTCCTCCTGCCCTCAATCTTTCCCAGCATCACGTTCTTTTCCAATGCATCAGTTCTTTGCATTGTGTGGCCAAAGGATTTGGCCAGATTTATAGATAATTATACATGTATGTGTGCTTCCCTGGTGGCTCAGCTGGTAGAGAATCTAGCTGCAATGCAGGAGACCTTGGTTAGATCCCTGGAAGATCCCCTGGAGAAGGGAAAGTATTCTGGCCCAGTATTCTGGCCTCGAGAATCCCACTGACAGAGGAGCCTGGCGGGCTGCAGTCCATGGGGTCGCAAAGAGTTAGACTCGACTGAGCAACTAAGCACACACACGGACACATATATTTACAATTACTGTGTATCATTGTAATAGGAAATGAATCTTTTCCTCCACTAGTTGAAAGATGAAGAATCCGTCACCGTGAAGACATCAGACACCCACCTGTGCTTTCTCCTTGACATTTTGAATTTTTAATTAAATTCTTCAAGGCGTTCAGGATTCAAGTTAGTGTTTGATAGGCTGTAAACCTCTGAATCTTTTATTTTACTGAGATAGCTATCCATTTGTCCTGATAACATTTATTGCACAGTTCTTTCTCTCTTAATAAGATAGTTCTGGATCATTAATCTTCCTCTCCCTCTCCAGCCAACTAGTTATGTTTTCTGCATTTTACCAGTTTCAACTAAAGAACGTACTAATGAAAGCCTGACTCGAGTCCTGACTATGGAATACGTATGGGCTTGTTTGCCTGGTCTTCCTCACTGCCTGGTTAATCAGTTTTATTAATGCTTCTTGAGTCTGATAGATGAGAAATACCTCATTATTTTGGTTAATGACATTGAGATTAAATTGTTTCAAATTCAGCTATGGAACCTCTTTAAAAGCTATTATTATTATTTTTTTTTTCTTACTTTTGGCTGCTCTGGATCTTCAATGCCATGTGGCCTTTTTTTTTTTTTTTTCCTCCAGTTTCGGTGAATCGTGGCTGCTCTGTAATTGCAGCATGCGGGATTCTCACTGCGGTAGCTTCTCTTACCGTGGAGCGCATTCTGGAGCACAGGCTCGGTAGCTGTGGCACACGGCCTTAGCCGATCTGCAGCACGTGGGATCTTCCTGGACCGGGGATTGAATCCGTGGCTTCTTCACTGGCAGGCAGATTTTGAGCCTCCCAGAATTGTGAGCCAGCCACCAAGGAAGCCCAGGCATCTTTTTTTGGTGTACAAAATTTGACAGCACATTCCTAGTGATTTTTTAAATATTCTTAGCTTATTTAAAGGTATTTGAACACATCTAGCTTAGCTTGAGCTGCCATAAGAAGATACTGTAGCCTGGGTAGTCTTAACAACGAATTTATTTCTCACAGTTCTGGACTCTGGAAGCTCTCGATCAGGGTGCCAGCGTGTTCAGGTTCTTGGTGGGTGAACTCTTCTTGGCTCAAATTTTATTCTTCCGAAAGGTATCATTGAATACTATGGTTTCCCTTCGCTCATTATCTTTAGTGGGCTGCTTGAATCTTGACCCTTTGTAAGGAGATTGGCACTTTGTGCCATTAATATTGAAAATATTCCTATGAATCTGTGTATTTTATTATCGTTAGTTTTGTGTTGATTTGCCTATTAGATGAAATAGGAAATTATACGTGTATTTTCTTATCTGTGACTTTTAAATAGATGAACTTCAGGGTTTTTAAGCCAAATGTAGTAGTTTATCTGGGCTTCCCTGGTGGCTCAGATGGTAAAGAATCTGCCTGCAGATTCAGGAGACCTGAGTTCAATTCCTGGCTTGGGAAGATCCCCTGGAGAAGGGAACGGCTACCCACTCCAGTATTGTTGCCTGCACAGTTCCATGGACGGAAGAGCCTGGTGGGCTGCAGTCCGTGGGGTCACAAAGAGTCAGCACACAACTGAGGTACTAACACACACGCAATAGCTTATGTATGTATACAGTTGTAATTCTGCCTTGTTCTTGCACGTATTACTTTCATTGTTACAGTTTCTGGTGTGTGTGTTTATGTTCCCGTTCTCCCACATATGCTGTTTGGGTTTTTTTTTTTTCTTATCGTTCTTTCCGTAGAATTCTAGAACGCTTATGATCCTTGTGGTCTTTCTCCTGAAGGTTCCCTTCATATTTTAAAGACTACACTTCTGTCGTCACCATCATTAACAAAGCTTTTCTTTTCAGCGTTTTTGTATTTCCTCAGAGTCTTCCCGAGGCTCACACAGGGATCATGTGTGTTCTGTAGAATTTTGCATCTGAATTCTTACTACATGGTCGTGTGTTATGTTGATTTTCCACAATTATTTGTATATTTCTGTGAAGGCTTCAGTTGAGTTCAGTCGCTCAGTTGTGTCTGACTCTTTGCGACCCCATGAATCGCAGCACGCCAGGCCTCCCTGTCCATCACCAACTCCTGGAGTTCACTCAGACTTGCGTCCATCGAGTCCGTGATGCCATCCAGCCATCGCATCCTCTGTCGTCCCCTTCTTCTCCTGCCCCCAATCCCTCCCAGCATCAGAGTCTTTTCCAATGAGTCAACTCTTCGCATGAGGTGGCCAAAGTACTGGAGTTTCAGCTTCAGCATCATTCCTTCCAAAGAAATCCCAGGGCTGATCTCCTTCAGAATGGACTGGTTGGATCTCCTTGCAGTCCAAGGGACTCTCAAGAGTCTTCTCCAACATATGACCATGTAAATAACACGTGCGTGGTGCTTCTTCGGTTACAAGGTTTTTGGCTTGGCACAACTCTTTCCATTTCTACTTTTCCTTTCTTGAGTTCAGGTTTATTGGTACGTGGGTGGTTAGTGTGGTTTAGTTTCCACGGACGGTGTGCTCCCAATCTCCTTCATGTCCTGAAATGATCTCTCCCTGTTCTCTTCCCTGAATGACAAGTGAAAATATTCTCGGATCGTGGGGCAGAAAATTCTCAGATCGTGAGCTGTTTCTTCAAGAGGTTAGTAACTTGGCTCGAAAGTCTTTGGTACTTAATATGTGGGGAGAGAGTTTTGAGTCAGTCTGAGTTGGTTCTTTTGATATACTTTTTTTTTTTTTTTACCATTTTTAAATTTTTTAACTGTTGATGAGGTCTGCCAGCTTTGGAACACATGCATATTATCGGGTTGGGTTGGAGTCTGGGTCGTATAGTAATTGTGTTCTGCAGGAAACGATCTCCACACCATTCTGAATTCCAGCTCAAGAAAATCCCCCATTCCCGCCTCAACTCTCGTCTCTTCTCTGTGTATTCTTTCTTTTTGGAGACGTTCTGTATACCTGTCATATCCCCTCTTTCCTGTGTGGGCGTGCATGCATGCGTGCATGCTAAGTCACTTCAGTCGTGTCTGACTCTGCGACCCCATGGACCGTAGCCCGCCAGGTTCCTCTGTCCATGGGATTTCCCAGTCAAGAGTACGGGAGTGGTGTTGCCATGCCCTCCTCCAGGGGATCTTCCAGACCCAGGGATCAAACCTGCGTCTCTTCAGTCTCCTGCATTGGCAGGCGGGTTCTTTACCACGGGGGCCACCTGGGAAGCCCTCTCTCTTTCCTAGAGGGTGCTAAGGTTTGTCTTCTCTCTCGGTATCTTGTTTCTTTGCATAGATTTTCTTGGTGTGTTTTGTTTTTCTGTCTTTTTTATTTTTCTCATCCTATTTTTTGGCACTGTTGCTAATAATTCTGCTTTGTATTTGGGTGTCCCAGTCCCTGATGGATATAGAAGGACTTGGCAGGGGGAGGGGAATGAACCAGCACCCTGATATCTCACAACTTGCTTCCTCAGAGTATTTCTTCCTCGAGGAATGATAGCAGTGGACTCTGAACTACACGTAATACAGCCAGTCTGCAGGGTTTTTTGGTTTATGACTTGTCTCCAGGAATTCTGAGAATTGAATGAAGCTAAAGACCAGCCAGCAAACTCCCTAGAATACCAGCTCCTGAGCCAAAGAAAATGAGATTGGAGGAAGGTACTCAGTTAATGCCCATTTTTTACACAACCTTCTGAAGTGCCTGAAGAAGTGTAAGTGGTCTCCCCCTTGAAGCAGAAGCAGTGTCTTCAAGTGGAGAGATACTGAAAAAGAAAACACTCTTACTGTTAAACAAAAAGACTTCTGGCTGACCCTCAAGCTCTGCTGCAGTTGACAGTCAGCTGAAATATTCTCTTTCAGTCATGTGAAATCCTGCAGATTCATAATGCATGGGACAGCTCGGCAAATTCGAGACAGACTTTGTAATTCTATCCACAAGGTTAAAACTCTGTCCTTACCAAGGATGAGTGGTTACTTAACCTAGTACGACTCTACCCAATCAGCTAGGATATTATGTTACATGTGGGGAATACATTTCTTACATCAAACACAGAAGAATATGCACGAGGCTGTTTGTACTAACATATTTTTCCTTCATGTCGGAAAGAAAAAAATAATAAAATATAACACAGGTAGCTTCTCCATTGTGTTTTAATGTCGTTCAGTCAATAATATGCCCTGGTACTGATTCTAAGCAGCTTCACTTTCACTTTTCACTTTCATGCATTGGAGAAGGAAATGGCAACCCACTCCAGTGTTCTTGCCTGGAGAATCCCAGGGACGTGGGAGCCTGGTGGGCTGCCATCTGTGGGGTCACACAGAGTCGGACACGACTGAGGCGACTTAGCAGCAGCAGCAGCTACTTACTGTTTTATGTTGCTTACCTGTGGAGATTCTTTTTGCCTCATCTAAGAACAGTTTGGTGAGAGAGCTTTCAGCGGTAGTGAGACAGATTTTATTTTATTTTATTTTTTTTGCTCAAAGGTATTTCAGTGAGAAGTTAGGAATTCCAGGAGTCATGTTTGCGGGCCCGGCTGCCATCTCTTAAGCGCTTTGTGATCTGGGGCTCGCTCATTTCTTAACCTAGTAGAGTGTGGCGAGGCATAGACATGGCTGGATTACAACTCCTGCTTCCGCCCGGCCGCCACTCACCTCTCCTATGGGTCTTGCAGCTTCTCGCCCATAAAGCTGAACTTCGAATGTGCAGGCTTCCAAAAGCCACTTAGTCTAGGTGGTTCCTCCTCACCTCCAGCGGTTTTCCTCTGAACTTTTCTCCGCGGCATCCTGACCCCACTCTGGCCCCCAAATTTTCTGCCTGGTTTGCACCCACGTTGAGTCTTCAGTGTCGAGTTTTTGCAGGCCTGTGTCAGTATTGAATCCGGTTTTCCCCTGAGGTCCTTGACATGGGTTCAGCCCCCGTGGTTCTCCGTGATCTGAAACACAGTATTCGTTTCCACTGAAACATCTGAGATCTGATCTGTTTCAGGGGAGCAATGATTCCAAGGTACAGACCGTGACTTTCGATATACAGGTGCTGATATGTAAATACAAAAATGGTAGTATATAAGAAAAATGAATTTTATTGGTAGTGATGGGTTAAAAACCTATTTCATACAAATGTAAGGTAGAAATCAAGTGGTGGTTTAGTCACTAAGTCGTGTCCAACTCTTGTGACCCCATGGACTGTGGCCCGCCAGGCTCCTCCATCCATGCAACTCTCCAGGCAAGAATACTGGAGTGAGTTGCCATTTAAGCATAATACATCAGTTTGCCTCGAGGAAAAAGAGCTGAGGTTGCCTGAAAATGGGAAAAACTAATATATTTTTTAAAAATGATGCTTATTGACAGCTATGTAAATGAATTTGCTTGTTGTTTTAAAACTTGATCACAGATAAGCCCCACTTTAAAGAAACTTATTAGTCAGAACCCCACTCACTATCACAGATAGGAGTGACCCTAGACCATGATACGGCCCCAACATACCTCCCTTTTTTTTTAAAATTTATTTTTAAATTAAAAAACTTTAAAGTCATCATTGGATTAAATTTGTAAGCAAAGCAGTAGCAATGGGCTTCAAGCAGCAGTTATCGGAACACCCTGAAGATGGAAGGGAATACGGGCACACCTTTGTTCTGAGATGGTAAATTGACCTTTTGAGACTGACATAGTGAAGATCAGTAAATAGTTACAAGGCCTCGTAGGTGGCCCAGTGGCTAAGACACTGCGCTTCCAATGCAGGGCGCCCACGTTTGATCCCTGGTCAGGGAACTTAGATCCTACATGCCTCAGCTAAGACCCTGCATGCCGTAACTAAAGATCCCAGAGGCTGCCACCAAGATCCGAGGTCCTGCCTGCTTCGACTGAGACCTAGTGCACCCAAATAAATAAACAGACATTTAAAATAGATAGCTGTACAAGTGCTATTGCAAATTAAAGAGAAATCTACCTTATTCCGAATTTTCATTTTCACAAAGTTGAGAGTCTGACTTGAAGAGCAGAGAACTTCTCTGTATCACTGAACCAAAAAAATGTTTTCTTCATAGCTCCAAAGATCAGTGACCTATAACCTGTAGTCTAGAATATGTTTCTTATCGACAGACACTTGTCAGACTGTTTGCTTCAGAAAATTTTTTGTTTGCCTAAGTTTTTAAAACATGTTTGGTAAAAGAGGTTGGCCACTAACTTTGGAGACAGGTCTATCTCGATGACCTCACTAATGTAGTTAAACTTAAGATAACTAATTTTTTTTTTTTTTTTTGGTAAAAATATGTGTTCAGTGTAGTTTTATTGAAAGTTTATAAGGCAACTTGCACATATAATCAAATGCAGAATCTCAGTTTTTCGTGTTAAGTCCCAGTAACACATCTTTTTGTTGAGTCACAAAGTTGGGTCTGGCTCATTGTGACCCCATGGACTGTAGCTGCCAGGCTTCTCTGTCCGTGGGATTTTGCAGGCAGGGATACTGGAGTGCATTGCCATGCCCTCCTCCAGGGGATCTTCCCGACTCAGGGATCGAACCCGTGTCTCTCACGTCTCCTGCGTGGGCAGGCGGGTTCTTTACAACTAGTGCTACCTGGGAAGCCCAGGCTTCATGGTAAAGTCTCCTTTTAAGATGAAAAATATATATGCCTGTAATACGTTTCTCTTCCTTTTCAAGCCATCAGTAAAGTTACGGGATGCCCTATGTCTCCCAAGCACAATAGCAAACAAATCCTAGGAGTCGAGTCATTCAGTTATTTAACACACGATCAAAAATTTGGTTTTCAGAGTCAAGCTTTCAGGGGTCTGTGAAAATGTCTTGTTGAGTAGTGTCAGTTCTCAGACTGGCGTTTAGGAAATGCCATTTCTGATTTTTTGATAGGTATTTGTGGAGATGCCTGGGATGAGTTATAAACTTATTCAAACCATGATTTTGGGAAACTCTTGTAATGATTGCTGTCAAGTGTTTCAAGAAAATAATTCGTGTTTATATATTTATATATATATATGATATATATAACAATATATTATTATCTATATTACATTATACAATATAATATAGATAATTATGTATTGGTGTCATGCTATATAATTATATGTATTATAGTATAATATATATAATATATATTTCATATTTATATATAATTATATATGTAATTTAATTAATAGTCATTACTTCACCACATCTGCCAGACTTTCTGTGCCCAGAATGATTTTTGGCTGCATATCATAAAATAAAATCCATCGTAAAAGATTATGCCACTGATAATATTCTAAAAATCTTCTATATAAGGACCCAATAAAAGAGGGGAGAATCCAAAAACGTTTGAGGGAGGGGGAGTGTGTTCAGCTAAGTGAACTGTTAAAGAGGACTGCTCCCAAGGATGTGGGTGAATTTGGGGTCAGTTCAGTGTGTTTGCCAAAAACACGCTGGCCTGGAGGCACAGCCTGCAAGTGGTTCAATATCTTGGATCTTCCTCATGCGGTCCAGGGGGCCTCAGTCTCCGAGTTTAAAGGCAGAAGTGCTGTTGGCCGTTTGCCTAGATTGCAATCTCCCCATCCGGGTCTTGGGTGCCAACCCTGCTCTCTGGAGGAGCACCCTCTCGGCTCCATGCTATGCTATGTCGTCGCCAGGCAGGAAGACCCTTCAATGAGTACTTGCAGGAAACACGCAAACGTTTGTGAGCTTGGAGAAGTGTCTACTTCAATAATTTTCAAGTAAGTTAACTTTGGAACGTTCTCGCTGTGTGGTGTAGAGATTCCCTACCTCAGCGTTACAAACATAAAAATTACAGTGTGTTTCATATGATGCCTTTCAGTCAGGTATTTAGAACTTGCATTTGGCGTCATGAAATTTGGACTCTTTATGATCATCGTTACAGTAGGAAATTTCAAGGGAATTGCTTTACGATATGTATTTTACTTCTTAGAGCTTGGCTGCTAAGCCTGTAACGTCCACTGACGTTTAAGCCTGTGAATTAAGTTAGAATATTTTCAAAACCCTCTTTGTGTTCTAATTGTTCTTGGCTTCCACCGCTTCCACCAAAGCCAAGTAGAATAGAAAAAGGAGTCTCAAAGAAAAATCAGAAAATACTGGATTAGCCAAATGGTTTCTCCTTCGTTTAGCTGAGAAATACTCTTATGTTTTGCCAAAAATTGAGACAAAATTCCGTTGTCCTTTAATACATCTCTTTTTGGTCACTTGATTAAACGGTAAATGTTCTTCCTATGCATTAGAAGACAGGGAAGTGTTTCCATGAGAAAAGCAGGGATCCATGCCCCAGTTTCCACATTTTCAGAGAGCTATAGCAACAAATTCTGGGGAAAGGGCATGGCAACCCACTCCAGTATTCTTGCCTGGGAAATCCTCTGGACAAGGGAGCCTGGCGGGCTACAGTCCGCGAGGCTGCAGAGTCGGGCATGACTGAGCAACTAAACCAGCCCCACCGGCACCAGCACTGCAGCAGCAAATTCTAGAATTATGTAAGGAGGAAAGTCATAGATGCCCCTGGCTCATGAAGCCCTGGTACTCATTTCTGCAGACTTCAGTGGGAGAGTAGGGCGGAAGAGAGAAGGAGACTAGCACGTAGATGTAATTTTTAATTTCTGGAACTGTGTCTTTCATCGGAGTAGAGATGACAGAATGTTGTATTTGGAAGGAATTTAATTTTTCCAATCCAGCTGTCTACGCAATTCATAGATCGTCTCATCAGAAACCCATGAGAGGCCTTCATTAAAGATTAAGGGACTCATTGCCTTCTGAGACAGTCCCTTCTATCTGTGCACAGATTGGAAGTTCCTGCTTGTTCTGAAACAAAAGATCTCTGTGAAATGTCTCTGCCTGATTTCTCAGGGAGTCTTTGCCAGCAATGCTGAACAGCTTTTAGTGAAGCAACTTGTGTGATTTGGAGTCTTCCCTGGTGGTTCAGACGGTAAAGAATCTGCCTGCAATGCAGGAGACTCGAGTTCAGTCCCTGGGTTGGGGAGATCCCCTGGAAGAGGGCCTGCCTACCCACTGCAGTGTTCTTGCCTGGAGAATCCCAGGGATGGGGGAGCCAGGTGGGCTGCCGTCTGTGGGGTTGCACAGAGTCGGACACGACTGAAGCGACTTAGCAGCTGCAGTGTGTCTGTCCACTCCAGGTCTGGGCTCCATGTTTCCAAGCTCTCTTTTCCCATGGAGGACTTCCTGTAACTCCGGCTGTGAAGGTCACCCTTTCGAACATGTGTCCACATTCTTAATAACCGTGTTGAATGCGTCAGATGGCTCAGAACCGAGAACAGCGCCCTCGGGGTAGTCTCACCATGAGGAATGGAGCTATTCCTTATGTATTGCCCTCATGTTCATGGATTCATTAATAAAGTCAGAATTGCACTAGCGTTTGATGTATTTATGCTGTTGATTTATACTGAACTCATAGTGAACTAACTTTTAAAAATAATTTTTATATACTACTCTCCCACACATAATATTTATGGATTTGTTTTTCTTTTCTAATCATGAATTCAAGGCTTTATGTAAATATTTCATCGTTAGGTTAAAGTACTATCCGTGAGTAAAATAATGTTTAGGAAAATAGAGTTAAAAATATATACAACGGTGCAGGATTGATGGTAGAGTTTTTTTTTAATCTTTGTTGTTATTTTTTAAACTAATTAATTTTAATTGGAGAATAGTTACAATATGGCTATTTATTTTTTGCCATACAGAAACTTAAATTGGCCATAGGTATACTTGTGTACCCCCATCCTTTTTTATTGTTACTTTTTAAAGTAATTAATTTATTTTAATTGGAAGATTATTGCTTTATAGTATTGTGATGGTTTTTGCCATACATCAATATAAATATTCATTGGAAGGACTGAGCTGAAGCTGAAACGCCAATACTTTGGCAATCTGATGTGAAGAACTGAGTCACTGGGAAAGACACTGATGCCGGGATAGATTGAAGGCGGGAGGAGAAGGGGATGACAGAGGATGAGATGGTTGGATGGCATCACCGGACTCAATGGACATGAGTTTGAGTGAACTCTGGGAGTTGGTGATGGACAGGGAGGCCTGGCGTGCTGTGGTCCATGGGGTCGCAAAGAGTCGGACACGACTGAGCGACTGAACTGACTGGCATACATGTGTCCCTCCCCATCCTGAACCCCGCCCCCGCCAAGACTTCCCTCCCATCCCACCCCTCCAGGTTGGCACAGAGCAGCAGCTTTGGGTTCCCTGCATCATAGAGCACACTCGCCCTGGCTCTCTGTTTTCCGTTGGGCAATGTGTATGTCTCAGTGCTGTTTGTTAGTTTTGAGTCTGTGTTAATGTCGATATAATATTTGTGCCCTCTCAAAAAAGTAAACGTCTTGCTCCTCTTACGGGCTTGTTCCGAAGGGTTGAGATATGGACCGTCTTTTTTTTTTTAATTTATTTATTTATAGCAGTGTCCTGTCTTGGTTGCAGCACTCAGGATCTTTATTGCAGCTGTCAGGCTCAGTAGCTGAAGGTTGTGGGTTCCAGAGGGCAGGCTCAGTAGCTGAAGTGCGAGAGCTCAGTTGCCCCACTGCATGTGGGAATCTTAGTTCCCTGAACAGGGATCAAACCTGGACACCTTGCATTGGAAGGTGGATTCTTAACCACCGGAGCACCAGGGAAATCCCTGGATCCTCTTTGCTAACTCATTGTCTGTTCTTTCCAAATAACATCCTCTGGAACACCAATATCGTCACCCAGGTAACCAAAGGTGCTGTCACACAAGTTGGAGTTGAGGAATGTGTTCATGGCCTCCAAGCCCCGTATCTCTACAAGTTCAGCATCGGCTGTAACACTGGCCTGTTAAACAGCCATCCGTTTGTGGAGTCACTTACACATCTACCAAGGGTTTCCCTAGTGGCTCAGCTGGTAAAGAATCCACCTGCAATGCAGGAGACCCCAGTTCGATCACTGGGTCGGGAAGATCCTACTCCAGGATTCTTGGGCTCCCCTGGCGGCTCAGCTGGTAAAAAAAAAAAAATCTGCCTGCAGTGCGGGAAACCTGGGTTGGATTGTTGGGAAGATGCCCTGGAGCAGGGAACGGCTACCCACTCCAGTATTCTGGCCTGGAGAATTTCATGGACTGTATAGTCCACAGGGTTGCGAAGAGTCGGACACGACTGAGTGACTTTCATGTTCACGCACTGTGGATGGGAATGGAAACTGGTGCAGTCACTACAGAAAGTGGTACAGAGGGTCCTCAGAAAACATTTACAAATGGAACTCCTGCGGGATCTAGCAATTGCACTTCTGGGTGTGGATCCACAGGCATTGAAATCCGGATTTCAGAGCGGTCACTGCATCCCCATGGGCCTGGATTCCACCCCCACTCATGTAATGAGATCACACACGCTGCAGCCAAGAGTTTGCTTGTGGAAACTCAGAGATTCCATGTGTCTCAGCTAAGACCCGGCACAGCCAATAAACGGATGAACAAATAGAGACTTCCCCGATGGTTCAGTGGTTAAGCATCTGCCTGCCCACACAGGGGACGCAGGTTTGATCCCTGCTCTGGGAAGACTCCATATGACGTGGAGCAGCCAAGCCATTCGCCAGAACTACTGAGCCCCCGTGCCTACTCTTTGCAACAATAGAAGCCTCCAAAATGTAAAGCCTGAGAAACGAAACTACAGAGTAACCCCTGCTCGCTGCATCTAGAGAAAACCCACGTGCAGCCACAGAGACCTAGAGAAGCCAGAAAGAAAATAAATTAATGTAAAACATGAATAAAATTAAATACACATTCACGAGCTAAACAGGCTATATGAATTCTCCATCACTACCCGAATTCTCCATCACTACCCAATTTCTGGTTACCTGAATGCTCACCCTCCAGATTCATGAACAGAGTGGATTCAGAGCTGCTTTGGAAGACAGAAAGACCCTCTGTTTCTGTCCTTTAGAAATGGACTCTGGTGGGTTTTTAAATTTTTTTTTTTTTTCCAGAAGCAGTGAACAGTTAAGAGATAAGCCTTGCAACACAGGAGTGTATCAAATAAAAGAGAACCTCAAATACAAAAAAAAAAAAAAAAAAGGAAAGAAATGTACCTTGGGCAAAAGCAGTCACTTCAGAATATAGCTTTTTAATTTTTTTAATATAAATTTATTTATTTTGATTGGAGGCTAATTACTTTACAGTATAGCTTTTTAAAACTGTCAGAATTTCTATGGCCAATTCAGGTTGGTGTTTGGTAGAAACCAACACTCTAACCTAAAGCAGTCATTGTTCAATTAAAAGTAAATAAACGTTTAAAAATAAAGCTGTCAGAATTTATTAAAATCATCTGCGTACAAGCAGTTTACTACATAATACTGTGGTGAACCGAAGGATTAGCTGTAAAATGTTAGCCTGCAGGTTCTTCACATGGACAGGTCTGTAGTGCACACTAGCAGACTCTAGTTCAGTAAACCTAAGTTGAACGCCAGAGGCCCCTGCTGCTGCTGCTGCTGAGTCGCTTCAGTCGTGTCCAACTCTGTGCGACCCCATAGACGGCAGCCCACCAGGCTCCCCCGTCCCTGGGATTCTCCAGGCAAGAACACTGGAGTGGGTT
Source organism: Capricornis sumatraensis (assembly GCF_032405125.1). Taxonomy (NCBI): domain Eukaryota; kingdom Metazoa; phylum Chordata; class Mammalia; order Artiodactyla; family Bovidae; genus Capricornis; species Capricornis sumatraensis. The sequence goes on along the minus strand of NC_091092.1, from coordinate 144,555,826 downwards.
GCCATTTCCTTCTCCAATGCATGAAAGTGAAAAGTGAAAGTGAAGTCGCTCAGTCGTGTCCAACTCTTAGCGACCCCATGGACTGCAGCCCACCAGGCTCCTCCATCCATGGGATTTTCCAGGCAAGAGTACTGGAGTGGGCTGCCATTGCCTTCTCTGCAAAGGCTCCTAGTGTCTGTGAAATAAACCAACCTCTGTCTCATAGGGCAGTATAGTCACACTCCATAAAAGGCGTTTCTGAGATTTAAGGATCTGGAGAGGTGTTACTCTTGATTTTCACACACGCTAGTAGGAGAGATTGTGCCAGACAATGTTTCAAGAAGAGATTTCAGCATATGATCGGTGTTGGTTTTGGCACAAGCTTTGGTACGTCAAGTGTCTTTCAAGTGTCCTTCCTCGGACGTTCTCCTTCGTTTTCAAGCCTGTCTTTGGTTTGGGTAAGTAGCGAAGGATTGTATTAATGAGGTTACAACAGTCATCGTCGAGAGGTCCTGTACCTTGAATGCTTGCACTGGGCAAAGATTTCATTCATCTTCCTGCCCGCATCTCTTGTTATTCCTGATGGCGCTGTTGGTATGCTCTCTGCGGCTTTGGTTTTACTACCACCAACTAGGATAACAGAAGCATTTCTGGGAAGGCTTTACTCAGTGAAGAGTGCAGTAGCTAGGATATCCTGTTAATCCCGTGAAATTACAGGAATTTGATTTTCTAAAAGAAGTTTGTTATCAGGACCATTGTACCAGGGGCTCTTGAAGTGAAACCAAAATATTGATACCGTCTGTGTGACTTTGGACCCAAGTGGTGTAGCGTGTGCCTTTGAAGTCTGTTGCTGTCAAGATACATGAGTAACATATTGTTCTTTAGTCGCTTCAGTTGTGTCCGACTCTTTGCGACCCCGCAGACGGTAGCCTGCCAGGCTCCTCTGTCCATGGGCTTTCCCAGGCGAGAATACTGGAGAGGGTTGCCATCTCCTTCTCCTGCAGGTAATATAAGAAGCCTCTAGAAACATTACACTGATCCTGCTCCTGGGGAAAGCAAACTGACAGCGTGTGGATCCGTGATGAACACAAGGTGAGTCAGAACTGGCTGAGCACCGCTCCTCTGTCTGAGCCGCCCCTCAAAAACATTTTTGTTTCATCTCAGAGGTAAATGGCTAGGTTTTTTTTTTTTCCCCAGATACAAATGGTTCAGATTTTTGAAACGACATGTCAGAAAACATCCCTGCAATGTTCCAATGGAGGCATGTAAATGCATGTAAAACCGTATTCTTCTTTTTTCTTATAATTAAAGTAGGCACCTGGGAAAGCATATAAGACTTTATATTATTACGAAACTCTTTATACTGCAATTAAAAATAAAGCAAAAAAAAAAAAAAACAAGCGTCTTTGATGGAGGCTTTCCCATATGTGTGAATTTCATCAAAAACAGAAGCCTCTTAAAACAGGTGTGTTTTTAAAAAGCATGTTATCCATTTTTGCAGAAGAAAAAATACTTACAAAATATTTCTAGTTTAGAGGACAGCCTAAAATATTTCTATTTCAGAGGACAGCCTGGACATTGGGTTGTCCAGAGCTCCAGCATCCTGGCTGTGAGCCTTTGGTCCTGTTTGAGCCTGTGGTTCAGAGGGCATCCTCCTGGTAGACGTGGCTGCCTCAGACTGCTGGCCTTCGGGTCCCGTGGCCTTCAGATGCCTCGTGTGTTGGGTTACGGCTCTCAATTTACAGTTCTCCTGCTTCCTTCTTCTCTTTCACTCCAACATCGGCTGTGTTTTTGCAGCTGATGGAAACTACAAGCCCGTGTGACGTTCTTTTTTTTTCTTTTTTTCGCTGTTTATCTGAAATGCACATGTAACTGTGAGCCCTATAGTTAACCTGGCACCTTTATCACACCCTTTTCCAGGAAACCCTAAACATAGGAAGCCTGCTTCCTCCGTAAGTCCCAAGGGAGACAGCAGGCAGCATAGGGCCCTAGGGCTTCCCACAAAAGAGTCCCATGCCCAGCACAGTCAACACATACAGTTCCTGTGATTTTCTTCCTCTTCTTCTTTTAATACAAAAAGTTTTTTTTTTGAGCGGAGCATGGCTACAACTCTTATTTTTTGGCAAAGAGTTTGGCAAATTTCCTTTCTCCCTCCCTGTCTCTTTCCCCCTCTTCCTTCTTCTCTTAAGTCGTGTTACATCCTTGAAGAGAAAGGCTGGTCAAGGGCAGAAATCCTTAAGGAAATCTGGGAGCAGAAATCCTTAAGGAAGCCTGGGAGCAGAGATACTTATGAAGCCCAGTGCTTTGTGTGTTGAAGTTTGAGGTTGTACTTTATTTTTTTCTGTAGAGAATTCGCCAGTGCAAATGCTAGACTAGGGTGGTGGTGTTTACTTGCTTCGTTGTCTCTGACTCTTTGCGACCCTGTAGACCCTCCAGGCTCCTGCTGAGCCACCAGGGAAGCCCAGACTCGGATGCCTTCTATCACACTCTCAAGCTTTTTCCTGTATTGCTTCAGTCACAAGGTACAGCAGCTATCACTTGCTCCAGGACATCCATTAGACAGAGAAGTTGATTATTTAAAGTAGGGCAGTTTACCAGGAAATATGTAGAGAAGGAAAATAGAATCTCTGGGTACCAAATTTGTCTTAGAGAGGGTGAACGAATGTAGTGAATGTAGTCTTTCAAAATATGGGGTTTAATCTCCCGCTTTAAAGTACAGGTCCCAGGACTTTGCTGGTGGTGTAGTGGTGAAGAGTCCACCTGCCAGTGCAGAGGACATGTGGGTCCGGAAAGATGCCACGTGCCACAGGGCAGCTAAGCCCGTGCGCCACAGCTATGGAGCCTGCGCTCCGAAACAAGAGAAATCACCCCAGGGAGAAGCACGCACACCACGAGTGCAGGGTGGCCCCGACTCGGTGCAACTCGAGAAAGCCGGCACACCGCAACCACACCCAGCACAGCCAAAACCAACAAATGAAGAAACAGAGGAAGAGCACAGGCCCCAAATTTATTTACAGATTGTTAAATATACTCAATTTTTAAAAGTAAGCTGAGGTCTATACGCAGTGTGTACGTAGTAGATGGCATTTGTGATTTAATTCTGATACCTGCTATGAACAGCTGCCGGTGGAAAAGGTCCCGATGCTGGGAAAGACTGCAGGCAGGAGGAGAAGGGGACGACAGAGGATGAGATGGTTGCATGGCATCACCGACTCGATGGATAGGAACTTGGGCCGACTCCGGGAGCTGGTGAAGAACAGGGAAGCCTGGCGTGCTGCCGTCCACAGGGTCACGAAGAGTCAGACACAACTTGGCAACTGAACAACGTCTACTATGAAAATGGCTTTTTGACACCAGCCCCCTAAGGACCCTAGAAGACCCTTGCTAAAGTGAAAATTTGAGTCCCAGACAGATTTAGCATGGACCAACCAGGATGCATCATGAATGCCGGAAAACACTTCTAATAATCAGCTTCAGTGCCTTATTATTTTTTTTTTTTTAACATAGATCCAAGAGTTCTGATCACTTCAGTTCAGTTGCTCAGTGATGTCTGACTCTTTTCAACCCCATGGACTGCAAGCAAGCTTCCCTGTCCATCACCAACTCCCGGAGCTTACACAAACCCATGTCCATCGAGTTGGTAATGGCATCCAACCATCTCATCCTATGTTGTCCCTTTCTCCTCCTGCCCTCAATCTTTCCCTACATCAGGGTCTTTTCAAATGAGTCAGCTCTTCGCATCAGGTGGCCAAAGTATTGGAGTTTCAGCTTCAACATCAGTCTTTCCAATGAACACCCAGGACTGATCTCCTTTAGGATGGACTGGTTGGATCTCCTTGCAGTCCAAGGGACTCTCAAGAGTCTTTTCCAACACCACAGTTCAAAGCATCAATTCTTCCATGCTCAGCTTTCTTTATGGTCCAACTCTCACATCCAGGCATGACTACTGGAAAAACCACAGCTTTGACTAGATGGATCTTTGTCGGCAAAGTCATATCTCTGCTTTTTAATATGCTATCTAGGTTTAATGTGCTGTCTAGGTTTATGTATATAAACATTTATTTCCTTGGCTGCCTCGGGTCTTAGCTGTGGCAGGCAGGGCCTTCTTTGTGTCATGCAGAATCTTTCTTTCCGGCACTCAGCCTGTCTAGCTGTGGTGTGTGGACTCTGTAGGTACAGAATATGGTCTGTCTACTTATAGCGCTGGAGGGCTTAGTTGCCCCCAGGCATGTGGGATCTTCATTCTCCAACCAGGGGTCAAACCTGCCTCCCTTGCACTGCAAGGTAGATTCTTAACCTCTGGACCACCGGGGAAGTCCCAGTACCTCATGTTTTAAGGGCAAACCAAAACTATGTCTCAGATGTTCCCACGTGGGAATTGTTGAGGAAAAGGGAGTTTCTCTGCTTCTGTTTGGAACTTATCTTGCAATGCATAACACATGTGTACACCATAAGATTTATAAAATCTCCTTGGAGCTCTGGGGAGTTATGGCTAATTGTGCACTATTTGGAAGAATAATGCATGAAAGTTAATCCCCTTACTCCCTAGTTAATTGTTGCTGTTTAGTTGCTCAGTCGTGTCCACCTCTCCTGTGACCCCATGGACTGTAGCCCGCCAGGCTCCTCTGTCCATGGGATTCTCCAGGCGAGAATCCTGGAGTGGCTTGTCATTTCTTCCTCCAGGGGATCTTCCCTACCCAGGAATCTAAGCTGCATCTCCTTTTTGGCAGGCAGGTTCTTTACCGCTGAGCCAGCAGGGAAGCCCACTAGTTAATTAATCCAGGGTTGAATAGGCACTCTGCTTGTGTATTTGGGCTTCCTAGGTGGCGGTAGTGGTCAAGAACCTGCCTGCCCATGTAGGAGACGTAAAAGATTCGGGTTTGATCCCTGGGTTGGAAAGATCCCTTGGAGGAGGTCATGGCAACCCACTCCAGTATTCTTGCTGGAGAATCCCATAGACAGAGGAGCCTGGTGGGCTACAGTCCATGGGGTCGCAAAGAGGCGAACATGACTGAAGCGACTTAGCACTACAATGTGTATTCTTTTTTACATTTATAGTTGTAAGGAATATCTTGGGTTTTACCCCTCTCTGCCAATAGAAGCAGATCATTTGAATACAAATATCTTTTTTTTTTTTTTTGTATGATTATCCTGGGCAGTTTGAATGCAGTTTAACATAATTTGAAAAGAGTAAATGTGTATGATGAAATTAGCATTATTCCCTTTGTGGCTACATGAACTGCAGATTTACACCTCCACTAAGGGCTTCCCTGGTGGGCTCAGGCTGTCAAGAGTCTGCCTGCAGCGTGGGAGAACTGGCTTCAATCCCTGGGTCGGGAAGATCCCCTGGAAGAGGGCATGGCAACCCAGTCTAGTATTCTTGCCCAGAGAATCCCGTGGACAGAGGACCATGGTGGGCTATAGTCCATGGGGTCACCAAGAGTCGGACACGACTGAGCGACTAACACACCGAGCATTATTTGCCTTTACAAGCCACAGGCCCCATGGTTTGTGGTCATTCTGTCATTTTCAGAGCAGGCTGATGGTATCTGGGGAGGGTGCAGAGAGCAGGTGTTCCCCACTGCGGGGTGGATGTGTGCATCTGAGTTTCTCTTGCTGGCTCCTCGGTGCCTACTCTGGTTCTGCGGCATGCCAGCTTGCTCCCCCCGAGTCTCAGAAGTTCCCTGCATGGCTGGCAGCCGCAGACTGAGGCTGACACGGGCCGCTGCGCCCACTGAGCGGGTCGTGCTTCCTGGGCAGGGACCCCTGCTGATGGGTGCGTGGCCGAGACCCCAGCTTCCTCAGCAGGGACCCCCACGAACAGGGGTCCTTTCTTGATGGCCCTTATCGCTGAACCATCAGTAACAGGGCGGATTCCACGGGCTAAGCCAGACAGATTAAAGGTTCCGTTTGAAGGTGACCGATGACACTCACCCTCAAAGAGTCCTCCTTTGAAAGATGACACAAGGGTTACGTTTCAGAGGTCGGGATCCCCTAGGGCTGCCTTTCATCTCTCCCAGGGGGTCCCCTCTGTGACACTCAGCACTTGTTGACCGCTGAGAAAGAAACTGCTGGATACGATCAGACCAGAGATCCCAAGGCCCTCCCGTTCCATCCTGCCTTGCCCGTGGGGCCACCCAAAAACTCCCCGTCTGCATCTCATTCGTGGTGCCTTTCTCCGTAGGGAGCTGCCTGGAGGTTATGTCACAGCCTTGTGAAGAACAACACTCGTGGTTGTTGCTGTTGTTGTCCAGTTGCTAAGTTGTGTCCGACTCTTTGCCCGCCAGGCTCCACTGTCTATGGGATTTCCCGGGTAAGAATCCTGGAATGGGTTGGCATTTCCTTCTCCAAGGGAACTTCCCAACCCAGGGATCAAACCTGTGTCTCCTGCATTGGCAGGTGGATTCTTTGTGACTGTGCCACCTGGGAAGGCCACAGAACAGCAGAGCCACCTACAAACACCTAGCTGCTCAGGCACCTGCTCTGACTTGATAGCTGGTCGGTGCGGTTTCTTGTCCAAAGTCCAGAGAGGAACCACGTGGAGCCGCGTGCTCTCTGCAAAATGGGCTGAACCGGAGAGGCTGCACTCGATGGCCCAAAGTATTGCATTCCTCACTGTCCAGTAATGGCCCATGAGGTTAACCGGGCCTTTCCCCGCATAACCCGGCAAAAGTTTGCAGTTTCTAAAGTCAGGCAACGGGAGATGCTTAATTTAATGACTCCTGCGGTTTGTGGAAGTCATTCATGGCCTCTGAACTCCGAGATGTTGGGGATCTAATTGGAAAAGCAAGCTCGACAGTTCATGGGTGAAATTGGGCTAAAAGCAACTAGCTACCCATTTGGGTTTAGGAAGAGTATACATTTTTAGCTTCTTTTTACTTGCAAAGTTCTTATAACATTGGGCTTCCCTTGTGGGTCATGTGGTAAAGAATCTGCCTTCAAAAAAAAAAAGAAAAAAAGAATCTGCCTTCAATTCTGGAGACCTGGGTTCAATCTCTGGGTTGGGAAGGTCCCATGGAGAAGGGAAAGGCTACCCACTCCAGTATTCTGGCCCAGAGAATTCCTATAGTCCATGGGGTTGCAAAGAGTCAGACACTGAGTGACTTTCACTTCACTTCACTTGTTGTAACGTAGTTGGGAATGCAGTATATAAATTATATGATGTTGGCAGTGATATACACGATTGTTCTGCGGTGCCAGAATATGCCAGCTGTAACAGCAAATGAGGTCAAAGAGATATCACGAAGTAGGAAATATTAAATATTATTTAATATTTAATAATATTTGAATTGATATTTAAATAAAAATATTAATTTTTCCCCCTAAGAACAAGAACATAGGTAGTCTAGGAATGCTTTGCAGACGAATGACTTGGGAATTTAGACTCTGGGAAATTTCCTGCTCTGAAATGAGGAGTCTTTCATGTTGACTAAGGAGAAAAGAATTGGCTGTTGAGATAAAGAGAGGATGGAATAAATCAAGAGAAAAATAAATAAATTTTTAAAAAAGGGAATATTCCAAAAAAAATCTTGCTCAACACTTTATGTTAATAGGTATGCAGCAAACTGGTGCCAACAGAAATAAAAGGGAATAGAACCATCGAAGATAACTGTACGTTCTAAGTGTCCTAGTAACCGGCAGAGCTGTGGTGTGACCAGCAAGAAAGTTGGGAAGAAGAAACACAGAGTGGAGGAGGAACAGGGAAACACGTTTGGGGCCAGCTGATCATGACTGATTGGACACAGATGACCAACATGCTCAAGCTGATAAATACTCCAGCAGGCACCAAGACTGTAAGAGCAGAGGTGAGAGCTGGGGTCTGGGACGATCAGATGAGATTTAGCAGCAGCAGCAGCAAGACCAAACTTGAGTCACGGTTGTTTGTTTATTTTTTTCAAATTTATATATATATTTTTATTTGGCTGTGTGGATCTTCGTTGCTGCACGGTGACTTTCTTTGGTTGTGGCGAGTGGTGACTGATGGCTAGTTGAGGTGCGGGGGCTTCTCACTGGGGGGGGGGGCTTCTCTTGGTGCAGAGCAGAGGTTCTAAGGCACGTGGGCTTCAGGAGTCCTGGGGCGCAGGCTTAGTTGCTCCACGGCATGTGGAATCTTCCCTGAGCGGGGATCGAACCCGCGTCTCCTGCACTGAAAGGTGGATTCTTAACCACCGGACCACCAGGGAAGCCCGTGTTTTGCATCCCTGAGGGATATTAGGGCTTTTAATACCAAAACATACTAAAGAACGAAGGGAAAGATCTTGTCGCAAAATACACGTGCTTTTTGAACATAGTTGGTTACCACGGAGAGGGAAAATAGATTCATTTCGTAAACAACGCAAGTGCCATGTGGTTCGTTTCTCTCTCAGCTTCTCAGGTCCTCAGTAATGCTGGACAATTTGCTTGCTGGAAATTCTAGTTTAATGTGACCCGGACATTTGACTCTGAAGGTTGACCTCTGCACCTTCACGAAGAATGTAAGTTTCTGTGGGGCCCGGAGAAAAATAACGACAATAATACAAGTTTTGATTGATTGATTGATGCTTTTAAATTGTGGTGCTGGAAAAGACTCCTGAGAGTCCCTTGGACCGCAAGGAGATCAAACCAGTCAATTCTAAATGAGATCAACCTTGAATATTCTTTGGATGCTGAAGCTGAAACTCCAATACTCTGGACACTTGATGTAAAAGCTGACTTATTTGAAAACATCCTGATGCTGGGAAAGATTGAAGGCAGGAGAAGGGGACGACAGAGGATAGGATGGTTGGATGGCATCACCAACTCGATGGACATGGATTTGAGCAAACTCCAGGAATAGTGAAGGACAAGAGAGCCTGGTGTGGTGCAGCCCTTGGGGTTGACAAGAGTTGGACACGACTTAGCAACTGAGCAACAGCAAGATAAAGCTTAGAAAGTCTTAGCAGAGTTGCTCGTTGGCCAACCAGCGGCTTCTGTTACATTCGGAACTGACATTAGAGCTGATTATAAATGCTTGCAACACACACATCTCCCCAACTGCAAGGCTGATTGAAAGGACTAATTAGGTCAGCTTCTAATGTAGCAGCTAAAGCTAGCAGATCAGAGTGATACATGTAGACAAATTCAGAAGAGAGTGTCCCCTATCCATCTGACTATGCTTGTCCGCCCTCTGCAGATACAGACGCACTGCTGACTCACTGAAAAGACTGGGAAAGTGGCCAGGAACATTCTTATCTTGACATTTAAAAAGGTGATGGATTGAGAGAGGAAAGAGGAGAAAAAGTCATCTGCGCTGAATGTGGGTAGGGGCCAGGCCTAGAGGCGCAGAGGCACGTTTAAGCAACAGAGGCAGGCGAGGATGGGGGTGTGGGCAGTACCTTACGGCTCCTCCCGAGAACCACCTCGTTTAAATTCATCAGGAGGGCGTCCTTGGTGGCAGTAAAGAATCCCCCTGCCAGGGCAGGAGATACGGGCTCCGTCCCTGGACCGGAAAAGATCCCCACTTGCCTCAAGGCAACTCAGCCACAACCGCTGAGCGTGTGCTCTGGAGCCTGGGACCTTCCACTATGGAAGCCCTTGCACCCTGGAGCCTGTGCTTTGAAACAAGAGAGGCCACAGCAATGAGAAGACCAAGCATTGCAGCAAAGAGTAGCGCCCCTCCCCCCACCCCACCCCCCGGTTCTCTGCCGCAGCAGTGAGACCCAGCACAGCCAAAACGGAATCAATATAAAATAAACTCATCAGGCGTAGCGAGGGGTGAGTCCCGGCTGACCCAGGATTCCCAGCCACCCGCATTTGGATTCCTTTTCTCCAACACGTTTGCACGGAAGACTTCTCCTGAGCCTCTCCTGAAGATGTAAAGACAAGATCGACCTATACCTACTCTAAATCAATCGATGAAACTTTTGAAAGACAGCTCTTTGCATGCTGGATCTGGTAAAGATCTTTCCCATTCCTGATTCATCTCGAATTGTGAGAGCATCTGACTTCGACTTTATGTGGAATGAAGGAAGTCTTTGACAAAAAATGAGTATGTGTGTGTATATATTCACACATACTTATGCATACATATAAATGTGTATATATATATATACACACACATATATGTATTATGGTGTGTGCAGGCATAGTCAGTCACTTCGGTTGTGTCTGACTGTCCGATGCCACTGACTGTAGCCCACAAGGCTCCTCTGTCCGTGGGATTCTCCAGGCAAGAATACTGGAGTAGGTTATCATGCCGCCCTCCAGAGGATTTTCCCAACCCAGGGATCAAACCAGCGTCTCGTGCATCTCGGGCGTTGCAGGCAGATTCTTTACTGCTGAGCTGCCTGTGAAGTCCCATGTATTATGGTGGCAGCTTTAAAAAAAAAATTTATTTGTCTGAGCCACGTCTTAGTTGCAGCATGTGGGAATCTAGCTGCCTGACCAAGAATGAAACCCAGGCCCCCTGCATTGGGAGCTTGGAGTCTTAGCTACTGGACCAGCGGGGAAGTCTCATCAAGGTAGCAGTTTTTATGTAGAAGCAATTCATAGCCCTAAGCTATCTCATCTAAATATAATATATCCTGTAAGAATTGATAATTGTACATAAGTTCCAAGCAAGTCAAGGGTTAGATATACAAGCCATTTACTTCCTAGCTGCGTGATCCGATTCTATTTTAACTTCTGTGAGCTTCAATTTCTTTATCTGGACCATTGAAAAATAGATTATATACAGAGACTTTGAGGCTTTGCAGTGTTCAATAGGGGCTTCTGTGGTGGCTGTATAGTAAAGAATCTGCCTGCCAATGGAGGAGACATGGGTTTGACCCCTGGATTAGGAATATCCCCTGCAGGAGGAAATGGCAACCAACTCCAGTATCCTTGCCTGGAGAATCCCATGGATAGAGTAGCCTGGTGGGCTACAGTCCGTGGGGTCACAGAGAGTCAGACGTGACCGAGCGACTAAACAACAACAACCATGTTCAATAAATGCTATTTTATTCCTATCTATCATGTATGTACATGTGTGTCTCTATCAGGTCTATAGTATTTACATGTGTATTTATAATCTATCTCTGTGTGTGTGTGTGTATATATGTGTATATATATATATATATGTAGAGAGAGAGAGAGAGAGAGAGAGAGTATTTTTGGGCTTTCCAAAAATTGCAGGTGGGTAAAGAATCCACCTGCAATGCAGGAGACCTGGCTTCAATCCCTGGGTTGGGAAGATCCCCTGGAGAAGGGAAAAGCTCCCCACTCCAGTATTCTGGCCTGGAGAATTCCAGGGACTGTATAGTCCATGGGGTCACAAAGAGTTGGATACAACTGAGCGGCTTTCACATAGATATGTATAATGTATATATGTTTGTATTTAAGGCATTTCTGAGGATTCAGTATGTGGTTAAGAGACACCCGGTAACAGAGGCGCAGTCAGATGGCAGTGTCAGCTGGAAGGTTATTTATGTCTTCAACAGTTATAACTTTGCACAAAGCTCATAGCAGAGGTTACTAAATACTGCCCCCAATTTTTGACCAATTTTAGTGCACATTTCCTAAATGTCTGAATCCAGAAAGCAGCCCAGATGTTGTCATTGTTGCCCTTGGCTTTTCTCTGCACACATAGATTTTTTTCTTCGTTAACGAGCAGTTGGGAAAACTGATGTATGTGGCGGTGGCTGTAGTAGGTATGGTGAAGACGGTGTCACAGGCTTTCCTGTTGGCTCAGTGATTAAAAAAGAAAAAACCCACCTGCCTATGCAGGAGACACTGGTTGGATCCTGATTTGGGGAGATCCCACACTCTGCGGAGCAGCTAAGCCTGTGGGTAGAGCCTGGCAGCCGAATTACTGAGCCTCAGAGCTGCAAATACTGAAGCTTGCGAACCCTTACCCACAGCAAGGGAAGCCCCTCAAGGAGAAGCCCAGACATCACGACGAAGAATAGCACCGGCCCTCAGCAACTCGAGAAATGTCTGCGTGCAGCGACAGACACAGGGCAGCCAAAAATAAATTAAATTAAAAAACAAAAACAAAAACAGTTTCACGCTGGTTTTGTAGGGAAACCCATGCCTGACACCTGGCCCTACACGTGAATGAAATCCCCGTGGTTCAGAATTTTTTTCTCAGTAAACGTGAGCTTTGTCTGTGTCGTTTTGTTGTGTTCACGTTTGCTGAGTGCTGAGCAGTTTTCCATTCATGGACCTGCAAGCCCTGCTGTTGGTAGAGGGTCCAGAGCCTCAAGTGTAAGGGTTCTGCTAAATTAATCTCTTCGAGGCTGGCCTGGGGAGATCGGGGGAGGCTTGTGAAATCTGTACGCCCTGAGCTCTGAGTTAAAGCCTTTCCAGACAGTGTCTTTGTGCCAGTCGAGAGGGAAGAGAGCTTTTATTTCTCGTTGGAGTGAGGCACACGTGGAGAACACAGGACCAGCGACCGCAGGAGGCTCGTGATGAGGCGCGGGAGGCAGACGTCAAGACGGGGAAGGCAGACGTCAAGGGTTTCTGCCTAACAAGCTGCTGACGCGTTTCCAGCAGGGCTCCCCAGTGGCAGCCTCGCATCACCGCTGCTCGCCTAGGGAGCCCCTGTTCCGACTGAAAAACATTTGTGTGTTTAAGGGATGTGACCTTCCCCAGGTAGCTTTGATTTCAAGCCAGCCCGGTGCATTCTTTAGTGGAGTCTGTAAAGTGTGGCACCGGGCAAAGAGATGATAAACATAAGAGCTGGCTTTACTCACATTTAGAGGGCAGGACAGCTTTTGTGGGAGAGAGAGAGAGAGAAAAAAAAAAATGTCCTGGTCTGATTTTTTTTTTTCTTTTTTGTTGAATATGTTGTGTTTTGGCAAGTACTATGGGGAAAGTGAAAGTGAAGTAGCTTAGTCGTGTCTGACTCTGTGACCCCATGGACTGTAGCCTACCAGGCTCCTCTGTCCGTGGGAGTTTTCTAGGCAAGAGTACTGGAGTGGGTTGCCATTTCGTTCTCCAGGGGATCTTCCCAACCCAGGGGTTGAACCTGGGTCTCCTGCATTGTAGGTAGACGCTTTCTGAGCCACCAGGGAAGTCTGTAATATATAACATATCGAATTATCACACTGGACACTTTTCCACTTTGTGACCCCATGGACTGTGGGCCTACCAGGATCCTCCGTCCATGGGATTTTTCCAGGCAAGAGTACTGGAGTGGGTTGCCATTTCCTTCTCCAGGGGATCTTCCCGACCCAGGGATTGAACCTGGGTCTGCTGTATTGTAGGCAGACGCTTTACCATCTGAGCCACCAGGGAAGTCCTATGGGGGGTGGAGAATAAAATATTAATTTACTGTCATGCAGTCATTTTCTCCTGTTAGCAGAAGAGCAGTCCGAGGAAATGAGAAAGCACTCTGCTCATTGAATGGCCATCCCGCTATTGTGGGCGTTGGCACACTACAGCCTCTGGGATGAGTCTGGCCCCTTGCCTGTACTGTCAATAAAGTTTTATTGGAAGACAGTCATGGACACTCCTGGGTGAGAGGTCTGTGGCGACTTTTGTAAGACAAAAGACCTAAAAAAAAGACATTTCTTAGACAGCAGTGTTGAGCTGTGAAAAAAAAGATTCTTTGGCCTACAGAGCCTACAATACTGACTTTCTAACTCTTTCCAGAAAAGTTTGCTGACCTCCTGAAAGACCCTTAGGCTACTCAGGGTCTCCGTTTGACTGTCTCACCTGTGAATTTCTCTGTGATGGATTCTAGTCCAGCATCTGTTTCCCAAAATACCTTTTACCAGCTGCATGTGGAAAGGAGAGTATTTGAACTGTGCCTGCTCAAGAAGTGAGCTTTAAGTTTTATTGAATTGCAAGTAATGAATTAAGAATCTTTTTTCTTAATGGTTTAGGTTTTGGCCACGCTGGGTCTTCATTGCTGCATGCTGGGTCTTTCTCTAGTTTTGCTCTGAGGGAGGGCCTGGTCTCCAGTTGTTGTGTGTGGGCTGCTCATTATGGGGGCTTCTTTTGTGACTCACGGGCTTCTCTTGTTGTGACTCACTGGCTTCAGTCATTGCCAAGCACTGGCTTTGTTGCCCCCAGGCATGTGGGATCTTCCCAGAGCAGGGATGTAACCCACGTCCCCTGCATTGGAAGGTGAATTCTTAACCACTGGCCCACCAGGGAAGCCCAATTTTAATGAATACAAGTGCCTCTATGGGACTTCTGTGGCTCAGATTCTGGTAGACAATCTGCCCGCAGTACTGGAGACCCAGGTTTGAGCCCTGGGTCAAGAAGATTCCCTGGAGAAGGAATTGCTTAACCCACAGCAGTATTCTTGCCTAGAGAATCACAGGGACAGAGGAGCCCTGGTGGGCTACAGTCCATGGGGTCACAAAGAGTTGGACATGACTGAGAAAGATTGAAGGCAAGAGGAGAAGGGGATGGCAGAGAATGAGATAGTTGGATGGCATCACCGACTCGGTGGGCGTGAGTCTGAGCAAGCTGCAGGGGATGGTAAAGGACAGGGAAGCCTGGGGTGCTGGAGTCCACGGCATCACAAAGAGTCAGACACGACTGAGCAGCTGAACAGCAAGAACAGAAAGGGCCTATATATGGCTATTGGCTCCTCTGTTGGGTGCATGGAAGAGTTTTTTGATTGCATCAGAAAACCAAGGAAAGAAGAAACCTAGCAAGGTCTGGTCACATTGTGACATTTCTTTTCTGCATATTTTATTTGTTGGTGCAATTCTAAAATGTATCATTTTTTTTTGCATTCCCTTTCTTACATTTCATTATTAAAGAAATTAGTTGATTTCTGTTTATTAATCTTGTATCCTTCTACCTTGCTGTAATATTTATTTTCTGGTTTTTTTTCCCTTGTGAAATATAACACATGCACACTTTATACAGAAACGTAGTTATACCATTTTTATTTAATGTGTATCTGATAATGTAGGATTTTAGTTTCTTTTTTAGTTTTTCTTAGTCCTCTTGATGAAAGTGAAAGTGGAGAGTGAAAAAGTTGGCTTAAAGCTCAACATTCAGAAAACGAAGATCATGGCATCTGGTCCTATCACTTCATGGGAAATAGATGGGGAAACAGTGGAAACAGTGTCAGACTTTATTTTTTTTTTGGCTCCAAAATCACTGCAGATGGTGATTGCAGCCATGAAATTAAAAGACGCTTACTCCTTGGAAGAAAAGTTATGACCAACCTAGATAGCATATTCAAAAGCAGAGACATTACTTTGCCGACTAAGGTCTGTGTAGTCAAGGCTATGGTTTTTCCTGTGGTCATGTATGGATGAGAGTTGGACTGTGAAGAAGGCTGAGCGCCAAAGAATTGATGCATTTGAACTGTGGTGTTGGAGAAGACTCTTGAGAGTCCCTTGGACTGCAAGGAGATCCAACCAGTCCATTCTGAAGGAGGTCAGTCCTGGGATTTCTTTGGAAGGAATGATGCTGAAGCTGAAACTCCAGTACTTTGGCCACCTCATGTGAAGAGTTGACTCATTGGAAAAGACTCTGATGCTGGGAGGGACTGGGGGCAGGAGGAGAAGGGGGCGACCAAGGATGAGATGGCCGGATGGCATCACGGACTCGATGGATGTGAGTCTGAGTGAACTCCGGGAGTTGGTGATGGACAGGGAGGCCTGGCGTGCTGCGATTCATGGGGTCGCAGAGAGTCGGACATGCCTGAGCGACTGAACTGAACTGAATGCTTTTAAGGGAATGTGTACGATTGAGATTTTGAAATATTGACTATAACGTAGTTATCTTCCCAGTTCATTTCCATCATCAGTTATGTGTGCTTCATTTTTTTTTCCCCTGGGACAGTTTTCCAGTTGATTCTTAATTTTACCCTTCTGTTAAAAAACTGAACACTCAGCTCTGTTCTAGCTCTGTTTCATGTCTTTTTCTCTGTCAGTTGGTGCTATCTTTATTATCACCATCTTTTCGCTTTCTTTGAATAGTTTTCTTGAGTTGATTTTATGTCTTCAACTGCTTTGAGTTCATAGCACGGGAATCATGAACTATATATATATTTTTCTATTACCTGCATTTTACCATCAAAATTTCTGTCTCCTTGCGTTTGATATTACCAATTTGGCTAGAACATGATTCGACTTTCTTTTTAATCTTGCAGCTTGAAACTGATTGGTCTTTGATTCTAAATATCTTTGTCTTTCACCAAAGCTGCAGAGTTCTCCACTATTTTCTTTTAATATTGCCTCTTTTGCATTAAAAAAAATCCATTTAAATATATTTTGGATCTTTTTATATATTTAGTCAGTGGAATCTAAAACTTTCACTTAATTTTTCGACTTCATTTTTCTGTAGTTCACTCTGCATTGTTTGTATACATCTATATTATAATCTAACCCACTCCCGTGTTCTTCCCTGGAGAATCCCAGGGACGGGGAAGCCTGGTGTGCTGCCATCTATAGGGTCGCAAAGAGTCGGACACGACTGAAGCGACTTAGCAGCAGCAGCAGCAGATTATAATCTATTAGCATTCTCTTCAGCTATCTTAGTCTCTAATTCTTCCATTTAGTTTTAGTTTTTTTGTTTTTTTTTTAAGTTTGAACTATCTCTTTTTTTCCCTTAAAAATTTTGCTTGCTAATCTCTCAAAAATCTTCCTGGCTATTTTTATGATATTTTGTTTCTTATGTTGTTAATTCTTTTCTTTTTTTAGATATTTAATGCATATTTATTTTACATCCTGCATTGACAGTTGTAATGCCTGATGTCTTTGGAGGTGATAGCCTACTGTTTTATGCTAATAACTATCACTCTTGGTAGGGGGGGACATCATATATTTTGTGATTTTTTCATTGTAATATTTTGGATCTATCTCTATGAGGTAGAGACACTTTATGAAGGTGTCTCTGAAGCTTCACACCATGGAATCTATAAACTATATACATGGTTGGTGCAAGGAGTCAGAGGTGGAGACTACAAGAAAAGCTTGTGCTCTTGACCGCTTTTGAGCGTAGTCTACTATCCAGAATAGTTTAAATGCTGATAATGTTAGTCTGAAACACATTCAGCATCTTGTACCCTGACAGTTTTTCTCTAATTGAATGGCATTGTCTTCATAGAATAAAGAAGGTGATTTTGCTTTTCTGACAAAAGCAAATTTTCTTAAAGGTAATTCTTGGGCAGTGAAAAAAAATTTTTTTTTAGTTTTTAATTGAAGGATAATTGCTTTACAATGTTGTGTTGGTTTCTGCTGTACAGCAAGGTGAATCAGCCATAAGTATAACTATATCCCCTCCCTCCAATGGCAACTTCTTATCATCTTCAGACTTAGGAAGGTTTCACAGAGTAATCTTTTCACTTACATAGTTGATATCAAGATCTGGATGGAAATGTTTGCAAAACCATCTATATGCCTGGGGGATTTTTTCCCCTCCTATGAAGCAGTCAAGTTGACAAATTAATATATTTGGTCTTTGGAAATTTGCTAAATTGCAAATGCAGTATATCGATGGACAGATGTCTGTTTCTCTCTCTCTGGTTTTTAATGTTTTTGGTGAAAGCAACCGAGGGACCATAGACAGTGTTTTGTTGTTGTTATTTTTGTCTTTGGTTTTGTGTGTGCCTTTCTCTGCTTGTCCTGAATCCACAGGGATTAGTCAACTGGTAGACTAAGCAAAGCGGGAAAGTGATTCTTAACTTTGCTGTTCCCAGGCTTGATATTCCAAGGATCAGTACTTTTTACAAGTGCCCCAGAGTGCTTCTTATCATCAGACAAGTCAGGGAAGCACTAATTTAGGGAATTCACTCTCCATTAACCACACACTCAATTTACAAAATGACCCAAATGCTTGTGAAATGATTTTTTTTTTTTCCTGTTAAGCACCAACGTCAATAACCACACACTCAATTTACAAAATGACCCAAATGCTTGTGAAATGATTTTTTTTTTTTTCCTGTTAAGCACCAACGTCAAGATACAAGATATGATAGCTTAGGATGAACGGTGTCGGATTCTTGATCTCTGAAGAAGATTTAGCTTCGGGACCAGAGACCAGGCTTGACCACTCGGGGCTCTCGTGTGGCAGAGGTTTTTACTACAGTGAAAAGGGTCAGAGAAAGCTTCTGACATAGACATCAGAAGGAGGTGGGAAGTGCCCCACTTCCTAGTCTTTGGCAAGGGAATTATATACTTTTTAATTAGCTATTACAAGTCAAAAGAATGTCTCAAGGTTGTAAAAATTTTACCAGACCCACTCCCATAATACACATTCTAAGATATCAGGATTAGGCAGAAGGTTCTCAGGAAGGAGAAACTGTCCTCAAGCAGGGTATATTGTTGTTATATAATCCCTGCTGCTGCTGCTGAGTCGCGTCAGTCGTGTCCGACTCTGTGCGACCCCATAGACGGCAGCCTGCAAGGCTCCGCCGTCCCTGGGATTCTCCAGGCAAGAACACTGGAGTGGGTTGCCATTTCCTTCTCCATATAATCCCTAGTACAGAGTTTAAACTGAGTTGTTTGTTGTGTAATCATCAGTTCCCAGCTTAAAGAAAAAAAAAAAAAAAACGGTTTTATGTGATTAAGACTAAGGAATATAGAGGGGGAAAGAAAAAAGTTTCTTCTTTCCTTCTCTTTGAGAATTCCAGACCCCTAGCTCCTCTGGGCTTCCCTGGTGATTCAGATGGTCAAGCGTCTGCCTGCAATGCTGGAGACCCAGGTTCGATCTCTGGGTCAGGAAGAGCTCCTGGAGAAGGATGGCAACCCACTCCAGTACTCTTGCCTGGGAAATGCCATGGACAGAGGGGCCTGGCGGGCTACAGTCCGTGGGGTCACAAAGAGTCGGGCACGCCGGAGCGACTACTCTCCTTTACTGTCCCCTCCTCGAGACCCCCAGACCCCTCTCTCCTTGGGGACCCCCGCACTTCTTATCAACCTGCCTAGGAATTGACTCTGTCAGGTCAGAAATTTCACCGTCAGAAATTTGCAAAATTCTCATAGACTATGAATTCATCAATACCCGCATTTGTGCATATCATGTTGAACCTTTTGTCTTCCACTGATTCTCACTCTTTTTTATTGTTTTGGCTTGTGGTGGGTCTTCACTGCTGTGTGTGGGCTTTCTCTAGTTGCGACAAAGGGACTATTCTCTGCTTACTTTGTGCAGGCTTCTCATTGTGGGGGCCTCTCTCTTCTTGGGGAGCACAGGCCCTTGGGTGCACGCACTTCAGCACTCGCAGCCTCTGGGCTCAGTACTTCTGGCATGTGGGCTCAACTGTTCCACGGCACGTAGGAACTTCCTGGACCAGGTAGAGAACACCACGTATAAGTGTCCAGTTGCCCTGCAAGGTAGAGTCTTAACCACTGGGCCACAAACAAAGACCTCAATCCCTGTTCTTAAGCTCTGAGGCCTATGGGAGCAGGAAAGCACCTTACCAATTAGAATTTCGTTATCATGAAACGTTATTATCTTCGTGTGCCTGTCACCTGCTGGCTTAAAGATGGTTGTGTACCTGTGGTGTTCCTGACATAGACATAGTGGGCACACGATGGGAAGGTTATGATAGCCCAGCTCTCGAGCTGCAGGTTCATCAGCTTCTCGTCACCCGTGGCCCCTGCTGGATGGGTTGTTGGTAGTTGTTCAATCCCTAAAAGTCATGTTTGACTCTCTGTGACCCCGTGGACTGCAGCACACCAGGCTCCTCTCTCCTCCACTATCTCGAGGAGCTTGCTCAAGCTCACGTCTGTCAAGTCGCTGATGCCATCCAACCATCTCATCCTCTTTTCCTGCCTTCTCCTCCTGCTCTCAATCTCTCCCAGCATCAGGGTCTTTTCCAGTGAGCTGGCTGTTTGCATCAGGTGACCAGAGGTAATGGCGCTTCAGCTTCACCATCCATCCTTCCAATGAATGTTCAGGGTTGATTTCCTTTCGGATTGACTGCTTATCTCCTTGCTGTTCAAGGGGCTCTCCAGAGTCTTCTCCAGCACCGCAATCTGAAAACCTCAGTTCTCTGGTGCTCAGGCCTCTTTATGGTCCAGCTGTCACGTCTGTACATGACTACTTGAAAAACCATAGCTGTGACTATACAGACCTTGGTTGGCAAAGAGATGTCTCTCCTTTTTAATACACCGTCTGGACGGGTACCTTGGGGCAACCTGTATAGACTCTGGGAGTCTCATTTTCCTTTACCATGAAATAGGCAGAATAATTCCTCTGATCGTAAGGGGTGGATCCTAAAGTCAGCTAGTTTACATCAGTTGCTTTCAGAGGGTTCAGTATTCAAGAAACGAGGCTATCTGCTAGTGCAATTGTGAGGAGTGGCGATTTTTTGGTAATAATTGTGCTTGTTTGTGTTTGGCTCTGCTTCGTCTTCCTTGGTGCGTGGGCTCGTGTCTAGTCACAGGGAGTGGGAGGCTGCTCTGTAGTTGCCTTGCTCCAGGCTCCTCATTGCGGGGGCTTGTCTTGTGGCAGAGCACAAGCTGTAGGGTGTGCCGGCTCCAGTAGTGGGGGCTCCGGGCTGAGCTGCTGGGCGGCCTGTGGGGTCCTCCTGGATCAGGGATGGAACCCGCGCCTCCTGCATCAGCCGGTGGATTCTTTACCACTGAGCCGCCAGGGAAGTGCAAAATTCTTATGTTATTATCAGACGTCGTGGCACCTGCCCGTGAGGAGGACAGAATGCCGACACCAGACGGTGCAGCAGGGCGTCCTCGTCTGTTTACTGTACTTTATGCCCGGCGATGCACCACAGTTCGCGTGCAGTCAGAAAACAATGGAGCGTCTGGGAATGCAACTTGCCATCACTGTTCATAATTAACCTCTGCTTGGGACTTTCAAGGAGAAGTCTGCAGTGTTCTTTCGATACAAAGTATCTGGCGAGAAGCCAGAATTGAAAGAGACACGGGTACCCCAGTGTTCACTGCAACACTGCTTACAATAGCCAGGACATGGAAGCAACGTAGATGTCCATCAGCAGACGAATGGATGAGAAAGCAGTGGTGCCTATACACAATGGAATATTTCTCAGCCTTTAAAAAGAATACACTTGAATTAGTTCTAATGAGGTGGATGAAACTGGAGCCTATTATACAGAGTGAAGTAAGTCAGAAAGAAAAACACCAATGCAGTATACTAACACATATATCTGGAATTTAGAAAAATGATAATGATGACCCTGTGTGCAAGACAGCAAAAGAGACACAGATGTACAGAATAGAGTTTTGGACTCTCTTGGAGAAGGCGAGGGTGGGATGATTTGAGAGAATAACCTTGAAACATGTATATTACCATATGTGAAACAGATCGCCAGTCCAGATTTGATGCATGAGACAGGGCGCTCCAGGCTGGTGCACTGGGACGACCCAGAGGGATGGGATGGGGAGGGAGGTGGGAGGGGGGTTCAGGATGGGGAACACATGTACAGCCATGGCGGATTCCTGTCAAGTATGGCAAAAACCACTACAGCATTGTAAACTAACTAGCCTCCAATTAAAATAAACAATTTATAAAAAAAAAAATCTTGTATCAAAAGTTCCAAGTTATTCAGAGCAGTAAGCATTGACTATCAAGAAAGGAAGGGCAGGACTTTTAACAAAATCATGAAAGTGAAGAATTTAAGGAGAAGAAGAAATGTTTCTAATTAACTCTGTTTTGAGATACTGCAGGTTATTAATGTGATGATGGCCTTGTGCCTACGATAATTCTTCAGTTTTCTTGATCCTTTTTTTTTTTAATAGGTAGAATGACGAATGCCAGTTCATAGCATCCAAAATAGACAACATTTCCTTGGTCACTTATAGTTGTTTCCTGTAGACTTATAGGCTTCCCTGGTGGTTCAGACGGGAAAGTGTCCGTCTGCAGTGCAGGAGACCCAGGTTCTATCCCTGAGTCGGGAAGATCCCCTGGAGAAGGAAATGGCAACCCACTCCAGTATTCTTGCCTGGAAAATCCCATGGATGGAAGAGCCTGGTAGGCTCCAGTCTGTGGGGTTGCAAAGAGTCGGACACGACTGAGCGACTTCACTTTCGCTTTTCACTTTCATAGACTTATAGTCGACATCTGCTTATAGACGTAGGTGACATCTCTTGACCCTTGGTCTAGAATCTCCATCCAGCTAGAATGATGTCACTAGATATCTACTTACTCAGATGTCACGTCCCCTCTACTGAGTTCTCACACCCCACTCCACCCCTAGTTACAAAGCACCATGACCCTGTCATGGACTGCAAGCCAAGCACACTTGACACCCGCTCACACCTGCCCACGTGTGTGCACACCTGCCTACCTGTGAGAACCTGCACTGTGCACACCTGCCTACCTGTGAGAACCTGCACTGTGCACACCTGCCTACCTGTGAGAACCTGCACAGCTGTGAGCTGTTTGTGGGCTCAAGTAGAATCCTATTGGTTATTCTAGACACAGTTTTTACGACAGTAACTAACCCATGACAGGTAATCATTGTGCAAATGTGAAACGATTCAACAACACTTCAGTGTTTTAGAAAGAGCCAGAAAGCAGAAACGGAAATCACCAATACGCCAAGCTCAAGTCAGCTGACTCAAGACAGGAACACATGATTGAGTTTAGGTTTAAGAGCTGTAAAGGGCTTCCCTGGTGGCTCAGACCAGGAAGCATCTATCTGCAATGCAGGTGACCCAGGTTCCATCCCTGGGTCAGGAAGATCCCCTGGAGAAGGGAACGGCAACCCACTCCAGTATTCTCGCCTGGAGCATCCCATGGACAGAGGAGCCTGCTGGAGTACAGTCCGTGGGGTCATGAGGAGTCGGACACGGCTGTGTAACTAACACACACAAGGCTGACTCAAGTCAGGAAGACGTGATTGAATTTGGGTATAAGAGCAATAAAGGCATAGTGTGAAGCATGTTTACCTTTTTTTTTTTTAAATTTTATCATGAAACATTTTAGATAAATACAAAAGTTAAGAAAATAGTATCATAACATTGTTGTCCAGCCGCCCTTACACATCCAGGCCAGCAGACAGCTTCAAGCTACACACACACAGAAATAGCCATTTGTGGGGACACCCCTGGTGGTCCAGTGGTTCATAATCTGCCACCCAGTGCAGGGGCTGTGGGCTCGATTCCTGGCAGGGGGACTGAGATTGCACATGCCGCGGAGCAGCTAAGCCCATGTGCTACAGCTGCTAAGCCCGCACACTACGTAGAGAGTTGGTGCGCTGCAACGAAAGCTCCCACACGATGCCGCTAAGACCAGACTCGGCCACATAAATAAATATTTGTTTAGATCAAAGAGTATAATAAACTTCCCATCCCTCAGCTACAACACACGCGCTCCGAGCCCCCTCTCGTTTCACTATACCCTCCCCTCCAGTTTGGATGGTCTCGAAGCCAAGCCTAGATTCACATCATCTCTTCAGTAAACATTTCATCTGTTCGCCCCCAGCACGTGGGACTCCTCTGTTACGAGTGAGGTGAGCGTGTGAATTTGGAGTGCACACGTGAGCCGTGGAGCCTGTTTTGTGTACAAAAAAGAGCTTCACAACCAAGATAATCACGATGGTGTGATCACTCACCTAGAGCCAGACATCCTGGAATGTGAAGTCAAGTGGGCCTTAGAAAGCATCACTACGAACAAAGCTAGTGGAGGTGATGGAATTCCAGTGGAGCTCTTTCAAATCCTGAAAGATGATGCTATAAAAGTGCTGCACTCAATATGCCAGCAAATTTGGAAAACTCAGCAGTGGCCACAGGACTGGAAAAGGTCAGTTTTCATTCCAATCCCAAAGAAAAGCAATGCCAAAGAATGCTTAAACTACCACACAATTGCACTCATCTCACACGCTAGTAAAGTAATGCTCAAAATTCTCCAAGCCAGGCTTCAATAGTACATGAACAGTGAACTTCCAGATGTTCAAGCTGGTTTTAGAAAAGGCAGAGGAACCAGAGATCAAATTGCCAACATCTGCTGGATCATGGAAAAAGCAAGAGAGTTCCAGAAAAATATCTATTTCTGCTTTATTGACTATGCCAAAGCCTTTGACTGTGTGGATCACAATAAACTGTGGAAAATTCTGAAAGAGATGGGAATATCAGACCACCTGACCTGCCTCTTGAGAAATCTGTAAGCAGGTCATGAAGCAACAGTTAGAACTGGACATGGAACAACAGACTGGTTCCAGATAGGAAAAGGAGTACGTCAAGGCTGTATATTGTCACCCTGCTTATTTAACTTATATGCAGAATACATCATGAGAAATATTGGGCTGGAAGAATCACAAGCTGGAATCAAGACTGCCAGGAGAAATATCAATAGCCTCAGATATGCAGATGACACCACCGTTATGGCAGAAAGTGAAGAGGAACTAAAAAGCCTCTTGATGAAAGTGAAAGTGGAGAGTGAAACAGTTGCCCCAAAGCTCAACATTCAGAAAATAAGATCATGGCATCCGGTCCCATCACTTCATGGGAAATAGATGGGGAAACAGTGGAAACAATGTCAGACCTTATTTTTGGGGGCTCCAAAATCACTGCAGATGGTGATTGCAGCCATGAAATTAAAAGATGCTTACTCCTTGGAAGGAAAGTTATGACCAACCTAGAGAGCATTTTAAAAAGCAGAGACATTACTTTGCCAACAAAGGTCTGTCTAGTCAAGGCTATGGTTTTTCTAGTGGTCATGTATTGATGTGAGAGTTGGACTGTGAAGAAGGCTGAGTGCTGAAGAATTGATGCTTTTGAACTGTGGTGCTGGAGAAGACTCTTGAGAGTCCCTTGGACTGCAAGGAGATCCAACCAGTCCATTCTAAAGGAGATCAGTCATGGGTGTTCATTGGAAGAACTGATGCTGAAGCTGAAACTCCAGTACTTTGGCCACCTCATGTGAAGAGTTGACTCCTTGGAAAAGACTCTGATGCTGGGAGGGATTGGGGGCAGGAGGAGAAGGGGACGACCCAGGATGAGATGGCTGGATGGCATCACTGACTCGATGGACGTGAGTCTGAGTGAACTCCGGGAGGTGGTGATGGACAGGGCGGTGTGGCGTGCTGGGATTCATGGGGTCGCAAAGAGTCGGACACGGCTGAGTGACTGAACTGAAGTGAGCTGAATGTATATGTGTAGCTGTGAGAGAGTCAACTCCTAGGCAGATTGATAGAAGTCCAGGATCCCAGAGGAGGAGATAGGGGTCTGGGATTCTCAAGGAGGAGGAAAGGACAAACATCTTTTTTTTTTTTCCTCTGCATTCCTTAGTGTTAGTCATATAAAGGTTTTCTTTTTTTTTTTCTTTAAGCCTGAACTGATGACTACACAACAAACCGCTCAGTTTAAACTCTGTACTAAGGATTATAGAACAACAGTGTATCCTGCTTGAGGACAGTTTCTCCTTCCTGAAAACCTTCTGACTAATCCTGATATCTTAAAATGTATATTATGGGAGAGGGTCTGGCAGGATCTTTCTATGGATAAGTCTAATCCTGTTATCCTAAAATGTGAATTGTCAGAGTGGGTCTGGTAAAAGTTTCACAAACGTGAGACGTTCTTTAGATTTATTATAATAACTATTGTAATAACTAATTAATAAAGTATGTAACTCCCTTGCTCACACTAGTGAGGGGGGCACTCTCTGTCCCCCTTCCGATGTCTGTGTCAGAACGTTTCTCTGTCCCTTTTCTTACTTTAGTGAAACCCTGCTGCGCAAAAGCCCTTGAGTGATCAAGCCTGGTCCCTGGTCCCAAAGCTAAACCTTCTTCTTTGGAGATCACAAATCTGACATTGTTTACTATTGTAAGCTATCAGTTAGTTGTAGATACACACACACACACACACACAAATCTGACATTGTTTACTATTGTAAGCTATCAGTTAGTTGTAGATACACACACACACACACACACACACACACACACACACACACACAGAGGATCCAAAATGTGCATTCCAGGAACACAGAAAAGGAAAACGATCAGCCACTTCAGTTCTGTTGCAGGAAATAGGAGATCATTTTAATGTAGAATTTTATCCTGTGAATTTTTTAACCAAATATTTTTTGCCAGTATCCCTCTGCTGCTGCTGCTGCTGCTAAGTCGCTTCAGTCGTGCCAGACTCTGTGCGACCCCAGAGACGGCAGCCCACCAGGCTCCCCGGACCCTGGGATTCTCCAGGCAAGAACACTGGAGTGGGTTGCCATCTCCTTCTCCAATGCATGAAAGTGAGAAGTCAAAGTGAAGTCGCTCAGTCGTGTCCGACCCTCAGCGACCCCATGGACTGCAGCCCACCAGGCTCTTCCGTCCATGGGATTTTCCAGGCAAGAGTACCAACGGCTAACTAAAAAAGATGCCCAATGTAATAGTTGTGAGTTAAGTTTTATTTGGGACAATATGAAGACTGCAGCCTGGGAGAAAGCACCTCAATAGTTCTGAGAGCCTGCTCCTGAGAGGCAGTGAGGGGAGGTGCATATATAAGATTTTGGTGAAGGGGGAGCTTATGCAAGTAAGCACTCATTTTATAAAAGGTTTTCTGCCAGTCAGAGGAGCTGATGTCACCAGGAAGGGATTTAGTACTTCTCTAGATGTGAAAAGACCCTGAAATCACCTCCTGAACATATCTAACTATCTAGAGCCCTGTCCCACCAGATTCCCTGGAGCACAGAGTGCCTCACTCCGCCCCTCAGGGGGCATTTAAGCTCAACAGCTGCAAAGCACAGGGTTCAGTCTCCACAGAAAAAGTGAAGGAAAGTGAAGTCGCTCAGTCATGTCCGACCCTTTGCAGCCCCATGGACTGTAGCCCAACCAGGCTCCTCTGTCCATGGGATTCTCCAGGCAAGAGTACTGGAGTGGTTTGCCGTTTCCTCCTCCAGGGGATCCTCCCGACCCAGGGATCAAACCCTGCATTGCAGGTGGATTCTTTACCATCTGAGACACCAGGGAGGTCCTGGCAAATGCTCTTGGCAAGCACCAATTTATAGTTGAGACAACAGTCATCCAAAACATTAAAATAATTTTAAACAAAGTTCTGCTTATATGGAAAATATGATGAAAATTGTCTAACTCAGTAAGGCTGTATTTCTTTTCTTCTGTGCTGGGTACATTCTAAGAACTTGCTTTGTATTCACAGCATCCTTTGCCTGGATGTTTTTTTCTTCTTGAGTTAGGTCTGGGAAGATAATGGCTGGTAGACTGGGCGGTCGGGGTGGGGTGGCGGTTGATGAATTTTCTACTTAATAAAACAACAGGTGATTGAAATATATTTGAATTCACCAGAAGGAATCAATGAGATCTGGAAAACTGTTAGTATTCACCCCTGAATCAGAAAGTCATGCAATTCGAATCTTCTTCCTCCTAACTTTGGCTGCAGTGATACAGCAGGGTAGATGGGGTGTGTAAAGATTTAAGATAAGAAAACAGTCTGGGATCATGCTAAGTTGCCCTATCACTTACACTGTGGCCATATAAAACGGCAGAAAATCAGGGCCATAGAATAGTTCAGCTGGCTGTCTGTGTGGGGCCATTCGGGTGAAAGGCTGAGGGACTGATTGTGGTCAGACAGGAGCAGTGAATCTTCGTCAACCAGGAGTGTGAGTCTGTGAAGCCAGGGGGTGATGGGATCAGGCAGATTGTTGACATCCATCAAGTGAGGCTGGGTGATGCCAAAAAAAAAAAAAAAAAAATCCATAGTGAAAACCACGGAATGTGTTTGCAGTGTTTCATTATGATACACGCTCTAAGGTGAAAGTGATCTAAGATGTTGAGAAGACACACTTGTTATTTTAAGTACAGGAGATAGTGCTCTAGGGAGAGTATAATGCATGACCAAAGTCACGTTGACAGTTCATGAAAAAACAAGGACGAGAGATACTTTTTTTCTCCCCAGATTCTCGTGAATATTCTATATACCACATTACCTCCTGTTTTTCTTTTTAAAAATCATTGAATAATTGTTAAAGAAAGCTGTGACAACCCTGCTGCTGCTGCTAAGTTGCCTCAGTCGTGTCTGACTCTCTGCAACCCCATAGACGGCAGCCCACCAGGCTCCCCCATCCCTGGGATTCTCTAGGCAAGAACACTGGAGGGGGTTGCCATCTCCTCCAATGCAGGAAAGTGAAAAGTGAAAGTGAAGTCGCTCAGTGGTGTCCGACTCTTAGCGACCCCATGGACTGCAGCCCACCAGGCTCCCCCGTCCCTGGGATTCTCCAGGCAAGAACACTGGAGGGGGTTGCCATTTCCTTCTCCAATGCAGGAAAGTGAAAAGTGAAAGTGAAGTCGCTCAGTGGTGTCTGACTCTTAGCGACCCCATGGACTGCAGCCTTCCAGGCTCCTCTGTCCTTGGGATTTTCCAGGCAAGAGTACTGGAGTGGGGTGGCAAGCCTAGACAGCATATTCAAAAGCAGAGACATCCCTTTGCTGACAGAGGTCCATCTAGTCAAAGCTAGGGTTTTGCCGGTAGTCATGTACCCATGTGAGAGCTGGACTATAAAGAAGGCTGAGAGCCAAAGAATTGATGCTTTCACATTATGGTGCTTGAGAGGCCCTTGGACTGCAAGGAGATCAAACCAGTCCCTCCCAAAGGAAATCAGTCCTGAATATTCACTGGAAGGACTGATGCTGAAGCTGAAGCTCCAGTACTTTGGCCACTTGATGCAAAGAGCCAACTCATTGGAAAAGCCCCTGATGCTGGAAAAGATTGAAGGTGGGAGGAGAAGGGGATGACAGAGGATGAGATGGTTGGGTGGCATCACCGACTCAATGGACACGAGTCTGAGCAAACTCTGGGAGATGGTGATGGACAGGGAGGCCTGGCGTGCTGCAGTCCACAGTTTATTCATCTGATCTGGCTGCTCTGGGGCTTCATGACATGACTTCATTGCACTTTCTCAGTGTTTTTGGCTCCTAGTATTCATTCCCACCCGTGTTCAGGTGAAAAGATGGTCTGGAAGTGAGTTTCATCGGTCAGCAATCTCTTATTGTACACCTATACTAGTTGTTTTCATTTCAGCTTTAGGCCCTCTAAGTCACCGGTCCCCAGGCTTCTCAGCACCAGGGACCAGTTTCATGTCGGGTATAAACTAAGTCACGCTACCCAGAAAGCCTCAAAACCTGTAACCCCCTTGCCTGTATGAAAGAGAGGTACGGATTTGAACCTTATATATATATATGTATTTTTTGAGACATCATTAAAGTGTACACACTTTAAGTTTTTTGTCTTAGCCTTGTTTGTGATCCAACTCTCACATGTGTACGTGACTCCTGGAAAAACCATAGCTTTGACTATACAGACCTTTTTTGGCAAAGTGATGTCTCTGCTTTTTAATATGCTGCCTAGGTTTGTCATAGCTTTCCTCCCAAGGAGCAAGCGTCTCTTAATTTCATGGCTGAGGTCACCCTCTGCATTGATTTTGGAGCCCAAGAAAATAAAAGTCTGTAACTGTTTCCACTTTCCCCCTTTCTATTTGTCATGAAGTTACAGGACCGGATGCCACGCTCTTGGTTTTTTTGATGTTGAATTTCAAGTCAGCACCTCCACTCTCCTGAACAGGGGAGAATAGAACTCTTTATTGATTGTACATTGGCCAGTCACAGTGCTGGACACTTATACATTATCTCTTAAACATATTTATTTGACAGAAGCTCAATACACACATAGGGAATAGAAGAGACTACCCGTTTGTCCTATGCTTTTCATGATTGTTGAACTATCTTTGATTTCATATAATGAATTTATAGTTACATATGGAGTCAAAATATGTTAACTTTTTACAATGTAGTATTGAAAGAATAAGCGTAAAAAATTGCAAATAAAAGTTCTAAACAATAGCGTAACATTAAGGGGAAACATTTTTAATTGTGTAAGGAAGAGAAAGTATTGGGTGAACAAGAGTAAATCACTTCATCTGTGCAAATAATACTCCATGACAAACATTTCAAGTGCAGGAGAAGCAAGCAAAAGTTAATTTAGAAGCTCATCGTATGAGCGTGTACAGAGGTTTGCCAAGATGCCACTTCAACCGAGTCAGCCTTAGTTGCTGTCCCCCTGGATGAAATGTTTATATGTCCTGGCGCAGGGTGATTTATCTGGCTACGTCATCCTTACCCTGTCTTGCCAGTGTCCTGCCTCAGATTAAAATATAAACACTCCCTCATGCCTGCCCCCTGCTTTTGAAGCATCATTAACCTCATCTGAGGGCACATTTGGTTATGAGCTAGTAAAATCCTTACGCGTGATATTTAAACAAGATGGCAGTGATATATGACGTTCAGTTCACTCCCTTTTATCTCACTGTCAAGTTGGACAAGCTCAACTCTTAATAAGAGTCAGAGGCTTGGCCAGATCAAAGCTGGGTCTCCTGTAAATTAAAAGGGTGTGTCTCTTCCCTGCATCCTTCCCTTTAAGTAGGAACCTTAAGTTCATTCTTTAAGTTTGTGAATCTGTTTCTGAATTTGTTTGTACATAAGTTCATTTGTACCGTTGCTTTTTAGATTCTGCGTATAAGGGTTGCCATACTATAGTTAGGGAGTTTGGGATGGACATGTACACATCGCTGTATTTAACATGGAGAACCAGCAAGGACCTGCTGGACAGCACAGGGAACTCTGCTCAGTGTCATGTGGCAGCCTGGATGGGAGGGGAGTTTGGGGGAGAATGGATCCATGTCCATGTATGGCTGAGTCCCTTTGCTGTCTGTCTGAAATTATCACAAGACTGTTAATCAGCTATGAAGGTGAAGGTGAAGTCACTCAGTCATGTCTGACTCTTTGCGACCCCGTGGACTGTAACCTACTAGGTTTCTCCATCCATGGGATTCTCCAGACAAGAATACTGGAGTGGATTGCCATTTCCTTCTCCAGGGGATCTTCCCGGCCCAGGGATCGAACCCGGGTCTCCCGCATTGCAGGCAGACGCTTTAACCTCTGAGCCACCAGGGAAGCCCATTCATCAGCTATACCTCAATACAAAATAAAAAGTTTACCATGGGGGAAAATAGAGGAGTATTTTGGGAGGCAATAAAGAAAGCAAAAAGAAAAAAAAAAAGGCGTGTCTCTGCTATAAGCACTTGCATCTCAGCAGCTAACCTCGCTTTCAAACCTCCCTCTTCTGCAGTCCTCCCCTTAAGCTCTGTGAGTCTTCCAGTGGCCACCTGGCTGGTCAGTGTCTCCCCAGAGCTCGACTTCCTCTTTTTTCCAGTTTGAATTGCTTACTTCGCCACTGGCCCATCTCAAAACCTCAGAACTATGTCCACTCTCCTCTCCCATTTCTTAGGGTCTCGTATGATCCGCTCCTAGTTGGTTCACCACGTCCCAGCTCAGACTTAGGGCCTCTCTCCAGAAGAGCCGCACTGACTCTCTGACAGCCGTCTCTGCCTCCAGTGTCTCCTACTGAGAGCCTTCCTGAATAGGCCAGAAGATTTACCTTTGTCATTCTGCTTACTTGCTTCAGTCTTGTCTGACTCTCTGTGACCCCGTGAACTGTAGCCCAACAGGCTCCTCTGTCCATGGGACTTCCCAGGCAAGAATACTGAAGTGGGTTCCCATTCCCTTCTCCAGGGGATCTTCCCAAACCAGGGATCCAAACCGTGTCTGCTGCCTTGGCAGGTGGATTCTTTCCTGCTGAGCTATCAGGGAAGCCCTCTGTGTGTGTGTGTGTGTGTGTGTGTGTGTGTGTGTGTCTGTCTGTCTGTCTGTCTGTCTGTCTGTCTGTCTGTCTCTGTCTTTCTGTGTCTGTGTGTGTGTCTGTGTGTCTGTGTGTGTCTGTGTGTGTGTGTCTGTGTCTCTGTGTGTCTGTGTGTGTGTGTCTGTGTGTAGACTGCATCTTAAAAAGAGTATTATCAAATTAACTGGATATTTTAAGACTTAATGAAAGGGAGATGAAAACAAACTTACAGAATGACCAAAAATTACTCTCCAAAGTCATGCTAACTCAAACTACCACTAACGTGGTCCTTCCGTGATAAATTTTTTTTGTTAGAGATAAGAAGGGTTGATTATTCATCATTAGATACAGACATTTCACAGAAATGCACCGCATTAATGTAAATGAAACCACCAAGGAGATTTTTTTTTTTAATTTCAAGTTCACTGCATCCAGCCATAACAATCCATGGAAAATTCTTACTTAGAATAGCTCTCTTCAGTCTGACACTCCATTTATGGGCAGAGGGTTTCAGACGAGATTCAAATGTGGACAGAAATATGAAATCATGTATATGTTTCCCATGTTTTATACAATGTACATTATCCAGCAGAAATAGCAATGTTTTGTATGTCTTTGCTGTGGTCAAAATTAAGCCCGTTACCTCTGGGGCTGTTTGGACACTATTTCAACATGTCAAGAGTTTCTCAGGCATAGCTTTATGCCCAGTCAGAAACCATTGCTCACACCTTTCCCCTCACCCATGTCTTACTTTTGCGATCCTCTCCAGGATGCCTTTTCTCCTCCACCTGCTTTTTCTTTCTTTTCTTCACAGACATGTCTTCCTTCTCCACCCTGAAGATTCATCTCTGAGACAGTTCTCAGGCCCTTCATTGTGTTGGAAATCCCCAGCTTCATGTTCTGGCCTTTGCGCTGTGGAGCGTCAAATCCGATGTCCAAGCGTCACAGCTACCCCTTTCAGCCGTGTGTGACTCTTTGCCGCCCCCTGGACTGAGCTCACCAGGCTCCTCTGTCCATGGGATTCTCCAGGCGAGAATACTGGAGTGGGTTGCCATGCCCTTCTCCAGGGGATCTTCCCGAGTCAGGGATCGAACCCAAGTCTTCCACATTGCAGGCGGATTCTTTACCATCTGAGCCACCAGGGAAGCCACCACAGAGAGGATGTAATAATAACAGAAATAAAGAAATAAAATGTAATATGCTTGATTCATCCTCAAACCGTCTCCCTGACACCTGCCGCAGGCCTGTGGAAATATTATCTTTCATGAAACCCATCCCAGGTGCCAAAAAGGTTGGGGACCACTGCTGTAGAAGGCGGGCTGCCCAGGTGGTGCTCGTGGTAAAGAACCCACCTGGCAATGCAGGAGACGTAAGAGACGCAGGTTCGATCCCTGGGTCCTGAAGATGCCCTGGCGGAGGAGGGCATGGTAACTCGGTCCAGTATTCTTGCCTGGAGAATCCCCATGGACAGAGGAGCCTGAAGGGCTACAGTCCATAGCGTTGCAAAAGAGTCGGACACGACCAAAGAGACTTAGCCTGCATGTACACTGTAGAAGGCAGAATAAGAGGCCTACCCCTCAAAGATGCCTTCATTGTAATTCCCGGAGTCTCTGAACTTGCGGCTTTCCGTGGCAACGTTGCAGATGCAATTAAGGCTCCCCATCTACTGACACAAAGTAGATTATTTAGACGGATCCAGTGTCACCCCAGTGGTCCTGACAGGTGGAGGAGGCAGGCAGGGAGGTAGTGTGAGAAGCTCTGGACCAGCCCAGGCTGGCTTTGAAGGTGGCGGAAGGGGCTGGGAGTCAAGGACTGTGGGCTCCTCCAGGATTCTTACCTGAGCTTCGGGAAGGTACTGGATTCTTGCAGACATCTTCTCGTTGGCCTAGTGAAACCCGTCTTGGACTTTTAGCCTTCAGAACTGTAAGATAATACATTTGCCTTGTGTGAAGCCACTGAGTTTGTGATGACTTCCTGCCACAGCCCTGGAGAAGAGTGCGTAGGTGAGATTTCTGATGAACACAAGTTTACTTGAATACATTGCGGACTTCCAGCTGAATTCTCCGGGTGCCTGAACCAAAGGCACTCCAATGCCTTGTGTGCCTAATTAGGAAATACAATTCTCCTTTTCCTGTCCTCTGAATCCAGTCATTTATTCCAGATCTGAATCTGGTTCAGTTCCCTCTCGGCACTGCTTTACCTCAAGCCTTTGTCATTTCCCACGTGCATGAGGCTATTTTTGTAGTAACTGGTGTCACTGAATATACTTTCTTCTAAACTCGCTCAGTCGTGTCTGACTCTTTGCGACCCCATGGACTGTACAGTCCATGGAATTCTCCAGGCCAGAATACTGGAGTGGGTAGCCTCTCCCTTCTCCAGGGTATCTTCCCAACCCAGGGATCTAACCCAGGTCTCCCACACTGTGGGTGGATTCTTTACTAGCTGAGCCAGCAGGGAAGCCCAAGAATACTGGAGTGAGGTAGCCTATCCCTTCTCCAGGGAAACTTCCTGACCCAGGAATCGAACTGGGGTCTCCTGCATTGCAGGCAGATTCTTTACCAACTGAGCTATCAGGGAAGCCCAATATATACTTTGGACCTCCCTTTGAAAGAAAGCGAAAGTGAAACTGAAGTCGCTCAGTCATGTCCGACTCTTCATGACCCTGTAGACTGTAGCCTACCAGGCTCCTCTGTCCATGGGATTTTCCAGGCAAGAGTACTGGAGTGGGTTGCCATTTTCTTCTCCAAGAGGATCTTCCTGACCCAGGGATCGAACCCGGGTCTCCCACATAGTAGGCGGATGCTTTACCATCTGAGCCACCAGGGAAGCCTATGGAACTCCCTTTGGACCTCCCTAAACCCATGTTCCAGAGAAGGCAATGGCACCCCACTCCAGTACTCTTGCCTGGAAAATCCCATGGACAGAGGAGCCTGGTAGGCTGCGGTCCATAGGGTCGCGAAGAGTCAGACACGACTGAGCAACTTCCCTTTCACTTTTCACTTTCATGCATTGGAGAAGGAAATGGCAACCCACTCCAGTGTTCTTGCCTGGAGAATCCCAGGGATGGCGGAGCCTGGTGGGCTGCCATCTATGGGGTCGCACAGAGTCGGACATGACTGAAGTGACTTAGCAGCAGCAGCAAACCCATGTTCTACTTGTGAGCAGTCGGTGGTGGCTTAGTTGCTCAGTTGTGTCTGACTCTGTGATCCTGTGGATTATAAGCCCGCTAGGCTCCTCTGTCCATGGGATTCTCCAGGCCAGAATACTGGAGTGAGGTGCCATTTCCTTCTCCAGAGGATCTTACCCACTCAGGGACTGAACATGCGTCTTCTGTATTGGAGGCAGATTCTTTGCCACTGAATCAACCTTTGTTTCTTCACTATCTTTTTTAGAACTTAGAATGCATTTTATTATTAATTTCAATAGTATTTTGCATTAAAATAAATGGAAGTCAGTAATATTCTAACAATCTTTTAGACTGACTACATCAAAAATCTTTGGCTTTCTATTTGATCCTGGAAAATGTTGTGAGGCAGTTCTGTTTTTTAGTGTTTTTTTTAGCGCTGTGATTATTTCCAGGTTAGTGCTTTTTGTCACAATAAACCACTGTGTTTCAACTGCTGGCATACTTTTATCCCAGAATCAGGAATTATGGATTTTAAAATAGTATCCAGGTATTTAGGGGTTCCCAGCTGGCTCAGTGGTAAAGAATCTGCCTGCCAATGCAGGAAGCATGGGTTCAGTCCCTGCGTTGGGAAGATCCCCTGGAGGAGGAAATGGCACCCTACTCCAGTATTCTTGCCTGGGACATCCCACAGACAGAGGAGCCTGGCGGGCTGCAGTCCATGGGGGTCACAAAAGAGTCAGGCATGAGTGAGTGACCGAGCATGCATGTACTGATCCATGTGTTTATCTACAAAAAAACTCCGTAAAATTGTTTGCCAGAACTGTAACTGTTTTTATGACCCAAATTTATAAATCTTGGAAGAACTAAATGCTTGAAATAAAATACACACAAGTCAAGTATTGGCCCATTAAAATATTTTTTAAATAAAATATTTATTCCTGCAAAGGATAAGTGAACCATAATTTACTATTGGTTATATACTGCTTTTATCCTTATAGTTGTCACAATAGATAGGTGGGATCATTATATATTATAAACATAAAATATATATACATGCAGCCATAATTCACAGAAGTGTATGTTCATACAGATTTTATAGATACTAAATTATACATTTATACACATAAAATCTAATTTGGAAACAGTATGCTCAGGCCAAAACAGCTTTGCTTACTTTAGTTTTCAATATTCCTGTCACTAGTATGGATTTTATTTAAAACCTACTGGGAAGACTGAAGCTGAATCTCCAATACATTGGCCACCTCATGTGAAGAACCAGCTCATTTGAAAAGACCCTGATGCTGGGAAAAGTTGAAGGCGGGAGGAAAAGGGCACAACAGAGGATGAGATGGCTGGATGGCATCACCGACTCGATGGACATGAGTTTGGGTAAACTTTGGGACTTGGTGATGGACAGGGAGGCCTGGCCTGCTGCAGTCCATGGGTCACAAAGAGTCAGACACGACTGAGGGACTGAACTGGGTTGACTGAAAGCATTTAATTTGCAGATGAATATTTATTTAACAGAGCCAAATTAACACTAATCCAAAAGAGCCATCTTTCTTTTAGAACAGGCTGTAAACCTTTCAACTTCAGACTTAGAAGCAACAAACAAATGAAAGGGCAGGAGGGGAGAGGAGAGAAAACCTTTTGTTTTAAAAAAAAATTATTTATTTTAATTGGAGGCTAATTACAATATTGTACCTTTCAACTTCTAGATGTACAGGAAGGGATCATGAAAAACACTTCAGATATGGCCTGTTTATTAGCGTGAAAAACTTCTTTCTGCTTCTCTGGGAACAAAAACGTCCACTTTGCAAAGATAACGGCTTCACAGTCTTGCGACCAGGGGGAGAAACACCCCACCCTCCCTCTCCAGTTTTATGAAGCGTTTGTTAATAGCTGGTCTTAGGACCCTCACCGCATTCTCACGTTTGACAGTTTCTAGTTCAAAGATGATGGTAGTTTTTATTTTACTATTTATTTATTTATTTCTAATTGGAGGATCATCGCGTGACGACATTGTGCTGGTTTCTGCCATACGTTGACATGAATCAGCCACAGGTGTATGTACGTCTGCTGTCTTGAAGCTCCTTTCCACCTCCCAGCCCACCTCCCTGTAGGTTGTCACAGAGTTCCCTGCGTCATCCGTCAAATTTCCACTGGCTGTCTTACCCTGGTGGCTCAGATGATAAACAATGTGGGAGACCCGGATTCAGTTGCTGGGTCAGGAAGATCCCCTGGAGAAGGGAGCGGCTACCTAGTCCAGTACTCTTGCCTGGACAATCCCATGGACAGGGGAGCCTGGTGGGCTACAGTCCATGGGGTTGCAAAGAGTCGGACATGAGTGAGCAGCTGAGCACACATCTATTTTACATATGGTAATGTGTCTGTTTCAATGCGTCTCTTTCCCTTTGTTCCAACCTCTCCTCCCCGCTCTGTGTCCACAGTGGCCTGTTCTGGAAGAAATCCTTCTCTTGGCTTTCAAGCAGCCAGTCAGCGCACCCGTAGACCTCACTTTGATCGTTGCTGCTACTGGTACTGCTAAGTCACTTCAGTCGTGTCCGACTCTGTGTGACCCCATAGACGGCAGCCCACCAGGCTCCCCCGTCCCTGGGACTCTCCAGGCAAGAACACTGGAGTGGGTTGCCATGTCCTTCTCCAATGCGTGAAAGTGAAAAGTGAAAGTGAAGTCACTCAGTTGTGTCCGACCCTCAGCGACCCCATGGACTACAGCCCACCAGGCTCCTCCGTCCATGGGGTTTTCCAGGCAGGAGTACTGGAGTGGGGTGCCATTTCCTTCTCCAGTGAGTGAAAGTGAAAAGTGTAAGTGAAGTGGCTCAGTCGTGTCCGACCCTTAGCAACCCCATGGACTACAGCCCACCAGGCTCCTCCGTCCATGGGATTTTCCAGGCAGGAGTACTGGAGTGGGCTGCCATTGCCTTCTCCCACTTTGATCATTACTGTAGAGAAAAAGAGTCCTAGACTTGATCGTTCAGGCCGCGTGTCTCTCGTACACACACCCTCCTAGTGTCTTTTCAGGTGGATAGTGAAAGTAAAAGTGGCTCAGTCGTGTCTGACTCTTTGCGACCCCATGGACTGTCCATGGAATCCTCTAGGCCAGAATGCTGGGGTGGATAGCCTTTCCCTTCCAGGAATCGATCCAGGTTCTCCTGCATTGCAGGCAGATTCCTTACCAACTGAGCTGCCAGGGAAGGTGGAGATTCTCTTACATCAACTTTTGAGCGAATGGAAAGGGCAGCTAGAGGAAGCATCCTAGTAACTTCCAGAGCGAATAAAGCGCACGGACACACCCGGCCAGCCTTGTAATCGGATGGTTCTGACGGCTCCTGTGTCTTTAGGCCATGCAACCTTGTCCGCTGGACGTGTGCTGCTTTCCTTTTTCCTTCTGGAGCGTCAGTTCCCTTCACGCACAGGGATCTCTTGCTGTCTGCCAGGGGGTGTGTCCCCACGGTATGGATCGTTGATGTGGAAAGTGTTGGAAAAGCAAAGCTCTAGCGGGGTGACTTCACCTAGATCGGGGTCCCCAGCCTGTAGGATCTTCAGCTAGATTGGGGGCCCCCAGCCTCCAGGATCTAATGCCTGATGACCTGAGGTGGACGTCACGTCATAATAAGAGAAGTAAAGTGAAGTCGCTCAGTCGTGTCCGACTCTTTGCTGCCCCGTGGACTGTAGTCTTCCAGGCTCCTCTGTTCATGGGATTTCCCAGGCAAGAATACTGGCATGGGTTGCCATTTCTTCCTCCAGGGGATCTTCATGACCCAGGGATTGATAAATGTTACATGCTTGAATCATCCCAAACCCATCTGCACACCCTGGTCCATGGAAGAAC
Source organism: Capricornis sumatraensis (assembly GCF_032405125.1). Taxonomy (NCBI): domain Eukaryota; kingdom Metazoa; phylum Chordata; class Mammalia; order Artiodactyla; family Bovidae; genus Capricornis; species Capricornis sumatraensis. The sequence continues at coordinate 144,517,356 of NC_091092.1, read as the reverse complement.
TGTCTTTCACGAAACTGGTGTCTGGCGCCCAGAACGTTGGAAACCGCTGCCCTTGATGACCTCCCGATGCCTTAGAACAGGAGTGACCGCCCTGGGTTATGAGTGTGTCTCAGGATGAAAACTGTCTGTCACGCCTAGCTCTCATGAATGAGGGAGTTTTGTGTGAGAACGAATGTTCCTTTTGGTCTGGTCCTGAGAGCAGCGATGAGCAGCTCTGAATATGTGTCTGATTCACTGGTCGTCCCTCCTCACACCCGAGTGTCAATATTCTTGTTATTCAGCCGCTAAGTCGTGTTAGACTCTCTGTGACCCCTTGGACTGCAGCATGCCAGGCTCCTCTGTCCTGAACTATCTCCCAGAGTTTGCTCAAATTCAAGCCCACTGAGTCGGTGATGCCATCTAACCGTCTCATCCTCTGTCGTCCCCTTCTCCTCCCGCCCTCAATCTTTCCCAGCATCAGGGTCTTTCCAGTGAGTCACCTCTTTGCATCAGGTGGCCAAAGGATTGGAGCTTCAGCTTCAGCATCAGTCCTTCCAATGAATAGTCAGGGTTGATTTTCTTTAGGATGGATTGGTTTGATGTCCTTGCTGTCCAAGGGACTCTCAAGAGACTTCTCCCGCACCACAATTTGAATGCATCAATTGTTTGGCGGTCAGTTTTCTTTTTCTTTTATTTTTTTTAACAGTATCAATGAAAAGGCAAAAAAAAAATCAATATAAGTAGCATCTTTTTTCGTGTCTAGGCTGATTTGGGATTGAGTTTGCATGTTCTGCGAATCCATTACTATCATGAAGAATAATCCTTTGGGCTGAATATGCACCAAATTCTGGAAAGCTGAGATTTTCTTTTTGTGACTTTGCTGGTATGTCAAAGACACAAATTAATATAATTAGAAAGTGAAAGTGAAAGTTGCTCAGTTGTGTCTGACTCCCGCGACCCCATGGACTATACATTCCATGGAATTCTCCAGGCCAGAATACTGGAGTGGGTAGCCTTTCCCTTCTCCAGGGGATCTTCCCAACCCAGGGATTGAACCCACGTCTCCCACTTTACAGGCAGATTCTTTACCAGCTGAGCCACAAGGGAAGCCCAAGACATCCTTATGTACCCAGGCCAGGTGGGTTCATATCTCAAGTCATTGGAGGTCCAATTGGACAAATCTTAACTATTATCATAGTCAGCAAACATTTAAAAATAAGTCTGCCCTTTCTGTGGCCTTGGTTTTCTTTGAGAACATTATCATGGTTTAATTCAAGTATGAGTAACTAGTGAGATAGAACCTGCAGGGTTTTTGTTTTTTTTTTTTCCTCCAAACTCCAGAAGATTTGCCAGAAGTTAATCTTCTCAAGAGGAAATCAAGAATGGCTCCCTGCAGGTAATTCAGTGTGTGGAGCAGAAGTGAAAAGATGAGTTGAAATGAAGCACAAAATAAGAAACCATGGATTCCTGAAAACCAAGCCTCAGGTGAGACCCTCAGGACACCCCGTGTCCCCAGGCTTGCTAGCGTTCTCTGCTTAATTTATTTCTGGGGTCTAGTTTTGTAGCAGCAGCCCACCAGACTCTGCATGAATTCTGCCTCTGAAGTCTGATTACCAAGATGTGAAAAATGATGGAATTCACTGAAATGATCAGATAGCATCTGTCAAGATAACTTTTTGGCAAGGTTCCCAGCTTTTCATTACTTAAGAGAAGGAATGAAGATAATCTCAGAAAATGTTAATCACGACTGAGGTGTAACGCCATCATGTACTTCTGAGAATATCCCATGATTAATTTTTTTGGCCTTTACAGCTATTTCTCTTCCCTTTGAGATACAACTTTACAGTGGGGAAAAATACTTTTTTTTAACCTACCAAGGACTTATTAGCCAGTGAGTTTCCTTTATGGTTGATTCTGTATCATGTAAGGATACAGTTCATTGAGGGAGTAAATAAAAAGAAAAAAATCTTGGCAAAATGATGCAGGTTTTTTGTTTGTTTTTTTAATGTGGACCATTTTAAAGTCTTTATTGAGTTTGTAACAATGTTGTTTCTGGCTTCTGGTTTGTTTTTTGTTACAGTATTGTTTCTGTTTTCTGGTTTGGTTTTTGGCTAAGAGGCATCTGGGTTCTTAACTCCCAGATCAGGGATTGAACGCACACCCTCTCCATGGGAAGGTGAAGTGTTAACCACTGGACAACCAGGGAAGTCCCTCAGAATAGTGTAAAGCATATACCTGAGGGATGGCTTTCCAGGCGGTGCTACTGGTGAAGAATTCACCTGCCAATGCAGGAGACTCAAGCGACGTAGGTTCAATCCCTGGAAGTTCCCTGGAGGAGGGCGCGGCAACCCACTCCAGTACTCTTGCCTGGAGAATCCTGTAGACAGAGGGGCCTGGTGGGCTACAGTCCATGGGGTCTGAAAGAGTCGGACACAACTAAAGCTACTGAGCCCATACCTGAAGGACAGGATGGAATGAAAGTTTGGGGCTGACAGTAGGTGGTTTCAGCTTTCAGAATATCGTCAATATGTGGGAGTCTTCCGACACCAGCTCAGGTTACGCTGTTCGCAGTATCCTTACGAAATGCCAGAGCTCCGTCATCCTCGTCTTCTGTCCTATTTACCACTGCCAGGTGAAACCTGAACTTCAGCGAAACAGGTTTTTATTCATATGCTAAACAATTTACTGCTGTTTATCTGAATCTTGAATTTAGTGTGATATCTTCTTTTTTTTTTCTCTTGGTAACAGACAACCCCTGAAGCGCAGCGCCTATTTTCATGTACGTGAAATTATTTGGTCAATAAAAACAAAGCTGATTTGCCAGCCTAGCATGGCGGCGGCTCCCTATGACGGAATGTGCAGCAGCCAGTCCTTTCTCTTGGGGAGGAGGCCAACTCACTGTGGGAAGTGGAGCATACTGTCGTTCATCCTTTTTTTAAATTTTTTATTTTTATTTCATTCCTGTGTGGCTGTGCCGAGCCTTCCTTGTTGCATGTGGGCGTTGCCTAGTTGCAGAGAGCGGGGGCTCCTCTCTGCTTGAGACGTGCAGGCTTTATACTGCACTGGTTTCCCTTCTCGAGGAGCACCAGTTCCAGGGTGCACAGGCTTCAGTACTTGTGGCAGCATGTGGGGTCCTAGTTCCCGGAGCTGGGACTGAACCTGTATCCCCTGCATTGTAAGACGGAGTCCTAACCACTGGACCTCCAGAGAAGCGCCCAGTTTCACTTTTTCTGACCTCAGTTCAGTCCAGTGGCTCAGTTGTGTCCGCCTCTTTGTGACACCGTGAACTGCAGCACCCCAGGCCTCCCTGTCTCTCACCAACTCCCGGAGTTTACACAGACTCATGTCCATCGAGTTGGTGATGCCATCCAACCATCTCATCCTCTACTGTCCCCTTCTCCTCCCGCCTTCAGTCTTTCCCAGCATCAGGGTCTTTTCCAGTGAGTCAGTTCTTCGCATCACGTGGCTGAAGGATTGGAGTTTCAGCTTCAGCATCAGTCCTTCGAATGAATATTCAGGACTGAGTTCCTTTAGGATAGACTGCTTTGATCTCCTTGCAGTCCAAGGGGGCAGGGGGTAGTTAGATAATTAAAACAAAGCAAACATTTATGTGTGAGGTATGTAACTTAGTCATCAGAAGAACACCAACACTTTTGAAAAAGCCCTTGAAAAAGGACGGAAGCAATTTTACACCTGTAGCAGCTTTGAGAAGTAAAATTGAGCCAAACAGTTTAAGGATATTGAAGGGCGCACACATTTGGTACACAGACAGGACATAGTTGGTCCATTTCCGGGAAGTATGCCTTGTATAGTTGGACATCTCCCTTCTTGCTGGACACAGTTTCCTGGTCTCTAAATCATCCCATGCCCCTTGCGTGGGTGGGTCAGTTAATCCTCTGTGTTGAGCTCAGTCCCCTTCTAGCTGTAAGGACCGTTGTGGTACGTAGTGTCAGGCCTCCATCTGCTAGTCTAACCCTGGTTTGGCACAAACGAAGTAATAACCAGGTTCCATTTCACCCCTCTCTTGTGACATGCCCCCTCTCCCGCCCTCTTCTGGTTCCGGTGACCAGATGCATGCTCTGTGACCTCACTGTCCTTCCTGGATCCCTGGTGGCTCAGATGGTAAAGAATCTGCCTGCAGTGCAGGAGGCCCAGGTGGGGAAGATGCCCTGGAGAAGGGAGTAGCAGGCCACTGCGGGATTCTCACCTGGAGAATCCCATGGACAGAGGACCCTGGCAGGCTACAGTCTGTGGGGTCTCAGAGAGTTGGACCCGACTGAATGAGCGTGGGACCGCACATGGGTGCAGTTATACACTCTCCGTCTCTCTGTTCGGCTTATCACACTTAGCCTAACTGTCCCTTTGGAGACTGTGCTGAGCATGCGTGTGAGAAGGTCTGTGGCCTGTGAAACACGTTCACCTGGCCCCTCTCCCCACCTTCTGTTAGACACTCACAGCCAGACGTGATTGCCGGAGACAGAGGACCGCATCGCAGCACACAGAGATGCTTTTTTGTACGCTGCTGTGATTTTGTGGGGAGACAGTGGGGGACCAGCACCGCCTGCTGTTTTATTAATTTAATTTACCCTGAGAGACTTGGCTCCCAGCCGGGCTGGGCTGTCACGAGGTCCGATTGCACGCCCTGAGGTGCATTGTTCAGCCACGGCCGGGGTTGGCACCCGACTGTTGGCTGTTGGCAGGTCGTCTACTTGCCTGGAGAATCCCAGAGACAGAGGAGCCTGGTGGGCTGCAGTCCGTGGGGCCACAAAGAGTGGGACACGACTGAGGGACTTAGCAGCAGCAGCCAGCAATGTATTGCTAAAGGGGTTGGAGAGCTGACAGAGGGCCGTGACTGCATCCAGAGGGCGTCCTTTCTGGCTGGCTCCAGACTCGCGTGTTTGCTGACCCTTGACCACAGACGATCGCAGACATGGACACGCGGCAGTGATGGCTTCTGTTTTCTAGAAGCAGGGATTCCCCCGACCACAGACACACGCTTTCCTCCGTGGACCACAAGAAGGCTTATCTCAGTGGTACTTCTGAAGTGATGGCAAGGAGAACTGGAACCATCTGAGGCCCTCTCCACTGATAACAGTGACCGGAGCCAATAGAATCCAGGTAGAAATTAAGATGTGAAAGTAAGATGTTAGTCGCTCCGTCAAGTCTGATTCTTCTCGACCCCATGGACGGCCGCCCGCCAGGCTCCTCCGTCCATGGGATTCTCCAGACAAGAATACTGGAGCGGGTTGCTATTTCCTCCTCCAGGGGATCTTCCCGCGGCTCCTGAATTAGCAGGCAGGTTCTTTACCCGTGAGCTGCCTGGGAAGCCTAATTGAAACCAAATCCTTGGAATGAGAAAGAATTAGTTTCGCAGTCTTGTCTGACTGTGCGACTGACCCTGTGACTCCATGGACTATAGCCCACCAGGCTCCTCTCCAGGCAAGAATCCTGGGGTGGGTTGCCATTTCCTTCTCCAGTGGATCTTCCCACATCTCCTAAATTAGCACGTGGGTTCTTTACTGGGAAGCTACCTGGGAAACCTAATTGAAACCAAATCCTTGGAATGGGAAAGAATTAGTTTCTCGGTCTTACCTGACCCTGTGACTTCATGGACTGTAGCCCACCAGGCTCCTCTGTCCATGGGATTCTCCAGGCAAGGATACTGGACTGGGTTGCCATTGCTGTCTCCAGGAGATCTTCCCAACGCAGGGATCAAACTCAGGTCTCCTGCGTTGTAGGCAGAATCTTTACCATCTGAGCCACTAGGAAGGCTCATAGAAATTAAGATACCTCCGTATGAATGTTTCCAGTTTATGGACTGATCAGCATCCTTCCTGACTGTCACTGTGATGGTAAAAGCTGAGTAGCTGTAACAAAGAGACAGGATACGTCACTGGATCAAAAAGGACAGATGTGCACTTCTCTCCCACCCAGAGTGTACAGGCAGACCCAGCTCCCACTGGGCACTCGAGGTCCCACGAGAGCAGGAGCCCCTTCCCATCGCCACATGGTTCCCAGTGCCAGCTCTAGATGCCGCACATTTCAGCCAGCCACAAGCGAAAGGGAGAGAGGCCCACTGAAGCACTCATGAGGACCCAGACGTTTTATGTGAGAGTTCTGTTCACACGCCACTTCCGAGAACCAACTACAGACTGCGTCTGTGCTTGGAGAGCAGGAATAAAGTGTGCTCTGCCCATTAGCACAGAACAGCACCAGATCACAGGGGGAAGGTTAGGGACACATGCAGAAATCAGCCAAAGTCCAGTCTAAAAGACGTAGGTACATACTTCCGTGTTGGTGCAAGCAGCAACGAATCCGCTTGCGATGGAAGAGACACAGGAGACCTGGGTTCCATCCTTGGGTGGCGAAGACCCCCTGGAGGAGGAAATGGCACCCCACTCCAGTCTTCTTGTCTGGGAAATCCGATGGACAGTGGGGCCTGGCGGGCTACAGTCCATGGGGGTCACAAAGAGTCTGACATGACTGAGCACGCGTGCACACAGATGCACGCTGCTTGCTCTGTATCCACAGAGACCAGCTTCCTGGACTCCATTTCTCAGGGTTAAGAAAAGGACCCCCACGTCCCATGCGGTGAGAGAGCATCCAGCTCAAAGTATGGGCTAGAGAGAGGTGTAGTTTTCTTGTTCTTCTTCAGGTGACTCCCCATCACCCTCCTTTTTTGATTTAAAGAGAGTAAAACCAGGGACTTTCCTGGTTGGCCCAGTGGCTAAAACTCTTGAGCTCCCAGAGCAGGAAACCCCGGTTCCATCCTTAGTTGGGAAACTGGATCCCACATGCTATAGAAGCAAGAGTTCACCTGCTGTAGAGATTGAATATCCTGTGTGCCACAGCTAAGATCTGGCATAGGCAAATAAAAATAAATATTAAAAAAAAAAAGTTGCCTGCCCTCTTGCATATAAAATGTCAGTGTGGTAACAGTGTTCGTGTGAATATCTTTGATCAGAAAATGAGAGAAGAAGAAGCAAGTATAACAAACAGATGGCAACTGTGACATCTTAGCGGACAGCAGTCTTTCTGGTTCTGGCTTTGTTGCTTGGGTCTCCAGGGGGCGTATCCTTGCTCCCTAACTCTTTTTGGCCACGTGTTAAGTTGAACATTGGGCAGCATGCCCTGCCTGGCTTATCCTGGAGACCTTTAGAAACCTCCTCTTTTTTTCATATCTGTACGGGAGCTTCTGGTCCTTTCCAGGCCAGGCTTGTCGTTTCCCTGAGAATATAAATTGCTGAGATATGTTGTAGGTTTCCGGTTTAGTTGCTACCCAGGAGGTTCCTGTGTCTGTTCCCTTTTTCCCAGAGTTCTTTTCGGGAAAATGGTCTCCATAGCACACAGGGCAGGTGAGGGTAGGGTAGGGTGATTCGAGACAATAGCATTGACATATGTAGACAACAATCTATAAAATAGACAGCCAGTGGGGAGCTGCTGTGGAAGACAGGGAGCTCAGCTTGGTGCCCGGTGATGGTCTCGAGGGCTGGGATGGGATGGGGAGGCAAGCTCCAGACGGAGGGGGTCCGTGTTTATGAATGGCTGATTCAGGCTGTGTATAGCAGAGACCAGCACAGCATTATGATGCAATTATATTCCAGTTTAAAATAAATTTTAAAAAGCTTTATTTTATATAGATATAAAACAAGGTCTCGAATCTGCCTTACATATTTGACTTCTTAGTTGAGCCCCAAGTCTTTCTCTCTTGTCTTAACTCTTTCTACCATGAGGTCATCTGATATATTAGATGACACTGTGAATCACATCATCATCTTAGGGCTTGATTTTTTTTTTTTTTTTTTTTTGCCTGAAATGACTAAATATGGCATTTGAGAAAGCTTTTGCTCAGCATTTGAAACTTCTGTGATGGACAGAAACAGTTTTCTTTTTCTTAATGTTCTGAATTGCTCACCTCCCCGTTTGCCTTACATCTGGCACCCCACTCCAGTACTCTTGCCTGGAAAATCCCATGGATGGAGGAGCCTGGTAGGCTGCAGTCCATGGGGTCGCTAAGGGTCAGACATGACTGAGCAACTTCACTTTCACTTTTCACTTTCATGCACTGGAGAATGAAATGGCAACTCACTCCAGTGTTCTTGCCTGGAGAATCCCAGGGACGCTGCCGTCTATGGGGTCGCACAGAGTCGGACACAACTGAAGCGACTTAGCAGCTGCTTATACTGCAAATTAGCCAATTATTGCCTCTGTTAATTTCCTTTTTTTTCTTTTTTGTAATGCCTTAGTAAAAGCAATAAAGGATGGCAAACAAAAGAACTTTCTGGCTTTTTCCATTCATGCCATGCAAAAGTCACATACTGCGCCTTTTTAAATTTATCATCTGTTACACATTCACCAAATATTTAAAAGGTTTGTTCAAGGTCATCAGCTTTCTCTTCTAAAACATGAGTTTCCTTGCTACCGAAACAATAACCCAATGCCATTTTGTGGGAATAATTTTTGTCCTTCGGTGCTGTGCTTGATGTACCAGTTTCCACGTGGGATAGTTTTATCAGCTTGTCTTAGCATCGCATGCTCAGTAGACACTGTGGAATCTAAGCATTTTAAAGAAAGTTCCCAGGTGCTTCAGTTGGTGAAGAATCTGCCTGCCAACTGCAGGAGATGGTGGAGACTTGGGTTCAATCCCTGGGTGGGGAAAATCCCCTGGAATAGTAGGCAATGGTAATCCGTTCCAGAATTCTTGCCTGGAGAATCCCATGGACAAAGGAGCCTGGTGGAATGCCATCTAGGGGACTGCAAAGAGTCAGGCACAACTGAGCAACTGAGCTTACAAAAAAAGATGATGCTGAAATAGTTACAGAGGAAAATTGGGAAACTCTTGCCAGTCCCATCAAATGCGATTGACCTTTAGCAAGTAACTGAATCCATTTATATTTGAACCATCCTGCTGAGGCTGCTTTCTCTTGAAACAAGCCAGTACTTCTGGCCAAAGTATCAGAGGCCACTAGTAAATCAGAAATGGAATGCAGGGTCCAAGAGGTAGTTCCAAATGCTCAGCATCAGCGCTACCCAAATGGTAGGATTCATTCAAAGTTGGCCAGACAGTCACCATCTTGATCTGATGAGTATTTTAGTTGGTGTGTCAAGGCATGGGGACCACTCTTTTGGTGTCAGGGAATGTATGTATACAGTGTCTATTTACAAATTCCCTGTTCCCATGTACTGAGATTCTGGGATTACTTGGGGAAAAGTGGATAATTCCTCTATACATGACTGTGGGAAGACCCACCCTTTGTGAATGTCACTTCTGTGAAATCTTTCCTGTTGAGATTCCATGGAAGATTTTTCACTTCTGGCTGTTGACAGAGAAAGTAATAGCGGGTAAATGGTTTGCAATGTGAATTTAAACTAATTCTCAAGATGACTCACAAAAGGAATTTATCATCATTATATTACTTTGCGGTAACTGGCATTATCCAAAAAAAAGGCACATATTTTCTAAATGAAAAATGCAACTCTTTACAGTTTTTCCAAAGGCAGTAATTTATTTATACTTTAAGAAAGGGTACCGCTTTTCTTTTTTGACTTGTAATATTGAGCTCATTTTTTTTTCTTTCTCATGTTGAAAGTTCTTAAGAATTGACTGTAATATATTTTTAAAAATTTTATTTATTTATTATAGTTGGAGGTTAATTACTTTACAATATTGTGGTGGCTTTTTGCCATACGTTGACGTGAATCAGCCATGGGTGTACACGTGTCCCCCTGTCCCAAACCCCCCTCCCACCTCCCTCTCCATCCCATCCCTCTGGGTTGTCCCAGAGCAGTGGCTTTGACTGCCCTGTTTCACACATCGAACTTGCACTGGCCATCTATTTCACATATGGTAATATACATGTTTCAATGCCATTCTCTCAAATCATCCCACCCTCGCCTTCTCCCACAGAGTCCAAAAGTCTGTTCTTTACATCTGTGTCTCTTTTGCTGTCTCGCATACAGGGTCATCGTTACCATCTTTCTAAATTCCATATATATGTGTTAGTATACTGTATTGGTGTTTTTCTTTCTGGCTTACTTCACTCTGTATAATAGGCTCCAGTTTCATCCACCTCATTAGAACTGTCAAATGCATTCTTTCTAATTGCTGAATAATATTCCATTGTGCATATGTACCACAGCTTTCTTATCCATTCGTCTGCTGATGAACATCTGGGTTGCTTCCATGTCCTGGCTATTGTAAACAATGCTGTGATGAACATTGGGGTACAACACATGTCTCTTTCAGTTCTGGTTTCCTCGGTGCATATGCCCAGCAGTGGGATTGCTGGGTCGTATGGCAGCTCTATGTCCAGTTTTTTAAGGAATCTCCACACTGTTCTCCATAGTGGCTGTACTAGTTTGCATTCCCACCAACAGTGTAGGAGGGTTCCCTTTTCTCCACACCCTCTCCAGCATTTACTGTTTGTAGATTTTCTGATAGCAACCACTCTGACCAGCCTGAGATGGTACCTCATTGTGGTTTTGGTTTGCATTTCTCTGATAATGAGGGATGTTGAGCATCTATTCGTGTGTTTGTTAACCATCTGTTTGTTAGCCATCTGGAGAAATGTCTGTTTAGTTGTTTGGCCCATTTTTTCACTGGGTCATTTATTTTTCTGGAATTGAGCTGCATGAGCTGCTTGTATATTTTTGAGATTAATTCTTTGTCAGTTGCTTCATTTGCTATTATTTTCTCCCGTTCTGAAGGCTGTCTTTTCACCTTGCTTATAGTTTCCTTCGTTGTGCGAAAGCTTTTAAGTTTAATTAAGTCCCATTTGTTTATTTTTGCTTTTATTTCCATTACTCTGTGAGGTGGGAAGAACTGACCATAATATTTATTTCAAAGGTCGCTGTGGCAGCTGTCCAGGCTGTCTCATTGGTCTTCTTTCTTGGATGTTTCCAGTTGACTCTATGATGCGAATTTATGGGTTGGTTTGTTTTGGACACAGTTTTATAACAAGAACACAAGCTTATTTTTAAGTATGATTTTTGATTTTGGGATTTTCCATTCTCTCTAGACATTTAGAGATGGATGTTAATCACTTACATGTGTAAACAGAAAATATATATATATACACATACACACACATACATATATATATATATATATATATATATATAAACCCAGGTCTCCTGCATTGCAGGGTGTTTCTTTACCAGCTGAGCCACCAGGGAAGCCATATATATACATATACATGTACATATATATACATGTACATACATGTACATATACATACATATACATATACATATACATATGGCTTCCTTGGTGGCTCAGCTGGTAAAGAAACAGCCTGCAATGCAGGAGACCTGGGTTCGATTCCTGGGTCTGGAAGATCCCCTCGAGAAGGAAATGGCAACCCACTCCAGTGTTCCTGCCTGGACAACTTCATGGACAGAGTAGCCTGGCGGGCTACAGTCCATGGGGTCGCAAAGAGTTGGACATGACTGAGCAATTAACATGCTATATATATATATATATATATATATATATACATACACACATATATATATAAAACATATAAATATATATTCTTCAATCCTGAAGGAAATCAACCCTGAATATTCACTGGAAGGACTGATACTGAAGCTGAAGCTCCAATCCTCTGGCCAGTTGGCACTAAGAGTCGACTTATGGGAAAAGACCCTGATGCTGGGAAAGACTGAGGGCAGGAGCAGAAGGGGACGACAGAGGATGAGACGGTTGGCTGGCATCACCGACTCGAGGGACGTGAGTTTGGGCAGACTGTGGGAGATGGTGGAGGACAGGGAAGCCTGGCGTGCCGCCGTCCACGGGGGGCAAAGAGGCGGACAGGACTTGGCGACTGAAGAGGAAGGACACTGTAGAATAAGTGCAGGCAGAAAGGAGGTGAGGAAGGGAGGATGCCCTCCCTTTCTACTGTCTCTCTCTCTCTCTGCACTTCCACCAGGTTAGCACAAGATTCACGGTCTCTCTGCGCCCCACTGTCTTTTCCCACGGGGGAACGGGACCACGTACCCATTGTGACTTCGGGACGAGGATCGGCGTAAATAGCTCTGCTTTTTCTCTGTCTGTGCTTCTCACCCAGCCTGCCCGGTGGGTGACACCACGTGTTCCGGTCTCAGCCTCTGTGGTCTCAGTCCCCATACGCTCATACATGGCTGGGGTGTGGCTGAGATTGTTTGCAACCGTCCTTCCTTAAGTGGGAAAATGGAATCTTCTGGGACTCGATTTTATTTTATTTATTTACTTTAAAAAATTAATTTGTTAATTTTAACTGGAGGCTAATGACTTTACAATATTGTAGTGGTTTTTGCCTGGAGAAGGTAATGGCAAGCCACTCCAGTACTCTTGCCTGGAAAATCCCATGGACAGAGGAGCCTGGTGGGCTGCAGTCCATGGGGTCGCTAGGAGTCGGACATGACTGAGCGATTTCACTTTCACTTTTCACTTTCATGCATTGGAGAAGGAAATGGCAACCCACACAGTGTTCTTGCCTGGAGAATCCCAGGGACGGGGGAGCCTGGTGGGGTGCCGTCTATGGGGTCGCACAGAGTTGGACATGACTGAAGTGACTTAGCAGTGGCAGCGGCAGCAGTGGTTTTTGCCATACATTGACCTGAATCAGCCATCGGTGTACATGTGTCTCCCATCCTGACCCTCCCTCCCACCTCCCTCCCCAAGGGATTTGATTTTAGCCCATTGTTGATAAACATAAGATACATATCTTCTAATCTAGCTCTTCTCAGTAATAAAGGTGCAAGTTAGCTACCTACCAGGGAAGTTAGTTTCCCTGGTGGTTCAGATAGTAAAGAATCTACCTGCAATGCAAGAGACCTGGGTTTGATCTTTGAGTTGGGAAGATCCCCTGGAGAAGGGAATGGCAGCCCACTCCAGTACTCTTGCCAGGAGAATTCCACCGACCAGAGGAGGCTGGTGGGCTCTAGTCCATGGGATTGCAGAGAGTCAGACACAACTGAGCAACTAACACTTTTCGCTTTTCAGCCATCCACCTGGCAGACGACTTTACAGAAGAAAAGGTGAAATGATCTGAGAATACCGAAGTACTAAGCCCAAGGCCTTGGTTGGGAACCTTGAGAACTAGACATAGATTTAGAATTCGGGAATGACTCCAGTACCAAGTTGACTGAAGCTTCAGATAGGGCTTGGGCTCAAAGCTTCTGGCCTTGGCCTAACCAACTGGCTCTGCTCGAGTTGGAATTTTCCCTTCAGTGAGTCATTCCAGCTTGAGTCATTTTGATAACAGACCCCAAAATGTTTTCAGGGGATAGGTTATCTTAGGTCAAAAGGAGCCCCAGGAAGCATGCTGGCTGAGCATGCCTGTGTGGGACTGAACAAAATATGGGCCTGAAGGTACAGGGTGATGTGACTTGACCTTGAATCATAGAGGCCCTGGACATATGAAGATCCTCACGGCTACCGCACAGCTTACATACAGACTTGTAGGGCATCACGAGAGAGGAAGTGACTTGTCTGAAGGAAAATGTGTTATTTTCATTGTCATATTTATGGTTTGTAGACATTATGGAGGCAGGAATTAACAATCATCTGCTTTTGGTTTTTTTATAGTCTGTGACAATGTATTAACAAGTATTATTTTTTATTTTTTAATATAAATACAAGTATTATTTTTAAATGTACTTACATGAACCTTGAAATTCACAAAGCCTGAAAAATATCAAAACAGTTGGAAGAAAAGTAGACACGTATAAGGTAATTTCATAGCCAGAATTTCATGAATTCATGTCAAGATTTTATTTCTTTATTAATATTTTTTGGCAGAGAGGCATGTGGGATCTTAGTTCCCTAACCAGGGGTTGAACTGGCACCCCCTGTATTTGAAGCATGGAGTCTTAACCGCTGGACCACCAGTGAAGTCCTCAGTTCAGTTCAGTCGCTCAGTCGTGTCCAGCTCTTTGCAACCCCATGGACTGTAGCATGCCAGGCTTACTTAGCTGTCCATCACCAATTCCTGGAGCTTGCTCAGTGGGGTCCTGAGTGCCAGGATTTTAACTTGCATCTAAGCTCCCTGCTTATAGGGGAGCATTAGAATGTGAAGTTGAGATTTTAAAAAGCCATTGATACTATGTTGACCCCCCCCCACCCCGCCGCCTCCACCCCCAGTGGCTTAGACAGTAAAGAATATGTCTGCAATGCAGGGCGGTTTGATCCCTGGATTGGGAAGATTCCCCTGGAGAAGGGAATGGCAACCCACTCCAGTATTCTTGCCTGGAGAATCCCATGAACAGAGGAGCCTGGTGGGACATGGCTGAGTGACTAACACTTCGTTCTGTGCTGAGGTTGCCTGCAGCCAATTCTGTTACATTTAAAGTTGTTCTTAAGCTCGGTCACCTGAGTAAAGTGTGGAAGCAGGTCTCTTGGACTCAAGCTTCAGGTTATGAAGAATCTCTTAGCATCAAGTGGACTAGGTTGGCTTTGAATTGGAACGTTGTTTAATGTCATCAAATGGCCCCAGGTGTCAGAACTCAGTGGGATTGGATTTAAATTCCTGAAGTGTAGAAGTGTTAGTCACTTAGTTGTGTTTGACTCTTTGTTGCTCCGCGGACTGTAGCCCACCAGGTTCCTCTGTCCATGGGATTCTCCAGGCAGGAATATTGGAATGGGTTGCTATTTCCTACTCCAGGGGGTTTTCTCCACCCAAGGATCGAACTCACGTCTCTCTCTCGCGTCTCCTGCATTGGCAGGCAGAGTCTTTACAGAGCACTTGCGTCACCGGGGAAGCCCCCAGAGACCGTAACGGATGGCAGAAAAAGCGTGTGCCTTCTGCACACGTCACAGATACAGACTGTCCTGGGAACTGTATTTGTTATCAGGGCCAGGATCCCCGTGAGCCACTCAAGTCCAAGGTCCAATCCGTCCTCACTGAATATCTCGACATTTTGTCCCTTGTGGGATTTTTTCCCCCCTCTTTAGATTAAAAAAATTACTTTAAAAACTTATTGATTTTAATTGGAGGATGAAGAATTGATGCTTTTGAACTGTGGTGTTGGAGAAGATTCTTGAGAGTCCCTTGGACTGCAAGGAGATCCAAGCAGTCCATTCTGGAGGAGACCAGTCCTGGGCGTTCTTTGGAAGGAATGATGCTAAAGCTGAAACTCCAGTACTTTGGCCACCTCATGCGAAGAGTTGACTCCTTGGAAAAGACTCTGATGCAGGGAGGGATTGGGGGCAGGAGAAGAAGGGGACGACAGAGGATGAGATGGCTGGATGGCATCACTGACTCAATGGACATGAGTTTGGGTGAACTCCGGGAGTTGGTAATGGACAGGGAGGCCTGGCGTGCTGCAATTCATGGGGTCGCAAAGAGTCAGACACGACTGAGCGACTGAACTGAACTGAACTGAATTACAGTCTTGTGATTTTTTTTTTTTTTGCCATACATCAATTTGATTTAGATTTTTAAAAATAATGTATTAAAATATCATTTAAGCTGATTAGTTTTATTTGGCCGTCCCTTCGATTGTAGGCTCAGAATGCCTTGTTGCCCTTGTTTTAGGCACGAAGGCGGAGTTCCAGACTCGCCTTGCAAGAGGCCGCACCCGAGGTACCGGCAGGCCTCCGGGGCTGAGTGGTTTGCAGACCCCAGTGGTTCTGCTTTCAGAGGTCATGACCTCAGCCACTGGTACCAAAGGCTGCACGGGGTGGACTCCGCTGAAGGCAGCCTTGGCTTGGCTCCAGAAACACAGGGCTCTGACGAATCAGAGAGTTGGGGAGGGTGTTGGCCGGGAAGGGTTAGCGTCCGGCTTGGCACTTCCGTTTCTTTTCCAAGATTTTACAAGAGGCGGCTAGAGAAAAGACAAGGCCACTCTCCCAAGGTTTGGAATGTGATGAGAAGATCTCGGGGTGGGGGGGCATCGGGCAGTCTAGACCAGGAGTGGCACTGTTTCATGCACCTCCCGTGTGTGTGGGTGCCTCCGTCTCCCACAGCGTCAGCCCTGGCTCTGAACTGCACGTGGGGGGTGATCCCTCCTGCCCAGGGGGCTGCTATGTGCGTGTCGCTCCCACGTGAGCTGATGGGTCCTGTGCGTTCCGGCAAGGCAGGCCCCAGACCCACTGGCTCCATCACTAACCTCAGTCTGGTGCCCAGTGATCTCTGCTCAGATGGTAGCACAGTCTATGGCCCGATGAGCAGCCTGGCCCCATCTCCCCAGCACAGAGGAGAGGGTGGCTGTGCCCCTGGTGGGCCTGGAATGAAGTGGGTATGCCCGGCCTTCGCCCCGCAACCCACTTCCCTCCTGGTTGGAGCAGCCTCCCCAGGAGAGCAGGTGGGCATCTGGTGTACCCACCCCAGCCACCGGGACACAGGGTCACACCTGCCCAGGCAGGTGGGGATGGAAGGCTACCTCTGGAGGCTGACCCAGACCCGGAGGGTCTCTCGCGGTTCTAATCTACACCTTCCTCGTCGGCTTTCATCAAGCACAGATGCTGCTTTTTATTGATTGATTGATGTTTGACTGCACTGCGTCTTACTTGTGGCCCATGGGCTCAGAAGTTTCTTGAGGCAGCTTGACGGCTTTGTTGCCCTGAAGCGTGTGCTTCTTATATTCCCTGACAAGGGATGGAATCCACGTCCCCTGCGTTGGAAGGTGGCTTCTTACTGGACCACCAGAGAAGTCCCACAAATGATACTTTCTAATTCCAGTGCTCTTGATTTCCCTTAGCTCACTTGTTTCCAAATTCAGCTTGAGAAAAAGCTGTTGCTAATTTAGCAGGTCCTCTTAATCCACACATAGTAGATAATCGGCCAATCTTTGCCAAATGAGGAAGCGTCCTCAGTTTTGTGAATTGCTCTCAAGTTTATGTGTTTGCAGAATTTCAGGAAAATATGATTCATGTAGCCAAGATTACCACAGGGGAGAAAAGATAGTCTTTGTGTATATTGCTTGTCTCAACTATATTTTGCATCCAAATTTGATTAGCTTTATTTTTGGCGAATACAATGAAATGACTTATACACGCTATCCCTTTTCTTAAGAAATATAGTAACTTTTTCATGCATCCTATGGTGGTTTTTGAGAGTGTGTACATGTGTTTGTGTCTGTTGGAGGCAGAAGCTGAATTGTGTATGTGAATATGTAATTAAGGCTTTTAGCATGCCCTTTATTTGGTTTGATTCCATCTGTTTTCAGTTCAGGATGAAAAGTAAAATCCAACTTTGACAAAACCAAAAGCGTCATGAAGATGATATAGTTTCCAACACATCAGTCATTTGGACA
This sequence comes from Capricornis sumatraensis, assembly GCF_032405125.1. Taxonomy (NCBI): domain Eukaryota; kingdom Metazoa; phylum Chordata; class Mammalia; order Artiodactyla; family Bovidae; genus Capricornis; species Capricornis sumatraensis. The sequence goes on along the minus strand of NC_091092.1, from coordinate 144,500,139 downwards.
CAGGCTCACGCCCAGCAGTGATTCAAGCAGGCAGGTCTCCACTGGTTGGTCTGGTTTTAGATTCCACCAGATCTTCCCGACTTGGAGTCCTGTGTTTATCAGGCGGCCTGTATGCTAGTTGGTCAGGATATCAGGATATCAGATATCCAAAACCAGAAATCTTTTCACACTGCCTGGTTCAATCAATGTAACAAACCTCTCTTCCACACATTCAGGTCAATAGTTTTAACCTAGCCTCTGTGGCTAAAATTGGAGCCCAAGACCCAAGTGTTTCTCAGGAATGCATTTCCACTTTGTATCTTGACCATTCTCTTTTTTGAGGCAGTCCACTGCAGTGCCTCCAGCCACTCAGAGCCCTTTCCCAAACCGTAGGTAAAGATCCTATATGGCATCCGTTTGTCACTCTCAATTCGGAGTCCTAAAGAAGGAGTCTCCCCTTCAGAACATTCAGAAACTTGAAATGGGTTGTGCACTATCTATGACAAAGACAACATATTAAAAAGCAGAGACATCACTTTACTAACAAAGGTGCATATACTCAAAGCTGTGGTTTTTCCTGTAGTCATGTGTGGATATGATAGTTTGATCACAAAGAAGGCTGCGTGCCAAAGAATTGATGCTTTTGAACTGTGGTGCTGGAGAAGACTCTCGAGAGTCCCTTGGACTGCAAGGAAATCAAACCAGTCCAATCTGAAAGGAAATCAACCCTGAAGATTCATCGGAAGGGCTGATGCTGAAGCTGAAGCTCCAGCACTTTGGGCACCTGATGCGAAGACCTGCCTCACTGGAAAAGACCCTGGGAAAGGTTGAGGGCAGGAGGAAAAGGGGTGACAGAGGGTGAGATGGTTGGATGGCATCATCGACTCAACGGGCATGAATTGGAGCAAACTCTGGGAGATAGCGGAGGACAGGGAAGCCTGGTGTCCATGGGGTTGCAAAGAGTTGGACATGACTTAGCTGTTGATCAACAATGACAATAAAACCATCTAAATAACATCATGGATTCCTTTGAAAAGGTGCAGTTAGACAGTATTGAACACCACTGTAAAATTTGTGTCTGTTGTTGCTGCTGCTGCTAAGTTGCTTCAGTCATGTCTGACTCTGTGCGACCCCATAGGCGACAGCCCACCAGGCTCCCCTGTCCCTGGGATTCTCCAGGCAAGAACACTGGAGTGGGTTGCCGTTTCCTTCTCCAATGCGTGAAAGGGAAAAATCTCTCAGTCGTGTCCAACTCTTTGCGACCCAATGGACTGCAGCCCACCAATGGCTCCTCTGTCCATGGGATTGTCCAGGCAAGAGTACTGGAGTGGGTAGCCATTCCCTTCTCCGGGGGATCATCCTGATCCAGGGATTGAACCCTGGTCTCCTGGAGTTGTGGGCAGATTTCCTAGCATCTGAGTCGTTAGGGAGACTCAAAAGTGGTACTTGTTTCGTTTTTATGTAGCATCTCATTCTACCCCACTACCTTGGGAGACGTGCAGACATTTTTAGCAAGGAGAGGATACAGGTTTGCAGTGTGTATCCCACTGTGTGCAGGTTTGCAGTGTGTATCCCACTGTGTGCAGGTTTGCAGTGTGTATCCCACTGTGTGCAGAAGTCAGGCTTCGGACCAGCCTGGATTCACACCACACTCCGGCTCCACGCTCCTCCAGAACCCCACTGCCAGCCTCTTTTAGTCGATCCCAAAGCTTCCAGAGCACAAGTAAGACTAGAATGTCCACGCACACACACCAAAAACGTCAGGGACACCAGATAAAAGCCAGCGGAGAGGGCTGCTGGGTGGTGGTAGGGATGTGTTTGCCTCTGATGTATTAATACCTGATGCCCGGTGAGTCTCACAGTCCCCACTGGTGTGTGTGTGGCTTCTTGTCACAGGGCGACTCTTTTGAGTTGCTACAGCTGCCTTCCAGGTCTTCCCTCACCAGGTCTTTAAAAATTTTTTTTTAATTAAGTTTTATTGGAGTACAGTTGTTTTAGAATGTTGTGTTACTTTCTGCTGTACAGCAAAGTGAGTCAGTTATACACATAAATCTATCCTCTCCGTTTTGATGTTGAGGTTACCACAGAGCATCGCGTTCCCTGGGCTGTCCAGGAGGTTGTCGTTGCTTATCTATTTTGTGCGTAGTATCAGTAGTGTATGTATGTGAATCCCAGTCTCCCAGTTCTTTCCACCTTCTCACTCGCCCCTTAGCATCCACACATTTGTTCTCTATACTGGGCATATACCCAGAAAAAAATGTAAGCCAGAGATACGTGCATCCCAGTGTTCCCTGCAGCAGTGTTGAGAATAGCCAGGACAGGTAAACAACCTTAATGTCCATCAGCAGAAGAATGAATCAAGAAATTGGGGGAAGAGCTGACTCATTTGAAAAAACCCTGATGCTGGGGAAGATTGAGGGCGGGAGCAGAAGGGGACAACAGAGGATGAGATGGTTGGATGGCATCACCGGCTCAACAGACATGAGTTTGAGCAAGCTCCGGGAGTTGGTGATGGACAGGGAGGCCTGGCGTGCTGCAGTCCATGGGATTGCAAAGAGTCGGACATGACTGAACGACTGAACTGACCCGAACTGGTATATATATACAATGGAATATGACTCAGCCATAAAAAGGAACCCAACTGGGTCGTTTGCAGAGATGTGGATGGATCTAGAGATGATCATACCGAGTGAATTAAGTCAGAAAGAGAAAAGCAAATATGGGATCCTAAGAGCAGTCTTGCATAACGTCTTTCCTCTTTCTCTGTGCTGTGTGAGTTGTGTGCCTCATCTCAGAGGGTCAGGCACACGACCTCCAGAGAAGCTGAGAACAGTCCAGAGAATCTGAGAACCATAACTTTCTCCAGACAGAAGGAGGATGTGTAGCCTGCTGCTGTGTTTCCACTCTTGTCCTCTTGCCAGGGACACAGGCAGCTCATATCACGTCCCGGCATGTTCTTGATGCCCCCCTGGGTCACCTTTCCCTGCATTGATTAAAAAGATGCCCAGCGTGAGAGGTGCGAGTTCGGTTTTATTTGGGGCAAACTGAGGACTCTAGCCCAGGAGACAGCACCTCAGTGAGCTCCAAGAGACTGCTCCAAAGAAGCACTGGGGTAAGATGGATATTATATGTGATTTTGATGAGGATCATGCAAAGAAGCGCTTACTTTGCAACACGTTTTCTGCCAGTCACGAGGAGCTGACGTCACCACGAAGGGATTTAGCGCTTTTCTAGATATGAGGAGATGCCAAGCATTGGGCAGTAAGAGAAGGGGATGACAGAGGACGAGATGGTTGGATGGCATCACTGACTCGATGGACTTGAGTTTGAGCGAGAAGGGGAGGACAGAGGACGAGATGGTTGGATGGCATCACCGACTCCATGGACATGAGTTTGGGTCAACTCTGGGAGTTGGTGATGGATTGGGAAGCTTGGCGGGCTGCGGTCCATCGGGTTGCAAAGAGTTGGACACGACTGAGCGACTGAACTGAACTGAACCCCCCTTAAGGATTGAGATCATGAAGTCAATTCCTGAGATAACTATCAAAAAGATCTCTTCCATCAATTTCCCTGGAGCACAGAGTGCCTCACTTTCCACCCTGACCTTCTTCACTGGGTGTCGAAGGTCAGCAGCTGCAGCAGCACGGGGTTCAGTCTCCGCAGAGGCAGATGGCAAATGGCCTTTTCGCTGTTGTTGAAAGAAAGAAAGTGAAATAGCTCAGTCATGTCCGACTCTCTGCGACCCCACAGACCGTAGCCCGCCAGGATCCTTCATCCATGGAATGTTCCAGGCAAGAGTGCTGGAGCGGGTTGCCATTTCCTTCTCCAGCGGATCTTCCCGACACAGGGATCGAAGCTGGGTCTCCTGCGCTGCAGGCAGACTCTTTACCATCTGAGCCACCAGGGAGGCCCTCATGTTGTGGTTCAGTCGCCGGCAAATGCCCTTGGCCGGTGCCTGTTTGCAGTTGACAGGCAAGTGCCGGTGTGGAGCTGACACCTTGTCAGTTGGGAAAGTGCTTCTTTTCTATATCCCCTCCAGACCTGCATTTCATCATACACTGTACCTCACCTCACCCAAGTCCTGGCTCCTTTACTCACTCGGCAGGGGCTGGGAGGAGCTTCCACTATACGTGTTAACCTCGGAGCCACCTCCCCTCTTCTCTGAGCTTCTTCCGAGCCTCCTACCCCTTTGTAAACTGTTCATTTTCAGTAAATTCCCACAGACTGCTAGCATCTAGCAAGACAGATGCTGGCATACACAGCAAGTGAAATGTAACTTTCTTCCCATCCCAGGACAAAGAATCCAATTGCTAAGGGAAATTTTAGGCAGACAGGTGGTTTTAAGACCCTTTGTGTGTTTAGTCTCCGAGTCGTGTCCGAGTCTTCAGCACAACCCCATGGACAGTAGCCCTCCAGGCTCTTCTTTCTGTCCATGGGATTCTCCAGGCAAGAATACTGGAGTGGGTTGCTGTTTCCTACTACAGGCGACCTGCACAACCCAGGGATGGAACCCACGTCTCCTACATTGGCAGGTGGATTCTGTACCGCTGAGCCACCAGAAGGGAAAAGTGAAAGTGAAAGTTGCTCAGTTGTATCCGATTGTTTAGCACAACCCCATGGCCTGTAGCCCGCCAGGCTCCTCTGTTCATGGGATTCTCCAGGCAAGAATACCAGAATGGGTTGCCATCTCTTTCTCCTGGGGATCTTCCCGGACCAGGGATTGAACCCTCATCTCCTGCATTGCAGGTGGATTCTGTACCGCTGAGCCACTTGGGAAACCCCAAGACCCTTTACTATAGTTTAAACAATTCCTAAAATAATTTTCTTCTCTTTAAGGAAGTTCTTTGAGCCGAGAACCAAACACAGCAAGAATTATACTCACCTAAGTGACTCTAGTTTTCCTGAGAATTTTCGGGTGAAGGCATTTTTATGTTCTCAAATGCTGAAACATTTTCTAAGCTTCACTGATCGAACCTTCTAACAACCTGGTGAATTATATCTACATCTGAAGTGGAACGTAGGGGATGCCCCAAAGGTTCTCAGAGACGTTTCATAATGATTTAAGGGTAAGAACCGTGTCCAATGGAAATGACAGGCATGGTTCATTTATGAAAGCCGAAATGAGATTCAACCTTGACTGCACACGGGTATTTTTCCACCCGTGCCGTGGAACTCTACTGCTTGTGATATAGATAAAATTGTGGGTTTTGACTTGTTAAAAAACACTGTGTGTGTGTGTCTATGTGCCCACTCAGTCACGTCCGACTGTTTGTGAACCCAAGAACTGTAACCCGCCAGGCTCCTCTGTCTGTGAGATTTCCCAGGCAAGAATACTGGAGTGGGTTGACATTTCCTACTGCAGGGGATCTTCCCGACCCGGGGATGGAACCCATGTCTCCTGCATTGCAGGCAGATTCTGTACTACTGAGCCACCAGAGAAACCTCTTTATGTGACTTTATTCAACATCAAACCCTGACTGTCAAAGAGGATGACCAAAAAGCCAGTAATAGGATTATGTATTTTGCTAGATGATTTTAGCTCTACGTTCTTGTTGACAGTTTTCTCTGAAAAGCAGAGCAGATACTGACTTTTTTTTTTTTCTTTTTACTTTTTGGCCATGCTGCACAGCATGTGGGATCTTAGTTCCTCAACCAGGGATCACCGTTGCACTCCCTGGAGTGAAAGCTTGGAGCCCTAACTGCTAGACCACCAGGGAGTCCCCGCAAGCATACATTACTAATATTATTCCATTTCATGGTTTGTTTTTTTGGTTACTTTTATAAAAAAATTAAATTTATGTATTTTTAATTGAAGGAGAAATATCAATAACCTCAGATATGCAGATGACATCACCCTTATGGCAGAAAGTGAAGAGGAACTAAAAACCCTCTTGATGAAAGTGAAAGAGGGGAGTGAAAAAGTTGGCTTAAAACTCAACATTCAGAAAGCGAAGATCATGGCATCTGGTCCCATCACTTCATGGGAAATAGATGGGGAAACAGTGGAAACAGTGTCAGACTTTATTTTTTGGGGCTCCAAAATCACTGCAGATGGTGACTGCAGCCATGAAATTAAAAGACGCTTACTCCTTGGAAGGAAAGTTATGACCAACCTAGATAGCATATTCAAAAGCAGAAACATTATTTTGCCAACAAAGGTCCGTCTAGTCAAGGCTGTGGTTTTTCCAGTGGTCGCGTATGGATGTGAGAGTTGGACTGTGAAGCAAGCTAAGCGCCGAAGAATTGATGCTTTTGAAGTGTGGTGTTGGAGAAGACTCTTGAGAGTCCCTTGGACTGCAAGGAAATCCAACCAGTCCATTCTAAAGGAGATCAGCCCTGGGATTTCTTTGGAAGGAATGATGCTAAACCTGAAGCTCCAGTACTTTGGCCACCTCATGCGAAGAGTTGACTCCTTGGAAAAGACTCTGATGCAGGGAGGGATTGGGGGTGGGAGGAGAAGGGGACGACTGAGGATGAGATGGCTGGATGGCATCACTGACTCGATGGACATGAGTGTGAGTGAACTCCGGGTGTTGGTGATGAACAGGGAGGCCTGGCGTGCTGTGATTCATGGGGTCGCAAAGAGTTGGACACGACTGAGCGACTGAACTGAACTGAACGGCTTTATAATATTGTGTTTGTTTCTGCCAAACATCAGCATGAGTCAGCCATAGGGATACATGTGTCCCCTTCCTTTTAAGCTTCCCGCCTGCCTCCCTCCCCATCCCAGCCCTCTAAGGCACCACAGGGCGCTGGTTTGAGCTCCTTGAGTCATACACCAGATTCACACTGGCGACCTATTTTATGTATGGTAATGTATATGTTGGGGCTTCCCTAAGTAGCTCAGCTGGTAAAGAATCTGCCTGCAATGGAGGAGACCCCGGTTTGATTCCTGGGTCAGGAAGATCCCCTGGAGAAGGGATAGGCGACTCACTCCAGTGCTCTGGGCTTCCCTGGTGGCTCAGATGGTGAAAAGTCTGCATCCGATGAGGGAGACCTGGGTTCGATCTCTGGGTTGGGAAAGATCCCCTGGAGGAGGGCACGGTGACCCACTCCAGTATTCTTCCCTGGAGAATCCCATGGACAGAAGAACTTGGTGGGCTGCAGTCCATGGGGTCGCACAGAGTCAGACATGACTGAAGCGACTTAGCAGCAACAGCAGTGCTGTGCAAACAGAGGTCAGTGTTAGAAGGGGAGGCTGTGGTCAGCGGAATTCTAACCTGGCCCCAGGATTCCTGCCCTCCCTCCAGTGACCACACCCTGTCCAGTCCCACCCCTTGAATGGGACCCACTCCTGTGCTTACCTCAAGGATGTGGGGAAGGCAGAGGTGAATGAAGACAGCAGACTGCGAGTTCATGGAAGAGACGGAATGCTGAGTGGGCTGGAACTTTTTGTTTTAATTAATTTATTTTAATTGGAGGCTAATTCCGTTACAGTATTGTAGTGGTTTTTACCATACATCGACATGAATCAGCCATGGGTGTACATGTGTTCCCCAACTTGAACCCCCCCTCCCACTTTTTAAAGAGGGGCCTGGGGCTTGGTTCCCTGGTGGCTCAGCGGTAAAGAATCTGACTGCTGATGCAGGAGGCACGGGTTAGACCGCTGACCCAGGAAGAGGCCACGTGCGGGGAGCAACTAAGCCCGAGCGCCACAACTATGGAGCCTGGAGCCTGGAGTCTGGGAGTGGTAACTGTTGAGCCCACGCGCTGAAACTCCGGAAGCCCTAGAGCCTGTACAAGAGAAGCTACCAGGATGAGAAGCCCAAGGACCACGACACAGAGTAGCCCCTGCTCGCCACAACTGGAGAAGGCCAACACAGCAACGAAGACCCATTGCCGCCGGAAATAAAACATTAAAAAATTATTAAAAAAAAAAAAAAAAGGGCCCAGGACTTTCCTGAAGGGAATGAATGTGTTGCAAGAAACATAGGCTCTTGGTCTGCCGACCTCGAAGAGGCAAAACAGCACGTTACCACCACGTGGAAGGAGCTGAGGGCGACTGTTGGCAGCTGAGAGTCAGCGAGGACATGGGGTCCTCCACGCTGGGAACTGAAGTCCGTCCATAAGCTGAGTGAAGCTGGAAATGGAGTGTAGTTTGACGGTGAGACCTCAGATGAGAAGGCAGCCCAGTCAACAGCCTGATTTTAGCCTGGGGAAGACGGTGCGCACAGAGAGGGTTAACCCCTTCCTAGACTGGTGCCCTACAGGATAAATGATCCCACGTGTACATGTTGCTCTTAGAAGCTGAGATCTTGGGGTGCAGGGGATTGTTATGCAGCGTGGAAAAGAGTCCATATCCATCACACGCACGGCAGCATCCAAATACTGAGTAAGGGACACGGTGTCACAAATGCCCTGTATGTTCTTTCAGGGAGTAAAGAGCCTGAATTACTGAACGTGCTTCAGTGGGACACTCTAAGCCAAGAGCTCCCGGTCATGGGTGCCATCCAGCTGGGAACCACCCAGTTCTGTTCCACTCCATCTGCAGCTAATGACTTCTGCCCCTCTCGCCCTTCATTTCACTCCCAAGACATCTCTCTCTCTCTCTCTCTCTTTTTAATGTGGGCCATTTTCAAAGTCTTGATTGAATGTGTTACAATATTCTTTCTGTTTTTCACTTCAGGTTTTCTGGTTTGGGAGGGAGGGCACGTGGGATCTTAGCTCTGAAACCAGGGCTCTAACCTGCACCCCCCGCCCCCGAGGCTCCCCCAGACGTTGCTCTTTTATTAGCAGCTATTTGTGCACGCGTGTGCTTCTTGTCCCTGGATGTCTGGGAATTCTCCAGGCAACGGCACTGGAGTGGGTATCCATTCCCCTTCTCCAGGGGATCGTCCCCACGCAGGGACTGAGCCTGGGTCTGCTGCACTGCAGGTTGACTGTTTACCATCTGAGCCACCAGGGAACTGTTCTTCGTCTATCACAAGCTTTCGCTGAACCTAGAGACTTTGATTTTTCTTTTCTGATTTCCTCTGAGTTCATAGAATGAAAAAAAAAAAGTGGTTTGTGTTAAAACAATTGTACTTTGGGGACAGAAGGATCAGTTCGGTTCAGTTGCTCAGTCTTTTTTTTTTTTTTCAGTTGCTCAGTCTTGTCCGACTCTTTGTGACCCCATGGACTGCAGCACGCCAGGACTCCCTGTCCATCACCATCTCCTGCAGTTTCACCCAATTTCATGTCCATCGCGTTGGTAATACCATCCAACCATCTCATCCTCTGTAGCCCCCTGCTCCTTCTGCCTTTAATCTTTCCCAGCATCGGGGTCTTTTCCAATCATGTTGGGTCTTCACATCAGGTGGCTCAAGTATTGGAGCTTCAACTTCATCTTAAAGTTTCATTTTGTTTTAAGGAGACCCTGTATTAAAAGTGTTAGTGTTGATTTAGTACAAAAAAAAAAAAAATTCATCTCGTTTGGTTCCTGAAAATTGCAACTTAATATAAAGGCGTAAGTAGAGAAGGTTTTCCATCAGCCTGACCGAATCTTTTGGCAGCCTTTTGCTGGCTTTTTGTTGCACAAATATCTCACCTTTTAGTGTGACAAAGAGCAAGGGCCCTGAGTAGGACTTTCCCACTGCCGTGAGGAAGACTCGTAGCTGTGTGTGTGAGTGCCTCAGGCATTCTGACAGTTTGAGGGTGAGCCTGACTGTATGTGAACGAGATTCCACTAGCAGAGTTCTGCCCACCAGCAATTGTCTCAATATCCCTTAAACATGCGTTCTGTCTTAAGAGCGAGCCAGTTCCATGAACACCTTAAGCATCATTGAGAAAAAGTGGTATAGTATGCTGCTGCTGTTGCTGCTGCTAAGTCGCTTCAGTCTACATTATTACAAATCGTATCTTGTCCAAACTCAGGCATGTTATCCCCATAAGAACTCCTTATGTGAAAAGATTTAAAACCTAGAGAGGCAAGTACCCCAAATTCCCTACTCCTCCTCCAGACTCATAAATACTTAACTGATTCATAACTACAGTTCTAGCAATTGAAGGAATCCTTTTTTTTTTAAATGTAATAACTGAGACAGAGGTTATTCTTCCTGGCACAGTTATTTGTTCTTTGTTTTAAAAAAGCCATTTATTTAAAAAAAATTTGTTTACTTTTAATTGGACGATAATTGGTTTACAATATGGTGTTGGTTTCTGCCATACATCGACATATGTCCCTTCCTCCCAATTAATTCTAAAATAAAATAAACCAGAGGGTTTTATTTTGTTGTTGTTGTTTTTAGTATGAAGCCCTTTTTGGTTTTGGCTTTCCTTGTGGCTCAGCTGGTGAAGAATCTGCCTGCAATGGGGGAGACCCAGGTTTCATTCCTGGGTCAGGAAGATCCCCTGGAGCAGGGAAAGGCTACCCACTCCAGTATTCTGGCCTGGAGAATAGTCCATGGGGTTGCAAAGAGTCAGACACAACTGAGCGACTTTCGGTTCACTTCACTTCCTGTTATGATGATACGGTTCTGGTATCTCCGAAGTCAGAGCTGGAGCCTGTGCCTTGCTGCACGGCCCATGTCTCTTATGAACCTCTCTAAACCTTGAACTTCGAGACTGTACCAGACCTTGGTGTTTGCACGGAAGGGCTGAAATTTGCAAAAGTAGGCTTTACTGGGGAAAACATCAGGAAAACTCAAAGCGGAAAGATTTTGGAAAGTATTATTCTCTTTTTTGGAATGATGAGACACGTGAGATATTGAAAATGTCAAGGATCATGCATGAGGCAGTTAAGAAAACCTTCCTTCAGAGACTTCGCATTGAACCTGAGAGAGCCGTCCATGGGCCAGCAGGCGATCGAGGTGCTGTTTACCGCAGGAACCTTAATGCAGATTACTCTTCCGAGTATGCTTGTTATTATTCAAATCAGAAAGCGCTGACCTCATTTTCCTGTCTCCATAGAACCCCCTGGGTCTTGATGCTCATACACGTTGTAGATGTAGAAGGTTTTTGTGGCCTTGAATGATTCCGCTGGCTGGGTCTGGAAGACGCTCCTGGCTCATTTTGGAATCTGCGATGCGCATTTGCTTATACTCATTAGCTTAATTTCATGCCTCTCCTCTGAACAGTCCAAGGTGCTCTTGATAGAGGCTGCCCGTAAACCGGAAGGAAGAGGCAGTCAAGGAGAAAGGCAAGGCAATGACCTTGAGATGAGAGTGAGTGTCAGGTGATGCTACGAACGTGGCGTGGCCCGTGCCCTCTTTTCAGAAACTGTAAACGTTTTTTTGACGTGGACACTGGTCATTTCAGGAAGCCGAGAAGGTGACGACGGGCAGAGAATACCAGGTTTCTGTGGCTTTTGTTTGTTTTTCTGGAGTTCGGGAGACACACTGCCTCCAACTGAAGGGAGTGTCATTGATGATGTCATCATTTTTTTCAAGTATTAAAACCTAGTGTTCACTCTTGGCTGTTGTAAACTCTCTAGATAACCCCATTTTATTTTCAGCGCAGACAACCGTTCCTTTCATTCCACTTTCCCACGCAGGGCCCCAGCCTTGCGTGCAGCCTGGCACCCAGTTTGTGAGCCACGCTCTCCGCCGGCGAGCTTCTCTGTGGCTGGTCCCTCCTGATCCCTGCAGTATCTCCTACCCACACCCTCAGCGTGAGGTCCTTCTGGTCTCTTTCTTCCCCGAGCCCCTGCCCTCAGCGCTTTCCCGAGGCTGCCTTCTCCTCCCCTATCACGCTTGTTCTCCCAAACAGCCAGCTGCTGCTTCCCCTCTGCTTTATGTGTGCTGCTGGGTGGTGACTGCAGCCGTGAAATTCAAAGACGCTTGCTCCTTGGAAGAAAAGCTGTGACCCACCTAGACAGCATATGAAAAAGCAGAGACATTACTTTGCCAACAATGGTCCATTTAGACAAAGCTATGGTTTTTCCAGTGGTTATGTATGGATGTGAGAGTGGGACTATAAAGAAAGCTGAGCGCTGAAGAATTGATGCTTTTGAAGTGTGGTGTTGGAGAAGACTCTTGAGAGTCCCTTGGGCTGCAAGGAGATCCAATCAGTCCATCCTAAAGGAGATCAGTCCTGAATATTCATTGGAAGGACTGATGCTGAACCTGAAGCTCCAGTCCTTTGGCCACCTGATGCAAAGAACCGACTCATTGGAAAAGACCCTGATGCTGGGAAAGATTGAAGGTGGGAGGAGAAGGGGACAACAGAGAATGAGATGCTTGGATGGCATCACTGACTCGATGGACATGAGTTTGGGTGGACTCCAGGAGTTGGTGATGGACAGGGATGCCTGGCATGCTTCGATCCCTGGGGTTGCAAAGAGTCAGACACGACTGAGCGACTGAACTGAACTGAACTGAGCAGGCCTCTCATTGTCTGTGCACTCCACTGGAGCCCTTTCTTCTTCAGTGTTTTCATCAGTTCAGTTTGCATCAGAAAGGGTATTATCACTGCCAGGCAGTCATTTCCTTCCTTTGCGCTTTAGTTACAAGTTCACAAGGGGTGGGGGCTACGGTGTTGCCAGGGCTGAGCTGTGTCCCCCAAGTTTATGTGTGGGGGGCCCCGACTCCCAAGAGGGTGGGATTTGGAGGTGGCTAGGGTTCGATTCTGTCATAGCATAACCCTTACGGTAGGGTCAGCCTTGTTCTAAGAAGAGGAAGACAGGGATGAGGGAGTCAGCCTTGGCCTCGTCAGCCTGCAGACCTGTGAGAGAGAAATTTCTGCTGTTTAAGGCCCTGTGCGTGCTAAGTCGCCTCAGTCGTATCCAACTCTTTGCGACCCCATGGACTGTGGTCCACCAGGCTCCTCTGTCCGTGAGGTTCTCCAGGCAAGAGTACTGGAGTGGGTTGCCATGCCCTCCTCCAGGGGGTCTTACCAACCCAGAGACTGAATCTGAGTCTCCTGCATTAGCTGGCAGATTCTTTACTGCTGAGCCACCGGGGACGGTCCCATTAATTCCCCTTGTCTGTGGTATTGTGTTACAGCAGCCTAAGCTCACGAAATCAGCACCTCGAAGCCTCTGAGCCCACCCACTTCCGTGGCAACACAGCGTCCCCGTTTCAGCTCCTAGTGACCATCCTTCCCAGGAAAACTCTCAGCTTCCCCAGTTGCTGAGAGTTCCCTTTAAACTGCAGACATATCTGGGCCATCTTACTTTTCAGAATGTTCTAAAGACTGTGTGGGTATGTTCTCAAATTATTTCTGGCTGAAAGGGAGGGGAGAAAAAAAAATTAGGAGGTGGTGTGTATTCCAAAGGATAGGCATCCCACACTGGAGGTTTACAGAGTTAAGTTTTGGAAAGCGTTTTGGTTGTTATTTCATAGATTTCTGTAAACTTGTAACTAAAGTAAATAGCAGAATAAGAACAGCGTCAGTGGTACATATTGACTGGTACTACAGGCTCCAAGAAAACAGATTTTGTTAAAACAGTTTCCCACATTTTCCAGTTCTGTCTTAAATTTGGTTAAACATGTAGAATTCTCTAATTAGCTTTTTGCTCATCTGATGAAATAGAGCGCCTCAGGCTTGGCGTTGCAGGCAATGGAACCTTTCCTGGTAATAACTTGCTTTAAAAAAAAAATGAGATGTGCTTTGCATTTAAACAACATACATACTTCAATTGTGTGGTTTTATGGTTGACTAGAGGTTGCAAAAAGGTGATTGTGATGTCTGCATCTGTTTTTTTCAAAAATTAATTTTAATATGAGTTTAAAGTGAAATCAAGGATCTAGCTTTTCCCAAGCAGAATGATACTTTAGTTTTCATTAATTTCAATTCCCTTCAACCAGTTAAGCCTGGCAGACAGATGAGGCCAGGTCAGGAGTTACTGATTAAACAGGAGAACCCGCAGAATGGAAAAGTTCAATGAATCTGGCCCATGTTACAGGCTACCAGGCTATAATCACATTTTTGTCCATAATCATTTAGACTCTCTTAGAAAGTTTGGCATTCCCGACTATCACTCAAAATATAAATTCATAAAACTTCTTATTGATTTTAGAACAGGAAGACTGAAGCCCGAAGACGTCAGTCATTATAACTGTCTCCAAAATACAGAAGGATTTCCTTGACTTTTATTTCAGCTAAATCGGCATGAAACATAACTTAGTGTAATCCTTTGTTGTTATCAGGCTAAGTTTGGTTCAACTGTGAAAAGGTTAAGAAAAAAGTAAGTCTTAAAGTTAAGACTTTAAAAAATGTTTCTGTTTATTATTTTTATTTCAGTTAAACGGGCATGAAACATAACTTAGTGTAATCCTTTGTTATTACTAGTCTCAGTTTAGTTCAACTGTGAACAGGTTAAGGAAAAAAATAGGTCTTAAAATTAAAGAGGGGATTCTTTTTTTAAAAAAATTTTTTTCAAGAGATGTTTAATTTACATTTTTTTCCTACTTTAAACTTTTTATTTTTCTATTGGGGTATAACTGATTAACAATATTGTGATAGTTTCAGGTAAACGGTGAACAGACTCAGCCATACATACACATGTATCCATTCTCCCACAAACTCCCTTCCCATCCTGGCTGCCACATAACATTGATGAGAGTAAGGAGGGGATTGTTTACTGAAAACTGTATTCACTTAGTATTTTTTTTTGCTGTGCTGGGTTTTCACTTCTGCACACAGGCGTTGTCTGCTTGCTGAGAGCAGGGGCTACGCTTTGTTGTGTGGGTTTCTCATTGTGCTCACTTCTCTTGCTGCTATTCTGGTGGCTCAGCTGGTAAAGAATCCGCCTGCAATGCAGGAGACCTGGGTTCCATCCTTGGGTTGGGAAGATGCCCTGGAGAAGGGAAAGGCTACCCACTCCTGTATTCTGGAGAATTCCATGGACGGCGCAGTCCATGGGGTTGCAAAGAGTCAGACCCCACTGAGCGTCTTTCACTTTCTCTTGTAGCAGAGCATGGGGTCTAAGCATACGGGCTTCAGTAGCTGTGGCAAGTGGGCTGGGTCGATGCTGTGCGCGGGCTTAGGTGTTCCGAGCCACGCGGAATCCTCCCTGACCAGGGATCGAACCCGTGTGCCTTGCACTGGCAGGTGGATTCTTAACCACTGCCCCACCAGGGAGGCCCCAGGAAGGGACTCTTAGTGGAACACCAAATGAGATCTGTCTGAAAGCCTTTTTAAAAACTTGAGCAAGCATTGTGAAGGGCTCTTCAAAAAGAGCTTGTGGCACCCACTTTCCCTGGGTTATAGGCATTGAGGAAAACCCCAGCAAGCTCTTACCGGTTCGTGACTCATGCTGTGTGAATGCAGAAGATTTCTGACTCACATCAACCGGTGTCGAAGTGGCCTTTGAAGTCTCGAGTGCTTCGCCGATGCATAAGAAACTTTAAATAGAACATGCCGGGCAGACCAAGTGTCTCGGTGAATCCACACACTTAGGAGAGGTCTCCAAGGTCCTAGCATCTGAGATGTTAAAACACACACGTTTCTGCTGACGCCTCTGCTGTTGGCAGACAGCTAACCCTAATAACTTTCCAAAGAGGGTCCCTCTGTCCTCCCTGCAAACCTGACTGTGGAGGAGACTGTCAGTACGTTAGAGACAAGGTGCAGCTCACTTCCACGAGTCAGTGTCGCCCTGCTCCAGGAGAAGACAGCTGAGGCAGCAGATGAGGGCATCAGATGGTTTTCTTTTTCCTGCTGTCATTGAAGGATAATTGCTTTACAGTTTTGCCTTGGTTTCTGCCATACATCCACATGAGTCAGTCACAGGTATTCATATGTCCCCTCCCTCCTGAACCCCCCTGCCACCCCGTCCCACCCCTCTAGGTTGTCACAGAGCAACAGGCTGAGTTCCCTACTTCATACAGCAAATTCTCCTCTGTTTTACCTGGAGTTCCCTGGTGGCTCAGACAGTCAAGAGTCGGCTGTATGTTCCTCCTCCTCACTGAAGGAGGAAATGGACAGAACAAGCTCCATCTTGAAAGCAGGACTCCTGTTTTCTTGGACTGGACTGTGGACTTTGAGCTCTATGCCCAGTATCTATGGAAACAACTTACTAACTGGAAAACCAGACCCCCCTGCCGCCACACCACCCCCCCCCAGAAGGAAGAGCGCCAGGGCTCGTACCTAGACTCTCTGTCAAGTAACACCCTAATTATCTGTGTAACTGAATAGAATCATACATTCTATTCTGCTTATTGGGATATGACCACAGGCCTATTGATAATTGTCTACTGTTAACTACCTAGGTCTAAAGGCATATGAATCACGGGTTAACTTTGTATCTTTCTTTTCCTTTGTTCAGACTAGATTCTGGGAATTTGGGGAAGTAGGTTTGGACACATACACTTAGGGTATATAAGGTTTTCACAAGACCTGGTCGGGGTCCTTGGCTAAGAGGAGACTCTGCCTGGGGCCCAGTGGTGTAATCAACTGCACTCCACGATCTACATCGTTCTTCGGAGTGAGTTTGTTTCCCGGAACGCGTGGCTGCAACACTACCTCATACCGCAAAGTCTCACAGGCTGGCTGTTTTACGTGGGGTTCCCGGGTGGCTCAGATGGTCGAGAATCCACTGTATGTCTCACTGTTACTCTTACAGTTCATCCCTCCATCTCCAGATCTGTTTTTAAGAAAAACAGAAAGAAAAACTTAAGAAGTTGCTCTCGATGTATTTTTGGAGCACGTGGCCCCGTTTCTGGAGAGTAGTAACTGTCGTAGTAACCAGCTTCATTTGCCCTGACAGCCTTGTCCACAACCCTTCTTAAAAGGAATTGGGAAAAGAGGTCTCGTGGCTTTGGGACTGTGGTTGTCAGGGGCTGTGCTGGTGGCCGATTGGGGTCTGTGCAGGTGGAATGGACTCTGTGGCAGCGAGGGCCTTGGAAGCATGACCAGTCAAGCAGCCTGAACCCTGACTTGGCCCTTTCCTGCTTGGGTGTGAAAGGTTGCTGCTTAACCACGGAAGACTCTGGGATTCTTGGCCTCCAGAGGAGAAGAATTCAGTCCAGGGCCAGGGACGAGGCTTGATTGCTCAGAGCTTTTGTGTCGTAAAGTTTTATTAAAGCATAAAAGAGAGAGAGAAAGCTTCTGACACAGACACCAGAAGAGGGCGGCAAGAGAGCCCTCCGGCTCGTCTTTAGACGGATGTTGTATAGCTACTAGCGGTCAGCTAATCAGAGGAAGGAAATGTCTCAAAACTCAGAGACTGGCACCAGGTGAGCCATCCCGGGCCATAAAACGATTGACATGAATCTTGAGGAAAGGCCGATTTCCACACAAATACATAGTTTCATTAGCACAGATTAAGACAACAATGTAGAACATACTGGTTTGTCAAGGCAAAGGCTCAGAACCAACTTGAAGACAGAGTCTGGGGTAAATGCATAGTACATTAACATAGCTTCAGACAAACATTTCCATACGAAAAATGCATTGGTTAGCTCAGTGAAATTCATAACGGCCTTTGTTTTACTAACCTATCAATATTTGATAGATAATTTATTAATAAAGGTCTAAGGGATTAAGGGTCTTCCCAGGTGGTGCTACTGGTAAAGAACCCATCTGCCAGTGCAGGAGACGTTGGAGATACGGGTTTGATCCCTGGGTCGGGAAGATCCCCTGGAGGAGGGCATGGCAACCCACTTCAGTATTCTTGCCTGGAGAATCCCATGGACAGAGGAGCCTGGTGGGCTACGGTCCACGGGGGTCGCAAAGAGTGACAGGACTGTGTGAGTAACACTTTCAGTTTTAAGGGATTAAGAAATGCTATCATTTTCAATCAACAGAACAAAGGGAACCGGAGTAAAAAGAACTGTACATACTCTGTGTTTAAATGAAAAAATTAAAAACAAAGTATCCTAATGGTGGGTGTTAGGAATGGAAACACGGCCTTGCTTCAGGAGATGCGGGCGAGGTGTCTGTCTTGTGCTGAGGTCTGTGCTGTGAACCCCGGGGTCCCGAAGAACATGTGCCGCCTGAGGGAGCAGACCCTTACTTGTCGGGGGCGTCCGCACACTCAGAAGACTGTGGTGGGACTCACGGTAGGGCCGCATGCTGGCCCCTCGAGGGATGGCCCAGCCCACGTGCCCCTCCGTCTTCTCTGCCTGCTCCCTGCTCCCCTGCAGACGGAGGACCCCGGGTGACCGTGATCACCACAAGGGCCGGGAGCGTCTTGGGGCGTCTTCTCTCTCCAGGAGATCAGGCCCCCTGTTCTTTTCCATTTCCTTATCTTTCTTTAACCTTTGGCTGTGCTGGGTCTTCGTGTCTGTGTGCACTCTCCTCCCTGGTTGCAGGGCTTGGGACCCTCACGGGGTGGCTTCTGTTGTTGCAGAGGAGGGACGCAGGAGCCCGGGACCCGGTGCTTGTAGCACACAGCTCAGTTGCTCCGTGGCACGCGGGGTCTTCCCAGAGCAGGGGGCGAACCTGTGTCCCCCCGCAGGCTGACTCTTAACCATAGGAGGGCCAGGGAAGTCCCTCTGCCCTCTTTTCTAATGCAGGATTCCGCAACACTGTTACATCAAAGTGGATACAGGAGAGTTAGTCCATGAAGCCAGATTCTACATGTAGAAACTGTGAGTGAGTGTCGTGGATGCAACTCTGCAAAACTTTACAGAGAAAAGCTTTGAGTGCCAGCTTACAACCCGGTGGTTTTTAAAATGCAGCAGTTCAAAATGCAGACACTGATTTATCAATAGGCCTCAAAGAGGCCAGATACCACTGATCTCTTTGCTGCCTGAGGAAATAACAAAGTCAGTGATTTTTTTTTTTCCCCTCATACTTTCCAGTGCTATCTGGGAACTATAGATCGAAAGTCACTGATACACTCAATTAAACAGATAGTATCTTGCAGTTACTAAATTTGGTTTTCTTTATAGGAGTCCTGTGCAGATACATGCAGGGATAATTGCATGCAATTTGATGTCACAATATAAGGCAGGACAAGTTGAAAGAAGCCAGTGGTTCTTCATGTCTCTAAACTACTATCCAAGGGCATTTTTCCTAGTTAAACAGAAGGAGATGTGTGGACTTGTAACGTTCATGTTTTATTTCTGAAAGAGCTCAGAACCTGAAGGGAAAGGGAAAGGGAAGTCGCTCAGTCATGTCCGCCTCTTCGTGACCCCATGGACTGCAGCCCACCAGGCTCCTCCGTCCATGGGACTCTCCAGGCAAGAGTACTGGAGTGGGGTGCCATTGCCTTCTCCAGTGAATGAGTCTGCTGTTGCTGCTGCTGCTGCTAAGTCATTTCAGTCGTGTCCAACTCTGTGCGACCTCATAGACAGCAGCCCACCAGGCTCCCCCGTCCCTGGGATTCTCCAGGCAAGAACACTGGAGTGGGTTTCCGTTTCCTTCTCCTGAAGAGTTATCCTGAAAACCTTTAGTGAGTTTTGTATCAGTATCAGTGCCACCAGTGTCGTGGTCTTTTGCACCAGGAAATTCATGCAAAACAGTCCCATCATGTCTTGTTCTCATTGCCCCTTATCTAGGAATTTTCTTCCCAGATTAGGGGGAAAAAAAAGAAAAAGATTTTCCCCCAAGTCCTTTTTCAGGGACAGCAAGCATTCATGCATCATGTATGGAAACCATACTCTTCACAAGGGTGTTTTCTTGGAGCAGCAAATTTTGGTTAGACACTGAGGTCAACTTGACCAATCATTTAGCACAGGTTCACGGCAGAAATTACAATAATCACCTCACAAGGCAGTAAGAGTACAGGATCAGTACAGTTCAGTTCAGTTCAGTTGCTCAGTCGTGTCCAACTCTTTGCGACCCCATGAACCACAGCACGCCAGGCCTCCCTGTCCATCACCAACTCCCGGAGTTCACTCAAACTTATGTCCATTGAGTCGGTGATTCCATCCAACCATCTCATCCTCTGTCGTCCCATTCTCCTCCTGCCCCCAATCCCTCCCAGCATCAGAGTCTTTTCCAATGAGTCAACTCTTCGCATGAGGTGGCCAAAGTACTGGAGTTTCATCTCTTAATAAGCCAATAAAGAGATAACACGCTCAGATACTAGGTGATCGTTCCAGGCAAGGGGGTTGATGAAAGGAATGGTTGAGGCGAACCGTTCTACGAGTTGATTCTCTGAAGAGTTGTCCTGGTGAATCGAGAGCCACACGTTGGTGCCGGTGATGGGGACGCATTGACAACAGCTTGTTGCTGGAAACCCTTCCCTGGGGAGTGAAGGTTCCAGTGTTTGTGGGGGACATTATCTCCATTCTGAGTCTGTGTGTGCTCAGTCACTTCAGTCCTGTCTGACTCCTCTGTCCTCTGTCCATGGGATTCTCCAGGCCGGAACACTGGAGTGGGTTGCCATTTCTTCCTCCAGGGGAATCTTCCCGACCCGGGGATCAAACCTGTGTCTCTTACATCTCCTGCATCAACAGGCGGGTTCTTTAGCACTAACTCCACCTGGGAAGCGTGGTTTTCCACCCACTGCTGGCAAAGCGGCACCTTGCCCAGTCTGGAGCTAAATGCCCCAGGGTTTGCAGCGGCCATTTCGATGAGCATAGAGGCAGTGTTCCCAGACGGAACACTCTGGGACAGTCTCTCAACCCCCGGGTGTGTGTGCAGTCTCAAGGGCCCCTGCCAGACCCGCTGGCACCTCCCGTAACCGTTGGCGTGCATGACGACGTCCCGACCACAGTTGCACTTGTCTGTCGAAACAGCTGTACGTGTAAACACAACTTTGTTACCGCCTCTTACAAGTGGGCTGGAAATCGTATCAGACCAATCCGCAGCAAAGGGGTTGATTCAGCATGCTGAGGGAGTGGTATTCTGATGAGGAAACCTCTGCTTTCAGGAGAGGGAAACCCAGCCCCAGCAACCTGCAGAAGGACGTGGCTTTGACTTCCGTCCTGTTGAGTGGCGCGGGTCCATCAGAAGCTCCAAGGACACCCCTAAGGTAAGCGTTCCTCCCCGCTCTGGATGTGTGCCTGTTGACGCGATGCGTTCGCGCCCTTTGTTGTTGTTGTTGTTTTGTTTAATCACGGTGTGCAGACTGCTTATTCGTGGGCACCTCCCCTCACAGCCTTGAGGGGTTCCACATGAACTATCACCAGTTCCTTGGTCTCTCTGCTCAGTCATTCCTGTGCCTCATTAGGCAGACTGTGCGTGTAATTCATCCACCTTGAACACTGACGTGGCATCTACTTGGCTAGCTGTTGTGTTGCAAGTTTGTTATTACAAAGAAACAAATTTAAACATTGAATGGTGCACATGTGTAGTAATGAAATGCTTAACATTCTGCCCGAGTCAGAGTAGATCTTAAAGTTGGAGTAGATCTTAAAGCTAAACTGAACTTCCGCATGCCACTCACATCGGGAAAGGAAGGGGTGGCATTTGATGATTTTGCTCTGTATGCACAGAGGACACACAGTTGTGACGTTCGTTTAATAAAAACGGTGTTTCCTGTATGACAGAGGAAAGAAAACCCTCCTCATTTCTCATCGCGGAAAAAGAGTGAATCACGTTGTTTATTTCTAATTAGGCTCAGAATAAGGTGAAATGTTTTCAAGGCATCCAGAACATTGCTTCAGTAAATTCAGCAAATTATCAAGCCACGTGAGTTCGTTTTGGACACCTTTGAGATTTAAGGCTGTGTTAACTTGTCCTGTGAAGAAAGCTGAGCACCAAAGAATTGATGCTTTTGAACTGTGGTGTTGGAGAAGACTCTTGAGAGTCCCTTGGACTGCAAGGAGATCCAACCAGTCCATTCTGAAGATCAGCCCTGGGATTTCTTTGGAAGGAGTGATGCTAAAGCTGAAACTCCAGTACTTTGGCCACCTCATGGGAAGAGTTGACTCATTGGAAAAGACTGATGCTGGGCGGGATTGGGGGCAAGAGGAGAAGGGGACGACAGAGGATGAGATGGCTGGATGGCATCACGTACTCGATGGACGTGAGTCTGAGTGAACTCCGAGAGTTGGTGATGGACAGGGAGACGTGGCGTGCTGCGATTCATGGGGTTGCAAAGAGTCGGACATGACTGAACGACTGAACTGAACTGAAGATTTATTTCAGCTGTAATCTTAGTTTTGAAATAAAGACGTTCGTTTTGGGTCTTGAAACAGTTGTCATTAATTTCACCTTGTCTGTAAGTCAGAAAATTATGAATTTGTTTTCCGGTATGTTTTCCCCATTTCTCATTTAGATGAGTCAGTGATGAAACACTGAATTTATGTCGTTTGACTGTGAATGCCTATAAAAGACCCCTCCAAAATGCTCAGAGAATGCAGAATTAGTGCTGGTATGTATGATTGCTGCTGCAGAAGTATTCCATGCTCATTCTTAATGCAGCAGGCTCAGGCATAACTATCACTGGAATATACTATCAGGCTACTGTCAGCGACGGGTTCTTGAATTCAGTCCCTTGAGCTGGATCGCACAGAGCTGCTTTTGCTGAGCTTGCTGTAGACCGTCGACCGTGGTGGGTATAAAGGGCAAGGTCTTGGATCTTCCGCGTTCCTAGCTGTGGTCAGGCGCCCTTTCGGGTCCGTGCATTACTTAGCCTCCATCTCATCCTCTGTTTTCTCCGTGTTGGAGACTTCAGCAGTCTTGCTACTGTTCTACCTGACCTGTGCCCAGGAAGCCCCAGTAGGACTGGCAACCAGAAGCCAGCTTGAGGGTAGCAGTGGTCTCGGTTTCTCAGTGAACCCCGAGACCTCCGCATGACGAGAGGAGCCGTGCCGTGGAGACCAGATAACCGAGACGATGCTCAGGTGTGAACCGCAGTCTCCCTCCGCCCTTCCTCCTGGGGGCTATTGGCCCTCCCCTGCGTGTCAGAAACGGCACAAGTATCACTTTTCTTGCATCTTAGGTTGTGCCTGATACCGCCTCGGAGCTGATTCTGACACCATTGGGTCCCAGAGTCCAAATGATTCCCCTCAGTCAGAGTGGGAGATTCTGAGAGTCGGGTGAACATAGGATTGGGGGCAGCTGGGGGCAGTGAGCTTATTCCCCCAAGACCTGAGTGCACGGTTGGAAGAAATCACAAGAGGCAACTGTGAGAAGCTCCACCTGTGTCTCCATGATCCGCAGAGCGAAGATTCGTAGGGTAGAAAGAATCGGAGCCTGGAGAGCTGGTCTCCTTATTACTGAAACACCGGAACCCAAAGCTGATGTTGCATTAGCAACAGAGACTAGGGCCACCATCCAAGCTGGAGAATTTCAGGCGCTTTGTTTTCTGTCTCAGCTCCATTGGACTGACTTGTTTGAGTGGACTTGGAGAAGCGTGTTGACGAGTCAACTGAACAGGACGCCTGTGGTATTTGCAGCTTTGCTGCAGGTGCCATCTTTCTCTTTGAACAAATGGCAAGCCACCTGACTCCAGATACAGAGTTAAAGACCTGCTCCTTTTTTTTTTTAATAACTATTATTTTATTTACTCTTTATCACAACCCCATGAAATAAGTCCTCTCATTATCCTCACTTTTAAACTGAAGAAACTGAGGCACAGAGAAATTGTCTCTCAAAGTTTTGATAGATAGCTTTTCAGTTTTTTTCTGTGCATGTATGTAGTTTTTCTTTTAAACCAAATTAGATTAACACAGTTGATATTATTTTCTAATACACTTTGCTATGTTCTATTTACTCAACAAAATATCAGCATGTTCCCATATTATTAACTATTCTTCTGCCATATAATTTAAGTACATATTACATAAATGAAGAATACAAATATCTCAATGTGAGTCACTCAGTCGTGTCTGACTCTTTGTGACCCCCATAGACTACAGCCCGCCCGGCTCCTCTGTCCATGGGATTCTCCAGGCCAGAATACTGCTGTGGGTTGCCATTTCCTTCTCCAGGAAGACCTGCTCCTTTTAAACCAGTTTATTCTCCCCTTATCCATTCTTTTCTAGATACTTTATCCACATAAACCTCAGCTAGTTTTAGCGAGCAGACAGGCATCCAGTTAGATCCTGTTCATACACGGCCCACCTACCATGTAGCTTGGTATGCGGCCCAGCGTTAACTAACTTCAGGTCAGTGGAATAGAATGGTAACCACGTTACCATTTCTGAACAGTTTCTGCCTCTGGTTTTTGAGAAAGGAGGTCAGATCCCTTCTATTCTTCTTTCCTTCCCGTTGACAAATGGTGGGCCAGATGACCTTCAGTTCAGTTCAGTTCAGTTCGGTTGCTCAGTCATATCCGACTCTTTGTGACCCTATGGATTGCAGCACGCCAGGCCTCCCTGTCCATCACCAACTCCCGGAGTTCACTCAAACTCACATCTATCGAGTCAGTGATGCCATCCAGCCATCTCATCCTCTGTCGTCCCCTTCTCCTGCCCCCAATCCCTCCCAGCATCAGAGTCTTTTTCAATGAGTCAACTCTTTGCACGAGGTGGCCAAAGTATTGGAGTTTCAGCTTTAGCATCATTCCTTTCAAAGAACACCCAGGACTGATCTCCTTAGAGTGGACTGGTTGGATCTCCTTGCAGTCCAAGGGACTCTCAAGAGTCTTCTCCAACACCACACTTCAAAAGCATCAATTTTCCAGCTCTCAGCTTTCTTCACAGTCCAACTCTCACATCCATACACGACCACTAGAAAAACCATAGCCTTGACTAGACGGGCCTTTGTTGGCAAAGTAATGTCTCTGCTTTTTAATATACCATCTAGGTTGGTCATAACTTTTCTTCCAAAGTGTAAGCGTCTTTTAATTTCATGGCTGCAATCACCATCTGCAGTGATTTTGGAGACCTTAACTCACAGATATTAAGACAGATACACCAGGGGACCACAACTCACAGGTGTGGAGTCACATGTGGAGGATTGCAAAGTTAGCCTTCCAGCCCTTAACCACCCAGCCATATCTCTGGGGTGTTCCAGGAGAGAGACTCAAACATCTAGCCTATCAGGTGTGTTTCGAGTCTTTGTGTGACAGCAACTGAACTTGCTTCCCAAATAATGAGCATATTGTCCTGTCTGTCTGCTCAGCTTCCCGTTTCCGCGTTTGGTGTAGGATACTTGTTCAACCTCAGATGCTTGTGTCCTCTGGGTCCCTCGAAAGCCCCTGTTCTTTGGAGCACTGGGTCCTCTCTGTGTCCCTACCCCCCTCACCATGCCTGTCTGTCTCTGTACAGAATCGAGGTGATTTTCCTCAAAGGACCAGTCACAATGCCTGTAGGTGTGACCACATCCGATGGTGATGTAGATACTCTGAAGTTAAATACTTGACTCTTTTATGCTTAAAAATATTCCTCAGAAGTAAAAGATGATGGGTGATTTTGCAATGGGGAAACCTGAAACGCTTGGTTAGCCCCGTGATCAAGGTCGGTATCAACTGGGTCATGTCTTATTGATAGCATGTGACCTTGATATGATGTGGGTGAGAAGGCCACTTTACCTCTGTGGTCTTTCTCCAAAACACCTGTAACCTCAGCGTAGTCATGAGAAAAACACTGGGGAAAACGAAATGGAAAGATGTTCTACAAAATACCTGCCTAGCATCCTTCAAAGCTATCAAGGTCATCAAAGCCAGGGAACGTCTGAGAAACCGTCAGAGCCTCAAGGAGACCAAGAAGCTGTGACCCCCTAAAAAGTTTATGTGATAGCCCAGTTAGGATCCTGGTGCAATGCAGGGACATTTAGGGGAATGCTGCTGCTAAGTCACCTCAGTCGTGTCCGACTCTGTGCGACCCCATGGACTGTAGCCCACCAGGCTCCCCTGTCCCTGGGATTCTCCAGGCAAGAACACTGGAGTGGGTTGCCATTTCCTTCTCCAATGCATGAAAGTGAAACGTGAAAGTGAAGTTACTCAGTTATGTCCGACTCTTCGAGACCCCCTGGACTGCAGCCTACCAGGCTCTTCCACCCATGGGATTTTCCAGACAACAGTACTGGAGTGGGGTGCCAAGGAAAGGCAAATAAAGTACAAATGTCGGTGAATAATAGTGTGTTGGTATCAGTTCATTGGTTATGACAAAGTTCCAGGTAACTGGAACACCTTAAAATAGGAGGGAACTCTGTAACATTCTTGCAGCTTTCCTGTAAATCTAAAGCTATGCTATCACAAGAGGTTTACTAATTTTTTTTTTTTTTTTTTTTTTGGCCAAAGTGGGTCTTTGTTGCTACTCTTGTGCTTTCTAGTCGTGGTGAGCAGCGGCTACTCTTCATTGCGATGCACAGGCTTCTCATGTCCGTGTCACACTCAGAAGTTCCATCGTGAGGACTTGTGTTTTCTCTTCACGCTTGTGAGCTCAGTCATGTCTGACTCTTTGCGACCCCAAGGACTGCAGCCCGCCAGGCTCCTCTGTCAACCAGATTCTCCAGGCAAGTTACCCGAGTGGGTTGCCATGCCCTTCTCCCGGGGATCTTTCCCGACCCAGGGATGAAACCCACGTCTCCTGCATCGCAGGCAGATTTCTTTACCACCCAAGTCACCACGGAAGCCCCTTAGATAAAGGAAAGGAAATAATTTGGCTGAGAATGAGGGCTGTAGTCATGGGATCTAAGGTCCAGGAATTTTAAAAAAAAAAAAAGCAGGATCTTATCTGAAGACTCAGGAAAACATTGCGCGAGGTGTCAGGATGGAGTAGGCATCCAAGAAACTGGAAGCAAAGGCGAGTACCACGAGGGCTGACTCTCCCCAAGCTGGATGCTCCGTATTTTGTATCTTCTGCCCTGCTTGTTGGTTTCATGAGCTACACTGGCCACGGCCACTGCTTGGGAACCATGGCTAGCCAGACCCCTGAATCCCCGTTCACCCATTTACCAGCGTAGATGGGCTGATGTTTCTTCACTAGACAGTAATGGGAGCCCTCAGTGTGCGGGTGAGCGCGCTGGCCAGGGTACCCAGTTCCAGTCTCTGATGTAATTCTAGTCACATCCCTTTCTCAGATTTCTCATCTGTCGAATGGAGGTAGTACACATCCCCAAGAGAGATCTGTGACAGCTAAGGAGCAAATGCAGGGCATAAGCCCATATCGGGGGCCATAGATCAGCTTAGCGTTGGACCACTCACAGGAGGATGTGTGTAAAATGACGAGCCACAGGAACTGAAGGCATGGGCCGGGAACCTGCAGAAACGGAAGGCGACTGGACAATGTAGGGGAGAGGATAAAGAGACTAGAGGGCTGGAGATGGAAGACGTTTGCAGGACAAGGGCTACAGGAATAGAACCACCCATGGCCAGAGAGAGGGATGTTTGATCAAAGATGCCTGAGATGAAGACATCCTGGATGATGACAGTTCAGTTCAGCCCAGTCACCCAGTCGCGTCTGACTCTCTGCGACCCCATGGACTGCAGCACGCCAGGTTTCCCTGTCCATCACCCACTCCTGGAGCTTGCTCAAACTCATGTCCGTCGCGTCGGGGATGCCATCCAACCGTCTCATCCTCTGTCGTCCCCGTCTCCTCCTGCCTTCCATCTTTTCCCAGCAGACTGAAGCAAAGACGGGGGCTATTTGGAAGGGGCGGTTTGGGGACAGCCAGATGTCAGAGTTCCAGTGGCTTCTCGGTTCCATAAAGGGAGATGTTCATAAAGGCAGGAAGATGGAGAAAGGAGCAAAGCTCTGGGCATCACAGACAGGACCACAGACAGATGAAGCAGGGCAGAAGGGGGAGGGTCAGCAGTGACCGGTACCCAGAGAGGGCACAAAATACAATCAAGGAACTGACGCTGTAATCGGCACAGTGTTCACAGATTTTCACAAGAGTTAAAGACAAATGAAATTTACTTAATGTGACTGCGTAGTAAGTACTGGAGAAGGAAGTGGCAACCCACTCCATATTCTTGCCTGGAGAATCCCATGGACAGAGGAGCCTGGTGGGCTGCAGTCCATGGGGTCACAAAGAGTCGGACACGGCTCAGCGCCTACCATTCACTCACTCAGTACTAAGTACATTCCTTTATCTCTCCTGGTTTGGTTCCAGGTTGCCCATCACAGTGAAATATAAATGTATGTATTCCTCTTAAGGGATAACGTCTGGGCTTTGAACGGGCCTCCCTGGTGGCTCAGTAAATGGTATTAGTTTGTGTTTGCTGACGGGTCCTGTGAACAGTCAGCTGTGGGTTTCTGAAGGTCAGTGGGCTGCACGTGAAGGTCACCGTTCTCATCGTCCTTTGGGTGGTGGATTTACGCCCTCGAACCGCGTCCTGATTCGGAGGTGTCTTCCTGTCCTCATCTGTGCCGGGTTCTCTGTTGTTAAAGACACCAAACCGTTAGGAAAAAGGTCATGTTTTATAAGGCCAGAGGTAGTTGCCAAAGCAAGACGATTGTAATCGAATTGTGGTTCTTTGTCTCGTAACTTGAGCAGTGCCATTCTGCACACAGAAGAAGATAAAATCTGAAACCTTCCTCAAGCGCTGGCTGGCTTCAAGGATCACATGTCCCATGACATTTTTAACCTTTCGTTGCATCCCTCGTTGTTTCTTCTAGCTAACTGGGAACTTGACCTCAGAACTACTGTTGCTTTCCTTTTCATCTTTTTAAAATGACTAACCAAATGTGACTTTCTTTTAAGGGTTATCTGTGTCAAGAATTTTGAAAGTTACTAATCCAAGTGGTTCTGGAATTCGAATTGAGCTTGGAGTTTTGACTGGATGTCACCTTCATGAAGAGACCTCTTGTATTGTCCCAGATTGCAAAACTAGTACACGATAGGATTGCTTCAAGATCGTGTCTTTAAAAAGCTAGCTCCTTACCGCTAATGTAAGATTCTGGACTGGATCACACTGGCATTGAAAATTCTTTTCCGTACAAAGGAATATAATCACAGAAAACAAAATCACCACTTGACTGCCAGAGAGTGTTTTTTTTTTTTTTTCCTTCCTCAAGGTCATTTTACCTTTGTTGAACTCTGTTGTAACTGTGAGCAAATGGCACCCAGATTTTGCTGGGAGCTCTGACCTTGAACGTGGATGGCAAGTTACTGCCTTTTGCTTGTGGTTGGAGAGTGTCACTGAAGACCCCGAGTAGCTGGGAAATCCTGTGTCTGCCTGGGGCTTAGAGGCAAGGCAACTGACAAGTTGACCTCTGGTTCTTTTTTCTGTCTTGTGAGTCTAGAATTTCTATACATACGTCACATGACCTGGAGAGCCCAGTAAAATTGCTAAAGAAATGCAGGCTTTCTGTCACTTCCTACAACTTCAACTACTGTTGACTTTGGGTCTGTTCCAGGACCAGCCGTTTAACCCCTGTGATGACCTGAGGCCCTCATCTGTCCAGTGAGGGAGGCTGGGAAGAGAGTATGCATGCTTCTGAGCTACCGATGAGAATAATTTATGGTGGGTGCTGTTCAGATGGAAGGTGTGGTGTGAAAGTGGCTGCCTCAAGCAGTGAATTGCCACAGCCCTTTAACAGTGTCATTATTTCAGCAGAAGCTATGGTGAATAATGTTCTGTCTTCATTAGCGGATCCTTTTTTTCCTTTTCAAGTGGCACTGGACCCTTTTATCTGTAAGAACTTAAGATATAATTGGCAGAAAATAAACTGCACGTGGAAGTGAAAGTCGCTCAGCCCTGTCCGACTCTTTGCGACCCCATGGGCTGTACAGGCCGTGGGATTCTCCAGGCCAGATTACTGGAGTGGGTAGCCTTTCCCTTCTCCAGGGGATCTTCCCAACCCAGGGATCGAACCCAGGTCTCCCGCGTTGGGGGCAGATTCTTTACCGGCTGAGCCACCAGGGAAGCCCTAAGCTGCGCATGTTAAGAGTATGTAACATGAACCGTTTTGACCCATGATATGCCCTTCGAACTTTCACCTCAGTCAAAGCAATGAACATCCCTGTGACTTTCAAAGATTTGTTTAAGGCCCTTGTACACTAACTCGTCTCTCCTGCTCCTCCCTCCACAGACTACGGATATATGGTACTTTGTATTTTGATCCCTCACTATATAGTAGTTTGTATTTCCTTGGGTTTTACGTAAGATCATGCAGTGTGTAATCTTTTGTCTAGTTTCTCCCCTTCAGCATGATTTTTTTTTTTGAGAGGCATCCATTTCACTGTGTGTATGAACAGTTCATTCCTTTTTTATTACTGTTTATTACTCTTCATTACTCTTTCTACTGTTTATTACTCTGTGTTACTGTTTGTTACTATTTATTGCTATTGGTTAATGTTTATTACTGTTTATTGCTATTTACTACTATTTATTACTGTTTGTTACTATTACTACTATTTCTTTATTACTGTTGATCAATGTTTGTTACTATTTATTACTATTTATTACTCTGTGTTACTGTTTGCTACCATTTGTTGCTATTGGTTAATGTTTCTTACTGTTTCTTACTGTTTGTTACTACTTGTTACTATTTACTATTGTTTCTTTATTACTATTGATCAATGTTTGTTATTGTTTATTACTATTAATTGCTGTTTGTTGCTATTTATTACTATTGTAAATTCCTGTTTATTACTGTGTAGTATTCTGTTGTATGGGTATAAGACTGTATGTTTTATCTGTTCACTTGTTGTTGGACTTCACTAGGGGCTTCCAAAGGGCTTCCAGGGCAGCTTAGCTGGTAAAGAATCCGCCTGCAATGCAGGAGACACTGGTTCGATTCCTGGCTCAGGAGGATCCCCTGGAGAAGGGATAGGCTTGGGCTTCCCTGTTGACTCAGATGGTGAAGAATCACACATGGTGTGACAATCTCTCGGTCCATCCGTGGAGCTGTAGATGCCATTAGTTTCTTCCTTTTGATGGCTGAGTCATATCCCAGTGAATCAACACCCCTGGTGGCTCAGACAGTAAAGAATCTGTCTTCAGTGCAGGAGACATGGGTTTGATCCCTGGGTTGGGAAGATCCCCTGGAGAAGGGAATGGCAACCCACTCCAGTATTCTTGCCTGGAGAATCTCATGGACAGAGGAGTCTGGTGGGCTACAGCCCATGGGGCCGCAAGGAGTCAGACACAACTCAAGTGACTTAGCAGGCAGGCAAGCACAGTCAGGTAGCTAAGTGGTAAGGAATCCCCTGCCAATAAAGCAGACATGGGCTCAGTCACTGGGTCAGGAAGACCCCCTGGAGAAGAGCATGGCAACCCACTCCGGTATTCTTGCCCTGGAGAATCCCATGGACAGAGGAGCCTGGAGGGCTACAGTCCATGGGGTCGCAAAGAGTCAGAGACGACTGAGCGATTAAACAACCACAAAGACCACTATCTCATATCATACACAAAAATTAACTCAAAGTGACGTGAAGACTTAAATGTGAAATCTGAAGCCATGAAACTCCTCATAGGAAACATGGGCAGTGTGCTCTTTGACATCAATCTCAGCAGTACTTTTCTGGATCTGTCTCTTCAGGGAAGGGAAACAAAAGCAAAAATAAACAAAAGAGACTAGGTCAGGCTAAAACGCTTTTTCAGTGCTTGCTTTGGCAGCACGTATACAACACCAGTGTGATACAGAGAAGATTAGCATGGCCCCTGGGCAAGATGATATGCAAATTTGTGAAGCATTCCATATTTTTTTTAAAAAATTAAGAAACACTTTTGCACAGTTAAGGAAACCATCAGCAAAACAAAAAGGCAACCTACTGAATGGGAGAAGATATTAGCAAGTGTTACGCTTGAAAGGGTTAAGATCTGTGTGTGTGTGTAGAGAGAAGGGAGGGAGAGGAGGAAACTCATACAACTCAATATTAAATAAATAAAATAGTCCGGTGAAAAAATGGGCCGAAGGTATGATTACCACATGCCCATGGTCCATAGGCACCTGTAAAGGGGCTGGACATTACTAATTATCGGGAAAACGCAAGTCAAAATCCCAGTGAGGTATCCCCTCACACCACTCAGAATGGCCATCAAAAAGTGTTGGTGAGGATATGGAGAAAAGAGAACCCTCCAGCATTGCTGGTAGAAATTTTTTTTTTTTTTTTTTTGCTGGTAGAAATGTTAATTGGCACAGCCGCTGTGGAACGCAGTTTGGAAGTTCCTCAGAAACATTAAAAGAAGTACTTACTGTGTGATCTCAATTTTCACTCATGCATTTTTATCTACAGAAAGTGAAAGTGCTAATTTCAGAAATTACATGCACCCCAGTGTCCTTAGCAGTGCTAGTTAACAGTAGTCTGGACATGGAGGCCGCCTACGTGTCCATCAACAGATGAATGGATACGGAAGACGTGGTAGATATATTCAATGGAGTATTGCTTGGCCATAAAAAAGAATGGAATGTTCACATTTGAAACAACATGGGTGGACTCGGAAGGTGTTACACTTAGCGAGATAAAGGAGGGAAAAATTACTAGTGTAATTTTTTTTCAGTTGCATGTGGAATGTAAAAGATAGAACAAGTGGACAAGCGCAACAAAACAAGAATAGACTCACAGATACAGAAAGCAATCTAATAGTTGCCAGAAGCGAGAGGTTGGCAGGATGGGGGAACTAGGTGAAGGGGAGTGAGAGGCTCAAAATGGCAGTTATAAAATAAATAAGGGAGAGAATGTGTTGTGGAGGGAATATAGTCAACAATATAGTAATAACCCCGGTCCATCAATATCCCTTATTTCAAATGAAGACACTGTAATTTCAGGTGCTTCCCTGGTGGCTCAGATGGTGAAGAATCTGCCTGCAATGCAGGAGACCTGGGTTCCATGCCTGGGTGGGAAAGAGTCCCCTGGAGAAGCAAATGGCAACCCACTCCAGTATTCTTGCCTGGAAAATTCCATGGTGGGCTGCAGTCCCATGGTGGGTCACAAAGAGTCAGACACGACTGAGCACCACACACACACACACATGCACACACACACACACACACACACACACACACAATTTCAGGGGCTTCAGGAACACGGTGCAAGTCCTGGATCAGTCTTGTGATAAGGTCGGAATCTGGAACTTTTCCTAAAGGACTGCTACTGATAGACCTTCTTAGGCTTGCATACGTAATGACATCCAGGAGGAAAAATAGTTAATGACTGAAGCTGGCCGGGAAAAGAGCAACAACAAATGTAAAAATAAATTTACTCATCCAAAGGCCCCGTTTTTATCATGGATTGCTCTGTTCCATATACACATAAGGTTTGCAGCTTTTACGGGTTCACCAAGTGGAGTGATTCATTTCACTTTCCTCTGAGGGTTTTTTCCCCAAAAGAAGAAAAAAAAAAAATGTAGGCCAGAACAGAATGAATTCTGATCATGAATGAAGATTAAGGGATTCTTTGCAATGGATGTATGTACTATAGACAGAGATTTATGGAATTTCATTGATGCAGATACCATATATCCGTGCATAAACTATACATTAGCATCCACGCTTTTTCAGATAAAAAGGATAATTTTTATGCATGCGTGTGAAAACACAAAATTGCTTACGAAAGCATTGCCTGTTTCCATATTATGAATTTCTTTCTATGTTTAGATGTCTAGATGAGTTGATAGATGGATGACGGATGGGGTGGAGGAAGGACTAGTGAAGACGGGACACAGAGCCATTCGTGCAGCATGGAAAGTCTTTGCCCACTGGGTGTCATGGTTTTCCCCACAATGCTTGACCCACCACAAGTATTTGAGGGGTTCCTGTATTCCCGGTGCAGGAGTTGGCAGTGTACGTGGCAAGTTTTATTAAACCACACCACCATCCTTTTTCAGATGGCTGTGCTGTCTTTCAAATACATTGTCAGTGTTATTTTTCTGCCTAAAACTGGCTGATGAGGATTAAATCTACAGATATTATTTTTTAATGTCTGAATATTTAAATGTCTCGAAATTACATAATTGTGTTGGTCATATTTAGGTTTTATTGTATCAAAGTCAAATCTGAAGAATTTGTGTGGTGCACTTATGCACGTGCTTGGGTATGTTTGTAAAGAACTCTTTGCTCTACAGAATTTCTATAGTACAAGGACAAAGCAATTATTAGATATTGTCGTTGACTCTCTAAGTCGTGTCCGGCTCTTTGCGACCCCACGGACTGCAGCACGCCAGGCCTCCCTGTCTATCACCATCTCCCGGAGTTGGCTCAAACTCGTGTCCATCGAGTCGGTGATGCCATCCAGCCGTCTCGTCCTCTGTCATCCCCTTCTCCTGCTGTCTTCAGTCTTTCCCAGCACCACAGACCAGAGAAGACCGTCTTTTCGGCTCTTTGCATTAGGTGTTCAGAGTATCGGAGCTTTGGCTTCACCATCAGTTCTGCTGATAATTATTAGAGGTGGTGATCACATTTGAGCGTCTGCTTGCTGTTACCAGTGTGGCATGTCTGGATGCATGTGTCTTGGCCGACATATCACAAGAGTGAGTGCACCATTAATTCGAACCAGACAGCCGTATTTCTCCCCTGTGGAAGTGATTCACCCTGCCAGGTCCGATGGCAGTGAGTGGCTGTGACAATTAAAAGCAGTTGTGCTCGTTGCCTCACAGAAATGCTACTGTGTTTGTTTTAGAAAAAAAAAAAAAAAAACACCATCAGGGTAGAATGTGCCAGATGGGAAGATTTGGCCACGTGCTCCGAGGACACCGTGGAAAGTGTTCTTGTGTTTTTTGACTTCTTGTATTTTTCTCACTCTGAAGACTAGTTCTCGCCAGAACTGCTAAGGTGAATCTGATGAAGAGGCCGCCTAGTTTAGAAGCCCCCGTATGATGGGATATGTGTGGGGAAATTGTTGGAAAGGTGACAAGGAGCTTGCCTGTCTGTTTTATTTTTCTTCTTTCTGTTTAACTCTCGAAAATGTGCAAGTTGTGCTTCAGTGGCCCAGCATTGAATCTTGGAAGAATCTTTAAATGACAGTGTTTGCATATTCTGGTTGTTGTGGATATATATATATATTA
The DNA here is from genome assembly GCF_032405125.1 of Capricornis sumatraensis. Classification (NCBI taxonomy): domain Eukaryota; kingdom Metazoa; phylum Chordata; class Mammalia; order Artiodactyla; family Bovidae; genus Capricornis; species Capricornis sumatraensis. Next base: position 144,465,563 of record NC_091092.1, on the reverse strand, counting down.
AATGGCCTTTTGTGAATTGGGTTGACATCTTTAGTTTCCACACAAAGAGTCTGATGGTGGCGTTGTGATTCTCACTTAAAGTTCCTGGGAGAGATACAACAGTTAACAGTTTGCAAAACAGATGGATTCATGGAAGGTCTGCTTTTGTTTGAATGAAAGGATCTTTTTTTTCCCCCCATTCAAATGGAGAAGAACACAGCCAATGCCCAGTTCTTTCAAATCCATGTTGAAAATGGTTTATGGATGGTGCCAGAGGAGGAATCAAAAATCAGCAAGAAAACAGGGAGATGCTGTTCTCGGTTTCAGCTGTCAATAGGAAAAAAAAAAATTTAAAGAGATAAAAATGAAGAAAAATTCAATAGGAAAGAAAAAAATTAATGAGATAAAAATGAAGAAAAATTCAAAGGTTCTCATTAAACATCTTCAGGCACTTACTATTTGAATGAACCTGAAGTTCCCCTTCAACAAGACCCATGCCCTCAGGGAACTGTCAAACCATCCAGGAGTCAGACACTAAACAAATATTCACAGAGATACCTCATTAAAAACATGGGAAGTTCTGTTGGTAGCCCTGTGTTGTTTTGGGTGTGCAGAGAAGGTTTCCCTGAGGAATTGACGTGTTGGTTCATCAGGCTGGTGGGGAACAAGGTTTGTGAATTATTTGAGCTCAGCAGGGGCATTCTGTTGAATCCTGAACTGGAATCATGGACTGAAGCTGAAGCTCCAATCCTTTGGCCACCTGATTCAAAGAACCAACCCATGGGAAAAGAAACCCTGATGCTGGGAAAGATTGAGGGCAGGAAGAGAAGGGGACGACACAGGATGAGATGGTTGGATGGCATCACCGACTCGATGGAAGTGAGTTTGAGCAAACTCTAGGAGTTGGTGATGGACAGAGAGGCCTGGCGTGCTGTGGTCCTTGGGGTCACAAAGAGTCGGACACGACTGAGTGACTGAACTGAACTGCACAGATCTGTCTAGTGGAGGAAAGCTCGTACTAAGTAGAGACTGAACAGATCTGGAAATTTCGTGGGTCTCCATCTGTAGCTGAGTCGTGGGAGGAGGTTGGCAAGGGGGTTCCTCAGGGGCACACCTCAGGTCTGTGGTTGGATCGGTGGATGTTGGAAGGATCCCAGCCCCAGGAAGGAGGAGAGGAATCTTACCCGGTGGGCAGCTACGGTCACTACGATCCTGCTCACACTGCTCATGAGTTCTGTCTGGAGTGGGTGAACTTGCTGTGTCCTTGAAACCTTGGTGGAGATGAGTATCGAGAGACGTTTGGTCACTGCTCTGAATCTCCAAAGAGAAACATGAGTTAGGGACGAGTAATGATGAATTTTGCTTGTCAGCTTTCCTGGCCCATGGTGTCTGGGAACATGTGCTGTTCCAACAAATACCTGCCGTCATCTCAGTCAGTTGCTTAGGACCTACCTACAGATGAACGACCAAAAGGAAAAAAAAAAAAAAAAAGACATCAGTAAAGGAATTATCCTCCAATTAAAGAGAAAATGACATCCCAGTGGAGCTCAGTTTTCGCAGGCTGGCAGTGGGTTGACGTCAACCCTTTCCTGTGGGTTGACGTCATTGATGGCTTCGAGCTTGTGGACTCACACCTTTAACTAGGCCGAAACATGAATGTGGTGTCTTTGCTCACCAGGATGGCGGTAGAAGAGGCAGGGTTGATGCCAGAGGCCACGCTTGCACAGCTTGGCTCTGGTGCGTGATTTATCACAGCAAATCTTTTCCTTTGGTATTTGTTTTGTTTTTTTTTTCCTAATATCTATTTAGGCAAAATGAAACCCACAAAACCATTATATACAACCTGGCCGTGAGCATGGTGACTTAGAAACAATGAAAGCCCTTATGAATCATTTGAACTGGTGAGGTAAGGATGGGCGCTTGGACTCAGTGAAAGGTCTTGTGAATTATTTGAGCTCAGCACAGGCATCTCGTTGAATCCCGATTTGGAATCACCCTGTGTCTAATGGAGGGAAAGTCGTACTGAGTATAAACTGTGAACAGGTCTGCAGACGTCGTAGAGGGTGTTCGGTCATGGAGAGATGAGTCACTGACTGCCTTTGTGATGGTGGCATGTTCACCTCTCATGTTACGTCTCAGCTGTGGTTACCTACAAAGGGTCGGGGGTGGTGGGGTCTAGGTCAACACTCATTGATGGCAAAATCACTGTCTTTACTTACCAAGTCTGCTGGCTGTGAACTCACACACCCCAATTTGTGTGCACTCTGTGGCTTCAGTCGTGTCTGACTCTTTGCGACCCCATGGACTGCAGCCCGCCAGGCTCCTCTGCCCATGGGATTCTCCAGGCAAGCATACCAGAGTGGGTTGCCATTCCCTTCTCCAGGGGATCTTCCCGACCCAGGGATCGAACTCACGTCTCCTGTGTGTCCTCCATTCTGTGCAGATTCTTTACCGCTGAGCCACCATCGAGGACCATGCCCCGATTTATTTGGCCTTAATAAATAATTTGTCACATAAAATCTGTTTTCAAAATATATAATTTTAACATAAAACCTCATGTGTCTTTTAAAATCTTCTCTCCATAGGCTCAACTTCTCCAGGCAAAAATACTGGAGTGGGTATTGGGTTGCCATTCCCTTCTCCAGGAGATCTTCCCAACCCACCTGCACTGCAGGTGGATTCTTTACCATCTGAGACACCAGGGAGCCCATTGCAAACACAAATGTCAATCATTTTCTCCTTTTAAAAACTCTGCCCATTCCAACACTATGGGGCTGCCTAGGGCGAGACAGTGTCCTCCTGCTGGGTCCTGCAGGTGCGTTTGGAGCGTCTAGCTGAGAAATAAGCTAAGCAGCCCATTTCTCTAGACTTGTATCCTACAGATGGGTCAGAAGTAAAGACCCTGATGTCTTCTGAGTCCTGTCTGTGCTAAGGGTGTATGTCCCCTGTAGCAGGGCAAAGGCAGCAATCAGCCCAGAAATGACTGCAGCGACTCACTGATTGATGAGCTCCTTTACAGCGGTGTCTCACAGTGGATGGACATAAACGCTCAGTGGCATGTAGCATGGAGGTGGAAAGCTCTTTGGATCACCTCAAGGTCAAATTGAATTTGATTGTGTGTCAGCAATGAGGGTCAGCTGGGTCACTGATTGTTATCACATGAATTTATAAAAATTGTGAGCTTGACAGTATCAGTCTACATGATCAGCAGATGTTTTAGAGCTGAATACACTGCACTTCAGTTCAGTTCAGTTCAGTTGCTCAGCGGTGTCTGACTCTGCGGCCCCACGGGCTGCAGCATGCCAGGCCTCCCGGTCCATCACCAAGTCCCGGAGCTTACTCTAACTCATGTCCATTGAGTCGGTGATGCCATCCAAACATCTCACCCTCTGTCGTCCCCTTCTCCTCCTGCCCTCAATCTTTCCCAGCATCAGGGTCTTTTCCAGTGAGTCAGTTCTTCGCATCAGGTGGCAAAAGTATTGGAGCTTCAGCTTCAGCATCAGTCCTTCCAATGAATATTCAGAACTGATTTCCTTTATGATGGACTGGTTGGATCTCCTTGCAGTCCAAGGGACTCCCAGGAGTCTTCTCCAACACCACAGTTCTGAAGCATCAATTCTTCAGCACTCAGCTTTCTTTATGGTCCAACTCTCACATCCATACATGACCACTGGAAAAACCATAGCTTTGACTAGATGGCCCTTTGTTGGCAAAGAGTGAGAGAGAGACGTACAGAAGGAAAGGGTTTTGCCATTCTGAGACCTAAATATTCTTGATTCAAACAAGCAGGACTTCCATGGGGGATGTTAAAAAGTAGATATATCTCCATCATGTACTCTCCATTATATCAGGATAGAATGACATCCAGTTATAAAAGTATGCCATTTGGGGACTTCCCTGGTGGTCCAGGGGTTAAGACTGTGCACTCCCACTCTAGGGGACCCAAGTTCAATGCTCCTCGGGGACCCAAGATCCTGCTGGCCACTTAAGTGTTAGTTGCTCAATTATGTCTGACTCTTTGCGACCCCGTGTACTCTAGCCCACCAGTCTCCTCGGATCATAGAGTTTTCCAGGCAAGAATACTGGAATGACTTGCCGTTCCCTTCTCCAGGGGATCCTCCTGACACAGGGATCGATCCCAGGTCTCCAGGTTCTTTACCATCTGAGCCACCAGGGATGCTCCAGTGCATACTGCTTGGCATGGCCAATAAAGGAAAAAAAAAAGAAAAAAAAAGGACCAGGGGAATTTATTTCCATAAAGGGGAATTTATTTCCATGAAGCTAAATAAAAAGGAATGTTTTAATAAATTTAAAAAAACAATCTTTATCCTTCTGTGGTATTGTCCTGTGGAAACTGTAAGAGAGCAAAGTGAACGTTTTTGCTCATAAAATGTAGTTCTCAGTGCTCATGCTCTGGGTAGGCTGAAACAAGTCTCCAAAGAGTTAAGCCTGGTGTTTCAAGTCAGTCTGCAGTGAAATGCACAGATGGAATGTCATGCCTAATGCATGTCAGGCATAGGCAGGCTGGCACAGGGGACCCAGGGCCGCGCAGAAGTCGTCAGTAACGTCACCTACAAGGCCTGTCTGTCCATCACCACGCTGCCAGGAAGAATAAGACGTATGTTCCACAGTGAGAGCGTTTCATGACTCGGGATTCCCCATCTGGGGAAAGTGACTCTAGCTAACGGTAGGAAAACAGGTCAGTGGACTCCGCTGGAAGTAAAACCCTGAGGCAGACGGTTAAAGAGCAGAGTTTCTGTGGGTCTCACAAATAGGGGAGGACTGAGCAGTCTCACCAAACAGAGCACAGAGCGAGTGTAGGGTGAGAGCTCGGGGACTGGTGTTGGAGACGGGGCTGGGGAACCTCTGGGAAGCCTGGGAATGCCGGGGAGGGTGTATTGGTAGGTTACAGGGACTGCTGGTGGCTTACAGGTGAAGAAGCAGGTTAAATGGCACCGCTGGAAAACTGGGGTTTGCACACTGCTGACAAAGACTTACAGTAACTTTATTTACTCAGTCATGTCTGACTCTTTGCGACCCCATGGACTGCAGCACGCCAGGCCTCCCTGCCCATCACCAACTCCTGGAGCTTACTCAGACTCATGTCTATTGAGTTGATGATGCCATCCACCCAACCATCTCATCCTCTTTTGCCCCCTTCTCCTCCTGCCCTTAGTCTTTCCCAGAATCTGGGTCTTTTCCAGTGAGTCATATCTTCTCATCAGGTGGCCAAAGGATTGGAACTTCAGCTTCAGCCTCAGTCCTTCCAGTGAACATTCAGGACTGATTTCCTTTAGGATGGACTGGTTGAATCTCCTTGCAGTCCAGGGGACTCTCAAGAGTCTTCTCCAACACCACCATTCGAAAGCATCCATTCTTCAGCGCTCAGCTTTCTTTATGGTCCTGCTCTCACATCCAGACACAACTGCTGGAAAAACCGTAACTGACTTGATCGGACACTAACTTGAGGGGGCATAATCACGGCTCAGCCCCCAGAGCAGACACACAAGCCTTGAGATTGATCTTTACAGACAGTATATCCTTGTAGCAAAGCCGTCCAGTGGAATTTCCATCCTGACCCGGAGTTCCTGGACCTGTACTGTCCAATATGGTGACCACTGGCCACATGTGACACTGACCCCTTGACATGTGCCCAAGATGACTGAGAAGCTATATTTTTTATTTTATTTTTCGCTGCACTGGGTCTTCCTTGCTGTGCATGCTTTCTTTTGTTGTGTTGTGAAGTGAATGACTCTTTGTGACCCCATGGACTATGCAGTCCAGGGAATTCTCCAGGCCAGAATACTGGAGTGGGTAGCCTTTCCCTTCTCCACGGGATCTTCCCAACCCAGGGATCGAACTAGGGTCTCCCACACTGCAGACAGATTCTTTACCAGCTGAGCCACCAGGGAAGCCCTTTGTTGTGGTGAGCGCGGGGCAAATCTTTGGTGTCGGTGGACACGCTTCTCATTGCAGTGGCTCATCTTAATTGCAAAGCATACGCTCTAGGGCTAGTGGGCTTCAGTACTTCTAGCACACAGACTCAGTTGGTCCGTGCCATTTGGGATCTTCCTGGACCAGGGATTGAACCCATGTTTTCTACATAACCATTGGACCACCAGCAAAGTCCCTCATTTAATTTTAATGTCACTTAAATATAAATGTAATAGCCAGATAACTACTGGGCAATAGTATTAGCCTAGCTGTATAAGCCTATAGAGTGAAAAAGAAAGCTTGTATAACACATTGAATGATACAAGACACATTTTGACCATTTGAGGTTAAGAAGGCAATGGCACCCCATTCCAGTACTCTTTGACTGGAAAATCCCATGAATGGGGGAGGAGCCTGGTAGGCTGCAGTCCATGGGGTTGCTAAGAGTTGGACAGGACTGAGCAACTTCACTTTCACTTTCCACTTTCATGCATTGGAGAAGGAAATGGCAATCCACTCCAGTGTTCTTGCCTGGAGAATCCCAGGGATGGTGGAGCCTGGTGGGCTGCCGTCTATGGAGTCGCAGAGTCAGACATGACTGAAGCGACTTAGCAGCAGCAGCAGGTTAAGGAATTTCTCCCATTTCTGTTTCTGATACTTTTCTCAAGGTCACTATCGGTAGGTTCCTGCCCTATTATGATGCTTGCTGTTCAGAGCATCACCAAGGACACCCTGGAGGGCATAATGAACCAGCGGTCTAGGGCCTGATCTAATTTGGTGACTCACGCTTTCTCTTCTCTCTGTTACAGTGACTTGACCAATTTTAATTGAACATTTTCACATGGCGCTTATCAAATGACCTCAACCTTTTAAAATGCGTTGCTTGGCGGTAGCTCATTTCTGGGAGTGGATTTCTTCCTCCAGCTGAGAGAAACGCTCCCCCTCCAGAAAGTCATTTCACGCTCAGAGACTTCCTGCTGTTGTGGATGTCGGTGTTGGGCAAAACAGTCAAGGCGGGTGAAACAGGCATAACAGGCAGGAAGGAAGGTCACCCCTGTGAGCAGAGAACAGTGACTGAGAGACTGCTGGCCAGAGCAACAGTGGCTGGGAGGGTTTGGGTGGGAAAGGAAAACCCACCCCAACGTAGGGATTGCAGACCACGGAATGAGAAGTGGTAGGTTACTAGTCATCACTGGGACGGCTCAGCGGTCTGCCTGCCAATGCAGGAGGTGCATGTTGGGTCCCCGTTTGGGGAAGATCCCCTGGAGGAGGACAGGGCAACCCACTCCAGTAGTCTTGCCTGGGAAATCCCCATGGACAGAGGAGCCCGGCGGGCTATGGTCCACGGGGTTGCAAAGAGCTGGACGCGCCTGAGGGATGGAATAATAGCAGCAGTGTCTCAAGATGAGACCTCCTCTTCCTGTGAACGTGACACAGAGGAAGAGACACGTTTGACCCCAGGCCCACTTCAGGCATGTCCATGGGGGCTGCGGTCTACGGGAGAGCAGATCTAGAGAAAATAGTGATCTAGGTTAGAAGAAATGAGCTCAGCGCTGTGCTGGAAGAAGTGATTCCTACCCTCACCAGGGTTACCAAGAATAGTAAAGGACAGACAAGGGCCGGTGAAAGATGGTGAGACCAAAAAACCCAGAGGTTGAAAACCCAGCCCTCAGCTTGTGGAGGAGAATCCAGACGTATGCAGTCTGAGACAGTCATGGTTTAGATAAGCATTTGATATGGACTTCCCTGGTGGCACTAACTGGAAAAGAACCCGTCTGCCAGTGCAGGAGATGCAAGAGAGTCGGGTTCCACCCCTGGGTCTGGAAGATCCCCTGGAGAAGGAAATGACAACCCACTCCAGTGTTCCTGCCTGGAGAATCCCATGGACAGAGGAGCTTGGCGGGCTACAGTCCATAGGGTCGCAGAGAGTCGGACATGGCTGAGAAAGCATGAACTGCATTTGATAGGAAAACTGGTCATTTGTTTCCGTGTACTGCATTTGCAAGTGAAAAAACAAATTGAGATCTCATAGATGCCATGACAACGAGAATTTCTACGGAAATGACCTTGATCTGTCAATACAGAATTTTATGTCTTATGTCTTAGGAATATGTAGTAGTCACTCAATCGTGTCTGACTCTCTGCGACCTCACGGACTGTAGCCCGCCAGGCCCCACTGTCCATGGGATTCTCCAGGCAAGAATCCTGGAGAGGGTTGCCATTTCCTTCTCCAGAGGATCTTCCCAACCCAGGGATCAAATCTGGGTCTCTCCTGTGTGGCAGGCAGATGCTTTACCATTTGAGCTACAGGAAAGACCTTAGGAAGAGAAGAATTCACGAAAAAGCACACAACAGCCCACCTCGTTTCTAATCCCGTTTCCCGCGTCCGAGTATCAGAGATAGGGCCTGAACTCAGACCTGTGGCATTTCTATTTGTGATGTGTGTCTCAGATTCCGAGACGCCTGCTGAAGGAACCCGTTATGACTTCTCTTTTTAATCAATTTATTTATTTTAATTGGAGGCTGATTACATTATGATACTGTAGTGGTCTTCCACTGGTTGCATAGAGGCACACGGAGAATCAAAGGACCCTTCCTCCAGACACTTTGTAGTTTCCGTGCTGTGGTTTCTCAGAACAAGGGCAGATTTTCTTCGGAAGAGGTTTTCGGACATTGACTGCTATGGATGAGACTGAGAGCCCCGTCGGCCTTGGCCTGCTTGGTGGGGAGAGTGTGAGCGGCGGGACTTTGTGCCTAGCCCGGGCAGAAAGGAGAAGGGCAGTCAGTGGCTGTCCCAGGGTGTCGCTTATGGGGCCTGCCTCAGCACACCCCCGGGGGATCTGTGCACTTCATCCTGAGTGGATCGCAGGGGGTCCTGAGCCTGGCGCTTTCGCAGGCAGCAGGCCTGCTTCCTGGTTTCCTGAAGGCTTTGTCTCTCGTCTGGGGAACCCTGGAGCATCTAGCCGCTTGGTGCCCTTCCTGGTGGAAGTCCTAATTAAGACAAACTCATAAAGAAAGCTGAGCACCGAAGAATGGATGCTTTGGAGCTGTGGTGTTGGACAAGACTCTTGAGAGTCCCTTGGACTGCAAGGAGATCCAGCCAGTCTATCCTAAAGGAAATCAGTCCTGAAATGTTCACTGGAAGGACTGATGCTGAAGCTGAAACTCCAATCCTTTGGCCACCTGATGTGAAGAACTGACTCATTGGAAAAGACCCTGATGCTGAGAAAGATTGAGGGCAGAAGGGGACGACAGAGGATGAGATGGTTGGATGGCATCACCAACTCAATGGACATGAGTTTGAGTAAGCTCTGGGAGTTGGTGATGGACAGGGAGGCCTGGCGTGTTGCAGTCCACAGGGTCGCAAAGAGTCGGACAGGACTGAGCGACTGACCTGAACTGAACATGCCTGAGGCAGGAGTTGTTCAGTTCCTCGTGGAGTCCGGGGCTAAGTGTCTCTCGGGGAGACAGTTGAACACGAGGAGGAATGGGCCTCGGGGGGAGACCCGTGGGCAGGACAGGGATGGGCTGATCGAGATGCTGGCTGAAGTCTTTTCCTCGGGTGCCTATCTGAGTCACAGTACTATGTTCATTTCCGCATGAAATATAGCTGTGGTCAGATAGTGCCTCTTGCAGCGTTAATGAGCCGACTGTCCTCTTAGAATGCAGACATCGCAAAGCAGCATCGTTGTGTACACGAATTCCATGCTGCTGGCATGTATGAAAATGTTAGTGAGGGGGAAGGAGTAGGTGAGTGAAGAAACTGCTGCTGTCTTTGGTAATTTAGCTGACGTGCCTGTTAGTTGCCCAGTCGTGTCCGACTCTTTGCAACCCCGTGGACTGTAGCCCACCAGGCTCCTCTGTCCATGGGATTTTCCAGGCAAGGGTACGGGAGCGGGTGGCCCTCCCTTTCTCCAGGGGAATCTTCCTGACCCAGGGATCGGACCCAGCTCTCCTGCACTGCAGGCGGATTCTTTACCATCTGAGCCACCAGGAAAGCCGATAATTTAGCTGATAAACATTCACTGACATTGGACTTAAAATGTCACATGCTGTTTAAGGACATCTCGGGAAGGATCATTTTTAATACCTACGAATTGCTATCATGTAGGACTTTTTCAGTAATTTGAGGCATTTTTTTCTGTGAAACTGAGAATTTCTACTTTATTTAGTAAAATGTCGTAGTTTTATACCACAAAATGCTTGGTGGTCACAATTAACGAGGAATTAAGAATTTTTGCTTAAGGAGCCTGATGCTTATCTTTGCCTGAAGTCTTCCAGAAATCTTTTTATTTTGTAAGGAAACATAATACCTCTACTGTTCTTAACTCACATAGTTACTAACATGTGTATGAAAACAGCCCAAGTGTTTTCTTAAGCTCCGTTGGATAACAGCATAATTGTTCTACCTGGATACAGGGTTATATCAGCACATGTTACAAACAGATCATTTTCTAGAAACACACGTGAAAAAGAGCAGAGATGAATTTCAGGACCCTTGCACTCATCGCCAGAGACCAAAATTGCTGTACCTCAAGCTCTCGGAGTCAAGTGAAAAATGTCTGCTCACGTGCTCAAAGAGTTATTTGTTCTAGATTTAATCTCACAGCTATTTAGGGGGGGAAGATTGAACTTCAAGGTATAATGTCACTAGATGTATTTTCAGATCTTTCTCAAAGCTTGATTACTCTTGTTTATGGAGAATAAAGTTTTAATGCTTGCCTTGTGTTCGCTGAAAACTCCTGGCGTATTTTTTTTCTGAGATTAGTATCCTGGGAGGACGGGGGGACATCTCTGTATTGAAGCTGGAAGTTTAGCACTGGACGGGCGGAGAGCTGAGGTTGGGGCTTGACACTTGCTCCTTTGGACATCAGTTTGTGACGAATCAGTCATGTACTATGATGGCAAACCTTCTAGGAATCTGCAGTACCCTAGGTGTGGTAGGCTTGACTCAGGAGAGCCATAAATGTGAGAAAAAAAAAAAAAAAAAAACAGGCACAGACAGTAAGTAACTGCAGAAACATGACTGGCATAATTTAAACCAGCAAATCGGGGCTTTCCTGACCGTCGAGTGGTTAAGAATCTGCCTTTCAGCGCAGAGGACCTGGGTTCGATCCCTGGCCAGGGAAGGAAAATCCCACACGCCTTGTGGCTACTAAGACCGAGCACCCCAGCTGGAGACCCTGCGGGCTGCAACCAAAGATTACGCCTGCCACAACTAAGATCCAATGTGGCCTGGTAAATAATTTAGATCAAATTATTATTTTATTTACTTAATGTAATTTTAAAAAAGAATGGGCTTCCCTGATAGCTCAGTTGTAAAGAATCTGCCCGCAATGTGGGAGACCCTGGTTTGATTCCTGAGTCAGGAAGATATGCTGGAGAGGGGATAGGCTACCCACTCCAGTGTTCTTGGGGTTCCCTGGTGGCTCAGCTGGTAAAGAATCCGCCTGCAATGCGGGAGGACCTGGATTTGATTCCTGTATTGGGAAGATCCCCTGGAGAAGGGAAAGGCTACCCACTCCAGTATTCTGGCCTGGAGAATCCCATGGACTGTATAGTTCTTGGGGTCGCAAAGGATTGGACACGACTGAGCAACTTTTACTTTCTTTCACTTCTTTCACTTTCAATTTAAAAACGCTCTATAAAAATAAAGCAGTGCATGTAGCTAACAAGACAAGGATGTGGAGGTTGCTGGGAGATCCTTCCGGACAGAGTCCAGGTCATCTGTTTTGAAGGGGGGTTTGAGAAACAGTCTTGTCCTCAAGAGCTAATAAAACTGCATTCTGTGATTAACACAACGCTGCATATTATTTTCCCCTTTGAGTTGAGTTGGGTGTCTGCCTCCTGGCACGTTTCTGTGCAAGGATGATAAAATACCGATGGAACACATATGATCTTAAGGAGCATGCAGTTAGGAACACGCAGGCGGTATTCACGGGAGACAAGAGGTGGCTGCATGGGTGGCCTGCAATATCGCCAAACCAGTGGAGTCCTGAGCGCTCTGCACGGCCAGTCCCCTGCATAGGCACCTGGAAGCTGTGAACCCTCAGAGATACGAACGTGCGTGCCCGCGTCCAGGTGCCTAATTTGGGTCACGTGCCTCTGTCCTCTACAAGTGGCTGTGTTTTTGTGTACCTTGCTGTACAGCGCTGAGTAGAGTACCACAGACAGTGTCTTTATTTCACGCCCAGGATGTCTGGCAGCAGTGACGTCGTAGCCCGGTACTGCTCAAAAGCGCCAGCTGTTGCACTGTGCTACTAGACTTGTCAGGGTATTATATTGTAACGTTAATACCTGTTTGCTAAGCTTTGTATTTGCTTTTCTAAAACTTTTTCCAAATTTTACTTTATTTATTTATTTTTTTTTTGGCCGTACAAGATCTTCACTGCTGCACACAGGCTTTCTCTAGCTGTGGCTCTTGAGCTCAGTTGCCCCGAGGCATGTGGGATCTTCCCCACGTGCCTGGCATTGCAAGGAAGATTCTAAGCCACTGACCACCAGAGAAGTCCCTGTTTGTTTGTTTGTTTGTTTTTAGTCTGTGTGGAAAGTATTATAAACCTATTACACTACACCATTCTAGGTGGCTCAGATGGTAAAGAATCTGCCTGCAATGCAGGAAGCCGCGTTCGATCCCTGGGTCGGCAAGACTCCCTTGGAGAAGGGAACGGCAACCCACTCCAGTGTTCTTGCCTGCAGAGTCCCATGGACAGAGGAGCCTGGCATGCTGCAGTCCATGGGATCGCAAAGAGTCACACACGACTGAGTGGCTAACACACTCTGTAGCTTGACAGTATTAGTTGGGTGCCTAGGCCAAGTCTGTGGGACTTTTTGGACCAATTGGACTTACACAGATGCTCTCTGAAGGGAATTTGTTTGTACGTCGGAGACTAACTGTCCTTGAGAGACAGGAGGTACCACTTGGGGGGTGTAATTGAGGCTTCAAGAGAGCTGAGAGACAGGTGAGAGCTGAAAGAATCACTGCATGCATAGGAATAAAGGAGTTCATGGTTGGGGTTAAGGTGGGCATAGCTCAATGGTATTTCCCCCAGCTGTATTGCAGTATACTTGGCGTATGACATGGTGTAAGTTTAAGGTGTAGGAAGTATCGATTTGATAACCAGTGTTAGCCGCAAAATGATCGCCAGTGTAGGTGAGCTCACAGTTCCGTCGTGTGACCTAATTCCACTTCTGTCTCTTGGTGGGAACATTCGCCATCAGCTCTGTTGGTGGCGTTCAAGTGTATGGTAGGGAGTTAACCGTGTTCGTGGTGCTGTGTCTTACCGAGCAGAGGAGGGTAGTGCCGTTTCGTCTCCAAGTGGTTCCCATGGAAATTGGACTAGGATTTTTTTTTTTTTTTTTTTTAACCGAAGGGCTATTTCTGCCCTAGTTCTCCTCCTAGGGCAGACGTCTAGGTACACAGAGCAATAGTCTCTCTTCTTGGAGAAGGAAATGGCAACCCACTGCAGTACTCTTGCCTGGAAAATCCCACAGACGGAGGAGCGTGGTAAGCTATGGTCCATGGGGTCGCAGAGAGTCAGATGCGACCGAGCAGTTTCATTTTCACTTTCTCTTCTCGGAACAGCAGCCTCTTCTGTGCTCTTCTGCAACTTAGTTCGTCTTTGCAACACCACAGATGGAACCTGCATGGAATCTTCCCATGTTAAGGAGAGAAGCTTCCCAAATCCATGGCATCTCCAAGGGCTTCCGGACAACTTGGGGGAGCCTGAGGGGGTCATTGAGAAACAAGAGTCGTTTTAAAGTAGGTCTGAAGCAGGTTTTCAGATGGAGATGTTGCTTAATGAGATGACCAGGAACACGAGGGTGTTGAGGTTTCGGAAGCACTGGGACTGGGTGGTTACCCTTATGACCCATAAATATTATGATCATGAGACTGGTCTAGACAGGTGCCTTCTGCATTCCCTGGTGGCTTAGATGGCGGAGAATCTGCCCCCAAGTCAGGAGACCTGGGTTCTATCCCTGGGTCAGGAAGATGCCCTGGAGAAGCAAATGGCAAGCCACTCCAGTTTTCTTGCCTGGAAGTCCCACAGACAGAGGAGCCTGGCGGGCTACAGTCCATGGGGTGGCAAAGAGTCAGACACGACTAAGTGATGAACACTTTGACTTTCACATTTTCTTCTGCAACAGGAAGTCTGCCCCTGTTGCAGATTAAAATGGCAAGAATTGGAAATAACCCCTGGTTGCAGGCACACATAGTACCAACAGCAACATATGCCCTTTGTCTGCAGCGTGTGGTTAAATGAGGTCGCTGCCATGAGCACAGTTAGGTTTCTGGGGCTCTGAATTCTTTGGTGTCTTCAGAATTAATCTCATAACCATCTTTTATCAGGTATTCATTTCTCCCAGCAATTATAAGATGCTGAGGAATAGCTTGAGGTCAGTCAGTTGAAGCAAATGCTTGAGTTTGTTTGATAAAATGGTACAATGAAACCAACTCCCCATCTCCCCCAAGGGGGGAAAAAAATTCATTTTACAGCACTCTATTTGTACAGGTATTTTCAAAACCTGAACTTAGTGTGACCTTGGTACTTAGCAGATAATGTGAACCATTATGTAACTGAAAACATATTTTAAAAACACAGAGGACAGGCAAGTCATAACTGCTGCAAAGGCCAATTGTTTCATGAGGAGCGGCATTTTTCACATTATTTGCTGGAGTAAATAAATGGGGAGTCCAAGAATAACGAACTTCTTTCAAATTAGATGGCCGACTCCCCCCAACTAATGACGGCTCACAACGGGGAGTGAGCTTGAGAGCTCTGCATCAGGGTAGAAAGCTCACGTTTGCCCTCAGGTAAAGCTACTATGAATAATAATTTTCTAAGCGTCTTCTGGTGGTTGCAGTGCCCCCGTTTCTCACGTGGAGATCACGTCTTTGTGACCAGGGGCCTCGTTGCCTCTCTGTCCTTGGCAGACGGGTAAGTTCGATGGGTAAGAGGCTGAGGGATGTGCTGGGATTGTCTGTGGGGGTGAGTCGGGGGTAACACAGGAGCCCCCCACTCCCCCCGACCCGCCCAGCAGTTCTGCACAGGGTCACAGGGAGTCCTCCCTAGAACCAACTACGGTTACCTTCAGAAACTGCCGCTGTCCCTATCAGGGTTAGGCCTCCAGTCCACGGGCGCTCATAGCTTTGGGGACCCAGGCTGGGTATTTAGGGGAGCCTTGGGGGTTTACCCTGCCTTTGGGGAAAGTCCAGTGATCTGCAAGGCAGGATATCCTCACTTCAAGATGAAGAACCAAGTTTGTCTTGGAAGGAGAATGTGCATGCATTAAAAAAAATTTTATTCACCATGTATATTTTCAGTTCAGTAGTTCAGTCGTGTCTGACTAAGCGACCCCATGAACTGCAGCACGCCAGGCCTCCCTGTCCATCACCAGCTCCTGGAGCTTGCTCAAAATCATGTCCATTGAGTCGGTGATGCCACCCAACCATCTCATCTTCTGTCATCCCCTTCTCCTCCTGCCCTCAATCTTTCCCAGCATCAGGGTCTTTTTCCAATGAATCAGTTCTTTGCATCAGGTGGCCAAAGGATTGGCGATCAGCTTCAGCATCAGGCCTTCCAGTGAATATTCAGGACCGATTTCCTTTAGGTTGCACTGGCTGGATCTCCTTGCAGTCCAAGGGACTCCCAAGAGTCTTCTCCAATACCACAGTTCCAGAGCATCCATTCTTCGGCACTCAGCTTTCTTTATGGTCCAACTCTCACTTCCGTGTAGATTTTACTTAATTTGTTTCAGTTTTAAATGTATTTTTTTACTGAGGTAACTGGTTGTGATATTATAGGTCTCATGTGTGTGACACTGTATCTCTACTCTATACACTAGAGTGTGCTCACCACCGAAATTGTTTCCACCTGTCACTGTGCAGTTGATGCCCTACTAAAATTCACCGGCTCCCTACTACAATTCACCGGCTCCCTACTGCATTTCACCGGCTCCCTACTACAATTCACCGGCTCCCTACCACAATTCACCGGCTCCCTACCACAATTCACCGGCTCCCTACTACAATTCACCGGCTCCCTACTGCATTTCACCGGCTCCCTGCCCCTTTGCCTTCTTGTACCCACTGCTCTGTTCTCTGTATGAAAATGCTTTTGTTTGGTTTGTTCATCCATCTCTCTTTCATATTCCATACATGACTTAAATCCAAGATACTTGTCTTTCTGTGTTTGACTCACTTCGCTAAGCATAAGAACCTAAAGGTCCATGCCTGTTGTCACAAATGGCAAAATTCCATCTCTTTTATGGGTGAGTAGGAGAAGGAAATGGCAACCCACTGCAGTGTTCTTGCCTGGAGAATCCCAGGGATGGCGGAGCCTGGTGGGCTGCCATCTGTGGGTTCGCACGGAGTCGGACACGACTGAAGCGACTTAGCAGCAGCGGCAGCAGTATATTCTAGTACGTTTGGGCTTTCCTGGTGGCTCAGATGGGAAAGAATCTACCTGCAGTGTGGGAGACCTGGGTTCAATCCCTGGGTGGGGAAGATCCCCTGGAGAAGGGAATGAACCCACTCCAGTATCCTTGCCTGGAGAACCCCATGGACAGAGGAGCCTGGTGGGCTACAGTCCATGGGGTCGCAGAGAGCTGGACACGCCTGAGCGATTGAGCACAGCACGGTCCCTTCCACTGTGTATGTGCTACGGACACACCACATCGTCTTTGTCCGTGCACCCCTCAGTGGGCACTTAGGTTGTCTCTGTATATTGAGTGTCGACTGAATGTGCAATTTCTACAGAAGGGTGTAAGCATGAGCACTGCTGGCTAACGTGCCATTTAAACTGCTATCTTCTTTTAAGTAGACCGTAGTTGTGCTTCCTTGCCTTCTCTACATGAAATGAGTCAGTCTTTGGGGCATTATGTACCCTGCTGTGTGTGTTTCTGAATGCGTATATGCATAGAGATATAAGTAGGTATACAGAGAGAGGAGATACAGAGAAGGGGACGACAGAGGGTGAGATGGCTGGGTGGCATCACCGACTCGACGGACATGGGTTTGGGTGGACTCCGGGAGTTGGTGATAGACAGGGAGGCCTGGCGTGCTACAGTCCAGGGGGTTGCAAAGAGTCGGACACGATGGAGCGACTGAGCTGGACTGATACGGAGAGAGATAGCTACTTCGTATCCTGATGAAACTCATATATTACACTCGGAAGTTTTCTATAAAAATTAAAAATGATAGTTGAAATGGTATTCGAAACTTTTCTCTGTTACTTGTTAATCACGTTTATCTAATGACACATAAACATCAGCTAAAATTTGAAATGCCTCTATAACTGTAAAAGTTCTGGTTAGTGTTAATCGCTCACTCGTGCTTGACTCTTTGCGACCCCATGGACTGCAGCGCACCAGACTCCTCTGTCCATGAGATTTTCCAGGCAAGGACAGTGGAGTGGGTTGCCGTTCCCTTCTCCAGGGGGTCTTCCCAACCCAGGGATCGAACCTGGGTCTCCTGCACTGCAGGCAGATTCTTTACCAACTGAGCTAGGCCTTCCCTAATAAAAAGTTCTAGTACTCACATTAAAAAGGTAAAAAAAAGAGAGACTTGAAACTCCAGATTGCTACCAAAAGGGGCAAATACAGACAGTGATTAAATAGTAGGAAAAGAAAAATGGACTGCTGGTAAGCTTGAGAAACTCAAACCCAGCAGGAAAAAAAATCTATTATATATTTTCAATGTAAATAAACATTCTTGATGCATTAAAAAAAAAAGGTAAAAAAAGAAACTGGTGCATGTATACCTATGGCTGATTCATGTTGAGGTTTGATGAGAAAACAACAAAATTCTTTAAAGCAATTATCCTTCAGTTAAAAAACACATTAAAAAAAAAAAGAAACTGGTGAAATTAATTTAAATTGTAGTGTATTAAACACAATGGACCTAAAATACTGTGTTTTACATGTGGTCAATGTAAAATGTTCCCTGCTGGCTCTGACAGTGAAGAGTCTGCCTGCGATATGGGAGACCCGGGTTCGATCCCTGGGTGGGGAAGACCCCCTGGAGGAGGGCATGGCAACCCACTCCAGTATTCTTGCCTGGAGAATCCCATGGACAGAGGAGCCTTGCAGGCTACAGTCCACGGGTTTGCAGAGAGTCAGACACGGCTGAGTGAGCATCAGGGTGTTAAAAGGTGTGTGCTAATGGAAATGAGAAAAAGTATTAAACGGTATATGCTAATAGAAATGAGAAAAGGATTAACTGGGTTTCTCTGAGTTGCTTATATGACATGGTTCATATCAATGAAGCTTCTTAGAGTTGACTGTTAATGAGAGCTTGTGAGGGGACGCTAAGGTCAGATGCCACTGTGTAGAGCATCTCACACGGGTTCGAGTTCATTTTTCAGAAAGAGCCTAGGAGGCAGGTGCCACTAGTGACTCCCAAGGCCTGGGGAAGGCTAAAGAACCAACCCAGAGAAGGTGAGTGATGGAGAGAAACCGTGAGAGCAAGCTGGCCCTGAAATCTGTATTCTGTAATCAAGAATCATTTCTTGGGCCTTCCCTGGGGGGTCCAGTGGTTAAGA
Organism: Capricornis sumatraensis; assembly: GCF_032405125.1. NCBI lineage: Eukaryota > Metazoa > Chordata > Mammalia > Artiodactyla > Bovidae > Capricornis > Capricornis sumatraensis. Next base: position 144,447,108 of record NC_091092.1, on the reverse strand, counting down.
CATTGCCTTCCAGTTTGTCTCCTGGCCAAAAAAAAAAAAAAAGAAAAGAAAAAAACCCGCAAAAAACACAGAGGCAGTATTGTAAGAAATTAAATAAAAGACTTTAAAAAAAATGATCCACATCAGTTTTTCAGAGCTATCTGAGGTCCTGTCTCCTGGATGTGGTCATCATTTTGCCCCAAATAAAACTTCACTCCAACTCTGAAAGAAAAAAAAAAAAAAAAGGTAAATGATTTTTTTAAAAACAGAAATAACTTCTTGAATCCAGAATAGAGTCCGACTACAGAAAGTGTCCATAAGATTCTTAAAATGGGTGCATGGATGAGGCCGATGGCTTCCTGTTTTGCAGTTGAAGGAAAGTGGTGTGTTCAGTTGAGAATAGGTTTGGGGGAGTTTTGGACACAGATCATTCGAAGGGATTCCAAGAGCATGTGAGAAAGAGATACCCCATAGAGGGCAAAACAGGCGGGGGCAACGTTGAAAAGTCAAAGTTGATGGCCAAATGTCAGCGTGATCTCGTCAAGAAATACGGCTCTTAGACAGGTCCTGCAGGAGATATGAGATGTGAATTCGATCCCTGGGTCAGGAGGATGCTCTGGAGAAGCCAACCCAGCCCAGTATTCTTGTCTGGAGAATCCCATGAACAGAGGGGCCTGGTGGGCTACAGTCCATGCGGTCGCAAAGAGTCGGACCCGACTGAGCGACTTAGCACACACACAGACAGATACAGTAAGGAGCTGCTGGCTTCTGTGTGTGTGCTGTATAACCCACCAGGCTTCTCTCCGTGTTATTTCCTAGGCAAGGGGATTTCCTTGCAGTGGGTTGCCATTCCTTTCTCCAGGGGAATCTTCCCAACACAGGGCTCAAACCCACGTCTTACAGCCTTGGCAGGCAGATTCTCTACTGCTGAGCCACCAGGGAAGCTGTAGGCTTAACTCAGCTGTAGGCTCAACTCACCTCTTCCTAATGGTGATAAAACCCAGTAATATTATAAGCCCTCAGATTCAGAGAACGGTGGCTCTAAATTTGGTGTTCTGTTTGTTTTCGCTTCTCCTTCAACGATGTGGCTGTTTGATCTTCGGATCATCCCGGAGCACTCTGCAACCGTATGGTTCTTCCCCCGGATGAGAGCACGATGGTGTCTGGTTTGCTGTGGCGTCCTTGGCCCCTGGCTCACGCCTGTGTTTCAGTCTCTCCTTCGTTTTGCAGGCCTGCCCGATGACTGAGCTGCATGGGGGGAGCATTGTTTCTGCTCCAGCCCCATGAATCAGGCCCTTGCCAACTTTTCACAGCTCGGGAAAGAATTTTTCACTCAACGCATTCAAAACCCAGCATTTCACGGAATTCGGCCGCGGTGAAACAATGGGCGGCCTTGTCAGTGGCGACCGCATTCAAAGTTAATGGGCTTGAAGGAGCCTTTCTGGGGGTGGTGGTGGGGTGGGTGCCTGTTGGAAGGCCTGGGAGCTGAGGCACCCCCACCCCTGGCTGCCCAGTCTTCAGCGGCTGAGGGAGCAGTTGAGATTTCCCGGGGCCGGCTCACCAGCCTGCAGACAGGTCGGCAGTGTTCTCAGGGGTGGTTCCAAGGAGGCCAAGGCGTGTCCCCATAGACTGTGATAAAGCACCCCCCCCCCACCGCCCACCCCCTGATCAGATGCAGGGGTCAGCCAGGAAGTGGGTAACGGAGGACCCTGCCCCCGCCGTGCTTCATGCTGCCTTCTCGCCGAGGTCACCCTGGCCCCGATTTTCCGCCTGCCAGGGAACAGAGCCCTCCAACAAATTTATGAAGTCCCCAGTTATTTGCAATTCATGTGCCTCTTTGCAAGTCAGGAGGACATGATGAACACCACCCCCTCCTCACACAAAGGCTTCTAAGCACGGGGAATAGTCTAGACAGCCGGGGCGGGGGTCGGGGTGCAGGAGGCATCTCAAAATGGTCGGGTAACCTCTTCAGGTAGGCTTTTATGCAAACCATATGGAACTTTGGTCTTGAGACTTTGGATCACTTGGTTGTTTTTTTTTTTTTTAATCTTTTGGAAGTTTGTTTAATTTCTGATTATATTTCACATATTGTGACGTACTGTGCCATGCGTTCAGACTGTCTCTGCAACTTACTGATGAAGACATCAATCACCTCAATGTCCTACCATCATAAACATTTCATTTTCTGAGCTCTGCAGATGGAGGGTTTTGTGTGTGTGTGTGTGTTTTTTTTTTTTTTTTTTTGCTTAGAAAGTTACAGATTTTATTTCTCAAAGCACTTTCAGGTTTACAGAAAAATTTAGCAGAAAGGGCAGAGTTCCTGTGTATCCTTGCTTCTCACTCCAGTCAGTCTTTCACTGACATCTTGCCTTAGTTTCATCTGTTCTGTTCCAGTTTTTGATAGCTCAGTTGGTAAGGAATCTGCCTGCAATGCAGGAGACTCCGGTTCGATTCCTGGATCGGGAAGATCCCCTGGAGAAAGGAGAGGCTACCCACTCCAGTCTTCTTGCGCTTCCCTGCTGGCTCAGCTGGCAAAGAATCCTCCTGCAGTGTGGGAGGCCTGGGTTCAATCCCTGGCTTGGGAAGATCCCCTGGAGAAGGGAAAGGCTACCCAACACCAGTATTCTGGCCTGGAGAATCCCATGGCGTGGATTGTAGAGTCCAGGGGGTCGCAGAGAGTCAGACACGACTGAGCGACTTTCACTTCACTCATTGACACGTAATTGTGAGCTGGAGTCTCTAGTTTACTCTAGGGCTTACTCGTTGTGCTGAGTGTGCCATGGATTTTACCCAACACACCACGTCCCATCTTCACGATGCCAGTATCGTCCGGAGGAGTCCCACTGCCCCGGGAGCCCTCTGTTCACTCCTGCCTCCCTTCCAGCCCCCGGCAACCACTAATTTTCCTACCACATCTACCTTTTTTTTTTTTTTTTTTTTAGTTTTTAAATATGTAAAATTTACATACCATCTGAATATTTTTCTTTCATCAGCCCTCCTGAAGTTGACCCGACACCAAGGGATTGCAACAACAGGTTTACTTTCTAATCATGTAAGAACATGGCACATGTTCTCTTTCTAAAGAAATCCAGCTTTCATCACATGTTCATGGACTCATTGGTTTCTTTAATAATAATGAAAATCATTAAATATCTCTAGACTAAAAATAAATGGCCAAATGATACAAAAGGTGTACTAGAATGAAAATTAAGATTCCGCGTTTATTTGTGATTTTAAAGAAAAAATGTGTTCTGAAGGGCTTGGTAAAATATAGTTTAAAAATGTGTTATGAACCATTACCTAAGTGTTGTGCTTAGAAAAACTCGTAAGTTTTTTTTAAAACTTTATTTTATTGGAGTATAGCTGATTTACAGTGCTGGGTTAGTTTATGCGGTACAGTAAAGTGATTCGGTTACGCATATATATATACACACACACACGTACATTTCTTTATTCATATTCTTCTCCATTATGACGTGTCGCAGGATATTGCATTTAGTTCCGTGTGCTATATAGTATGATGTTGTTCTTTATCCCCTCTGTATGTCCGAGTTTGTGTCTGCTAATCCCAAGCTCCCAGTCCATCTATCCCCCGCCCTCGCCCCCCCTTGACACCCACAAGCCTGTTGCCTGAGTGTGTGAGCCTGTTTCCGTTTTGTAAGGAGCCGACTGGTGTCGTGTCGTAGATTCCATGGACCGGTGACGTCAGGCGGTGCTTGCCTTCCTCTCTCTGACTCCCTGCACTCAAGTGTGGCCATGTCTGGGTCCACCGTGTTGCTGCAGAGGGCGTAACTCCATTTGTGTTTAGGGCTGAGTAGTACTCCGTAGTTTCCATCTACCACGTCGTCTCCCTCCACTCTTGTGCTGACGGACACTGAGCTTCTTTCCCTGCCTCCACTATAGTAACTAGTGCTGCCGTGAATAGAGGGGTGCATGTGTCTGTGTGAGTTGGAGCTCTGTCTGGATGTATCCCCCAGGAATGGGGTTGCTGGTCGTATTGTTCTCCATAGTAGCTGCACCAGTTGACATTCTTTCCAGCGGTCTAGAGGGCTCCCTCTTCTGCACGCCCTCTCCAGCATTTATTATTTGTAGACTGGTTGGCGATGGCTATTCTAGTGCTGAATATTCATCGGAAGGACTGATGTTTGAAGCTCCAATACTTTGGCTACCCGATGTGAAGAACTGACCCCCTGGAAAAGACCCTGATGTTGGGAAAGATTGAAGGTGGGAGGAGAAGGGGACGACAGAGGATGAGATGGTTGGATGGCATCACCAACTCGATGGACATGAGTTTGAGCCAACTCTGGGAGTTGGTGATGGACAGGCAAGCCTGGCGTGCTGCAGTCCATGGGGTCGCAAAGAGTCAGACACAACGGAGCCACTGAACTGAACTGATTCTGACAGTTGTGAGCTGACACCTCATTATGTCATTGGTTTGCATTTCGCTGATAGTCAGTGATGTTGACCGTCTTTTCCTGTGTCTGGCCGTTGATGTATGTCTTCTTCCTGGGGCCGGGGAAGAGACTGGCTGACACTCCCTGAATTCTTGAGCTCCTCCTCTACCATAACCCCCCCGCTTAGTGAGCAGGAATATACTCTGTGCCTGTTCGCACCAAACCCTCACACCCCTGCAGACATCCTCATCACAGATCACACTCTCCCAGTGTCCATTTCCCCAGAATCTGAGCATCTGGCCAGACCAGCAGACACGGCCCTCCTGTGTTGTTTGCTTCAGCCTGTGTTTGCTTCCACACCAGGGGCCAGCTGCACGTACTGCTTCAAGTCTTCCCAGCCGTGGGTCCTTCAACATCGTCTTCCCTCGTTTTCATGTCGCTGAGATCCTACAGTGCCTGTGCAGTGTGAGGACTGGGAGAGGGGGCAGTGTCTTGAAACGGGGCTCTTCTTATTATTCCAGTGTGGTCAGAGCACCGGATCGAGAGAGAACGGCCACTGAGGAGTTTCCTTCTCGAGAGTTCTGAAGAATAGGGTCATACCGTGTGATGCCAGACCACATGGAGATGCCCCGGAGCTGGTTAGGAGGCAGAGAGGGGAAAGTGTCGAGAACAGCCTTTCCTTTGGAAAGGAGTGTGTCAGTTCGCTGTTGCAGCAACTTTAGCGTGGGTGGCGGTTGTTGCTGTGTAGCCGCTCAGTCGTGTCCAACTCTTTGCAACCCCTACAGCCCGCCAGGCTCCTCTGTCCGTGGGGTTTCCCAGGCAGGAATACTGGAGTGGGTCGCCATTTCCTTCTCCAGGGGATCTTTCTGACCCAGGGATCGAACCCATGTCTCCTGCATTGCAAGGTGAATTTTTTTTTAACCGCTGAGCCACCTGGGAAGCCCGCTTTGTACATCATATATCGCAGGAATTGGCCTTTTCTCGGATCCTTGATGTTGCAAAGCCCAGTGCGAGGTCACTGTCCTGCTGATCCGTGGTTGCTTCCCTGTGGTCCAGTGCACCCCTCAGGGTGGGTGGGGAGACGCCTGTGCCTCTTTCCGGGGGGACCCAGGCTGCCTGTATCCTGGAGGTGGGCTATGCCCAGCGTCCACCATGCTGCTTCTGAGGCCAGCACAGGTCGTCCCCACCTCCCTCTGTAGTTAGAGGCAAGCATGAGACTGAGTTTTGACGGATGGCGGAGGAGGAAGGGAAGGGAAAGCTGCCCCCAGGACTCTGCTGGACCCACGTCCTACAGGTAACATCCTGGGGCTGGCGAGGAGATGGTCCGACGCTCACTGAATCCTGGAGCTCCTCCTCTACCATAAGCTGTCTCTCTCACACCCCTTGGTGAGCAGGAATTGCCTGTTTCGGGATCCGGGTAGGGACTCGCCTGCTTGGGGACCAGGTAGGGACCCAGGAGGCTACCTAGCTCTAGAAGTGACAGCTGGTGGATGAGGGGTCCACCTGAGGATAAGTGGGCCAGAGATACATCGTTGTCGTATGCAGTCAGTCAGACAGGCGCACACGCTTGGTATCACAGTCTGCCCTGTCCTTGAGAATCATATAGTAACTGGTATTTTGTGCAGGCTTTTTCTTGGTATGTTTGGTTTTCTGCTGCTGTGCTCTGAGTAGCTGGAGGATAGATTTTGGATTACTGTTCCCAGGAGGCTCTAATGTTCTAGTTACTAAAGTCTCAGCGGTGAGTTAAGGAATAACCCTCAAGTGACAAGAATGTTTCCATGTGTGATACAGAAATATGTATCATATAAACTGTGATCTGTGTATGTCACCTCGTAGCCATATGGTATATTTAGCACACATACGCACATGTGTACCTGTATATCTGCACTTGAGAAATGATAAAGTATACCCATATTTGGAATAAAAAGAGAGAATGGAATTACTGGATCGTTTGCTTCCTTATCTGTTGGGTTTTCCTTTTTCTGAATTTGTGAGTGATTTATTTCTAGCTTTTTATAGCTTTAATGAATTTACTATGTTTTCGATCCGGGTGTTCACTTTTGAAGGAAATGATATTAGCTGTAAAACATGTCACAAAAGTGATGAACAGCAAATTGAAAATATATCGTCATGTGCGTGGAAACTTGGTCTGCAGCCTGGAGGAGGGCATGGCAACTCGTTCCAGGATTCTTGTCTGGAGAATCCCATAGACAGAGGAGCCTGGCGGGCTGCAGTCCATAGGGTCGCAAAGAGTTGGACACGATTGAGTGACTTAGCGTGCACGCATACAAATAGAAACTCTGTTAATACAGAAAGATACTCATTACAAATTAAAGTCAAGTGATAAACTGTCTACCAGAGACATACCTAAAACAAATGGAGCCACATATTTAGGAAAAATTTCAACAAGTATAAATTAACTAAGAAAGTTGTTAGTTGCTCAGTCGTGTCTGACTCTTTGCGACCCCATGGATTGTAGCCCGCCAGGCTCCTCTGTCCATGGGATTTCTCCAGGCAAGGATACTGGAGTGGGTTGCCATTCCCTTCTCCAGGGGGATCTTCCTGACCCAGGGAAAATAAGCTATGAATGCGCTTAGTCATCTTGGGTAAAACAGTTAGTAATACAGGGAGAAGCTGAGGGTGAGACCTCCAGGGGCCTTGTAACCAAAGAAGCAAATACCGTAGTGAGGAGGCTGCAGCGTGCATGTCTGTCTGTTTAATACCTGTGTTACGCAAAGCCCAGCCAGGCAGCCTGAGCCTTCCTCTCCTGGACCTGCAGAACATTTCCACATTTGGCTTCATATTGGGCCACAAGGACACCCCCCACCCTCCACCAATAAATCAATAATTGGAGCAGTAGTCGACGCCGCACTTTATGACTCAGGAAGAATAAAATTAGAACTTAATAAGAAAACAGTGTAATAAACCCCTAAGTGGGTGTGTTCTTTTAAACATACCGCTCAAAGTAATGAGGGTTATTTAAGAGGGCATTTAGAGATTAAGGACATAAAACAAGGGAACGTTTAAAATATAATTGCAAGCCATTTAAAAACTAATGCTGCTGGGCAGCATTAGAGAGAATGAGAACACGCTGGCGTGGTTAGTGGTGGGTTGGTAACTATTTAGGGTTTCCCTGGTGGTTCCAATGGTAAAGAATCTTATTTAACTATTTAGCAGCTGCTTTTGTAGGCGTGTTTTAAGCATCAGTGGGTTGGTATATTCATTCGTATTAATCAATAAGACAAAAATAAAACAGGGAACATATACATCAGAACTTCACTGGTACATGAGTAGCTGAGCACTTTCTTTGCTGAGTTGGGTAGTGAAACAGCTTCAAATCCTAGAGATAGTTTCTGCTTTGTCATGTCTTGGTTAATTACAGTATAATGGCTGTCCACTGGATGTTGGCTGTAAAATGCTTATTGTTGCACTATTACCATTTTAACCAACATTTCCTTTACTCTGGGCTTCCCTGGTGGCTCAGATGGTAAAGAAATCCGCCTGCCACGCAGGAGACCTGGGTTCTATCCCTGGGTCGGGAAAGATGTCTTGGAGGAGGAATTGGCAACCTGCTCCAGTATTATTGACTGGAGAATCCCATGGACGGAGGAGCCTGGTGGGCTACAGTCTATAGGGTCACAAAGAGTCGGACATGGCTGAGCAACTTTCACATTCCTTAGCCTAGGAAATCGACAAAAGTTTAACTCAAGTCCCGAGTCATAGCCCTTGCCAGTTTCTGTGGTGGAAATGCTCCTACCATGTCCAGTTTCAAGCTGCCGATGAGGGTTATTTGTCATGGAAATGTGAAGAAATGTGTGGTTTTCACCAGTTGTGTCCGACTCTTTGCGATCCCATGAGCTATAGCTCACCAGAATCCTCTGTCCATGGGGTTTCCCAGGCAAGAATACTGGAGTGATTTGCCATCTCCTCCTCCACAGATGTGAATACACAAATTAGCCATAATAAGTAGGGAGACGATGAGAGAATTACAGCTTTTATTTATTAGTATGGCTTTAATACAGTTTTGAATGAAAGTTTATATACATTCATTTTAAATAATGACAGTGTTGAACAGCAGGCCCCCCCCACCCCCCAAATTCTTGAACATTTAACAAATCAGAGTGAGCCAGCTACAGATGTCGTTGGCAGACAGTTCAGTCCAAAATGTCCTTTGAAGAAAATTCAAAGGATATAATGTTTTCGTTTCTAATCCCATAAAATAAACCTTACAGTAATTTGACTGGATAGGCCGAAAAATAGGAGGAAGCAGAAATTTTTTTTTTTTAGGAGAAATTAATTTTAAAAAATAAGACTTAGGAAAACAGGGTAGGATTTATAAAGGAAGTTTCTTTCTACCAGTTTCTTTCAGCTATTGTGGAGTGTGTGCAGTGTACGTCTGGTAGCGCTATCCTTGTTCCTGTGGACCCCAGTCCTCTTAAGAGAGAAGGTGCCAGATGTTGACAATGGAACACATAAGGGAAAAAAAGGAGGGGTGGGAATCTTTGTGGGAGGTTATGGGATGGATTCAGATGATTCTCTGCGGTTATCTGCCGTCCACCTGTTGTGGAACTCGAGTCAGCTTAAGCGACAAGTTGTTGTTCTGTTGCTAACTCACGTCTGATTCTTCGTGACCCATCGGACTGCAGCGAGCCAGGCTCCCCTCTCCTCCACTGTTTGCTAGAGATTGCTCAAATTCATGTCCATTGAGTCACTGGTGCCATCTAACCATCTCACCCTCAGCCGCCCCCTTTTCCCGCTGTCTTCAGTCTTTCCCATCATCAGGGTCTTTTCCAGTGAGTCAGTTCTTCACATCAGGTGGCCAAAGTATTGGAGCTTCAGCATCAGTCCTTCCAATGAAAATTCAGGGTTGATTTCCTTTAGGATGTACTGGTTGAATCTTCTTGCAGTCCAAGGGACTCTCAAGAGTCTTCTCCAACACCACAGTTCAAAAGCATCAATTCTTTGGCGCTCAGCCTTTTTTAGTTTCCAACTCTCACATCCATGCATGACCACTGGAAAAACCATATCTTTGATTATATGAACATTTGTCAGCAAGGTGATGTCTCTGCTTTTTAATATACTGTCTAGGTTTGTTGTAGCTTTTCTTCCAAGGAGCACGTGTCTTTTAATTTTATTGCAGTCACCCTCTGCAGTGATTCTGGAGCCCAAGAAAATAAAATCTGTCACGATTTCCATCAGTTCCCCATATATTTATTTGCCTTGAAGTGATGGGACCAGATGCCTTGATTCTAGTGTTTTGAAAGTTGAGTTTCAAGCAACTATTTCACTCTCCTCTTTCATGCTCATCAAGAGGCTCTTTAGTTCATTTTCACTTACCTGCCATAAGGCTGGTGTCATCTGCATGTCTGAGGTTGTTGATACTTCTCCTAGCGAGTATTTGGCCTAGTTCTGAGAGCTTGGGAATGGCAGAGTTCCACTGTGGTCACGGCATTAGGTGTGCCTCAATACAGCTTCATCTGGTCCATACCGGGGGGCTTCTCACCAAACGTAAGTCCTGAGTCTTATTCCAAGGATGTAGAAAGCCTTGACGACAGCAGTTGTAGGACCAGCTTATACCAATGTGGCTTGTCTGGCTCTCCAACCCAAGCTGACCTAGTTGAGTATTTTCAGAAACGCAGACTCCTCCTCCAGGCTTACTTAATTGGGTGCAATAGACAAAGGAGGTGCGAATGGACCCGGGGCCCAATCTGTAGCTCTTTGTCCCTGTCCTGGGCACCATCACGGTCTAGGGCTCTAGTGGGGCTGGGGGGTGGCTGACCATACATGCACGTACCTCATTCTCTCTTGGTCAGGCTGCAGCTGGGCCCCCCACCACAGATCCACGTGGTGGAGAGTTGCCAGAGCACAGTCCGGGCTCAGAGCATCCCCCAGTTGGGAGACCATCAGTGACCACTGCAGCAGCCGTGGTTCTGGAAAAGAACCTGGCTGTTTTCTTGGTTCTGGTCCTTACGTTTGGGAGCTGGCTCCTCACCATCTCATTGCAGGACAAGGTGACTGTGTTCCCTTTAAGTGGTTGCTTCATGCTGGTTACCGTGCGTTTCTCTGTGCAACTTACGTTAAGACAAGGATTAGCAGCTTGCAGATTTACGTGTGCTGTCCTTGAGCCGCTTTATCGTCTAGAAACAAACTTGGCCATTGCTTGTAGAGTCTACTTTCCTGAGGTCTGGTGCACACTGCAGAAACTGTACAAAAAAATCCTGTGTACACCTAGTCCAAGTGAGGTAAAGAAAGAGGTGGGAGAGATGGAGAGAGAAATATCAATGATAAGTGAGAATATAAAGTTGGGATATATAGGGAAAGCAATAGAATGTTTATAAGTTACGAGGTACATCTTCTTCTTGCTGACATTTAGGAAAGTTTAAACAGACCCATCGTCATGGTCCCAGTTGAAAAAGGCTGTCAAAAGCTTCCTCCACTCTCTCTGCTCATTTACAAAGTGACAGATAAAGGTTATTTCATAGGTAATTTTCCCCATAATAGGAGGCAAGTGAAATTACTATGCTATTGAACTTTAAAGGAACAATTAATCCCTGTGGTATTAAAACTGACCAAGGCCACATAAAAAGGAGTCATTCTATTAAATATTATAAAGGTAGATTAACTCTGGTATTAAAATCTGACAGCTATCAGAGAGTAAGAAAGTTATATGCATAATATGTGTCATCTGAATTGTATAAATATTAATGGAAACTCTTTAAGTGAACATTTGATCCAGCAATATATTAAGAAGTAATACCCCATAATGAAATAACAGCTATTTTAGGAATACCAAAATGATTCAATATTAGGAGATGTATTAATGTAATTCATGATGTTATTAAGTTAAATGAAAAAAAAAAGCTTTGCTGTTTCAATAAGTGCCAAAAAAGAATCTGATAAAATTCAGCCACTCTTTCAGATAAAAGTCTAGGTAAAATAGCAATGAAAGTAATAAAAGTAACTACAACCAAATGCCTAAATATATCTTGATGATGGAAGAAATATTCCACGAGTGAGCAGGCAAGAAGGGCAGCTGCTGTCATTTTTTTTTTATTACTGATGACATCGGTGTGTGAGTACTAGCCAATGCAATGATCTAAAATTTTGGAAATCTACATTAGCTTCCTTTTACGAGGCAGAAAAGCCGCGGGCTTCCCTGGTGGTCCGATGGTTAAGACTTTGCCTTCCAGTGCAGAGGGTTTGGGTTTGATCCCTGGTGGGGGGAGCTAAGATCCCACGTGCATCATGGCCAAAAGGCAAGACATGGAGCAGAAGCAATATTGTCACAAATGCAATAAAGACTTTAAAAACGGTCCACAGTAAAAAAAAAAAAAAAAAAAGAAGAAGAAAAGATAGGAACGCCAGAAGAATTCATACTACTAATGATAACGGAAGTATGTGAAATAAGGTGGCTAGTTACAAAACTGCTATACTTATGTAAATATGGCATGAAGAATAAGGAGAATGATAATAACGATAATTTTAATGGTATCTACTGTCCATTTAATGCTCAATTGTCGCAGGACTTGTTCAGGGCATGTTAAAGGCACTGCATTTAAATAGCCTCCACAACCCCATGAGATAAATATCATTCTTGTTATACCGGCCAGAAATGTTCCTCACCGTATATACTGATTAATGCCTATTGATGATAGCACTCCATGGTGATTATCAGATAATCACCATGGATAAATATTAGAGAATGCAAATGATAGGCTTGGGAGACGAAAATAATGGATTTTTTTTTTTTTTTTTCACATCATGTTTGCGGGATGGCCTGGTGGAGGTGCCTCAGAAGCATCAGCAAAGCAGTTGTGGGGCTTGCATGGGAAGTGAGAGGCGGGTCATAGATTTGGGAGTCATCACCTTACAGACAGTGAGGGGCTCAGCATTTAAATTTAACCACTTGTTTTTAACTTTGTGAAATATTTTAAAATTATGACATTTTATCTCATTGATTTATTTGTATAGGTATTTAAGTTAGAAGTGTATGTGCACTAATACTGTTGTGTGGGTGGCAAGGTGTGTGTGTGTATATGTATGTTTGTATGTATATGTGTGTGTATATAAACATTCAAATACTGGAATATCTGTGCATATTCAAATACTGAATATGTATGTATATATATATATATATATGTAATGAAGAACTGGATTGTAGCTGCATTCACTAACAGATCATCCTTTTTTAACCGCTCATTATGATATTTAGAAACATAACTTGACGATAGTAAAATGCACCTAGGTCATTTTAATGACTAAAGAATATTTTTGTGTATATTCTTTGAAAAAAATCCAGTCTTCAACTTTGGGGCAATAAAATTGTTCATTTTTTCCCCCCCTAAAATTAGCCATGTTATGGCAGCTATTTTTCATAAGCTTTCAATATCTGAAGTCTTTGAACAGAAGATCCTAGATTCAGAATTTCTCTTTCATGAGTTATGCTTTTTTAACAGTGACATGAGTTAATTTTTTAATGTACAGAATTACAGTGAAAAGATAAAGTGATTCCTGATATCACCGTCCAGATGATGCCACTTATACTTTAAAAAGTAGACACGTCTTTAAAAATTGATGGCGCGCTGAAAGTTGAAAATGACAAGCGTGACAGCGTTTTTATCTTCCTGTTGATGAAATACACAAATTGACAAGCTGTGCATATGGGCACGTCCAAGTCTAGCTCACGGTTTCCTTGGCTGTGGTTTACTGAAGGGCCAGTCTCCAGGAGTGGGAAGTATTCCTAGATCAAGTCAGCTTCCTGGAAGTTGCTCCGTAGTCTGTTATTGTCCAGCGCTTTGGGCTTCATCTTCTGGAATGTTCTTTTCCTTTCTAATGTGTTCTTCAGCGGCTCGATAACCAGAAAACACACCCTGTGAATAAATTTCTCAACCTGCTTCCTGCCCATACGTAGCTGTGAATGCTGAGGGTCACATTTACATTTTGAACTAAGCCATGCTCTTCTATTCCAGACAGGTCACACTTTGGCCAATACAATGTTGTCTCAAAATTTGGGAGGGTTCTCCTATGAACTGGATTCTGTGCTGCTGCTGGGAATGGGATGAGCACTTCCCTTAGAGAGATATTTTCCTCTTAGACTCAGTCATGACTCAGACTATGTGAGGCTGTGCTAAAACACGTCCCTCACGTTCCTAGTGGCTGTTTTGCCCGGCCGGGAGGTTCTCCTAGGCCTGTCTTAAGCACCTCTGAAGTCTTATCATAGGTTTTACTGCAGCACTCCTGCTTTGGTGCGTGAAAGTGAAAGTTGCTATGTTGTGTCCAGCTCTTTGTGACCCCATGAACTATACAGTCCATTGAATTCTCCAGGACAAAATACTGGAGTGGGTAGCCTTTCCCTTCTCCAGGGCATCTTCCCAATCCAGGGATCAAACCGGGTTCTCCTTCATTGCAGGTGGACTTTTTACCAACTGAACCGTCAGGGAAGCCCACTTTGCTTTGGTTTGTACCCGAGGCTATAACTTCCTGGTAGCTTGCTGGATTGTCCGACACAGGCTTTTAACTTTTGGGGGGGAATCTTTTTCTTACTAAACAGGGTGGCGTTAAGACACATGTTTGTTTTCTTCTTTTGTTGTTCGCAGAGTCTCAATTTGTCTGTAAGTTCTGTCTGCAGTTAGCCTGCTCTTTCTGTATCTAGTCCATGATATTGTGGTACCTTCTCAAATGCAGTTAGTAAGGACCAGATGACTCTTGTAGTGATTTGTGTTTAGATCTCTGTGCTGGTGTACCCATGGGTTGGGCACATTTTCTGTCTTCCAGAGTTACCAGTGACAACAGTGGTAACTATACATTGTGATCGCAAAACCTGGTCACAATTTTTTTCAGGCTCGTAGAGCAGTTTCCACGACACCTGCGTAGCCTCCTACATTCTCAGAGATCCGTGGTTTATTGTTCCATTTTGACTGTGTTTGTCACGGGTAGCCCTGTCCAGAGATTCTACTTTTGCTGATGTGAACAAATGCTTGTCAACACCCTTCCCCTGTTTCCCCCCCCCCTCCTCCATGGAATGGGTTTTATTAATAAATACTAAGTTATCTTGAGCCCTTGAATTCGAGGAGGGTGTGTCTGTGGTCTTCTGGGACATGCCGTGCTTTGCCTGGCATAATTTTACCATGCTTTTCCTGGCATAATTTTATCATGCTTTGCCTGGCATAATTCTACTCTTTTCTGTAGGGATAACTCCCCACCCCCCCCACGGAAGGGGCTACTCTAAGCCCCTTAGAGTTTGTTCTCTGAATTCATGTGAAAACCTTGCAGCTCCCATTGCACAATCAGCTTGGTTCTCCTTCAGGCCAGACCCGACTGTTTGACCTGAGGTGTTTCCGCACCCCCTCGCAGAAAGTGAACCAGTGAGGGCCTCTGATCTCAACGTCTCTTCTGCAAGGGTGGGCACAGAAACGTCTCGTGGGGCTCTCTGAGCGGTCAGCTCATTTGTGAGCTCTCAGGTGCCCTGGTTTCTCTTTGGTTTTCCTTTCTGCTCAGTTCCTGGGAGCCAGAGAAACAGGGGGAAGGAAAGAACCAGAGCTGTGTCCCTCCCCTTTCTCCCCTCTCCGCTTGGGCTCCATTGGTCTTTTCACGTCTTCTCTAGCACGCTGGCTTCACCAGGCAGCCTGTCTTTCTGGAGAACGTCCTCTCCTCTTACAATTGGCGGTTGTTGTTTACTCGCTCAGTCGTGTCCGACTCTTTGCGACCCCGTGGACTGTGGCCCACCAGTTTCCTGTGTCCTGGGAATTCTCCAGGCAAGAATCCTGGAGTGGGTTGCCATGCCCTTCTCCAGGAGGTCTTCCCGACCCAGGGATCGAACCCGTGTCTCCTCTGTGTTGCGCACTGGCAGGCAGCTTCTCTACCACTGATCACCGGGGAGGCCCGCCATTTGCTCTATCCTGGGTCGAACGTTCTGTCTATCCTAACACCGCTTTTACAAACTGAGGGGAATTTCTGATCATTGAACGAGATTAGACTTACTAAGATCTCTCCTTGTAGAGATGATTTTTTATGTTTTTGGCTGCGTTGCGTTCTGCATTGCAGCACAGCGGTTTTTCTGGTTGCGGTGCATGAGAGGCTGAGTTCCTCATGCCATGTGGGATCTTAGTTCCCTGACCAAGGGTGGTACCCATGTCCCTTGCATTGAAATGTGGATTCTTAACCACTGGACCACCCGGGAGGTCCCCTAATCTGATCATCTAATTTATTCATTTATCTAACTGCAGCGAAAATGTAAATCTCAGCTCACGTTCTGTTGCTTATGTGGGAACAAGTAAGACACAAATTTAGATATTCAGACTGAAAATTTGGCACCTCTCATCTTCACAGTATAATCAACTAGTTAGATTTCTTAAATGTATGTACAAATTCATGGATCTAAATAGAAATCTGTATGCAGCTCAAGCAGCAACAGTTAGAACTGGACATGGAACAACAGACTGGTTCCAAATCGGGAAGGAGTATGTCAAGGCTGTATATTGTCACCCTGCTTATTTAACTTATATGCAGAGTACAGCATGAGAAACGCAGGGCTGGATGAAGCACAAGCTGGAATCAAGATTGCTGGGAGAAATATCAATAACTTCAGATATGCAGATGATACCACCCTTAAGGCAGAAAGTGAATAAGAACTAAAGAGCCTCTTGAAGAAAGTGAAAGATGAGAGTGAAAAAGTTGGCTCAAAACTCAAAATTCAGAAAACTAGATCATGGCATCTGGTCCCATCACTTCATGGGAAATAGATGGGGAAACAGTGGAAACAGTGACAGACTATTTCCTTGGGCTCCAAAACCTCTGCAGATGGTGATTGCAGCCATGAAGTTCAAAGACGCTTGCTCCTTGGAAGAAAAGTTATGACCAACCTAGACAGCATATTCAAAAGCAGAGACATTACTTACTAACAAAGGTCCGTCTAGTCAAGGCTGTGGTTTTCCCACTAGTCATGTGTGGACATGAGAGTAGAACTATAAAGAAAGCTGAGCGCCGAAGAATTGATGCTTTGAAACTGTGGTGTTGGAGAAGACTCTTGAGAGTCTCTTGGACTGCAAGGAGATTCAACCAGTCAGTCCTAAAGGAAATCAGTCTTGAATATTCATTGGAAGGACTGATGCTGAAGCTCCAATACTTTGACCACCCAATGCAAAGAGCTAACTCATTTGAAGACACCGTGATGCTGGGAAAGATTGAAGGTGGGAGAAGGGGATGACAGAGGATGAGATGGTTGGATGGCATCACCATCTCAATGGACATGAGTTTGAGTAAGCTCCAGGAGTTGGTGATGGATAGGCAAGCCTGGCGATCTGCAGTCCATGGAGTCACAAAGAGTCAGACAGGACTGAGTGACCGAACTGAAATATACTTGTGAGTTTTCACTCAGTTACAGATCTGTCCTTACTTACTGAAGCTGAAATTGGCTCAGCATCAGCAAGTGCAGGTTCCTTCCGCTTGGCCACTGAGTCTTTCTGATGTAACCCTGCTTGTCTTTGATATCGTTATTTCTCTTGATTTGTGCAGATGGCCTGGTCTCATCTTGTTTATTCCCTGACCCTGAATGAGAACCAGTCATTTCTCCAAGAAGCTCTGGCCTCTTGAAAGAGGAAAAGGTACATGAGAACAAAAATCTGGGTGCTCAGAAGGGCACCGTCGACAGTCAGTTGTTCTAAGAGTCTTCACACGGTTGAAAAGTCTGTATGAAACTTGAGTGTTCATACTGAGGTGTCTGTGGCCATTCTCCTACTTCTGTGCCTGTCTCACGGTTGTGTGTTTACACCGGAGAGGCAAATGACTCATCTCCTTGGTTCACGTGCCTTCAGATCAAAAGGAGCCGCACCCAAGTAAATCCTTCTGCACCTGAAGGTTCTTAGGAGATGCACTTTTGTAACTTCACCCCACCCTTGACTCTGGAATGACATGACTTTGGTGTTTTGGAAGAGAACTGAGTATTTGGAAACCAGATGCAGGACGCTGGTCCCAAAGATGGGCATCTCTAGTAGCTCAGTGGTAAGGGATCTGTCTGCCAGCGTAAGAGATGGAGGTTCGATCGCTGGGTCGGGAAGATCCCCTGGAGAAAGAAATGGCAACCCCACCCCAGTATGCTTGCCTGGGAAATCCCATGGACAGAGGAGCCTAGAGGGGCTACAGTCCATGGGGTGGCAATGTGACACCTGAGTGACCGAGCGTGCATGCACCCGGAGATGACTTCCAATGAACCGCAGCATGTATGCCAGCCCTCACATCGCCTCTTCCCTCCTGGACCTGGGCTCTCTGTGACCTTACTTACTTCACCCGTGAAATCAGCCACTTGATGCTGTTCCAGCCCACGCCTCAGTCTCAGGGAGGGTAACAGATGTCGTGTTTGTGATGCTGTAAATCCCTGAGCCTCTCATGGAAGAAATCCAGCTTCCATGCTGCAGAGAAAGCAGGGAGACTCTCAGGACGAGGCCCCGAGACTCTGTATTGGGTTGGCCACAAAAGCTCACTCGGGTTTGTCCGTAAGATCTGAGACGTCTCAGTAACATGTCATCTGCACGTTGAGTCAACCCCTAAGCTCTCAGTTCTGTATTTACTGGCTCCCTAGAAATACAGGTGAGACCTTGTATTCCCCAAGGAGGATTTCAAATGTAAACCAGGCAAAGACACGGATCCTTAGATTCACAGAACCTTAGACTAGGTGAGCATTTGGTGGGATGTTAGATATATTTTCTGGGCTTCCTTGGTGGCTCAGCTGGTAAAGAATCTCCCTGCAATGCGGGAGAGCTGGGTTCGATCCCTGGGTGGGGGAGATTTCCTGGAGAAGGGAACGGCTATCCATTTCAGTATTCTGGCCTGGAGAATTCCATGGAATTCTTTTTTTTTTTTTTTAAGATATTTTGTAGACTCAAATTGGCCACCGTTTGGAAACCTGCTGTTCCGTTTCCACTACTTGTAAATCCAGCTGTGTGTTAATAGTTCCAGGAACAGAGACCTTCCAGGTCCTCAAAGGGCATCGTCTAAGTGCCTGAAAAATAAAACTGGATACTAGGTTGTGAATATTGGCATTTGCGAAAGAGGGTCTTGCCCTCCAGATCCCTGTTCACTGAGATGGTAAAGCATCTGCCTGCCAGTTCAGGAGACACAGGTTTGATGCTGCAGTGTTTGGGCCAAAATACATCAGACCATAAATTACATGAGCTTCTTGTAAGTTCATTTAAGTTTCACGATGGTTGCAAGAGGGCCAGTATTAATGCAACAGCCAGTAGTGAAATTTTTCTGAATTTTGAACGAGTTCGAGACCTCTGAGATTCCAGCGATAAAATGACCAATAACTTGGTAAAGAAATCCTTTGTAGGCTAGTCCACATCAAGAAAATAGACTCTAAAAATGATAATGAGAAAAATCAAGGGGCTTACCGGGTGGCTCAGGGTTTCCCTGGTGGCTAAGTTTGGGCTTAAGGATCTTTGCTGTCACAGACCATTTTGCCTCAAGTCGAAGCTAGGAAAATACAATACCTGTTTGGTTTTCCAATAACATGGGAGACATTTACAGATCATACTGTGCCGTTCTAAGGGTTTATGTAAAGCTTCTGTAACTTACCCACTTTTAAATTCATTTCTTGGCCTTACTTATTTCCTGTTATTTCAGTTTCTTGAGACAAGATGAAATTCAATCCCTGTAAAAGAAATTTACGTCTAGGCCGCTGCACAAACCCAGAATTCCGAAATTACTTTCCTTCTTGGCTTCCTTGGAAGAATGTATCAAGTTCATTCTCTCATGAGAGTCCAGAAGACCGGTCAGTATACTTGTTTTGGACCATTTCTTAGAACCTCCTGGGCCTCCCTTGTGGCTCAGCTGGTAAAGAATCTGCCTGCAATGCAGGAGATCTGGGTTCGATCCCTGGTTTGGGAAGATCCCGTTGGAGAAGGGAAAGACTACCCACTCCAGTATTGTGGCCTGGAGAATTCCATGGACTTTATGGTCCGTGGGATTGCAAAGAGTCAGACACGACTGAGCGACTTTCACTTAGACTTCCACTTTCACTTTCCTAATACTAGATGTGAGGTGTCGATGCCATCTAGACTGGGCACTTTGTAAGCTAGTGAGACTTAAGTCTTATCCAAGACCAGAAAGAGTGTCTGTAATTATTCAAATAGGTCCGTGTTGATGATGACCCCTTAAGTCATACTCCTAAGATGCTGCAACTTTATCATCGAGCGTAGTCTGTGGCTACATGGAGTTGTATTAGATGTCACTTCCTATGTGAGTCGTGGCCTTCACAGCTGGGAAGAATATAAAGAGTATTCGGAAGAGAACACGGCTGCTTACCAGTGAGTTCAGTGCGTCACGCGGTGTCATCGCTTGGTTTGAACGTCCTGGAGTTAATTAGCGTCCTTCGTTAATGTTGAACACAGTGGTACTGGCTTCTGACCACCCCTCTTACAAAGGGTTTGAGTGTACAAACACAGGCAAGAAAGAGGTTTCAAGATAGCGAAGGGAATGTTAAGAAGTTCATTCCGCGTGACTGTATCTCCATCCTTCATGTCCTACCCCGCTTTTTTTGGCCATTGTCTGTTTAGGTTAACGTAAGGTATGCACGTTCAGTAGATTTTCCATTTGGATATTTGATTTCCAGCCCCTACATTGGAAACTTTCCAAGAATCCATCAATAGAGAAATGAATTATTACACGTCTATACAGACCTATGTCATTTATCCTAAGCTGAAATGGTCCCAGTTCGATGTTTTTGATTATCTCACTGACTCTAAAACTGTTCTTTTGTTATACATTTTTCCATGCTGGTGAGTTTGTTTCTTCTTGTATGTTTTCCTCCTCGGATTTATAAAATTCAGAGAATGTTACCACTGAAGGCAATTTAAGGACTGACTCCAAACCTACCCCTTTTCAGATAATGAAGCCTATTCAGAGAGGTGACACCAACAATTCCCAAAATGCAAAGGTCACTTATAGTGAAAAGACACTTCACACTTTCTCTGGAGTTTGTTAAATGGCAAAAAGGTACATTAATGGCATTATAATTTTTTTCTATTAGAAGACTCCGGACTTTATGGGTCTCTGTTTTATTAATCACATCTAAATGGGTCTCTTTGGATATTTTCACTATGTTAAAATTGCACACAACTAAAGCTAGTATTTTCAGTGTCAAAAGCTCAAAGCCTCTCAATAAAATGGTTTGATCCCTGCCAAAGCAAAAATAATAATCAGAATTCTCACATTCTACAAAATCACATTCTACAACAGACTGGTTCCAAATAGGAAAAGGAGTACACTAAGGCTGTAAATTGTCACCCTGCTTATTTCACTTATATGCAGAGTACGTCACGAGAAACACTGGGCTGGGGGAAGCACAAGCTAGAATCAAGATTGCCGATTGCTGGGAAAAATATCAATAACCTCAGATATGCAGATGACACCACCCTTATGGCAGAAAGTGAAGAAGAACTAAAGAGCCTCTGGATGAAAGTGAAAGAGGAGAGTGAAAAAGTTGGCTTAAAGCTCAACATTCAGAAAACGAAGATCATGGCATCCGGTCCCATCACTTCATGGCAGATAGATGGGGAAACAGTGGAAACAGTGTCAGACTTTATTTTGAGGGGCTCCAAAACCACTGCAGATGGCAGTTGCAGCCGTGAAATTAAAAGACTGTTACTCCTTGGAAGGAAAGTTATGACCAACCTAGACAGCATATTAAAAAGCAGAAACACTGAGCGACTGAAATGAAAATCACATTCTAATGATTTTTAAAGGTTGCTTAAGTTATATTTCTAATATTACAAGTTATCATTCAGTTCAGTTGCTCAGTTGTGTCTGACTCTTTGTGACCCCATGGACTGCAGCACACCAGGCTTTGCTGTCCATCACCAACTCCTGGAGCTTGCTCAAACTCATGTCCATCAAGTCGGTGATGCCATCCAACCATCTCATCCTCTGTCGCCCCCTTCTCCTCCCGCCTTCAATCTTTCCCAGCATCAGGGTCTTTTTGCATCAGGTGGCCAAAGTATGGGAGCTTCACCATCAATCCTTTCAATGAATATTTAGGACTGATTTCATTTAGGATGGACTGGTTGGGTCTCCATGCAGTCTAGGGGACTCTCAAGAGTCTTCTCCAACACCATAGTTCAAAAGCATCAATTCTTCAGCACTCAGATTTCTTTATAGTCCAACTCTCATATCCATACATGACCACTGGAAAAACCATAGCCTTGACTAGACGGACCTTGGTTGACAAAGTAATGTCTCTGCTTTTGAATATGGTGTCTAAGCTAAGCTAAGTCACTTAAGTTGTGTCCGACTCTGTGCAACCCCATAGACAGCAGCCCACCAGGCTCCCCCGTCCCTGGGATTCTCCAGGCAAAAACACTAGAGTGGGTTGCCATTTCCTTTTCCAATGCATGAAAATGAAAAGTGAAAGTGAAGTTGCTCAGTCGTGTTCGACTCTCAGCGACCCCATGGACTACAGCCCACCAGGCTCCTCGTTCCATGGGATTTTCCAGGCAAGAGTACTGGAGTGCGGTGCAATTGCCTTCTCCGAATATGCTGTCTAGGTTGGCCATAACTTTCCTTCCAAAGAGTAAGCGTCTTTTAATTTCATGGTTTATCAGCATCATTTTCTATAATACCAAATGAATTTAATGATTATAAATTGTAAGTTAACTCTTGTGTTTTGATTAATATACCAAACTTTACTGACTCTTCCCTTCTGTGGGTGTTTCAGAGTTTTTACCGTTATGAATATTCCCATGCACTCAACTTTCGATTTGTTAACAGTTTCTTTTCGATAAAGGTTTAGGTGGGAGGTTACTGGGATTATCATTTCAAGAGCATGAGTAAAACGTTGTGATCCAAGACGCGAGAGCAGATACGTAAGGAAATGCCTCACACTTAGTCCCGCGTCTTCCCTCCAGTAGTGTGATCTCAGCATTTCACATAGCCCGCCAAAGTTCCCTTTCTTCTTGTTACAATGATCGTAGACACACGTATTGAGCATAACTGTTATTAGTGCCAGTTATCAATAAAATGCTCTGTCAAGTGGCATAATACGGCAAGTGCTTTATCAATGATGTTGAACGTTTCTTCATGAGTCTCAAAATGCTCCTTTCCTAAAGGGTTGTGGCATTTTCCTTTCCTGTAATCCCCTAGTCCATTCCTTTGTAAAACATCTGGCTTATGTATTGAACCTCAAACTACACATTCACTTGGCTCTGATTTCGGTGTGTCTAATTGTCTCTGATTTTATCCTTCGTAAATTAACCCCGTAGGTATCATATAAGGAAAGAAAAAAGTAACCCATAAAGAGAATGTCCATCTTGTTGATGAACTGACATTAGATAATACTTTAATGACTAATTTTCAGTCTTCAGAGACCCATTAGAGTCCCCAGGTAACATATCATTTCTCTAAACATAAGAAGTAAGCATATGATATTGATCCTAGACATATTCCAATCTAGGAAAAAGAAAAGCTTGGACATTTAATAATACTGTAATCTCTCTCAGAAATCTGGGTTTAAATTCCTTCACTGGTGTCTTTGAAGAAGCAAGTAATTAGAGGTGAGGCTAATCGGAAAGAAAAAGATACTAAGCTCAGGCTAAGAGCTGTTGTTCCGTTGCTTACTTGTGTCTGACTCTTTGTGACCCGGTGGACTGCAGCACGCCAGGCCTCCCTGTTCTTCACTGTCTCTCAGAGTTTGCTTGATTCACATCCATTGAGTCGGTCATGCCATCCAACCATCTCGTCCTCTGTCGTCCCCTTCTCCTCCTGCCTTCAATCTTTCCCACCATCAGGGTCTTTTCCAGTGAGTCAGCCTTTTGCATCAGGTAGCCGAAGTATCGGAGCTTCAGCATCAACCCTTCCAATGAATATTCAGGATTGGCTTCTTTTAGGGTTGAAGAGACATACATTAAAAAAACAACAACACACACATACATCAAGATATGGAAGAATGAATGTTGTATACATTTTCAGTTTCACTTTGATTTTCTGTTTTTTAGACCATTACTTTTGTTGACTTTTCCAATGAACCAATTAACTACCAGCATAGTAGTGCCCCCAAATCAATGTTTAATAAATATTCATTACATTAAAAAAAAAAAACAGAGAATCTGAGGAGATGTTCAGCAATTCTCACTCTGTGTTTGGAGAAAGTTGGAGCTGCTGTGACTCTGAGGAGACGTTGTGCTGTGTCCATCCATCCCTGGAATCTGAGATCCAGTGTTTGCGATGGCCATTTCAAGAGTCACAGCTCAGCGCTGTGACGCAGCCAGTTTCACTGATTCTCAGAACAGTGGCCGATGCTGACGCGTCCGCCTGTGACTGTCCACTGCTTAATCCCAGAGTCATCCTCCCTGGTGTTTTGGGTTTCCTTTTAATTTCATATTCTCTTTAATATCCAAATTACGAAAGCTATGAAGCTGCATTCCGTGAGCCGCAAGAAAGCCATTCTTCCTTTGAATTTCCCTCCCACAGACCTGTTACACTTTCCCCTACCGTGTACAGCAGTTCTCCGGATCGTGTAGGCCGCGGCTGGAGTCTAGCAGGTCACTCGTGCTGTGGATAACCGGCGTCTCCAGAGCACCGCTCTATGCGACCGGTTTCTGTCCTCCGTTCAGTTCAGTCGCTCAGTCGTGTCCGACTCTTTGCGACCCCACGGTTTCTCTCCTAGCAGGGACACACATATTTTCCTTAATTCTCCAAGGCGCTAAGACAATGATTTTAAAAGTAACGAAATACACTGAAGGTTCAGGAATGAAATAACAAGAATGTAGAGGACTATGGCTAAATGGCACCCCACTCCAGCACTCTTGCCTGGAAAATCCTGTGGACGGAGGAGCCAGTCCATGGAGTCGCTAAGAGTCGGACACGACTGAGCGACTTCACTTTCACTTTTCACTTTCATGAAGGAAATGGCAGCCCACTCCAGTGTTCTTGCCTTGGAAATCCTATGGATGGAGGAGCCTGGTGGGCTGCAATCCATGTGGTCACTAAGAGTCAGACACGACTGAGCGACTTCACTTTCACTTTTCACTTTTCACTTTCATGCATTGGAGAAGGAAATGGCAGCCCACTCCAGTGTTCTTGCCTGGAGAATCCCAGGGATGGGGGAGCCTGGTGGGCTGCCGTCTATGCAGTCGCACAGAGTCAGACACGACTGAGTGACTTAGCAGCAGCAGCAGCAGCAGCAGCAGCGGCGGCGTGGCTAGAAGCAGTTACTGTTAGAACACTCAGCGTAGCCGTGGCCAGCTCACTCCCACCACGAGAAGATCTCCAGTTGTCTCCCCACTCTGGGATACTGGCCCTTAGAATCCCTGCAGTGGAAGTAAGAGTGGGATTGTGACCTGGTGTTTATTTTCTTTTAGACGCTATTTCTTATTCAACGTGTTAGGTTTACATCAAAGTCAGGAGGGCATCACAGAGGTACATGTATTTCCTGCCTTGATATGTGTATGACTTCTCCCATTATCGACATCATGGAATGCTACTATTTTTTTTTTTAAACAAAAAATGGTGCATTTTTATAAAATCAAAGATGAGCCCTCATTTTGACACATCATAATCACTCAAAGTGCATTGTTTAATGTAGGGTTCACTCTTCAGATTTATCCATTCAGTGGGCTTGGACAAATGTATAGTCATGTATCCGTCATTATAGACTCTCACAGGGTAGTTCCTCTGCCTGGAAAATCCTCTGTGCTCTGCTTCATCCATGGAAAATCACCCATGCCTCTTCCACCTTTCAGTTCAGTTCATTTGCTCAGTCGTGTCCAACTCTTTGCAACCACGTGGACTGCAGCACGCCAGGCCTCCCTGTCCATCACCAACTCCCACAGTTTACCCAGACTCATGTCCACCAAGTGGGTGATGCCATCCAACCATCTCATCCTCTCTCGTCCCCTTCTCCTCCTGCCTTCAATCTTTCCCCGCATCAGGGTCTTTCCCAACGAGTCAGCTCTTCGCATCAGGTGGCCAAAGTATTTGTGTCTGTTAATACATAGATGAAGTTCTCTCCTGTCTTTTATATACCTGTGAATTTTCACAAAAGGACTTGTTTCTTAAACTGTATGGTCATCGTTATTTGTGCTTGCTGGAAGCAGGAGAAAAATGACTTCCACATTAGCCACTAGTTGGATCAGTGTCTTATAAATGTAATGAGAAGCACTGTAATTCTTTTCCGTTGTTGTTGTTACTCGATAGATTTTTTTGTGGTACTATAAGGCAGTTCATACATTTAACTGGAGAATATATACACACACAGTATAGGGTTTCCCTGGTGGCTCGGGCGATAAAGAATCTGCCTGCAGATTCTTCAGGGAATCTGCATCTGTGGGGAGATGTGGGTTCGATCCCTGGGTTGGGAAGATCCCCTGGAGAAGGGCGTGGCAATCCACCCCAGTATTCTTGCCTGGAGAATCCCCGTGGACAGAGGAGCCTGGCGGGCTACAGCCCATGGGGTCGCAAAGAGTCAGACACGCCTGAGCGACTAAGCATAGCACATACACAGTATAACACATACTTACTGATTTTATTCTTAAAATAATTAAGTGTAGCTTGTAATCCTTTTCATGGTCCAAACTGAGAATAGTTTGTATTTTAATGTATTTAATGCACTGTATCCTTTTCACGGAGTCATTTTGTTTTACAAAAATACAGAAACTTTTGTTCTCTGTAGTCAGCGAAAGCAGAAAATCAGGTCAGCAATCACATGCATAATTACATATCTTCCCCTTCTACCCAAATGTGTACAAAAATATTTATGATCTTAAACTTCCAATGAGAAGACATATTCTGCCTCAAGATGGTGAGAAAATGCTCATTTTTTTTTTCCTTTTTAACAATCCTTTTTGGATGGATACACTTTGGTGTCATCTCTTTAAAGAGTTACGTGGAAATGGAGACTGCGTGCAGAGAAAGAGGATGCCACGGAAATCGCAGAGGAAGGTTTGTGACTTGAATTTTATAAACAGTGTTGCTGAAGCGTATGTTCTCAACGCTCGCCCGTCTATCCCTGGGCAGTACCACGATCTCAGGCATGGAAGATGAGTGCTATGAAGATTGGCTAGTCAACCTCAGAAGAATCTCCTCCAGCGATCCTTGGATAAGGGAATGTGAACGGGGCACATTGAAATTCCGTCCGTCACTCACTCAAAAATGTTTAAGTACTGCAAAATAACTTATCTTTTTTTTTTCCTATACAGTAACTCCTTGTTGGTTCTCTGTGTTAAATACAGCAGTGTGTCCATGTCCATCCCAGACTCCCTGACTATCCCTTCCCCCAACCTTCCCCCTGGTGACCATAAGGTTATTACAGAGGATTGAGCAGAGATCCCTGTGCTGTCCAGCAGGTCCTTGCTGGTTCTCCATGTTAAACACAGCAGTGTGTCCATGTCCACCCCAGACTCCCTGACTATCCCTTCCCCCATCCTTCCCCCTGGGAACCATAAGGTTATTACAGAGTATTGAGCAGAGTTCCCTGTGCTGTCCAGCAGGACCTTGTGGGTTCTCCATGTTAAATGCAGCAGTGTGTCCATGTCCATCCCAAACTCACTAAGAATCCCTTCCCCCAGCAACTGTTACTTCACTCTTTTGGTGTGTGAATCTCTTTGTGTTTGTAAGTACATTCATTTCTATCATTCCTTTTTAGATTCCACGTATAAGGAATGCCATCTGATATTTCTCCATCTTTGTCTGACTGACCACTCGCAGTATGAGAATTTCTAGGTCCATCCGTGTTGCGGCAGATGGCATTATTTTGCAGAATAACTTTTCAGGAATCCTTTCCAGTGTGGAGGATAGAGTGGAGAAACTAGATACATGAGCTGGAAAGGCAGTGGCCCCTTTTATCTTTTCAGGTGATGTGGGGTGCTCACTGTATTAGATTGCACCTGTACGACTAGGATCAGGAGCTGACCAGATGTCTGAAAATATGGATAATTTGAAATTGTTCCAAAGATGAGAACCATGAGAGAGAGCTGGGGGATATCACTCAATTAAATAAGCAATGCCTGCTGGAACTTCCACATAATTCAGCATTTAAGGTGAATTTACCATGGAGAAAAATGTTCCGAAGTTCACAAGATAATTAGCTCTTTGGACAGATACGGTAAAAAATAGAGGGAAAAAATAAAATTGGGGGGAAAATTAGAATAAGCTCTATTTTTACACAGTTCTATATTTTGGCATGCTGCCATCCATGCGATTGCAGAGTCGGACACGACTTAGTGACTGAACAACAGCAATGTATTTTGAAATTTGTTGGCTTGGCTGTAAAGTTCATTTGTGTTTTTCCATAAGACGTCCCAAGACTCAATACTTTCTTGTGTTATGTTTTTGCTTATATCTATTCAGAAGACGGGCCAGTTGATTTGGAGAAGTGCTTTCAGAAAGCAATTCAGCTTCATGAATCTTTAAATGAAATGAAATATGTATATATCTGTTAGTGCATAAATTCTTTTTTTTAATATTTATTTGTCTTTGGAGGTGTTGCATCTCTGTTGCTATGCGGCCCTTTCTCTAGATGTTCTGAGCAGGGGCTTCTCTTCTTTGTGGCTTCTCCTGTTGCTGAGCAGGGAGGGGCTCTATGGAGCTCAGGCTTCAGTGCTTGTGGCCCCCGGGCCTTATAGCACAGGCTCAGTACTTTTAGTGCTTGGACTTGGTGATGCCATGGTGTGTGGGGTCTTGTGGTCTTCCACGGTCAGAGATTGAACCTGAGTCGCCTACACTGGCCGGTGGCTTCCTTACCACTGAGCCAGCAGGGAAGCCTGGAGTGAAAAGTATTTTAAAACTGCTGCAACACAGTTTAGCTTTAACAGCTTTAATTCGTATGCCTGATTTCAACCTGACTATTCTTAGGAACAATAAGAAACTTCTTGGAGCTGAAGCACCAATCCTTTGGCCACCTGATGTGAAGAGCCAACTCATCAGAAAAGACCCTGATCCTAGGAAAGATTGAAGGTGGGAGGAGAAGGGCATGACAGAGGAGGAGATGGTTGGGTGGCATCAGCCACTCGATAGACATGAGTTCGAGCAAATTCTGGGAGTTGGTGATGGACAGGGAAGCCTTGCGTGCTGCGGTCCATGGGGTCACAGATTTGGCCATGACTGAGCGACTGAACTGAACAAATTCTTAGGAAAGTCCAGTCTTATAATTCATAAATAGGCCCAGTATCCCTATTCTATGATTATGAATCAATTTCAAGAGTAATTTTAGAGTCAGATTTAGTAATATCTGTGAGAACATTTATGGAGCATATGGCATGTTAAAGACGAGAAAGTATACATTAGGGACAGCTTTCAGCAGAGAGGAAGAATGAGGCGTTAGTCACTGCTCGTGTTACAGGTGTGATAAAACATGGCTAGAAAATCTCCATATTCACTGGACAATACGTCGCACCACCTGTAGGGTCTCAATGCCGTAGTTGCTTGAAGTCATTTTTTCTTTAGCCTGGTTGCACATTATGGCCCAGTAGAGTGGTTTGTACAGATGTTGTTGGTGGGGCACCATGCCTAGAGAGTCTCACCTGGTGCTGGGGGGCGGAGGGTTGTGGAAGATGGCTCTCTGCTTCCTGAGGCCCCCACAGTTGACGTGAATATGCACCCAGAGCGGAAACTCCTGCCTGGAGTTAGAAGTAGAACTGAGGTTCTCTCCTTACCTCTGTTTCTATTTCACTTCCATTGAGATGAGTAAGACCCGGCTTCAAATATATGATTTTTTTTTTGCAACATATTTTACTATATTTTTCAAGTATTAAAAAAAAGAATGTTTATTTATTTATGGCTGTGCGTGTAAGCTTTCCCTCGTGGTGGTGAGTGGGTTTCTCACTGTGGCGGCTTCTCTCGTTGTGGAACACGGGCTCCTGAGTACAGGCTCAGTAGCTGTGGCTCCCAGGCCCCGCAACACAGGCTCGGGAGCTGCTGTGCATGGGCCTCGTCGCTCTGCAGCACGTGGGGTCTTCCTGCATCTGGGATGGAGTCCACGTGTCCCGCATTGGCCGGCGGATTCTTAGCCACTGCACCACCAGAGAAGCTCTCAGCACAGTTGAGAAGCATCGATGAATGAAGATTTTCCCCGAGAAGTGGAACCCGCAGTCGTGGTCTGAAAAGAGAAGTTTTAGGCCACCCCCAAGTTAAATTAATAAAATGGGGTTACAGTCTCACGAAAAGGCTTGGTACTCACTTCCAGCTAAGGATGCCAACTGGCTGGTTTTTGTTCCTTGTAAAGTGGCCGGCATGTGATTTGGGGCTGTGATGATGGGAAATTTGGGGAATATTAAGAAACCATCCCTCTGCTCCATATCAAGCCAGGAACGTAGGGATACTCAGAAGTCAGAAACAATTTAATCAAGTGTGTTAAAGCAAATACCGAGGGGGACACCTCTCTGTTGCCTTCCCATAGTTTAAATGAATGTATGCAGTGATGATGTTGATGGAGAGAGCTAAGACTTGCGGTATCAGCTGACAGTGTGTCCAGAAATGATGGACGTACGCAACACGTAGTCACGGCAACCCCGGGACCTCGGTGGTGCTCCTCCAGGCTTAAGGAGGCACCTCATGCACATTTATTTGTAAATTGATCTATAAACCTATATCTGTAAGTTTTACTGGTAATCTATAAGTTTTATTGATAGATGTGTCCAAGTTCTATTGATAGATCTATCTGTAAGTTTTATTGATGCATCTATTAGTTTTATGGATAGATGTATCTGTAAGATTTTTTGATAGATGTATCTAAGTTTTATTGATAGATGTATCTATAAGATTTTTAAATAGATGTATCTGTAAGTTTTATTGATAGATGTATCTGTAAGTTCAGTTGATAGATGTGTGTAAGTTTTATTGATGCATCTGTAAGTTCTATTGATAGATATATCTATAAGTTCGATGGATAGATTTATCTATTGGTTTTATTGGAGTATCTATAAGTTCTGTTGACAGATGTATCTATAAGTTCTATTGATAGATGTATCTGTAAGTTTTATTGATGCATCTGTAAGTTCTATTGATAGATGTATCTATAAGTTCTATGGATAGATTTATCTATTGGTTTGATTGGAGTATCAGTTTTATTGACAGATGTATCTATAAGTTTTATTGATAGACGTATCTGTAAGTTTTATTGATAGATGTATCTGAAAGTTCTATTGATAGATGTATCTATAAGTTCTATTGATAACATATCTGTAAGTTTTCTCAATGTATCTATAAGTTTTATTGACAGATGTATCTGTTTTATTGATAGATCTGAGTTTTATTGATAGACCTATCTGTAAGTTTTATTGATAGATGTATCTAAGTTTTACTGATAGATGTATCTATAAATGTGTACCCTGTACAAATTTAACTATCCATTTATTTATCCACCCATCCACTTATTCAGTCATGTATTCACTTCAGTTCAGTTCAGTCGCTCAGTCTTGTCCAACTCTTTGCGACCCCATGAACCGCAGCACGCCAGGCCTCCCTGTCCATCACCAACTCCCGGAGTTCACCCAGATTCGTGTCCATCGAGTCAGTGATGCCATCCAGCCATCTCATCCTCTGTCGTCCCCTTCTTCTCCTGCCCCCAATCCCTCCCAGCATCAAAGTCTTTTCCAATGAGTCAGCTCTTCGCATGAGGTGGCCAGAGTACTGGAGCTTCAGCTTTAGCATCATTCCTTCCAAAGAAATCACAGGGTTGATCTCCTTCAGAATGGACCGGTTGGATCTCCTTGCAGTCCAAGGGACTCTCGGAGAGTCTTCTCCAGTCATGTATTAGCTCATTCTCATACTGGGATTAGTTCCCTATTGTTGCTTGAGCAAATAAATACACATTTAGTAACTTAACACAGCCCACAGGTATCATCTTTCAGGTCTGGAGATCAGAAGTTTGCAGTGGGTCTCCTCGGGCTAAAATCCAGGTATCGAGGATGGGACAGCATTCTTTCCAGAGACTCTAGGGGGAGGATCCAGTGCTTTGCCTTTTCCAGTTTCTAGAGGACACCCCCATTGCTAAGCTCATTGCCCCTCTCTCCACCTTTGAAGCACATCCTTTAATCTCTGCTTCTTACCTCACATCCCTTTCCCACCTTTGACCATCCTGCGTCCCTCTCATAAGGGTCCTCAGGATTCCACTGGGCCCACCAGATAAGCCAGGATAATTTTCTGTCTGAGGATCCTTAATTTCTTCCCGTCTTCAGAGTCACTGCATAGTACCATCTGCACAGGTTTCTGAGTCAGAGCATGGGCATCCGGGAAGAGGCGGAGTTACTGCGTCTACTATGGTATTCTGTAGACACTTGCTAACCAGTTTCTATATGACAACTGTAGTTTTTACTGATTGACTTTTGAACTATCAGTCGCACTCCTTGGTTAATAATCTGCATGGACTGCACGTCCCAGCATTTGTGGTTGATTTACTCAGTGAGAGTCTGGAATTATAGGAGGCCATGAGTTCTCTCTCATTCCTCTTACCTTGGACCTAAAACCATGTTTCCAGCTTAATATTTGTAAAAGTAACATATTCCCTTCTATTTTCTCTTTCTGAAAAGTGTACTAGTGTTTTTATAAAAAAAGAAAATAAAGCACTTGATTGGACAACTAAATTGCTTTTATCTCAAATTATATATACAGGTTATCTTTTAGTTTTATATTCTAGGCGTTTCCCTACTTTGTCTTCCATTGTTCCGATGAACTTTTCCCATCTTTCTATTTCTAATTTTCAAGTATTCTTTCTGGCTTTTTCGTTATTTTCCTTTGCACATAAATTTAATCTCTGCTAACGCATGTGGAATGATTAGAATACTGTTGAGCATCAAGTTGGTGTATGTTTTGCATTCTCTTCACTAAACCGCTTCTTTTTTAAAAAAATTTATTTATTTTAATTGGAGGCTAATTACAACATTGTAGTGGTTTTGCCATACCTTGAGCTAAACCGCTTCTAAGCCACTAAACCCCTTCTCCGCTCAAACCGCGCGTGAGATCAGTGTTTAACTTACCCGGCGGTTGGTGTGCGTTCCTGTCACTGCAGTCTCGTGGCGTTCTGCTTCCATCCCTTTTCCCGAGTGAAAGTGAGAGCTGTCCAGGCGTTCAGTACAGATGAGCAGGCTTTGTGACCTCTGAGGTTGGTTTGGATTGCACCTCTGAGGGTTCTGTTCGATGTCACAGAGCCCCCGAACGGTACAGCAAGAATATTATTTCCTCTGGGACGTCAGGACTCTCACCCTAGCGCCTTCTCTTCTCCAGGTAGCCTTTCCGCTTATAAAGAGAAGAGCCCTCGGGGTTTTCCTTGTTTGCTTTCATGCAGGCAGGTGGAAGGCAGGCTGAGAAACCGTGAACTTTCCCTCGTAGGCAGCTCTGTCATGCAGCTCCATTTCCCCATCCACTGGCCTGTCCTTTTTTTTTTCCAAGTCTGATCGTCGTCAGAGAATGAAACACATATTGTAGGAAGTGAACTGGACTGCTCAGTTCCTGACATGAATAAGCCTTCCAGGTTGAGATGGTTGGGTGGCATCACCAACTCCATGGACATGAGTTTGAGCAAGCTCCGGGAGTTGGTGATGGACAGGGAGGCCTGGCGCACTGCGGTCCATGGGGTTGCAAAGAGTCGGACACGATTGAGCGACTGAACTGAATTGAGTCCTTCCAGAAATGTATTGGAATCAGTTGTTCAGTGTTTAAGCTCGTCCACTTTTCTTTCCAGTTATAGATTCCTTCCTGGTTTTTATTTTTCTTTTTAAATGGGCGTCTGGGAGTGACTTAAGACCTGTGATCCTTCTCTACCCACAGTGTGGAACAAGAAGATACTGAGAGTGTATGTTTAAATAATTACATTTACAGAGACTTATGTTTCCATGAACACATTTTCATGTGTGTACAGGGCAATTTGGTCATCCACAACTGAGACATAGAGAACGTAATTTCCAGAATAACCCCTCATTTCGCTCTTTTTCTTCTCTTGTAAATGAAGAGATTGGATAGGTGGTCTGGGGATATTCCTTCTACAGTAAGATCCTGGATGCTTGCCCTCTGCTATAATATAGGGAAGCATTCAAGACACAAATAACATATGCCATTTTTGACATTTGCTTCACAAACTGAAACGCTGAGTTACTAATGACAGCCCGTTCCTATGAAATATTTACATATTATGTGACAGTTACACTAATCACTTAAAACTTGACCTTATATTCTTGGAATTAAGTTTCACAAGTAAGAATATAGCCTTCCATCTGAAAGAAGAGAACATAAGATATTTTTGTGTAGATTTTAAGAAAAATTCTTTGAGTCAGTAAATATGAAAGCACATCTCAAACACATCTCCTTTTCCACAATTTTATTTTAAATATCGATTGTTTTCACTGTTTTCTGAACTGATGGAAATGGAAGGTTCAATCCTGCCTAGTGACTCGAGGGCTGAAGAGCTATAGCCTGTGCCTTCTCTTTTCAAATGTAAGCGAAGAAAGCGCCTCCCAAGTAAGAACTCTTAAACTTTGGGTTTTG
Organism: Capricornis sumatraensis; assembly: GCF_032405125.1. Lineage (NCBI taxonomy): Eukaryota > Metazoa > Chordata > Mammalia > Artiodactyla > Bovidae > Capricornis > Capricornis sumatraensis. Next base: position 144,413,272 of record NC_091092.1, on the reverse strand, counting down.
CATCCATCATACTTTAATCAGGTACAGTTTGCATCTGACCCCCTACCGTGTGCCTAAATCAGATTGGAAATTAAAGAGCAAAGGATGCCCGTAGCACTGAACTGCTCATGGTTGGAAGTCTGAGAAGACAGCAGACAAGAATCAGTTGGGCGTTTTGACCTATGACTCATCACGGCATCCAGGGAATTGCTCATACAAGTAGGTGTAATATGTGAAATAAAACTACAGAAATAATGTGTGGAGTACATGCAGGATAAAAATAAGAGATTTCACATTTCATTTCGTCTTACTCACAGGCAGTCATCACTCTTAGCAGGTGTTTTCTTTCACAGCTTGAGCCCAACTTTCTTTTTTTCCCGTTTCTCCTTTCTTCCGAAAATGAATCGATGAAAGAAGAGCAACCATAGAAACAAAAGCGCAAATCATCTCGCGCAGGGTGTTCTGCAAACTGGCAGCTTTTCGACTTTACTTCATACTGTGGCTGTGTTCTGAGAAGACTCTCCCATCCTTCGGTACTCTTTACGTCCTGCACAAATCCGCCCTCTTGGGGCCTCCTCATATCATATGGCGTTAAACCCAGGGCTTGAAGAAAGACAGTGATGAGTCCGGGGCAGATTTTTGCCTTTCACCTGCAGGGGCTGCCAGAGGTCTCAGATCAGGAAGCATAGACTGTCCAGGGCCGTGTCACTGAGTGGTGCAAACTCACGATGGAAGAGACACTGAACGCCATCCTTGCATGGCACGTCGCATCTGCACTGAGCTGTCAAGCGTGGACAGCAGCTAGGCAGAAGGCGGGAGGAGAAGGGGACGACAGAGGGTGAGCTGGTCGGGTGGCATCACCGACTCGATGGACAGGAGTTTGAGTCGACTCCGGGAGTTGCTGATGGACAAGGAGGCCTGGCGTGCTGCAGTCCATGGGGTCGCAAAAGGTCAGACACGACTGAGCGACTGAACTGGAGGCACGTGTACCAGGGCCATGCCTGTGCCAAGGCACACGTTGGCACCTGCTGCAGAAACAGCACATTTCTGGTGCTGTTCATTGGAAGCAGAGCATTACGAAACTGCAGAGTCAGGAGCTCACCAGTCCCAGGCGCTGGTTTGATTGGAGTCAACACTGTGTGATGTCACAAGAATTAATGACCGAGAGGAAGACTGGAGATGGGTCCTGGAGAACTTGACTTCCGGCAGGAGGGTTTCATGCTTCATAAAGGGGGTAATGATGGTTCCTTTTGTAAAGCTGATTTTATTTGTTATTGGCTGTGCTGGGTCTTTGCTGCTGCACAGACTCTTCTCCAGCTGGGGCGAGCGGAAGATGTTCTCTGTTTATGGTTCGCAGGCTTCTCATTGCAGTAGCCTCTCTTGTTGTAGAGCACAGTCTCTAGGGCACACAGACCTCAGTAGTTGCGACACGTGGGCTCAGTGGTTGTGATTCCCGGGCTCCAGTACTCAGGCTCAGTACTTGTGATACACAGACTTAGTTGTTCCGAGGCATGTGGGATCTTCCTGGACTGGGGATCGAACTGGTATCTCCAGTGTTGGCAGCTGGATTCTTTACCACTGAGCCACCAGGGCAGTCCCCCATGATGATTCCTTATTTTATTTTATTTTTTTAAAGCAGCAGCATAGGCTGGTCAGTCCCAGCTCTGTTTTGGGAGGATGAATCTGGCGGTGGACGGTCAGAGGGAGCTCAGACCAGAGGCTAGAGATGAGATGAGAGAAGGAGGAGGTTCTTGCCAAAACATAGGTGAAAGTCACCCAGCTAAGAAGCCAGGAAGGATGAATTTAAGAAGCGTGTAGATGGTACAAGCAGTGTGACTTGTACACTGCAGGAGAAAGGAGACAGGATTAATCCCCAGATGGACCTTTATTGCCCATTTGCATTGTACGAAAGTGAAAGTCGCTCAGTCGTGTCCAACTCTTTGCAACCCCATGGTCTATACAGTGCATAGAATTCTCCAGACCAGAATACTGGAGTGGGGAGCCTTTCCCTTCTCCAGGGCATCTTCCCAACCCAGGGATCGAACCGGGGTTTCCCACATTGCAGGCAGATTCTTGACCAGCTGAGCCACCAGGGAAGCCCAAGAATACTGAAGTGGGTAGCCTATCCCTTCTCCAGGGGATCTTCCCAACCCAGGAATCGAACTGGGGTCTCCCGCATTGCAGGCGGATTCTTTACCAGCTGAACCACCAGGGAAGCCCTTTATTGCCCACGGTCATCTCAAAATAGCCAGTCCCAAGCTTTCTGGGCATTTTGTTTTGTGTTGCTCTTATTGAAATATAGTTAACTTGCTGCTGCTGCTAAGTCACTTCAGTCGTGTCCAACTCTGTGCGACCCCTTAGATGGCAGCCCACCAGGCTCCCCCGTCCCTGGGATTCTCCAGGCAAGAACGCTGGAGGGGGTTGCCATTTCCTTCTCCAATGGATGAAAATGAAAGTGAAAGTGAAGTCGCTCAGTTAACTTTACAATATTGTATTAGTCTGCCTTACTTCACTCAGTATGACGATCAGGAAGTGGGTCCATCGGTGTTGCTGCCAAAATGGTATTATTTCAGTCTACCTAATTGTGTGCGCGCGCGCACACACACACACACACACACACACACAGTATCTCCTTTCTGCATTCCTCTGTCAGTGCACACTTCCACTGTTTCCATGTCTTGACTATTGTAAACAGTACTGCAGGGAACGTAGGGGCGCCTAAGAAATGCTACAGATGAACCTATTTAGAAAACAGAAACAGGCTCACAGAACTTGCCGGCAGAAGAATGAGGGGAAGGGAAAGTTAGGGAACTTGGGATGGACATGGACCCACTGCTGTGTTTAACATGGAGAACCAGCAAGGACCTGCTGGACAGCACAGGGAACTCTGCTCAATACTCTGTAATAACCTGATGGTCACCAGGGGTAAGGGCGGGGGAAGGGATAGTCAGGGAGTCTGGGATGGACATGGACACACTGCTGTATTTAACATGGAGAACCAGCAAGGACCTGCTGTCCAGCACAGGGAACTCTGCTCAATGACATGTGGTAGCCTGGATGGGAGCAGAGTTTGGAGGACAAGCGATACATGCGTATGTATGGCTGAGTCCCTTTGCTGTCCCCCTGAAATCATCACAGCATTGTTTATCAGCTATACACCAGTGCAAAATTAAAAAGTTTTTAAAAATAGTACATTTGTTTCAAGTGGACAACAAGCTAATGCAATATTTTGATGGGTTTGCAAGACTGCCTCTTGCAAAATCTGTATGCAGGTCAGGAAGCAACACTTAGAACTGGACATGGAACAACAGACTGGTTCCAAATAGGAAAAGGAGTACATCAAGGCTGTATATTGCCACCCTGCTTATTTAACTTCTATGCAGAGTGCATCATGAGAAACGCTGGGCTGGAGGAAGCACAAGGTGGAATCAAGATTGCGTGGAGAAATATCAATAACCTCAGATATTCAGATGACACCACCCTTATGGCAGAAAGTGAAGAAGACCTAAAGAGCCTCTTAATGAAAGTGAAAGAGGAGAGTGGAAAAGTTGGCTTAAAGGTCTCAAAATTCAGAAAACTAAGATCATGACATTTGATCCTATTACTTGATGGCAGAGAGATGGGGAAACAGTGGCTGACTTTATTTTGGGGGGCTCCAAAATCACCACAGATGGTGATTGACTGCCATGAAATGAAAGGACGCTTACTCCTTGGAAGGAAGGTTATGACCAACCTAGACAACATACTAAAAAGCAGAGACATTACTTTGCCAGCAAAGGCCCATCTTGTCAAGGCTGTGGTTTTTCCAGTAGTCATGTATGTATATGAGAGTTGGACTATTAAAAAAAGCTGAGCATCAAACAATTGATGCTTTTGAGCTGTGATGTTGGAGGAGACTCTTGAGACTCCCTTGAACTGCAAGGAGATTCAACAAGTTCATCCTAAAGGAGATCAGTCCTGATTGTTCATTGGAAGGCCTGATGATGAAGCTGAAACTCCAATCCTTTGGCCTCCTGATGCAAAGAGCTGACTCATTGGAAAGATCCTGATGCTGGGAAAGATTGAGGGCAGGAGAAGGGGACGGCAGAGGATGAGATGGCTGGATGGCATCACCAACTCAATGGACATGGGTTTGAGTGGACTCTGGGAGTTGGTGATGGACAGGGAGGCCTGGCAAGCTGTGGTCCATGGGGTCGCAGAGTCGGACATGACTGAGCAATCCATACTAAGTTATTAAATATTGACTATATTCCTCATGTTGTGCACAGCATCCTTGTACCCAGCAGACTTGGAAGTTCTCAAGGAAAACATTGGGATTAGTTTTCCACCGCTGTGTGACGACTGACCAAAGGTGTGGGGACTTCAGACACAATCTGCTTATTAGTTCACAGTGCTTGTAGGTCGAGAACGCAGCAAGGCGTTGCTGAATTCTTTGCTTAGGGTCTTGGAAGACCAAAGTCACACAGTGCCCTGAAGGGCAGGCTCCTGACTGCGGGCTCTGTTGGGAAGAGCCCAGATCCAAGCTCCCTCCCATGGTGGAGAAGCAGCTGCTTGCAGCTAGTCGGTACAGGTGTTTGCTTTGTTGCTGGATGGATAAGAAAGCTGTGGTACATATACACATATACACTCCAGTATGCTGGCTGGTGGCCATACTCTATTCCGGGACACCTCTCACCTCTCCCTGCACGTGGTCCTCTGTCTTCCAAGTCTGCAACAATGCACTGACACACTTTTAATTTATTTTTATTTTTTAAATATAAATTTATTTATTTTAATTGGAGGCTAATTACTTTACAGTTTGTATTGGTTTTGCCATACATCCATGGTTGTAAATGTGTTCCCCATCCTGAACCACACTTTTTAAAAATTATCTTTGTTTATTTTTAAATTGCAGGATAATTGTTTTACAGTGCTGTATTGCTTTCTGCTATTCAATTCATTGCAGTCACTCAGTCGTGTCCTACTTTTTGTGACCCCATGGACCGCAGCACGCCAGGCCTATCACCAACTCCCAGAGTTCACCCAAACCCATGTCCATTGAATCAGTGATGCCATCCAACCATCTCATCATCTGTCGTCCCCTTCTCCTCCTGCCTTCAATCTTTCCCAGCATCAGAGTCTTTTCCAGTGAGTCGATTCTTTGCATCAGGTGGCTAAAATATTGGAGTTTCAGCTTCAGCATCAGTCTTTCCAGTGAATATTCAGGGACTGATTTCCTTTAGGGTGGACTGGTTGGATCTCCTTGCATTCCAAGGGACTCTCAAGAGTCTTCCCCAACACCACAGTTGAGAAGCATCCATGCTATAGATTATAAAGAAAGCTGAGCGCCGAAGAATTGATGCTTTCTGCCGTACAGCAATGCAAGTCAGCCATTACGATATTACTATGTATAGGTCTGTTACTAATATCACAGAGGGAATTTTCTAACATTCCATGTATATATATTATAAAACATTCTAGGTATATAACCTTGTTATAATTTAACATATATTACAATATTATAGCATTATAATATTGTATAATATAATCACACACACACACACACGCTGATCACATTCTAGGTATATAACCTTGTTGTAATTTAACATATATTACAATATTATAGCATTATAATATTGTATAATATAATCACACTCACACACACACACGCTTATCACATTCTAGGTATATAACCTTGTTATAATTTAACAGCATTATAATATTGTATAATATAATCACACACACACACACACGCTGATCACCTCCTTCTTGAGCCTCCCGGTCTTCCAGCCATCATGCCCCTCTGTGTCATCTCCGAGCACCAGCCTGAACGCCTTGTGCTACACAGCGGCCCCCCACTAGCTGTCTGGGTTACACGTGGTCGTGTACAGGGCAGGGCAACTGTCTCAGTTCACGCCACGCTCTCCTTCCCCGGTTGTGTCCACACATCCGTTCCTTACGCCTGCATCTCTAGTCTTGTCCTGCACCATCTTTCTAGATTCCACATATATGTGTTCAGCATGTCTCTTTCTGACTGACTTCACTCCGTGTGTCAGGCTCTAGGTCCATCCCCCTTGGTTCAGCTGATTCACGTTGGTCCTTCATATGCCTGGGGTATCTCTGAGTTTCCCCATCTGCTAAACCACCAGCGAAAAAGCTCTGCTTGTGCAGGAGAACCGGCTGAGAGGATCAGAACCTCTCAGATAATCTTCCCCTTAAACTGACTCAAAGCGAGTGATTGATACCCCGTTGGTATCATCCACAAAGCCCTTCGCCTCATCCAGGCAGTGACATCCTCTGTCCGTGATTCTGGGGTTCAGGGCGGAGCGTCCTGAGATTGGGGCCTCTTCCGTCTTGCCGGGGCATCTCTTACGGGGATTGCCCTAGTTCGGGGGTGGCCCCATGCCTCTGCCACTTTCTGCTGCTCACCGTCCGTGTGGTTGGTCACCTTTTACACTGTGATTCGAGAAGGAAAGGCAAAGCAAGTGCACAGGTGAGCAGATAAGGAAGTGAGCTGTAGTGAGGCACCGAAAGTGTTGCCTGAAAATAGCCCTGGCTTTGGAAAGCGTGGGGTGAGCACAGAGGCTGTGAGCGCTGCAGAGCCGGGCTTGTCACGGGCTGGAACGTACTCAGCAACGAAGAAATCTGCTACCACTCAGCTCATGCCAACAAAAACCGTAGACCACATCCGCAGCGGGTGTGTGAATTGGGTGGCGGCAGTGTGACAAAAATAGACAATTATTATACTTGTAGATTTAGAGACCAGCCAGATCTTACAACCTGAGAATTACAGTCCTTGTTTTATGGCGACAAGATTTCTTTTTCAAAAAAGGACAGTCATTTGCAATCTATAACAGGTGCAAGTGGAAAATCCTGAGTTTTTTTGGGTACGTGTGGCTATGATAGTGTTATGTCTCTTAGAGACATTAAAACCCTTAGACTGTGTATTTCCCTCCATCTGTCTGTGTCTCTGCTGACAGTGCTGTGGAATCATCGCATCCCGCTGAGTCTTCATTTGGCCTTTGAATCTGCGGCTGCTCACGTTTGGAGAAAGTGTGGGCGTCATTTCTAGGACGGGATGTCCACTTGGCTCCATTGTTAGGACCGCAAAGTGATGGGAGAGTCAGACATAGACTGGATATTGAATGGAAGTCGAATTTCTGATGGCACTTGTTCCTCCCCTTGAATTTTTATTTTTTACTTTAGTAATATAATACCACATTGTTGTGGCAAGTCACGGTATGATGTTGGAGCCAGTTGCTATGAGGCAACTATCTTGCCAGCCAAGGGGGCTCCCCGGGGACCTTGAGACAGATCAGAGAGGACATATCCCTTCTGTATAATTTACCTCTGTTCCCTTTCTCTCTCTTTCTACATGCATGGAAGTGTGTATTTTGAAATGTTTTTTTTGTTTGTTTGTTTTGATTTTATGTCTAGATTTTCTTTGAGTTTAAACACTCAGAATCTTTGGTTTTTCTCTGTCATACATTGATATCAGATATCTTGGAGTTTTTCTTTTGATCCACATGGCTACATTTATTCTCCTCATTTTCATTCTTCAGTTCAGTTCAGTCGCTCAGTCTTGTCTGACTCTTTGTGACCCCATGGACTGCAGCACGCCAGGCCTCTCTGTCCATCACCAACTCCCGGAGTTTACTCAAACTCAAGTCCATCGAGCCGGTGATGCCATCCAACCATCTCATCCTCTGTCGTCCCCTTCTCCTCCTGCCCTCAATCTTTCCCAGCATCAGGGTCTTCTCAAATGAGTCAGCTCTTCACATCAGCTGGCCAAAGGATTGGAGTTTCAGCTTCAACATCCTTCCAGTGAACACCCAGGACTGATCTCCTCTAGGTTGGAGGACTTAGATATTTCATAGCAAACTAGAGACTTTGTGATACCTGGCTGTTATAACATCAACAGTAATGCAACTATGCACCTAGCTTCTTTCAGATCGGCTCAAAGTGTTTTAAAACTCCAGCTGTGATATTAATAACAGACCTATACACAACTGCAGAGCCGTTTATGCCTTTAAGCTTAGTTTACTGGAAACTAGAAATCTATAAAAGCTGATAAACTGGAGAAGTCATACATGGTAACATGAAGGACGCTTGAGAAGTGTGAGCTTCTCTTCATGCAGAACAAATTTCAGAGATGTCTCTACAATGGAGTTAAGTGTTCTTAAATTGTGAGGTAGCTTTATGGGTCACCCTGTGCAATATGAGAGCATGGTGCACTCAACAGAAGCAGATCACATTTAAAATTTAGATCAGATTGCTTGTCACTTGTCCGCATCTTGTTTTAGGCATTAGGTATTTAGTTAAATGAGCAAAAAGAAGCAAATTATTTAATTCTTGATGCTTTCTGCATAACCTCTGAGCAATTCATAGACGATTGCACCAAAGTGACATTTGGAGGATATTGTGAACATAGGAGAAGGCAGTGGCACCCCACTCCGGTACTCTTGCCTGGAAAATCCCGTGGACGGAGGAACCTGGTAGGCTGCAGTCCATGGGGTCGCACAGAGTCGGACAGGACTGAAGCGACTTAGCAGTAGCAGCATGAACGTAGTACTGCACAGTTATTTCTTAGTTGATAGGAGTCTAGATTTGAAATAGCGTTCCGACATTGAAGTCATCCCCAGTCTGAGGTCCACAGTTTGCTCTTAGCCCCAGGGAAAATCACTTTGGAACACAGTCAGCTTTCTCCTTGTGGGAATGGGAAAGATGCGTGCAGACTTGACTTGCCCACATTTCCTCAAACCCTGAAACCTCAAATCCGGCCGCTGGCTAGTAGCTGCCTTCATTTTCCAGAATCCGAGCATGGCTGAATTGTGAACCTGAGAAGGCGTGTTTTCACGCCCACAGCAGAGCTGGCTCAGAAGCTCAGGAATGTCCTGGTGTTCGTGCTTAGATGCCTGTGGCTGGTAGAAGGGGCAGGGGGTGGTGAGAGGAAAGAAGGGACATTCCAGCCTGTGGAACCGCTAGCGTAGAACGGTAAGTCAGCAGGCAATGTTACTTGAGAGACATTTTTACCCCAGAGGAAACTTAAATTTATCTCTTGAGACCTGGGTTCGATCCCTGGGTTGGGAAGATTTCCCAGAGAAGGGAACGGTACCCACTCCATGTTCTGGCCTGGAGAATCCCATGGACCAGTCCATGGGGTCGCAAAGAGTTGGACATGACTGACAAATTTCAGACTTTTCAGATACACCACAGAACAGCAGAGTCTCATGCGTGATTCTGTAGCCCTAGGCACAATTATGGTTTTGTTCAAATGGCATGAAATGTGTCTTGGTGGAGATGAGACCCATGATGCTTTTTACGGTGGCTTGAAAAGTGGAAGTTTTAGTCACTCAGTGGGATCCGACTCTTTGAAATGACCCCGTGGACTGTAGCCCGCCAGGCTCCTCTATCCATGGGATTTCCCAGGCGAGAAGACTGGAGTGGGTTGCCATTCCCTTCTCCAGGGGATCTTCCCCACCCAAGGATCTAACCTGGGCCTCTAGCCACCTTGCGGGCAGACTCTTTACCGTCTGAGCCACCAGGGAAGCCTGCTGTGGCTGAGAGGAGCTCATAGGTGACCTCAGAGCAAAGAAAACCAGTGGCATTTGTAAACCAACGTGGTGTGGGGAAGTCTGGCCATTGCGCTCCGAGTCCGCACCCCAGGAGAGTGGTCAGAACCTGGGGTCCTCCTGTGTCCAGAAAAGATGCCAGCCCCTGAGAGGTAAACAGACACACAGATGGCACGCACAACCAAACAGGCATCTCTGTAGACAGAAGATCATGAGGTTAGAAACTCTCAGGCATGATGTCCCCTCTCCCACACACAACTCAGTCACAGCAAACAGTATTACACAACATTCACGGCTTCAAAACCGCCTGGACTCCCAGCAATTAAAGATGACTCACAAATGCGCGCGTGTGTGTGATTTCTCACTTTGGTCCTAAACATTTGAAAGCCCCACTCAAAGAGTGTGAACCGTTAGACCTAGCAGATATCTCATAAAAGATGCTTAAAGTACTCAAAATTATCTGCAGTCCCTGTGAGATAGATAGCGGTATCTCTAAGTAAACACTGTTTAAGATACCACCTTCGAAAGATACTTTATGACCTGAGTGTTTCGTAGTTTGCATCTCCAGAAATGGCACCCCACTCCAGTACTCCTGCCTGGAAAATCCCACGGACGGAGGATCCTGGTGGGCTGCAGTCCACGGGGTCTCGAAGAATCGGACACTGCTGAGCGACTTCACTTTCACTTTTCACTTTCATGCATTGGAGAAGGAAATGGCAACCCACTCTAGTGTTCTTGCCTGGAGAATCCCAGGGATGGTGGAGCCTGGTGGGCTGCCGTCTATGGGGTCGCACAGAGTCGGACACGACTGAAGTGACTTAGCTCCACACTTATAGCATTGTTTTGTTTTGTTTTTTTTTTTAATATATTTTGGGAGGTGCTGGATCTTTGTCGCTGTGTGGCCTTTGGGGTCTCCTCTCTAGTTGCAATGCACGGGCTTCTCATTGCAGTGACTTGTCTTGCCGTGCAGGATGTGGTGTAGGCTTGTGGGCTTCCGTACTTGTATCTTGTGGGCTGAGGCGTTGCGACTCCCAGGCTGTGGAGCACAGATGCAGTCATTGCGGTGCACGGGCTCACCTGCTCCACGCCATGTGGGATATTCCCGGACCAGGGACTGAACCCATGTCTCCCGCATCGGCAGGTGGATTCTTTACCACTGAGCCACCAGGGAAGCCCAGCACCACTTTGTAATGGGCTTCAAGTTTAAGCTGACGATACATCCAGTAGGTGATAGCTCTCCTGCGCATTCCTGAGTTGGTCACCGGGACTTTGAGCTCCCCTGGAGGACTCTGACATGACAATGCGTAGTTTATGTTAGTATTATTATTATTATTTTGTCCAGCTTCTTTCTTTACCATTTGGAAGGGAGATAAATCCCGGTACTTCTCAGATGGAGCAAGAACGTAGGCAGAGCTGAGAAAATGTAACAGCAGGTTATCTGAGCACAGCTGGTGTTTCGATATTACCGTGTAGTTTGCGGTTCTGGTGGTGGGAAAGAACGTGGAGGGAGAAAAATGAACTTCTGGCGCAAGATTACGTAGTGAATCCAGAAGGAAGCCTTCATCCAGTTACTGCCATCTTGGGGACCACGCGGAGGCTTCCCTGGTGGCTGAGACGGTAAAGCGTCTGCCTACAATGTTGGAGGCCCAGGTTCGATCCCTGGGTCAGGATCATCCTCTGGAGAAGGAAATGGCACCTCACTCCAGTACTCTTGCCTGGAAAATCCCATGAATGGAGGAGCCTGGTAAGCTATAGTCTATGGGGTCGCAAAGAGTTGGACATGACTGAGCGACTTCACTTCACTCACTTGGGGACCGCGTGAGTGTGGCTCCTTCATAGCTTACAGTTTGGGTAAGAAGCCAGCTACCGCCAGGAGCTGGGAGAGTCCTGTGAATAAACGAAAAATAAAAGAGGGATGGCAGCAGAGGAGAGGTCAGGTAGTTAAAGCTCAAAAAACCGTTTATCCATCGGGCATTTAAATTAGTAATGAGAACATCAGTGTTCTTTTTTTTTTTTTCAGTGTTCTTTTTTAAAAATAATTTTTAATGGGGTATGCGTCTGTGTGTGTGGAAGTCAGTCAGCCGTGTCCGACTCTTTGCAGCCCCATGGACTGCAGCCCAGCAGGCTCCACTGTCCGTGGAATTTCCCTGGCAAGAAGACTGGAGTGGGTGGCCATGCCCTTCTGCATATTGGAGTATACTTGCTCTAGGGTGTGCATTAGTTTCTGCTGCACAGCAAAGTGGATCAGCTATATGTACGCACAGAGCTTTCCAGGTGGCTCAAATGGTAAAGAATCTGCCTGCACTGCGGGAGACCTGGGTCAGGAAGATCCCCTGGAGGAGGGCATGGCTACCCACTCCACTGTTCTTGCCTGGAGAATCCCATGGACAGAGGAGCCTGGTGGGCTGCAGTCCATGGGGTCACAGAGAGTCGGACACGGCCGAGCGACTAACACACACGTCCCCACTTTTTAAGACTTCTTTTCCTTTAGGTCACCACAGAGCACTGACTTAAACGTTCTTTAAATTTCTGCCTTAATAAACAGACATTTATCTTCACTGTGTAATATCAGATGCCACAATAGCTGTTGCAAAACAAAGGAAGCAAAGCTACACCTTGTAGCATCTTTGAGAAGTAACATTGAGCCACATATGTTAACGGTGTTGATGGGTGAACACATTTGGTACCCAGACGAGACACAGCAGTAGGTCCATTTCTGGATGACGGAAGATACACCCTGTATGCTTGGGTATCTGCCTTGGTGGAGGAGCCCGCCTCCTGGTTGTTGGTGAGCTCCCGATTCCCATAGGCTGCGAGCGTCAGCGCTTTGCTGGATGTTGGTTACCGGACGCCTGCAGTTCCTTGCCCTGGGGACCGCTCCAGCGTGGCAGCCTGCCCTGTGAAAGCCTGCAGCCCTGCAGCACCACACAGCATCTACTAGGGAGACTGACGCTTCACGTGCTGTAGGCTCGTCACGGAACTCAGCTCCTGGTACCCTTGACGCTTGTTGTTCTTCCCAAGTGACTCTTTGTGAAGCCCTAGAACATGACACCTTGATGAGCCTCTTGATGAAAGTGAAAGAGGAGAGTGAAAAAGTCGGCTTAAAACTCAGCATTCAGAAAGCTAACGTCATGGCATCTGGTCCCATCACTTCATGGCAAATAGATGGGGAGACAGAGGAAACAGTGAGAGACTATTTTTTGGGGCTCCAAAATCACCGCCGATGGTGATTGCAGCCATGAAATTGAAAGACGCTTGCTCCTTGGAAGAAAAGCTATGACCAACCTAGACAGCATATTAAAAAGCAGAGACAAAGCTATGGTTTTTGCAGTAATCATGTATGGATGTGAGAGTTGGAATATAAAGAAAACCGAGCGCAGAACTGATGCTTTTGAACTGTGGTGTTGGAGAAGACTCTTGAGAGTCCCTTGGACTGCAAGGAGATGCAACCAGTCCATCCTAAAGGAAATCAATCCTGAATATTCCTTGGAAGACTGATGCTGAAGCGGAAACTCCAATCCTTTGGCCAATCGGATGCGAAGAACTGACTCATTTGAAAACACCCTGATGCTGGGAAAGACTGAAGGCGGGAGGAGAAGGGGATGACAGAGGATGAGATGGTTGGATGGCATCACCGACTCAGTGGACATAGTCTGAGTGAACTCCGGGAGTTGGTGAGGGACAGGGAGGCCTGGCGTGCTGCGGTTCATGGGGTCGCAAAGAGTTGGACATGACTGAGCGACTGAACTGGACTGAACTGAGACCACCAGGGAAGCCCTGAAAATCTCAATTCTAAGTATTCCTGTGTATTTGTAGAAATTTCTGTGTATTTCCTCCCCACCTTGCCCTTTAGGGTCGTCTGCCCACATGCAACTTAGAGTGTATTCCACATATCACCTTGAGCTTCTTAAGATACAGAATCTCAGCTTTCACCCTGCAAGTGTGATCAGCATTTTACCCAGTATCCTGGGTGGCCTGTGTGCACAGTAAGTTTTGAAAGGTATTGATCTACCCAGCACTGCTTGACCTGGATGCACATGGGGGCTCACCTGAGAAGTTTTAGGATACTGCTGCCCATGTCATATTTGTCTTCCAGAATTTTATATTTTAAAAATATAAATTTTATATTTTCCCAACATTTATATTTTAAAAATATAAATCATGTGAGGACCTGGACAAGGTCCTCACATGATTCCAGTGTGTATTGAGAGCTGCTCATATATACAGTGTGTCTTGTAGCAATCAGATTGAAAAGAAGATGTCAAAACAATTTTGGGTATATAATGTTTCATTTGTACTTGGGTAAAATGAAGTTGTTGTCAAAGTTATTTTCTTTTGTGTCATATAGAGTCGCTGAGGGTACCTCATGGTAATCTGGTATAATTTTACTTGTTTTTGAATTTGATTGAAGTATAGTTGATTTACAGTGTTGTTAATTTCTTCCGTGCAGCAAAGTAACTCAGTTGTACATGTACATATGTGTGTGCTTAGTCTCTCCGTCGTGTCTGACTCTTTGGGACCCCACCATGGGCGATAGCCCGCCAGGCTCCTCTGTCCATGGGATTCTCCAGGCCAGAATACTGGAGTCGGTTCCAGGAGAATATTCCCAACTTAGGTATCGAACCAAGGTCTCCCACATTGCACTTGAATTCTTTACCATCTAAGCCACCAGGGAAACCCATGAATACCGAAGTGGGTAGCCTATCACTTCTCCAGGGGATTTTCCTGACCCAGGAATCAAACCGGGGTCTTCTGCACTGCAGGCAGATTCTTCTCCAGCTGAGCTGTGAGGGATGCTCAGTACACATATATTGATGTTAAAGCTGGTCGAGGTGATGGAATTCTGCCACATCTACTTCTGCTGCATGGACTGTGCTAAAGCCTTTGACTGTATTTATCACAACAAACTGTGAAATATTCCCAATGAGATCTGAATACCAGACCACATTACCTGCTTCCTGAGAAACTGGTAGGCAGGGCAAGAAGCAACAGTTAGAACCAGACATGGCACAACAGAATGGTTTAAAATTGGGAAAGGAGTAAGTCAAGGCTATATATTGTCACCCTGCTTATTTAACTTACATGCAGAGTACATCATGAGAAACACTGGGCTGGAGGAAGCACAAGCTGGAATCAAGATTGCCAGAAAAAGAAATATCAACAACCTCAGATATGCTGATATGACCACATTAATGGCAGAAAGTGAAGAGGAACTAAATTAAAAAGAGCCTCTTGATGAAGGTGAAAGAGGAGAGTGAAAAAGTTGGCTTAAAACTGAGCATTCAAAAAACGAAGATCATGGCATCCAGTCCCATCACTTCATGGCAAATAGACTGGAAAATGTGGAAACAGTGTCAGATTTCATTTTCTTGGGCTCCAAAATCACAGCAGGTGGTGACTGCATCCATTAAAGAAAGAACCCGTTTCTTGGTGACTGCTCCTTGGGGGAAAAAAAAAGCTGTGTCAAACCTAGACAGAATATTAAAAAGCAGAAACATCACTTTGCCGACAAAGGTCTGTATAATCAAAGCTATGGTTTTTACAGTAGTTATGTACAGATGCGAGAGTTAGACGATAAAGCTGAGTGCCAAAGAATTGATGCTTTCGAAGTGTGATGCTGGAGGAGACTCTTGAGAGTGTCTTGGACGGCAAGGAAATCAAACCAGTCAATCCTCAAAGAAATCAATCCTGAATATTCATTGGAAGGACTGATGCTGAAGCTCCAATACTTTGGCCACATGATGCAAAGAGCCGACTCATTGGAAAAGACCTTGATGCTGGGAAAGATTGAGGGTGAGAGGAGAAGGGGGCAACAGACGATGAGATGGTTGGATGGCATCACCGACTCAATGGACACGAGTCTGAGCAAATTCCAGGAGATGGTAAAGGACAGGGAAGCCTGGCGTGCTGCAGTCCATGGGGTCGCAAAGCATTGGACACGACTTGCGGACTGCACAAACAACATCAACTTTCCATGTATTGTTTATGACTCTGATTTCTCTTACTCTAGGTTAAAGTTAGCATTTTGCTTGTCTTGTGTGTGTGTTTTTTTTTTAAAAAAAAACTTTGTGTGTTTTTCCATCCATAGCACTTTTACTTTTGAAAATTAAATAACTGGTGACTTTGGAGAAGAGCCCATTTCTCGGGGGGTGAGAGCCCCCCAGGGAATAAATAAGGCAATCAGAGTCGGGGAGGAGGACACACGAGCTGTGTCCACGAGGAGGCCTTTCTCTGCATGCCCTCCTTTGCCCGTGCCTTGCGCTTGGTGATTCCATCCGAATTCGGTCATCTGAGATAGTCTCGGGCGCAAGTTGCCCAGCCCCACGGTGACCGCATGGGCATCTGTGAACCTCCTTGCAGAGCAAAGCTGTCTGTCATTTCTTGATCCTTGTGCCAGATTCCTGGGCCCGTGGCCGGCTCTCTGCAAACAGTTGTCAATCAAAGTAGGCTTGGACCCTGGGAACCCAGAAATAAAACTCAGTCCGATTCACTGGAGACTCCCTGGAAACCTGAGAAAAAAAACCCTGAAAATCCTCGCCCAACCCCAGGCTGAAAGGGTGGCCCAGAAACGTCCAGCTCCACATTGTACAGAAGTTTATGGAAGGCTCACATTTATTTTTAATTGACAGTACACCCTGTTAAACATTTGTATGCACCAATTAATTGTTAACCAAGAAAATGTTTCTTGATTTTTTTTTTTCAAGACTGCATGTTATCGTATGCCTGAGAAACTCAAGCAGGCATAATATAACAAAGGAAACAGGAAGTGGTAAGAGCCGTCTTTGACTTGTGTACTTTGTAAATGAAACAGAATTCCTAGCACTATTTAATATTGAATTAGCCTCCCATTGCCATATGGTGAAAATTACCTGACATTGGAATCATTCGTGTTTAAGTTTTTATCTTAATACCTTTATATATCTGTTTGACTTTCAGAGCCACGCAGGGACATGTTGCTGTTTTACTAATTAAAAAGGGATGGTCTGTCTTTTCAGATCTATTGGGAAGAGGAAAGAAAAACTTACATTAAAAATCCTTCCCAGTATTTGCTGGGTCATGCAGACTAGGATGAATATGCTGCTGTTACTTTTCAAAGGAGAAAGAGACACGCTTGTCTTCTGATTTCTCTCTGTCTTGAAAAGACAATCCTATATTAGATCATAGCGAATGAATCAATGGATAATTTAGACAGTATACAAGGAAATCTTGAGCATACACAACAGACATGCCACCAGCACCCACATTAGAATTACCATCAGTTGCTTCTTACTGAGTAAAAAAAAAAAAATACATCAAGTGATCAAAACCAGTATGTCGTTCAGTTCAGTTCAGTTCAGTTCAGTCGCTCAGTTGTGTCCAACTCTTTGCGACCCCATGAATCGTAGCACGCCAGGCCTCCCTGTCCATCACCAACTCCCAGAGTTCACTCAGACTCACGTCCATTGAGTTGGTGATGCCATCCAGCCATCTCATCCTCTGTCGTCCCCTTTTCCTCCTGCCTCCAATCCCTCCCAGCACCAGGGTCTTTTCCAATGAGTCAACTCTTCGTATGAGGTGGCCAAAATACTGGAGTTTCAGCTTTAGCATCAGTCCTTCCAAAGAAATCCCAGGGCTGATCTCCTTCAGAATGGACTGGTTGGATCTCCTTGCAGTCTGAGGGACTCTCAAGAGTCTTCTCCAATACCACAGTTCAAAAGCATCAGTTCGTTGGTGCTCAGCTTTCTTCACAGTCCAACTCTCACATCCATACATGACCACTGGAAAAACCATAGCCTTGACTAGACGGACCTTTGTTGCCAAAGTAATGTCTCTGCTTTTGAATATACTATCTAGGTTGGTCATAACTTTCCAAGGAGTAAGTGTCTTTTAATTTCATGGCTGCAGTCACCATCTGCAGTGATTTTGGAGCCCAAAAATATAAAGTCTGACACTGTTTCCACTGTTTCCCCATCTATTTCCCACGAAGTGATGGGACCAGATGCCATGATCTTCGTTTTCTGAATGTTGAGCTTTAAGCCAACTTTTTCACTCTCCTCTTTCACTTTCATCAAGAGGCTTTTTAGTTCCTCTTCTCTTTCTGCCATAACGGTGGTGTCATCTGCATATCTGAGGTTATTGATATTTCTCTCGGCAATGTTGATTCCAGCTTGTGTTTCTTTCACCCCAGCGTTTCTCATGATGTACTCTGCATATAAGTTAAATAAGCAGGGCAACAATATACAGCCTTGACGTACTCCCTTTCCTATTTGGAACCAGTCTGTTGTTCCATGTCCAGTTCTAACTGTTGCTTCCTGCCCTGCATACAGGTTTCTCAAGAGGCAGGTCAGGTGGTCTGGTATTCCCATCTCTTTCAGAATATTCCACAGTTTATTGTGATCCACACAGTCAAAGGCTTTGGCATAGTCAATAAAGCAGAAGTAGATGTTTTTCTGCAACTCTCTTGCTTTTTTGAGAGAAGGAAATAAACTTGACTCACACGTTTTACCAGCCTACGGGAGAGTGGCTTCATTTTATACAGCCTATGTAGAGACTTGTAGGATGAGAGTTACTCTATTTCTGTACATTTCATATTTGCAAGCTGATCCACACAACCAGCAGGTTATTCCCTGTTTTCAAAAAGCTGCGTGAGCGAGAGATAAATGTGATAGAGTATAATTTAGAACTTAAATTGCCTCAGTTACCTCAGAGGAAATTTAGGGCACCACTTCTCAGTATTCTTTGTAGACACGAGATGTTGCTATTTTTCAGTCTCTTTAGTCGTGTCTGACTCTGCGACCTCATGGACTGTAGCCCGCCAGGCTCCTCTGTCCATGGGATTCTCCAGGCAAGGATACAGGAGTGGGTTGCCATTTCCTTCTCCAGGGGATCTTCCCGAATCTGGGATGGAACCTGGGTCTCCTGCATTGCAGGCAGAATTCTTTACTGTCTGAGCCACGAGGGAAGCCCGAGTTTTTCTTTTTTAACTGCAGTTAACTACTAAATAATTAGAGGAGATAACAGGCATGGACAGCAAGCACAGCGAGATGTCAGAACGGAGTGTGGCCAGTGTGTGCGTTTTCCAGAGTCGTCGCCTGTTCTGTCTGCTATGGTGGCCACCTGGGCGTATGTTGGCGTTACTTAGGATAAAACGTAAAAAATCAGCTCCTCAGTTGCACTAGCCACATTTCAAAGTGTCACTCGCATCTGGGAGACTACAGCTGCTGAACAGGTCCACCACTAAAGAGATTTCCATCACACAAACCCTGGGTTTCTTCAACTCAAACACCCAGTGCGTTTGCAGCTAAATGTTAAAAGGAGCACTCCCTTTCTGCCCGTCAAGTCAGCCTCCTCCACCCAGAGTCCTTTTTATTTTTCTCTAGGCTCAGGAACGTGAACTGGACTAAATGATAACTGTCAAAATGTACCGGTCTACCAGCGGGGTCCATGATCTGTTTCCTGGCATTCAGAGATGTGTTGAGATCCTCCCAGAGGTGGGGAAGCTGAAAATGGGAATGTTGGCCCTGCCCTCTGCCTGGGATCCCACTCTCAATTTCAGGCCATGTGAAGTGTTCTTTCCACTGTTTTGCAACACATTTTACATAACAAATATTCACATTTTCCCTGTGATTTCAGAGGTTTAGAAGGAGGAAAGAGAAGCATGGATAAACAAATCTTGCTAGTTCCCAGAGGACACTGTGTCTGCAGTTACTTTGCTTGTTGGTTTTAACTCATTTATTCAGCTAGGTTTACTTGGCTTACCTCACTCTGAAACAATTAGCGGTTAGGTTACAGAAAGGTTCACAGGCTAGGGAAAATAGATACAATCAGAGTGAAGAAAAGTTAAGTTTAGGATAATAAACCCAAGCTTGGGCTGTGCAACATGTGTGCTAAATTGCTTCAGTTGCATCTGACTCTTAGCGACCCCACGGACTGTAGCCCGCCAGGCTCCTGTGTCCATGGGATTCTCCAGGCAAGAATACCGGAGTGGGTTGCCATGCCCTCCTCCAGGGGGTCTTCCCGACCCAGGGACTGAACCCACGTCTCCTGTGCCCCCTGCATTGCAGCTGGTCTCTTTTACTGCTGAGCCACTGGGAAAGTGAAAGAAAGTGAAATCGCTCGGTCGTGTCCAACTCTTTGCGACCCCATCGACTGTAGCCTACCAGGCTCCTCCGTCCCTGGGATTTTCCAGGCAAGAGTACTGGAGTAGGGTGCCATTTCCTTCTCCAGGGGATCTTCCCAAGCCAGGGATCGAACCTGGGCCTCTTGCATTGCAGGCAGACGCTTTACTGTCTGAGCCACAGGGAAGCCTGAGCTAAAAGCTTGTTATCCCAGAAACGACACTGTTGAAACCTGTTTCTAAAGGCTGAAACCCAGGATGACCTCACCCCCTCCTCCAAAGTATGGAGAACCTGCATAACCTTCAAGCAGTTTTCCGTGAATATGAAAATCGACCCACCTGGTTTTGGTGAAACGCTGGCCACAGAAAGCGTGATGTTTTCAGTGCTAAGAAAATAGTTTGGCACCTTTTATGTTATCAATTAAAGGCCAATATGTATGACTTAACCTGGACACTGAGAGCCAAGTTGGCACGTTCTTAAGGAACTGAAGTTATGAAAACATAGAACATGATTTATCTTTTAAGTCTTTTATTTTATATTGGAGTATAGCTGATTAATAATGTTGTGGTAGTTTCAGGTGAACAGAAGAGGCACTCAGCCATATGTATACATTGTATTCCTTCTCCCCCAGACTCCCCTCCCATCCAGGCAGCCACATGACACGGGGCAGAAGTCCCTGAGCTGGCCAGCAGGTCCTTGTTGGTTCTCCATGTTAAATGCAGCAGTGAGTCCATGTCCATCCCAGACTCCCTGACTATCCCTTCCCCCATCCTTCCCCCTGGGAACCATCAGGTTATTACAGAGGATTGAGCAGAGTTCGCTGTGCTGTCCAGCAGGTCCTTGCTGGTTCTCCATGTTAAATTCAGCTGTGTGTCCATGTCCATCGCAAACTCCCTGACTATCCCTTCCCCCATCCTTCTACCCCGGCAGCCACATGTTCATCTCTTAAGTCTGTGAGTCTGTTTCTGAAGACAGAACTTTAAACACATTCCTCCGTTGCTGGCAGGCCAGCACAGAATCTGAACAGTCACGTTCATATGGGTATTCTTAGTTGCTCGGTAGTGTCCAACTCTTTGCAACCCCATGGGCTGTAGCCCGCCAGGCTCCTCTGTCCATGGGGATTCTCCAGGCAGGAACACTGGAGTGGGTTGCTGTGCCCTTCTCCAGGGGATCTTTCTGACCCAGGAACCGAACTGGGATCTCCTGCATTGCAGGCAGATTCTGCACCAGCTGAGCCACCAGGCAAGCCCATGTTCCTGTGGGAGAAAATGTCATTTGTAACTGAATAATTTATAATTTATCTCCCAGTTACCCAAATGCATATTATTCCCCAAAGACATACGAGTACATGTGGAAACGTTTGCTGTGTTCCTATGTTTAAGAAGTGTTGGAACTTCTCTGATGTTCTTGAAGGAAGACTGTGTGCTTACGATGAAGGGAACCCAATTTTGATCGTCGCTCATGGAACTAGATCCCATATGCCCCACGTGCAGCTAAAAAAAAAAAGAAGAAGCAGCAATAACATAAAGTAGAATAGCACAATAAATAAATATTAAAAAATACCGATAATTAAAGGAATTTGCTGTCCGTAATAAGATTCTGAAACAGCTGAAATTGAAGGTGCATTTTCTGGTCATGGATCAGAGTAACATCAGCCACCCACCTGGGCTTGTAACGTACCCTTGACCTTGTTAGCACAGTGTCATAACTGACCTACCCGACCAGTAGCAGAAGGAAGTTAGCACTGCTACTGTTACTCCAGCTCTGTGTGTAACTTACCTCTCAGGGCAATTTACATACCAGTCAGGGTTGTCTCTTTCAAACAAAGCAGTCCCTATGAGAAGTTGGGTCAAATTTAATTTTTCAATAACTCAATAATTACCTTCTTCTCTGTTGTGAGTGGACTTCCTTTGTGGCTCAGCTGGTAAAGAATCCGCCTGCAATGCGGGAGACCTGGGTTCAATCCCTGGGTCGGGAAGATCCCCTGGAGAAGGGGAAGGCTTACCCACTCCGTTATTCTGGCCTGTTGAATTCCATGGACTGTATAGTCCATGGGATCGCAAAGAGTGGGATATGACTGAGCGACTTGCCCTTCACTTCACTGTTGTAAGTAGCCAGTGAAACGTAGATGCTAAACTCTCAAACTGATAGGTTGTAGACAACTTACACAAAATCCTCCATTTCCTTTCTAGAGATCCTCAAGGCTAGTGAACGAGAAGACTGCCTTGGGAGGGAATTAAGAACAGAAACTCATTTGCTGTTTTGCAAAGTCTAAAGTGACCAGATGATGCTAGTGGTAAAGAACCGCCTGCCAACGCAGGAGGTGCAAGAGACGAGGATTCGATCCCTGTGTCGGGTAGATCCCATGGAGGACGAAATGGCAACCCACTCCAGTGTTCTTGCCAGCAGAATCCCACGGACAGGGGAGCCTGGCAGGCTGCAGTCCATGAGGTCGCAGAGAGTCGGACACGGCTGAAGTGCCTTAGCGTGAAAAGTGACAAGAGGCCCAAGAAATTAAATTTATGTCAAGATATGACTTTTTCTTCCTCACAAGATTGTTTCTGAGTTCAAATTGCAAAACCGCATGATTGGAAACTTGAAGCACATTGCATTTCTAACCACGTAAATTAAAACTAAGAATTCCTTAACAAAGGAAAGCGTTGCTTTCCATATATGTATTGGCAGATTGGCCGGTAAATTTAATAAAAAACCATTCATCATGTTAACATTCGGGAATGCTGCTCTAAAGGGCATCCAAGATAAAACTCCTGACTCAGAGGCACGCCGAATACTGGAATTATAAAATGTCACTTCTAGGATCAAGAATGTGAATTGTAAGTGCATATGATTTTTCAAATGAAAGGGATATTTTCCGACAGACTATGATATTTTAAAATAAAATTGTGGTTGAATCCAATTAAAGTGAAAGTATGAAAGTGAAAATGTTATTTGCTCAACTCTTTACGACCCCATGGACTGTAGCCCACCAGGCTCCTCTGTCCCTGGGATTCTCCAGGCAAGAATACTGGAGAGGGGTGCCATTTCCTCCTCCAGGGGATCTTCCCGACCCAGGGATTGAACGCAGGACTCCTGAGCTGCAGGCAGAATTTTTACCGTCTGAGCCACTTGGGAAACCCTTAATCCAACTACAGTATCCTTTTTTTCTACTTAGGTAGCAATACCTGGGTTTGAAGGCAGATTCTCCACTTTTTGGACTAGTGTATGCATTGGTTCTGGCTATCTAGCTGGCCTTCATCCCTTGAAAATATAGAATCATGTAATGTTTGGAAGACACCGGGCCAAGGCAGGAACTTTATAAATGTAATTACATAGCCATAATTTTTTTTTAAGAGTAAAAATTAAAACAAGTTTTCCTAGCCTGTAAAGTACAGTGTGTGAGTTAATCATAAACAATTTTATATGTATAAATAACCCATTTTATCTTGCAGAATAAACAACTCTCAGTACAGTTCTGGTCAGAATGCTTTCATAGGCTCTCTCATTTATTACGTTTTATATGAGCTCTTTCAGTATGGATCGCGCCAGACCACATTAATCCTATGAGCTGAAATAATGTTCATTTCCATTTTGTTCCTCATCGAGAGCTGGTGTTTATCTGCTTTGACACTGATTGCTTCATGTCTCAGAGAAAATGGTGTTTGGCCTTAGTTTTGTCTGGAAATTGAGCTGTTTGAGATAAAAGATGTCTAAAGTTGCTTTGACTCAGAAAACTCCGCAATTTTGAATGTTATATGGAAATCAGCGTTTAAAACAATTGCTGTTAAGACTTAATAAAATCAACAATAATCTCCCCATCTATTAAGTGCACAAGTGCACCGAAGTAACCCTTTCAGAGAGCAGCAAAAATAAATGTGCCCAGGAAGAAGTGGATAATAAAGCTGTTATTGCTGTTATGGACTTCCAGGGGAAGAGCTATTGAGGCTGAAGAAAGGGCGTTGGCTTGCTCTTCAGTCTCTAAGTCATGTGTGACCCTCTGTGACCCCATGAGTGCAGCACGCCAGGCTTCCCTGTCCATCACCAACTCCTGGAGCTTGCTCAAACTCATGGCCATTGACTCATTGATGCCATCCAGCCATCTCATCCTCTGTCGTCCATTTCTCCTCCTGCCTTCTTTCCCAGCATCAGGGTCTTTTCCAATGAGTTGGTTTTCTGCATCAGGTGGCCAAAGTATTGGAGCTTCAGTGTCAGTCTTTCCACTGAATCTTCAGGACTGATTTCCTTTAGGATGGGCTGGTTGGATCTCCTTGCAGTCCACAGGACTCTCAAGAGTCTTCTCCAACACTACAGTTCAAAAGCATCCATTCTCAGGCACTTTAGCCTTCTTTAGAAAGGAGAGATGGCTTCAGAGTTAGGGAGATTCACTTTTAAAAAAAAATGTTTATTTATATCGAAACTGTTGGTAGATGCTTTCATAAACAGTTCTGGAGGTTTATAATTTTATTTATTCTCTTAAATGTTTATTATTGGCAGCGTGCAGGCTTTCTCTAGTTACGGAGAGCGGGGGCTGCTCCCCAGTTACAGTGCACACGCTTCTCCTTGTGGGGGCTTCCCTTGTCGTGGGGTACAGGCTCTACATAAGCGAGCTTCCGTAGTTGGGGTGCACAGGCTCAGTTGCCCCAAGTCACGTGAAATCTTCCCAGACTGTGGATCGAACACGGCGTGCCCTTGCGTTGCAAGGCAGATTCTCAACCACCGGACCAACCAGGGAAGCCGAAGATTCACTCTCGATTGTTTTTTTTTTTTTTTTTTTTTGGGAACAGGCGTCAAACTGATGGGGGCCGTGTGGTGAGCAGCTTTGGACGTGGAGTTCCAGCTTCAGTCCGCCTTGGTCCCCTGATGAGGACCATGTCGTGGTTAGCATGAGGTGATGAGAAGCAGAGAGCCCTGTGCTTCAGGAGTAGATGTCATTAGACCTGCTGGGATTGAATTGGGGCAGAGAAGGACTGAGCTGACTGCAGTGGAGATACTGAAATGGGGCAGGTCCACGGGAAGCCCAGGCTCCCTCTTGTTTCACTCTTCCATGACCCCACCCTCATTTTCTGCCATGATTCCTCCCCGCCGCCAGCCACTTCTTCCTTTTTATGTCAGGTGGCCGAAGTATTGGAGCTTCAGCCTCAGCATCCGTCCTTCCAATGAGTATTCCAATGAGTTGATTTCCTTGAGGACTGACAGGTTTGATCTCCTTGCTGTCCAAGACATTTTCAGGAGGCTTGACCAGCACCATGGTTCAAAGGCATCAATTCTCTGGCACTCAGCCTTCTGTTGGGTCCAGCTCTCACATCCGTATGGGACCCCTGGGAAGTCATAGCCTTGACTGTAGGGACCTTCGTCTGCAGAGTACCGTCTCTGCTTTTCAGCACACTGCCTAGAGGTCTTCAGTGATGCTCATAATCAAGGTGTGCACCAGCAAGAATAGTACCTGTGGACGTTTGAACCTGTAAATTCTCTCGCCAGGAAAAACACATCTCAGTCATCCGGCGCGTCCATGTGGACATGCCCAGGAGACTGTCAGACAAACCTGAAAAGAAACCATGCGACTTAAAAGAGGAAGGTACTGGAGGGCTGGAGACAGTGCTGGGTGATGCCGCCAGGAGTTCACAGTGAAAAGATGAGGATGGATTTTGAACCCTGAATGAATGTCAGCGCCGAAGGGTGTGTGCAGTGGCGGTAGGGGAGAGAGGACCCAGCCGGACAGCTTTGGAAAGTGCGGTCTCAGAGAGAGAAAGCTGGGAAAACTGGAGAATAGCAGAAGTCAGCAAGTGTAGTCTGTGGTTTTAAATGTTGCAAAACTATCAGGTTAAAATCGTAAAAAAAAAAAAAAGACACCCCAAGATTATCTAGTGAAGCAAAGTCCAAATACAGTTTCAGTTCTATGCTAGAGGCAGAATCTGTATTGTAAGGAGCTAGAAGTGTTGCCAGGGGCTTCCCCGGTGCCTCAGAGGGAAAGAATCCGCTTGCAATGCAGGAGACGCGAGTTCAATCCCTGGAAGATCCCCTGGAAAGGGAAATGGCAGCCCACTCCAGTATTTTGGCCTGGAGAATCCCTTGGACAGAGGAGCCTGGTGGGCTACAGTCCATGGGGTCACAAAAGAGTCAGACACGACTTAGCAACTAGACAGCAACAACAGCAAAAGTATCAGAGAGGGAAGAGACGAGGAATTATTACTGTTAGAAGACTATTTCACGTTATTTTTCCCCTGATAGAAAGAAGAGCAAGTGCACACTAATTTAGAGGAAAATGGAATTGAAGGGGGTTCTCCAAATGTGGAAAAATTGAGTATATCTTCAAATTTGGAAGGAAGTGAGCTGCAGAAAAGCAGAAACTGCAGACAAAGGAGGGAAGTCAGGTTGTCAGGGGGGCAAAATTCCAGAGAAGATTGAAGGGCCGGTGAAGGATGGAAGAGATGGACGTTTGGTGTTGATGTGGAGAAGGGCTGTTAGCTCAGATGTGAAGGAAGGGTTAGCAATACAGGGAACAGTCGAGATGGAAGGGGTCATCGCAGATGACCTTCTGCTCGATGACAATTGCAGTATTAAAGCACAGATTTCAAGTTGCAAGAAATCTGTTTCTTATGAGTGAAGAACCTATGTGAAAAAGAATCAGTCTCAGGCATAAAAGTCAATCCAGAAGGAAATCAACCTTGAATATTGGTTGGAAGGACCGATGCTGAAGCTGAAGCTCCAATACTTTGGCCATCTGATGCGAAGAACTGACTCTTTTGTAAAGACCCTGATGCTGGGAAAGATTGAAGGTGGGAGGAGAAGGGGACAACAGAGGATGAGATGGTTGGATGGCATCACTGACTCAGTGGATGTGAGTTTGAACAAGCTCCGGGAGTTGGTGAAGGACAGAGGAGCCTGGTGTGCTGCAGTCCATGGGGTCGCAAATAGTTGGACAAGACTTAGTGACTGAACAGCAACAGGCATAAAGATGGAATTAGTTTTGTAGGCAAAGCTGAACACCGATGATTACTATTGCATATACATTTATCCAGCTGTATAAACATTGATGCCATGAAAGACAACATAGAGTGACAAATACTCAGTTTAGTAATACAAAGAAATGCTGGTAAATATTAGATGACTTCAGAGCACTTTATTAATATATCCCTCTTGATATGACAAGAGCAAACAAGAATAGTGGGGAAATTAACACAATATCTGTGATAAAGAGATGTTCAAACACTGTTGCTTTTTTTTTTGAAAGCAGCTCTAGGTAAAGTGATTTTGCTTTTGTGTAAAAAGTGTGTTATGTTCTTAGGCATTCAGTGAACTGACAGAAGCGTATTTTGATCCAGTATCACTCATTTAAAAGAATAACCACGTTAGGACAGTAATGAGTTTCATTTCCTCATGAGAAAGGAAAGTGATAATGTCCTGTTCCATCTAAACCTAATATGGAAAAAGCAGTTAATAACAACACAGCCTACTGCACTGTCAGAAAAAGGTTGTACCTGCTGGCCTTCTGAAAAGGAATGCATCAAAGTGTTGAGTTTACAGTGTGAAAACCACAGTTTGACAGCATTTTAACACAAGTCAGTGAAACGTGTTTTGCTGAGAGATCACAGGACAATAAATAGGGGCCTTACTGCTATTGAGCAAGAAGCTACCTATTTCTTCTGAAAAAAAAAAATCTTTAAAACACCTGGGGTAATTTTATTCCTGTAAAATATTCCCTTTATGGTAGTGTTAGTCCCTTAGTCATGTCCAACTCTTTGTGACCCCATGAACTATAGCCCAACTCTTTGTGACCCCATGAACTGTAGCCCACAAAGCTCCTCTGTCCA
The DNA here is from genome assembly GCF_032405125.1 of Capricornis sumatraensis. NCBI lineage: Eukaryota > Metazoa > Chordata > Mammalia > Artiodactyla > Bovidae > Capricornis > Capricornis sumatraensis. Next base: position 144,385,837 of record NC_091092.1, on the reverse strand, counting down.
TGGAGTCCAGGCAAGAATACTGGAGCGGGTTGCCATGCCCTCCTCCAGGGGATCTTCCCAACCCAGGGATTGAACCTGTGTCTTCTGCATTGCAGGTGGATTCTTTACCAATCTGAGCCATTAACTACATTTCTAAAAGTATGTTTGTGGAATTATGGTACAGATTGGAACCTCAGACCTGTTCGTGTTTTGGCTCATAAACAGAGAGACACAGTTTACTTTTCCAAATTATCAAGTCAGAGAATCTTAAAAATTTAGAAATCCACATTAAATATGTTATTATCCTGTATCTGCATTTTATAGATTAAGTAACTGAGGCTGGCCAAAGTGAAGGACTTGACCAATGTGCTAATTCAACAAACAAGATGAAAAGACACCACTTTCCGTGAGTCTGCCTCTAGTTTTGAGTTATATTTGCTTACCGGTGTTTATTATATCACTCCCATCAAGCATGGAAGTGCATTCATTCATTCTTTTTTATTTTAATTCTACTTATTTGTGTTTGGTTTTTGCTCTGCCGGGTCTTTGCTGGTGCATGGGCTCTTCTCTAGTTGCAGAGAGGAGGGGCTCCTCTGCAGTTGCCGTGTGTAGGCGTCTCATTGCGGTAGCTTCTCTTGTGGCGTAGCCTGAATTCTGGGATGCACGGGCATCAGTAATCATGGCGCGTGGGCTTAGTTGCTCCTTGTGGAACCTTCCAGACCAGGGATCGAACGTGTGTCACCTGCCTTTACCAACTGAGCCAGCAGGGAAGCACCCTCCATTCATTCGTTCTTGAAGTCACTGAGGCATCTTTTTTATATTTCCTTCTGTTTAGGCATGGTGTCAGGTTCACACTGTATCACGGGGGTTGGTAATAGACAGGGAGGCCTGGTGTACTGTGGTTCATGGGGTTGCAAAGAGTTGGACACGACTGAGCGACTGAACTGAACTGAACTGTATCACAAATTGGTAGAAATACGTGTCAGTGTTACCTTGAATATTTCAAATCAGATGGATGTGATTCCCTTATTAATAGCTGCCTCGTTAAATTTTGTAGAAAGAGTCACTGAAACTTCTAAGAACCTAACACATGCCTTTTAATCGTATTCGTTCAAGGATGCAGTTAAATATTATGTCTTAGTTTCACATATCAGAAGACCGAGTCTCGAAGAAGGTGAGTTATTAACCGAAGTTTCTAGCCAAGAAAAGATGAAACTAAGAGGAAAAATCAAGACTGTCAGATTTCATACCCAGTCTTCTTCCTGCCATGCTCTTGAGATGATTAAATTTTAGCGATCCTGAAAGATGAAAGTGTATAAGATTAAAAAAAGAGAGTGTATAAGATTAGAGCCATTCAAACGCCAAGAAAGTGAAGGTAGTCATTAACTCCAGGCTTTATTAAGATAAGCATGCAGGGTAATTCCCATTAAAAAAAGCTACTGAAATTATCAGTAAAACACCATGAATGATCAAGTAGGCAAGAAAAAGAGGAGAAAAAGGCAGAAAGAAGTTGCAAACAATAATATGGTTCTAGACTTCTGCATACAGGAGGGGAAGAAGAGAGACAGTGAAAATGCAAGTCACTCAGTCGTGTCCGACTCTTGGCGAGTCCATGGAATTCTCCAGGCCAGAATCCTGGAGTGGGTAATAGCCTTTCCCTTCTCCAGGGGAATCTTCCCCACCCAGGGATCGAACCCAGGTCTCCTGCATTGCAGGTGGATTCTTTATTAGCTGAGCCACAAGGGAAGCCCCATTTAAGAAGAAAGCTGTGATCAATAAAAAGGCTGTTATTTTCACAAGGTATCCCTGTTTTATTTCATGGGAGAGTTTGACAGGTCTTATTTTTTTCCTAAAAAAAAAAAAAAAAAAAAACAAACAAACATGTAGCAGAAAACTGAATTCCAGCAATTTGAAGATCGAAGAAGCTGCCTGTTCCAGTGAATTGTTTGACGTCATTAGATATTGTCAAGTACTAGAAAGCTAGTACTTGAGTTTTTTAGAAAGGCAGTGTTATTATAACAATAATGAACCTGATGTGGAAATAGATGACTCAGATTTTTTTTAATAGTTTTTATACTTTTCACTTTCTCTGTAATTATCCACAAGTCTTTGGGAATGCTGCATTCTACAAACTTATATATTCTGAAAAACAGAGTTTCACTGAAGTCTTGGCATGTATGCAATATTGCTAGTAACAAAAATAAGGGATATGTGTGCTGATAAAATGAAGGTGCTGAAATTAAAATTTTTCATAAGCAATTGCTTTCTGATATCTAGGGTTATGTCATAACTTTTGTATGAGTTCCATTTATAGAAGACTAAAAATTTGAAACATTTCAGAGGGGTACACAGTACTTTTCTTTTCAGGTTATGCTGTAAATGTATGTGACAAAGAGCAAAGAGCGGCCATATCCATTTGGACTTTGATAGTTAAAACGCCTGCTTAAATCAGTCCTTTATAAATCACTCCAGTTAAGTACAAATTTAGTTCAATCCAAAAAGTACCTACAGGAGAAGATGAAACTTTTCCTTTTAACTTTTACCCCTATGTATAGTTCCCTTATTTAATCTCTTCAGTCAGCCTGTCAATGAGGTTCTGTCCTAATAGAATGGCTACAGTTCACACCAGTACCTTTGAATGTTTATATTTCATGGAGTATGATTTTTAGATTAGAAACTAGTCATAAGTCCAGACATTTAATTTTTATTTTTTACTGAAGTATAGTTGATTTACAGTATTGTTAGTTTCAGGTATATAGTGGAGTTATCCAGTTAGGTATATATATGCATTCATCTTGAGAGTCTCTTGGACTGCAAGGAGATCCACCCAGTCCATCCTAAAGGAAACCAGTCCTGAACATTCACTGGAAGGACTGATGCTGAAGCTGAAGCTCCAATCCTTTGGCCACCTGACGTGAAGAACTGACTCACTAGAAAAGACCCTGATGCTAGGAGAGATTGAAGGCAGGAGGAGAAGGGGACGACAGGAGGAGATGGCTGGATGGCATCACCCACTCGATGGACATGAGTTTGAGTAAGCTCTGGGAGTTGGTGATGGACAGGGAAGCCTGGCGTGCTGCAGTCTATGGGGTTGCAAAGAGTCAGACACGACTGAGCAAATGAACTGAACTGAACTGATACCTGTATAAGTAAATACAGTTATGTGTGCATATATATGTATATATACAGTTATATATGTGCGTGTATATACATATAAACATTTTTCAGATTCTTTTCCCATATAGGTTATTACCAAATATCGAGTTTATAGTTCTCTGTGCTATACCGTAGGTCCTTGTGGGTCGTCGACTTTATATGTAGCAGTGAGTGTATCCATCAATCCCAAACAACTAATTTATCCACTCCCCCTTCCCCCTTTGGTTACCAGACGTGTGTTTCCTATGTCTGTGAATCTCTTTCTGTTTTGGAAGTAAGCTCATTTATATCAACTTTTTTTTAGATCCCATATAAAAGGGATATATGATATTTATCTCTGACTTCAGTTAGCATTATAATCTGTAGGCCCATGCATGTTGTTGGAAATGGCATTATTTCGTTCTCTTTTTATGATTAAGTAGTATTCCATTGTACATTCGCACCGCACCTTTATCCGTTCATCTGCTGATGGACGCTTAGCTTGTTTCCATGTCTTGGCTCTTGCGAACAGCACTGCGGTGACCACTGGGTGCATGTATCTTTTGGAATGATGGTTTTTTCTGGATATATGCCCAGGAGTGGGACTGGGGGAACATATGGCACTTCTGGTTTTGAGTTTGTTCAGGGACTCTCTGTGCTGCTCTGCATAGGAACTGCATCAGTTTACACTCCTGCCAGCAGCGTAAGAGGGCTCTGTTTTCTCCTTACCCTCGGCAGCATTTGTTATTTGTCGACTTTTGTAGTTCTGATTTGCATTTCTCTCATAATTAGCAGCGTTGAACATCTTTTCATTTGCCTTTCGGTCATTTCTATGTCTTCTTTGGAGAAATGTGGAATTGGGTCTTCTGCCCATTGTTTGGATTGGGTTGGTTTGAGCAGTATGGGCTGTTTGTCTCTTTTAGAGTTTAATCTCTTTTCGGTCGCATCATTTGTAAATATTTTCTCCCATTCTGTGGGTTATTTCCCAAAAGACACTGTTGTGATTCATGTCAAAGAGTGTCCTGCCTGTAAGTATTTAACAGTGTCTGGTGTGACATTTAGGTCTTTATTACATTTCTAGTTTATTTATGTGTGGTGGTAGAGCATGGTCCAATTTCATTTCGTTACATGTAGCTGTCCAGTTTTCCCAGCACCGCTGAATGAAGAGATTATCTTTTCTCCATATTACACTCTTGCCTTTTCTGTTGCAGAGTAATTGAATAGATGTGTGGGTTTCTTTCTGGGCCCTCTATTCTGCTTCCTTGATCTCTGTGTCTGTTTTGTGTCCGTACAAAACTATTTTGATTACTGTAGCTTTGAAGTATATTCTGAAGTCAGGGACCTCGATTGCCCCAGCTCCATTCTTCTTTCTCAAGATTATTTTGGCTGTTTGGGGTGTTTTGTGTTTCCATGCAAAGTTTTAAATTAGTTGGTCCAGTTCTATGCAAAATGCCATTGGTATTTTGATGCATTGAACAAAGCAGACTGATACGGAAAGAGAAAGTTGTGTTGTGAAATTCCGTGAGAGGTGTCTTCTTGCTGGAAGGGCAGGCATGCTTGCTGTACCGTGGCTCTGTCGGAGAAGAGAGGAAACTGTTCTTCTCAGTGTTCAGTTCAGTTCAGTCGCTCAGTCCTGTCTGACTCTGCGACCCCATGGACTGCAGCACGCCAGGCCTCCCTGTCCATCATGAACCCCCAGAGCTTGCTCAAACTCATGTCCATCAAGTCAGTGATGCCATCCAACCATCTCATCCTCTGTCGTCTCCTTCTCCTCCTGCCTTCAATCTTTCCTAGCATCAGGGTCTTTTCAAAAGAGTCAGTTCTTCACATCAGGTGGCCAGCAGATTGGAGTTTCAGTTTCAGCATCAGTCCTTCCAATGAACACCCAGGACTGATCTGCTTTAGGATGGACTGGTTGGATCTGCCTTGCAGTCCAAGGGACTTTCAAAAGTCTTCTCCAACACCACAGTTCCAAAGAATCCATTTTTTGGTGCTCAGCTTTCTTTATAGTCCAACTCTCACAGCCATACATGACTTGTCAGTGTTAGAAGAATTGTGACTGAATCGAGGGATTAGAAGCTGTCTTCCCATGAAGGTCGTCGGAATGAGTCAACAAGCTCTGAGGTTGACTATCCTTCCTGGGTCTAGGACCCTGCCAGTAGTCAACTCCCACCTTTAGAAGGCAGGTGCCTGCCAGGATCTGGGTCCTAACTGCCTGGCAGAGTAAGTGTACCTGTGAGACTGGACTGTGTGTGCTCTCTCTCACTCTTGCCTGGCACACATACCCATTTCAAAACATGGAAAGCCTCTTCCAGGAAGGAAGGGCGTTCCTAATGTGGGTAGGTCCTTAACCCACCTCATTCCTAATCTCTTTCAGGGGAGAAAGTATTAGAAGCAGTAGGAAGGTTTCCCTCTCCAAACCTACCCTTCGGATGCCATGAATACCAAGCGCTAATCAGCCTGGTGTTTACAGACAAGGGTTCCGGAATGCCCTCTAGCTGCGTGATGACTAGGAAAAAAAAAAGGTCATGTGAGAATTGACACACACAGCTGAGTGTTTGCCTTCCAAGTGGTCCCTTGAGAGCCTACACCTGTATTCCAAAAGTGTTATCGTGACGCTAGACAGTGTTGAAACCTTTTCTGTTTGTTTTTTTTTTTTTTTTAAATCGGTGTCAGAACCCAGCTCCTGAGTCCTGTGACAGACGGTAACGGAGAGGCGTTGGAAAAAATAGGTGCCAGACGCTGTTGAAATACTTTCACGATAGAATACCTCAGATGAAGTAAATATTATTATTTCCTATTTTCTGTGAATGAGGAAACGAGTCCTGGAACTTGAAATTGTCAAGAATGTCAAACTGAAATATTTCATAGCTTTGCCTTTTCTCAAGGTAATATCAAATAAAATCACTTTCTTCACTGACCTGTGTGTCTCAATGCCCAATTAGGTTTTATTATTTTTTTTAATTGTATTGACGTGTAGTTGATTTACAAGGCTGTGTTGATTTTTGGTGTATGGCAGAGTGACTCGGTTATGAATCTGTGTATTCTTTTTCATCTTCTTTTCCATCATGGCTCATCACAGCACACTGAACCTGCTTCCTTGTGCTGCACAATAGGACCTTGTTGTTTCTCTTTTTCCCTGTATACCAGTTAGCCTCTGCTAACCCCAAACTCCCATTCCTTCCCCCGTTTCACCTCCACCTTGGCAACCGTTAAGTCTGTTCTCTGTATCAGTGAGCCTGGTTTTGTTTCGGAGGTACGCTGATTGGTACTGCATTTTTGACTCCACTTATAAGTGACGTCATGTGGTATTTGTCTTTTTCTTCCTGACTTCCTTCGCTTAGCACACTCATCTCTCGGTGCATCGATGTTGCTGCCCCTTGTCCGCTGCCCACCCTGCTGGACGTCAGCTTCCCAGGGACAGAGAAACCTCTCCAGTGCTTCTCCCGGTGGGAGACTCGGCCTTTGCTCACCATGTTCTCGTTGCATCCCCGTCAGTAATATGTAACATAATCAGATAAGGCCGATTCCAAAATTAGTTACACGCACTAATAATAAGAAATCAGTGAGGATAAAGTTAGGAAACTCTTCTGCATGATTCCAGAGGGAATATTTATTCTTGAAGTGTTCACTGTTCAGTCATGTCCGACTCTTTTGTGACCCCATGGACTGTAGCCCATCAGGCTCCTCTGTCCACGGGATTTCCCAGGCAAGAACACTGGAGTGGGTTGCCATTCCCTTCTCCAGGAGGGTCTTCCCGACTCAGGGATTGCACCTAGGTCTCCTGCGTGGCAAAGAGATTCTTTACCAGCTGAGCCACCAGAGAAGCCCTATTTATTTTTTGTTATCTGAAAATATTCTCCATTGCCTTTTACGTCTTAATATTGTAAAGAAATCAGTGTGCAGTTTTATGGGAAGGTCAGGTGGCTGGACTTTAAAATGACCAGGAAACGTAGTCATCCTTTTTGGATCGTCTCCTTTTGTTTCAGTGGAAAGCATCTTTTCGAAGGAACTTTTTGGTTGTTCAAAGGCCTCCTGGCACGTGGCATGGTGTTGACTTGGCATGGAGGCTGACCAAGGCAAGGACGGTGCCCTGGGCTCTCAGGTGGCCAGGCACAGTTGGACATGATTGAGTCTTCTGGGAATGCAGCATTGTAGGAAGGAGCTCTTGCTAGGACCCTGAGATTTCCTCTTTCAGGAGCTGGTACTGTGTTTAATGCCACAATTAGCTTGGCTTTGCCTGTGTTGGGAAAAATGACCTAGTTAATGATACAATAAATAAACAGTGTTTTTATGTAATGAAAATGATACCCGCCGTGTGATGTGATGGTGGCCAGTTGCCATAGAAACCCGAATGTGCCCTGAGCAGTGGATGACTAGATGTCCCGTCTCTGAACATGGGCTTCCACCAGCGTTTTACTAAAGCCATTTCTGGCGCTCTCATCGGTTACAGTGTCTTTGATCTTCAAAGACTTGAGGGCAGCTTTCAGGCCGGTCTCTCAGATCCTTAAGTGATTGAGCTTGAAGGGTTTTTTTTCCCCCTGGATCTTGGGCAACACAGTTGGAGTTTTCCCCACACATTCAGTTCAGTTTAGTTGCTCAGTCGTGTCCGTTTGTGACCCCGTGGACTGCAGCACACCAGGCCTCCCTGTCCATCACCAACTCCCCGAGTTTACTCAAACTCACGTCCATTGAGTCGGTGATGCCATCCAACCAGCTCATCCTCTGTTGCCCCCTTCTCCTCCCGCTTTCAATCTTTCCCAGCATCAGGGTCTCTTCCAATTAGTCAGCTCTTTGCATCAGGTGACTCAGATGGTAAAGCGTCTGTCTACAATGCGAGAGACCCGGGTTCGACCCCTGGGTCGGGAAGATCCCCTGGAGAAGGAAATGGCAATCCACTCCAGTACTATTGCCTGGAAAAATCCCATGGACAGAGGAGCCTGGTAGGCTATGGTCCATGGGGTCGCAGAGAGTCGGACACAACTAAACGACTTCACTGTCTTTCTTTTTGCATCAGGTGGCCAAAGTATTGGAGTTTCAGCTTCAGCTTCAGCATTAGTCCTTCCAGTGAACACCCAGGACTGATCTCCTTTAGGATGGACTGGTTGGAACTCCTTGCTGTCCAAGGGACTCTCAAGCGTCTCCTCTGACACCACAGTTCAAAAGCATCAGTTCTTCAGTGCTCAGCCTTCTTTATAGTCCAACTCTCACATTCATACAGGACCACTGGAAAAACCATAGCCTTGACTAGACGGACCTTTGTCAGCAAAGTGATGTCTCTGCTTTTTAATATGCTGTCTAGGTTGGTCATAACTTTGCTTTCAAGGAGCAAGTGTCTTTTAATTTCATGGCTGCAGTCAGTATCTACAGTGATTTTGGAGCCCCCAAAAAACAAAGTCTGCCACTGTTTCCCCATCTATTTACTATGAAGTGATGGGACTGGATGCCATGATCTTAGTTTTCTGAATGTTGAACTTTGAGCCAGCTTTTTCACTCTCCTCTTTAGGTAAGGGCATTTGGCTGACACATTCTACTGAGGAGAAAATCAGTGATAAAGTAGAAGGCGGTGGGGCTGGGGAAGGGGGTGGTGGTTTCACTTGCTGAGCACCATCTTCCACATGCTCCGTCCGCCTGGGTCCTCAGGCCTCTGTGTGAATGAGCATCCGCTTTTCCCATCCTGTGTGACGGGTTAATGGGTCACTCTCACCCGTCAGCCCTCTTCAGTGGGACACAGGTTCAGACCCAAGACACAGAAATCCATCTCCTTGGTGCCCTGGAAACATAGCCGCCTCCCTGTCTTGTCCCAGATCCCATCAAGAAATAGACACATACTGTGTTTCAAAAGACGTTCCCGTTCATGGATTTAAAACAGCTTTTTAAACTCCCAAGGGACTCAAGGGAGAAAGAATCCCAGAAAAGTAGAAAATAATATACTCTGCCATGAAAATTCTTTTCAAATAATGAGGACTATTTATTTTATTTTCGTATTTATTTTTTTTCTGGAAAAAGGGCATTTCATTTTAAAAATAAATTAAAAGACATTCAGTGGTTCTGTGATGTGAAGGGGTTGGAAAAAGTTGGTTTCCAAATTATGTAATTCTATAGTCACTGAGTTGAAGGTTTAGAAATAGTAACGGAATATGGAATAATGTTTTTCTTTTTTTCTGTCATGAAATATTTGTTCTGGAAATCTTTACTTTCATATATTTTTTTTCCTAATTTTGTTGTCTTCTGAAGAAGTTTTAATGCCAGCAAATAACATTTAAACCCTTCACATGATGCCAAAAATAGTAAAATCAGAACTTTCATTCTTGATGCCTGAGAGAGTGGGAAAAATGAGTAGCATAAAGAATAAAAAGATTTTCAACTTACTTAAAAGGACACCATATGGAATGATGTATCCAATCTAATTTTATATTAGCTTTCTTCATTAAGTTCTAAATTTGCACTGCTTTAGAGACACGATTATTTAATGTTCCATTTTAAGTTGTACATGGTTAATTTCAGAGACATGCCGTTATATCAAAACCATAATATGGTGTTTTCGCTCTTATTACTAATGATATTTCATACGAGATACTCAAAAGCTATGGAAGCTCCTTGTTTTACATACATTTGGATAATACATGAAAGGTTAGGTTTTGCAGCTCTTCCAGGGAGGTCAAGGAAAAGTAATGAAAGTGAAACAATAACTTTTATTTTTGGCTCCGTGTCTGTTGGGACGTTTGTTCACACCTTTTAGATCATCTCATCTGTTGCTGTCTTTCGTTCATGAGACAAGGTATTTTAAAGTTCTTCAGATGAGAGAAGATAAGTTTCTTCTGATCTAAGGGAAGTGAAATTGACCCCTGGTTTCTGGCTTGAAAATTAATGCGATAGTCCTCTAAAATGGCAACATGCTGAGTTATCAAGTAACCTCACAGCTACAAAATGCTGTAATTTCATTGTGGACCATTTGCATATTAATGTACTCTAACGTGGTTCGGGAGAAGGCAATGGCACCCCACTCCAGTACTCTTGCCTGGAAAATCCCGTGGACGAAGGAGCCTGGTAGGCTGCAGTCCGTGGGGTCGCTAAGAGTTGGGCACGACTGAGCGACTTCACTTTCCCTTTTCACTTTCATGCATTGGAGAAGGAAATGGCAACCTACTCCAGTGTTCTTGCCTGGAGAATCCCAGGGGTGGCGGAGCCTGGTGGGCTGCCGTCTATGGGGTTGCACAGAGTCGGACACGACTTAAGCGACTTAGCAGCAACGTGGTTTGTATTCGACCTTTAGGAATGCTAGATATTTCAAAGCAAGTCATCAATCTGATTTTTTCACAATGTTCCAGTTTATCGCATACTATAATACCAGTTCAAATGCATACCCCACTAAAGGGGAATTTTATTAATTTGACTTGCTTTCTTTGCTTTCCAAAGAAAAGAAAAACACACACTGAGTGATAATCTGGTTACTTAAGTGGGAAGTATGTGACTAATGTGTAGTGTGCAGTTTCACACGGCAAGGCCAAGCATTACATGTCTTTTTTAATTTGTTTTGTCCTGTTTGTATGCACATGTGTATGTGTCTAATTATTGCCTTTGATTTTATGGCTCAGGCCTCTGCTTTATTTCCACACAAAACCTGCACATGAATGCTTCTAGCAGCTTTAGTCACAATTGCCTTAATTTGGAAGCAGTAGTGATGACCTTCAGTGGTTGTTGTCCAGTCACTAAATCGTGTCTGACTCTTTGTGACCCCATGGACTGCAACACACCAGGCTTCCCTGTCTTTCGCTGTCTCCCGAAGTGTGCTCAAACTCATGTCCATTGAGTTGGTGATGCCATCCAACCGTCTTATCCTCTGTCGCCCCCTCCTCCTCTTGCCTTCAATCTTTCCCAGTATCAGGGTCTTTCCCAATGAATTTGCTCTTTGCATTAGGTGGCCAAAGTATTGGAGCTTCGGCTTCAACATCAGTCCTTCCAGTGAATATTCAGGGTTGCTTTCGTGGAGGATTGACTCATTTGATCTCCTGGCAGTCCAAGGGACTCTCAAGACTCTTCTCCAGGACTGCAATTTGAAAGAATCAGTTCTTCGGCGCTCAGTGTTCTTTATGGTCGAACTCTCACATCCACACATGACTCCTGGGAAAACCATCGTTTTGACTAGACGGACCCTTGTCGGCAAAGCGATGTCTCAGCTTTTTAATATGTCGTCTTGGTTTGTCACGGCTTTCCTTCAGTAGGGGATAGATAAACTGTGGCCCATCTGTACAGTGGGATATTTTCCAGTGCTAAAAAGAAATGAGCTGTGAAACCACTAACAGACATGAAAGAATCTCAGTGTGCTTATTACTGGGTGAAAGAAGACCAACTGAGAAGTCTGTGTGCTGGGTTATTCCTACTGTGACATTCTAGAAAAGGCCAAAGCACAGGAACAATGAAAAGATCAGTGGTTGCCAGGGCCTGGGGGTGAAGTTCATGGTGTGTGGGTGGGGCAGTGCCGGCGCTCTGCGTGATGATAGCAGATGGATACACGTCGTCATGTGTTTGTCCCAAGGTCACAGAAGACACACCACCAAGGGTGAACCTTGGTGATCCAACCAGCCCATCCTAAAGGAGATCAGCCCTGAATGTTCACTGGAAGGACTGACGCTGAGGCTGAAGCTCCAATCCTTTGGCCACCTGATGTGAAGAGCTGACTCATTTGAAAAGATCCCAATGCTGGGAGAAAATTGAAGGTGGGATGAGAAGGGGACAACAGAGGATGAGATGGTTGGATGGCATCACCGACTCAATGGACATGGGTTTGGGTGGACTCCAGGAGTTGCTGATGGACAGGGAGGCCTGGTGTGCTGTGGTCCATGGGGTCTCAAAGAGTCAGACACGACTGAGCTTCTGAACTCAACTGAAGGGTGAACCTATCGTAAACTGTGGACTTCGAGTGATAGTGATGTCTTAGTGGAGGTTCATCAGTTATAGCAAATACACTTTCGTGGTGGATGCTGGTCGTCAGGGAGACATGAGTCAGGACATGGTATATATGGGAAATCCCTATACTTGCTGTTCAGTTTTTCTATGAAGGTAACATTACTCTAAAAAATATTTTTTAAATATATGTTTGTATGTGTTTACCCATGATAGAGCATTCTGTCCATTTTACCAGTGGAGATAAAATGAGCCTTCTGCATATGTGCCTGCTCAGTCACTTGGTTGTGTCCGACTCTTTTGTGACCCCATGGAGTGTAGCCTGCCAGGCCCCTCTGTCCATGTGTCCTAGTATATGATAGTCATTTGTGTGTACATTCACCCATCCATCCATTGACCCACCCTCCCATCCACCCACCCACCCATCCATCTACCCATCTACCCATCCATCCATCCACCCACCCATCCATCCACCCACTCATCCATCCACCCACCCATTCATCTACCCATCCATCCATCCACCCACCCATCCACCCACCCATCCATCCATCCATCCATCTATCCATCCACCCACCCACCCATCCATCCACCCACCCATCCATCCACCCACCCACCCATCCATCCATCCACCCATCCATCCATCCACCCATCCATCCATTCATCCACCCACTCACCCATCCATCCACCCATCTACCCATCCATCCATCTACCCATCCAACCATCCACCCATCCATCCACCCACCCATCTACCCATCCATTCACCCATCCAACCACCCACCCATCCACCCACCCATCCATCCATCCACCCACCAATCCATCCATCCACACACCCACCATCCACCCACCCACTCATCTATCCATTGACTTACCCACCCATCCATCCACCCACCCATCCATTCATCCACTCACCTACCCATCCATCCACCCACTCATCCATCTACCCACCCATCCATCCACCCACCCACTCACCCACCCACCCATCCACCCATCCATCCATCCATTCATCCACCCATCCACCCACCCACCCATCCATTCATCCACTTACCTACCCATCCATCCACCCACTCATCCATCTACCCACCTGCCGGGGTCCAGCCCCGGTGGATCCAGGGAATTCGAAGGGTGGACGGCGTTGGTGTGGAAAGACTTGTTTATTTATTAATATAAGATTAGATTAAGAAACTATAGTGCAGTAGGAAGATTAAGTGGAGAAAGAGGGCTGAATAGCTTGGTTTACGCGGAAGACCAATAAAATTCCAGACAAGGAATTTGCACCATCTACGTTGGGCCACCGGTGCCCGCTTGAATATCTAAGGGTGCCTCGCCTTAAGCTCCCTTTCTCGCAGATCTTAATAACCAGGGCAAATAAGTAGACCTGGCGAGCCTCCGCGCCCCAGATGGAAATTCAGCCTGAAATTAAAGTAAAGAGCAGAGGGAAGAAAAGGGAGAGAAAAAGAGAGAGAGAGAGAGACACGGGGGGAGCCAGATTTCTGAGAAACCAGGCCGAGACTAGTCCGAGAAACTGGTCTGAGAATCTGGTCCGAGAATCTGGTCCCGTCCTTTATTGTTCAGAAGGCCTTTTATACTTTTGATAAAACATGGAGATCAATGGGTAACACAAAGTTATGCAGCGTTAGCAGTCCAGACTCTTATCAAAACCAGGCTTTTCTCTCTGCATACCTAATTGTATACACAAGTCTTAGGTAATTTACATCATCTTCCAACCAAAAGGGCCAATTAACATTTTACAGCCTTTTTTCTGATAAGGGTTTGTCAACCACAAGACTTATTTGTGTTGATCTTCCCAAGGTCTGGTGCCACTCTCGGAAAGCACTAAAGAAAGTTACATTTTTAGACAGCAAGGATACAGCAACTTATAACAAGTAGAGGGAGTGCAGTGATTTACAGCAAAAGAGAAGCAATTAACTCAAAAGTCTAGTGTTGCTAACATCAAAACTACTATGTATCTTTTTCTACATCCTGCTTACATTAACATCCTTCCAGGTGCCTAAAAGATAAAGAATAAGGAGGTCTGGCAGCAATCCTTGAGTCAACAGTGAAAACCCTCTACCAATATAATTTTTAACTCTTTAGAAAAGGCTCTGTATCTTTAAGATGCTTTTAAGCTTTGTGCCTCCCGCGGTTGGGGGGCTGTAAGCAATTCACAAGCTGTAAGAGGTCTGGGGAACCTGTTAGGCAGGCTAGAGAGCTATCAGAGGGGTTTAACTGAAACATCCCTTTCAAATGCAGAAGACTAAAACCCTGAATTGACTTTTTCCCAGAGAATACCAGAAAAGCAGAAAAGCAGAGCACAAAAGCCGGCAGATTTTTGTTGGGGTACATGCTTAGGAATTTCCAGAGGGGTCCCTGAAGTCTGAGCACGCCTTGCGTATGTCAGCTTCCTTCCTCATGACCTTGTCACGGGCGGGATTCCTCACACTGGCTCCCGGCACCCACCCACCCACCCATCCATTCATCCACTTACCTACCCATCCATCCACCCACTCATCCATCTACCCACCCATCCATCCACCCACCCACTCACCCACCCACCCATCCACCCATCCATCCATCCATTCATCCACCCATCTATCCATCCACCCATCCATCCATCCACCCACTCACCCACCCACCCATCTATCCACCCATCTACCCATCCATCCATCCACCCACCCACCCATCCACCCACCCACCCATCTATCCACCCATCTACCCATCCATCCATCCACCCACCCACCCATCCACCCACCCACCCATCTATCCACCCATCTACCCATCCATCCATCCACCCACCCATCCATCCACCCACCCATCCATCCACCCATCCACCCATCCATCCACCCACCCATCCATCCATCCACCCATCTACCCATCCATCCATCCACCCATCTACCCATCCAACCATCCACCCATCCATCCACCCACCCATCCACCCACCCATTCATCCATCCACCATCCATCCACCCACCAACCCATCCATCCATCTTCTACCTATCTATCCACCCATTAACACATCCATCCATCCACCCATCCACCCATCCATCCATCCACCCACCCATCCATCCACCCATCCACCCATCCATCCATCCACCCACCCATCCATCCACCCACCCATCCATCCATCCATCCATCTACCCATCTACCCATCCAACCATCCACCCATCCATCCATCCATCCACCCACCCATCTACCCATCCAACCATCCACCCATCCAACCATCCACCCATCCAACCATCCACCCATCCATCCACCCACCCATCCACCCACCCACCCACCCACCCTCCCACCCATCCACCCACCCACCCACCCACCCACCCATCCACCCACCCACCCACCCACCCACCCACCCATCCACCCACCCATCCACCCACCCATTCATCCATCCACCATCCATCCACCCACCCACCCACCCATCCACCCATCCACCCACCCACCCACCCATCCACCCACCCATCCACCCACCCACCCACCCATCCACCCACCCATCCACCCACCCACCCACCCATCCACCCACCCATCCACCCATCCACCCACCCACCCACCCACCCATTCATCCATCCACCATCCATCCACCCACCCACCCATCCATCCATCTTCCACCTATCTATCCACCCATTAACCCATCCATCCATCCTCCCACTCACCCACCCACCCATCCATCCGTCCCCTCACCCACCCACCCATCCACCCACCCATCCATCCACCTAACCATCCATCCATTCATTCACCCATCCATTCCTCTATCCAGCAAAACCTAACTTGTACAGTGCACTTTTCTACCTTTGATGAACATACAGAAATGAGTATAGAGTGCTGCTTGCCTTTAAAAACTGCCTGTTTCATAATTTTCCTTGAGTAGTGAAATAAACAGTTGAGTACTGTGCTAATTTTGATGATGTAACACGCTCGCCACTGTGGGATTCTGCAAATCAGTGCCTGTGGCTGGTGATTTGTTATGTGAGTGAATACTGAAACACTCGCATCAGTAAGCGTTCAGGTAACAAAAGACATGTTAGTATGTCTCTGATCAGTAAATTCCTGATAATTAATAATCTGAGTTCATCCTGCCCAGTGCAGAATGGTCCACCTCAAATAACCAACCCGTGGAAGGGAATTCAGATGCTCTACAACCATGGGACAGAAAGAGGGTTTGTAATTTCCTTTGGGTGATAGTTCATGACACATTTTGGGATCATACTTGTAGATTTTTTCTTGTATATCTTAGTTGCTGGCATTAGTCATTTTAATTAGAAGTACCCAACTGTGAAATCATGCTACGTACACACACTGAATGAAAACTATTCTTTATTACAACTGTTAACATTAAACAGCGTGTTTTATTTAAACTTTGACATACTCTGATGAAATGCATATTTATTTGTTGATCTCATTCTCTGAGAGCAAAGACTGCACTCTTAAAAGTCTCCATTTTTCCTCTTTTACTGATTTCCATTTTTCTTACATACAGCTCACTTAGTGAATTTTAGTGGACTCAACTGTGCATAACCAATTAGCCACAGCTCCATGTAACTCTGGTATTAGCTCCTTGCTTGGAGTAAACTTGGTTATTTTCATGCACTCTATTCATTCTTTAAGTCAAATCCATCCTGAGATTGATAACACAATTTGAGCCACCAGTGTCTTTAATATTTGATGTCATTTGTATTAGATTGTAAGGTTTTCCTATTGGCTCAGCAGTAAAGAATCTGCCTGCCGATGCAGGAGACCTGGATTCAATCCCTGAGTCAAGAAGATCCCCTGGAGAAGGAAATGGCAACACACTCCAGTATCCTTGCCTGGAGAATCCCATGAACAGAGGAGCATGGTGGGCTACAGTCCATTGTGTTGCAAAGAGGCAGACATAACTTAGCAACTGAGCATGCACGCAAGTACTGGATTGAAGTGATGGGACGCTCTGTAAAGATGGGTTCAGCTTCCTTGTGGGACGGTTATGGGTGAGTTAGTCCGGTAACTCAGGATTACTGACAACAGGCAACAATAGTTTTTTGCAATTTCTTAGAGCTAGAACTAATACTGAATAACTGATGTGAGTTTCAAGAAACCTAGCCCCCAAGTTTGCTCACAGTTCTGTGCATGTGATAGATGTGTCTGCAAACTCAGTCATCGTATCTTTGCAGGTACCAAAGTGATAGTTTACTTTGACTGCTCGTTTTACAAATGGGAAGGATTATGATGTAAGACAGTTTTTTAAAAAGATAACATGGGTGGTCCAGTGGCTAAGCCGTGCGCTCCCAATGCAGGGGGACTGGTCTGAGGCTAGGTCTCACGTGCTGCAACTCAAGAGTTTTTGGAAGCCACACCTAGGACCCAGAACAGCCAAAAGTAAATAAATAAACTTTAAAAAATTTGTTTACCTTGTTTATTTTGGGCTGTTCCATGTCTTCCTTGCTGTGTGGGCTTCGGTCCTGTCCTGGCTAGCAGAGGCTCCCCTCTAGTTGTGATGGCCAGCCCTCTCATTGCAGAGGCTTCTCTTGTTGCAGCTCCTGGACTCTAGAGGACTGGCTCAGCTGTTGTGACAGGTTTTCCCGGAGTAGGGGTCCAACCTGTGTCTCCCGCATCAGCAGGCAAATCCTTCACCGCTGAGCTACCAGGGAAGCCTAATACATAGATATTTTTAAAATAATACAGGAGATAACGTTCAGAAGGAAATGATTGTGAATGAGGCGAGGGAAAAGGCCTTATCACGCTGACGTGCTGTGCTTAGTCACTCAGTCATGTCCGACTCTTTGCGACTGCATGAACTATAGTCCACCAGGCTCCTCTGTCCATGGGATTCTCCAGGCAAGAATACCTAGAGTGGGTTGCCATGCCCTCTTCCAGGGGATCTTCCCGACCGAGGGATTGAACCCAGGTCTCCCACATTGCAGGCAGATTCTTTGCCAGCTGAGCCATCTGGGAAGCCCAAGAATACTAGAATGGATAGCCCATCCCTTCTCCAGGGGGCCTTCCAGACCCAGGAACCAAACTGGGGTTTTCCTGCATTGCAGGTGGATTCTTTACCAGCTGAGCTCCCTGGGAAGGTCCTGATGCTCTGATACAGTGATGCGGTTCTGCGTGATGCTTTAATGGCGGATACATGCCTCTATGTTTGCCAAATCCCATAGAACATACAGCGTTAAGAGTGAACCCTTGGAGAAGGGCGTGGCAACCCACTCCAGCATTCTTGCCTGGAAAATCCCCGTGGACAGAGGAGCCTGGCAGGGCTACAGTCCACGGGGTGGCAAAGAGTCACACACGGCTGAGCAACTGGACAACAAGAACACCGCTTAGTGGGGGTGGGGTGGGAGGACTGTGGTGGAAGATACTGATAAAGAGGGAGCCTGTGAGCGTGTGGGTGCCGGCGATATGTGGGAGCTCTGTTCTTGGTGCTCAGGTCTGCAGTGACCCGAAACCAGCATTTGAAACCAGTGTATTGGCAAAAGGAAGTCATTCCTATGATTACTCATCCTTTACTATCATTCGCTTCCGAAAGAAAGTGAAGTCACTCAGTCGTGTCCCAACTGTGGGATGGTTAGTGAGCTTCTTAACGTCCCTGGGTCTTCATTTCCCCATCTATACAGTGGGAAGCTGGCTTGACAAGTATGTCGTGTAAATAGGAAATAATATGCGTAAACTCATGTTGAATGCACACGGCAGACGTTGTTGAATACGTGGTATCAGAAGCCCCCCTTTTGGATTAAATATTTGTTCTGAAATACGTGTGGCTAACTTGCCTGTCAATATCATAATTTACAAAATGATATCTAACATTTTATTCTAATGCATATGAAGGCTTTAAAATAACCACGCTTGGTGTTTTAATCATGAGGCTGCAATATATTTAATTTTCAATATTCAGTATCTCTTATCACTCAATACAGAATGGAAAGTGTTACAGTAAATCCCTTACCTTCATTATGTTAGGGGTGTGTGTGTGTGTGTGTGTGTGTGTGTGTGTGTGTGGTTAACAAGAGCTGTGTGTCCAGCTTCCTTTTTAATATTAGTGACCACAGCCTGTTGACACATGAATCATACCTTGTACACTGAAGAATCTGCCTGCCAGTACAGGAAACACAGGAGAGCCGGGTTCGATCCCTGGGTCGGCAAGATCCCCTGGAGGAGGGCATGGCTACCCACTCCAGTATTCTTGCCTGGAGAATCCCATGGACAGAGGAGCCTTGTGGGCTCCAGTCTGTGTGGCTGCAAAGTCAGACACGACTGAGCAACTGAACAGCAAAAACACTACTTAGTGGGAGTGGGGTGAGAGGGCTGCGATGCGGTAACCAGCATGAGCTGGGGTACTTGGACATCTGTTACTTCCATTCCCTGGATCCTTTCTTCTGGGAGAGGGGTCCTTGGGAAGGCTTGAAAGCACTCCCCCTTCGTTACAAAGTGTCACGGCCAAATGATCTCCAGTTTACTGTGCCTGGAGCTTGCCTCTCAACCCACAAATTGGCATCGTCTCAGACATGGACAGGTGAGTGGGAGGCACGAAATCACGTGATGAATGTTCTGTAAAGAATTATGAACAGAAACAATCCGTTTGTGCGCACCTCGTTCACCAGAATATCATAGAGGAAGAGGAGAATGAAAAGATTAGGAAAATAAAAAAAAAAACAACTCGCGAGCCAAGGGTTGAGGTTGCCGCCCCTCTGCAGCGAAGAGAATAGCAACGCCATGCTTTTTAGTAACTGAAGGAGAGTTGATGTAAAGTGTTGGGTTGGTTGCAGGTGTAAAGCGAAGGGATTCACATCTCTGAAAAAAGAATCTGAAAAAGGATATATATATATATTCAGATTCTTTTCAGAATCTGAGAAAGAAGATAGATATATATATATGTATATATATATGCATGTATAGTCAATTGCAGGTAATTACAAGATACCAAGTCGAGTTCCCTATGCTATAGCATAGGTCCCTGTGGGTTACGTGTTTTGTATATAGTCTTTTGTGCCTGCTAATCCCAGCCTCCTATTTTATCCCTTTCCCTGCCTCTTTCCCCTTCGGTGACTGTAATTTAGCTTTCTGTGCCGGCGGGTCTATTTCTGTTCTGTAAATAAGCTCATCTGTGTAGTTTTTAAAAAGATTCCCGCCTCCAGGTGATAAGCGTCAGGTATTTGTCTCTCTAGGTCTGACTTATGAAAACCTCACTGAGTGTGATAATCTCTCGGTTCATCTATGTTGCTATAAATGGTGTTATTTCATTCTTTTTTAATGATTGAGTCATGTCTCATTGTGTGTGTGTGTGTGTGTCCGTGGGTGTGTATAGACATCTTTATCCATTTGTCGAAGGACATTTATGTTGCTTCCGTGTCTTGGCTGATGTAAAGAATGCTGCAGGGAGCATCGGGGTACCTGAAAAAATCCAAATGAGACCATCACTGTTCACTGTTGTAATACATGAAGAATTGACAGGTAGTGCTAGAATGTGGTGCTAATAATGATACTGAGGAATGTATGCTAGTCTGCTTTCTGTCATGCCTCTGAAATCTTATTCCTTTGCACCTTTCAGTACTTGGAACAGTCTGTCACACTGCCAGAATAATATAATAAGAAAAGTCTCGGGAGTTTTTAAAGTATAATGAAATCTTAGACACTGGTGCTCCGAGATGCTTGACTATAAGAGATTTGGGTACTAGTGAAAAAAACAGAGAAAACCCCACTAGATCGCGTAAGTTGGTTCTGTGTGTGCAGGTGGGTGGTGTTGTGTAGAACTCCTTGGCCTGGTACCTAAACATGGAAACACTTCTGTCCCTGAAAGGAGAGCGTGAGGCCTTGGTCCACTGAGGCCCTTGGACCCTACTCTGCTGGGATAGATAACCACGCATGGAGAAATCAAACCAGATGCCAAGACCCTGTTGATGGATTGCGTGATCCAGGAAACCATCATCACGGCATTATCCTTACAAATGTTTATTATGAAGAGAAAAAAGCAATAGTTCTGTGGGTTCCTGAAATAACTTTCAATAATATTAAAAAAAAAAAACTTAAAGAGACCTCAGAAACTAATTTCTATGTGTCTTTGCTACAAGGCAGAACTGTTTAATGGGACAAATGCATAGCCTCGAATTCTTAAAGATTTACAGGCAGGAGCTTGCAACCGCAACATTGTTAATTTTATTTTTGAATTTCAGTGAAGAAGAGATGCTCAAATGTTATGACAGTGCCTATAAATACACAAGATTATTTTTATGTCATGCCTGTCTTTCTAAAATCCATAAGAAATAGTTCCATTACTGCCTTTCTTATTAATTTTATGTCTCCTGCACATTTTTCTTGCTCTCTTGACTAATTCATAGTATGTGGCATCTTGTGAAGACAGAACCATAATTAGATAGTTCAGCCATGGACACACTGCTGGATTTAACATGGAGAACCAGCAAGGACCTGCTGTCCAGCACAGGGAACTCTGTTCAATACTCTGTAATAAGCTTATGGTCACCAGAGGGGAAGGATGGGGGAAGGGATAGTCAGGGTGTTTGGGATGGACATAGACACACTGCTGTATTTAACATGGAGAACTAGCAAGGACCTGATGTCCAGCACAGGGAACTCTGCTCAATCCTCTGTAATAACCTTATGGTTCCCAGGGGGAAGGATGGGGGAAGGGATAGTTAGGGAGTTTGGGATGGACGTGGACACACTGCTGCATTTAGCATGGAGAACCAGCAAGGACCTGCTGGACAGCACAGGGAACTCTGCTCAATGTCGTGTGGCAGCCTGGATGGGAGAGAATAGATACGTGTATATGTATCGCTGAGTCCCTTTTCTCTGCACCTGAAAGTATCACAAGACTATTAGTAGGCTGTGAAAGTGAAAGACACTGTCGTATCTGACTCTTTGCGACCCCACAGTCCATGAGATTTTCCAGGCCAGAATACTGGAGTGGGGAGCCTTTCCCTTCTCCAGGGGATCCTCCTGACCTAGTATTCAAACCCAGGTCTCCCGCATTGCAGGCGGATTGTTTACCAGCTGAGCCACCAAGGAAGCCCAAGAATACTGGAGTGGGTAGCCTATCTCTTCCCCAGCAGATCTTCCTGACCCAGGAATCGAACTAGCGTCTCCTGCATTGCAGGCGGATTCTTTACCAGATGAAGCTACCAGGTTGCTGCTGCTGCTGCTGCTAAGTCGCTTCAGTCGTGTCCGACTCTGTGCAACTCCATAGACAGCAGCCCACCAGGTTCCCCCATCCCTCGGATTCTCTAGGCAAGAATACTGGAGTGGGTTGCCATTTCCTTCTCCAATGCATGAAAGTGAAAAGTCAAAGTGAAGTCGCTCAGTCGTGTCCAACTCTTTGCGACCCCTTGGACTGCAGCCTACCAGGCTCCTACATCCCATGGGATTTTCCAGGCAAGAGTACTGGAGTGGGGTGCCATTGCCAGGTTGGCTATACTCTAATATAAAATAAAAAGTAAAAAAAACAAAGAATGTCTAATAATAACTTATAACCTTTAGAAAAATATTAGGAAAATATTAGGAATCTATTAGGAATCTATTATTTTCTGGACATATACAAAGCTGTGTAATCCTCTTGCTTTTTGATGGAGTCTAAAATAAATGTTATGTATTCATATTCCTCTTTGAATACTGACTTTGAAAAATAGACCAATAATTTTCTTTTTTTTTTTTGGCTTCTTTCCACTGTCTGAAAGAAATGATGCAATAGAAATGTCACACGGCTCAGAAAATGGCGAAGCTTATCATTGACGAGAGCAGTGCATTTAGGATCCGGCCCAATTACACTATAGAAATTTCTGTCGATCTTACTGCTTACAAAAGGATGTTTTTCACCTTTGTTTTCTCACTGCTGGTGGACGTGGCTTAGGAAACGGGCACCGAAGAATTCTTCCAGGAGTGCCCCCGACCTCTGCCTGTCCAAGTGGAGTGGAGAGTCTCTTTCCTTAAGTCTTCATTGCAACTCAAGCATTCAGTCCAGAGCACTTGGTCTTTAATAAAGCGTGGTCACTTCAAGAGGACTCCAACACCACTCTCAACACGGAGGATGCCTCTCAGAAACAAAGCCACTCTGCATGTCTGTGACATCTGTCTCTGATCCTTACTTTCTTAACGGCCACACAAGAGCGAGCCTTCCTGCCCCAGAGGCCCCCCAGCTGCCTTGGGAAGCCGTTCCTTGCGGGGCTGGCTCACTCTCCCTGGCAGCATCACCCCTAATACGTCCACACAGCTTGTCCCTTGTTCCTTCTGAAACTTGTGCTCTCTAGGAGCCCAGGGGAGACCTCTGAGGGGGCGTGTTAATCCAGACGGGAAGGGGGTTAGCACCCCTGGGACAGCCCGCAGTCCGTACGTAGGGTACGGATGCTTTTAGATACAATAGATCCTGGAACAGCATGGGTTTGAAATGCAGGTGTCCACTCATCTGTGGATTTTTTTCAAAATACTCCAGTATTATGGAATGGCCTGTTGCTTGAAGGCAGAGATGCAGAACACCAGAGACGGGCAGAAACCGTGGAGGCAGAGGTTGACTAAACTCACGTGCAGTTTCTCCACTGCTTAGAGGTTCAGCGTCCGAACCCCTGTGCTGTTCAGGGTCCACTGCAAATGCTCCTGAAGGTGAAATGCCCACAAACCTGGGTTTACAGACCTCAGTGGATCGGGGAGGATGAGCCCCTTCTATCCACAGCTCTTTGCATTCTTTACCCAGAATGTAGGTTCCTGAGATCACCACCTACATAAGCCAGCTGCACAAAAGGTCTTGTTTGAGGTGTTCTTTTTGGGGGGAACCCAGGATAAAGAAATGAGCAACCCACTCCAGGATTCTGGCCTGGACAATCACACAGACAGAAGACCTGGCAGGCGGCTGTAGTCCATGGGGTCGCAAAGAGTCAGACACGACCGAGTGACTCACACACACACACACACACACACACACACACACACACAGAAGGACTGTTTCTTTCCCTTCTTCCCTCTCTCCTTGCTTCCTTTTTCCTTCTCTCCCCCTCTCTGTGTGTTTCTCTGTCTAATCTATTATATAATCTATCATTTGATCTAGTCCATCATCTACCATCAAGCATAAAGAGATATGGTGACTTCTAAAGAGTCATTTTCAAGGAATATTTGTGTTTTAATGGCTACTTTGTCTGAATCTGGCTTCCCTGGTGTCTCAGTGGTAAAATATATATATATATATATATATATCTTCCTATAGTGCAGGAGACATGGGTTGGATCCCAAGGTGGGGAAGATGCCCTGGAGAAGGGAATGGCAGCCCACTCCAGTGTTCTCGCCTGGAGAATCCCACGGACACAGGAGCTTAGCAGGCTACAGTTCATGGGGTCGCAAAGAGTCGGACAGGACTGAGCGACTGAGTGACTTTCACTTTCACACTTATCGGAATCAGTAACAGCAAATGATTTTCTATTCAATGATTCTTCTTTTGCTTACTACAGCTTATTGCAGACTTAAGTGTCGTGGACTGAATGTGTACCCCCAGATTCTTATCTCTGTGAATCAGGAGGAGGGTCCCCATCAGAACCTGACCAGGCTGGTCCTCTGAGAAGTAAACTCTTATTGCTTACAAGCTGCCCATTGCATGAGACTGTGTTCCAGCAGCCTGAGCTGTGACCCCAGAGTTCTCTGTCTTTGAAGAAAGATGACACGGTGGTCATAAGAGGAAAATCTGAGTAAGTTCAGGAACAGACAGTAAACGACAGAGCCCGCTTAAAATACGTCTGATTAGAGACATTCCATGCGCTTGTTGTTGAAAGAGATGACACAATCAAGCAGGATGATCTCAAGTGCAATCCTGGGCTTCCCTAGTGGTCCGGTGGATAAGAATCTACCTGCCAATGCAGGGGACATGTGTTCCCATCCCTGGTCCTGGAAGATCCCATACACCAAGGGGCACATAAGCCTGGGAGCCACAAGTCCTGAATCTCGCGCACTCGAGAACCTGTGCTTGGCAACAAGAGAAGCCACCTCCAGGAGAAGGCTGCACACCACAACGAGTAGCCCCCGCTCGCCGCAACTAGAGAAGCTCCGTCCAGCAACAGAGACCCGGGCACGGCCCACAAGAAAGAACTCAACTGAAATTTAAAAAGTGCCGTCTGCTCCTCACCCCACCTGGAAATCTGATCACCGGCCTGCATGAGGTATGAACAAACTCTTCCCCGTCTCCTTGCTGATGTATGGCAAAACCAATACAATATTGTAAAGTAATTAACCTCCAATTAAAATAAATAAATTTACATTAAAAAAACCCCAACGCCGCATTTGCACTATTGTTTTTGCAACAATAGTGTGTTGTGACTTGCCTCAGCTGCTGCCTTTTCCAGTCTTCCGTCTTCATGAGATAACTTTCCTTCCTTGATTCTCCTTCTGATGACGAGCTGCCTGTTACATTTCGTGTAAACGTGGCCCCTCAGCCAAGGCCAGCTCCCGTTAGATCATCCTTGGCATCTTCCTCTGTTGAGTGTTATGTCTCCAAGCTTCAAAGAACGGCGTCCAGTTCCATAGGATGAGCACGCATTCCTGGCTACGTGTTGGCCTGAGCCTTGTCACTTCCACTTAAGAGTGATTCAACAGGCAGCTCTGGTACATGACGTCATTGTGCAGAAGTCACGTCCAAACACTGTCCAGCAAGCCTCCTGGGAAACAGATGGATGGACAAAAGGCTCTAGATTTGGAAATGGTTCTGCTGCACAAGCTATTGCATCAAACTGCTTATTCAGTCTATACCTGAGAATCTTTGAAAGAGATTCACTCCGGTGGGCCTCGGAAGGTTATAATCAGCTGTGGGCCACGGTGTGTAACACTCTCCCTCAATTGGTGTGGACAGACACTAAGCAGAAGAAACGCCAGAGGCTGGCACAGTTTAAGCATAAGTGAGTTGACATGTTTATGTGATTCACTGGATAATATGATACAACAGATGATTTCCAAATCCTGACTTTTAAACTCTCTCCATATGTGTGGGCAGTTAGGTACGTCCAATATTTCAAGTAACCCTTCACTGACTCTTCTCGTAGAGCAAAACATCATTCTGTGAAGTAAATTATCCATCTCTCTCTCTCCCGATAAACTTTGGTTTTGTTCCCCTGTATTTAATTTTCTCGAGGAAGAGCTGCTTCAAAAATTAGCTTGATTTTATTAAGCTCGAAATTACGTCCCGTGTTGGAAGGATCGCAGCTTTCGTTCTTCTGTACATGGCAAACGGGAAAATCTTTACTTGTGTGAAGAACTGTAATTTGAAAGATGATTATATTGATGAAAGATGATTATATTAGATCAGTCATCCGAGTAAGGCAGCTTGCAGATCCTACCTCGCAAGCCCTCGCTATGGGCCCACTGTCACGCGTCCAGTTGGAACACGTGCACATGGATTTGTTTACATTTGCACACGACGTTATCTGTGAAAATATCCTTGGTGACTGGCGATGATCTCATAAATGCTTAGGACTTTTCTGCACAGAGTATAATACTGTCGTTGGAGTTAGACACATGGAGATATTGCCAAACAGCATGGGTTTACAGGCCCTGTCGGCTGGTCACCAGTGTGTAGAACTCACATGCTTGGTTTATTCAAACCCAAAGAGGGGAAGACGCCTGAACTGGCCAGCTGGCACAAATTATACTTGGAGCAATGTTTCTCTGCTGCTCATCCAAACAAAACAGGCTCACAGCTCATTTGTTCATTGTTTTACTGCGTCCATCAAGATCTAGGCTAGTATCGGGCTCACTGCAGAACCCCCTTCATTGTTGTCTGGAGATTTGTACGTCGCTGAATTTTTCATTCTGTCATGTTCCGAAATCTCTTGAGGACTCTGCCCGAAGTTGTTCTCTTGAGCTGGATATTTCACTCTCTTTGTTTAGGATTTAAATCCCGTAGTTTCATTGAGGGTTCACAGCTTCTCTAAGACTTTTGGCACTGATTTCAAATAGCATAAAATCAGTTGGTTTTCAAAAACAGGCATTTGCTGTTGTTATGCCGTCACTAAGTGGTGTCCGACTCTTTGCAACCCCATGGACTTGCAGCATGCCAGGCTCCTCTGTCCTTCACCCTCTCCTGGAGCTTGCTCAGATTCGTGTCCATTGAGTTGATGATGCTATCTGACCATCTCTTCCTCTGTCATCCCCTTCTTCTGCCTTCAATCTTCCCCAGCATCAGGGTCTTTTCCAGTAAATCATTTCTTCCCATCAGGTGACCAAAGGATTGGAGTTTCAGCTTCAGCATCAGTCCTTCCAATGAATATTCAGGACTGATGTCCTTTAGGTTGAACTGGCTCAATCTCCTTGCAGTCCAAGGGACTCTCAAGAGTCTACTCCAACACCACAGTTGAAAAGCATCAATTCTTCGGTGCTCAGCTTTCTTCACAGTCCCACTCTCACATCCATACATGACCACTGGAAAAACCATAGCCTTGACTAGATGGACCTTTGTTGGCTAAAGTAATGTCTCTGCTTTTCAATATGCTGTCTAGGTTGCTCATAACTCTTCATCCAAGGAGTAAGCGTGTTTTAATAGATACATATATATTCTGTCTAAGCCTTCCCTGTCGATTGACATCTATGTCTGTATGCGTGGATCTCTGCTCAAAGAAATACTTAAAACCAAATACTGCGTCACCTGTTTTTAAATACCTGCAAATGGCTTTATTGAAAGTGTAACTTAATTACATTGTGTTCAGTGAATATCCTGGTAAGGCTCAGTTCAGTGGCATGGATTGAGCCTAGGATCACCAGATATAGCCTCGACACACTTACACTACATGGCTTTTATACTGTCTGCATTTTGTGCAAATGTGGACTTGCCAAAGTTATTAAAAAAAAAAAACCCCACCTCTCCCCCCTGGTTCACTCTTTCGCGGACTTGCCATCACATATAGGGTGAACCTCAGGGGGCTTTGGTCTTTCCTTGTGGCTCAGACGGTGAAGAATGTGCCTACAATGCAGGATACCTGGGTTCCATCCCTGGGTTGGCAAGATCCCCTGGAGAAGAATAGCTACCCGCAGTGTTCTTGCCTGGAGAATTCCATGGACAGAGGAGCCTGGTGGGCTGCAGTCCAGAGGGTTGCAGAGAGTGGGACACGCCTGAGCCACTAAGACTTCACGTCAGGCATGTTGGTGTTGAGTGAGTCTTGAGAATCAGGAAAGCCTGTTGTGTGGTTTCACTTCTGTACCAGCCTTGTTCCCATCTCGCCCCCCTTCCTACTGTGTCTCATATCAGTTTCGCCCAAAGAATCCCACGTGCTAGATGGAAATACCATCTACCAGAAGGCTCCTGGGACATGCTAATCAGGTTGTTTCCTGTCTGCGGAATCCTATTCTTATTCTTTTCTCGGCGAGACCTTACGAAACACAGACACCCAATCCCCTGACCCTGTCTAGGAGCCTCTGAGCCAAGCCACTCTCCCGGAATATCTCATTCATTGACACGTCAGTGTGTCTGTTTCTCCCTATTAACAGCTGTTCGGGGCAGGGCCAGAATCTCAGGTGGACATACACCTTGGGGTCTGTGCCTGCAGTTCTTGTTGTTGTTCAGTTGCTCAGCTGTGTTGAACTCTTGTGACCCCGTGGACCCCAGTCTCCTCTGTCCATGGGATTTCCCAGGCAAGAATCCTGGAGTGGGTTGATGTTTTCTCCTTCATGGAATCTTCCCCACCCAGGGGTTGAACCTGCGTCTCTTGTGTTGGCTGGCAGGTTTTTTACCACCGAGGCTGCGTTTCCATTGGTTTTGTGTCAAAATCAGCTGAGCGATATGATCGATCGAATGTCCCAGCTGCAAACCGTACAAACTGGAAGAGAAGAGACATTGCTATGGTGTTGACCTCTCATGTGGAAGTTTGCCTGCCATGAAATAAGGCCCAAATAGATCGTAATCACATGTTAGAGTTGTCATACTTTAATTTCAATTAACGTCGTATATTGCATTGTTATGCAGATGAACAGTAATGAAATCCAAAAAAGGTACATGCTTTATTATAGCTTCAGGTTTTTTAAAATACAAATATATATATAAACTTATAACTATACCCAGTGGGAGGGCTCTTGTGTGAGTTATGGGTCTTATCAGCAACTGGCCAGCAGTGTGATCCGAGGGACCCACAGAACAGTCTCCACAAAGAATCCATTTTCCCTGTGTAATGGGATCCCACCAACAGCTCTGATGCTTTCCAAGTACATACCTGGCCTCTTATAAAAGTCACCTAGCCATCGTGACCTTATTAAACAGAGTCAGAAGCTGAACGTGTGGGGTGCCGTTCAGGACTTTTGGACGAAAGAATTTTTCATTTGTTTTTCAAAAACCTCTGGACTAAGTTGATAAACTGGCATATTACAGGAAGGCTTAAAGTGCAGACCTGTGAGACCACAGGTGCTGGGGGTGGACTGGAAGGCCCCCTCCGTCCTGAGCACGCAGGGCACAAGACGGGCGGATGGCGGTCCTTGTGGGTGGTGGCCAGCATAGCACAGCAACTCGCCTGCACTCCTTTGGGTGGTCGTGGAGATGGCTCTCTGCAACCCTATGCCTCCTTCATATACAGCATGGAAAACCACCACCTTCAGACCTGCCTCTTGATTTTACCTGCAGCAGAGAAAGAGTAAGGGAGTTGTCTAAGGCAGGCATTCCCAGAAAATTCTGGGAGTGGGAAAAAAAAATCTTACTGTGTTGTATATAAAGCACAGAATAATACAGAAAATAGACAGATTCAAGGATATTCGTGGTATTAGAATTTCATTTTTTTTTAATTGCATAACTATCCCTTCCCCAATTCTTCCCCCCTAGTAACCATAATCTTATTACAGAGTACTGAGCAGAGTCCCCTGTGCTGTCCAGCAGGTGCTTGTTGGTTCTCCATGTTAAATACAGCAGCGTGTCCATGTCCATCCCAGACTCCCTGACTATCCCTTCCCCGTTCCTTCCCCCTGGTGACCACAAGGTTATTACAGAGTAGTGAGCAGAGTTCCCTGTGCTGGACAGAAGGTCCTTGCTGGTTCTCCATGTTAAATACAGCAGTGTGTCCATGTCCATCTCAAATTCACTGTCTCTCCCCACTCCTGTTTTCACAGTAAGTGTAAAGTTCATTCTCTATGTCTCAGTCTATTTCTGCTTCATAAATAAGTTCACTTTTGTCATTTCTTTTTAGATTGCTCAGATAACGGATGTCATATATTTCACCTTCTCTGTCTAAACTGCTTCAATCAGTATGACAGTCTCTAGCTCCATCCATGTTGCTGCAGGTGGCATCATTTCCTTCTGTTTGATGGCTCAGTAACATTCCCTTGTGTATATATGTCATCTTCTTTTTCCAATCCTCTGTCAATGACCATTTAGGTTACATCCATGTCCTGGCTGTTGTGAATAGTTCTGCGTGAACACTGAGATGCATGTATGTTTTTGAATCATGTCTCCCCCCACCTCCCCCGGCCCCCGCCTGGATATATGCCCAGGAGTGGGATTGGAAGACTATAGTCAATCATGGGGTGTTGATTACGAAAAAAAAAAGTTTCAGAAATCTCCTTGGAGGGTCACAGTGGAAAAAAAGCCTTTTCTTTGCTGGATGATATACAGCAGGGTGGGGGAAGGCTTGATGGCAGAGGAGGGGAGGTAGAGGCAGACGGCCACCTGCTGGGAGCAATTAGACTGATGGAGAAGCCAGAGAGACGGCAGTGTGCCTGCTGGTCTCCTAGGGTGAGCACGGAGCCAGTGGAGCGTGCAGTTCTGAACTAAGGTAGACGAAGACACTTTGTGTTTCTCTCATTGCCTCCACGTGTAACTGCTTAAGGACCTTTTCCCAACCCTTGAAGACATCTTGACCATGCTGCAAACTTCCCACACATCTGCAGTTAAGGAAACAAGTCCTCATTTTTCGTGATGAAGTCTCGTTTGTCCCATATGGCCAGGTCCCGCCTGCTTTCGTGTTTGGGTGCGTCCCGGACGGCAGGGGAAGCAGAGGGAAGGGTGTGGAATTTCACTCTCCGCCCTGCCTACATCTTTCCCCACTCGGCCTTTTGCAGGTGGGGAGCACGGAAGAGAAAGAGCATTGTATTTATTTATTCAGTGCTTTTGGTTTGGATACAGACATGTAACTCTGCATTAAATAAAATATTAGTTATGAGGAGGGGGAAACTCCGCCATTTCGATATGTAAAATTCTTTGTTCTCTCTTTTTTGATTTAGGCCAACTGACCTCACTATGAATCTTCAAGTCCGGTGTTTAGGAACCTTCGTTTTGTTACCCGGAAGTGTTTCAGCCCATGGTGGGGTGGGGTGGGGGGGGCAGCTATAGATTCTACATTACAGTAATAAAAGCATTCAACTAGAGCCCAGCCAAGTAAACTTCTTTTAAAAATGAGTCGGTCTGACACACGCATGCATGCTAAGTTGCTTCAGTCGTGTCCGTCTCTGTGTGGCACCATGGACTGTAGCCCACCAGGCTCCTCTGTCCACGGGATTCTCTAGGCAAGAGTACTGGAGTGGGTTGCCATTTCCTTCTCTGACACATAGGGTATGTCTTCCTCGGGCAAAATAAAAGAGTTCTCTGTTGAGTCGTGCAAAGGAAGTTAGGGCCCCACTCTAAAGTAGCCCACCCCGCTCTGCCGGGCGTGCAGAAGGTCGGGTTTGGAGTCTCCGATCTTGGAACTGCGGTTCCACATGCTGTCCCTTCTAGGCATCCCTTCACTGCGCGCCCAGCTCCTCTCAGCTGGACTCCCAGGTCTCTTCTGAGACCTCCGCCCCAGCAGTACCCAATGTGACCCAGACCTCCGCCCCAGCAGTACCCAGTGTGACCCTCCGGTGTGTTAGACAAAGCTTGCCTTGATGACAACCCGCCCTCTCCGAGCCACCACTTACCTGCCTTTTGCCAAGCAGCCTTTAAGCTTCTTCACAGAGGGTGTTTGTGTTTACTCCCAGCTTCTTCCAAAAAGCCACTGTGTTCCCAGGCTGACAGCAGTACCTCTGAGAGGCCCCAGATGGGTGCCTCCGATCGCAGACGGAGGACAGCTGAGCTCTGTTGTAGGCATGCGGTCAGGGAGGGGACTGGACACGGCCCCCCTGGGGGTGCTCACATCCCACCGCAGACTGGAGCTCTTCCTTTGTGGGAGCACTTGCTCCCAGAGGCACCGTTTGGGTCATCTTATGGCTCAGCTGGTAAAGAATCTACCTGCACTGCGGGAGGCCTGGGTTCGATCCCTGGCTTGGGAAGATCCCCTGGAGCAGGGAACAGCTACCCACTCCAGTATTCTGGCCTGGAGAATTCCATGGACTGTACAGTCCATGGGGTCGCACAGAGTCAGACATGATGGAGCAAATTTCATTTTCACTAATAAATAACGTACATCTGAATCATATATCTAAACATTCTATTTTCTAATAACTTTCGGGAAAGATAACATATTTGAAATTGCATTCCAAGCACAGGTTAAGATATAATGGAAAATCAACTTGGATAACCTACAATTTAATTTCATGAGCCTATGAATCTTATGTTTGACACTAAATTCTAAGGTACAATTTTAATACAATAAAGGTGACATTGTTGTTGGAACAAAGGAAAAGGGCAAAGTAGAAATAACTAAAGATCCCCTGGAGAAGGGATAGGCTAACCACACTAGTATTCTTGGGCTTCCCTTGTGGCTCAGCTGGTAAAGAAACTGCTTGCAGTGCGGGAGACCTGGGTTTGATCCCTGGGTTGGGAAGATCCCATGCAGAAGGGAAAGGCCACCCACTCCAGTATTCTGGCCTGGAGAATTCCATGGACTGTACAGTCCATGGGGTCCCAAAAAGTTGGACACGACTGAGCGACTTTCACTTTTCTCCTGGACCCCTTGAATGTTTTATTTCTTAACATGACTCTAATGATTGTTTTTATTGATTCCATAGGGTACAGTTTTCTTCCATGCAGAAAGTTGCTTGTTTATTTCGAAAGAAAGAAGCTTTTTTTTTTTTTTGTAGCCTGAAAGACTCCGGAAAAACTAATGGGTTGCACCTGGTCCTTTGCTCTAATCTCCTCGCTGTAGAATAGAGGCTTGAGTTCGAGATTGTAGCTTTTAAAATAAAGCGAGGCTTCCGCTGTAGATTCGGTTCTCCGCAATGAAACTGTGCTGTGGTTCTCTTAGATCGAAGATCTCTTTCTCTGCTGTGGAGACAGCTGGTTATCCAGGAGACAAAACAGTCTTTGGTTCTGATGGACTGTGTGGAGAACTGGTATAGAATCCTTGTACACCGTGTGAGTAACTCTCATCCACTGCGTAATCCATTCCACCGTCAAGGTGGAGAAATCACTCTTTCTCACATCTGTCTCTTCCTCTCTTGGTTGCAACACAACTGATACCATCTGAAGTGTCCTGTAAGCTTCATCCAGGTGACACCTTCCTGGGGACTCAGTCCATGAATTGGCAGGATGGTTTTCAGAGTTGCAGGAGCATAGGCCTATACCTGGCTCAGCTGGTAAAGAATTGCCTGCAGTGCAGGAGACTCCGGTTTGATTCCTGGGTCGGGAAGATCTGGTGGAGAAGGGATGGGCTACCCACTCCAGTCTTCTTGGGCTTCCCTGGTGATCCAGATGGTAAAGAATCCGCCTGCAGTGCAGGAGACCTGGGTTCGATCCCTGGGTTGGGAAGATCTCCATGGAGAAGGGAAAGGCTATCCACTCTGGTATTCTGGCCTGGAGAATTCCATGGACTGTGTAGTCCATGGGGTCGCCAAGAGTCAGACATGACTGAGAAACTTTGACTTTCAGGCCTTTCCCAGTGAGATACAAATCCACAAAGGGAGCCTGTGAATCTCACTAGAAGAGGGGCTGCGGTAATAAGATGATGCATGTATGCCCTTTCTTTCTTCTCAGTGACTTGTTCCATAGCAAACTCTGTTTTTTATTTCTGCAATTTAAGACAGCCTGCAAAAAAAAAAAAATTCTTGATTTTGAGGAGGTAGAAATGAATTTTTATAGATGGAAAAAAGAAAAAAAAGAGACATTTTCTTTAGAGAAAAAGACATTTTACTTCCACATAAAAACTGATTCTCCTTTTTCTAATGAAGAAGAAAAAAAAAATGTAGACACAACAACCAAACTGCCACCGTCCACCTCACTCACCCTCGGGGAACACCTCCCAGGGCTGTGATCGTGGTGGACACACAGCCAAGAAGTTGTTTCTGATTACAGCGGGAGGGAGGGCTTAGCGGACCCTCAGCATTCTCCTCAAGAGTTCTCACTAATCACATCCAGTTTCTCTAAGATCATGACGTGGGAGAGGCCACGCTCGGACAGACCCAGTCGACCACGTGGTGGACAGAATAGACTGGCTGCAGCTTGAACTCATTCTTAAATGCACACGTTGAATTAGACAGGCGCTGCCTGTAATTGTTCTTATCAGCAGCCTGCCAAGCTGGCCTGTTGATGGGGTATAGGGGTTATCTAAGTTTCGCTGAAGTGTTTATTTCTTTAATGAGGGGTGTGTGTGTGTGTTTACTGTTTTTTGATTATTTAAATCTCTCCAATGTCATGGCAGAGGGTATAGCCTCTGTTGGATGGCCTCACTGACTCGATAGACGAGAGGGTGAGCAAGGTCCGGGGGTTGGTGATGGACAGGGAAGCCTGGCGGTGCTGCAGTCGATGGGGCCGCAAAGAGTCGGACACGACTGAGTGAGTGACCTGGACTGACTGCCTCTGTATCGAAAATCGTTCCCATTGGGAGATGGTCTGCTAATTACTGGGTCATCTTCCAGGGGCATTGTTCAAAGAGGTATACATCTCCATTTGAAGGGAAAAAAGAAACCTCTTCAGGGTCTCTACATCAGAGATGAAGAAAACAAGAGATATAAAGGAAGAAAAAAACAAAAACAAACAAACCAAAAAATGAGATGTAAACGCCTGCTGAGGCTTTGTTCTTTTCCTCTTTTGCAGGTATTCTGGCTCCGACAGGGTCTTCCTCCTCTCAACTCTCCGGAAAATTTCATATTCTGGGCACCTCCTCTTTGGACAAGGGCGTCTTGTGTCTTCCAGTCCGGCTGGAGAGCCTGGCAGGCAAACAGCACAGACCATTCAGTCCCAGAGCGGCTTTACGTACGCACGGCCGAAGCCAAGGCCAAAGCGTGTCCGTCGTCCCGGACGTGCTGGTTCACAGGCAGCCTGGCGAGTTCAGACGCGACGCCTGGGTACACGAAAGGTAGGATGTGGACACGTGTTTCCCATCAGCACGTCCGCCCCTGCTCACACCGCTACCTCTCCGTTCCATCATCCAGATGGATGTTGCCTAGGATGATCTGTCTTTCGTCCAGCTGGAGCTCCCCCAGCGGGCCAGCGGTGGCGTCACCCACCCGGGTGGTCCCGCTGGGTCTCAGCTGGGGCTGGGGCCACTGCCAATCTCGAAACAGACCCTCTGCGCCAACTCCCAGGCTCCCCAGGCGGCCTCCCCGGACTGGCACACCCCCGCCCTCCTCCACTGCCCCTCCAATTGCAGAAGAAACTCATAAACTCTGCTGTGATGGCTGGCTAGAGATTTTTCAGTAGCTGTTATGCCCTGAGCAATGGCCCGTCTTCACAAGAGGTCTTTGAGACTGTAGTTAAAGGTGCCAGAGAGATGCCCCTTTCAGTGGCCACGTAGACCAAGGCCACGCAGATGACGCTGATTTGAGCTGTATTGTGGGGACTGGAAACAACTTGGAGTAGAAAAGCATGGGTGCTGAGGCTGGGTGAGTTGGGAATAACAGGTGGGTTCCGATACCTGCATTGGGGAAGATCCCCTGGAGAAGGGGTAGGCTACCCAGGCCAGTATTCTTGGGCTTCCCTGGTGGCTCAGCTGGTAAAGAATCTGCCTGCAATGTGGCAGACGTGGGTTCGATTCCTGGGTTGGGGAGATTCCCCTGGAGAAGGGAAAGGCTACCCACTCCAGTATTCTGGCGTGGAGAATTCCATGGGTTGTATAGTCCATGGGATTGCAAAGAGTTGAACACGACTGAGCGACTTTCTTTTTCACTTCCACCTTCTGTCCAGGAGGCAGGAGCTGTGCCAGACACAGGGCTGTCTTCTGGGCCTCGATGCTCAGATAAGAGGAGCCCTGGAGGTCTGCTTTTTTAAAAAAAATTTTTTTGGCTTCACCATGTACCATATGGGATCTCAATTCCTTGACCACGGCTCGAACTCGCGTCCCCTGCACTGGAAGCAGCGTCTCAACCACTGGACGGCCAGGTAATGCCCCCGGAAACCCCGAGGGCTGCTTTTGCAAAAACTGAGCACTCATCTAGCCTCCGTTGCCCAAAGTAGAGAAAACAAAAGTCACATCTAAAGCCTGACCCACACTCAGTAGCCTCTCCTTTCCCAGCCTGTTTATGAAAGTGAAAGTCACTCTGTCATGTCCGACTCTTTGCGACCCCATGGACTATACAGTTCATGGAATTCTCCAGGCCAGAATACTGGAGTGGGTAGCCTTTGCCTTCTCCAGGGGATCTTCCCAACCCAGGGATCGAACCCAGGTCTCCCACATTTCAGGCAGAGTCTTTATCAGCTGAGCCACAAGGGAAGCCCAAGAATGTCAGCATGGGTAGCCTATCCCTTCTCCAGTGGTTCTTTAGTTATGTTTAATTTGCCCTTTTCCTTTGTTCCAACAACAGGGTCACCTTTATTGTATTAAAATTGTACCTTAGAATTTAGTGTCAAACATAAGACTCATAGGATCATGAAATTAAATCATAGATTATCCAAGTTGGTGTTCCATTATATCTTAACCTGTCCTTGAAATGCAATTTTAAATAAGTTTCCCTTCCCAAAAGTTATTAGAAAACTTAACGTTTACCGATCCTGATGGTACGTAATTTATTAGTGAAGGTGATAGTTGCTCAATCGTGTCCGACTCTTTGCGACCCCATGGACTATATAGTCCATGAAATTCTCCAGGCCAGAATACTGGAGTGGGTAGCTGTTCCATTCTTCAAGGGATCTTCCCAACCCAGGGAGTGAACCCAGGTCTTCCGCATTGCAGGAGGATTCTTTACCAGCAGAGCCACCAGGGAAGCCCATAAATCCTCACTGAGAAATCCTCAGCTAAACTTTGGTGAATATTATATAGAACCTATGTAGCTGGCCCACACAGCAGCACACCGACTCATGATATCATCTGCTCTGTGCACGTTTCCCTGGGATGACACACCCGTTGTGAGAGGTATGGACACAGTGATTTGCTTTTTGTTGAGTTATCTGCTTAATAAGGGATGAAAAATAGCTGCCATGTGGCCAGCACCTCCGGTGCTCAGGCCTAGGTATACTTCTGCCTTTTTTTTTTTTTCTCATAGTATTTATTTATTTTGCTACCCCAGGTCTTAGTTGCAGCCTGCGGGGTCGTTGGTCTTCTCTGTGGCATGCAGACTCTTCATTTGGCATGTAGGGGCTAGTTCCCTGACCTGGGATGACACCTGGCCCAGCTGCACTGGCAGCACGGAGTCTTAGCCGCTGGGCCCACTAGGGACATCCTTAGTTCTGCCCGTGTTGATTTCAATCAACCAAACCGAAAGAACAAGATGCAATACCTAGCCAACATCTGAGTTTTCCATGGCACCCAAATCCACGTGCTCTACCCGGTCTGCAAGGCTCAGGGTGGTTTCCTGTAAAGACTCAGGAAGGCAGTACATCAGGCCTTGTGACCCGTAGGGTCCTGATTTCAACCCCTCAACTCTGCTGGCCTAGCAAGGAAGCATTCAGAGATCTGTGACATGTAAGCAGAGGCGCGTACCTGTGTTCCAGTAAAACTTTATTTATAACACTAGGTGGGATTCCATGTATCCCTAACGGATAACCCCATGGTTACCCATTCCCTACATGATGCCATAGTTTTTCTCCAACAAAATACACATTTTTGTCTCCTTTGGATCTGT
This sequence comes from Capricornis sumatraensis, assembly GCF_032405125.1. Taxonomy (NCBI): domain Eukaryota; kingdom Metazoa; phylum Chordata; class Mammalia; order Artiodactyla; family Bovidae; genus Capricornis; species Capricornis sumatraensis. The sequence goes on along the minus strand of NC_091092.1, from coordinate 144,347,992 downwards.
CCCTAATTTCCATCTTTACATCATGCTGCTGTGTGGTCCCCCGCACCACCCCCCCAGTGATGTTCCATATAAATCCCCAAATATGAAACTACCTTTAAAAGTTTCTGCTGTCAGCATCCTTCATGGAAAGGTTAGTCTTTTTTTCCTTAATTAGTTTTTAATTGGAGGATAATTGCTTTACCATGTTTTATTGGTTTCTGCAGTACGACAAGCTGAATCAGCTGTCCTATGTCAGAAATGTATCATCCTGTTCCAAATTGCCTCTTAAACAGACTGTGTTGTGGTTTTATTCGGGGAAAGGGGGCCTCCAGGCGTGGTTCTGGGAGAGATCAGAGAACTGGAGATCTCCTGAAAATGTGTTTATTGCAAACACAGGGTGAGCTAGTTAGTCATGTCCAGGATTCAGAACAGAAAGAGGCTACTGTTGGAGCAAAGATTCTGACAGGAAGAGATGAAAGCGGTTTTGTGTCTGTAGCAACTGAGAAAGAGAGAAGCCATCAGTCTTTTCTGCAGCTATCATGATGGAAAGAGTGAGTACGCAGCGCCTTTTGATGTGCACAAACACAATTTTGTAGATGTCCATAATTCAGGGAGGTGTTCAGATTTGGCCATTTTCTGCTCATAGGTTGTGCATGTTGAGATTCCAGTTTTTGCAGCAGGGTAACCCTACTCCTTCTCCAGAGTGACAGGAAGTGGCCCACAAGGCTCAGTGTGAACAGTGTTTGTCTGTGTATCAGTGTTGTGTCTCCTCCAAGGGCAGGAGGATGTTCTACTGCTCAATGATGCTGTAGACACCTACGATTAAACATAAGGAGACCTCATTCTGCAAATCAGATTTAGATTTGAAATCAGAACGTCCAGGGAGACCTAGCCCCATTACCATTTGTGTCCAAACGTGGAATGTCTTATTGGGTTCCTGACTTTTCCTTCAGTTGATCTCTTCTAATTGGTATCGACTAATGCTGTTATTTCTTTCAGTTTGTTCATTTAGTTTAACACCCACTGCTGAGATCCAACTGTGCTCTGAGGCAGCGGTAGGGAACCTTTTGCACATCAAGGACTGGTTTCATGGAAGACAGTTTTTTCACAGGCTGGGGAGAGGAAGATGGTGTTGGGCTGATTCAAGCACATTAAGTTTATTGTGCACTTTATTTGTGTTATCATTACATCAGCTCCACCTCAGATCATCAGGCATCAGATCTTGGAGATTGGGGACCCCTGCTGTACGGCATACAAACACGTGTTCATGAAATTCAATTAGGCTACGGTGACTCTTGCTGCCGTTGTTTAGTCACTAAGCCGTGTCCAACTCTTTGCGACCCCGTGAACTGCAGCACACCAGGCTCCTCTGTTCTTCACTGTCTCCTGGAGTTTGTTCAAACTCATGTCCATTGAGTCCGTGATGCTGCCCAGCCATCTTATCTTCTGTCCCCCACTTCTCCTCCTGCCTTCAATCTTTCTCAGCATCAGAGTCTTTTCCATTGAGTCACCTCTTTGCATCAGGTAGCCAAAGAGTTGGAGCTTCAGCATGAGTTCCTTCCACTGAATATCGATGGTTGATTTCCTTTTAGGATTGACTGGTTTGATCTCCTTGCCATCCAAGAGACTCTCAAGAGTCTTCTCCAACACCACAGTTCAAAAGCATCAATTCTTTGGCACTCAGCCTTCTTTAGGAGAAAGCAATGGCAACCCATTCCAATACTCTTGCCTGGAAAATCCCATGGATGGAGGAGCCTGGTAGGCTACAGTCCCTGGGGTCGAGAAGAGTCGGACAAGACTGAGCGAATTCACTTTTGCTTTTCACTTTCATCCATTGGAGAAGGAAATGGCAACCCACTCCAGGGTTCTTGCCTGGAGAATCCCAGGGATGGTGGAGCCTGATGGGCTGCCATCTATGGGGCCACACAGAGTCGGACACGACTGAGGGGACTTAGCAGCAGCAGTAGCAGCAGCCATCTTTATGATCCAGCTGTGAACAGTGACTTTAGTGGTGACTGTTTTGTGAGTACTTGTTGAGTGCTGAGTGGTGCTTTGAAGATATCTGTGAATGATCTCATTAAACTTCTCTGTATAAATATGGAATGGATGCTGTAGTTACTGTTGTACAAATGATGTTAGCAAATTGCTCAATCAGTTCAGTTCAGTTGCTCCGTTGTGACCCACTCTTTGTGACCCCATGGACTGTAGCACGCCAGGCTTCCCTGAGCGTGTTATCACCATCTCCTGGAGCTTACTCAAACTCATGTCCATCCAATCGGTGATGCCATCCAACCATCTCATCCTCTGTCTTCCCCTTCTCCTCCCACCTTCAATCTTTCCCAGCATCAGGGTCTTTTCCATGGACTCAGTTTTTCACATCAGGTGGCCAAAGTATTGGAGTTTCAGCTTCAGCATCAATCCTTCCAATGACTCTTCAGGACTGATTTCCTTTAGGAGGGACTGGTTGGATCTCCTTGCAGTCTAGCAGACACTCAAGAGTCTTCTCTAACATCACAGTTCAAAAGCATCAATTCTTCGGCAGTCAACTTTTCTTATAGTCCAACTTTCACATGCATACGTGACCACTGGAAAAACCATAGCTTTGACTAGACGTACCTTTGTTGGCAAAGGTATGTCTCTGCATTTTAGTGTGCTGTCTAGGTTGGTCATAGCTTTTCTCCCAAGGAGGAAGCATCTTTTAATTTCATGGGTGCAGTTACCATCTGCAGTGATTTTGGAGCCCAAGAAAATAAAGAAAATAAAATTTTCAAGGTCACTGATTTCAAGGTCATTGACTCAAACACTTCAACCTTCTGAACTTAGAGCTCTAAACTTGGTATCATATCATATCTTGGCATATCAGACAAGGGTGAAAACCAAGGGAAGCAAAGAGCTTTGTGCTTCTGTTCCAGAAGAGTTGATTAAAGAGTTGATTTCAAGGAGGCTGAAGTTGCTATTGGAAAGTGAATCGGTTAGCTGTCACTGTGTAACAAATATCCACAGGCTGAACTGCTTAAAACATGTTTGTTACCTCATAGTTTCTGTGGGTCCAGAATCTGGATGTGACCTGGTCGGGTCCTGTGCTGGGGTCTCTTGTGCCTCCAGTCAAAGTATGCTCTGGGCTGTGTTGTCATCTGGAAGCTCGAGTGGCAAAGGAGTCACTTCTGAGCTCCTGCCAGCTGTTGGGGGAGAATCCAATTCCTTGTGCTTATACTGTTCATGCCAGAACCGATAGGGAAGACGGAAGCGTGCAGGTAGCCTCGTGGTTGTGACTTCAGAAAGAAGGCTGCTCACCACTCTGTTGGTGAGCAGATGACTGGGGGAAAAGTTGGAGTTAACTGCTTCAGCCCCAGAATTTGTGGTTACTTGTTACTCAGCAGGAGACCTCATAGACGTAACAACATGGGTAGAAATGAAAAGCAGTTGGTGGTGAAAATAGGAACTCGTAATGGGATCTGCGTCAATATGATTTATATAAACATGAAACACACATAAAACTACACATCTTGTAAGGACAGATGAGCAAATAGCAGACGTGAAACATGCTACAGGGCGTGAACAGGACGGGAAAGAGAACTGGGGTGAGCAGTAGTGATGAAAGGGGGCATGTGATGAAGAGCAGAGAATCTTTACATGGACCACGGGTGATGACACTCCTTGGTCTGACCAGTGTTGAGTAGAATTTACTCAGCCTTCCTCAACAGGACTTCCCTGGAGGCTCAGCTGGTAAAGAATCTCCCTGCAGCGCAGGAGACTCTGGTTCATTTTCTGGGTCAGGAAGATGCCCTGAAGAAGGGATAGGCCACCCACTCTAATATTCTTGAGCTTTACCTGGTAGCTCAGCTGGTAAAGAATCTCCCTGCAGCTCAGGAGACTCTGGTTCAATTTCTGGGTCAGGAAGATCCCCTGAAGACGGGAATGGCTACTCACTCCGGTATTCTAGCCTGGAGAGTCCATGGACTGTGATCCCACCCACTCTAATATTCTTGAGCTTTGCCTGGTAGCTCAGCTGGTAAAGAATCTGCCTGCAATACAGGAGACCTGGGTTCCACCCCTGGGATTGGGAAGATCCCCTGGAGAAGGGAAAGGCTACCCACTCCAGTATTCTAGCCTGGAGAGTCCATGGACTGTGTAGTACTGGGTTGCAAAGAGTCAGACACAACTGAGTGACTTTCAGTTCCCCAACAGAGACTCAAAAGGGGGGAAAGGGGCTGTATTTTAAAATATCAGTTAACATATTTTTTCCAAAAGGTCATCAAAATAAAGGTAAACAGACAAAAGTATCTTCCCTTGTAGATGGACTTAAACTGTTAGAATAGACTTGTTTGGGTGACCAGAATCTTTGTTATGTGGAATGTTGCTGACCCTAGAAATTTATATTTTAAAAAAGTGATGCCGACTAGTTTGGCTTCTCTGTACTCATCAACCCAAGCTGACAGTGATGTGCTTCTTGCAGCTGGTTGGTTATTTTCTACATGATTAAACATACTCTTTCTCTCATGCCTATGCTATATTGATTCCTTTGGGGAGGAAGGGGCACGGATAAGCAATTTCCCTTGTAAAACTGAGAGTTACCAAGAAAAAAAAAAAGTATATTTCACTAGCGACGAGATGAATTTCTCATCAGAAATTTCAGACTTGGAGACCACATCCTGTGTCCAGGGTTTATCATCCTTATCCATTAATGTCATTGCTACTGAATGTGTTGATACGTTTGTTATGTCTAATGAGGCTCCTCACCTTCTACTGCGTGGAAGGAAAACGTCTGAAGAGGGAAACTTGGTCAGAATCCTAATTTCGTGATTGGTACATTCTTCAGGTAGACTACTACTCAGGCTTCTTGCTTTCAGCGGGCATTGACTTCCCAAGCACTCTGATCCCTGGTGTTGAGCGGACAGTCTTCAGGGCATCTCATCTCTGGAAGAGAATTGATAAAAGTAGGGGAATATTGAAGGCGGGAGGAGAAAGGGATGACAGAGGATGAGATGTTTGGATGGCATCACAGACGCGATGGACATGAGTCTGAGCAAGCTCCAGGAGTTGGTGATGGACAGGGAGGCCTGTGCTGCAGAAGCTCAGACACCATGCGTCTACTTGAACAGTCCTAAATCCTTTTTGTATAGACCTCTCAGGAAAGACTGTAGCTGGGTCTCATTGTTAGTGATGCTTTCAAACCCCTGCCCCCTCCCCAAAAACAAATGTTGCTCAGTCGTGTCCCAGTCTTTGTGACCCACTGGACTATACAGTCCATGGAATTCTCCAGGCCAGAAGACTGCAGTGGGCAGCCTTTCCCTTCTCCAGGGGATCTTCCCAACCCAGGGATTGAACCCATGTCTCCCACATTGCCACTGGATTCTTTATCAGCTGAGCCACCATGGAAGCCCAAGAATACTGCTATGGGTAGCCTATCCCTTCTCCAGGGGATCTTCCTGACCCAGGAATCAAAAAGGGGTCTCCTGCATTGCAGGCGGATTCTTAACCAACTGAGCTCTCAGGGAAGCCCTGATATCTCTCTCTATATATATCATGATTATACAGGTCAGTACTATCCATGATTTCAGGCATCTGCTGTGATTTTTAGAAAGCACCCTATCTGAGTAAAGGGGGACTAGGTAACGAATCGGAGTCGGACACGGCTGAGCGACTTCACTTTCACTTTTCACTTTCATGCATTGGAGAAGGAAATGGCAACCCACCCCAGTGTTCTTGCCTGGAGAACCCTAGGGACGGGGGAGCCTGGTGGGCTGCCGTCTCTGGGGTCACACAGAGTCGGACACGACTGAAGTGACTTAGCAGCATCAGGTAAATGAATACGACCGCCCCTTGAAAAGCTTGCACGTCCATGGTTTAGGCCAGAGACTGTCCCAAGACTAGACCAGTGTGGAGCTTCCTTAGCTTGGCCCAAGCAGGGAACATAGGAAGGGTGGTCTGTGTAGGGAATCGGGTCAAAGTGAAGGAATTGGCCAGGATGGGGTTTAATGGATGTGAGAGTTGTCGGGGGGGGGGGCGATGGGAGAGGGGGGTTCAGGTAAAGCTACCTGGTTCATAAGTTGAAGCATGCATCTGGAAATCAGAATAAAGTCCTCAATAAAGTTAGAGATCAGTCACGTGTAGGAAGGGGTAAGAGAGGGGTGTCACAGACAGCCTTTGCTGGCTCCCTCCGGGCCCACACATCTGGCTCACTGAGTGCTTTTCCAGGCTGATGACTCCCTTCCTGGAGCAGGTCCTCCATCTACACTCCTCAGGCAGTTAGGGGAAGGTCGGGGGTTCTTCTGAGTCTTCTGGGCATTTATTGTCCTCAGTCCAATTCAGTTCAGTTCAGTCGCTTAGTCGTGTCCGACTCTTTGCAACCCCATGCACTGCAGCATGCCAGGCCTCCCTGTCCATCACCAACTCCTGGAGCTTGCTCAAACTCATGTCCATCAAATCGGTGATGCCATCCAACCATCTCATCCTCTGTTGTCCCCTTCTCCTCCCACCTTCAATCTTTCCAAACATCAGGGTCTTTTCCAATGAGCCAGTTCTTCACATTAGGTGACCAGAGTACTGGAGCTTCAGCTTCAGCATCAGTCCTTCCAATGAATATTCAGGACTGATTTCCTTTAGGATGGACTGGTTAGATCTCCTTGCAGTCCAAGGGACTCTCAAGAGTCTTCTCCAACACACAGTTCAAAAGCATCCATTCTTCAACACTCAGCTTTCATTATATTCCAATTCTCACATCCATTCATCAATACTGGAAAAACCGTAGCGCTGACTAGACGTACCTTTGTTGGCAAAGTAATGTCTCTGCTTTTTAATATGCTGTCTAGGTGTTCATCCAGTAATAGTTCCCAGGCCACAGAGATGCTCTGGAGTGGCCAGGTCTGCTCGCCCGCCTTATCTAGAAGGAGTGAATTGACCGTCTGCCCTGTGGAGTCAGACAGCTGTGGCTTTATCTAGCCATGCCTCTGGCTTCAGGGAACACCAGGGAACTTCCTAAGCTCCTCTCAGCCCGATTTTCCTCATCTGGGACACGGGGCTATAAAGGAGAATTCACTTAGTGTATTACTCACTGTGGTGCGCCCCTTGCCTGGCACATGGGAGCAATCAAAGTTTTCCTCACTCATTAATAATGACACTCCATTGCTTGCCATGAAATCTCGTTATCGTCCACGTCTCATCTCGTTTTAACTGTTTCCTCATTCTTTGGAATCGTACATATTTTTTCTCTTTTTCTTAGCACTATCCCTTCTTTCTTGCTACCATGTGACTCGTATATGTGTCCAGAACGATGATCAGAGCAAGCAGAGAGGCGGAAATTTCAAAGGAAGAGTGTAGGGAAAAAATGATGCCAGTGTCCTAAAACCCCGCGGAAAGCTAAGCATGGTGAATAAAAACAGACCCACTGTATGCCTTGCTGTGCAACACTGTGAAATTTCTGAGCACCAAGAGTAAACAGTCCAAAAAAAAAAAAAGAGTAAACAGTCCGTACCTTTAATCTTAGTCATGCGTGGATTTTGATTTGCACTGAAATTTACATGAAAGCCCTGGATCGGTGCTTACAAGGCTTTCATAGTCACTGGTGGACATGCCCACGGTGGTGAAAGATTTGTGTCCCCCGATGCACACTGGCCCAGCTGGATCGGGCATCACACACTCTATCTTATTTCAGCTCCCAGTCTGTGAACATGAGCCCACACTTACCCTGTACTTGTTGCCCTGTTTGGCATCCTGAAGTGAAGTGAAAGTCGCTCAGTCATCTTCAACTCTTTGCGACCCCATGGACTATACAGTCTGTGGAATTCTCCAGGCCAGAATACTGGAGTGGGTAGCCTTTCCCTTCTCCAGGGGATCTTCCCAACCCAGGGATGAAATCCAGGTCTCCTGCATTGCAGGTTGATTCTTTACCAGCTGAGCTGCCAAGGAAGCCCAAGAATACTGGATTGGATAGCCTGTCAGTTCTCCAGCGGGTCTTCCTGACCCGGGAGTGGAACCAGGCTCTCCTCCATTGCAGGCAGATTCTTTACCAACTGAGCTACCAGGGAAGCCCTTCAACATCCTAGTGGTTTATTTCAGTGATGTTGCTGTTTACAGGGGCCCCAAGTGTGGTGTAATAATGCTGTCTGATATCCCTAAACACAAGTTAATAGTCTCTATCTGAAGATAATACATCAAGAAAAATAGCTATGCACACAGCTTAGAGTTAGTAAGACAGAATCATAGGTTAATTGAAATATTGATTTTTCAGTACTAGTTATTTCTTGGCGTGACATACGTAATGGTAGGTGTAGGGAAAGGGGATGGTTTGTTTTTTTTTTTTTAATCATGAGCAGGCTTATTTTACTAAGTGATTTTTTAAGACATATCCTTGTTCCTGGTACAGCAACTGTGTTAAATTAAACGCCATTAGTTTCTTCAGTTTGTCAAAAATGGTGTGTAAAAACAAATAATTTTGTTCTGGGCTTAACCAAGTTAAAGGTTTCCTTCACTAGACTTACGAGGCTCTATGAAACAGTAATTATCTTTTGCGTGTGCAATCTGTATCATTATATACCTGCAATCATTTGAAGGAATTAAAAGATTTAGCAAAATGTACGCTTTCCGTCTAACGCGTGGCTTGCCATTTCAGCGTTGCAGCTCTCATCGTTTCATTCATCGTAGAAGCTCAGCATGTTTTACTCCCTGAGTGTTGAATGACGTTGTCTTCTTGTAGCTCCTCAGTGCACGTACAAGTCAGTAAATGCTATAGACTCTCAGAGATGTGTGTGCTTTCAGGAGCCTCCCTGGTGGCTGATATGCTAAAGGATCTCTCTGCAGTGCAGGAGACCTGGGTTCTAGCCCTGGGTCGGGAAGACCCCCTGGAGAAGGAAATGGCAACCCACTCCAGCATTCTTGCCTGGAGAATCCCATGGACAGAGGAGCCGATGGGCCACAGTCCAAGGGGTCGCAGAGAGTCACACACAACTAAGTGACTAACGCTCTCACTTTCTTTTCATGCTTCCAGCAACTTACAAAGTCCAGTTAGAACATGCCTGTGAAAGCGATGCTGTCCGACTCCCAAGCTCTGCACCCTGCTGGTACCTCTGGGCTCACAGAGAATTCTCTTTGGAGACCTGTTTTCTTCCTCATTTATTTTCTGAAAGTATTTATTTATGTATGTATGTATTTGGGTGTACTGGCTCTTAGCTGTGGTATGCACAATCTTCAATCTTGGTTAGGAAATGCAAGATCTTTCATTGTGGCTGGACCACCAGCAAAGCCTCTTTAATTTTTAAATGACGCATTAGCTAGAAATAATCTGAAATTATTAATGTGTGTGTTGATTGGGCTTTCCTGGTGGCTCAGACAGTAAAGAATCTGGGAGACCCAGGTTCAATCTCTGGCTTGAAAAATTCCCCTGAAGAAGGCAGAGAAAAATATATTTCATGAGAGAAAGTATGTCATTTTGATTACATGTATAAAGAAACCATAAAAAAAAACACCTCAATTCTTTAATTCTTTGTTCCAAATCCCAAGGGTGATCAAAGGTCTATAGGTAGAAAAAATGTTATTTCTGACAAAAGATAAGAAGGAAAAACTTCTTTTATTTGAGGCATCTTTAAATTTTGTATGGTAATTGTTACCCTTATTATTCACGCACTTTCTTTTTCTGACCTAACAGTTGGTCCTGCTTTCTGATTTCTGTGTCAGGGAAATTCTGAAACATTTCTAAGTGCCTCCCACCGCCAATACGCACACTAGGGCCACATCTTGATAATTACTGGAGTAGAAAACCATTGCATCTGAAGCACTTTGTCATTCTTTACACAATAGGATGTCATTCTAGTGAATACGTGTTAATGATTTCTGAGGGTCTCATTCGCTCCCATTTCTGACCTTGGAAACAAGTCCACTTGACTTCTTGGCCTAACCTCTTGTCATCCGTGACTTAGAGGAGGAGAAAATAGATGATTTTTTTTTTCCTCAACTAAGATGTCCATTTTCTGTAACTGCACACCAGTGACATGAAACTTGTTGAATTGTAACTGTAACCTCAGATTGAATGCCCACAAGCCTTGGGAATGATCCATGCCTATCTCCTAAACAGGCCATGTTCATATTCCTTTCCATTAGGCCTTGTTACAGGATGTTAAATATAGTTCTCTGTGGGCTACAGTAGGAGCTGGTTGTTTATCCAGGGGATGGCTTCTTAAGCTTGAGACTGCCGGTGAGACGAGGTCTCTGTCCACTTGTGAGTGTTGCCACCCCTAAACAGGAAGGAGATGGTAGTGTTGGACTCGCCTCCCCTCTGATGGGTCATCAAGGAGATGGTGATGATGTTGCTCTGGGGACCGTACCACCAGATGGGCGTCCCTGCCCCCTTGGGTGACCGCTGCCCGCCGTGGGTGGTGGGTGGAGGGCCAGAAAGGACTGTGGTCAGCAGGGCTACACAATCGCCATCAGCTCCTCCTGCCAGTGTGCTTACGCCGCTGAGAACAGACTCGTTCATGTCTTCCCCAAGGCCCACGACTCTGTAGCCACTGACATCTGAAGTCTGCTCCACCGTAAGTTAGGATGGTAAGGTCTGGACAGCTCTCTCTGTTTGCAGCTGGTTATCTTTCCTCTTCACATATGATAATGGTCTCATCTGGACTGATGAGCAAATTCATGCAGGACTAGCTTGGTAAAGGGGGGAAAAAATCTATCACTTGGGCAATTTATTTCCCTAGAAGGCAATGGCACCCCACTCCAGTACTCTTGCCTGGAAAATCCCATGGATGGAGGGGCCTGGTGGGCTGCAGTCCATGGGGTCGCTGAGTCGGACAAGACTGAGTGACTTCACTTTCACTTTTGACTTTCATGCACTGGAGAAGGAAATGGCAACCCACTCCAGTGTTCTTGCCTGGAGAATCCCAGGGACGGGGGAACCTGGTGGGCTGCCGTCTCCGGGGTTGCACAGAGTCAGACACGACTGAAGCGACTTAGCAGCAGCAGCAGCAGCATACTGTAAGTAATTAAGATATTGTTACAAGTCACATCTACTGATTTCAGTTATGTTCGTAATGTCTTTCGGAAAGGTAAAGCAGTTTGAAACATTGCAGGCAGATTCTTTACTAGCTGAGCCACAAGGGAAACCCATTCAACATCAAAGATCATATTAAATATTTTTAACCAATCAGCCAGAAGAGTATCTGAAGTATTCAAATTTTCTTTAGCCATTAAGATAAAATTCATTGAAAAAGTTCTCCATGAAAATGCAAGATTGTAAGAAGAGGTGAGCTTGTACATTTAGGTCTGATTCTCTGTTGAGAAAGTACGACCCCTAAGGTTCATTTCTATTCTGTTTTCCTTTTACCAGCCTCCGGGTGAAAAATACAGTGGGTTCAACAAAGCCCAGCGTAATGCTAAATGAATTTCATGTTTTGGGAATCTTAGTCTGAAAGAGTAATTTAAGCGGAACCATTTGAGGGTAAAACACTTCAACTCTGATAAACCAAAAGCAGCTGATGAACCATCATGATAGAAGAGACAATTTGAAATTCTGTCAAAGTCAATGAATTTCTGTATAGAAGTTCTTACATAGCACGTCTCAAGTGCTCCGGGGGTAAAAAGTCAGCATCCTTGCTAGAAAAAGCAATGATGTCCGTCTACACATAGCCATCAGAATTTCTGGTGTGGGGGTGGGGGGAAAGAACACTTAACAAGTGTTTTCCCGCTTAAACATGAAGCTTATTCTTAAAAACTTGGAGGTATTTCCTACAAATGGTTTCTCTCTGAAACCTTTGTGAATTATTACCAAGATCAAAACCTGATGTGACTCCTTCTCTCTTCTTTACATAAGAGAAGAGGTTCATCATTGTTAAAGCTGTATTAAAAAAAAAAATAGAATAAAGAGACGTGCTAATTATAGGCACTTTTTCAATTTTTTTTCTTTACAATCTTATGAATAATAGTTCCTAGATCTTTTTGGTTAGGAGAAGGGCACAATATCAGCTTTTTCTTTTTCTTTTACTAAAATGTCTCAGAACCTCCTTCCTTCCTTTGGTTTTTACTGTTATCAAAACTCTATCAAAAATTTTTAAACAGCTAAAACTAAAAGGAAACACAGAAAAAATAGCAAATGGCTCTTTCACAGCAATACGGATAAATGAGTCCTCACCACAAGAAAAAGAATTTGTAACTCTGTGCTGATTAATATTAACTAGGCTTACGGTGGTGATCTGTTTTGCAATATGTACCAATAGCAAATCATGTTGTGTACCTGAAATGAATACAATGTCATATTTCAATTAAAAATAAGTATAAATGAGACAAATTTATCTACCCATTAAAAACAAAAGATTATCACACTTAAATACACACACACACACAACTTAGATTATGCCGAGTAGAAATTGCAACCACCATCATATTCCATCACAAACACTGAAATGGGAAATCAGTGACAAAAAAAATATAGAAAGTAAAAAAAAAAAAAAATCACTCTGAAAATTTTAAGTAAAATATATTACAACCCGTGTCTTAACTGTTGAGTGAAAGAAAAAATAAAAAACCCAAAATACAGAATTTATCTAGAATAAATTAGTTGTAGCTAGCTGCAACATACCCAGAAGAAATTAAATGCTTTTTAATAAATAAGGAATAGAAAGAAAAATAAGTGAAGAATATTCAACTGAAGTTGTTAGAAAAAGTAACTAAAAATAAAACTAATACATTCCCTCAGATTTACTATGAACCTTAACTCTGAAAGCCCTGTGTGAATTAAACATTTAAAAAATATAAAACTAGTAATGGAAAGAACAAAAATGAAATTGAACATTAGAAAACAGACAAATAATAAAACATAAATCCACTGACTCTTGATAAAAATGAGTAAAATCAAGTCAGTAGATGATAAAATTTGAAAGTTTCCAGTGGTCATGTATGGATGTGAGAGTTGAACTGTGAAGAAGACTGAGCGCCAAAGAATTGATGCTCTTGAACCGTGGTGTTGGCGAAGACTCTTGAGAGTCCCTTGGACTGCAAGGAGATCCAACCAGTCCATTCTAAATGAGATCAGTCCTGGGTGTTCATTGGAAGGACTGATGCTAAAGCTGAAACTCCAATACTTTGGCCACCTCATGCGAAGAGCTGACTCATTTGAAAAGACTCTGATGCTGGGAGGGATTAGGGGCAGGAGGAGAAGGGGATGACAGAGGATGAGATGACTGGATGGCATCACCAACTCAATGGACATGGGTTTGGGTGGACTCTGGGAGTTCATGATGGACAGGGAGGCCTGGCGTGCTGCAATTCATGGGGTCACAAAGAGTTGGACACGACTGAGCGACTGAACTGATCTGATCTGAACTGATACCACAAATCCAAAATTTGAAATAAAATTTTATGGTTGGACTTACAATGATCCACTCCAGTCTTCTTGGGCTTCCCTGGTTGCTCAGCTGGTAAAGAATCTGCCTGCAGTGCAGGAGACCTGGGTTCGAACCCTGGGTTGGGAAGATCCCCTGGAGAAGGGAAAGACTACCCACTCCAGTGTTCTGACATGGGATCACAAAGAGTCACACACGACTGAGCGACTTTCACTTTCACTTACAATTGAGAAAGCAGGGAGCTGCAATATTCACGGAAGCTTTTCCTGGACATTAAGAACCCTGAAACATCATAATTGGACAGCCTTTCACAGGAAAGAAAATGAATGTATTGAGGGAGAAAGCAGTTTATAGAAGGTCTCACTCTCAGCCTCTCCTCTTGCCTCCATTCATCCCAGCCCACCCACTGTGAATACGACTTTTATTAGTTTCTTTCCGTAAATTTCAGCAGGCACTCGATCTCTATGTCCACATCCACATGAAAAGATCTGATGCTTTTGTTTTGTACAGACACATAGTATTTCACTGTGTAGCCTATTAGAGTTTGCTCAGCAAGTCCTGTTTAATGGAACTTATTTCCAGTCATTTGCAAATTGCAGATGTGGCCTGGATTGTAGCCATTGGGTGGAGATGGCAAATCAGACATTGATGAGAGCTAGTTTGAAAAGTAACATCTGTTTTCTGGTGTCTCTAGTTAGGTGTGAGGAACTTCTTAGGTGGTGCTAGTGGAGAAGGCAATGGCACCCCACTTCAGTACTCTTGCCTGGAAAATCCCATGGACGGAGGAGCCTGGTAGGCTGCAGTCCGTGGGGTCACCAAGAGTCAGACACTTACTGAGCGACTTCACTTTCACTTTTCACTTTCATGCATTGGAGAAGGAAATGGCAACCCACTCCAGTGTTCTTGCCTGAAGAATCCCAGGATGGTGGAGCCTGGTGGGCTGCCATCTGTGGGGTTGCACAGAGTCGGACACGATTGAAGCGACTTAGCAGCAGCAGTGGTAAAAAAATCTGCTTGCCAATGTAGGAGGCAAAAGAGATGTGGGTTCTCTCCCTGGGTCGGGAAGATCCGCTGGAGGAGGGCATGGCAACCCTCTCCAGTATTCTTGCCTGGAGAATCCCATGGACAGAGGAGCCTGGTGGAATATAGCCCACGGGGTCACGAAGAGTCGGATGTAACTGCAACGACTTAACATGCAAGCATACAGGTTAGGTGTGGGAGAGCTATCAGCAGCTTTGGATTTTAAACCCCTGTCTGAACTTTTTTCTTCTGTTCATGAGTATGAGCGCTCACTTCCAACTTTTCAGCATGTGTCATTGCTACCCCCGAAACTGCAGAAATAGTCATCGAATATAAACACAAATAAAGCTACGCTAATCCATCAGTGTTTGACAGGGAGTTTGTTATTAATAAACGCCTTTGATGATTTTTAAATCCTTGCCAGCTGTTTAGAAATAATTGAGGCTGTGAAGCCTGGAACAGTGTCTCCAGTTCCCAAGCAAACTGAATCTTAACTGCTGGCATGTAAATTTCTCCCACTGTTATTTTTAGACACCAATATCCTGAAGCAAATTAGCACAAGTAGAACCATCTCAATCCTCTTTAGAAACAGGAAATGTCTATAGTCCACACTTGCCATTGAAGTCTTGAGTTACTAATTTGAACTCAACTGCGTGTTTGAATTTCTTGAGATCTGGGCCAGACGAAGCAGCCTTAGATGTATTTAATCCCAGGGGTTTCCCGCTGAATACACCAGTGTGGGTGTATCTGTCCTCTGCATTCTGGTCAAGCCTGCCCCATCGTGATGAGTATATGCCTTTATCCTATACTGGTCATTGGTTATTCCATATTTGAAGCCACTTCAGCTGTTAGAACTCATGTTTTTTTTTGCCTGTGTTCTTGTATAAACCTTGGACACTGGGCCAGGGACACCCTCTGAGTCCAGAATAAATACCGATCTGGCAGTTCACGTTCCCCCAGGAAGTGAGACAGAAAAGCCTTTTGCGAACTCAGTGACTCATCAGAGAGGGCAGCTTTTTACACAGTGACGTCCACTTAGACCAAATGGAAGAAGTTTACCATCCCAAATGTGTCACTTAGTGGCTGCCATAAAACGGACTTGTGAGATACAAATCTGTTCATACCCATTATTAAGCCCAGGCTTGGAATTGGGAAAGTCAGGCCCTGACAAAGAAAGCTCTCCAGCTTCAGTATTATTCAAAACAAATGGTGCAGGTCAGCGGGAAGCTTTCTCAGGGACTGTTTTTCCCCTGTGCCAACCCCCCCAGAAGAGCCAAATTCCCCCTGCCCCTCCCTCCAACACAAGCAAGCTTTAGCTGACATTTATTGAGCGACTTCACTTTCCCTTTTCACTTTCCTGCATTGGAGAAGGAAATGGCAACCCACTCCAGTGTTCTTGCCTGGAGAATCCCAGGGACGGGGGAGCCTGGTGGGCTGCCGTCTATGGGGTCACACAGAGTTGGACACGACTGAAGCGACTTAGCAGCATACTTCCTATACCATCATGAATCTTCTTTTCAAAACAGTATCAGATGTAAATGATGGATTTCCTAATTCTTTTGTCCTTGCCTCTAAATGTTCATCGCCAGTAAGTGCAGAAAAGTCTGCTCTGCTTCAAAACCTTTTCTCATCAGGTAACATGCCATCTCACCCTTATATGTCGGCTCTGGGAACATCCCAGGAGCAGAGGAAGTGTGCGCCCTAGACAGAATCTTTCGTTCTCCACTGTCTCTGTGATTTTGGGAAAAGTCCCGAAAGTTAAAGAAAAGCAGAAACGGCAGTGCGTCATGTATCAGTACGTGTATAATACTGCACGTCTCCATCGTCAGGAGTTATTAATACCTCCTGTCCGTCACTGCCTTCTGGTGCTTGTGGGTCGTACGCAGCACAAAGTGGATGGGTCCAGACAGACGTGGTAATGTTCAGGGCCGAGCCCTCCCCTTCCCCGGGTGATTGGGTTCGGGCAGGCGGTCAGACCCTGTGAGCCTTGAGTGCCTCAAGTGCACAGGGGAGACGTGTGCGGTTTAAAAATGAACATCGCACATCAGGCCTTGAACAAAGCTCAGACGCCACCCAGATGCTTTCTGTTTGGATTCAGCTCTCTTGACTGCCCTAAAAATACATCATTATTTCTCTTCTTGGTGTCCTTTGATTTATGATTTCTCACTCAAATCTTTTTTTTTTGAAATATAACTGGAGCAACATTTAAGACACCTGGCTGTGTGTGTGTGTGTGTGTGTGTGTGACTTCCTAAGTCATGTCCGATTCTCTGCAGCCTCATGAACTGCAGCCCTCCAGGCTCCTTGGTCCATGGGATTCTCCAGGCAAGAATACTGGGGTGGGTTGCCATGCCCTGCTCCAGGGGATCTTTCCAACCCAGGAATTGAACGTGGGTCTCCCGCAATGCAGACAGATTCTTTACCGTCTGAGCCGCCAGGGAAACCCACCTGGCAGCGTGCGACCCTATAAAAAGAATTTGGGTAAAATCTCCACAGCAGTGAGAGGTGCGTTGATAGAGACGTATAAGGGAACAGGGGAGTTACTGGAGGGCAGCCGAAGAGCTGGCCTGCACCCCGCAGGATGGATGGCAACTAGAGAGACACGAGGACCTGAGGGTGATTGCTTTCGGAAGAGATGGTGGTGCCCACTGTACCCCCCATAAGACACCTGTGTCGTCCTGGGTCTGAGAGGTATGGATGACACACGCTGACTTTGGAAACAACTGATTCCTTCATTTTTGGTTGTGCGGGCCCTTGGTTGCTGTGCACAGACTTTCTCTAGCTGTGGTGAGCAGGGGGCTTCCCTCCAGCTGCAGTGAGCGGGGGCTTCCCTCTAGCTGCGGTGAGCCGGGGGCTTCCTTCCAGCCGCGGTGAGCTGAGCGGGGCCTTCCCTCCAGCCGCGGTGGGCGGGGCCTTCCCTCCAGCCGCGGTGGGCGGGGCCTTCCCCCCAGCCGCGGTGGGCGGGGCCTTCCCCCCAGCCGCGGTGGGCGGGGCCTTCCCTCCAGCCGCGGTGGGCGGGGCCTTCCCTCCAGCTGTGGTGAGTGGGAGGCTTCTCTCTGGCTCTGGTGCTTGGGTTTCTCACGGTGGGGTCTTCTCTTGCTGAGAGCACAGGCTCTTGGCACGCAGGCTTCAGGACGGGTGGACTTCAGTTGCTCAGCAGCATGTGCTGTCTTCCCATACCAGGGATCGAACCGGTGTCCCCTGCACTGGCAGGCGGATTCCTCTTCCCTCTACCACCAGGGCAGCCTGGCACAAACCGTTGTGTAAACTGTGAAGACAGGGTTATCAATGATAGCTTTAGGAAAAAAAAGAAAAACAGTATAGGAACTTCCTCGGTGGTCCAGTGGTGAAAACTTCGCCTTCCAATCCGGTGGGTACAGGTTTGATCCCTGGTTGGGGACGTAAGATCCCACATACCTTGTGCTGAAAAAACCCCAAACGTAAAACAGAAGCAATATTGTAAAAGCTTCAATAAACACTTGAAAAATCGTCCATATCAAAAAAATCCTGTAAAAAAAGAATGACATCCCTTATTTATTGTAACAATGACATCCCTTATATCTAGAATCTAAAATGAAATTGTTCAAATGAACTCAAAAAACAGAAAGAGACTTTCAGACTTAAGGGAATGAATTTGTGGTTATTAGGGGGAAGGATGGGAGGAAGGGATAGTTAGGGAGTTTGGGATGGACATGGACACACTGCTGTGTTTGACATGGAGAACCAGCAAGGACCTGCTGGACAGCACAGGGAACTCAGCTCAGTGTCATGTGGCTGCCTGGATGGGAGGGGAGTTTGGGGGAGAATGGATCCATGTCCATCTATGGCTGAGTGCCTTCACTCTCCTGAAACTATGTCAAGGTATTCCACAATACAAAATAAAAAGTGATTTTTAAAACAGTTTTTAAAAGTGTAACTCTGACTCCCATTGGCCCTTGAGACAGAAGGTCTTGGTGTTGTGAGAGCTCCATGATGGCTCAGGTTCTAAGAAGGTGATGCTCTGCCCACATGCAGGGTGACTCTTCTCTTTTGCTAAGGTCTTCTCCATACCCTACCAGAGCTGCAGCCCACCTGGGCACACTTGACTGTCCAGCACAAAGGGGTTTACACCCCTGAAACAACCCTCGGGTGTAAAGCAACTCTCAGTGGAATAATTCTGTTTTCTGAGTCTCCAGTTGCAAGACCCCCGTGGTGAGAACCTTCTCTGCCTCTTGTCCTTTCTCTGTTGGTGGTTCTCAATTCCTCAGCAAGACTTCCCAACATCCTTTTGCAAAGAAACTACCTACCCTTAAGTTTTAGACTCCATATCTCCTCTGGGAGAACCCAAACCAAGACATTTCATTAAATGTAACAGCACGTTGATAAACTGTACCTTTGTGAAGGGCTTTCTGCGGGGAGATGATGTAACCAGTATAGGGTAATCTACAGCAGCTGTGTCGTGAGCCCCTCTGTTGCAGGAAGACGGTTCAGACCATCTCAGGTCAGGAAGGGATGGTTAATCAGTCCCACTGACGTCAGACATTCTCAGTTCAGTCCCTCAGTCATGTCCGACTCTGCAACCCCATGGACTGCAGCACACCAGGCCTCTCTGTCCATCACCAGCTCCCGGCACTTGCTCAAAGGCATGTCCATCTAGCTGGTGATGCCATCCAACCATCTCATCCTCTGTCGTCCCCTTCTCCTCTGGCCTTCAATCTTTCCCAGCATCAGTGTCTTTTCCAGTGACTCAGTTCTTCACGTCAGGTGACCAAAGTAGGGGAATGAATAGAAGCTGAACAGGCCTGAGGGTGGCTGGAGGGAGGTTGGTGATTGTCTCGTTTCTTGATTCACCTCTGTCCACTTTGTGAATTTCATCTGTGACTTTTACTTCATTCATTCATTGTGAAATGTGTGCTTGCAATTTTCTGTGTTATGTTAAACTTCAGTGAAAAACTCACCTCTTAACCAATGTTATTTAGAAAACTATCCTACCCAGAGATCAAACCCGTGTCTCCTGCATCGGCAGCTCGATTCTTTACCACCGAGCCACCAGGGAAGCCTGGTACATATGCATAGACATTGGTATTTCCTGTCTGCGGGATCGTCAGATTTCTTTGTACAGGTCTAAAATTCAGACATGCTGTGTTCCTCTTTTGTAAAAGAAAATAATTCCTCTTCGGTAGGAGTATGGCGAGACAGCAGTGATGTGACTAGACTTTTCAGCCCCAGATTGATACCCAAGTAGGAACTCCAACAGTAGACCATTTGCTCCTGTGTTTCCAAGGAACATCATTCATTTCACTAACAGCAAAGTAGGTGGCACAGTAATCATTTAACGTAAAACTCAAAGACGCTAACATACATTCTTTTTCCTGGCTGACGGATGCCCAGCATTATAAGTAAGCTTCAGTTTGACTTAAAGGAGTCCTTGATGAAATCAGGCTTCACTGAAGGCTGGCAGAGAAAAGTTGATTCTGCAGGCAGGAAATTCCAAGCTGTGTATATAGTTACCAGGCTTCCCTGGTGGCTCAGACAGTAAAGGACACACCTGCCAATGCAGGAGACCAGGGTTCGATCCATGGGTTGGGAAGATCCCCTGGAGGAGAAAACGGCAAGCCACTCCAGTATTCTTGCCTGGAAAATCCCATGGACAGAGGAGCCTGGTGGGGCTACAGTCCACGGGGTCACAAAGAGTCGGGCTTGACTGAGCAACTTTGACTCACTCAAGAAAACCGAGGCTTAGCTCATTCAACTAGTGCTTCAGATTGCCCAGCAAAGACTATTGAGTTGGAACTTGAAACAAGGAAATCTCTCTCCGGCAGCCAAGGTCTCTGCCATTGTGTAAGGGTAGACGGCCTTCTCAGAGTCGAGAAGTGGGCGAAACCTGAACACATTCGCATGGCAACACGTAATTACTCAGACCCTCTCCTGGGGAGCCGTGTTCTCTGACCTTCCCTGTGTTTCTGCTTACAGGGTGTGGGGTTTTAAAATTGTTTCAAAATTTGTATGAAGTTCAGTTATTTGATGAAAGCACCTCTCATCCTGTTTTTTCCCCGTGAAGCATGCAGGATATTTCTACAGAGGTGGTCTAGACACCTGTGTCCATAAAACACAATAAAGTTTAGTTCTTTCCCTTACTGGGATATGGTTAATTTTTTTTTCCTGCATAAGCTTGTTATGGATGTGGGGAGGTGGGTGGAATCTTCCCTCCATTTTCTATATCTATATCTATCTATATAAAATGTATATATATGTAATGTGTTTATATATATATAATGTATTTGGGGCTGCGCTGGATTTTGGTTGCTATGAGCAGAAATTTTCATTTCTGTGCATTGACATATTAAAGCATTTCAGCAGGACAGCAGATACATCTGCTGAAAAGGTTTTTCTCCTGTGTCTTTATTTATTTTTTTGAAGCTGAAGTGAAACTAGTTTAAGAAGCTGAAGCTGATCTCCTGGCCCACCTTCCTTTAAGGAAACCAGCGGGCTTTCCTTTCTTTGAAATGCAACATATCAATGCCAGTCTCACTGTACGTCAGCCTTCCTAATGTCTGTCTTGCTTGCTACGAGCAGGTTTTCTCTGCTTGCAGCCCGCGGCGGGGCTACTCCCGTTGAATTGGGGTGGCTTGTCTTGGGGCACAGGGTCTTCTGGAGTTGCAGCTGCTGGATTCCAGAGCACAGGTTCCGCGGCTGTGAGGTGTGGGCTGAGTTGCTTTGGGGCACTGTGGGATCTTCCCGGACCAGGGTTTGAACCCACAGCCCCTGCATGGCAAGCGGGATTTCTTAGCCACCAGCTCACCAGGGAAGCCCTTCGCTGTGTCTTCTATACACCATTATTCTTGGTCGCCCGAAAGGAAGAAGCCACGTCGTCTTCTCTGAGATGCCCCCCACCCCACCCCTTCCTGAGACATCTCCTCCCGTGACTTCCTTTTCCCTGAGTAGCTGAGGGTTGTGTTGACCTTGAGTCAATTTGGAAGCAAGCTTCGGCGACGACTGTCCTGACAACACAAGGCAGGGAACAGAATCCTTTTATACCAAGTCCCTGTAATTGTAACACGTCATTTCGCCTCTTGTGAAGCAGTATTTCTCAGCATTTTTTCATGCGTGTGTTTGCTCGTCTGGGGCGGGTGGAATGTGGCCATCACAGTGGGGATGATTCTGCATCTCAGCAACAAGTGTTGTCTTCATCCCAGTCAGTCCCTGTATCCTCTTAGCATCCTACGCAGTAGACTTTGACGTCTGGCTGACCGCTGTGTGTCATTTCTCTTTTCACTCTTTCTTTTATTCATGTATTTTGTTGACGGACAAGAATCATTGACACGTTCACTCACATATTTGCCTCTACTCTGATTTCTCTGATGACACCGTTGGTAAAAAAAAAAGAACCTCCTCCATCAAGGAGCACTCATTAAACTGATAAAAAAGTATTTCAGCCTTCCGTATCTCTGGCAGTATTGAAAAGAACACCTCTACACAGGAAGCTTTGAGGCTGACTGCTGCTTTATGCCAACCACATCTACAAAACTCTTTTGGAAACTTCATGGACTTCTTTTTTTTTTTTTTCCACATCTGTGCTATCTCAAAAGATAGATTGATGAAGTTGGCACTTTTTCCCAGTTTTCTCCTTGCAGGTACAAAGCTGATGTTTCAGGCAGAAGCATAATCAGGAAAGTAAATCACAGACAGAAGGAGAAGCCATTCTCTTTGAGCTTCTGTTGGAAAGAGAAAAAGTTCTCTTATAATAAATAAGAAATCCCATTCATGCTTTGTTACTTCAAAAAGCACTGCTGTTGTATCTGTTTAGTTGTTGGGTACACTTTCCAGAGCTTCTTGTGGCTCAGAGGGTAAAGTGTCTGCCTGCAATGCAGGAGACCTGGGTTCGATACCTGGGTCAGGAAGATCCCCTGGAGAAGGAAATGGCAACCCACTCCAGTACTCTTGCTTGGAAAATCCCATGGACAGAGAAGCTTGGTAGGCTACAGTCCATGGGATCACAAAGAGTCGGACACGACTGAGCTACTTCACTATACACTTTCCAAGCTGGCTGGCATGTCACAAACACTCATTAATGGTTAAGCCGTTAATCTGTATCCCCCATGGAGTGTTGTATAGTTGCTAGGTTGTGTCCAGCTCTTTGCCACCCCGTGGACTGCAGCACGCCAGGCTTCCCTGTCCTTCACCAACTCCCAGAGTTTACTCAAACTCAAGTCCTTTGGGTCAGAGATGCCATCCAACCATCTCATCCTCTGTCATCCCCTTCTCCTCCTGCCTTCAATCTTTCCCAGCATCAGGGTCTTTTCCAATGAGTTAGTTCTTTGCATCAGGTGGCCAAAGGATTGGAGTTTCAGCTTCACCATCAGTCCTTCCACTGAATATTCAGGATTGAGTTCCTTAAGGATTGACTGGTTTGGTCTCCTTGCAGTCCAAGGGACTCTCAAGAGTCTTCTCCAACACCGCAGTTCAAAAGCATCAGTTCTTCGGCGCTCAGCTTTCTTTACGGTCCAACTCTCACATCCATGCATGACTACTGCGAAAACCATAGCTTTTAGTTTAAGCACTCTTGTCAGCAAAGTGATGTCTCTGTTTTTTATTATACTATCTAGGTTGGTCATTGCTTTTCTGCCAGGGAGCAAGAGTCTTTTAATTTCATAGAGTACATTGCTTCAAAAAACAGTCTCTACCCTTGAAAGATGATCTTTAAGAAAAGATGACCTTTTTAAAGATGACTTTAAGAAAATGTCCCTTTTCAAACAGACTGTTCTCTAGCTATAAGGAGAGTAACAAGGTAGAGTCATGCTAAGTGTTTGAGGGAGAGCATTCCAGGTGGAGACTACCGGCATATTTACAGCCCGTACGTGGGCAGTACAGCGAGGCTGTCATTGATATGTTTTATTTCAAAGAAAGAAAAGCCCAGCGGTTTAGTCAAAGGAAGGTGTGTCAGGAGACCAGCTTCAATTTCTTAAATGACATATTTGCTCAGACTCATCCAGTCCACACTTCCGTTTCAATTTTTGTTTCTCTACGTTGACATATTAAAATGTTTCAGGAGGTCAGCAGATATATCTGCTCAAAAGGTTTTTCTCCTGTGTCTTCAAATTTTTTTTTTGAAGTTAAAGTGGAACTAATTTTACCTTTTCTTCCACCCATAAAATTGTTCAATGCTGGGTCCTGCTTCAATACAGTCGAAGAGAGGAGGACTGATATTTTTTGTAAATTTTCTGTATGTCTGCCACAGAAATTCGTGGTTTACATGGGGTTTATCAAACTAGCCTCCCCAAATGTTCTTTCAAAATTAGGATAAGGTAAGCTGTGTTTGTTTAACAGAGAAGTAGTTTGTCTTAATATATATATATATATACACACACACACACACTCATATATATATATACATACAATATATGCATATATACACATATCCATATGTATATACATGCTATGGGTGCAAAATTTTGGGGAAGGCAGAAGGTTCATTCTTTTTTTATTTCCCTGTGTATGAAGAATGGGCTTCCCTGGTAATAGTTATTTCGATTAGACATGCTGTTTGCCACAGTAGTAAATCATGTAATGTTTAAATCCAGGCTAAATGAAGGTCCCCAGGGAATTAAGACTATGTCAGCCACAGAATACGCTTATGTTCAAATTTCTCAAAACTCTCCAATCCACCCTCCAGATTACTTCAGGCTTAGGCAGATCATCAAATTTGATAATACTCTCTTTTGGATGTATGAGATTACATTCGTGAGTTTTACTTTTTTTTTTTTTTTTGCAAAAACAGCTAGCATTGGAATACAGTCTTTTAAATGATTGAGATAACATTCCTGAATTTAAGATTTTTTTAAAAAATAGCCTATCTTTGGCATTGAGACAGCTGAAGCATTTGAGAGTCGTGACTCTACCTGTTAAGCCACCTCTCCGCACGTAAGTCGGGTCTCTGCCTGCAGACAGACTCTGTGATAGGAGAATCGCAGCAGTGATTTTCACGTTGGCTGAATTACTCGTGCCTTTTCAGTCATCTCTTTCATCCCTTGGTGCGGAGACAGGTCAGGGAGATCCTAAACTCTCTGCCCGGAACCTGGTAGAGGCTGCACCCACACAGCAGAAGGCATGAGCGTGTGCCCACAATTCATCCTCAGGAGTCCCGTCCATCCTGCCTGGGCAGATTACAGGCTTGCTAGCTCGCTGCCACTAGCTCAGACACAGCGGTTAGACCACAGTTTATTTATTTATTTATTTTCTGCATCCCCTGGGCGATGCTGGCTGTAGTTTCTTTGCACCTGCAATGTCCCTGTGGCTCAGATGATAAACACTCTGCCAGTAGACCCAAGATCAGTCCCTGGGTTGGGAAGATTCCCCTGGAGAAGGGAATGGCAACCCACTCCAGTATTCCTGCCTGGAGAATCCCACGGACAGAGGAGACTGGCGGGCTGCGGTCCTTGGGGTTGCAAAGTTGGACACGACTGACTTGGAAGAGTCGGACACGACTGAGCGACCCACACTTGCACTCGTTTCAGCTTCGACGTGTGCACCTCGAACTTGGGCAACTGTAGAAGATGGTGGGAGACTCCAGGGTGCAGAATCTTTTTAGTCTCCCAAAGAAGGGAGAGGCAATGGCCGTGCAAGAGTCATTCACTGCAGGAGAGATTTCTGGGATGGATACCGTGTCGTAGCGGGGAGAAATGCGAGGAGAAGGGCAGCATGGAAACTTGTAGGCAAAACCCCCGATGAGGGCCCTGCTCCTCCAAACGTGGCTTCCAGACCGGCAGCGTCTGTCTCCCCCAGGAGCCGCTTCGAAATCTAGAACCCAGCCCTGCCCCAGCCCAGCGAACCAGTATCTGCACTGTTACCCCTTCCCCCAGCTCACTGGAGGTGGGGCAGGCTGCTTACGGGTTGGTGATTTCAGTTGTTTCAGCATCAGCTTTCAGGAAATCCTCTGTGGAGCTGAGGAGAAGGGCTGCCTCGAGCCTGACAGCTTTGTGTCCATTTGCAAAGACAGCAGCATCGGCCCCCGGCAACAGACACATCCCCGGGGAGTCCCCTGAACCCAGGGAGGCAGGCCCGGCTGGCAGCCCCAGCCAGGTGCAGGAAGTGACATGCTGTACTTTTGAGACACTGGCAAACCACGGGCTTCCTTGTCACAATCCTGTGTCCCGGGAACCCTTCACTTTGTTGCTTGTTCACTTGCTAAGTCGTGCCCTACTCTTTGTGACCCCATGGGCTGCAGCATGCCAGCCCTCCCCGTCCATCATCAACTCCCAGAGTTGGCTCAAACTCACGTCCATCAAGTCGGTGATGCCATCCAACCATCTCACCCTCTGTCGTCCCCTTCTCCTCCTGCCTTCAATCTTTCCCAGCATCAGGGTCATTTCCAGTGAGCTGGCTCTTCCCGTCACGTGGCCAAAGGACTGCAGCTTCACTATCAGTTGCTTAGTTACAGTGAAAGCAATTGACAGTGTGAGACAGTATGAATATATGCTATTTTTTTTAAAAGATTCTTTGATGTGGGCCATTTTTTAAAGGTTTTTAAACTTTTTATTCTGTATTGGAGTATAGCCGATTCATAATGCTGTGCTCAGTTTGAACAGCAAAGGGACTCAGCCATACATATACGCGTATCCATTCTCCCCCCAAGCTCCTGTCCCCTGTCCAGGCTGTGATGTGGACCATTTCACAAGTCTTTACTGGATTTTTGACAGCATTCTTCTGTGTTATGTTTTGGTTTTTTTGGCCACGAGGCATGCGGGATCTTGGCTCCCTGACCAAGGATTGAACCCACATTCCCTGCCTTGGAAGGTGAATTGTTAACCACTGCATGACCATGGGACACCCGATGCACTGACTATTTTAATACCTGAGTATTAAGAGGTAGCACAAAACTTTTTCTGAAATGCACACAGTGAATGTGGGTACCCATTAAATAACCCCAAATACCAAGTGCCTCCTTTTTCCTTCAGCTTCCTTTTACTTAAAAAAAAAAAAAAAAAAGAACCCTCATAATTACCTAGTTATGTTCCTGTTGTGTCAGCTAGACGGTGAAGTCTGGAAACGCAGCGGTTGTGTCTGCTTCTTATTCCAGGTCTAACATTGCCAGATTTAGCGAATGAGGCTGTGTGACTCAGCTAATAAACCTGAAGCTCAGAGAAGCAAGGATGTGATGTGGTTTTGGTACATGTACGGCTCATGCTGTATTTGAGTCAGGCTTATGTTTTTCCAAGAGAGAGTCCCTTGGACGGCAAGGAGATCAAACCAGTCAATGCTAAAGGAAATCAATCCTGGATATTCATTGGAAGGACTGATACTGAAGCTCCAAAACTTTGGCCACCCGATGCAAAGAAATGACTTATTGGAAAAGACCCTGATACTGGGCAAGATTGAAGGCAGGAGGAGAAGGGGACGACAGAGAGTGAGATGGTTGGATGGCATCACCGACTCTATGGATATAGTTTGAGCAAGCCCTGGGAGTTGGTGATGCACAGGGAAGCCTGGCGTGCTACAGTCCATGGGGTCGCAAAACGTTTGACACGACTGAGCGGCTGAACTGACTATTTATCAGATACTTGCTGTTTTCTCTGACCTTCAAATCTAAGTCAGTGTCTTGGACTCTATCTGGAGACAGCCTGGACCTCAGCATTCTCATGAGTACTCAGCACTGATCGGATGATCAGTAAATATTGAACACTTCTGCTGCGAGGCAGAAAGCTCCATGTGGCAGTTGTGTTAGGAGAGAAGGTAGATGTGGAAAAGAACCGTGAGCCATGAGAAATCAGAGCCTGGCTTGTTGTAACCCCCATGGAAAGTACTCTATCAGGGGTGGTTTATCAAGGAGAGCATCATCCATGGATGAGTTCCTTCACTGAGAAGAAGGGGAAAATGCCTTCCAGGCAGATAGCTGTGGCTCTGAGCTCATGGGAGGGTCTCGCCTTCTCCAGGGAGCCTTCTGCCTGTGAAAGCTGGAGCGTGAATAAGCCCGGGAAATGTTGGGTTTCTCCTTCGGTGACAGATGAAAATTTAATGGCCAAGTGGGAGAAGCCAATACTGCGTACTTGTTTCTTTGGGGAGCGCAGAAAAGTTAGTCTCATAAGGAGGGAAAGTTGAGATTTAAAAATATAGCAGATAGCTCTTTTGCAAAACAAAATTCAGTCGTGTCTGACTTCACGACCCTATGGACTGCAGCACGCCAGGCCTCCCTGTCCATCACCAACTCCCAGAGCTTGCTCAAACTCATGTCCATTGAGTCGGTGATGCCATCCAACCATCTCATCCTCTGTTTTCTCCTTCTCCTCCCGCCTTCAATCTTTCCCAGCACCAGGGTCTTTTCCAATGAGTCAGATTTCCTTCCAAGGAGCTTCCTTAGTGTGGCTGTTGCTAACCCCATGGCATAATTTATTTCTCAGCAACCTTGTTCATAACTAGAAATAAAAATTAATTTGATAATGGTTTACTTATAGCCTACTTCCCAGTAAAAAGTCTCTTTTTTCTCTGCAGTAGCTATATTCTTAAACATAATGCCTTTCTTATAGTAGACGCTCAATGAATTTGTCTTTAAAGAAGAGAGATGAATGCGTCCTGGTGAATGAAGTAGACCCACAGCTTGTCTTCCTGAAGTCTTGTCTCTGTGTTATATGCACACATATCCTGGTTGTCGAAAGTTCTTTTACTGCAGTCCTGAGTACGCCGATTCTTTGTCTTTTGATAGTTACCATTGCTGGTTTACAGGGAGTCCTCAGTCGCTCATTCGTGTCCAACTCTTTGCAACCCTGTGGACTGTAGCCCACCAGGCTCCTCTGTTCGTTGGATTATTGCATCAAGAATGCTGGAGTGGGTTTCCATTTTCTCCTCCAGGGGATCTTCCCTAGCCAGGTATCGAACCTGTGTCTACCATGATTCCCGCTTTGGTAGGCAGATTCTTTTCTGCTGAGCCACCGAGGAAGCCCAGTTTATAGGGAAAGGTCTCCTTCATTTCATGCTATCATAAGCTTGCTTATTTCCCCTGGTAGTTGAGTCACTGTCTTTTGTTATACTTTAGTTTTTAAAGTATCCATGTTTGGGATCGCATGTACACCCGTGGTGGATTCACGTCAATGTATGGCAAAACCAATACAGTATTGTAAAGTAAAATAAAGTAAAAATAAAAATTAAAAAAAAGAAAGAAAAAGACACATAAAAAAAAATAGTAAATAAAAAATAAAGTATCCATAGAGAATGTACATGCATTTTCACTCATTTTGCCAAAACACTCAATGGATCTGCTAGTTTGATATGTATTTTTTTTTTTTATGCTCAAGCAAGTTTTGCTCAATTATATTTTTGATACTTCTGAGAGAAAAAGGTAGGTGACAGAAGATGCCTGGTGGCTCAGCTGGTAAAGAATCCGCCTGCAATGCGGGAGACCTGGGTTTGATCCCTGGGTTGGGAAGATCCCATGGAGGAGGGAAAGGCTACCCACTCCAGCATTCTGGCCTGGAGAATCCCATGGACTGAATTGTCCACGGGGTCGCACAGAGTCGGACACGACTGAACGAGTTTCACTTTCACTGTTGACAGTTCGGTTCAGTAGTAGCATCTCTGTCCTTTTTTGCCATTTCATGAAGTGTGTGGAGGGTGCTTTCACATTTTCTTTCTTTCCGCACTAGTAATTCTGTTAGTTTTTACTTTTGTTTTCTGTTTATCTTGCTTATGGGTGTGAAAAGTGTTTCTTGGTTTCCTCCTATTGTTTTTTTCTCACTGCTTCTTGACTTTAGCCTAAATAATAACATGGTTAAAACAAGATGTTCTTTATATTAATAAAATAAAATATTGATAAAATATGAACCCTAACACTTTGCAAACCCATGGAGTATACAGTCCACGGAATTCTCCGGGCCAGAACACTGGAGTGGATAGCTGTTCCCTTTTCCAGGGGATCTTCCCAACCCGGGGATTGAACTCAGGTTTCCCACATTGCAGGCTGATTCTTTTTTTTTTTTGCAGGCTGATTCTTTACCAGCTGAGCCACCCAGGAAGCCCATTAATAAAATAAAGAATCAAATATCACAAGTGAAAGCCACGGAAGGATCCGTATTGACAGTTCTTTTGCACTAAGGAATTAATTAGTCCAGCGTGTACTCTTCAGATCCCAGACAATTTTAATCTTATTTAGTATGCTCTTAACAAAATACTGTCTCGAATGGACACTTAAGTGCTCCCTGGCTCACCTCTCAAATTTAATGTAATCATTTGCATCTCATTTGGCTTGCAGTTAGGATAAAGAGCTTCAAACAAAATTGACATAAAATGAAGGTGAATCCATTTTTATTTGAGGCACGGCTTAGCATACGTGGTAAGTGCACGCATTATGAAGACAAATAGAGCATTAGAGTAAGTAATTAGGAAGCGGACCTATGACAGTGAAACAGCTGCGTTCTGATATAAAATACAGCCTGCGTAGCCCTGTAATTCGTTTTTATGACCTACTCAGTGTTGTTCTATTTATCACGGGTCTTAAAGAGAATGACAGGAAACCATCAATACCTTACTGAAAGTATGACCACGTGTATCAGCAGAGAGAGTTAAAAAGTTTTAAAATTCTTCCCGACTCACCTTGTGGCACAAGTTTCTTGTCTCACCCACGCCCCTTCCCATTTTGCAGAGCTTTGACGATCAGCTCTTCCGGTCAAGTCCTCATTTGTAAAATGGTCATGAGGGGAGTTGTGCCCCTGGTTCTAGACCTTAAGTGAGTATCCGGGGGTTGTGAAACACCGATGCCTGTAGTATCCCCACCCCCCGCCCCCCTACCCCCAGACTCTCTCATCTGCTGCTCTCTGGGTTCAGGCTCAGCCCTTGCATTCCCATTGGGTACCCTGGTGATGTTGATGCTGCTGACCTGGGGACCACAGTTAGAGGAGGTAACCTCTGAGGCCTGGATGAGGAGCTCCAATGTGCACTCTTGGCCCAGAGATTCTGGCTGGAGTGACCTCGAGGGGCTGGCATGGCGGGGATTTAACACACTGAAGGCTGGACGGCCATCCGTCTGTGTGAAGCTTCGGCGGCCTGCGTGGTGATTTCGGTTGCTCGATCCTTTGTTCTGCTTTTCTTGTTGGTTTCATTCTGCTTTATGGCACACTGTTCTAAGTCCCTGCCTGAACCCAGACTGGTCCATAGATGTTTGTTTCTTTGTTTAATGACTACATACATTTCTGCCTCAACGAATAGAACTGAAGCCTAGCTCTCTGCAGAGTTTGGGCTCGTGATCTCGGGTAATTGACTGTTGTCTTTTCTCACACCTGTTAGCTCCACGGGTCCATTTTATGGATCATTCCAGTGCTGGAGTTGGACAAAGACAATCCATAGACAAAATTCCCTTGAATGAACCTTCTATGTGTGTTAGTTGCTCAGTTGTGTCCAACTCTTTGAGATCCCGTGGACTATAGCCCACCAGGCTCCTCTGGCCATGGGGTTCTCCAGGAAAGAATACTGGAGGGGGTTGCCATTTCATTCCCTCCAGGGGATCTTCCCGACCCAGGGATGGAAGACTGGTCTCCTGCGTTGCAGGCTGATCCTTTACCATCTGAGCTATCGGGAAGCCTTTTATGGTGATTTTGGTAAAGGTCCTAGGATAAGCAGTTTTTACTTAAGATCTTATCTTTGTAAATGTTTCCTGTTTATCATAAATCCAAGATGAGTGACTTTGATAATTAGTTGCATAACTATTAGTGGGTTAGTTGCTTAGTCGAGTCCAACTCTTTGTGACCCCATGGACTGTAGCCTACCAGGCACCTCTGTCCCTGGAATTTTTCCAAGCAAGAAGACTGGAATGGGTAACCATTCCCTCCTCCAGGGGATCTTCCTGACCCAGGGATCCAACCTGGGTCTCCTGCATTGCAGGCAGATTCTTTACCGCTTGAGCCTACAGGGAAGGCCTGCATGAGTATTAAAGTGCAGTCAAAAACTTCTGCAAAGTAGTCAACCAGAAGGCCTTTGAAAGCAGGGGTGGGGCGGGGGGGGGGGAAGTAAGCTTCCCAGGTCATTACTCCCTTTTGAAACTGCAAATAATTCCCCTAAAGCTGACCTAGTTCTGTTCTCTTAAAATGTAAATAAATCTCCAGATAAAAGAATTTTTAGGGAATAAACAAAGACTTTACACTTCTTTTGACATTAAAAAAGGTGGCACCCTCCCCCACCTTTTAAAAACTTTTAATTTTATATGGGAAGTGGGCAGCAAAGGGACTCAGCCATTCATACACATGTATGGAGGAGGCCCTTTCTTGTAACTGATAATTTATAGGAAGGGGATCTGGTTCTAAATACCAGAGAATTAAATTATTTTCAAAGATGCTTATAACGTCTTGTGAGTATTGGCACACTTTTCTTCAATAAACTTTGATAAATGGTAATATCTTCTTCTTGGCCTTGTGTTAGATGTGGCTCATGAAGTTCAGCAAAACGTTGACTCTGGACTCAAAAATGTGAACACTTGATAACAGTCATTTAGTTTTGGCTATTCAGTGGGACGCTGAAATATGGAAGGTGAACAAGGTTGAAAAATCTTCTGATGAGGGTAAGGGATTGACCCATGAAAGGAGAGGCAACTTGGAGGTCAGCATAGATGAGCAGCTTGAACTAACTCTTGGCTGAGGTTGACCCCCCAGAGTATTTAGGAGACCTGTCACCTACTTGTCATTCACTCATTCTGTGCCCATGGCCACCTTAGATTTCTACAAAGGTGTCATCCTGAACTCTCAAAATGATCGAATATATCCTGGAAAATTGCCCAGTCTTATATGTGACGAAGGAGCATTTTTTAAACAGAGGGTTGGGTCAATCCCTGAAGCATTTCTCAGGACTCCTGTATGAATGCTAAAATATTTTCTGAAATCTTAGAGCTGTTTCTTTCTTTAAAAGAACGAAGAAGTCTGTACTGCCTGATGTTTGAATTAAGGAATCTTTCGAGGGAATGTTCCATGACTATTGCTGGATTTGGTGGCTCTTTCAAAAAATTTTTGAGTAAAATTCCAGTTCTGCAAGAGGCCAAATCAAGGGCAAAGAATTCCTTAAAAATAAACGATTGGGTTGTTACTACATGTTACACGATTATTGATCCATTTAAACAATGATGTACCTATAATATATGGATAAGGATAAGATGGGGACTTCAAAAAAATTTTTTTATTTTAAATTTTTGAGTGCAGGTACTTTACAGCGTTGGGTTAATTTCTGCTGTACAATGAAGTGAATGAGCTATACGCATACATATATCCCTCTTTTGAGTTTCCTTTCCATTTAGGTCACCACAGCGCATTCCCTAGAGGCTCTGCAGCAAGGTGTCATTAGTTGTCTATGTAATACAGAGTGTCAGCAGTGGATGTATATCAATCCTATTCTCCCAGGTAATCCCACCCACCTCCCTGCCTTGATCTCCACATTTTTGTCCTCTCTGCTTGTATCTCTGTTTCTACTTTGTGAAGAAGAATCTCTGTACCAATTTTTTTTTTTTTTTTTCCCGTAAATTAAAAGAAGTGTTAAGGTGGAAAGACTGTGGGTGGCGTTTGTCTCTTCGGAAGTCTCACACTGCTGTTCTAACAGCATCTGTGCAAGTTTTAAGAGAAAACAGTCTCTGATTTAGAGTTCATTGTTTAGCAGCTTCCCTAGAATTTGAACCCAGGGAGGGAGGGAGGCAAAGAGAGGTGAAAGACTGGTTTCCTTCACGCTTACGTCTATCACCACCCTGCCTGTGTGTGCTCTTCCAGAACTTTCTCAGGAAACAAGACGAAACTTATCCAAAGGCGTATGCAGTCAGGAATAGCGTAGACGCAGGGCAGGGGCAGTGTAGACGTGGGGAAGGACAGCGTAAAAACATCAACAGCGTGAGATGTCAACAGACGGAGTTTCTTCTAATATGGGGAAAATAGACTGTCTCATTCATGGATAACTGATTGTCATTTGCCTGAGCTTTGAACTGATAGCTGGCGGTGTGTGAAATGTTCTTCAGCTCTGTCTTTTTTTTTTTAAGTTTAAATTTTTAATGTAAAAATTAATTTTTTATTTTTTATTTTTTAATTTTAAAATCTTTAATTCTTACATGTGTTCCCAAACATGAAATTAATTTTTAATGTAAAATTTTTTAATTTTTAATGTAAAATTTTTGATTTTTAATATAAAAATTTTTTATTTTATGTGTAAAGTTTTTTGTTTTTCTGTAAATTTTTAAAATTTTTTAAATGAAAATTTCAATATTTTTAAATGTAATTTTTTTCATTTTTAAATGTAAAACTATTTAATTTTTAATGTGAAAATTTTTGATTTTTTAATATAAAAATTTTTGATTTTTTTTCTGTAAATTTTTTAAAATTTTTTAATGTAAAAAATTTAATTTTTAATGTAAAATTTAAATATTTTTAATGTAATTTTTATTTGTTAGATGTAAAAATATTTACTTTTTAATGTAAAAATTTTAATTTTTTAATGTAAACAATTTTAATTTTTAACATGTAAATGAAAATTTTTTAATGTAAAAGTTTTTAAATTAAAAAAATTATTTATTTATTTGACTGCACCAGGTCTTAGCTGTGGCAGGTGAACACTGAGTTTCAGCATGTGGGATTTATTTCCCTGACCAGGGATGGAACCCAGGTCCACATTGAGAACTTGGAGTTCTGGCCAGTGGACCACTAAGGCAAGTCCCATCAGCTCCTAAATCTGTTCTAAGGTCCCAAATTATTCTTCCCAAAGCAACTTTCTCAGAGAGTTGGGGGGGGCGGGAGAGGGGAGAGACAGAGCTTTCTATTTTGGCAACAGGACTACGTTCTCATCGTACTTGTGACTCAAACGAAACTTTCCCAAGCGCAACCGAAATAGCTCCCACAGAGTTTCGAATGATGAGAATCAAGCCCAGATGGTCTGGACTGAAAATATTAAATCCGATGCTGTTACTATGGTCAAGTGAGATGACATATTTGCATTTTTTTTTTCTGAGTCTATTTAAAATTAGCCTTTTAAGAAATCCTGCTGCTTCAAAATATGCTTTCCCCTGCTCCCTTAAGTGCATGAATTTTCCTCCCTGAGTCATGCAAGTGGGTAAAGAAACCAAGCTTTGAGAAGGCCCTTGTTTAACGTAACTATGTCTGCAGTGTGGACGTGATAACATCTGAGAGTACCCAGCACTCCAGCCACATGAAGTGTTCATTGGGAGGCCAGGAAGTACTGAGAGAATGGTGTTGAGTCCATTGGAATAGACCTGGGACGTGAAAGCTCTCCATGGTCATAAGGACCAGTTTTCCAGGGCTAACATGTTGGACTGGCCAAAAGGGGATTCAGGTTTTTTCCATACGATGCATATGGGACCCTAACAGTGTATGGAGAAACCTGAACAGACTTTTTGGCCAAGCCAGTGATAGCTGGCTTACATGTCTCCTTCCCTCTCAGTCTCCTGGTGTATTTCCTCAATTGATAATGAGCAGCCTTGTGCTGTTGGGTTTCGCTGGTGGCTCAGCTGGTAAAGAATCTGCCCACAATGCGGAAGACCTGGGTTCAATCCCTGGGTTGGGAAGATTCCCCTGGAGAAGGGAAAGGCTACCCATGCCATTATTCTGGCCTGGAGAATTCCATTGGCTGTATAGTCCACGGGGTTGCAAAGAGTCAGACACGACTGAGTGTCTTTCACTTTCAGCCCTATGCTGAAAGCCTGGCAGAGTTGACAGGGTGATTCCCATCTATTTAAGCCAAAGGTCGTGCCCAGGATTCCTGAGTAAGCACATGTGTTCTCACATGGGATGGTTGGATGGCATCACCCACTCAATGGACGTGAGTTTGAGCAAGGCCTGGGAGTGAGTGAAGGAGAGGGAGGCCTGGCGTGCTGCACTCCATGGGGTCACAAAGAGTTGGGTATGACCTAGCAACCAAACAACAACAGCAGCAAGCCTTTTTAAAATGTCTTTCCAATATCTCAGGTTTCCTTCAGTTCAGTCCAGTTCAGTCTCTCAGTCACGTCTGACTCTTTGCGACCCTGTGAACTGTAGCACACCAGCCTCCCTGTCCATCACCAACTCCTGGAGTCTACTGAAACCCATGTCCATCGAGTCGGTGGTGCCATCCAACTGTCTCATCCTCTGTTGCCCCCTTCTCCTCCTGCCCTCAATCTTTCCCAGCACCAGGGTCTTTTGAAAGGAGTCAGCTCTTCGCATGGGGTGGCCAAAGTATTGGACTTTCAGCCTCAGCATCAGTCCTTCCAATGAACACCCAGGACTGATCTCCTTTAGGATGGACTGGTTGGTTCTCCTTGCAGTCCAAGGGACCCTCAAGAGTCTTCTCCAACACCACAGTTCAAAAGCATCAATTCTTCTGCACTCAGCTTATAGTCCAACTCTCACATCCATACATGACCACTGGAAAAACCACAGCCTTGACTAGGTGGACCTTTGTTGGCAAAGTAATGTCTCTGCTTTTTCATATGCTGTCTAGGTTGTCATAAATTTTCCTTACTTTATGCCTAGCTCCAGGCACATGAGGTCCAGAAAATATCTCTTGTCTAATTGCCAAACAGCAGGCAAAGAACCTTCCTGATCTTCCTTAACTGGCGAAAAAAGAGATGGTGAGTCAAGTATCTTGACTGCTTTTCTCCTTCTGGCAGTTATGAGTGAATATGATCATCCCCAGAGGGGGAAGAGAGAAGAGAAATAAAGGGACCCAGGAGAAGCAGATGAACTCTGGACACGGTGGGGTTCTGACCCAGGAAAGTCCTGGTCCTCTGGAAGTCTCTGCCTCCCTATGACCACATCACGGGACATGGCTTCACACATGTAGTATCATCTTATTCTCCTCCTCTCTCTTCAATTCATCACAAGTGCATGGCTTTTGGACCTGTTCGGCTTTTGGACCTGGTCACCTCCATTCATAATCTGCTCTCTCTTTAAAAAAACCAATCTATTCAGCAGTGGTGAGGCTTAGTTGCGGCATGTGGGATCTAGTCCCTTGACCAGGGATTGAACCTGGGCCTGCTGCATCGGGAGGGCAGAGTCTTACCCACTGGACCACTCCCCGTAAGAAGTCCCCATAAATTGACGGTTTTCTTTATACAACCAGGAGTCCATGTCTCTACAGTGGTTGGAAGACCAAAGAGAATCATCTCGAGTGGTTGTAGGCAGCTGGCCACCTCCCATGGGCTACGTGTGTAAAAGGAAACACACAGCAGAACTTAGGGACAGACCACAGTCAGTTCTGGGCAGCACACGCGAGGTTTGATCTCAGCAATTAACTGTAAGAATCTGATGGTACACAGCGGGTGTGATGGACAGTGTGTCTGCCTGTGTCTGTTGTCCCTGGCTGTCGGGGGCCATTGCTGGGGAATCTTGACCACACGCCCCAGGGCATGTGAGTCTGCTCGGACCTGGCGTTTGCTGAAGTGAAGCTGCGTCTGTGGGTCAGTGTTTATTAGTTATGGGAAACCTCACTTTTCCCAGAAGTAAGCCCCCGCCCAGCTGTGAGTAAGCACACAGCTTAGATTCTGCCGGTCAGGGGGACACAACTGCAGAGACTGAACGGGCAGCTGAGTGCTAAAGCATACATGGGAGGCAAGACATGTCTTTGTTACTCTCATCTCTCCACTTGCCAAGCCCTCCTAGTCCGGGAACACTCTGGAAGCAGGTTACACGGTTAGGGCTCTCAACTTTTAGGGTGCAGGGGGCTTTCCCAGTGGCTCAGTCAGTAAGGAACCCAGCTGCAATGCAGGAGACTCGAGTTCGATCCCTGGGTCGGGAAGATCTCCTGCAAAAGGAAATGGCCACCCACTCCAGTATCCTTGTCCTGGAAAATTCCATGAACAGTATGCTGCAGTCCACGTGGTCGCAAAGAGTCAGACACAATTTAGTGACCAAACCACCTACCACCGCAGTTAGCGCACACGCAAAAAATCACACAAATGACGACGACTTAATATGCATCCATAGGACGAGTCTACAAACCGGTGTCATATAAATATTGATTAAACAGAGGTAACAGCAAAAAAAGAAAGAAAAAGAGTGAGCAAGCTAAAAAACAGTTGGAATTCAGTCACA
Organism: Capricornis sumatraensis; assembly: GCF_032405125.1. NCBI lineage: Eukaryota > Metazoa > Chordata > Mammalia > Artiodactyla > Bovidae > Capricornis > Capricornis sumatraensis. The sequence continues at coordinate 144,310,657 of NC_091092.1, read as the reverse complement.
TCACAGCGGTATAAACTGGGATTCTGAAAATCATTTCCATTATCCAGGAGTAACTCACAAAGGATTCCGAACACAGATGAAAGAATTTTTCATGCTGCTGCCAACCCTCCCTTCTTTGGGTTAAACACGACGTGGTTAAACCCACATGAAGCTAAGTCTCACTAAAGACTTTTCACCCCCAGTTGTATAGTATTATTTCTTTAATAGTGCTGCTGCTGCAGCTAAGTCACTTCAGTCGTGTCAGACTTTGTGCGACCCCATAGACGGCAGCCCACCAGGCTCCCCCGTCCGTGGGATTCTCCAGGCAAGAACTCTGGAGTGGGTTGCCATGTCCTTCTCCAATGCATGAAAGTGAAAAGTGAAAGTGAAGTCGCTCAGTCGTGTCCGACTCTTCGAGATCCCGTGGACTGTAGCCTACCCGGCTCCTCCATCCATGGGATTTTCCAGGCAAGAGTACTGGAGTGGGGTGCCATTGCCTTCTCTTGCCTTCTCCATTAATAGTGCTATGGAGACGTATTTATATACTTTATTATATATTACACACCTCTTCAAAGTGTATGTTTCAGTGTTGCATAGAGCAGCAGTCTCCAACCTTTTTGGCATGAGGGACCCCACGGATGGGGAGTGAAACAGTGGTTCAGGTGCTGAGAGCGATGTGACTGCTGCTGCTGCTGCTAAGTCACTTCAGTCCTGTCCAACTCTGCGCGACCCTATGGACTGCAGCCTACCAGGCTCCTCCATCCACAGGATTCTCCAGGCAAGAGTACTGCAGTGGGTAGCCTATCCCTTCTCCAGGGGATCTTCCAGACCCAGGAATTGAACCGGGGTCTCCTGCATTGTGGAGAAGGCAATGGCAACCCACTCCAGTACTCTTGCCTGGAAAATCCCATGGGGTCGTGTAGAGCCAGACACAACTGAGTGACTTCACTTTCACTTTTCACTTTCCTGCATTGGAGGAGGAAATGGCAACCCACTCCAGTGTTCTTGCCTGGAGAATCCCAGGGACAGGGGAGTCTGGTGGGCTGCCGTCTATGGGGTCGCACAGAGTCGGACACAACTGAAGCAACTTAGCAGCAGCAGCAGCAGCTCCTGCATTGCACGCAGATTCTTTACCAACTGAGCTATCAGGGAAACCTGGCCTGTTCCAAAAAAACCTATTGGATAGTAGTTTGTATCTAACCTATACGGTATAAAGTAACACAGTTTATGTTTCAACTATGTGTGTGTGGGTCAGAGTCGGTAATACAGTTTATGTATATTTGTATTCCCTCTCACACAAAACACACATTCTGACTCAGACACAGACACACAGGCATAGTTGAAACATAAACTGTGTTACTTTATACTGTACAGGTTAGATGCAAACTATCCAATAGATTTTTATTTCAATTTTCTTTGGAGAATAGTTGATTTACACTGTTGCATTACTTTCTGCTGGTCAGCGGCATGAATCAACTGTACATATACATATACCCCTCTTTTTTTAGATTTTTTTTCCCATGTAGGTCATTATATAGTATTGACTAGTTGGAGAAGACTCTTGAGAGTCCCTTGGACTGCAAGGAGATCCAACCAATCCATTCTGAAGGAGATCAGCCCTGGGATTTCTTTAGAAGGAATGATGCTAAAGCTGAAACTCCAGTACTTTGGCCACCTCCTGCGAAGAGTTGACTCATTGGAAAAGACTCTGATGCTGGGAGGGATTGGGGGCAGGAGGAGAAGGGGATGACAGAGGATGAGATGGCTGGATGGCATCAATGACTCGATGGACATGAGTCTGAGTGAACTCCGGGAGTTGGTGATGGACAGGGAGGCCTGGCGTGCTGCGATTCATGGGGTCACAGAGAGTCGGACACGACTGAGCAACCGAACTGAACTCAACTGATAGAGTTTTCTGTGCTAAACAGTAGGTCCTGTTACTTATATGTTTTGCATATAGAAATGTGTCTAATTGTGTCTCAATGTGTCCAATCCCGGTCTAATTTATCCCTTCCCCCTCTGTTACCCTCTGGTAACTATAAGTTGTTCTTTTTTTTTTTTTTTTTTCACATCTGCGGTTCTGTTTCCATTTTGTCACTTCATTTGTATCATTTTTTTTTTTTTAGATTCCACATATGCAAGATGTCATATGATATCTGTCTGTCTCTGACTTACTTCTACACTATGGCAGTCTCAAGGTCCATCCATGTTGCTGCGTATGGCATGACTTCATTCTTTTCTTATGGTTAATAATGTTCCGTTGTCTATACACAGCACATCTCCTTCATCTGTTCCTCTGCTGACGGACATTTAGGGTGCTTCTACATCTTGGAGGTTGTGAGCTGTGCCTCTATGAACATTGAGGTGCATGTATCTTTTCAGATCATGGTTTTCTCCAGGTATATCCCCAGCAGTGACATTGCTAGGTCATAGGGTAGGTCTGTTTTCAGTTTTTTAAGGAATCTCTGTACTGTTCTTCACAATGACTGTATCAGTTTACATTCCCACCGACAGTGTGAGAGGGTTCCCTTTTCTCCACACCTGCCTCCAGCATTTATTGTTGGTAGGTTTTTATTGATGGTGGCCATTCTCACCAATCTGAAGTGACACCTCATTGTAGTTTTGACTTGCGTCTCTTTAATAACTAGTGGTGTGAAGCATCCTTTCATGTGCTCTTTTTAGCCATCTATACGTCTTCTTTGGATAATGTCTATTCAGATCTTCTACCCTTTTGATTGGCTTGTTTGTGTTTTTAGTTTTTTTTTTTTATTGAGCCACACGAGCTCTTTGTATACTTTGGAGATAGTGAAAATTGCTCGGTCGTGTCTGACTCTTTGCAACCCCGTGGACTGTAATCCATGGAAATCTCCAGGCCAGAATACTGCAGTGGGTAGCCTTTCTCTTCTCTAGTTTTGGAGATTAGTCCCTTGACATTTGCTTCATTTGCAAATATTTTCTCTCATTCTGAAGATTGTCTTTGCATTTTGTGTTAATGGTTTCCTTTGGTGTGCAAAAGCTTTTAAGTTTAATTAGATCCCATTTGCTTATTTTTGTTTTTATTTTCATTACTCTAGGAGGTGGATCAAAAAAGATCTTGTCGCCACTTATATCCAAAAATTTTACAGTTTGTATCAAAACACAAAAGACCACAAGTCAGCAAATTAATCTTAAGAAAGAAAAAATGGATTGGGCGGAATCAGACTCTCTTACTTCAGAGCCACAGCCATCAAGACGGTATAGTCCTGGCACAAAAACAGAAAGACAGACCCATGGAACATGCTAGAAAGCCCAGAGATAAACCCATACACCTGTGGTCACCTAATCTATGATGAAAGAGGCAAGAACATACGGTGGAGAAAAGACAGTTTCTTCAGTAAGTGCGGGGAAACCTGGACAGCTACACGTCAAAGAATGAAATTAGAACACTCCCTAACACCATTCACAAAAATAAACTCATAATGCATTAAAGACCTAAATGCAAGGCCACATACGGTAGAACTCTTGCATTAGTCACTCCAGTTGTGTCTGACTCTTTGCAACCCCATGGACTGTAGCCCACCAAGCTCCTCTGTCCATGGAATTTTGCAGGCAAGAACACTGCAGTGGGTTGCCATTCCCCTCTCCATGGACCCTTCCTGACTCAGGGGTCAATCCCAGGTCTCACGCACTGCAGGCAGACTCTTCACCATCTCAGAGGAAAGCACAGGCAGGACACTGTCATAAATTCCAGCAAGATCTTTTTTGATCCCACAGTTGAGATATAAGCTTTGGAATTGAGCATGCCTACAAATGTCTTGAGTGTCGTCATTTGAGTTCATTGAACAACTTATCGACTCTTATAGTTCTCTGGGTGTCCTTTCATGCATCCAGGGCAAACATCATGTCTCTTTCTGTGGGTAGATGCTGGGGACTCAGGTACTGGCATGTGATTTGTGAGAAGTGACATCTTGGAACAAAGGCCACCTCCACCCAGAGCCACACTCTTGGACAAACTGGGCTTGGACCCACAAAACATGAGTGAGCTGGGCGTAGCAGTGTTGTCCCGATCACAAGGGAGGGAGGCCTGTTTCCCCATCGTCCCTCCCAGGTCCCACGCTGCAGGTCACACTGACCTCTCCCCACACACGCACGGTCTGAACCCTGGGGGACCACCACGGCGCTCAGTTGCAATCGTGACCGCAGTGGCTTATCTGTATTCCCTTGAGTCAGAATACGTATGGTAAAGACGTCTCTCTGCAAAGCAGTTGCAGGCAGGCCCAAAAAGGAACTGTCGGCTTTGACCAGAAAGAGACTGACTGTGGTTGTGTTGATGGATCGGGGGCCGCCACAGAGCAGGAGGCAGGAGCTGTCCAGCCCGGGGCCTGACACTGGTACCCACAGGCCCCGTGCTCTGGGATGAACTGGTCCTCCACTGGGCAGCCCAGGTCTTCTGGGTCAGATGCAGACATATGAAGCTCTGTATCACAAGGCTGCCATGAGGCTGAAATGAAACAATCAGGGCTTGGCGTTTGGCACGATGGAGGCCCCATGTGTGCACCCATCAACCTGCCAAACTCATCATTATCCTGAGTATTATTAATACTAGCCCAGCGCCAGTATTGTTAGCTGTCTCCTCATTTCGTGAGTTCTTCAGGTGAGCCTTCAAAGACGAGAAAGTTGTACAGATTATCACACGCAGATATTAATTAACCACAACTTCATCTTGTATATAAGTTTACCTCCACTTGTAAATGAGTGGATTAATTAACCACAGACACATCTTGTGAATAAGTTTACCACTCCTTGCAAACAAGTCAGTTAATTAACCATGGGCTATACAGTCCATGGGATTCTCCAGGCCAAAATACTGGAGTGGGTAGCCTTTCTCTTCTCCAGGGAATCTGCCCAACCCAGGGATTGAACCCAGGTCTCCCGCATTGCAGGCAGATTCTTTACCAGCTGAGCTGCCAGGGAAGCCCAAGAATACTGGAGTGGGTAGCCTCTCTCTTCTCCAGGGGATCTTCCTGACCCAGGAATCAAACCAGGGTCTCCTGCTTTGCAGGTGGATTCTTTACCAACTGAGCTACTAGGGAAGTGAATTAATGATAATTAGAAAATAATGTTTTTAGTAGAAAATGGCTAGGTTTTTTTAAAATACAAAATGAGTTTCAACTATGAAATATAAATATAGAAGTGACACTGTGTATCACTGACAATATTGTATGACAGCAGAGGCTTCTTTTTTTTTTAAAGCGTGTTGAATCCTCATAAGCTTCCCTGCACATCGGAAGCACCCAGAGTGTTAATGGTGGAGAGCTGGGTGCACCCCCAGAATTCCTTATTCTCTCAGTCTGTGTAGGGCACAATCAATTCTATTTGCAAAAGTTCCCCAAGTGGTACTGATACTATCGCTGCAGGAACTGCTTTTAGAGAACCATTTAATATCAAGAAACATTTTTACTTTTGTTTTCGTGATATCCCTCTTTGTGGATGCTGAAGACTAATTTCAATGAAATCTAAAACATCATTGTTGCTGTTTAAACTGTAGTGTGTGCATTAATTCTGTTCTCTGCATCTCCTAAACTGTGCAAGGAAAAGGATTAAAAGGTCAAAATGAGTTTGTGAAGATGAGAAAAATAACTGGTACCCACAAACATGGGGTGGCTAGTTAAGGACACCCAGTCCCACCATGGGCATCTGTCTGGAGGGAGCATGTTATTTTGATGGCCTGGTGGGCTGCCATCTATGGGGTCGCACAGAGTCAGACATGACTGAAGTGACTTAGCAGCAGCAGCAGCACCCCGAGGGCTCCAGCTGCAAGGAAATCCCTAGATTGTAAACCTTCTGTCTCGTGCAGAAATGGATGAAAATGTCTGTGTCAATGGCCATCTGTCTCGGCAGACACATTAGCAGTAGTGAGATAACTAAGCCCACTTCCTTTCGGGGTGATGTATCTGCCTCCATCGAGGGGAAGGGAGAAATCCCAGTTCCCTATGGAAATGTCGGTTGCCCCTTTTTAAAGAGATAGCTTGAAAATTTCCCCAGTCTTAGCCAGACCCAGGGGCCATTAAAGACATCTCCCCCACGTTAAGGGTACTTCTCTTGTGCTGTGAGAGTGTTTACTCTGGAGGCAGGCTGGTACTCTGCCCCAAGAGGTGGAAAATGGCCACCTGATTTGCTAACTACAGTTTAGGGGTCTGAACTTGGCATGTTCAGCTAATGCAAGGGGCTTGAGGCGGCAGCAGGGGGACACCCCATTTTCGCAGTGCCACATACAGCCTGGGGCCACATTGCAACAAACTGTTAGGAAACCACTTTAACTCAATGGACGTGAGTTGGAGGAAACTTGGGGAGTCGGTGATGGACAGAGAAAATGGCCACCTGATTTGCTAACTACAGTTTAGGGGTCTGAACTTGGCATGTTCAGCTAATGCAAGGGGCTTGAGGCGGCAGCAGGGGGACACCTCATTTTCGCAGTGCCACATACAGCCTGGGGCCACATTGCAACAAACTGTTAGGAAACCACTTTAACTCAATGGACGTGAGTTTGAGGAAACTTGGGGAGTCGGTGATGGACAGGGAGGCCTGGCGTGCTGCAGTCCATGGGGTCGCAAAGAGTCGGACATCATTGAGCGACTGAACTGACTGACCTTAGCTTAAACTACCCCTGGTGACCTGATTTGGTTTTTGTTTCTCTTCTGGTATTCTGGTGGACTCTGCTCATTTAAGCTGTCTTAATTCTGCTTGGTTAAACTGCTGTAATGGGATTCCTGTAGTGAACGATGTCCATCCTAAAGGAGATCAGTCCTGAGTGTTCATTGGAAGGACTGATATTGAAGCTGAAACTCCAATACTTCGGCCACCTGATGCAAAGAACTGACTCATTGGAAAAGACCCTGATGCTGGGAAAGATTGAAGGCAGGAGGAGAACGGGACGACGGAGGATGAGATGGTTGGATGGCATCACTGACTTGATGGGCATGAGTTTGGGTAAATTCTGGGAGTTGGTGATGGACAGGGAAGCCTGGCATGCTGCAGTCCCTGAGGTCACAAAGAGTCGGACATGACTGAGTGACTGAACTGAACTGAACTGAACTGGGTCTCAGTTCCTCCTCCATGAAAGATTTTGATGCAACTCATGCGTCAGTCTCTGTCTGTCTGTCTCTCTCCCCTCTTCCCACCCTCCCCTTTTTATCCTGATCACAACCTTTACTTTTGGTTTAAATATTTAAACTGACTTCTCTGGTGGCTCAGATGGTAAAGCATCTGCCTACAGTGTGGGAGACCCGGGTCCAACCCCTGGATCGGGAAGGTCTCCTGGAGAAGGCAATGGTAACCCACTCCAGTACTCTTGCCTGGAAAACCCCATGGACGGAGGAGCCTGGTAGGCTGCAGCCTATGGGGTCTCAAAGAGTTGGACACGACTGACCGACTTCACTCACTCACTAAATGTTTAAAAATTACCTTACATCCTTTTTGTACTTGCATTTAACACAATGGTACATGTCTGGAGGGAAAAAAAAAAGTCTCCAGCTAACTTATTAAAAAGCTCATAAAATTGTTAGCCCAGGAGGAAAAATTGTATCTGAAATATATTAAAGATCTAAATGAAACCAGAAGACGTTGTGACGCAGACATTGTGGAAAAGGTCCAAAGGTAGAATTGAACAGTAACGATGCTTTGCTCTCTAGGTCTGTCTCTCCTGTATTCTGACGGTGTTCTGTTTTGAGATTCTTTTCACTTAAAACGTTTTGATTATCCTCGTTTCCCTTTCTTCCTATGTAGCTGTTCCTTCTGGCTTTCCTGGAGGCTCAGATGGTAAAGAATCTACTTGCAATGCAGGACACCTGGGTTTGATCCCTGGGTTGGGAAGATTCCCCTGGAGAAGGAAGTGGCAACCCATTCCAGTATTCTTGCCTGGAGAATCCCCATGGACAGAGGAGCCTGGCGGGCTGTAGTCCATGGGGTTGCAAAGAGTCAGACACGACTGAGCGACTAACACTTTCTGCTTTAATAGCTGAAGCATCATACCATGTTACAATTACATCCTGATGTCTTTAACCACACCATTAATCGGTTATTCCAATAACAGGTAAGTTCTGATGTTCAGCTGTTAAAACTAGCATAAGCAGTGGGAAGGCCAGAGTACACTCGGTGAGAAATTCTGCAAAATAAATTTAAAGAAGTGAAATAGTGTGTTTCAAATGTCGAACACTTTCGAATTTCTGATTTCAATTAACATCGCCTATTAGAAGAAAGAGAATTTCCACTTGGATCTTAGGACTCTGGTCTTTATTACAAATGCTAGAAATCCTATATTGTGTATGCGTGTGTTCACGCTGAGTCACGTCAGTTGTGTCCGAGTTTTTGTGACCCTGAAGCCCCAATATTGTGTGTAAGTTTCCGTGAAAAAAAAATCACAATCCATATATTTGTGGATGTTCAAGTAATGCTTTTGAATGGTGGTGTTGGAGAAGACTCTTGAGAGTCCCTTGGACTGCAAGGAGATCCAACCAGTTCATCCTAAAGGAAATCAGTCCTGAATATTCATTGGAAGGACTGATGCTGAAACTGAAACTCCAATCCTTTGGCCACCTGATGTGAAAAACTGACTCATTTGAAAAGATTCTGATGCTGGGGAAGATCGAAGGCAGGAGGAGAAGGGGACGACAGAGGATGAGATGGTTGCATGGCATCACTGACTGGATGGACATGAGTTTGAGCAAGCTCTGGGAGTTGGTGATGGACAGGGAAGCCTGGTGTGCTGCAGTCCATGGGATTGCAGAATCAGACACGACTGAGCAACTGAACTGAACTGAAGTAATCCCCACTTATACACCTGAGAAGAAGGCAGGTTGTATTTGAAGGACTTTGAGCAGAAAATCACAAATCAGGGGTGACTTTCAACAGGATGGCCCCCCTGCAGGGGTGGGGGATAGATTCCTTAGTACCTAAGCATTGCTTTTTCCCCCCAGTACTTTCTAACAGTCTTTTCTTTTAAAAATGTATTTATTTTTGGCTGCACTGGGTCTTCATGGCCTTTGCATGAGCTCTCCTCCAGGTTTGGGAAGCCAGGGCTAACTGGAGACAAGCGGCGCCTGGTCTTCTCCAAGCGGCGGCTCCTCTTGCTGCTGAGCACTGGCTTTAGGCCCCCAGGTTCCATATCTGGAGCACACAGGCTTCATAGTTGTGGTGTAGCTGTGGGCTTTGAGCTGCTCCAGGGCACAGTGGGATCTTCCTGGATCAGGGATGGAACTGCAAGATTGTTGCAGAACCACGAAGAGATGCTGGGATTCTTGGCCTCTGGAGGAGAAGAATTCAAGCCAGGGCCAGAGACGAGGCTTGATCGTTCAGATTTTTGTGTCATAAGGTTTTATTAAAGTATAAAGGAGATGGAGAAAGCTTCTGACATAGGCAACAGAAGGGGGCAGAAAGAGTACCCCCCTGCTAGTTTTTAGCTGGGTGTTATATAGTCACTTAGCAGTCTGTTAATGAAAGAAAGGAATGTCTTAAAACTCAGAGAATGGCACCAGGCCCCTCATCCATAAGATATATTTTGGGATAATCTTGGCACCAGTGAGTCATCCCAGACCATAAAAAGATTGACTTGAATCTTGTATAGAGGCAGGTTACCATACAGATAGTTTTGTTTACATAGATTAGGGGAATGATGTCTGAGTATTACACTGGTTTGTCAAGTCAGTTCTGAGCCATTAGGCAGAACCCACTTGAAGACAGAGTCTGGGGTAAATGCATAGTACGTTAACATAGCTTAAGACAAACATTTCCGTACAAAAAATGCATTGGTTAACTCAAGATTTGACAAAAGTTAACTTCAGGTGGAACCAGGTGTCATTATGGCAACACAATATTTTAAGAGAAACTTCTTTTTAAATTGGTATGCTGCTGCTACTCCTGCTAAGTCGCTTCAGTCATGTCCAACTCTATGCAACCCCATGGATAGCAGGCCACCAGGCTCCTCCGTCCCTGGGACTCTCCAGGCAAGAACACTGGCGTGGGTTGCCATTTCCTTCTCCAATGCAGGAAAGTGAAAAGTGAAAGGGAAGTCGCTCAGTCATGTCCGACTCTTCGAGACCCCAAGGACTGCAGCCTACCAGGCTCCTCCGCCCATGGGATTTTACAGGCGAGAGTACTGGAGTGGGTTGCTATTGCCTTCTCCTTTAAATTGGTTTAGAGAAGGGGGAAAAAAATCACTAGTTTGTTTCCTCCTGCTGCTTAAGAGAGATTAAAAAATGTCTGACACTTGCAGCCTGTTTCCTCCATTTGGAGACCCCTGGCCTTCCTGCCTGTTACCCTCTGAAAACCCACGTCCCCTAGCACTGGCAGGCAAGATGCTTATCCCCCAAGCCACCAGGTGAGTCCTCAGCACTGCTGTTGATAACGGCGCCAGTTGACTTGCTCAATGACATCAGCGGTGTCAGAAACCACAGTCAACAAGAGACGGGGTCATGGAATGAATGGTGTTGGTCGGGAAAGCCGGAGCGTGGTCCCTGCCCTGCAGGCAGTAGGGGAGCAGGTCAGCCCTCAGCCCGGGGTGGGCTCAAAGCTCAGGGCGGAAGACGCCGGTTTCAGGGACTCGTGGAGCCCGATCCCCAAGGCCATGATGTCGGGCTGCAAGTGCATCTTAGAAGCAAGAGCCCTTCTTGTAGCTCCTCAGTGCATGTACAACTCAGTAAATGCTATAGACTTTCAGCTGCTGAAAGCATACACATCTCTGAGAGTCTATAGCGCTCCTTGGTTTCCTAAGAGCAAGAAGCCGGGCTTCCCCCTTCAGTACCTGCTCACGTACACATGTGCGCGTCTGGCCACCGCGCACAAGAGTACACCCGTGGTGGATTCATGTCAATGTATGGCAAAACCAATACAGTATTGTAAAGTAAAATAAAGTAAAAATAAAAATTAAAAAAAAAAAAAGAAGCTACAAGAAGACACCATCATTCACGGCTGTCTCTGCTGTGCCTTGTCCCATGGTGGGGAAGCTCCAACACGGAGATTGAAGGTTTTCGTCCCTCCACTGGGGGGCCGGAAGCCAGCAGATGCTCAACTGATGGTCAGTCAGGCTCATGGTCAGAAGGGGAAAGGGTCTCAGTTAACCCAAGGCAGGTGGTTCTTCTGCAGGTCCCAGAATCTTAGACAGACGTCGCCGGTCAGTGAGCAAGCTGCCGTGTGAGACAGAAAGGGATGCTGACTGCCTTCGTGCCCCTTAACTCTGTCTCTCTGTCTCTCTCCACATGGACAGATTCTGAGACATCTGATTTTATGACTTTAGAAAAAAACCCTTGCACCCGCAACTTCCTGCCCACCTCGTACTCTGACTATGCTGTGTAAAAATGTCTCCCACTCTCTCTATTTAAAATGTAATCCTCAGTCCAGAAACAGCAGCACTCTACTTTGGCTTAGGAGGAAATTTTTCTTTTAAGATAAAACCCACATCTCTGGGATTTGGTCTCCCACCTGTAAGGAAAGACTTTAAAATACACTTACATATTTTAATACATTTTGACATACATGTGATTTATATGTATTGATGTAGTGAAAAAAATTGAAAAAGAAGTGTTGTATTCATTTTAAGAATATGCCCATCAGGAAACAGAAAGCTTAGTCCATTAAAAAATAGAATATTAGAGAGGATGATAATTTTCCCTAAAATAAGTCAGTCCAAAAAAAAAAAAAAAACTCCTTTGAATGTTGCTTTTGTTTCTTGCGCTGAAAATTGTTGAGTCTAGTTTAAGATAAAGTGCTTCATGTGTTTGTAACTAACATAAGAAATGTTCATAGGAATAGTTAAAAATGAATGAGGCTCTTTCCTCAAGCAAGCAAAAGAAATGTAAAGATTTTCATAGTTGGACACTGAAGGGCAGGAAAATACGATCATGATGTTCCAAGCACCAAGACTCATCTCGTAGCAATCCTTCTTTGTCACAGTTCAGGCCACTCACCGAAACAAGACTAGAGAAACCTGAATCCAGGCTGCCTAGTCAACAGCTGATTATGTGATTCAGAGCAATAATCCTCTTTATAAGGAACGCAGAACGCTATTCTGTAAAGCAATTAGTTTGTCTGTCTTAAAATTAAAATAGAACCCCTGAGGGATTCTCCTGAGAAATGTCTATTTTGAGTGGTCTACGCATTGTCAATTAAAGCAGCTTTCTGCCTCTGTGATCCATGCTGCTGTTACCCCTTTAAAACAGGAGCCTGTTAAGAAGACAGATGGTGTAGCCACCGTGATCGTTAGGCTCACTGTCCTGACTCTTGTTTCTGCAAAGTTATGTGCACAGTTTAAAAGGCACCTTGAGCCATGGTGGATGTTGGAAACTCTTTGTTTTTCAGACTCACAGCTTGTGCCTGCGTGCGTTTAGTCACTCAGATGTTTCCGAGTCTTTGCGACCCCCGTGGACTGTAGCCCGCCAGGCTCCTCTGTCCTTGGGATTCTCTAGGCAGGAAGGCTGGAGTGGGTTGCCATGCCCTCCTCCAGGGGATGGATCTTCCTGACTCCACGCCCCTTGCATTGGCAGGCGGGTGCTTTACCGCCGAGCCACCAGGGAAGCCCCGGAGCCACAGCAATGTATCTCGAATCCTCCCCGTTATTAGCTGGTCTGATCTTATACGTGCTGATCATCTGATTGTAGATGGGTACTGAGAATAGAACTGACTCTGTATAAAACCAAGGTTCTCAGTTGGGAGTCACCTAGCACCCCTCCCTGGGGGCTGTGTATGCTGCTAAGGCGCTTCAGTCGTGTCCGACTCTGTGCGACCCCATAGACGGCAGCCCACCAGGCTCCCCTGTCCCTGGGACTCTCCAGGCAAGAACACTGGAGTGGGTTGCCATTTCCTCCTCCAATGCATGAAAGGGAAAAGTGAAAGTGAAGTTGCTCAGTCGTGTCCAACTCTTAGTGACCCCTTGGACTGCAGCCCACCAGGCTCCTCCGTCCATGGGATTTTCCAGGCAAGAGTACTGGAGTGGGGTGCCATTGCCTTCTCCAGGGGGCTGTGTATATAGACATTTTTTCTTGACAAGGGAGGGGGTGCCTCTGGCGTCCAGTGGGTAGTGGTCAGCGATGCTGTTAAATGTCCTTCCTACAGTTCCAACCCGGCCGCAGTGAATGATCTAGACCCCAGTTGACCGTAGTGCCGAGGATGAGAAAACCCTGGGCTCCAGGAAGGCTGGGTTTTTTCCTTCACTTTCTGAAGCTTCGTTGGGACTGGATCACTCTGCTTTTCCAGGAAAGAGCCCCGTGTGAGTCCACACCTACCTGCTCCGAACCTTCACTGTAGCGAGAAATACCTGCCCTCAGTCCCCCTCTGGACCTGGTGTCTGATGTCATGCCAGCTTGGCACCATGAATCTGTGCTCGGAGCCACCCGAGCGGAGTGCCCCTGTTCCTGGCGCCACGTCCCGAGACCTGCGTGCCGCAGCTGTGTGTTCACTCGGTTCTTTTGCTGTCAGTTCAGTTCAGTTCAGTTGCTCAGTCGTGTCCGACTCTTTGCGACCCCATGGACTGCAGCACGCCAGGCCTCCCTGTCCATCACCATCTCCCGGAGTTCACTCTAACTCACGTCCATCAAGTCGGTGATGCCATCCAGCCATCTCACCCTCTGTTATCCCCTTCTCCTCCTGCCCCCAATCCCTCCCAGCATCAGAGTCTTTTCTAATGAGTCAACTCTTCTCATGAGGTGGCCAAAGTACTAGAGTTTCAGCTTTAGCATCATTCCTTCCAAAGAGATCCCAGGGCTGATCTCCTTCAGAATGGACTGGTTGGATCTCCTTGCAGTCCAAGGGACTCTCAAGAGTCTTCTCCAACACCACAGTTCAAATGCATCAATTCTTCGGTGCTCAGCCTTCTTCACAGTCCAACTCTCACATCCATACATGACCACAGGAAAAACCATAGCCTTGACTAGATGGACCTTAGTCGGCAAAGTAATGTCTCTGCTTTTGAATATGCTATCTAGGTTGGTCATAACTTTTCTTCCAAGGAGTAAGCGTCTTTTAATTTCATGGCTGCAGTCACCATCTGCAGTGATTTGGGAGCCCCCCAAAAAATAAAGTCTGACACTGTTTCTATGCACAGCAGGAAGAGACACACAGACGTGGAGAATGGACTTGTGGGTGCCGCAGGGGGAAGGGGAGGGTGAGATGAATTAAGGAAGGAGCATTGATCTATGCACAGGACAATAGACGGCTAGTGGGAAGCTTCTGTAGAGCACATGGAGCTCTGTGTTGACCTTGGCAGGTGGGAGGGAGGCTCAAGGGGAAGGGAGGTTCAAGAGGGAGGAGACGTGTACACATATGGCTGATTCACGTTGTCCTACAGCAGGAGCCAAGGCAACATTCTAAAGCCATTATCCTCCAGTTAATTAAAAAAAAAAAAAAAGCGTGGTTAGAAATTTGAGACTCAGCTTTGCTGCTTTCTGTAACTGGTTTGCTGTCTGGCTCCATTCCTTATTTCTTATTTCACTTAGTTTTTCATTACGTGTTTATCTAGGGCTTCCGTGATAGCTCAGCTGGTAAAGAATCCGCCTCCAACGCATGAGCCCCCGGTTCAATCCCTGGGTTGGGAAGATCCCCTGGAGAAGGGAAAGGCTACCCACTGCAGTATTCTGGCCTGGAGAATCCCATGGACTGTATCATCCATGGGGTCGCAAAGAGGAGGACGGGACTCTGCCACTTCACTTTCACTTCGCTTTGAATATTTCTCTGGCTGTGTTGCCCTTAGTTGCGGCACTCAGGACCTTCCTTGCAGCGAGTGCGATGGTTTGTTGCAGGGCACAGGCGTCTCAGGCTCAGTAATTGCATCCCACCGGCTCAGTTTCTCCACAGCGTGTGGGATCATAGCTCTCTGACCAGAGACTGAACCATGCATGGGCTGCATTGCAAGGTGGAGTCTCAACCACTGGACCTCCAGGGAAGCTCCCCTTGCCCCCGTTCCTTCTTTCCATAAGTCAGCTTACAGCATCTTTTCTGTACTGGGCAAAGGAACAAAAGCAGGGTTCAGCAGAGTTTGGCTGATGTCACATGTTGACCACCTGGCGGTGCAGAGAGGTGAACAGAGGTTCAAGGACAAGGGGAGCCGTGGGTAGTCACGGTGGGGTGCTTGCATCTCATCTCAGGAAAGTGGTTCTGCCCTTGCAGACAGGTGAAGAGACTCCTGTGAGATGATGTGTTCGTCAGGATCCCCGCCAATGCTGAAGCTTCCTAGTAAGGTGGTTAGCTACTGGGAGTCCCGGACGTTGTGGGGGGTGCTTCCAGCCGGCCCCCGCCCCAGCAGGGCATGTCCCGGGGCCTCCTCCATTTGTCTCTCGAGCGATCGTCCCGATCTCTCATCTCTGACTGCCCGCCCCGTAACGTCCACCTCCACGTCTGAGCCACTCAGACACTCTCCAGGGCCTGCCTGTTTGCTAATCCTCAGGGGTACTAGCTAAACCTGGGAGCATCCAACCTGCGCTTGGGTTATTAAGAATCGGGTAGACACATATCATGGAGGATCTGGATTTAGGCTTTCAGGCTTTAGGCTGGACAAGCCAGTCGTCTAAAGGGTGCACTTATAGAGGACTTTCAGGAATAAGATAGCACAGATACTTTCTGAATCACTGACCTCTCTGCCCACCTTAACTCCTGGAGACCTTGGGTCTCAGGTCTTCAATCTCTGATACTATGCTCTCTCAACAGAGTCACTTCTTTCTGTATATGACACTCCCTGACGGCCTTACAAGGCAGACATTTGTGCCTGAGAGGAATAAGAAAAAAAAAAAAAAATACTAGAGAGATGAGCTCACACACAAGAAGAAAAAGAAGGTGGTCTTGGAGTTACCTATAAATGGCTTGGTCTCCAGCATGAAGCAGATACTTTGTTGTTGAATGATTGTATCCAGTGACCCAGCAGAGAGTCAGCGACTCCCGTTTTCCCTGACAGCTGACGTATTTCTTACGGTTGGAACATTAATAACAATTACAGATGTGTTCCATGAGCTGTTCTTTCACCATGTACATATTTTCTGTGTAGCAAACACATGACAGTATCTTGTTGGCACATTGGGATGACATATTGTCAGTGATGTCATGCTCTGGAAGTTGAATCCAGATGCAACATAGAAAGTTATTGTATATTCATGGGCAGAGGGGGGAGGGTTTTTTTTTTTTTTAACAGTTATTCCCTATTACTCTATTCATGACTGTTAGTAGAGTGTTCTAATTTGTCCTAAGGTTGTGTCAGCTGTATTTTAGCTCTCAACTATGATCTGAGCCTTTCCTGTCTGTGGTGTTGGTCTGCACAGATGTCGGATTCACTCCACTGGAGACGGTCATCTTTCTGCTCCCTGCGCTTTCTGGGAGAGGGAGCAATTAAACTGCCCTGAGGTCCACTTGAAGGAAAACTTGCTTGTGACAGTTCGTGGAAAGTGGGATAGACTCATGAAGTCCATGCAGGTTGGTGGTTGGTGACCTGAGGCGCTGGGCCCTGCAGCTCCTAACAGCAAGAGTGTGGCAGCCTTCTCCCCACCTCTTCTGGAAAGACAATGCAAAAGTGTATGTTTCTGTTTTCTTTTTTTGGAGTTACTGATTTTTTTTTTTTTTTAAGGCAAATCCTGAGCATGCACATTGACTCTCGTGTCGAAAGGCCAAATTCTATAAAATTTTTCCTGGCCATTGAGAGGTGAGCCTTTAGTGCAAAGATAAGAACAGGTTAGTACAGGCAGTGAAGGAAAAGGAAGAAATGGGCATTGCGGACTTTCCCATTAACGACCAGAAAGCATGCTTTACTGTGTACCTAGGGACACAGAATAACTTTCCTCAGCACAGATGCCTGTCGCAGTTTTCATAGAGTCTTCTGCTTGTGAAGTACTTAGCTTTCAAGGGAAAGATTTTTTGCTGTTAGAATTTTTTCTCAAATAGAGATTATAGTATATGTATATAGTGTGTGTATATGTGCAGCTGTTTGTACATATACAAACTATTTATATACACACACTATTTATATACATATAATACATCTATTTATATATATGTTATATATTATTTATATTCATGTGTATTATATATATATACACACACTATATATTATATATATATATAAAACTGTGGAAAATTCTGAAAGAGATGGGAATACCAGACCACCTGACCTGCTTCTTGAGAAATCTGTATGCAGGTCAGGAAGCAACAGTTAGCACTGGACATGGAACAGCAGACTGGTTCCAAATAGGAAAAGGAGTATGTCAAGGCTGTATATTGTCACCCTGATTATTTAACTTATATGCAGAGTACATCATGAGAAACGCTGGACTGAAAGAAACACAAGCTGGAATCAAGATTGCCAGGAGAAATATCAATAACCTCAGATATGCAGATGACACCACCCTTACGGCAGAAAGTGAAGAGGAACTAAAAAGCCTCTTGATGAAAGTGAAAGTGAAGAGTGAAAAGGTTGGCTTAAAGGTCAACATTCAGAAAACGAAGATCATGGCATCCGGTCCCATCACTTCATGGGAAATAGATGGGGAAACAGTGGAAACAGTGTCAGACTTTATTTTTCTGGGCTCCAAAATCACTGCAGATGGTGATTGCAGCCATGAAATTAAAAGACGCTTCCTCGTTGGAAGAAAAGTTATGACCAACCTAGATAGCATATTCAAAAGCAGAGACATTATTACTTTGCTGACTAAGGTCCGTCTAGTCAAGGCTATGGTTTTTCCTTTGGTCATGTATGGATGTGAGAGTTGGACTGTGAAGAAAGCTGAGCGCCAAAGAATTGATGCTTTTGAACTGTGGTGTTGGAGAAGACTCTTCAGAGTCCCTTGGACTGCAAGGAGATCCAACCAGTCCATTCTGAAGAAGATCAACCCTGGGATTTCTTTGGAAGGAATGATACTAAAGCTGAAACTCCAGTCCTTTGGCCACCTCATGCGAAGAGTTGACTCATTGGAAAAGACTCTGATGCTGGGAGGGATTGGGGGCAGGAGGAGAAGGGGACGACAGAGGATGAGATGGCTGGATGGCATCACCGACTCGATGGACATGAGTTTGAGTGAACTTCAGGAGTTGGTGATAGACAGGGAGGCCTGGCGTGCTGCGATTCATGGGGTCGCAAAGAGTCGGACACGACTGAGCGACTGAACTGAACTGAACTGATACACCTATATATATACAGCTTCCCTGGTGACTCACGCAGTGAAGAATCTGCCTGCAATGCAAGAGGCCCCAATTCAATTCCTGGGTTGCGAAGATATATATATATATATATATATACACACACATATATATATATATATATATATATACACACACACACATATATATATATATATACACACACACACACACATATGGATAATATACGTGCAGATAATAATAGGTAGAGGTGTATATGTATATTTAGGTATACATATGTATGTACATATATTCTTGTTGTTGTTCAGTTGCTCAGTCATACCTGACTCTTTGTGACCCCATGGACTGCAGCAAGCCAGGCTTCCCTGTCCTCCGCCATCTCCCAGAGTTTGCTCAGACTCATGTCTATTGAGTCGATGATGCCATCCAACCATCTCATCCTCTGCCACCTCCTTCACCTTTTGCCTCAGTCTTTCCCAGCATCAGGGTCTTTTCCAGTGAGTCATCTCTGCGCGTCGGGTGGCCAAAGTATACACACACGTGTATGTATTTATGTATATGTGCGTGTATGTGCGTGTCTGTGTGTCTGTGTGTGTGTGTGTGTCTGTGTGTGTATTTCGCATCTATATGTATAAGTCCTTTCCTGGTGTCTCGGTGGTAGAGAATCTGCCTACCAGTGTAGGAGGCATGGGTTAGATCCCTGGGTTGGGAAGATCCCTTGGAGAAGGAAATGACAGCCCACTCCAGTATTCTTGCCCGGGAAATCTCATGGTCAGAGGAGCCTGATAGGTTACAGTCCACAGTGTCGCAAAGAGTCGGACACAACTAAGCGATCTGACTTTTTCTTCTGGTTCACTGGGATGCCCTCTCAGGACTGGTGGATTGGGAAGCCACCTGCCATGTTGTGCAGAGGCCCAGGGCTTGTGAGGAGACCCGTGTAGAAAAGAACGAGCCGTCTCCGGGTGTACCCCCTCCCCAAGCGGAGCCCCCGGGGGTCTCAGCCAGCGCACAGCTTGCGAACTGAGCCATGACAGAGCTGCCCTCAGCTGACTTCCTGAGCTGCTAGCTGGAGAGCCCCAAGTGGTACTGTGACCATCCTTCACATCTGGGGGGGGGGGGGCGGGGCAGGGAGGAGCTTGACTGGGCTGATGACAGCTTCTCCCCCATCTTCAGCCGCACGTTGTCATATTTCAGCACTCCTGGTTGCAACACACGGTGCTGCTGCTTTTATTCGGGCCCCCACCCCCGAATGCTACCACCTCAAAAAAAAATGTTTTTTTAGCCTGAGGCTGAATACCAGACATTTAAGAAACACAATCAGGAATGTGCTCTGGACATCAGGAGTTAATCTCTTTGTTTATCCTTAAAATAGAGCTTCTCCCTAGAGTAGTCATGTTCAATTATATGTCATTTCTGTTATTTCTGGTGCAGTGAGGATTAAAGGCCGTCACGATGACTTCACAGAGAGGCCAAAGTTGCCCTTAGTTACTTTTCTCAGAATAGAGACCATTCATCAGGCGGCAAAAAAAAAAGATAATAATAAAACTCTCATGAAATTATGAAAAGTACACAAGGAAAAAATTAAAGGATTATATTTTAAAGCCTCGGGACACAGAGTATTATTCCTTATAAGAAGGTCCCATGGTATTGGGATTATTTCCTGGAATGCTCATGATTTATTTTACAAAACCACCTAACGAGCAAACCACAAACAAGCAGATAATAAGAGCTTCAGAGAAAACATGTTGGTTTTTTTCCCCCCTCAGTGGGGTTTACTTGTAGCCTCTGGCACTCTTCATTATATCAGAACCATCAGTTCTCAAGTAAAAGTGTCACTAGCGATTTGTTAAAACACCATGTGGTTTGCACAGCACTTCCGAGCAACTGTGTGAAATGGGTACTAGGTCATCACTAGGTGATGCAAGTCAAGCTCAGATGTCAGACAGAGGAAGTTCCTACAAGACCCAGCAGTGGATTCCAAAGTTTCTTCTCGTGTAATTTCCCTCCTAAAAGATGCCCTTTCAAAACCAAGAATTCTGTGGGGATTCTATGCCACTGAAGTTGTGAGCCATATTTGAGTCACCAAGCGGTCAGTGATCTTCCAGTACTGCAAATTCCTCGTATCTGTGTCTGAAGTTGGGTAGGGGCTGCGGTTCCTAGGGCTTCTAAAACTTTCAGTTCAGTTCAGTCGCTCAGTTGTGTCTGACTCTTTGCGACCCCATGGACTGCAGAACGCCAGGCCTCCCTGTCCATCACCAACTCCCGGAGTTCACCCAAACCCATGTCCATGGAATCGGTGATGCCATCCAACCATCTCCCCCTCTGTCCTCTTCTCCTCCCACCTTCAATCTTTCCGAGCATCATGGTCTCCAGTGAGTCGGTTCTTTGCATCAGGTGATCCAAGTATTGGAGTGCGTAGGGTCCCCCTTTCTGCACATCCTCACCAGTGCTTGTTTGTTGCTGTTGACAGTAGTCCTTCTCACAGCTGTGTGGGGATATCTCATCGTGGCCTTATCTGCACTTCCCTGGCGAGTAGTGATGCTGAGCATCTTTCCGCGTGTCCGTCGTCCATCCATTTGTCTTATTCGGGAGAATCTCGGTTCCAGTCCTCTGTCCGTTTTAATTAATGCATTTATCGTTGGCCGTGCTGGCTCTTCATTGCTTTCCACGGCTTTCTCTAGCTGCGGCGAGTGGGGAGCTGGTCTTCCTATCGCTACAGGGGCTTCTCACTACAGTGGCTTCCCCTCTTGCAGAGCGCAGGCATTAGGCATTCAGGCTGCTGTGGCTGTGGGACACAGGCTCAGCAGTTTCAGCGGGCAGGCTTGGTAGTTGTGGCATGTGGGATCTTCCTGGATCAAGGATCAAACCTGTGTCCCCTGCACTGGCAAGCACATTCTTATCCACTGTGCCACCTAGGAAGTCCCTCTGCCCATTTTTTTAAATATTTTTTAAAAATATCAAATTGTATGAGATCTTGTATATTTGGACATTAAACCCTTATTGGATGGGTATCCCTGGTGACTCAGATGGTAAAGTGTCTGCCTACAATGAGGAAGACCAGGATTCGATCCCTGCGTTGGGAAGATCCCCTGGAGAAGGAAATGGCAACCCACTCCAGTACTCTTGCCTGGAAAATTCCATGGACTGAGGAGCCTGGTAGACTACAGTCAAATTGTATGAGATCTTGTATATTTGGACGTTAAACCCTTATTGGATACATCGTTTGCAAATATCCACCCCCGTTCTGTAGGCTGCCTTTCTCTTTATCCTTTTGTTGATGGTTTCCTTCACTGTGCAAAAACGTTTCAGTTTGATGTAGTTTCATTTATTTTTTCTTTTGCTTCCCTTGCCCGAGGAGATGTATCTCAAAACATACTCCATACTGCCTATTTTCTTCTAGTAGTTTTACGGTTTCAGGTGAAGCCTTTAATCCGTCTTGAGCCGATTTTTTTGCATGTCGAGTGAGAAGTCCGGTTTGATTCTCTGTCCAGTTTTGCCAACACCATTTATTGAAAAGGCTGTCTTCCCTGTTGTATATTCTTGCCTCCTTTTTTATAGATTAATTGATCATATAGTGAAAGGGAAAGTGTTGGTTGCTCTGTCGTGTCTGACTCTTTGCCATCCCATGGACTGTAGCCCACCAGGATCCTCTGTCCATGGGATTCTCCAGGCAAGAATACTTGATCATATAATTGTGAGTTTATTTTTCGGCTGCCTGTTCTGTGCCGTTGATCTAGGTGTCTGTTTTTCTGCTAGTACCATACTGTTTTAATGACTGTAGTTTTGTAGTATAGTTTCAAATCGAGGCCTATACCTCCAATTTTGTTCTTTCTCGAGTTTGTTTTGGCTGTTTGGAGGGTCTTTGTGTTTCCATATAATTTAAAGAGTATTTGTCTTAGCTCTGTGGGATGTACCCTTGGTATTTTGATAGGGATTGTATTAAATCTGTAGCTTACCTGGGACAGTAACCTCATTTTAACTATATTAATGTTTTCAGTTCGTGATCATGGTATATCTTTCCATTTATTTGTGTGATATTCAGTTTCTTTTATCAGTGTCTTAACAGTTTTCCAAGTATAATTATTTTACTTTCTTGGTTAGATTTATTCCTAGGTATATTTTACTCTTTTGATATACTTATAAATGAGCCCCTCTTAAAATTTCTCCTTCTGATATTAATAGTTCATTTCTAGTGTAGGGGAAAACAGGTCCCTGTGTGTTAATTTTGTAGACTGCAACGTTATGAAATCTTGATTTTTGCGGCGACATGGATGGATCTAAGGGCCTGATGCTAAGTGAAATGTTACAGAAAGACAAATACTGCCTAATCTCACCTATAGCTCAGTTCAGTTCAGTTGCTCAGTTGTCTCCAACTCTGCGACCCGTGAACTGCAGCACACCAGGCCTCCCTGTCCATCACCAACTCCCAGAGTCCACCCAAATCCATGTCCATTGAGTCGGTGATGCCATCCAACCATCTCATCCTCTGTCGTCCCCTTCTCCTCCTGCCCTCAATCTTTCCCAGCATCAGGGTCTCTTCCAGTGAGTCAGCTCTCTGCATCAGGTGGCCAAAGGATTGGAGTTTCAGTTTCAACATCAGTCCTACCAATAAACACCCAGAACTGATCTGCTTTAGGATGGACTTGTTGGATCTCCATGTGTGCAATCTAGAAGGCAAAACAACAAAACGGGAACAGTCGCAGGTACAGAGAACAAATGAGCAGCTTTCAGAGGGGAGGAAGAGGTGGGTGACGTCAGTGAAGGGAATTTAGGGGGACAGAGCTCCAATTAGACATCGTATAAGCCGTAATTGACAGCGTAAGGAATACAGTAAGAAATATGATGAAAACTTTGCATGGAGACAGATGGTTACTAAACTTGTTGTGTGGATCATTTTACATTGTATGTGAATGTCAGATTCCTGCGTAGAATACCTGAAATTAACACAATAGCATACGTCCACTGTGAGAAGTAAGAAAAAAGCATGAGCCAGAGGCACAGGGCATGGAAGAGTGAATGGAATTGAAATCCTCTGCCTGGTAAAATAAGGGGGGAAGGAGTGACAAAATGCTGACTCTAGGGGGGGAAAAAAAAAAAACCACTTTTGTTGAAAACGTCAAGTTTCTTCCCAGCGTGATGTGTACAGTTAGTTGGTTCCGAAGCAAGAAGAGTGTTCTTTTATTTTTAAATCTGCATCAGGCAGTTTGGTGATGAGTCCCAAGATATCTTTAGAAGTAAATGGGCTCAATTATTGATCATTGCAAGACGCCTGTTCAGTTTCTCTTTGCCACGGTGAGAAGAAACAAGTACATGTCAGGAAGGGGAGTGGGGTCCTGGTATCTTCCACCCGACGGATGTTTACAGGCGGAGGCTCTTTTCTCATCTTGCGTTGAGTGCGGCATCCTGTCTAACACTTGCTTTGTTTTCTTCACCGAAAGAGCTTCTCTGCTTGTCAGCTTTGAAGGTGTGATCCCTTCCTTAAGAAAAGAGCACCGTTCTCAATCTTTGTTGTTACCTAGAATAACAAGATTCTAGATGCTGTCTCCTGCATTTATCCAGAATTCTGGTATATGTGACATCATTTCACTGGAAGAGTCTATACAGGTGTACCGGTAGGTGTGGGTGTCAACATAATTACATCAGAACATTCGCAGTTGATCGCTTCTCTTTGAAGGAGGTGAGAAAATGTCCACATAGTTACTTTTTTTTTTTGTAATTTATTTCTTTTTGTATTGAAGGATAATGGCTTTACAGAATTTTGCTGTTGTCTGTGAAACCTCACCATGAATCAGCCATTGGTATACATGTATCCTGGAGAAGGCAATGTCACGCCACTCCAGTACTTTTGCCTGGAAAATCCCATGGATGGAGGAGCCTGGTAGGCTGCAGTCCATGGGGTCGCTAAGAGTCAGATACGACTGAGCGACTTCACTTTGACTTTTCACTTGCCTGCATTGGAGAAGGAAATGGCAACCCACTCCGGTGTTCTTGCCTGGAGAATCCCAGGGACGGGGGAGCCTGGTGGGCTGCCGTCTATGGGGTCGCACAGAGTCGGACACGACTGAAGTGACTTAGCAGCATACAGTTATCCCCTCCATTTCAAACCTCCCTCCCATCTCCATGGCCCACCCCACCCCTCTGGGTTGATACAGAGCCCCTCTTTGTGTTTCCTGAGCCATACAGCAAATTCGCATTGACTACCTTATTTTACATATGATAACGTAAGTTTCCATCTTACTCTCTCCATACAGCTCACCCTCCTCCCCCTTCTCCCCAGGTCCATAAGTCAACTCTCTTTTTTAAATTAGTTTTTTTTTTTTTTGCTGGATCTTCATTGCTTCACTGGCTGTCTCTGGTTGTGGTGTGTGGTGTGCAGGCTCCCCGTGGCGGTGGCCTCTCTTGTTGTGGACCACGGGCTGTAGGTGTTTCACGGGCTTCTGGAGTTGTGGCTCCCGGGCCCTGGGACACAAGTTTCAGTAGCTGTGGGGCACGGGTTTAGTTGCTCTGCAGCAGGAGGGATCTTCCCAGACCAGGGTTCTAACCATTGTCCCCTGCATTGCAAGGCAGACTGTTAACCCCTGGACCGTACATTTCCTTTAGCTCTCGCAATTTCTTAACGTGTCTTAGCCCTCAAAAGACCACTGTCCTGCAGAAGGCTAGCACAGCAGTTCCGAGCACAAACTTTGGGAGAAGCCATCTTCACCTCTTCTTGGCTGTGCAACCTCAGACCAGTGTGTGAAGCTCTCGGTGGCTCCACAGCCGTGGCTTCCTGGTTTGGATGCAGGGTCCTCTGCTAAGGGCAGTGGGGAGTGTGACCCTCAGGACTCTCCCTGCAGTTTCTTCTCCATGGACGGGGGCACATTCCTCTTATCTGATTTCCTCCTTTGTGGGTCACAGTGCGAATCCTCGCCTCCTCACAGCTGAGGCAAGAACCAAATCATTTATAAGCAGCTAAAAATTACAGAGGTCTGGAGCTTGGTGGGCTGCAGCCCACGGGGTTGATAAGAGTCGGATACGACTGAGCGACTTCACTTTCACTTTTCACTTTCATGCATTGGAGAAGGAAATGGTAACCCACTCCAGTGTTCTTGCCTGGAGAATCCCAGGGACGGGGGAGCCTGGTGGGCTGCCGTCTATGGCGTCGCACAGAGTCGGACACGATGGAAGTGACTCAGCAGCAGCAGCAGCAGCGAAGGGTTCAGTGGTGTTAGGACTTCATGATTTTAAGTGATGATTCCTCATTATATAGATACAAATATGTCATGGATACATTGTTCACCATCTAGGACCTTAAATCAAGAAAATAACACATCCACGGATATGCTTCAGCATCTTGTAGCATCCAGTGTAAAAGATACCGGATGGAGGTTTCTTCCTTTATTCCTTGCGTTGTATTTTTACTGAAATTTGCATTTCTGGCTTGACTTTGGTATTCCGCTTATGTTTTTATTTTGCTTGTGTTTTTCACTGAACTTACAGATAATAAGAACAGACATCTAGGTACATAGAAAGGGTTTTGAAGAGAAACAGACTGAGTAAAGAAAAAAATTGGGGACCAACATCAAAATTTCCAAGAAGGTAGAAAATATAAATCAAACCCCAAATGTTGGGTGCCTACTTTGATAGATTCCTGGCACGTGTGGCCGTCTGTCTGTAAGAAATCTGATGTGAACAATTTTGGGGCATCAAGTAGCTTATAAAAAGAACCATTTGATGTGTTGAGCAAAAGAATGAACAATAGCCACAGGATTCAAATTTCCTGAAAATTCTCTGGAGTTCGAGTGAAGGGAATTTTGATTTTGGCACACTGTATCTCAGAGTTGGCTGAACCGAACACATTTCAAAAATAGTTTGAACTCTCAGTGGAGCCTAAAGCATATTCCCCACCGCCGCCCGCCCCACAAGTCTTAAAGCCATGTCTTATTTTATCCAGAAGTTTTAGTTCTTTCCATCCCAGGGGAGAATGTAAATTTGGACACTTCTGAAATGAATGAGACCTTTGAGGTTAAGATGGATGGCCTGTCAAATAGAGTCATAAACTCTGGGAGGCAGACTTCAAGATATTCACACTCTTTCCATCCTCTCCCTCATGGAACATGCTTGACGGGTGTGACCAAAAGGAAGTATGACTTTTTTTTTTTTTTTAACGTTTCCGTGTTCTGTATCAGAGGGGCAGCTGATTCCAGGCCGTGGGGACACAGGTTTCTAGATCATCCGTCAGTGAATCGGGTCCTACTTTACATTTTTGACACCGGTGACCACATGCAAATAGCAAAGGGCAATCAGCTTTCTGCTTGTTTGTTTGGCCTCTAAGTCGTGTCTGACTCTTTACGACCTTGTGGACTGCAGCACGCCAGGATTCCCTGTCCTCTGGTACCTCCCAGAGCGTGCTCAGACTCACGTCTATAGAGTCAGTGATGCCATTCAAACATCTCATCCTCTGTCACCCCCTTCCCCTCCTACAATCAACTTTTTTACCGCCCCCCTATATTTGGCAAAACTTATTCTTACATTATTTACAAAATTTAATCTGCGTATACCTTTTGCTTCTGTTTTACGAATATTAGAGAAGGGTGCTTCCCAATGCTTGTTTCATTTTGTTTGCCTCCTGTTTATTACACTGAGAAAGATGGAAGGGACACATACGTAGCCAGGTAATGTTTCATCAGGAGCAAGAACTATATTTTTCACCTCCAAATAAATAGCATCTGCATATCTCGTAATGGTGTCTTCATTCCTTCGTTTGAAACAAGTTTTCGACAGAAATACTTCATTCGCCAGAACTTGCCTAAAAGTAGCATCAAAGTCCTAACTCATGTCTATAAAGTTGCAATCAGATTTTTTTTTTTTTTGCTATGCATTTGAACATTTTGAAGTTCCTGGATGGCAACAGGATGAAAAAAGTAACATTTTCCCTTAAATGACGACTTTGTAGACATGAATATACACCTTGTTTTTTCAACTTCAAACACATGGCGTAGTTCTTAGGTACCTTTGAAGCTGGGCTCATTTTTTTGGCACAGTTTACAGCGTAGCCACTGGAAAAGCTTTCGCGGTCCCGTAGACACAACTGTAATATTCGAAACGGTGGTTTTTCAGCAGACCTGGTTTCCTCCGAAATATGCACACACTGACCACTTCAAGGAAAGGTTGTGAATACCTGCATCTCTTTGGCTTCGTAGCTGCGTTCGCTCCTGTGTCTTAATTGTTGTTAGCTCTTTAGCAAGTTGCTGTCTGCCTCCCCATTTGGTAGAACGTTCTGTTGATGTCAGTTCTATAAGGTAACCTACGTTTTTCATTCTTACTGTGGCAAATTACATTCATACCACTTACTCGTCATAAAAATTACATTAGAGAAAAATCTCATTTGTTTAAGACAGTGAAAGGTTACACACATTAAAAGGAGCTGGCAGGAAGCATTAAACACAGAACCAAGGGCAGGATTACAAGGTCACTAAATTTTAAGTGCCTGCTTTATTTGCTTGTTAGGTGAATAACTGAAAGTCACTCCTACTGAATTTTACTGTCTTTGAGGGTGGAAGACTCACAGACGCCACACGACACCTGATTTTCAACAGTAACAGTATCCTTCTCAGCAGGTGAAAGCTGCTCAGCTTCATGTATCCGGGTGCTTTGTTTTCACCACCAAGCAGATAGTTTTTGTCCTGTGAGTATGAAACATATCAACAGGGTAATTTAGCTAATAGGTGCTGGCATTGTTTTCCCATGAAGGTCTCAGCATAGAGTCTAATAGAGGTTACCCTGCTGAAAATGAAGGCCACTCGTGCCATAATATGGAAATAAATTACATTGCTCTTTAGACCACAGGATCCTAATTTGTGAGCTCATGGCCATCAAGTCAGACCTTGTCATGTCATGCTTCTTCACATCTGTTGGTTTCCTGGCACAGAAATCTCTCCTGAGAACACAGCAAGGGTCTGGCAAGGCAGAGACTGACATTTCCTACGATGGTTATTTCCCAGCTGACATACTGGAGGAATAGTTTTTAAAAAAAATCTTACCAGCTGTGCAGTGTGATTTTTTAATATATGTGTGTGTGTATGGATACATACATACAATCTCTCTCTCTCTCTCTTTTTTTTTTACATCATTGGAAACAACTTTTCTTCCGCCTTCACGATGTCTGGTTGTTCACACGTTCATTAAAGGCTCTGACTGTTTCTCTGTCGACCACGCTGAACCTCAGCTTGAGAATGGGGCAGATCAAAGCGGAATAGAATCTCTTTCAGTGTGGTCAGATGGAATGGGACGGTGCAAATGAAACAGTATCTGGTGGCAGATGTTAGACTCTTGTGTTGTGGGGGGGAGTTCCGTGTGTCAGAGGTGCAAAAGCACAGTCCTGAAACTGTCTGTGAAGCACCTCCACTATGCCATATCCCCCGGCTTCTCCCACACGGTTCAGATCCACAGAGTGCGTCATTTCCTCACATCGGGATACGGCCCGTATTTCAGGAAGTAGGAATGGCAGGGATTGGACTGAGCTGCTGTGTGTCCAGCATGTGTTCGTATCCATGTCCAATCAGTAACATCACGTGTAACCCACAAAGCATTATGCGGGTTGTGGCATCTTTCAAAAAGCTGTTTACTGTCATCTTCAAAGAAGGCTTTTGGCCCAGAGCTTTGTCAGCAAATTTAATTATAAGAACTGAAACTGTTAGTTTGCACAGTCGTGTCTGACTGTTTGTGACCTCCATGGACTGTAGCCCACCAGGCTCCTCTGTCCGTGGGATTTTCCAGGCAAGCATGCTAGAATTGGTTGCCTTTCCCTTCTCCAGGGGATCTTCCTGACCTAGGCATTGAACTCGGATCTCCTGCTTTGCAGGCAGATTCTTTACCATCTGAGCCACCAGGGAAGCCCTAAATTTAATTATATTAATGTTTAATATCACCCCTTATAAAGTGTTGTGCTATGTGCTAAGTTCCTTCAGTCATGTCCAACTCTTTCTCACCCTAAGGACTATAGCCCAACAACTTTTCTGTCCGTGGGATTCTCCAGGCAAGGATACTGGAGTGGGTTGCCATGCCTTCCTCCAGGGGATCTCGATATCAAGTGTTAAATAACACCTGTTTTCCAGGCATTGCTCTTCCCGTTGCAAACCTGTCCTGGAATAGAGCCCATGTGATGTGACTTCGCTCATCACCGGGATTCGCCACCCAGCACTTGGTTACTGCTGTTTCTCTGGCAAAACCAGTCTTAGAAAATGAAAGATCGGTTGGTAAAGGGAAGTTGCCTCTTGAACTTCATCTTGTGAAAGAGATTGCTTTGAGCCCCAAAATGCGACTACCCTTACCCCCTGTTTCTTATCTTTCTACACTCCACCTCTGTTCATGCCAACAAATGGCCCAGAGTCTATGACCACTCACTTATCTTTTGCCCCAAACTAAAAGCATCTGCTAGTATTGGTTCCAGCATCATCTGTGACTCTTGAGCAAGAAGGAAGCCCCTTGTTGAACAGAAAGGCCGTGGAAGAGACATTGTCCCAACTTGACTGAAACCGGAAGAACTCAGACTTGACCCGTTTTATATATATACAGGAGTTCTGTCGAGACTTTCGCAAAGCCTGGAGTTGGTGAAACCCACGCTAGGACACACAGCTGTTCCCTGAGGCCTGCTCAGAACTCAATGGACTCAGAGGAGCAGAAAACGGAAGTAGAGAAGCGACTGAAGGAACCTCTGGGTTGGAGCATGCAAAACAGAACCTAGCGTTCCATTTCACATAATGCACGAATCTGGACCAGACGGAACGTTTGAAATTTATCCAGATGTGCTGTGCTTGTAGACCTGTCCAGTTCTCTTCGTCCTCCTGGCGACGAAGCCAGGAAGGCCAGAAGAGGAGGGAGTGGCCGAAGGCACACAGGGTCTGGTCAGCCCGAGTGACAGCGACTGGGACCGCTGTGGCGGAACGTCCGTGGAGAGGCTGACAGGACGATTTTATTGATGCAAGTGAGCGCTGGAGCGGCAGTTTAGGGATGCTGCTATGAAATCATCAACCGTTTTAGAACTCTGACGTTTCCAGACGCGACCTTGAGATATCGTGGGAGACTTAGAATGAAAAAGCTAGTGGACAGGACTTAGTGTGCAGCATCACGAACTCTGCTCAATATTCTATAAAAACCTAAATGGGAATAGGAGCTGGGTGGGGAAGATGCCCTGGAGGAGGGCATGGCAGCCCACTCCAGTATTCTTGCCTGGAGACTCCAAGGGACAGAGGAGCCTGGCGGGCTGTCGTCCATGGGCTCACAGAGGGTCGGACAGGACTGAGCGACTTTCACTCTCAATCCCACTGTCCCAGTTTATCCCTCTGCTCTTTATCCCTGGTAACCCTAAGTTTGCTTCCTGTGTCTGTGACTCTGTTTCTCTTTAGTTAATGAGTTCTTTTGTACCCTTTTTTAAGATTCCACATCCATGTGATATCATCTGATGTTCGTCTTTGACTGGTTTCACTCAGTATGACAATCTCTGGGTCCATCCATGTTGCTGCAAATGGGATTATTTCATTCTCTTTTTTAATGGCTGGGGAAACAGGAGAAATAATTTACCCTTCTAAACTCTACATTGCCGTGTTTTTTCAGTCTGGTTGTAAAGTTGTATGTCTGTTCAGTTCAGTTCAGTCCCTCAGTCCTGTCCCACTCTTTGTGACCCCATGGACTGCAGGCCAACTTCCGGAGTTGACTCAAACTCATTCCACTGAGGCAGTGATGCCATCTGACCATCGCATCCTCTGTGGCTCATATGCTAAGAAATCCGCCTGCAGCGTGGAAGACCTGGGTTCGATCCCTGGGTCAGGAAGATCCCCTGGAGGAGGGCATGGCAACCCACTCCAGTATTCTTGTCTGGAGAATTCCCTGGATAGAGGAGCCTGGTGGGCTACAGTCCATGGGGTCAGAAAGAGTCAGACACGAATGGGGGTCTAAGCATATAAAACAAAGGGGAACTTGGTCTCTCAGCCTTTGACAAAAGTGATGCCTTCCAAAACCATCTCAAAATGGAGCCTTGGACCTAAATGTAAAATGCAAAACTAGAAAATCACATAGGGTAAAAATCTAGATAACCTCTGGCTTGGCAATCAATTTCTACATAGACCCAAAAGAGAATGACCCATCAAAGAAAGAAAATAAGAGTTCCTTAAAATAAGGAACTGCACTGTTAGAAGAATTGAAAATATATGACCGAGATCAGAAGGAAGTATTTACAAAACACACATGAAGGAATTGCGTCCAAACATACGAAGAACTCTTAAAAGTCAACAACAGCACAAACAACTCAGGTGAAAATCAGAAAGAAAAGGAAAAAAAAACTGAATGGGCTTATCAAAATAATATATAGCTGCCAGATAAGCATTTAAAAGGATATTAAATGTATTTTTAAAGGGAATTAAAAATGAAAATTATGAGTTATTTCCACACCATTAGAATAGTTAAAACAAAACAGAATAAATTCTGCCCCCCACCAAAAACAAAAAACAAAAAAACCCCACCACCACCAGTTGCTGGAGACTTTGTGGAGAAATAGGAAATTTCATTCATTGACAGGGAGG
The DNA here is from genome assembly GCF_032405125.1 of Capricornis sumatraensis. Taxonomy (NCBI): domain Eukaryota; kingdom Metazoa; phylum Chordata; class Mammalia; order Artiodactyla; family Bovidae; genus Capricornis; species Capricornis sumatraensis. Next base: position 144,279,017 of record NC_091092.1, on the reverse strand, counting down.
AGATGTGAAATGCACTTTGAAACACACTTGGGCAGTTTCTGAGAGTGCTAAACATTGGCCACCAGTAGAGTCCAGCAGTCAAGCTCCTGAATATGTGCCCCACTGATCTCAAAACTCTGTCCACACACACAAAGGTGTGTATCAGCTTTACTTTCAGTTCAACCACAGCTGGAAATGATCAAGATCTCATTTTGTAGATGGACAGTGAGGAAACTGTGGTGGAAACTTCGAGCATGGAATGTAATTCAGTTCAGTTCAGTTCAGTCGCTCAGTCGCGTCCGACGCTTTGCGACCCCATGGACTGCAGCACTCCAGGCCTCCCTGTCCATCACCCACTCCCGGAGCTTACTCAAACTCATGTCCATGGAGTCAGTGATGCCATCCCACCATCTCATCCTCTGTCGTCCCCTTCTCCTCCCGCCTTCAATCTTTCCCAGCATCAGGGTCTTTCCAAATGAGTCAGCGCTTCCCATCAGGTGGGCAAAGGATTGGAGCTTCAGCTTCAGCATCAGTCCTTCCAGTGAATATTCAGGACTGATGTCCTTCAGGAGGGACGGGTTGGAATATGATTCAGTAACAGGAAAGCAGAGTAAGTGAGCAGATCCCCAGAGGAGTGGAGAAATCTTAAATGCATATTGCTGAGTGCAGGAGCCAGTCTTCACAGGATCCATTCTGTGTGGTTCCATTTGTGTGGCATTCTGGAGAAGGGACGGTTAGACGACGTCGAGCATTTGTGCTCTACCGGTTAGGCTGGAGGGTGCAGACTGACTAGCTAGGTGATGTCCACGCCTTTTACGGGGCTTCCCTGATGGCTCAGTTGCCACCGGCAATGCAGGCAACCCCTGCAATCCCCCAATCCCTCCCAGCATCCAGCCATCTCATCCTCTGTCGTCCCCTTCTCCTCCTGCCCCCAATCCCTCCCAGCATCCGAGTCTTTTCCAGTGAGTCAACTCTTCGCATGAGGTGGCCAAAGTACTCGAGTTTCAGCTTTACCATCAGTCCTCCCAAAGAACACCCAGTAGTGATCTTCTTTCGAATGGACTGGTTGGATCTCCTTGCAGTCCAAGGGACTCGCAACAGTCTTCTCCAACACCACAGTTCAAAACCATCAATTCTTCGGTGCTCTGGCTTCCTCACAGTCCAACTCTCACATCCATACATGACCACTGGGAAAACCATAGCCTTGACTAGATGGACCTTTGTTGGCAGAGTAATGTCTCTGCTTTTTAATATCTAGGTTGGTCATAACTTCCAAGGACTAAAGCGTCTTTTAATTTCATGTCTGCAATCACCATCTGCAGTGATTTTGGAGCCCAAAAAAATAAAGTCTGACTCTGTTTCCACTGTTTCCCCATCTATTTCCCATGAAGTGATGGGACCGGATGCCATGATCTTCTTTTTCTGAATGTTGAGCTTTAAGCCAACTTTTTCACTCTCCTCTTCCACTTTCATCAAGAGGCTTTTTAGTTCCTCTTCACTTTCTGCCATAACGGTGGTGTCATCTGCATATCTGAGGTTATTGATATTTCTCCCGGCAATGTTGATTCCAGCTTGTGCTTCTTCCAGCCCAGCGTTTGTCATGATGTACTCTGCATATAAGTTAAATAAGCAGGGTGACAATATGCAGCCTTGACGTCCTCCTTTTCCTATCTGGAATCAGTCTGTTGTTTCACGTCCAGTTCTAACTGTTGCTTCCTCACCTGCATATAGGTTTCTCAGGAGGCAGAGCGGGTGGTCTGGTATTCCCATCTCTTTCAGAATTTTCCACACTTTATTGTGATCCACACAGTCAAAGGCTTTGGCATAGTCAATAAAACAGAAATAGATGTTTTTCTGGAACTCTCTTGCTTCTTCCATGATCCAGTGGATGTTGGCAATTTGATCTCTGGTTCCTCTGCCTTTTCTAAAACCAGCTTGAATATCTGGAAGTTCACGGTTCACATACTGTTGAAGCCTGGCTTGGAGAATTTTGAGCATTACTTTACTAGCATGTGAGATGAGTGCAATTGTGCGGTAGTTTGAGCGTTCTTTGGCATTGCCTTTCTTTGGGATTGGAATGAAAACTGACCTTTTCCAGTCCTGTGGCCACTGCTGAGTTTTCCAAATTTGCTGGCATATTGAATGCAGTATTTTCACAGCATCATCTCTTAGGATTTGAAATAGCTCAACTGGAGTTCCATCACCTCCACTAGCTTTGTTCATAGTGATGCTTTCTAAGGCCCGCTTGACTAAACATTCCAGGATGTCTGGCGCTACCCACTCCAATATTCTTGGGCTTCCCTGGTGGCTCAGCTGGTAAAGAATATGCCTGCAATGCGGGAGACCTGGGTTTGATCCCTGGGTTGGGAAGATCCCCTGGGGAAGGGAATGGCTACCCACTCCAGTATTCTGGTCTAGAGAATTCCAAAAGAGGTCGCAAAAAGTTGGACACGACTGAGCGACTTTCACTTTCAAGCCCTTTACGTGAGGTGAAAGAGCCTCGCATGATACATGGCACAAGGTGTTTGCAAAATCTCTCGAACTTTACAGCACAGATAACAAACTTTAACGTAGGCAGTACTTTTCAGAGTCACCTAAGTTAGAAGACTGGGGATAGAATGCAGAGTGTGGTGGAACAGTCTTGATTGCAAACAGTGTGCATGAAATTACTGGGTAAAGGGGGGTGCAGAGGGAAAGAGCTGAGCTCAGTAACCTCGGAAATGAGCAGAGCGTCTGTGAATAAAGGCAGAAGCTGCTGTGTGGGCACAGGTCGCTCAAGGTCTAGCCCACACTGTGAGAGGTGAATGGTCTGTTGCTGTGATCAGGCAGTATGTGTGTACTGGACCTCAACAGGAACTATGGAGCTAGTGGGGTTCCCCCCCGGTGGCTCAGTGGTAAAGAATCCGCCTGCCAATGCAGGAGATGTTGGAGATGTGAGTTCAGTCCCTGGGTCAGGAAGATCCTGCCCCTGGAGGAGGAAATGCCAACCCACTCCAGTATTCTTGCCTGGAGAAGCCACAGACAGAGGAGCCTGGAGGGCGACAGTCCATTGGGTCGCACAGAGTCAGACATGAGCGACTAAATAACAACAGATGGGTAAGCGGGTGGTAAGGGCCGGATCTCTCAGTGTCTGCGGGGACGGTTGCCAAGTGCCAGTCAGGAGGTACAGGGGTCCATGTGGTCGTGGATTAGGTGGGAGGCATAGGCATACATTCGTGTGTGGGCTAATATAAATCCAGATGTTTACATGCAGGAATATTTTTAGATGTCTGGCTATCCATGGGTTACTGTGCTTTGGAAATGTTTGTGCAAAATTTAAAACAAGTCTAAACTAACCCGTGATGATGGAGCTGAGACTTGAGGTTATCCTGGATACACTAAGTATGTCAGGAGAGGGAAATTTGTCAAGATGAAGAGACCATTCTGTATTGTAAGCTGTCTCATGTTTGTGCAGGTGTACGGGCAGGTGAAGATGGTAGAGCTGTATTCTTAAAAGCGTGAAACTCTTACTCTCCCACTTGTGTCTGACTCTTTGAGACCCCATGGTCTTAGCCCTGCCAGACCTCTCTGGCGGCTCCTCTGTCCACGGGAATCTCCAGGCAAGAATACTGGAGCAGGTTGCCATTCCCTTCTCGACCCAGGGATCGAACTTGGATCTCCTGCGTTGCAGGCAGATTCTTTACCATCTGAGCCACCAGGGAAACCCCTGTATTCTTATGGGTTGCACAACTCACTCTAAGTCAAACTATGCCTCAGTCTGTAAACAGTTGAATGGATGATTTCACAGTGCGGTAAGAGTATTCCTTTGCGTGGCATTGGAACCGTCCTTTCTACAAGGAGCAGAAGTTATGAGAGCGAGCTCAGAGATCTTTAAAGATGTTCAAAGTCAGGCCCCTGGCAGCCTGGCTTACTGAGGACATGAGACAGACTGAGACAAACCCTTGGCTCCTCCCGGCCCCTGCTGAGACTCCAGAGAATACTTGTATTTTGAGGAATGTCCTTCTTTACTCTGTGGTGTTCCAGCTAACCACCAACATCTGAAAGGCCAATGGAAGTTAGAAAATTGCTCATTTGTCATTCCCTGGTGGGCTTTGGGGCTTTGTTGGCTTGTAATTATCTGCTCCGGCTCATGGGTACCCTCCCCCCAGCCATGCTTGGGTTCAGCATCAGTGATGGGTGAGGACGAAATTCAAACGGGGTTGTGTTTTTCCGTTGTCTTCACCGCACTGCGGTCAGTAGACGTTCTTCTCTGTTCATTGAGATAGTTTATTATTGAATCCCCTGCGTTCAAGTTTGTCCTGTCACTGGTAACCCTGACAGTAAAGTGCGAGGGCTAAGGGGGTGGGAAGTTGAATTCGTTTCAAGTCACACACCTGCCTTTTCTTCACTTAACAGCATGAGGATCACACAATGATTTTGACCTTGGCTTAGGCATAGACATTTGTGTTCTGACTATCTGTTCTCCAGGCTCTGTGCCTCTATTTAAAACTGAAATGCTCTTGTAACAAAACAAAACAGGAAGGCCCTCACTAACAGAATTAAAAGGAGTAATTTCCTAAAAAATAGTTCCATCTGGATTCCTAAAGCACTGATCACGAAGCCAAGAGGGAGAAAACGGACTGTAACAGGGGAAATGGAATGTTCCGATGCGGGATGAACTTGAACATCTGGAAGAGACAGTTGGAGGGTGGACCTCAGTAAATGACAACCTCGCGTGGTGTTCAAAAAGCACAGGCTTCTCAAACCTGCAGATGGAGGTGACCTATGGGATTAGTGAATGTGGGAAAAATTGAGTGTTATGGCCAGCTGTGGGCTTGCTCATTTTTCTTTTCTGGTAATCATTCCACCCTTTCAAAATGCTTTGTTAACCAGTGAAAGTTTAAAAGGTGTATTTTTATAACTAGATGAACACCTACGACATGCAAAGTTCAGATTTCAGTACTATTCTTCTGCTGTTGGGCCAGGCAGTGTGGTCTCTGTAGATAAAAGTTCTGAATGAATTATTTTGGAGTGAGGGGACTCTCTCATCACTCACATGCCTTCAGAGGAGACTGTAAGAGTGGGTGGTATAATTCCCTGGGCAAATTTCCCATAATGCCCTGGGTTGCCTGCCCCTGGTCTGGGACCCACAGAAGATTAATGTCCAAAAGAAATTAGAAGCTGGCATTTGGTGATTATTTCTGCCTTTTAGCGGTCAAGCCTGGCCTCTCAGTCCCATAGCAGTTATAAGACAAAAATGACTACTGTGAATTCAGAGAATGACCCCAGCGAGCTGGCCAAGTAGGTTCTAACAAAAGCATTGTGTAGAAGCTTAATAGGGGTGCAGTGTGTAAGAGGTGTTCTGAAATTATATCCTTTCATTAACAGATTCTGTCAGCAAGAACTCTAGAGCATCTTTCAAAGCCATATCCTTAAAAAGAATTTTTTTTAAATTTTATACCAAAGTATAGCTGATTAACAGTATTGTGCTAGTTTCAGGCAGACAGTGAAGGGATGCAGCCATTCAGACACATGTATCCATTCTCCCCCCAAACTCCCCTCCTATCAAGGTTGCCACATGACATGGAGCAGAACAAAGCCACGTCCTTCTCTGCAGTCAGTTTTTCTCCTTCAGTTCTTGTCTTGTTGCAACAAACAATTGAAATGACAGACAAGGACAGTTCAAGCAGGCAGTGTTTATTAAGCAAGTAGCAAACTGTACCCTCTTGAGCCATGAGGACCAACCTTCCCCATCTTATGTTTCACTATTTATGTCCTTTGTTCCCTCTCCTAAGTAAGCCTAATCAATTCCGCCCCATACAAAATAGGGCTTGTACCCTCGACCAACCAAGGAAGGGAATGCAAATAAGGGATATGTTCAAGGCCAATCAGGGAAGGGGGCATGTACCCTTGACCAATCAGGGAAGGGAATGCAAATAAGGCATATGCTCAAGGCCAAGCAGGAAAGGGGGCTGTGTACCCTTGACCAATCAGGGAAGGGAATGCAAATAAGGCATATGCTCAAGGCCAATCAGGGAAGGGGGCGTGTCAGGCATGTTTTCCCTCCAAGGTCTTCACCCCGGCCTGCAGTTTCCATTGTTGGAGGGCTTTCTCTTTGCTTTGTTTGCCCTCCCTTGTGGTTGTGCTGGCCATCGCTTTCTCTAACCATCATCTCAGCTTCCTTTTTCCTCTTCTAGTTACCTAACGCTCCTATCCAACTTCATCTTTACCAACTACCCACAAGGCACCCTGCAGTGGACAACTCAACAGTTTCTCTGCTTCCCTTGTTCTCATTCACTGTGCAGCAGCCCTGCTGATATTTATTTAACGACTGTTTTTAGCAAAAGCTTTTCAAGAAGATCGAGAGGCTGGAACAGAGGTTTCCTACCTATCCGCCCCCAACCCCAAACATCCATTGCCTCCCCTGGATCAACATTGGTCATCAAAATGGTACTTTTTTTTTTTTTTGCACCAGGGAAGACCCTACATTAACACATCGTGGTCAAAGTCCATAGTTTACCTTAGGGTCCACACTTGGTTTTGTATATTCTACAAGAACCAACGAATGTATAGCAACATGTATTGTTCTGTGTTCACAGAAGAGTCCCGCAGAAAAGGAGACGGCAACCCACTCCAGTATTCTTGCCTGGGAAATCCCACGGACAGAGGAGCCTGGTGGGCTACAGTCAATGGGGTTGCAAGGAGTTGGACACGACTGACTGAACTACAACTACAGCGATCCTTTTGTGCAATATCATGGGGGTATTTTCACTGCCCCTAAACGTCCTCTGTACTTTACCTCTTCATCCTTCCCTCCCCACCCCCACCCCTTAATCAGTGCCAATCACTGATTCTTTTACCATCTCCATAGTTTTGTCTTTTCCAAAATATCCTGCAACTGGAACCATGCAGCATCGAAGCTTCTCCCATTGGCACCTTCTGTTACTGGTGTGCATTTAAACGTCCTCTATGTCCCTATTGGTTTCTTGTTGTTTAGCAACTAAGTTGTGTCCAGATCTTTGTGACCCCATGGACTGTAGCCCACCAGGCTCCTCTGTCCATGGGATTCTCCAGGCAAGAATACTGGAGTGGGTTGCCATGCCCTCCTCCGGGGGATCTTCCCGACCCAAGGATTGAATCCGTGTCTCTTGTATTGGCAGGCAGAATCTTTACCACTGAGCCACCAGGGAAGCCCTCCCGTCCCTTGTTGTCATTGCTCAGTCACTCCGTCATGTCTAACTCTTTGCGACCCCATGGGCTACAGCACGCCAGGCCTCCCTGTCCATCGCCAGCTCCTGGAGCTTACTCAAACTCATGTCCATGGAGTCGGTGATGCCATCCAACCATCTCATCCTCTGTCATTCCCTTCTCCTCCTGCCTGCAATCTTGGGGTCTTTTCTAACGAGTCAGCTCTTCGCATCACTTGGCCAAAGTATTGGAGTTTCAGCTTCAGCGTCAGTCCTTCCAATGAATATTCAGGACTGATTTCCTTCAGGATTGACTGGTTTGGTCTCCTTGCAGTCCGAGGGACTCTCGAGAGTCTTCTCCAACACCACAGTTCAAAGGCATCAGTTCTTCAGTGTTCAGCTTTCTTCCATGCCCCTAGTTGTCTATAAAAGCATAAATCAGATTGCATGGCCTCCTTTACTTTAAAACTCCCTATTGACTCACACTAAAAACTTACTATGTCTTCAGAATCTTCCAGCTGGTTTTGTGGACAAGCTCGTCCTGTCAGATGAGACCCTCACGTTCCTGCCTACCACAGTGATTCCCACAATACAGAGATGGGGGTAAAAGAAAGTCCTTGGAATGTGACCACTTACAACATTCTAACCCAAACACGAAGAGTTTGTTTTCATAAGCAGGATTTATTATGCAGTTTTTTATTTATCCAGACAGCATATTGTCATCTATATATTTATAAAGAATGAAACATAAGAATGAAGTGAACCCTGTGGGCCCTTCCAAATGCCTATGAAGCTGAGTCGACCTCCTTATTCCTCTTTTCTCATCTTTTTCTGTTCCCAGCAGCAGCCACTATATTGAGCTTTTGCCCTTTTTATTATCTGTTTCATAGAATTTTGTTACACGTGTATTTCTCCCTAAGTAGCTTTCTTGTGTAAAGTTTTTCAAATCGGTTTCACATGTTAGTATTTGTTCTGTTGGGGTCAGGTCACTGTACAGCCAGATGCAACTGTTTCCAAGTTTAACAGGTATGTGGTCACGTAGCAACTGCCATCGTGAGATGGAGCGTGTTTCCATCTCTATTTCATCTCTTGCTGGACTTCACTGCCTCCATGCTTCCCCTCACATCCAGGAAACTGTTGGCTCATCATCCTCACCATGCCTGCTGGCTACAGTGACAAGCATCCGATTGCACTTAAAATCATGAGATCCTTGTAGCCTGTGCACTCCAAGTGTCCATGGTTTTGTGATACCCATGCCTTCTACGGGCCAGGCAGCTGTCTCGGTGTCAGCTGAAGCATGTGATGACCTGACGATTCAGGATGCCTGGGACTTGCATGAAGTCAGAAGACCCCGGCCAGACCCTCTTCCGTCTTGAGACTGGCACTGGAGAAGAGGTTCCCAGGGCAGAAAGACACACACCGTCACTGCGGCCTGGTCCCACTGCCACAGTTCCATTTATTTTCAGAGAAGTAAGTCTGTCCAGACCAGAGTTTTCTTTCTCTTTAGTTTTTTCTCAGCACTCTTCTGGGTAGCAGTGAGTATTTTCATGTTCTGGAGCCACCTTCCTAGAACAGCTCTGGCTCCACATTTATCAAAGTGTAGGGAGGTTTCCTTTTTTCCCTTTCAGCTCAGAAAACAGACCTCTATTATTCTTTTAAATCTTTTGAAGAAGCTAGTAGCCAAGGCTATCCTTAAAACACCCCCTTTATTTTCTGGCTTAAGAACAAAACCGCCTTCTCCGACCTCTTTTTCTGTTGCCCCAAGAGAGACCTCCATTCTCTAAGAATGTAGGTGGCTGGCGTGTTGCCTGAAGACTTTCCAGTGACTAGCTACACCCATGCTGGGTGTTCTTCTCAAAATCGCAGATGCATGGTCCAGTCTATCCTGGAAAATATCTAGGAGGAGCATCTTTCCATTCAGACATTCTTTGCTTAAACATCATCTGAAAAGGTAGCATCTAAATAAAGATTATCTGGGGAGAGAGAAAACAGGATCCAGGCTCTTGGTTTAAAAATCTCTTTCTCAGTCTGCCAAGCCTACATGGTACGAAAAAATATATGTCTTTTAAAATTTTTATTATTTTATTTTTTAACACCTAAAAGACATTTGGTATTAGAGTATAGCTAGTAAACAATGTTGTGACGGATTCAGATGAGCAAAGAAGGGACTCAGCCATACATATCCATTTTCCCTCAAACTCCACTCCCATCCAGCCTGCCACATGACATTGAGCAGAGTTCCCTGTGCTGGACAGCAGGTCCTTGCTGGTTCTCCATGTTAAATACAGCAGTGTGTCCATGTCCATTCCAAACGCCCTGACTATCCCTTCCCCCATCCTTCCCCCTGGCAACAATAAGTTCATTCTCTGACAGTCTGTTCCTGTTTTGCAAATGCATTGGTATCATTTCTTTTTAGAGTCCACAGATAAGGAATGTCATATGATATTTCTCCTTCTACTCAGTCAGTAGAAAGGATAAAATAACACCCTTTGCAGCAACACAGATGGACCTAGAAATTGTCACACTGAGTGACAATACTCTGTGATAACCTTGAAAGTGTGAGTCACTCAGTGACATAGCCGTTTGCGACCCTGTGGACTATAGCCCGCCAAGGCTCTCTATCCATGCAATTCTCCAGGCGAGAATACCGTTGTGGGTTGCCATTCCCTTCTCCTGGAAAATCTTCCCAGTCCATGGGTTGAACCTGGGTCTCCTGCATTGCAGGCAGATTCTTTAACGTCTGAGCCGCCAGGGAATCCTGCTTGGAAGACAGAGTTTTGTTTAACTCATAAAAGCGTAACGCTGGCTAGTTGAGTTGCTGTTCTCACTTTAACACCTATTTGATGACCGTGGAAAGTATTTCCCTGCAAGTGGAATCTCTGTCTTTAGTCTTCCCTCCTCCTAGGGCAGCTAGTCCAGCAGCTTCCCACCCTGTCCTGACCTGTACCCATGCCCAGCACACAGACACACGCCCACGCACACCCAGCCGCCAGCTTCATGTCACCCCAGCACATCACACTACCGCAGGAGTGTGGGGCAGGGTGGGGCCGCCATCTTTCATCTCCCCCGCTTGGCTCCTGGAAAGGCAGCTCAAGCTGTCTGACCAGGAGGTGCTTACCATGACTGTCTTGAACAGGGAACCATCAGAGAGATGACCATTAATGTGACCATTCAGTTTAGTTCAGTCGCTCAGTCGTGTCCAACTCTTTGCGATCCCATGAGTTGCAGCACGCCACACCTCCCTGTCCATGACCAACTCCCGGAGTCCACCAAACCCATGTCCATCGAGTCGGTGATGCCATCAACCATCTCGTCCTCTGTCATCCCCTTCTCCTCCCGCCTTCAATCTTTCCCAGCATCAGGGTCTTTTCAAATGAGTCAGCTCTTCACATCAGGTGGCAAAATGATCGGAGGACTGATCTCCTCTAGAATGGACTGGTTGAATCTCCTTGCAGTCCAAGGGACTCTCAAGAGTCTTCTCCAACACCACAGTTCAAAAGCATCAGTTCTTCGGTGCTCAGCTTTCTTTATAGTCCAACTCTCGGATCCATACATGGCCACTGGAAAAACCATAGCTTTGACTAGATGGACCCTTGTTGGCAAAGTAATGTCTCTGCTTTTTCATATGCTGTCTAGGTTGGTCATAACTTTCCTTTCAAGGAGCAAGCGTCTTTTAACTTCATGGCTGCAGTCACCATCTGCAGTGATTTTCCATTATATATATATATATATATATATATATATATATATATATATATATATGTAAATATATGTATATATTCATGGGCTTCCCTGGTGGCTCAGCTGGTAAGGAATCCGCCTGCAATGTGGGAGACCTGGGTTCGATCCGTGGGTTGGGACGATCCCCTGGAGAAGGGAAAGGCTACCCACTCCAGTGTTCTGGCCTGGAGAATTCCATGGACTGTATATATAGTCCATGGGGTCGCAGAGAGTCTAACACAACTGACTTTCACTTTCATGTACATATTCATGGTGGCTCAGATGGTAAAGAATCGGTCTCCAGTACAGGAGACCCAGGTTCGATCTCTGAGTGGGGAAGATCCCCTCGAGGAGGAAATGTCAACCCACTCCAGTATTCTTGCCTGGAGGATCCCATGGACAGAGGAGCCTGGCGGGCTATAGTTCATGGGGTAGCAGAGTCGGACAGAACTGAGCGGCTAACACTTTTATATGCAACCTCCTACAGGCATTACACCCTTGGTAGGATATGGTTCTCTCTCCAGGCTCCCAAGTCTGGTTGGGATTTTTTCCTGGCACCCTGCCTCCCTCCTGCACAAAGGAAGTTCTTAAGAGAGAACTCTAATCTATCATCTGGAGAGGAAGCCATCCTCTTCCACGCAATTTATCACAACTTGAAACCACCTTCACCTGGGAGGGTAGCTCCCTCACTATTTCTTCTTATTCTTCTGGCAGGTTCAGGAAATTCCCTGCTGGGCAAGCAGATCAAATACTACATGTATGTTCATTTGGGTCAGCAGAATCCATCTCATGCTCACAAAATAGCCTAAAATTCTGTTTTTTTTTTCATTGCACAGCCTCTCTGTGTTATAACTTTGGGCTCTGAAATGAAATCAAAAAGCACACAATCTCTTCTACCACCTTGTAAAAGTTGTCCTCAGATTTGCTGACATTAATATTTTTGTCATTTCAAGGTCTGGCCCTGGACCAGAGCATCATTGAAAAATAGGATGGCGTGAGTCACAGTGAAGGAGGGTTGGGACAAGCAGGTGTGAGGATCCGCTCCAGAGACATAGGACTCCTAACCCCAGTGAGTGTCCACACCTTCTCAGAGAACTCAGCTCAGTGAAGTACTGATTAATCTGAGCGAACTCAGCTCAGTGAAGTCAGCGATGACTGGTTAATTGAAAGGAATTTCAGAACAAAGAGATGTTCACACCCAGGCAGGAGGGTTACAGGCTCAGTGCAGACAGGAATCAGGATCCCTGAGAGTCTGGGCAAATGTGTGCATACAATCTGAGGTACCTAATCACAGTGGACATGGAACACCAGACTGGCTCCAAATAGGAAAAGGAGGACATCAAGGGTGTATGCTATCACCCTGCTTATTTAACTTATATGCAGAGTACATCATGAGAAATGCTGGGCTGGAGGAAGCACAAGCTGGAATCAGGATTGCCAGAAGAAATATCAATAACCTCAGATATGCACATGATAACACCCTTATGGCAGAAAGTGAAGAGGAACTAAAGAGCCTCTTGATGAAAGTGAAAGAGGAGATTGGCTTAAAGCTCCGCATTCAAAAAACTAACATCATGGCATCTGGTCCTATCGCTTCATGGCAAATAGATGGAGAAACAATGGAAAGAGTGGCTGACTTTATTCTTTTGGGCTCCAAAATCAGTGCAGATGGTGACTGCAGCCATGAAATAAAAAGACGCTTACTCCTTGGAAGGAAAGTTATGACCAACCTAGACAGCATATGAAAAAGCAGAGGCCAACAAAGGTCCATCTAGTCAAGGCTATGATTTTTCCAGTGGTCATGTATGGATATGAGAGTTGGACTGTGAAGAAAGCTGAGCACCGAAGAATTGATGCTTTTGAAGTGTGGTGTTGGAGAAGACTCTTGAGAGTCCCTTGGACTGCAAGGAGATACAACCAGTCCGTTCTAAAGGAGATCAGCCCTGGGTGTTCATTGGAAGGACTGATGCTAAACCTGAAGCTCCAATCCTTTGGCCACCTCATGCGAAGAGTTGACTCACTGGAAAAGACTCTGATGCTGGGAGGGATTGGGGGCAGGAGGCAAAGGGGAAAACCGAGGATGAGATGGCTGGATGGCATCACGGACACGATGGACATGAGTTTGAGTGAACTCCAGGAGTTGGTGATGGACAGGGAGGCCTGGCGTGCTGTGATTCATGGGGTTGCAAAGAGTCAGACACGACTGAGCGACTGAACTGAACTGAATCTTCAGTTCCAGGGTCGGTGTGTTTTTCGTTTCCGTGAGGCCGGTTCTTGGAATTGTGGTACCTTATGTCGTGGCTACAGTCTGATCGTCATGTAGTTAACTTCGTCCCCCTGGTGACAGGTTGATTATCTACAAGACAGCTCACAGAATTTGGCTCAGAATACTGTCTACAGCCCTTGAGAAGGAACTGAAAGTCCTGACTATGCTTTGAGTCGACATCCTGCATGTTCAGTTGTATCTGACGCTTTGCAACCCCAGGGACTGTAGCTCCACCAGTCTCCTCTGTCCAGGGGATTCTCCAGGCAAGAATCCTGGAGCAAGTTGCCATTTCCTCCTCCAGCGACCTTCCTGACCCAGGGATCTTCCGGACCCAGGGATCGAACCTGCGTCTCCTGCATTGGCAGGCAGATGCTTCACCACCAAACCTCCTGGGGAAGCCTGACCATGCTTCATGGGGTACGTTATAATTATTTTCATCTCCTTTGATCATTTCCCTCTGTTTCTGCATGTTCCTACCTCTCTGATTAAGCTTCCTCCGGGACTAAAGTTTTTCCATAGAGAAAAGGCAGGCAGAGGCCAGGGGTGGGGCGGATTTGTGTGGGAGGGGGCGGTGATGTGGGACAAGGACTCCAGGGTCCTGCTGTGTTTCAGCCAGACTGCACTTCTGAACCCTGTTCCTCTTGTGGGGAGGAGGTAGATGACGATGACTTGGGATCTCTCTCTGCCTTATCTCTTACACCTGCCTATGGGCCTGCTGTTTCCTCGACACAAAAGATGCTGTGAAAGGCACTCCGTTAGATCAAGGCAGACAGACAGCAGGGAGACACATGGGAGATGCAGAAAAGCACCCACAAGCGTCCGCAGAGGTCAGGCGGGCGCAGGACGTGGATGCAATGTTTGGGGTCTGAGGAATACGCCACAGTGAAGGGAGATTGGAAAACGCTGCGTCTTAGTGAGGACGGAGATCAAATAGCAAGGCCGTGTTTATGACAGCTGAAAACAGTGTCTCCAGCATTTCCCCACCCTTGGCGCAGACAGACACACGCACACACAGTGTCTGCGCGGGACTGAATAGACAGGACCCCGCGTCTCCTGGGTCGCTTCCTTTGAACAACCGTGCGCGCGGAAATCTGGCTCCTGACCTGATCAAAACCCAAGTTCAAGGCTCCGGCTTGCTGCCTCTTTAGAAAAGCCAACCCTTGGGTCGAGATGCTAATGAAGTTTTATTTTACATCATGAAAAGCAGAGTCGGGTGGGGAGGGAGAAAAAGGAGACCGTCACCATAGACTAATTTATATTCAGTGATATTTCACAGCCCAGCGGCACTGCGTTTCTCCCGCTCCAGGAGGTCTGGCGTGTTTGATCTTCCTTTCCTGAAGAGCTTCTCATTGTAAAGGGACACTGGAGTGCTGGGGAGCCTGGGTCCGCCCTCTGCCCCCCACTCTGTGCCTTGTCGTCATCCCACACACGGGCTGCGAGAACAGGCTCTCTTTCTAACAGGACGCTTTTTTGAGATTCGGTCGTGGTTTCCGAAGCATCATCCCCAGTACTCGCTGCTCACGTTTGTGGTCCCCACGTCTGTTCCTGCACCCCGCAGTAACAGGCTTCTCTCGGTTTTCCCCTTTTCCTTCAGATGAATGTTTTCAGCCCCTAGAGACATGTGCCTGAGAGAACCGCCAACACATGGGCACAAGATACTCACACAGGAAGGTCCGCAGATGCGCTCTTCATGTATGGAAGATGAGGTAAGTCACAGATGCATGAGATCCATGCAGGCAGCATCCTTGGTGAAGAGACAGGCGGCACTTGGAGGGCGATGGGCAGAAAGGGTGGGGCGGGGGTCCAGGAGCTGAGCTCAGTGTCAGGAAGTGTTTTACTTCGAGCAGGCTCAGTTCAGATGCTGGGTAAGTTCCCGTCCCCCTCCTCAGTCTGCAGGCTGAGGTTGTTTTGGTGCTCAGATGTGTCTGACTCTTTGTGACCCCGTGGACTGTAGCCTGCCAGGCTCCTCTGTCCGTGGGATTCTCCAGGCAAGAATACTGGAGTGGGTTGCCATGCCCCTAATCCAGGGGACTCTTCTAGACTCAGAATATTCAAGAATACTGGAGTGGGTTACCATTTCCTCTTTCCAGGGGAGCTTCACAGTCCAGGGATCAAACCCACATCTCTAGCATCTCCTGCACTGCAGGCTGGATTCTTTACCACTGAGCCTCTTGGGAATCTCTAAGACTGTCTATGCTGCTGCTGCTAAGTTGCTTCAGTCTTGTCCGACTCTGTGTGACCCCATAGACGGTAGCCCACCAGGCTCCCCCATCCCTGCAATTCTCCAAGCAAGAACATTGGAGTGGGCTGCCATTTCCTTCTCCAATGCATGAAAGTGAAAACTGAAAGGGAAGTTGCTCAGTCATGTCCGACTGTTAACGACCCCATGGACTGCAGCCTTCCAGGCTCCTCCATCCATGGGATTTGCCAGGCAAGAGTACTGGAGTGGGGTGCCATTGCCTTCTCCCAAGACTGTCTATAAAGCACCAATATCCCTGGTGTCAAGAGTGCTCAGTTCTATCAATGCCTGTGGCTGGATTAAGGAGGATTGAAATAAGCTGACTTGACTTTCTATGGTTAAATTGCAGTCCATTCTACATGATTTGGCTTCAAAGAATGTGTCCCCTGCTTCAATGAGTATCAGATAGTAGGTGTGTTATGAGAAGCTGTGAAATTTAATGGAGATGGCATCAGGTGGACATCATAATGCCTAGATGTTCACTGTGTCACTCTGTCTGGCAAGCTGAGTCAACTCGATACATCCCTTCACTTTGTCCCTGTGCTGTCGACTAGAAAATAATGGCTTTGGATTGCGTGGCTCTCAGATTCTCTAAGCTCTGCAAACCTAGAGTATGAAATTCTCTCATTCCATAAATCAGCAGTTTTGTGTCTTTGCATTTCATTGTTGGTCCTGATGTTTCTAGAAGACCGTCCCCAAGACTGACTGGCTTTGCTATTCACGATTGCACGCTTCATGCCGAACCATCGTATGGCTGCCTTCACACACGTGTGCGAGCCTTTCTCCAAGTCCCGGTCTCTTTCCATGAATCAGAGCTAGAAGGGGATGCCGGCATCTGACCTCAAAGGGTGCCTTCCAGCTGCAGCTGCGCGTGAAGACGAGTTCTGATAGGTCAGCTGCTGAACACCCTGTGCTGGTGGTTTAGGCTGGGTGTAGAACACCAAAGAATTGATGCTTTCAAACTGTGGTGTTGGAGAAGACTCTTGAGAGTCCCTTGGACTGCAAGGAGATCCAACCAGTCCATTCTGAAGGAGATCAGTCCTGAATGTTCATTGGAAGGACTGGTGCTAAAGCTGAAACTCCAATACTTTGGCCACCTGATGAGAAGAGCTGACTCATTAGAAAAGACCCTGATGCTGGGAAAGGTTGAAGGCAGGAAGAGAAGGGGACGACAGAGGATGAGATGGTTGGATGGCATCACCAACTTGATGGACATGAGTTTGAGCAAGCTCCGGGAGTTGGTGATGGACAGGGAAGCCTGGAGTGCTGTGGTCCATGGGGTCGCAAAGAGTTGGACATGACTGAGTGAACTGAAGTGTTCAAGGATTCTGTAGTAAAATCATCTTTTTGCTACACTCATTTTAGGCACGTCTATAGCGTCAGTATTGCTTACCTATGCAATATTATGTTTGTATAAACAAAACTTCAAGCAGAGAAGCAGAAATCCTAGCATAGACAGCTGATAGATACAGGTGTAGGTATGTAGATATGATATGTAATTATATATAATATGTAATGTTCGCTTAGATACAGATGGACAGATATGTACAGTATTTTATGTATCTATAGGTTTATATTAAGAATATAGATTATTATCATATACTATAGCTATTAATTATTTATGGATTATTGATAATTTATAAATACAGATATGGACAGAGGTAGATATCTATGGATCAGTATTTATCATCTGTCTAGATGATAGATAAGATAGATGTTGACATTTCTCTACCTATCCACCATTCTATCTGAATCTGTGTGTGTTTGCTTAGTTGCTCACTCATGTCCCATTCTTTGTGACCCCATGGACTGTAGCCCACCAGGTTCCTCTGTCCATGGAATTCTCCAGGCCAGAATACTGGAGGGGGTAGCCTTTCCCTTCTCCAGGGGATCCTCCCAATCCGGGGATCAAACCCAGGTCTCCCGCATTGCAGGCAGATTCTTTACCATCTGGACCACCTGGGAAGCCCTGTATTTAGTGCTGAATGAACAGGGCCAACATCAAGAGAACAGATAACCTCTAGGGCCCAGCGCCGCTCTCGATCCACTGCTCTTGAAAGATCTGAAAAAGAGTTATAGGAAGTAACCTGTTTCTTGAAGGGTTGTTGTTGTTTGCTGAGTCGTGTCCAACTCTTTGCAACCCCTTGGACTGCAGCTTGCCAAGCTTCCCTGGCCTTCACAGTTCTCGACTGAAGCAATGAGAGAGTGTCACAGAGCATATTAAAAATTAGACATGTGAACCATCTTCTCAAACATTTTCCTACAAGTGATGCTTTTTGAAACGCGTGTGTACATTGTCCTACAGAATCCAGGTTTAGAAAAGGGCCTTAAATGACCTCAGCGTCTTCATGGTATCATATGACATGAAACCAGGCTGCTTCATCACTGTAAATCTACGGTTCTAAGAGCTTAGCCTTCTCCAGAGTGTGTCAGAACACCTATCATTTAATCAGCTTGATCAGGATAGCAGTATATCAGTTCAGCGGGCTGCCATCTCAGCATGCAGGTTGCTGTATGAGAAACATTTTGCAAAGACTTCCCAGAATTTCCACAGGTCTGTAGAATAATATAGTCAGGGTTGCTAACAGCCTATGTCAGCAAGAGCAGAGACAATCTCGGAACTGAAATGAAAAAGCTGATTTTCTTCCCCCAAAGAGTTCTGTAGAAAAACTTCACAAGAGACTCAGGCTGTGCTGCGAACTTTTGTGGGGGCTCTGTTGAATCAGAATTCATTTGCTCTTCTCCAAGGCTCACGTCTCCTCATTGCTTGCAATAGCTCAGCCCGATCCTTGCTTGTAAAGCGAGCCTTACAAATTTCAGTGGCAGACACATGAGCTGGCTCCGTGCAACTATACAGAAAACAAGCTTTGAGTCCCACTAGAAAAAAAACCATCCAGGAGTCTTTATGGAGCACAGTATTTATCCAAGTAAAATACAACTCTCCACAAGGTATCTGGTATATTGCCAATGTGTCATATTTCAATGGGGGGAGAAATTACTCAGACTGACGTTTACCAAGTGTCCAATGATGCAGTCGTGTCATTTAGAACTTTTCTAAACTTTACAGAGCAGTAACAATTCACGGCATAGTGATTTAGGTTTTGTTGTTGTTGTCTAGTTGCTCAGTTGTGTGTGATTCTTTTGTGACCCCACGGACTGCAGCCTGTTAGGCTCCTCTCTCTGGATTCTTTACCTCTGAGCCACCAGGGAAGCCCCAGTAATTTAGGCTTTGTCATGCAAGTTATGGATGAATTTTACCCTTGGACATAATGCTGGGCTGTGGAAACCCACACTTTGTGCATTCGCCAACCACAGGGAAGTGATTTACTTACAAGATCCAGATGAGACGTTGGAAAAGAGAGGGGTGGGAAGGTTATTAGGAGATTCAGTAACTTCCATTTGGATGATGGAGATCTCTCCAGATGATGGAGAGAAAACACGGTGGTAGCCTTGAGTAAAAGATTTGGTTTCCCTTACATGTTTTCTTCCCTTAATTTACCTTTGATGTAGTTGATATAAATGTATAGTTGATTTACAGTGTTGTGTGTGTTTGTTTCAGGTGTACAGCAAAGAAATTCAGTTCTATGTATACATATATCCACTCTTTTTTAGATTCTTTTCCCATATAGGTTATCAGAGAGTGTTGAGCAGAGTTCCCTGTGCTACGGCAATAGCCCCTTGTTGACTCTCTGTTTTATATAGAGTAGTGTGTGTATGTCAAGGGCCTCCCTGGTGGCTCAGATGGTAAAGAATCTGCCTTCTATGCAGGAAACTCAGGTTTGATCCCTCCTGGTTTGAGAAGATCCCCTGGAGGAGGAAATGGCAACCTACTCCAGTACTCTTGCCTGGAGAATCCCCATGGACAGTGGAGCCTGGTGGGCTACAGTCCATGGGGTCACAAAAGAGTCAGACATGACTGAAGACAGACCTAGTCTCCCCTACGTGTTCTTAAATCTCAGAGAGACCCCTGCAGCCATCTTCCTTCTGACACTTAGGGGTCCATGAGCACCCACCGGGTTGGTGTCTCCACTGTGGTCTGAAGCCCTTAGAGGGGCCTCTCTCTTCACTCCCCCGAGGAGAGATGATTCTACTCTCTTGAGCTGCAGTCAGCTTTCAGTTCCTGAGCCACTCAGCTCTACTTTGAAAATATGCCCACAATCTGGCCTTTTTCACCACCTCCATGCTTCAGATCTCCCCTCAGTTGGTTAGTGGCTCCGTAGCTGGTGCCTGATTCTGTCCTAACCTTGCTTATTCATCACACGATGTTCAGAGCTGCTTCACAGGACACTCGCTGATTTAGGATGAAGCCAGAGCCTTAGTCTCCCATCCTCAGCCAGCCAGGGAAGTCTTGTCCGTCAGAACCAAAGGCAAGGCTTTGCAGCGGGCATGGAGATTGCAGGTGACGGGTGCACACCTCACCGTCATCTCCACCTCCATGTCCTAGGCCGGGCACGCTTATTCACTCAGTTCCTCTCCGTGCATGCCATTGCTGTTTCTCCCTTTGTTCTCTTTAACTTGTTTTAAAAACATTCACAGTTTGTTAGTTTAATTTTAGCCCCGCTCTGGGTCTTTGTTGCTGCCTGCAGGCTTTCTGTAGTTGCAGTGAGCGGAAGCTACTCTTTAGCCATGGTGCGTGGGTTTCTCACTGTGGTGGAGTCTTTTGTTGCAGAACACAGGATTGCGCTTCCCTCATAGTTCAGCTGGTAAAGAATCCATCTACAGGAGACCCCGGTTCAATTCCTGGGTCGGGAAGTTCCCCTGGAGAAGGGATGGGCTACCCACTCCAGTATACTTGAGCTTCCCTAGTGGCTTAGCTAGTAAAGAATCCGCCTGCAATGCAAGAGACCTGAGTTCAATCCCGGAGTTGGGAAGATCCCCTGGAGAAGGGAAAGGGTACCCACTCCAGTATTCTGGCCTGGAGAAGTCCATGGGGTCGCAAAGAGTCGGACATGACTGAGCTAGCTTGACTTTCCTTCACTTCACAGGTTGTAGGGCGTGAGCTTCAGTAGTTGTGGCTTGCAGGCTTCGATGCCCTGCAACACGTGTGATCTTCCTGGACCAGGGACCGAACCCTCGTCACCTGTATCAACAGGCAGATTGTTAACCACTGGACCACCAGGGAACCATCCCCCTCACTGCTTTTTCTCAAGTCAGCCCAGCTCACTCACCACAGAGACTCTCCTGTGTGTCTCTCAGCCCAGAGCACCCTCTCCAATCTCCTGCTTGATTCGTCCCTTCCCTTCTGAACCTGTGTGTCCATCAATGTGGGTTCTCTGGCTGTTCTCTATAAACAGCCTGTTATCCTCTCTACCAAGTGTTCTATTGCCATCAGGTTAGTGCAGTTCAGTCGCTCAGTCGTGTCTGATTCTTTGTGACCCCATGGACCGCAGCATGCCAGGCCTGCCTGTCCATCACCAACTCCCAGAGTTTGCTCAAACTCATGTCCATTGAGTCAGTGATGCCATCCAGCCATCTCATCCTCTGTCGTCCCCTTCTCCTCCTGCCCTCAATCTTTCCCAGCATGAGATTTTTTCAAACGAGTCAGTTCTTCACATCAGGTGGCCAAGGTATTGGAGTTTCAGCTTCAGCATCAGTCCTTCCAATGAATAATCAGGACTGATCTCCTTTAGAATGGACTGGTTGGATCTCCTTGCAGTCCAAGGGGCTCTCAAGAGTCTTCTGCAGCACCACGGTTCAAAAGCATCCATTCTTCGGCGCTCAGCCTTCTTTATCATCCAATTCTCTGTTACCATACACTCCCTCATTTCTCTCGTCAGTCCTTCTCACGATACGTGTGTGTGTGTGTGTGTGTGTGTGGTCTGACTATGTGTCTGTGTGTGTGTTGCTCATTGTTGACAGCCCTTGACCTATCAGGACACTCAGAGTGTCCACTCAGGACACTTAGAGAGGACCGCTCAGGACACAGAATCCAATAAATATTTTTGAATGAACATGCTTGGGTCCATGTATAGAATGCAGGATGCAAGGAGGTTCTAAAGGTCTAAATAAACAAGGGCCTCCACCCTGGCAGATGGTGGCTATAGAAGTGGTGGCGGTTTCCCGACTAAAGACCTACAGGAGTATCCAGGACATATTTGTACTTCCTTAGCTTCGCGTGCGCTACGTTAAATAAGGAAAATAAATTTTAGATAGAGATTTTTTCCTTAACCTCTATTTCAAATATGCCCAGGTGTTCAACGAATTCATGAATAGGACACTTAGGAACAAACATGCTGTGAAAGAAAAGGCTGAATCAATGAGAGATTAAGCTGCTGCATTCAAAACGGGGCTGTCATTGTGCCTGTGCGCGCTCAGTCGTGTCCGACTCTTTCGTGAGCCCACAGACTGTAGCCCCACCAGGCTTCGCTGTCCATGGGATTCTCCAGACAGGAATACTGGAGTGGGCTGCCATTTCCTCCTCTGGGGGGGTGGTCTTCCGCACCCAGGGATCGAAGCCATTGTATCTCTTGAGTCTCCTGTATTGCCAGGCGGGTTCTTCACATGCTGTGACATGAGGGAAGCCTCTGAAACGTGGCAGCCTGGAAGAAACAGTTTGCACTGATACCCTGAGTAAGTCAGTGCTACGAGTTCTTACTTGCTTATTGAAGTACTTACTGGAGTACGCACGGACGGAGGAGCGTGGTAGGCTACAGTCCATGGGGTCTCAAAGAGTTGGACACCACTGAGGGCCTTCACTTTCACTTTCTTTGAGTACTTATTTACTTGACCACTTACTTAAGTAAGTAAATAAGTATAAGACATACTGACACGCACAGAGAGAGAGAGAGTAATGGTCTTATTTGTGTCCCCCCCCCCCCAACCAAAGTTCCTATGTTTAAGTCGTAACTTCTAGTATTTCAGAATGTGACTCTATTTGGAGAGACGGCCTTTAGATAGGT
Source organism: Capricornis sumatraensis (assembly GCF_032405125.1). Lineage (NCBI taxonomy): Eukaryota > Metazoa > Chordata > Mammalia > Artiodactyla > Bovidae > Capricornis > Capricornis sumatraensis. The sequence goes on along the minus strand of NC_091092.1, from coordinate 144,256,748 downwards.
AATTCAGGTGACGGATCTCGTTAGGCTGGGCCCTAAGCCAGTATGACTGGGGTCCTTATAAGGAGCAATCCAGGCACAAAGATAGACACCGGGAATGTGTCCCCACAAACCTTGAGAGTGGAAGAATTGATGCTTTTGAACTGTGGTGTTGGAGAAGACTCTTGAGAGTCCCTTGGACTGCAAGGAGATCCAACCAGTCCCTCCTAAAGGAGAGCAGTCCTGGGTGTTCATTGGAAGGACTGATGCTGAAGCTGAAACTCCCAATACTTTGGCCATCTGATGCGAAGATCCGACTCATTGGAAAAGACCCTGATGCTGGGGAAGAGTGAAGGCAGGAGGAGAAGGGGACGACAGAGGACGAGATGGTTGGGTGGCATCACCGACTCAATGGGCATGAGTTTGAGTAAGCTCTGGGAGTTGGTGATGGACAGAGAGGCCTGGCATGCTGCAGTCCATGGGGTCACAAGCAATCGGATGTGACTGAGCGACTGAACTGAACTGAAACCTTGAGAGAGTGCAGCACAAAAGATCTACCCCTGACCCCGAAGGTAGTGGGGTCATAAATATGGCTAGCATCCTTGCCATACCATTCTGCTCTCTGATTTCATAATAACTCAGTGAGGCTGGCGTTATCTTTGGCTCTTTAAAAAAAAAACTGTGTTTTTAATTTATTTACCTGTGCTGGGTCTTAGTTGCAAGCGTGTGAGATCTAGGTCCCTGACCAGGGATTGAACCCAGGCCCCCTGCTTTGGGATTGCAGAGTCCTAACCACTGGGCAACCAGGGAAGTCCCGTCACTGGCCACTTTTTTCCCCCAGGAACCTGGGTGTAGGTCCATCCAAGATCCCAGGGGTGTGGAAACCAGAGCTGGGAGGAAGGAAACCTGCTTTCCTTCCACAGCCTTTCATCCTGATTGCCACGCCAGTGCCTCCGGATGACATCTGAGTTAAAGAGCAAACACAAAAAAGGGCCACAGCTTTTGGACCCAGACAGACGTGTGTTCGACTCTTGCCTCTGCCCCTAACTTAGCAAATGTTGACCCTCAGCCACCTCTTCTGATGAGCCGGTATGAGGGAAACATTCCGTACCACCTGCTTCTCATGATATCAAATCACTTTTGTTCAAATATTATGAGATTGTCGGGATTAGCAGATGCAACCAGATGTATATAGAGTGGATACACAGCTAAGTCCTACTGTATGCCAAAGGGAACTCTATTCAGAGCCCTATGATAAACCATAATGGAAAAGAGTATGAAACGGAATGTGTTATATGTACCCCTGAGTTACCTTGCTGTATGGCAGTCATTAACATCATGTTATAACTCAGCTATACTTCAGTGGGTCTTCCCTGATAGCTCAGTCGGTAAGGAATCCACCTGCAATGCATGAGACCCCAGTTCGATTCCTGGGTGAGGAAGATCCCCCAGAGAAGGGATAGGCTACCCACTCCAGTATTCTTGGGCTTCCCTGGTGGCTCAGCTGGTAAAGAATCCACCTGCAATGCAGGAGACATGGGTTTGATCCCTGGGTTGGGAAGATCCCCTGGAGCAGGGAAGGGCTACCCACTCCAGTATTCTGCCCTGGAGAGTTCCATGGACTGCATAGTCCACGGGGTCACAGAGAGTCGGACATGACTGAGCGACTTGCATTTTCACTTTCCTACTTCAATAAAAAATAAAGTAAATAGAAATTAAGAAATGTTATATGAGATGATGTCTCTATATGCCAAGAGACTTACTGAATATACTTACTCAAAGTTGCTTGGAACCCAAAACTACTGACTGAACGAATTTTCCAATGATGTGGTTGTATTTGGCATCATTACTTACACGCTTAAAATTAAACTTCCGTCATTTTAGAACGTGAGCCGTTTGATCAGCCCGTGAAGCTTTCCGTAAATGCCATCTTTCGCCAGGGAGTGGTGAAAAGATATATAAATGTATATATTAAAGCGAATATCAGCCCATCTCTTTGAAACTTATGATTGCTATTATGAATGTATTCCAGTCAAAATTACCCATCTTTGCAAATTCAGCACAGGTTCTCGTATATATTACCAAAGGACCATTTTCTTTTCTGAGAGAACTATAAGATATATGAGAAATGAAATGAGATCTGTGAATGGTCAGGTAGAGGAATAATTCTGCTGGGGAACATTACTTTTAAATTACCACTGTATAATATCATCAGGGGAATCATTTTTAGAAAAGAAGATAGTTGCCTTTTTATGTTTCCAATCACTGCTATGCTTTCAATAGCCTCAGGGCTCCTTTTTTTTTTTTTTTTTTTTTCCTCAGTAAAGTGAAGAAAATGTATTTTTTTTCCCCTTTGTTTTGCTGAAAATGTGTAATATATGAAAATGTATGCGAACGGGGTTCGGTGCAGAGAAGGGGGGAAGGTGGAAAATGAACCAGATTTGGGGCTCCGTTCTAAAAAGTGCTTTTATAATTGGTTGGGAAGATCCCCCTGGAGAAGGGAAAGGCTACCCACTCCAGTATTCTGACCTGGAAAATTCCATGGACTCTATAGTCTGTGGGGTCGCAAAGAGTTGGACAGGACTAAGTGATTTTCACTTTGTTCAAATGGAATATATTTTGACATTCTAGGTAAGGTAACAATCAGAGTTTTTTTAAAAAAAATATCATGTGTTCGGCATAGCAAACTTAAACTGTACAAACCTTTTAAGTGTGAAATTCTATGATATTTTACATAGGGGTGTACTTAGGTTGGAGAAGGAAATGGCAACCCACTCCAGTATTCTTGCCTGGAGAATCCCATGGACGGAGGAACCTGGTAGGCTACAGTCCACGGGGTCGCAAAGAGTCAGACACGACTGAGCGACTTCACTTTCATACTTAGGTTGGAGAAGGAAATGGCAACCCACTCCAGTATTCTTGCCTGGGAAATCCCATGGACAGAGGAGTCTCGGTGGGCTACCGTCCATGAGGTCGCAGAGAGTCAGACATGACTGAGATGAAAGAGCCTATTTAGAGTACCAACACTCTGATCAAAACAGAAATATTTCTAGTCCCCGGCAGTTACCCGAGTGCCCCTTCCTCAGTCAGTAGCACCCTCTCACCTAGACATTGTCACCACTGGCATTGTCACCACTGTCACCACGGCATATTTGCCGTCATGGGTTGCTTTATCCTTGGAAAAGACTCTGATGCTGGGAGGGATTGGGGGCAGGAGGAGAAGGGGATGACCGAGGATGAGATGGCTGCATGGCATCACCGACTCGATGGACGTGAGTCTGAGTGAACTCCGGGAGTTGGTGATGGACAGGGAGGCCTGGCGTGCTGCGGTTCATGGGGTCGCAAAGAGTTGGACACGACTGAGCGACTGAAATGAACTGAACTGACCTGAACCTGTACACGGCACAGTCTGCAGTTCCCAGCTGTCTGCTCGTCCGTGAGTGTGTGAGGTTCATTCAAGGTGTTGCATGCGGCATAGTTTGTTCTGTTTTTATTATTGCTTGTGTGCTGATTCACTTCAGTCATGTCCAACTCTGTGCGACCCTATGGACTGCAGCCCCCGACCCCAGCCTCCTCCGCCCATGGGATTCTCCAGGCAAGAATCCTGGAGTGGGCTGCCTTGCCCTCCTCCACGGGACCTTCCCCACCCAGGTCTCCCGTATCTCCTGCATTGGCAGGCGGGTTCTTTTAACACTAGTGCCACCTGGGTTTTTATTAGTTGGCAATATATTGTAAAAATGAAGTGTTGTGTTTTTTTTTTAATCCAGTGTTTTGGTGGATATTTGGGTTGATCCACTTTGGAGCTCACAGTCCCTGGGGTCGCAAATGGTCGCGTGCATAGGAAATTTGGAGCTCATGCATAAATCAACGATGAACACTATTGTGCTTTTGTTGGACATGCAGACTCCGTGGTCTAAGGTCTACCTCTAGGGATAAATTCTCTGTGTATCTGTTAGGAGATACACAGTGGGTGTTTTTAGTGGACACTACGAAACAGCTCCTCCACAAGCCATATACTTAGCTTCACAACCATGCAGTACTTGAGGTTGACAATCATTTTTAAAACAATATCATTCATTCTAAGTAGCTGGGTAGTGGTATGCATTCTGGCTTTCATTTGTAATTTTTACTGGTGGGTAATGATGTTAACTTTTCCTGTGTGTGTGTGGTTGGGGGGGTGGGGGCGGTTTGACCATTTGAAAATCCTCATTTGGAATGTCTGTTCAAGTTTTTTCAAAAGTTCCATTCACTTGTTTTTTATAGATGAATTTGTAGGAGTTTTTTTAATATATTAGATGTGTGTTCCGCGTGCTAAAACGCTTCAGTCGTGTCTGACTCTCTGTGACCCCGTGGACTGTAGCCCGCCAGGATCCTCTGTCCATGGGATTCTCCAGGCCACAATACTGGAGTGGATTGCTGTGCCCTCCTCCAGGGGACCTTCCCAACCCAGAGATCGAACCCAGGTCTCTTACGTTTCCTGCATCAGCAAGTGGGTTCTCTACCACTAGTGCCATCTGGGAAGCCCCGGTGTTCTGGATACATCCAGTATTGTCCTTTACCGCTATTACTGATGTCTGCTGATGAACAAAAATTCTTCATTTTAATAAAAACCAGGTTGGTGATTTTGTTCTTTTGTGCCTCGTGATTTTTGTGTGGTTTAGAAATTGTTGCATACCTCCAGCTCATAAACTTCTTCTTATTATTATTATTATGATTTGCTACAAGTTGTGCTATTAATGTTTTACAGATGGTCTGTAATTTCATATGAATTTATTTGAGGTAGAGATAAAGACTCCTGTTTAAAAAATATTGATATCCTGTTGAACCAGAATGACCTATTTAATTGGCATTCCTTTCCTCTAATGAATTGATATGATACTTTCTCATAAACAAGCATGCATGGATCATCCAGAGTCTAGACTGTTTGCCACCAATGTTATTTCTTCTCTCTTCTGCTGCTGTGTTGATTTCTGTAGCTTCATTGTGTATCTTGATATCTCATAAGTTACACCCTTGACATCTGGTCTATTTCAAGATTCAGTTCAGTTCAGCTCAGTCGCTCAGTCGTGTCCGACTCTTTGCGACCCCATGAACTGCAGCACGCCGGGCCTCCCTTACCTGGGCTAATCTAGGCCCTTTGACTTTCTCTCAAAGCCCACAAAAACCTGGGTGAAATAGTGATAGGGGTTGCCTTGAGCGTATAAACCAAGCTGGGAAGAATGGACACCTTAAAAATGTTGAGTCTTCCAATCTGTCAACATGAGAGGTTTCTCTTTATGTCCATCATGTTTACATTCTCTCAGCATTTTCTGCTGTTTCCTGTGTAAAAGATTTCACATCATTAGATTTATTTGTTGTTATCTAGTAGGAGAAGGCAATGGCAGCCCACTCCAGTACTCTTGCCTGGAAAATCCCATGGACAGAGGAGCCTGGTAGGCGGCAGTCAATGGGGTCGCTAAGAGTCGGGCACGACTGAGCAACCTCACTTTCACTTTTCACTTTCATGCATTGGAGAAGGAAATGGCAACCCACTCCAGTGTTCTTGCCTGGAGAATCCCAGGGATGGCGGAGCCTGGTAGGCTGCAGTCCATGGGGTCGCTGAGGGTCGGACACGACTGAGCAACCTCACTTTCACTTTTTACTTTCATGCATTGGAGAAGGAAATGGCAACCCACTCCAGTGTTCTTGCCTGGAGAATCCCAGGGACGGGGGAGCCTGGTGGGCTGCCGTCTATGGGGTTGCACAGAGTCAGACATGACTGAAGTGACTTAGCAGCAGTATATTTGATGATGTTGTCAGTTATGTGTGTGTGTATTTTCTTGTTTCCTTGCATTTAAGTTTCAAATTCATTGCTGTCTGCATCACTTTGAGGTTTCCTAAGTCTTGGCAAAAAATAAAAACACACAGCTCTTTGACCTGAACCTTTGGTCAAGCCAGTAATAAATGAAGTAATTTGTAAATGCTTCCTTCACTGCACATTTATCAAGATATACCGCTGGCATCCTTGGTCCATCTTCCTTGCATCTCACTTGGTTTTCAAAGTTATTACTGACTCTCAGTAGAGAGTCTATCTCTCAGTAATTAAAAAAAAATTCTTTTTTTCAATTTTATTTGTTTTTGGCGTCCCTGGGTCTTCTCTGCCGCGTGTGGGCTTAGTCTAGTTGCAGCGAGTGGAGGCTCCTCTCCATTTGTGGTGATGGACTTCTCGTGTTGACTTCTGTCATTCAGAAGCGCCAGCTGTAGCGTGTGCAGGCCTGTTATTGGGGCACACGGGTTTAGCTGCCCTGCAGCACGTGGGATCGTCACGGACGAGGATAGAACCCCTGTTCCCTGCCTCGGCAGGTGGATGCTTAGCCACTGGACCGCAAGGGAAGTCCTCTCTCAGACCATTTCTATGACAGTCCCCCAGCGATTCTTTCTGTTTCCCCTCCTATCAGTTCATCCACACGTTGTTTCTGGATTAGGCGTCTTGAATCATAGGTCAGATCATAGCATTATCTTATCAGCTCTTTGTAGCATGCAAACATTTCCAGCTGTGTCCTTACCCCCCTCCCTTTCTCCAGCTTTATCTCTGCTCCTTCCTCTTTTATGGGCTTCAGACGAGAAGTGAAACCCTCCGCCTTTGCACACCTGAAGTGAGAAGATGTGACCTGTGTTCCCGCTGCTTTATGCTTACAGAATCTCTGTCCATGAATGGCCCTCCCCCAGGAAAGGTGGGATCACAGTTTGGTTTAAGATGAAATGCTTTATGAGCCCTCAAGCAAATATAAGTAAGCGCTTCTTTGCAGTCATGCAGGGCAGCTCTCACAGTTCCCCATGCACAACTCATTTCAGAAGGTTTTTCATTCCCAGCTCTCTCTCCTGACACTGACCTGTCCACCTTTGTACCTCGAAAAGTGTCCAGTGTGACCAACCTAGAACAGCATGTCGAAAAGCAGAGACATGACTTTGCTGACAAAGGTCCGTCTAGTCAAAGCTCTGGTTTCTCCAGTACTTGTGTGTGGATGTGAGACTTGGACTCTAAAGAAATCTGAACGCCAAAGAACTGATGCTTTTGAACTGTGGTGTTGGAGAAGACTCTTGAGAGTCCCTTGGACTGCAAGGAGATCCAACCAGTCCATGCTAAAGGAGATTAGTCCCGAATATGCATTGGAAGGACTGATGCTGAAGCTGAAGCTCCAATCTTTTGGCCACCCTATGCGAAGAACTGACTCATTTGAAAAGACCCTGATGCTGGGAAAGATTGAAGACGGGAGGAGAAGGGAACGACAGAGGGTGAGATGGTTGGATGGCATCACCAACTCAATGGACATGAATTTAAGTAAGCTTCGGGAGTTGGTGATGAACAGGGTGCAGTCCATGGGGTCACAGAGAGTCAGACACAACTGAGTGACTGAACTGAACTGAACTGACAGTCTTTGCCTTGTGGTTGATGCTTAATAGATAAACTTTGTGCGTACATGAGTGTGCAGTCATGTCCCAACTCTGCGACCCCATGGCCTGTAGCCCATCAAGCTCCTCTGTCCATGGGATTCTCCAGGCAGGAATACTCGAGTGGGTTGCCATACCCTTTTCCAGGGGATCTTCCAGGCTCAGTGATGGAACCCACACCTCCCGCATTGCAGGCGGATTCTTTACCAGTGAGCCACCAGGGAAGCTCAGTATAGGTTGGCTTAAATTTATTTTTAATCGATGCAAATAGTAAACCATCATGTATGGTGCAATCTTTTCTGTTGCGTGTTTTGTGAGCCATGGGTTCCCAGGCAAAGCTTTTGAAGCACTGAAACAAAAAATGAAATAAGATGGGCAAAACTCCTTTCTGCACTGACTAGAGTATCACTAAAGAATTCTGAACCTTCTTTTTTTTTTTTTTTTTTGAAGCATGTAATTTATGTGCATGATAAAACAGCCCTTTGTTTCACAAGTCAACATTCTTAATGCGGTCTGTCAAAGTGCATTCTCAGTAAATTGCTTTGATGAACTTGCCAGCCCAGTTAGTTTCTTTTAAGGGAAAGGAAAGAAGGAGGGGGTGAAAAACACTTCTGCAGCAAGAAAAAAATAAGAAGGTCAGTAAACAGAACAGGTCTAGACTGTACTGGATGGTTTTACATCCAAGATTGCAAATAATTTGGTTTCACACTCTTATGAGCCACGATTCTGCCTCAAAATTTGCAAGTTAAAAGCTCTGTTTCACGTAGTTTTGATTTCAGCTTGTGCCCCACACACCCACACCCATTAGCATGCATGGAGTTGATATAATTTTTAAATGTACTCCTAGGAGAGCAGGCCTCAGCTTGAACACCCTGAGTTCTGACACTTGTGCTCTGCAGACTCTCTTTTAAAAAATTATTAATTTTTATTGGAGTATAGTTGCTTTACGATGTTGTGTCAGTTTCTGCTGTATAGCAAAGTGAATCATCTCTCTCTATATACACACATATATATAAGTGAAAGTTGCTCAGTCATGTCCAACTCTCTGCAACCCCATGGACTACACAGTCCATGAAATTCTCCAGGCCAGAATACTGGAGTGGGTAGCCTTTCCCCTCTCCAGGGGGATCTTCCCAACCCAGGGATCGAACCCAAGTCTCCCGCATTGCAGGTGGATTCTTTACCACTGGGCAACCAGGGCAGCCCAAGAAGACTAGAGTGGGTAGCCTATTCCTTCTCCAGGGGATCTTCCTGACCCAGGAATCGAACCGGGGTCTCCTGCAGTGCAGGCAGATTCTTTACCAACTGAGCTACCGGGGAAGCCCACTATATACATATCTGTATGTATCTGCCCTCTTTTTTGGACTTCATTCCCATTTAGATCACCAGACAGCACTGAGTAGAGTTCCCTGTGCTATAAAGCAGGTTCTCCTGAGTTACCTATATTTTACATGGTATCAATAGTATGTGTGTGTCACTCCCTGTCTTCCAATTCGTCCCACAGTCCCTTCCCGACCTTAGTGTCCTTGCATGTTGTCCATGTCCCTGTCTCTATTTCTAGCTTGCAGAAACGTTCATCGGTACCTTGACATACGTGCACTAACAGAATAGGCATATACCCTGAGAAAAGTATAATTCAAAAAAAAAAAAAAACCCACATGCACCCCAGTGTTCATTGCAGCGCTGTTTCTAATATCCAGAACGTGGACGCGACCTAGATGTCCACTGACAGGCGAATGGATAAGGAAGACGCAGGACGTATAGACAATGAAATATTGCTCGGCCATGAAAACGAACGGAGTGAGGTCCCTTGCAGAGACACGGCTGGATGCAAGGGTGGATTCGCACACTTGTCAGAGGGCGAATGTCTTTCCTAGAGATCCTGCCAGGACAGGACCTCACCCCTGGGATTCTGGGGACAGGCACTCGGTTAGTTTTGAAATCAGACTTTCCCTAGATGCAGGGCATGCTATAGCTGAGAGAACTTAGTGAAACTTCCTGCATGTGTTCTCCTAGGAAATTTAAAGCAGAATGCTTACATTTCCCTCTCATACCAAGGGTGGTGGTGTTTTCTGGAAAAAAAAAAAAATGTGGGAAAATAAGAGTAGCGGAGAGATCAGTTTTCTGCTTCTCTGCTAACTGGAGCTTTTATTTTCTTCCTTTAATGTGGCTGCAACTTAATGCAGGCTCTCTGATGTGACATGCGAACCCTCAACTGTGGCCCATGGGTTCTAGTTCCCTGCATTGTGAGCGTCGAGTCCTAACCAGCGGGCTACCAGGGAAGTCTCTAAGTGGAGCTTTTGATAAATGAAGATTTAGCTTGAACCTTGTCAGCTCCCACAGAGGAGGGCCAGATTGCCTCATTGTCAGTCTTTATCAGTACGTTGGTGTGTGTGTGTGTGTGTGGTGTGTGTGTGTGCACAAGTGTTCACATATACACATTTGGGGAAGGTGAGTTGAGCTACCATCTCATTTTCCACTTGCCAGTCACAGAAATGCCGTCACGCCTTGGGTTTGCGCTAATCTCTCCAGTACCAGTGGTCAGGCTTTAACAGAGGGATTCTCTGTTTGGGAATTCAACACAGCTCAACTGAGTTTCAGCTGGTGTTCCCTTGGGCGGAAAGACGAAAATAAGGTTAATTGCAGAAAGCCCCGAAATTCTTTTCTTAAATAATGCCAGATGGGTTTCCCAGGTGGCGTTAGTGAAGAACCTGCCTGCCAATGCCGGAGATCTAAGAGACGAGGGGTTTGATCCCCGGGCCGGGAAGATGCCCTGGAGGACGGCATGGCAACCCACTCCAGTGTTCTTGCCTGGAGGATCCCAGGGACAGAGGAGCCTGGTGGGCTACAGTCCATGGGGTCACAGAGTCGGACATGACTGAAGCGTCTGAGTACACACACACACACACAGTGCCAGGTGAACAGTGAGGAAACAGCATCAGTGAATATCGTATCACAGTTTGTCACTAGTTTTTCTGCTGGGTTAAGCCTATATCACTGTCAAGCTGACAGTCCTTTTTTATCCCGGTTTCACGAGGGTCAGAGTCACCCGCACGGGACAAGAGCTGTCAGAAGGTCGTGGCTGCAGGTCTGAGAATCATGGCTCAAGATCCCTTTGAGGTGGTTAGGCAGTGGGAACTGACTGGTACCCCCAACCTGATTCAGGTCAAGTACGACAGGAGGTGGGGAGAGAGGAGTACCCTGGACACAGGCAGGTGGAAGGAACCGGGGGGCGGGGGTGGCTTCTGGAAACCCCACGGGTGGTAGAGCGCACAGACCCAATGCCCCTGCGGTGATGCTTTGATCTCTTTGAGAGTCAAGCTCACAGCCTCCCCAACTTTTCCAGGAGAGATGCACACGCCTCCACAAGGGCCCCAAGGCTTCTCCTCAACCCTGGGGAGAGGGGTTGAGAGAAAGATTGAGAAATAGATCAACAGAGTCTAACCTGCAGACCTCTTGGGGGTTGCTGAAGCCTGGTGGCCTCTCTCCCGACCTGCTGCTGTAGGCCGTGGACGGACCATCCCAGCAACCCACTCAGTTCCCTGGAGCAGCCTTCCTGGCCTCCAGGGACACTCCCCACCCAAGTCCTCTGCACCCATGCCACCCCCGAGGCCCACAGAGGCCCCACTGCACAGAAGCAGTGCCCCCTCTTTCAGGCCCCGCCCCATCCTGCCTTGTTCCCCCCTGAACCCTGTCCGCTGAGGCCATGCAAGAGTTTCCAAGTCCATGCTCTCTGGAGCCACCTATTCTGTGTAGCTGTTGTGTGAATCCTTGCAGGCTGACCCTCGATCCTGAAGGCAGGGAGGTTCGGGAGAGAGAGAGAGAGCGTTCAGTCTGGCCTGGGACGTTGCTGGGATTTGTTCAGTGTCAGCTGGGTCTCTCTACAAGGGTTTCATTATTTTTTTTTTTTTTCAGGAAGAAAAAAAAATTTGAGAATTTTTTTTTTTTTTTAAGAAATCTTTAAGAAAGATTCTCCAGGCAAGAATACTGGAGTGGATTGCCATTTCCTCCTCCAGGGGATCTTCCCGACCCAGGGATCGAACCCGCATCTCTCAGATCTCCTGCCCAAGGGAACACCAGTTTAAAACTCAACCACCTTTCTCGGTATGAATATAAAAGACACAGGGGTGACTGCATATATGGATCATCTTGGCCCAGCTGCGTGTGTCAAGGTGCAAACAGCTATTTGCGAAGGTGAGGACCAGAGAAAGACGTCCTGGGTCGTAAGGGTGTCGCCTGGACTGTGCACACTCATGTAAGGCTGGACGACCCGGCTCTTCACACCCAGGAAAACCTGCTGGTGCATCTGGGCAACGTCTGCTTGTGGCCGGCACTGGGTGGGGGAGGGGGGCTTGGGAAGAATAGACCACGATTCCGTAAACACAGGGACGTGTCTCTTTTATCCTGCGCTTTGTTAACACTTACAGACTCCAGTGTAGGAAATGGAAGTCAGAAGTCACGTTTTTGCCCAAGGCAGGTCTTTGGCAGATGGTCCTTGTATGGATGGATGGATGTGAAGGAATAGCTGAGCAGAGTGTAGTCCTGTGATGAAGTTGTTCTGATGGGACCAGAAGCAAGGGTAGCCCCCCAACCCCAACCCCACATCGTGCCAATGAAGGTGGATGGCCCTTCTCCCAGGACAGAAAGGTTTCCCATCTCCAGTGGACCCTGAGAGCCGCAGACCCAGGGTCTGAAGTTAGAAGTGAGAGGAGAACCGTCCGCTCCCTTGAGTGGAGGATTCCTTCCTGTTTGTGACTTTGTGAAATCCTGGGGACAGAGACATGCTACAAGGGTGACATTCGCCGGATCTTTACAATATCATCGCAGCACTGTTTATAACAGCTAGGATGTGGAAGCAAGCTAGATGTCCATCAGCAGACGAATGGAAACACACTGAGGAAACCAGAGTTGAAAGAGACACGTGTGCCCTGATGTTCATTGCAGCACTGTTGGCAATAGCCAAGACATGGAAGCAACCTAGATGTCCATCGGCAGACGAATGGATAAGGAAGTTCCATTCCATACACAATGGAATACTACTCGGCTATGAGAAAGAATGCATTTGAGCCCATTCTAATCATGTGGATGAAACCGGAGCCTATTATATACAGAGTGAAGTAAGTCAGAAAGAAAAACACCAATACAGTGTATTAACACATATATATGAAATTTAGAAAGATGGTAACGGTGACCCTATATGCAAGACCACAAAAAGAGACAGATGTGAAGAACAGACTTTTGGACTCTGTGGGAGAGGAGGAGGGCGGGATGATTTGAGAGAATAGCATTGAAACATGTACATTATTTACCATATGTGAAATAGATCACCAGTCCAAGGTCGGTGCATGAGACAGGACACTCAGAGCCAGTGCTCTGGGACAACCCAGAGGGATGGGGTGGGGAGGGAGGTGGGCAGGGGGTTTGGGACTGGGGGGGGACACATATAAACTCGTGGCTGATTTGTGTACATCAAAAACCACCACAGTATTGTAAAGTAATTAGCCTCCGATTACAATAAATAAATTAATAAAATATATTGTTTTTTAATTGAAACTTTGCAAACAAATTTAACAAAATGAATTAGTCTGTTTGGCTGTGTTGGATCATCGTTGCAGCACACGGGCTTACTTGCTCTATCAGGGATCAAACCCATGTCCCCTGCGTTGGCAGGCAGATTCTTTACCACTGGACCACCCGGGAAGTCCCAGCTACTTTGATAAAGGAACGCCAGCTGAAGCAGTCAGCTCCACCCAGCCAAACAGATTTAACCTGCAGTAAAGCGAGGTGTTGGCACTCTAACCCCTTGCTCCGAGCCCGCGAGCCCTGCGATGACGCACTCAGGTCTGCGTCATTTCCAGCTTGTTACTTGAGTTGTCTTTGGTCGCAGGAGGCCCCATCCTTCCTGCTTAGATGCAAAGACCCTAAGGGTTTCTCCTTCACAGGCCCGAGGGCCCGCTGAAGATAAGGCTTGCCCAGGACACACGGTACACTTTATCTTTGTTTTCTTCCTGGAGGTTAAGTAGTTTGTTTGCAGAGGGCTCCTTTTTCAAGGAAAGTAAGAAAGCTTGAGTCCGGCAGGTCTATTCATTTCACAGGCACTGTGTGAGCACGTGGACGGGTAGGTCGGTTCCCCATTCTTTGTTTCTGGATACACATGTGTCCCCAGAGTACGGCTTGACTTAGACCCGACCGATGATCCAAATGGTTAGCATTTTTAACATTTAATTAATTAATTATAATTGGAAGCTAATTACTTTACGATATTGTGGGTTGTTTTGTTTTTTTTTTTTTTTGCCAATCATTGGCATGAATCAGCCATGGGTGTATACATGTGTCCCCCAGATTAGCAAGGAAACACACTCTTTAGATGATACGATGGACCAGTTAGACCTAATTGACATCTACAGGACATTTCACCACAATGGGTTATTTGACATGTCCATTCTGAGGAGCTTTCTTATAGGCCTGGTGACGGGACACGGTGCTGAAGTATAACTGTGTCATAATTCCTTCCACAAGGGAAAGAGGGGACCCAGAAGGGTGTGGCTCCAGTCAGTGAAGGAGTCTGTGGACAGTCTGGCATGAGTAGCAGTGGCCTCCACACCTTGTGTGAAGATAATATTTATCTGCTTGCAGTTACGGCCTCTTACGTGCTTCGCATACTCAACGTGTAGTTGGTATTTGCAATGTGTCTGAAGTTCCTCAAGATTCTTGCATGAACCAGAGTGCGGCAGAGAGAGGTGTGCTTGGAGAGCTTTGCAATTTGCATCCTGGGGACACTTCAAAGCCTGGTAGTCATAGCTCCCGTCCACGGCGACGTGAAAGGGTCCCTGTGTTTCTTTTACATCCATTCGCTGGGGATTTGGTTTACATATCGTGACTGCATAAAGTTCCAGGGATCTCCGATCTTTGAAATGAAAATGACTGAATAACATTATATTTTAACGTGGTCAAGCGCATCTGACTCTTTGTGACCCCATGGACTGTAGCCCACCAGGCTTCTCTGTCCATGGGATTCTCCAGGCAAGAATACTGAAGTGGGTTGCCATGCCCTCCTCCAGGGGATCTTCCCGACCCAGGGATCGAACCGCGTCTCTTATGTCCCCAGCATTGGCAGGCAGGTTCTTTGCCATTAACGCCACCTGGGGAGCCCTAATTTGTAACAATGCTCCCATTTATTGACACGTGGTTCATTTGGTGAGCAATGAACAAGCCTAAACCTTCTCTGCATCGGAATCTAGAGGATTCACTTTTATCAGATAACATACAACTCTCCTTCCAGACCTCCTGGTTTCACAAAATAAGCCGAATTTTTCTCCTTTAGCAGAATAATCAGAAACAACATCTGATCTTAGCAAGTTCAATATGGCCAACACGTGGCCCTGCCGTAGTGCTGAGACCTAAGGATACATTATTTTAATGGTTTCATTTAAAAATGGTATTTTCCCAGGTGTTTGAAAGTCAGCAGTCCTATTATATAAGTCAACACAGGTTCACAAACATGATCGTATCTTGAATTCTTTTGCCACCTTGCAAGATAAGTCTCGTAAGATTAGCTATGGGCTTAAGTAAATACTCATAGTAATACTGTATTACTTTATAGATTTGTGTCAAATGTCCCGAATAGTTTCAGTTACTAATGAAACAAACACTAGACGCGCAGGTATGTGTTCCATGGCAGACTTTGCTCTGAGCCTCTGGCAGTAAGCTGCTGGGAAGTTTCTGGGCATTCCAGGGGACTCTAAATGCCCTGATTGCGTTTCAATGCGGTTTTGCTGGTTTTTCCAAAAGATTACAAGCAAGAACCAAGTATGCAGGAAAGAAGACTTGGACAGTGCTTGTATTCTTGTGTGAATAATGTTAGACATGAAAAGATGCCTGTAAAAGTGGGTTACAGACAAAATCCTGTCTGTAGTTTATACATTCAACCACATACACGTATACACATACATACACACACATATGTATACATATCATTTCTGGGATTTTATTTACATATGTATTTTGATCCCTGGGTCTGGAAGAGCCCCTGGAGAAGGGAATGGCAACCCACTTCAGTATTCTTGCCTGGAGAATCCCATGGACAGAGAGCTATAGTCCACGGGGTCTCAAAGAGTCGGACACAACTGAGCAACTCACACTTTCACTTTTTTGTTTATGTATAACATTTATATATATAATCACATGCATGTTATATATATGATGACATATGATCTCATCTATATAAATATATAATATTAAAATAGACAAAGAAGACCAGTGATGATTGCAAGGCAGCTGTATTTCCGTCTCCAAGACCTTGCTGAAAGAGCAGTAGGCCCCATGTTTGTAAATGGCATCGGCAGAGGTCAGATCTTTATGATTCTGGGTCCCTTGTTACAGGCTGCATTCTCAGACTCCAGGCCATGTCACTTGTACTGAACGCAGTGATGAACGGTGGTGTGGAGTGTGGTTTAGCCTTTCCCGTCTTCTCACTTCAATTATAGAAGTGAATTGTAGAAGTGAGTTAAAGGAGCTTTCAAACAGTGATGGTTAAAATTCTGACGTCTGAATATGATTATCCCGAAAATCAAATGAAAGCCTCAAAGACCTGCATCAGTCCAGTCCTTAGAAAGGCTGAGATGGCCGTTGAGAACTGATTAGTCCTGTTCTTTTAAAATCTGGGAATAGATTGCCATTTGACTTTTTAAATTATTCTCCAGGAAGGTAATTGTAAATAACTGCCTACCGTTTATATATATATATATATATATATATATATTCAGTTCATGTTGAACTTACAGAATGTTGTTTGTAAGAACAACTTGGAATAATGTTTGACTAATGACCCAGGTGAGGAGGTCATGGCAACCCACTCCAGTATTCTTGCCTGGAGAACTCCGTGGACAGAGGAGCCTGGCAGGCTATAGAGTCCACAGGGTCGCAAAGACTCAGACATGACTGAAGCAACTTAGCAGTGACCAAGGTAAGAATGAATGATTTTCTATCAGTGTTTTCATTTTGTTCATAAGCTCCATAACACTGCACACTTTCGAAGGTTATTCATTGTGTTTTGCGTCAGTTTAAAGAGTATATACAAATGCTATTCTGAATGATAGTGGTGGTGGTTTACTCACTAAGTTGTGTCTGAGTCTAGCGACCCCCTGGACTGTAGCCCACCAGGCTCCTCTGTCCATGGGATTCTCCAGGTAAGAATACTGGAGTGGGCTGCCGTTCCCTGCTGCAGGGGACCTTCCCGACCCAGGGATGGAAGCTGGGTCTCCTGTATTACCAGGTGGATTCTTTTACCAGCTGTGCTACCAGGGTCTTCTCTTAGTTCCTTCAGGCTGTTACAATAGAATACTACAGTCTGAGCGGCTTATAAACCACGGACAACTCCTTCTCACAGTTGTGGAAGCTCTAAGTTCCAGATCGAGGCAACAGTGGATTCTGTATCTGGTGAGAGCCCGCCTCCTTCCTGGTTCATAGACGGTCCACCTGCATCCTGGTTCACAAAGGGATTTAAAAGCATGTGGCTGATTATCTGGGAAAACGTTACGTAAATTGTTTCCTCAGCGTGAAAAAGGAAGGGCTTTTTAACAGAGTTGGTGTTCGTTAATTCATGTATCCGTCTTACAATGAATATTTGTTAAGTGTCTACTGTGTGCCAAAGATTGGGGTCATCCCTGGTGGGAGGGAAAGGAGTGAATGGTCATTTCCTCCCTTACGGAATGTGTATTCTTTGGTTAAGTACATGATTTGTGAAAAGTGAGCCGTGTGTCTTGTTACTGGACATGAAGGAGTAACTCACGTGACACAGACGTGGGGAATCAGTGTTCCTTTCTCTGTGAGAGAGACCCTTGAATCAAGGTCGGAAGGAGGTAAGTAAGACTTCTGTGTCAGACCAAGTCATCTAAGCCACTTCCTTAATCACAGAGATGTACACAGTGAGGTCCTAACAGCTGGGGACTGAGGCCTCAGTTTCCCAGCTCCATTTCCAGCTCAATTTCTTCCCATCACATCCTATTTTCTCGCCCAACCTACTCAGTATGGGAGAAACGGTTTAAAATGCATTAGATTGCAATTTGTCTTAAGCTTTGCTCATCACATTTGCTTTTCTCCCATGTAGATTTAATTCATGGGTGTTTATCACTTGATTGAAGTAAACTATTTTATTCAAAGTCAATTAATGAAATCTTTTTAAGGAAAAAAAAAATTCTCTCTATACCATTTTCTATTACTTACTGCTAACCAGTTAAAGCTGTGAAGGAAAATGTGTACCCTTGTAAAAAAAAATAATAATAATCACAGCTGAGAATGAATTTGACCTCCCGAAATACATTTTAGGATGCTTAAGTATATGGGATAGCTCTTTTTCATTCCTGACAAGAACAAAGACAGATTTATCTAGAGATTTCTTAGGGCAACATGCTCTTTGGGGCAAAAGTAGCAATGAGATTGAAAAACCACAAAACAAAACAAAAAATTAAAAAAGTTGCAGTTAGCCCATTGTTTTCAAGATAGAGCATCTTAAAATATCATCCACGATACTAGAGAGTTAGGCATCTGTTGTGCTGAATGATTTTGGTTCTTCAATGAAAGCATTTATAGTATAGACATGAAAACAAGCTTGAATTGTAAAAACTGAAATTCTTAAAAAACAAAGTGTATAATTGAGCTTTGGATCCTTCCATCCATATGAACGGTAAACTAAATGAATTTGAATGGTAAGTGAAAAAAAAAAAAAGATATGCTGAGTGTCTTATATACCCTTCCTTCATGGTGAATTGTTTATAGAGAATGAATGAAGAGGAAGGCAGATTGTACTATTCCTGTTTCTAGACTGACTTTTGTAGTGTATGTGGTGAGCTTTTGCTCTGCTAGCATTTTATTGGGAAGTAATGCTGAAATGGTCATGCATCTGAAGTGGGCATGTATGTATGCAGTCATGTATGGATGTGAGAGTTGGACTGTGAAGAAGGCTGAGCGCCGAAGAACTGATGCTTTTGAACTGTGGTGTTGGAGAAGACTCTTGTAAGTCCCTTGGACTGCAAGGAGATCCAGCCAGTCCATTCTGAAGGACGTCAGTCCTGGGTGTTCTTTGGAAGGACTGATGCTGAAGCTGAAACTCCAATACTTTGGCCACATGATGTGAAGAGCTGACTCACTTGAAAAGGCCCTGATGCTGGGAGAGACTGAAGGCAGGAGGAGAAGGGGACGGCAGAGGATGAGATGGTTGGATGGCATCACCGACTCAGTGGACATGAGTTTGAATAAATTCCCGGAGTTGGTGATGGACAGGGAGGCCTGGCGTGCTGCAGTCCATGGGGTTGCAAAAAGTCAGATACGACTGAGCGACTTAACTGAACTGAACTGACGGAGTGGCCAGATAGCTCATCAGTGTTCACTCTTAGCAGGACCGTGTTTCCATCCCAGTGTTCTGCAGTAATGCCCAGATCATAGATGGCGTGAGTGTTCGAGTCCCTCTGCATCAAAAGAGCATTTCTTTTGCGCCTGCCTGGGAACTGTCTGGGTGCTCTTCCAGAAAGTCAGTTTATTTCCACTGGGTAGGACATGAAGGGAACTAAAGCATACCACGCTCTGTAGCTCAGGGGCAAGGTCGGCCTGATCTTGAGGCCTGGATCCTGATGGTGCCCGTGGGCATCTTCGAAGGCCAGGGCCGCCCTGGTTGGGACTGGGAAGTGGTCTTGCTACACGTGCTGTGTGGGTCAGTGGCCTCCCATTAAACGGGCTCCAGTCCCAGGACTCAGCTGCCTGTCAGGCTCCTTGCTCAGAAAGAGGGCTCTAATGGAAACCAGTAGGACCAGTTTAGAGCCCAGCTCTGCCTCACCCCTCGGCCTGGGTCTCATAAGCCTCCCATCTTCCCTCCTTCTCCCTGGTTGGAGCAGCCTCCTTGGGGACGTATCACTAACCCCCTCTGAGTCCTAGAAGTTCAAGCCAGGAATCCGAAGATGCTTCCTCCTGTGGGTTTCTGGGAGATGAGAGAAGGGAAGAATTGGAGCTTGTCTGTCCTGGGGGGTCACACATTTACACCGCGTCTCTTCCAGAACACTGGGCTTGTGAATGAGACCACATGCCCATTTGGAGATTCTGGAGTCCACCCCCCCCACCCCCCACCACCGCCGATCTGTGGGAACACTTTCTAACTCAGCCCTCAGAGGAGGTGGAGAACACAGAGCTGACGGACGTGTGTCAGCCATGGGCTACGTCACCGTCATCCTCACCACAGCCAGGGGTGACGTCTCCTGAAAACTTGATAGGCTTGGTGCTAGCATAGATTAAGCTCTGAGTTTGCTGCCCTAAACAGTATCAGACCCCGAGTGCTGAAGCACAGCCCTCTGAAAAGCTGCCCACAAGGGTGAGTTATATGACAAAAATGCATTGAAATGGCTCTGAAAGACCTCCTACATGGATGGTCATATCAGAGTCGAGTCTGCGTGCAGGTTCCTATAAGTCATGTGTCTTCAACAATCTCGAGGTTCACTTCGCCCTCATACAACTCTACGTAGAGCAGAGATTAATTGCTTCCAGGAGGTGCTTTTCCCAGATAGTTCCCGATGGGAAAGGGGGGCATTTGAAACCCCCACCAGACAGCTTGCAATTTGTCGTGAAGTGTTCGTTCCGGTGGTACCAGCTGTTGTACATTAGACATTTTCACACTGCAGACAGCTCAGGGATGACATGTGGATGGGGATCGAACGTGGTGTTTGATCTCTGGTTTTCTAGGGGAGGAATTATCACGGCCTTTCACTGGGATTGCACTTGGGGAGTGAGTCAGCTTTGAGTCAAGAAAAACAGACTGAGCTGAGAGTCTAGAATCTGAAAAGCATGACTCCTGGAAAGTGTTGATGTCTCTTTGTAATAACATCTCGTTCAGTTCGTGTTAAACCTTCCCAAAAAGGCGAGGAGAAGAACACAAGTCAATCAGAGAAAAGCCCACTTTTATCAAACTTCAGGTTTAAAAAAAAAAAAGCACAATTGCTTAAAGTTTGAAAATAATAATCTGTGGATTAGCCAGGATTGGGTGTGATGCTGTTTTCATTGAGTCAAGCATGGGGCGTGTGTATGCACTGCCATCAAAGAGCTCACATAGTCTGTTGCAGAAAAGACACATTGCTGGGAACTCTTGTTAACTTGTTGGTTTGGTATTCGTAGGTGTGAAGCCCCCAAATTAGTCCTTGCCGTATGTTGATAGTCATCCCTGGACATGCAAAGTGGGGGAAATTTTCACTTCACTGTCGGTGGACCCACAGCAGCGGACTTGTGTGCAGTTCGTTTAAATAATGTGTCTTCACTGATCTTGGGGTTCACTTGGCGACTGTGCTCCTAGCTGAGGGCAGGCCTCTGCCTTCCCGCTTTATCTCTCTTCCTCTAAACAGGCGTCCTTCACCTGGTCTGAAAAGCTGCTTGCGTTTTTGTGCTTTTGGTTCATGATTGCACCACTGAAAATAACTGGGGTGTGGCACTAAACTACGGAGGTAGTTAAGATTGCCACGTCTCTTATGGAGCAAATAAATAGAGATGCGATAAGCTTTATTCAGGGACATTGCGTGATGGGTCTGGGCATCGGCAGATGTATCGGCAGTATGTGTTCAATACGGTGTCTGTAAACAGTGCTGAGTTGCCCTGTCGAGTCCAGCTCTTTGCAACCCCGTGGACCATGGAGTTTCCCAGACAAGAATACTGAAGTGGTTAATAACCATGTCCTCCTCCACAGAATCTTCCCCATCCAAGGACTGGACACACATCTCCTGCATTGCAGGCAGATTTTTTTTGTTTTTGTTTTTGTTTTAACTAATGAGCCACTGCGGAAGCAGTTATGTGCCAATCAGTGGATTAAAATGTTGTGCCCGGAAGCCCATAGGCACCTAACCCTGTGTTTCCTCCAGGAGCCAGTGGTTCTGTATTTGCTAACTCGATACATGTGGTGATGTTCAGGACAATGCCCCCACAGATAATGAGGATTGACTCTGTATGTGTGTGTGTAAAAGTGTGTGTGTGTAGGTACAAGCATGTTACTGTGCTGCAGGCGACATGCATAGGTGTCAGGGGAAGACACGAAACCACCACACCCAGAAAAGGAACGGGTCTGTGAGGCCCCTTCAGGACCATTAGAACACAGGTGGAGAATCTGGTCTGCTTTGCTTGGTGGCCACAGCCTCCCTGTAGTCTGATTCTTCCACCTCCTGAGAAGTTGCTTGAAGAGTAACCCTTGTCTGCATAGTTTGATCTCAGTTCAGTTCAGTTGCTCAGTTGTGTCCAATTTTCTGTGACCCCTTGAACTGCAGCATGCCAGGCCTCCCTGTCCATCACAAACTCCCAGAGTTTACTCAAACTCATGTCTGTTGGGTCGGTGATACCATCCAACCATCTCATCCTCTGTCGTCCCCTTCTCCTCCTGCCTTCAATTTTTTCCGCAGCATCAGGGTCTTTTCCAATGAGTCAGTTCTTCCCATCAGGTGGCCAAAGGATTGGAGTTTCAGTTTCAGCTTCAGTCCTTCCAATGAGTATTCAGGACTAATTTCCTTTAGGACGGACTGGTTAGATCTCCTTGCAGTCCAACGGACTCTCAAGAGTCTTCTCCAACACCACAGTTCAAAAGCATCAACTCTTCAGCACTCAGCTTTCTTTATAGTCCAGCTCTCACATCCATACACTTTGGTCTGTTGACAGCTAAACCATAAAAAGGAGATTGGTAATATTCCCTTGGATGCTATCATGACAAAGGTTTTACAGAGTCATAGGCTTGTTTTGGAGGGGAGGCCTTCTGAAAGATATCCTAAGTGCCGAATCTGACCAACATCAGATTGGTCTCGTTTTTAAACTATGAATGCAGAGAGCCAAACAAAACCTTGGCTCCCAGAAACTTGTTTCCTTTGTTCCAGTGGTTCCCTTTGTCTAATAAATTACCTGACCAAGAACCAGAAGGGTGTTTTGAAAATATATGTTGGGAGGGAGGGGGAGAGGGAAGAATCAGCAGAACACAGAGGTGTTTCGGGGCAGTGAGTTGATTCCTTGTGATCCCGTGATGTGGCGGGAGGAGAAGGGGACGACAGAGGATGAGATGGTTGGATGGCATCATCAGCTCGATGGACGTGAGTTTGAGCAAGCTCTGGGAGGTGGTGAAGGACAGGGAAGCCTGGCGTGTTGCAGTCCATGGGGTCACAGAGAGTCAGACACGACTGAGTGGCTGAACAAGAAAAATGTTGCCTACATGTCATTATACGTTTGTCCAAACCCGCAGTCTGTACGGCACTAGGGGCGAACCCTAATGTAAGCTACGGACTTGGGTGATAATGGCTCAGTATAGGTTCATGAGTTTCAGCAGACATACCTCTCTGGTGGAGGGTGTTGATTTTGTTGACGGGGCTGTGGTGGGTGGATGGGGGTGATATGTGCCTGCGCGGTGACAGGGAGTGTATAGGAATTTTCTGTACCTCCTGCTCAGTTATGCTGTGAATCTACAGCTACCCTAAAAGGAAAGTCTAAGATATATAACATACTTGCAGACATGCATAGGTGAGGTCAGGCTACTTTCTTGTTTATAAGTGTGCCATTATCCCTAAAGGAAAGTGTGTCCTCCTTAGCATAAGCTGGCCAAAGGTCAACCAGACCACATCTTTGGTCTCTTTCCTGCTGTCATTAGCAGACACAGGTTCGAGTGTTGTGAGACGTGAAGCTTGAGTTACGTTTAAAAAGAATATTAAGCTGCAAAATCTGAATTTAGGTCCAGGGTCTTAGGGTACGAGGGAGCTTCCAAGGATTCATTAGTTTTACAGCCAGTTCGTAGACTGTGATGGTGGGAAGAGTTGGGGGCAAGAGGAGAAGGGGGCGGCAGAGGATGAGATGGTTGGATGGCCTCACCGACTCGATGGGCAGGAGCTGGTGAAGGACAGGGAAGCCTGGCGTGCTGCAGTCCACGGGGTCGCAAAGAGTCGGACACGACTGAGTGGCTCAACAACAACAGCACAGCAAGTTCAATACCAGGCATTAATCCAGCAATGCCAAAGTGGCGTTCCTTTTGTACATTAAGGAGGCCAAACCCACTCCCCGCTCAGAGTGCTCCTATTAGCTTGGTGTTGGATGCTTCTCATTCCTCATCCACTGAAACTGTTACTCTTTTCCGAGAGATGGAGCCAGGGTAAAGATTCTATAGCACTGAAACACCACCCCATTGTATTACTTTGTTTAATACTGGCTGGCTCAGGGATCGCCTTCTGTCACCTTCCATTCGTTAGGTTATGTCCGTTACCTTATGGTACAGGTAGTAATTTGAAGTAGTCAAATACAGGTTGAATGAACACAGGAAGGAACCTCTCTGTGCTTAAAATAAAGAGGACATCCTGACAGTGTGACATGCCAGAAGAGCGATTGAATCAATGAACGTAGGACTGTACTTGTACTGAAAGAGCATTTCCGGACAGTGTAGCATGCCAGGAAAATGAATGAATGAATACAGAAATGAACTCCCCTGTGCTGAAAATAAAGAGCCGATCATGACAGCGTTATGTGCCGGAGACCTAAGGATCAGACGTGGTAAGTTAGTAAACACACAGATGAGAACGGTCATGGCGGCAAAGTTAAAGCAATGAGATTGTCTCCCTACTGCAGAAAAACACACATCTGGAAAGGACAGCCTACGCGTTTCTTAATCTGAGCGTTGATGAAGCCCACCTCATTGTTAGGTGAGGCGGTGAAACAACAGAAGCTCCTCTGAAGCACAGTCAGAATAAAGAGAGGTGTTTGGTTACCACCAAAATGTTTAAACAGCGTCACGAAAGTGCTAGTCACTGAAACCTTGTAGAAAAGTCTAAAGAAAAAAAAAAGGGTTTCGAAAAATAATCCCTTGGGAAAGATACTTATATAAAAAGGTTTTCTACATCCAGATAGCACTCAGAAAAAAAATGGATTACAAATACTGCATTCACAGTAGCACACAAAATCATTACACTCCCAGGAGTGGGGTGGCATAAAAGGACTGTAAATGAAAAAAATGAAGAAACCATAAAGCTAAAAAGAAAATTATAGAGTGCTTCACAAAACTGGATGCGTAAATTGTCATTGAGGCAGCTCAATACTACAGAAATGTTGACACTCTCCAAGTCACTTTACAAAAATTCAAGCCCAATCCATTGGTTGACTTTTCAACTTTATCCCGTAGTGAAAGAGTAGCCAGAAAGATACTGAAGAGAGAAATGGTGAGACAATAGAACATATGGGACTACACAGTGAAAACAGTGACAGACGTGCTAGAGTAGAGAAGTTAAAAAAAAACCAAGAGTACGATAACACGGAAGCCAGAGCTTGTAAAGCTAACATCCCAGATCTCTCATGCAGAGACGGATCATTCTGATGAAAGCTAGATATTAGCTGTGACACTCCACACAGCATCATAGGTAGACTTTTAAAACTGACATGTAGTAAACACAACTGTTACCACACACACACACACACACACACACACACACAAAGAGAAAAACCCTATGCGTGACTTTTGTAATGCTCTGTTGAGGAACGTGTTCTCAGCTGTGGCAATTAGAAAGGAAAAATGTGAAGGAAAACCTTGATATTGTATTTATTTTGCATGCAAAATGCACTACATAAAAATCCAAATGACAGTTACCTGGAAAGAAATGGTCATACATCAATAGGCAAAAAAAAAAAAAAAAGAATAGTATCTCTTATTGACCCCCTCAAAATAGCCTTTACAACTGTCATAACAAACATGAATAAAGACATGAACAAGTAGTTTCCAAAATAAGAGAAAAATCACCAATGTATATATTTTAAAAAAATCAAACCTCACTACTATCATTCCTGCCAAAAAATTACTCTTTAAGATTTTGTCTTTTTTTCTGTTACTCTGGGAAAGATTTAACAAAGTAGTAATATCATATTTTTTTAAAGGGCTGAAAATGAAAACCTTCATAAAATTTGGTATTATAAATTTATGAATATACTCAAAATTACATTATATTTATTCACTGTATGTTCATTTTTAAGGTAAATATACTTCTTGATCCAACCAGTCCATCCTAAAGGAAATCAGTCCTGGGTGTTCATTGGAAGGACTGATGCTGAAGCTGAAACTCCAATACTTTGGCCACCTGATGCGAAGAGCTGACTCATTTCAAAAGACCCTGATGCTGGGAAAGATTGAGGGCAGGAGGAGAAGGGGATGACAGAGGATGAGAGGGTTGGATGGCATCACCGACTCAATGGACATGGGTTTGGATGGACTCTGGGAGTTGCTGATGGACAGGGAGGCCTGGTGTGCTGCAGTTCACGGGGTCGCAAAGAGTCGGACACGACTGAGCGACTGAACTGAACTGATACTTCTTGATAGTGTGATTTACTTCAAGGGACATGCGTTTATGAAAATATTTGGAGAAGTGCACAAAGATCTGGAAAATATAAATAGATTTAATTGTGTAGAGTCCCAAATTCAGCTCTTTATTTTTATAAAACAAAAGATGAACCCATGATTGTTCACAACAGAAAATAATTCAATAGCTTGCCTTACATTTATCGGTCGGAGTAGCATCCAGCACCTAAGGGTTACATTGTGTACATGAAAGATGCTGTGAAAAGATGTGAATAATATGTTGTTAGGTAAACATGTGATAAGATCCAGCGTGTGCAGAGATAAACCTTTAGTATGTTCTGTGTGTGTGTCTCTCTCTCTGGGGGAAGAATTATGAGAGACTCTTGAGGGGGGTGGGCGTTTCGTTTAAAAATCTAACAACTTAGCATTTTGTGCAAATCTGTTAACTTTGAGAACAAGGAAAGCAAGTTGTAATAGGCACAGTTCAAGCCCAAGCAGCTGAGTCATTAAAAAATAGTCTATTCTGCAAATGTCGCTGGGGAGGCAAGATTTTTGTGAGCAATGCGGGCGGCTAAGATTCAGAAGTATTTTTACTTGAGTACAGAAAAGGAAGGAACAAGGTCTCAAGTTGAAATAGAAGAGGTGCCTCATGGAGAGAGAGACAGCCTCAGTTCGCTCGCCTCCTCTCGCTGCCTTAGGGTGAATGTGCTGGGTCCCTGGAGATTAAAATGGTCAGGCCTCCCCACGCTCTGCCCTCCTTCACTGTTCAGCTCACAAAGAGGAGTGATTTACACCCATTAATTCTCAGTTAAATGCCTTATGGGAAAGATAGACGGACACGTCTTCCCATGCCCTCCAAATAAATGCGGTTTTTGCGTTCATGTTCTTGCCGTCAGAACATACTGGCATAATCCAGGACAAATCTTTGCGAAATGTCCTAATTTTTCTCTCATACTGAAAAATCCGTCTGCAAGACGTGGCGTGTGACTCAAAGATCTGAGCACAGGGGGATTGAGAAGGACGTACCTGGGGTGCACTGTGTGAAGGCTGGCAATCTTTTGAGAAATAGCTCGGGTCTCTGCAGAAGCTGAGGTGTGACTCGTTCAGACATGGCTGACGCACATTTCATTAGGTGCCAGAGTTTCCTGAGTGTGGGGAGTCAGGTTTTCCTAGATTCCCGTGACATTTCTTAGTACTTTTAAATCCCTCGGTGTGAGTGTGCCCACGTGTGTGTGTGAGCTACACTGATGTATTTTCCATTCCTTACCATCGATCCGAGTCTCCCCATGTGTATTCACGCGTTTGCAGCAAGGCTGAAGACAGCTGCTTTCGGGGACAACATGGAAAGCAGACAGCGGTAGATGACCTGCAATGTGAAAGTGTTAGTCCCTCAGTCGTGTCCGATGCTCTGCGACCCCATGGACTGTAGCCCTGCCAGGCTCCTCTGTCCATGGGGATTCTCCAGGCAAGAGTCCTGGAGTGGTTGGCCATGCCCTCCTCCAGGGGATCTTCCCGACCCAGGGATTGAACCCAGGTCCTCCCCCATGGCAGGCGGATTCTTTACCATCTGAGCTGCCAGGAAAGCCCCCTGGCGTGGGCCGAAGTCAAACTGTCCATTTGGGTGTGGTCAGTTCCAGCCCTTTCTGAGTGTGCCAAGCGCTATGGGACACGGCAGAGCGTTACTAGTGAGGCGCCAGACTGAGCTGGGAAACGGATGGCTTGTGGCAGGCAGCCTATAGGATGTAGGTTTTGTGGTTTGTAACCAAATAGCACATTTCATCTGGTTTGTGACTGGTAATGGTGGAGAGTACCTTTTTGAAGAAATGACTGATTCCACTCGAAGTGTTTATTCAGTGAAATTCTACGGGATATTCACGGCAAGGGGCTTCCCTAGTAGCTCAGATGATAAAACATCTGCCTGCAGTGCACCAGACCGGGGTTCGATCCCTAGGTCGGGAAGATCCCCTGGAGAAGGGAAAGGCAACCCACTCCAATATTCTGGCCAGGAGAATCCTATGGACAGAGGAGCCTGGTGGGCTACAGTCCATGGGGTCGCAGAGAGTCAGACATGACTGAGCGACTGACACACACACACACAAACTCACAGCAAGCCAAATGATTAAAAGGTGATGCTGATAACTCCGGGTCGACTCATTTGATTATTTTCCTGGATGAAGATGTATGTCAATGCCTGAAGCTGTTCTGATGCATCGAATCCCTGCTCTCAATTGGTTGGCTTGACTTTTGTTTTATTCAGTTTAAATAAATTGGGAAAAGGGAAAGGAACTTTTGGATTTTTTTTCCTCCTGTTTCATTGAAGTCATTTTGGAGTAATAAAACCACACCTTGAAACTGTTGGATGGCTGCAGCAGGCCTCAGACAAACATGAGCACCTGCACGTCTTTATACTGTCTTCAGGTGGACATCTGGGACTTTGAACTTATGCGTGCATGAAAAATAACAGACAGAGTTACGAGCAGTAACTTCTGTCATCTCAGTAAAATACCTATTTTTGCTTTTTCATGAAAAATATATGCACTTTATTGCTTACCGATTGCCGATAAGCCAAGGCTATATGACACAAAAAATTTTTTATCCTGAAGTGGGTAGCCTTTCCCTTCTCCAGGGGAATCTTCCCAACCCAGGAGAATACATGTCTCCCACATTGCGGGCAGGTTCTTTACCAGCTGAGCCACAAGGGAAGCCCAAGAATACTGGAGTGGGTAGCCTATCCCTTCTCCAGCAGATCTTCCTGAGCCAGGAATAGAACTGGGGTCTCCTGCATTGCAGGCAGATTCTTTACCAATGGAGATATCAGGGAAACTTCCTTTTTTTTAACATTGAAAATATTTTCTCTTAATATTGTAGGGTGATGGCAAATCAGTTATTATATATGTGTATATATGTATATGTATATTCCTGCAAGCTGAAGAAGTGTTAAAGCATTTTGCAAAGCTACGTCAGGCAGAGCTTAGCTATCACTAATGTAAGCATGCATTTGAGACTTGAGTATTAATTTCATTGTTCACATATCTTAAAATGTATCCTCAGCAATACCTATTCTAAGGCTGCAGTGTTAGTTTAGAGAGTGGGAAAAGGTGATGGACCGTCTTAAAACAGTTTGGCTGCTTCTTTCTCATTAGTTTACAAATGTGTGTTAATTATGAATGGATGCTTATCCACTGGTTAAACAGGACACCAGGCAGATTTTACTTATGATAACTGTGTCTCCGCCATCTTAGATTTCAAGAACCGTACTTTGATAGGAGTCTTTGGATTTTTCACCGGTAATTCAGTAAAGTTAATTTACTGTGTTTCAGGTAGAGTATATTGGAGAAGGAAATGGCAGCCCACTCCAGTGTTCCTGCCTGGAGAATCCCAGGGACGGGGGAGCCTGGTAGGCTGCCGTCTGTGGGGTCGCACAGAGTCGGACACGACTGAAGCGATTTAGCAGCAGCAGCAGCAGCAGCAGCAGCAGCAGCAGCAGGTAGAGTATAAATGTTTTAACTTTCAGCACTTTCCTTACCCTTTACAATGACATGACCATAAAGAGACATGGAAGGTAGAAGATAATTGTCACTGTGACATTTGGAATTTTATTCTGACCCACATAGTTACAGGGCTTCCCCGGTGGCTCAGAGGTTAAGGCGTCTGCCTGGAATACGGGAGACCCGGGTTCGATCCCTGGGTCGGGAACATCCCCTGGAGAAGGAAATGGCAACCCACTCCAGTACTCTTGCCTGGAGAATCCCGTGGAGGGACGAGCCTGGTAGGCTACTATTCCATAGGGTCGCAAAGAGTCGGACACGACTGAGCGGCTTCACTTTCACTTTCACATAATTACACAGAAGGTTTTAAGAACCATAGGAAAAAGGCAAGCCAGTGTGGGGGTTGCGAGGGGGAAACTAAGGGATATGACACACCATTTTCTGAATTATGAATTGCATATAGAATGCTGATTAAAGAAATGTTTAAATTAAAAAGAGGTGAACAAAAAGGGGTAGCGTTTTAAGCCATCAGTTTGAAAAAAAAAAAGTCAGCAAAGAGACACATAGCATGCGGTATTAGAAAGAGAGAGGAAGTGGTACAAATATTTGTAGGCGTCATTAGCAGTAACGCAAAGCGACAAGGCATTTGTGGAGCAGAGGTAGGGAGAAGACCATTCTTGAATTTTGCATCCTTGGGATAAACAGTTCAGTTAACTTTGATTTAGTTAGTTTTTTCAGAAATTGTATCACAGTAACACCAGGTAAATAGACTAGAAATTCTTTTCAGTGTTGTTTTGTCAAAGCACAGTAGTCAACTACCTAAGAGACCAGTATTATAGTACTTGTCAAAGAAATCATATATCAACATAAAGAGCTGCCAAGAATTGCCAGAAAGGCGCTGTATCTCCATTGTTTACAGTAAGTTATTTATTATGTTTTAAAATTTTGCAGGAAATTAGGACACTGAATTGAGCATGGAACAGCAAATTAAAAGGCTAGAAAATCGGGACTTCCCTGGTGGACCTGTGGTTAAGACTTCGCCTTCCCAGCTGGAGGGGAGCAGGTTTGATCCCTGGTCAGGGAGCTAACATCCCATATCCTTTTGGCCAAAAAAACCAAAACATGAAACAGAGGCAATAATATAACAAGCTTAATAAAGACTTTAAAGAACTAGAAAATGTGTACAATTAGTGCAGTCATGCGTACAACCTGGGTATAAAAGCATAAAGTGTCCCTTAGGCATAGTAGGGGGTTTCCCTGGTGGCTCAGCTGGTAAAGAATTGCCCTGCAATTCGAGAGACCTGAGTTCAGTCCCTGGGCTGGGAAGATGCCCTGGAGAAGGAAACAGCTACCCACTCCAGTACTCTGGCCTGGAGAATTCCACGGACTGTATAGTCCATGCGGTCTCAAAGAGTTGGACACGACTGAGCAACTTTCACTTCACTTAGGCATGTTGTGTTTCTTTGGAGGGACAGATAAATTGTGTGTGGGGGGGGTGGTTAAAGATTCAAAGACCAAGGTTTTCTTTACATAAATCCTAAAAATTTTTAAAATTAATTTAAACTTGTCAATACTTTACTTTATTGAAGTATCATTGATTTATAATAATTATGTTCAGTTCAGTTCAGATCAATCGCTCAGTCATGTCTGACTCTTTGTGACCCCATAAATTGCAGCACGCCAGGCCTCCCTGTCCATTACCAACTCCCAGAGTTCATTCAGACTCACGTCCATTGAGTCGGTGATGCCATCCAGCCATCTCATCCTCTGTCATCCCCTTCTCCTCCTGCCCCCAATCCCTCCCAGCATCAGAGTCTTTTCCAAGGAGTCAACTCTTCGTATGAGGTGGCCAAAGTACTGGAGCTTCAGCTTTAGCATCATTCCTTCCAAAGAAATCCCAGGGCTGATCTTCAGAATGGACTGGTTGGATCTCCTTGCAGTCCAAGGGACTCTCAAGAGTCTTCTCCAACACCACAGTTCAAAAGCATCAATTCTTTGGCACTCAGCCTTCTTCACAGTCCAACTGTCACATCCATACATGACTACAGGAAAAAGCATAGCCTTGACTAGATGGACCTTAGTCGGCAAAGTAATGTCTCTGCTTTTGAATATGCTGTCTAGGTTGGTCATAGCTTTTCTTCCAAGGAGTAAGTTTCAGGTATACATCAAAGTGATTCAGTTTTGTATATGCGTGTGTGTGTGTATACAAGTTCAGACTGTTTTCCATCATAGTTTATTATAAGGTATTGAGTATACTTTGGTGTGCTATACAGTAATTCCTTGTTCCATATCTATTTTATCTGCAATAAAGTATATCTTTTAATGCCAAACTTCTGATTTCTCCCTTCACCTACCCTTTCCCCTTTGGTAACCAAGAGTTTGTTTTCTTTGTATTTGAGTCTATTTCTGCTTCGTAAACAAGTTCATCTGTATTATTCTTTTTAATTCCATGTGTAAATGATACATGATATTTGTCTTTCTTGGTCCGATTTACTGCATTAAGTATAATATTCTCTAGGTCTATCTATGTTGCTGCAAATGGCATTTATTTGTTCTTTTTCATGGCTGAGTAGTATTTCATTGTGTGTGTGTGTGTGTGTGTGTTTGCACACTACATCTTTATCCATTCATCTGTTGATGGATACATAGGTTGATGCATCCATGTCTTAGCTATTGTGAATAGTGCTTCTGTGACCATAGGGTTGCGTGCATGCTTTTGAGTTAGAGTCTTCTCTGGATATACGCCCAGGAGTGACATTGCTGGATCACAGGGTAACTCTGTTTTTAGTTTTCTAGGGATGCTCCACACCGTTCTCCATCATGGTTGTACCGATTTCCTTTCCCATCAACAGCATAGGAGGATTCCCTTTGACCACATCCTTTCCAGCATTTGTAGAGTTTTTAATAATGGCCGGCCTGAGCAGTGTGAGGTGATAATACTCACATTTTTGATGCGCATTTCTCGAATAATTAGCAGTATCGATCACCTTTTCACCTATGTTGGCTGTCTAGCTATTGACAATTGCCATGTGCTGTATGGCCTGTCTTGTTTACAGATTTGTTGCTTTGGATTTGTTCTGTATTTATAAAAATCCATCGATTTATTTGGGGCTTTCTGGGTGGCTCAGTGGTAAAGAATTTGCCTGCCAGTGCAGGGGACCCGAGTTCTACCACTGGGTCAGGAAGATCCCCTGGAGGAGGGCACGGGAACCCACTCCAGGATTCTTGCCAGGAGAATCCCATGGACAGAGGAGCCTGGCAGGCTGCAGTCCATGAGGTCAGAAAAGAATTCAGCAACAAGTTAGTGAGTAAACAACAACAAAATAAATTTACTTTTTCATTTTAGGCTATCATATCCCTGTGGAACATTTTAATATTTGCATAACAAGCCATCTTATGTTTTACTTACATACTTTTTGTATTGCTGGACATTTTTCTCTTTTTTGCTAACAATTTGTATTTTAACTAAGACTTTGGCAAATTTGTTTGATGCTTGTTGATATCTGTTAACATTTGTTATGATTATATCTTTTAGGTTTAACATCTTCAGGATAGATTTCCAAATGTGAAGTTGTCAAATAAAGGCCATTCTCATATTTTACGTACATGACAGATAATACCAGAAACCTTACTAAAGTAGCATTTAGATCCACTGTACACACTCAAACAAGAGACAGTCTTAACTTCTAAAAGGGCTGTTTACCCGATTGCAAGAGACAGTCTTAACTTCTAAAAGGAACTGCCTGTTTACCTGATTGAAAACCTACTGTGCTTTTTGTAACTGTGTGGTTCTTTTGATACATTTTAAAAGTCACTCTATTGAGGTATAACTGACATGTAAAAAACCTATGATTATTTAATGTATACAGCTTGGTAACTTGGGTGTTTACTTCCCATAAGATGTAGCTCTTGGAATATTGAAGGATACACTGGAGTGTTTTTTGTTTTTTTTTTTTTTTGGCTGCATTGAGTCTTCGTTGCAAGCTTTTTCTCATTACAGCCAGTCCATTCTTTTTGGCCAACCCAACAGAAATTTCAATGATACATGATATAAGATGCCTTCGGAATCATGTCTTCAATTTTTTCTTCAAGGATTAACACATATTCCTTTAAAAACTTGTTTTAAACGAATCTTATGGAGGTGGCTTAGAGATTCTGAAAGTTATCATAAGCTGTATGGAGACTATTACCTTAACGGGAAAGAGTAAGAAACATTAGCAACAAAAGCAAGGTTTTAATATCGAGAAATAGAGTGGTTATATTTTGACAAGAAATAGAGCCATTCAACTGCATTTTAAATAGAGTGATTGATTAGGAATGAAATCCTGGATACACATCTGTCTGGCTCAGAAAGCTGAACTGTGGAGGTAATAGTGCTTGCTAGGAGCCCACCTGGCTGTTCCCTGGTGGCTCAGATGGTAAAGACCGCACCTGCAATGCAGGAGATGGGGGCTCGATGCCTGGGTCGGAAAGATCCCCTGGAGGAAGGCATGGCAACCCACTCCGGTATTCTCGCCTGGAGAACCCCAGGACAGAGGAGCCTGGCGGGCTGCATGCAGTCCATAGAGTTGCAAGAGTCAGACTCGACCAAGTGGCAGCACACACCGTTGCCCCTGCCATCCTCCTGCGGTGCAGCTCCTACTGGAATCTGGCCTTCTCTGTTCTCGTGGCAGTTCCTGGTCGGAGCTCAAGAGGCACTCAGTGAAGGGCCTCCCCTCTGCCAGTCCCCATGCCCGCGTTGCTGCAGCCAGCTCCTGGTGCTCTGCATGTCTGATGTCTCCCAGACCTCCTCGGGGTTCCCGCCGTGGTTCACTTTAGACCCCGGAGAGGTGACTTCTCCTTCTGTAGCATGCGTTTTCTTGTGTTGCCAGTAACAGCAAACAGATGCCTGTGCGGCGAATCTTTGGCAGGCCATAAATTCTACAGAGAACACATTCCTTTTTTTTTTTTTTTTCCTTCCTGGCCTTCCCCTGGAAGGGCTGCGAGGGTTCCCAGACATGTGGGCCCTTGTTCAAAGGCATGACCCCTGAGCTCCGTGCAGTCCTCAGCAAGAGAGGTAAACCCACCCCCGAAAAGGTGCACCTGTTTAGACCATCTGCTGAGCTCGAACAGGATGCATTTTTTCTCGCACCTCATTGACATGAACAGAACTCATGTGGTTAGAGCCGAATTCTGCAGGCAAGGCCTCTGGGGGTAGGGGTGGGGGGCGTCACTGTGTCCACCCCAACTGACCTTCCCGGTTAGGGCACGATTGTGTGCCCGAGTCCTTCAGAAATCTGCTACCGTGACCTCCTGCTTCCCCAGTGGAAAAGAATCTGCCTGCCAGTCTCTGGTCCAGGAAGACCCCCTGGAGAAGGGCATGGCAACCCACTCCAGTATTCTTGCCGGAAAAATCCCATGAACAGAGGAGCCTGGTAGGGTCACAAAGAGTCAGACACGACTGAGCAACTGAAAAACAGCAGCAAGCCACTTATTTTCAGATATCAAGAAACGAAAGCTTCGATCAAATAGAGTGGCCCATCTTCTGAGATCACTGACACATGGTGGACACAGCCCTAAAGTCTCTTTACAGCCACTCAGCTGTTCAGTTCAGTTCAGTTCAGTCGCTCAGTCGTGTCCGACTCTTTGTGACCCCATGAACCGCAGCACGCCAGGCCTCCCTGTCCATCACCAACTCCCGGAGTCCACCCAAACCCATGTCCATCGAGTCAGTGACGCCATCCAGCCATCTCATCCTCTGTCGTCCCCTTCTCCTCCCACCCTCAATCTTTCCCAGCATCAGGGTCTTTTCTAATGAGTCAGCTCTTTGCATCAGGTGGCCAAGGTATTAGAGTTTCAGCTTCAGCATCAGTCCTTCCAATGAAGATTCAAGACTGATCTCCTTTAGGATGGACTGGTTGGATCTCTTTGCAGTCCAAGGCACTCTCAAGAGTCTTTGCCAACACCCCAGTTCAAAAGCATCAGTTCTTTGGTGCTCAGCTTTCTTCACAGTCCAGCTCTCACATCCATACATAACCACTAGAAAAACCATAGCCTTGATTAGACGGACCTTTGTTGACAAAGTAATGTCTCTGCTTTTCAATATACTGTCTAAATTAGTCATAAGGTTCTTTCCAAGGAGTAAGCATCTTTTAATTTCATGGCTGTTAAATACATCCATTTGGAGAAGGACGTATTGTCTGTATCCTAAGTGGACAATTTTTAAGGGTCTTTTTAATGCTAAAAAAAAAAAAATGATCAGGCCTATGTTAAAAATCATATGGTGTTGTTAGGCCATTGTGTAACTGTTTGAGAATAACCAACTTTTGCAACCATCCATTTATAAGGTCAGACACTTAAACCATCCATCACCAACCTTTTTCGGCAACAGGGACTGGTTTTGTGGAAGATAGTTTTTCCATGGACCAGGGCTGAGGGGGGGCGTTGGTTTTCAGATGATTCAAGCACGTTATATTTATTGTGCACTTTATTTCTGTTCCCTGGAGAAGGAAATGGCAACCCAATCCAGAATGGACAGAGGAGCCTGGTGGGCTACGGTCCATGGGGTCACAAAGAGTCAGATACGAATAAGTGACTTTATCTTTTTCTTTCTTCATTCCATTTAGTATTACATCAGTTCCACCACAGATCATCCAGGGTTAGATCCCAGAGACTGGGGACTCCTGACTTACGCTGTCAGTCAGACAAATTGGCTACTTGGATTACCCTGCCCTCCAGACTCGAAATCTTTATCCTCCAGACTCGAAATCTTTACCCTTGTATGTGGTTGTTGCTGTTTAGTTGCTAAGTCGTGTCTGACTCTTGGCGACCCCATGGACTGTAGCCCTCCCAGGCTCCTCTGTCCATGGGATTCTCCAGGCAAGAGTACTGGAGTGGGTTGCCCTTCCCTTCTCCAGGGCATCTTTCCGACCCAGGGATCCAACCCACATCTCCTGGTTTGGCAGGCAGATTCTTTAGCATGTTAGCCACCAGGGAAGCCGAGACACATGTATATATCATTACCTTTATTCTTAGAGGGCTTCCCCTGGGGCTCAGACGGTAAAGCGTCTGCCTCCAATGCAGGAGACCCGGGTTCGATCCCTGGGTCGGGAAGCTCCCCTGGAGAAGGAAATGGCAACTCACTTCAGTATTCTTGCCTGGAAAATCCCATGGACGGAGGAGCCCCGTAGGCTACAGTCCATGGGGTCGCCAAGAGTCAGACACGACTGAGCGACTTCGCTTCACTTCACTTCACTTCACTTCTGTTTTACTCTTAAGGAAGGAGGGAAGCTTTTGGTAAAGTCCTGTATCTTGAGCAAACAATGGTATTTCCCGACTTTTACCCTCTTACAGTATTTAATCAATACTCTTCACATTTTCCTGGCCTTCTGCTGGGTTTTTTCTTAAAGGAGTATTTAGAGTACGCTTGAGGTCTCAAGGCTTATAAGCACTATGAGCAGAACTCATTATTCATGACAACATTCTGTGATGAGCAGAACTCATTATTCATGACAACATTCGGTAATGTCAGAGCTATGGTTCTGCGATGCCTAAAAATTATGCACTTCTGTGAGACGAGGCTAATGAATGAGGCATGTGGGCTTGATGGGCCTGCCTGTGTCAAGCTGAAGCTATTAGTCCAGACTCTGATACAGCGTTGCCCTCATTTCTTTGATATTTTGAAGACATTGCTATGATCACGGAAATCAACAACTGCCTTTCAAAAATGATGTTATCTCATTTAATAATTTTGTTTCCTAAGTAATAAATCTACATAAATATCTGCTTACATAAAAATGTTAGGAGTTAACAAGGGTCTTAAAAGCTACATTTAATCATTGATAATAAATTATTACTGATGATAATAAATATTACTGTAAACTATTACTGATAAAAATTATTACTGATATAATTATTATTATATTTTCCAAGATTTAACTAATCAATTAAATTACATGGCTACTTGTGAATATAGGACACTCCCAAAAGTTACATTGTGTATTTTTTTTTTAATTTTATTTCATGTTTAAGTTCAGCCAATTAACAATGTTAAGATGGTTTCGGGTGAACAGTGAAGGGAGTCAGCAATACATGTACATGTATCCCTTCTCCCCCAAACTCCCCTCCCATCCAGGCTGCCACGTGACACTGAGGAGAGTTCCCTGTGCTGGACAGCAGGTCCTTGCTGGTTCTCCATGTTAAACACAGCAGTGTGTCCATGTCCATCCCAAAGTCCCTAACTATCCCTCCCCCCATCCTTCCCACCCCTCAACCATAAATTCATTCTCTTAAGTCGGTGAGTCTTTCTCTGTTTTTTTTTTTTCTATTTTTGAAATTTAAAAAATATATATATTTAAAATTATATAAAATAAATTTGTATAAAATTATCTCAAGTTTATATAAAAATGAGAACTCTTAACTTGTAAACTGCTGTGTCGGTTTCTGCCATGCAGCCCTCAGTTCAGCCACAATTACGCAGACATCCTGCCTCCCTCCAGGCCCCGATCCCATCCCTGCAGGTCATCACAGAGCAGCAGAGTGAGCTTCCTGTGCCTCATAGCAGCTTCTCACCAGCTCTCCATCCGACCCCTGATAGTTCACGTGTGTTGGTGGTATTTTCTTCGTTTGTCACACTCTTTCCCTCCCTCACTGTGTCCACAAAGTCCCTTCTCTGCTCTCTGCATCTCCATTCCTTCCCTGCAAATCGGTTCATCCATTTTTCTAGATCCCATAGATATGAGTTAATATACAACATTTTTCTTCCTGACATACTCTGTGTAACAGGCTTTTGTTTTGCTCATTCGTATCGCTTCTTTTTAGATTCTGCATCTACGGGATCAATCATACGATATTTGTCTTTCTCTCTCTGGCTTAATTTCACTCAGTGTGACAATGTGGCTGCTCAGTCTAGTTTCTAAGAGAAGACTGTTTACATTAACTGCACTCTGCTATTGAATTTTAGTAGTTGTTAAAGAAGGGCATGAAAATGGGTAAGATTCTCATTTGAATTCTCCTTTCTTCTTGTGATCCTGTGGAATGTGTGTTGAACTTACATAATTCCTGCAACTCTAATCAAAGCATTTGGAAGGACGTGTGGGCTCTAGAAGACAGACATGATTAAATAACAGAAAAAACGGAGTAACTGTGAAGCAAAGTTGAAATATTTTTCAAAAGCAACAATGAATGGGGCTTAGCGATTATTGAAAGTATTCCCAAGAGATTACAGAAGCTGGTAAATGTGCATGTTTAACTTGCAGAAGTATTTCCAAAGATGCATAAGAAAGTACGACATGATAAAGGTGGAATCTTCATCAGTGGAAACGGGTGACGTTGACCAGTAAATGGATTTGAGGCAGCTGGCTATTTTGAAAACAAAGTTATTATGCGTTACCTCATAATATGCAATACAATATCCAGATGGGGTAAAGATTCAAAAGTTATCCGTTGACAGAGGAATGGATAAAGCAGCTATGGTACATACACACAGTGGAATATTCAGTTCAGTTCAGTTCAGTCACTCAATTGTGTCCGACTCTTTGCGACCCCATGAATCGCAGCACACCAGGCCTCCCTGTCCATCACCATCTCCCGGAGTTCACCCAAACTCCTGTCCATCAAGTCAGTGATGCCATCCAGCCATCTCATCCTCAGTCATCCCCTTCTCCTCCTGCCCCCAATCCCTCCCTGCATCAGAGTCTTTTCCAATGAGTCAACTCTTCGCATCAGGTGGCCAAAGTATTGGAGTTTCAGCTTTAGCATCAGTCCTTCCAAAGAACACCCAGGACTGATCTCCTTTAGAATAGACTGGTTGGATCTCCTTGCAGTCCAAGGGACTCTCAAGAGTCTTCTCCAACTCAGCCATAAAAGGAGTGATTTTTGCGTCAGTTTTAGTGAGGTGGATGAATGTAGAGTCTATTATACTGAGTGACATAAGTCACAAAGAGAAAAACAAATATCATATATTAACACATGTAGATGGAGTTTAGAGGAGAAGGAAATGGCACCCCACTCCAGTATTCTTGCCTGGAGAATCCCATGGACAGAGGAGCCTGGAGGGCTACAGGCCATGGGGTTGCATAGAGTCAGACACGAGTAAAGCAACTTTGCACGCACACACGGAGTTTAGAAAGATGGTACTTACGAACCTATCTACATGGCGGCAAGGGAGATGCAGGGAAAAGAGTTGTGGAAGTTGTAGGGGAAGGGGAGAGTGGGATGAGTTGGGAGAGTAGCGTTGACATATACGCGCTCCTGGGTGTGAATTAGGCAGCTAGTGGGAGCTGCTGTATAACAGAAGGAGCTCAGCTCGGTGCTCTGTGATGACCTAGGGGGCTGGGATGGGGGCTGGGAGGATGGCAGGGAGGTCAAGAAGGAGGAGACATACGCATACTTACGACCGATTCATGTTCTGTGTGGCAGAAACCAACACAACATCGTACGTAAAGCAATTGTCCTCCAAGCAAATGCTGAAGTTATAAAGAAGGGCAATGGTGGTGGAAGCTCAGACATAAAACCAGGTGGGGAATGCGTGGGAGACATCCTGGGAACCCCCTCACCCAGCCCGAGGCTGAGCTGTCCCTTTTGTCGAGAGTGATAACGTAATGAATTGCTGGTATTACGGAGAATGTTCACTCCAGCCTACACTCATGTCTCCTGCGCATCTCCCACTGACAAGTTGTTCCCTGTCCAAAGCCACTGCAAATATAAGCTGCACTGTCTTCTCACGCAAGCAGTCACCCTCTTGGGTTCCCCGTCAGAGCAAACCCCGTGTTGTTCTGTAGCCATCCCCTTGCTCCTCACGTCTCAGGCAACTACTGCGATCTCCTCTCGCCCACAGATGTGTCCTTTTTGACGGTGATGGACAGGGTGGGCCTGGCGTGCTGCAGTCCATGGCATTGCAAAGACTCGGACACAACTGAGCAACTGAACTGAACTGATGCAATAGACGTGTGTGAGCTCAGTCGTGTCTGACTCTTTGCAGCCCCATGGACTGTAGCCTGCCAGCCTCATTTGTCCATGGGATTTCCCCAGCCAGAATAATGGAGTGGGTTCCCGCCCCTGAGGGATCTTCCCCACCCAGGGATCGAACCCACATCTCTTGAAGCTGCTGCATTGGCAGGCGGGTTCTTTAGCCCTAGTGCCACCTGGGAAGCCCCATGGGATAAATCGATTCTGTTTTTAAAATACTAATAGCCAGTTCTTTCTTTTTTATTTTTTAAACCAGATTCTCATCTCATTTTGTGTATGGGGTTTGTATTTTTCACATGCGAAAGGCATAGGCTGTCCCATCTTAAAGTGGAAGCACTATATTACACCGTTTAATGTTTCTATTATTATGCAACTAACCCGTGAGATAAATGGATTTAGCTTTTAAAATACCAATAGCTATTTATATCTTTTCTTTTTTGAAACTGGATTCCATTTTTCTTACTTCATTTTGTGTGTGTGTTAAACTGGAAGCACTGTGTTACACCGTTTAATGCTTCCATTATAATGTAACTAAAGCAGGTTAATAACAAAATGCGTTTGCAGTGATCAGCATGCATGAGAATTCAGAAGATT
The DNA here is from genome assembly GCF_032405125.1 of Capricornis sumatraensis. NCBI lineage: Eukaryota > Metazoa > Chordata > Mammalia > Artiodactyla > Bovidae > Capricornis > Capricornis sumatraensis. The sequence continues at coordinate 144,215,987 of NC_091092.1, read as the reverse complement.
CCCCCAGAAAATATATACTGAATCCTTCTTCAGGGGACACACATCTTTTAATTTCACGTATTAACAGAGTGTATAGATTTTTCTTCTGTTCCTCTCTTTTTGAAAAAAACAAAAACAAAAAAAAAGCTTCAGAAGTAAAATGACCCGACTGTGGAAACTGAATCAATCAATGCTTATTTGATTGGTCCTCGGTGATGCAGTTTGGCTTGGATGATAGGAGCGTAGGCTTTCGTTTGATTGCAGACTCGTTAATGTGAATTTGATTGTAAAGCCTGGAAGGCCTGTCTCATGCTTTTGTGTCTGTTTTCTTAAAAAAAAATAGATATATATAGATACCAGCACCGTGGCTTATTTATTGACAGGCCGGGGCACCAAGGGGGAATTTCTGACCCAGGTCATACCAGCCAGCGGAGGTCTGTAGGGCAATTAGGTCAAACCCTGTTTTGAGTAACCCGAAATCGTTTCAGCATCGTTCTGACTTTCCCCCTAATTGCTGTCGTCCTCAGGGGACTTGTGGACTCCGCTAGCTGCTCCAAGGTTTTTAACAGGATCCCATCATGGTGATGCCCCAATTGTATTTCAGAAACGCAGGTTTTTTGATTTAAAGTTAAATATCATTCTCGGAGGCACTGCTGGTTGGCATGTGTATGCAAGTACATACGCACGCACACAATTAATTCATGGTTAATCTGGAAGTTTTCACGTGTCCTAGCCGACGGGAAATAAAGTTTTGTAAACAGAGCAGAAGGCCTGTTGTTCCTGATGGTTGGGGAGGTCAGCTTAAGTGGCAATACTTTGTAAACAAAGCCATGCCGATATGTGTTAGTAGAATGAGAGCCTTGATTTTTATGCAGGGTACATTCCAGGACCTTTGCGTATTTCCCCATTAATGAACATTGCTCTAAGGTTTGGGCTTCCCTGGTGGCTCAGATGCTAAAGAATCCACTTGCAATGTGGGAGACCTCGGTTCGATCCTTGGGTCGGGAAGATTCCCCTGGAGATGGGAATAGACTACCCCCACTCCAGTATTCTTGGGCCTCCCTGGTGGCTCAGCTGGTAAAGAACCTGCCTGCAATGTGTGAGACCTGGGTTCGATCCCTGGGTAGGGAAGATCCCCTGGAGAAGGGAAAGGCTACCCACTCCAGTATTCTGGTCTGGAGAATTCCATGGACAGTGGAGCCTGGAGGGGTTACAGTCCATGGATTCTAAGAGTCGGACACGACCGACGGACTGACACTTTCACTAAAAGGCATACTTTGACGCACAAAGTTGCTGAGCATACTTGCAATGTCTGTGTCGGTATTTGGACGCTAAAGGTAGGTTAACTCAAGGTGTTGCAGAAGAAAAACGGCTTTTACATTACAATGATGAGTAGGGAAGCAAAACAAAAAAAAGAAAAAGCCATGCCAACCCCATGAAGGAAGCCTGAAGTCTTGCTAGCATCATTAGGAAGCTGCCGACCAGAGTCTGAATTGCTACGTCAGCAGAATTCAGACTCGTTACGGGCTGTGGGATTGTCAAGGTCCCTCATTAGTGCACTGTTGAGCACTGGTGTCCAGCAGGCCTGTTTGTCCAGGCTGCCTGGGAGTCCGGCTTCCCACGCAGCACCAGTCCAATTATCCCTCCTCCCCTTCCTGGGTTCACCGTAAGAAACGTAAACCCAGAGACATAATAAAGAGTGGAACTCACGGACACAGCAAGTCATTAGGGGATGGAAGGGACATCTCTCTGTGTCCTGAACTTGGCTCCGTCTCTGGACGCCTTTGTGGGTAGAGCACACGCGATAAACAAACACAGCCTCCTCCCTTTGAAACATGGTGACCGACCATCAGTCCGTTCACTTTCGGTGTAGCAGAGAAATACTGCTGTTCAAAAATGCTGAGACCCTGCCCCGGAAGGCAGGAGTAGCAGGTTGAAAGGTCTTCGTGGTTAAAACCACTGAATGCTGGCGTTAGATGGTCAAAACCTTCATCCTTTATGCAGGTTCCTGTTGGGTCTCTGACACGTGCTGTCAGAAAGCGTGGAGGGGACACTGGCCAGCTTCCCAGCCAACCCTCCCCACGCGTGCCTGTCTGCCTGATTCTTGATTGAAAGCATGTGAAATGCACATCTGAAAGTTGGGGGAAAAGGTTTTCAGAGGAAAAAGGACATGGGCGACTTCTTTCCGAACAGATATAGGCTCAGTGCGTTTCTCAAGGGTTGCGTTCTGCTTTTATTTTTCACTGCTACTTTAGAAAAATATTTTGTTGATTTTATCTTATTGGTTTGGCCGAGTCGGGTGTCAGTTGCGGCTCGTGGGATCTTTGTTGTATCACGTGGGCTTTTTTTCTTGGGCCACAGAGGCTCTCTAGTCATGGTGCAAGGCCCTCAACTACTCTGCTGCACGTAGGATCCTGGTTCCCCGACCAGGGATTGAACCCCGTGTCTCCTGCATTGCAGGGCAGATTCTTAACCGTTGGACCACCAGGGAAGTCTCTGGATTCTACTTCCAATTTAAGTACGCAACGTTGTTTGAAAGATCCGTTGGTGGTTTAGACGATTAATCATGTACTGATACTAACATATGTATCTCTGAAATGAATCTACTTCTGAAAGTTCAGTCTTCATTTTGACTGCTTCAGCGACCTCAGGAACGTTTTTTGTATCTGAATTTCCATTCATTCCTTAATACGTTGCCATCTCATGATTCATATTCAGGTTTGATACAGTTGTTTCTTCTTTTGTCCTATTTTGGTTTCATCACATTGCCTGGAGAATCCCAGGGATGGAGGAGCCTGGTGGGCTGCTGTCTATGGAGTCGCACAGAGTCGGACACGACTGAAGCGACTTAGCAGCAGCAGCAGTGTATTTAAGATGTTTCCATTAAACGTTAACATCGTAAACATGAACAAATTAATTGTATGTTAACTCTCGAAGTTACCCCTTATCTCTGCCCATCTAAAAGATTCAAATTTATTTTTACTTCAGATCCCTCCCTTACATCCTCAAATAACTGATAAAGATCAGCGGGTTTTGAATGATGTAAATTTTTTGTTGTGTCGTTCCTTCACTTTACGGCTCATGAACGGCAGAACATGAGAAATGCACATATTTCAACAGTCATTAAAATCAGAGTCCTCTGCCCTGGGCTGTTTCCTGCTGATGTATCGGTTGCGATGAGGCGTTCATACGTTTGTGCTGTCGCCCTGGGTCAGCTCAAATCCCGAGAGAAAAGTGACAGGTCCATGCATCTGGCAGGAGGCTTCGAGGCATCTCCTGAGATGTAGCATCGTCTTATGGTCTGGGCGGGACAGAATCGTCCCCCCAAAGCTGACAGTGTGAATTTAGGCAGCAGCTGCGATCTCACTGGAGACGCGTCTGTATTTCCCAGAACTACTTCATCGATGCTTTTGTTAATCGTGATGCACCGTAGATGAAGCCCGGAGAAGCACAAGGCTAAAAAAATAAATAAATAAAGTGGAACTGTCACTCCAGATAGATTCAGCATTTAACGTGTGTGGTCTTCTGAACAATGAAGTCAGTTATGTAATCATTTAGCATGAGTGATCTTGTTTGGAGTAAAACCGCACAAAGCCCCTGCCTCCAGAGGGTCCAGCATCCAGTTCAGCGTGTGGAGAAAGCAGCATTTGCACACGATCCAAACAGCACTGGTGTGTTTTCTGTGTTTGATTATGACAAGCAGTACTGGAAGTATTTTTGGTAGTTCTGAGAATGTACGGAGCCATTGAAATAAAAACGTACAACGGAAGACTCGGGAGGAGGCGTGTCCTGGCATACAGACTGCTACTGAATGTTTCTTTCATTTGTGGCATGTCCCAAGGCAGCCCAGGACCCTAATGGAGTGGGTGTTTGCAGTGAGGGGACCGCTGGGAGTCAGAAACAGTGGGAAATCCATTCATCCATCAGCAAATAGGCATTGACGGACAGACTTAACGGTAACGCTGTATCCTGGGTATTTGCATGCTAAGTCGCTTCAGTCGTGTCCGACTCTTTCCATCCTGATGAACTGTAGCCCGCCAGGCTCCTCTGTCCATGGGGATTCTCCAGGCAAGAATACTGGAGTGGGGTTGCCGTGCTCTCCTCCAAGGGATCTTCCCAACCCAAGGATCGAACCTGGGTCTCCTGCACTGTAGGCAGATTCTTTACTGTCTGAGCCATCAGGGAAGCCCTAAAAAGCATAAGCTACCTACATATTGTGCATACGCCCCCTGTTTAAAACGGGCTGCTTTTCAGAGCCCTCGCAAGCTGTCAGCTTTGCCATGAAAAAGTCTTCAACACTGTCTTCATTAAACCCACATTAGCGTCACTGTGGTGCCAGACACACGATCTTGTGGTCGAGGACATAATCGTACGATGTCCGTGAATGGCTCTTTCATGTCTGTTAACAAGTTACCTTTTGAGTGTTTCTGATGGACACGGTTTTGCATGAGACAAGATTTCTGTTGTACGAGACCTAGAAGTCTTGGAGCAGAAGTAGGGAATAAAGAGAGAAATGCAGAGCCCTGAAGCAACTTAGCACACACGGAACCAATGACGTGTGTATATGTGTGAGTTAACACACACACACACACACACACAGAGGTCTGCTTTAGTTTCTGTGATGTATTAGCGTTCTCCAGAGGAATAGAACCAGTAAAAGTCTGTGTGTGTGTGTGTGTGGTTGTTTAGTCAGTAAGTTGTGTCCGTCTCTTGTGAACCTATGGACTGTAGCCTGCCAGGCTCCTCTGTCCATGGGATCCTCCAGGCAAGAATATTGGAGTGGGTTCTTTCTCGTGTGTGTGTGTGTGTGTGTGTGTGTGTGCGCGTGCATGTGTGTGTGCGCGCATTTTATGTGTGTGCTTAGTCTCTCAATTGTGTCTGACTCTCTGCAACCCCACAGACTGTAGCCCACCAGGCTCCTCTGTCCGTGGGGATTCTCCAGGCAAGAATACTGGAGTGGGTTGCCATGCCCTCCTCCAGGAGATCTTTCCAACCCAGGGCATGCTGCAGTCCATGAGGTCACAAAGAGTTGCACATGACTGAGCAACTGAACTGAACTGACTTGAGGGGTCAGACCCAGGTCTTCTGCATTCCCGGTGGATTCTTCACCGTCTGAGCCACCAGGGAAGCCTGAAAATACTGGAATGGGTAGCCTCTCCCTTCTCCAGGGGAGCTTCCCGACCCACAAATCAAACTGAGGTCTCCTGCTTTGCAGGCGAATTCTTTACCAGCTGAGCTAGCAAGGAAGCCCCATATATATAAATATATGTGTGTGTACAATCTCCAAATACATATATATGTATATGCATGTGAGATCTCTTGCTGTGACCTGTGGGATTTAGTTCCCTGGCCAGAGATGGAACCCATGCCTCCTGCATTGGGAGTTCAGAGTCTTGGCCACTGAACCACCAGGAAGTCCCTCTGGCTGTCTTGTAGACCATGAACTGGAGAAAGGATCAGTGTATTGTGGGTGGAATTAAAAAAAGAAAGAAGTAAGTTTGCAAGCACAGTCCCATGAGCTTCCATCCCCAGATCCCTTGAGTGTGACTGAACTGAGTGAAGGGCTTCCAGAACAGCATGCGGAAAGGGGGGAATGGTCACTATAGTTGAAAGATGGGCAAAGACTCTGTCCCCTGGCAATGCCACGTGGATGGCTTGTCCCTGTTGATCTGATGTCACCTCAAAGAGACCAGGGCACCTCACCTCTGTGATATTCCTCTCCAGAACCCAGAACCCCAGTCACCCCATGACAAAAACATCCTATAAACCCAGATTAAATGGGCTCTGCAAAAAAGAAAGAAAGAAACCTGACCAGTGCATCTCAGATCTGTCAAGGTCATCCAGAAGGAGACAAGTGCCCATCCAAGGTGGACGAAGACCACATCCCCCAAAGACAGTGGCACGTCCAGGATTGCAGGCCGGAATGGAAAAAAAAGGAACCTCAGTAGGAAAACTCATAAAAGTCTGACAAAACCCAGTCTGGTCAATAGCAGTGCAAGCATTTGGGTTTTCCTTAGCCTGACAGACATGCCCTCGGGGCCCAAAGGCTTGACCTGAAGGGGAGACTGGATGTGTGGGCACCAAGGACAGTTTGTGATGTCTTCGCAGCTTTTCTGTAAATCCAGAAATGCTCCTAAGTGAGAACTGTGGTGTTGGAGAAGACTCTTGAGAGTCCCTAGGACTGCAAGGAGATCCAACCAATCCATTCTAAAGGAGATCAGTCCTGGGTGTTCTCTGGAAGGACTGATGCTAAAGTTGAAACTCCAATACTTTGCCCACCTCATGCGAAGAGTTGACTCATTGGAAAAGACTCTGATGCTGGGAGGGATTGGGGGCAGGAGGAGAAGGGGATGACCGAGGATGAGATGGCTGGATGGCATCACCAATTCGATGGACCTGAGTCTGAGTGAACTCCAGGAGTTGGTGATACTGAACTGAACTGAAAAGGTTTTGTTTTTCCAAACCAGAGGAATGGGCGAGAGAGAACAGAGTGAGCTGAGGACGGATGGCTGGAGGTTGTGTGAACTCGCGATGCGGGAATCACCTGTGGTGTTGGAGGAGATGAGGCTGGGAGTTAGGAAGTCGATGAACTAAAAACAGAGAGACACGGTGAGCAGGAAACAGGATCTTCTCGGGTGAGGTGGCAGGAAAGAGATGCCTGCTTGAAGGCCATTTCCGAAGAGAGCCTGATGAGTTCTGTGCTCTGGAACGCGGGAGGCTAGAATTGACAGGAAGTGACCGAGGGCTGAACCCGACAGAGTCGTCAACATCCAAGCCTGGATGCCTGGGTGATCACAGACTCGTTTGCAGAAGAGGAGTCCCCGTGAGGGAGACGGGGCAGGAGGAAGCGGAAACTCGGGTGCGAACGCACGCTGACGCAGAGGGAGGGACCACGTCCAAGCGGAAGTGATCTCATGGCGTCGAGCCGACTTGAAAGGAGCGTCAGACGGCGTGATGCAAAATAGCTCAGGCTGCGTGCACGGTGTTGCCGAGATGGGACTCTGAGCTGGAAACCGTCAGACGCCGTGATCAGGTGGGAAGGACAGGCTGACGGTGGACCACCACAGATCTGTGAAGGCAGCCGGGGTCTTGGGGAGACTCAGGAGCAGGGCCCACAGGAATCGAGGGGGCCTCTTCGGGGTCCCCAGCCCCAGTGCAGACGAGAGAGCAAGCCAGGGGTGAGACCACAACACCAACACTGTTGGTGCCCGTGGGCTTTGGGGGTGACCCAGAGAGGCATGCAGTGGAGATGCCAGGCAGGGGCGTTCCGCAGCATGATGAGGGTTCAGTTCAGTTCAGGTCAGTCGCTCAGTCGTTTCCGACTCTTTGCAACCCCATGAACTGGAGCACGCCAGGCCTCCAACTCATGTCCATCGAGTTGGTGATGCCATCCAACCATCTCATTGTCTGTCATCCCCTTCTCCTCCTGCCCTCAATCTTTCCCAGCATCAGGGTCTTTTCAAATGAGTTGTTTCTTTGCATCAGATGGCCATAGGATTGGAGTTTCAGCTTTAGCATCAGTCCTTCCAATGAACACCCAGGACTGATCTCCTTTAGGATGGACTGGTTGGATGTCGTCACAGTCCAAGGGACTCTCAAGAGTCTTCTCCAACACCACAGTTCAACAGCATCAATTCTTCAGCGCTCAGCTTTCTTTCTAGTCCAACTCTCATATCCATACATGACTACTGGAAAAAACTATATAGCCTTGACTAGATGGACCTTTGTTGGCAAAGTCATGTCTCTGCTTTTTAATATTTCCAAAAGTTTTCCAAAGTGACAGTGAGGGTGGAGTCCCAGTAAAAAGACTAAAAAGAGCGTGAAGGAGAGAGAGAAAGACAGGGAGGTGTTAGACCTCAAGGGCTCTGTGATGGAGACCTCAGAAGCTGACCACTCAGCACGTCTACCCCCCTGATTTCTCAGCCATGGCACCACTCGCCTTTGTGGCCACGTGATTCTTGGTCATGGGGTGCATTGCCCACTGCAGAGTGATGAGCGGCTTGCCTGGCCTCCACCCACTAGGTGCCAGGGCTGCCCCAACACCCCCCCCCCATCACGATGCTGAAAAGTGTCCCCCATGTGTTAGGAGATGTCCTCCTTGAGGGAGGCAGTCAGGATGGTTCATCCTGACTTGGAGTTCAAGTTTCGTTTGTGAAGGAGAGAACACTTCAGTGCGGGGGTGGGGAGGGGATGGAAAGAGAGAATGGAGATACTTGTATCTCTTTCGAGTTTGTGACAATTTCAAATGCCAGCCAGCAGCATCTGTTCCGACTTTTTGTGACTCCATGGACTGTAGCACGCCAGGCCTCCCTGTCTATCACCAACTCCTGGAGTTTGCTCAAACTCATGTCCATCGAGTCGGTGATGCCATCCAACCATCTCGTCCTCTGTCGTTCCCTTCTCCTCCCGCCTTCAATCTTTCCCAGCATCAGGGTCTTTTCAAATGAGTCAGCATCAGGTGGCCCAAAGTATTGGAGTTTCAGCTTTGGCATCAGTCTTTCCAATGAAGATTCAGGACTGATCTCCTTTAGGATGGACTGGTTGGATCTTCCTGTGGTCCAAGGGACTTTGAAGAGTCTTGTCCAACACCACCATTCAAATACGACCAGCATTGACACACTTAAAATCACCACCCTCCCTGGTCTGTGCTGGATGGCCTTGGTAGACAGGAAGTTGCGTGCCTTATGTGCGTCCTTGCCACTAAGCTCACGTTTCAGAAGGACCGATTCCCTCTCCAAGTGGGAAGAATGCTTCTGTTCTTGGAGGCCCAGCTCTCTGGTCAAGCCGGGGGCTGGTGGGGGGGGGGGGTGGCGCACACATGCAGAGCCATGTGTGCCCGAGAACACATCTGGATGCACCGTCAGCCAAGAGCCTGATGCAGCTGGTAATGACAGAGGACAGAAGACTAGTCAGGCTGGTGCTCTGAAAGCCAGCGGTGCAGGGAGGCGTTTCCCAAAGCGACCGTGGCCCATCCGCGTTTCTGTTTGTTCATTTCTGTGCCCCAGAGCTCAGCGCTCATCGGTCCTGTCGGGAACGTGTGACCTCTGTCGTCCACGCGCCGCTGAGAAGCCTACGCCGGACAGGACACCCCGAGCAACGGCATTCTGTAAAAGCGGGGTTCCAGAAGCATCGAAGACTCTTTCAGAACCACCCACTGGCTGCTAGCGCATGATTGCTTCCAGGCGCTTTGCACGGCATTGTTATCATGGCCCCAGAGTCGTGTAGGGAAGGACTCTTCCCCACTGGGGTGCTCTCCCCTCCACCCCAGACCTGTAACTGCACCGTGATGCTCCCAAAAGCGTCCGCAAAGCGGAGATGGGGGGACATACTCTAGCAGCATGAATTCATGAGCAGCACTCCTCAGTGTGGTTGAGGTCGTGAAAGTACGAAAGACTGCCTCGCCTAGGAGGAACAGGGTGGGACTGGAAGAGTAGTGCGGTGTGAGGTCCTAAACGGGACCTGGGATGAGGCGGAGGAGGCTGGTGCAGCCACTAGGAAACCAAACGTACTCTGGAGGGCAAATGATAGTCGTGACTGTCTTAGCTGTGGCAAGTGCCCTGTGGTCACGGAAGATGCTGCCGTGACGGGAAACTGGATAAGGGGTCTCAGACAGCTCTCTCTATTAGTACGTCCCCGCCTTTGCTTATGTCCAGGAATTTTCTCTTTAAAAAAAAAAATATTAACTTTTCTTTTTGGAGTGGCTTTGCAGTGTTGTGTTACTTTTGCTGCACAGCAAACCGAGTCAGCTCCGCGTACGCGTATTTCCACTTCTCTTTTGGATTTCCTTCCCATTTAGGTCACCACAGAGCTTTGGGTAGAGTTCCCTGTGCGGTACAGCAACTTCTCCTTAGTTTTCCCATTTTATACAGCATGGGCTTCCCTGCTGCCTCAGTTGGTAAAGAATCTGCGTGCAGTTTGCAGGAGTGGGTTGCCATGCCCTCCTCCAGGAGATCTTCCTGACTGAGGTCGAACCCAGGTCTCCTGCACTGCAGGCAGATTATTCTTTACGATCTGAGCCACTTAGAAACCCCGAGTCTCGTGTGTAGGTTCAAAACAGGGCTGAGAAGAGGCTGTGCGGACTATGGAAACTTTATAAAGCCCTTAGAGGCAAGACAGATGTTTAGCAGGTGGCTGTCGCAAGGCAGCCGTGGAATCGGTGTGACTCCATGCCGTTCTCACAGCGTCTTCTAGGGAAGGGTTTACTGTTAAAGGTGGAGGAACGGTCGCCCCGGGGGTGGCGCCCCTAATTCCCTATCACAGGGCTGCAGGGAGCGGACCTGCATTCTATTTCATCTCCATCTGGGTCAGAAGCCCGTCTTCTGCAGAACTGACCTCCTGCCTGCCAAGTGTGGGTTTGCTGCAAAGGCGTAGGATGCAGGAGAGGAAACCCAGGGGTCAAGGGAGCTTCCAGCACATCCCCAGGTTAGAGGGAGTGGGGTCAGGCGGGCGGCAGGAGACAGGAAGTGAAAGGAGTGGCTGGTAGGGTGGGAAAGATGGGCTTTGATGTGTCACGGGCAACGGGGGAGAGTGGAGACAGCAACCGGGGAGCTGAGGCATGAACCGGAGGGCCACACGCACACACGCGTGACGGTGTGTGTGTGTCTCCTAGCTCATGTCACTCCTGGGTGAGGCGAGTTCAGGTTACCATTCCCGACCGTTTGAGAGTGAAATGCAACAGTCACACGCAGATGACACAGAAAGTTAAAGAGTTAGTCGCTCAGTCGTGTCCGAGTCTTTGCAACCCCCATGGACTGCAACCCCGCCAGGCTCCTCTGTCCATGAGATTGCCCAGGCGAGAATACTGGAGTGAGTTGTCATTCCGTTTCCCCCAGGGGATTTTCCCGACCCAGGGACTGAACCTGGGTCTCCTGCAGTGCAGGCGGATTCTTTATACTGTGTGAGCCACCAGGAGAGCCCACACAGCACACAGGATGCATTTAAAAGTCAGTTTCTTTCCCCTCCAAGGGTGCTGCACCAGGAAATGTTTGTATCCCCCAAATCACTGTGTGTAGCAGTCCTCACACGTGTGGAAAGAACGTGTGTGTCCCTGGAGAAAGAAATGAATGGGGAGTCCTGCCCTGAGTGGTCATTCCCCTGCGGTTGCAATGGACAAGACAGCCCTCCAGAGGGATGTGGGTGGTGCACTTGTGCAGGGTGTCTCCAGCTATAAAGTAGTTACTTACTATTCTGCAGTTTTGAAAAGTAGCAACTGTTTTGAAACATTGTCAATGCCAGGCCTCTCTCTCCACCTTCCCTGGCTTTCTCGGTTCTAAGGTGAGGAGTCAGACAACTGCAAAATGACATCTGCAGTAGAGGAAAGAAAGCAAGGCAAGGTTTATGTAAATGATCTAAACAGTGTGTGGAGTTCACGGGAAAGCTTGCTGTTATGGCAGCCCCGATCCTTTCTAAAGCTGGCCGGTAAGCTGAGAATGTGCCTCGGCCGACTTCTCCTTGGAAATATACCCGGTGATGGTGGCGCTGGTTTCACTGAAAGTTGTCCTGAGTTCACACTTCATCATGCCTGGGTGTGAGGGTCTGGAAGCAATGACGCGTGGACCAGGCTCCAACGCTGAGCCCAGAATGTTCCGTCCTGTGGTGAAATCAGATCCTCTTGTGTGCGTTTTTCTCTGCACATGGATAGACCACAGTGAAAACACAGTGCTGTTCACAAGCATGTGTGTTAGTACCTTTCTGAAGTTTATTGTATTCATGACAGCTAGGGAAAGTGGCAAAGGGAAGGAATTTTAGGAAGGAAGAGAGAAGACTTAAAAAAAAAATCAGAGTCAGGATATAAAGTTAAGCCTGGAGAAAGAAGAAAATCCTTCATAAACTAACATAAGAATAACAACTTTGGTGGTAGACCTAGGTATGGATGTTTGCTCTGCCGCTGTCTTGGTTAGATTTTCGTTCCTGTTTATTGTCCAATCATGAAGTCATTTTTAACACGAAGAGGATAAGGAATGTTCTGATGAACGGGTTTGCACCTTGCCTTAGCTTTCGTATTTCACCTCGTTTGCTGTAGATGTTTTTAAACTGTTACAGACAGAATCATCGACCAGGTGGATCGGTCCCAGTCCTCCAGCCCCTCCTTCCCTCCCCACACATAATTAACAATCTTTTTGTGGTCTTTATTACCCCCTTATGAGCTGTTACGCTTTTATTGTGCGTGGGCATCTGTAAACAATACACAAGTATGGCTCAACGTGCTTATGTTATGGAAATGACATCATAGTATCCCTGTTATCGCGTGTTTGCCTTTTCCCGCAAAATTGTGCTTGAGTTTCAATCATGCTGTGAGATGAGGGTATAAATTCGTTAATTTTCAGTGCCAGATAGATTTTCTTACACGTGCATGATATACTTAGGCATCATCCTGTTATGGGCTCCCCATAATAGTGGCTCAGACAGTAAAGAACGTGCCTGCAATGCAGGAGACCTGGGTTCGATCCCTGGGGTCGGGAAGATCCCCTGGAGAAGGGAATGGCAACCCGCTCCAGTCTTCTTGCCTGGAGAATCCCACAGACAGAGAAGCCTGGCGGGCTACCGTCCATGGGGTTGCAAAGAGTCGGACACGACTGAGTGACTCACACACACAGATGCATTATCCTATCAACGAACACTTGAGTTTCTTGCAGGCGTCTCACTACTATGCGATACTGTAAATGTTTAAGGAAGTGTTTATTTATTTGGCTTCTCTCTAGCTGTGGTGCCTGGGCTCAGTAGTTGCAGCTCACAACTTTAGTTGTCTGCAGCATGTGAGATCTTAGTTCCCTGACCAGGGATCAAACCCATGTCCCTTGCATAGGAAGACGGATTCTTAACCACTGGACCACCACGAACACGGTGTCATTTGTCCACAATGCTGTCATTTCTTTGTGCTAGATACATGGAGCCCAAATCCGAGATTTGGGGATTGCATTCTGAATCTCAAGATTTTCGAAAGTTCCCCGGGAAAACCTACCGGGTCGCCCAGATTCCTCGGTCAGACCTCTCCTGACCACCGAAATGCGATTCAGCAGATGGCGGATGACTGGATTTTGTTTTTTGTGAAGAACCCTTTGGGAGAGTCTAACAGGCCCCCAGAACGGAGACACACCCTCCCTCAAGAGGAATGCTTGCGTTTGGTGGACAAGGAAGGAGACCCAAGAGTGTTTGCTGTACAGCATCCTAGAGCAGTGATTCTGACTCTGACGTGCAGCCAGGGCTCACGCGCTCACACCTATGCAGTGGGCCTCCCAGGCGGTCCGGGTGGTAGGATCCAGGGCCTGTATCTGGGTACCCTGACTCTGCTCAGGGTGGTCAACTGCCCACCCATGGAATTACATCGGCCGTGTTTGTTCCCGTGAACCTACAGTATCACCACTCCTTTGGGGTGGACGGTGCATGCGTTTGTAACCATTATAACTCTCTCACGGTGAGATCAAGCTCTTTCCTGGACATTGTCCACTTGAGTTGCTCTACAAAAAAGTTGCAGTTGTCCATGTAATTTGTCCATTTGTAAATCTCTTGAGGATTTTTAAAGTTTTTTTTTTTTAGGTAATTTGTTGATTTAAAAAGACACATATGTGGAAGTTGTGGTACATATGTAGACTGTAATATTATTTAGCTGTTAAAAAAAGAACACATTACTAAGCTATTTTAAAAAATGCATTTGAGTCAGTTCTAATGAGATGGAGGAAACTGGAGCCTATTATGCAGAGTGAAGTAAGTCAGAAAGAGAAACACCAATACAGTATCAGTTCAGTTCAGTTCAGTCGCTCCGTCGTGTCCGACTCCTTGCGACCCCATGGATCGCAGCACGCCAGGCCTCCCTGTCCATCACCACCTCCCAGAGTTCACCTAAACTCAGGTACATCAAGTCGGTGATGCCATCCAGCCATCTCATCCTCGGTCATCCCCTCCTCCTGCTCCCAATCCCTCCCAGTATCAGAGTCTTTTCCAATGAGTCAACTCTTCCCATGAGGTGGCCAAAGTACTGGAGTTTCAGCCTTAGCATCGTTCCTTCCAAAGAACACCCAGGGCTGATCTCCTTTAGAATGGACTGATTGGATCTCCTTGCAGCCCAAGGGACTCTCAAGAGTCTTCTCCAACACCACAGTTGAAAAGCATCAATTCTTCAGCGCTCAGCTTTCTTCACAGTCCAACTCTTGCATCCATACATGACCACTGGAGAAACCATAGCCTTGACTAGACGGACCTTTACAGTATACTAACGCATATATCAGGAATTTAGAAAGATGGTAATGACAACCCTATATACAGTACAGCAAAAGAGACGCAGATGTAAACAACAGACTTTTGGGCTCTGTGGGAGAAGGCAAGTGCGGGATGATTTGAGAGACTAGCTTTGAAACATGTATATTACCATATGTGAAATAGATCTCCAGGGCAAGTTTGCAGGGCGCTCAAAGCCGGTGTTCTGGGACAACCCAGAGGGATGAGGTGGGGAGGGAGGTGGAAGGAGGGTTTGGGACAGGGGGACACGTGTACACCCATGGCTGAGTCATGTCGATGTATGGCAAAAACCACCACAATATTGTAAGGTAATTAGCCTCCAATTAAATTAATAATTATTTTAAGAAAAAGATATGTATGTATGTGTGTGCTCAGCTGTGTCCGAGTCTTTGTGACCCCATGGACTGTAGCCCGCCAGGCTCCTCTGTCCATAGGATTCTCCAGGCCAGAATACTGGAGTGGGTTGCCATTTCCTCCTCCAGGAGATCTTTCCAACCCCGGGATCAAACCTGGGTCTCCTGGGTCTCCTGCATTGGCAGCTGGGTTCTTTACCACTAAGCCACCGGGGAAGACCAAAAATATATACCCAGATACAGTCCATGTCAGTAAAGGGAAGTTGTGTAAGCCTTTTTCTCATCTGTGTCTTGATTTTTACCTCCAAAGTCTTGTGCAGAATAAAAGGAAGTGAAAGTGAAGTCGCTCAGTCGTGTCTGACTCTTTGCGACCCCGTGGACTGTAGCCCACCAGGCTCCTCTGTCCATGGAATTTTCCAGGCAAGAATACTGGAGTGGGTTGCCATTTCCTTCTCCAGGGTATCTTCCCCACCCAGGGATCGAACCAGGATCTCCCATACTGCAGGCAGATGCTTTACCATCTGAGCCACCAGGGAAACTCAGGATGAAAGAACGTAATGTCAAATTTTCAATGATTTTAGGAGATTTTGAAAAATGATTGACTTTGTGCTAGTTTGAGGAATATGGGCTTCCCGGGTCGTTCAGCTAGTAACCAATCTATCTGTAAGGCAGGAGACCCCGGTTTGATTCCTGGGCTGGGAAAATCCCCTGGAGGAGGGCATGGCAAGCCACTCCAGTATTCTTGCCTGGAGAATCCCCACGGACTGGCTCCTCTGTCCATGGGGTCACCAAGAGTCAGACATGACTGAAGGACTAAACACAGCACAGTTTGAGGAATAGTGTGCAATACCCATACCCGTGTGAAACACACCCCCTGTGAAAGCGCTGAGCATTGCAGCACCCCAGGAAGTTCCCTCGTGTGCCTACCTACTGATCTGAGCCCCCCCGTAGTCAGCCCTCCCCGCCAGCCACCTGTTCCCAGCTTCCCGGTGGATTCGCTTGGAAGTTGTCAAACATCCTGTAAAATTTCATCTTACAGAGTCTTCTCTTTGGTGATCGGCTCCTTCCACCCGAGCGTAGGGTTCTCGAGACACACGCGTGGTAGGGGGTGTATAAACGGCTCATCGCTTGTACCGAGGACATTCTTAGCAGCAGTAGACAGTGTGTTGGTCTCTCCTCCTGTGGACGGAACAGTGATGGGTCTCCAGCACTGGGCACTGATGAGTAAAGC
Source organism: Capricornis sumatraensis (assembly GCF_032405125.1). Lineage (NCBI taxonomy): Eukaryota > Metazoa > Chordata > Mammalia > Artiodactyla > Bovidae > Capricornis > Capricornis sumatraensis. The sequence goes on along the minus strand of NC_091092.1, from coordinate 144,200,189 downwards.
TTACATGAGCAAGTCTCTGTGTGGACATACATATTCTTTTTCAAATCTTTCTTTATTTGGTTGTACCTCTTCTTAATTGTGGCATACAGGATCCTTAGCTGGCTGTGGCATGTGACTTTTATTTCTCCGACCAGGGATAGATCCCAGGGCCCCCTGCATTGGGAAAGTAGAGCTTCAGAGTCACTACTGAAAGCCAGTCATGGGAACCTCTAGATTTCTTTTTTTTTTTTTTTCTCAAAAGTCATTTGGCTCTTCTGGGCCCTTGACAACTCCTCATGAATTTCAGGAGTTACTTGTCAACAAAGCTTGCTGGCAGGATAATTAGAATTGCATTCCATCTCCGGATAATCTGCAGACAGTTGCGAGCTTGATGATACTGAGTCATCTAATCCTTATCTGTGACTTACCTTTTCATGTATCTCAATCGACTTTTAATTCCCTCTCAGCACTGTTTTGTTATTTCAGGGTAGAGGTCTTGCTCCACTTTTGTTCAATTTATCTCCATTGTTCTCTGTTTTATGACGTTACTGTGGATGGCATTTTGGTACGCGAATTTCCATTTGTTGGGTGCTATGTTGTGTAAAAAGACTGACCGTTTGTTTACTGACCTTTGATTCCGTACCCACGCTGAATTCACTCGTTAGGATTAATTGTTGTTTACTTTTGTTAACCTAGCATGGAATAGATGAGCTGCGAGGATCAGATGGTTGGATGGCATCACCGACTCGATGGACATGAGTTTGAGCAAACTCCGGGAGTTGGTGATGGACAGGGAAGCCTGGCGTGCTGCAGTCCATGGGGTTGCAAAGAGTCGGAAACGACTCAGCGACTGAACTGACCTGAGCGTGGAATAATGAAAGTAATTAGATTTTTTAAAACTGTTTATTTGGGGGCTGTGCTGGGTCTCTGTTGCTGCATGTGGGTTTGCGGCGAGCAGGGCCTCCTCTCAAGGTGCACAGGTATTTTCACTGTGGCGGCTTCCCTTGTTGGGGCTTAGAAGTTGTGGCTCATGGTTTCTTGAGCACAGACTCAGCAGTTGTGAGACTTGGACTTAGCTGCCCCCTCAGCATGGTGGGATCTTCCCAGATCAGGGATCGAACCCGTGCCCCCTGCCTTGGCAGGCGGATTCTTCACCACCGAGCCAGCAGGGAAGCCCAGTAATGGTTTGTACATCTCAGCACTTTCTACCCAGAAAAGCATGTCTCTGCACTGATAGACCCTTACTTCTTCCTTGTTAATATTCTTACTTTAACTGATACAATCCACTGTGTTATTGCACCTTGACCTCCAGTACAACCGTGGATAAAGAGGAGAGTGAACATTCTCTCTGTTTTATCCTTGTCAGAGTGGAAAGCCTTCGGTCTTTCATCAGCAGACTTCCGTAATCTCAACTGGGTCTTGAGTTTTATCACAAACCCTTTCTGTATCGGAGAAGACCCTGATGCTGGGAAAGATTGAGGGCAGGAGGAGAAGAGGGCGACAGAGGATGAGGTGGTTGGATGGCATCACCGACTCAATGGACATGGGTTTGGGTAAATTCCAGGAGCTGGTGATGGACAGCGAGGCCTGGCGTGCTGCAGGCCACGGGGTCACAGAGAGTCAGACATGACCAAACGACTGAACTGAACTGATTCCAAAAGGCTGGCCTTCCCCCTGTCTTCAAAACACACTCTGTGTTTACTTAACTTCTATGCCCTCACTCACGTGATGTCCAAAATTACCTTCTGTCCTCTACTCACTTTCATTGGAATTCCATCATTTGGAGCCCCATGGAAGACCCAGTTCCTGGGAGAAAATTTCTGATCTCATTCTTTTGGTGACAGAGAGGCAATTTTTTTTCTCTGTGACGTTGGAGTAGGCGATCGTAAATGAGGTTTGCACACGTCCTTAGACCTTTAGTGTTTCTCATGCTTAGTATGTTCCTTCTCTCACAGCAGTGTGTTGTTCGGTGAGGAGTAGCAACCACGTCTTCCTCTTTCCTTGGAATCCCCACCAAAGTGGGTGCCAGGCCTTGTGCGAAGTTCAGGGTGGACATTCCACAGTTGGTATTTCATGTATTAATGTTGGCATCGTTAGGCTCTTTTTTTAAAAAATCATGTATACCTTCCAGTGTTCTTATTAAATGATGTTGAAGTATTCACGTTGCTCACGGGGAACCAGACATAACAGAAGATTCGTGTTCCATTCTCTTGAATGTTGACTCCTGACTGATGTCCCGTAAAAGTCTTTGTTGGTTCACGGAGAGATTACTTGGGGCTTTGGGTCTGTTTCTTTTCTTTTTTTTTTTTCCACAGTTTTTCTGGGTTTTGTTCCTTTCCCCCCCTTATTCTGGCATACTTCATGGCCCTCTGACTGAACACCACTTCAAATCAGTGCTCAGAAATTTCCAGCATAAAGCCAGACCTCGGAGTGGATGAAAGCATCTCCGAATCATACAGACAGGGAGGAAGACACCTTTAGGGTACAAGATCCCGGGAGCCTCAGGCAGTTCCCTGAGGGGGATAGAGCAGGATTCACCTGATTGGTGGTTGCTATGGAAATCAAGGCCCACCCAACCACGCTGGGTGTGATCACGCCCCAGTGGTAGGAGGAGGACTGGGGAGTGCTGGGGGTGGAGGCAGGGGAGACTCAGGGGGTGCTGACCCAGCCCTGTGTACTTACTTAGGGCAGGAAGCACGGTATTAAATCTGCCATGTGTATGGAAGTCGGTCAGCAGATGTATAGAGCCACAATCCACCCATTTTAAACTCTTCAGTGAAGTTCCATTCAGTTCAGTCGCTCAGTCGTGTCCTACTCTTTGCGACCCCAGGGACTGCAGCACGCCAGGCCTCCCTGTTCATCACCAACTTCTGGAGCTTGCTCAAACTCATGTCCATCGAGTCAGTGGTGCCATCCAACCATCTCATCCTCTGTTGTCCACTTCTCCTCCCGCCTTCAATCTTTCTCAGCATCGGGGTCTTTTCAAATGAGTCAGCTCTTCGCATCAGGTGGCCAAAGGATTGGAGTTTCAGCTTCAGCATCAGTCCTTCCAATGAACACCCAGGACTGGTTGGATCTCCTTGCAGTCCAAGGGACTCTCAAGCATCTCCTCCAACACCACAGTTCAAAAGCGTCAATTCTTTGGCGCTCAGCTTTCTTTATGGTCCAACTCTCACATCCATATCTGACTACTGGGAAAACCATAGCCTTGGCTAGATGGACTTTTGTTGGCCAAGCCTGGCATGCTGCAGTCTCTGGGGTGGCAAAGAGTTGGACACGACTGAGCGACTGAACTGAACTGAACTGAACTGTGTCTTACTTGCAGCTTACAAGATCTTTAGTTATGGCATGCAAACTCTCAGTTGCACCATGTGGGGATCCTAGTTCCCTGACCAGGGATTGAACCCAGGCCCCCCTGCATTGGGAGCTGGAATCTTGCCCACTGATACCACCAGGAACGTCCCAAGGCCTGTACTTCTGCTATGAAGTGAGAGAATCGTATCTTCCTCTTTTTAAAGCAAGGACTTTTGGACTCAGAGGGAGAGGGAGAGGGTGGGATGATTTGGGAGAATGGCATTCTAACATGTATACTATCATGTAAGAATTGAATCGCCAGTCTATGTCTGACGCAGGATACAGCATGCTTGGGGCTGGTGCATGGGGATGACCCACAGAGATGTTATGGGGAGGGAGGTGGGAAGGGGGTTCATGTTTGGGAGCGCATGTAATAATTAAAGATTTTAAAATTAAAAAAATAAAAAACTAATAAAAAATAAATAAAAAAATAAAAACAACCTAAAGATGATTCAAAGTTATCACTAAAGTGTATTTTCATTTCCATATATTTTATTGAATGGAGGAAATAAAATATTATGTCTACAAAAAAAAAAAATAATAAAGCCAGGAATTCAACTTTAATCTTTCTTACGTGATTATCCTTTCCTAGAGCCATGAGCTTCAGGACCAAAGGCTGATTTTAACAGTGAGGATCTGTGGAAAATAAAATAAGTACCAAGAAGAAAGCATGTGCCAGATATCATTTCCAAAAAGTTACAGTAATGTGTATTCATATAAGAATTTGGAAGGAAGAGTATAAATCTTAACAGGATGCTTGTGGACAGCGATCATCCAGAAAATGAGGAAAAGGTTGACACATATCTTTTTCACTTTCACTTACATGAGCAGGTCGAGTCAAGAAACATCACTTAATTTAGGTTTTTGTAAGTTTACCTAAAGCCAAAAAGAGAACAGATTTATCTGAGAAGAAATGTCACCAAAGTTTTACATTAGTACTGAGTGAGTGTCCTGAAACACTTTGAAAATATCGATACAACAAACCAAAAGTTTGTTTTCTGTTTTTTTTTTTTTCTTTCTCTTTCACTAAGATTTTCTTATTTGCATATAATCTCCCAAATCTACGATGAACCTGTCTTGTTTCCCCCCACCCCCGTGTCTTTTTGAATTACTGCTGAAAGGAAAGTTTCCATATTTAAGAACTAAAGTGTCTTTCTATGTGTTCTTATAATCCCCCGGCTAGGTAAACTGATGTAATTTATATTTGTAGCATAAACATTGGGAATATTTTTTTTCCTCCCAAAGTCTTTTTTTTTTTTGAAAGAAAAAACCAAAAAGTTGTGAGTGGTAGAAAACAGAGAGATTTTGCCAAAATGGAAAGGAAAATTATCTGCATAGTTCAAGTCAGGCACACACGTTTGCAGAATGTTTCACGTGAGACCAGGGAGCCCATGCGTTTCCCTGAGTTATCGTGGAGGAAACTGGTGTCGTGTGACTTGTAACGCGGCTGGAGTATCTTGGTGAGCTATTGTCTACAGATGTCTGATGGAGCAAACAGACCCCAGGAACCCCAGGCTCTTGTGAAATCTCTGCTCAAGCGCTGTTAAGTCAGTCAAGATTTATGACTCCTGAATCCAAAGACAGGAACACAAATCTCATTATCCCCATTACTTAACGTAAGATGATCGCAAACACCCCGCCTTGCAGGCAGGCACCAAAGGGTGGTGGCACTCTGAGCATCTAAAATGCTTACCATTGCGTTCGGGGGGAAGGATGGAAAATCACTTAAGAGTCCACATTCTTCACCAGCTCCTAGCGGTGCGTCCCATGGAATCACGGGGAAAACACGACCACAAATTAAATGGACAGGCTTAGGAATGCGGTACCTTCCTCTCAGAATTTTCCAGCGCTTTATACCTCAGGGGATGTCTACTTCTCACCTAGAGGACTCATATTTCTGGATTATACAGTGGTTTCTGTCTCCTCATGGGTTATTACCTTTTTTTTTTTAAGTTGGTGGAAAAATTTTATTTACAATGTTGCGTTGGTTTTTGCCATACAGCAGTGCGAATCAGGCATAATTATGTGTATGTGGCCTCCTTCTTGAGCCTCCACTTGGTTTGTCAGTACTGGTTTTCCAGATTCCATATATGCGCATTCATAGATGATACTTGTTTGTCTGTTTCTGACTTACTTCCCTCTGTATAAGAGGCTTTAGGTTCATCTGCACCGCTACAGCGGACCCAGATTTGTTCCTTCTCTATGGCTGAGTAGTATTCCGTCGTGTAAATGTACTACATCTCTTTACCCGTTCATCCCTTGATGGAGGTCTAGGTTGCTTCCACGTCCTGGCTACCGTGCATAGCACTGGAATGAACACTGGTGTATGTCTTTTAGAACTGTGGTTTTCTGAGGTTATATGCTTGGCAGTGCGATTACTGGGTCATACGGTAGATTTATGCCTAGTTTCTTAAGGAATCTCTATACCATTTCCCATAACGGCCTGTATCAGTTTATACTCCCACCCACAGGGTAGGAGGGTTCCCTTTTCTCCACATCCTCTCCAGCTTATATTGTTCGTAGACTTTCTGATGATGGCCCTTCTGACCAGTGTGAGGGGAAACCTCACCGTAGTTTGGATTTGCACATCTCTCGTCATGAGTGAGTTGAGCCTCTTTTCATATGTTTTTGGCCATCTGTACGTATTTTCTTTGAAAAATGTCTGTTGAGGTCCTCTGCCCATTTTTTTGATTGTGCTGTCTTTCTGACATTAAGCCGTATGAGCCGCTTGGTTATCTTGGAGATTAATCCTTTGTCAGTTGCTTGAGTATAATCTTGAAGAATAAAACACTTTCAGCCCTTCTCCTGAAATACACACGATGAAATGAAGAACTAAATTGTGCAGTTTTCCGCTTCTCCATCTTAGCATTGTTTGATTTTGAGATGAGACAGTCTGTGGGAGCTGGGAAAGAGCCAAGATGAAGAGAGCGCCATGAATATAGCCTCTGAGGTTTTTCAGTGAGCACAGTACGCAGTGGTGATGTCACTGTGAGACTTTACGGGAAACGTTGTTTTAAATCCATTTCCGGTGAGAATTTGGCCTCTATGTGAAAGCTTCCTCTGATGCTCGTCTAAATGGTGCCAATCTATGGGATAATGGATTTACTCAGAGGGGACACTGCCTGAATGAGGGACATCCCCCAAATGAGGCTCACAACTGAAAAAAAAAATTATTCCAAGACCTGTAACTGCAGAATTTGGCCCCGGTTCACAGAAAGCAATGAGAGCTTGGTCCAGGGATGTGGGGAGTAGGTCCTGGTGGAGAGCTCACTTGTTGCGAAAGTCAGCTTGATGCTTGGACAGTCCCCGGTGTCTGGATCTGGGGCAGGCAGTGAAGGGCATGAGCCTCCCATTGGAGAGACCATTCATGCTGTCTTCACACGAGTACCACCCGTTTCGGTGAGGCACACGTCTCATTTTCTCGGGACAGACTCGTCAGTGCCAGCCTGAGGTCGTCTGGGTCTCAGAATCTGCCAGTGCCTTGGTACCTGGAAGAAGAACTGTTTGCAGCATCTCAGGGAGTTTGACCACTTGGTGGACAGTCGCCCTCCAGCTCTGTCTGCAGGTCAGTGTACCGGCACGAGCTGCTGTGAGCCCTTCTGAGATGCTGTTTTCTCGAGGGGGTTCAGCAGTGCTGGGGTTTCAGAAGCTTTCGAGCCTCAGCTGAAACCCCTGGGCCTTCTACCTGCCATCTGAAGCTCAGGCTTCAGCGTAGAAACGATGCTAAACTCCTTCCAGGAGAGAGCGAGAAGAATCCATTCCAGACTGAGTCTCAGGGAGCAGGGCTGTTTAATCACCATCTCATCTATTCGTGGAGTGGACTAAACCTGCTTAGGGTATTCTTAAAACCCGTTCCAAATGGGAATAAGACACTCAACGCTCATTTATTTTATTCAGACCTCCTTTTTGCGTCTCGTCCTTCCTTCCTTCCCTGAGCCTTCACCCCAGACAATGGGACTAAGAGATGCATTTTTTTTTTTTTTGGCCCTATGAAGAAAGAGGATTGGCAGCAAGGTTTCTGACCCGAATTCCTCAAACACATGTTGTGTGGGTGGGATTTCCTGGAAATCCATCATGACATTGAACTCCGTGAATGGAATGAGCAACGCTGTATACATGTAATTAAACTTGGAATCTGCCTCTGCAAGCTAAGCTTGAACTGAAATATAAATCACTGTACGTCTCTGGGTAAGCAAGAAGTTGTGTCTTGAGGTCATACCGACTGAATCTTCGGAGGAATTGACTGCGGTGAGAGAGCTGGCTTTCCGGTATGTTTGAGCTGTGGTGTTAGGCTCTCTGATACACAAAAGCCAGGTTCTAGGGAGGCAGAGAGGAAGCCCCAGGGTGGGCGGTCAACGTTGAAGCGGGACTCGGCAGGACACCTCGTACCAAGAAGCCCAATGGATCTTCCCCTCGCCAGAAACACGCCTCATAACTAGTTAGGTTTCCAGGCTGTGCCAGGCGCGTCTGCAGAAGTGTCTGGAATGCCTGAGCTGTTCAGCAGAAGCGGCAGAACTTGGGCGAGGCCCAGCTCCAAATGTGAGAGCTGGAAGCCGTCACGCTCGTCTACGTTCAGTTTTGCAACGATGCACGTTCTAGAGGGTGCTTAGACGTACGGTGAGCGCTAACGTCACGGACTATATGCTGCATTCTCTGGTTGCCCCAGATTTGGTATCAGATGTTCACAGAATGAGCAGTATCACTTTTATTTCTGATAGGACTTTCTTACAGCTCATTTTGTTTTAAAAAAATTTTATTTGTTGCTATTTATTTATGTATTTGTTGCTGTACGGGGTCTCACTGCAGTGGCCTCTCTTGTCCGGTAACACAGGATCTAGGGCACCTGGGCTCCAGAGTTGCGGCCCCCGGGCTCCAGGGCACAGACTTGGTGCTTGTGGAGCGTGGACTTAGTTGCTCCACAGCATGTGGGATCTTCCTGGACCAGGGATCGAACCAACCCACGTTTTCCTGCACCGGTGGGTGGATTCTTTACCACTGGACCACCAGGGAAGCCCTACGTTTATGTTTCTTTTATCTCAGTTTTCATCCTTGTTTCTCCTTTATTCTACTCAATTAAAAAAAAATTTTTTTTAATGTCTTTGTCTCTGTAGGATCTTAAGTTTTATTTCAGCGTATACAGGCTTCATTGCATCATACAGGGATCTTTCCTGTACAGTGAGTTAAGGGCAGCCTTTCATTGGTAACGTGTGTGTGTGTGTGTCTGTGTATTTGAAATAAATGCTGGGCATCGCTTGTAGTTTGAATTACTGATCAAACCTCGATATTCTCATCCTTCCAGCTTGGCTTTGGAAAGCTCGTGAGTCGTCGTGAAGTCTGGTCTCCCCTTCAGCGCTAGCTAATGAAGCCTTAGTAAGTGGGAGATGTCCCAGCCCTATACATTTTCCCTTTTTCTCTCTTCAGAATCAGCCAACCAAAGGTGTTCTCAGTATTTACAGGAAGGGATGATAGTTTCTGAGCCTGTTTTCCGATTGCAGGGAACCTGCATCTATTAAACACATAGCTCCCCCTAACCATTTCTGCCTTCCTTATTATATTAAGAGCTCTTTGGTGACTGGGAGCATTTCTGTTGGATTCAGATCTCAGTGGGGCTTCCCTGGTGGCTCAGTGGTAAAGAATCCGCCTGCAGTGCGGGAGACCTGGGGTCGATCCCTGGGTTGGGAAGATCCCCTGGAGAAGGGAAAGGCTACCCACTCCAGTATTCTGGCCTGGAGAATCCCACGGACAGGGGAGCCTGGCGGGCTCCATGAGGTTGCAAAGAGTCAGACACCGCTGAGCGAATAACACTTTACTTTCCTCACATCTGTAAACGACTGCTGGAAGAACCAGGGGCTTGACTGTATACAGACATGTGCGCGCACACACACACACTCTTTTCCAGATTCTCCTCCATCCTGACCTATCACAGGATATTGAATGGAGCTCCTGTGCTCTATAGTAGGTCCTTATTGTTTATCCGTCCTGCATATAACTATTTACCAACCCCAAACGGTTAGTCGATGCCTTCTCCACCCCCTCGGTAACCACGTATCTATGAAGAAGTCACTTTATATGAATGACAGAGCGTATTAGACTGGAAAGCTCTGAATTATGTTCCCCTGAGGTTCTCAATAAGTCAGCCTAGAAGCCGCACACTCATAATGACAGAGTCGAGGCTTATAAAATCAATTTAGAAGATTCTGATTTTTTCAGTCGTGTTACAAAGACAGGAGCCTCATTCCCTTTTATCATTTATACTTGTGAACTACTAATGTATGCATGGCCTTGCTATACATGATTAAATTTCACTGTAAGTGGGGAATGTTAATATTTTAACCCAGTAGTTTAAATGCTAGTAATACTAATGTTGTCTTTCTAAGGGAGAGCTTTTCAAATTCAATTGGAATCTTCTTAAATTTTGTTTCTGCAGTGTTGGAAAAGACCCTTCTAGTGGGGTGGATTATCCTAGATCTAAGATAATGAAAAACCAATGTACGTGTGACTTGAATGCGTTTGGGGATTTGCTTGAATAGGCATCCCATTCTTTTTTATCAGTGACTGGGACACAGTCTCCCAAAGGGAGTGCAGTCAACAAGCTGTGCCTCTTCAGGCTTCAGCTGCAAGCTGGAGCACATCAGTGTCATCCGCTTCCCGCAGGCCTGACCAGGTCTCCTCTCCAAGCCCAGAACCAAGAGGGGCGGACCCTGGAGCTCCCACTCTGTGGGTCAGGGGTGTAACTCTAGGACCAGCAGAGCTGGAACAATGGAAAGCAGTGACTCAATGTTCCCTCTTGAGTTTGAACAAACTCAGGAAGATACTGATGGACAGGGGAGCCTGGCGTGCTGCAGTCCATGGGGTTGCAAAGAGTCAGACATGACTGAGCAACTGAACAACAGCAACCTGATTCTTTAGCATCATTCTCCGGAAGTCTCCGGAAGTCCTGGGATGGGTTTACCCATTGCTCTACCTTCCCTGGCTTTAGTAAGAGCGTATTATGTTGTTCTTGCTGTTGCTGCTCTTGTTCAGTCGCTCAGTCGTGTCCAACTCTTTGTGACCCCGTGGACTGCAGCACGCCAGGCTTCCTGTCCATCACCAACTCCCAGAGCTTACTCAAATTCTTGTCCGTCGAGTCGGTGATACCATTTAACCATCTCATCCTCTGCTGCTCTTTCTCCTCCCGCCTTCAATCTGTCCCCAGATTGAAGACCGCATCAGGGTCTTTTCCAGTGAGTCAGCTTTTCCCACCAAATGGCCAGAGTATTGGAACTTGAACCTCAGCAACAATCCTTCCAATGAATATTCAGTATTGGTTTCCTTTAGGATTGACCGGCTTGATCTTATCGGCTTGAGAGTCAAGAGTCTTCTCCAACACCACGCTTCAAAAGCATCAATTCTTTGGCGCTCAGCCTTCTTTATGCTCCAACTCTCACATCCATACATGACTACTGGAAAAACTATAGCTTTTAGTATAAGCAACTTTCTCAGCAAAGTGATGTCTCTGCTTTTTAATATGCAGTCTATGTTGGTCATAGCTTTTCTTCCAAGGAGCAAGCGTCTTTTAATTTCATGGCTGCAGTCACCATCTGCAGTGATTTTGGAGCCCCCCCAAAATAAAGTCAGCCACTGTTTCCACTGTTTCCCCATCTATTTGCCATGAAGTGATGGGACCAGATGCCATGATTCTAGGTTTTTGAATGTTGAGTTTTAAGCCAGCTTTATCACTATCCTCTTTCACCTTCAAGAAGCTCTTTAGTTCCTCTTCATTTTCTGCCACTAGGATCTTGTCATCTGCAAATCTGAGGTTATCGATATTTCTCCCGGCAATCTTGATTCCAGATTGAGATCCATCCAGTCCAGCGTTTCTCATGATATACTCTGCATAGAAGTTAAATAAGCAGGGTGACAATACACAGCCTTGACGGACTCCTTTCCCAATTTCGAAGCAGTCTGGTGTTCCATGTCCAGTTCTAACTGTTGCTTCCTGACCTACATACAGGTTTTTCAGGAGGCAGGTCAGGTGGTCTGGTATTCCCATCTCTTTCAGAATTTTCCACAGTTTGTTGTGATCCACGCAGTCAAAGGCTTTAGCATAGTCAGTGAAGAAGAAGTAGATGTTTTTCTGGAATTCTCTTGCTTTTCCCATGATCCAGTGAATACCGGCAATTTGATCTCTTGTTCCTCTCTGCCAGCTTATACATCAGAAATTTCTCCGTTCACATTCTGCTGAAGCCTAACTAGAAGGATTTTGAGCATTACCTTGCTAGTGTGTGAATGAGCACAATTGTACGGTAATTTGGACTTTCCTTGTGGCTGGTGAAGAATTCGCCTGCAATGCAGGAGACCTGGGTTCGATCCCTGGGTTGGGAAGATCCCCTGGAGAAGGGAATTGCTACCCACTCCAGTATTCTGGCCTGGAGAATTCCATGGATGGTACAGTCCATGGGGTTACAAACAGTCGGACTGAGCAACTTGTAAGGTAAGGTATAGTAATCTGAACATTATTTTTCATTTCCCTTGTTTAGGATTGGGATGAAAACTGACATTTTCCAGTCCTGTGGCCACTGCTGAGCTTTGCAAATTTGCTAGCTGATTGGGTGCAACACTTTCACAGCATTATCTTTCAGGATTTGAAATAGCTCCACTGGATTCCATCACCTCCACTAGCTTTGTTCGTAGTGATGCTTCCTAAGGCTTACTTGACTTCATGTTCCAGGATGTCTAGCTCCAGGTGAGTGATCACACCGTGATTATCTGGGTTGTGAAGATCTTTTTTGTACAGTTCTTCTGTGTATTCTTGCCACCTCTTCTTAATATCTTCTGCTTCTGTTAGATCCATACCATTTCTGTCCTCTATTGAGCCCATCTTTGCATGAAATGTTCCCTTGGTATCTCTACTTTTCTGGAAGAGCTCCCTAGTCTTTCCCATTCTATTGTTTTCCTCTATTTCTTTTCACTGATCACTGAGGAAGGCTTTCTTATCTTTCCTTGCTATTCCTTGGAACTCTGCATTCAGATGCTTATATCTTTCCTTTTGTCTTTTGCTTTTTGCTTTTCTTCGTCTCACAGCTATTTGTAAGGCCTCCTCAGACAGCCATTTTGCTTTCTTGCATTTCTTTTTCTTGGGGATGGTCTTGATCACTCCTTCCTGTAGAGTGTTACCAAGCTCTGTCCCGTAGTTCATCAGGCACTCTATCTACCAGATCTAATCCCTTGAATCTGTTCATCAGCAGCAGCGTATAATCATAAGGGATTTGATTTAGGTCATACCTGAATGGTCTAGTGGTTTTCCCTACTTTCTTCAATTGAAGTCTGAACTTAGCAGTAGGAGCTCATGATCTGAGTCACAGGTCCAGGTCTTGTTTTTGCTGACTCTGCATAATTTCTCCATCTTTGACTGCCAAGAATATAATCAATGTGATTTCAGTATTGACCATCTGGTGATATCCATGTGTAGGGTCATCCCTTGGTCACTGGAAAAGGGTGTTTGCTATAAACAGCGCATTCTCTTGACAAAATTCTGTTTGCCTTGGCCCTGCTTCATTTTGTACTGCAAGGCCAAACTTGCCTGTTAATTCCAGGTATCTCTTGACTTCCTAGTTTTGCATTCCAGTCCCCTATGACGAAAAGGACATCTTTTCTTGGTGTTAGTTCTAGAAGGTCTTGTCTGTCTTCATTGAAATGGCCAGGTTTAGCTTTTTCAGCATCAGTGGTTGGGGCATAGACTTGGATTACTGTGATGTTGAATGGTTTGCCTTGGAAATGAACAGAGATCATCTATCATTTTTGAAGTTGCACCCAAGTACTTCATTTTGGACCTTTTGTTGACTATGATGGCTACTCCATTTCCTCTAAGGGATTCTTGCCCAGAGTAGTAGATATAATGGTCATCTGCGTTAAATTCACCCATTCCAGTCCATTTAAGTTCACTGATTCCTAAAATGTCGACGTTCACTCTTGCCATTTCCTGCTTGACAATTTACAACTTCCAAGCTACCTTGACTCATGGACCTAACATTCCAGCTTCCTGCGCAATATTGCTCTTGACAGCATCGGACTTGACTTTCACCACCAGACGTATCCACAGCTGAGCGTCATTCCCGCTTTGGCCCAGCCAATTGATCCTTTCTGGAGTTGTTAGTAATTGCCGTCTGCTCTTCCCCAGTTGTATATTTGGACAGCTTCCAACCTGGGGAGCTCATCGTCTGGGAGTATCTTTTTTGCCTTTTCATACAGTCTATGAGGTTCTCACAGTGAGAATCCTGGCATGGATTGCTATTTCCTCCTCCAAGGGACCGCATTTTGTCAGAACTCTTCACTATGACCCGTCCCTCTTGGGTGGCCCTGTGCAGCATGGTTACAGCTTCATTGAGTTACACAAGCCCCTTCGCCATGACAAGGCTGCGATCCATGAAAGGGATATTTTTTTTAAAAATCAGACAACAACTTGGGAGTTAAACTAGATTACATTAGCGAAAAATCAAAATGTTCTCTAGCTTTATTGAGAGGGAATTTTTGTTAAGAATAACATAACGGTAACTATAATAATTGCTTATACCCACATATACCTGATGCATGTGTGCTGAAAAACTGTGGGTAACATAGAACATAATGTTATCTGGACTGTCTAAACACCAAGTGTTTACTTTGCCTAACTACATGTTGAATAGTGAATTGTTCTGTTTAATAAGCAAAATGCTTTCAGTATTTAAACACCATATCCATACGACCCCAAAGAGTAAGGCTGCTTAATGATTTCCACTGATTTTTCGTGGAATGAGGTGAATCCGATGAAGAACTTGGTCGCAGTGTACTTTGACATGCAAGTGAACTCCTGGCACCCAGGATGATCGTGACGAAGAACTTCTGAACAACCTCATGTACATTGGAAGGCTGGAAAAGCCTGAAAGAGTCTTCGATGATTTACAGTAGAAAGGCTCTTGTTATTCTTTTAAATACCCCTTGAAGAAAGGCCAGATAACAGAGGGCAGGTTTCATCTCAATTTGTATCCATGTCCTCTCTAAGCATCTAATCTCTGGCAGCATTTCACAAAATTACAGGACGTACGATCTGCGTGAAGACATGATTCAGAGAATGTCGGGGAAATTTATCTGTCCTCTGTTAAACTGCCTCTGGCATATTACCGTGTGAGCCCCAAACCATTAGTTAAGAGCTTTACAAGGGTTACCTGCCAGGACTCATCCAATGTATACCAGTTTGGTGCCACAGAGATAAGAAACACTGATGGACGTTTTCTGACTTCAGCTGTATCTAGTTTGACATATTGCTGAAATGTAGGTCAGCAATATGTCTTATATTGACTTGTGTTTTTTTTTTTTTTGGTTAGTTGGGTTTTTTTCTGAATCAGGCCAGTATGCATAGATGTAGGCTATCATACCACATTAAAAAAAAAAAAAACAGTCGCTCAGTCGTGTCCGACTCTTTGCGACCCATGGACTGTAGCCCACCAAACTCCTCCGTCCATGGGATTCTCCAGGCAAGAATACTGGAGTGGGTTGCCATTTCCTTCTCCAGGGGATCTTCCCGACCCAGGGATTGAACCCAGGTCTCCCACACTGGAGGCAGACGCTCATCGTACCACATATCATGGTGTATACCAAAATGTTAATGCTGGCTTTTTTTTCTCCTCAAAGTCTCAAGTATTGGATTGTCCCAGCTTGCATGTCTGTTATTGTTGTTCAAGAAGAAGTTACCGAAATGAGCTAACATCCGTGTCTGCATGTTCAGTTGCTCAGTCGTATCCAATTGTTTGCGACCCCATGGACTGTCGCCCACCAAGCTCCTTTGTCCATGGTATTCTCCAGGCAAGAATACTGGAGTCTGTTGCCATTTCCTCCTCCAGGGGATGTTCAAGACCCAGGGGTCGAATCTGTGTGTCCTGCATTTCTTGCACTGCAGGCAAATTTTTTACCACTGAGCCCCTGGAGAAGCTCTAACATCTGCTTCTAGTCAGATTGAAATAATCCCCCCACTGGAAGCTGGGCTTAACTGACCCTGTCATCTGCCACTTTGAGAAGCCTTATCAGAGGGAGAGTGGCCCCCTATTCAGATAGTAAGCTAACATTCTGGGGAAAGTCTTTCTACTCATAGTATGCCTGCTTTGATGTCATGTAACTTCATTCAGGATAACAGATTGTGATCTGAATTAGAATGGAGATTCTTAACTTATGTAGTATATGTGTTACTCACCAAAAAGTGTTACCAGGTCATTCCATGTCTTTCTATTCTGGTCAAATTAAGTCTGGAATGCCCTGTCCTTATTAGTATTGTTCCATTGCTCAGTCGTGTCAGACTCTTTTCAACCCCATGGACCACAGCACGCCAGGCCTCCCTGTCCATCACCAACTCCCAGAGCTTGCTCAAACTCATGGCCATCGAGTCGGTGATGCCATCCAACCATCTCATCCTCTGTCATCCCCTTCTCCTCCTGCCTTCATTCTTTCCCAGCATCGGGGTCTTTTCCAATGAGTTAATTCTTCAAGTCAGATGGCCAGAGTATTGGAGCTTTAGCCCTGGGGGGCAGTCCTGAGCACAAACCTTGCAATTGTCACTCCAAGGAAAGAAGGAGCTGAACTCTGAGACATCAGCTCCTTTCAGGCAGTGGTTGGGCCAGTGTAGGAGGCCTTTATCCCCTGGCACTTGCAGAGTAGGCTCCGGTGGCCCGGGAAAGCCCCGTGCCAAGGGCACGCTGTTGCTGGCAGACTGGTGGACAGGTGAGAGCACTGTGCCTGCAAACCATCAGGACTAAGGAAATACAGGAGTGGGATGTCTGTATCTGTGACTGTGTCTATGTCTAATTGTATGTATATCCACAGCTTCGTATGTAATGGAATCCAAGTCTGTAACTGTTTCTGTGAAGTGACGTGAAGTCGCTCAGTCGAGCCCGCCTCTTTGCAACCCCATGGATAGTGGCCTGCACCAGGCTCCTCCGTCCGTGGGATTTTCCAGGCACGAGTACTGGAGTGGGTTGCCATTGCCTTCTCCAGGGAATCTTCCCAACCCAGGGATCGAACCCAGGTCTCTCACATTGTAGACAGACGCTTTACCGTCTGAGCCACCAGGCAAGTCCCTAGCGATTCCTGTAACTGTACCTGTATGTGTAGCTGCCTCTGGAATTGTATACATATCTAAACATAGAAGTGTCTGTGTCTGGTAAAGTAGCTGTATCTATATCTGTAATTGTGTCTATATCAGCCTCTGTCATTGTCTGTATATCAAAGTCTGCAGCTATATATATCTGTAACAGGACCTATTTCTACAGTAAAGTAAAGTCACTCAGTCGTGTCCGACTCTTTGTGACCCCGTGGACTGCAGCCCACCAGGCTCCTCAGTCCATGGGGTTTCCCAGGCAAGAGCGCCGGAGTGGGGTTGCCATTTCCTTCTCCAGGGGATCTTCCCAACCCAGGGATCGAACCCGGGTCTCCTGCATTGGGGGCGGATGCTTTAACCTCTGAGCCACCAGGGAAGTTTCACCTATATCTATAAGCATATATGTACATTTATATATTTACACAGATATGTCTGCCTATATGAATCCACATACTGATTATGAGTTGGTTTAAAAAAAATCCTAAAAAAAAAAAAGAAAATGTCCAAGTTTTACAAAACACTTTCATACACGAAACTGCACAACAGCAGTACAGATTGACCCCCCCCCAATCATTTATAAGTTGGCTCATGTGTACACTGATGAAAAAAAAGAGGATTGTGTAAAGTGAGACCCAGATCAAAGGGAAAATTGTAGCAGAACTAATTGTCACTTGTCTACCACGTCATGAAAAGGTGAATTCCATATGGCAAAGCCTGTCACAGACCTATTTATATCCACCTAAACTCTCCTTATTACCGTGAAAAAGACTGAATATAAATAAAGTACATCTTCAGTATACGAAACTAGAAAACATAACTGGAAAAGCAAAATAAGACATCTGGTTTCTGGTTCCACAAGAAAGGAGAAAAATCAACAGCTCTTCTCAAATCCATGACAGAGAGGAAGACACCACTGTCCCCAGCATTGATGAATTGCTGGAGGCTCACATGGACAAGTCTAAGAGTTGAAAATTCCAGGGGGGTGGGGGGTGGGGGGTGCAATTTTCTGTGCACTTACTGCAAGGAGAATATGGCTTCCCTGGTGGCTCAGAGGTTAAAGCGTCTGCCTCCAATGCGGGAGACCTGGGTTCAATCCCTGGGTTGGGAAGATCCCCTGGAGAAGGAAATGGCAATCCACTCTAGTATTCTTGCCTGGAGAATCCCATGGATGGAGAAGTCCATGGGGTCGCAAAGAGTCGGACACGGCTGAGCGACTTCACCTCACCTACTGCAAGGAACTCGATTAGGTTTTATACGGTAAATACTGGAGAAGGATGCCCTCACGATTCCAGCAGGAGGAAGGGGAACTCAGAGAGCAGGAGTCAGTAGTGTGTAAGTCACATCTGTTGGCTGCTTCGTCCAGCAACAGCACACACGTGCTTCTCGAGATCACGTGCAATCACTCTCCAAGACAGACCCTATTCTGAGCCATAAGCACAAACTTGCAGGGATGGAAATCGTACGCTATCTGCTCTCAGGACACAGCAGAATTAAGCTAGACATCAGTAACAGAAAGAGAGGTGCAAAACCCCAAATACATGGAAATGAGCACACCTCTCCATCACACAGAGGTAAAAGAAACCTCAAGAGAAAGTTTAAAGTACTATGAACTCGCTGGAAACGAAAACACCCCTTGTCAAAATTTGTCCAATGCGATGCAGGCATTAGGAACGACGAGAAATCTAAACTCAGCAATCCGAGTTTTTAGTTGAAGAAAAGAAATAGTGAGAATCAGCAGAAATCATTGAAAATAGGAAAGCAATTATTAAAACTAAAAGGATAATAAGGGAATTCTGTGAATGACTCTACGTCCACATGTTTGGTGACCTAGATGAAATGAACCAATTCCTTGAAAGATATAGTCTTCCCAAATTCACATAAGAAGAAAGAGATGAAGTGAATGGGCCTAGCTCTCCTAAATAAATTGAATCAATAATTAATAGCAATAACCTTCCAGAGCAGAAAGCAGCAGGCACAAGTGGGTTCCCTGGTGAACGTTACCAACCATGTAAGGAGGGAATTATACCAGGTCTCCTAGAGTCTCTGTCAGAGGACAGAAGCAGAAAGAATGCGTCCTCACTCACTCCGTGAGAACCAGAGACATCACGAGAAAACTGGAGATAAACCTCTCTCCCGTGCACTCAGACGCAAAATCGTTAGGACAATGTTAGTGACTCAAATATAAAAAAGTATAAGAAGAATTATACTCTGTGACCAAGTGGGAAATCTTCCTGCAGTGAATCCAATGTGGGTTCCGTATTCAAAAATTAATGTAGTTCATGACATCAACACTTTGGAAAACACACACACACACGTGTGTTTCTATCAGTGGATGCACAGAAAACATTTAACAAAATCCAACACATATTCATGATAAAAAGCTCTCAGTAAACTAGCAGTAGAGATGAACTTCAACTTGATAAAAAGTATTCATAATAAAGCAAAATAAATGATTAAAGAAAAGACTGAAAATTGCTAAAATAGGGAAATAATAGCAATAATTAATGTCATAAATATATCCAGATGCTATTCCTTTGAAGTTATTTTTTTTTCAGAAAGTTAGATTAGAAAATTAGATGAAGCAAAAATGAATGAGATTATGAATAAAAATAGCAATGTAATCATATGTTAAAGAGATGGAAAGAAGTATGAGAACAGATTTTGTACACTGCTATTGCAATCCCCTTGAGAATTCTGAAGAGAATGGCTGATTTCTTGAAAAAATATCCCAAAGAGGCAGAAAACTGAATCCACGGGTCATCAAGGAGGGTGTTGAGAAAGCAACTTAAAGAGACGCAGGTTTTAAAAAAGTAATACTCATCAGACCCAGATGGTATTACAGCCGGTGTCTATTTGAGCTTTAAGGTATAAGTCATTTCTATGTAATGAAAACTTTTCTAGGCTGTAGGAAAAAAAACTGGGAAACAGTCCAGTTTCATGGTATGGGTGTAATTTTATTGCTGAAACTTGCTAAAGTACAAAATCATTGAACAAATTCTAGAATATATATATGATTATTGTGTATGATTTGATGCAAAAGCTTATGGATTACTAGTCAGTAGAGAAGGCAATGGCAACCCACTCCAGGGCTCTTACCTGGAGAATCCCAGGGACGGGGGAGCCTGGTGGGCTGCCGTCTATGGGGTCGCACAGAGTCGGACATGACTGAAGGGACTTAGCAGCAGAGCCTGAGGTGTTCAAGCAGATGCCTGACATTCTCAGTCCAAGATGCAGTGATGATTGAGGGTCTTCCTTTGTACCAAACTAAAGGGTGAACCATGCGTTCATATCCGTGGTAGCTCATGACCCAAGGTGTGAGACATGTTCAGTAGCTGCTCCTGAGTAAAGTCTGAGATAGGAGTAGAGGGAAACAGCCTCATCACGAAGAAGACTACACACCACCACTTACCATCAGAAAGAAGGAATAAGCTAGTTCTATTAAAAATAGGAAAAACAAAACCAGGGGTATGTGCCATCCAGGGGTATATGTTTAAAGGAGACCAGCCCTGGGTGCTCACTGGAAGGACAGACGCTGAAGCTGAAGCTCCAGTCCTCTGGCCATCTGATGCGAACAGCTGACTCATTGGAGAAGACCCTGATGCTGGGAAAGACTGAGGGCAGGAGGAGAAGGGGACGACAGAGGATGAGATGGTTGGATGGCATCATCGACTCGATGGACATGGGTTTGGGTGGACTCCGGGAGTTGGTGATGGACAGGGAGGCTTGGCATGCTGCTGTCCATGGGGTCGCAAAGAGTCAGACATGACTGAGAGACTGAACTGAATTGATGTGATAGCACCATTCTTAGCCAACATTGCTTTGAAGCATTAAATCACAAAGGCCAGAAAAAAGAAATTATTTTACATAGTTTAAGTTAAAGTTTAGTATACAGATACTGATACCGTATATCTAATTTTTTAAAAATTAAAAGTATTTAACAATTTATAAGATAAGCTATTAGAATAAATGGTGCAAGTCACGTATAAAGCTTTCTCTCTATTCTAACCATATCCAAGAGGAAGTGAGGAAAATCTACACTGTATTCATAATAGCAGCCAAAATGATAGAAAGCCTAAGAAAAACATCATTATAATAAATTTATTATCTACAAACATGGCTTCATTTTCTTAGTCATTATCTCTCTCTACATCCTGTATGCATATAATGTACATCTTATATAAGGTATTTTTCTAATATATTTATATGTAAGGACTTCAGTATATCATATACCATATATTTATGAACAGATATGTCCTGTGTCCGCTTAGTCACTCAAGTCGTGTCAGACTGTTCGTGACCCCATGGGCTGTAGCCCACCAGGCTCCTCTGTCCATGGGATTCTCCTGGCAAAAATACTGAAGTGGGTTGCCATGCCCTCCTCTGGGGAAGCTTCCTGAACCAAGGATCAACCCTCGTCTCCTGCATTGCAGGCAGATTCTTTACCGTCTGAGCCACCAGGGAAGCCCACCCTTTGTAGAGCCCTGCCTTATATATATTACCTATGTGTAATAGATAAATTCTGGAGTTTTTTGGTGCATATTGAAGGAAAAAATACTTTTGGTTGAGAGGATGAAAAAAATACACTGCTTCAAAATCAGTATATGGATCTGATACAGTTGCAAGCAGCATCGTGTTGCGGGTTTTTTTGTTTTTGTTTTTTGGTTTTTGAACTGAACAGGAAGGAAGACACTGAAGAGGTAGCGGACGGGTGCTCTCAGCCCTCGGGGCCATGCTGGAGTGGACAGCTCTGTCAGATGCTAGCTCTCCTGCAGCTCAGCCCACTTGCACGTTGAGTGAACGGACTCCCCCACGCGAGGAGGAGATGCTCCTGAGGACCTGTTTTGTCTGCTTGCCCTAAATCAGTGCACTGGTACCCAAACATCTGGATTCAGCAGAGTTCCAGGGAAACAATGAGTGAGCACGCAATGTCACGATAACCACAGCAGCTGATTGGCACAGTTCAGAGAGGGCGACCCTGCAGACCGCTGGGTGGCACTGAAGATGTTCCTTACTCTCTCTGCCGCTTTTACTCTTCGCCATCTTGCAAAAGAACTGATGCTTTTGAACTGTGGTGTTGGAGGAGACTCTTGAGAGTCCCTTGGGCAAGCAGATCCAACCAGTCCATCCTAAAGGAGATCAGTCCTGAATGTTCATTGGAAGGACTGATGTTGAAGCGGAAACTCCAATACCTTGGCCACCTGATGCTAAGAACTGACTCATTGGAAAAGACCCTGATGCTGGGAAAGATTGAAGGCAGGTGGAGGACGGGGTGACAGAGGATGGGATGGTTGGATGGCATCACCGATGGGATGGACATGAGTTTGAGCAAACTCCGGGATCTGATAATGGACAAGGAAGCCTTAATCAGGGAACTAAGGTCTCACATGCTTTGCAGCAAAAACATGAAAAAGTAGAAGCAATATTATAACAGATTCAATAAAGACTTTTAGAAAATGGTCCACATCAAAAAAAAAAAAGAATATATGAACATTTGAAGTTCTGATTGGGTATTTTAATAACTTTAGCTTGAAAGGAATGGCATTTAAAAATGGTTTTAAACTGCTACATTTTTAAATAGCCAAGCAGTCTTTCCTTCTGCCAGAGGTATCACCTAGATGTGGTGTCACCCTGAGAAGTCCAGCTGGGTCCAGTGCCATTTCTGTGGCAGCACAGAACATCCCAGGATGGTTTTACGTGAGGAAAACTAGATTGCTAATGATGAAAACCGTCATGGTTCTATGGCAGACACTTAACTACCACATGCAGCACTTGCTGTAAATTGAATGATTAATGCCGTGTTTTAAAGGTGCATCAATGAAGCCCCAAAGACTGCAGACACGACAGAAAGACTTGCGAGTGAATCCCAGGTCTTTGACAGATTTCAAGTGACACCTACTGAAATATGAATCAAAGCTCTGTGAGCGTTCAGCTGTCTTAGTAACAGAGATCGTTGCCGACTGAGAGAGCTGACCGATGCTGTCTTCAGCCTTCCCATCACGGTTTCTCAAACAGCTCACTGAAATCTGGTAGAAATTTTATTTGGTAACTCGGTATATTTGTTTCCTCTGAAACTTACCTCAAAGATTCCAGGGGCATGTTGTGGTTTTCATCATTATGCTTTAAAGGAAATAATTAGCATAGCTTCAAAAGAAATGGAATACAAATATAAATTCTGACTCCTTGGTAATGCAGTGTTAAAAGTGGCTTTGTTCTGTATGAACACCAATATGCGCAAATGATTTCTCATATTGTATTTTTCCCACATAGAATGACATTTATAATTCTGTTTCTTAAAAAAAAAAGAATGTTACAAATGACCACCATTACAATATACACTTAAACTCAACACAGAAATGTACCAGATCTTCATTTGCTAAACGATGTTTTCCTGTTGCTCTCCGGGATTGAAACCACACAATCTGTGTAACAGACATGTTCTTAGGGTCTTAAGCATGCTGGGGGCATAGCGGACGGTTTTGGCTGGCATCTAGCCTAGGTCCACGTCAACTCGCTAAACAGCATCAGAATACTCTGTGAGGCTGTGTTGCGTCAGAACTCATGAGGATTGACTAGTCTTATGTTCTAAGTAGGAAAAAGAAATGTGTTCATGACCTAGCAGAGGGGACAGTTAAAACACCTGCCATAATTAGGATGGGAAAGATCCCTTTCTCCAAGGAAGACGTCTGACTCTGCCACGTGTGGCTAGAGTTTTCCTTCGATCATTAATTAATCAATTTTTTTTAATGACTGTACTGGGTCTTTATTGCTGCCAGTGGGATTTCTCTAGTTGCCAAGGAGGGTGGGGGAGCTACTCTTCTTTGGGGCGGTGTGAGCTTCTCTTCGTTGGGGCGGTGTGAGCTTCTCACTTCAGTGGCTTCTGTTGTGGTGGAGCATGGGCCCTAAGGCCGTGTGGGTTTCTTTCAGTCGTTTCGGTACTCAGGCTCAGAAGTTGCGGCTCCGAGGCTCTAGATCACGACTTCGGTAGTTGTGGCAGGCAGGCTTAAGTTGCTCCAAGGCATATTGGAATCGAACCCATGTCCCTTGTGTCGCAAGGCAAGATTCTTAATCGCCGGACCACCAGGGAAGTCCCTTTGATTATTTCCGTTGCGTTGACCTGATGGTTGTAAATTACCGGTCCCCCGAAGATTTTGCAGCAAGATGAAAGGTAATATCCTCGTCACCGGGCTTCCGTCCACAGAGCACTGGGGCGGGCATCAGGACTTCTAGTTACTGCTAGAAGGACTTCTAGTTACGGTTGAATCAAGGATTGCTTAAAGCAGGAAAACTGCTGAAACAACAAGACTTCTTTCCGAGGCAAGGGCTTGCAGTGCACCTCGGACGGCAGCCTCGTGGGTTCATCTCCCAGCAGGCTGGGATTGTTTCCACACCCCGGCTGTCTCTGTCTCGTCTGACACCGCCTGCAAAGCACTGTAAACGTTGTCCCCGTGCAGAAGTTAAGAGCTGAGAGGTGAGATGCATGTGGGTTGTGTCAGCTTGCATTGGTAGGGGTGCTGCTGTGAGAAATTCAACTGAACTTGGCAGGAGCCTAGACTAAGTCAGCATTCTCCTTTCTTAAAAGCTGGAGGAAGAGTGTTGTTGTTTGGGAGGTTTGTTTTCGGCTGTAAATTGACTTGGCATGTAATTCCAAGCTTTGAGTTTTGTTGCATAGTTCGAAACCAGCTCTGTCGTTGCTTCAAAAATATCTATAGTTAAGCCCTAAAGCACTTTCAGGGGAAAAGTAACTAGAATTTATTCCCACTTAAGACAAGTAACAACCATGTCTAAAGACATTTCAAAACTTTCCTTGGGTTTCCAGTGCTAAATGGAAAACATGGAGTCCTTCATTCAAAACAGGTATCAACATTGCTTCTTTTTTTTTTTGCTCAACAGTGGATGCAAAAACTTACCGGGATAAACAGATAACACTTGAATAAACATGCCCCTGATGGAGAGGGCACATTTTCCCAAAGAACCAACATTTTCCCTCCCTCCATTTTTATCTAGCATTGGTCAAAACCTTCCCCTGCCAAATTTAATTGTGTTAAAAAAAAAAAATGTGGTCTTTCTCTGCTCCTTTATGAACAATGGGAAAAGAAGGAAGTCATCCTCTGTGGTTCAGAGTCAGCTCCCTTCACTTTTCCCCGTGGTGTGTCTCTTGATCTTCGGCTGAACCTCGCAAACACGTTTCATGCCCCTCCAAGGTAGTGTGACTTTTGTTCGAGGCTTCCTGTGGCGTTCCTAGGTTCCGGTGAGAATTAGAGTCTTGCAGCTGTTGTTTAGTACACTTGGTACACTTGGTACCAGTTCCACACTGGCCAGGTCAGTGTTGGCTCCCATCCTTCATTCTATTTTTTTTCTGAATGTATTTTTTACATTTTGCCTGCACTCCACAGAATATGGGAGCGTAGTCCCCCAACCAGGGATCAAAGCCATGCCCCCTGCATGGAAAGGCAAAGTCTCAGCCACTGGACTGCCAGGGAAGTCCCCCTCTCATCCTTCACTCTCTGTTTGTTGTTCCTCAGTCACTCAGTCCTGTCTCTTTGTGACCCCCGGGACTGCAGCACGCCGGGCCTCCCTGTCCATCACTGTCTCCCGAAGCTTGCTCAAACTCATGTCCATCGAGTCGGTGATGCCATCCAACCATCTCATCCTCTGTCACCCCCTTCTCTTCCTGCCTTCAGTCTTTCCCCGCAGCAGGGTCTTTTGCAATGAGTTGGCTCTTTGCATCAAGTGCCCAAAGTATTGGAGCTTCACCTTCAGCATCAGTTCTTCCAGTGAATATTCAGGGTTGATTTTCTATAGTATTCATTGATTTGATTTCCTTGCTGTCCAAGGGACTCTCAAGAGTCTTCTCCAACACCACAGTTCAAAAGCATCCATTCTTCAGTGCTCAGCTTTCTTTAGAGTCCAACTCTGATATCCATACATGACTACTGGAAAAACCATAGCTTTGATTAGATGGGCCTTTGTGGACAAAGCAATGTCTCTGCTTTACAATATGTTGTCTAGGTTTGTCATAGCTTTTCTTCCAAGGAGCAAGTGTCTTTTAATTACATGGCTGAAGTCACCATCTGCAGTGACTTTAGAGCCCAAGAAAATAAGGTTTGTCACTGTTTCCATTTTTTTCCTCCATCTATTTGCCATGAAGTGATGGGACCAGATGCCATGATCTTAATTCTTGGAATGTTCAATTTTAAGCCAGCTTTTAAAGTCATTCTCTACTTGGTCTCCTTAAATTATCACTAATATGCATTTATCTTTACCAAGGACTCCATAGTAGTTCAGTATATAGGTTTAAAAAAAAGAGAGAGATAAAGATGAGGGAGGAAACGAGGCTTTCTGAATGTGACAGTGCTTTTGCTACCATCACGTGCGTTTGACTGTCAGGTCAGGTCAGTTCAGTTCAGTTCAGTTCAGTCACTCAGGTGTGTCCAACTCTTTGCAACCCCATGAACCGCAGCACACCAGGCCTCCCTGTCCATCACCAACTCCCGGAGTCGACCCAAACCCACATCCATTGAGTTGGTGGTGCCATTCAACCATCTCATCCTCTGTCGTCCCCTTCTCCTCCTACCCTCAATCTTTCCCAGCATCAGAGTCTTTTCCAATGAGTCAGCTCTTCACATCAGGTGGCCAAAGTATTGGAGTTTCAGCTTCAGCATCAGTCCTTCCAATGAACACCCAGGACTGATCTCCTTTAGGATGATCAGTCAGTCAGTTCAGTTGCTCAGTTGTGTCCGACTCTGCGACCCCATGAATCTCAGCACGCCAGGCCTCCCTGTCCATCACCATCTCCTGGAGTTCACTCAGACTCACGTCCATCGAGTCCATGGTGCCATCCAGCCATCTCATCCTCTGTCCCCTTCTCCTCCTGCCCCCAATCCCTCCCAGCATCAAAGTCTTTTCCAATGAGTCAACTCTTTGCATAAGGTGGCCAAAGTACTGGAGTTTCAGCTTTAGCATCATTCCTTCCAAAGAAATCCCAGGGTTGATCTCCTTCAGAATGGACTGGTTGGATCTCCTTGCAGTCCAAGGGACTCTCAAGAGTCTTGTCCAACACCACAGTTCAAAAGCATCAATTCTTCAGTGCTCAGCCTTCTTCACAGTCCAACTCTCGCCCATGATCACCAGACAAGGGCAAATGTGGGTGGCCACCATCTTGAAACCTGGACTGCCTCGTTCAGGTTCAGGAAGATTTCGCGTGACACTTTTTATCTGTTTGGGAGTCATTGGTTCATTGTTTTCATTCATTCATTCATTATGCAATTGCATCTATCTTTCTTTCTTTATTAGTGGGTGCACTGCATCTTGGTTGCTGTGTGACGGCTTTCTCCAGCTGCAGTGGGCAGGGGCCGCTCTCCTCTGGGTTGCAAGGCGTGGACTTCTCATTGCAGTGGCCTCTCCTGTTGCAGGACACAGGCCCTAGGTGCTTGCCCTTCCGCACTTGCAGCTCGTAGGCTCAGTGCTTGTGACATGTTGGCTTAGTTGCTCCGTGGCCTGTGGGATATTCCCGGACCAGGGGTCAAACCCATGTCCCCTGCACTGGCAGGCAGGTTCTTCACCACCGGACCACCAGGGAAGTCCCCACAAATGTTTCTTAAAATGCTAAATTTCCTTGGAGAAAGGGCTCGAGGATTGGGTAAGCAGAACGTGGGCAGCCCTGGGCAGCCCTGGACAGCGTTCGTGTCCTCATGCCAGAGTTGGTATAGTCTGTGGAAATGGAGATGCCACCCTCAGGCACTTCCTTTCTCTGTACCCCAAGAAGTGCCCTTCCCCCACAGGCCAGAACTGATGCACAAAATGAACTGGAAAATGCTAAAGAGCTTTTTTAAAAGCTCCCCCTGGGGTCATTCCACCAGCAGTCCCAGTTTGGCTGAACTCCAGTGGTGTTATCTAACATAGGGTGAAGTTCGTAAGATAATTAATTTGGGTGTAGAAAGTACTAGAACGTCCTTTTATTAATATTTTATTTCTACCTAACAAGTTAAGAGGAGAAGGCAATGACAACCCACTCCAGTACTCTTGCCTGGAAAACCCCATGGACGGAGGAGCCTGGTAGGCTGCAGTCCATGGGGTCGCTAAGAGTCGGGCATGACTTGAGAGACTTTACTTTCACTTTTTACTTTCATGCATTGGAGAAGGAAATGGCAACACACTCCAGTATTCTTGCCTGGAGAATCCCAGGGATGGAGGAGCCTGGTGGGCTGCCGTCTATGGGGTCGCACAGAGTCGGACACAACTGAAGCGACTTAGCAGCAGCAGCAGCAATGAGTTAAGAGGGTGACTAAGAAGGAGTGAGTGGTTTTCTTTTTTAGATTCCACGTATAAGCACCATCGGATGATATGTGTCTTTTGACTTACTTCACTTAGTGTCATAGTCTCTGAGTCCATCCATGTTGCTGTGAATGGCATGATGTCATTCTTATTTATGGCTGAGCAGTATTCCACTGTGTGTGTGTGTGTGTGTGTGTGTGTGTGTGTGTGTGTGTGTGTGATTTCTTTATCCATTCATCTGTCAACGGGCAAAGTTTTCTTCCATGTTCTGACTATTCTAAATACCACTGCAGTGTACTGTGGGGGTACATGTATCTTTTCAAGTTATGGTTTTCTCCAGTCACACGCCCAGGAGTGGGATTGCAGAATCAAGATGCAAATGAGCTTATTTACAAAAGAGAGTGAGACTCACAGACAGAGAAAACAAACTTGCGGTTACCAGAGGGAGAAGGTTGGGGGCAGGGAGAGGGATGAAACAGGAGGTGAGGATTAGCATAGACACATTTCCCTGGTGGCTCAGACAGTACAGAATCTGCCTGCAAGTGCAGGAGGCCTGGGTTCGATCCCTGGGTCAGGAAGATCCTCTGGAGAAGGGACTGCCCGCTCACCCCAGTATTCTCACCTGGAGAGTCCCAGGGACAGAGGAGCCTGGTGGGCTACAGTCCGTGGGGTCGCAGAGAGTCGGACAGGACTGAGCGGTCTGTAGCCCACCAGGCTCCTCTGTCCATGGGTATTCTCCAGGCAAGAATACTGGAGTGGGTTGCCATTTATGTAAAATAAACACCAAGGACCTACCACATAGCATGCGCGACTATGCTCAGTAATTTTTAATAACCTGTAAGGCAAAGGAGATCAGCCCTGGGATTTCTTTGGAAGGAATGATGCTAAAGTTGAAGCTCCAGTACTTTGGCCACCTCATGTGAAGAGTTGACTCATTGGAAAAGACTCTGATGCTGGGAGGGATTGGGGGCAGGAGGAGAAGGGGGCGACAGAGGATGAGATGGATGGATGGCGTCACTGACTCAATGGACGTGAGTCTGAGTGAACTCTGGGAGTTGGTGATGGACAGGGAGGCCTGGCATGCTGCGATTCATGGGGTTGCAGAGTTGGACACGCCTGAGTGACTGAACTGAACTGAACTGAACTGAAGGGGAAAGAATCTGAAAAAGAACCTAAAGACAGCTGAGTAACTCTACACCAGAGTCTAAAGCAGTATTGTACACATAAAAGGCGTATTGATTCATAACATTCAGCCTTATATTGAGTCCTCACTGAGTGCCAAGAAGATGGGGTGTGCCCTTTCCCAAGTATGTGAGATGTCCTGAGGGTTGGTTGGGATTTTGTGCCAGCTGCTGTGGAGTCTGTGCAGATTCCAGCTGACCTCATGTCACAGAGGGGCTGCAGTTGCCCAGTTCACGCTGCCCAGTCCATGGGCAGAACAGAGACCCTGCACCCTGTGTGACTCCCAAATGCCCTGTCTGCCCCCCAGCCTGCAGGGCTTGCTTTTGCTTTTTACAGGTGCTGGCTTGTCAGCAACTGGGTGAACACCCATGTTTGGCTGCAGAGGACAGCCCAGCACCCGTGAACACACGGGGACAAAGGTCCCTGGTGGCTCTGCAGGGGGCCAAAATGCGCCTTTCCTGCCGTGGGAACAGAACCGGGCCAGGGCATGGGTCTAGAACAGTTCCCGGAATCCCTGGGAGAGGCTGAGGTACAGGCTGATAGATGGGGCTGTGGCGGGGTTGGGGGGACAGTGTGTGATCACCTCCTGACACCGAGAACCAGCGTCACGCCCTGACATTTAGGAGGGAGGCAGTGGAGGCGACTGTGACG
This sequence comes from Capricornis sumatraensis, assembly GCF_032405125.1. Classification (NCBI taxonomy): domain Eukaryota; kingdom Metazoa; phylum Chordata; class Mammalia; order Artiodactyla; family Bovidae; genus Capricornis; species Capricornis sumatraensis. The sequence continues at coordinate 144,170,644 of NC_091092.1, read as the reverse complement.
ATTAAGAGGGCACAGGTATGCTTCCTGTCACTGGTCAGTGGTTCCCGGGGCGTCTTGCAGCGGCTACCTCTGAGCATCTCTGCTGCCTGGTGAGGAGGCTTCCTTAATGTTGGAGGCATGACTTCATTTTCAGACTCCAGGGTTCCCTCACTACCTGATCTGAGCCACTGACTTGGTTTCTCACTTGTACTTCTGAGCTGTAAGATGCTCCCTGCTCCCCTCGCCCCCGCCCCCAGGGATGCTGGCAGAAATGAATGAGTTAATGCAAACAGCACCTTTAGCCAAACACAGTATCGCTGGTGCTGTCTTAGCTCTGGGGTTGATTCCATGAGCTGTGTCTCTAAAGTGCAAGAGCTTCCCAGGTGGCGCTAGTGATCAAGAACCTATATGTCAATGCGGGAGACTTAATGAGACGCGGGTTCGATCCCTAGTTCAGGACGATCTCCCGGAGGAGGGCGTGGTAACCCACTTCAGTATTCTTGCCTGGACAATCCCCATGGACAGAGGAGCCTGGTGAGCTGCAGTCCCTGGGGTTGCAAAAGAGTCAGACACGACTGAAGCGACTTAGCCCGCACACGAAAATACAAAGCCGGGAGGGGGAGGGGGTGGTCTTCGGATCACGCCAGGGCAATTCCAGGCGGGTTGAATCCACACAGGAATGAAGCATGGTTTCCATTATACATAATGAACCTAATTGCCTGTGATGGGATGTTGTTTGAGATGGGGAGGGCGATACCGGGGTTGGAAAGGTCACTCAGCATCCAGTCAGGGTCACACACGAGCTGGTGCTGTAGGTAGGCCCCCCCGGCTCCATCCTAATTGGCTCCTGAGATTGCGTTTAAATCACTCCAAGCTGCCTGTCTGAAAGCTCTTTCACAGCAGCTAGGAAAAACATGCAGTCTCTCCTAACTCACACCCTGTTGCTGTTTAGCTGCTAAGTTGTGTCGGACTCTTGCGACCCCGTGAGCTGTATGTGGCCCGCCAGGCTCCTCTGTCCATGGGATTTCTCCAGGCCAGCATACTGGAGTGGGTTGCCATTTCCTCCTCCAGGGGATCTTCCCAACCCAGGGATGGAACCCAGGTCTCCCACATGGCAGTTGGGTTCTTTACCACTGAGCCACTTGGGAAGCCCATACACCCTAGAATATCCCAAACTGTATCTGACTACCCTGTGTTTTATTAGTGTTTCCCACAGTAAATTCGCAATGACGCCCCAAACACAGAATGGGAGATGTCTGCATATAGGAATGCCCACATCCATCTACGCAGCTATACAGCTGCACCCACGCTGAGGTGGGCAGCTGTGTCTTGCTGCATAATTTACTCTGGCGTAAAAGTGGGGCAAGAAAGCAGCTCTGGTGCAGTCCCAGTATAGTGCCTTTTCCTGAGACTTTTAACTTCTTCAGCTCCACGAGCAGGATGTTTGTAACAGGTAACAGGGTCTGCAGGACAGGTTCTCACCGTGGGTCCATCTTAGAATTATCCAAGGACGCTTAATTTACTTATTCATTTATTTACATTTGGACTTCCCTGGTGGCTCAGACGGTAAAGCGTCTGTCTACAATGTGGGAGACCAGGGTTCGATCCCTGGGTCGGGAAGATCCCCTGGAGAAGGAAATGGCAACCCACTCCAGTACTATTGCCTGGAAAATCCCATGGACAGAGGAGCCTGGTAGGCTACAGTCCATGGGGTCGCAAAGAGTCGGACACGACTGAGCGACTTCACTTACTTACATCTTGTGTGGAAGGCGGGGATCTTAGTTCCCTGACCAGGAATCAAACCCGTGTGCCCTGCAGTGTGGAAGCCTGGAGTCTTAACCACTGGACCCCCAGGCAAGGCCCCCGGGGACCCTTGAGCACAGCTCTGAGGTCCACGCTTTCACTCTAGTCCTGAAGGTGCCGGAGGACTCTAGCGAGGTCTCCCCTAGAATCTAACCGGCAGCAAGTTTTGAAAGCATCTGGACTGAACTGAGGTTGATATCAACTGGAGGCTGTTCTTCAAAACTCATCTCTTGGAATTATGTTAATCTGAAACAACAGTGTGTTTACTACTTTGGGCAAGGTCTGACCTTCTAAACAGGAACAAACCTCAGTTTCTTTTTTTTTTTTTTAACTCTCCATAAAACCCACATCTCAACCATAAATATGCACATACATTCCTCTCAATCCGTGAAATGAGTTTTCAGATCTGTGGATTTTATTTACACATAGGTTTAGTTTCATTGGACAAGACAGAGCTTTATAGGCAGAACTGGTGGTAGGCATGCAGCTTTAGGAAAACAAGTCATAGCCTGACATTCGAGACACTGTCAAATACGTAATGAGCTGATGGTTTTGATAGCATTGAAGTTAACATTGCCCTGAAACAAATGGCATCCAGCTTGAGGGAAATTGCAAAAATACACAATACTTCCTTAAAGTGAATTTAACTAATTGTGGTTTAGATGTTCTTTTGCTTAGAAAACAGTGCTGTTCAGTTGATTAGTCGTGTCCAGGACTGCAGCACGCCGAGCTTCCCTGTCCATCACCATCTCCCAGAGCTTGCTTAAACTCATGTCCCCTGAGTCAGTGATGCCATCCAACCATCTCATCTTCTGTCATCCCCTTCTCCTCCTACTTTCGATCTTTCCCAGCATCGGGGTCTTTTCCAATGAAGTTGGTTCTTTGCATCAGGTGGCCAAAGGATTGGAGTTTCAGCTTCAGCATCAGTCCTTCAGGATGGACTGGTTGGATCTCTTTGTTGTCCAAGGGACTCTCAAGTCTTCTCCAGCACCACCGTTCAAAAACATCAGTTCTTCGTCACTCAGCCTTCTTTATGGTCCAACTCTCACACCTATACCCGGCTACTGGAAAAAAACCATAGTTTTGACTATATGGACCTTTGTTGGCAAAGTGATATCTCTGCTGTTTAATGACGCTGTCTAGGTTGGTCATAGTTTTTCTTCCAAGGAGCAACCCCATGCATAGTATGAAAAGATAAAAAGAAACAGTGGCATGTACATACATGTAGTAAAATCACATAGAACTAAATAGACACACACGCACGTGCATGTAAAGCCAGAGACATCTGAGTCATCTGACTAAGTTCTCTGGATGGTGTCGATGGCACGTTTCCGGTTATGACTCTGTCCTGTAGTTTGTTTGAACGACGTTACCGCTGGGGGGAAACCCGGATGAGGTTCTTGGAGAGTGACCTGTTTTGACTATTTTTTCTTACTGTTGAACTGTAGTCGATTTTCAATATTGTGTTAGTTCCAGGGGTACATCAAGGTAATTTCATGATCTATGTATATATGTTGTTTCAGATCAATTAGCATCGCAGGTGATTCCAACAAATTATCGTTCCCTGCTGTTGTTGGGTCCGTTGTGTCCGACTCTTTGTGACCTCACGGACTGTAGCATGTCAGGGCTCCCTGTCCCTCACTATCTCCTGGAGTTTGCCCAAGTGTGCTACACAGTAGCTCCTTGCTGCTTGTCTATTTTATATACTGTACTTACCAAAGGGAGAAGGTATCTGATAAAGCCTTTGACTGTGTGGATCACAATAAACTGGGAAAATTCTGAAAGAGATGGTCATACCAGATCACCTGACCTGCCTCTTGAGAAACCTGTATGCAGGTCAGGAAGCAACAGTTAGAACTGACATGGAACAACAGACTGGATTGAAATAGGAAAAGGAGTACATCAAGGCTGTATATTGTCACCCTGCTTATTAACTTATATGCAGAGTACATCATGAGAAATGCTGGGCTGGAGGAAGCACTAGCTGGAATCAAGATTGCCAGGAGAAATATTAATAATCTCAGATATGCAGATGACACCACCCTTATGGCAGAAACTGAAGAGGAACTAAAAAGCCTCTTGATAAAATTGGAAGAGGTGAGTGAAAAAATTGGCTTAAAGCTCAACATTCAGAAAACGAAGATCATGGCATCTGGTCCCATCACTTCGTGGGAAATAGATGGGGAAACAGTGGAAACAGTGGCTGACTTTATTTTTCTGGGCTCCAAAATCACTGCAGATGGTGACTGCAGCCATGAAATTAAAAGACGCTTACTCCTTGGAAGGAAAGCTATGACCAACCTAGACAGTATATTCAAAAGTAGAGACATTACTTTGCCAACAACAGTCCATCTAGTCAAGGCTATGGTTTTCCCAGTGGTCATGTATGGATGTGAGAGTTGGACTGTGAAGAAAGCTGAGCGCTGAAAAATTGATGCTTTTGAACTGTGGTGTTGGAGAAGACTCTTGAGAGTCCCTTGGACGGCAAGGAGATCCAAGCGATCCATCCTAAAGGAGATCAACTCTGAGTATTCATTGAAAGTACTGATGCTGAAGCTCCAATACTTTGGCCACCTCATGCGAAGAGTTGACTCATTGGAAAAGACTCATGTTGGGAGGGATTTGGGGCAGGAGGAGAAGGGGACGACCGAGGATGAGATGGCTGGATGGCATCACTGACTCGATGGACATGAGTCTGAGTGAACTCCAGGAGTTGGTGATGGACAAGGAGACCTGGCATGCTGCAGTTCATGGGGTCGCAGAGTCAGGACACAACTGAGCGACTGAACTGAACTGAACTGAATCCCATACTCCTGATCTGTCCCCTTCACTTTCCCCTTTGGTGATCATGAGTTTGTTTTCTCTGTCTGTGGGTCTGTTGTATATAGGTTTCTTTGTATCACTGTTTAGATTTCACAGAGAAACGATATCATATAACATTTGTCTTTGACTTACTTCACTTACTATGATCATCTCTGGGTTCATCCACGCTGACCTAAGTGGCAATATTTGATTCTTTTTATGGCTGAGTAATATTCCAGATTATCTGTGTATGTACACATATAGATGCAGAACTGATTCATTAGAAAAGACGCTGATGCTGGGAAAGATCGAGGGTAGGAGGAGAAGGGGGCGTTGCAGGATGAGATGGTTGGATGGCATCACTGACTCAATGGACATGAGTTTGAGTAAACTCCAGGAGTTGGTGATGGACAGGCAAGCCTGGCATGCTGCAGTCCATGGGGTCGCAAAGAGTCAGACAGGACTGAGCGACTGAACTGAACTGAACTGAACACACATATATTGACACGTAACACATCTTCTTAAATCAGTTGTCTGCCGACGGGCACTTGGGTTGTTTCCGTGCCTTGACTGTTGTAAACAGTGCTGCTGTGAACATTGAGATCCATGTATCTTTTTGAATTCGAGGTTTCATTTCTTTCCAGACACTTGCCCAGCCGTGTGATTGCTGGATCCCATGGTAGCTCCATTTTTAAATTTTTAAGAAACTTCCATACTGTTCTCCATAATGGCTAGACCAACTTGCATTCCCACCAACAGTGTAGGAGGGTTCCCTTTTCTCCACATTATCTCCAGTATTTATTTGTAGACTTTTTAATGCTGGCCATTCTGAGCTGTGGGAGGTGGTCTTTCATTGTAGGTTTTATTTGCAATTCTCTAATAAATAGTGAGTCTGAGCATCTTTTTACGTGCCTATTGTATGGCCATCTGTATGGCCGACAGACATTTTGGAGAAATTGGCCTCGTGGACCGGAGGACCCGATGGGGTTGAAGTGGGGTTCCTTGGGGGTGAAGCCTCAATGCTGAGAGTGACTCAGGCAGCTGGTGCGGGGGCTCAGGGGCAGGGCTGCCGTCAGGAGGGGCACTGCCTGGGCCTGGATTCGGGATACCAGGAGTGGGACTGAGAACCAGCACACCCTCCTGGTTAAGATCATGGCCAGGGACATTATTCCTTCAGTGGGATTTCTGCTTGCTTTTCACTTGAAAGGCAGATGGCTAATTCTTTCTGCAAATAAGTTGTATTTGTACTCACACTGGGTTATGATATGTAACCTGTGTTTGTATTTGGAAATTACGTGGTGTTGCTTATATGTTTTTCCTAGTGAAGTTAAGGCTTGCGTCGGATAAACTGAACCATTTTAAGAGCGTAATTCAGTGGCATTTAGTTCCTGTTGAAAACGCACAACCATCCCCTCTATAAAGTTGCAAAACCTTGTCATCACTTTCAGACATGAACACTGTCCCCATGAAGCACTTACCACCCGGTCCCTCTCCAGTCCCTGGCAGCTAACCCAGGTGTTTTCTGCTTCCATGGACTTTACTGTTCTAGAAAGTTCACAAAAACACAGTCAGGCAACAGCAGACCTTGTGTGTCGAGATTCTTAGGTGTGGCTCATATTTTTTTTTTTTAAAAGAGTCCATTACCACTGTTTGAGAATTTACTGGGCCAATGACCAGCACAGTCTCTCTAGATGCAGCCGCTTCTGATTACAAAGAAACACAACACAAACGTGTGAGTTTTTTTGGTCAGGAAAATCCCATCATTTTTTCAAGGAGAGATTAGAAAACAACAGAAGGAAATGTAGCTGGCTCTGGAGGTCACTCAGGAAGCCCAGGCTCACACCTCAGAGGTCCCGTGTCTCCCTGTGGGTGCCCCACGTCCATCCCTTGGGTAGCCGCCAGCTTCTTCACCATGGGGGTCTCAGCCCAGAGTGATCCTGCCTAAGAACACGGAAGTCAGGACCCCACAGCCTCTCCCTCACCCAACACTCTGCTTTCGTTTCCTCCTCGGGTTTCTCCCACTCTCCAGTTCTGTCTAGTTGCTTTCTCCTAGAAGGAGCAGCCCTTGAAGCCCTGGGACCTGCCCTCATAGCCAATATCCCACCCATATAGCAGGACCACGCAGCAGCAGAAACTTGAAGGACGTTCCTGCCGGGTGAACGCGTAGAGAAATAAGTAGGTGATTTGATGGAGACAGAACTCATTTTGGCTTTCGCATGGACCGCCTTCTTCAGGTGGTTTATGGAGTAGCATCCTCCTGAGTCATGGATGGAGATGCCCGTGGGCACAGCGGCCACCCAGTGTGGGGTCTGCACGGGTGGGAGGGGACCCCCCCCCTTCTCCGGCCTGCAGTGACTGTGCTGTTGAGAACCAAGGGCTGTGGCTGAAAGCTTATGAGTACATGTATCTAGTGGCATTTTATGGACAGCACCTGGGGTCAGGAGTGGTAGGGGGGGACAGTTGTTTAAGCCTGTGGACCAATGGATGGAAAATGCCACCAAAACCACTGAGAGTCATGCTTGTAAATCGAGAGAAAACCGTGACGCACTGATCTCTGTCAATGGTCCAGAACGCTCTGTTCAGGACGACGAGCTGCCTTGTGGCATTTTTGTTCATTGTTGTTCAGTTGCACAGTTGTGTCTGTCTGTGACACCGTGGACTGCAGCACGCCGGGCCTCCCTGTCCCTCACCATCTCCTGGAGTTTACTCAAACTCATGTCCATCGAGTTGACAATGCCATGCAACCATCCCATCCTCTGTCGCCCCCTTCTCCTCCTAACCTCCAATCTTTCACCAGACCTTGAGTTCCATTCGTACTGACAGGAGAATGAGGCTGTTTCAGTCTCCCCAGCTTCACAGGAAACTGCTCACTTTTCTTTCTAAATGAAAATAAAATGTGCGTGTGTGTTTTCAGGAACATAAGGAGTCCAGTCCACTGGGCAGGTTTAAAGGTCCTTTATTACGGAATCAGTCAGTATGTACAAACTCTACCGTTAAAATAATGAGTGACAGGGATCAGACTATTTACAATGCTTTTGTGTGTTTTTTTTACAACATTTCTTTACAAGATTATTTCTCTCTAAATAACATGAGACACAAACAAAATCATTTTTTATTACATACATAAATAAATATTGACTTTTAAATGACCTAAGGGACGTGGTTTGCATGAGAGGGTAGCCATTCTGTTATCTGTGCACTACAGTTATGTCAAGAAGTCCTAACAGTTTTGCAGAGAGACCTGTGTGAGTCACTCTGTGAATCGTGTAACTTGCCAAGTGTTCAAGAGAGCTGAGAAGCTGAGTTTGGCCATGCAAAACCGTAGACACCATAGGTCACCGGCTTTGTGCATTTTTATCGTAAATGAATGCACAACGCAACAAGTATTTAACCACTGTGTTCTGGTGACGATGGGCACGTGTGCATAAGCTTAGATTGAGATATTCTCAGTCACAGGACTGAACATGATGAACCCCACGACATGTGGTGTAAGGGCGTTAAGTAAGACTCCCATCATCGTGAATGATGCTGCCTGGTCAGTAGGACAAAATGAATATTTGCACTCACATGATAGACAAACTCAGCCTTTTAATCAGGTTCTTCAGTGGAGATAAAAGATACCGCTGAGGTGGTGAAGGACAGGGAGGCCTGGCGTGCTGCGATTCATGGGGTCGCAAAGAGTCGGACACGACTGAGCGACTGAACTGAACTGAACTGAAGGGCTTTGAGGTTCAGTGTAAGCACTTCCCAGGTATGCCTACTCCACTTGACTCAGTTCCACGTTGCAGAGGGCAGTTTTCCTCTATTCAGTGAACATTATTACGATGCAGTGATTCTCACCGGGGGCGACTCTGTACCCTAAGACGGTGTGGACCGTGATGACAGAGCGCGTGGTTATCACACCCGGGGTGGGGTGCTCCTTGCCTCTGGTGGGTGGAGACCAGGGGTGCCCCACGCCCCACAGTGCAGAGGGCAGGTCCCGCCCGCCGACAGAGAGCCGTGTGGCCCCAAGTCTCAGCAGTGCTGAGCTGGAGGATGGGTTCTGCTCTCTAGATGGGTTCTGGGTTCTTCCAGGTCTTTCTAGGACAGAGATCTGTTTGTAAACTTTGGATTCTGGAAGTTTTACCTGTCATAAACATCATTGTCTCTTGAAGAAAATTTTATTGGGAGTGTAACTGCTTTATAATGTTGTGTTAGTCTCTGCTCAGACCTAAGTGCACATGTATCCCCTCGTTTCTGGATTTCCTTCCCATTTATGTATATTAAAACAACACTGGCTGATACGGAGGGCACACATTCATTTACAAAGATTGCTCCCTGAGCCCACTTCCAACAAGAGGATAGCCCAGATAAATAAACCCATCACTGAGGAGTGAACATTCTCAGCAAAAAAGACGCACATAGCCTTGATGTAGATCGGGTTACACACCTGTATTTGATGTCTTCATATGTTTGACGAGCTTGCCTTTTTTAAAGAGTAAATGCTGTCACTGAATCTACTTTTTCTCATAGGAGAGAAGTGCATCTAATTTCAATAAAACAGAGAATCAGCCATGAAACTGGTTTTAAAACTAAACAACATAAATTTTTAGACCTTTATTAGGGCAAATTTTTAAAAATTCAAAAAACTGTAATTATATTTCTGCTCATTTCAGTACTATTGAAATTTATAAAGGAAACTCAGCTTTCTCTTATTGCCTAGTCTTCTCTTCCAATAATACTAATAAAATTTATCAAATGTTATAGCAGGATGAAATGCTCGTAAGACCTACTTCAGGTATTTCAAGGAAGATAGAAGCTTCAGAACCTTGATCCGAACTAAAAATGTATATGCTCAACGTCTATGACCCAGGCAAAAGAAACGTCATTAAATTTTACAAAATTGTGTATTTAATAATTTAATAATATTTCGCATCTATGTATATACTCCCGCGTTTTAAACTATACAACAGTACAAAGATGAGCTGGCACAAATACTTACTGATATATTTAGGACCAATGAAGGTAGACGATAAACACACAGCCAATAATAATTTGAAGCCTTCCCTTTTGAGATTCTGAGGGTTTGAAAATCCAGATGCTGGGAACGGCGTCTCGGGAAAACCCATGGTTTCAGAGATGAGCTCTGTGTTTACGCATGCGTCCTCCGTGAAGACTGTCCCTCCCGTCTCCGTGCAGAAGGGGAACCTGCTGACTCTGCAGGGACATTCTGTTGCAGAGTCCACCCCAAACCACGTAAGGAGCTGCAGAGAAACAGCCCGAAGCCCCGTGAGCTGGCTGCACCCTTGAGATCCCCCCGTAGCCCCTCCTTCAGGCTGCAATGCACCGCCCGCCTGCTCAAGCTTCCAAGCTCATCGAAGACGGAGGAAGTAGTTTTTTTTTTTCCCATCTGTTCCGTCGGAGATCCATGCGTACCGGCCCCGGGGTTCTCCGGGGAGAGAGGCGTGCGTGTGATAACAGGGGTCGTCTCTCTGCCTGGTGTCCGCACTTAAGAGCTTAGGCCTCCCAAGAGGAGTCGAGACCCTCACATTCTCGGCCTGCGCCGCTCATTCAACCCCTCGCCACTCATTGAACCCCCAGCAACCAGGGCGCCCACCACAGGCTTTCGGAAAGCAAGGGAAACGGCAGGCTCCCAGGCGCACAAGAGCTTTCACTGTGTTCCTCGTGTACATAATGAGATGAGGACGCCCTTCCATGTTTAATTTGGAGAAATCGCTGTTTTCTCATAGAATAGACACCGATGGGGAAAACAGATTACTTGAATGATGTTTAGAGTTGCATCCATCACGGGTGAGCTGGTTAAATAATTATTGCAGCGACTTGTACTCAAGCTACCCACGCGTATATGTGTGTGTCTGTGTGTATGTACTTACACGTATGTATGTATTGTATGCTGCTGCTGCTGCTAAGTCACTTCAGTCGTGCCCGACTCTGTTAGACCTCATAGATGGCAGCCCACCAGGCTCCTCTGTCCCTGGGATTCTCCAGGCAAGAATACTGGAGTGGGTTGCCATTTCCTTCTCCATATATATTGTATACCTACCTGGAAATATACAGACACACATACATACATGTATATACACATGGGTGTTCCTTCAAGCAAAAAATATATTAAAACATCTCTAGTTTAAGGGTGCCCCAACATTCCCCTCAACACTATATACTAACACCGTGTCTTCAGTTGAGTTCATGCTATGAGGCATTAGCATGGCGCCTCACAATTTTTCAATTAAAATTTTCATAAGATTTTCAAATAAGATGTAATAGATTTGAAGGAGTAGACAAAGGTTTCCTGTTTAGTTGCTAAACTGTGTCTGACTCTTTGCAATCCCACGGACTGTAGCCCACCAGGCTTCTCTGTCCATGGGATTTTCTCCAGGCAAGAATACTGGAGTGGGTTGCCATTTCCTCCTCCAGGGGAATCTTTGCAACCCAGGGACCGAACCCATCACTGCATCTCCTGCGTTGGGAGGCAGATTCTTTACCACTGAGCCACCTGGAAAGCAAAGCCAGGTTAGTCCAAGGCCAACAGCCGTCCTTCTCTACCTTCCAGAGGCCCCCTCTGCCTTTTCTACATTATGGAGAATATTCTACCAAACAAAGAGCTTGCTTTGATTAAGGAAAGGGGAAAAGATTTGAAAATGTTCAATAGTTGGGTTTCTTTCATTTCAAGCAAGAGGTTTTGTAGCGTGTTAAGACACGGGAAAGTGGCCGAACAAAGCACAGCAGCAGGTGTCTTCCCCATCAAGGAAAAAAGGAAAATATCAATCAAGTATCAGGAAACCTTCTTGTAGGATGAAATATTAAAGCCCCAGGAAACAGTTTTAATTTCTCCAGGGCAGACTCTGGGTAGCAGTGTTGACTCCTGGCTGGGAATGTCTTAACAGAAACTGTCCTTTCGAGGCCAAACTCATCTATGTCTTTGTATAAAATGAAGCCTGAGTGCTTGAAACTGGAGCATTTTAGATTTAAACTAATGGGCAATATTTTGGGTTTACAGACTTTTCAGTTGAAAAAAAAAAAAAACCCACAGGGGATTAAAAAACATTCATCTTCAGAAATCTCTGAATCAATATTAGGACGTAAAAATCTGGGTACTTTCCCATTGACCTGGCAAATCCAATCAATAATGTAATCTCCAAGTGTTCAGTGAGTAACTGTATGCTTACTACGGGCAGGCCTATTATGTGTGTAAATTGCTTCTTTGGAGAATCTGTTGATGCAAATTCGGGGACAACTCAGACCTGCATTGGGAGGAGCTTTACCACACAGGCAGGCAAGAATTAGAAGTGGAACAGGGCTGGGCTGCGTGTTGTCTGTTGTCATGGGAACCTGTCCCAACCCCCCCACCCCCCCTCCACCCCCGCCTTTGCTAGGCTCACTTCAGGTCCTTGGTTTTGGGGGCACGTTTTCCAGAGCAGACAGAGTGTTGAGCGCCCTGCGGTTATTAGGCAGGGGCAGGCGGTCTTCCGGGAAGGGCCTGATGCCTCCCAGTGGGCACGGCCAGTCCTTGGGGGGTTGTGCCAGCTTCCACACTCGCTCAGGGTTCAGACGGGCTCTCAGAGCAGCTCAGTACCTTTCTGCAGGAGGCTTGTAGTGGTGGGGATGGCGGTGTTTCAGATGGGGGCCTAGAGACAGAACGGACGTGTCAGTCCGGCCACCATCCCCGGCTAGACCGACTGGAGGAACAGGTGTGTGACTGTGCCCTGCCCTGCCTGGGTCCATGCCACCCAGGTCCTCCCGAACCTGACTCTGAACTTGGAGACACACATCCACCCTGCCTCTCTTTTCTCTCTGCCTTCCCCAGCTCTCTGGTTCGCTCCATAAAACCTTCAAGATCGCAAGAGAAAGAAGACAAGCCCCTTTCTTTATAATAATGTAAGCCGGGCAGAACCCTTTGTATTTCCTTGGAAAAGTTTAGAAATTAACACATCCTTTCATGACACACACACTTTCGGTAGAGGGACATTGTAAGTGATGGGTGGACATGGTCCCAACTGGGACAGGGCGTCACACAGGGCCCTCCCAATGGGGTGGTTTTTATTTGTCTTTAAACTCCTAAGTGCAAAAAGCTGCTGGGGCAAATTTGATCCATCATTTAAAAATTAAACCCAGGATCATTACTTCTTATCAACACATAAACCGTTGACGTGGCTTTTTAAAGTTTAAGCTGAGAAAGCAATGTACATAATCTGAAACCCAACAGGATGCTCTCTTTGTTTTAAATACACCATTGTTACCATTTAGTTTTGCTAATAACTAATTTTTGTAAATACACAATTAATGCCATTTAGTTTTGCTAATAACTAATCTTTGTAAATACACAATTGTTGCTGTTTAGTTGTGCTAATAACTAATCTTTGTAAATACACAATTAATGCCATTTAGTTTTGCTAATAACTAATCTTTGTAAATACACAATTGTTGCTGTTTAGTTGTGCTAATAACTAATCTTTGTAAATACACAATTGCTGCCATTTAGTTTTGCTAATAACTAAAATTAGCTTCTGTATGTGTTTACTAATAGGGCAGAGGCTTAAGTGTGTAACAGTGGAGGGGATGGATGTCTACTCTTTCTAGCACATCGCCTGCATGAACAATTTAAAGTGATGGAAGAATTGAAGCAAAAAGTAAGAATCTGATATTTTAAATGATCTGCTTAAAAACAGGAACAGAAATGAAAGCATTGCTCCTACAATATAGCTGTTGAAATGACTGTTAAAAAACAACTGGTATTTAGCCACAAGAATTTGGGAAGACATAGACTATTCTCCATGTAGTTTCTTCACACAGCACTTCCCCTGGTCTTGTCCAAGCCTAATTCTCCTCACCTTCCTGACCTCCAGTACACAGCCCCACGTTCAATTACTACCCACATGCCGATGACCTTCAAAGCTTTCAGCGCTGGACCCTGCAGTCCCGAAGGCCTTCAGGAAGTCTCTGTCTCACTATCCCACAGGTGACTCAGATGCAGTCGTCTCTACGTTAATCTGACCATCCTCCGTCTCACACCCCAACCTGGGCCTCAAGCACCTTGGACCACGGTTCCAGCAAACCGTATCCTCTTGCACTAAATGACTCTTGGCTTCCTCCCGCACTTATTCCTCTGTGCATACTTTTTGTTTCCAAACACATACGTTTTAAAATTTTATTAGAGTATAGTTGATTTACAATGTTGTGTTTAATTTCTGCTGTAGACCAAAGTGATTCAATTTTATATATACAGTGTGTGTGTGTGTGTATATATATATATATATATATATATATATATATAGGGAGAGAGAGAGAGAGTACAGTTTTATATATTCTCTTTTTATATGTATGCACACACTGTATATATTCTTTTCCATTGTGGTTCCCTGGTGGCTCAGATGGTAAAGCCTGCAATGCAAGAGACCCAGGTTCAATCCTGGGGTGGGAAGATCCCCTGGAGAAGGAAATGGCAACCCTACTCCAGTACTCTTGCCTAGAAAATTCCATGGATGGAGGAGGCTGGTGGGTTACAGTCCATGGGGTCGCAAAGAGTTGGACATGACTAGGCAACTTCACTTTCTTTCTTTCTTATCACAGAATATGGAATGCAGTTCCCTTGCTCCATGGAAGGACCTTGGTGTTTATGCATCCTGTGCATGCTGGGCTCTATCTGCTGATCCCACACTCCCACAAGTCTGTTCTCTCTGTCTGTGGGTCTGCTTCTGCTTCGTAGTCAAGTTCCTTTGTGCTGTAGTTTAGACCCCACGCGAGTGACATCTATGAAACAAGAACAGACTAACAGACATAGAGAACAGGCTTGTGGCTGTGGAGGGTGGAAGGGAGGGTGGGGCGGGGGGTGGACCAGGAGTTTAGGGTCAACAGACCCAGCACGTATTCAATCACTGCCAAAGCTAACAGTTCCGGCCCCTGAAGACATCACTAGATTTTCTTTCCCGTTTTTTCAGTATCAGCAAACACAGTAGGATGAGGACTCCTTTATGGTCAATAACTGCGACTACTCCCCGGCATATGTCCTTAGTGTTGCCCGGGAGGCTCTTTGTTTTGAAACAATAGGTGGAAATCATTTTTAATCTACGTGATTTAGCAGGAAGTCAAGTAGACTGATTTGGATCGTATCGTGAAGAAAATTTATGTAATATAGACAGTGAAAATGAAAGTTGGCTCAGTGGTGTCCGACTCTCTGTAACCTCAAGGACTATACAGTCCATGGAATTCTCCAGGCTGGGATACTGGAGTGGGTAGCCTTTCCCTTCTCCAGGGGGATCTTCCCAATCCAGGGATTGAACCCAGGTCTCCCGCATTGCAGATGATTCTTTACCAGCTGACCCACCAGGGAAGCCCAAAGATACTGGAGTGGGTAGGCTATCCCTTCTCCAGGGGGTCTTCCTGACCCAGGAATTGAACCAGGGTCTCCTACATTGCAGGCGGATTCAGGGAAGCCAATAGATTATTATACAGTAGAAATACACGTAATAAGCTGCATAGCAAAGTAGTATTTCCTATACAGTTATATTTGAACGTCTTAATTTTTAAAAAATTTCAGAATGATATGAGATGATGGAGATTTTCTTTCCCCCTTGTGTGGGCGCATGCTAAGTCACCTCAGACGTGTCCGATTCTGTGCGACCCCATGGAACATAGCCTGTCCAGGTTCCTCTGTCCGTGGGATTCTCCAGGCAAGAAACCTGGAGTGGGTTGCCATGCCCTCCTCCAGGGGATCTTCCCGACCCAGGGATCGAGCCTTACGTCTCTAATGTCTACCTGCATTAGAAGCCCTACCTCTTGGGTATTAAGGTTAGAAGATAAGAAAAAAGCATGCCTTAGAGCAAAAAAGTGACGGAAGGGGAGGAGGAGGTGCACGGGAGGGAAAAAGGGAGCACGTCAGGTCGGCTGGGAGGAAGCCCGTACAAAGGGGAGGGGGCGCTTCGGGTTCAGAGGACACCCTGTGGGTAGGAGCCTGCAATGTGGATCTATGGATTGCCGTTTTTCACCAAGACTTTCTGTGTGTCTGCAAGCTGGGCGGGACCCCCGCCCCCTGGCCAGGACTCACCGTGCATGTCGGGGGTCCGGAAGGTCCTGATGGTGGCGGGCCCCTCCCCGCCCGCAGTCAGCACCTGCACCTCCAGGCGGTAGAGGGTGGCGGGCCGCAGACCTGGGACCGAGAGCTCAGGGTGATCCTGGGGAAGGGGAGGGAAGGCGTTGGGGGACACGGGTCCGTCAGCCACTGCCTCTGACCACGACCCATGTCTGGACTCTCCTCCAGAGACTACGCCTCCCTCGCGACATCACCGTGATCCGTGCAGTTGCGGTTGGCTTGTTTCCACTCCACCGTGTTCAGGAACCCGCAATCTGTCCATGTTCGCTGGAGACCCCTTACCCCCTCCACCCCTGGGTGGTCTGGGCAGCAAGGAGACCCCGGCTCTTGGCAGCCAAGAGCTCACATGAGTCAGGCCAGTTCTGGCCTCTCACCCCCACCCCCTCCAGGGGACTGTATTTTCCATTCCTGAATCTAAGACTTTCCAGGCTTTAAAAGTTTTCATCTGCACATCTTGTGATGTGAATTCTTGATAATCCATGTCTCGGGGAAACGCGCCAACTTGCGCTCCTTAAAAGACAGTATCTGTCAGTGCCAGCAGCCAAAAAATGTTTCTTTTTATGCCAACACTTTTTTTTTTTTTTTTTTTTGGTCTTAGAACTCAATGGAACCTAACGCACATACACAGAATAATTACTGTCCAATTCCATGGAATTTTTTTTTCCTTCCGGGATTTAAGGTGTTTTTTTTTTTTTTTTCTTCTCTTTTTGGAGCAAGAATTGCATATTCTAAGGGCATTTTGAGAGTTGGTAAAAGCCCACACATGCTTTTTTTGTTCTCCCCCCAAACCAAGGAATTAAGTTGGCCTGGAAGGCACTCCAGCTCATTAAGTGCTCTGGCCAGATTTGAAGGGGAAAATGAAGAGAAAAAACAAGGTTCTTTTTAGCTCTTTTCCCCCCCAAATTTAGCACTTCAAATGGGGCACGTCCGCTTGGCCCAGAAGGACAGGGATTCAAAAGAACAGAAAATGGTGAAAGCTTTGCGTTCCGTGTGGACAGGAGAGGCCTCCTTAAGAGCTGGTCCTGGTCATCACGTTTAGCTAGATGGCAGTTTCTCCGAAGTTTATGGTAATGATAGTTAATCTACAGGAACCCTGATGGTGTGCTCCGATTTTTACAAAAGAATTTACTGGGGGCCCACAGGAACCCTATTGGTATGTTCTGATTCTTGCAAAAGAATTCACACAGGAGAAGAAAGCCTACATGTTGAGTCTCAACACGTTGCCCCTGCAGTGGGGGTTTGGGGTGCCCGAGTGCCTCCCCCAGGGATGCTCCCTCCGGGTTGGGGGGAACCCACCCTGAGATGGGGCAGGTGGGCGGGCACTCACCGCGGGCAGAATCTGGGACTGAGAGATGATGCTGTTCGGGAGGCTGTTGGGCCGGCTCTCAGTGGTGACCTCGGCCCAGGTCACCTGGAAGCCGGTGGCCGGCCGCGGCAAGCCCGCCTGGTTCACCTTCCAGGAGAAGTGCCCCGTGATGTTGGCATCGCGTACCACAAAGGAGGCGGACAGGTTCTCAGGTTTGGCCTGCACTTTGGGGCGCACGTGACTGTAACCTGCGGGCGCAGGAAGGGGAACCGTGCAGCGGTTAGAGGGGTGGAGAGAGGGCAGCCCCAGAGGACACGGTGTTCAGACTGCCATTCTCTGGGATCCGGGATCAGCAACCTGACCTCCCTTAGCGGGTGGGGGCGGGGGGAGGTCCCATGGCTGCCTGGCGGATGACATCTGAGCTGGACCCTGATCTCTGCAGCTCTGTGCCCAGTGGCTGCTGATGGCTCGGGGTCATTTGCGAGTCCAGCTTGCAGATGGGAGTGGACGATGCAGAAAAGAGTGCTGTGATCTCAGAGGACCCGGCCACTGAGAGGGCAGGAGCGGGTGCTGTGGGAGGGGGTGGGTGGGGAAGGCTGGGGTCGCGGTGAGAGCCATTGGCAGTGACCAGAACCAGCTCTCGGGCGGGGCCTCTGAGGATAAGTGTCCCTCGATGTGGGCCAGGGCTGCGGAAGGTGGAGATGGGGGATGGAAGGGCTGTGAAGGGTAACGCCCCTGGGGCCGGGCTGAACACGAGTCAAGTGAGGCACCCCAGAGCACCCACAGAAAGATACCGGCCCCCCTTCTAAGGGCTTGGGCTTCTAAGGTTGGGCTTCCCTGTTGGCTCAGCTGGTAAAGAATCTGCCTGCAATGCAGGAGACCCTGGATCAATTCCTGGGTCGGGACGATCTGCTGGAGAAGGGAAAGGCTACCCAGTCCAGTATTCTTGGGCTTCCCTGGTGGCTCAGCTGGTAAAGAATCTGCCTGCAATGCAGGAGACCCTGATTCAATTCCTGGGTTGGCAAGATCCCCTGAAGAAAGGAAAGGCTACCCACTCCAGTATTCTTGGGCTTCCCTGGTGACTCAGCTGGTAAAGAATCCGCCTGCAATGAAGGAGACCCTGATTCCATTCCTGGGTTGGGAAGATCCCCTGGAGAAGAGATAGGCTACCCACTCTAGTATTCTTCGGCTTCTCTGGTATCTCAGCTGGTAAACAATCTGTCTGCAAGGCGGGAGACCTGGGATCCATCCCTGGGTTGGGAAGATCCCCCTGGAGAAGGGAAAGGCTACCCACTCCAGTATTCCGGCTTGGAGAATTCCACGGACTGTACAGTCCATGGGGTCACAAAGACTCGGACACCACTGAGTGACTTTCACTTTCACTTCTAAGGGCTGATCCTTCAGCAAAGCCTGTCGCTAAGTGCGGCTGGACTTCAGAGGCTAGGCGAGGGTTCGTATACACACGTTCTCTTTAGACAGGGCTGTCCTAGGGCCGTCTGGAAAGGGGTGATCCTTGTGGGTTTCAGGGCCTTGTGAATCGCACTTTGGAGCTGTGCCCAGCGACGCGCCTCCCGGGGATTCCAGGTGACACGTACCCTCCTCCGTGCCAGGGCAGCTGAAGTGCTTGTGGGTCTTGCCCTTGAGCGCAGAGCACGGCGGGGTTGTGAAGGACGCGCTCTCCGCCTTCCAGCGGCCCTGGGGCCGCGCGGCTTGCACGATCACCTTGTATTTGCAGGAGAATGACAGGTCTGGAAGAATCATGTAGTTTTCCTAGAGCGAGATGGAGACAGAGAACACGCCAGCTGTAAAAATCTCACGAGGGAACGGACTTGGCAGGAGATGCGATGATGTCCCAGGAGGTTGTCTTCTTGTATGTGGTGGGGTGGGTGTGTTTGTGTGTGTGCGTGTGTGATACAGCCTTTACACAAAGCACACAGGGTCCTCGCCGAGATGATTTACAACCATGACCTGCTCCTGCGGTGAAGAGGGTCACCCAGGCTCTAGAACAAGCGGGTGGAAGCGTTCAGTCCACGGCAGCCCTGTTCTGACTGTCACGACCCACTGTGGGGAGCTGGCTGGACAGGGAGGGTGAAAAGCTGTGAATATCAACCCAAATTGTTATTAAAAAAAAAAAAAAGCTGACTCGGGCTTCCTCCCAGACACAGGCTCAGTTTAGACCTGAGTCTTTCCTGAAGGCAGAGAAGACATTCTGGAGGCGTGTCTCTTCTCCCCTTTCTGGAGGGCTCTCTCTGTTGCTTCCGGCCAGAGTGTGATGATTAAACAGAATTACGAGGCCAGACTCAACCGTGGAGGGCTGAGGGGCTGGGAATGTCGCCTTACAGGAAGAAGAAGCTGATGGTTATGGTTGTAACAAGCTACTGTGCCGTTTCTTTCTCTTTGTGTGTGAGCGTGTGCGTGTCCCCTGTAGGGTGGCGTTGTCGCAGCCTCCTGCACACATATATAACCTTACGGGAACAGGAAAGCTGACTGTGACATTTGTAACAAGCTGGTGCGAGGTTTATCTCCCTTGTGTGTTTGTCAGGGCGTGTGTGTCCATTCTAGGTGCTGTCAAGGCCCTGGGTGCACTTGTATAACCTTATGCCAACGTGAAGCATGACAGTGATGTTTGTGACAAGCTAGTGCGATGCTTCCTTCCCTTGGTGTGTTAGGGTGTGTGTGTGTGACCCTTCTAGGGTGTTGTTTTCAGGGCCTTGTATACACGTAAATAACCTGGGGAAAGCTGACGGTGATGGTTGTAACAAGCTAGTGTGACGTCTCCTTCCCTTGGTGTGTTAGGGTGTGTGTCCCTTCTAGGGTGTCGTTGTCAGGACCCTGTGTATAATACATATATAACCTTACAGAACAGGAAAGCTGACGGTGATGGTTGTAACAAGCCAGTGTGATATCTCCTTTCCTTGGTGTGTTAGGGTGTGTGTGTCAATTCTAGGCCAGCAGTTGTGTTAGGGTGTGTGTGTCAATTGTAGGTGAGTTGTGTTAGTGTGTATGTGTCAATTCTAGACAAGCGGTTGTATTAGGGTGTGTGTGTCAATTCTAGACACGCAGTTGTATTAGGGTGTGTGTGTCAATTGTAGGTGAGTTGTGTTAGGGTGTGTGTCAATTCTAGACAAGCGGTTGTATTAGGGTGTGTGTGTCAATTGTAGGTGAGTTGTGTTAGGGTGTGTGTGTGTCAATTCTAGACAAGCAGTTGTTTTAGGGTGTGTGTGTCAATTGTAGGTGAGTTGTGTTAGGGTGTGTGTGTCAATTGTAGGTGAGTTGTGTTAGGGTGTGGGTCAATTCTAGACAAGTGGTTGTATTAGGGTGTGTGTGTCAGTTGTAGGCGAGTTGTGTTAGGGTGTGTGTGGGTCAAGTCTAGGCATGCAGTTGTCAGGGCCTCCTGCCCCCATACAAGAGCTGCAGCTGCGAGCATGTCTGGGACCCTTAACGTCAGAAGAGCATGTGCTGGGGCCCAAGACGGGCGGGTCTTCCACCCCCAGCACAAGCTGGCACAAGGTAGGGTTGTAGCAAAAGGGTGAGGCTGAGGGACAGGGTTGCAGAGAAACCCTGGGAAATTTTCCCACTTGCCCTGGGAAAACAAGGCCTTCAGGTCACAGGGCATTCTGACTCAGAATGGAGAAGAGAATTCCGAACTTCTGTGTGATTAAGAGGAAACACTCCCAGGCTGATGCTGTATGCCCTGGGAGCTCCGTGTGAGTTGTGTCTGGAATCTCCGCATCTCAGGGTCCCCTCCCTCAAGCTGACAACGTGCAGGGATGAGGGGTGAGGGAACACGTGACCCTGTGTCTCCTCCCCGCCTGTCCCTACGGTAACGGGTTGGTGACCGAGTCACCCACAGCACATTCAGCCTGCACCTCTTCCCGTCCAGCTGCACCCGCAGGGCGAGTGTGTCTAAGAGCCCCCAAGCACCCCCATTTCAAGCCTCTTCCTCCTCCTCACCTGGGTCACGGCCGAGGACGCCTCCAGCCTGGCGGATTTGTTGTGGGCGCAGACTTCTGGAAACCACTCCACGTGATACGGTCCGACGCCAGGATCTGTAAGGTGAACGCAATTGAGCAAAAAAAAAAAAAAAAAAAAAAAAAGAACAGTCCGCAAGCGAGAGGGCTCGCGGCCCGACTTTCCTGAGGCTGGAGAGAACAGGAAGGGGGCGGAGGACCCTGCAGGCAATGCAGACGGGCACCCGCCAGGCTGAGGATGGAGGTCTCCCCAAATTCTGCGTGCTGTTTCCTCAAGAGAAAATCAGCTCAGGACTTCCCTGATGGTCCAGTGGTTGGGACTCTACCTTCCCATGCAGGGGGTGTCGGTTCCATCCCTGTCTGGGGATCTAAGATCCCACACGCCTCATGGCCAAAGAACCAAAGTGTAAAAC
The DNA here is from genome assembly GCF_032405125.1 of Capricornis sumatraensis. NCBI lineage: Eukaryota > Metazoa > Chordata > Mammalia > Artiodactyla > Bovidae > Capricornis > Capricornis sumatraensis. The sequence continues at coordinate 144,149,281 of NC_091092.1, read as the reverse complement.
GGAAGTGAACCGCTTCACACGTTCCGTGAAGGCTTTAAAAACGGTCCGTATCAAAGAAATCTTCAAGAACGGAGTCGGGGAAGAGAATGAAGTCGGGGGGGACGTAATAGAGCATAAAAGGAGAAGTAATTTGAGACATGAGAACCAGATAGGAAAAAAGACAATCATGAGGAAAGCGGCAGTGTGACGCGTCTGCAGAGGTCTTGAGCCCAGCCCAGCCGTGGCGCCCACGGTAACGGAACCCGAGGAGAATGGGGGATGCTCAGCGCCCCTCCTCTTGTTTCCTAGGTGATGAGAGAGATTCCGCAGGAGTCTCTGAATCCTGCAAGTTTCTGAGGAAGCTGGTGGAAGAAATCCTGCAGCCGGGCAGGAGTAAACACCTGGCCCTTCCTCACCCTGAAGGCCTGGCTGCCCCAGTGTGCTCCGTGTGGACTTGGTATGGACTCTGTGTGTGCTCCATGTGGACTCCATATGTGCACCGTGTGTGCTCTATGTGTACTCCATGCGGACTGCGCGTGTGCTCTGTGTGGACTCTGCGTGTGCTTGGTGTGTGCTGTGTGGACTCCGTGTGGACTGTGTGTGTGTTCCATGTGTGCTGTGTGGACTCTGTGTGTGCTCCGTGTGGACTCTGCGTGTGCTCTGTGTGGACTCTGCATGTGCTCCATGGGTGCTCTGTGTGTGCTCTGTGTGGACTCCATGCGGACTGTGCATGTGCTCTGTGTGGACTCTGCATGTGCTTGGTGTGTGCTGTGTGGACTCCATGTCTGCTCTGCATGTGTTCCATGTGTGCTGTGTGGACTCCATGTGGACTGTGTGTGCTCCGTGTGGACTCTGCATGTGCTCTGTGTGGACTCCATGTCTGCTCCGTGTGTGCTCTGTGGACTCCGTGTGTCCTCTGTGTGTATTCAGCATGTGCTGTGTGTGTGCTCTGTGGACTCCATGTGGACTCTGTGTGTGCTCCGTGTGGACTCCATGTCTGCTCTGCGTGTGTTCCATGTGTGCTGTGTGGACTCCATGTGGACTGTGTGTGCTCCGTGTGGACTCTGCATGTGCTCTGTGTGGACTCCATGTCTGCTCCGTGTCTGCTCCGTGTGTGCTCCATGTGTGCTGTGTGGACTCTGCGTGTGCTCCGTGTGTGCTCCATGTGCACAGGGTCTCCTCCTCAGGAGACGAGAGTGAGAACAGTGTGCAGTGAGTGCACCCCAGCCTCGCCGGCTGTGTGACCCCTGCAGAATCAGACCTGCTGCCCCAGCACCCAGAGGACAGGGCCGCTTACGTAACGTCTCCACCTCCAGCCCGAGCGGCGCGTTTTCTGTCCGTGTCTTTTCTTTGGGAGATCGACCGAGTGGAAAAAAAGACAAAAGTGCTGCAGAGCCAGGCCTGAGTGCGGGAACAGAGGCTGGCAGGGTTTATCAATCACCCAGTGAGTCCCCGGGCGGGCGTGAAAGGCATCGCCCCTACCCACACCACCCCCACCCCTGCGGTGATTAGCCTCGCATCCCGGCCGCACTCAAACCAAGCGTTTAAACGGAGGTTTTCAGAGCGCAGACCTCTTTGACGGAGTGCTGGGTCCGCTGGGAACTTGCTCTGGAGCACTTTGGGAATCGAGAAAAGGAGAACTTTTCCACCAGAAAGTAAAGAGATACCAAGCAGGCACCAACGCTGTTTAGCTAAAAAAGGGTTGAGGTAACTTCTTACATGGCAGACATCAAGAGCTATGGGTTGACTGGAGAACCGTACATTATACGCAAAGTATGAAGTCAACTGATGAGCGAATTCATACCCTTTCTTTCAACAGGTGCTGCGACTCGACGCATCCTGCTGAAATGACCTCCCAGAGGCAGCTGGACTTGTGGACCCGAAACCCGGAGGCGTCTGGGTAAGTAGCAGAGTGCCTGGGTGACATCCACGTTAGTTTGGACGGAAGTGGGACGCAGGTGAATACAGAACAACCTTGACAGAAGCTCAGTGTACTGACGAGACGGTGATGGCGATAACTCGGCATGGGCACAGCTCACGGAAGGGGTGGGCAGAGCCCTGAGCAGGGCAGGTAGTGGCGGGCAGGGTGCCACCCGGCGCCCGTGTGCCCCGATGCAAACTTACTTCTGTACGTGGTGAACCCCTGCGTCCCTCAAGCCCACAAAGCAAATGGAAGCATTTGCTGCTGCCACTGAAGGGATCAGACTCTTCCTCTTAATGTAAAATCCCACTGGACAGGTGGGTGCCCCACCCCCCCATCAGAGAGCGTGATTCGCACCACAGAGAACAGGCCAGTTCCTGCCAAGTCCCGAGCCGGGCACAGAGGAATCCTCACAGTCCCCGGTGCAGAGCAGCCAAGTGGACCCTACTTTGCCACGCTACAGCTGTGTGATGTGCAATTACTACCCATAGCTCCCCCAGGAACCCATGGGTTCCTACAGCGCGGTTCACAGGAGCATGTACACACATCCCACGGCCCCTCCCACCCTTTAGCTCTGCAAGCTGCCGGCTCTGAGTGCACGACCTGGGTCTCTGGAGACAGACCCCCACCTTGGTGAGGATCTCCGTGCAAACCCAAGGCTTTCCAATCACTTCCCATGGCTGGCTCAGCAGACTCCACACCCTAGATTCCTGCCCCCCTACATTCCCTCTGCCTTTATTTAACGATGCCTTTGGTTTCCTGTATCTGTGAGGCTCTGACCTCCTGGGGCCTGGCGGGACGGCCCTCCCCAAGATGGCCTTATGTCCAGAGAGCAGACGGCTCACCTGCAGGCATCCGTGTTCTGTGCAGACCGGCCGACCCAGAGCCTGCAACCCAGCATCCCTTCAGAGGGGGGACCCTCACCCTCGGGGCCACCAGGTCTACCCTCATCAGCCCCCCAGGGCCAGGGAACTGGGGCAGCCTGTGTCCAGAGCCTGAGCTTCCCTGGTGGCTCAGATGGTAAAGAATCCACCTTCAATTCAGGAGACCCGGGTTCCATCCCTGGGTTGGGAAGATCCCCTGGAGGAGGGCAAGGCAACCCACTCTGGTATTCTTCCCTGGAGAATCCACATGGACAGAGGAGCCTGGCGGGCTACAGACTCGCAAAGAGTCGGACACGACTGAGTGACTAAATCACCATCACTTCCCAGAGCCCACTTTGATGATGCAGACCCACCAACCCTGAGAACGACCAGTGTTTCCTGTCCCCCGTCCACAGAAAGCATGGTCAAGGCTCCTGAGCACTGTTTCTGCCTCCTGCCTGACCCTGGAGTCTGCCCGAGAGGAATGGAGGGCCCCCACTTTGGCCGCCAAGAGTCACACACCATCTTCTCAACGGCAGGTCTCTGTTGATCAGTTGCCTTCCACCAAACACAGTTTACACGAACTGCCTGTCTTTCCCACAGTCCTTGATGGAGTGTTTTCTGACACAACTCACGGTCCAAGCTTTTCTGAGGTGGGTCAAAGAGTGGCCTGCATCTCACATCAAGCCTGCAGCCGTCTTGTAACTTGCACAAGTTAGGGTTTTGAAAGTCACTGTGAACACACCATAGCAAATCCTGGGTGGCTGCTCCTTGGCGGAAATGCAGGGTTACTGGATTCTTGTGATGACAGGTATCGTTGTCCGCTGATCAGTAAGTAACCTGTTTTAATGTGTTTGTTTTTTTAAAAAACTTACTATATCTCTCTTAAAAGCATCAGTCGTCCCAGTCATGTCTGACTCTTTTGTGATCTCCATGGGCTCACTGGAGCCCGCCAGGTTCCTCTGTCTTGTCTGAGCTTCTCCAGGCAAAAGCACTGGAGTGGGTTGCCATTTCCTTCTCCAGGGGAATCTTCTCCACTCCAGGATGGAACCCATGTCTCCCGCATTGCAGGGGGATTCTTTACCATCTGAGCCACCAGGGAAACCCAAATCTAATCTAAGAGATATTACAATTATTTATGAACTGAAAGAACTCTAGGGAATGGCCATCCGCTTCAGTGTTCTTGCCTGGAGAATTCCATGGACAGAGAAGCCTGGTGGGTTACAGTCCGTGGGGTTGCAAAGAGTCACACGACTGAGCTACTCACACACACACACACACACACACACACACACACAGAACTCTAGTTGAAAACATTTTCACAATCACACACACAGAACTCTAGTTGAAAACATTTTCACAATCCCGAATAGAAGGACAGCAAATGTCTTTTGCCTCCAGCCCCATTGTACTTCAATCCATCGTCATCTCAGAACCCACAAACTTAACCCCTTTTTTACATTTTTTTGGGCTTCCCTGGTGGCTCAGCTGGTAAAGAATCTGCCTGCAATGTGGGAGACCTGGGTTCAATCCCTGGGTTGGGAAGATCCCCTGGAGAAGGGAAAAGCTACCCCCTCCAGTATCCTGGCCTGGAGAATCCCATGGGCTGTATAGGCCATGGGGTCGCAGAGAGTTGGACACGACTGAGCGACTTGCACTGTTACTTTCTGCCCCCTTTCCAGAGCATCCTCACGGGCTCTCAGTGTGACCCCAGCCCCTGCCACGTAACCGCAAGCCTGAATCAGGGGCTCTCCTCTCGCTGTTTCTGGAGGCGGCTCCAGGTTACTACCTCCCTCTCACTGAGCTCACGGTGCCACAGGCCACACCTGCAGGGAGACGGGCCCGCCGCCCACCTCCATTGCCAGGTGGGGCGTCACCTTCCTCCTGGGGAGCCTTAGGGGGCAGCTCTGCACTCTGGGCCACTTTCACACAGAACAGAACGAGACAGACATGGCGTACAGGGTGGGAAAGCAGACCATGCCGAGGGTGTGTTCCGGTTCGAGGGCGGAACCGAGAGGGCAGCGGCGGGTGGGAACGTGGACGCAGGGTCCCTTCCAGCCCAGCACCACGCTCTGCACGAGCATCTCCACCAAGGACCACAAGCACCCCGGGACTGGCGTGTAAACCCCAGTGACTCCATGAATCTGCAAGGACACAGTCCCGTGGGCACACACGATCCACAGCCTGTCTTTCCTTTTCAAATCAGTAGCATAAGGTAGAGCTTTAAAGACACACAGTCCACAGCACATTCATTAAGCCACTGCGTGCTCAGTCGCTCAGTCGTGTCCAGTTCCTCTGGGCACTCACTATTTGGGTTCTTGGCTGCCTCACCCCGCTTTGTGCGGGCTGTTGAGACGGGTCTCGATTCCTCTTCCCTCCACAGCAGTGGTCCCCGACTTTCATGGTAGTATCAGGGACCCATTTCGTCCACGGATAAGGGTGGGGGGTGGAGGTGGATGGTTTTAGAGATGATTCAAGTGCATTCCTGCAGAAGGAAGTGGCCACCCACTCCAATTCTCTTGCCTGGAAAAGTCCCATGGACAGAGGAGCCTGGTAGGCTACAAGTCTATGGGGTCACAAAGAGTCGGGCACGGCTGAGCGACTTCACTTTCATAAGTGGCGCTCCATTTATTGTGTGCTTTCTCTTATTATTTATTCCATCAGCTCCACCTCCGAGCATCAAGCATTAGATCAGAGGTTCGGGACCGCTGCTCTAGGGGATCTTAAGTTCTTCCCTTACTTAAGAACGTATTCTTAAACTCTGACTTAACTCCGGCCCCAGTCCAAGTGAACCGTGTTTTACATACAATGGTTGCTTGGAGATACTCAGTTGCAGTGATTTCTCTTACTTATAAATAATACTACTACCTGTTTCCATATTACTAGTGGAACCATGAGACCTGTTTTCTAATTACTGGTAAACTGATCATGGAACCTAGAAGAAAGCAAAGAAAAAAGTGCTTCTGACTGATTCTTATTTTGAATAACCAGAAATGAAAGAGGCAAAAAGGAATTTCAAGCAAACATGGTGTCTATAACCATCACTTTCAGTCAACATTGTACTCAAAGTCTCAGCCAGCAGTAAGACAGGGCAAAAAAGCAAAAATGCGCAAAGCCTGGGAAGAAAAATGTGACTTTCTTATGATTTACTGACAACATGATGATTTTCATAGAAAATGGTGGAAAACAACTATGCTTCAATTAAAAAAAATCATTTCTTTGGGGAGAAAAAAACAGGGAAAGAAAAATAAAGGAACACGGATGCCCTACGCTGGATCCTTACGACAGAAATGAAATCCAAACAAAAGCCAGCTGAGAAGCAAAGATGGAACAATGCCACTCCTGGGATGTAAGGAGGGCACCTGAGTGACCCTGTGTGAGGAGAGCGCTCACACAAGACACGGAGCCCAGTGAACCTGAAGGAAACAAAACGATGAACTGATCATCTCTTAAAGGAAGAACTATTAAGAAACTGAAAAAAAAAAAAGTAGAGAAAGACTTAGATAAAACCAGGAAAGACCTGGATAAAACCAGCACAGCCAGTTCCCTTCTCCAGGGGCTCTTCCCAACCCAGGGATCGAACCTGGGTCTCCCGCATTGCAGGCACGTTGTTTACCATCTGAGCCAGTAGTGAAGCCCCAAGTGAAAGTGAAAGTCGCTAAGTTGTGTCCGACTCTTTGTGACCCCATGGACTATACAGTCTATGGAATTCTCCAGGCCAGAATACTGGAGTGGGCAGCCTTTCCCTTCTCCAGGGGATCTTCCCTACCCAGGAATCGAACTGGGGTCTCCTGCATTGCAGGCAGATTCTTTACCAGCAGAGCCACAGGGGCAGCCCAAGAGTACTGGAGTGGGTAGCCCATCCCTTCTCCAGTGCATCTTCCCTACCCAGGAATCGAACCAGGGTCTCCTGCATTGCAGGCAGATTCTTTACCAACTGAGCCACCAGGCAAGCCCAGTGAAGCCCCAAAGTAAGAACTATCAGGAAAGTGAAAGAAATAAAAGTAGAAAGAAACTGAGATGAAACCAGCACAGAACTCGAATACTCCATACATAAAGGACTCTTGCAGGACAGACTGGCTAAACCACCTGGACCGTGCTTTGGAAAAGAGGAGCCCCGTCGCCAATAAACTCACGACGAGCTGTTCAACCCCTGGACGAGCGGCAACATGCTAACACAAACAGCAGCGAGCCATCACGACACATGTTCCAGAAGGGCTGAGCTGAGAAAAAGATGGATTCTCCACTTGGGAGACTGTGTGAAGAAGATCTAAGCCTCCTGGTGGGCGGGTGCATGGTCCAAGCACTGTGCAAGACTCTGCTAGGGCTCAACATCCTCTGACCTAAGAGTCTCACCTCTGGGTGTGGGGAATATGTACGCACATGTGTGACTCAGCAAGCGTGTTCACAGGATGTTCACAACGGTGCTGTTCTTTTCGATCTTTAAGATTCTTTGATGCGGATCCTTTGAAAAGTATCGAATTTGCTACAACATCATTTCTGTTTTATGTTTAGTTTTGCTTTTGGCCCCAAGGCATGTGTGATCCTAGCTTCCTGCCCAAGGACGGAACCTGCAACTCCTGTGTTGGAAGGGGATGTCTTGACCACTGGACCGCCAGGGAAGTCCTCCTTACCAGCCCATCACTGGGGCCAACCAAATCTCCAGCCGCTGTTGACAAGAAGCTTCACAGCTGGAGGTGTCCCGGGGACAAAACGGTGCAGCAAGATGAGTGGATGAATCAGTGCTTCCTGCAGGAGACTCAGTGAGTGTCCCCCATGTACTGTTCACTGCGGGAAGCCAGGTGCAGAGCGTTAAGATCCCATCTGGATAAACTCAAGTACAGGGACAACACATGTGCATGCTCAGAAGTCAGGATGTTGGCGGTTTACCCCTCTGTGCCTGAAATGCTTTCATCTCCCGTATGTTCACCTTTTCGTTAGATGAGATGCTTACATGTTCGATAATAAAACGTGTTATTTCATTAATACTAATGTCATATGGATGTACAATGCTAATTTTAAATTGGTAAGGACAGTCATCCTCTGATACCCACTGGAGGTTGGGTCCAACCCGACCCAACCTCCAGTGGGTATTCAAGAATCGGACCCCCGCCTTGAATACCAAATTCCAAGGATGGATGCTGGAGTCCCACAGTGAGCTCTTCATACCTGTGGGTTCTGCATCCTCGGGTTCAACCAGCTGCTGACCGTAGACAAGAGTACGGAACTCACAGGCCGGTGAATCCGCAGACACAGAACCCGCTGATGTGGAGAGCTGACTGTACAAGAGATTAAATAAATTCTATCATTTAATGTTAACTTAATATGAACATTAAAACTAATAAATTAATATTAATTCTAATGTTGCAATATGTATACATAATGTTACTTTAGCAATATTGAATAAATTTAAATTAACATACAATAGTAATAAAATACTAAACCTTATTGGTAATGCTATTTTAGCTACAGAATGAATTTGAGCAGCTTAGAAGAAAATTCCAGAATAAGAGCTCCAGCACCAATATCCCCAAATGGCACATGAGCTAATACAGTGAGTAAAATAGTGCCTCAGAAAAGTAAGAATTTTGAAAACTAATTCACGAAACAGTTTGCCTAAAATAGATTTTGTGTCTTAAAATGCATAGAAGTGATAATGTGTATGTCAATTATCTCTAAAAGCAGTATTTCAGTAATGCAAAACAAATTCTCTTAGGAAACAAAACAAAGGAATGAAAGCAATTTGTCTCAAAGATAAAAAGAAAACAGAATCTATTCTAAGGATGAACGTTCACTGTAGTATTAATGATAAAACAAATTCTGAAGGAAGCTAAATGTTTGGCTACAGTGCAATTACCACAACACACCATCAAGGTAACCATTTCAAAATGTTATTAAAAATACTAACAGGATATAAAATGCAAATATATTATTTGAAAATGTGTTCATTTTACATACACACACACATAAAAATGGCTTCCCTGGTGGCTCAGCCTGCAATCCAAGAGACCTGGGTTAGATCCCTGGGTCAGGAAGATCCCCTGGGGAAGGGAATGGCAACCCACTCCAGCATTCTTGCCTGGAGAATCCCATGGACACAGGAGCCTGGTGGGCTGCAGTCTATGGGGTCAGAAAAGAATTGGACCCCACTGAGAGACTACAGTTCAGTTCAGTTCAGTCATTCAGCCATGTCTGACTCTTTGCGACCCCATGAATCGCAGCATGACAGGCCTCCCTGTCCATCACCAACTCCCAGAGTTCACCCAAACTCATGTGCATCAAGTCGGTGATGCCATCCAGCCATCTCATCCTCTGTTGTCCCCTTCTCTTCCTGCCCTCAATCCCTTGCAGCATCAGGGTATTTTCCAATTAGTCAACTGTTCGCATCAGGTGGCCAAAGGATTGGAGTTTCAGCCTCAGCATCAGTCCTTCCAATGAACACCCAGGACTGGTCTTTAGAATGGACGGGTTGGATCTCCTTGCAGTCCAAGTGACTCTCAAGAGTCTTTTCCAACAGCACAATTCAAAAGCACCAATTTGGTGCTCAGCTTTCTTCACAGTCCAACTCTCACATCCATACATGACCACTGGCAAAACCATAGCCTTGACTAGATGGACCTTTGTTGGCAAAGTAATGTCTCTGCTTTTTAATATGCTGTCTAGGTTGGTCATAACTTTCCTTCAAGGGGTAAGCGTCTTTTAATTTCCTGGCTGCAATCACCATCTGTAGTGATTTTGGAGCCCCTCAAAATAAAGTCTGCCAATGTTTCCACTGTTTCTGAGAGACTACATATATAATAACTGGGTGAAACATGAGTATAGAAAACTTACGAAAGCAAGTCTACAAAAACGCTATTTCCATGAAATACTGGGAAGAGAATTGGTTTTTCTCCTGTCTTCCAAATTATCTGCATTATGCACCTTTTTAATAAACAATTATTTTAGAACAGAGCTTTACAGTGCAAAATAACGACTGTTCCGAGTGTTTTAACACAAGACCAGCTTTCTAGGAAAGAGGTGAAGACAGGTCAATATCCCTGAAATGATGCAATGTCAGCAGCAGATTTCAGAACGTGATAACACATTCCTGGGAACCAGGGGCAACCCATTCAAACGTCAGAGCAGCAAGGCATTCGATAAAAGAAGAAAGCGTGCACGCATTTTGTTCAGCTGTTTCCTAAAGAGCAGTAGTGTGGCTTGATGGTGACATTCGCACAAGCACCCCGACAGCTCAGAGCTCTTCAGTGCAAACAACAAACATAAAACTCTTAGACAGAAGCAGAGGCAGAACACTCTCTGCAATAAATCACAGCAAGATCTTTTTGGATCCACTTCTCAAGAGTAATGAAAATAAAATCAGAAAAGAAACAAACGGGACCTAATGAAACTTGAGAGCTTCTGCACAGCAAAGGAAATAATAAAACAAAAAGACAACCCAGAAATGCGAGAAAATATCTGCATACGACTGATGAAGGCTTAATCTACAAAATATACGAGACGCTCATCCGCCTCAATACCAACAAACAGCCCAATCAAAAAATCACAAGACCTAAAAAGACATTTCTCCAAAGACATGCACATGGCTAAGAGCAACATGAAAGATGCTCAATGTTACTAATTATTACAGAAATACAAATCAAAACTACAATGAGTTACCACCTCACACCAGGCAAAACGGCTCTCATCAACAAATCTGCAAACAATAAATGCTGGAGAGAGTGTGGAGAAAAGGAAACTTGCCTGCACTGTTGGTGGGAAGGCAAATTGGCACAGCCACTTCAGAGAACAGTCTGGAAGTTCCTAAGAAAACTAGAAACAGAGCTACCATATGACCCAGCAACCCCACTCCTGGACACATACCTGGAGAAAACCATCATTTGAAAATGTACATGCACCCCACTGCAGCACTATTTACAACAGTCAAGACGGGGTAGCGACCTCAATGTCCACCGACAGAGGAATCCATGTGGCGCACGTGCACACACAATACTACCCAGCTTCATAACGAGTGAAATAAATGCCATGTGCAGTGACACGGGTAGGGAGGTAGAGATGATCGCAGAAGGGGAATCAGGGAAAGAAACAGGATATCGCTTCTCTGCGGAATCTAAAGAAAAAATGATAGCGACGAACTTATTTACAAAACAGAAATAGATTTACAGACTTAGAAAGCAAATTGACAGTTACCAAAGGGGACTGGTGGGGGTCGGGGGGAACAGACTGGGAGACTGGGATGGGCAGGTACACGCTGCTGCTGCTGCTGCTGCTAAGTCGCTTCAGTTGTGTCCGACTCTGTGCGACCCCATAGACGGTAGCCCACCAGGCTCCCCCGTCCCTGGGATTCTCCAGGCAAGAACACTGCAGTGGGTTGCCATTGCCTTCTCCAGTGCATGAAAGTGAGAAGTGAAAGTGAAGTCCACGCTACTATATTTAAAATAATCAACAGGGACCTACTGTATAGCACAGGGATCTCTGCTTAATGTAATAACCTAAGGCTTCCCTCATAGCTCATTTGGTAAAGAATCTGCCTGCAATGCAGGAGACCTGACTTCGATTCCTGGGTCAGGAAGATCCCCTGGAGAAGGGAATGGCAACCCACTCCAGTACTCTTGCTTGGAGAATCCCATGGACAGAGGAGCCTGGCAGGCTACGGTCCATGGGGTCGCAAGGAGTCGGACACGACTTGGCGACTAAACCACCACCACCACCAACTGGAAAAAGAATCAGTCTGTGTATAGGTACAATTGAATCTCTTTGGTGTACACCTGAAACTCGCACAACACTGTACATCAACTGTCCTCCAATATTAGAATAAAACTCGAAGACAACGATGACTAAGCAAGCATCTGCTCACCTTCCGTCTTCTTCCAGTAGACCTTGACTTGCAGCTGGCTGTCTTGGAAGAACGGAGCCCCGACTTCCAGGAGGCGAGCGGGCCGGCGTCTTTGCAGGGGAGGCTGCGTGTGCATCACACTCTTTGTGCTTTTCCCGAGCTGTTCTTCTACAAGAGTGCACAACATTTTGATTTACTGTCTAAAAAGCAACATGCAACCTGATGGTAATCCCAGTGCATCTGATTTCCCTCTGTGATCCTTTCATATTTAGTGCCTGTTTTTTAAAGGAAAATGTAATTCAGCCACAGACTCCTTCCTGCCCAGGTTGACCACACTTCCCCCTTCATCACAGGCTGTAATGCAGACCTTAAAGTATGCCGTGTAGATTACACTGAACCCCCAAATTTAACTTGGTAAGAAACACATATCCACCAACCTTGATAGATGCTCTGATTTCAGGAATAAGTGGAAATAGTATTTCTCACAATACATGAATTTTTTTTTGGCACTTGTGAAGAAAGTCAATGAGATAATATTAAAATACCATTTAAACAGTATACTCGGTGGGTTTTCGCTGAAGGACCAGCATGTTAGATTCCTCCATCTTGAGACAGACAGAGGAGAGTTCACATGGCCTAGTAGGAAAGATACCCAAAATTCCTGGCCTCCAATCTCTCCTTTTGCAGCTCACTGACTTTTAGAAGTTGCATTTGTAGAAATAATGTCCTTTTCTGCTTTCAGAATTCCAAGTACTCCTATGAGATATAACATCTCAACCTGTATTGATGAGAAACCAGTAAGCAATGTAAAAAAGTTCACTTAAAACTGAGCATTTAGAAAACTAAGATCATGGCATCTGGTCCCATCACTTCATGGCAAATAGATGGGGAAACATTAGAAACAGTGACAGACTTCATTTCTGGGGCTTCGAAATCACTGCAGATGGTGACTGCAGCCATGAAATTAAAAGATGCTTGCTCCTTGGAAGAAAAGCTATGACCAACCTACACAACAGAGACATTACTTTGCCAACAAAGGTCCATCTAGTCAAGGCTATGGTTTTTCCAGTGGTCATGTGTGGATGTGAGAGTTGGACTATAAAGAAAGCTGAGCACTGAAGAACTGATGCTTTTGAACTGTGGTGTTGGAGAAGACTCTGGAGAGCCCCTTGGACTGCAGGGAGATCCAACCAGTCCATCCTAAAGGAAATCAATCCTAAATATTCATTGGAAGGACTGATGCTGAAGCTGAAACTCCAATCCTTTGGCCACCTGATGCGAGAGCTGACTCATTGGAAAAGACCCTGATGCTGGGAAGATGGAAAGCAGGAGGAGAAGGAGACGACAGCGTATGAGATGGTTGGATGGCATCACCGACTGAATGGACATGAGTTTGAGTAAACTCCAGGAGTTGGTGATGGACAGGGAGGCCTGGAGTGCTGCAGTCCACAGGGTCGCAGAGAGTCGGACACAACTGAGTGACTGAACTGACTGTTCTTCAAAGGTAGTGATGCCTAAGTGTGAAATCTGATTTAGATATATGAAAAAAGAGAAAAAAAAAGGATATAAATCAGAAACAGCCAGATTGCAGAGCGGCGTGGGATACGGTGGGGAGAAGGGGGTGGGGCTTCCTGCTCTAGGGAGTCCCCCTCCCAGCACGGATTCACCAAGTCCAGAGCCTTCTGAATCCTGGTGTCCGGGGTTTACAGAGGCTTTATTACACAGACATGACGGATTAAATTATTAGCCACCAATGACTGAACTGTACCTCCAGCCACTCTCTCTTCCTCAGACGTGGTGGTAGGAAGTGGAGACAGAAAGTTCCAACCTTCCAGTCACTGGTACGTTCCTTTCATGCCCACCCTGCCCTTAGGTGCTGTACAAAAAAAATCACCTCATCCACATAAGAAAACACACCTTCATGGCTCTCATTGCTTAGGGAATTCTAAGAGTTTCTGGAGCCGTGTGCCTGGAACGGGCAAACACCAATGTCAGCTTCAAGTCACAACATCACAGGCTGTGTGCCTTGCATCCCAGTCTGCAGACCCCAACACAGCAAGCCTGGGGCCCAGAGTGGGGGCAGGGTCACAGGGAACCCACAAGACAGGCACCCAAACATGCCCCTTTCCAGATGCCACCGTGGGCTTACAGAATCCCTCTGCTTACATCTAAGGCATTGTTTAAAAAGAATTGAAGGTGTAATGGAATATTACTCAGCCATAAACAGGAATTAAACTCTGCCTTCTTCATAGACATGGAGGGACGTGGAGACTGTCATACAGTGTGAAGGAAGTCAGAAAGACAAATGCATTAATGCGTGTGCGTAGAATATAGAAAAACAGTGTAGATGAACATATTTGCAAAGCAGAAATAGAGACACAGACGTAGAGAACACACCCAAGGATACCAAGGGGGTTAACAGTCAGGTGGGATAAACTGGGAGATAGGAATTTACACACATACACAAAACTAATGAGAACCTGAATCACTGGAAAAGACCCAGATGCTGGGAAAGATGGAAGGCGGGAGAAGGGGACGACAGAGGATGAGATGCTTGGATGGGCATGAATGAGTAAGCTTCGGGAGCTGGTGATGGACAGGGAGGCCTGGCGTGCTGCAGTCCACAGTGTCCCAAAGAATTGGACATGACTGAGCGACTGAATCGAAGGTCAATGAGAACCGACTGTATACCACAGAGAACTCTACTCAATGCTCTGTAATGGTCTATATGAGAAGACATCTAAAAGAGGGGATATGTATATACATATAAGTGCCTGTGCTGTATAGCAGAAACTAACACCAACACCGTAAAATCAACTATACTCCAATAAAAAGCGTTTTTAGAAGGTTTAAAGTTTTTCTACAAATCTTAAATTTCTCACAAGCTCACTTATGCATCTAATTCCTTTAATAACCTGTCACGTTAAGAATTTACTGGCAGATAAGCAAGACAGTCTAGACGGTTGTATAACTTCTCTGTGAATATTGCCCTCCTTCAGCCTGTTATATCCCATGGAAATGCTTAGTTTTCACTACGGACGTAAAAAAGCGTACGTATCTCAGGATTGAACGTCTGCTGCTATACTGAATGATTTCAGAGTGAACACGCGTGGACACGCCCCCACACACAGAGGACACGCCCCCACACAGCACATGCCCCAGAGGACACGCCCCCACACAGAAGACACGCCCCGAGAGGACACACCCACACACAGAGGACACACAGTCCAATCTCAGCCCTGGAGGTCGTCCTTCCCTCTAAGCGTGTCCTCCACTTCCAGCAGGAAACAAAAATGGAATAAAAGCCATTTCTCCACATTCTAAAAATGTATGAGGTCTGGTTTATACCTCTTTAATAGTCCTAAAAGTTAAAGAGAATTGAGTAACTAGGCCGTTTCTCCAGATGTTAGAGTTAAGATGAACTCTGGAATATTCTTCCAGCTCCATGAGGAGACTACATCAAGCACTTGGAAACTGTCACCCCTGAAAATGTTCCTCTTGCCTCCCAAGAGAGCAAGTTACATTTCTATTAAAGGCAGGATTATGTCTTTCTTTCCTTCAAGGGACCCCTTTATAAAACTTTGTGAACACGCACCCTTTGCTTTCATAGAAACATTTATCATGAAAACACCTAGTAGCCTGCAGACCTGGAAAACCAGCATTCAAAAAGTAATTTATATGCTGACATTTACAGCACTGCTTCCTATAAAATATGATTTCCCTTACTTAAACTGGAAAGTTGCAATGATTCTTTACTTCTGGTTGGTTCATGAGGAAAACTCATTGTGTTCCTGTCACAGGCACACATGAGTGTTTATGGGATTATACATCAATGTTGGGTTACAAAGCGTGTCCTGACACACACTCAGCTGTGTCCTGCCTAATCCTGTGTTAAGACAGTCTCTGCTGGAGGCCACCCTGAAACCCAAGTAACATGTATTATGACTGGTACTTTGCAATATTACTTATTTTTTTAATTATTGTTCTGACCCTTCTGACAGGAATCAGTTAATCCTAGAATAAAGTGGCCTTTAGTAGGCTAAGTTACCATATGTTTTTCTTGGTTAGGTAAAATGGTACAGGCATGCTCAGTCATGTCCAACTCTTTGCGACCCCATGGACTGTAGCCCAAAGTTATGACCAACCCTAGACAGCATATTAAAAAGCAGAGACATTACTTTGCCAACAAAGGTCTGTCTACTCAAAGCTAGGGTTTTTCCAGTAGTCATGCATGGATGTGAGAGTTGGACCATTTAGAAAAGCTGAGCGCTGAAGAATTGATGCTTCTGAACTGTGGTGTTGGAGGAGACTCTTGAGAGTCCCTTGGACTGCAAGGAGATCCAACCAGTCCATCCGAAAGGAAATCAGTCCTGAGTGTTCATTGGAAGGACTGACGTTGAAGCTGCAACTCCAATCCTTTGGCCACCTGATGCGAAGAGCTGACTCTTTTGAAAAGACCCTGATGTTGGCAAAGATTGAGGGTGGGAGGAGAAGGGGACGACAGAGGATGAAATGGTTTGATGGCATCACCGAATCAATGGACGTGAATTTGAGTGGACTCTGGGAGTTGGTGATGGACAAGGAAGCCTGGCGTGCTGCGGTTCATGGGGTCGCAAAGAGTGGGACACAACTGAGCTACTGACGTGAACTGAGCTGGACTGTAGCCCACCAGGCTCCTCTGTTCATGGGATTCTCGGTTGTGGGCAGAAAGGCATATTCAATTATGGGACTCGTACGGCCCCTTTGTGGATCACAGCCGTACCAGCCTCTAAGGGGGAAGGAACACTTTGTATATGACATATTTGTTTATACTCTAATGGAGTCTATGATAGTAGAATATAGTAACTATTCCCACAATTAGACACAGTTTGAGGAATGAATTAAAGTGTGAAAGTCACTCAGTCGTGTCCGACTCTTTGCTATACAGTCCATGGAATTCTCCAATGGGTAGCCTTTCCCTTCTCCAGGGGATCTTCCCCACAATTAGACACAGTTTGAGGAATGAATTAAAGTGTGAAAGTCACTCAGTCATGTCCGACTCTTTGTGACCCCATGGGCTATACAGTCCATGGAATTCTCCAGTGGGTAGCCTTTCCCTTCCCCAGGGGATCTTCCCAACCCAGGAATCAAACCCACGTCTCCCACATTGCAGGCAGATTCTTTACCAGCTCAGCCACCAGGGAATCCCAAGAATACTTGAGTGGGTAGCCTGTCCCCTTCTCCAGGGGATCTTCCTGACCCAGGGATCAAACCCAGGTCTCCCGCATTGCAGGCAGATTCTTTACCAGCTGAGCCACGAGGGAAGCCCGAGAGTACTGGATGAATGAGTGTAGGATTGCATTTAAAGAAACTGATGAATGGTGGATACAGCCACTGTGGAAAACAGTATGAAAGTTCCTAAGAAAACTAAAAATAGAACTATTGTATGGTCCAGCTACCCCATTTCTGGGCGTGTATCCAGACAAAGTTGTAATCCAAAAAGGGACACGCACCTCCAGGTTCACTGCAGCACTATTCACAAGAGCCAACACGTGTGAAACATCCCCAAGGCCCATCAACAGAGGGCTGGGTAAAGAGGACGTGGTACATACAGACGACGGAATATGACTCAGCCACGGAAAAGAATGAAACGAAGCCATCTGGATGGGCCTAGCGATGATCCTACTAAGGAAATTAAGTCTGACAGAGAAAGACGAATACTGAACGTCACTTGTGGAATCTGAAATATGACACTAACAAACTTACTTATGAAACAGAAAGAGATTCACAGACATTGAGAACAGACTGGTGATTCCCAAGGGGGCCAGGGATGGGGAGGGAGGGAGTGGGAAGTTGGGGTTAGCAGATGTGAGCTTTGGTATAGAGAATGGATAAGCAACAAGGTCGCATCATGGGGAACCATATTCAATATCCTGTGATAACCCATCATGGAAAAGAATATACTTTTTAAAATGTACGTATATACGTAAGTGAAATAACTCTGCTGTATAGCAGAAAATGGCCACAATGTTGTCAATCAACTACACTTCAATAAAAACTTCTTTTAAAAAATCAATGAAGCTATTAAATGTTCAGAAATGTTTCCATAAAAGTTATACTGTACCCAGACTGACACACAGAAATAGTGGACTTTTCAAATCCATCTAATCTCCCAAAGGACCAATTTCTGAAATAGGGAGGAAGCTCTGTTTCGAAAACTCTTTTGAAAAAACACCATTTCAGGTGGACCTGCTCCTTTGGACTCCATTATCCTCCAGGTGGTACAAGATAATTAGAGCTTCCCAAGTGGCTCAGGCAGTGGTTAAAGCACCCGCCTGCAAATGGAGGAGACACAGGTTCCGTCCCTGGGTCGGGAAGATCCTCTGGAGAAGGAACTGGCAACCCACGCCAGTATTCTTGCCTGGAGAATCCCATGGACACAGGAGTCCATGGGGGTTCACAGAGTTGGACATGACTGAGTGTGCACACAAGCTCAAGGAACATGGTTTCGGACAATCCCTGCGTCTAACTCAGAGGAGCCAGCCTCAGTTCAGTCGCTCAGTCATGTCCAGCTCTTTGAGACCCCATGAACCACAGCACGCCAGGCCTCCCCGTCCATCACCAACTCCCAGAGTCCACCCAAACCCATGTCCACTGAGTCGGTGATGCCATCCAGCCATCTCATCCTCTGTCGTCCCCTTCTCCTCCCGTCCTCAATCTTTCCCAGCATCAGGGTCTTTTCAAATGAGTCAGCTCTTCGCATCAGGTGGCCAAAGGATTGGCGTTTCAGCTTCAACTTACTCTTTCCTAAATTCTAGACGCTTGTCACACCATCTTGGTCGGACCCAGGCCCGGAGCCATGCCGAGAGGCAGACCTCGCGAGCCTGGGACAGCAACACTTGCAGAGATGCCTATGGCCTCTCCCGGGCTGGCCTCCCATCAGCCTGGCCCCAGGAGGCTCCCCACAGCCCTGCCCGCCACTCCCCAGCTGTCGGCAAAAGCCAGCAACACCACAGCACCCAACATCTGGCTCAGAGACGAGGGTCTCGTATGCCCTTCCTCTCGCTGTGCCAAGTTCACGCTCATAGATGAGCCTGGTAACACTGGCGCCTCGGACGTGGGCGTGGGCTGACGTGGTCACTGCTCCCAGTGTGGTACTCGGTAGCCTTCTGCAGGAATTGTGACCAGTGTGTGAAGCCCACCAAAAAAGGGGTTGAAAGCCTCAAATGCATGTTGCATCTGAAGAGGGAATTAACAGCTTCTGAGAGTTTAACTACAAGGATCCTCCTCGAAGACCGGTACACATGTGTGAGGACCCGATCGTGTGAACACAAGCGTTTGCTGGAATGAGACACCTCTTAAGTTTCCATTGTGACGTCACAAGTATCTATGAAACAGATAAAAGTCGTACAGAAAACTCCAAGGCAGGGCCTCCCTGGTGGCTCAGTGGTAAAGAATCCGCCTGCCAAAGCAGGAGACACGGGTTCGCTCCCCAGTCTGGGAAGATCCCACGCGTCATGGAGCAGCTAAGCCTGTGTACTACAACTAGTGAGCCCGTGTGTCCTAGAACCCGTGGTCTGCAACGAGAGCCAGCTCAGTGAGAAGCCTGGGAGCCATAACTAGACAATAGTCCCTGCTTGCCGCTGCTAGAGAAAAGCCCTCACGCAGCTGTGAAGACCCAGCACAGACATTAAAAAAAAAAACACTATAAAAAATAAGGACACATTTGCATAATGACCCTGAATCACGTCAACATTGGCATCTGCTAGGATGAGACACCTTTTCCTCTGAAGTTTCCATTAGAATAAGGACCCTGAATCATGTCAATATCAGCATCTGCTAGAATGAGACACCTTTTCCGAAGTTTCCATTAGAATAAGGACCTGAATCACGTCAATATTGGCATTTGCTAGGATGAGACACCTTTTCTTCTGAAGTTTCCATTAGAATAAGGACCCTGAATCATGTCAATATCAGCATCTGCTAGGATGAGACACCTTTTCCAAAGTTTCCATTAGAATAAGGACCCTGAATCATGTCAATATCAGATGCTAGGATGAGGCACCTTTCCTTCTGAGGTTTCCATTAGAATAAGGGCCCCAAATCATGTCAATATTAGCATCTGCTAGGATGAGACATCTTTCCTTCTGAAGTTTCTATTATAAGAAGGACCCCGAATCATGTCAATATCAGATGCTAGGATGAGACACCTTTTCTTCTGAAGTTTCCATTAGAACAAGGACCCTGA
Organism: Capricornis sumatraensis; assembly: GCF_032405125.1. Taxonomy (NCBI): domain Eukaryota; kingdom Metazoa; phylum Chordata; class Mammalia; order Artiodactyla; family Bovidae; genus Capricornis; species Capricornis sumatraensis. The sequence continues at coordinate 144,129,458 of NC_091092.1, read as the reverse complement.
ATCATGTCAATATCAGCATCTGCTAGGCTGAGACACCTTTTCCAAAGTTTCCATTAGAATAAGGACCCTGAATCATGTTGATATTGGCATCTGCTAGGATGAGACACCTTTCCTTCTAAAGTTTCCATTAGAATAAGGACCCTGAATCATGTCAATATCAGATGCTAGGATGAGGCACCTTTCCTTCTGAGGTTTCATTAGAATAAGGGCCCCAAATCATGTCGATATTAGCATCTGCTAGGATGAGATACCTTTCCTTCTGAAGCTTCTTTTAGAATAAGGACCCTGAATCATGTCAACATCAGCATCTGCTAGAATGAGACACCTTTTCCTCTAAAGTTTCCATTAGAATAAGGACCCCGAATCATGTTGATATTGGCATCTGCTAGGATGAGACACCTTTCCTTCTGAAGTTTCTATTACAAGAAGGACCGTGAATCACATCAATATCAGATGCTAGGATGAGACATCTTTCCTTCTGAAGCTTCCATTAGAAAAAGGACCCAGAATCATGTCAATATCAGATGCTAGGATGAGGCACCTTTCCTTCTGAAGTTTCCATTAGAATAAGCACCCTGAATCATGTCAATATCAGATGCTAGGATGAGGCACCTTTCCTTGTGAGGTTTCCATTAGAATAAGGGCCCCAAATCATGTCGATATTAGCATCTGCTAGGATGAGACACCTTTCCTTCTGAAATTTCCATTAGAATAAGCACCCTGAATCATGTCAATATCAGATGCTAGGATGAGGCACCTTTCCTTATGAAGTTTCCATTAGAATAAGGACCCTGAATCATGTCAATATCAGATGCTAGGATGAGGCACCTTTTCCTCTGAAGTTTCCGTTACGATGCCAAAACACTGCACGCAGAATAGACAAAAGACTGTGAGGAAGACGCCAAGGTAACATGTGCACACGTGCTGGTTCACAGGACACAGACACACACGTGCCGGTAGGAAGACCTGCCTGGTGAAGACAGGAAGTGAGGGAAAGGAGCCGTGCACACTCACTGTTGTGGGCGGCGTGCGCAGATGTGAACCGCAGGGACACCTTGGCGCTCTTGAGGCGCGTCTGGCCCCAGTAGGTGATGGCCTGAAGCTCCACGGTGTAGTCGCAGCCCAGCTGCAGCGGCTCCAGGGTCACTGAGTTCTGAGACTGCAGGCGGAGGGGAGACGAGACTGTGTCACAAGCTGCCCGGACCCTGAGCCTCCTGCCAGGGGTCCCCGGTCCTCAGGAAGCCCGCCAGCTCCCACCTGACCTCCTCCCAGACTAAGAGCATGGAACCTTCTACATCTTTAGCAAAACCAGTTGTGCCGTGGATCCAAATAAACGTCACACAAAAGCACCTTTTTCTCTTTTTTTGAAACTGTGTCAGTAATCCCATTATTGGGTGCTCTGCAGTCATATGAGGATGAATAACTCCTAGGACTCACAGTTCTAGGACTGGATGTGTGTTTGAATTCTGTGCCATTGGCAGGATGTGTGTGTGTGTGTGTGTGCATATATTCTGTGCCTTTTGCAGGATGGTGTGTGTGTGTGTCCTGTGCAATTTCCAGGGTATGTGTGTGAGTGTGTATTTTGTGGTATTTCTAGGGCTGTGTGTGTGTGTGAATCGTGTGCCATTGGCAGCGTATATGTGTATGTGTGTGTGTGTGTGTGTGTGTGTGTCCCTCAGTCCTTCCTGGACGGCAGCTCACAGAGAAAACGAGAGCCCTTTATAACAGACTAGCAGAGGGTTACGTCAGTGCACACCGAGAGAGACCCAGCGACCTGACATTCACCGTATTTCCCCGATATGGATCCTCCGTCTTCTATGAGAAAATTCCCTCCAAAAGCTATTAAGAAAAATCGACTTCACAGAATGCTTTTTAAAGCACATTTTTATGGGTTGTGGGTATGATAATAAGGTCCCTTACAAGAACTGGGAATTAAGAGAAATAAGCTTGTGGTCTTAGAATTCAAACATTTGTCAAAAGATAGTACACGGGCAGTTCCATGGTAGTACACTGGCTAGGATTTGGCATTTTCAGTGTTGGGGCCAGGGTTCAATTCCTGGTGGAGGAACACATACAGCAAGTGGAACAGGACACACACACGCACACATACACACACAATGGAACAGGACACACACACACAATGGAACAGGACACACACACAGACACAAACACAGACACACAATGGAACAGGACACACACACACCGTACAAATGACACGGGGTACATATACACATGTACCCTGCAAATAGCACAGGATACACACGGCACAAGATTCAAACACACACACGATCCTAGAACTGGCACAAAATGCACACACACACACACCCTGCAAATCGCACGGGACACACACACACACATACACACACACACACACACACACACACCCTGCAAATCGCACAGGACACACACACACATCCTGCCAACAGCACAAGATTCAAACACACACACAATCCTAGACCTGGCACAAAATACACATTCACACACACACCCTGCCAAAGACACAGAATACACGCACACACTCACACATCCTGCCAACAGCACAAGATTCAAACACACACATGATGCTAGAACTGGCACAGAATACACACTCACACACACCCTGCAAACTGCACAGGACACAGAGACAAGCACACACCCGTTCTCCAAAAGGCACAGGATACACACACACACACACACATCCTGCCAGCGGCACAGGATTCAGACATACACAATCCTAAACCTGGCATGAAATACACACACACATATACACATATATATCCTACAAATGGCACGGAATACACACATACACACACATCCTGCAAATGGCTAAAGACACACACACATATACACACAGCCAATAGCACAAAATACACACAGACACACATCTTGCAAATGGCACTAACACACACACACACACACATTGTGCTAAAGGCACAAGATTCACACACACACATACACATATCCTGCGAGTGATACAGGATACATACACACCCCCTCCAGTGTCACAGGATACACATACACGCGCACACACACACACACACATACACACACACATCCTGCAAATGCTAGAGAATACACAGGCATACCCTGCAATGGTGAGGAAACACACACACTCTGCAAATGATGCAGGATACACACACACACACACACACACACACATACTGCAACTGTCACAGGACACACACACACATATCCTGCAGATGAGACAGAATACACACACAGACACCCTGCAAATGGCACAGGATACACAAAGAGAAACATACATATAGGTCCTGCAAATGGCATAGGACACACACACACAGACATCCTGCAGATGCACAAAATGCACACACACCTCTCCGATGCACAAAATACACACACAGACACACACACACACACAATCTCCTTTCAGTCTAGGGGCCACCCGATACCACACGCACTACAGATACACTATACGTACACTATACGTGCATATACTTTATCACATCACATTCTGATTTCCACTTCTGTGATTTCCCAGCTTTATCTCTTTCAGCACTTTCTATGAGATGAGCACACATCATCAATTATCACTTGTTGCAGAGTTGTGCGAAGTAAAACCGGGAACTGTCAGAACGTTTCTTACAAAGAAAACAGCATCACAGCCAGATGTCAGTGACGCGGGCTGGTAGAGACAAGGTTTACAATCCTCGATGGCACAGATGCTGGAATGTTCATTAAAAAAAACTGTTGCTGGCTTTTTAAAGCTTTTTTCAACATTAATTTGTGGAATTCAACCTTATAAATTAGAGAGGAAGTTGTTCATTTACATTTTATAACAAGATAAAAAGTGTAATAAAAGGACTTTTTTTATACATTAAGCATGTCACACAATGCAGAATGTTCAGTGTTATGGAGATCTCATTGCATGAAATGTTTCGGTGAAGATTTTATTTCTTGGTATGCGGACAGTAAGCCATCCCACGTCCTTTAAGTGAGATAGAAACATATATTGTCAAATGTACATCTTGTAAACTGTCTGCAGTTCCAGCAATGACATAACAGATGCGAGCACCTTGCAATACACAACAGAAAAAGTACAAACTTTAACTCCCCACTTCAGAAGGATCACTTAAAAAACAAAAAAAGCAAATCTTAATGTCAAGGATATTTTGAATTGTACCATTTTCAGTGGCTAGACAGGTAAGATGGACATCATTCCAGTCCCTTTGATTTCTAGAGTTTGTGCTGGCCCTTTGGATATCAGTAAATCAACAGACAACATTCAAGCGTTCTCAACCTGAAATGTCCGAGGCTGAATGGCCGGTGTGGTCCTCTGATTGCTGACCCTCCTCAGTCAGAGGGAAGCGATGGGAATTCATCCCTCATCCACCCCTCTTGTCGGCTCAACGGAGGCTGCTCTTAAACCGGGCGCCTTGAGTTCAACGCCCCTAAGAGACACCAGGCCCCCTCCCCGGGATGGGCACTTACCCCATCCGTGGTCTTCCTCCTCTTCTTCTTGGTCGGCACAAGGGACTTGCCGCTGACCGTCCAGCTCCAGAAGACTTTGTAGTGGTGCACCGGGATGTCTGGTTCCTCGGGGACATCCCACGCAATGGTCACGGCCACGCTTCCATCACTGTGGACGGTGGAGTTCGCCAGCCGGAGGTTGGCTGGGGCCGGGGGTGCAGACGGATCTGAAATCACAGGAGACAGAGTTCAGTTTTGAGGATGACCACGAACGCACCATCGACTCCATGGATAGGAGTTTGAGCAAACTCCGGGAGACGGTGAAGGACACGGGAGCCTGGCGTGCTGCCGTCCGTGGGGTTGCAGACATGACTGAGCAACTGAACACCAACCACAGAAGCGCCATTTCTGCACATGTGATGACTGCAGGGTCAGCACAGGAACACTGCCCTTTATATGTAGGATACTTGAAAACAAGCACTTCGGTTCAGTTCAGTTGCTCAGTCACGTCCAACTCTTTGCAACCCCACGGACCACAGCACACCAGGCCTCCCTGTCCATCACCAACTCCTGGAGTTTACCCAAACTCATGTCCATCGAGTCGATGATGCCATCCAGCCATCGCATCCTCTGTGGTCCCCTTCTTCTCCTGCCTTCAGTCTTTCCCAGCACTAAGAGCCACTTTTTAGGCCTCAAATCGAAATGCAGTCTACAGAACAGTAGCGAAAGTGAAAATCGCTCAGTTGTGTCTGACTCTCTGCAACCCCATATTGTGCAGGCCAGAGGGGGTAGCCTTTCCCTTCTCCAGGGGCTCTTCCAAACACAGGGATTGAACCGGGGTCTCCTGCACGGTAGGAGGATTCTTCACCAACTGACCCACCAGGGAAGTCCACAGAATGGCAAGACATTTGGACCATGCTTGCAATCTAGACAGTTTCATACCACTACCACCCTGCCAAATTTTCACTGTACTGAAACTGATAAAATTCTGTAAAACCCAGTCAAATTCCATTTAGCTTGGGTGGCATTAAACACATCAGCAATGGTGAAATACCTTTGAAAATTCTGAAAAGAGAAAACAGAAATCCAGGGCCAGCTCATACAAATAAGTGTTCATCTGAGTGGACCTGGAGCTGAACATCCTTGAGTCCAGAGTTAAGAGCCACATGGAGACATCAGCAAAAACAAACCATTTTTTAAAAATCCACATTACGAATGAGATGACAGACGGCTAACATGTTTGTCATCTCACTGTTTCTCGTTTGTTGCATAAACCTGGACCTTCTCAGCTGTCGAGAGAGACCAGGTCCTAGAACGACTGCCCCCGACCCCGACAAATCTCCATTTGAGATGTGTATATGAGAATGACTAAGCATGTGTGAACTTGGGGGTCTTTCCCTCATTTTTTGCCACATGTGTGTGTGCATGTTCAGTCGCTTCAGTCGTGTCCGACTCTTTGTGACCCTATAGACTGTAGCCTGCCAGGCTCCTCTGTCTATGGGATTCTCCAGGCAAGGATACTGGAGTGGGTAGCCTTTTCTTCTCCAGGGAATCATCCAGACCCAGGAATCAAACCCAAGTCACTTATGTGTCTCCTGCATTGACAGGTGGGTTCTTGGGAACCCACCTGGGAAGCCCCAGAAATTGAGCAAATATAGATGCCGCTCACCACAAATGACTTACAGATGGTTTTGCTTCAAGATGCCTGCCCAATAGTTCTAACACCATCTGCATCAGAGGAGCAAAGACGCAAACTCGATATAAATGAAGAAAACCGGGCAAAAATACCTATGTTTTTATTCTCAGGATGCTTTGCATTTTTGGAATGATGGAAACATGAATTATTGTTTTGTTAAATCTGTTGCTTTCCTCTAAGATAGCTAAGTTCTGGAGGTTTGTGGGGTTTTTTTTTTTTTAAGTTTTGTAATTGCTTTTCTAGGCTAATCACTAATCCAAAGCATATTATATGATTTTTTTTTTTTTTTGGGACCAAGTGGTTCTCAAACAATCAACATTAGGAACCCTCCGGGAGTGCCCAAGACTTATGCTGAGATAATGCTGTTTCAGTGAGTCCTGAGAGGGCCCAGAAATATATTCATGTGAAATATGTTTTATATAAAATAACTGTTGTTGTCATTTAATTGCTCAGCCATGTCTGACTCTCTGCAACACCATGGACTGTAGCCCGCCAGGCTCCTCTGTCCATGGGATTCTCCAGGCAAGAATACTGGAGTGGGCTGCCATTTCTTTCTCTGGGGAATCTTCCTGACCCCAGGAATCGAATGTGTGTCTCCTGCCTGGGCAGACAGATTCTTTACCACTGAGCCACGTGGGAGACTACTTTGCCAGTCTTGGCCCCTCCAGCCCCTACTCCTCACAACAGACACCCCATCTCAGGAAATGCACAATCCTCCTTCCCACGGCTCCTTCCCCAAACTTTGAGGCTGTATCCTTCCTGAGCTCTCACTGAACAGCTCCCGTGGGCATATCAACACTACAGAGTCTATCTGGAATCCCACTGTCTCTACCAGAATAACACCCTGGGCCCATTTCACCTTCCTCTCTCCCTGATTATTGGGAAGGCCTGTCTGAGTCTTTCTCAGTATGGCAGCTAGTGAAAATTTTTTTTTTTAACTTATTTGGCTTCCCTGGTAGCTCAGCTGGTAAAGAATCCGCCTGCAATGCAGGAGACTCCGGTTCGATTCCTGGGTTGGGAAGATCCGCTGGAGAAGGGATATGCTTACCCACTCCAGTATTCTTGGACTTCCCTGGTGGCTCAGCCACTAAATAATCCACCTGCAATGTGGGAGACCTGAGTTCGATCCCCGGGTCAGGAAGATCCCCTGGAGAAGGGAATGGCTACCCACTCCAGTATGCTATTATTTTTGTTTATGTTTCATTTATTTTGCTTTTAAATTTATTTGTATTTCTTTGGCCATGCTGGGTCTTCATTCCAGCATGTGGTATCTTTAGCTGGGACATGGGAACTCTTAGTTGCGTCAGGTGGTACCCAGTTCCCCAAGCGGGGATTGAACCTGGGTCCCCTGAGTTGGGAACACGAAGTCTTAGGTACTGGACCACAAGGGAAGTCCCAGCTGGTGATTCTTCATGACATGACTTCAGAAGCTTTCACTACCCACCCCTCCCAAAAGAGCTGGCAGTCTCCCCAAAGCCCTGTGCGTTCCTGCCATACATAACGTCCCAAGTCTCCTTGGGACTGCTCTTCCTGCTGCTCTGGCCACTGCTGGTTCCCAGGTTACTTCTTGGAGATGAAACCAGGAGCTACTGAGGCTCTTCCAATGGTTGTTGAGCCTCAACAACTCCCCCCCAAGGAGTCCTGACCTGACTGTTCACCTACTATGGGTCGACCAGATGTCTTGCTATCCAAGTCCATTTTATCGGTTCTCCTCCTCTCTCTGGTAGAATATTGCCACAGTTTCCTCCCGCCTTCGTGTTCTCTGAGGCCCTTAGAACCAAATCTATGGCGTGATTCGATCCTGAACCTACACCAGCTCAATGCAGACCCTTCTCAGAGGAAGCTAGTCTTCCAGCTCATCACTGCTTCAAAGCAAAAGAAAAATTAAAATGTGTAAAGATAATCACAGCCATTCACGTTTTCAACGATGCACCTGGATGTCTATGTGCTGAAAATACATGGCTATGCTTCCAGAAATCCAAAGTTCACAGGAAAAGAGCAAAATCATCTACATTTCTAAAGAAAATTCCCAGTTAGGAAAGTCAGTTGGTGGTGTTTCATCATTTCCTTAATCTACTTCATTCATTCTATCATTACTCACCACCCTGCAAAAATATCTCATGCCTAACGTGTGACTGCAATAGTCCAGGATAACATCACCTAGTCTGTGAAACAGGAAACAACCTAACCGATGAAACAGCACCAGGAAATAACGCCTTTAAATAAACTAATACTATGTGGCTCAAGTTTTCTTCCCTGGTGGCTCAAAGAGTAAAGAATCTGCCTGCAATGCAGGAGACCTGGGTCTGATCCCTGGGTAAGGAATATCCCCCTGGAGGAGGGAATTAACCCACTCCAGTATTCTTGCCTGGAGAGTCCCATGGACAGAGGAGCCTGGTGGGCTACAGTCCATGAGGTTGCAAAGAGCTGGACACGACTGAATGGCTAACTCTTTCACTTTCACCCTGTCTTAAACATAAGGCCCATTTCAGTGTTCAGAATACCAAGATGGCATATTCCCATAACGAAGATAAGACACTCCAATCTCTTCCTTCCCCCCACCCCCAAATAATCACTTTAAAATTACAGAGCCAAGAGGGAACACCAGAGATGATCTGTTTATCAGCCCCAATTAGTCTCTGTAAACCAGCTTTTTGTTTATCAGTTTAGTCACAGAAGACCTCAGATGAGAGTCTGTCTGATCTGTCTAAGCTGAAGGATTTCAATCAGTCCCAACAAATTCCCACACTGCAGCCATCCATGGCCTTGTGAAGTGGTTTCCTACATTGCGAAATGAAGTATATTCACTTTGTTGAGAGGTACAAGAAATTTTCTTTCAACTTACATAATGTTTCGATTATTATGAAAACTTTGAAATGCAGGTGGAAGTTTGTGGAAAACAGTTATATGCATATAGCTGACGCCACATTATGATAAAGCCTCAAAGGATCCTATAAGCTACTTTGGTCTTTTTTATTTTTTTTTCTTAAACAGGTAAGGATCTTTCAATCTTTTGACCCATAGGGTTGAACAGGTGAAGTGACCTGCCCGAAGTCATTCAGGGAACTGGTGGCAGTCAGAAGTGAGAAAGACAGGGAGGGGAGACAGAGGGGCTGAGACTCTCACACTCCGGCACGTTTGCATTCATTACTGTAATAACGTTATGGTTCCCAGGGGGAAGGGTGGGGGAAGGGGTAGTTAGGGAGTTTGGGATGGACATGGACACACTGCTGTATTTAACAAGGAGGACCAATCAGGACCTGCTGTCCAGCACAAGGACCTCTGCTCAATACCCTGTAATAACTTTATGGTTCCCAGGGGGAAGGGTGGGGGAAGGGATAGTCAGGGAGTTTGGGATGGACATGGACACACTGCTGTATTTAACAAGGAGAACCAACCAGGACCTGCTGTCCAGCACAGGGACCTCTGCTCAATACCCTGTAATAACCTTATGGTCACCAGAGGGAAGGATGGGAGAAGGGATAGTTAGGGAGTTTGGGATGGACATGGACATGGACACACTGCTGTATGTAACATGGAGAACCAGCAAGGACCTGATGTACAACACAGGGAACTCTGCTCAGTGTCATGTGGCAGCCTGGATGAGAGGGGAGTTTGGGGGAGAATGGATCCGTGTACATGTATGGCTGAGTCTCTTCACTATCTAGCTGAAACTATCACAATATTGTTAATAAGCTCTGCCCCAATACAAACTAAAAAGGGCTTTCTTAAAAGAGCATCCATGGACTCATTAAAAAAGACCCCAATGCTGGGAAAGACTGAAGGCAGGAGAAGGGAGTGACAGAGAATGAGGTGGTTGGGTGGCATCATGACTCAACGGACGTGAGTTTGAGCAAAGTCCAAGAAATGGTGATGGACAGGGAAGCCTGGTGTGCTGCAGTCCATGGGGTCGCAAACAGCTGGACACAACTGAATGACTGAACAACAACAAAAAGATTGACAATATGGAAACAAATGGGTGTGGCTCTGTGCTAATGAAATGCTATTTGCAGAAACAAGCAGCAGGCCAAACATGGTCCATGGGCCACAGAGTGCCAACCCCAAGTCAGTCTTTCTAAAGCCATGACAGCATTTAGTCTCTTGGAACTGGACATAAAATTGTTAGTCGTTTAGTTGTGTCCAATTATTTGCAACCCCCGTGGACTGTAGCCCTCTAGGCTCCTCTGTCCATGGGATTCTCCAGGCAAGAATACTGGAGTGGGCTGCCATTTCCTTCTCCAAGGGATCTTCCCAACCCAGGAATCAAACCCAGGCCTCATAAGTGGTGCTTATTTCTAATGAGCATATGGCTGTAGTTTGTTTTTGAAATGTTGTCATCATGTTCCCATTTTACAGATGAGGAAACTGAGGACCAGAGTTTCATTCACTAGTCGGGGAGTGTAGCACGAGAGGGCCAGAGTCACATCCCAAGATGAGAGCTTCTGTGAAGCTTAAATGAGAGCATTTCCCCCCATCCCACTTCTCTTTCTGCCTCATCCACTCCCTCTTTACAACCTTCCCAGTCGTCTACAGAAACCCATCTCACGGGGCAGGAAGCAAACACACCCTCACAGATGAATGCAAGAGGAAGGCCATGTTAGCCTCTTTTACAATTTGCGTGATTTCCAGGGCAAGATGTATTCAGTATTTAGCAAGACTACCCAAATTCAGCCTTGAAAACAGTTCCTTTTATTAACAACTCTATGTAGTGCTTTTGGCAAAGGAAGATGGAACACTTGGATTTCAGAAGAAAGATTTATGGTTTCCTCTCTGAACCTTTCATGATTAATTCCATGAGCAAAAAGTAACAGGCACAAGGATGGAACAACCTAGCGCCTACAATGCAGAAAATGCCAAATGAAATAACTTGTCACCCCTGGAGAAATGAGATCTATCATCGCACCGACATGAAATCCCATGAGAAAGGAGCCCTTGCTCTGTCCTGCCCGGGGAGAAAGGCCATCACCTCCTGTGAGGCAGGCACCTCCAGGTGTCCCGACAATGCTAATGGTTACATACAGAAACCCACCTCCGCATTTGTACAGAAAACCAGTGTGCAAATTGCAATAGAGAGAGAGACCTTTAGATGGTCATAGTGCAGGAGACAAGCTCCATATAGGATCACTTACATGTGGAACCTAAAGAGCTGATGCTTTCAAATTGTGGTGCTGGAGAAGACTCTTGAGAGTCCCTTGGACAGCAAGGAGATCAAACCAGTCCATCCTAAAGGAGATCAACCATGATTATTCATTGGAAGGACTGACGCTGAAGCTGAAGCTTCAATACTCTGGCCCCTTGATGTGAGGAGCCGACTCATTAGAAAAGACCCTGATGCTGGGAAAAGATCGAAGGCGGGAGGAGAAAGGGGCGACACAGGATGAGATGGTTGGATGGCATCACCAAAGCAATGGACATGAGTTTGAGCAAACAGTAGGAGATGGTGATGGACAGGGAGGCCTGGCGTGGTGTAGTCCATGGAGTCACAAAGAGTTGGACACAACTTAGTGGCTGAGCAACAACCACAACCCTTAGCCACATCCTGGATGAATCAGCTTCAGCTGCTTAGCAGGTCTTCAGTGAAGACACTAGAATCTATCACGAATTCCTGGCGTGTGTTTTTTGCTTCAGACGTGCACTCTGCAATGCTGAATGCTGGGCACACTTGTCAAACCAAGAAACAGAACGATTTAATGGTGAGTGCGGGGATTGCCCAAACGGTGCACCTTCATTCAACGAAAGCCCATTTCAACTGACGGACACAGGGCTAATCCGAGACCCGAGCGGTGCTCAGATACGCAGGAAGGGCTGGAGCGACGTGGCCCTGCTGTCTCCCCGGGACGCGTGCCTCTTTGGAAGTTGGCAGCCACGGTCATGGGACCTCTGCCCAGGTCCCATCCAGCTCCAAAGGGGATTTGTCCTGTGTGTGCAGAGGCTGGGCACTGCTGCGCCTCGTGTGTGCGCAAGCTGTGTTGATTTGAGAGTGCCAGACCACAAGCAGGCAACGGGGCCAGTATGACCGTACACACCTGGACCACGTGTGAGCTGGTAAAGTCAGGGCGGAGACTTCCCGAGCCCCGTGAGGATCCTCCCCTCTGAACCCACCACTGACTATTTATTCACATGGCCTCTCTCGATCATCGGACCACAGGGAGACAGTCCTCATTCGAGAAAGGTCTCACGTCTCTGTTTGTTATTTCCCTTTCCAGCTTGCTCAGTGTATTCACCTAGGAGTGGGGTGTGCGGGATATACCTTTCTTAAAAGGGCTTTTTAAAAGAAAGAGTTAAAAAAAAAAATCTACAACACAGGGGACTTCCCCAGTGGTCCAGTGGCTAAGACTCCGCACAGCCGGTGCAGGGGACCCTGGTTCAATCTCTGGTCAGGGAACTGGACCCTACATGCTACAGTGAAGATTGAAGGGTACTCCTGTCACAACTAACACATAGTGCAGGCAATTGAAAAAAAAAAAAAAAAAGAGTCTGCAATAAACACTGGAATGGCATCCAAAAATTTAAATTATTTGGCTGCAAATTTTCCACTTGAGACCTGTGATTATGTCGGTAAAGGTGTGGCAATATTATTCCAGCAAGATATAACAGACAGACTAGCTGCAACATAAGAGGATGTGTGGGCTCAGCCACGTCTGGCACTTTTGCGACTCCATGGACTCTAGCCCACTAGGCTCCTCTGTCCATGGGATTCTCCAGGCAAGAATACTGCATTGGGTTGCCATTTCCTCCTCCAGGGGATCTTTCTGACCCAGGGATCGAACCTGAATCTTCTGCATTAGCTGGTGGGTCCTTCACCACTGAGCCACCTAGACATCCAAAATGGAAAGGAATTGCAATTTATAGCAGCTAGTGCAAACCTTCCCATCTTGAAAGACAGGACTGATGTTACACGCCTCACGTTATTCACTAACGTCACAATGCCTGCCTAAAACGAGTTTGAGTGACCTCGTGTCGAGGACGATAACTGCTGATTAGTCAGTGAATAACCTCACTAATCTTCCATGAAAATGGACCTTGCTGATTAGCCAGGCTGACGTATCATTAATTCAGAATGCACAACCCAACTGGAGAAATAAACACAGAGCTATTCTTAATATCCAGTCCAATCATGTCCTTGCACTATCACAGACTAAACCAACCACAAACGGAAAACCGAGTATTCATCACACCCACAGAGGTTTTAGAACAGCAGTGAAATGAGAAGGGAAGAAAGTGATAGCTATGATAAAGTGACTCAGGACGGATTTAAACTCTGCCTGTGTGTGAAACAGGAGGTGAACTGACACTCAACAGAGCCACTATTTTCAAGAGACCTGCATCGTCTGATGTGGCAGACACGAAAGCTTTCTCTCCAAAATACTTTAAACTGAATGGTGCTTGATGCATAAGAGATGGAGAGACCCAGGCAGTGGAAGCTGACTCTAGAGAACGGCCTGTTCCAAGCTGAGAAAACATCATCGTGATGACAGTTTCCGGAGCCTGGCAGAGGTCAAAACACAGGGATCCTCCCAGCCGTGAATTCATGCGGCTCCTTCAGAGGCATCTGGTCCCACTCGCTCAGCACAGCAAAGCCACGTGCTGGCCAAACACACCCATGCCAGCCTGGAGACACCATGGATGTGTCCCCCTATCGCGAGGTGGGCGGGTTGGAGGGCGGCAAGCACCACTGACCTTTGGAGGAGCGGAAGTGCTTGCTGGGGGCGGTGAAGCCTCGGGTCCCGTGCACGTTCACGGCCGCCACACGGAACTGGTACCACCTGCTGGGCCGGACGTCCGTCAGCTGCACCCGCTCGTCCGTGGTCTGAGGGGAAAGGCACACAGAAGCCTGTTACCCTGATGTGCCCGCTGTGTATGCTTTGTAAACACATGCTCGACTCATCGGTGGACTTGACGCCCTCCCCCTGCCCTCCTGGGTGAGGATGGGCAACCCTGCTAGATTCCAGGGAGGGCTGTCGGGATCAGGGAATTCCCAGGGGAGGTTCCAGCGGCTGCATGCCACTCACGGGTATTTATTCCCAAAGACTCGGATGACTCTGTGGAAGTCAAAGTCTCAGGATGAATGCATGGGCTGGTTTTTACCTCTGATGACTCCATATAGCTTTGGAGGGTTTTCATTAATGAAGTATACACACGAATGAATAATGGGCTTCCCCTGTAGCTCAGATCGTCAAGAATCTGCCTGCAATGCGGGATACCAACATTCGATCCGTGGGTCGGGAAGATCCCCTGGAGAAGGGAGTGGCAACCCGCTCCAGTATTCTTGCTTAGAGAATCCGATGGACAGAGGAGCCTGGTGGGCTACAGTTCATGGGGTTGCAGAGAGTCGGACAGGACTGAGCGACTTCACTTCATGAATGAATACATATATGAAGCGATCATTACATTACAGAGAGCATGAAATCATTTGTAGATGACAGAGGGAAAATGCCTCCTACTTGAACACCAAATATAATTCTGGAAGTAGGTATGTGAACCCACACACTTAAATTCCCCAAGTATATTGCAACTCAAGGCTTTTTCTTTCTTTCTTTTTTAGTTTGAGTAAATCATGTAAGATGCGCATAGATTCATGTTTCTGAAGGGTGAGGTGTATTACTATGTTCAGTTCAGTTCAGTTCAGTAGCTCAGTTGTGTCCGACTCTTTGCCACCCCATGGACTGCAGCACGCCAGGCCTCCCTGTCCATCACCAACTCCCGGAGTTCACTCAGACTCACGTCCATCGAGTTGGTGATGCCATCCAGCCATCTCATCCTCTGTCGTCCCGTTCTCCTTCTGCCCCCAATCCCTCCCAGCATCAGAGTCTTTTCCAAGGAGTCAACTCTTCACATGAGGTGGCCAAAGTACTGGAGTTTCAGCCTCAGCATCAGTCCTTCCAATGAACACCCAGGACTGATCTCCTTTAGAATGGACTGGTGGATCTCTATGTGGAGATGATTTAATCACTAGGTCATGTCTGACTCTTTGCAGCCCCACAGACTGTAGCCCACCAGGCTCCTCTGTCCGTGGGATTCTCCAGGCAAGAACAGTGGAGTGGGTTGCCATGTCCTTCTCCAGGGGATCTTTCCAAACCAGGGATCAAACCTGGGTCCGCTGCACTGGCAGGCGGGTTCTTTACTGCTGAGCCATCAGGAGTGGCTGTGTGAATATATCTTAGTCCAATAAAACGTGGCAAAGAAGAAAACTGGACACAAGGACACATCGACAGGGCTTGCTGTCCCTCTGGTTATGTCCCAAGATCTCAGACAACCTGACCATATTGTCACTGCCCCCCTTTGTCAAGCTCAGGGCAATATGCCCACTTCCAACAATGTCCTAGGGCAGACCTGAGAACTTGGCCATGACTCTGAAAGAGTCACTTTCTAGGCAGGTGGATGAGAAGTCCAGGGGACCCCAAAGAAAGAGGGATCTGGGGTTCTCGAGGAGGAGATAGGGATCTGGAATTCTCAAGGAGAAGGAAAGGGCAAACATCTTTTTTCTCTGGATTCCTTAGTCTTAGTCACAGAAAACATTTGTTGTTGTTGTTGTTATTTTTTCCTTTAAGCCTGGAACTGATGATTACATAAAAAACAACTCAGTTTAAACTCTGTACTAAGGATTATATAACAACAATGTATCCTGCCTGAGGACAGTTTCTCCTTCCTGAAAGCTTCTGACTCATCCTGATATCTTGGACCACATTTTGTCCAAATTCTGATATCTTAGAATGTATATTTTTTCCAGTAGTCATGTATGGATGTGAAAGTTGGACTACAAAGAAAGCTGAGCACCGAAGAGTTGATGCTTTTGAACTGTGGTGTTGGAGAAGACTCTTGAGAGTCCCTTGGACTGCAAGCAGATCCAACCAGTCCATCCTCAAGGAACTTAGTCCTGAATATTCATTGAAAGGATTGATGCAGAAGCTGAAACTCCAATACCTCGGTCACCTGATGCAAAGAGCTGACTCATTTGAAAAGACCCTGATGCTGGGCAAGATTGAAGGCGAGAGAAGGCGATGACAGAGGATGAGATGGCTGGATGGCATCACTGACTCAATGGACATAAGTCTGAGTAAACTGCGGGAGTTGGTGATGGACAAGGAGGCCTGGCGTGCTACAGTCCATGGGGTTGCAAAGAGTTGGACACGACTGAGTGACTGAACTGAACTGAACTGAAGGATTATATAACAATGTTTCCATCTTAAAGACGGTTTCTCCTTCCTGAAAACCTTCTGACTAATCCTGATATCTTAGAATGTATATTATGGGAGTGGATGTGGTAGAATCTTTCTATTGTCAAGTTCTAAGGACTTCTCTGCTGGCTCAGACAGTAAAGCGTCTGCCTACAATGCGGGAGACCTGGGTTTGATCCCTGGGTTGCGAAGATCCCCTGGAGAAGGGAATGGCAACCCACTCCAGTACTCTTGCCTGGAAAATCCCATGGAAAATCCTGGAAGGCTACAGTCCATGGGGTTGCAAACAGTCAGACACAACTGAGCGACTTCACTTCACTGAATCCTGTTATCCTAAAATGTAAATTGTGGCAGTGGGTCTGGTAAAATTTTTGCAACCTTGAGATATTCTTTTGATTTATTGTAATAACTAAAAACTATATAGCTCCCTTGCTAACACTAGTGAAGGGGGCACTCTCCATCCGCTTTCTGATGTCTGTCAGAAGCTTTTTCTGTCTATTTTCTTACTTCAATAAAACTCCGCTACACAGAAGCTCTTGAGCGATGAAGCCTGGTCCCTGGTCCCAAAGCTAAATCTCCTTCTTTGGAGATCACGAATCCGACATTGTTCACTGTAGGCTATCAGCTCCAAGGGATAAATGGCTGAGTTCTGTGGGTTATCTGGGCCTAATGCCAGCTGAGCTCAAGGAGACACTCAGGGCATGAAACTGGGCAACAGAACGGAACTGAAATCCTTCTAAACCTCAGCTTGTGAAAACTTGCTGAAAGGACTGCCACGTGTACTTCAACATTCAAAAGAAGCTAAGTACTTCCACGATTAAAATAAATAAACAGGGTCGTCATTACCGTCTTTCTAAATTCCATATATATGCGTTAATATACCGTATTGGTGTTTCTCTTTCTCACTTACTTCACTCTGTATAATAGGCTCCAGTTTCAGACACCTTATTAGAACTGACTCAAACGTGTTTTTTTTTTTAATCACTGAGTAATATTCCATTGTGTGTGTGTAGCACAACTTCGTTATCCATTCATCTGTCGATGGACACCTGGGTTGCTTCCATGTCCTAGCTATTGCAAACAAGTGCTGCAGTGAACACTGGGGTACACGTGTCTCTTTCAATTCTGGTTTCCTCAGTGTGTATGCCCAGAAGGCTAGAGTGGGATGATTTGAGAGAACAGCACTGAAATATGTATATCACCATATGTCAAACAGATGACCAGTGCAAGTTCGATGCAGGAAGCAGGGCACTCAAAGCGGGTGCTCTGGGATGACCCAGAGGGATGGAGTGGGGAAGGGGGTGGGAGAGGGGTTCAGGATGGGGAACACGTGTACACTGGCTGGAACACATGTCCACGTGCCTGATTCCTGTCAATGTCTGGCAAAAGTCACAATAGTGTAAAGTAATTAGCCTCTAATTAAATAAATAAAAAATAAATAATTTTTTTTTTAAAAGGAAGACAGTGACAAGCGTGGCTTTCTACCTTATCTGGCAGAATTTGAGACGACATTTCCATTGACTTCTTTGTCTAGTTTCAGCCTTCAGTTTAAGGAACTGAAGTCCTTAGTTTAAGGAAGTAAAGCATTCTCAGCAGACACAGAAAGGAAGCATTTCGTGTGGAATTAACCAGTGAACACAGCAATGATAATAGAAATGATAGAGCAAGGGCTTTCCTCTCTCCAAGAAAGAGAATATGAGAAAGTCTTATTATCAGTTACTTTCATAAATCTTCAAACTGGTAATCTGTAAATTCTACACGCGATACCATAGCGCCATTTAGGGGAGAATGCCGTGTAAACCAAACATAATTTTAGGCTGTATTCTGAACATCTTTATGTTTTGTTAAAGCAAAAGGGTTTCACAAGGTAGATATGGAATAAAATTACTAAATATTTCTGATCGGTTCTTTTTTTTCCCCTAATTGAAGATGTTTCTTTTAGACGTGGTCCATATACGCAATGGAATATTACTTAGCCATAAAAAAGGGAATGGATCGGAGTCACTTGTGATGAGGTGGATGTACCAGGAGTCTGTTCTACAGAGTTGAATAAGGCAGAAAGAGAAAAAAAAAAGTCAAATATTAGTGCATATATATGGAATTTCAGAAAAGGGTACTGATGAACCTATTTGTAGGGAAGAAAGAGACAGAGACGAAGAGAATGGGTGTGTGGACACAGAAAGGGAAGGAGGGAGTGGGGCAAATTCAGCAAGTAGCGCTGACTATGCACACTCACAGCACCAACCCTATGCAAGACTTTATATGTGGAATAGAAACCTAGCAGGAACCTGCCGCGTAACACAGGGAGCTGAGCCCGGTTCTCTGTGATGACCTAGAGGGGCAGAAGAGGGGGGTGGAAGAGTCAAGGTGGAAGGGATATTGTACGCATGTGATTGATGCACTTTGTCGTACGGCAGAAGCTAACACAACATTGCACATTATCCTCCAGTTTTTTGTTTTTTAAATCATTTTAACATTTCATTTCTCATTGCTTTTGAGGTCTTTAAATGACTCTCGTGTTTATCCTCTCGGAGACACCACTGATGAAAAAGGGATTACATTTTTCTTTCAAACACCTGAGTATGGCATTGTAGTTTCCTTGTACTGAAGAAAAAAAAAAAAAAAGTCAAGGGAATCTCGTCTTTGGAGAAACACGGTCTTACACACATCAGCAGAGATTTCCGTATAGACCTACATGTGGGGAAGGCTTGTTTACTTGTTGAAAAGCATGAAGCGGTTTCATACTGATCATTTATTCTTTCCTCGGCACTGGGGAGATGACCCCCAGGAGGGGTGCTGCCTGGTGGCCCATTAGTTGGGGAGTTGAGCAAGAGGAAGGAGAAGGAAGCACTCAGGGAAGATTCGAGATCTGCCCGCTGCTTTCCACCAAGCAGTTTGGTGACAGGATTCTTCGTTCAGCCAGTCAAGTCCTGTGCGGAATGAAAGCTTAAATGTGGGAGTGAGAGAGTCAACTCCTAGGCAGGTTGATAAGAAGTCCAGGGGGTCCCCAAGGAGAGAGGGGGTCTGGAATTCTCAAGGAGGAGGAAAGGACAAACTTTTTTTCCCTCCACCTTCCTTAAGATTATGTAACAATAATGTATCCTGCTTGAGGACAGTTTCTGGAAAAAACCTTTCTGGCTAATCCTGTTGTCTTAAAATGTCAATTATGGGAGTGAGTCTAGGAAGGTCTTTACAACCTCCAGACATTCTTTGGATTCAAGGTAGTAAGTAATTAAAAAGTATATAACTCCGTTGCTAAAACTAGTGAGGGGGTATTCTTTCTGCCCCGCTTCTGATGTCTATGTCAGAAGCTTTCTCCATCTCTTTCATACTTTAATAAAACTTTATGACACGAAAGCTCGAGCAATCAAGCCTCATCTCTGGCCCCGGATTGAACTCTACTCCTCTGGAGGCCGAGAATCCCGGCATCTTCCATGGTTCAGCAACAACGTTTCAGGAGCAACACGGGAGAAGACGTCAAGACAATCCAATGGCAGGTTAGCAAGTCCTGTGGGTGTTGCGTGTTGCGTTTCCCTCAGTCTAGCGGGTTCTACCTGTATCTCAAGGCTTAAGTGCCGTTCTCGGAGGACATGAATGTGAGCACGCATCGGAAAACGGCTTCCCTGGTGGACCAGTGCTTTAAGAACCCGCCTTGCAATGCAGGGGACACCACTTGGATCCCTGTTCTGGGGAGATCCCACAGAGCTCGGAGCAAGCAAGTCTATGGGCCACAACTTCTGAGCCTGAGTTCTAGCGCCCGTGTTCTAGAAGGCACTGCAATGAGAAGCCCTCACACCACAGTGAAGAGGAACCCCCGTTTGCTGCAATGAGAGGAAGCCCGAATGTCCTAACAGGGCCCAGCACAGCCACGAGTAAGTAAATGGATATGCTTTGGGACTTCTCTGGAGGCTCAGATAGTAAAGCGTCTGCATACACTATGGGAGACCTGGGTTCAATCCCTGGGTCGGGAAGATCTCCTGGAGAAGGAAATGGCCACCTACTGCAGTATCTTGTCTGGAAAACACCATGGATGGAGGAGCCTGGTAGGCTACAGTCCATAGGGGTTGCAAAGAGTCAGACACGACTGAGTGACTTCACTCACTCACTCACTCACCATGCATCGTGAGCACGTGAAGCCCACTTTCTCGTGGTACCAGGTTAGACACCCACGGAGCTTCTCCTATCTGTCACCCCACAGGATGGGGGGTGGAGGTGAGGTGCATGCATAGCAGTTTAAGTAACGTGCATGCTCAGGCTATTTTGAGCAAGCTACAGCATGTTAACCTTCTCTGTGTAGGTGTGCAGGAGACGTCACCTCAAGGGTGACATCAGGAGACCCAGGTTCGATCCCTGGGTTGGGAAGATCCCCTGGAGGAGGAAATGACAACCCACTCCAGGATTCTTGCCTGGAGAATCCCATGGACAGAGGAGCCTGGTGGGCTGCAGTCCGAGGGGCCGCAAAGTGTCGCACAAACAGAGCCCACGAAGCACTCACCTGCGCCACGGTCTGCCAGGGTGTGGCGTCGTCTTCACTTGGATGGATCCCATAATTCCACCTTCTCTGCAGCACGTAGATCACAGGCTCAATGGAAACGTTGAACCTCGAGGACCACTTTACCTCCAGCTGCCCAGACGGCAGTTCCGCGAACCGCAACTCCTTCCTGGGCTTCAGGGGGACACCTGGAACAGAACCACGCCGGTCACAACAGCCTGCACGCAACGCAGACTGCGGTGAACGCTGAGGAAGAAGAGCTGAAGAGGAGATGAAACTCATCTCATGACAAAAGCCCCCCTGTCTCCTTTCTTAATAGCAGCGTCTCCCTATCAGGGATTCAGCCTGAAATCGTATAATGCCAAGTTCAGTTTCACGTGCCTGCTGTTTTATAGGGTCTAAATTGATTCTTGATCCTGAACAAGGTTTTGTCTCCCCAGCTGACTCTGTGATCCCCCCAAGAATGGTAGCCTGCCAAGCTTCTCTGTCCATGGGATTCTCCAGGCAAGAATATTGGAGTGGGTTGTCATTCCCTTCTCCAGGGGGATCTTCCTGAACCAGGGATTGAACCCAGGTTTCCTGCACTGCAGGCAGAGTCTTTACTGTCTGAGCCACCAGGGAATCCCATAACCTCAGAGCAGTTCTTTTATGTGCATTCTTTCCAATAAAAGAAAATGCAAGAACTTTATAGATGGCAGTGTCAGAAAGCACTCCCACTGCAGTTAAAACTTGACAAATGGGCAGATGAAACCTTTTGTAAGGGGAAGAGAAATACCTAGCATTTACTATGTGCCAGGTGTGCTTCTGAACCCAAAGTGGGTTCAATTTGGTTTGTAATGAAAAGCTGATAGAATTCCCATTTTCTAACACCTAAGTGAACAGGTGGAATTAGGTCTTGACATGTTGCATCAACAGGTTTCCCTGATGACTCAAGTGGTAAAGAATCTGCCTGCGATGCAGCAGAGACAGAATGCCCTGGTTTGGTCTCTGGATCGGGCGGATCCAATGGAGGGGGGCACGGCAACCCACTCCAGCATCCTTGCCTGGAGAATCCCATGGACAGAGGAGCCTGGCAGGCTGCCGTCCATGGGGTAGCGACAGTCGGCCATGACTGAAGCGCGCATGTACACCACAAGCTGCACGTGGGAGCCTAACGTGGAATCCACCAGAGACGACAGTCATCAGGAGTCTCCAGTCCTTCTCCATGTAACATGCTCCGCCTCTAATGCTATATCTCGGGGTGCTTAGGACACGGTTCCCGAGTTTCCTCTCCTCTCCGTCTGAGTGAGTTTGCCTTTTAAGGAAAACATTATAAAGCCCAGTGTCTCATGTGGTCAAAGCATACAAGAATGGTTTCTGAAGCACAGATCTCGTGGATTTCTCCAAGTGATTGCTGGGGCTCTCCCCACTGACTTGCTGTTTAAAATTGGGAGGAAAAAAAAGAGATGAATTTATAATGTTTGGGTTTTGGCACGGGTGAGAGCCTGGCTTCAAAAACAGTCCCTCACAGGTGGCTCGTCGGAACATACTTCATCATTTTGATTTCTCTCTCCCCCGCAACAGAGCGAGCAAGTTGCCTGGTAACCCAAAGATGTAAGAACCACGGTTCAAAATAGCAGCCATAACAGAAAGGGGAACTTAGAACAAATTCATAATAGCAAAGCGATCGATGGAACCGACAGAATTTAGGTGGAGTGCAGTGCCACACGAACCAAGTACACCGGCTGCCCGTAAAGCCATCCTACCCTGAGGACGAGCGTTTGCCTAGAGCGCTGACGACTCATTCGAAACAGTGAGTTCGGAAGGCTCCATTTCTTCAGTCTCAGCGGAGGGAAGGCTACAAAGCACAGAGGCGATCTGCCGCAGGTTAGCGGCGTGGCTGAAATTCCAACTCATCTCATTTTGATCTGAACTCACTCCGAGGTCTGCTTATGGTGGGAAATTCTAAAGTCATTCACCACTGATCTGGATGGAGCTGGGTGATTTAAACACAGCATGTGTGTATCTGCTCAAAAGCTCACTGATGATTTTTTTTAATTAATTGATTTTAATTGGAGGCTAATTACAGTATTATGGGGGTTTCTGCCAACACATCGACATGAAATCGGCCATGGGTGTACATTAAAAAAAAAAACTATTTATGTGTTTATTCATTTCCAGCTGTGTTGGGTCTTAGCTGCAGCTTGCAGGAATCACAGAGTGCAAGCTGCCAATCAACTCCAGTACTCTTGCCTGGAGAACCCCATGGACGGAGGAGCCTGTTGGGCTACAGTCCATGCATCTGCAGAGAGTTGGACAAGACGGGACCACTAAATCGAAACAATACACCACCTGCCTTCGACACCCGGCTTCCCCCGACCACACTGCCAGGCGCTCCTTACTGCTGTGGTCCGGTCACATGGTCTCCTTCACGCTGAAATCTCTTGCCTTCCGTTTTCTGACATAGACTCTGGGATACGTCCAGGCTCAGTCCGGATGCCACCGCCTTCTCAGCCACCTTCCCTCAACCTCCAGCTAGAAGTGCAAGGCTCCATTCCTTGCTGTCGACACAGGCATTCAAGGGCCTCTGACCACCTGACCACAGCCAGCTCTCTGAATGTCTTAGCTTCCCTATGAAGCTCAAGCTCCAGGGGTGGGGTGTGTGTGTGTGTGTGTGTGTGTCAAGAACTGGGTTCTCCTCCACCCTCCCCAGCCCCCCAGCCAATGTCCCCATAAGCAGTACTCTGCAGAAGCAAATGGTGTGGAGCTGTTCACTGAAGAAAGGGCCTAGCCCACTGCATTATCCTTCTCTCAGGAAGACGCCTGGAAAAGTCGGAGCAGCCCTCTTCTTTATTCTTTTCTCAGGAAGAAGTAGGAGGAAGACATGGCAACAGGGGTAAAAATCTCCGCTTGAGAGTCTCAGTGAGGAACGAGAAGGCTCATTGCAGGCGTTCACTGCCACCTCCTCTGGGATCGTATCTATTCAAGGAGCTCGCATCTCCCTCCGCCATCAAGGTCCTGGGACTCAAACATTCCTTTACTTCCTGTTTAAACAGAACAAGGTGAGGCACACAGCAAAAAAATGTACAAACAATGAATGCTGGAGAGGGTGTGGAAAAAAAGGGACCCCTACTGCGCTGTTGGTGGGAATGGACTTTACTCAAACTCACGTCCATCGAGCCGGTGATGCCATCCAGCCATCTCATCCTCTGTCGTCCCCTTCTCCTCCCGCCCTCAATCTTTCCCAGCATCAGGGGCTTTTCCAATGAGTCAGTTTTTCACATCAGGTGGCCAAAGGATCAGAAGGCCAATATCAGTCCTTCCGTACGAACCAGCAATCCTAGTACCAGGCATATACCCTCAGAAAACTACAACTGAAAAAGACACAGGTACCCCAATTGTCCATGACAATAGCTAAGCCACGGAACTGACCATGATGTCCATCGACAGACGGATAAAGAGGTTGTGTTACAGACACACAGTGGAACACTACTCAGCCATAAAAAATGAATTTGACTCTAGTTCTAGTGAGATGGATGAAACTACAGCCTGTTATACAAGTACATCAGAAAGAGAATAATAAATATTGTATATTAACACATGTATATGGAACGTAGGAAAACAGTTCTGAACGTTTAAGTGTTAGTTGCTTAGTCACGTCCGACTCTTTGCAAGCCCATGGACTGCAGCACGCCAGGCCTCCCTGTCCATCACCAACTCCCGGAGCTTGCTCAAACTCATGTCCATCAAGTTGGTGGTGCCATCCAACCATCTCATCCTCTGTCGTCCCCTTCTCCCGCCTTCAATCTTTCACAGCATCAGGGGCTTTCCCAGTGAGTCAGTTCTTCGCATCAGGTGGCCAAAGTATTGGAGTTTTCAGCTTCAGCATCAGGCCTTGCAATGAATATTCAGGACTGATTTCCTTTAGGATGGACTGTGCTTTATATATATATAAACATATATATATATGTTGTATTGTGTATATATATATGTTATATATATAACACACACACACACTTAGGGCTGATTCTTGTTGTTGTATGGCAGAAACCAACAAGACACTGCAAAGCAATGATCCCCCAATTAAAAATACATTCTCTCTTTTTTTTTTTTAAAGGGACAGAAGATGACTCATTAGTTTCCTGACATCACAGAGCACTATCTGAGACTGCAAACCCACCCTGCTCCTTGGCCCTCCACGGAGAATCCTCTAGGGTAAATGCAGCTCCAGTAACTGGTCCGGCACTCAAGGACCCTGAACTCAGCGGGGGACCCCTGCCCCCACACCCGCACGCTCTGAGGCCTCGGTCATGAATGTCATCTGACTGCCACGGGCCTCCACACCACATGACTGAGCATCAGGGTGCTGTCACCTCCAATTCCTTCCCTTAAGCATCTCCTTCATTCTGACGGGCAACGGATCTCGCCACTTGCACGTGAAGAAACGGTCTTCATCCATCTGGTCTGCATTAGAGCCGGCTGGCTGCCCTGACTGGGAGGAACTGCACCCTCTGGGCTGTTAATTGTGTGCAGACCTGGCCCGGCCCCCACCGTTGCCCCTTCCAGGGATCTTGTTCTTGCGAGCTCCCCCAGCCTCCTGACGGCATCCCCAGAGCAGAGGACAGAGATCTGTCCTCAGTGTGGTTTTCATTATGTAAACGACTACCATCTTTCTTTATTGATTTCAAACAACGTCGTCATCCGAAATGTACACGATTCCATTAAAAATGTCAAAACGCTGCAGTGTAGCATCCCACCATATATGGGGGTGTTTCTTGAAAGCGTAGCAAGTCTTTTGCGGAAATCAAAGGCACAGAAACGCAACATTTCAAAAAAAAAAAAATGTTCAAAACAGACTGATGGAAAAATCGACGAAGGCTGGCAATCGGCAGTTGCAAATCACCCGAGGTGAGTGTTTCATAAAAGGACTTGTCACAAGTCCAGGTGTGAAAACGCACCAAGATACAGAGTTTCAGTGAGTCATTAATTAGTCACTGCATCACGTGTCTCATTTAGCAGCAGCAGCAGCAACAGCAGCAACGTCTCTCATAAAGACAGCTGTACTCAAGGCATCTGGGTTCCTATCACATGAGGGCATGCAGTCAGTGTATTCAAAATGCGGGTGATTACTTTGTGAGAAGTGGTCCACCTCGAAAATCCTGAAGTTTACAAATTTCAAATACTGACAGGTTCATGGAAATATTAAAGCAGTGGCGTCATCAGCTTTTTGGAAAAGAAACAAACTGATAACACAACTGATTCCAGGTTAGCACCTGCTAAAGATGATCCCTGGGTCACAGCCACCTGTAAAGCTGAAGGCCACGGCTACCTGGGGTTTTTCTGCCTGGAAAACAAGTTCAGCGTTTCTCCTTCCCTACCCAAACTAACCGCCGCAGTTGGGTGTCAGGAAAGTGAAAAGTGAAAGTTAAAGTCGCTCAGTCGTGTCCTACTCTTGGCGACCCCGTGGTCTATACGGTCCATGGAATTCTCCAGGCCAGAATACTGGAGTGGGTAGCCTTTCCCTTCTCCAGGGGATATTCCCGACCCAGGGATCAAACCCAGGTCTTCACACTGCAGGCAGCTTCTTTAGCCCCTGAGCCATAGGGAAAGTCCAAGAATACTGGAGTGGGTAGCCTATCTCTTCTCCAAGGGGATCTTCCCAGCCCAGGAATCGAACAGGGGTCTTCTTCATTGCAGGCGGATTCTTTACCAACTGAGCTATCAGGGGATCCATGGGCATCAAGAGAGGCAGTAAAATAAGAAAGCAAGACCTCTAGACAGAGGACAGTTCGACAAAGCTGTTAAGTAAACCAGAACTAAACTAGGGGGGAATCAAAGGAGAACCCCAACAAAGCAGAGCTTGTGTGTTACCCACAGAAGGTCAGCTTGTGAACATCCCACAGCCTCACAAAGGCGCATGTTTCAGAGACCGGGCCTGGTTCACCCAGAGTAACACTGTGAAGTCTTCGAGGCTTGTAATAGCCTTACGTGAAGGGTGAAGGAAAACCTCACTGCTGCTTTTTCCTTCGTGTCAAACCCCAATATCAGCCTGCAGAGGTAACGTGAGGCGTCAGCCAAGCACAGTTCTCAAAGCACTACCCCAAGTTATGTGCTCCAGGGTAATGGGTCACTCCATGGACCATCTTTTCAAAACATACCGTGTCTCTAAAAAGTCAAGTTTCAGGCGTAAGAAGCCTCTGAAGTTATGAGGTCATCCCACATCTCCTACACACATGGACTGCACAGAAAGGATACATGTGTTTCCATGAATTTTCATAATTTTTCCTTAGCCCCATAAGAGAGAAAGAGGAAAAAAATTAGGGCAGTGGTTGGCCCGTATAGTGTCAAAAGTTATGAAAGTGAGTGGTCCACTTAAACACCAGTGTGCGAGCGTGACCACCTCAATGAGTTCACTGCTGGGCCGGGCAGAGGCTGTGTGCTTCAGTTCTGAACGTCAGTGACGAATAAAGATCATCATCATCAATGTCAGGCAATCCTAGTAACTCCTAGTTTAGTTCCGTTCAGTTCAGTCGCTCACTCGTGTCCGACTCTTTGTGGCCCCATGAATTGCAGCACGCCAGGCCTCCCTGTCCATCACCAACTCCTGGAGTTCCTAACCGATGGTCAATATTCACCGAGCGAACAGGGATCCATACTTGTAGACTGAGCTGACGCTTTAGACCTCAAACTGGGGAAAACATTAAGAAGATGCCCTGTGGGCTTTGCCTGGTGGCTCAGTGGTGAAGAATCTGCCTGGCAGTCTAGGAGACACAGACTCAGTCCCTGATCCCGGAAGATTCCCATGTGCCAGGGAGCAACTGAACCCATGCACCACAGCAAGAGAAACCACTGCAGTGAAGAGCAGCCCTCCCTGCAGCAACTAGAGAAAGCCTGGCAAAGCGACAAAGACCCAGTGCCGTCAAAAAATAGTTATAAACAAAGAAAAATGCTCTTTGGGATTCCCTATGAGATTGACACTTCAGTAAGTTAACAATGAACAAATGAAAACTGAAGAACTTACAGGCCTGTCCAGGAGGCTCTGGTTCTTCACGTGTGTGTGTGTGTGTGTGTGTGTGTGTGTGTGTGTGTGTGTGGGTGGGTGTGTGTGGGTGTGTGTGGGTGTGTGCGCTAGCTGCTCAGTTGTGTCTGACTCTTTGTGACTGCATGGACTGTAGCCCACCAGGCTCCTCTGTCCATGGGATTCTCCAGGCAAGGATACTGGAGTGGGTTGCCATGCCCTTCTCCAGGGGATCTTCCCCACCCAGGGATCAAACCTGGGTCTCCTGCATTGCAGGCAGATTCTTTACCGTCTATGCCATCAGGGAAGCCCTTCACGAGGTATATGCTTCATGTCTCATTTAAATACTGAAAGTAGAAAGTGTTAGCCGTTTAGTCATGTCTGATTCTGCGACCCCACGGACTGTAGCCCTCCAGGCTCCTCTGTCCATGGGACTGTCCTGGCAAGAATACTGGAGTGGGAAGCCATTCCTACAACTGCAGAAATTAGCTAAAAATTACCTTCAGAGGAAAAAAGCTCCATGTTCTTTATTAGCCTAAAACGACTGCTTAATTAGTGATGGTATTACATTTAACCTAACTGATCCAGATATATCTTTTAACCGACCTATAATATAATAATACAGGGGTGCCCAAAGACAGCTTGAGGTTGAGGGCCCTCTTACAGTAGCTGGACAGAGTCACAGTAGAGATGACAGGAGAGCTGGGCAGATGGGATTAGGCCCTGGAGGCGTGTCTGATGTCAACCACGAGATTTCCCCAGAGAGGCCCGCAACCTCAGCCTCGGTGCTGCTGAACTAACCGTGGGACTGGTCCAGCTCAACCTGTGATGGAGCGTGTTCTTCTTGAGGAAAAAGTCTGCACTTCAGGACCACTGTTATGTATCCCACGTATTTGTGCTAACATACAATACTTGGGCTTCCCCGATAGCTCAGCTGGTAAAGAATCCGCCTGCAATGCAGGAGACCCCGGTTCAATTCCTGGGTCGGGAAGATCCCCTGGAGAAGGGATAGGCTACCCACTCCAGGATTCTCGGGCTTCCCTGGTGAATCAGCTGGTAAAGAATCCGCCTGTAATGCGGGAGACCTGGGTTCCATCCCTGGGTTGGGAAGATCCCCTGGAGAAGGGAACAGCGACCCACTGCAGGATTCTGGCCTGGAGAATTCCATGGACTGTATAGTCCATGGGGGTCACAAAGAGTCGGACACAACTGAGCGACTTTCACTTTCATACAATACTTGTCTTTTTCTGACTTACTTCACTCTGTATAACAAGAGTTACACATCACTACACATCACTACAAATGAAACCATTTTGTTCCTCTTTATGTCTGAGCAATATTTCCTTGTATATAGGTGCCACAGGCTTCCCAGGTGGCTCACTGGTAAAGAATCTGCCCATCAGTGCAGGAGACATGGATTTGATCCCTGGGGTGGGAACATCCCCTGGAGAAGGGAATGGCAACTCACTCTAGTATTCTTGCCTGGAGAATCCCATGGACAGAGGAGCCTGGTGGGCAGCAGTCTATGGGGTCACGATTTAGCAACTAACCCAACAACAGCAACATATATGGGCCATGTCTTTACCCCTTTATCTATTGATGGACACTCAGGTCACTTCCGTGTCCCGGTTATTGTAAACAGCGCTGCAGTGAATACTGGGGCGTGTGCGTCATTTCGAATCATGGTTTTCTCAAGGTACAGGCCGGTAGTGGGGCTGCCGGATCATATCAGTGCATGTACGCAGAGTCTAGAAAAAATGGTACAGAGGAACCTACTTGCAGGGCAGGAAGAGAGACTCGGACATAAAGAACTTGTGGACATAGAGCAAGAAGGTGTGGACATCACGTGGGAAGGGGAGCATGGGGTGACCAGAGAGAGAACCACTCACATATACACTGACATATATACAAGACCATGTGTAACACAGTGAGTGGGAAGTTGCTGTACAGAACAGGGAACTCAGCTCGGGGCTCTGTCATGACCTGGAGGGATGGGACGTTTAAGGAGGACGAGACATGTGTACAGATATATGCTTCAGAGAGAAGGGAAAATATCTCTACCTGTACTTAGATTTTTTTTTTTCCCCAAAAAATTATCCTCTATTTCCCTTATGCTCATTATGCCAAAATCACTGCCAAGTCAACAGAGCCTGTTTCTTGTCTTGATGGTTAGCTCTCTGTGAATGCCCTCTTTCCACAAACATCCAAGCCCAGAGTTACTGGCAGCAGAGAGGTGACTTCAGCCCTGGAAAAAAAATGCATCGTGTGAAGGTTAACGTGCAAGCGTCCTGGGACTTCCCTGGTGGTTCCATTGGTGGAGAATCTGCTTTGCAGTCAGTGTAGAGGGTTGCAGGTTCAGTCCCTGGTCGGGGAACTAAGATCCCCCATCCAATGGATGAACTAATAAGCCCGTATGTTCTACAAGTACTGAGCCGGGATGCCTCAACGAGAGAGGCCCTGTCCCACAAACTATACAGAGCCCCCCACCCCCAAGCTCTGGAGACCACACACCACAGCAAGGGAGAATCCACATACTGCAGTAAGGAGCGTCTGCACTGCACCTAAAGACCTTGCATGCTGTTAACTAAGACGGGACACACCCATAAATAAATAAATATAAAAAAAATAAATTGCAGGTATCTTTTAATCATTAATCATGTATGCTGGCCCTCGCTGGAATATTCCCCTTATTCTCGGTGAACCAGGCATACTTGAAATTCACAGTAACTCTTCACTGCTTTCACACAAAAAGCATAATTTATAGCGCCTCTTTTAACCACCTCACTTTTAAAACAAAAAGGTTTTGCAAATGGGTTTTCCACAATCATTCTAATAGCATCCTATTTTTATGGTAAATGAAAATATTTAAAGAGCAAATGATCTATAATAACAGAAAAGGTTTCCTAAGAGTAGACTGTTACAAACTTAAGTGGTGTGAGATTTTGGTAGAAGTCATCCTTTGTGGCTTATAATAAAAAGCATGGAAATAATAAAACTCAGATCCATTAAAGAAATGTCAGTCTGTTAAGAAAGGGAAAACAGCAATTATTTTCAATTTGAGACAGTAACTGTGCCAGGTTTCCAAGGATCTTAGGGTGAGAAAAATGGAAAATGGGATGGATTATACAGACTTCAGATAAGAATGCTTCCAACAGGAACCTGGAGGGATGTGGTGCAGCTATGCGGCTTCTGGGACACCTGAGTTGTTATCAGTCTAACAGTGGACTTCTGAAAATGTAAGTAAGGACTTGGGAAAACGCTCAGCAAACACTGAATTCAAAACCAGCAGTGCAACAGTACCAACTTGATGTGTGACAGCAAGAGAGATTTCTCTTTCTGCTTGTAATAAATAATCCTGAGTGATTCTATTTTTTTCTCTTCAAATCACACTCCAAAAAGTAACCAAATGCTACGTCTCTCATAGTATACTTTGATGGCATCCAAAACTTGTACATAACACAACAGCATTGGTTTGGCATGAAAGAAGTTGGTCACGTCTGCACGAAGAGTCAAGTAACGCTTAGCATACAGGAGTCAAGTGCCCTAGAATCTGCCTAGGAAGGCAAACTGTTACGTCACCTAAAGTTTTTGACAAGCCTCATCCCGGTCTTTTGGAAGAGAGCAATCTTAGCATCTAGGATCTCAAGTGAAAGTGAAAGTCTCTCAGTCATGTCCGACGCTTTGTGACCCCCCATGGACTATACAGTCCTTGGAATTCTCCAGGCCAGAATACCAGAGTGGGTTGCCTTTCCCTTCTCCCAGGGATCTTCCCGACCCTGGGATCAAACCCAGGTCTCCAGCATTGCAGGCGGATTCTTTACCAGCTGAGCCATCAGGGAAGCCCAGGATCTCAAGATATTATTCAAAATACTGAAAGTCCCTGCAAACACCCTTTTTTTTTTTTCCTCACTTAAAATTTTTTATTTTGTATTGGGGTATATGCCAATTAACACTGTTGTCATAGTTTCCGGTGGACAGCAAAGGGACTCAGCCATACATATACATGCATCATTTCTCCCCCAAACTCCCCTCCCATCCAGGCTGCCACGTGACACTGAGCAGAATTCCCTGTGCTGACCAGCAGGTCCTTGCTGGTTCTCCATGTTAAATCCAGCAGTGTGTCCATGTCCATCCCAGACTCCCTGACTATCCCTTCCCCCATCCTTCCCCCTGGTGACCATAGGTTATTACAGGGTATTGAGCAGAGTTCCCTGTGCTGTCCAGCAGGTCCTTGCTGGTTCTCCATGTTAAATCCAGCAGTGTGTCCATGTCCATCCCAGACTCCCTAACTATCCCTTCCCCTATCCTTCCTCCCTAGCAACCATAAGTTCATTCTCTGTGAGTCTGTTTCTGTTTAGTAAGTTCATCTGTATCATTTTTAGATTCCGCATATAAGGAATGTCATAGGACATTTCTCCTTCTATGTCTGACTTCTGTCAGTGTGACACTCTCTAGCAAACACACCTCTGTTCTTGGATAACGCAAACAGAAAAACCACAATACTCGTACATGCTTTATAGCTTTTTCAAGGGTGCCACCCCTGGCCTATTTCCCAAAGATTTAAACACATTTACTCCTAGGAAGCCAGTAGAGCCTCAGCAGTTTACTCACGTTGGAGAAAAACACACCATAAAGTCCCTGAATTGATGATGGCCTTCCTACATGTTCAATTTCGGCAGGATTCATAAAACATAGCCATTATTTTGTAAAGACTTTTTTTTTTAATGTGGACCATTTTGAAAGTAATCATTGAATTTGTTATATCATTGCTTCTGCTTTCTGTTTTGGCTTTTTTCACCATGAGAGGAATGTTAGCTCCTAGACCAGGGATCAAACCTGCACGCCCTCCATTGGAAGGTGAAGTCTTGACTACTGGACCGCCAGGGAAGTCCTGATAATAACTTTAAATGGAGTATAATGCTTTTTATTATATATATTATATTTACATAATTTATTATATATATTTATATATGAAATGCTTTATTACATTTATTTTATTATAGATTTCATTATTTTATTATATTTATAAATATGTAAATATTCATTATATTTATGTTTATTATATTTTAATGTTTCATTCTATTAAAATATATTTTATTATATGTATTATATATTAAAATATATTTTATTCTATGTATATTCTATTATATTTTAATATAGTCATTCTATTAAAATATATTTTATTATAGTTACTGTATTAAATATAATATACTTTATTGTATTTATATTTTATGAGTCGTGTCCACCTCTTTGCGACCCCATGGCCGTAGCCTACCAGGCTCCTCTGTCCATGGGATTCTCCAGGCAATAGTCCTGGAGTGGATTGCCATTTCCTTCTCCAGGGGATCTTCCCAACCCAGGGCTCAAACCCAGGTCTCCCACACTGTAGACAGATGCTTTACCGTCTGAGCCACCAGGGAAGGCAAGGGTGAAGGAAGAGTATTATATTTTAATATATATGTTATTAAAATATACTTTATTATATTAAATATAATATATTGTATTATAATATATTTAATTATATTAAAATATATTTTATTATATTGAAATTCTGGTCCCATCACTTCATGGGAAATAGATGGGAAAACAGTGGAAACTGTCAGATTTTATGTTTTTGGGCTCCAAAATCACTGCAGATGGTGACTGCAGCCATGAAATTAAAAGACGCTTACTCCTTGGAAGAAAAGCTATGACCAACCTAGATAGTATATTCAAAAGCAGAGACATTACTTTGCCGACTAAGGTCCGTCTAGTCAAGGCTATGGTTTTTCCTGTGGTCATGTATGGATGTGAAAGTTGGACTGTGAAGAAGGCCGAGCGCTGAAGAATTGATGCGTTTGAACTGTGGTGTTGGAGAAGACTCTTGAGAGTCCCTTGGACTGCAAGGAGATCCAACCAGTCCATTCTAAAGGAATGATGCTAAAGCTGAAGCTCCAGTACTTTGGCCACCTCATGGAAGAGTTGACTCGTTGGAAAAGACTCTGATGGGAGGGATTGGGGGCAGGAGGAGAAGGGGACCACAGAGGATGAGATGGCTGGATGGCATCACTGACTCAATGGACGTGAGTCTGAGTGAGCTCTGGGAGTAGGTGATGGAGAGGGAGGCCTGGCGTGCTGCGATTCATGGGGTCATAAAGAGTCGGACACGACTGAGCAACTGAACTGAACTGAACTGACAATATATATTATGTTTATTATATTCTATTATATTATTATTATACTCAATAGTTTTGAGTCACGAGGTTGTACACTAGAAACCAATATTGTAAATCAACCGTACTTCAGTAAAAACATGGATAAACATTCACATGAACGATTCACGGCACCACAGCGTGAGTTCACAAATTTTCAGATGTTTGTGTGATGCAGGGTATTTCTTCCTGCAGCTCTCTGTTTCCTGGCCATCGTCACGTCTTTGACCGATACCCTCTCCCACGTGCACACACAAGCCTCAGTGAGGCTGGGCACCCCTTCGCCCCCGCTCCGCCCTGCTCCTCACCTTTGTACAGAGTCTTGGGCACCTGGCAGGTATGCCCGCAGCCGTTGGAACAGCACTTCTTAACCCCGGAGCACTCGTCGTCCGCGTCGCAGCTTTCCACGCAGGCGGCGGCGAACCCGCTGGCCTTCTCTGGGGAGGGGCAGTCTCCCTGCTTCACCGACAGGATGTACTTGAGGAACTCACAGCTGGTCACGCACTCGTAGTTCTTCTTGGGGAACAGAGACTGCAAGAGAGCAGAAATCCTTAAATTAAAGACTCATGGGGTCTGATGTCCACGACATCAGAGAGGCAGGTCACAATTCTGAAGCAACTTCAATGTCCTTCAACAGACGGATAGATAAAGTGGACGTGGAATACGTGGAATACATCCATATACAATGGAATATTACATGTCATTAAAAAGAATGAAGTCATGTCATCTGCACCAGCATGGACGGACCTAGAGATTGTCATACTGGGTGAAGCGAGTCAGGCAGAGAGGCAGAATCATTGTATGACACCCCTCCTGTGAAGAATCTAAAAAGAAATGATACAAACGAACTTATGTACAAAACAGAAATAGATGCAGAGACTTAGACATGAACTTACGGTTGCTGGGTCAGGGGGAGGATGGGGGAAGGGACAGTCAGGGAGTTTGGGATGGACATGGACACACTGCTGTACTGAACATGGAGACCCACAAGGACCTGCTGTCCAGCACAGGGAACTCTGCTGAATACTCTGTGATAACCTTATGGTTCCCAGGGGGAAGGATGGGGGAAGGGACAGTTAGGGAGTCTGGGATGTACATGGACACACTGCTGTATTTAACATGGAGAACCAGCAAGGACCTGCGGTCCAGCACAGGGAAATTTGGTCAATACTCTGTGATAACTTTATGGTTCCCAGGGGGAAGGATGGGGGAAGGGACAGTTAGGGAGTTTGGGATGGACATGGACACACTGCTGTATTTAAAATGAGTAATTAACAAGGACTTACTGTCCAGCACAGGGAACTCTGATGGGAGGGGCGTCTGAAGTAGGATGGATACATGCATATGTTTGACTGAGTGCCTTTGCTGTCCAACTTGAAGGTATCACAACATTGTTAATTGACTATACCACAAAAGAAACAAAAAGATTAATAAAAAATAAAATGAAACTACGGTTACTCCTTTTATAAAAGTGATGATCATCTCATAAAGTATCTTTTGTGTAAACTCCTATTTTCATATACAGAATATATTTTAGAATTTAAAAGGCTATCTCAAATCCTTTCTGGAAAGAGGGGAATGTAGACAAATTTAATCATCAATACTGTCAAAATGGAAAAAGAGGAGGGATGTGCGTATTTGTGTCTGCATGTGGGTAGGGAAGGAAAAAAAAATCTTGCTCCATCAGATTTTTCCTTTAATTGTTTACAAAATAAATGTACTTGCTTTCTTTCCCTCTCAGTCATGTCTGACTGTTTGCAACCCCATGGACTGCAGCCCACCAGGCTCCTCTGTCCATGGAATTCTCCAGGTCAGAATACTGGAGTGGGTTGCCATTCCCTTCTCCAGGGGATCTCCCCGGCCCAGGGATTGAACCCAGGTCTGCTGCACTGCAGGCAGATTCTTTACTGTCTGAGCCACCAGGGAAACCTCAAAGAAATGACGTGCTGATTTTCTAAAGAAGTATGAGCCATGAACTGTAACTTTATATTATACCCAACAGATACATGTCAATCACACACACACACCCACAGATTATGGTTAATCCATTCTGAGTTCTGACACTGTAAATTTAAAGTACAAATTTAATGTACATGTCCTCAGTACTCTGACAAATATCAGGGGAAAATTTCACCCTCTTTAATGCAAAGCGTGGAACACTGGAAGCACTCGGTGGAAAAAGTACAGTCCCAAGGTTTGAATTCAAATTGTAGACGTCAATAAAATTGATTGTTAATAATCAGATATAAAGAGTCGGACACGACTTAGCGACTGAAGGGAAACAACAATCATGTATAAAATTTGAAAATAATATGATCTGACTGGATTAAAATCGCATCTCAACTCAAGAACTATCCAGGTAAGACAGAAAAAAGGCCACATTTTCAATACCGAAGTAGCAGAAATCTGTAGCTAATTTAAAAAATATAACTCTGTACATTTAAAGCATTATCAGTTCTTAAGGCTTTTCTCTCTTACTCAATTTCACAGCTCAGTGTTCTCTTACTTTCGAGATCTGCTTTACTTCACTGGCTTTTGAAAAAGTTCTAAATTCCAGTCCAAATCTAAGGAATCGAGGAAGCGTGCAAAAGGATCGGGAACAATTGTGGAGTGTTGGCCAAGTTTCCTCTTTCAGCAAAATGTATACATTACATGGGCTGAAACAAAGCCGTAAAGTTACCCAAATTGCTGGCCCCTGCAGCACAGGCTGAGCTTTGCAAGTAGAAATGATTTTATTCAAGCTGGCAAGTGTTTACTGCTGGCTAAGTTAGCAATCACAGGGACTTAAGTGTGTATTATGGTGTAATCAAATCAACTGAGTGCAAACTTGTTCACATATGAAAACGACGTGTAACTTGGAATCAGAAAACAAAGAAAGAGCTCTCTGTCCACGTGAGTCTAATCACCCATGTACCAACCACCATGCCCTTGAACCAGGACAGAAAAAGAGAGACCGCTGTCTCCTCCTGTTGCTAGTTTACTTGCCGAGCTAACAGATCAAAGTTAAAAACAAACACAGTCGGGGAGACAGATCTGGAATGTTTGTTCCCACTGAGAGCGAAAGCAGAATGATCAGGAAGTGAAAGTGTTAGTCGCTCAATCCCGACCGACTCTTCGCAACTCCATGGACTGTAGCCCACCAGGCTCCTCTGTCCATGGAGATTCTCCAGGAAAGAACTCTGGAGTGGGTTGCCATTTCCTTCCCCATGGACTGTAGCCCACCAGGCTCCTCTGTCCATGGGGATTCTCCAGGCAAGAACACTGGAGTGACAATGTAGGGCAAAACCAATACAGTATTGTAAAGTAAAAAAATTAAATTAGCATTAAAAATTTTAAAAATAAATAAATAAAAAATAAAAAAGAACACTGGAGTGGGTTGCCATTTCCTTCCCCATGGACTGTAGCCCACCAGGCTCCTCTGTCCATGGGATTCTCCAGGAAAGAACTCTGGAGTGGGTTGCCATTTCCTTCCCCATGGACTGTAGCCCACCAGGCTCCTCTGTCCATGGGATTCTCCAGGCAAGAATCCTGGAGTGGGGTGCCATTTCCTTCCCCATGGACTGTAGCCCACCAGGCTCCTCTGTCCATGGGATTCTCCAGGCAAGAATCCTGGAGTGGGTTGCCATTTCCTTCCCCATGGACTGTAGCCCACCAGGCTCCT
This sequence comes from Capricornis sumatraensis, assembly GCF_032405125.1. NCBI lineage: Eukaryota > Metazoa > Chordata > Mammalia > Artiodactyla > Bovidae > Capricornis > Capricornis sumatraensis. The sequence continues at coordinate 144,091,836 of NC_091092.1, read as the reverse complement.
CTGTCCATGGGATTCTCCAGGCAAGAATCCTGGAGTGGGTTGCCATGCCCTCCTCCAAGGGATCTTCCCGACCCAGGGATTGAACCTGCCTCTCTTACATCTTCTGCATCGGCAGGCGGGCTCTTTACCATCTGAGCCAGTACGGAAGCCCTAATCCAGGGCGACGGCAGGACTATTTGCTACTTAGTGAGTTAAGTCGCCACAGTTACCATGTGAACTATTGTTCCATCAATTGCTCCAGAGTGTAGCCGCTGTGAGAAACCCTTAACAACATTCCTTTTTAAAAAAGAAAATATATAAAAACATTTTGAGTGTGTCATCTAAATTCAAGTTCATGGTCTTCTCAGTCTTTTTATTTAATTCTCTTTGATTCATCTGTGTGTGTTAGTCACTCAGTCGTGTCTGACTCTTTAAAACCCCATGGACTATAGCCGGCCAAGGCTCCTCTGTCCACGGGATTCTCCAGGCAGGAATACAGGAGTGGGTTGTCATTCCCTTCTCCAAATGACCATAATTTGTACATAATTTGGATCTTCCAGTGGATGTGAGGGTTGTTCCATGCAATTAAATACGTCTCCTTTTTGAGAGGCTTTCACAAACGTGATTCTGTGGGAGGGTGATTGTCTTGAGGTCCATGGAAAAGAGTTGGGAAAGTTCCTGTCTGCGCTGGAGCTTTCTAGACTGGTCCCTGAGCTTGTCATGTTGCAGACGAGATGATGAGGATTAGGAGAGACTGGGCACACAGACAACCAGGCAATGCCGTGCAGAGTAGGTCACACCAGCTACTCAACAGGACTGGACCCACGGACGTCCCTTTTGTTTCTCCACTGCTACAGATTTCCTGTGTAACATTTCCAGATTCTTCTGTTATTCTGACCAAAATGCTACAGAGGCCAGAGCAAGAGTTGCTTCCCTAGTGATATGACCACCCACAAGTCTCCAACGTGCCCCCCTACGAGGCCCGGCCCTGAGACCTCTAAGGAGGGAATTGAGGCCCCTTGTAACTTCTAAGAAACCGTCTGTAGTCTTTGAACTTACATGAAGACCGTCTCACACATCCGTGGATTTAATAATCTTTCACAGGTGTTCTACTTAACAGTTCCACTGTTTACACGCACTGAAGGCAAATTTTGATGTTCTCTGTCAATTATCTTTCAGAATTTCCACAGTTTATTGTGATCCACACAGTCAATGGCTTTGGCATAGTCAATAAAGCAGAAGTAGATGTTTTTCTGGAACTCTCTTGCTTTTTCCATGATCCAGCGGATGTTGGCAATTTGATCTCTGGTTCCTCTGCCTTTTTTATTTTTATTTTATTTTTATTTTATTTTTATTTTTTATTTTTTTATTTTTTTTAATTTTAAAATCTTTAATTCTTACATGTGTTCCCAAACATGAAACCCCCTCCCACCTCCCTCCCCATAACATCTCTGTGGGTCATCCCCATGCACCAGCCCCAAGCATGCTGTATCCTGCGTCAGACATAGACTGGCGATTCAATTCTTACATGATAGTATACATGATAGAATGCCATTCCCCCAAATCATCCCACCCTCTCCCTCTCCCTCTGAGTCCAAAAGTCCGTTATACACCGCTGTGTCTTTTTTCCTGTCTTGCATACAGGGTCGTCATTACCATCTTTCTAAATTCCATATATATGTGTTAGTATACTGTATTGGTGTTTTTCTTTCTGGCTTACTTCACTCTGTATAATCGGCTACAGTTTCATCCATCTCATCAGAACTGATTCAAATGAATTCTTTTTAACGGCTGAGTAATATTCCATTGTGTACATGTACCACAGCTTTCTTATCCGTTCATCTGCTGATGGACATCTAGGTTGTTTCCATGTCCTGGCTATTATAAACAGTGCTGCAATGAACATTGGGGTACATGTGTCTCTTTCAATTCTGGTTTCCTCGGTGTGTATGCCCAGCAGTGGGATTGCTGGGTCATAAGGCAGTTCTATTTGCAATTTTTTAAGGAATCTCCACACTGTTCTCCATAGTGGCTGTACTAGTTTGCATTCCAACCAACAGTGTAGGAGAGTTCCCTTTTCTCCACACCCTCTCCAGCATTTATTGCTTGCAGATTTTTGGATCGCAGCCATTCTGACTGGTGTGAAGTGGTACCTCATTGTGGTTTTGATTTGCATTTCTCTGATAATGAGTGATGTTGAGCATCTTTTCATGTGTTTGTTAGCCATCCGTATGTCTTCTTTGGAGAAATGTCTATTTAGTAAAACCAGCTTGAAAATCAGGAGGTTCACGGTTCACGTATTGCTGAAGCCTGGCTTGGAGAATTTTGAGCATTATTTTACTAGCATGTGAAATGAGTACATACCAGACCACCTGACCTGCCTCTTGAGAAACCTATATGCAGGTCAGGAAGCAACAGTTAGAACTGGACATGGAACAACAGACTGGTTCCAAATAGGAAAAGGAGTACGTCAAGGCTGTATATGGTCACCCTGCTTATTTAACTTGTATGCAGAGTACATCATGAGAAACGCTGGAGTGGAAGAAACACAAGCTGGAATCAAGATTGCCAGGAGAAATCTCAATAACCTCAGATATGGCAGATGACACCACCCTTATGGCAGAAAGTGAAGAGGAGCTAAAAAGCATCTTGATGAAAGTGAAAGAGAAGAGTGAAAAAGTTGGCTTAAAGGTCAACATTCAGAAAACGAAGATCATGGCATCCAGTCCCATCACTTCATGGGAAATAGATGGGGAAACACTGGAAACAGTGTCAGACTTTATTTTTCCGGGCTCCAAAATCACTGGAGATGGTGATTGCAGCCATGAAATTAAAAGACACTTACTCCTTGGAAGAAAAGTTATGACCAACCTAGACAGTATATTCAAAAGCAGAGACATTACTTTGCCGACTAAGGTCCGTCTAGTCAAGGCTATGGTTTTTCCAGTGATCAGGTATGGATGTGAGAGTTGGACTGTGAAGAAAGCTGAGTGCCGAAGAATTGATGCTTTTGAACTGTGGTGTTGGAGAAGACTCTTGAGAGTCCCTTGGACTGCAAGGAGATCCAACCAGTCCATTCTGAAGGAGATCAGCCCTGGGATTTCTTTGGAGGGAATGATGCTGAAGCTGAAACTCCAGTCCTTTGGCCACCTCATGCGAAGAGTTGACTCATTGGAAAAGACTCTGATGCTGGGAGGGATTGGGGGCAGGAGGAGAAGGGGACGACCAAGGATGAGATGGCTGGATGGCATCCTGACTTGGTGGACGTAAGTCTGAGTGAACTCCGGGCGATGGCGATGGACAGGGAGGCCTGGCATGCTGCAATTAATGGGGTTGCAAAGAGTTGGGCACGACTGAGCGACTGAACTGAACTGAACTGTCAATTATCTTGGATAATCCTCTTGGATTCGGTTGAAAAATATTACTGGTCTGAGTGCAAATGAGAGAACATTTGGCATCTGTACCAAAGGTCTCTTCTCACATCTTTCACCATCACTTACTAAGAATTGATGAGCTCAGTGGAACAAAGACAGAAATGCTTACAGGTGACAGAAAATGACGTCAGAGCAAGAAAACGTGTCAGTGTCAGTCGCTCAGTCGTGTCCAACTCTTTGAGAACCTGTGGATTGTCGTAGCTCAGTCGTGTCCAGCTCTTTGTGACTCAGTAAACTGTAGCCAGGCTCCTCTGTCCATGGAATCCTCCAGGCAAGAATACTGCAGTGGGTTGCCATCCCCTTCTCCAGGGGATTTCCCCACCCAGGGAACAAACCCAGGTCTCCTGCGTGGCAGCCGGATTCTTTACCACCTGAGCCACCAGGGAAGCCCAATACATTCAAAGAAGGGCTCAGAAAAGCAGTGCACTCAGGGAAAATGCCGCTGGATGCACTGGATGAAGGGGAAAACACTTCTATTTGAATCAATACTCTTTAGAATATTAATCAATTCTTATAAATCTCTCCTACATCCCTACCTCTTAGCTCAGAACTAAAGTTGTGTTTTCAGTACCCCACCTGCTCAACAAGCTAAGATCAACTTTCTTGTGGCCGATGGTAAAACGAAAACAAAACCCTAACAACAGCGCCTAATGGTTCTTGGATGCTTTTTAAAAAGACACCATTGTCTTCATTTTGGTGCAAAATGCAAGATGGTGGTAGTGGTGGTGTAGTCTATACACACACACACACACACACACACACACACACACACACAGATGCATGTAGATTATACATGGGGCTTTCCAGGCGGCACTAGTGGTGAAGAATTGGCCTTCCAGTGCAGGAAACCTGGGCTCGATCCCTGAGTCAGGAAGATCTCCTGGAGAGGGAAACGGCAACCCACTCCAGTGTTCTTGCCTGGGAAATCCCAGGGAGGGAGGAGCCTGGAGGGCTACAGTCCATGGGGTCATAAAAGAGTTGGATATAACTGAACACACACACACACATAAATCAAATATATGTAAGTCAAAACAGCAGTTATAGTCCAGGAATCCTGACAAGAATGAGCAACACTGAGATACAGCTTGCACTACTGAACTTCAAGAATAAAAATAAAATTTTTCAGGCATGTAGGTAGAAAAGGCAAGTTGATTATGATGGGGAAAATAAGCTTTCTCTTGGGTTAATTTCTCTCTATCAAATTTACTGTGTGAAGCCAGTAGAAAAATATATAATACTAAATATATATATAGATAAAACTATATAATACTAAAGAATATATAATAGTATATAATATTAAAGAATATAAATATTATATATACCATATAATATCAAATATATATAAATACTAAAGAATATAAAAAATAAAATGAAGTCAACTGTTATTTAAATATTCATGTGACAGAAATATTCTCAAAGACATAAAGACTCAGAGGATATAACACTCATGAGTCTTTCTTGCCAAACTACGCCATGGTAAAATTCAGCTGTTCCACAATTAACAGAGATAAAGAGTAGGCTGGCTAGCACAGCACCCCCTCCCCCAAATAGAGCATATACATACATGTGTATATGTAGCACTTCCCAGGTGCTGCTAGTGGCAAATACCCGCCTGCCAATGTAGGAAACTGAAGAGACACAGGTTCGATCCCTGGGTCGGGAAGATTGCCTGGAGGAGCGCCTGGCAACCCACTCCAGTATTCTTACCTGGAGAATTCCACGGACAGAGGAGCCTGGTGGGCTATAGTCCATGGGGCCGCAAAGAATCGGACACAACTGAAGTATGCACATATATATTATGTGAGAAAACGAGTTTGTGCAAATCAATTTGGACTTCAGGTATAACAGAAGGCAGAATCTGTCATGAATCATCTCAAAGAAAATGGTGTCTTTTAAAATAAGACACCCAGACAGGATCAAATTTAGAAAGCCAGAAATACAGAAATTAGCATAAAAGAATTACTAATCATGTTCTCATCCACATATATGGGAAACCAAAATGGAAACACTGAAGGCAGGAAAAGAAGGGGACGACAGAGGATGAGATGGCTGGATGGCATCACTGACTCGACGGACATGAGTTTGAGCCAACTCCAGGAGTCGGTGATGGACAGGCAGGCCTGGCGTGCTGCAGTCCATGGGGTCGCAAAGACACAACTAAGCAACTGAACTGAACTGAGAATGGAAAAAACTATGAATGACAGTTTTTTTTTTTTTTAAAGAGGACATGATATAATAAATAAAACTAAAACTAAAAGAGTAGGTCTTTAAAACTTTGGTGGCTTAGAAGGAATGGGGCAAGAAACCTTGAACTTAATTTTAGGACCCCTGTACTCAGGGCTGTGATGGATGGACTGTAGTAGGAAGATCCAGAGCAAAACAGGCAGAAGGGAAGGGCCCCGTGGGGAGAAGTCCAGATTGAAACGAGGCGGCAGGTCTCGCATTAGAGCCACACAGGACGTACTCAATCCGTCCAGCCACGAGTTCTAACAGCACGTGTGGAATGCTGTCATCCAGAGAAGATCTGGGCGCAGGCCTGAGGCCCAGAGTTCTTCTGGGAAGCTGGTCACTGAGGTTCCTTCTGCCCAGCGTGGACCAGAATGCAGACTCACAGAAGGGAACAGGGGCCAACAGTTTAGGAAGGGCGAGCCCTTCTTATCAGTGAGGGGTGGGTGGGAAAAGCCCTCCCTCCAATTCTTAAGTTTCCAGAAGCCTGCCAAGGGTCAACCTTTTAAGCAGGAATTTCTAAAGACAGTTTTGCTATGGTTGACACCTCTGTGCAGGTAATCATGGCTATTTCTGGATGGTAGTTGTTGTTGAGTCGCCCAGTCGTGTCTGACTCTTTGTGACCCCATTGACTGCAGGGTGCCAGAATTCCCTGTTTGTCACCAACTCCTGGAGTTTGCTCAAACTCATGTCCATTGTGTCAGTGATGCCATCCAACCATCTCATCCTCTGTCGCCCCCTTCTTCCCCTGCCCTCAATCTTTCCCAGCATCAGAGCCTTTTCAAATGAGTTGGCTCTTCCCATCAGGTGGCCAAAATATTGAAGCTTCCATTTCAGCATCTGTCCTTCCAATGAGTATTCAGGCTTGATCTCCTTTACGATGAACTGGTTAGATCTCCTTGCTGTCCAAGGGACTCTAAAGAGTCTTCTCCAACACCACAGTTGAAAAGTATCAACTCTTAGGCGCTCAGTTTTCTTTATAGTCCAACTCTCACATCCATCCACGACTACTGGAAAAACCATAGCTTTGACTAGAACAGACCTTGCCAGCAAAGTGATGTTTTTGATTTTTAATACATTGTCTAGATTTGAGAATTTGTAATGAAAGTTAAGTTTCACTCTCTTGTGCAGTTTGTTTTACCAATGTTTGCTCATATACAATTTCCAATGCTCATATACAATTTTTATTACAAATAAATACATTAACCTGTTTAGACACAACAACCCAAACCGCCAGCTGCATGTTTCAAAGAAGGCATCCAGTGACTAAGTATTCGTGAAATCGGAAAAAGAATTCTCAATTCAAACATTTCTAACCTGGGCTCGGAAATGCAATTATGAGTTGCTTAGAAACTCAGTTATATATCCTAATGGATTAAATGTGATGAACATTAAATTGCTTCCCAGGCAAACTAGACCATGGCCGTGAATGCTATCAAGTTAGGAGAAAATCAGAAACACGTATTTTAAGAACGCCACTTTCCTACTACTACTCTGATGAAAGTGTACGATCCTTACACTTTACCAGAGCCGTTCAGATAATGGCCCCCAGGTTGCCCAGGGCTGTGTTCCCTGAGAGCTCACACACATGCGTTGACCCCAGAGATGACCGAAAATGCACGCCTGGAGGCAGGCTCAAGGCCATGGGGCCTGGCCAGATGTTGACAGGTGCTTCTGAGTTGAGGAGAAAGAGATCAGAGTTTGAGGAGGCTGGGACTTCCCTGGTGGCGCAGTGGATAAAAATCACCGCCTGCCAACGGCAGAGACACAGGTTCGATTCCCAGTCTGGGAAGATTCTCTGATGCTGCAGAGCAACTAAGTCCCAAGAGCCACAGCTAATTGAGCCCGTGCTCCAGAGCTCCCGAGCTGCAACTCTCAAGCCTGAGTGTTGCAGTTACTGAAGAAACGTGTGCCTGGCGCCCGTGCTCGGCCACGAGAGAAGCCACCACAATGAGAAATGGTGTGCATCACAAATAGAGAGTAGCTCCCACTGGCTGCAGGTAGAGCAGTTCAGTTCAGCTCAGTCACTCTTTCCCAGCCATCAGGGTCTTTTCCAGTGAGTCAGTTCTTCGCATCAGGTGGCCAAAGTATTGGAGTTTCAGCCTCAGCATCAGTCCTTCCAATGGACACTCAGGACCGATTTGCTTTCGGATGGTCTGGTTGGATCTCCTGGCAGTCGAAGGGACTCTCAAGCGTCTTCTCCACCATCGCAGTTCAAAAGCATCAATTCTTTGGCACTCAGCTTTCTTCACAGTCCAACTCTCACATCCATACATGCTCACTGGAAAAACCATAGCCTTGACAAGATGGACCTTTGTTGGAAGTAGAGCAAAGTCTGTGCAAATCAACGAAGGCTCAGCCTAGCCAAAAGAGTTTGAGGAGGCTGAAATGTGTAGGTCCTGTGAGCAAAAAAATCAGGAAGGATGGAGCTGAACAAAGAAACCCAGATAAGTGTGAGGGAACCCCCAGGGTTGGGCTGAATACTGCTTTTTGAATGTGCACGTGGTGAAAGCTCACAAGAACAGCAGAAAGCACCAGAAGAGAAAGCACCAGGGCAAAGCACGCCTAGACTTCCAAGGAGCCTGCTGCTGCTGCTGCTAAGTTGCTTCAGTCGTGTGCAACTTTGTGTGACCCCATAGACGGCAGCCCACCAGGCTCCCCTGTCCCTGGGATTCTCCAGGCAAGAACACTGGAGTGGGTTGCCATTTCCTTCTCCAATGCATGAAAGGGAAAAGGGAAAGTGAAGTCGTTCAGTCATGTGTGACTCTTAGCGACCCCATGGACTGCAGCCTACCAGACTCCCCCGTCCATGGGATTTTCCAGGCCAGAGTACTGGAGTGGGGTGCCAGTGTCTTCTCCATCCAAGGAGCCTAGCACCTCCCATTCCAGCCTTCAGAGCAGAGAGGATACAGAATACACATGGCATCGGACAGAGTCCCAAGAGAAGTATCACTTTACTGCTCAGTGGCTCATTCATGTCTGACTCTCTGCAACCTCACGGCCTGTAGCCTGCCAGGCTCCTCTGTCCATGGGATTCTCCAGGCATGCATACTGGAGTTCAGTGCCATTTCCTTCTCTAATCACCTTAGTAACAGGGACACATGAGCCCCGGACTAAAGGCTGCTCTGACTCGGCACTAAGAAAGTTTAAAAGCAAGTCTCTGCAGAAGAAACTGATGTCAAGCAACTCTCTCCATGCCAAAAGAGTCTAATGCTTTTCACAGAAATACAGCAGAATTGAGAACACGCAAAAGTGACATCTAGTCAAAAAATCAGCTGGTGTGCAAAGAAGCAGGAAACTATGACATGCAAGCAAAAGGGAACTAGAAAGTCTAAAGGTGATGTCATTGGCAGAAAAAGACATGAGAAGAAAAAGACATGAGAGGATATTATAAATATGCTCCGTATACCTTAGGAATATATAAGAAAACATGGACACAGAGAAAAGAGAAACAGAAGATGAGAGAAAGACCTGCATGAGGCTTGCAAAAGCAAAGATGGAAACACAAAAAATATACCAGATAGGATTTTTAAAGTGTCAGACATTGCAGAAGAAAAGATTCCCTGATGGGAACTTGAAGTCACAACGATGAAAATTATCAAAATGAAGCAGAGAGTGGGTGTAGGTGGGGAAATGAACACCACCACCAACAAAAAATAAAAACAAGATCAGAGAGTCTCTGATGAGAAGACCGTATAAGTCTATCATATATATAATCAGGTCGCTAGAAGACAGGACATGGAGGGTGTTTAAAAAAAAAAAAAAACTTGGTGAAAATTATAAGCCTACAATTAGAAGAATCTTACTCACCCCAAACAGAATACATATAAAGGCTACCCCATCAAGGTATACCATAACCATATTACAATCAGACACAGGAAAAAAAAGAAGTGAAAAGCATACAGTGAGAGGGCTTCCGTGGTGGTCTGGTGGTTAAGAATCTGTCTTGCAATGCAGGGGACACAGGTTTGATCCCTGGTCGGGGACCTAAGATCCCATATGCCTTGAGACAACTAGCCCTGTGCACAGCTAGACAGGTCTCATGCCTCAGCTACATAGCCAGTGCTCCAAAATGAAGACCCAGCACAGGCGAAGGAAAGAAAAAAAAAAAGAAAGAAGGAAAACTATAAGAACAAATACATCACTTCAAGTTGAAAAAAAAAAAGGCAGAAAAATAAAAAGATAATTTATATACAGCTTAAAAAAAAAGCAAGTCAGAAAATTTTCAGAAAATACTCAAGACAAAAGTAAATGAAGAGCTATTTTTAAATCACTAAAATTTTTTAAGAAATTATTAATATTTCACTGGAATTCTATACCCCATTCAAATACCTTTCATTTGGGGGCAGAGGCAAGGCAACAGTTGTAACTCTGCATTTTAAATGATGAAAAGACTGAGGGTTCCCCCCGCCACCTTAAAACACCTTTATGAGTCATTGCATACTTTCTTTCTATGGAATACCAGAGAGGATAATGGCAAGACTTCATCAAGTCAGCAGGTGACACAAAGTGAGCGCTTAACACGGAATCCCAGGATCTGTGAGGCGTATCCACACGCACACTTGCTTGTCCTTGATCAGCCTCACTGGGACTCATGGACCCTGATGCCCACGGCCCACACCTGCTGGGTCAGGATCTGCACTTTAGCAAAAAAAACCTCCAAGTGACGTGTGTGCAGCAGGACCAAGTCTGGTCCCTGGAAGCTGCATGGAGAAGCCGTCTCTCTCTCATCTCTGCAACTGAAACGTGATTCAAAAAGCTCACCTGTGACTCCAGAAATCTGGGCTTTTCCCCAGCATCTCCCTCTGCACACTCCTGTTCATCTCCCCTTGGCTTGTATTCAAGCTTTTCCAAGGTGAGAACACGCAAGAACCGTCTCCCCAGAATGAAAGCCCCTGACCACAGCCCCTTGTTTCTCGTCTTTCCCACCCAGACAGTCTTAGGACGGAAGTTAAAACTTAGGAACAGACTTGTGTGCGTTTGCCGTGCCATTTCCTTCTGTGTGTCTGCATACTGACTTAGTGATCCCTGGGGGGTCAGATGGTAAAGAATCTGTTTGCAATCTGGGAGACAGGGGGTTCAGTCCCTGGGTTGAGAAGATCCCCTGGAGAAGGGCATGGCAACCCACTGTAGTATTCTTCCCTGGAGAATCCCATGGGCAGAGGAGCCTGGCGGGCTACCATCCATGGGGTTGCAAACGAGTTGGATGTGATTAAACAGTGGACACTTTCACGTCTCTACTGTTCAGTGGGACTTTATCAAGGAATCTTCAAAGCGATGACCTTGTACTTCGCCTTCATCATAAAAACCTACTATTTACCCCTTCTCTGTTATGTCCTGTCACTGTTTAAGTGCTTTAATATATGTTTTATCATTTACTTAAATTAGCTTTAGCAATTTCCAAGACATTCCACTCCTCGTGTGGCTACCTGCCTAGTCCTTCTTCTCAGACAGGATAAGTCTTTAAATCATTCCAAATGGCCTCCAGTCTCAGTCTGTTCCAAATTTTCAAACCTCATCAGTTCTCCTCAACAGAGTCTCGTATAATTCTATAGTCCCCAGTGCCACATAAAAATTCACTGAAAATTGAGCCTCACTGCTCGGGGAGAGGAAAAAAAAAAAAAAAAGACTATATTCCATGGAGAACATGTTCCACCCAGTGAATAATTCACCCAATGACAACAAAACATCATTCAGTATTCTTGATATCCTCATTTTGCAGGACTGTGAAACTGGTTCTAATGAGGACAGCTTCTTTTATAAAGCGATGGTAAAGGAAATCTCATAGTGATTATAAAATTCTCCATTCCGCGAACCGTTTCAGTTCCATGACTTCCACCCCAAGTTGAAAACTTGGACCAAATCTGCGCCTTACCCAAAGATCATGACCCAGAATCTCTCGCCCACACGTTTCTTTACTATAAAAATATAAAAGGGAAACGTCCAGCATTTGTAAAAATAAAACCTTATTCGTTGTAGTAATAGGAGCTAACACTTTCAGAAAATGTGCATGTCCTCCTAGCCACCACTGCTCTCAGCAAACCACTCCCTTACACCAACAGAAGAACACTTCCACAAGTCCCCCTTCACACCCACCCATGCCCGGAAGCTGGGCCCACGTGCCTTCAGTCCAGTTCAGTTCAGTTGCTCAGTCGTGTCCGACTCTCTGCGACCCCATGGACCGCAGCACGCCAGGCCTCCCTGTCCATCACCAACTCCCGCAGTTTACCCAAACTCACGTTCATGAAATGTTCTTATAGCCACCCTCCTCTCTGCAAGCCGCCCGCCCACCCCTCTGGAGCACATCCAGCAAGCTTTCTCTGCAGCCACCTTCTAACTCTGCCCTTATGAAGGGTGCCCATGTCCCGTGCATCACGGCACCCAGTGATCAATTTTCAGACCTCCCCCGTCTTGCAGACACAGTCCATTACTGCTTCCTTCTGGGGATTTCCCTGGTAGCTCAGATGGGAAAACAATCTGCAATGCAGGAGACCCAGTTTTATCCCTGGGTCGCAAAGATCTTCTGAAGAAGGGAAAGGCTACCCACGCCAGTATTCCATGTGCCTAGAGAATTCCATGCACAGACCATGGGGTTGCAAAGAGTTGGACATGCTGCTGCTGTTGCTGCTAAGTCACATCAGTTGTGTCCGACTCTGAGCAACCTCATTGATGACAGCCCACCAGGCTCCTCTGTCCCTGGGATTCTGGACATGACTGAATGACTGATAGTTTTCTTGAAAAACTGTTGCTGTGTGTCCTTTAGACCTCCACGCTGGACTTTCTCCTCTGGGAGCACAGAGTCTCAGCCACTGGATCACCAAGGGAAACTCAACCTTCCCCCATCTTAACAGCTTCCCTTAGTCCACTGCGGTGTTAGAGAAGCCTCTTGGACTGCAAGGAGATCCAACCAACTAACTTATTCTAAAGGAAATCAGTGCTGAATATTCATTGGGAAGACTGATGCTGAAGCTCCAATCCTTTGGCCACCTGATGTGAAGAACCGACTCATGGGAAAAGACCCTCATGCTGGGAAAGGTTGAAGGCAGGAGAAGGGGAGGACAGAGGATGAGATGGTTGGATGGCATCACCAACGTGATGGACACGAGTTTGAGTAAGCTCTGGGAGTTGATGACGGACGGGGAAGCCTGGCGTGCTGCAGTCCATGTGGTCGCAAAGAGTCGGACACGACTGAGCAACTGAACTGAACTTACTCCACTTGCTGGTTTTCCTAGGCTCCCATCCTTATACTACTGTGATTCAGGGCATAATCCAGGAAGCTCCTGTCTTTCTACCACTTCATCCAGCTTCATGATTTTAAACACCGTCTATCAACCATGATGTCTGCATTCCTAGCCTGATCTCCCCTCAACTGCAGACTCATGGATCGGTGGTGTGCCCATAACGCGTCTCAAGTGGAAGTACGGTTTGCGTCTCAGACACAGTATGTACAAACTTTTAGTATATCAGTTCAGTTCATTCACTCAGTCGTGTCTGACTCTTTGCAACCCCATGAACCGCAGCATGCCAGGCCTCCCTGTCCATCACTAACTCCCAGAGTCCACCCAAACCCATGTCCATTGAATCCGCGATGCCATCCAACCATCTTATCCTCTGTCGTCCCCTTCTCCTCCTGCCCTCAATCTTTCCCAGCATCACGGTCTTTTCCAGTGAGTCAGCTCTTCACATCAGGTGGCCAAAGGATTGGAGTTTCAGCTTCAGCATCAGTCCTTCCAATGAACATTCAGGACTGATCTCCTTTAGGATGGACTGGTTGGATCTCCCTGCTGTCCAAGGGACTCTCAAGAGTCTTCTCCAACACCACCGTTCAAAAGCATCAGCACCAAACTCTACCTGCACATGTCCCTTCACAGGGATGTTCTAGTCAGGTCAGCTACTGTTCTGATACACTGAAGCCAAAGGCTGCTAACGTGCAGCAAATTCTATGGGCCGATCCGCTGTCTCATGCACACACCTGGGCCAGATTATATAATTTTATCTGTTTAGCTCTCATCCGTTTCTTTCAGTACCTTTAACTCTTACAGAAACACACCCAGACAGGTGAGGGCTCTGCCTGAATTCCTCAAGTGATGCACATTTACGTAACACCCCAGGTCGGAAGACAACAGAACTGGGTTGTGGGGGAGCAGAAGGAAGACAAGGTCTGCTGGCAAGAAGTGGGGTGCGATGAGCACCACAGTTTTGGAGTCTGATGAACACCACACTTTTGGGGGTCTCTTTCCAGTCATGCTGGAATATCCCAAGGCCAAGGAGACCCTGAAGTTAGTGAGGAACCTTGCTCTTCCTTTAATTCCTTGAAGGACCTTGAATGAACTCTGATTTTGCACCCTCAAAGCTTCCTTCTCATTTGAGAGCAAGTCTCTGAACACACTAATGGTTGGGACAATGACTTTCCCTAAGAGGCTCATTCTGTACTTTCTGCTGAGGGACGTAAAACTCTTGTCTTCCACTCTGGGCATTGTGACATGGAGCAGGTTAGACAGAAATGCCTGGGGACAGAGGGTGGTGGGAAAGAAACATAACTAGAAATCACATGCCCTTGATTTTACGTCTCATTTCTCTGCCTCTCAACAGTGTCATCTCATTTTCTCCTTGCGTGTCAGCTTCATTGTCCACAAAGTTCACCTAGCGAAATTCAGACGTAACTTCTCCTGAGAATTGCCATGAAAATCAAATGGAGTGAGATGGAAAAAAATATTTTTGAAAATCAGAAAGCACAAAGAAATAAATCAATGTTGCTGTCTGTGGCAATGCGCCAGCCTCGTTTTGGTTCCTATTTTTACCCTGACGAGGACCAGATCACCAGGCAGACCGAATGTCAACTTCAATACCAACCAGGGACGTTTCTCTCACTGACTCACACGTGATGTAGGTGAGCTCTCAGCTTTCCAAGACCCCTAGTGCACAGTTCAGATGGCCAGTGTTGACTGTCGGCTGACATCCTGCTAGACTGGGCATGTTAGGAAGTCAAAAACATCACAGGCAAAGGTGGGAGGTGTATCGTCACCAAGAAGGCCCTGTGTAAACTATGATGTATCCTGCGCCATCAAAAGTAAGGCAACAACAGCTCTAACACAGATGATTATCTTACATACTTCTAGCAAGGAAAAAAGATGCTTTCTCTTATCATTTAAGATTCTATCAATCGTAAGAAAGAACATTTAAACATAGGAAGACATGCGTTTTATGACTAGTAAGACAAACTTTCATAATTTATCATGGTTCTTAGGATTTTATAAAAGTTAAGAGGAAGGGAATAATAGCTAATAAACTAAAGCAACAAAGTACAATCTATCCATGTTCCTATTGTGGGGAAAAAAACCACATTTCATAACACTTGAGAAATCATCCGTTAAGACCCACAGAAAGAGTCCTGAGAGATTCCTGTCCTAATACCTGTAACTTTTTTTTGTTTAAAAAATAAGATTGCTAGCTTTGCCTGTAGCCTGAAATGGTAGCGAAAGCAGAAGGGTATCCATAATCAAATGAGAAGTTGAAAGGGTCAATACATGAGAAGGTGATGAATTGGTTCTAGGGATGTTATTTTATATATATATATATATACATATGCCCCTGGGGGCTTCCCTGGTGGTCCAATGGTTAACAGTTCGCCTACCGATGCAGGGGTCATGGGTTCCGTGCCCCGAGCCTGAGCTCCGGAGCTGCCTGCTGCCACTAGTAAAGCCCACACGTCTCAGCCCATGCTCTGCAACCAGAGAAGCCACCGCAATGAGCCTACACCATACTTCAACAAACAGTATTTTCTCCTCGCTGCCGCTAGTGAACCCCAGTGCCCAGCAATGAAGACCTAGCACAGCCAAAAAGCAAACAAATAAGATGCCCCTGAAAATCTTCTCCATGCACGATAGTTTTAAGACCAAACTTACCAAGAACAATGGTTTATGTTTAGACATGGGTGCTGGTGATACAGATGAAGACAGGATGGCAGTCTGACTGGGTAGGGGGGTTATGCGGGTATCATGATGCCTTGTGGTTCCTCTTCCCTGCTGGCTCAGAAGACGGTAAAAGCATCTGCCTACAATGCGGGAGACCCTGGTCTGATCCCTGAGTTGGGAAGATCCCCTGGAGAAGTGAATGGCAGCCCCACTCCAGGACTCTTGCCTCGAACATCCCACGGACGGAGGAGCCTGGCCGGCTACAGTCCACTGGGTCGCAAAGAGTCGGACACGACTGAGTGACTTCACTCAGAAAGTGGGATATACTTTCTGGGAACGGTCAGATTTTCGCCAAAGTTTCAGCTTTATGGACCACACGACATGTCACAACTACCCAACTCTACTCTTGCAACACAAAAGCAGTTGTATACATTAAAAAAAAAAACAACTGTTCTGACTATGTTCCAATAAAACCTGATTTACAAAAGCAAAGGACAGACTGGTTTTTGCTCTTTAGGATGTGGTTTGCAAGCTCACGCCTTTGAAAAAGCTTGGACCGCATAGATGGAAGAGCTACAAGTGAATACGTTAAATCAAGTGTCTCTAACTGTCTAGTTGTTTCTGCCGTAGAAGCCTAAAATCTGGAGTCGTCCTGGGTTTGGACTCTTAGAAAGGGAAAGCTTAGGTTCTTGACAATATGGAACCTGGATACCTTCTCAACACAAAATGTAATAACCAGAAGGATGGACAGGTCTTCTCAATGAATGCCTAGCCTTGAAAACACTGAACCAGGAATGAGTCCTTCCAGGATTCAGTCTCTTTAAGCAAAAGTCAGACATTTATTAGCACAATAAAACAGGGGGAAAAACAAAACAAACAAACAAAAAAACCCACAGGAATAAGAACAATCAAAGCAACTAAAGTTGAATATTAAGGCTTGAGCTTTTGGACCATTGGGCTGGGAGCTCTCTACAAAGTTCCTCATGTTAAGTAGCCTCTCTTTTCCCCACCTTTCAAGTTTCAACAAACCCTTCTGCCACAGCATATCACAATTTGGACATGCATCTGGGTCTTTGCTGCCTCATGGGCTTGCTTAGTTGCACCTAGCAGGGCCCAATGCTAGTTGTAGAGGGCAGGCTCCCAGTCTCATTTTAATAAACCAGACGTGGTTCAGAAGCCCCCACAGTTATTTCAGACAGAACGAGATTCACAGAAGCCCACTCCTGCCGCTGCTAAGTCACTTCAGTCGTGTCTGCCTCTGTGTGACCCCAGAGACAGCAGCCCACCAGGGGGGATTCTCCAGGCAAGAACACTGGAGTGGGCTGCCATTTCCTTCTCCAGTGAAAAGTGGAAGTGAAGTTGCTCAGTCGTGTCCGACTCTTAGCAACCCCATGGACTGCAGCATGTCTGAAATTGCACGGAGAAAGGTTTCAAATGACCTTCAGTTGTATTTCCTGTTTCAGGGATCTGACATAAACCTACTACCCCAGACTCAGGGATGTTAACGGATAATGCGTTTCTCAAGCGAATAGCACATCTTGTTCCTCTAGAATTGACAGCGGCACGTTTTTGTTCCTATGGATGTGTGGTCTGTGTGCAGAATCGAACACAAAATAAAACCAGAGTGCACGTTCCAGAACGTAGGGCATGCAGAGGCGGCCTCACGCCCCTGGTCTTTGCACGCATGCATTGGTTGGCTTTACTGCTCCACTTCTGATCAGGGAGCTCTGTGCTGCGTCTCAAGAGACCTGAATCTCCTCTTTTTACCTGCTTCTGTATTAGACACACGTTTCCCTGGTGGCTCAGTCCATAAAGAATCCACCTGCAATGCAGGAGAGCTGGGTTCGATCCCTGGGTCGGGAAGATCCCCTGGAGAAGGACTTGGCAACCCACTCTGGTATTCGTGGACTGCAGCCCACCAGGGCCCTCTGCCCATGGAATCACAAGAATTAGACATGACTTAGTGATCAAACCACCAACTCTCAATTAGACATGGCACAGAGTGGGCCTCACTGAGTCACAACCTGTCTGATGTCATCATCTCTCGTGTGTGTGTGTGTGTGTGTGTGTGTACACTTCTAATCAACACAACACGGCTGAGGTTAAGCACTGTCACTGCTGAGATTATGTTGTGTTACATAAAATTCTGTCTCAGCAGGCTGGAGATCAGGATACCACTGCCAGTCTTAAGAGAAAAGCTCTTTTGTGATCTGTTGCTGAAGGGGCCACACAGGGAGGTACCACAGGCACCTCCCAGGAGCTCAGAGGGGACCCCAGCCACCCGTCATCAATGCAACAGGCCCACAGTCTCATCACTGCAAGGAAATGGATCCTGCCAACGACTGCGATGAGTTGAGACCACACTTCTCTCACAGTCGAGCCCCTAGATGAGAAGGGACCCCAGGCAATACCTTGACTTCAATCACGACAGATGTGGGGCAGACAGTGCAGTTAAGCTCTACCCGAGCTCCTGACCCAAAGAAACAGTGGGATGCGATACCGGTGCTCATGAACAGAATGTTAGAGTTCTAATTAAAAAAAAAAAAATAAAACGTCAACAGGCAACAGAAAAAGTTTATAGCACAGAGAACTGTAGTCAGTATCTTGTAATAATCTATGATGGAAAATAATATGAAAAATGATGTACGTGTTTAAGTATAACTGAATCATTTGGGAACCTGAAACACTGTAAGTCAAGTATACTTCAATAAAATATATATATTAAAGAAAAAAAAAAACCAGCAAGCGAACAAAACAAGATTCGGGTGTGGATTCAGCCAGTGAAGTTTGAGGGTGATCTGTTATGAGACAAGGGGCATGTAATATAAACACATATTCTACTGAGGGCTTGTCAGGTGGTAAAGAATCCACCTGCCAATGCAGGAGACCTGGGTTCAATCCCCAGGTTGGGAAGATCCCCTGCAGAAGGGAAAGGCTACCCACTCCAGTCTTCTGGCCTGGAGAATCCCGTGGACTGTATAGTCCATGGGGTTGCAAAGAGTCAGACACGACTGAGCGACTTTCACGTTCACTTTCTGGGTGTCTGCAGTGGGTGAGCCCAAAGGCTTGAAAATTTCCAGCCTCCACTCTTGCACAGTTCACGCACAACTCTGATGACCTTCACGTCCATCAGAAGGTCAGATGGTACTGGGAACGTGAATGTATCTCACGGACCTTAAAACTGCAGGGGCTGTTACGATGCCAGGTCCACAGGCATGTCTTCAGGACAGAGTCTGCGTGCCCTCTGAGGTGAAACTCAGGCAACAGGACCATACTCACAAGGTGGGGGGAGGGCTTGGGGGAGGACCAGACTGCTGTGATTATCTGGAACAGCTCAGAAGTTTTGATCGGCCCTGGTTCCACCTGGAGCAGACCTGCAGCAGGGTCTCCCTCTGAGACCACTCAGGCACATCTCTGCTTCCCTCCCCACCCCTCCATGGTGGTGCTCTGGTTCCCATGTGGGCCCAACTCACGTCCTCAAGGCCCCAGTGGGCTTTCTGACTCCCCCTACACTGAGTGGCACTGTGTGGTCAGACTGTCTGCTTCACAGCAGGGCCCCTGGTCTGCCCTGGAGAATTGTTCTTGTTCAGTTGCTAAGTCACGTCTGACTCTTTACAACCCCATGGACTGCAGCACACCAGGTGTGTGGACTGCAGCACGCCAGGCTTCCCTGTCCTTCACCATCTCCTGAAGTTGACTCCAACTCATGTCCATTGAGTCGGTGATGCCATCCAGCCATCTCATCCTCTGTCGTCCCCTTCTGCTCCCGCCTTCAATCTTTCCCAGCGTCTGGGTCTTTTCAAATGAGTCAGCTCTTCGCATCAGGTGGCCAAAGTACTAGAGCTTCAGCAGCACTCCTCCCAATGAATCTTCAGGGCTGATTTCCTTTGGGATGGACTAGTTGGATCTCCTTGCAGTCCAAGGCACTCTGAAGTCTTCTCCCTGCCCTGGAGGATAGAGTGCCACAAAGCAGCACCTTCTTTCTTTGGCACAAGCAGTGACTTTAGACAGCAGTTGCCCAGGACAGGAGTGCTCTGTTATCTAACTGAGAGCAAAGGGAAAGGAAGGTGCCTTCTGCAGGAAAATGTGGGCCAGTCTCAGCCCGGGTATGTGGCCAGCCCAGAGGAAGATCAAATGATCTGAGAACCCCGCCACTCATAAAACATGGGTGAAGTGAAGTGAAGTGAAAGTCACTCAGTTGTGTCCAACACTTTGCAACGTCATGGACTGTCCATGGAATTCTCTAGGCCACAATACCAGGCAGGGTAGCCTTTCCCTTCTCCAGGGGATCTTGGTCACCCAGGGATCAAACCCAGGTCTCCCGCATTGCAGGAGGATTCTTTACCAGCTGAGCCACCAGGGAAACCCATAAAACATGAGGCTCCTTCCAAAAGGCACGAGCATTCCAACCTCACGCCAAGAGCCACCCAGAGAAGAGTCATCATGTGAGGTCATTTTTTTTTAATTTGTAGTAAAAAAACAAAAATAATTTTCCTGCCTAATTAATAATGGAAGCAGTGAGTGGCGAGGCTTTAAGTGCATGCAAAGTCACTTCAGTCGTGTCCAATGCTCTGTGACCTCATGGACTGTAACCCATCAGGGTCTTCTGCCCATGGGATTTTCCAGCTTAAGAATACTGGAGTAGGTTGCCATTCCCTTCTCCAGGGGATCTTCCCGACCCAGGGATCAAACCCGAGTATCTTAAGTCTTTTGCGTTGGTAGGCGAGGTTCTTGACTAATAGCACCACCTGGGTTTTTAGACGTCTCAACAATTTTGTTGACTGTGAATTTACACACACACACACACACACATACACACACACACCCCAGAAGTAAACTGAGCCTCCCAGCCCCAGAAGGACATGATGCCCTCCCTGGATGCCCAGGACTCCTTGGGCCACAGCTCGGCCTGTGGCCGCATGCACACCCCTTACCTCGCAGAAGCTCTGGCATTGCTGCTTTCGCAGGTCCCAGGACACCTTGCAGGGCTCCAGGCACTGGGAGAGAGAACGGTGAAGACCAATCAGTGGATACAAGTGACAGACAAGGCCCCTAAGGAAAGGTCCCCACTGCGCCCACCCCAGACTTTTCAGGGCCAGCGTTTCTGAGTGACTCTGGGAGATCCAGCTAAACCTCACCCCATCTCAAACGTGCATCCTGGGAAGCTGAAGGGATTCCTTGCAAAAGACCCTGATGCTGGGAAAGATTGAAGGCAGGAGGAGAAGGGGATGACAGAGGATGAGGTGGCTGGATGGCATCACTGACTCGATGGACATGAGTTTGAGTAAACTCTGGGAGTTGGTGATGAACAGGGAGGCTTGGCGTGCTGCAGTCCATGGGGTTGCAGAGAGTTAGACACAACTGAGTGACTGAACTGAACTGACCTCTTAAATATGATTTATACACGATTTAATAAATCAAAGAGAGTAGCCAGGATCCATTGTTCAGCAACAATTTTAATAAGAAATACTAATATTATGGAATAAACAAGGTCTATATACACATAAATGCACTTTGCTATATATATGCAGTACTACTTATATAACACATAAAATATACATTATCTATATATCAAAATGAAGAAGAGGTAAGTCAGGCCTCATGATCGAAATCAAAATGGTACTTTCATATGAATGGATATATGATTCTCAAAATATATTTTAATGCAACAGTTAATTATTAACTTATCCATTATTAAATATTCATTATGTCCGGTTAAGTGCCCATTATCTAAATGTTGGTATGCTCATGGCTCCCATAAGCTCATGATTATCTCAGAGCTTCCATATATTCAAAACTGCATATACGAAAACCAGCGACTGGTGGTATCAAGTGTCAGTCTGTCATAGGACTGCTCTCAATGCATGATCAGTGACCAGTAACAGGAGGGTCACCTTGCAGGTTATCAGAAATGCAGGCCCACGACTGGCCCCTATACCAACAGAGTCAGCTCTCTGGCATCAAAACCCAAGATCCTCTTTCAGCAATTTCGCCTGGAAATCTCGGTGCTGCCACTGATCTTTAAAAAGAACTAGGTTAGTGTGGTAAACATTTTCCCATACACATATGTATCCAACCTCACACTGTATACCCTAAACTTACACAATGTTATATATGTCAATTATATCTCAATAAAGCTGGGGGGGAAAAATTGCTATAGGATTTGATGACAACAGTCTTTTTCTTGTTCCATGTAGACTTCAAGGGGCAAGCTATTTCTTCTGAGAATATTCTAGATTTTATATTCTTTAATACTGAATATAAAAGATTCATTCTTGGTTCCTTAATGAAAAAAAAAGTTAAGCTCATCAGTGCTTTTCCAAGACCTGTACAAGCTTGTCCCAAGTTTATCAGTGTTCACCTCTCCCAAGTATGTTCTAAAACAAATGTATAGATTTTCGTCAATACAGCAATTCTAAAAGAATACCATTTTCAAACAGTAATGAAATAATTTAAAAATTTAAATGAAACAGTGTAAACACTTGTCCACCTTATATACTTTACAAACTCCCTAAAGAGTTAATTTGTTTGCTAAACCTTAAGTCCAATGCTTTACCCTCTAAGTTGTCTTCATTCTTTTCAGGACTGTGGCTCCTAACCAAAAAAGTTGGTGCTTAGCCATTTAATAAATATGTTTAGCCCAACTCCTTCTCAAGAGTACTCAAAATGAACCAATGGCACCCTTTAAAAATAACCTGCAATTTTTTTTTTCATCTGAAAAAGTGTCATATGATGGAGAAGGACCACTCCACAAGACCAGGGGATTTCTCCCAGACAGAGGCTCAGCTCCTGACAAGTTAAGTCTCCATCATTTCATTTGGGAAACATCCAACAAGCATTCATTCCATATAAAAACTGTTCAATGCAATGTGGCTAAAAAATATCGCAAAATAATTGTGTGAATCTTTCTGTCATTGCTGAATGTGTAAATTAGGAAAACAAGGTATTGTATGTACACACTTGCATTTTCCCAATATAGACACTAGTGTATTAAAAAGTCATTCCTCTCTAACGTCCATATTACCAAGTAACCATAATCCTGACAACTTGTGGAAAAAATACCTTACAGAACACAGACATCATTCACAAAGAGAGGCATATGTCTGAAACACTCATGGCAGAGATACCTGTGTGTTATGTGTTAGTCGCTCAGTCGGGACCGACTCTTTGCGACCCCATGGACTGCACCCCACCAGGCTCCTTTGTCCCTGGGATTCTCCAGGCAAAAATACTGGAGTGCACGGCCATTTGTCCTCCAAAAAGGCTGATGAAAGTGTGTAAAATGAAGGAACTACATTTATCTTCTTTTTAATCCACAATCTCCATCTGTCAAATCTAGCATCAGTGTATGCAATTTAAAGCTCTATTTTAATTGCATGCTTGCTTTTCCAATCACCACTACTCAGAAGCATTTAAATAAACACATCAAAATATTATTAATGACAGGCAACATTTTCTTTTAGTAATCTTCCCTGTAGATGGTAAACAACCTGCCTGCAATGCAGGAGACCCATATTCAATCCCTGGGACAGGAAGATTCCCTGGAGAAGGGAATGGCAACCCACTCCAGTATTCTTGCCTGGAGAATCCCATGGACAGAGGAGCCTGGTGGGCTACAGCCTGTGGGGTTGCAAAGAGTCGGACACGACTGAGCAACTAACGCTACTGCTACTACCGTGAAAATTACAAGAACCACCTAGATGTAAACATCTGAGTAAACCTTTGCAGGATGAGTTTGTCAAAGCTCTGTTTCTTTATGATGCTACTGGCCAGATAAAATGATTTCAACAAAAGCAAAAGATTAAAAAAAAAAAGACAGCCATTTCTCTCACACTTCAAACAAGAGTAGAACACTTCCTGTTTCTCCAAGCAATAATAACGATAAAAGTGTGCCAAAAAAAGGTAGCCCGCAAACCTCTCTTCCACGTGTGAAGGGAACTGTCGTTCAGCCATTAAATTGTGTCTGACTCTGTGACCCCATGGACTGCAGCAGGCAATGAAGGCAACAGAAGACAAATAATACTATAAACAGACGACTGCAACTTTAAATGCCCTGATCATATACTGCCTCAAGCTATGAATTAATCAGTAAATAACAGCAATCAAAACGAATGTTCTAACAAGTGTCTCAGGCTTTCAAGTTTTAGGATGATCAACTGTTTGAAATCATTTCTTTCTAGGCTGCTGATTCAAACTAAATGAAGACAGACTTCAAATTTCAAAGAAACCAACCAAAGAAGCTGAGTGAGCTAATCACATCTATCGTCATTTGGAATGGAGCTATGGATTTCTGTTTTTACTTAATCTAGAAAGATACCCAGTAGTCGTGTATGCATGTAAGAGGTGGACTATAAAGAAAGCTGAGTGCCGAAGAATTGATGCTTTTGAACTGTGGTGTTGGAGAAGACTCTTGAGAGTCCCTTGGACTGCAAGGAGATCCAACCTGTCCATCCCAAAGGAAATCAGTCCTGAATATTCATTGGAAGGACTGATGCTGAAGCAGAATCTCCAACACTCTGGCCACCTGATGCAAAGAGCTGACTCATTTGAAAAGACTCTGATGCTGGGAAAGATTGACGGTGAGAGGAGAAGGGGATGACAGAGGATCAGATGGCATCACTGACTCAATGGACATGAGTTTGAGTAAATTCTGGGAGTTAGTGATGGACAGGGAGGCCTGGTATCCTGTGGTCCATGGGGTTGCAAAGAGTCAGACATGACTGAGTGCCTGAACTGAACTGAACTAGAAAGATATGATCACAGTATCGCTTGCTCAGATGATAATTATATATCACATTACTATTTTAAGATATACAATAATACAAGACATATTCATAGAATATTCCCCTCATGGAATAGTGGGCAACGAGACTCTGACATTTATTACATTTACTACACTACTCTCAGCATTGGGTAGCAGCTCAATAATCTGACAAAGTGAAATGTTGAATAAATGCATTGATAAATTGAAATACTTTTATAATCAGTACTTAGGGTTGGGACACCCAAACACCAATACTTTCAGGGACCAGGCTCACAATGAGTAAGAGTGAAGGGGGTATATTGTGGACAACTGGAGGTGACAAAAAGAATGGTCAACTGGAGAGGTCAGCCAATTATCTAGGAAACAACTGCTCTTCATGGCCTTCTGGTCATTTTCCAGAATTGCCTTGCACTCAGACTTTATACAGAAGCCATCAATGGAGAATTTACGTAAACCCTTCCAACTTTTAAATATATTGTATGACACAGTACAGGCCTCCTGGGTGGCTCAGATGGTAACGAATCTGTCTCCAATGTGGGAGACCAGGGTTCGATCCCTGGGTTGGGAAGATCCCCTGGAGAAGGGAATGGCAACCCACTCCAGTATCCTTGCCTGGAGAATCCCATGGACAGAAGAGCCTGGTGAGCTACAGTCCATGGGGTCACAAACAATCGAACATGATTGAGTGATTAACACACACACACAACACTGTACAGGTCTCTTTACTGTAATTTATTTATAAGATACTAGACAACTTATTTTCATTGCTCTAAATATGTGGTTCTGAAATGGGAGTGATTTTGCATTCCTGGGGTGAAGGGTTACTAATACACACACATACACACATAAACACACACACTGTACAGGTCTCTTTACTGTAATTTATTTATAAGATACTAGACAAATCATTTTCATTGCTCTAAATATGTGGTTCTGAAATGGCAGAAAGTGAAGAGGAACTGAAAAGCTTCTTGATGAAAGTGAAAGAGGAGAGTGACAAAGTTGGCTTAAAGCTCAACATTCAGCAAACTAAGATCATGGCATCTGGTCCCATCACTTCATGGGAAATAGATGGGGAAACAGTGGAAACAGTGTCAGATTTTATTTTGGGGGGGGCTCCAAAATCACTGCAGATGGTGACTGCAGCCATGAAATTAAAGACGCTTACTCCTTGGAAGGAAAGTTATGACCAAACTAGGTAGCATATTCAAAAGCAGATACACTACTTTGTCAACAAAGGTCTGTCTAGTCAAGGCTATGGTTTTTCCAGTGATCAGGTATGGATGTCAGAGTTGGACTGTGAAGAAAGCTGTGCCGAAGAATTGATGCTTTTGAACTGTGGTGTTGGAAAAGACTCTTGAGAGTCCCTTGGACTGCAAGGAGATCCAACCAGTCCATTCTAAAGGAGATCACTCCTGGGTGTTCTTTGGAAGGAATGATGCTAAAGCTGAAACTCCAGTCCTTTGGCCACCTCATGCGAAGAGTTGACTCATTGGAAAAGACTCTGATGCTGGGAGAGATTGGGGACAGGAGGAGAAGGGGACGACAGAGGATAAGATGGCTGGATGGCATCACCGACTGGATGGACATGCGTTTGAGTGAACTCCTGGAGTTGGTGATGGACAGGGAGGCCTGGCGTGCTGCGATTCATGGGGTCTCAAAGAGTCGGACACGACTTAGTGACTGAACTTACTGAAATGGGAGTGATTTTGCATTCCTGGGGTGGGGTGTTACTAACACACAAACACACATACACAAATACACACACTGTACAGGTCTCTTTACTGTAATTTATTTATAAGATACTAGACAAATTATTTTCATTGCTCGAAGTATGTGGTTCTGAAATGGGAGTGATTTTGCATTCCCAGGGTAGGGGGTTACTCACACACACACACATGCACAAACATACACACTGATACAGGTCTCTCTACTGGAATTTATTTCTAAGAAACTAGACAAATTATTTTCATTGCTCGAAGTATGTGGTTCTGAAATGAGAGTGACTTTGCATTCCTGGTGTAGGGGGGCATCTGGCACTGTCTGGAGTCATTTTATTTGTTTTGATTAACAAGAGAGGTACTGACTTCTTGTGGGTGAGGCTATAAATACTGTTTAAACATCGTGCAATATCCAGATAGCACCCTTGTGATAAACTTATCCAGCTGCAGATGTTAACAGTGCCGAGGCTGAGAATTTCTTAACAACAGGCAAAGTG
Organism: Capricornis sumatraensis; assembly: GCF_032405125.1. Taxonomy (NCBI): domain Eukaryota; kingdom Metazoa; phylum Chordata; class Mammalia; order Artiodactyla; family Bovidae; genus Capricornis; species Capricornis sumatraensis. The sequence continues at coordinate 144,065,301 of NC_091092.1, read as the reverse complement.
ACCGTGGTAATAGATTTGGTCCTGAAAAACAACCTTCCCAAAGTGGAGGAGAAAATGATACTTGGGACTCTGACCTCTAATATGGAACCATTCTACGTATCTTGGACACATTCATCTTACCAAGTCATGGTTTTGAAGATCTGAGGTCACTGGTACAATTCAGTTCAGTTCAGTTTAGTCACTCAGGGATGTCCCCGTGGACTTTGTGACCCCATGGACTTCAGCATGCCAGGCCTCCCTGTCCATCACCAACTCACGGAGTTTATCCAAACTCATGTCCATTGAGTCGGTGATACCATCCAACCACCTCATCCTCTGTCATCCCCTTCTCTTCCTGCCTTTAACGTTTCCAAGCATAAGGGTCTTTTCAAAAGAGTCAATTCTGATACAATTAGTCAATAATTATTCAATCTAACCCAGAGTAGATGGGTTTACATTCAAAGTGAAGAAAAAGTGTTAGCAACTCAGTCGTGTCTGACTCTGTGCAACCGCCAGGCTCCTCCGTCCATGGGATTCTCCAGGCAAGGATACTGGAGTGGGGGTGCCATTCCCTTCTCCAGGGGATCTTCCTGACCCAGGGATCGAATTTGGGTCTCCTGTATTGCAGGTGGATTCTTTACCATCTGAGCCACCAGGGAAGCACTTATATTCCAAACACCTGGTCAACCAGCAAATCCTGCCCAATTAACACTTTCAATATCCTATGAATGGCTTCCAGTGAAGCTAGTTGCTTTTCTGTTCCGTAAACCCCAAATCCTTTCTAACCCCACTTTTGTTATGATATGTCTTCCTTAAGTGCTTCCCTGGTGGCTCAGGGGACAAAAACTCTGCCTGCAATGCAAGAGACCACATGCAGTGCAGAAGACCCAGGTTCGATCCCTAGCTTGGGAGGATCCCATGGGGAAGGAAATGGCAACCCACTCCTGCAGAATTCTGGCCTGGAGAATCCCGTGGACAGAGGAGCCTGTCGGGCTACAGTCCATGGGGTCACAAGGGTCAGACATGACTGACAGACTAAACCAACCTGTCTTCCTTGCAGACAAGCTATGCTGTTCCTCTCAACTCAGACCAAACCATCTATATTTGGCCACTGCTGTGCACAAAGCACAACTGATTTCCCCCCTGTGCAACCAGGTAGGATTTAGAGTTTCCCCCAAGAATGCTCACATTGCTGACTGGTGGCAGTCTATGATTCGTACTGAAGTTATAGTATCTCCAGGTCCTGGTGAGAGGGGAACGTGTCTGCTAACCCTTACGTAACCCTTCACAAGGCATGTGGGACAGAGCATGCCCTCAGAGAGTACCGTCTACGGAAGAAGCCATGGGCATCATGGAAAGCAAAGTCTTGGTCTGAGGCTAACTTGACCGTGTGTCTACTCTACAACTGAGAAAATCACACCAACTATTCAGTTTCAGCTTGCTAATTCAACCGCTTCATGGATCACAGCCTTGACGTGGCAAAGGGGCTTGTGCAACTCAGCGGAGCTATGAGCCATGTCACGCAGTTCGCCAAAGATGAACGGGTCAAAGTGAAGAGTTCTGACAAAATGTGGTCCACTGGAGAAGGAAGTGGCACCCAACTGCAGTATTCTTGCCTGGAAAAACCCAATGGACAGAATGAAAAGGCAAAAAGTCAGGACAACACTGGAAGATGAGCCCCCCGCCACCCCTGCCAAGTGGGAAGGTGTCCAATATGGGGAAGAGCGTATTAAAAAGCAGAAACATCACTTTGCTGACAAAGGTCCGTAGAGTCAAAGGTATGGTTTTTCCAACAGGCATGTACAGATGTGAGAGTTGGACCATAAAGAAGGCTGAGTGCCAAAGACTTGATGCTTTTGAACCACAATGTTGGAGAAGACTCTTGAGAGTCCCTTGGACTGCAAGGAGATCAAACCAGTCCATCTTAAAGGACATCAACCCTGAATATTCACTGGAAGGACTGATGCTGAAAGTGAAACCCCAGTACTCTGGCCACCTGATGCAAAAAGCTGAGTCAGTGGAAAAGACCCCGACGCTGGGAAAGACTGAGGGCAGGAGAAGCGGGGTTGGGGCGGGGGTGGGGGGTGTGGGTTACAAAGGATGAGATGGTTGGATGGCATCACAGACTCAATGAACCAAAATCTGCATAAACTCCGGGAAACTGGAGGACAGGGAAGCCAGACACGCTGCAGGCCAGGGGGTCCCACAGACTCAGATATGACATAGCAGCTGAACAACAACAATGCTAATTCAAATATGAGAACACAATCATCCATGTCAACTTGCTACAGTCTTGCTGAATGAGACTGTGCCCAGATTTTTACAGACTTATGGAGCACGTTTAAAATGATTTGTTCAATGGAGCCTCATGGCAACGAATCAATGGAGGTAACATTAAGTACTACTATTCTATTTTAGAGAGAGGAAACTTCTGTTTGTAGAGGCTGAGGAAAGAAAGCAAGTAAAGATAGTTGAGACTGTGGGAACTCGTGTTTGGAAACACACTCTGGCCCACTCAAAGGAATGTTATTTCCACTATAAAGCACTGCCCTATTTCTGCCATGAGCTAGAAGGGCTTAATGAGATGATATATGTGAAAGGGATTTTGAAACTGAAAAGTACTCTGTAAATCTATGAGATTACTAACTTATTATGATCCCAAGGAGGATTCACTTCCAGAATGTCCTAGGTGCTAAAAATTCCAAAGATTTTATGTACACCACAGATAAAGAGATCCACCTCTCATGAGCCAAAGTACTGACAAAGAGAAAAATTATTGATATTGCTTTGGTGAACCTCCATCTTCACAGTATTTAGCACAAAATCCCATACTTTACATTCAACCCAAAACTTTCTCAAAAGTACAGCAAAGGAAATTATATTACCTAAACAGCAATCACAAAAAATTTCTGAGACAAAAGCGTTCTGATGAAATTCAAATTTTCATACGTACCCCATTCTCAAGGAAATAGAACCCATAAATACATTATGTTAAATAGATAGACAGCGTCCCAGGGGGCACTAGTGGTAAAGAATCCACCTGCCAATGGAGGAGACACAGGAGAGGCAGGTTCAATCCCTGGGTTGGGAAGATCCCCTGGAGGAGGAAATGGCAACCAACTCCAGTATTGTTGGCTGGGAAATCGCATAGACGCAGGAGCCTGGAGGGCTACAGTGCATGGGGCTGTGAAGAGTCGGACATGACTGAGTAACTGAGCACAGATAGATACAACCCTCCTAAAAATAGAGCAACCGGCATTCTATACAGTTCAACCTGTTCAAACTAACATCTGCTAAATCGACAGACACGGATTCATGCTTCCTATGTTCTAAGTGCTCATCTACTCACCAGGGTGGGGGTAAACATAGTTGAAATTTGTCCAGCCCTGATGTGGTCTGTAACCCCCATGGGAGAAAAGCACACAAATACATCAGCCTATAGCAACAAATGCTGATGCTTTGGAACTGTGGTGTTGCAGAAGACTCTTGAGAGGCCCTTGGACTGCAAGGCAGATCCAACCAGTCCATGCTAAAGGAAATCAGTCCTGAATGTTCATTGGAAGGACGGATGCTGAAGCTGAAACTCCAATCCTTTGGCCACCTGAAGCGAAGAGCTGACTCTCTGGAAGAGACTCTGATGCTGGGAAAGACTGAAGGCAGGAGGAGAAAGGGATGACAGAGGATGAGATGGTTGGATGGCATCACCGACTCAATGGACGTGAGTTTGAGCAAGCTCAGGGAGCTGGTGATGGACAGGGAGGCCTGGGGTGCTGCAGTCCATGGGGTCGCAAAGAATTGGACACGACTGAGCAACTGAACAACAATAACAATAGCAAGAATGTGTACAATAAATGACCAAAGAAGAACATCCCATGAGAAGCCAGAGAAGTGATATGTTGTTCCATATGCGTTAAACGGAGAAGGTTTCACAGAATGAAGAGCACGTGAATCAGCTTAGAAGGATGAGGACAATCTGATCCCTGGTAAGCAGGTTTGGGGCCTGAACAGGACTGTAAATATGCGGAGTATGAAAGCCAAAAAAGAGAAGACACCATAAAACACACGGCTAGAAAGATGGCCCTTGGAATTCAACAAGAGCCATTGACAGTCTTACTGGGTTGGCCAAAAAATTTGCTCAGGGTTTGCCATGAGATGTTACAGAAAAACCTAAAAGAACCTTTTGGCCAACCCAACAGAGCAGAGTCGCTTGCCCCAGTTCATGCTTAAAATGACTCGAGTGTTAGAACAGGAGGTGGAGCAGGGAGGTGAGATACACAGGACACCAAACCAGAGCAAAAATTATTATCGTGTCTCGCAAACATTCTCCCTACCACTTGTAGTGTCGACATGCCATTTGGATGGCAGACGACACTGAGTGAAAGGCAGAGAAAAATCAACCCGTGGACGGCAAAGTCGGAGAAATGAGAATGGCCGAGGCACCCAACTTGCTAATCTCCACCAGAAGGGAGCTGAGGGTATCAATAAGACGAAGGGTGCACAGGGAAAGGGCTGGAAGTCAACATTTAACACGATGAGTCCAAGGTGTTGAGTGGATATACAGGGACGGTTGCCCACTGACCTGCACAACCGTGGATCCGCAGTTCTGCTCAAAGGGTAAAGCAAGCAAGGAACATTTACAGCATATGTTTTCTCTTTCTTTCTACATCACTCGTTCATTCTTTTTTCATAAACATACGCTGCATTCCATTACCGTGTCACGCGAAGCGGTGGTTCTGCTTAATTTATAAACTATACACACATACACACACACACACACACACACACACACACACACACCCTATCTTCAAGTTCTTCACAGTCTAGAGAGGTAAACAAGTCACTTAGAAGCAAAAATCTAAGATTCACATCAAAAGGAAGCAGAGGAAATGTGAAGATGGTGTGTAAAGGATTTGGGGAGCTGTGACATGTGAGCGCTAGAATGGCAACACTGGAGGTCTCATGGTTCCACAGAGCATTCTTGTGTGATCTATCATGTCTCCTCTTTTTGTTAAATTAATGTTTATTGGAGTATAAAGGCTTTACAATGTTGTGTTAGTGTCTGCCCTATGTCAGAGCTGGAGAAGGAAATGGCAACCCACTCCAGTATTCTTGCCTGGAGAATCCCATGGACAGAGGAGCCTGGTGAGCCACAGTCCATTGGGTCACAAAGAGTCAGACACGACTGAAGTGACTGAGCATGCACCCACGTGTGGCAGAGTGAGTCAGCTGTTCAGTTCAGTTCAGTCGCTCAGTCGTGTCTGACTCTTTGCGACCCCATGAATCGCGGCACGCCAAGCCTCCCTGTCCATCACCAACTCCAGGAGTTCACTCAAACTCACATCCATCGAGTCAGTGATGCCATCCAGACATCTCATCCTCTGTCGTCCCCTTCTCCTCCTGGCCCCAGTCCCTCCCAGCATCAGAGTCTTTTCCAATGAGTCAACTCTTCGCATGAGGTGGCCAAAGTACTGGAGCTTCAGCTTTAGCATCATTCCTTCCAAAGAAATCCCAGGGTTGATCTCCTTCAGAATGGACTGGTTGGATCTCCTTGCAGTCCAAGGAACTCTCAAGAGTCTTCTCCAACACCACAGTTCAAAAGCGTCAATTCTTCGGCGCTCAGCTTTCTTCACAGTCCAACTCTCACATCCATACATGACTACTGGAAAAACCATAGCCTTGACTAGACAGATCTTCGTTGGCAAAATAATGTCTCTGCTTTTGAATATGCTATCTAGGTTGGTCATAACTTTTCTTCCAAGGAGTAAGCGTCTTTTAATTTCACGGCTGCAATCACCATCTGCAGCGATTCTGGAGCCCAAAATATAAAGTCTGACACTGTTTCCACTGTTTCCCCATCTATTTCCCATGAAGTGATGGAGCCAGATGCCATGATCTTCATTTTCTGAATGTTGAGCTTTAGGCCAACTTTTTCACTTTCCTCTTTCACTTTCATCAACAGGCTTTTTAGTTCCTCTTCACTTTCTGCCATAAGGGTGGTGTCATCTGCATATCTGAGGTTATTCATATTTCTCCCGGCAATCTTGATTCCAGCTTGTGCTTCTTCCAGCCCAGTGTTTCTCATGATGTACCCTGCACATACATATACATATATCCCCTCTGTTTTGGATTTCTTCCCATTCAAGTCACCAAAGAACAGAGTAAATTTCCCTGACCTATACAGTAGATTCTCATTAGTCATCTATTGTATACACAATAATATGTATATGCAGGCTTAGTCTTCCAATTCACCCCATGTCCTTTTCCCCACTTTGGTATCCAAAACGTCTGTGTCTCTATTTCTGCTTTGCAAATAAGTTCATCTGTATCCTTTTTCTAGATTCCACATATAAGCAACATTATTCAATATTTGTTTTTCTCTGACTTCCTTCACTCTGGATGACAGTCTGTAGGTCCAGCCACATCTCTGCAAATGGCACAAGTTTATTCCTTTTCATGGCCGAGGAGTATTCCACTGTGTATATGCACCATTTCCTCTTTATCCATTACTCTGTCCATGGACATTTAGGTTGCCTTCATGTCTTGGTTACCGTCAACAGTGCTGCTATGAACCTTAGGGTACATGTATCTTTTTGAATTATGGTTTTCTCCAGATATATGCCCAAGGGTCAGGTCATATGGTCGTTCTTTGTTGAGTTGTTTAAGGAATCTCCAAATGGTTTTCTATAGTGGTTGCACCAATTTTCATTCCCACCAATGGTTCAAGACGGTTGCCTTTTCTCCACACCCTCCCCAGCATTTACTGTTTACAGATTTTTTGATGATGGCTACTCTGACTGGTGTGAGGTCAGAATATTGTTCTATATTCATGACAGTTTTGATTTGCATTTCTCTAATAATGAGTCACCTGAGCATCCTTTCATCTGTTTATCCCCTCTTTTTGTATTAGTGCATGGGGAGACTGACACAGGAGGAGACACCAAAAAGAAGAGACCAGAACCTATTAGCAGGTAAAAAGAAAGGAACTGATGGAGGTGGTCTGACTGAAGGGCTAGGAGAAACACGAAATCAGAGAATGCTCCAGGGGTTACAACCTGGAAACAGAATTTTAGAGAGGCAAGTATCTCTGGTGGCATCGAACCCAACCATGCCTCTTGCAGATTTGGGAACTAACATGTGTTTACAGGAGCAATGGCTGGGTAGCGGGATTTATGTCCATGGCTCCATCTGTGATTGGACACAAAGCATTCAATTCACTGCTGAGCTTAGAGGATGTGAGAATCTGGATGCAGAGAGAATGGTCATGAGAAGCACACTGTGTCCACAGCTTTCCAATATGGTGGGAAAGTGCTAATGACCAGACGTGTGTGCCTTTCTAGGTGCAACTCTTGTGACTAAGCTTGAGAGGTCACGAGTGGAAAGGTAACACGAAGTGAAGGACTCAGAAATGGATGGTTCCAGGCAGGTCTGAGGTTTCTGATACATCAAAGAGTAACATGCACCGTGGCCCGCCAGGTTCATCTTGTCCATAGAGTTCTCCAGGCAAGAATACTGCTACGGGTTGCCATTTTCTCCTCCAGGGGATCTTCCCAACCCAAGGATCAAACCCATGTCTCCTGCACGGCAGCTGTATTCTTTACCATCTGAGCCACTGGGGAAGCCCCTGCTACTCCCACAAAAGAGAAATACTTGCCTTAGAAGATTCTTGCTAAAAAAGATTTGTACAGACAACATTTTTAAATGCCCACACAGTGGTGGGTATTCAGGAAATCTGATTCTCTTCCATTTCTAAAAGACCCGTAAGGAGAATTTATTTTCATTCTCTCGGATTTCCTTGATAACTGCTTTTTTTTAATTAAAGACATGAAAATTTCTTTTAATTCTGGTCTCTCAAGCCTGTTTCAGTAATTGTTTCAAAACTGCCAACTTCTTAGCCTGAAGTCCAACAGCTGTGGTTGGGTGAGGTGTCAGGTTCTTTGGTGTGGCTGCAAGCTGAAATCAGAAGGAAAATTTTGGCACCAGAGCACTGTACCATTTATAGGATATATAGAATGCTCTCATACACAAAACATTTCTGTTGAATAGTGATATATATTCATTTTTGCCTGCATGTAAAAAATAAATTTGGAGTTTCACACACACACACAAAAAATCCACTTTTCATTTCACACAGGTATATACTCAAAAAGTGGATAATAATGCTCTCAACAGACATTTCCAAAGACCTTTTCTGTTTTCTGAATTAAGGGCAGCAAGTTTCCTTGGAAAACTATGGATCTGTTTTTTTTTTTTTTGTCCCCAATGGAAAGCATTTTTCCCCCCAATATATTTCCTAAACTATGTGTACTGTGGTGGCTTTAGAAGTCTACATGGACTCTCTCCAACTCTAAATTGGTAGAGAAATTGTTGCAATCCTGTTTGTTGAAAAGTGTACCGTGTCTTGCCAAAATAATGAAATCTTTTGGCGGTCGGCCCGTGGACGCACAGCTGCACGACCAGCAGAGCCTAAACCCGAGAGACCAGCCCGGCTCTGCCATGCCACACCACCTCCCGCATCTCACATCAGAGAAAGTCAGCTTTCTCTGAAACGCTCAGAGGAGAGTCACTCTCCCACCGTGATGACTATCGAGAAAACTGGGGTCTCATGTTATCACAACTACTGAACCCAATAAAGGGGATTCTAACCATCAAGAGCTCTCTTAGTTGCAATGAAAATTGAAACAAACAAAAAACTGAAAAAAAAAAAAAAGTGAATCGAGGTAGCTATTATCAGGAAACCACCATCTCACTGTCCTTTTTTTATCAGGTCAACTGTGCCAATAGGCATATCATCAAGTCTCTTCAAACAGATCCGTCAGGGGAATTCTGTTTATTGATGACCAAGCATACTTTCTTAGCAGCCGGATTCTCCACCTGCTCCTTTGCTACGGCATTTTTTGGCACAGTACTGAAAGTCCCAATAACAGCCCATGGTTACTTCTCAAGTTAAAAAGATATTATTTATACTTGGAACTTGGGCCTCCATGATAGCTCAGCTAGAAAAGAAGCTGCCTCCAATGCAGGAAACCCTGGTTCGATTCCTGGGTCCGGAAGATCCACTGGAGAAGGGATGGGCTACCCAGTCCAGTCTGCTTGGGCTTCCCTTGTGGTTCAGCTGGTAAAGAATCTGCCGCAATGCAGGAGACCCGGGTTTGATCCCTGGGTTGGGAAGATACCCTGGAGGAGGGAAAGGGTACCCACTACAATATTCTGGACTGGAGAATTTCATGGACTGTATAGTCCATGGGGTTGCAAAGAGTTGGACATGACTGAGCAACTTTCACTTTTTATACTTGTAACTTACATAAGGTTGTACATCAGTTCAGTTCAGTCACTAAGTCATGTCCAACTCTTTGTGACCCCACGAATCACAGCACGCCAGGCCTCCCTGACCATCACCAACTCCAGGAGTCCACTCAAACTCACGTTCATTGAGTCGGTGATACCATCCAGCCATCTTACCCTCTGTCGTTCCCTTCTCCTCCTGCCCCTAGTCCCTCCCAGCATCAGACTCTTTTCCAATGAGTCAACTCTTCGCATGAGGTGGCCAAAGTACTGGAGTTTCAGCTTTAGCATCATTCCTTCCAAAGAACACCCAGGGCTAATCTCCCTTAGAATGGACTGGTTGAATCTCCTTGCAGTCCAACCATAGTCTAATTAAAAATATTTAATATGCTAAAAGATATTAGTAATGAAGATAAAGTGACAGCTTTACAGTGGAGAAATCTGGATATAACACCTTAACTAAGTGATAAAGGAAACGTCTCCAGGGGAACCCCACGTGGCATGCCCCTAACATGACACACTGGTAAAAACACAGCCTCACCACCACCCAGGTCGCATCCTGAATCTTAATGGAACCACCAGGAAAAAACCTGACAAATCCAGAATGAGGTGCCTTCTGCAAAGCCAAAAGCCTCTAGTCGTAAAACATACCAACGTTGTGAGATGCAAAGGAGGGCTGAGGACTGCTTCTTGATGAAAGGAGATGGAAGACCCGTAAGAGCTGAACATAAGGAGTGCTGGATGGGCCAGACCCTGAACCAGGGGAAACAATGCTGGATAGGACATTATTGGCACAAGCAGGAGAAGGAAATAGCAACCCATTCCCGTGTTCTGGCCTGGAGATCCTGGATAATCTCAGGGATGGGGGAGCCTGGTGGGCTGCCGTCTACAGGGTCGCACAGAGTCGGACATGACTGAAGTGACTTAGCAGCAGCAGTGAAATTTAACAGCAGACCAAATATGAGATTATAGGGCTACACCCACGTGGAAGTCTCTGAATGTGATCATTCCACGGCAGTTACATAAGAGATACACTGAAGGGTAAAAAGCCGTGATGTCTGCAACTTATTGAAGAGATACATGCTAAAATATTAAAGGATAAAAAGTCATGACATCTGCAACTTATGTAAGAGATACATGCTAAAACTTTGAAGGCTAAAAAGTCGTGACGTCTGCAACTTAGTTTTAAATGGATGGGAAAATGAACAACTCTAAGTATATAGATACACCTGTATCTGTATCTATCTATCTAGAGAGAACGTGACAAAGCAAAGAAAAGTTAGTAACTGGTACATGTGAATTAGGGTCAGAAGCTAGAAACCAGGGACCAAATCTGAATCACCAACTGTTTTCGCAAGTAAAATTTATGGGACCACAGCCACACCCATTCATTAATGTGTCGTCTGTGGTTGCTTCTGTGCTGCTGCTGTTGCTGCTAAGTCGCTTCAGTCATGTCCGACTCTGTGCGACCCCAGAGATGGCAGCCCACCAAGCTCCCCCGTGCCTGGGATTCTCCAGGCAAGAACACTGGAGTGGGTTGCCATTTCATTCTCCAATGCATGAAAGTGAAAAAGGAAAGTGAAGTCGCTCAGTCGTGTCCGACTCTTAGCAACCCCATGGACTGCAGCCTACCAGGCTCCTCCACCCATGGGATTTTCCAGGCAAGAGTACTGGAGTGGGTTGCCATTGCAGCTGAGTTGAATAGTTGCAACGGTTTGTACGGCTAAAGAAAGTGAAAGTCGCTCAGTTGCGTCCTACTCTTTGCAACCTCATGGACTATAGAGTCCATGGAATTCTCCAGGCCGAAATACTGGAGTAGGTAGCCTTTCCTTTCTCCAGGGGATCTTCCCAATCCAGGGATCGAACCCAGGTCTCCAGCATTGCAGGTGAATTCTTTACCAGCTGAGCCACTAGGGAAGCCCTTTTATGGCTAAGAAAGGCAAAAATGTTTACCAGTCTTTGTCAACACGTTTGCTGTACTCTGATTCAGGAGAAAGGTATATGAAAGTACTATTCTTAAACGGTTTCTGGAAGTGTTCTAAATCAAGTTAACAATGAAAACATCAAAACAAGGCCTTCTTGTGTCAGGAAGTATTTAACAGGAGGCTTCCTGTGTGCTGTTTTGGATCTGTCAGGAATTCTCTTTTCCTTATTAACTGGAATTAAGAGGAGAGGCAAGCCTCTCCCAGGACTGAGGAATCCAGGCACTTCCTTCTTAGTTTTTCTATATGGTGATAAGTACCCTCTTCCTTTTTATGAACCATATGGTAAAAGTGGTTATTTACAACTCTCTTCTTTCATATGGATGATCTCATGTTTTCTTGATAACTTGTAAGTTTAGATTTTATCTCTGCTGAAAATAGCTATCTTGTAAGACAGTATAAATACCTACACAATGTTGAATAAAACGCCTTTGTTCCATCAGAGCGCTGGTCCCTGTGTCTTTCTCTCTCTCTCTTTCTCTCCTTCTCTCTCTCTCCTTCTCTTTTTCAGGCTGATCCCCTGGAGCGCAGAGGCTCTCTGAGTTCACTTTCCTGCCCGGGCTTCTAAGACCCTCTGGAGAAGGCGCTCTGCACCTTCACCCCATCGAGAGGGCGCCTGAGGCCTCTGTGAACAGAGCAAGCCCCGTGCAGGGGCTTTATTGGCTTTCTGTGTAAACCAAGGAATATCAGCCTCTTTCTCTCCTTTACTTTCTTATCGTCGACTCTGGATCACCAGGTTCCGGTCCATTAAAGGACCTCAACATTCTTGTATAGCTGCAGGGAAGTATATTCAATATCTTCTGCTAGAGCATCATGGAAAAGAATATTAAAAAATGTATATACGTGAATAACTGAGTCATTTTTCTCCATAGCAGAAATTAAGGCAACATTGGAAACTAACTGTACTCTAATTTTTTTTTTAATGAATATATCAACTATTCTTAAAACTACTCAGAATCACAAACTTTGCCTGGAAAGTCGGACAGGACTGAGCGACTAAACGACAACCCATTTTCTATAGCAGGCATCACAGAAATCTACTATGGACATAGATCTGTTGGCAAAAGGTGATTTAAAAATAGTAAAGGGGTGATGGGAATTTGCTACATGACTCAGGAAACTCAAACTGGGGCTCTGTAATTTACTGAGAGGGGTGGGATGGGGAGGGAGGTGGGAGGGCGGTTCAAGAGGGAAGGGACATAGGTATAAGTATGGCCAATTCCTGCAGATGTTTGGCAGAAACCAAAAACACAACGCTGTAAAGCAGCTATCCTTCAATTATAAATAAATAAATGTAATTTAAAAAATCAAGATAGCAAAGTGGCTATGAACAAGTTGTGGGAAGATATGGAGAGTCAAAGAAGGAGGCTTGGGACCCGAAACCTCATACTGACGGGAGGGCGGGTCTTCCCACACAATGGTTCACAAGAACCTTCCAGGCTCTGCAAAGGTGTATATAAAGGTGCTGCAAACAGCTGTTTTTTAAAATCTTTTTATTTGTATTGGAGTATAGCCAATTATACAGCCAATTATAGTAATGCCAAAGAATGTGCAATCTACCACACAATTGCACTCATCTCACATGCTGGCAAAGTAGTGCTCAAAATTCTCCAAGCCAGGCTTCAACAGTATGTGAACCACGAATTTCCAGATGTTCAAGCTGGTTTTAGAAAAGGCAGAGGAACCAGAGATCAAGTTGCCAACATCCGCTGGATCATGGAAAAAGCAAGAGAGTTCCAGAAAAACATCTATTTCTGCTTTATTGACTATGCCAAAGCCTTTGACTGTGTGGTTCACAATAAACTGTGGAAAATTCTGAAAGAGATGGGAATACCAGACCACCTGACCTGCCTCCTGAGAAATATGTATGCAGGTCAAGAAGCAAAAGTTAGAACTTGACACAGAACAACAGATTGGTTCCAAATAGGGAAAGGAGTTCATCAAGGCTGTATAGTGTCACCCTGCTTATTTAACTTATATGCAAAGTACATCATGAGAAACACTGGGCTGGATGAAGCACAAGCTGGAATCAAGATTTCCAGAAGAAATATCAACAACCTCAGATATGCAGATGACACCACCCTTATGGCAGAAAGTGAAGAGGAACTAAAGAGCCTTTCGATGAAAGTGAAAGAGGAGAGTGAAAAAGTTGGCCTAAAGCTCAGCATTTAGAAAACTAAGATCATGACATCTGGTCCCATCACTTCATGGGAAATAGATGGGGAAATAATGGAAACAGTGAGATACTTTATTTTGAGGGGCTGTAGATGGAGACGGAAATGGCAGCCCACTCCAGTATTCTTGCCTGGAGAATCCCAGGAATGGGGGAGCCTGCTGGGCTGCAGTCTCTGGGGTCGCACCGAGTTGGACACGACTGAAGCGACTTAGCAGCAGCAGCAGCAGATGGTACAGATACAGATGTTCACTGCAGATGGTGACTGCAGCCATGAAATTCAAAGACGCTTGCTCCTTGGAAGAAAAGCTATGACCAACCTAGACAGCATATTAAGAAGCAGAGACATTACTTTGCCAACAAGGGTCTGTCTAGGTAATGCTATGGTTTTTCTAGTAGTCATGTATGGATGTGAGAGTTGGACTATAAAGAAGGCTGAGCACTTAAGTATTGATGCTTTTGAACTGTGGTGTTGGAAGAGACTCTTGAGAGTCCCTTGGACTGCAAGGAGATCCAACCTGTCCATCCTAAAGGAAATCAGTCTTGAATATTCATTGGGAGGACTGATGCTAAAGCTGAAACTCCAATACTTTGGCCACTTGATGTGAAGAACTGACTCATTTGAAAAGACCCTGATGCTGGGAAAGATTGAGGGCAGGAGGAGAAGGGGATGACAGAGGATGAGATGGTTGGATGGCATCACTGACTCAATGGACATGAGTCTGAGTAACCTCCGGGAGTTGGCGATGGACAGGGAGGCCAGGCATGTTGCAGTCCGTGGGGTCGCAGAGTCGGACACGACTGAGTCACTGAACTGAACTGAACTGATAGCCAATTAACAATGTTGTGATGGTTTTAGGTGGACAGCAAAAGGACTCAGCCTTACATATGCATGTATCCATTCAGGCTGCTACATGACATTGAGCAGAGTTCCCTGTGTTGTCCAGCAGGTCCCTGTTGGTTCTCCATGTTAAATGCAGCCATGTGTCCATGTCATCCCCAAATTTTTCCCCCTGGTCACCATAAGGTTATTACAGAGTATTGAGCAGAGTTCCCTGTGCTGGACAGCAGGTCCTTGTTGGTTCTCCATATTAAATACAGCAGTGAGTCCATGTCCATCCCAGACTCCCTGACTGTCCCTTCCCCCATCTTTCCCCCTGGGAACCATAAGATTATTACAGAGTATTGAGCAGAGTTCCCTGTGCTGGACAGCAGGTCCTTGCTGGTTCTCCATGTTAAATACAGCAGTGTGTCCATGTCCATTCTAAACTCCCTGTCTCTTTCCCCCATCCTTACCTGTCAAACAGGTGTTTTAACAACAGTCTCAGGAACCCTGATGGTGCCAGAGTAGCCTTGTCACCCTGGAGTCCTGGGGTAACTCCACGGTGGGTATGTGATGACCCCAATCACCCCTTCCCTGTCTGGGTTTCCAATTATAAACACAGGGAGCGATTTCACTCAGCCCTATGGTCCAGTTTGCCTCTGAAAATGTGCCTCCCTCCTTTGTACCAAAGAAACCCTCCACTAACATCGAAGCAAACTGTCTCACAGTGAAACCAGCAAAGAAGGATAAGCCACTTGTTGCGCTGCTGCAAACCACTCGATGATCCATCCCATGAAATTATCAGCTTTCAGTAGTATTTGCCCAAGCTGCCTTAAATTCATACCTAAATTCTGAAAGCGGCAGAAATCAGCCCTTCCCTATTACAAGTCCAGTAATAGGAAAAATTGATATTGCTATTTGGCCAAAACAGGGGCATAAGAGAAGGGTGATTTCATTGATTTTTCAATCCGCTCCATTCCTCATCCTGACATCATCAACTCCCTGAGGGCAATGGACTGTAGACGTGGGTGGTCCCAGCAAATAACGTGCACGAGAAGACAGCCTTTCCTCTAGAAAAATAAAACATGTATATTTCATTGGCGTGGGCAGAAAACCAACAACAGCTAAGAAATATGACCTCTACGTCATTTCAAAGCCAGAAAGACACACATACACTCTCACGTGCAATAAATATTTTTTAATAGTTTGGTTATAGGCATCTCTGTCTTCTGCAGCCTACCAAATCAACCAGTCCTCATTCTCCACAAAGGACCCCCAGGTAATCAAAGTAACTCAGGAAAACCCATCACTGCCATCAGTCAAGATTTCACAGGCTGAGAACCGTCCTGTGCTTTCATTCACTCAGGTTCTCTGCACAACTCGACGGGGATGCCCAGTCACAGCATCCCGAGAGCTTAACCAGCCGGTCCCCCGACTCCGTGGTGAAAAGCCAGAGTGTGTAATCCGCCCAGCATGCTCCTGACAGCTCGGAGGCCAGGTCTGAAAACCCTCCTGACATGCCACACGCCGAGCGAGATTAGGGGCCCCCCTGCCTTCGTGTGATGCTGAGATGTGAAGCTGGTCCAGCACTGATCCTTACCCCTTGAACATATATTTTTTTTTTCACCTGCACATTTTCTTAACAATGCACAAATCTTAGGGAATCATGTCATCAGCGGTGTTGGAGAACCGTGTCAACGGTATTCCCTCGCCGGGTGGTCTGCATTTATCTGCTCTTACAAAATGTGCCTAAGTCAATTAAATGACTCTGCACGGGGCCCTATGTTCCATCTCATGGAGCAGCTTTGGAACTTATATATATATATAGCATATGTGGTGTGAGTTAGGAAGATTATTTATATGAGCAACGCCTAGGTGGATGGACACTGCAGCTACTTAATTCCAAGCAGTTGGATGTATCTGTCTGGGAGGTGAGTGACTGTTGTAGCAGGTCTCCAGCAAGGACAGGGGAGCAGAGCAAGTCCTTCCATTTGCACAAATCATCGGGAGCGTTGGTGTTAATCCTTTGTAGAGAGAAGCAGCCTGTTACCACTGACGGCTTAATCTGTATCCTTGTGGTCGGGCTGTCTGACCACATCCAGCTCCTTGAAGGCATGGCATGCTCCTGAAAAGACTGGGGAGGCAAGCAAGGTTCGTGAGGACTTCTGTGTTTCTCCCATGCCAGCGGGTCAAGTCAGCCCAGCTTTGTGGACCAAGACGGGCCTCGAGCACATTACGCCATCCCTGAAGAAACCCATTCAAGGGGGGCTGCTTGAACTTGAGTGAGTCATAATATCTGGAACTTTCCAGAAGCTGAAAGCCCCGGAGAGGGGGGATATACTTTAGTGATGTGTGGGAGACCCTGTTTCTATAGGACCCATTCTGCCCTTAACCCAAACTCAGAACACATCGAGTTTCACTTGGGTGTTTCATTTCGTTGTCCTTTTACCTGGAAAAGAGTGGTACCGAGGTTCTTCTGTCCAGTGGAACTCCACCCTGATAAAATAACAATGAAAGCTACCTCCATCCATCCACGATGACTGGAAAAACCATGGCTTTGATTATGCACACCTTTGTTGGCAAAGTGATGTCTCTGCTTTTTAATACGCGTCTAGGTTTGTCATAGCTTTTCTTCCAAGGAGCAAGCATCTTTTAACTTCGTGGCTGCAGTCACCATTCACAGTGATTTAGCAGCCCAAGAAGATGAAATCTGTCACTGTTTCCACCTTTTCCGCACCTTTTAACTTTTGCCCCACCTTTTAAAAACCTTGGAGAGTGTTGAAAGTACAAGAGTGCACATTCAACACCCATTACACACTTCTCCCGGTGGGGAAGGAAATGAAAACTACATTCCCCAGGAGACCTTGTCACAAAGACTCGGAACACCACTTGGCCGTGCTGGTGAACCCACCAAGGCCACCTCTGGAGGAGGAAGACGCTGTTTCCTTGCCTGCCCGCTCACCGTCCCCCATCACCGTTTCTGCTGTACAGAACGTGTGACCTGTCCAGGATTTGTACTGTCATCCTCAAATCTCTGCTGCTCAGTTTCTGGCTATCTGGAGAGTCACAGGGGAAGACCCCTAGGCCTGAGATCGTTGTTCCAGAGATCTCTAGAGAGACCAAGAGGGTCAGCTCTGTACTGTTCTCAACGTGCCTCTGGAGGTTTAGTGGAGAGCCTAATTCCTTCTGCACTTACATTTTAGAAGCACTTGATTCCCTGGATTAAACTCCTTCCAGTGTGTGTTTAACTTCTATGCAGACTACATCATGAGAAACGCTGGAGTGGAAGAAGCACAAGCTGGAATCAAGATTGCCAGGAGAAATATCAGTCACCTCAGATATGCAGATGACACCACCCTTATGGCAGAAAGTGAAGAGGAGCTAAAAAGCCTCTTGATGAAAGTGAAAGAGGAGAGTGAAAACGTTGGCTTAAAGCTCAACATTCAGAAAACGAAGATCATGGCATCTGGTCCCATCACTTCATGGGAAATAGATGGGGAAACAGTGGAAACAGTGTCAGACTTTATTTTTGGGGGCTCCAAAGTCATTGCAGATGGTGAAATTAATAGACGCTTACTCCTTGGAAGGAAAGTTATGACCAACCTAGACAGCATATTGAAAAGCAGAGACATTACTTTGCCAACAAAGATCCATCTAGTCAGGGCTATGGTTTTTCCAGTGGTCATGTATGGATGTGAGAGTTGGACTGTGAAGAAAGCTGAGTGCCAAAGAATTGATGCTTTTGAACTGTGGTGTTGGAGAAGACTCTTGAGAGTCCCTTGGACTGCAAGCAGATTCAACCAGTCCATTCTGAAGATCAGCCCTGGGATTTCTTTGGAGGGAATGATGCTGAAGCTGAAACTCCAGTACTGTGACCACCTCATGTGAAGAGTTAACTCATTGGAAAATACTCTGATGCTGGGAGGGATTGGGGGCAGGAGGAGAAGGGGATGACAGGATGAGATGGCTGGATGGCATCACGGACTCAATGGATGTGAGTCTGAGTGAACTCCGGGAGTTTGTGATGGACAGGGAGGCCTGGCGTGCTGCAATTCATGGGGTCGCAGAGAGTCAGACACGACTGAGCAACTGAACTGAACTGAACTGAGTGTGTGCACCTGGCCTGGTTGCTTCTCTTGACTGACACTGGCTGACCCAAGCCACCAAGATGATGGATGTGCATTCAAATCTAACCTTGATGCCATCAACAATGCAAAGAACAGAGCCACGGCTTTACAAGTCATCCCTGTAAGTGATTAACCACTCTGGTACCTCCCTACCTCCCCTGCATACTATTTGTTGGGCCACATCTGAGACATAAGAGTTAGTGGACACACGAGACAGACAGCCTGCTTCGATGGTGAGTGCGATGGAGGAAAAGTTAATTAAGTGTAATGCTTGGGATCGATACCATGGAAGAAGAAGGGAGAAGAGACACACACAGACACAGACAGGAGCTACATCACCCTAGCATAAAGCTGGACAGAGCTCTCTCGATGAACGGATATTCGGGCAGCAAACAGAATGCCAAGTGGGAGGAAAATGAGTAGCAGGAGCAAGTGGGCTGTTCTTGTTGGATCCGACCTTCAGAGGCATGAAGATAAGGTTGTAAATTTCAGCACTATGGATCCACCCCCAACAGTTTCTGCAGGTTTGCGAGAAGAAAGACATAGATGATTTACAACACACAGGCTTCTCAGAGTAAACTTCAGCTGTTGGCAAGTGAGAGCTGGGATCTTAGCTGTCCTTGAAGTAATTGCTGAATGTGTTTCCAGAAACACAGCAGACATGATGTCAAAGTGTAAAACAGAGGCAAGAAAATGACTCTGTTATTAAAAGAAATTTATGCTCCCTTTATTGAAGACAAATGATCTAGCTTCCATTCCTCCAAACACCCAGTGCCGTTTATAGAACCAATTGTTTAATCATCTAATAAATACAGCATAGAGTGTGCTGCTCTATGAAACAGGAACGTTATTAAGTAAGAGTCTGCATGCTTGAAAATAACATGTGTTAGGACACTCCTATATTACAAGAGACATGTGTGGTGTTTGTGACATAGCTCGTATATTAAGACTGCTTCTTCGATTTTAGGGGAGCTTAAAAATGGTCTCATTCACACATGAGAGTATTTCCAAATTTTAGATAAAGTGTTGTTGCTCAGTATGTCATGTTCGACTCTTCAAGCTCCTATGTCCTGCAGCACACCAGGCGTCCCTGTCCTTCACTATCGCCTGGAATTTGCTCTAACTCATGCCCATCAAGTCGGTGATGCCATTCAACCATCTCATCCTCTGTCGTCCCCTTGTTCTGCCTTCAATCTTTCCCACCATCAGGGTCTTTTCCAATGAGTTGGCTCTTCCCATCAGGTGACCAAAATATTGGAGCTTCAGCATCAGTCCTTCCAATGAACTTTCAGGACTGATCTTTAGGATGGATTGGTTGGATCTCCTTGCAGTCCAAGGGACTCTCAAGAGTCTTCTCCAACACTGCAATTCAAAAGCAGCAATTCTTCGGTGCTCAGCCTTCTTTATGGTCCAACTCTCACATCCGTACGTGACTACTGGAAAAACCATACCTCTGACCATACAGATAAGGTGCACAAACCCCACAAATCTGAGTTGGCAGCTCAGTATAACTGAGACCCCTCACTTTGGTAGGATAAGTGGCTGCAGACACACAAAGGGAAAAGCAAAGGCTATTTCTTCCGCGGGTTCTATTATTTTCCGTGCAACTCCTTCAGCTTATTGTCCACCTGTTATCTCCTGAGAGTGACCAAGAACACGTGGCACCTGCACAGCGACGTTGCAGCGACCTCAGCCAGGACACTGCTGGCTGATGGTCCACGGAACCACATCACGGACGGCCGACCACTGCTTTATTCCTGAGCGCACTGAAGGAAGGCACTTCCACACCCTGAGGAACGCTCTTCTTCTGTGTCTTTTCATATGCTCTCAACGTCTCCACGTGTTGATACAGAACATTAGCACCTTGCACCCGAGTCATTAACTTTACCCGGGGAAATGTGAGCGACTCAAATATACACTTGACTGCAAAGAGCACTCCGGCCGCTGCAGGAGGCACAGCATTCTAAGCACTTTTCGACTCAAGACTTGTCTTTTCCATGAAGGGATGAGCTCCTCTCCCTTCTGTTATTTATTATTATTATTATTATTGGAAATGAAGTTGCCACTGCTGTTTGTTAATGAGACGAAGCCAGGGACCCTCCGAAGCAGAGAACCAGATTCCCGCTGCAGCCCACTCCCACCCAGAGCGACCCAGGGAGAACAGAATGCGCTTGTGTCCCACCCCATGACGGGTCCTCAGGAGCTTTGCAGACCACCTAGCAATCCAAGAAGGGGGGTGGAGGGCCCGGCCGCCTTTGTGTGCTGGTCAGTATTCTCTGTGTCCATTCTCCCTTCCTCCCTCCGGGGGCAGCAGCATCGTTATCACTGCCCTGCATGGTTAGGCAGCCGGAGGCAAAGGGCTTTTCTCTCCGAATTTCACGGCCTGATAAGATGCTGGGGGCTGTTTCCCCCGGGGACCTGAAAGCCCTCCTTTGTGAGCTGCCGGAGGGTCAGGTTAAGCCCTGCGTTTTGGCAGCAGGCATCTGTTTGTCTTCAGCAAGGTCTCCTAAGGGGAGGGAGAGAGGGGAGGCGGGGTAGGGGAAAGGAAGGGAACTCCTCTCTGAAAGCCGTCTTCTGGGTGGGGAGGTGCAAATTCCCTCCTGCCACTCAGCAGGAATCGGGCATATGTAAAAGGGCTGCCCCCCAAAAGGAGAGCCCCCCAACAAATCAGCTCGATTAGGTGTGATGCCCAGTCTTCGTCCTGCAGTCTCAGCCCTCTCTTCTTGCTCAAAAGTGATAAGTGCGGCAGAACCTTTGCTCAGACTTCCTAATCAGCAAGAAGAACTGCAGAAACTAGTATTGGAAATACTGAAGATGCATTTCTTAGGGTTTTTTTTTTTCCCCGCTGTTTGCAATAAAATCGTACATAGAAGTTGGAAATGAAGTCTCAAGTCTCAATTCAGGAACCCTGTTGGCCGAGGAAGAAATATTTGCTATGCAAGTTTAACAAAGAGGCCATTCTATCTAAAGATAGTCTCTATGAAAAGAGCTTCACCGGACGTGGTTAATATTGAATTATTTCTGTAAGTTATAGCTGGGGCTTCCCCAGGGGCTCAGCGGTAAAGAATCTGCCTGCCAGTGAAGGAGACATAAGAGACGCGGGTTCGACCAGCGGGTCGGGAAGATCCCCTGGAGGAGGGCAGGGCAACCCACTCCAGGATTCTTGCCTGGAGAATCCCATGGACAGAGGAGCCTGGCGGGCTACAGTCCATGGGGTCAGAAAGAGTCAGACATGACTGAAGCGACTGAGCGGGCATGCACGCGTAAATTAAAGCTACAATTTCCACTGCAGAAAGAAACTAAAGGGGAGAGATGGCCCCCTAAAAAGTTAGATCGCTGGATATGACCCAAACCAGTAGTTCAAAAATAAGAGTTTTCTGAAGTCATTATAATCTACAGAGCAGTGTTTTTCCCATTTTAACAGGACTGTACTTCTTTCTTTGATGTTAAGGCTGTACTTCAATAGCTCAGCTGATGTGAAGAAAAAGAAACATTTTTAAATTATGAGAAAGCTACCAGAAATAAGTAGGTTAATCAGACATACAGAATGCCCAAAAAGCAAAGAATTTTACAGGGAAGAAAGCAATATAAATTACTATATTTTATGAATCTGAAGAGTCATTTTTTATATATATATACACACACACACACACACACACTATATATATATATATATATATATATATATATATATAAACTATCATGTATAATATAAAGCAGAAAAGGCAATGGCACCCCACTCCAGTACTCTTGCCTGGAAAATCCCATGGACGGAGGGGCCTGGTGGGCTGCAGTCCATGGAGTCGCTAAGAGTCGGACACGACTGAGCGACTTCACTTTCACTTTTCACTTTCATGCATTGGAGAAGGAAATGGCAACCCACTCCAGTGTTCTTGCCTGGAGAATCCCAGGGACGGGGGAGCCTGGTGGGCAGCCGTCTATGGGGTCGCACAGAGTCGGACATGACTGAAGCAACTTAGCAGCAGCAGCAGCATAATATAATGAAATTATATTATATTATAATATATTATGTATATTTAATAATAGATTATTTTATATATATTATATATAATCATATATAATATAGTATAATATATAACATAATCACATACAATGTGTATTATAATGTAATGTATATTATAATCATTATAATATAAAATATGTATATGACATTATATAATATATAAAGTATAGTATTATAATAATATAACATAATTCATATATCATATATAAGTGAAAGTGAAAGTGAAGTCGCTCAGTCGTGTCCGACTCTACGACCCCGTGGACTGTAGCCCACCAGGTTCTTCCGTCCATGGGATTCTCCAGGCTAGAATACTGGAGTGGGTTGCCATTTCCTTCTCCAGGGCAATCTTCCTGACCCAGGGATCGAACCCAGGTCTCCCGCGTTGCAGGCAGACGCTTTAACTTCTGAGCCACCAGGGAAGCTCTATCATATATAATGTAATACAATTAATATATCATATATAATACAATACAATACAATATAATATGGTATAATAATATACCATGTATAATATAACTATATCATATATTATAATATATATAATTATATATATATATAAAACCATATACACACACACAGAAAAATAAAAGCAATACACTGCCAACTATCTAATTTGCCCTTGGTGAACAAGGGAGTGATCTAAAATCAGATGTGTGAGAAGAGAAGAGTTTTCAGGGAAGTGGTCAGTGAAATAAAAGAACGATCCTTACATTCACCTGTTCAGCACACTCTTCTTCCCTAGGATCCTTTCCCCCCATTCACTGAGGCAGATGCAATTATTCCACCAGTCTTTTTAAAAGAAAGACAGCATCAGTGGAAAATCGATCTCATTTACAACTGTGCTCCCTCCTTGATTCATTAGAATACTATGA
This sequence comes from Capricornis sumatraensis, assembly GCF_032405125.1. Taxonomy (NCBI): domain Eukaryota; kingdom Metazoa; phylum Chordata; class Mammalia; order Artiodactyla; family Bovidae; genus Capricornis; species Capricornis sumatraensis. The sequence continues at coordinate 144,042,039 of NC_091092.1, read as the reverse complement.
AGTACAAGACCCAAAAATGCAAAGAATGAAAAGCGAATAAAACACACCGGCATGCACACAGAAATGCACACACTAGTTTATAGGAAGTCACTGCAGACACACCAGAGCCCGCGAGATACAGCTCAGATACTAAATGCAGACCCCAGGTACGCCCGTGTATTCAAGCGAACGTCACTCTGACGGAACCTGGGTGTGTGCAGCAAGTCTATTCATCGTTTCTCAAAGAATTAAGTGAATTTCCTCCAAAGCTGATTTAAGGTTAGTGCTTAGTGCTCCAGAAAGACATCCACTCTGGGTTTGTTTTGTTACTGGCTTTTTAAATATTTCATTTTAATTAATCTATTTTTTATTGAAGGATAACTGCTTTACAGAATTTTGCTGTTTTCTGTCAAACCTCAGCATGAACCGGGCATAGGTATACATATATCCCCTCCCTTCGGAAACTCCCTCCCATCCCACCACTTAAAATCTTATTTTATTTTTAATTGCAGGATAATTCCTCTATGATATTCTGATGGTTTCCACCATACATCAGCACGAACCAGCCATAGGTAGACATACGTCCCCTCCCTCCCAAACCTTGTTATTCTTTTGATATTGGGCGTGAGTTTTATTATGTCAGGAATTTACAATGGGAAAGGGTGAAAAAGGTCATCTTACTATTATAACAGGCAACTCAAAGTATAAATTTAATGCAAACATTTCAGGATAAAAATACGTCTAATAGGTTTGTAATTCCATCCACACCACCCAAAATTTGTACACAAATGTTCGTGAGAACACTACTCATTAACAGTCAAAAAGTGGATACCGTCCTAACGTGTATTAACTGATGAAGGAATAAATACAATGAAAATGCACAGTGGAATATTACTTGGCGATGAAAAGGAGCGAAACCCTGATGTGATCCATGAGACAGCAAAGATGAGCCTTAACAATATTGTAGTTGGTGAGAGAGGCCAGGCACAGGAGACTACAGACTCTGTAATGCCGTCTTTATGAAAAGTCCAGAAGGAGCCAGTCCACACAGGGACAGAAATTAGACGAGAGGCTCTCTACGACTGGGGACGTGAGAGAGAGGGAAAAGGCAGTGACTGCCAACATCTACGGTGCTTTTCTGGGGCTGGTGTTGGAAATATCCCGTTATTGTGCAACTGGTTGCAGAAGTCTGTGGGTACACGAAAAGCCAATGAATTCTGTAAACAGGTGAACTGCACGGCATGTGCATCATATCTCAATAATGTTACTATTTCTTAAAAATTATGCTCATAAATTCATCAGTGTATAATTTTTATTGAATAGTAATTGAAAATGAAAGTCCTGTAGGTTGAGGTTTGCCAGAAAACAGTAAGATTCTGTAAAGCAATTATCCTTCAATTAAAATAAAAATAAAAAAATAAAAAATGTAGTGCTGTTTGTCCCATTTTGAACAGACTTGTACTGGCAGCCACCTCCTTTCCCTTCCGTGGACTGAGCACGCACATCAATCTTTCTCAGTGTGGGGGCATGGTCCTCCCATCCCCACACCTCACCAAGACTGGGGTTCAGTCTGAAGGCGCACCCCGGAAGAGGTGTCAACGGGGACTCCGCGGTGATGCTTATGCAGGCCGCACTTGAGGACCAGGGCCCAGATGATAACCGTGACTTCAAGTCACACCCAGTCCAGAAGAAAACCCTGGCCACACACAACTGGGGCTCTTCTGGGGACTTCTCTGGTGGTCCCATGGTAAAGAATCTGCCTGCCAATGCAGGGGAAGTGGGTTGAGTCTCTGGTCTGGGAACAGCCCACATGTTGCACAGCAACTTAGCTTGTGTGCCAGAATCACTCTGGAGCCTGTGCTCTGAAACGAGAGAGGCCCAAACACCGAAACTAGAGGTTATCTCCTGCTAGTCACAACTAGAGAAAGCCCGCACAGCAACAGAGACCCAGCACAGCCTGAAATCAATAAATAAAATTTTCAAGTGAGATTAAAATTTTTAAGTGGGATTAAAATCCTTAAATGTGTCCACTTCCACATTAACTTTGGAATAACTTTCTTTTCTCCCCATGCAACATATTTAACCACCCTCAAGCGATAAATCTAGAAAATGCTAGAAAACGAAAACATTATCTCAAGTATTACAGGGCAGTTGGAACATTTTTTTCTATTTGTCTGTCACCTAGGAAAAAATGACCTCTTAAAAACGAAATGACCTGTTGAAAAAAGAAATTCTAGACATACCAATGCCAAGACTCGGCACTCATTCATGGATTCCTGACATTGCAATATGGTATCCGGAAAAGGTCGTTGCAATGAAACAAAATGAAAGGTGGGGCTTCCCTTGTAGCTCAGACGGTAAAGCGTCTGCCTACAATGAGGGAGACCTGGGTTCGATCCCTGGGTTAGGAAGTTCCCCTGGAGAAGTAAATGGCAATCCACTCCAGTATTCTTGCCTGGAAAATCCCATGGATGGAGGAGCCCGTAGGCTACAGTTCATCGGGTTGCGAAGAGTTGGACACGACTGAGCTGCTTCACTTCACTTTGTAACTTGCAATCCTTGGACTCTTTCCTCATCAGTGTAGCAAAGTGATGTACCATCCTGAGATGTTCAGTTCAATTCAGTTCAGTTGCTCAGTCGTGTCCGACTCTTTGCCACTCCATGGACTGCAGCACGCCAGGCCTTCCTGTCCATCACCAACTCCCGGAGTCGACCCAAACCTAGGTCCATTGAGTCAGTGATGCCATCCAACCATCTCATCCTCTGTCATCCCCTTCTCCTCCCACCGTCAATCTTTCCTAGCTTCAGAGTCTTTTCCAATGAGTCAGCTCTTCACATCAGGTGGCCAAAGTGTTGGAGTTTCAGCTTCAGCATCAGTCCTTCCAATGAACACCCAGGACTGATCTCCTTTAGGATGGACTGGTTGGATCTCCTTGCAGTCCAAGGGACTCTCAAGAGTCTTCTCCAACATCACAGTTCAAAAGCATCAATTCTTTGGCGCTCAGCTTTCTTCACAGTCCAACTCTCACATCCATACATGACCACTGGAGAAACCATAGCCTGAGATGCCGGTGGCTACAATTTGGAGCTCAAATCCCCCACTGCACTAATGAATCAGGCCCTCTCATTCCAAGTCATGTTACTGTCCTGTTCTGCTTCTGTTGAAGATGTAGGTTGAAGGAACTGATGCTTGTGACATAACTTTCCTCTCCAACACTGTATCAGATGGGTTTTCCAGGTAAAATTTTGAAGTGATAAGCTTTTACTATAAACAGTACAGTACTTTTTGAATGCATGTTCCTTGACATGGAACTCAAGGCTCCTTGGAGAAGAAATACAATGAAGCAGAGGGGCAACTGAGCGCCGTGCGCAAACTCCCATTCATGGAGGGAGGTCAAATGTCCAGGAGAAATGTCCACGCCCGCTGGACCCAGAAAGCTGGGCGACCTTTCTGGGTGACCCAGAAAGGCCCCCAAAGGGCCTTCTGCAGAGGTTGGCGAAGCGTCCGCTGACTGAGATTTCCAACTGCTGCTTTCACAAAAGGCAGACTTGGGTGGACCCTCAGTTGCTACATTCAACACAGTCGGACTTTCCAGGGAGCTTAATTTTCACCTGACAGCCATGCTGACCTACTGCACGATAGACTTAGATGATTGCACTCCGTGTTTCCATATGGTTCCCCTTATTACACCTCTCCACTCACCTTCAAGTGTGCTATCCTTGCCCTCTTCTGGTTTTTTTTTTTTTTCCATTTCTTTCAAAATTCATCTTCTCTTTATCTCCTCGGTGAAGAAACACGATCTCAAACATTGCCTGAAAGTTGAGTCTACCTGATACAGCTCCATAGGTGTTTGCGTCTTTTAAAAAAAGAACTGGGGTGCGGGGAGGTGATTATATACAGACATGCGGACTGTCTCTGATTCTGCAGATTGTTTAGAACTACCCGCAAAGAGGGCTTCGTGAGTGATTCAGTGGGGAAGAATCTGTCTGCCCATGCAGAGGACACAGGTTTGATCCCTGGTCCGGGAAGATCCTACACGGTGAGCAGTAATGAAGGCCATGTACCACAATGACCGAGACTGTACTCTAGACGTTGGGAGTTGCAACTACGGAGGCCTGTGCTCAGAAATACGAGAAACGACAGCCTACACACCCAACTGGAGAGAAGCCCCCATTCGCTGTAGTTAGAAAAGCCTTCACACAGCATCGAAGACCCTGCACAGCCAAAAATAAAGCAGTACATATTTTAAGAGCCTCTCCTAACTTACTTTTTCAGAAGAAGCAAGAAAATCCTTAGCTGGACCTAGGCGTTCAGCCTTATGGGAATCTTCACCTGGGGAAGGTGAGTAATAAATACAGTGAAATATGTCTTGCACAGACTCTACCTTTCAAGGCAATAACTAAGAGGAAAGGACAAGCCACTGAGTTCAAGAATAAGGGTGATAAACGTGGGACCCTCAAGGAAGAGATCTTCAGGTGGGTGAAATTTGAATTCTGTGGGCCTAATGAGTTTGGCAACTGGTACTAGAATACTGAGGATACGCTTTAAGAATGTCCACATGGACAGGACACTGTCCTTCTCAGCATGACTATTAATGGAAAACATCACGCCCATCTTCCATCTTTACTAGGCTGTCACAAAAGCTCTATATCTTTTCTCGACTGCAATTATTAGTAAAGGCTACCCCTCCCCCTGCCCCACCTGAAGGGGAAAGTCTTTAAAAGAGAATTTTAGGGGAACATGTCATGTGGCATTTGGAAGACACCAAGATTGAGGGCTTGACCCCCATGTGGCACGATCTTTCATACAAAGACCGAACTCTGTTCTTGAAGAGTTGCGGGAGGCTCCCGAGAGTGCCTTGGGCAGCAAGGAGATACAATCAGTCCATCCTAAAGGAAATCAACCCTGAATATTTATTGGAAGGGCTGAGGCTGAAGCAAAAGCTCCAGTACTGTGGCCCCTTGATGCAAACAGCCAACTCATCGGAAAACACCCTGAAGACAGAGGCAGAAGGAGAAGGGGGCAACAGAAGACGAGATGGTTGGATGGCATCACTGACTCGATGGACATGACTTTGAGCAAGCTCCGAGAGTTGCTGATGGGCACGGAAGCCTGGTGTGCTGCAGTCCGCGGGGTCGCAAAGAGTCGGACGCGACACGGAATGGCAACAAATCAAGACTGTCTCATTAATGTTTCTGGGGCACTTTTGAAACGTTTATGTAGAGGTCACATCTGTTGGTCTTGAAGTGAACCAGTGCATTCCCTCTTAGCTGTAAGCAGTAAGCAAGCAGAGTTACTATGATCCACATTGTTCAGAACACGCCTAAGAACTCCAGAAAGATGAAGGACATGGGGAAAAGTGAATTGTTACATTACTAAAATTCCATCACTACGCTCAGATGAGCCAAAGGAGTGCTTTAAAGGCACACGTTCTGATTGCATCTCATTTGGGCACTGTGTTCTCTCCCACTCAGCCTTCTAATTGAGGGCAACAAATACCATTAAAACTTTCCACTTCTATAGTACTAAGCATCGGAAACCTGGTGAAGTTCATTAAATTGTAACGATGTCATAAACTGTTAGATGAGCCAACTGAAATAATGCCTCTTGAGTTAATCTTCAGAATGGGAAATACTTTAAATGTTTCTTTGAAAGTGGACCAATACAATATATTAAGATAATTATATAAAGAGAATTCTATTACAAAGGAAACAAATTTAATCAGGTCAAGGAAATGCTAAAAGAAAGCATTCAACAAACGTGCAAACTAAGATACTCTGGACTGTAAGTCTGGAATCTAAAATAAGCAAAATAATTCGAAAATGGGAAAGTTGCTTTTTAAAAATCATTTTGCTATACCTAAGGCAAGTTGAAGAATAAAACTACTTAAATATATACCAACTTTATATTCTTTGGGCTTCCTTGCTGGCTCAGACAGTAAAGAGTCTGCCTGCAGTGCAGGAGACCCAGATTTGATCCCTGGGTTGGGAAGACCCCCTGGAGGAGGGCATGGCGACCCACTCCAGTATTCTTGCCTGGAGAATCCCAGGGACAGAGGAGGAGCCTGGTGGGATACAGTCCATAGGGTTGCAATATAATGTCACTTTGCAAAATTAAAGAACCATAGACACTTGTTACTCTACTTTTTTTAACGATCTAATGTTTATTAATTACTTTTCATTAGAGTATAATGGCTCTACAGTATTTCGTTAGTTTTTGCTGAATGACAAAGTGAACCAGCTCTATGTACACATATATCCCCTCTGCCTCGGGTCCCCTCCCACCACCTCCATTCCACCCCTGCAGATCATGGAAAGGACTCCTAGTAGGGAAGTGGCTCGGTCGTGTCCAACTCTTTGCAAAGTCATGGACTGTAGCCCGCCAGGCTCCTCCAATCATAGGATTTTCCAAGCAAGAATACTGAAATGGGTTGCCATTTCCTTCTCCCGGGGACCTTCCCGACCCAGGGATTGAACCCAGGTCTCCCACATTGCAGGCAGACTCTTTTACTGTCTGAGCCACCGGGGAAAGACTCTTCAGGAATCTCTAAAAGGACCAGAGTTACTCAACAGCCAATTTTAACATACACGCTCATTTCCTTACTAATTTTCTTTTTAATTTCGTTTCCAGATATGTTACTGAATAGCCCATTTTAACACAAGATCATTTATTTTTAATTAAATTTTCAAAACATGATAGCCTGTTTTAACACATTCTTATAGACCTATGGGGGTATGGTCTTTTGAACGATATCACACAGGACCAGGTGCTCTCTGCATGTTTAATAAGTACACACTGAACCCATGACTGAACACCTTCCTTCAATATAAAGAACCAAGCAAGGAGTGGCAACGTCTGAAGTCAGCATTGCCTTCACTACCAGTTCAGTTCAGTCGTTCAGTTGTGTCCGACTCTGCGACCCCATGGACCGCAGCATGCCAGGCCTCCCTGTCCATCACCAACTCCCGGCGTTTACTCAAACTCATGTCCATCGAGTCAGTGATGCCATCCAACCATCTTATCCTTGGTCGTTCCCTTCTCCTTCAGACCCTCCCTTATCACCAGACAGTTCCTTAAGAGGGTTCCAACAGAGGAACGTTTAAAGCCATGAAAACCCACTCGAAAATAAAAATGCTATACTGCCGCAGTGTACGTCTCTCCCAGGAAGAACACCTGAATTACTTGAGCACCCCAGTGAATTTACAAAGGGGCTCATCCTTAACTCCAAGACAGTTCATAAAGCACAAAATCCAGACGATCCCAACGTGTCTGATGGGAACAGACATGGCTGGGATCATCAGAAACACACGTGAGATGGAGAAAATAAAGAGGAAGAGTTCTCAAGTCACAGGATCCATCCAAAAGAGTCTACGGGACGCCACTTTCCTGCTGAGGACTTGACGGCCCAGGGAGCTGACACGTGTGAGGAACTCAAGGCAACGTGTGGTCTCAGGACAAAAGATGGTCTCATGAGAAACGCAGGACTGGACGACTCATCTCCTAGCCTGCCTGCCAGTGCCCCCCAACCTCCGCCTCCAAATGCGCATCAGGCTCCCCAGTGCTCACTCAGCCACCAGGCACAGCATCTACCTGAGCCCATGTCTGTCCCCTCCTCACTCGACCTTCTGCCGTGGCCCCACCAGCCTCTTCTCTTGTGCTCACAAACAGAAGCCTTCTTCTCTTCATCCCCAGATGTGCTCTGCATAAGCAGAGCAGGCATCCTAGGAATGAAGGTAGCCATCACATTCTGGCGCCCCGGCCTGTCACAGGACCAAGTCCTACAAGGTAAAGTTTGTCATGCACAGGAAAGGTCAAGTTGTTGATCAGTCACTCAGTCCTGTCCAACTCTCTGCAACCCCATGGACTGCAGCACGCCAGGCCTCCCTGTCCATCACCAGCTCCCGGAGCTTACTCCAACTCGTGTCCATTGAGTCAATGATGCATCTTAGCCTTCCTCGCACACAGTGGGGCTTCTGCAAGAACCAGCCTTTTATGAGGTACACCTTCTTGGGACAGCCCTCATTCTCCAGGCACTTAAGCTAATTCCCCAGGGTGTGCCTGAAGTTCAAAGCTCAGGGCTCTTCACCCACCATGAACCTTCTCAAAGCCCTGGAAGAAGTGCACGTACAAAATTTACAAAACTAACAAATCTTCATTCATTTTTCTTAACAATATAAGGAGATCAAACTAGTCAATCTTAAATGAAATCAACCCTGAAGGTTCACTGGAAGGACTGATGTTGAAGCTGAAACTCCAATACTTTGGCCACCTGATGGGAAGAGCTGACTCATTTGCAAAGACCCTGATGCTGGGAAAGATTGAAGGCAGGAGGAGAAGGGGACGACAGAGGATGAGATGGTTGGATGGCATCACCGACTCGATGGACATGAATTTGAGTAAATGCCAAGAGTTGGTGATGGACAGGGAGGCCTGGCATGCTGCAGTCCATGGGGTCGCAAAGAGCTGGACACGACTGAGCAACTGAACAACAAGAAACTGCAGGATGGCTTCTGTTTCACACAGCTCCATCACATGACGGGGACAGGCTTTATTTCTGGCAAAGGGTCGGTAGGTATCAAGTTTGATCTGCCACGCACAACAGCTGCCAGGGTATTCTGCCACAGTCCAAGCATGGAGACACGCAACCACGTCTTCCAGAGGACCAAGGTCTCCAGGGTCTGTCCTGGTGTGAAACTGTTCCCTCTGTCCACTTTGGCCCTATCCATGTGCCCTTTATAAAAACACCCTCAAGGTCTCCTGAACGATCAGAAAGAGACACACGAGAATCAGAAGGTGTCAGACCACGTTCAACTTGTAAAGACAGAACAACGTTGTCAGAATGGAGAGGCAACCAGAAGATCGGGTAAATAGGACAACTGTGTGTGTGTGTGTGTGTGTGTGTGTGTGTGAGAGAGAGAGAGAGAGAGAGACAGAGATAGAGAGAGAGAGAGTCGCTCAGTCTTCTCCGCCTCTTTGCAACCCCATAGACTGTAGCCTGCCAGGCTCATCTGTCCACGGGATTCTCCAGGCGAGAACACTGGAGTGGGTTGCCATGCCCTCCTCCAAGGATCTAGCTGACCCAGGAATCAAACTGCGGTCTCTGTCATTGAGGGCAGATTCTTTACCATCTGAACCACCAGGGAAGCCAACTGCACCATTACAAAAAAAAAAGAAGAAAGAAAAGACACAGCCAACAAGAGCGGTTGGAAGACATACTCCTATGGGACACAGTCTGATGATGGTAACTGGTACCTTCAGAAGTCTGTCCTTTTAAGCACAGGGCCAAGTCCAAGGAGAGGTATAGACAGGCGGGGGGTGAGGGGGGATGCAATTTGTAATCCCAGAGGGAGGACTGCGTGAAAACTCTGTGAAAAGGAGTCAAGGCTTAACAGCACTACTTTATCAATGGAAGACATTTCAAAGCCCTAAAAGGAAAATCGCTAATGACCATTGCTAATGAATCATTCCACAGATTCTCATGCAAATGTCTCCGGGGTGGCTTTGATCCACACTGACACCTGAAAGAAAGCGCGCAGCCTCTGCACACTGGACAGATGACTGGGAAGGAATGGCTTGGCCAGGACACAGAGCCCCGCGCCGCCTACCCTGGGAAAGCCGGGGCGGCTGGCGCGGGGTGGCTGGGCACGGGGGTCCTTCCCAGCCCACCCGAGGGACTCGGAGATGCTCAGAGGTGGCCCGACCATCTCTCAAACCGCAAAACACGTCGCCTGCTCAAAAGCAGACGGCCTTCTCACGCCCTCTGTCTTCGAAGCAATGCAAATCACTTCCCAGGACCCTCCAGTAATACTCTCGCCATGAAAAGGACCCCAGAATACATTAACTCCTCGAACTGGGGGGAGAAAACGTGAAGTAAAATTCGCCAGAGAGTGGCGAAGTGATAGGACTCTAGGGCGAAGAGAAGATTACTCGGCAGGAATCAGAGAGGAATCCTTTTCCAGGACCACATTCTCAGCTGATAGGTGGCCAAGAGGCCTGAAATTTATCTTTTTTTTTTTTTTTTTTTCAGATTTTTTAGAACAAGAGTGTGTCTGAGGGAGGGGCTGCTGATTTGTGAACTACGCCAAGTGGGTGCTCTAAAAACCATTTAAAACGATATTACATCAAGAAACAATTTCCCCAGCCGAGATTTCTGCACTGGCTTCCCACAAGGTCACCCAATAAAACACTTCAGAGTGGAGAACGGTGCAGAGAGAAAGGACTCAGATGGCTGTGCTCTTATCTACGTGAAATTAACTCCTGTCAAACCAGTGGTTCAGCTGGAATTGCATTTCCTGTCCTAAAGGTTCCATCATAATTAGTGAGGCAAGGGACTGGGGGTCGGGGCCAGGCTGAAACATGCGGACAGACACGGTGGACAGTAGCCACAGGCAACAGGGATGGGCCACCAGCAGCGGCCTGGGGGTACACCACAGCCTCAGGCTTTCTTTTTAGCAGTGATTTTCAATGACACATATATTCATAAAAAAATAGAAAAATGACCTACATTGGATGCCAATGAGAACAGATAAGAGGAAATGAATCACGAAGAAGGGTGAGAGCCGAAGAACTGATGCTTTTGAACTGCGGTGTTGGAGAAGACTCTTGAGAGTCCCTTGGACTGCAAGGAGATCCAACCAGTCCATCCTAAAGGAGATCAGCCCTGGGATTTCTTTGGAAGGAATGACGCTAAAGCTGAAACTCCAGTACCTTGGCCACCTGATGCGAAGAGCTGACTCGTTAGAAAAGATCCTGATTGCTGGGAAAAGCAGAAGGGGATTACAGAAGATGAGATGGTTGGATGGCATCACCGACTCAGTGGACATGAGTTTGAGCAAACGCCAGGAGTTGGTGATGGACAGGGAGGCCTGGCGTGCTGCCGTCCATGCAGTGGCAAAGAGTCAGACACGACTGAGCGACTGAACTGAACTGATACCAAATTACACCCTGTGGAGGTCTTAACACAAATACTGGTCTCAGCTTTTGACCGGTCAGCAGGAAAACGAGACCCTGATCAGTCCATACAATTCGAGAACTCAGAGGTCAGAAGCAAGAAGTAGGCTGCAGCAACAATTGCTCTCAACACAGATACTAAAAACAACGTCCCAATACCGTCCACGAGGAGCCCCTTCTGGTGAGGGGGCTTACACCACAGTATCCTGGGAGGGCTTCCCTGGCGGCTCAGTGGTAAAGAACGTGCCTGCCAATGCAGGAGGCATGGGACCGACGCCCCTGGTCAGAAAGATCCCCTGGAGAAGGGCGTGGTTACCCACTCCAGTCTTCTTGCCTAGAGGATCCCACGGACAGAGGAGCCTGACGGGCTACAGTCCACGGGGTCACCAAGAGTCAGACACGACTGTGAGAAAAGTGTTTAGCCAGGGACCTTTTGCTAAACAAACACTCCCTCCCCCAAACTCCGTCTCCCCCAAAAGTGCCTTCGGTGTTCTCTCTTGGTCTCCTCGCCAACCAGCATAATTTAGATTTGCTTCTTGCCTGTCTTGTTTCTCCTCCACCCTTGATGGTCCTCCATGAGGACGTGGAATGGTGTGCACACTTTCATCCTGGAATCACCAGAGTCCCGCACAGTCTCGGGCACAGAGTAGGCACTCAACACTCGTTCAATGCCAGAGTGAGGAGTGAATGGATATGGGGCCATCTCTTTGTTCACCAGCTGAACTGGTGAGTGCCAAGCAGGGTGCCAGGTGCTGGGTGATTCAATGGGCACCAAAATAGACATGGCTCAGCTTCCAAGGGGACTTCTCAGCTGGCTCCCTGGGCACTGGCCTCAGTGGCATGAAATTCAAGGCTTCACATTTCAGCTTTGGCCTCAGATCGTCTCTGGTCTCACTTTCGAGGCCAAACCATCCGGGCCCAGGGCCAGAGCTGACACCTCTTTTGCCAGCCGTGTGCCCTTGAAACTGACCTTGTGTGTTTTCCCTCATTGGTCTGCATCGAGGGAGGCAGAGGTTCCTGGTACAGGATGCCAGTATTGGCATTTAGATATTTACAAGCGACGTTCAGTAAAATGGAATACAACCACCGCCCCCCCCAAAGAAACCTGTCCTTGTCTAGCAGGAAATATCAATGTAATCCCCATAAAAGAAAGAACAGCCGTGGTCCCGGTGAAGGTCAGTCTCTACTCCGTCTGCCCAACAGGAACAACATATATTTCTGACCTTTTGCTACAAATTCACCATGATGAGGACCAAAAAAAAAAAAACAAAGTCCATGTTTGATGCTTTCGAACTGTGGTGCTGGAGAAGACTCTTGAGAGTCCCTTCCTTGGACTGCAAGGAGATTCAACCGTTCCATGCTAAAGAAGATCAGTCCTGAATATTCATTGGAAGGACAGATGCTGAAGCTGAACCTCCAATACTCTGGCCACCTGATGTGAAGAGCTGACTCACTGGAAAAGACCCTGATGCTGAGAAAGACTGAAGGCGGGAGGAGAAGGGGACGACAGAGGATGAGATGGCTGGATGGCATCACCGACTCAATGGATGTGAGTTTAAGCAAGCTCCGAGAGATGGTGAAACTCAGGAAGAGAGTTGTGCTGCAGTCCATGGAGTCACAAAGAGTCAAACACGACTGAGCGACTGAACAAGATATATGTCTGGTCTTTTGCTACAGATTTACTATGATGACAAAAAGTCCATGTTGAGCAAACAGACAAGAGTTGCTATTCTTGATTCTTGCTTTTTATCTCCATTTAATCCACCAAGTGGCTCAGATAGTAAAGAGCCTGCCTGCAGTGAGGGAGACCCAGGTTCAATCCCTGGGCTGGGAAGATCCCCTAGAGAAGGACCTGGCAACCCACTCCAGTATTCTTGCCTGGAAAATCCCCCAGACGGAGGAGCCTGGCGGGGCTACAGTCCATGGGGCCGCAAAGAGTCAGACACAACTAAGTGACTAATCCACCAAGTACAGGAATTGTCAGCAGATTTTTAAAGAACTGAACACAGAAAGCTTTTAACGTCTGTCCAGGAGCAGAACTTAGCCCAGAGCCTGAGCCCATCTGTGTCCCGTGACCACAGAGCTCACTACACGGGGCTGGTGTGACTCGTCTCCTTGTTGATTCCTCCCCTAGAATCCTCAATGAGCTCCTTAAAGCAGGGGCTGGCGTGGTCATTCAGGGCTTGGCAACGTCAGGCCAAACTAGCCTGACACCTGTTTCTCTACAGTCCACGATCTAACTGCAGTGTTTTTCTTAAATAATGTTTTCAATTTATTTTTATTTCGGGCTGCGCTGGGTCTTCACGGCTGTGTGGGCCTTTGTTTAGCTATGGCGCATGGGCATCTCATTGTGGTGGCTCTCTCTCGCAGCGGAGCCTGGGTTTCAGGGCACAGGGCCTCAGCAGTTGTGATGGAAGGGCTTTTAGCTGCTCCTCGGCATGTGGGATCCTCCTGGATCAGGAATCCAACTTGTGCCTCTCGCAGTGACAGGCAGATTCTTTACCACTTAGGGCCACCATGATTTTTTAAATTTTATTTTAATTTATTTATTTTAATTGGAGGCTAATGACTTTACAGTATTGTAGTGGTTTTTGCCATACATTGACCTGAATCAGCCACGGGTGTATGTGGCTACAGGGATGTTCCCGGGGGTTCAGTGGTTATGAATCTACCTTCCATGTAAGTCAGAAAGAGCAAAACCATCATATATTAACGCATATGTATGGAGTCCACAATGATGGTACTGATGAACCTATTTGCATGGCAGCAACAGAGATGCAGACATAGAGGATGGACACAGGACGGCAAGGGAAGGGTGGGTCAAGTTGACAAAGTAGCATTGAAACATATACACTACCATAGGTGGAATACGGCAGTTCAGTTCAGTTCCATCACTCAGTCATGTCCGACTCTTTGCGACCCCATGAACCACAGCACACCAGGCCTCCCTGTCCATCACCAACTTCCGGAGTTCACTCAAACTCACGTCCATCAAGTCGGTGATGCCATCCAGCCATCTCATTCTCGGTCGTCCCCTTCTCCTCCGGGCCTCAATCCCTCCCAGCATCAGAGTCTTCTCCAATGAGTCACCTCTTTGCATCAGGTGGCCAAAGTATTGGACTTTCAGCTATAGCATCAGTCCTTCCAATGAACACCCAGGACTGATTTCCTTTAGGGTGGACTGGTTGGATCTCCTTATAGGCAGTGGGAATTTGCTGTATGACTCAGGGAGCTCTAATCTGGTGCTCTGTGACAACCTAGAAAGGTGGGCTGGGGTGGGAGGTGGTGAGGAGTCTCGAGAGAGAAGACGTCCGTCTACCTATGGCTGATTCACGCTGACGTACGGCAGAAACCAACACGATACTGTAAGGCAATCATCAGCCAATCAACAATCAATACATTTTTTTAAAAAAAGGACAACATGAAGATGGAGGGTACGTGGACTCCATCCCTGGTTGGGGAAGTAAGATCCCACATGCCATGAGTAAGTCCGCACAGGGCAACTACTGACTCCAGTGCCTGCAACTAGAGAAGTGTGCACGCTGAACTAAGTCCCGATGCAATGACACAAATTAATTTTAAAAGTAAATGTAATCTTAAAATTAATTAATTTTACGTATATTTAATATAATTTATAGTTATATAAATATATATTTATATGTGAGTAAGTGAAGTCAGTTAGTCCTGTCTGACTCTTTGCGACCCCATGGACTGTAGCCTACCAGGCTTCTCCATCCGTGGGATTTTCCAGGCAAGAATAGTGGAGTGGGTTGCCATTCCCTTCTGCAGGGGATCTTCCCGATGCAGGGATTGAACCTGGGTCTCCTGCATTGTAGGAAGATGCTTTACTGTCTGAGCCACCAGGGAAATCGATATTATAATATACACAATATATTAATATATAATGTAATACATAATATATTTTATATATTTATATTTTATATATTTATATAATATATAAAATATAATTCACATAATTAAATTTATTTCATTTTTAAAATTTATTTTAAAAGAAAGATAATTTACAAAATAAATTAATGTACATAATAGATTAATATACAATATAATACATAATATATATGAATATATACGTGAAATAATATATTTCATATAATTAAATTGATTTCATTTTTAAATTAATTTTTAAAAGAAAGTTAATTTACAAAACTAATTAATTTTAAAAACTAACTTAAAACAAATTACTTAAATTTCAGGAATTTCTTTAATAATTAGATTTAATACATAAATTAATTTAAAAGAAATTAATTCAAGAAACAAGCTAATTTTTAAATAAATAAAATGGTTGAAAGAGATCACGTGAAGAACTAGAGTTTCACAGTATCTGACAATTACGTGGAAATCCAACGTCAATGTCCAGAACCCAGGTGGGACTGCCACACAAGCCACACAGTTCCCACTGCCCACAGCTGATTTCAGGTGGGCAGGACTGAGTAGGTGCAATGGGGCATTCGGCCCCACAAAGCCCCAAACCCCTGTTCTCTGGCCGTTTAGAGAAAAACGTGTCAAGCCCTGCCCTAGCTCATCACTTCTCTCCATGCAACAGCAAGAACCTGGGACACGGCCAGTCGTCCTCAAATCTGTATCAAATTCACATGGGCAGTCGTCCTCAAATCTGTATCAAATTCACATGGGCAGTCCTCCTCAAATCTGTATCAAATTTACATGGCCAGTCGTCCTCAAATCTGTATCAAATTCACATGTGCAGAACTCTCACCTCTGGAAACAATCTGAGACCTCAGAATCGTTTTCTTTTATGGCACAGCGTTAGTCACTCAGTCGTGTCTGACTGTTTGAGACCCACCAGGCTCCTCTGTCCCTGGGATTCTCCAGACAAGAATACTGGAGTGGGTGGCCATTCCCTCCTCCAGGGGGTCTTCCCAACCCAGGGATTGAACGCAGGTCTCTTGCACTGCAGGCAGATTCTTTACCGTCTGAGCCACCAGGGAAGCCCCCCTTTCAGTAGCATCAACACAGCAGTGCCCAAGCGGCTACAAAGCAAGCTGATCACCTGTAGGAACTTCCCTGGCCAGGAGAAAGGAGAGAGAGTGGTGTTAATCTTTGGGCATCATTTGGCCCAGTCCTGCAACATCAGTGGAGTTGGCATAACTGGGAGGGAGGTTCCCTCGGTTTCACAGAACCTGAGAATCGATACTCAAGCCCGCAATCACGGACACCAATACGTCGTCCCTCCCCCAACATGGTCCTTCCCCTCAAGAGCAGCACATGTGATGAAGGGAACAGAAGTAAGGAATCCAGGTACTCAGAGAGGCCTGCGGGACGCAGGTCTGCAACACCTAACCCACACCCTCCATATTCCCAGCACCTTCATAAGACCTCTTTTTGCATTTCTGCAATTGCCTCCAATGGGAAGAACCAGCCCCCACCCCTTATACAATAGCAGGGTTTCCCTGGTGACTTGCCCACCAATGCAGGAGACATGGGTTTCATCCCCGATTCAGGAAAATCTCCTGGAAGAGGAAACGGCAACCCACCCTAGAATTCTTGCCTGCAGAATCCCAAGGACAGAGGAGCCTCGCAGGCTAAGGTCCATGCAGTCGCAAAGGAGTCAGACACGACCGAGTGCCTAAATGACAACAAGCAAGGAGGCTCCTGCCACCAGGACACTCTGGACCCAGCAGTGCTGGTGAAGAACACAGGCTTGAGGGGGTAAGAAAGCCCCGCCGGGAAATGCCGTGTGAACCCGGCAACTTACATAGAGGTTCCCTGCCGCGGTTTTCTGATCAATACCACGGGGGCAAAAAGACTCCTCCTGGTCCTGCCCACTGCTACGCAAGGCACCCACCTTTCTCGGCCACCCTAGCGAACGACCTAGCCGCACCCTGTTCACCTAGCTCAGCCCTGGGAACTCTGCATCCCCTGGACCAGACCCTGGTCCACAGTTTGAAAGCATCAGTTCTGCGGCGCTCAGCTTTCTTTAGGGTCTGGCTCCCACATCCGTTAGAGAGGAGGAGTGTAAGAATTCAGGAATTCGGGAGTGCGTGCACCAGTGTCTGTGACACGCTGAGCACCTTGAGAGGGAATGCTGTGCATTCTGCAGTGGGCAGGAGCGAACAGCAGATGAGCTGGTTTAGTACCGAATGAAACCGTGGCGTCTCTCCAAGACGTGGAGATTGGCATCGCTTGTGAGAAGTGCCCTTCAAGCTGGTATTTCCTCCCAGCCTCCAGACATCTTGATAACTGGAAAATTCGACCTTCAGGGGCTCCGTTCGACCTTAGGAGCCCTGGGATCGTGGCCAGGGATCCTACCCAAGGGCTGACACCATCACTGCATGCCGGCAATCCGTTTTTCGCTACCCACCCCGGACAAACACGCCAACTGTTCACCGGAGCAGCGGACTGGGAGAAAATACATCTTGCTCCAGGACAACCAGGCGCGTGAAGAGAACTCAAACTCCAGCCGTCACCCACAGGTGCAGAACTGTAGAGAGACTCTGAACAGAAACTCCGTCCATATTCTTCCACCAAGCCCTACCCCATCAGACGCTCTCATCGGTTGCTGACCTTTTCCCTCCAAACCCCAGGACGCATCTAGGAAAATTCAAGTCTAAAATGAAGAGGAAGGTGAGTTTACACTTTGTTCGGAAGAGATTCAAGCCTTCCTGACGGCTTCCCTCATAGCTCAGTCGGTAAAGAATCTGCCTGCAAGGCAGGAGACCCAGGTTCGATCCCTGGGTTGGAGAGATTCCCCTGGAGAAGGAAATGGCAACCCACTTCAGTATCTGTGCCTGAAGAATCCCATGGACAGAGGAGCCTGGCAGGTTACAGTCTATGGGGTTGCAAGGGTCGGACACGACTGAATAGCTGAGCACATGCAGTGGAGGGTGTTTGATCCCACACACCAGCAGAGATGAGGGGAGCTTCTTTGGGGGAAGAGTGGGTGGAATTTAAAGAATTTTCGTTGCCAAAGACCACAAAGGTCCAATGGCTTTCTAGAAGGTTGTCCCTTAGGTCAGTCTGGGTCAGGAGAGCAAGATTGCAGCTGTGCATGAGTGGATGGAAGCTCGAAGCATGGGCTTGTTGGGCCAGGTGTCCTGGGTTCGGACCCATCTCCCCCACATTCTACAGTCAGGGGATAAAGAGTACCTTCTACTTGATACCACTGCAGTGGGATCTGGACAAGAGTTTCGACTTGCCAGGTGCTGGCAACTGCCAGGAACAGGGAGAGAAACGTGATGAGTGTGGGGAGGGGGAACTGGACCCCAGGCTGACTCAGGCTCTGGCCCTGACCTTTGGGGTCACAGCCCTAACTGTCTGTGATGCCGAGTCCCTGCCTGCCTTCATGAACACAAAGGTGCTTGTTAAGTCACCAAGTTGATGGACACTCTCTCCATGCATTCAGAGTGCAACAGCCCAGAGGTCCTCCTGCTGCTGCTACTGCTGCTAAGTCGCTTCAGTCATGTCTGACTCTGTGCGATCCCATAGATGGCAGCCCACCAGGCTCCCCCATCCCTGGGATTCTCTAGGCAAGAATACTGGAGCGGGTTGCCATTTCCTTCTCCAATGCATCAAAGTGAAAAGTGAAAGTGAAGTTGCTCAGTCGTGTCCGACCCTTCGCGACCCCATGGACTGCAGCCCACCAGGCTCCCCCGTCCATGGGATTTTCCAGGCAAGAGTACTGGAGTGGGGTGCCACTGCCTTCTCCAACTGAAAACACCGTGCGGTCACGGAAAGCACAACTTCACGTCTCTCGTCCCACACTCTCCTGAGCCGGAAACCTCAGACATCTCAGCCTATGAGCTCAGTCTGTCACGTCCAAAAGGGAGTTTCCACGGGGTCCAGCCCTCCTCGCCCAACAAGGAAGAGCATGTACAGACGTGATGGTTGGACCATAAAGGAGGCTGAGTGCCAAAGAATTGATGCTTTCCAACTGCGGTGCTGGAGAAGACTCCTGAGAGTCCCCTGGACTGCAAGGAGATCCAACCAGTCCCTCCTAAAGGAGACCAGTCCTGAATGTTCATTGGAAGGACTGATACTGACGCTGAAGCTCCAGTACTTTGGACACCTGATGCGAAGAACTGATTCACTGGAAAAGATCCTGATGCTGGGAAAGATGGAAGGCGGGAGGAGAAGGGGATGACAGAGGATAAGATGGTTGGATGGCATCACTGACTCAATGGACGTGAGTTTGAGCAAGCTCCAGAAGACAGTGAAGGACAGGGAAGCCTGGCGTGCTGCAGTCCATGGGGTCGCAAAGAGTCAGACACGACTGAGTGACTGAACAATAACAACAATCAAGGTACCTGTTATGTGGGAGACACTCAATTCCAGAACACGGAGGTTAAGTACCAGACTCTCACTAATATTTCCAATTTGAGGCATGTATACAAGGTCAAATAATCTACTTCAAGGAAAGATGTTTTCATTTCCATGAAGGGAAATAGCTTAATTTAAATACTTAGCATTCTATATATATATACATATATATATTTTTTCCCCTCCAGAAAAGTGGGTAAAGGCATGCAGAGATCAGATAAAAGGCTATTTGTAAAAAGGTGCAAATTACATTTCCTCTCTGGTTGTTACTGAGGGACACAGTGCTAAATTAATCTTCTGAACAGTAATTTCCTGCTAATTTGTGAAGAGAGAAAAAAAGAGAATGTAGTTGTAAACCTTAATACGGGGCTGGGATATTATGTGTGCTCCTCTGATTTAGGAAAGACTTCTGCACGCTTATGAAAACCAACCTTGCCTCAAGTAAAGCAACATGTACCCCTACTTGATATTATGATGGTACATATTATGTGTTTATATACTATGTGTGGTGAAGAATCTGCCCGCAATGCAGGAGATCCCCTGGAGGAGGGCATGGCAACCCACTCCAGTATCCTTGCCTGGAGAATCCCAAGGACAGAGGAGCCTGGAGGGGGTTACAGTCCATGGGGTTGCCAAGAGTCAGACTTGACTGAGCGACTTCCCCAGCACCAACTAGGTTTGTATGAAAGGCCATTCAAAAAAAATCCAATGACACATTAATTTCCTTGAATGGTTTAAAATAATCACTTCTGCAGAGAAATCACACACACACACACACACACACACACACACACACACACACACAAACACGCGTGCGCGCAGTCCTGTTTGCATCACATGGCTCCCCAGCCCTTAGAATTTAAATTTGGACCCACCCCATTGACAATGCCAAGGAGAGTTTGAAACCCTGCTTTATAAGAGGAAAATGCCAGGCAGGTAAACTGAGGGCCGTATGTGGGATCCACCTGCTACCCTAATCTGTGCGTAAAAAAATTTCAAATCCATCAGCCCAACTCCAATGAATGGTGTGTTGAGGCTTGGCCAGAAGCAGTGGGAAGTGTCCCACGATGCCACCGTGACTGCGGCATCACTCCTGACAAGTGACTGCGGGTCAGCTGCTCATCCATGCTGGGGTCTGGGGATGTCCTTGCTCCCAATGTGGGAGCCGAGCATTGCTAACAAGCCTGGCTACAGCTGGGCACCGTGGCTTATCCCCTGGCACCCGGAAGAGAACCGAGAGAGCTAGATGGCTTCGCCCTCAACTGGCCCATGACGGGGCCGACCAGCCTGTTAATTCATCAACTAGGCTCTTCAACCTGAACACCAGTCATATCCTGATCGTAATAGGAAAAAACTCCTCACTCAGAAGGGGGCTGGTCGCTCAGAGCAGGAGAGAACCGTGGATCTTCCCGGTCTTTTTCCAGGAGGCAAAAAAAAAAAAAAAAAAAGGGTGTGAACAGGGGAGTTTCCGAATTGCTCCAGGGGACATAAAAATAAGGAAGACCTACTAAAATAATGAAGCCAGAGAAGTCAGAGGTTCACCAAGGTAAAGTGAAAAGTGAACGTGTTAGTCGGTCAGTCGTGTCTGATTCTCTTGTGACCCCGTTGACTTTAGGCCACCAGGCTCCTCTGTCCATGGGACTCTCCAGGCAAGAATACTGGAGTGGGTTGCCATTCCCTTCTCCAGGGGAATCTTTCTGATCCTGGGATCAAACCGGGGTCTCCTGTACTGCAGGCGGATTCTTTACCATCTGAGCCACCAGGGAGGCCCACCTAGGTAAGCACAGAACTAAATATGACTTACTGTGAAGAATGGCTGTATTCAATGCTCTTACATATATTACAGAATAAAACAGAACTGTGTGGCTATTTTTTTAACACTGAAATCATTTGTTAGCTTATGACAACATTTGTTACCTTACCTTCAACATAAAAATAATGGGGCTTCCCTTGTGGTCCAGTGCTTAAGAATATGCCTGCCAATGTAGGGGACACAGGTTCAATCCCTGGTCCGGGTGGATCCCACATCCTGCAGAGCAACTAAGCCCGTGTACCACGGCTACTGAAGCCCTGTCCTTCCAGAGCCTGTCTGCCACAACAGAGATGCCGCTGCAAATGAGAACCCCTTGCAATGCAACCGACATTAGCCCCTGCTCGCCGCAACTCGAGAAAGTCCCTGTGCAGCCAGGAAAGCCCAACACAGCCCCAAATAAAGTTAAAAAATTAAAATATGAAGGTGATGGAACCTAATTTTAAGACAAAACTCTTATCATCCATTCAGCTGGGGGCATTAATTAGGTAAATGCTTACTTAATGCTTCCTGCACAACCACCCAGGGGGTTCAGTGGTAAAGCATCCACCTGCCCATGTTGGAGACTGGGGTTCGATCCCTGGGTCGGAAAGAGCCCCTGGAGGAGGGCATGACAACCCACTCCAGTATTCTTGCCTGGAGGATCCCATGGACAGAGGAGCCTGGTGGGCTACAGTCTATGGGGTCACAGGAAGTGACAACCCACTCTAGTATTCTTGCCTAGGAGAATCCCGTGGACAGAGGAGCCTGGTGGGCTACAGTCCACGGGGTCAGAAAGAGTTGGACATGACTGAGTGACTAAGCACAGCACAACCACCTACACCGTCTCATGTACTTTTAAAACTGGCGTGGAACACTCAGTTTGGCTCTCTTCTGTGTTCCCTGACATCATAAGCAATGACGCTCCATTGTTCTTTTTCAGAAACTGACAAGAGCTGTCATATCACATGACGGAGCTTCAGAAACGATGCTGGGACGATGGAACTTGGCAGTTGCACGCGTTTCTCTTCACCACGATTACAGTCTTCACGGAAAGGGGAAGTCTCTGACAGACAGAGCAGGGGAGGTTTTCCAAACGCTGTCCAAATCAGAAACCCCGGTTCGTACAAAGAGAGCAGCCTGTAGACACGCCAGACGCTCCAGACCCAGGATGCCACGGGCACTGATGTCACCTTACAGGTGGGTCTCAGGCGCTCCGCTGAGGCACCCTTGACAACCCGTCTCCAGACCGCCCTCCTCTATGTCCGCATTTTGCCGGGGGCCAGCGTGAGGAACTCGGCCCAGGGCAAAGGTCATGAGGAAGGAGGCTTGGCATACGCAAAGGCGTGATCACGCCTCAGGAAACCCCCTGTTCCCGAGCATCTAACCCCAAACCAGAGTCTGTTTTATGCTCTCACCTACACCTCTGACTTTACAGGGGGCTCTCCCCAATAACCGTTTCTCTTAGAGGAGGAGTAAACGTGCAGCTCCAAGGCAATAAAAATTCCTGGGCGTGACAAGAGTGTTTCAGCTTACGGACTCCTCTGAAGGTTATCTAGCCCACCTGTATAGGTTCGTCCGGCCACATGTGATTGTTTACAGCCTCCCAACCTGAGAGGCACGAGATGTTTTAGACTTACTAAAGGCAAATTCTTTTGGGGAGTTAGAAATTATTAGTATAATGGGTTGGTTAGGAATTATATTGGTGAAGGGTTTTTCATTTGTTGTGTCAATAATTGCTGCTAATTCCCTGCTCTGGGTGGGACAAGGATGTCTCAGGTCAAACCTCTCTGCTGACAGACTAGCTTGTGTGACAGGATTATCCATATTCCTGCCACTATGCACATGATTGTTTACTACCCCTCAACCATAAACAGCACAGAGAGTTTTGGAGTATTTTGAGAGTCTTAATTAGCATAGAGCTTTTTCTTCTTGTTGAGTCAATGACTGCCGCCAGGCCTCCATATCCTTAGGCACTTGGGAATATATTAATCAATGTATTTGGAATATAGAAAAGGAAATACAGTAGTTTTTGATGTTAGCAACACTAGGCTTTTCGAGTTAATAGATTTTCTCTTTTGTAATAGATCACTGTACTTTATTATAAATCACTGTGTCCTTGTTATGTAAAAATGTAACTTTATCATATCTGAAGACTAAATAGATCTTAAGGGGAGCATTGGTGAAAGGATTTTCATTTGTTGGGTGATGTTTGCTGCTAAATCTCCATGTTCCCTACCCTTATAATGAATATAACTAACATATAGGAGAAATAAGTATTAACCTTTAAACATATAGGAGAAATAAGTATTAACCTTTAAGACTAATCATGTTAACCTTGGGTTAAATAAATTCCTTTCTTGATTGTAACTCACTACACCCTCACCCTATAGGAATGTAACTTTATTTGGAGGGTGGTGCCTGGTTTAAGAAAAAACACCCTTGGAAGAAATAAGTTTTTTGGTTATCAGAAAGAAAGGATCATAAAATGTCAGCAGGTCTCACTCATGGCCAGAAGATGATGTAATATCCCTAAGACCTTTTTTTTATACATTTATGTGAAGCACCTGATTTTGATAAAGGTCAGGACTGCTGACCCCCGTGTGACTCCATATTCATCCCTATGTGTAACAAAAGGTATATAAGCAAACCCAAAAATAAAGAAATCGGATCAGTTTCCGGAAAGACTGATTCCCTCATGTCGCTTCTTTCTTGCTCCCGTTTTTCTGGCTGAATTCCCATCTGGAGCATGGATGCTATTCCACGTAATCCAAGTTATTCAGCCTTTTTCTCCACTCATCTTCCTACTACACTATCCATTTCTAATCTATATCTGTGATTAAATATGTATTTTTCCAGGACGCCGACTCCGTCCCCACCTTGGAATCAGCCTGGATCCACCGGGGCTGGACCCCGGCAGCATTTCAGGAGGGGCAAGAAACGGACAGTGGGACTTCCCTAGTGGCACAGTGCTGAACATTCTGCCTGCCAGTGCAGGGGACATGCGTTCGATCCCTGGTCCCGGAGGATTCCATGTGCCCAGGGGCCCGCTGGGCCCATGAGACACACCTACTGAGCCCGTGTTTCACAACAAGAGATGCTGGAGACCTGTGGTCCACCCCGACCAGGAAGCACAACCGCTGGACCACAACCCCAATGAGAACCCTACACACCGCAGCTAGAGAAAGCTGGTGCGCAGCAGTGAAGATTCAGAGCAGCCAAAAATAAAATAAATACAAATGTAAAAAAAATTAAAAAATAGAGAAACGAACAGTGAGCTCTGTTCCACCTTGAAGCGTTAGATAAAGTTAGCTCACGTTTCGAAATGACCGTTGTGGGATCCTTACCCCGGAATCGCCACAGAGATGATGACACTTAATCCATTTTCCAGGCTGAGTGTCGTCAGTGTTTCAGTGAGATGGACAGGCTGGAAGGGCAAATGCCCAGGGAACGTGACCAGCAGGGCAAACGGGGTGTGGAGGATGGTGGGTTGAACCTGACACCCCCAGGCAGGCAGGCTGGCCTCACAAGGAGCCACCCCACTCCCCCTAACCCCCCCAACCCCCCCACCGGAACTAAGATCTGCCCTGCAAGGCTGCCTGTGGTCTCTCTCTGTCCAAGGTGTCAACCAGCCCATCACCAGGCTCCAAATGCCAGCAGTAAAGGAAACTTCACAGGCTCCCGGGAAGGGACCCATAAACAAAACACAAGCACCTTTTGGCTTATTTCTTTACATGGAGAAACTCACAGTCTCGATTTCTTTTCTTTCTTTCTTTTTTTTTTTTAACGTGGGAAGATTCTGCAAAGCCCCTTCACTTTTATGTGATCGAAAATGGAGACGCATTATCTCCAAACTGTTTGCAAAACTAAGAATGGATTTCCTCAGGGTCTCAACCAATGTATGTTTCAAATATATTACTCTTATTAATTTCTTTTAGAAATGCTAAGAATGCCTACTTTGTTTTGTAGTTTATGTTAACATTTCTGTGATCCCATTTAAGTCAGACTTATAAAATCAACAAGCCTCACAAATAAAACCACAAATGTTACTGAGGGATGGGATCGCTGTATCTGAGTGTTCATTGAAAGGACTGATGCTGAAGCTCCAATACTTTGGCCACCTAATGGGAAGAGCTGACTCATTGTAAAAGACCCTGATGCTAGGAAAGATTGAAGGCGGGAGGAGAAGGGGGTGTTAGAGGATTAGATGATTAGATACCATCACCAACCCAGTGGACATGAGTTTGAGCAAACTCCAGGAGACAGAGAAGGATAGAGGAGCCTGGTATGCTGCAGTCCATGGGGTCGCAAAGAGTCAGACACGAGTTAGCAACTGAACAACAATTGCTTTATCTCCTTTCTGAGGTCTTAAAGACATAGATGCCTCAAATGACGAGCATAAAACTCTACGCATGACGAGTTCCTAACAAAATGCATATGCCTCACTGATGTGAAATTCACCACTCACGCACAGAAATCCCTGAGTTGCCTCTAAAACGTGCGGGATCCCAGGAGCAACAGAGGAATTGCGACAGGAAACCGTGGCATCCGTACGTGAGACCTCCCGACGTGGCCATCTCTGCCCCGTCTCCGCACAGTCAGCTCCACGTATTCTAAAAGCAGGTTCTCACTTCCTTGGCCCTGTTTCGACAGCAGGGTCGTTCCTTCCAAAGACGATCTGAAAGGCGTATATGGGCCACAGAAGGCAGTCGAGAAACTGAGTCTCGCATGCGTAGACTGCCATATACTCCATCCCAGAAAGGAACTTCTCGAAACCCACAAGCTATGAATTTGGCGCTGCTCGACGAGAACAGAAATTGGCTTTCAAAAGCTGGCACCCCTCAATGGGCACAAAAGTTAGCAGAGCGAATCGCCCCAAGTATTCTGTAAACATAATATACTGCACATTTTCCCCAGGCATTGTTTTGAGGCCAAAACATGTGCTAATACATAAATACATAAACTGATCATATGCTCCCCGCAACTTTCAAACCATAGAAGAGAAAGATCTCCTCAAAGGAAAGGCATGGGAACCATTTCCCCAGACATCTCCTCCCTGCTGGTACATTGAGAGAGAATCCGTCCAGATGCCCAGTGAAGTCATAAGAAATGGAGACAGTGGCAGTCTCCATATCTGAATGTGCTCCTAAACCAGCTCTGGGTCTCAACCTCTGGGAGAACGCAAGCATCAACATATGTAAATATAAGAAGCCTTTGTCTTTGGTCTCTAAAATCACACATTTCGACCTCAACAGTCCTGTTTGTTTAGAAGTGGCTAGGAGGAGTTTCCCCTTGGGTGTCCTAGCTTCTGTTACTTGCTGTTTTGACTGATTTTCATTTAACTCAAGTGGTAAACTAGCCAGGGTTGACTATGGGGTTCCCTTATAACTGGTTCAATAACATATACTTTGATCTCCTCTCCAGAGTCACTCACTGGGCTGAAATGGCATAAGTGTAACTCTGTGAAGACATTCACAGCTTCCCCGTTGAAGGAAACAAAGAAAGCATAAGAAAATTCACAACTTTCCCTTTGAGGGAAACAAAGAAATCATAAGAAAATTCAGTTGAGTTCAGTCACTCAGTCATGTCCGACTCTTTGTGACCCCATGAACCTCAGCACGCCAGGCTTCCCTGTCCATCACCAACTCCTGGAGTTTACTCAAACTCATGTCCATTGAGTCAGTGATGCCATCCAACCATCTCATCCTCTGTCATCCCCTTCTCTTCCTGCCTTCAATCTTTCCCAGCATCACGGTCTTTTCCAATGAGTCATCTCTTCACATCAGGTGGCCAAAGTATTGGAGTTTCAGCTTCAACATCAGTCCTTTCAATGAATATTCAGGATGGATTTCCATTAGGATGGACTGGTTGGATCTCCCTGCAGTCCAAGGGACTCTCAAGAGTCTTCTCCAACACCACAGTTCAAAAGCATTAATTCTTCTGTGCTCAGCTTTCTTTACAGTCCAACTCTCACATTCATACATTACTAAGAAAATTAGGTACATGCATATGCTATCTTTATTTGCCTAAGCTAATCTGGGGGAAAATGATCTTTCCAAAGATGAAAAATAAAATGATACTTTTGGGAATATGGTGCATCATTCATCGTTAAGTTCCACTGAAGCTGGGCTGGAAGGGAGGGATGTCTTCTCTTCTTCTATTGAGACCGTACAGTAAAATACATATTTATGAAAACTTGGTTTGTCAATTGAAGAAGATCCATAGCTGTCTTATGATTGTTCAGTGAGGAGAAAAAGAACCGCACTGTCTTGATATCTTTCTTTCCCTTCCGAGATTGACCATGGAAAAGTGAGATGCAAAAACGACTTGGGATTTGAAGAGCTGGCCTATTTCTGAACATCATACGCTGACTACTTCAGACTGCTTTCTCAAAGGCAGCGGTGGTGGTGACAATGTAGAGAGGGTGTCAGCTCTGAAAGTGGGAGACCTGGGCTCCACCCCTGTGGTACGAGGGTGAGCCAACAGGTCTTCTGTTGAAAATACATGAGTTCATTCACATATGAAGACGGTCAGAGGCTTCACTTCACACTCTCATCTTTACACATTGGTAAAATGCAAAGGTGACCTGTGTTGCTGCTGCTGCTGCTAAGTCGCTTCAGTCGTGTCCGACTCTGTGCGACCCCATAGACGGCAGCCCACCAGGCTCCCCCGTCCCTGGGATTCTCCAGGCAAGAACACTGGAGTGGGTTGCCATTTCCTTCTCCAATGCATGAAAGTGGAAAGTGAAAGCGAAAGTCACTGAGTCGTGTCCAACTCTCAGCGACTCCATGGACTGCAGCCCACCAGGCTCCTCCATCCACGGGATTTTCCAGGCAAGAGTACTGGGATCTGTGTTAGGCAACTGCAAAACTTCAATGAGACAGTTAATAGTGAAGTGACTGTCGTCATGGATTACACATAACAAGGTTGAACATTACTAACATTACTTACAGTGTGACTTCAAGGAGGGTCGTCGTCTCCCAACACTTAAGAAGAGATCGTCTACGGGAAAGGAATCCAGGGACTTCCCTGGTGGTCCAACATAGGGGACACAGGTTTGATCCCTGGTCCAGGAAGGTCCCATATGCTGAGGGGCAACTAAGCCTGAGCTCCGCAACAGTGAGAAGCCCGTGGACCTCGGCGAGAGTAGCCCTGTGCTTGCTGCAACTAGAGAAAAGTCTGCTCAGCAACAAAGACCCAGCACAGCCAAAAATAAAGGTTTTTTTTTTTTTTTTTTTAAAGAAAAGAAAAGGAACATAGACTCTGCAGTACCTCATTCAGAGAAATCGCCTTTAGAAGAATACCACTTCCCAGCTCTCGCCCAGAGAGTCACTATGAGTCACGTCTCCTCTCTCACCTTAGACAGGGCGGTCTGGCAGAACTGGGGGAAGTGGGGTGGGTTTGCGGGGGGGATGTTCTCCACTTCTCCAAACACACACGGCAGCTTCCAGCTGTGAGTGGTCACTGAGCCCCTGCAACAAGGCACATGGGGACTCTTTCTACTTGAGTGCTACTGACATTTTGGGTCAAAGACTTCTTTGTTGGGGGGGCTGCCCTGCACACTGCAGGGTGCTGAGGGCAGCACCCCTTCCATGCTGCAACTGGATCCCAGACCACCTCCTTCTCCCAGCGGGGACAACCAAAGCTGTCCCTCCCTAGACACCGCCAGACGTCCCCTGGGGAAGCAAAACTATCTCCCCGTTGAGAACCATGGGGTTACTGGAACTGAATTTCTAACTGCATTCAACTTAAATAGCAAACCTTGAATATACATTGGAAGGACTGATGTTGAACCTGAAATTCCAATACCCTGGGCACCTGATGAGAAGAGCCGACTCACTGGAAAAGACCCTGATGCTGGGAAAGATTGAAGGCGGGAGGAGAAGGGGGCAACAGAGGATGAGATGGTTGGGAGGCATCACCGACTCAATGGACATGAGTTTGAGCAAACTCAGGGAGATGGTGAAGGACAGGGAAGCCTGGCGTGCTGCCATCCCTGGGGTCACAAAGAGTCGGACACGACTAACCTACTGAACCACTGCAATAAATGTGTTGAGCAGCTACATTTGGACAGCAATATCTTAAAACCCATGACATTATTATAAAAAGCTAGACTGACAGTCAACAAATATGATGGGAAGTTTAGGATTTTTTTTTTTCCCCTCTGAAAGGGCTAAAGATTAAAAACAATAAAAACTTCCACTTTATTTGCATAATAATTATTTTTTCTGCTGTCTTCAGCTCAGGGTATTGAGAGCAATGGCAACCCAGCAATGTGTGAAAAAGGTACAAGATTCATAACAAAAGAGGATCTTTAAAAAACCACCACAGGTTTTTTTTTTTTTAATCCCTACCTGCCACCCAGGGAGGGAATAATGAGATCAACAGAGATCCCACAGTAGCAGGGGCCTGAACCAAAGAGACATCCCACAGTAGCAGGGGCCTGAACCAAAGAGGGAGTTAAGAGCCGTGACCACCCGAAGCTGTTCCTGCTGGCTCTCACTCCCTTCTTCGTGAATAATCCGTCCCCCCCGCACCCCCCCCCCCCCGCCACACACACACACGGGACCAGGTCTGACTGACCTGATCCAGCAAGCTGCACCGCCCCCTCCCCAAGCCCACCACAGTCACCCCACTTCCACTGCTGGACACTGAGCTGACGCCGGGACCTTTCAAGTGGGGTTACAAGGGTTCATCCGACACATGGGAAGTTTAGAGACATGTATGCTTTCATTTGGGCAGAGAGGACAATCCCCCCGGGGACAGGAGATGACTGTGTCAGGTCGGAGAACCCAGGGAACAAGAGTGAGACCCCCCCTCCTCCAGATTGAGTCCAAGTTCAAAGGCAGAAGCTCAGAGAGCAATCTGACTCGCTGGAATGTCGAAGGCAACTGACCAGCAGCAGCCCTGAAGGCTGAAATGTCTCACCTCCCAAGCCTACATCCCAGGAAACACACGGGTACTGCTGGAAAGAAACAACACATAGTGTGGTGAAACACGCTAACATTTGATGATTTCCTCCCAAACACTCGGAGGGGACATCTACTCAACATTTCTGCTGCCAGCAACACCCAGTTAAAGTCCAAAGGAACACGGGCTGTAGAGACAAATGGTCCTGACATTTAGCCCACAGTCGGCCAGTTTCGGGGACCTCAGACAAGTCATGATTTTAGCCGAGGTCCAGCTTTCTGAAGTGCAAAAGGAGAAAAATCATAGCCACTTCCTGAGGTTCCTGTAAAAACTAAGAGAGCGTCTTGCAGAGTGTGCCAAGCCATACATTTTGCCCACTTCACATGCCCTAACTTCCACTCTCCTTTCACCCAGAGTAATTTTTTTGGGTGTTCTTGGTGCTGGAAGATACAGAAAGGAACAGAGTGCCCCGCCCAGCAAGGCGCTCACGGAGCCCCAGACGCTGTAAGCACAGTCTCCACACTCCAGGAGACAGGCACATAAACGCCGCTGGAGATGAAAGAGAGACACGGGGGGGGAACACACCACTTACCGTCGGAGCAAGCCGGACGCCACGCCTCATATACTTTGGAGAGGAAATGCCCCCTAAGTGAACAGCTACCAAAAGGGAGCAAAATAAACAACTCTCTTTAATTGTGAAACCGAAAAAAAAAAAAAAGAAAGTGGGGCGGGGGGAGGGTGTCTCAGGAATCTGTGAGTTTCAAGAGCTCTTATAACGGGACAAACAGTTCAAAACCCATTCATTCACACAAGTCCTTAGTCAACTCAAGAGTCCTAGACATTAAATGATGACACTGCTCCCAACAACTTTTGTTTAGACAATTCAGATTAGAGGAAAAAAAAAGAAAAATGAGGATCAACTCAGCAACAACTTGATTTTAAAAGGTGTGCATTCAGACATACAGAACAGACTCTTCTTGACTGCTGAAGGGGCAAGGGTTGGGAGAGGGATGGAGAGGAAAGTTGGGGTTAGCAGATGTGAGCTTTGATAAATATACAGGATGGATAAACAAGTTCCCACTGTACAGCACAGAGAACGGTTTTCAACATCCTAAATAAACCAAAAGAATACTTGAAAAAAGCATGCATATGTACGTATGTATGACTGGCCACCTTCCTGTGCAGCAGTAATTAACACAACATTGTAAATCACCTAGACTTGGATAAAAAAAATTTTAATTGAAAAAAATTAAAAGATGAGCATTAGAGAGAGGGAAAGGAGTTGGACACAGAACGACCGCATGATCTCATTCATATGAGGCTTGGAGAGCAGTCTTATTCATGGGGTCAGTGGGTGGAAGGGTGGGTGTCAGGAGCTGCGGGGTAGAGAAACGGGGAGTCAGGAGCTTGGCGAGTGCAGAGTTTGGGTTTGGGATGATGGGAAGGTTCTGGAGATGAATGGTGGTGACGGCTGCACAACCATGAGTGTGTGCTTCATGCCACCGGACTGTGTGCCTCAAGGTGATTTACCACGGTAACTTGTTACCGTTATGTGCCTTTTATCACAATCAAAAGAAAACATGGGGACTTCCCTGGTGGCCCCGTGGTTAAGAACCCGCCTTCCAATGCAGTGGACATGGGTTCCTGGTCGGGGAACTAATATCCCATGTGCTGCAGGGCGGCTAAGCCAGGGCGTTCCAACAAAAGAGCCGCCTGCTGCAAGATCTCACGTGCTGCCACTGAGTCCTCAGGAAGCCAGGGGGATAAATACGTAAATATTTTTAAAAAAAGGAAAAGAGAAGATGAACAGCCCAGTTATGCAGCACTCCTAGCTATGAGGCAGCTGTGTATACACACATACAGACACAGGCTCACACACACACACACACACACACACAGAGGGTCACACACACACACAGGCTTACAATTACACACACACACAGGCAGATACACACACAGGTTCACACTTACACACACACAGGTTCACACTTATACACAAACAGGCAAACACACAGGTTCACACTTACACAGACACAGGTGCACATACACAGGTTCACACTTACACACAAGCTCACACACACAGGCTCACAATTACACACACACAGACACACACACAGAGGGTCACACTTACACACACACAGGCTTTTACACACACACAGGCAGATACACACACAGGTTCACACACACACACAGGTTCACACTTATACACACACAGGCAAACACACAGGTTCACACTTACACAGACACAGGTGCACATACACAGGTTCACACACCCAAGCTCACACACACAGGCTCACAATTACACACACACAGATACAGGCTCACACACATACACACAGACACACACACAGGGTCACACTTACACACACACAGGCTTACAATTACACACACACACAGGCAGATACACACACAGGTTCACACTTACACACACACAGGTTCACACTTATACACACACAGGCAAACACACAGGTTCACACTTACACAGACACAGCCACAGGTGCACATACACAGGTTCACACTTACAAGCTCACACACACAGGTTCACAATTACACACAGACACAGACTCACACACATACACAGACTCACACTTACACATGCACAAGCTCACGATTACACACACACAGGCTCACACTCAGACATACACACACAGAGACACAGGCTCATTTACACACATACACATTTACAGACACAGGCTCAAACACACAGACACAGGCTCACACACACACATACAGGCTCAAACACACAGACACAGGGTCACAGGCACACATACAGGCTCACACACACAGACACAAGTTCACATTTAAACACACAGAGGTTCACACACACAGACACAGGCTCACACTTACACACACAGGCTCAAACACACAGACACAGGGTCACAGGCACACATACAGGCTCACACACACAGACACAGGCTCACACTTACACACACATATAGACACAGGTTCACATATGGACACAGGCTCACACACACACATGCAGACATGGGCTAGCACCTACACACACACACACATACATAGAGCCTCACACTTACACACAGATTCATGGTTACACACACAGATACAGGCTCACACTTACACACACACAGGCTCACATTCACACACACACAGACACAAGCTCACATACACAGACACACAGACACAGGCTCACACTTACTTACACACACACACACACACACACACACACAACACACACTTGGCACCTATGGTCCCCTTGGAGTAAAGATGGGAGATCACACACTTGGCACCTATGGTCCCCTTGGCATGGAGATGGGAGATGACAGCAGAGAAACCTCTCACTGCCTCTCAGGGCACACTGCACCCACAGGAAGCAAACAGCCCTGAAAGAACGTCCTGGGACACCCACCTCTCCAGGGGGTGAACCGCAGAGCCGGTGCTGAGGGCAGAGCGCCAGATGACTCTCCTCGCGGCAGACACGCTGCTAGAAGTGCCTCCCTGTCTCCTGCCGGGAGGGGCTTCCTGGTGGCTCAGTGGTAGAGAACACGCCTGCAATGCAGGAGACCCAGGGTTTGATCCCTGGGTTGCAAAGATCCCCTGGAGAAGGGATTGGCAACCCCCTCCTGGAGTCTTGCCTGGAGAATCCCATGGACAGAGGAGCCTGGCAGGCTACAGTCCACAGGGCCACAGAGAGTCGGACACGACTGAGCGAGTTTCACTTTTACTTTCTTTCACTTCAGGTTAGTTAAGGGGTTCCCTGATGGCTCAGATGGTAAAGAATCTGCCTATAATGCAGGAGACCCAAGTTCAAGTCTTGGGTCAGGAAGATCCCCTGTAGGAGGCAATGGCAACCCACTCCAGTGTTCTCGCCTGGAGAATCCCATGGACAGAGGAGCCTGGCGGGCTACAGTCCATGGGGCCACATGACTGAACATGAGCACTTCTGCCCACTGCCCGTGTCCTGAGGGTGGAACGTGACCCATTTGTCTTGTGACCACATCACACAAGTTTTTTTGCTTGATGAGCGAGCAGCTGACCACAAGAAAAACATTTTTAAAATTCCTATTTTAGGCAAGTATCTCCTTCTCTAATGATAGTAGAAGTTCCTGGAACTCAGCCTGTCTGGGTTACTTTCAGTTTGTGGAGAAATATAGTCCAATCATGGCATAGGAAACAGAAACATTTCCATTAGGAGCAAAAAATAAAATAAAATAAAAAAGATAAACCAGGTGTAACAGTAAAAAGGAAAGTTCACCCAACTATGTGTCATAACCTTTGCCACTAATGGGATATTCTAGATACGGTGCTACCCTCACCAAGGGCTGTGATGTTTACAGTTAATTGGTTAGAGCCTTGCTACTCGAGCTCTGGTCCACAGACCCACAGCCTCGGCATCACCTGAGAACCTGCTGGAAATACAGAGACTTGAGTCTCAGCCGGACCTGCTGAACCTGAATCTACATTGGAACAAGACCTCCAGGTGATGCAAACCAAAGCTTGAGGAATCCCATCTAGGTAAGCAGGCCCCCCAAACAGGGTCTTAACACATGAGAACACTGCATTACATGGGTGACATAACTCCAGTAATTTGTGGTCTGTAATAATAGCAACAACAGTTGTCAAGGTCAAATAAACACATGTGTCTTGCTTGGCAAGTTGGACACAGTTGTGTCCGACTCTTTGCGACCCTGTAGACTGTAGCCCACCAGGCTCCTCTGTCCATGGGATTCTCCAGGCCAGAATCCTAGAGTGGGTTGCCTTTGCCTTCTCCAGGGGATCTCCCTGACCCAGGGATCAAACCCAGGCCTCCTGCATTGCAGGCAGATTCTTTACCATTGGAACCACGAGGGAAGCTGGAATACATGTGGGCAAATCCGTGTCATCTTTCATCTAAAATGAAAATCTCACACGTTTGCCTTTCTCTGTAAGGTTCCCTGGCCAGGAAACAAAGTCAGGGAAAGGGAGAACACAGTCAAAGCCAGCAATTTCCCTGGCTGCACCCCTGGGATAATAAAGCGTTATTAAGACATCAAGATGTTACGTAGCATAACGTGAAATAATCCAAAATTTTAGCTGATAGAAAAGTTATGTCCAACAGAGTATATTATGCATATGCGTGCATGTTCAGTTGCTCGGTCATGTCCAAGTCTCTGCGACCCCATGGACTGTAGCCCGCCAGGCTCCTCTGTCCATGGGATTTCCCAGGCAAGAATACGGGAGTGGGTTGCCATTTCCTCCTCCAGGGGATCTCTCCTACCCAAGGACCAAATCTGCATCTCCTGCACTGGCAGGCACATTCTCAACTGCTGAGCCACCTGGGAAGCCCCATGATCAGTGTACATTAAACACTGCATGGGAGTTTTAAGAACCGTCCCAAGAGTCTGCTTTTTTTCCTTTACCTTGCACCTCAAAACTAGCATACCTGTCAAGTTCAGCCAACACATCAAGCTGGGGAAACTGAGAGGGTAGAGGAAATGTTTTCCTTATATGCTAGTCTAGGCCCCTAGCAGCTATATAGCAGGCAAAGATCAATGTCCAAACGAACTAAATAGAATGTGAGGAGGAATGTTTACTCATATACATTCAAGAGAATATAGCTAAATCTATCATTTTTAAGAGATTGTCCTGTTTCTCAAAACCCCGATTCCCACCTTTATTGTTTTCCTTACGGCCAAACTACAAAATGAAGGGGCCCCATAAAGAGCATCAGTTCTCCTCCTTTGCACGTTTTCAATGCATTCGCAGTCAGGTTCTTGTCGTCCAGGCTCCCCTGTCCTCTTTCCCTCAAGTTACCAAGGACACAGATGTTGAGTCCCCTGTGCCCACAGTCTTACACACTAGCCTCAACACACGGAGGGGGCTACTCCCCATACCGTGCCCTACACAACAGTCAAAGAACGTCAGTCCTTCCCCTTCTCTGTTCAGAAAGATGCTTTGAAAAGCAAATGGTATTAATTTCTGTGACGACATCTGCAGGCTGTAAATCTTAACCAAATGAAAGATCTGAACGTCAGGACTGAAGATCAAGCGAAAGTCATCAGCAACACATTTCGGGAACAGTCTAGAAGTAATATAAATGTCAACTTACCAGCAACACACGTTAAGGAAGTGAAAGAATTCTGCTGATCAGAAGGTACTTCTGAGAACACAAAACTGAAGAATTCTGATCGGATGATGAAGTTTATAACTAACCCTTCTCCTCATCTTGCTTGACCCTCCATAAGCACTGGGCCAGGCACACAGATATAACACAATTCAAGGTGAAATAATGGAAAGGGCGTGAAGAGGGATAAACAAACTATAATAAAGGAGGTGAGGGTAATAAGGTTCCATACCTTGAGAATCTTGGGTTCCATATGCAAACACACAGAAAAAAAAACCTCCAAGTGAAGACAGAGTACACAAATATCAAATTACCACTTACATGTGGAAATTAAAAAAAATTCAAAGGAATTTATTTCCTAAAGAGAAATCAACTCACAAACATAGAAAACAAACATGGTTATCAAAGGGGAAAGAGGTGGGAGGGATAAGCTAGGAGCTTGGGATTAATTATACACCGCTGCTGCTAAGCTGCTAAGTCAGTCGTGTCTGACTCTGTGTGACCCCATAGATGGCAGCCCACCAGGCTCCCGTTCCTGGGATTCTCCAGGCAAGAACACTGGAGTGGGATGCCATTTCCTTCTCCAATGCATGAAAGTGAAGAGTGAAAGTGAAGTCGCTCAGTCGTGTCCGACTCTTAGTGACCTCATGGACTATAGCCTTCAGGTTCCTTCGTCCATGGGATTTCCCAGGCAAGAGTACTGGAGTGGGTTGCCATTGCCTTCTCCAAACTACACACTAGTATATGTAAAATAGGTAAACAACAAGCACCTACTGTATAGCACAGAGACCTATATTCAATATCTTATAATGTACAACAGAAAAATATGAAAAAGAATATTATATATCTATGTATATATGTAAATTGAATGACTTTGCTATACACATGAATCATTACAAACCAACTAGCTTTCAATTTCTTAAAAAAAATAAAAAACAGGAACAAAGAACAAGAACAAACAAAACAGTATCAAATATGACAGATATTAGCCCAACGAAATCAGGAATCACTGTAATGTCTAAATGCACCACTTAAAAGACACTGATTGTCAGAATGAATCAAAAAAAACAGACCCAGTTATACGTTATCTGAAAGTCTGCCTTAAACATAAAGACACATATACATTAAAAGGATGCTAACATTCAGAAAATGAAGATCATGGCATCCGGTCCCATCACGTCATGGGAAACAGATGAGGAAAAAGTGGAAACAGTGTCAGACTTTTTTGGGGGGCTCCAAAATCACTGCAGATAGTGACTGCAGCCATGAAATTGAAAGACGCTTACTCCTTGGAAGAAAAGTTATGACCAACCTAGATAGTATATTCAAAAGCAGAGACGTTACTTTGCCAGCAAAGGTCCATCTAGTCAAGGCTATGGTTTTTCCCATAGTCATGTATGGATGTGAGAGTTGGACTGTGAAGAAAGCTGAGTGCTGAAGAATTGATGCTTTTGAACTGTGGTGTTGGAGAAGACTCTTGAGAGTCCCTTGGACTGCAAGGAGATCCAACCAGTCCATTCTGAAGGAGATCAGCCCTGGATTTCTTTGGAAGGACTGATGCTGAAGCTGAAACTCCAGTACTTTGGCCACCTGATGCAAAGAGCTGACTCACTGGAAAAGACTCTGATGCTGGGAGGGATTGGGGGCAGGAGGAGAAGGGGATGACAGAGGATGAGATGGCTGGATGGCATCACCGACTGATGGACAGGGAGGACTGGCGTGCTGCGATTCATGGGGTCGCAGAGTCGGACACGACTGAGCGACTGAACTGAACACTAATTATAACAAACCATGAGTAGCTATATTAATTTCAGAGAAGATTTCAAAGCAATAAAGTTATCAAAGATTAAAAGAAAAAGAGCATTACATAATGATAAAGTGGTCGATTCTCCAAGAAGATGTAATGGTTCTTAACAAACTCCATGAGACAAAACCAAGTAGAACCACAAGGAGAAATATGAATAGATGTCTTCACTATCATAGCTGGAGACTTCAACACCCTCCTCCCAGCAACAGACAGATCCAGTGGGCAGAAAATCAATAAAGACAAAACTGAACACAACTACATATATGGCAAGTCACTCAGTCGCGTCCGACTCTTTGCAACCCTGTGGACTGCAGCCCACCAGGCTCCTCTGTCCATAGGGACTCTCCAGCCAAGAATACTGGAGTAGGTTGCCATGCCCTCTTCCAGGGGATCTTCCCCACCCAGGGATCGAACCCAGGGCTCCCACATAGCAGGTGGATTTGTTTACTGTCTGAGCCACCAGGGAAGCCCCAACTGCATATAATTGATGTCAGATGTACGTAATTGATATTATATAGAGACGACGTCCTTCAACAACAGCAGAATACACATTTTTCTCAAGCTCACATGGAATCTTCATCAAGAGAGGCCACATTCTGGGCCACAAAAGACACCATAACAAATTTAAACGAAGAGATATCGTACAATGTCTGCTCCCAGATTACAATGGAATGAAAACTAGAAATTAGTCACAGAAAGATCACTGGAAAATCCACACATATGCAGAGTGAAAAACACATTTCTAAATAACACGTGGGTCAAAGAAGTCTCAAAAGGAATTCAAAATTATTTCAAACGAAATGAAAAGAAAAACACCACTTTTCACAATCTGTGGCATATAGTGGAAACAGTGTTTAAGGAAAAACAGACAGCACTGATTCTTATATTAGAAAAGAAGAAAGATCTAAAATCAATAATGTAAGTTTCCAATACAGAAAACCAGAAAGAATAAGTTAAATCCAAACTGAGGAGAGGAAAAGAAGTAATAAGAATTAGAATAGAAATAAAAGAAATTAAAATAGGAAGCCAATAAAGGAAATCAACAAAACCAAAAGCTATTTCTTCAAAAAAGAGCTATAATATCATTAGGACTCTGGTCAAGCTAACAAAGAAAGAGAGGACACAAATTCCTACTACTAGCAATGAAAGTGGGGACATCACTATGGATCACATGGAAATTCAGAATATAATAAAGGAATATCATGAACACTCTATGCCCCCAAATTCAATGACCTAGATGAAATCCACCAACTCCTTAAAAGGTACCATCTGCCAAAACTCACAAGAAGAGATGATCTCAATACAACTCTATCTATGTTAAGACAGTGAGTCAGTAATTAATAAAAAGCAGCAAGCCCAAATGGGTTCGCTGGTAAATTCTACCAAACATTTAAGGAAGGAATGATGCTAATTCTCTTGGAGAAGGAAATGGCCACCCACGCCAGGATTCTTGCCTGGAGAATCCCACGGACAGAGGAGCCTGGCTGGCTACAGTCCACGGAGTTGCAAAGAGTCAGACACGACTGAGCGGCTAACATATTAATTCTCTACAGTGTCTTTCAGAGGATAACAGCAGGGGGAATACTTCCTCATTCATTCTATGAGGCCAGCATTACCCTACTACTGAAAGCAGCTAAAGACAATACCAGCAAGCTGTAGAAAATATCTCTTATTAACAGACACACAAAAATCCTCAAGAAAATATTAGCAAACCAAATCAAAAAATGTATGAAAAGAATTCACATTTGACCAACTGGAATTTATCCCAGCACTGAATGTCATAAGGGTTCAACACTCAAAAAAAAAAAAATCAGTTAATATAATTCATCAGGCTTCCCCGATAGCTCAGTTGGTAAAGAATCCACCTGCAATGCAGAAGACCCCAGTTTGATTCCTGGGTTGGGAAGATCCCCTGGAGAAGGGACAGGCTACCCACTCCAGTATTCTTGGGCTTCCCTTGTGGCTCAGCTGGTAAAGAATCTGTCCACAATGCAGGAGACCTGGGTTCGATTCCTGGGTTGAGAAGATCTCCTGGAGAAGGGAAAGGCTACCCACTGCAGTATTCTGGCCTGGAGAATTCCATGGACTGTGTAGTCCATGAGGTCACAAAGAGTTGGAAATGTGTTAATTCACAATATCAATAGCCGAACAATGAAAAACACAATTATATTAATAAATGCAGAAAAAATCATTTAACAAAATCTGACACTCATTCATCATAAAGACTTTCAGTAAATGAGGAATATAGGTGAACTTTCTCACCTTGATAAAGACTATCTACAAAAATGGTTTCTCAGGTCAGGTGAAGTCACTCAGTCGTGTCCGACTCTTTGCGACCCCATGAACTGTAACCTACTAGGCTTCTCCGTCCATGGGATTCTCCAGGCAAGAAAACTGGAGTGGGTTGCCATTTCCTTCTCCAGGGGATCTTCCTGAGCCAGGGATCAAACCCGGGTCTCCCACATTGGAGGCAGACACTTTAACCTCTGAGCCACCAGGGAAGCTGGTTCAGGGATAAAGATCCTGCCTGCCAACGCAGAAGACATGGACGTGATTCCAGGGTAAGGAAAAACTGCTGGAGTAAGAAACGGCAACTCACTCCAGTATTCTTGCCTGGAAAATTCCATGGACACAGGAGCCTTGTGGGCTACAGTCCACAGAGTTGCACAGAGTCAGACATGACTAAGCACACACATAGAGACACACACACACAGAGGCATCTAAGAAAATACCTACAGTTATCATCAAACTTAATGATGAAAACCTTGATTCCATAGACAGAGGAGCCTTGTGGGCTACAGTCCACAGAGTTGCAGAGTCAGATACGACTAAGCACACACACACACACACACACACACACACACACACACACACACACACACACACAGAGGCATCTAAGAAAATACCTACAGTTATCATCAAACTTAATGATGAAAACCTTGATTCCATGGACAGAGGAGCCTTGTGGACTACAGTCCACAGAGTTGCAGAGTCAGATACGACTAAGCACACACACACACACACACACACACACACACACACACACACACACAAGTTGCAGAGTCAGATACGACTAAGCACACACACACACACACACACACACACACACAAGTTGCAGAGTCAGATACGACTAAGCACACACACACACACACACACACACAGAGGCATCCAAGAAAATACCTACAGTTATCATCAAACTTAATGATGAAAACCTTGATTCCATGGACAGAGGAGCCTTGTGGGCTACAGTCCACAGAGTTGCACAGTCAGATACGACTAAGCACACACATACACACACACACACAGAGGCATCTAAGAAAATACCTACAGTTATCATCAAACTTAATGATGAAAACCTTGATTCCATGGACAGAGGAGCCTTGTGGGCTACAGTCCACAGAGTTGCAAAGAGTCAGATATGACTAAGCACACACACACACACAGAGAGACATCTAAGAAAATACCTACACACACACACACACACACACACACAGAGGCATCTAAGAAAATACCTACAGTTATCATCAAACTTAATGATGAAAACCTTGAAGCTACCCTGGACTGGCAACACCAGAATCCAGTGGAAGTCTCTTAGAAATACAGCATCTCAAACCCTACCCAGACCTACTGAATCAGCATCTTTGGAGGTGGGGCCCAGGAAACTGTATCTGAGCAAGCTCGGCAGGAGACACTTGAGCAAGCTGATGTTTGAGAAGCCCTGCTCCAAGAAGTCGGGATCCACAAACAGTAGAGCTAGGGAGAAAGTCATGAGATGAGTGTGTTTCAGAGACAACTCATGTGTGAACAATAGAGAGGATGGCAAGTTAGCTCAAGACACGAATCTCAAGAGCTTCACAGAAAGACGGGTAAAAAGGTAAAGGAGAGGGTGGCCCTACAGAGGATTTTGAGTTTTTAGGCTGAATGACTGAATGAATACTCATGTTTTTCATTAACATGGAGATTCCAGGGAGAGGAATTGGTTTGGGGAAGGCAAATAAGCAACTTGGGCCAGGTCACAGAGTTTACAAATCACATCCTCAGGCCAGCGGCCCAAAGACCAGACTTGCCATACACCATCCACAGCCTCTCATGCACAGGGCAGAAGAAATGTGTCTCACTCAGGGCACAGCGACTTAAAGGGCTTTTAAAGAACCGTAAATCAGAACTGATCGACATGGAGTTGAATCCACACCTCAGGAGAGAAATACTGTTTCAGGGAAGAACCTGTTTACATTAACCTTTGCTTCCCGGTGCTTTTACTAAAAGGGTACCTCTGCACATAAAGGCCTGCCTCGGGGAACCCTGCCCTCTGCCTGAATGTTAACACATTGTCCTTCCCAACTCTCCCCAAGGCTGGCCATTCCAGAAGATATTTGCAAGACCAATGGCTTTTTAAACTTTACTTCCTCATCTCCTGTCTCTGTGTGTTCTATAAAAGAACCTGGCATCCAGACTCCAGTAAGACAGTTATTCTGAGACATTAGTCTGCCATCTTCTCGGTCTCCTGGCTCTCCCAACAAAGTCATTATTCCTTGCTGTACCACCTCGTCTCCCAACTTACTGGCCTGTCTTGCACTCAGCAGAGCAAATTTGGACTCAGTAAGAATATGGCGGTGGTTTGTGCACATATGGACAGAACAATATCAGAAAGAATGAGGCAGGTAAAGAAAGGACATTTTATTGACCAAAAATGACGTTCTCATTCTTCCTTCCAAATATCAGAGGGCATGTACCACTGTTCCATTTCCATTAGACACTGGTGATTCAGAAAGAGCCTTCAACTCCATACATTAAGGGTCTTAAGGCTTGATTTATACTACTATAAAGGCATTGTCGGTGAACTCTTACAAGTGAAAGGAAAATGCAGGCCGCCTAGCCTTGACTTCCTCCTGAGCAAGACACAACCTATCAACGGGATGGCAGCTAATGTGATAACATGCAAGATTTCTGCACAGTGGCTCACAGAAGCCTGGAGATGGGACTCACCCAACCTAGGTTATTTTTTTTCCCTCCCAAACTCTGTCCCAGGAGTGAGCAGAAAATGATTTAGAAGTCAAAGAAAAGAGCCACCGAGTGTGCATAATTCAATATTCCACCAGAGTTCACGTCTCCTAATAATATTCTCCATTACCAGTTGGAAAACAAAAGTTGTAAGGAGGTTCATTGTCTTTTTGTCTCCAAGTGACAAAGAGATGAAATAAACATACGTGGGATGCCAAGCACAAAAGCAGAGGATGGGTGCAGGACGGAGCTGCATCCCAGACCTTTTTTTTTTTTTTTTACAGCAAATTGATATGTTGGTGGCAAACCTGCCATGGGGTCTTGAAATTAGTGTCTGTCTTTAAAGCAACAGGCTTTCCTGGGGAACAGGACACTTTTCGATGTAGTTTCACGCAGCAGGTTGGGGATGGCCAAGATTTACAGTTGATTAGCCTGCATAGCTGAGTTGCTTTCTCAAAGGCTTCTAGGCAGGGATTACTTCTGTGCCCAAAGAGCCCAAGAGAATAGGGAGGGCGGCTCGCGGCTGTAATGTGCATTCCCCAGGCTCCGTACACTGTGCTCATTGAAGCAGATAAAGCAAAGTTAAAGAAGCATTTAGTTCTTCAGAATGGCAGCCTTAATAAGTATCTTTTTTTTGTGGAAGGATTTAGGAGGAGGGGAGGGTGAGCCTTAGTGCAGGCATTATTTCCTCATACAAAAAGGGAAAATGTGCATACAGTGAAATGTATAAAAAGCCAAAATGCGCACAGCTCCCCTCTCCCTCCCTCCCCCAAGGAAAAGATGCTGAACACACACTCCCCAAACGCCAGAGCATGAATCTTCACAGCTTAATAGTCCCGGGGCCATTGTGCACTTTCTCCTGGGAAAGGCAGCTCATTCATCTGCAACCGCCCAAGTTCAACCTTTTAGCTGTGAGAACCAGGGTGGGGTGGGGGTGGGGGGCACATGGCCCTCCAGAGTCCCACC
Organism: Capricornis sumatraensis; assembly: GCF_032405125.1. NCBI lineage: Eukaryota > Metazoa > Chordata > Mammalia > Artiodactyla > Bovidae > Capricornis > Capricornis sumatraensis. The sequence goes on along the minus strand of NC_091092.1, from coordinate 143,998,280 downwards.
GTCTTTAGCAGGAGGAGGCCAGAAGAGTTGCTGTGTCCATCCAGTCGTGTCCTGAGGAAGAACGGCTCAGCTACCCTGGCCCCTCGTCACAATGCTGCCATCGAGGCACGGGAGAAGAGTCTGCGAAAGGCTGGGCCAGCCCCACCTGCAGGCAGCCAAACCCTCAAAGTGACCTTTGCCTGCACAGTGCAAGGCCTGGGAGCCTCCACGGCTCTCATCGTAAACAGCCTTCCCGACATGGAATCTGACAAAGAATCAGTCCCCTGTAGTGAATTCAAATGCATGTGGTTTAATAAGGCAGTGGCTTATGATCCCACTTCTCCTTCTCAGCTCGGCCTTACCCACAACCTGTCTTCCAACACGAAGAGACGTTAACAGGAACGGAGCCACTGGTATAACGAAAAACGCATCGGGGTTGCGGCACCTGTCCCTTGAGTGGGGTTTTCCATTTAGCTAAACAAGGTGATTAACCCAGTTCATCCACACCTGTGTCTCAATGCTGAAAATTTTCAAGAGGGACTTTCCATAACCTAAGGCAGATTGGGAAGGTTTGTCTTTGAAGTTCACAGACAGTTGGGACTATAATAAAAAGAAGGAAGGAAGGAAAGGAAAAAGAAAGGAAGGGAAAGAGAGAGGCAGAGAGAGAGAGAAAAGAAAGAAACAGGAGAAAGGAAGGAGGCAAGGAAGGAGGGGAGAGCGAAGGCAGGCCATCCTTACAAAGTGCACACTTGAAGTCGATGCATCCCTCGCACCAATGGAAAATGAACTCACCCACACTGGTCGCTCCGCTCTGAAAGGACGCAGTTGAGAGAAGTCCTTTCTTTATTGTGTGGTTTTAAAGACTATTCTTTGACCTCTGCTATTTATGACTTGAAAGCTGTGAAGACAGGGCCAGACCCCTTTGGCTCCAAAAGGCGCTCACAGACAAAAGCTTTTCACCTTTGTTCCGCTTACCTCATTCCACTGCCCCCCACCCCGCCCCGGCTCAGAACATGTCCCTACCGCAGCCCCCTGGTTTCACAAACTGAAATCTCCCCTTTCTCTGGCCCAGTTACAGCCATTGCCGAGCTGACAAGTGGCCACCTTCGCTCCTTTGCAGGGAAGGAAGCAAGGAAGCCCTAGTCATCACCACCCGGCTGAGAGGGGGTCTGGTAGGAATATAGATGTCTTGTCATCTCATGTCAATTAACCATGAAATTGTAGACAGAATGGTTCAGGAAACTAAGCAACGCACGGGGGCAAGTTTCAGCCACAGTGTGGGATTTCCCGAGTTATTATTTTACGATTTATGGACTCATCTGTTGCCTTTCTCACTCTTAATGGCATTCGAGACAGTTTTCAAAGTTCCATCAGATAGAGCCAGAAAAACAGATAAAAACTGGACAGTAAAAAGTGGAGTCAGTGATAAAGCGAGTTCCCAAAATACATGAGATGAAGTTTAGTAACCTTGCTAAAGTAAGTGATTTTCTTTATCGTTGAGCCTTCCAACAGCCAACTCAAAGGGAAAAATACAGTGTCCAAGGGCTAAAATATATACCAGTTTCTAGGGTAAGAATAATTACTATTGATCAGATGAACATGCCTGAAGGAGGCATGGCAATCCACTGCAGTATTCTTGCTGGAGAACCCCACGGACAGAGGAGCCTGGCAGGCTACAGTCCACAGGGTCGCAAAGATTCGGACATGACTGACTGACTGACTAAGCAACAAGGTGAATACAGTGAATGACCCCCCCCCCAAGTTTTCTCCTAAAAACGGCACAGAATAACAGACTGATGTCCTTGGCAAGTTCCTCAGAGTATTCCCCAATGACTGAGTTTCTGAGACAGTCTCTGAGAATATCGCATGCCTTGCATTGCAGCAACATGGGGTTCAGTAAATGTCATTCATTAAAGGACAATTTTGAGACAGTGAAGGGACATAGTTTAGTCCTGTAATCAAGGCATGGATGGTACAGCATCTGGAAACTCTATATGCATGAAAGTGAGAGTCGTTCAATTGTGTCTGACTCTTTGTGACCCCGTGGACTATACAGTCCATGGGATTCTCCAGGCCAGAAGGTTACTTTTCTTTCTCCAGGGGTCTTTCCAACCCAGGGATCGAACCAGGATCTCCTGCACTGCAGGCAGATTCTTTATCAACTGAGCTATCCATGAGGCACATACAAATGTTGGTGCTCTGGATGACTTTCTGTACTGCAAGGATACAAAAGGTTTGAGCTTCTAGCCCTTGGCAGGTACCAGCAAAGCAGTGGCGTGTGGGTTTTCACTGTCATTTCACAGGCAGCAGAGGTGCTGTTAGCTCCGATACCCACAGCAAAAATTACATATCTTAACGAGGATGATTGTTTGGATAAGAATGTCACCCTAACTCTGCCTACACACACATCAAAGAAGGTGAAGGAAGTACCTGGTCAAGATCCTCCTTAGGAAATGGTATTTTCTCTTCCAACATGGAAGAAACCAAAAAGGTACAAGCTCAGTGGGACATCCTATCCGTGGCTGCAGTAATTTTAGGCTGAAAGAGAGTTTAGAACAAGTCCCCAGCTTAGCCATCAAACACACATACACACTTCATATTGGAATCAAGCAGAGCCCTATGGGACTTTCCCAAGATGGACCTCCCCTGTGTCCTCTGACTTCCTCCTGATTCTTTGAAAACTTTAGCCTCCTAGGCTTCCCCTGAGATCCAAAAGGCAAATTTAATCTGAAAAGTGAGAGAATGCAGGAAGATGGGAAAACGGTCAAGGAAGACACAATAATAACAGTTTATCCATTAAACGAAATCAAGGATGGCTATTTCCTCCTCAGGGGCTACAGATAATATTCTGAGCCGTGTCCTTGAGCCGTTTTGCAGATACCAAAACCCCACCATGTGAAGGAATTTTACTTCATGTTGACCACAAGCATTCCAGACCCGATAGAACCAGAAGTCCGATACGGTTGACTCCCAAAATACCACTTGGTTACCTCACCACCAACCAAGCAGAATAATGTCCATAAGCTGATCACACACCTGCAACCCCTCTCCCGCACCCAGTCATTAATAACATTTCCCTGTACACTATGACATCCCTGATATGTAGAATCTATAAAGAAATTATACAAGTGAACCTACTTACAAAACAGAAAGAGACTCACAGACTTAGAGAATGAACTTATGGTTGTCAGGGGGAAGAGAGTTAGGGAGTTTGGGATGGACATGTATGGACGTGTGGGATGGACATATCATATTTAAAACTGATAACACCAAGAAACTACTATTGTCCAGCACAGGGAACTCTCCTCAGTGTGGCAGCCTGGATGGGAGGGGAATTTGGGGAAGAATGGATACATGCATACGTATGGCTGAGTCCCTTCGCTGTTCCCCCGAAACTGTCATAAGATTATTAATCGGCTATACACCAAATAAAAATAAAAAGTGAAAAACAAAAAAATTCCCTGAACTTCCTTCATGGTCCCAGGTTACCACTCCGTGTTTTCACTGCAAGGGGCACAGGTTCAATCTCCGGCCCACTGGTTGGCTAAGTGCCACTTTCTGGCTAACTCAAACGTTGTTGTTCAGTCCCTACGTCCTGTCCGACTCTTTGTGACCCCATGGAATGCAGCATACCAGGCTCCTCTGTCCCCCACCACCTCCCAGAGACGGGCTCAAATTCACGTCCACTGAGTTGGTGATGCAATCTAACCTCTGATGGAACACACTACAACTTCAAAACATCAGGCAGACGATCATCACCATGTAACGCATGCTGGTGGAGATGTTTCTCATATGTTCCGCGTGGAATCCCTTTCTCAAGTCAGCTTTCAGGAACCCTTCCTCAGTCATGGGCCAAATAAGAGACTTCGTTTGTGTCTCCTTCCATGAGACGGGAGGAGAAATCGAGTACGAGATGCGGAAGAGGTGGGGATTACGAGTTACACAGAGGTGTTTTTTCCCTTCCCCGTGTCTTTGCTTTGACGTTTACTGCAGGTGGAAATTCTTTCATCACCGTAAAAACTGATACAAAACAATCAGAAACACATTGGGCTATTCATATGCCACATGCTGGACTAGAATCCAAATAAGAACCTGTTCTTTTCCTTAAATATTGATTGCGCTACTAGCCAAGTGTTACAAGTTACGCAGCACACAGGCTAGTTTCTAGGCTAAAAAAAAACTTCAGAATGTTCCAGCTACTGCTGGCTAATGATGCCCCAAAGCACACTAATATGTTTGATAAAAGTTCCCAGTGTGAAGGCGGAAAACACTTACCATAAGAATGATGGCGTGAGGGAGAGCAAATCAATGACACTGCTATAGCCTGCCTTCCATGCTAGAGGCTCCAATTAGAGCTCTGAACCTGCGTTCCAGGAGGCTGCGTCAGATGGAAGCGTGCCTCAGATCTCTCGTTGTTAAAACCATTAACTCACCAATCCACCTGCCAGGCCGCACAGCGACCCTGCTAAGAGCCTTCAGCACTTACGACTTCAGAAACTGAAGCTCTGAAACTAGGTATTTATTTAGCTGCACCATCTGCCTCAACCTGATGCAAAGAGACCACTCAGGGGAAAAAGATCCTTGATGCTGGGGAAGACTGAGGGCAGCAGGAGAAGGGGGGGCAGAGGATGACGTGGTGGGATGGCATCACTGACTCAATGGACATGAGTTTAAGCAAATTCTAGGACACACTGAAGGACAGGGAAGCCCGGAGCGCTGCAGTCCATGTGGTCGCAGAGAGTTGGACACGACTTTGCAACTGAACAGCAGACAACCATCTGTAATCTGTTTTTGATTTCACGGGCTCCACATTCTCCCACTTCGTTCAGACTGGCGCGGCGATACTGGATGGAGGCAATACTGAACCCTAATTCAGACTTGCTGATGGTGTGATTTGCAACTGCATGGAGACCAGGAACTCTAAGAGCTCAGGTCTCCCAGAGGAGAGACTTCATCACTTGGCGAGCACTCAGCAGTCTTTGGGGTGCTCGAGATTATGCCATTTACTGGCACGGTATTATAGGACAGTCTGACAAATGTGCATTCAACAGTTTTTATTCATCACGCTGGGCACAATATTGCATTACAGACCGATTTTTCAAAAGAACAGTAGCCAAATTTTAATACACCTCACGATTTCTTTTCCTATGCATTCCATACACATTTCAATTTCACCACTGGTTTAAATAAATAGAATCTCTCTCTTCCTAAATTATCACATCCCATTTACTTAAAAATGAAGTTATAATCAAGGGGGTGGCAGAGGATAAGATGGTTGGATGGCATCATTGACTCAGTGAACATGAGTTTAAGCAAACTCAGGGAGACGGGAAAGGACAGGGAAACCTAGCGTGTCCATGGGGTTGCAAAGGATCAGACACGACTTAGCAACTGAAGAACAACGTCATGATCATTACTTATGAAAATAATAATGCTAATATTAAAAATAAAGGGAATTAACTATAACATTGCATAAGTTTTCTACTCTTGCAGCAGCATATACCTACAACTTCTCTTGGCATGTCAGTGGGGACTGTATTTATGAAATACTTGGTAAACTCCCAAAAGATATCAATACGTTGGACAAGAGATGTTCGATATACATCAACTTTGTCCTTGAAGTGGATATTTATACAAAGTCAGGGAAAACTGCATGAATATCAGTAAGTATTACCATAGGTTTCAAGTGTTTTGAAGTAAAAGGAACAACTGAAATTTCAAACTGTTGCATATTACAACACTGCAAAAGATAAACTGTTCAACTGTGGCTCTTTGGCTATTTGGACATAGCGCATTTCCATGGGTGCCTGAGTTTTCATTTTCCTCCGTAAGATGTATTTTCCTGGGGCTCTATGGACTTACAGTCATTACCACATAAATCATGGGAAGCATCTAACACGAAACAAAAGCCTCCAACAGTCACATTCAGTTATGTTTCTGGGGTTTGACCTTTATCCAATAAATTTCACAGATGCCAAATGAAGCCGTCCAGATGTTCATACGAGCAAAACCAATCTTCCTCACCTCCAAATTTGGCTTCAGAATAAGCCTGGAAAATCACTAACAATCCAGAGTTATGGCCCTTATAAGAACAGAACTCCCACTGAGATCAAAGCAACAGGCCACCACACCAAGATTGAGCCCCGAATTACTGCTTTTCAACTCAAATCCTCACAACCAAATGGGAACCAACCGTCAACCAAGACAGTTACAACACCCAGAAGGAGAAGAATGAGCACGCATGCACCCCAGATGGGTGGCTGTCACCCAGAGTGCCAGTCTTAGGCGCAAGGCTCAGAGAGGTAACGGAGCATAAGGTCAAAGCATACTTATCTTACAAATGCATGACTCTCGTGCAAATATAAAATGAACAAGCGTCAAATACTGAACTCATGAAATACTGCCAGGCCCAGAAATATCCTACATTTGGTTCAAAGGAGACATCCAAGAAATACAGACATACTGATACAGAGAAAGGATTGCTCAACTGGATTTACAAATACGCGCAAAATGGTCTGTTGATGGGGAAGCTTCAGTTTGCAGTCCCCTGCACACAACCACTTGCATTTCCGTGGACAAGAGTCATCTGCCTTCGTATCAGCCTCCTACCATTTGCAGAGGAAGAAAACAGCTCAAGGATACGGAGAATGTAGATAACCCACAAGATGCGAGATGGGAGAGCATCCAGCCACCTTTCAGTGTGCCCCTTTCGAAGCCCTCCACAAGTCTTACTTGTGGCAGAGGATGAGCTGGTTGGATGGCATCACCGACTCAATGGACATGCGTTTGAGCAAACTCCGGGAGACAGTGAAGGACAGGGAAGCCTGGTGTGCTGCAGTCCATGGGGTCACAAAGAGCTGGACACTAATGACTGAATAAGTCTTACTGGGATTCCCAGGTGGCGCTAGTGGTAAAGAACCCGTTTGCCAGTGCAGTAAGAGACATGGGTTTGACCCCTGGGTCAGGAAGATCCCCTAGAGAAGGACATGGCCACCCACTCCCATATGCCTGCCTAGAGAATCCCATGGATAAAGGAGCCTGGCAGACTCCAGTCCATGGGGTTTCAAGAGTCGGACATGACTTAGTGACTTTGCACACACGCACAACTCTTACTGGCTCTAATAATCACTGAATGTCCAAAAATTAACTGTGATTTAATATTTTCTTCATATTGTTTGGGCTTCCTTGTGACTCAAATGGTAAAGAATCTGCCGGCAATGTGGGAGACCCAGGTTTGACCCCCGGGTCGGGAAGATCCCCTGGAGAAGAAAATGGCAACCCACTCCAGCATTCTTGCTTGGAAAATGCCATAGACGGAGGAGCCTGGTGGGCTGCAGTCCATGGAGTTGCAAAGAGTTGGATACGACTGAGAGACTTCACTTTCATTTTCCTTTCCTTTCCTTTATTTACCATTCCTTTCCCTTGGACTGCAAGGAGATCCAACCAGTCCATTCTAAAGGAGATCAGTCCTGGGTGTTCTTTGGAAGGAATGATGCTAAAGCTGAAATTCCAGTACTTTGGCCACCTCATGCAAAGAGTTGACTCACTGGAAATGACTCTCATGCTGGGAGGGATTGGGGCCAGGAGGAGAAGGGGACGACCGAGGATGAGATGGCTGGATGGCATCACCGACTTGATGGACGTGAGTTTGAGTGAACTCCAGGAGTTGGTGATGGACAAGGAGGCCTGGAGTGCTGCGATTCATGGGGTTACAAAGAGTCAGACACAACTGAGCGAATGAACTGAACTGAACTGAACAGTCAACGAATCCTCAGAAGCTGATCAACAATCTTCCACACGAGGTGTTATTAATGGTCCATTTATCAGTTTCAATACATCAAGATATGTCTTTGTATTGAGAGAAAAATACTACTTTACGGTTTGGTTTTTGCTTGCTTTTGCCCATGGGGATGCCTTGGCAGACAGAAGAGGTTGGCAAACTACAGCAAGTGGGCAAGCCCAGCTCAGCACCTGTTTTTGTACAGCTGGCGAGCACAGAATTGTTCTTACTTTTTCAAATGTGGCTGGCGAAAATAAAATGTCATGACACGGAAGTTATATGAAATTCCAATTTCAGTGTCTGCACGTAATGTTTCATTGGAAAACAGCCGCTTACCTTTATTTATCTCCTATCTATCACTTTTTTTTCAGGCTACAATGGCCACAAGAGTAGTTGCCACCGAGATCTGAAGGACCACAAAGATGAAAATATTTACTATCAGATCCTCTACAGAAACTGTATATGATGAAAATCAGAATTCCTAACATTATAATGGGCCTCTGAAAGGTGCTAGGTGCATACCACATGGTCAGTAAACCATGTGTTTATTTCCCTTCAAGTTATAAAGTAAAACTTCTGAGAAGAGAACTGTGTTCTTCGATTCTTTTTGTCATTGTTCAGTTGCTCAGTTGTGTCTGACTGTTGGGGACCACACGGACTGCAGCACACCAGGCTTCCCTGTCCGTCACCATCTCCCGGAGCTTGCTCCAATTCATGTCCATTGAGTCAGTGAGGCCAACCAACCATCTCGTCCTCTGTCATCCCCTTCTCCCTTAATTCTTTTTATAACTTGCAAAATGCACAGACAAAGGCTTCGGAACCTCACTTGGCACTACTGAGACTGAAGTCAGGAAGCTCCTCACCATGAGAGAGTCCTATACGTTTTGTGGTTTGTCAGCACCCCTGACCTCCACCCGCTAAATGCCAGTAGCTTCCCATCACCAATAGTGACCACCAAAAATGTCTCCTGCCATTGCCAAACATCCCCTGGGGAGCAAAATCGCTCAGGCTGGGTAGCCAGTGGCTCCAAGCAATGCTGGACAGTAAGTCACTGTTCTAAATTACGAAGGAGCCGAAAGCTGCTAATGAAACCTGACTTCATTAAAGGAGGGAAAATTTCCTAATTAATAATAAATGATCTTTATTTATTATTAATTCAGTTCAGTTCAGTTCAGTCGCTCAGTCGTGTCGAACTTTTTGCAACCCCATGAATCACAGCATGCCAGGCCTCCCTGTCCATCACCAGCTCCCGGAATTCACTCAGAGTCACGTCCATCGAGTCAGTGATGCCATCCAGCCATCTCATCCTGTGTTGTCCCTTTCTCCTCCTGCCCCCAATCCCTCCCAGCATCAAAGTCTTCTCCAATGAGTCAACTCTTCGCATGAGGTGGCCAAAGTATCAGATTTTCAGCTTTAGCATCATTCCTTCCAAAGAAATCCCAGGGTTGATCTCCTTCAGAATGGACTGGTTGAATCTCCTTGCAGTCCAAGGGACTCTCAAGAGTCTTCTCAAACACCACAGTTCAAAAGCATCAATTCTTCGGCGCTCAGCCTTCTTCACAGTCCAACTCTCACATCCATACATGACTACTGGAAAAACCATAGCCTTGACTAGACGGACCTTAGTTGGCAAAGTAATGTCTCTGCTTTTGAATATGCTATCTAGGTTGCTCATAACTTTCCTTCCAAGGAGTAAGCGTCTTTTAATTTCATAGCTGCAATCACCATCTGCAGTGATTCTGGAGCCCAAAAAATAAAGTCTGACACTGTTTCCACTGTTTCCCCATCTATTTCCCATGGAGTGATGGGACCGGATGCCATGATCTTCGTTTTCTGAATGTTGAGCTTTAAGCCAACTTTTTCACTCTCATCTTTTACTTTCATCAAGACGCTTTTTAGTTCCTCTTCACTTTCTGCCATAAGGGTGGTGTCATCTGCATATCTGAGGTTATTCATATTTCTCCCAGCAATCTTGATTCCAGCTTGTGTTTCTTCCAGTCCAGCGTTTCTCATGATGTACTCTGCATAGAAGTTAAATAAGCAGGGTGACCATATACAGCCTTGATGTACTCCTTTTCCTATTTGGAACCAGTCTGTTGTTCCATGTCCAGTCCTAACTGTTGCTTCCTGGCCTGCATACAGATTTCTCAAGAGGCAGGTTGCAAGAAGAGATAAGAAAGCCTTCTTCAGCAATCAATGCAAAGAAATAGAGCAAAAGAACAGAACGGGAAAGACTAGAGATCTCTTCAAGAAAATTAGACATACGAAGGGAACATTTCATGCAAAGATGGGCTCAATAAAGGACAGAAATGGTCTGGACCTAACAGAAGCAGACTATATTAAGAAGAGATGGCAAGAATACACAGAAGAACTGTACAAAAAGATCTTCATGACTGGGATAATCATGATGGTGTGATCACTCATCTAGAGCCAGACATCCTGGAATGTGAAGTCAAGTGGGCCTTAGGAAGCATCACTACGAACAAAGCTAGTGGAGGTGATGGAATTCCAGTAGAGCTATTTCAAATCCTGAAAGATAATGCTGTGAAAGTGCTGCACTCAATATGCCAACAAATTTGGAAAACTCAGCAGTGGCCACAGGACTGGAAAAGGTCAGTTTTCATTCCAATCCCAAAGAAAGGCAATGCCAAAGAACACTCAAACTACCGCACAATTGCACTCATCTCACACACTAGTAAAGTAATGCTCAAAATTCTCCAAGCCAGGCTTCAGCAATACGTGAACCGTGAACTTCCTGATGTTCAAGCTGGTTTTCGAAAAGGCAGAGGAACCAGAGATCAAATTGCCAACATCCGCTGGATCATGGAAAAAGCAAGAGAGTTCCAGAAAATCATCTATTTCTGCTTTATTGACTATGCCAAAGCCTTTGACTGTGTGGATCACAACAGACTGTGGAAAATTATTAATTAGGAAATAATTAATAAATAATTAATTACCTGCCTCCTGAGAAATCTGTATGCAGGTCAAGAAGCAACAGTTAAAAGCAGACATAGAACAATAGACTGGTTCCAAATTGGGAAAGGAGTACTTCAAGGCTGTATAATGTCACCCTGCTCATTAACTTGTAAGTACAGTGCATCAAGCAGAATGTTGGGGTAGATGAAGCTGGAATCGTGACTGCAGAGAGAAAGAGAAAGATCAATACCTCAGATATGCAGATGACACCACCCTTATGGCAGAAAGTGAAGAGGAGCTAAACAGCCTCTTGATGAAAGGGAAAGAGAGTGAAAAAGCTGGCTTAAAGCTCAACATTCAAAAAATGAAGATCATGGAATCCAGTCCCATCACTCCATGGCAAATAGATGGGGAAACAACAGAAACCGTGAGAGACTCTATTTTCTCGGGCTCCAAAGTCACTGCCGATGGTGACTGCAGCCATGAAATTAGAAGACACTGGCTCTTTGGAAGAAAAGCTTTGACAAAGCGAGAGAGCATATTAAAATAAAAAAAACAGAGACATTACTGACAAAGGCCCGTACAGTCAAAGCTAACGTTTTTCTAGTGGTCATGTATGGATGTCAGAGTTGGACCATATAGAAAGCTGAGTGCTGAATAACTGGTGCTTTTGAACTGTGGTGTTGCAGAAGACTCCAGAGAGTCCCTTGGACTGCAAGGAGATCCAACCAGTCCTTCCTAAAGAAGATCAGTCCTGAATATTCATTGGAAGGGCTGATGCTGAAGGTGAAACTCCAATCCTTTGGCCAGCTGATGCAAAGAGCTGACTTATTGGAAAAGACTCTGATGCTGGGAAAGACTGAAGGCAGGAGGAGAAGGGGACAACAGAGGATGTGATGGTTAGATGGCATCACTGACTCGATGGACATGAGTCTAAGGAAGCTCCGGGAGTTGGTGATGGACAGGGAAGCCTGGTGTGCTGCAGTCCATAAGGTCGCAAAGAGTCAGACACGACTGAGAAACTGGACTAAACTGGACTAAACTGAATAAACTGATCATGCTACATTATTCAGGTACAAAATGGATTATATAACCTTTTTTTCCCTGAAGGTAGTACAGTAAGGATGTACTTTGGAGGAGGAAGAAAATGTAATGTATACATTTCACTCATGGATCATTCACAAACACTTAATGAGCACCAGCCAGAATGGCTATCATAAAATATATCCATAAACAGTAAATAATGGAGAAGGTGTGGGGAAAAGGGAACCCTCCTGCACTGTTGGTGGGGATGTAAACTGGTACAGCCACTATGGAGAACAGTATGCTGCTGCTGCTGCTGCTAAGTCGCTTCAGTCGTGTCCGACTCTGTGCGACCCCATAGACGGCAGCCCACCAGGCTCCCCCGTCCCTGGGATTCTCCAGGCAAGAACACTGGAGTGGGTTGCCGTTTCCTTCTCCAATGCATGAAAGTGAAAAGTGAAAGTGAAGTCGCTCAGTCATGTCAGAGAACAGTATGGAGGGTCCTTAAAAAAACTGAAACTAGAGCTATGGCCCTGCCCCCTGGAGAATGAAATGGCAACCCACTCCAGTATTCCTGCCTAGAAAATGCCATGGACGGAGGAGCCTGGTGGGCTACAGTCCATGGAGTCACAAAGAGTCAGACACGACTGAAGCAACTTAGCATACGCGCACGACCCTGAAATCCCACTCCTGGGCATATATCCAGAGGAAAACCTGACCCAAGAGGATACGCACACCCCAGTGTTCAGTGCAGCACTATTCACAGCAGCAAAGACATGGAAACGACTCAAACGTACACCAGCAGATGAAAGGATATAGACACTGTGGCACATATATAAAGTGGAGGATTACTCGCCATTTCAAAGCAGGAAGTCATGCCATCCGCAGCAACACCTATGGACCTAGAGCTTGTCACGCCAAGTGAAACTAAGTCAGATGGAGAGGGAGAAATACACTATGACCTACCTTAGATGTAGAATCTACAAAGAAATTATACAAATGAACTTGCTTACAAAACAGAAAGAGATGAACAGACCTAGAAAACAAACTTATGGTTGCCAGGGAGAAGATAAGTCAGTGAGTTTGGGATAGACATGTACTCTGCTCTATGTAACATGGAGAACCAACAAGGACCTGCTGTCCAGCACAGGGAACTCTGCTCAATCCTCTGTAATAACCTTATGGTTCCCAGGGGGAAGGATGGGGGAAGGGATAGTTAGGGAGTTTGGGATGGACATAGACACACTGCTGGATTTAACATGGAGAACCAGCAAGGACCTGCTGTCCAGCACAGGGAACTCTGCTCAATCCTCTGTAATAACCTTATGGTTCCCAGGGGGAAGGATGGGGGAAGGGATAGTTAGGGAGTTTGGGATGGACACGCACACACTGCTGTATTTAATATGGAGAACCAGCAAGGACCTGCTGGACAGCACAGGGAACTCTGCTCAATGTCATGTGGCAGCCTGGATGGGAGGGGAGTTTGTGGGAGAATGGATGCATGTATACGTATGGCTGAATCACTTCAATGTTCACCTGAAACTATCACAACATTGTTTGTTAATCAGCTATACCCCAATACAAAATAAAAAGTTGAAAAAACAAAACAAAACAAAAAGACAAATGCTCGGTAAGCAATGACTCCATACCCACACACGGTTCTAGGCTTCAGGATCCCACAATGAACAAAGCGCGACACAATCAATGGCTGCCTGAAGCTTCTTTTCTGGTGAAGGAGACAGAATCGCAGAGGCAAAGAAATAGGTATATAAAATGACAAGGGTGTAGTATGGCCGAGGACACTGTAAAGGGGTGGGAGGTGATACGGGAGGGCAAGGCTGAGGAGGTGGCATTTGTGCTGAGATGTGAATCGGGGGTGGGGGGGGGGGCGGGGGCGGTGGTGCGTGGTGAGTTGGGTGTCTATGGGAGAAGCCTTCTGGGAGGAGGTAAAAGACATGTTGATGGGGGCTGAACACAGGAGGAAGTGGAGCGAGACCACAGGCAGATGAGACAGTGTTTACTCTGAAGGAGATGCTTAGACAGTAAAGGGCGTGAGTCAAACGGCAACATGATTCCGACTACACGTGTAAAGGGTCTTTTCAGCACCCACATGCACACAGTCGAATGTGGGAGGCCCGAGAGCACGCTCACAGACTGGTCCAGACAAGAGATGCTGGCAGGCTGGACAAGGCTGGCAACTGCATGGGAGGAAGAACCCATGTCCTAGAAAGATCCTGATAGTGACCAACTTTGCAGACGCAACCAGAACTAGTTAGAAACTGTGCACTTTCTATAAAAAGCAGAGACGTCCCTTTGCCAACAAAGGTCTGTATAGACAAGGCTATGGTTTTTCCAGTAGTCATGTGTGGATGTGAGAGTTGGACCATAAAGAAGTCTGAGCACCAAAGAATTGGTGCTTTTGAACTGTGGTGCTGGAGAAGACTCTTGAGGGTCCCTTGGACTGCGAGGAGATCCAACCAGTCCATCCTAAAGGAGATCAGTCCTGAATATTCACTGGAAGGACTGATGCTGAAGCCGAAGCTCCAATGCTTTGTCCACCTGATGTGAACAGTCGACTCATCGGAAAGACCCTGATGCTGGGAAAGATTGAGGGCAGGAGGAGAAGGGGACGACAGAGGATGAGATGGTTGGACTGACTCAATGGACATGAGTTTGAGCAAACTCGGGGAGATAGTGAAGGACAGGGAAGCCTGGCGTGCTGCAGTCCACAGGGTCGCAAAGACTTGGACACGACTTAACCACTGAACAACAACTTTCTATGAAATATTATGTAAGCTTTATCTTTTAACATACACTCAGTTACCTCATCAGCATAACTTTTTGACTTGGTGAGGGTTTTTTTTAACTCTTCTGTCCCAATATTTGTTCAAAACGGTTTTTAAAGCTGTAGATCTTTACTCAAGACCACAATGGAGACAGCATTCCCAACTTGAGTTGCCTCTATCAATGTGCTTGCCTGGGAAGTCCAATGGGCAGAGAATCCTGGCTGGCCACCGTCCACTGGATGACAAAGAGTCAGGCACGACTTAGTGACTAAACAACCACCACACCTGGTTTGCTGAGTTATTTCAGGACCATTATCCAATATGTTTGTGCTTGATTTTCCCCACATGTAAAATGGAATTATCATCGCTTACCCTTCACTCCATTAACCAGAAGATCAAGGGGAAAAGCTTACACAGTGCTTCAAGTCTCAAAAGAAATGCAAACTATCTGCGAATGTACCCAGTGATAATATCCAAAGGAGATAAACTTTGATTAACATGTAAGGTTCATCCCCACGGATTCAGACTCAAGACAACCCTGAAATTTACATCAGCTTTGTAATATAGTCCAAAGGTTCTGTTGGAATTAGCCGTGACTTATTGATTCATTTTTGCTTTCAGGCAAAAGGAATTGATTTCTGTTCTTGTGAAATTCAGTCTCTCATGTCAGCCTTGATCATTCAATTATGAAATATGGTTCAACGATCTGTATTCCCCAGAGTTGCAATGTTCTTTAATTAGGGTATTTTAGAAGCAGTTCAAATGAATCTCTCCCATTCAAATTTCAAATGTATAAAAAAGAATTAATCTCTTGATGGGGTAAGGATAAAAGGGGTGCTAAGTACGAATACTACAGATACAAAAAATTACCATCATGTGAAGGAAAGTTATGACCAACCTAGATAGCATATTAAAAACCAGAGATATTACTTTGCTAACAAAGGTCCATCTAGTCAAGGCTATGGTTTTTCCAGTGGTCATGTATGGATGAGAGTTGGACTGTGAAGAAAGCTGAGCACTGAAGAATTGATGCTTTTGAACTGCGGTGTTGGAGAAGACTCTTGAGAGTCCCTTGGACTGCAAGGAGATCCAACCAGTCCATCCTAAAGGAAATCAGTCCTGGATGTTCATTGGAAGGACTGATACTGAGGCTGAAACTCCAATACTTTGGCCACCTCATGAGAAGAGTTGAGTCACTGGAAAAGACCCTAATGCTGGGAGGGATTGGGGGCAGGAGGAGAAGGGGACAACAGAGGATGAGATGGCTGGATGGCATCACCGACTCGATGGACATGAATTTGGGTGAACTCCGGGAGTTGGTGATGGACAGAGAGGCTTAGCATGGTGTGATTCATGGGGTTGCAAGGAGTTGGACATGACTGAGCAACTGAACTGAACTGAATACCCAACCAACAAAACTGGAAAAAAAAAAAAAAACTAATTATGAAATTTAGTCGCGTGGCCATATTTTCTTACACACACACACAATCTTTTTCTGTAATGATGACATAAACGAATTCAACACTAGTTGAAGAACAATTAATATAACAGATATCAGAAAATGTCTTATCAGGGCCAATGTTTACGATACTATATAAAAAGGAAAAGGATTGTAGACCAGACATTCCATTTCTGCCCAGAATCTAGAGAGTCAGAGGTAAGCAAAGCTTGCTTTCACCAAATTAGTTCACATTCACACGATTATATAATTTTGACTGTAAAATAAAAGAAGGCTTTAACTTTCAGTCTAATAGTAGCACCCACGAAAGAAATTTCAGCAAACTCTACCATGACTGCAAAGCACTCCAGTATGTACAGCAGGTTTCAACTGTATTCACTTATACTGTCTGAATATAAAGCCAACTTTCAGACTAGAGCTGAAGCATATACTACATGTATATTACATATATACACACATACAGATTCTTATAGCTTATGATGTTTTTGGTCTGAGAAATTTATGCCATCAAACATATGACTGAGAATAATGTGAAATTTAGAACATGGGTGTGCAACAAGAAATACTCAGAAATAGAAAAGAGACTGCTTGCTTAAAGAATCGAATTACTTAACGACCAGTTCCTGCACACAAAGTAAACACATACAAAATAACTTAGCTGTAAGTCGAATGCATTAAGTCTTCTGGTGGAATCAGAAGATGTTTTCTCCTTAAAAACATTTCTGACTAAAATAACTGGAGAATGGAGAGACAAATAAGGTAATACATAGAAATACTGATACATACATCTTGATTGCAGCAGTGACTGCATTAACGGAATCTATCCAAGTGATAAAAACGTTACAAAACTATATTAATACATCCCTTGCACCAATGATGATTATCTGCTTTTGTCACTGTGCTGCGAATATATACGGTATACACATTGGTGGAAAGAGAGTGAACAGTACATGTGATTTCTCTCTACTAGCTCTGCAGCTTCCTGTGACTCTACACTTATTCCAAAATTAATTTAAAAAAAAATACTGATACAGTTGTAGGGCACATACCTTTGAACATTGCTTGTGATTCTGGCACCAAACCAGGGAACCATTGTTCTGCAAAACGAGAAAAGAAACATTGACTCGTTAGATACTTTTCTATTTGAAAACTACATACACCTGTGTGCTTTAATATAATTTAAAAGTATCAGCCCTAATGAAAGACCAACTTGCCACCCTGCTATGTCTTTCTTCCGAAAACAGAAAAGTGGGTTTCTAATGGAAATCGTGTTTTGCCCTTGACTTCGTGATACAAATACATATAAAATAATGAAGAATTTCAAGCTGTTCTGGGAAGGAAAAGTGTGTGAGCCATCTCTCAGGGGTGTGCTGAGTGATCAAATACAGACCAGCAGGAAAATGACCCGCAGAGGTGTCTTCCTGGAGGCTTTGCAATTTCAACTAATCAGTAAAAAGAGTTTGAGCCTGGAAGTCAGATACCATGTGAAAAATGTTCTCTCTCTCTCTCTCTCTCTCTTTCCCCCTTCTCTGGATGTGTGACTCTGGACAAGGGGCTTGTCTGTCCCTCAGTTCATCCACCTGTAAAGCATAAAGACATTAGCTCTTGCATGTGGTCAGCGGTATAAGTAAGTGAGGGGATACGCACAAACCACTCAAACACACCAAATGCCAGGATTAGGATTTATTCAAATTCAAATTTCTTTTATTGAAGTATAGCTGATTTATAATGTTGTGTTAATTTCTGCTGTACAGAGTGACTTTGTTATACATACATATATATATACACATATATATACACACATTTTTTCATATTCTTTTCCAGTTATACATACATATATATATACACATATATATACACACATTTTTTCATATTCTTTTCCAGTTATACATACATATATATATATACATATATATACACACATTTTTTCATATTCTTTTCCATTATGCTTTATCAGAGGATATTGAGTGAATGAGGACTGCTGCTGAAGCTGAAACTCCAATCCTTTGGCTACCTGATGCAAAGAGCTGACTCACTGCCAAAGACCCTGATTCTGGGAAAGACTGAAGGCGGGAAGAGAAGGGGAGGACAGAGGATGAGATGCTTGGATGGCATCACCGACTCAACAGACATGAGTTTGAGTAAACTCGGGGAGCTGGTGATGGACAGGGAGGCCTGGCGTTCTGCAGTCCATGGGGTTGCAAAGAGTCAGACATGACTGAGCAACTGAACTGAACTGATTGAGTATAGTTCCCTGCGCTCTACAGTAGAACCTTGTTTATCCATCCTATATATAAATGCGTGTTTCCATCTGCTAACCCCAAACTCCCAAGTTGTCCCTCTCCACCACCCCACCCCCTTGACAACCATCAGTCTGTCCTCTACGTCTGTGAGTCTCTTTCCGCTTCATAGATAAGTTCGTTCGTGTCGCATTTTAGATTCTACATGTAAGTGACAGCCTATGATCTTTCTCTGTCTGACTTATTTCACTTACGTGATGATCTCTGCATCCATCCACGTTGCTGCCAATGGCCTTATCTCATTGTTTTCTGTGGCCGACTAGTATTTTATTCTATACATGATTTTCTCTACCCACTCATATGTTGATGGATATTTACATTGCTTCCATATCTTGGCTATTGTAAATAGTGACACCATGAACACAGGGGTGCACGCATCTTTTTGGAATTACAGTTCTGTAGGACTATGATTTATTATCCTTAGATTCTGAATTTCTGTCTGAAACTTGTCCTCGTACATGACTAAAATTTTGGTTGGATTATGATACTTTACATCAGACTGTGCTAGGCTGGGATAGGTTGGGAGAGCTAATGGAAATGGTCACCTGGTAATTAAGACACTGTGACCTCCTGTTCTCTGAAATTCAAAGTTAGCCACGAGATTAAAGTAGCCCATTACCTATGGCTGAATGCCTAAACTTTTAATTTTAAGAATATCATAGTGAATAGAATAGTATCGCCTTTGTTTGCACTCAAAAGAACACTGAACCAATAATATACCTTTTGAAAATTATTCTTATTACAAAATTCTGATACATAATTCACATATGCAAAATTCACTCATGTAAACTGAAAAATTCAGTGGTTTTTAGTAGAAAGGCAGTGCCACCATCATCACAAATTGTTGGACTTTTTCATCACCTCTGACACAAAACTGTCCATTTTGCAGGCCCTCTCCTCCGACTCTGACAGCCACTAACATCCATTGTTTCTCTAGAAATTTCCTTACTCTGGACACTTGGTGTAAATGGAACCAGAACATACGTAGTCTTCTGTGTCTGGATCATTTCACTTCATCATGTTTTACATTATGCTCCTGAGAGTCTCTTGGAGACTCAAGGAGATCAAACCAGTCCATCCTAAAGGAAATCCATCGTGAATATTCACTGGAAGGACGGAAGCCGAAGCTCCAATACTTGAATGCAAAGAGCTGACTCATTAGAAAAGACCCTGATGCTGGGAAAGATTAGAGGCAGAAGGAGAAGTGGGTGACAGAGGATGAGATGGCATCACTGACTCGATGAACATGCGTTTGAGAAAGCTCCAGGAGAAATAGGAGAGGACAGAGAAGCCTGGCATTCTGCAGTCCATGAGGCAGCGAACAGTCGGACACAACTTAGCAACCGAACAGCAGTCTTTTTGCTTCATCCCTGCTGTCACATACATCAATACTTCATCCATCCTTTTTTTACTGTCAGATTCTATTCTATGGATATCTACTCTTCCATTCACAATAACATATCTTCCTAATGCAGGAGTCTCAAAGTCACTGGGTAGATCTCAACTGTTTAGGATTAGAAATTTCCCTCTTCTATCTAAAAATCATTTGGCTAAAAGATCTCCGTTCTGCAGGAAAGCTTTCCCCATTAAGTGTCTCTGTCATACTAACTCGAGTCTCCTTTACAAGCTTAACTCCCCCAAATTGCTGAATGCCCCTAACAATTTTCGATAATCTGGTATTAACCTCCTTACCCCCTCGCTGAGCTGCACTCATCCTCAGTGGGCACTGATATCTCCCTACATTATCAATGCCTACCAAGCCATCAATAAGGGCTGGAGCTGTGTATGAACAGCCTGGACTGAGGTCAGGCACGGTCTTTTGTAGGCTTGATATCAGAGAAATAAGAATTTAATAGACCGGGTGGGGGCCAAAGCTGGACAAACAGTGGACATGGTTTAATTACTGGCAATAATATGTTCAAGAAAGAGGCCATTATGGGAAAAACCCAGTGTTTCATAAAAACTGGTGACAGCGTTCACAAGGGCTTTAGGCAGATCAAGGTACTGGTCACAAGCCGACTGTACTGTGTTCGGACATGTCTCAGTCATGTCTGAGTCTTTGCGAGCCCAGGGACTATAGCCCGCCAGACTCCTCTCTCTGTGAGATTTCCCAGGCAAGAATACTGGAGTCGGGTAGCCATTCCCATCTCCACGACATCTTGCTGGAGATACAGGGATCGAACCTGTATCTCCAGCATTGACAGATGGGTCCCTTACCACTGAGTCACCTGGGAGGCCCATAAAGAAGGTTAACAACAGCAACAAGAAGCAGGGCCCAAACGCTGAGAAGCATGTTGTCATGGCAATGCTGGGGGCAGGGTCTGGGGCATCGCGAGAACTTCTCTCCTCGTCGTCCTGTCTGGGAAGGGTGTTTGTCGCCTGTCCCATGTGGGGTTGAGTCCTGCTAGGACTTCCAAGGACCAGGTCTGGCAGACCACAGCCTGACCCCAACCTGAGTGCCCTGCGCTCACGCCCCAGACATGGGAACCAGTGAGGTTCCTTCCAAAGAGACACAGGGCTAAAGCGAATGGACTCCCAACCTTGGAGACTAGGTCGAGGCCAGATCTTGACCACCTCCTTCAGCAGGGTCACGGTCTGAGGGGGCCTTCCCTGGTGGCTCAGATAGACCAGAATCTTCCTGCCAGTGCAGGAGACCCTGGGTTGGGAAGATCCCCTGGAGACGGGAAAGGCTACCCACTCCAGTGTTCTTGGGCTTCCCTTGTGGCTCAGCTGGTAAAGAATCCGCCTACAACGTGGAAGACTTGGGTTTGATCCCTAGGTCAGGAAGATCCCCTGGAGAAGGGAATGGCAACCCAGTGCAGTATTCTTGCCTGGGAAATCCCATGGACGGAAGAGCCTGGTGGGGCTAGGGTCCATGGGGTTGCAAAGAGTCGGACACGACTGAGCGACTCCATGACAACAACAGTGTGGTCTGAAGACCTTCTGCCTCCCTGAGTCAGGTCAGCACGTCCTGCCCCTTGCCCTGGGATCCCTGACCTGGGACCGGCATCCACCAGCTTCCCCTCCTGGTCTTCTTTCTCCTGGACACATGGGCAGGCCCTCTGCAGTTCTGCCTCTGCTCTGGAGAGATGCATCACACACCCTCCTGCTCTAGGACCTCTTTTCCCTGCCCTGAGTCTTAAGCTCCTCAATGGGAGTGTGCTCCTGGACACAGGGATTCCTGTTTCCGATCCGCTTGAAACCTTCACGCTGGCAACTGGGCCAGCTTCTTAGGCCAATTGCAAGGGTGCCCAGGGCTACAGAAGCAGGCATGGCAACTGCTCCCATGTCAGCCCAGTGATGGGCTGACAAAAATATTACCAGCGGGGTCATATGCCACTGACCTGAGTATTCTCGATAAATAGCATGATTGAGACAGTACAAGCATCTGCTCTGGTTATCTGTCATAGTCACCTACATGATCAATCCAGAAACTCAGCTATGAGTGCCATGGTGAAGAAAAGCGAGGGAGACAGACAGAGAGACTGAGAGCGGGCTGTGAATGAAATCTCCAGATGTACAAACCACAAGGAGAGTAGGAATCGGACCAGAGAGCTCCCAACATTGTAAGCTCAGAGAATATCAGATCAGGTGGGGCGGCTGGAGCAGGGAATAGGCGAGGAGATGGGGTGAACACGCAGGAAGTGGAGCCGGTTACAAATTACTGGAAAGAACACTTTTCACTTAGTATATGTCTTAGGATTAAAAAAATAATAACAACAACAACATAGATTAGAGCTGTGAGAAGCTCCGTTCATGGCACATCTTGGTTAGAATCCTTCTGTTCGCTTTGGAGGTAAAATGGTCAAACCTCAACAACAGACGAATCCAGGGAAGGGTGCGTTCAGCTGCCTGACAAACGCAAACACGACTGCCAGCCCCAGGCTGAAACACACATTGCTGCCGGTCCCATTGGCCTGCACACCCTATCCCAGCAGCCACTGAGCCCATCTATCACTGACATTTTCCTGGGATTTAATACCAACGCATTTCCTCCACCGAAGCACTTTCATTTGAGGCCAAATTTCCCATTAATCACAAAAAATGAAAAGCTGTCCTTAGAAAGAAATATTGGGGGCAACAGCAAGCAGGCATGAAAGGTTTATTATGATTATAATCGTTAACTTTTTTATTACAAAAGATAGGATGTCATAGCTTGCTGGGGAAGATTAAAAAGATAATCCACGTAAAGAGTTTAGCAAAATGGTTGGCACAGAGTTAGATGCTTAAAAAAAAAGATGATTGTGATTATAAATTTTACTATGTTTGCCATTATTTTTGTTCTGAGAAGTAGAAGAGTAATCCTGGACTGTCAAACTCCCAGCTCCCATGTGTAACACGCATCCTAGGCTAACTGGTTTCATCTTATTAGTGAGGCTCAGAGGGTGAGGGGGTTTGGGGTACTGAGATGGGTCGGGTTGGGGTGGGAAGAACCATGTTTTCTTCCCTTCAGTTCAGTTCAGTTCAGTTCAGTCGCTCAGTCGTGTCTGAGTCTTTGCGACCCCATGGACTACAGCACGCCAGGCCTCCCTGTCCATCACCAACTCCCAGAGTTTACTCAAACTCATGTCCGTTGAGTTGGTGATGCCATCCAACTATCTCATCCTCCATCGTACCCTTCTCCTCCTGCCCTCAATCTTGCCCAGCATCAGGGTCTTTTCAAATGAGTCAGCTCTTCCCTGAGTGGTAGCAATTTTCCAACATTGGTCAATGTGATCAGAGGGCAACTGCTTTAATTGCCTTCAATTGGCCATTTGTATTTCCTCTACGGTGAACTGTCTCTTCATTTTACCATTTCTATTTTGGAGAGTCCACCCTCTTCTTAGATACTGTAGCAGCTGTTAGTACCCATTAGACTTAGTAATAATTTGCCTGTTACTTACTGCTTTAAGTAAAAGGTTTCCAGTACACTGTTTGTCTTTTGAATTTACTCATGGAGTTTTCTCCACGTAGAAGTTTTCTACACACACACACACACACATTTCCCCACCCAAAGTGTCTCTATTTCCTTTTGGGATTTTGAGTTTCCTGTTTTCTTTAAAACAATTGCCCCCCGCCACCCCACCCATGACAAGGTTTTGCAGCTGCCCTATGCTTTTGGTTTTATCAATCAGCATCTTCCACACAACTTATCTCTACAAAGAACTTCTAAGAACACTGCCTAATGGCATGGCGGATGTCTGTAAACCCCCGATTAGCTCCAGCCACTGTGTTTAGGCCAGGTGTGCACGAACACCCCACCATCCACCTCTGCAGCTTACCTGGAATGCTCTCTAAGCAGAGGAGCAATGGAAAAATATAAAAACCCAGAGCATTTCAACATCCTGCCCAGGGGGAAGTTTTCAGCCGGATTACAATAGCATTCACCAGTTAAGCCACTTGACAACAAAAAAATAAAATACAGTATCTGCAATAAAGTCTCACTCTGGCTGAAAGCCAGCAAAAATAAAGAGCCAAAGTACATTAGGCATGAAAGATATTTGCCTCTAGAATCATCACTTTAACCTCCAGGTAGCATCAGACAGAGGGACTTTGGTAATCATAGAAAGATTACATCCGTATTTTATTGGTTTAACGAGATCAAACATGAATGCCAGTCAGTCCAACTTTCAAAGAGTTTATGTAAGTTCAGTCAGCTGCACCCAGACACTATTTCCATGATATTTTCAAAGCCGCTTCATTTCTAGCCGTTTGATTTTTTCCCTTCAAGAAAAAAAAAAAAAATTCTTCAAAAGCTTCAAGTAAAGAAAACACTTCACTCAAAGACGACCCACAAGGGAAGGATAAAGACAGATGAAAACTAGCTATCTCAATACAGTCATTTGCTGAGAAAAAAAGAGAATTAGAACAGATCCCCCTTGTTTTGGAGGTAATGTTGTGGCACATCCCATAAGGACTAACCAGGGTGCAGTTTCAGGAACGTGACACTGAATGAGTGCCCAACAGCAAGACGGAACATCTGACCTGAAACCATTCCAGACAGCCCAACACAGACCAAAGCTTAACAGATCAGCCCTTTGAAACCACAATATCATTAGCTGTGACTCAACTGATTTTCTTTTCGTGGAAAAAAGAGGGCATGGATTGAAATTTAGGAATTTCCTTTTAATCCAGAATATTTTTCTATGACCTTGGAATTAAGAAATAAAATACTTGATTTCACTCACTGTTGCAAGGATATTCCGTTGTATTGTCGATTCACTCACAAGTTCCTCATATATTCAACAGCAGCTAAGAGGGGTGTTCAGGAGACTTCGACTGGGACTGAACATTTTCATGGCTCAAAGTATTAAAAAATTTTTTTAACATTTATTTATTTGGCTGCACCCGTTCTTAGTTACAGCAAGCAGATCTTTAATTGCAGCGTGCAAACTCTTAACTTGGCCCATGTGCGAACTATTGCCCTGAGCGGGGATCGATCTCAGGCCACTCGCGTTGGGAGCGCAGAGTCTTGGCCATTGGACCACCAGCGAAGTCCTTCAAAGCACTTTTTTTTTTTTAAATGAGTCTTTGCTAGTGATCATCACAACTACACATTCATTCTAAATGTGTCTCAGGAAACTTAAACACATATTGCTAAGTGAAAGAAGTCAATCTAAAAAGGCTACACATTGTATGATCCCAGCTTTGCAACGTTCTGCTGCTGCTGCTAAGTCGCTCCAGTCGTGTCTGACTCTGTGTGACCCCATAGACGACAGCCCACCAGGCTCCCCCATCCCTGGGATTCTCCGGGCAAGAACACCGAGTGGGTTGCCATTTCCTTCTCCAACGCATGAAAGTGGAAAGTGAAAGTGAAGTCACTCAGTCGTGTCCAACCCTTAGCGACCCCATGGACTGTAGCCCACCAGGCTCCTCCGTCCATGGGATTTTCCAGGCAAGAGTACCGGAGTGGGGTGCCATTGCCTTCTCCAGTTCCAACGTTCTAGGAAAGGCGAAACTATGGAGACAGTAAACGGATCAGAGGTGGCCAGGGGTTGCGGGGAGGGAGGGATGAACAGGTAGAACACAGGATTTTTAGTGCAATGAACCAACTCTGTGTGACACTGTCGTGGTGGACACATGTCATTAGACATTTGTCCAACACTCACAAATTGCATAACAAGATGAACGCTGATGCAAATTGTGGCCCTGGGGCGACGACAGTGTGTCAGTGAAGGTTCCTTAGCATAGCAGATGTACCACTAGGGTGGGATGTTGGTAACGAAGGAGGCTGTGCATATATGGGGTCATGGCGTGAAAGGGAACTCTTGGTACTTCCTGTTAAATTTTTTTGTGAAGCTGCTGTTGCTGCTGCTAAGTCGCTTCAGTTGTGTCCGACTCTGTGCAACTCCATAGATGGCAGCCCACCAGGCTCCAGTCCCTGGGATTCTCCAGGCAAGAACACTGCAGTGGGTTACCATTTCCTTCTCCCTTTGTGAAGCTAAGAAGCTCTAAAACAAAATCTACTTAAAGAGAAAAAAAAAAAAAAAAGCTCAATGTTTATATTTGTTGTTTATAGTACAAGTTCTTTTGTTATGGATTATCCTCAGTAACAGAGAAGGCAATGGCACCCCACTCCAGTACTCTTGCCTGGAAAACCCCAGGGACTGCAGTCCACGGGGTCGCTAAGAGTCAGACTCGACTGAGCGACTTCACTTCACTTTCACATTCTCAGTAAACAAGCAACCTTTTCATAAACCCCTCCCCATAAACTTCCCTCTACATTCGACAACTATCTCCCAGTGAACTGAATTCTACAGGAAAACAGTATCTGACCACACAAACCTACCCCCTCAAACGCCCAGCCCTCCCCTGTGGCCCCCACCACTGGAACCCAGGGTCTGGCCACGTTCTCTACCTCATTTCCTGACACCTGGCATCCTGTCCAGGAATGAAAACCTCTGTAAGTGCTGTTCTCCCATCCGGGACTTGTCTGCTCCCCAAGGCTACTTCCATGCCACTTCTTCCAGGAAGCCCTCCCTGATGCCCGACTCCCTGACTACGACAGCTCCCCAGTGGCACATGCCCTGGGCCTCCCTGCACTTCTGTTCCAAAGCACTCTAGATGGTGGTCAAGTATAAATGTATTTGTATTGTTTTTCCTTAATGATCATCACCACCCCACCACCCCCGCCTATGACTTCCTCAAATACAGAATGTGTGCATTCCCTCCTCACCACTGGCTTCCTCACGATCTTAAAGAATACTGGCTGAATAGATAAATGAATGGAATAGGGAGTCACAAATGAAATTACACTTTAATCATTAGGTCACGAGGAACTGAAAAGAAGGAAATAAAGAGAAAGAGATGAAAGTGTTCATCTTCACTAGGGAGAGATTTCGGAAAATGGCTTTACTAGCTTGCTTCCTATAGAGAAGAGATTCAGCATCCTAGAGATTCAGCCTGAGAATATGAAAAATTGAATGAAGGCTTGTATACAGAGTCAAGTGTAAATTATTTAAGAAATAATCGTGCTAACAATCTTTGCATAGATGTAAATAAAGTCATCTAAAGAAAATTTATTGAACGGCAAGCGTTAGACAATGCCATATGGGAAAACATTCCTTTTATGAGCACTTGACTATGAATTTTAACAAGGAACATGCTTACAAATTCCATCTTGGGGAAAGCACTGCATGCAACTTTTATTACTCACTCTCCCCGATGGAATAAGGGGGACCACCACGGAGTTACAGAATTGGAGGTACCGGCTTCTGTTAGCACATCCCAAGGAACAGTCTTCCGACTTTAATCTCCTCCAAGAAGATGTGTTAATTCTGAATTCATCCTTGCCACAGCTGTGACTGCAGATATGTAAACTACATTTGGCATTCAAATGTACATTCTCAGAAGAAAATTCTGATAAATCGTGCCCTCTCCACGAAAATCACATTAAGCCCTGAAAGATATTTCAAGACAGAATAAGTGACTTGTGCGGAAAGAAATCCAACCTTCGGGAGGTTGAGAGGGAGCGTTAAAGGTAATAACTAAAATTGAGTTAATGACTCGTATTACAAAGTAAGGGAAGCATCAGCAACAGAGCAGCTACATAAATTAAACAACGACGGCATTGTTCCTGGGAAACCTAAAAAAAAATAAAGAAACGTCTGTATAAACCTCATTCTCTTCCCACCTCCTCCTTCACAGCGGAGACAAGAACAGTGATGAACGCAGCCTATAAAGGCAGGCGTGCTCAGACATCGCTCTCAAGTTCTTGCTTCGCTTGTAAATTGTGTGGATCCTCCCCGTTCCAGGAATTTCTCCCCCATCGCCATACCTGCTTGTAGAGAAAGTAAACAAGTATCTATGGAATAAAGTGTCCAGGCTGAAAGCACAGAGATGTGGCATTCCTCAGGTAGGAATGACCACCGAGTTCAAAGTTCTGGAAGGGTTCTTTCCGAGGCGGGACGGCCACACACTCTTGCATTTCTAACCCTTACTTCAAAGTGGCCCCAACTTCAGTCTGAATCACCTGTGTGGGTCTCAGTGTCGGTGGGAAAGACGAGACTGGGAAGAGGAGACGAGAAAGAGCCATAGGGAAGAAGCAGGAAAAACGGGGAAGAAAGATAGAAAAGGTCCCAAAAGTCTGATGTAAAGGGCATACTAGGTCCCAGGGCATAATTGTGAGATGTTAAAACCCCTTTGAAATAGAATATTAAAGACAGACTTCATTTTCTTGGGCTCCAAAATCACTGCAGATGGTGATGGCAGGCATGAAATTAAAAGACGCTCTGCTCCTTGGAAGAAAAGCTATGACCAAACTAGACAGCATATTAAAAAGCAGAGACATTACTTTGTTGACAAAGGCCCATATAGTCAAAGCTACGGTTTTTCCAGTAGTCATGTACTGATGTTAGAGTTGGACCATAAAGAAAGCTGAGCGCTGAAGAAGTGATGCTTTTGAACCGTGGTGTTGGAGAAGACTCCTGTGATTCCCCTGGATGCAAGGAGATCAAACAAGTCAATCCTAAAGGAAATTAGTCTTAAATATTCATTAGAAGGACTGATGCTGAAACTGAAGCTCCAATCCTTTGGCCACTTGATGCAAAGAAGTGACTCATTGGAAAAGACCCTGGTGCTGGGAAAGACTGAAGGCAGGAGGAGAAGGGGACGACAGTTCAGTTCAGTTCAGTTGCTCAGTCCTGTCTAACTCTTTGTGACCCCATGGACCCCAGCACACCAGGCTTCCCTGTCCATTACCAACCCCTGACTCATGCCCATCGAGTCAGTGATGCCATCCAAGCATCTCATCCTCTGTCGTCCCCTTCTCCTTCTGCCTTCAATCTTGCCCAGCATCAGGGTCTTTTCCAATGAGTCAGTTCTTCGCATCAGGTGACCAAAGGATTGGAGCTTCAGCTTCAGCATCAGTCCTTCCAATGAGTATTCAGGACTGATTTCCTTTAGGATGGACTGGTTGAATCTTCTTGCAGTCCAAGAGACTCTCAAGAGTCTTCTCCAATACCACAGTTTCAACAAAGGTAAGTAGATATGAGCTGTATTTCTCGGAGGAGATGAGGGTGGTGAAAGCATTAACCCTGTGCTGGGAAGACCCAACAGCAGTATGGAGGGGTAGCCCCTTCAGTGTGGAAGAGGAATGTAAGTTCACACGAAATAGGAGATAAGCAGGTCACCACTTCCGCCCAAAGACACATCTCCCCATTTCAAGCCCCAACAAAGCTCTTCCTCAATGAACCAAGCTAGTTTAGGGGGCACTGCAATTTCACTGGAGGTTAAGATATTTTTCCTGAAACTAAGAGAATCATGGTGTTTTGAGTGTATTCACCAAAGAACATATTGTTGTTCCAATGTGTTTTGACTCGTTATTGGCAGCTGCGTTCTTCTGTACTTTTGTGTGAGCCTGCGTACCAAGCAACTGAAAGGAACAGTGGAAATATTGTTTAAGAAAACACGTCAACGTCCCTGTGAAGAATTCAAACCATGATCAAAGGAGAAAAAAATGCAAGAGCAATGTGGAACAGCAATTTAGAAACATAACTTTCCACAACAGTTAATTACATCTTTCACTACTTTTCTCTGGAAAGACAGTGATGTGGATATTCGCAACTCGCTAAAAACTGAGGTCAGCAGGTGAAGGGGGCGACAGAGGATGAGACAGTTGGATGGCATCATCGACTCGATGGACATGACTTTGAACAAG
This sequence comes from Capricornis sumatraensis, assembly GCF_032405125.1. Taxonomy (NCBI): domain Eukaryota; kingdom Metazoa; phylum Chordata; class Mammalia; order Artiodactyla; family Bovidae; genus Capricornis; species Capricornis sumatraensis. Next base: position 143,968,900 of record NC_091092.1, on the reverse strand, counting down.
CTCCGGGAGATGGTGAAGGAGAGGGAAGCCTGGCGTGCTGCAGTCCATGGGGTTGCAGAGTCCAACACCACTGAGCAACTGAACAACAATAACAAAATACAATTTAGGCAGCATTAGAAGACTAGTAATGTCTAGAAGTCCTCCTGGGTCTTTTCTTTCCTTAACTATTGTTGCTCTTATGTTTTTATTGCAGGCTGTTTTATAGGTGAACAAAACAGGAAATTAGGAGACCTCCTAGCAAAAACTAAAGGGACATAGTCAGCTACTAAAGCAATGACTTCACTAGATTTCTGAGCTACAGTGGGATTTAATCTTGTCCTGCCTGGGAAGGGTAGTGTACAGAAGCTGCTGTTATCTGTAAGCAATTGAAAACCCATTTTTTTTTTTTTTTTTTTACTATATCAAAGCTAACTGAGGGCTCTTAGAATGCTGACTCTGCACAGTTTGCCAAGTGAGTCAAGTGGGATTCCAGGACTCTCTTCAAAATTGCTACCAGGTGGGCTTTCCTGGTGGCTCAGACAGTAAAGAATCTGCCTGCAATGCAGGAGACCCGGGTTCAATCCCTGGGTCGGGAAGATCCCCTGGAGAAGGGCATGGCTATGCACACCAGTATTCTTGCCTGGAGAATTCCATGGGCAGAGGAGCCTGGCAGGCTACAGTTCATGGGGTCGCAAAGAGTCAGACATGACTGAGCGACTAATACTTTTTTCACTTTTGACTTTTTTTCAGGCTTTCTTTTTTTTTTTTTTAATCTTTCATTTTCTGTCTCTTGAAAGTCATATGCAGAGGTATAGGTTTGGGGCATTTCTGCCACTTGTTCAATGAGCTTGTGGACCTGAAGTTTTGTGTCTGATGGCTTCACTGGTGGCCTGGTGGTTAAGAATCTGCTTGTCAGTGCAGGAGACTTGGGTTCATTCCCTGGGTGGGGAAGACCCCACATGCCCCTGAATAGCTAAGTCAGTGCGCCACAGCTATTGAGGGTCTGCTCTAGAGACCGGAGACAGAAACTACCGCGCCTCTGCTGCAACTGCTGAAGTCCAAATGCTTTAGAGCTCTATGTGGCACCACAATGAGAAGCCACCACAATGAGAAGCTCACACACCATGACTAGAGAGGAGCCCCAGCTCTCCGCAACCAGAGCAAAGCCCATGCAGACCCAGCATGACCAATAAATAGATAGATTTTCAAAAATCACTAACGGTCACCTTGCATCACTGAGCATCTCTGTCCATCTCTGTCCTCAGAGTGTTAAGATCTATCCCCACACTAGCACCAAGCCTGTGCTCTAAGTACAAACAGGACAAGGAAAAGAACCCCCACCATGACTCCAAACACCCACTCGAAATGTTTAGAAACCAGGATTCTGAGTCAGATGCTCCCAGTGGAATTATAAGTCAGAGAAGACCTTTGAGGGTCATGCAATCCTTCTTCTTGCTGAACACAAGACACATGTGAGCTGTGAATGACATGTCATTGTCTTATAATACAGGGAACTTTGCAAAGGAAAGAGGTTACAGGGCCCCAGTTAACCTGTAAGCCTGTCTCATGGACTTTTCCAACCCTGGAATCCAACTCAAAACTCTCAAATCCATTCAAGAGCAGAGGGGTGAGACGTTATTAACTTTCAAACCTTCTGCCTGCTAACATTTTATCCTCTAATAAACTAAAGTCTCTAACTGTTGTTGTTTTGTCGCTAACTCATGTCCGACTCCTTGCGACCCCCTGGACTGCAGCCCACCAGGCTCCTCTGTCCATGGGATGTTCCAGGCAAGAATATCGGGGTTGCCATTGCCTTCTCTGTGGTATTGTCTCGACCCAGGGATCGAACCCTCATCTCCTGCATTGCAGGCAGATGCTTTACCACCGAGCCACCAGGGAATCCCAACAGCTCTAATAACTCTCTCCAGAACATTTACAGTGTCCTCGCAGAAAGGTCAAAAGCAGATGAGAAAGACACAACACAGTCCATTCAGTGTGAGTCCTAGGAGGGAAGATCACAGAGACCCACGGTACTCAAGGGTGGGAAGACCACGGAGACAGACGGTCCTCAACCTCACTATCGATAACTCAAGGGCCAAACCAAGATGATGATGCAGATGAGCTGCATCCTGGGCACCACCGTGAAACAGGAAACCTGAGAAATGCCCAGCAATGTCTGAGGAGAAGGGCATTCTCAGAAAGGCTGGGGAGGGAGGCTGTTAAGTCCAGCAATGGCACAAAGCCCAGAAGGACCATGCCGGGGACTGTCTGGCCACGCGGGTCACCCATTATCATGGATCTGAGGGACCCGTGCAAGCCATGAGGAATGCTGGCGACAGCAGGTGCTGAAGAAAATTCTAGATCCAGGAGAATTCTGACAGGTAAGAGAGACTGAGGATCAATGTCCTCTCTTTAGAGACCCAGAGAGTAGAGCCTAGGAAGTAAAAAAAAAAAAAAAAAATACGGAACACCTTGTGGATTCTAATCAAAATAATTTTCACAGAAAGCATACCCACACGGAGTCAAAAAGACCCTACTTCACATCCCAGGTTACCTCTCCATCATAAATTGTGAGCTCTCGAAAAAATGAGTTTCTTCTTTTCCTAAAATGCAAGGAAGAGTGTTTTTATAAAGATCATCACAGAGATGTTTACAAAGACACCCTGGGATCATCTAAAGTCAAGGCTGCTGTCCAGGTCCTACACACTCAGTCACGTCTGAGTCTTTGCAACCCCAGGGACTGTAGCCCGCCAGGCTCCTCTGGCCATGGGATTCTCCAGGCAAGGATACTGGAGTGGGTTTGCCACTTCCTTCTCCAGTGACTGTGAACCTCAGTGCAGAGTATGGAATTTTGCAGGCAAGAATACTGCAGCGGGTCACCATTTCCTACTTCAGAGGAAATGTGCAAATCAGTGGTCGTGTCTAGGTGTCAACATGCAAATCTCTCAGGCTTCCCTGGTGACTTGGTGGTAAAGAATCTGCCCCCACTGCAGGAGACAGGGGTTTCATCCCTGATCTGAGAAGATTCCACATGTCACGGGGCACCTAAGCCCGTGTGCCACAACTATTGAGTCTCTACTCTATATACTCTGGAACTGCAACTACTGAAGCCCACGTGTGCCCTGGAGCCTATGGTCAGTAACATGAGAAGCCACTGCAATGAGAAGCTCTGCTGGCCGCAACTAGAGAAAGCCCACGTGCATCAAGGAACAAACATTGTTCCAGTAAATCTTTGTTACCAGTACAGTGGGGAAAAAAAAAAAAAAACTGATGCAAATCCATGTACAGGAAGAGTTCTCAGCACAAGGAATGACTCTTAATAATGTAGAAGACGTTCACAGAAAGTTCTGGAGTCCTGCCTGGCTCACATGATTGATGGACTGTGGAGAAGTCAGAATTCTGAGAGCCCTCAATAAGATCTGATGTAATGATAAAGAAAACGATTTTCCACTTTTGGGGAATAAGGTCAGTGTTATGAACAGCTATGTCACTTGGTTCTTTGGAGTCCTTCTAAAGACACGTGGTCTGTGAAAAGCTTAGAATCAGAACACTGCTTCAGTGCAGAGCTGCACTGAAATGAAATCCATAACTCATAGCCCCATTTGGGGGAACATAAAAGTCTCATATCAGCAAACACTATTTCTTCGGGGTTCCTGGACCCAAGTCCAACATGCGTGCTGCCAGGGAGTGGGAGGGGTGGTGGTTTTCCCACACCACCAAGCAATTTGCTTGCACTAACAGGGTGACTTGATTCTGACACTGTCTACCCTGAGACAGCTCAGAACTCACAGGCTAAGGGCTCAATCCCATTGGGCTGCCCCCACCCCACCTTCAGATGCCAACAGCAAGCCCAGGCTACCATCAGAGCTTTTAAACAACCAACTACAGATCGGAGATTCCAACGATCCCTGTGGTGTGCCAAGTCACTTCTGTCATGTCCCACTCTTTCTCACCTTATGGACCACAGCTCACCAGGTTCCTCTGTCCATGGAATTCTCCAGGCAAGAATACTGGAGTGGGTTGCCATGTTCTCCTCCAGGGGATCTTCCCAACCCAGAGAGCAAACCTTTGTCTCTCAGGTCTCCTGCATTGGCAGGTGGGTTCTTTATTACTAGCACTACCTGGGAGGCCCCCAAAAATCCCTCCTAGGCTTTAAACACCAGCTGCAAGTCCAAGTTGTTACCTGTACTTGTGGCCAACTATCTACAGCAGATGTTCCCATGACCTTTATTGGGTTTGACTGGATTGGATTGGATTAACTTTTGATTGACTTGCTGGAGCAGCTCCCAGAATTCAAACATTTCACTTCCTAAGATTACTGGGCTAGAACTCAGGACCAGAGCTTCCCAAGTGGTTCAGCAGTGAAGAACCCACCTCCCAATGCAGGAGACGTGGGTTCAATCCCTGGGTCAGGAAGATCCCCTAGAGAAGGAAATGGCAACCCACTCTAGTATTCTTGCTTGGGAAATCCCATGAACAGAGAAGCCCGGCAGGCTACAGTCCATGGTTGGAAAGAGTCAGACACAAACCAGTGATTCAGCAGCAACAACCTATAATGAAGGTTGGTCAGTACAAGAATGTAGGGGCTGGAAGGCAGAGAATGTAATGCGTCAATACTTTGAAATTGGCACAAGTCACTAGGCAGAGAAAGACATCAGAGAGAAGCCCTAGAGCATACATAACACCCCAGCAGTGGTTCTCAAAGTGGGATCTTGAGACCAGCAGCATCGGCCTCACTTGGAAGCCTGTTAGACATGTCAGTCTTGAGTTTCACCCCAGATCCACAGAATCGGGTGCTCAGAGGGTGGGTGCTGAGAAATGTATTTTGACAAGGCTCCCGGTGATTCTGATCCTCACTGAAGCTTGATGACCTTGCTGGAGAGGAAGAAGGCAGTCCATCGTACTGGGCTACACGGAACCTCAAGGAACCACGCAGAACCAGCGCTCCCAATGTTGGCTCCATCCCCCTCTCCTCTCAGAGTCTTCTGAGCGCTTCGTGTAGCTCTTCAGGTATCTCTTTGTGATCCAGGTATTGAGAAAGACAACCCTCTCTATCAACTAATAAATAGATCATTGGATGCACGTGTGTGCGTGTATCATTTTCCACTAGTTCAAGTCCATTTCTGCTTCTCAGCCTTCGGGCTGATCTCCCTCGGGGAAGCATGGATTGCCCCGGGCAATGACCCCCAGAGCAGTCCAGGCCCCTCTGCCCTCCACTCTGTCTCAGCGTCACCTCGGTCTCCACAGAGTCAACAACTGCAGGAAGATGCTATGTGTTGATGGGGATGACAGTGAGGGTGGAAACACAGCCGACTCTAAACGCACTCTCGAGTTCCCTATTATTCTTCAAAATAGACGCTTGGCAGCTGTAAAGCTCAACAGGGCGATCCGTGGTTCATAATAAAAAGTTCCCACGAGGTGCATGATGCTCTGGATTCTAGCATGCTGACCAGCAGAGGTTAAGGATAAATTTAAAATTGTCAAGCTGATTACTCATTAGCATAAATAGCAACCACAGACAATATATCGTCAGGCGATATGAACTGGATTCTCTTCTATTGCTGTTATCAACCAGTTGTCATTGTTCAGTTGCTCAGACATGTCTGATTCTTTTTGACCCCGTGGACTGTAGCACTCCAGGCTTCTCCTGGAGTTTGCTCAGACTCATGTCCATTCAGTTGATGATGCTATCCATTATCGCCACAACCATTTAAAAAAATGTTACTTGAAAAAATATACAATACCCCGTAAATGAAAACTGTTTGCATTCCTTCAAAATAGTTTAGTATCCCGTCTGGGAATACAACAAATCCTAGAAGTACTTATTTTACTACGAAAGCAAAATCTACCACCTTGATAAACACACACATGGGATGGAAGATTCAGGACTGGTTTAGCTGAGTTTCATTTGTAGTGGGGAAAATCTAGGCAGAAAAGAACAATGGCTAATTGTAGTACATGGCTTTCCCATTCTACTTGACTTTACTAAGTCAGATTTCTGTTGCTTGGTTTTCTTGTGATATATGCTTCTTCACGGTGCTAATTTATGTGTTATTCATTATAGCGTACAGGATAATTAATCAAGTTAAAACAGAGCAACTCATACTCCATGATACCCTGGCTCATATGGTATTCTAGCCCATTCATCATGATGTTGAGTTATTTTAATACGAAGTTCAAAAGATAGCCTGTTTTAATGAGAGATCACTTGAGAAAACATGATGAATTAAATCGGCTGAAAGAGAAGGAGCAATAACCCCAACACAAGACCTCGATTTGCAGAAAAAAAAAATTAATTGCAAGAAAAAAAATGTCATATCTGCAGATTTATAAGCACCCAGCATCTGGAAAAGCAGGTTATGTTTTCCTAACAGAATAGATGACCTAGAATTCAGTGGTCTTTTCTCCTTATACAATAGGTAGGCAGGACTTCAAACTACAATTTAAAAATCTACTTAAGCTATTCCCATGCATCACAAAGGAAAAAAAAATCTTTTAAGTGGCGAGAGTGGGTAAGAGATCTGAATTTCATTCTCTATGGAGAACTAGGTGCTTTCCAAGAAACTTCAGAGGGTAAGGTTTTCAAATTAAATAATAAATTTAAAAGTATTTATTTTTCATTTTTAGAGCAATTTTAGGTTCATAGAAAAATTAAAAGAAAGGCACAGAGAAAGGCACTCATATAGCCCCCTGCTCCCCATCACTCACAGCCTTCTCCATCATCAACACCCCCACCAGTGGCTCATTTGTTACAAGTGATGAACCTACAGTGAAACATCATTGTCTCCCAGAGTCTACAGTTTACTCCACAGCTCACTCCTCATTGTGCATTCTAAGGGTTTGGACAAATGTGTGACTACAGAAATCCGTAATAATAGTATACAGAGTAGTTTCACTGCCTGAAAAAAAAAAAATCGTCTGTGCTCCACCTGTTCATTGCTACCCACCCCAGCCCCTGCAACCACTCATCTTTTCAATTTCTGCTTAGTTGTGCTTTTTCTAGAAGGACATACAGTTGGAATCCTGCAGTGTGCAGCCTTTTCAGACAGGCCTCTTTCACCTGATAATATCCATTTTAGTTTCCTCCGTGGCTTGACAGCTCATTTCTGTGTAGTGCTCAGTAACAGTCCATAATCTGGATGGACCTCAAGTTTGTTTATTCTATTTATCCTTTCAGCTACTGGAGGACATCTTGGTTGCTTCCAAATTTGGACAATAATCGATAAAGCTGGTCTATACATTCATGGGCATGGATGTCTGTTTCATTATGTACAGACATTTTAAGCCCATTAGAACAAATGCTGAGGAGTAAGGGTATGTTTCGTTTTGTAAGAAACTGCCTGCCCTGTTTTGCATTCCTGGCAGCAAGAAGGGAGAGTTCCTGGTGCTCCATCTCTTCAGCATCATCTGATGTTGTCTGTCTCCCGGATTACGGCCACTCTAACGGGCGTGTGCCAGTATCTCGCTGTTAGAATCTGTCCTTTTCCTAATGACATGCGACGTGAGGCATCTTTTTCATATGTTTCTTTGCCATCTGTCTATTTACTTTGGTAAAGTGTCTGTTGCTGTCTGTGATTCCTTGGTTAGATTGAGTTGTTTAAATTTCCTTGCACTGCACAGAATCAGACACGACTGAAGCAACTCAGCAGTGGCAGCAGGAGCCCTCACTTCACAGACCAGCCTGTGAAGGACTGAGGGGTGCCCAGTATTCATTTTGGCATCCCAAGCCCTTCAGCACCAGGGCCTCGCTCATCTTAGCAACAGCAGCCAAGACTTCTGCAGAGCTGAGGATTGATACACGTGAGGTTCTGACCCAGGTGAATCGTGTGACATCGTAGCAGGGTCCAGAGAGGCAGCATTACCACGGCCACCACTTTCCAGGTGACACACACTTGATATAAAGAGCACACAGAGGGCTTCCCTGGTGGCTCAGTGGATAAGAATCCACCCACCAGTGCAGGAGACGTAGGTTTGATCCCTGCTCCAGGAAGATCCCACGTGCTGCAGAGCAACTAAGCCCATGCACCGAAACTACTGCGTCTGTGCTCGAGAGCCTGGGAGCCACAACTACTGAGTCCACAAACTCTATAGCCCATGCTCTGCAACAAGAGAAGCCACAGAAATGAGAAGCCTGCACACCGCAACTAGAGGGGAGCCCCTGACCACCTCAATTAGAGAAAAGGCCGTGTAACGACAAAGAACCAGAACAGCCAAAAATAAATAATTTTTTAAAAAAAGCATGTAAGAAGGCTCAGAGACAAAACGTTGCTTGAGAAAGGCAAAGAATTTACTTGCCAAGAAGTCACAAGGGAATCAGACTTTAGGACCCGTTCATCAAATTTTAAAAACATAGTGGATATTTAAAGGAAAAGATGTTCCATGATCAACTTCACATTATCCTGCTCATGGCTGGAAAAAAACCCCAATTTTCTTACAGGCTATCACTTCCACATATGCCATGACCCATCTCCGGAATCATCACTGCTGAGGAGAGACATACAGCTGTTTGCATTCAGGAGAATGAACTGCTATAGAATGGGAGCCAAGCATTTTTTTTTCTCATTGCACTTTGTCGAAACAAGTACCTCATGCTTTCCTAGAATCTCAAATGACAGAAATGAGCATGTTTCCAAACTCCCATGTTATAAGGGAAAAGTGAAAAAGTCGCTCAGTCGTGTCCGCCTCTTTGTGACCCCATGGACTATACAGTCCGTGGAATTCTCCAGGCCGGGATGCAGTGGGTAGCCTTTCCCTTCTCCAGGGGATCTTCCCAACCCAGGGACCGAACCCAGGTCTCCCACCCTGCAGGCAGATTCTTTACCAGCTGAGCCAGCAGGGAAGCCCAAGAATACTGGAGTGGGTAGCCTTTCCCTTCTCCAGGGGATCTTCCTGACCCAGGAATCAAACTGGGGATGACCCACAGAGATGTTATGGGGAGGGAGGTGGGAGGGGGGTTCATGTTTGGGAACACATGTAAGAATTAAAGATTTTAAAATTAAAAAAAAATAATAATAAAATTTAAAAAAAAAACAAACAAACTGGGGTCTCTTGCATTGCAGATGGATTCTTTACTAACTGAGCTATCAGAGAAGGCTAAGTGAAAAAAGAACATTGTTACTGCAATCAATCTACTGGCTCCTGTATCTAAGTTTACCCTTTTAAGAAGATGACTATATGTCATAGAAGACTCATACATATACATTTAGATATGGATATACGTCTGAATACAGGTACTGAACTAGATACGTGTTGATCGAGAGAGATGTTAAGTAACAACTAGAGAGACAACTAGATCAGTGGTTTCCAACAGGGGTGACTTTACCCTCTGGCACAGATTGTAGTATCCAGAGATATTCATGTGTGTGTGTGTATGTGAGTGTCATGATTGGGGGTGGGAGGAATCTATTGGGTAAAGACCAGCGGCTTGCTCAGTGCTAAAGAATCCATCTGCCAATGAAGGAGATGCATGAGACACAAGTTTTGATTCCTGGGTCAGAAAGATCCCGAGGGAGGAAATGGCAACCCACCCCGGTATGTTTGCCTGGGAAATCCCATGGACAGAGGAGCCTGGTGGGCTGCACAGTCCATGGGGTCCCAAACAGTCAGACACGACTAAGCAGGCATGCTGGGTGCTGCTGAACAGCAGCAATGCACAGGACAGATCCCATAACACAGAATAATCTGGCCCCAAAGATCAACATTGTCAAGGCTGAGAAACCATGAACTCGACACTAGTGGGTAATATACATACAGACATAGATATGAAAAAAAAAATTGGGGCCCTAATTTCATACAGTTGTTCCAAAAGGCAAGAAAAAAACTAACTTCCTCCTTTTTTTTTTTTTGCAAAATTGTGGAGTAACAAATGAGATCAGAGTATACAAGTCTTGCCCAAGAAAAACAGGCTTAAAATATTATACAAGTCCATGGCCTCCGAATAACAGAAAGATCAAAATACAAATGGAGATCTGTTCTCATGGAACCTCACCTCTACATGTTTTGTTTCTAGTGATAGTTAACAAGTAAATACATCCTGCACAGAAGGTTTTTTTTTTTTTTTTTTAATTTCTCTGCAGCTGTGAAGACATTATCTCATAGCTCCGGATACAAAAACGTGGAAACAACAACAATGGAAAATGTTCCCTACTTTCTTTTAGAGTCTGGCCCAATGGGAAAAATCACTTCCCAGATGTTGGCCATTCCTGGAACGATCAGCGAATGGGTTTGGCTGTGCAGCTTTCAAAACGGGACAGCCAAGTGTCAAAATAAAGAAAGGAGAGGAAGAGAGGAGGGAGGTGACAGAGAGGGAGAGAAGATGCATTTCTAGTCAACGATGCCTCGGGGATATTCGCCAAACCCCTACCGTGGGCCTATCTACGTCTAAAAGAGGAAGAAAGGAACTGGGTTATCTATCTTAGTTTTTAAAGGCAAAGTTTCAGTTCTAAATGGCTATGATAGCCCCAAACATGGAAGAGAAAATCATTAGAAGCCAAGTAAGTGCCCACCTTCAACCAATGACTATCTTTAATTGTGGCGAGCATCTCGGGTGATGCTCTGCACTTTCTTGCCACAGAAGAAATTTAAAACAACTGCAGTTACCAATACATCTCAATGGCAACCGGCAGCTCAATGTTTCTGAAAGTTATCAGTAATTTCTACACATACTTGGCATTCTTATCATTAATAAACTTCCACTCCAGAAAGTGAGCTCCAAGCTGGGATATACTGTGGCCTGTAACTTTACCCCTATTTGACTCACCTATATGGGAGGACTGCAGAGCAAGAATGGACCACCCCAGATGCCTGGGTTGGGGGCGGGTCTTCTGATCCTTGTTTCACACCAGGTTTCTCCTCTGTGGTAAGCAAAACCCTATTCATTGGGGGAATGGCAATCAAGGGAAAGACTGACTTCAGTAAGCAGGAGCAAAGTAGGTAGCCCCATCATGATGTGTAAAGTGTGGAAATCTGAGTGTTTCAACAGAACTGTTTGTGCAGAGATTTCTCAGGGAACAGTGCCAACACTTTCAAATGTGGGGATGTTGATGATGAAGATGGGAAGATGGGGATGATGATATGATTCTGGTGATGGCAGTTATGATGATAATGATAGTGATGATGGTGGTGGTACTACAGTCATGATGGTAACGCTGGTGATGGCGGTGGTGGAGGTGATGGTGGTTATGATGATAACGATGGTAGTAATGATGGTCATGATGATGGTGATGGTAGTGATGATGGTCGTGACGGTGATGATGGTGGTGGTAGTGATGATGGTCGTGATGGTGATGATGGTGGTGGTAGTGATGATGGTCGTGATGGCGATGGTCGTTATGATGATGGTGATGATGACAGTGTTTGTGGTGGTGGTGGTACTGATGGTGATTATGATGGTGACGGTGATGATGGTGGTGGTAGTAATGATGGTCGTGATGGTGATGATGATAGTGTTTGTGGTGGTGGTGATAATGATGGTGGTGGTAACGATGATGCTCATGATGGTGGTGGTGGTGGTACTGATGGTGATGATTCGCATGATGGTGATGATGGTAGTGGTGGTAGTGATGGTTATGATGATACTGGTGATGGTGATGATGGTGGTGATGGTGGTGGTGGTGATGATGGTCATGATTGTGATGGTGGTGGTTAGGAAGATGATGGAGATGGTTGATGATTGTGGTGGTGATACTGGTGGTGGTGATTATAATGATGGTGGTGGTGATAATGATGATGGTGATGGTCACGATGATGGTGGTGGTGGTACTGATGGTGATGATTATGATGGTGATGGTGGTTGTGATGATGGTCGTGACGGTGATGGTCGTTATGATGATGGTGATGATGACAGCGGTTGTGGTGGTGGTGATAATGATGGTGGTGATAACGATGATGCTCACGATGATGGTGGTGGTGGTACTGATGGTGACGATTAGCATGATGGTGATAATGGTAGTGGTGGTACTGATGATGGTTATGATGATACTGGTGTTGGTGATGATGGTGGTGGTGATGATGGTGGTGGTCATGATTGTGATGGTGGTGGTTATGAAGATGATGGAGATGGTTGAGGATTGTGGTGGTGATAGTGGTGATGGTGATTATAATGATGGTGGTAGTGATGATGATGCTAGTGATGGTCACGATGATGGTGGTAGTGGTACTGATGATGGTTTTAATGATACTGGTGATGGTGATGGTGGTGATGGTAGTGGTGGTAGTGATGATGGTTATGATGATACTGGTGATAGTGATGGTGGTGATGGTAGTGGTGGTAGTGATGATGGTCATGATGATGAAGATGTGATGGTGGTGGTTATGATGATAATGACGGTGATGATGGTGGTGGTAGTGATGATGGTCATGATGATGAAGATGTGATGGTGGTGGTTATGATGATAATGACGGTGATGATGGTGGTGGTAGTGATGATGGTTGTGATGGTGATGGTGGTGGTGGTAGTGATGATGGTCATGATGGTGATGGTCGTTATGATGATGGTGATGATGATAGTGTTTGTGGTGGTGATAATGATGATGGTGGTGGTAACAATGATGCTCATGATGGTGGTGGTGGTACTGATCGTAATGATTATCATGACGGTAGTGGTGGTACTGATGATGGTTTTGATGATACTGGTGATGGTGATGATGATGGTGGTGATGGTGGTGATGATGGTCATGATTGTGATGGTGGTGGTTATGAAGATGGAGATGGTTATGATGATGGTGGTGATAGTGGTGGTGATAATGATGATGGTGATGATGGTAACGATGATGGTGGTGGTGGTACTGATGGTGATGATTATCATGATGGTGGTGGTGGTTGTGGTGGTCATGAAGATCGTGAAGATTATTGTGATGGTGATGGTGATGGTGGTGGTGGTGGTTATGATGGTGATGATACTGGTTGTGGTGGTGATGGTGATGATGGTGGTGGTGGTGATGATGGTGGTGGTGATGATCGTCATGATAGTTATGATGGTAGTGGTACTAGTCATGATGATAACACTGGTGATGGTGGTGGTGGAGGTGATGGTGGTTATGATGATAACGATGGTAGTAATGATGGTCATGATGATGGTGATGGTGGTGGTAGTGATGATGGTCATGATGGTGATGGTCGTTATGATGATGGTGACAATGATAGTGGTTGTGGTGGTGACAACGATGATGGTGGTGGTAACAATGATGCTCATGATGATGGTGGTAGTGGTACTGATGGTGATGATTATCGTGATGGTAGTGGTGGTAGTGATGATGGTTACGATGATATCGGTGATGGTTATGATGATGATGGTGGTCGTTATGATGATGATAGAGATGGTTATAATGATGGTGGTGGTGATTCCCCCACAATTGGAAATGGTCTTGGTATTCGCATCCTGCAGGGGTCTGTTCAACAGTTGGAAAGCAAGCTAATAATGCTGAGATGCCAGTTTCCTTGGCATCAACGGTTGGAAAGCAAGCTAATGATGCAGAGATGCCAGTTTCCTTGGCATGTTTGCTTTTTTATAACAGCACCGAAAAAGCTGTCCAGGGACTAGGGTGTCATATCACTTGTAAGATGTGAGTCCTCTTCAAAATCTCTCCTTCACTCTTCTAGGTTTGCGAGTCTTTTATCAATTTTGCTTCCAGTCCACAAAGTACAACAGACAGTACACATTCATTCCTCTAGTGCAGGCGTTTAAAGACAAGGGCTGAGACATCTATAAGACTACAAACTGCCATCTCTCTCAATTAGGTCTTATCAGAGAATGAAACAAGAGTTGATAAACTGACATCGGAGGGACCGTTTGTGTGAATCCAATAAGGACACCATAAGTAATCAGTAAAAACCACATTTAATCTGAAACTTTTACTTTTTGTTTGTACTTAGAATTTCTTGACTGTTTTGGTCTTTCTTTGAGAGAAGCTCTCCGTCACCTCCCAAGAATGTGCCTCATCTGGCTTGTTCTTAGATAAGAACATCACTTGCATTGGAGGGAGAGAGGAAGAATAAAATGCTGTGCTGTGTTTCAAACATGAATTATCAACGCATTGGAACAGCACAGTGGGATGAAAAAAAGGTGCACACTGAGAACATAGGATGGAGAAAAGAGCTGTAAATTGCTTACGTACATGAATTCCCAACACGTCTGTTGCCCCCAGCAGTGGCATGATTGATGACATTTTTTGAAGGTGATGGATTACTTGGCAAAATTAATGTTTCTTGCTTCATTAAAAGGACTCTGTTTTGCGTTTTCATTTATGGACTTATAGAATTGTCACTTCTTTGGCTATCATCAGAAATCAGCTATGAAATTTTAAAAGTCATCAGTGATGATTAGATTCAAGACTGAGCGGGGGGAGAAGAACATGTATTTTTGTTCTCTGAAGGTTCTTTGAGGTCCTGCACATGCCAATAGGACCATGCACTTCCCTACAGTGAAGACGCTGATCACCAGCCACAATATGACTCTTTCCAGTGGAGACAGCTTATCTCCTTTATCTTTCAAAGAAAGAAGGTACCAGGGAATACGAAATTATGTATTTTGAGGTCACTCTAACAGAGCGTCATTTTCTCCAGTTGGCAGGGTATTAATCACTTGGAGACCAAAAAGCTTACTAAATGATAGAAGCTACAATTTAAAATGAAAGGATAAATAGCATGTGAATGAAGAGTTTTATATGAGCGTTTTCGCCCCTCTTGATGAGCCGTTGTTCCTCAGGTTCCCCTGAAGATAGACTGTTGGACTTAGAGGGGGGGTTACAGAATCCCAGGTCATCACCATTTTCTTTTCACGTGCAGCCTAGAGAATTTTCTACATTCTTTCTCAGAATTCCTTATTGTCTAACGTGTATGTATTACAGGGAAGCTGGAAAGAATGATCAAGTGTAAACACACACATACACACCATTCAAAGCAAAAACAAAAAGCTAGTGAACGAGCGTATGACAGGTCTTGGAAGTTGCTAATCACATACCTACAAGCTATCATCACCACTGGCAAATACTCTGAATATGTCAGAACAGCAACAGCAGCCAAGAATGAAGGTCAAGGCTGAAGTCCTGAGACCTCTAGGATTCCCAGACAACAAACTCATCCTCTATGACATCAAGAAGTCCAGCTGTTCGTGAAACATTTCTGCGAGGATCATAATACTTCTCTGCTATTTGGCTAGACAAGAGGAATTCTGGGTGGGCCTACACAAACAGGACTTCCCAGTTGGCGCCAGCGGTAAAGAACCCACCTGCCAGTGCAGAAGACATAAGAGCCTCGGGTTCGATCCCTGGGTCGGGAAGATCCCCTGGAGAAGGAAATGGCAACCCACTCCAGTATCCTTGCCTGGAGAATCCCACGGACAGAGGAACCTGGAAAGCTACAGTCCATGTTGCAAAGAGTTGGACACGACTGAAGTGACTTAACACGCACGCACACAAACTCAATTTATAAGGGAAAAGTCTTCATCTAAGAGATTATGACTGTGCATCAAATGGCTGTATAAAGATTTAAAATATGATTAATGATTATAATACGTTCTTCACTTCCACAACCGTTTGCACAAATGTCTATCAGTTTCTCTCTCTAGTAGAAAATAATTCTTCTGTGGGTGGGAATCACGAGACACTTATGCTGGGTCCTCAGAAACTAAGCTACTTGAATGATAACTGCGTGTGACAGATTTGTGTTGGTTGGAAGAACTAGGGTAGACAAGGGCACACGGGATCTTGTTGATGGAGTGATATTTTTAACATATCCTTTTCTTCTATCACACCAACAACCTTTCCCTTCAATACTTTGTGATGCAATGGTGGTTCCAGGAGGCAATGAATCCATCTCCCCCCAGACTCAGTGATTCCTGACGATATTACAGCTAACATATTAACTCTGTCTTCTCACACTGTTAACATGTTGAGAAGTGGGTCATTTAGTACAAACGTCTGGCAATGTGACAATTAGGGCTTGAGTTTCTGCCACGAAGCCCTGGTTATCTCATCTTCCGATGGCTTCGGTTGTCTTATTTATCAAAATAACGCTCCTGACCTCAAAGGAGTTGCTGTGAAGGTCAAAGAGAGATTTTATGTGAAACTACTCTGTCAACTGCAGATGGTGATTGCAGCCATGAAATTAAAAGATGCTTACTCCTTGAAAGAAAAGTTATGACCAAACTAGACAGCATTATTAAAAAGCAGACACATTACTTTGCCAAAAAAGGTCCATCTAGGCTATGGTGTATGGATGTGAGGGTTGGGCTATAAAGAAAGCTGAGTGCCAAAGAATTGAGGCTTTTGAACTGTGGTGTTGGAGAAGACTCTTGAGAGTCCCTAGGACTGCAAAGAGATCCAACCAGTCCATCCTAAAGGAGATCAGTCCTGGGTGTTCATTGGAAGGACTGATGCTGAAGCTGAAACTCCAATCCTTTCGCCACCTGACGCAAAGAGCTGACTCATTGGAAAAGACCCTGATGCTGGGAAAAACTGAAGGCAAGAGGAGAAGGGGATGACAGAGGATGAGATGGTTGGATGGCATCACCAACTCAATGGACATGAGTTTGAGTAAACTCTGGGAGTTGGTGATGGACAGGGAGGCCTGGCGTGCTGTAGTCCATGGGGTCACAAAGAGTCGGACACGACTGAGTGACTGAACTGAACTGAACTCTGTCAACACCAAGGCTGCATAAAAAACAATGAACGCCAAATAACCTTCTAACCTGTGGCTCGGCTGTTCAGCAGAGATTCTGCTTTGGATCCAGCCCCACCAGTTCAGAACTGGGATCCTACCATAAGCCAAAGCATGATCGCAGGGAGAGAGGGAAGGCAGTCCTTTCTTTCTTTTTGATGCTTAGCTGGGGCTTTTCCTCAGGAGGTGATGGCAAGGATCTCCAGAGAGATCAATTCAATACCCTAAGGGTAACTGGTGGTGGAGCACGAGGTTCAACCAGATCAGCAAGAACCAGGAAGACATCGCCAAGTGTGATGACTTGCTCTCAACCTGTTCTGCAGAACAAAGGACTTGAGCTTTGTAACAGCTCTCATGAAAAGTCCCCAACGCCTGTCTGCTGTCTGGGTGGGCTGACACTGCATCCTGTCCATCACGAGCCACCAAGAGGCCCCCAGCAGACAGACTGCACTCCCGCAGGACTCTGCATTGACTCACGTTGGCTATTCTACATTGGAAGAGCCCGCAGTGGCTGTGTTTAGCTTGTATCATCTCCCTTGGGAAACATCCACTCAAGCAACAGGAACCCTCCTCCGAGATCTCACACAAATAACTCTCCCCAGCCCCTCCCTGGTGGACTGCCATGGTCTGTTTACAAGTCTTAGTCCTTATACCAGACTCTAAATCCCTCAGGATTTTACAGCCTCATCTCTGAAATTGCAGCAATCCATCGATATCAGCCGAAATAAATGGAAGTGATTAAAGTGACGTGCTTTTTCTTTTTTTTAAGGGAGAAAGAGATCCAGCATCCACAGTCTGAAATTTACATGAAAATGAGCCATAGACAAGGCTTGCATCAATCACTCTTTACTTGTTGGCTCTCAGGGATGACCACTTTTATCCAACCGTCTGTCCCAGCGTTGGGGAAATGCCTCAGCTCACCACTTTGAAACCATGTGCATGTCAAGTCTTTTAAAGATATGGAGGGGACTCAGGGTCCCTGGTGGCTCAGTGTAAAGAATCCACCTGCCAGTGCAGGAGATGCAGGTTCCATTCCTGGGTCGGGACTATCCCCTGAAGAAGGAAATGGCAACCCATTCCAGTATTCTTGTCTGGAGAATCCCATGGACAGAGCAGCCTGGCAGGCTACAGTCCATGGGATTGCAGAGTTGGACACGTTGGAGTGACTAAACAGCAACTAGGTCCTGGAGGGACGTGGCACCCTTGGTCACTTGCTGAGTAAATCCAGAGCTGTGTAATATCTGAACTAACCACTCTTCCTTGCCACCTTCTTAGACCTGCTGGGGGTACTGAGGTTAATGATGTTCCCTGACGCTATCTACTGTCCATCTCTCATACACTGTTTCAAGCTGGCTTCATAGTACAGTTGTCCCTTGGGGACTGTGGGCTTCCGGGACCCCCACGGGTATCAAAATCTGCGGACACTCAAGTCTCATACACAGTGGCAGAGTACAGCTGGCTCTCTGTCTCTGCAGCGTCCTCATCCCCAGATTCACCCAACTGCAGCTGGCAGAACCAGCACACACACAGTGCCAACTACATTTATAAACATGGATGAGTGTGTGTATTTATGTGTATTTCACACAGGCAGTGAAGAAGCATGATGTATATGTGTGTGTGTGTATTTCACACAGGCAGTGAAGAAGCATGATGAATATGTGTGTGTGTGCGCGTGTGTGTGTATTTCACACAGGCAGTGAAGAAGTATGGTGTGTGTGTGTATTTCACACAGGCAGTGAAGAAGCATGATGTATATGTGTGTGTGTGTGTCTGTGTGTGTATTTCACACAGGCAGTAAAGAAGCATGATATATTTATGTGTGTGTGTGCATGTGCACACACATGTGTATATTTTCGGGGTTCTCATTTCCAGATTTAACCAACTGCAGATGCCAGAAACAGCACACACATAGTGAGAACTATATGTGTGTGTGTGTGTGTGTGTTTCACACAGACAGTGAAGAAGCATGAGATATGTGTGTGTGCATGTGTATTTCACACAGGCAGTGAAGCAGCATGAGATGTGTGTGTGTGCGTGTGTGTGTATTTCACACAGGCAGTGAAGAAGCATGATATATATATTTATATGTGTGTGTGTGTACACACACATGTGTATATTCACAGGGTCCTCATTCCCAGATTCAACCAACTGCAGATGGCAGAAACAGCACATACACAGTCACAACTATACATATATATGTGTGTGTGTGTGTGTGTGTGTGTGTGTATTTCACACAGGCAGTGAAGAAGTATGATCTGCTTATGTGTTAGGATCAAGATTTTAATCTTTTCACTGAAATCCTCAGGAGAGAAAAACTAAAATAACAGAAAACGTCCTGACCCTCTGAGTGCTTCCTGATCTAGAACGATTATTAATTTTAACTTGTACTTTTTTTTTTTAAGGGGAGAGGGGGTTACAAAACAGAAACAGACTCACAGACTTAGAAACCAAATTTATGGTTACCAAAGAGGAAAAGATGGCGGCGGGGGGGGGGGGAGATAAATAGGAGTTTGGGACAAACATGTACATGCTACTCTATATAAAATAGGTAACTAACAAGGTAACTAACTAATAGGTAACAATTTCCTGTACAGCACAGGAAATTCTACTCAATACTCCGTAATGACCTACATGGGGAAAGAATCGGAAAAAGAGTGCATATATGACTATGCATAATCCATGCACTCTGCTATGCAGCAGAAACTAACAGACCACTGTAAGTCAAGTATCTGAAATGTCCCACCCTTTGGGACCCCGTGGACGATACAGTCCACGGAATTCTCCAGGCCAGGATCCTGGAGTGGGTAGCTGTTCCCTTCTCCAGGATATCTTCCCGACTCAGGGATCGAACCCAGGTTTCCCGCGTTGCGGGCGGACTCTTTACGAGCTGAGACAAGCAGACGTCAAGTACACTGAGCTGAGTCAGGTATACTTCAATCTACAATGAACATTAAATAAAGGGGACAGTGGGGAAAAGTCTGAACTGAGAGTTGTGAAAGCTGGGTCATACTTTTACTTCTACAGTCTATTATCTGTACGTGATTGAATGAATCATTCTGATAAGAATCAAGCTGTGTAACCTGCAGGAGGAAGGGGCTGAATTAGAAGAGGTACCTGAAGGGAGGTGTCTGAGGTTGGGCTTCCTGGAGGCAGAGGCAAAAGGCGGCGGGGGGTGGGTGGGACGGGTCTCTGTGAATGTGATGGATCGGGGAAGCTCTCAGTGGAAGGGGAGGGAAGGGCAGAGGTGAAGCAGGCATGCCACCTTGGGGAGAGCCCTGAAAAGCTTGGCCCCTCGCAAGGCTGCAGAGCATAAACTGAACCAGAGCTGATCCCAGCAAGAGGGCTGGCCTCCCAGATCCTCCCCGCGGTGAGCCAATGACCATGATTTGCCCTCATCAAGGAAGGAGGATGCGCTACCCTGCTGGCAAGACGGTGCCCAGGGGCGAAAGGTCAGTCTCCAAGGGGGAGCAGCTGTAAGCTATTAGCAGCTGATCCAGGGGTCGGGGTGGGAGGGGCGGCAGACTGGGGGCCAGAAGGTCACCAACAGCATCTCCTGAGATGGCATAGGCGGCTACGCCCCACATCCATTGCTTCAGGGAAGCCGAAGGAAATTACACATTCTCTTTAGATGGATGGTGCAAAAAATAACAAGGTCGACAATATCCGTTTTATCAGTCTACCTCGGTAATGCCGGTGACCTCACGCTGATCTGAAGTTGGAAGGACGTATGGATATCTTTGATTAATGGGAAGAGGAAAAACTAGGTCACACTTAATAAATGCCATATGTTGACAGACAACCAGACTTTCAGAATATGGAGTACAGGATGAGTGCAAAAGAAATGTGGAAAGGGGGCTGACTTCAGAACTCTCAATCAGGGCTTGGTGCTCACACAGTGCACCAACAGTGCTCGGAGTTATGGAATAATTTGAAAAAGCATCCCAATGGTTCAGTTCAGCTCAGTTGCTCAGTCATGTCTGACTCTTTGTGATCTCATGAACTGCAGCACGCCAGGCCTCCCTGTTCATCACCAACTCCTGGAGTTTACCCAAACTCGTGTCCATTGAGTCAGTGATCCAACCATCCAGCCATCTCATCCTGTTGTCCCCTTCTCCTCTTGCCTTCAATCTTTCCCAGCATCAGGGTCTTTCCTAATGAGTCAGCTCTTTACATCAGGTGGCCACAGTATTGGAGTTTTAGATTCAACATCAGTCCTTCCAATGAACACCCAGGACTGACCTCCTTTAGGATGGACTGGTTGGATCTCCTTGCTGTCCAAGGGACTCTCGAGAGTCTTCACCAACACCACACTTCAAAAGCATCCATTCTTCGGTGCTCAGCTTTCTTTACAGTCCAACTCTCACATCCCTACATGACCACTGGAAAAACCATAGCCTTGACTAGACGGACCAGCAGAGACACGCTATTTCCCCCAGTACTACCGTTCAGATACCAAACATCTGTCGATAATAAAGATATGCTTCACTGATCATCTTCCCAAGCCCAACCCTCAAAATTGTTTAAGAGTCAGATTTCTGGAAAGCAATGACCAAGTCACAAGTAGGGACTTCTCCATTTCTGAGTTAATACAAGCAATGCCTGCAGGCATCTTACAAGTTTCTTTACCCAGCCTGAAAATTGTATGCCAACTCACTGAAACACAGCAAGGGAGGTTATGCAATGAAATCTGATGAATCTATTTTTTTAAAATATAATCAGTTCAGTTCAGTTCAGTCACTCAGTTGTGTCCGACTCTTTGCGACCCCATGAATCGCAGCACGCCACACCTCCCTGTCCATCACCATCTCCCGGAGTTCACTCAGACTCACGTCCATCGAGTACGTGATGCCATCCAGCCATCTCATCCTCTGTCGTCCCCTTCTCCTCCTGCCCCCAATACCTCCCAGCATCAGAGTCTTTTCCAATGAGTCAGCTCTTCACATGAGGTGGCCAAAGTACTGGAGTTTCAGCTTTAGTATCATTCCCTCCAAAGAAATCCCAGGGTTGGTCTCCTTCAGAATGGACTGGTTGGATCTCCTTGCAGTCCAAGGGACTCTCAGAGTCTTCTCAAACACCACAGTTCAAAAGCATCAATTCTTTAGCACTCAGCCTTCTTCACAGTCCAACTCTCACATCCATACATGACCACAGGAAAAACCATAGCCTTGACTAGATGAACCTTAGTCAGCAAAGTAATGTCTCTGCTTTTGAATATACTATCTAGGTTGGTCATAACTTTTCTTCCAAGGAGTAAGCGTCTTTTAATTTCATGGCTGCAATTACGATCTGCAGTGATTTGGGAGTCCAAAAAAATAAAGTCTGACACTGTTTCCACTGTTTCCGCATCTATTTCTCATGAAGTGATGGGACCAGATGCCATGATCTTCGTTTTCTGAATGTTGACCTTTAAGCCAACTTTTTCACTCTCCTCTTTCACTTTCATCAAGAGGCTTTTGAGTTCCTCTTCACTTTCTGCCATAAGGGTGGTGTCATCTGCATATCTGAGGTTATTGATATTTCTCCCGGAAATCTTGATTCCAGCTTGTGCTTCTTCCAGTCCAGCGTTTCTCATGATGTACTCTGCATATAAGTTAAATAAATAGGGTGACAATATACAGCCTTGATGTACTCCTTTTCCTATTTGGAACCAATCTGTTGTTCCATGTCTAGTTCTAACCATTGCTTCCTGACCTGCATACAGATTTCTCAAGAGGCAGGTCAGGTGGTCTGGTATTCCCACTCTTTCAGAATTTTCCAGTTTATTGTGATCCACACAGTCAAAGGCTTTGGCATAGTCAATAAAGCAGAAATAGATAATTTTCTGGAACTCTTGCTTTTTCCATGATCCAGCAGATGTTGGCAATTTGATCTCTGGTTCCTCTGCCTTTTCTAAAACCAGCTTGAACATCAGGAGGTTCACGGTTCACGTATTGCTGAAGCCTGGCTTGGAGAATTTTGAGCATTACTTTACCAGCGTCTGAGATGAGTGCAATTGTGCAGTAGTTTGAGCATTCTTTGGCATTGCCTTTCTTTGGGACTGGAATGAAAACTGACCTTTTCCAGTCCTGTGGCCACTGCTCAGTTTTCCAAATTTGCTGGCATATTGAGTGCAGCACTTTCACAGCATCATCTTTCAGGATTTGAAATAGCTCTACTGGAATTCTATCACCTCCACTAGCTTTGTTCGTAGCGATGCTTTCCAAGGCCCACTTGACTTCACATTCCAGGATGTCTGGCTCTAGATGAGTGATCACACCATCGTGATTATCCGGGTCGTGAAGATCTTTTTTGTACAGTTCTTCTGTGTATTCTTGCCACCTCTTCTTAATATCTTCTGCTTCTGTTAGGTCCATACCATTTCTGTCCTTTATCGAGCCCATCTTTGCATGAAATGTTCCCTTCGTATGTCTAATTTTCTTGAAGAGATCTCTAGTCTTTCCCATTCTGTTCTTTTCCTCTATTTCTTTGCATTGATCGGTGAAGAAGGCTTTCTTATGTCTTCTTGCTATTCTCTGGAACTCTGCATTCACATGCTTATATCTTTCCTTTTCTCCTTTACTTTTCGCTTCTCTTCTTTTCACAGCTATTTGTAAGGCCTCCCCAGACAGCCATTTTGCTTTCTTGCATTTCTTTTCCATGGGGATGGTCTTGAGCCCTGTCTCCTGTACAATGTCATGAACCTCATTCCATAGTTCATCAGGCACTCTATCTATCAGATCTAGGCCCTTAAATCTATTTCTCACTTCTACTGTATAATCATAAGGGATATGATTTAGGTCATACCTGAATGGTCTAGCGGTTTTCCCTGCTTTCTTCAATTTCAGTCTGAATTTGGTAATGAGTTCATGATCTGAGCCACATAACCTCACATAATTTTTTTAGAGAGGGAATGACTGCACAAAGAACTTAAATTTAGCTTTTAAATGGAAGTCTCTAAACATACATACATGTATGTTTTTTATTAATATGAGTGAGTGAGTGAAAGTCACTCAGTCATGTCCAACTCTTTGGGACCCCATGGACTGTACAGTCCATGGAATTCCCCAGGCCAGAATACTGGAGTGGGGAGCCGTTGCTTTCTCCAGGGGACCTTCCCAACCCAGGAATCAAACCCAGGTCTCCCACATTGCAGGTGGATTCTTTACCAGCTGAGCCACAAGGGATAATATACTGAAATGTATATAGATATATACTACATGCAATATATAAAATATATAAATATATTTCTCCTCTAATGATACAGAGCACAAAGAAATCAGTAAGTCCACAAGTATTTTCCAGTGTAGTTTTATAACATCCTATAATAGTCTAAATAAGACAGACTTTTAAATCATGTTCACTGAGGGATGGAATGAGGAGGAAGCTGAGAGGGGAGTTTGGGATGGGGGACACACGTACACCCATGGCTGATTCATGTCAGTGTATGGCAAAAACCACTACAATATTGTAAAGTAATAAGCCTCCGATTAAAATAAATAAATAAATCATGTTCAATGAGAAACAGTTTATTAGAAGCAAGAAAATTTGCCATACATAACCTAATGTTTGGGCTTCCCCAGTGTTAAACAATCTGCCTGCTAATGCACGAGACCCAAGAGACGCAGGTTCGATCCCTGGGTCAGGGGGAGGAAACTGCAACCCACTCCAGTATTCTTGCCTGGGAAATCCCATGGACAGACAAGTCCAATGAGCTACAGTCCACGGAGTTGCAAAACTGAGCGACCAAGCATGCATGCAAACCACCTACTGTTTAGTTTTGGGTCAAAGTTAAAAGTTCTTGGAGACACAGCTAGAGATCCAGCGACCCAGGCCAGGATATATGAAGGTGAAACTTGAGGATGACCTTTCTTCCCAGAGACTTTCAGCATGTCACTTCGACCTCACTGCAGGCCCAGCAGACGCACGAAGACTTGAGTATATTCACCACAAGATCGTTGCTTCAAAACTCCGCCAGCCTGGGGCTGATTTGTGGCTACCGAAGGCTTCCGACGCGCTAATTATTTGCTTACTTTTTCTGAGAGCAGAGGCTAGTCCTCTACGCAGAATAAGCTAATCACCAGCTCCATTCTCTCTTTTGCCAAAACAAACAGCTTCCAATTACTGCTAGAAGAAAGCCTCTGATCTCTAATCAGTTACCTAAACCAGGCTCTCAGTGGTACTTGGAAGAGTGAATAATGTCCCATTAAGCAAGAATCTCTTCGCACTAATAAAATCCTAGAGCCCGAGGATCAAGGCCGCCAGCAACCTGCTACTTATGTTCCAAGACTCCATCCACTTCCCCCCATCAGGTCCCAAAATCCGGCCAAGAAATAGACTCACTCAGACTCTTTTTATTCCACTCGGGCTATTTTTCCTCAAGCCCTAGTCTACTGTGCCTCCTTTGAGAATACCCAGGAATAGGAAGAGCAGGTTTCAGGTTTGCTAATATTCAGCGACAGGACTCCTCTCTGCGAGGCTCTGAGGCTCAGCTCCATCACGGCCGTGATGCACAGAACCTGGGGAGACAGGCAGGGTGGCCACCAGGAATGTCCCAGCACAAGCAAGGAATTCACTCAGGCAGGATACATGAGATTCACCCAAAAAGACACAGAGCTTCTTTCAGGCTTAGTATCCCTCTTCTTTCATCTTCTAGTGAAGGAAGCTCCAGTACTTAAGCTACCTGATGGGAAGAGCTGACTCACTGGAAAAGACCCTGATGGTGGGAGGGATTGGGGGCAGGAGGAGAAGGGGACGACAGAGGATGAGATGGTTGGATGGCATCACCGACACAATGGACATGAGTTTGAGTACACTCCGGGAGTTGGTGATGGACACGGAGGCCTGGTGTGCTGCAGTTCATGGGGTCGCAAAGATTCGGACACGACTGAGCGACTGAATTGAACAGAGAAAATAAGTGCAGGGCCAGGTTACTCCCAAGTGAACATGTCAGTTATCAGATCTCTGAACACTAAAGACAACCTATGAATAATCCCCAGGACAAGCGGGCGTAACCGCTTCCAGGGGTTGAACAATCCAAACCAGGGCCGGCCCCAGGGACACAGATCCGTGCACGTGGTTCAAGCTCAGAAAGAGCCCTGCAGCTTGGGGGTGACTGTGCCAAGACCACCCTTTTGGAATTCTCAGTGATCTCGTCTCTGAGTCTGCATTTTGCAATGTGGAATCTGCTGGGATTCTGAAGCATGTTCTGGAGATCTCCGCAGGCATGATGCCTCTCACCTCCCTCTCCTCTCCAGCAAAGGTTCTGAGCTGCCTAACACTCTGGGGGCCCCTGGAGCCCCGGTCCTCCCCAACCTCTCCCTGCTGCCCCCCCATCAAAGTACTGTCACACTCTGCCCCCTGCAGCCACCTGAGAGCGGGCACAGGGAATGCTGGGGGGCACGTGCATGCTTTGACATCCCCACAGTTTCGTGGCAGCCATGCCCGTCCCACACTGGGAGCTGCAAGCTGTGCTTGTGGACGACCAGCCAGAGGCCACAACGCCACAGGAATGAGCCTGTCACCCATTCCTGGTACAGGCAGCTAACTGCTTCTACTAAGGGGGTCTGAGCACCCTTGGGTTGGGGGGGGGGGCCTGCCCCTCCACTGTAGGTTGAGCAGGAGGAAGGGGAGACCCCTGGTTCAACTTCCTGAAGTCGCTCAATCATGTGTGACTCTTTGCAATCCAATGGACTGTAGCTTACCAGGCTCCTCTGTCCATGGGACTCTCCAGGCAAGAGTACTGGAGTGGGTTGCCATTTCCTTCTCCAGGGGAACTTCCCAGCCCAGGGATCGAACCTGAGTCTCCCACGTGGCAGGCAGACGGTTTACCCACTGAGCCACCAGGGAAACCTAACTTCCCGAAAGTGAAAGGGAAAGTGGCTCAGGTGTGTCCAGCTCTTTGCGACCCCATGGACTATACAGTCCATGGAATTCTCCAGGCCTGAATACTGGAGTGGGAAGCCTTTCCCTTCTCCAGGGGCTCTTCCCGACCCAGGGATCAAACCCAGGTCTCCCACACTGCAGGCAGATTCTTTACTAGAGGAGCTATGATCTACCTAAAACAAGGTCCAACATATTGGCCCAGCAGCTGGCAGGAAAGGACACCAGGCGAGTGCCATGCCTAAGCAAGTGTGTATGCTTGTCAGATTCTGGGTATCCATGACGGTCTACACACATCCTGCGACAGTCCCTTGTGGGGCACCCATTGGGTACAGCCCCACACAGGGCACTTGGGAAGTGGGCTTCACTGGTGACTCAGATGGTAAAGAATCTGCCTGCAATGTGGGAGACTCAGATTTGGGATCCCTGGGTCAGGAAGATCCCCTGGACAAGGGCCTGGCAACCCACTCCAGCATTCTTGCCTGCAGAATCCCATGGACAGAGGAGCCTGGCAGGGCTGCAGTCCACGGGGTCACAACGAGTTGGACACGACTGAGCGACTAACAATTCCTCTGCCTCCGTCCCACCTTTCTGAGTCTGGCCCCAGCTTGGCCCTCGAGGGATGAGCCAGGAAATCCAAGTTGTGTACTGCTGGTAATTCCAAGTGAAACCTCTGGTGTTTGGGTGTAACACAGGCACTGCACAAGAGAAAGATGAACAGTGAAATCCACGCGAATGACGTCATCTTTAGATTATTCTTTACCGAGAACAGTGCTGGAGAGCAAATTTAAAACACCACGGAGAAGCCAAGAGAGAAGGGTCACGGCAGAAAGAACAAGTTTGATAGCTCAGTTCCTTCCACAACACTTCTTACTCTTTAGTCACGGACAGCACGTTTCTATGTGGCCCGGGGGCCGGAAAAAAAGGCAGCGGGTTCTGCCTTGGAAGAAAAGCTGTGACCAACCTAGATGGCATATTAAAGAGCAGACATTGCCTTGCTGACAAAGGTCTGTCTAGTCAAGCTATGGAAGTGAGAGTTGGACTATAAAGAAGGCTGAGCCCTGAAGAATGGATGCTTTTGAACTGTGGTGTTGGAGAAGACTCTCGAGAGTCCCTTGGACTGCAAGGAGATCCATCCAGTCCATCCTAAAGGAAATCAGTCCTGAATGTTCATTGGAAGGACTGATGCTGAAGCTCCAATCCTTTGGCCACCTGATGCAAAGAACTGACTCATTTGGAAAGACCCTGATGTTGGGAAAGATCGAAGGCGGGAGGAGAAAGGGACGACAGAGGATGAGATGGTTGGATGGCATCACTGACCCAATAGACATGAGTTTGAGCAAGCTCCGGGAGTTGGTGATGGACAGGGAAGCCCGGCGTGCTGCAGTCCATGGAGTCGCAAAGAGTTGGACACGACTGAGCAACTGAACCAAACTGAACTGAGAGTCCACACGCTTGTCTGGCCTCAAGGCTGCGGGCAAACCTTCCTCCAGCCTTACAAGCAGGCCAGGAACCACGCAAGAGAAACTGGGAACCACTACCTGCACCAGAGACAGCCTTCCGCTCCAGTTTATTTGCACAAGTGTGTGGGTGGCTGGGGTATCCCTGACAGAAGGCACCTTTCTCCAGTCCAGCCTTTCCCACCAGTTCACAAATCCCATCTGCAGTTGCCCCCTGCCTGATACCTCAGTTCAGTTCAGTTCAGTCTCTCAGTCATGTCTGACTCTTTGCAACCCCATGAATTGCGGCATGTCAGGCAGTCAGTTGTCCATCACCAACTCCAGGAGTTCACTCAGACTCACGTCCATCGAGTACGTGATGCCATCCAGCCATCTCATCCTCTGTCGTCCCCTTCTCCTCCTGCCCCCAATACCTCCCAGCATCAGAGTCTTTTCCAATGAGTCAACCCTTCGCATGAGGTGGCCAAAGTACTGGAGTTTCAGCTTTAGCATCATTCCTTCCAAAGAAATCCCAGGGCTGGTCTCCTTCAGAATGGACTGGTTGGATCTCCTTGCAGTCCAAGGGACTCTCAAGAGTCTTCTCCAACACCACAGTTCAAAAGCATCAATTCTTCGGTGCTCAGCCTTCTTCACAGTCCAACTCTCACATCCATACATGACCACAGGAAAAACCATAGCCTTGACTAGACAGACCTTAGTCGGCAAAGTAATGTCTCTGCTTTTCAATATGCTGTCTAGGTTGGTCATAACTTTTCTTCCAAGGAGTAAGCATCTTTTAATTTCATGGCTGCAATCACCATCTGCAGTGATTTGGGAGCCCCAAAAAATAAAGTCTGACACTGTTTCCACTGTTTCCCATCTATTTCCCATGAAGTGATGGGACTGGATGCCATGATCTTCGTTTTCTGAATGTTGAGCTTTAAGCCAACTTTTTCACTCTCCACTTTCACTTTCATCAAGAGGCTTTTTAGTTCCTGTTTACTTTCTGCCTGATACCTCAGCATCCTTCCAATTATTTAAAGAGGGGAGGGACGGGGAAGCTTGAGGTTTCATAAGGAGCGTGCGCCTCTGTCTTTTCAAATCTTAAGAAAGCTTAATCCCTGCAATTTAGATAAATCAGATAGGCATTACCAGGTTAGGGTTAAACCTCCAAGAATGGCTTTGCAATTGATTGCAGAAACAGCAGTTATTAAGTCCTAACTGAGTAATTTGCAGCTTGGTTCACCCCCCACCCCAGCTAATTAAAATGTAATCAGGATTGTCTGGCAATGTGTATTCTGTCAGCAGTTTTTTCTTCCGAAGAGAAATCATGCCAAGAGACCACAAGAAAAGCCTTTCACAGGAATTGGCTTGATCTGCACTGTTTCTTTAGGCGCTGAAACTGTAAAACAAATAAATTACAGCGACTGACAGTTCGATTTAAAGAAGGAAGGAAGGGAAGAAGAAAAAGAAAAGATAGTCTTTCTCCCCGGGAACAGGATGCTGTTTTATGTCGTTGTTTGAACAATAGGGTGGCATGGCCTCGGAAGAGCGACCGCAGGGCAGGGCAGGGGGGCAAGAATCCGGGTGGCTGGGAGGGACCCTCTCCAGGGTGTCCGCGGAATTTCAGCGCAGGAGACCACACCCCCCGGTCCCTTCCCTGAAGACCAAAGGGGGATCGCGGAGTTCTCTGAAACCTCCAGATGCCCCTTCTCTGCGAACACGCAGAACGGCGCGCACTTGGGCGCGTGGAGGCTTGGCCAGCGGGTTCACTCTCTGCACATCCCAACTTTTAGCTCTTCGTGGGCTATTCCGGGCAAGGTTTCATTAGCTCTCCCCCGCCAGAATGAACGGGACTTAAAGGCTTCGGAGATTCGTCCCAAACTCCACGGTCACGACAATGGCCCTCATCGCAGCTTAGTGCCCGGGGACCCTTGGAAGGCCCCTTTGACCCCGCGCAAGCGCGAGAGGCGCCTCGCTTATTTCAGAGGGATTCGGCTTAAAAGCCCACCGAGGAGCCGCGCGGCCCCTTTCTGGGAGCCGCAGTTTTCCCTGCGGCCAGAAGTTGGGATCTTGTAACAGGTGAACTACTACAAGGCTAGAGAGGAGACGGCGAGGGCGAGAAGCGAGCACACGAGAGGAATTAGGTTATACGCGTGAATGATTGCAGATGCGCGCGCTCGGATCAGCTGGGGACCGCGGCTGCGAGACGAGCCTGGAGCCGGCTCGGGAGCGGTTCCCGCGCGCCCATCGGCACCCAGGGTCCCTGAGTCACTCCCCGCTGTGGTTCCTCTCAGCATCCCAGCCATCTACTGGCATCAAGCGTCCTGTCCCCTGAACCTTCTACACAGGCACACGAGCCCCTATACCCCGAAGCCGGCAGAATCTACGACGGCTGGAAGAGATACTGGCTCCCGGAGTCCTCTCGGAACATCCGAACTTGACGTCTCCAAGTCCCTTATCCGTTGCCATCTCTTCCCTTAGTCTCCCCGCCACTCGCTGGCGACACCTAGAAGCTCTGGGGCTCCGAACTGGGGCGGCACAGTTACCGGCAGTAACCAGCTCCCCAGCCCACCCCCCCCCCCCCAACACAAACTCGCTGAAAGATACGACCCTTGGCTGGGGCTCCAAGGGTGGACCCCGAGCTCTCGGCCCGCCGAGTGCGAAAGCAAAGCTCAAGAGAGACAAAAAAGTCTCGGCCGGCGGGCACCTGCGGCGCCAGGGCTGGTGGCGCAGGGTCCTCCGGCGCAGCGGAGCGCGGGCCTCCCTCGCTCTGCCCGCGGTGCGGAGGGCCGGGAGCGCCGGGGGACTTTGAGGAGAGACTGGCCCCCGGCCCGCAGTCCCGCGGCGGAGGTCCCGGGGCAATTCACAAGCCCACAGCCCACCCCACTCCATCCTTGGAAGCCACAAAAGCGCTCTCCCTTCCCAAAGGAAACCCCCTTTTGGTTTTCCCCGGGGAAGAAGGGAGTTATGTCGGGAGCCGGCGAGGGGCTGCAAAGGGGGGATCGCCCACCGCCCCCCCTCCCCGGAGGTACAATCCACCCCGCGCGTAAAGCCGGACCCCGGCCGGCTGCCGCTGAGCGAGAAGTTTGAGCGGCGAGGCTGTGAAGGCGCGCGCCCCGCAGCGCCAGGGGAGGACCCGGGCGCGCGGTGGTGCGTACCTGGAAGTGCTGGAAGAAGGCGGAGATGCGCGTGATCTGCAGGCTGAGGCACCTGGAGGCGCAGCGGGCGCGCTGTACGCTCCCTGCCGCCAGCGACTCATCCAAGCGCCGGGCAGCGGCCGCGCCGGAGCCGGCCGCCAGGCAGCCCCCGGAGGCCGCCAGCCAGAAGCAGAGAGTCAGGGCCGCGCCGGGCGCCCCGGCTGCCATGGCTGCGGGTCGGAGGGCGCGCGGGCGCCGGGCGCTGGCCGAGGCTCCCAGCTCCGCACCGCCGCCGCGGACCGCGCGGCCGCCGTAACTCCGCTGGCAAAGTTCAATCAGGCCACTCCCGCCCCGCGCCCTCCCCCGGCCCCGCCTCCGGGGGGGCGGGGCGAGGGTGACAGGCGGCCGCGCCATTGGCTGCGAGGAAAGTGAGTGACGGGGGTGGGCGGGACGGACGGAGGGCCGTGGGCAGGTCCAAGGGAGCCAGACGCGCGCCCGCCTGCCAAGCGCCTCTGGTGCACCCCTCTCCTGGGGGGTCCGCTTCCCCGCACTCTGCCTGCGCTCCCTCCTGCCCCCCGGCACCCCCTCGCCAATCGGGAGTCAACAGCAGGCCCCAGGCCTGGGTGTCAAGTGGTGGCCTGGGCATCAGGGCCTGGGACCCCCACCTGGACGTGAGAACAGGGTAAGGATAGAGGGAAGCGCCCCCCGAACTTGTGGGCTTCCATCCCTGCTTCGACTCCAGTGGTCCCAGGTCCTACTCATATGCTTTGGAGTATTTGGATTTTCCCTTTTCTGAAGAGCGGAAAGGAGCGAATGGACAGAACTGCGCTGGGCGCAATGAGAGGAGACAGGCAGGGACGTTTGACGCCCCTTCTCCCCGTAGATCCCTCCTCCCCTTCCCCCGTTCCTTCTTTCCTCAACCTTTGCCCTCTTCCTTCCTGCTTGCTTCCTTTCCTTTCTTCTTCCCTCTCTCCTTCAACTGCGTCCATTGAGACCTTTCACTAGTCCTTTGCTTTCCTCTTAAGGAGCATGCGTCACCTAGAAATCCATCCAGGCAGGTCGCTAGGAACATTTATGGAGAAGGGGACGACAGAGGAGATGGTTGGATGGCATCACTGACTCGATGCACATGAGTTTGAGCAAGCTCCAGGAGTTGGTGATGGACAGGGAAGCCTGGCGTGCTGCAGTTCATGGGGTTGCAAAGAGTGGGACACGACTGAGCTACTGAACTGATGACATGGTCACACATACCTCGTCTCCGCAGGTGTAAGGCCTTACCTGGCCTGCACGAGGGACCTATTCAAGTTGGCAATCTTTCCTGCATCCTTCTCTGTGGGGCCCTAAATGGGAAACCTTAAAAAAGGGCTGGCTTTGCGATTTACAGCTAAGATGGCGCCTGGCAGAAGAGATGAGGGCGTGGCGTAAGTTGTTTGTTAAAACTTTTGATTGGCTCTCTTGATTTCCCTGCAGGTGGACAGAGTGTGATCACCATAGACTCCTGTTACAATAAAGCACATGATGACTTGACCTTTAAAGTGATTGGTGCAATTATGGTCTATTAAGATTTGACCTTTAACATGATTGGTGCAACTATGGCATATTACAATTTGACCTTTAATGTGATTGGTGCAGCTATGGAAAGTCCCTTGCAAAACCCCCTTGCTTGCCTATATAAACCAAGAGTTTGTGGCAATAAAGCGGAACTGCTTAGAGGGAGCCCTTATAGCTTCTGATTGTCTCTAGCTCTCCGAGGGGCTGGGTTGTGGACAGCAGGCTCACCTCTCCTCGGGATCCCTCGGCTTTGCTGAGGGAAGTTCCACTGCCTGTCTCTTTCTGCGGAGCGCCCCCCACATTTCTCCTTTTTGCCCCAAGTCTTTCGGTTTGGCCCTCTGAGCAGCAAGACAGCCACCCCATCACCTCCTGTATTCTGGCCTGGAGAATCCCCAGGGACAGAGGAACCTGGTGGGCTACAGTCCATGGGATCGCGAAGAGTCGGACACGAATGAGCGACCAGGCACAGCACACCACAGGTCTTGTGATCTTTTCCCACGTTCTTTCACCACCCACGCTCTCTATCCAGAGGTGGACACGCTGCATCGTCTGGACTACACCCCATCCCTCTGACAAAGCTCTGTACTTCCCGGAGCTCCACAGGGAAGAGACGGTGCTCCAGCCCTCTGCGGGTAGGAGACCCCACAGACAGCTGGGGTCTGAGGAAGGCTGTGCTCCACACCTGGGACATTTATGTAACGCAGTTGAATCCGGAAGACCCAAGGACACTAGCTGGGAGGCAGGGCAACGGGACTGACACTCCTGTGCACTGACACGAGCTGGTCCTCGTGCAGGACTGCACACACATGTTCTAAAGGAGGGGCCTCAGCACACCACCAAATGCAGCGGCAGTTCAGTCTAGACACACCCAACCTGCTCAAAGACAGCGCGAAGCTGGAGTCCCCTTCCCATAAAGCCCACCCTTGTTCCAATTTCCAGTTCTCTCTTCCTAAAATTCCCCACAGTTTCCACCCTGACATTCTGAGATCTTCCTGCAAAATAATAATGACAGTGACAACTGTCTGCCGTGATCCTTTCATACCCCCCCTTTTTTTTTTACATCATCTTGTGTATATATTTCTTCATATAGTTCAAATCAGCAGGGCCAAGAAAATTAACTGTTTCCCCCACTGGGTTTTAAAAATCAGAGTGCTTTGTGCAAAAGGCTCTGTAGGCAGAGCTGGTCTCATGGCTTGTGTGACCTTAGAAGGATCCACACTTTGTTTAATGTTCATCTGTCACAATCTTGATTTTCATTTTCGACATGGTTCTCTGAATTTTCCTTTGGCCCAAGGCCCTACAAATGACACAGCCAACCTCATCGGTAGCTTTTAGCATGACAGTTCTAAACATGAGCCGGAACCATAAAAAGTTTAGATGTGGGCTCATGTGAACTCATAAGTTTGTTGAAAAGATGTTAAGAACTGTGGATGGAAATCTTTTGAAAGTATGTTAAACATAACTTCCTAAAGGTCATCAACCCTGAGTATTCATTGGAAGGACTGATGCTGAAGCTGAAGCTCCAATACTTTGGCCACCTGATGCAAAGAGCTGACTTGGAAAAGACCCCAATGCTGGGAAAGATTGAAGGCAGGAGGAGAAGGGGACAACAGAGGATGAGATGATTCGATGGCATCTCTGACTCAATGGGCCTGAGTTTGAGCAAACACCTGGAGATGGTGAAGGACAGGGAAGCCTGGCATGCTGCAGTCCATGGGGTAGCAAAGACTAGGACGTGACTTAGCAACCAAACAACAACAAACACACTTAATAAATATTGACTAAGAGCAAAGAAGAGCATCTTCTTGGAGACCCCAAGCAGGAAGGTGTGTTGAGCCTTAAGTCGATGAATGGAGAAGAAACATCCGAACACAAGAACTGTCTTCTGAATGTTACCACTTTCATGTGGGAATTACTAAAAACATTTCCAAAATCTGTAACGGATTCTGGAGTTTGCATTTTAAAGTTAAGCAAAAACTTGTCTCTGTGAAGGCAAGGATATCATGCATGCCTGTATTTTCTTAAGGTATGTTTGATTTATAACTCTGCATGTTATATCATTAAATTTATATTCTAGAAAGTGCAGTCACAAGGACAAACATGCTGAGCTTTTAAGTGTTGAAAGGGATGACTGTATTTTTTAACAAAGCAATATATTTGCTGCTTCTATGTGTGACATAGCATATTCCTGTCCATGATTAAATGCATTTTATGATACACTACAGAAGAACATCTAGTGAGCTGCACAGGAAGCTTAGGTTTCAACGTATAGGGTCTGCTTTCTTATGCACATGTTACAATAGTACTTGTGGTTATATAGCTTTCTTCTTTCAGAAGTATCACAGACATTCTCTATGATTATGCTAGTCTTTTTCATGTTATTTTAATTGCAGTTGAAAGTCACTTTGAAAAGAATGCATTCTGGTAAAGTCAGAGTAATACTCAAAATCTAGTAATTTACTCTGTTCACATATGTTCAATTTATTTTGCAGCTAACCTTTTGAGTTAGCACCTGCGTGCATGCTAAGTCACTTCAGTTGTTGTCTAACTCTTTTCGACCCCAAGGACTGTAGCCCGCCAGGCTCGTCTGTCCATGAGATTCTCCAGGCAAGAATACTGGAGTGGGTTGCCATTGCCCTCCTCCAGGGGATCTTCCCAACCCAGAGATCGAACCCGTGTTTCTTACGTCTCCTGCATTAGCAGGCAGGTTCTTTACCACTAGCGTCACCTACAAAGCCAGAGATTCTCTAACTGTTGACATGACTGGCTAAGCCACACCCTACGTTAGTCAAGACCAAGTACCTGAGAGGGGAACCTGAAGTATGTCTGGAAGGAATGATGACTGATAAATAGGTGAGTGGCAGTTGTCTCGACGCATTAGTAAGAAAGCGCTTAGTATGTCTTTCCTCAAAGCCAAGGTGGACCTGATCGTCCGAATTTGTCTGGAGAAGAAATGAGCCTTGTAATCACTTCAGTAGGACTTGGACAAAACACCCAATCTATTAAAGAGAATCCAGAAGAAACCCTTGATTAACTCCATGAAAAAAGCAGAATACATGGCCTGTCTCAGGTTACCGATGAAATGGAAAACAAGGCCCCCATTCCCAGTTTCCAAAAAGTTAGCAATGCTTTTCCTTGCAACTGATTTTAGGTTACCAGTCTCTTCTCCTCTTTTTTACCTGTTTTTTTTTCTTTTTGTTTGTTTGTTTGTTTTAATCCTTAATCAGAGAGGCTTGCTAAAGGTGTGCTCCAGGACTCCCATTCAGAGATTCTGGGTCAGCCTATGTGAGATAAAGCCGCCGTGGGCTCTCAGCTTTGAAACACCACCTCCTGAAGCTACAGCAAGTAAGCCAAGGGCCGGTTTGGGAGGAAACTGAGTCAGAAAACACACGCCCCATTTAAAATGGAGCAGAAGCTTTGATTGCAAGAGCATGCGTTTCTTCATTTTAAGGACTTTCTTGAGGTGTGTGTGCTGACATGCCTGTCGACTTCTTAGTAATCACATTGATATATTTTCCTCCAGAAATGTTTAGCCAAGACTCTCTTAGACTCATTTTTGGGGGCCAGCAGCTTGTCTCCTTAAAGGCTTTTCAGTGGCATTCAAGAAGGATAAACTGGGTAGGAAACAGTCACACTCTTTTTCTGACGTTGCCCTTTTGGAAAAGCCAACAGAGAATGTGCTTTCAACCTGGAGAAGACCACTGCTTTAATTTGATGGCGTTCATGAGCTGTAATGTGAGTGTGGTCCACAGTCATTGGCTATGGGTTATAGGGGACAGTCAAGTGCAGGCACGAAAGTGGCCCAGGGTGCCCAGTTTCCTTCTTAATGGATGCTTTCCTGGTGGCACAGATGGTAAAGAATTCGCTTGCAGTGCAGGAGACCTGGGTTCGATCCCTGGGTCAGAATGATTCCCTGGAGGAGGAAATGGCCACCCACTCCAGTCTTCTTGTCTGGAGAATCCCATGGACAGAGGAGCCTGGCGGGGCTACCATCCACGGGGGTCTCAGGGACTGAGGCCACTTTTCCTTTTTCCTTCCAATGGCTTTCATTTCATGATGCAAGAACAACCCTCTTCTCTCAGAAAAGGCAGTCAATGTCCAGAGAAATGAAGGCTGCGTTTTAAAGATTAGAAATTAGCATCACGAGAAGAACCAGGAAGTGAGCTAGGCCCACACTCAAGCTCCACGCCTGCGTGCAGAGTTGTTAGGATTCGGCGGCCAGATCTCTTCTGACGATCACTCTTCAAGG
Source organism: Capricornis sumatraensis (assembly GCF_032405125.1). NCBI lineage: Eukaryota > Metazoa > Chordata > Mammalia > Artiodactyla > Bovidae > Capricornis > Capricornis sumatraensis. The sequence goes on along the minus strand of NC_091092.1, from coordinate 143,932,028 downwards.
TGTGCCTTTCTCTTCCTACCCAGATTTCACTCTCTTCTGCTCAGCTTTGCACTTCAAAACAAGAGGGACGTGAGGTGCTCAGATGCACTTAAGAACTGAGTGGATAAAGAATCACATCTACCCAGGACATGGAAGCAACCTAGATGTCCATCAGCAGACGAATGGATAAGAACGCTGCGGTACATATACACAATGGAGTATTACTCAGCCATTAAAAACAATACATTTGAATCCGTTCTGATGAGGTGGATGAAACTGGAGCCGATTATACAGAGTGAAGTAAGCCAGAAAGAAAAACACCAATACAGTATACTGACACATATATATGGAATTTAGAAAGATGGTAATGATAACCCTGTGTGCGAGACAGCAAAAGAGACACAGATGTATAGAACAGACTTTTGGACTCTGTGGGAGAGGGGAGAGGGTGGGATGATTTGGGAGAATGGCATTGAAACATGTATACTATCATGTAGGAAACGAATCGCCAGTCTAGGTTTGATACAGGATACAGGATGCTTGGGGCTGGTGCACTGGGCTGACCCAGAGAGATGATATGGGGAGGGTGGTGGCAGAGGGGTTGAGGATTGAGAACTCATGTACACCCGTGGCAGATTCATGTCAATGTATGGCAAAACCAGTACAGTATTGTAAAGCAAAATAAATAAATAAATAATAAAGAGCAAAAAAAAAGAACCAAATCTGCATGCTTTGTAACATGATTTCAGGCAAGGATGGGGTGACCCCCCCCCAACCTCTGGTGCTGTAGCAATCTGCTCCCTCATGGCAGATTTAACCACTGACAAATGAAAATTATAGCTTTCTGCCCTGGGTCACTGAATATACACTCTGCTTTTTGGGGCAGGACAACCATGTCTGTCTGCAATGATCTGCTTTCTTTTATCATCTTGCAGGGGAAACAGCCTACTTGGAAATAATTTTAGCCTCCCTTTTCCTCTTCGGCAGGATTATAAAAATTCAGCTGCAATACACATAGGTTTAAAGGTATTATTTTTAATACCTTTAATTCTAAACCTCGATGTTTACTGAGATGTAACTGAAAAGCATCAGAAATGTGTTTGCTATTACTTTTGTGGGCAAACGCATATTTTAAGATTTTTGCAAAATATACAAAGAATTGTCAAATATCAAGAATTTGTCTGCTTGCTTTCCTCCCTTCCCCCCAAAACACCATCAATCCATCGATTCGTGTTAAATTTGATACCTGTTTTGTAGTCACGGTAAGAGCCTATTCTAGATTAAGTGATTGCTACGCTTTTATTTTGTCCTTGCCATAGTTACTAAAATTTGATTACAAAAAAATAAAGCGTGCTGGAGTGCGCATTTTTACATTTCAAGGATCAGTTGTATGGCGATGAAGACGCTCAACTGTGAATGCTTCTTCCCTCCCAACCCCTCCGCCCCAGGAGATTTTAACTTTAGTTTATTTGAGGACTTTTGTTGATGTTAAGTGTCTCATTGAGCATAACAGCTTCTGGATCTTACAGGGAACACAGAGTTTTTTTAAAACCCAGTGGTTTCAAAGAATGTTCAATGTCAGTCAAGTTGAACGCTTGTCTCAGTGACCAGGCAAATTAACTGATTTTTCTCCCAAATTTTAATGCTGGCAACACTACAGTGTACAACCAGAACGAGCCAGGGTCCTCATATCTGATTTTACATCTGAACCGCAGATATTGAAAACCATACACAAAGTCATAAATGTTATGTAACAGCCAAATGCAGGCCACTAAAATATAAAAGGTGTCTTTTGTACTTCAGGTTCCTGACCAAAATATTACTGGTTTGCTCCTAAACATACTAGCAAATTAGTAGAAATGGAAATTATGCAGTTTTAACCAAAATTACATAATTTGGGCTTTCTTTGTGGCTCAGCTGTGAAAGAATCTTTAATCTGGGAGACCTGGGTTCAATCTCTGGGTTGGGAAGATCCCCTGGAGAAGGGAAAGGCTACCCACTCCAGCATTCTGGCCTGGAGAATTCCATGGACTGTATAGTCCATGGGGTCACAAAGAATCCGACATAACTGAGTGACTTTTTTTTTTTTTAATGGTATAACTTTTTCATTTCTCACTTCTGAAGGGCCTCCTTTTCATGGGAAAAGAATAATGAATTTCTCAGTAAAATTCCGATTTAACACTTGGTAAAATGAGACTCCTTTAGCTTTTTGAAATGAAGCTCAAATAAATAATCATACTTTTTATTCTGATTTTCATCCCAAGACATGAAAGAAATCCACACAGGTGCTCTTTAGAAATACTGAAGCTCTGTTCTGTTGACAGACTTAAGTGGGACTGTTCTTTGATGCTGCTAAGCCCATGGAAATTTACATTGAGCCATGTAAATAGCAGAGATTTGGATAGACTTAATCTGATAAAGAAACGAACAAGGCAACTTTCAACAGGAAACAGCGCCACTTGGCGGCCATCTGGGTAAAACGCGACAGTTAAGGTCAGCTGCTCAGTCGTGTCTGACTCTCTTGCAGACCCCCACGGACTGACTGCACGCCAGGCTTCCCTGCCCTGGTGACAGCAGTCAACAATCCAGTTTGATAACTTAGTTTTGAAGACTGCATTGTCAACTATAAAGCATAAATCCAACTGGCGTCATCATGCACCCTTCTCAACTAGACTAATTCCACTGTGGACTTAAGCAAGGGAAAGGTTTCCTGCATAACTACAGTCACGCTGCACTAAACCGGGGAAATGTGCAAAGCTGTCTCCAGATTAATTTTAAGCACTCCTCTGCTCACTGCAAAAGTAGACGACAAAGGCAGACAGTGTGTGAATTATATCCGAAGTAGCGCCTCTGCAGCTCAGACATCACGTGCTTGTTCAGATTGTGGATAAAATTCAAGGCCAGGGAAAACTAAGCAGAGCGGACAGGTTTTATCTTCGGTGTCAGCCAAAGGAAAGAAGAGCCAGACACTGCCTTCCGTCACTCTGTGGCCACTCCACGCAAGATTCGCAACAGTCAGGAGGCCAGAATAAACACATTCAGGGAACTCAGGGAAGCACCGTGACACCCTGGAGCCAAGGGGAAAAGACCAATGAATGTGACTAAAGGCCTGAATTAATATTTTTCCCTTCTGAATCCACAAATGCTAGTCGCTCAGTTGTGTCTGACTTTTTGCAACGCCGTGGACTGCCAGGAGATCCAACCAGTCCATCCTAAAGGAAATAAGTCCCGAGTGTTCATTGGAAGGACTGATGCTGAAGCTGAAACTCCAATACTTTGGCCACATGATGCGAAGAGCTGACTCACTGGAAAAGACACTGGTACTGGGAAAGACTGAGGGCAGGAGAAGGGGATGACAGAGGATGAGATGGTTGGATGGCATCACCGACTCGATGGACATGACTTTGAGTAAACTCTGGGAGTTGTTGATGGACAGGGAGGCCTGGCATGCTGCAGTGCGCGGAGTCGCAAAGAGTCGGACACGACTGAGCGACTGAACTGAACTGAACTGATGGACTGTAGCCCACCAGGCCCCTGGGTCCATGGGATTCTCCAGGCAAGAATACTCAAGGAGGGGGTTCTAATTTCCTCCTCCAGGGCATCGTGTCAACCCAGGCATGGAACCCAGGTCAGCTGCATTGCAGGCATATTGTTTATCATCTAAGCTACCAGGGAAGGCTTATGAATCCACAGGGGCTTAAAAAACAATTAAAAAAAGCACATCCTGGGACCAAAACTAAACAAAAATGTTTTGGGGTAAGTGCAGAATTTTCTATCGTGGCTAACTGGAACCAGCTGGAGAATACTCTGATCCTCTCTGGGTGCTTCCAGAAGTCCGAATCCAAAGGTCATTCCCTCTCCTCCTCTGTCCACCCAGCAGCCTCTGGACCACGGGTGCCACCTTCTCACACACAAGGCTGACTTTGAATTCCAGACGAGGAATGCTAAGCCCTCTTCGGTTGGTTCTGCTCTGTTTTCTCAGCAATCTGTGCTTCTCCGGGACACAGGCTGCCAAGAGTGGGCTCTCAAAGCTGGTAAACGGGGCTCCTCCTCGTGTGTGAGTGGTATTCCTAGTGGGGCCGTGTTCCCTGCAGCCCTTCTGGCTATTGAATCACGTAGAGCAAGTCCTTGTTGACACGGCAGCCACTTCTCAGCTCAAGAAGAACTTAAGGGAGGGTAGAGACGGGAAATCAATCCAACCCTTTCTCTTCTCCTGCAAATACTTAGTAGCTACCATTCCAGATGATTCTACAGACACCAGTCACCCTAGAGATATTTATTTTCAGCATCTTGGTATTCATCCTGCTCTTTATAGGTGAGGCTAGGAAATGTTCAGTTCAGAGCAATGTTGCGGGTAGATGTGTTCCTGGGTCACGGATGCAGAAGAAGCCAGTTGAGATGAGATTGTGATGTTAAGAGCCGGCTGACTCTGCCATATTCGCGGGATCTTACTAAGTGAATTACAGTTTCCTGGCGTTACTACGGACAATGAAAGAAATGAAAGTGATCTAAGCCCCTTTTCTGTTTTTAGAGAATTAGGCGCATATGTTCAATGTCAGTTTGATGCCAAATCTACATAGAGGTTTTTCCCTCTCTGCCAAAGTAATTAACTAAAATTATACCTCTATCTACAAAAATGTTGAAGTTATGACTTCATAATCGCCTTTTCCGATATTAGGGGATTATGAGAAATGACGTAGTGTGAAGACTCAAAGGAATGAAAAGTATCAGTTCGAAATCAACCTGGGGTTGAAATCTCAGCAGGAACACTGAGGGATGTGCTACCCACACAAATTCCTTCACTTCCCTTCATCTCTGTGTCTTCGCCTTGTTAAACAGATCATAACGGAAATTACCTCTCAGGGTGATTCTCAGGTAATGGTCAAGAATCCGCCTGCAGTGAAGGAGACCAGGGTTTGAGCCCTGGGTCGGGAAGATCCCCTGGAGAAGGAAGTGGCAACCCACTCCAGTGTTCCTGCCCGCAGAATCCCCATGGGCACAGGAGCCTGGTGGGCTGCAGTCCATGGGGTCACAAAGAGTCGACTAACACTTTCACATTTCTACTTAAATACTTCAAAAAGATTAGGTACAGACCTTCAGTTAATGAGTGCCCAAATCAGGCGAGGTAAATATAGCACTCACGGTATTAACCAATGGATTTATAACATATGTTTTGGTTTTAACTATTCTTCCAGTGCCTAGAGAATCCCACGGACAGAGGAGCCTGGCAGGCTACAGTCCGTGGAGCGTCAAAGAGTAGGACACGGCCGATCGACTTTCACTTCTTCTGCGATATTTTTGTAAAAATTTCATACCTAGGTTTCCCCCATGCTGCAAGCCATGGGGTCACAAAGAGTCAGACACAGCTGAGTGTCAGTTCAGTTCAGTGGCTCAGTCGTGTCCAGCTCTTTGCAACCCCATGGACTGCAGCACGCCAGGCCTCCCCGTCCATCACCAACTCCTGGAGTTTACTCAAACTCATGTCCATCGCATTGGTGATGCCATCCAACCATCTCATCCTCTGTCGTCCCCTTCTCCTCCTGCCTTCAGTCTTTCCCAACATCAGGGTCTTTTCCAGTGAGTCCCTTCTTTGCATCAGGTGGCCAAAATATTGGGGTTTCAGCTTCAGCATCAGTCCTTCCAATGAATATCCAGGATTGATTATCCTGAATAATCAGTTTTCCAACCTCAGCACTATTGACACTCAGAGATAATTTCCCATAGGGAGCTAATCTGGCTTCTACCCGCTAGATGTCAGTAGCATCCACCCCATCCCCCAACAGGGACAGCTAACAAAACCGTCTCCAGATAGTACCATGTGTCCCCCAGGGGGCAAAATGACTTCCAGCTGAGAACCTCTGAGTTACAGCAATGCCTCTTTAGTTTGGAAGAGTCAATTCCCAGTAATAGAAAGGTAAAGATGATTTTTAAATGAGCACTAAAATGAACATTAGCTTCTGAACAGAAAAATGAAGTTCCCTTTCCAAAATGATTTCTTAGAACAACTCATTTGAGATTCATGTTGATGTATGGCAGAAATCAGCACAATGTTGTCAGGCAAATATTTGGCAATCAAAAATTTTTTAAAAATTAAAAAACCCGAATGGCTCATTTGACAATGTGTTTGTGGTTCAGTTGCTAAGTCATGTCTGAGTGTGATCCCAGGGACTGCAGCATGCCAGGCTTCCTAAATGATGACAGACTACAAAGAAAAGCAAATACCCAGGTACAACTCACAGGTGCCCGTCCAGAGTGTTCAAGATAGGCAGTCCAGCCACAGATATTATCCAAAAAGAACCTGCGCGGCAGACGTGAACACCAGAGTCACTTTACGACACCTGGTCAAACACTCTACTTGCCTTTAAACACCCTCTCTTTAAGTGCTTGCAGTATAAAATTTCATCCTTGTGGAATTAGATCATACATTTTTCCCCCCTTTATTTAACTCTTCACTTCTCAGTCAGTTTTATTGAGGTATATTTACTAAAATAGAATTAACTTACAGAAAATAACAATTTGTAAATTTAAATGAGCAATCTGACTGTGAAGACATAATTTGCCTTAAAGTATGCAGTGGTATGACTACCAATTCGACAGTCATCTAGAATATTTACAGCACCATACACACTTCTCTTCCCTGTCTCCTGTCTCAATTTCCTGCCCTCACTTCCTGCCTCTGGCAATCTGATTTCTGTCCTTCCATTTCTGGGTTTGCCAGACGTCATATAAATGACGGAGGGCTGCAAACTGAGCGACTTCACTTTCACTTTTCACTTTCATGCATTGGAGAAGGACATGGCAATCCACTCCAGTGATCTTGCTTGGAAAATCCCAGGAACGGGGGAGCCTGGTGGGCTGCAGTCTATGGGGTCGCACAGAGTCGGACACGACTGAAACGACGCAGCAGCAGCAGCAGCAGCAGCAGCAGCGGCAGCAGCAGCAGCAGGCAATGTTGTGTCTGGCTTTTTTTTTTTCTTCTCCCCCCCCTCCACCCCCGCTCTGAGCACAATGAGATTCATGAAGCACAATGCTTCTGAATTCAACACATTCAGGGCAGGAACAATTTATTCCTTTATTCGTGTAAGGCTTATTTTTAAAATTTTTCTTTCTTTCTTTATGGCGGTGCCAGATCTTCTTTCCTATGCAGGCTTTTCTGTAGCTGTGGAGTGTCGGGGTGTGGGCTACTCATTGGGGTGGCTTCTCGTTGCAGAGCAGGGGCTCTGGAGTGGGTGGGCTCAGTAGTTGTGGCTGCGGGAGGGGGGCGGTGCTCTAGAGCACAGGCTCAGTAGTTGTTGGGGGGCGGGGGACGGGGAGCGGGGTTTAGTTGCCCTGCAGCATGTGGGATCTTCCCAGACCAGGGATCGAACCTGTGTCTCCTGCATTGGCTGGCGGATCCTACACCACTGAGCCACGCAGGAAGCCCCTATGCAAAGTGTTTGAAAATATGATGGGGGGCGGGGTTTGGGGCAGGGCTCTGTTTACTAACAGCAGAAGAATTAGGTGAAATTCTTGACACCTGAAACAAATGGAAATACACTAAGCCACGTGGTTCTCTCTGCTTCCCAGCATGCAACTGGGCTGTTTTAAAAGCAGCAGTCCCTGGCTGCAGCTGCTTGCAGGGGGTAGCAAAGGGCTGGGAGGCAACACCAACCTTTGCGCTCAGAGTCAGAGGGCTGGAACCCCTGGAGGGAAGCTCTTTCCCTGGCGAAACTACTTCAGGCTCAAAGCTTCAGAAGGCAACACGGATTCACCCTCCAGCAAAACCTGAATTAGGCTCAGGGAAGTGAAGAAGTACTCAAACCAGTATCTGACAGGAGAGAACAAACCTGGGGTTACATCAAAGATAAATCCTGAACAAACACCAGACAAAATACTCCTTCAATAAAACACACAATGCATTCACTTAAATGAAAGATATATGCAGTTGCATTAAAAATTACGACACAGTGTTCATCAAAAACGTCTTAGAGAAAGAGATTCAATACAAAGTAGAAGAAAATATTTTCCCAATACAACTGACAAAATACTAGAAGGAAAACTAGGGAATGAATTCGTACAAATCAATAAAAGTAGAATAAACAGACCAAAAGGAAAATAAGCAAAAGTTACGAAAAAGCACGCACAGATGAAGAAACACATATTTTTAAAAGTTAAATGAAGAGATGCTCAGCATCACTGATGACCAGGAAAAAAAATATCGAATATAAGGCCAAAGTGAAGGGAGTTACTTGGTGGTCCAGTGGCTAAGACTCCACCCCCCCTGCCAATGCAGGAGAACTGAGTTTGATTCCTAGTTGGGATGCTCAACCCCACATGCCACAACTAAGACTTGGTCCTGTCGAATAAATAGATGAAAATAGATATTTTTTTAAAAAAGTGCAGAGGGGATGTGATCTCACACCCTTTCTCTCGCTTACAACGGAAATCCTGCCCAGGTTACCTCTTAAAGAGTAGATGCCTCTGGAGAAGCTTTTATCCACGGCTGGTGGGGCTGTAAAGTGATATAGAAAAGATCAGGGAGAAGTGTCAGGCCTCCTCTCAGACAACCAACCACTCACATAACTGATGATCTTGTTGCTGAGTCCAAGCTCACTCTGCTTGCTGCACGAGAAGCCAATGAATCTGAGAGAGAGGTGTTGAGGCAAGGAAGAGACTTTAATGGGGGAGCCGGCTTGTTAGCAGAAGCACACTGATGGAAACCACCCACCCTGGCCAGGCACCATAGTAACCATTTGCATGAGTCGTTTTATGACAGGAGATCCTGATAAGGAATACAGAACTAATAAGCCACCAGCAACCGGCAGAGTTCAGGAAAGGTCTAAAGGAGACACCACATGTCCATCCACTTCCCAGAATCCCTCTCGCTAGCATCCATCTTGGCTGAGCGATGCGAGTGCCACAAGGAAAGACTCTGAATTAGAATGATTGGCCAAAGACCACCCGGAAACTAATTCCATCACCATGAAACCTCAGACTGGGAGCCACAGGGCAGAGCAGTTCTCCTGGTTTCCCTTACCGTACTGCTCTCCACCCGGGTGCCCTTTCCCAATAAAATCTCTTGCTTTGTCAGCACATGTGTCTCCTCGGACAATTCATTTCCGAGTGTTAGACAGGAGCCCAGTTTCGGGCCCTGGAAGGGGTCCGCCTTCCTGTAACAGGCTGACCCCAACAAGATGTCAGGCTAGCACCTCAAAATAACCCTTTTATGGAAGCTGGTTGCCAGATTCTTTTATAAATCAGAGATGGGAGGAGGTGAGGAAGCAAGGTGAAAAGGCCATTCATCTTGCAAACACCTAGAACGGCAAGCCTCAGGCAGGGGATGCTTTAATTTCCTCCTTCCTGCTATCTACAGGTAGGCAGGGTTCTGAACAAAGGCACTTTAGTTTAACAGTCAGGCAGAGGGGCAGGGTCCTTTTAAGCAGGCCATTATGTATGATTATAATAACAAAACCAACGGAAAAGTCAAAGAAACAGTTCCAGCATGGAGTCAGAATTGGCTTCTTTGCAACAGTCAGTCACAGCCCTCTGCTACCCAACGGAAGCTAGTGCACGTGTATTGTAAAAACTACAGACAAGTCAGTTTTTAACAGCACAGCTTGAAAGGAGTAGGACCTTGAAACCCAATAAAATGTCCACCCGTGGAACAAACTGTCATGTACTCACGTGATGAAGTGGTATATAGCTGTCACAAAAAATCAGTTACTGAGATGTATATGCTAAAGATCAACCTTAAAAATGTAGCAGGAAGGTGAAAACCACCACCACGAGATTAATATGGCAGGCTATCGTTTTGATAAAGGTAAAGATAAGTAGAATACACATTACTTAATTAGTAAGCATGCATATGCCATAAACCTACATTAAAAAGAAAGAAAAGGGACTAGCTGACATAGATTGCAGAGTTACGGTGAAGAAAGCAAGAGGGCTGGTTATTTGAAAAAAGACCTAGCTTTTGTTGTTGGCAATAGGCTTTTCTTGTGTCTGATATACTCTTTAAGAATAACTAATTGAATAGCTAGCTGAAGACATAAAAGGGGCTATATCTGGAAAATGGTGAAAACGTCATGGACCAGAAAGTATAATTCATCCAACTCCATGTTCCTGAAATTTAATTTTAAAAATATAATGAAGTAAAATTAACAGCGCCAGATACTAGATGTTTATTTAAGCAGCAGTTCAGAGCCCCAGGCCTTCTAGAGCAATATTAAATGTACTCTTTGTTGAAAGAAAGAGTCAAAAAGCAATTCTTTTCTTCCGAGTGCCAAGCCAGAGAAGAATAAGCCTTAGTCGTCAACTGTTATTCTTGGGGAAAGTGAGGAACAAAAAGGTAGCGTTCAAATGACTGAAAGTTGACCCTGAGAATGCAATAGCTCCCTCCAGACTTTAGAGAACTGTTTGCAGTCCCGAGGAAGGTGATATGTCAGTGTGAGAAAAACCGAAAGGAAAATAGTGCAAGAGTGTGAACTGGCTCACAGGAAGAGACTCAACAACAACTGAGGTTTCAACAGCGAGCAAGCACAGGCCAACGCCCATGACACGGTCTCCTCTGCACCTCCCGCCTGCCTACTGACGGGGACACCCTGCTTCTAAGCTCTGCATTCTCGTAATAGAGGAAACGTTAAGGCTACTCATGAAACAGAGGATATTTAAAGCCATGGGCTGAATGAGGTCACACAGGGAGCAAGGAAGGGCATATGTAAAAGGGAAGAGCTGCAGGAATTAATTATGAACTTCCCGGGTGGCTCAGAGATAAAGAATCTGCCTGCCAGTGCAGGAGACTCAACAGACTCCTGGGTTGGGAAGATCCCCTGGAGGAAGAAATGGCAACCCGCTCCCAGTATTCTTGCCTGAGAAATCCCATGGACAGAGGAGCCTGGCGGGCTACAGTCTATGGGGTCACAAAGAGTCGGACATGCGTGAGCAACTGAGGACACGCACATAAGCACAAGTGTTAAAGACCACCATGATTCAGAAACACAGTTCCTACAATAACAAAGCCTTCCCAAGGCTCCTTGATTGGTGATGTCTGGAAACCCCAGACCAGTAATCCAGAGCAAGTCTCCAGTTACGTAATATTAGGAAAATATATGTGCCTAATTATATCTGAATCAGATAGAACCCATGCTTAGTCGCTCAGTTGTGTCAGACTCTTGATGACCCCATGGACTACAGCCCGCCAGGCTCCTCTGTCCATGGGGATTCTCCAAGCAAGCATACTAGAGTGGGTTGCCATGCCCTCCTCTAGGGAATCTTCCTGACCCAGGGATGGAACCCAGGTCTCCCCCATTGCAGGCAGATTCTTCACTGTCTGAGCCAGCAGGGAAGCCCCAGATATAAACTAACCTAATCTAAATCCTATCAGATTTGTGAGGGTTTTCCATTACTGTGATATTACTAAGCTGTTTTCTCCATGATTCTTAGACTTATCTTTCTTTCTGATTACTTGAGTTTTAGGAAAAGACTCTCTTCAAACATGACCTCTTTCATCCTACTGGGAGACCATTTATTAATACGATACAGGAACTGTGATGGCAAATTCCATGTGTCGACTTGACTGGGCTAAGGGAAGCTCAGATGGGTGATAGAAATGTTATTTTGGTGGATTTCCATGGTGGTCCAGTGATCGAGACTCCAGGCTCCCAATGCGGAGGGCCCATGTTCAATACCGAGTCAGGAAACTAGATCTGGGATGCTACAACTTAAAAAATATATATATATATTATAAATATATATATATGTATCCTGCAGGCTGCAATGAAGATGGAACATCCCACATACCACAAGTGAGATCCAATGTAGCCAAATAAATAAAATAAATATTAGAGGGGAAGAAAACCCCTTAAACTGAGGCTATGATTATTATTATGATGTGGCCATTATTTGTTTCCAGTCTCCCAAGATTTCTAGAAGATAGTTTAAAAGCCATTCTGGAACTGCCACCCCAGACTTTATAATGACACTCACTGACTGTATTGATTTTAATTTTTCATGCTGAATAGACTAGTCTAGCAACTGCAAAATGTAAGTGAAAAAGAAACTGTCCGTTCAAAATAATGTAATGAAACTCGGGACACAAAGATGTTGGCGGGTGGTTATTAGCTGGGTTTCCAAGCCTAGCAACCCACTCCAGTATTCTTGCCTGGAAAAATCTCATGGATGGAGAAGCCTGGTAGGCTCCAGTCCACGGGGTGGCAAAGAGTTGGACATGAATGAGTGACTTCACTTTCACTTTACTTTCACTTTCCAAGCCTAGCAGGAAGATTAACATGACCTCCGAGGAAGGACCAAAAGAAAAGGCAGGGCTCTTTTTATGATTCTCTGATATTGTCAATGCTTACAGCTGCAAAATGTTAGGTGTGTAGTTATATCTATTTATGAAGCACCGGTAGATGGTTTAAAACATTTTGACTCCTGTGACTGTGATGTTCCGACTGTATGTATTAAAAATCTCCACCCTTATAGAGCTATTCACTACTTCTGTCTCTGTATATTGATATGGCATTTAAACTAAGGGCTTCCCTGGTGCCTAAAGAATTGGTAAAGAATTTGCCCACAATATTGGAGACCTGGATTTGATCCCTGGGTGGGAAAGACCCCCTGGAGAAGGAAATTGCAACCCATTCCAGTATTCTTGCCTAGAGAAGCCCACGGACAGACAAGCCTGGCAGGCTACAGTCCATGAGGTCCCAAAGAATTGGACATGCCTGAGCAATTAACACTTCCCTTAAATCTTTAGAAGATGTGGTTTCCCTGCACTACATCTTGTATTCCCTAAGAATAACCCATTAGTTGACTATCTCTTATTAATACATGCTTACAGTTTAAGTGCTTCATTTGCAAGTAGAACAGTCAAATTAAGGGGTCACTGGAACTTTATGAAAATATTAGCAAACAGTAAACTAATAACTGGAGGTTTCATAAATCTTAACATTTTCTACCGGGTTCAGTGATTTGTTCAGTTTTCTGATTTGACTCGTTATATCTTAAGGAAGAAATCCTAAATTGCTGCAATGCCTGGTACCTTGGTACTTTAGGATTATCATTTAATGTTAACTAGGATGCGAAGGAAATATCATCATCTGAGTCTTACAGATAAGGAGATGAATGTGCACCGAAATCAATCAATTTCCCAATTTGCACAACGGTAAGTATGGAACTCTTATCCAGACCCAGGTCCAGCTACTCCAAAGTTCATGTGTTTTGCATCAAACCATCTTTGCAGGGACCGAAAATAAAAGATTTCAGTGGAAAGAAGAAAGTCATTGGAGGCAGAATTAACACACCCACGGCTTCACCTGTAATAACCTGAAGCTAAAGGCTAGCATTAAAATCTTATGCAGAAGTAAAACATTACTAATCAAAAAGTAAACACTAAGAACAAGGGTATTATTCTAGTGAACTATGAAAAGGATCATCTGAGTCAAGAGATTAAGTGAACCTACAAGGCCAGGTTGTGCTGATGGTAAAGAAGCCGCCTGCCAATGCAGGAGATGTAAGAGACGTGGGTTCAGTCCCTGGGTCAGGAGCATCTCCTGGAGGAGGAAAATGACAGCCTGCTGCAGTGTTCTTGCCTGGAGAATCCCATGGACAGAGGAACCTGGCAGGCTACAGTCCATGGGGTCGAACAGAGTTGGACACGACTGACTGACTTAGTAAACACACACGCACAAGTAAGGAGTCTGGATGGGGGTGTGTACCAACTGGGACAAAATGTCCTGTAGAATGGATCCTTGGAAACATGAGCAGATTACTTGGCCACAGTCTCTTGCATGGACCAGACATCAGGAAATGTTACCAGTGGTCCAACGCTGTAAGGTAGGGAGATAGGTTTAGTTGCTCAGTCGTGTCTGACTCTTGCAAGCCCATGGACTGTAGCCCATGAGGCTCCTCTGTCCACAGGATTCTCCAGGCAAGAATACTGGAGTGGGTTGCCATTTCCTTCTCCCCAACACTCTAAAGCAGCTAACTGAATCCTGCCTGCCCTCTCTTGGTGCAAAAAAAAGTTTTACTGAAACACAGACACTTCACCAGCATAATGCCTACCGCTGCTTTCACATGACAGAGACCGATGTGAGTAGCTGTAATAGAAACCGTATGATCTGCCCAGCTTCGAAGATGGACTAGTTAAGCCTTTATGGAACAAGTCTGCCCACTCTGAGTACAAAGCGGGGGCTGAGTGTGTGGGGCAAATGTGTTCTCAACGTGATGGAAGTGCCTGGCTTCCCTCCTGCCTGTGTGCTCTTGTTCGAGTCTTTTGCAACAATATCGTGTTGCACAGCTCCGGATACACCTCAGACACATCTGACCTCCCCTCAGGGTACTCTTTCTGTTCGCTGCTTCCAGAGCTGTTGAGGGGGGCGGGGGTCTTCTTCTTCACCCCTGCCCTTCACAGCAACTTCAGCAGCTGCTGAGTCACTGAGTCGTGTCTGACTCTTTGAGACCTCATGGACTGTAGCCCGCCAGGCTCCTCTGTCCGTGGGATTCTCCCAGGCAAGAATACTGGAGTGGGTGGTCATTTCCTCCTCCAGGGGATCTACCTGACCCAGGGATCAAACCCATGTCTCTTACATTGGCAGGCGGATTCTTTACCACGGAGCCCTCCAGGCACAAAGCAGATGATGGATCTCTCCTCCTTCGAATCCCATGGACCCCTCATGACTTGTAGATTACATTCAATCTCTCTTCCCTGTCCTCTAGTCGGTCCTGATTTGTCCGGCCTCCCTCTGGTCTTCTGTCCTCTCCGGATCTGTTGATTCCAGCCCCACCACTTACCCTGCTGGACTTCCAGCTTGTCCCTTCCTCCAGAGACAAGCAAATACTTCCAAAGCCAAAGACGTTTTTACACCCAGTCAGCCAGCCCTTCGTCCTCCAGTACCCACTCATGTCTCACCATCACTTTCTTGGCTGCAAGGAAGATAGTGCTGAAAAAATTCCAGCAGAAATAACTCTAGTCTTTACGAGTATTGCATTTTGAATGTCATTGAACAAGAAATGGCAAATATCCTCAAAATTCTCAATACATAAACCATGGCATATAAAAAGAAAAAGGAAAAAAGAGCATGGCATATCAGTTGAATTTTGTTTCCCTGTCATCACTATACAAAAAACGTTGTAAACTCGCTTGTAATAAGCCAAGAAAAATATGTTTTTGTTGAGTACTCATTTGTCCCTCTCTAGTCCTGCATATCAGAGAAGGCAATGGCAGCCCACTCCAGTACTCTTGCCTGCAAAATCCCATGGACAGAGGAGCCTGGTAGGCTGCAGTCCATGGGGTCGCTAAGAGTCAGACATGACTGAAGCAGCTTAGCAGTAGCAGCAACAGCAGTCATGTATACACTCTTAATCCCATCACTCACTAGACCCTGTTTTACTTTTCTTCCTGACATTTATCTCTGCCTTAAATTCTATTTATTTGTGAAAGTGCAAGTGTTAATCTCTCAGTCATGTCCAACTCTTTGTGACGCCCCATGGACTATAGCCTGCCAGGCTCCTCTGTTCATGGGATTTCCCAGGCAAGAATACTGGAGCAGGTTGTCATTCCCTTCCCCCTGGGGATCTTCCCGATCCAGGGATCAAACCAGGCTCTCCTGCATTGCAAGTGGATCTTTACCATCTGAGACACTAGGGAAGCCCATTTTTCTTTTTATTCAGTTCAGTTCAGATCAGTCGCTCAGTCGTGTCCGACTCTTTGCGACCCCATGAATCGCAGCACGCCAGGCCTCCCTGTCCATCACCATCTCTCGGAGTTCACTCAGACTCACGTCCATCGAGTCAGTGATGCCATCCAGCCATCTCGTCCTCTGTCGTCCCCTTCTCCTCCTGCCCCCAATCCCTCCCAGCATCAGAGTCTTTTCCAATGAGTCAACTCTTCGCATGAGGTGGCCAAAATACTGGAATTTCAGCTTCAGCATCATTCCTTCCAAAGAAATCCCAGGGCTGATCTCCTTCAGAATGGACTGGTTGGATCTCCTTGCAGTCCAAGGGACTCTCAGAGTCTTCTCCAACAGCACCGTTCAAAAGCATCAATTCTTCGGCGCTCAGCCTTCTTCACAGTCCAACTCTCGCATCCATACATGACCACAGGAAATTAGTACAACTAGTTAATTAACTTACTTGCTTGCTCTTTGTCTCCAATCAGAATGTAACTTTCATGGAAGCAGGGTTTGATGTGTATCAAACTTACTGTCTTTGACACGTAATAAGAACTCAATATTTATAAAATATTGGGTGGGACTTCCCTGGTGGCCCACTGGCTACAAATCCATCCACCAATGCAGGGGACGCTGGTTCTATCCCTGGTCTGGGAAGACCCCACATGCCTCGGGGTCTTCTAAGCTTCTGCCCCACAACTACTGAGGCCACATGCCACAGCTGCTAAAGCCTGTGCACTCCAGAGCTTTTGCTCCACAGCAAGAGAAGCCACTGAGACGGGAAGCCCTGTACCGCAACTAGAGAGTAGCCTCCACCACTAGTTGGAGCAACTAGAGAAGGGCCAGCAACTTGTAACAACGATGACCCAGTATACTCAAAAACAAATATATGTTTTAAAAAATAAAACATTAAGTGACCTGTCCATGATGTCGGATAAAATAGTACTTTATAACAGGCAGCTGGGAGACTAGAAGTCAAGGCCAAGTAGGGGCGGATTCAGATTAGGGCACTAATCCACTCGTGAAGGCTGCAGCCTCATGATCGAATCACCCCCAAGGGCTCCACGTCCTAAGAGCACCACCCTGGGGGGAAAGCATTTCAGCAGAGGACTCTGGCAGGAGGAGGGGGCACAAACAGTCCCTGTGTTTCACTGTCCTCCCTTCCTGACACCAGGGAGTGTCCCCAGGCTCTCCAAGGAGCCCACAGCAGGTGACCCCCAAGAGGCTGTGTCTTTCATGAGATCCCAGCATCTCCGTGGCTCTGGCTCCCAGCAGGCGGCACAGCCCCTGGGTCTGGAAATCACTGCTTCCTTCCTACCTGCCTTTCCTGAGCCCCACTCAGGGAACAGGATCTCAAGGGCCACAAGTGAGAGCTCATGGGACTTGCAACTAAAATTCCCTCGTGCCGTGAGAAAGACTGACGATCCCCTGTGCCACCACGAAGACCCAACCTAGCCAAATTAATAAATAAAAATAAATATTCACCAGAGATGTCACTTTGCTGACAAAGGAGGTCCGTATAGTCAAAGCTATGGTTTTTTCCAGTTAGTCGTGTGAGAGCCAGACCATAAAGAAGGCTGAGCGCCGAAGAACTGATGCTTTCGAACTGCGGAGAGGACTCTTGAGAGTCCCTTGGACTGCAAGGAGATTCAACCAGTCCATCCTGAAGGAGATCAGTCCTGGGTGTTCATTGGAGGGACTGATGCTGAAGCTGAAACTCCAATACTTTGGCCACCTGATAGGAAAAGAAGACTCATCGGAAAAGACCCTGCTGCTGGGGAAGACTGAAGGCAAAAGGAGAAGAGGGTGGCAGAGGATGAGATGGCTAGATAGCATCACCGACTCAACGGACATGAGTTTGAGCAAGCTCTGGGAGATGGCGAAGCTCAGGGAAGCCTGGCGTGCTGCAGTCCATGGGGTCTCAAAGAGTCGGACACGATTCAGTGACTGAAGAACAAAATAGTTGTCATTACGTAGACTATAATAATTCTGTACAATATAATTACAAGTAACATAAAAGGCTGATGCTTTAGCAGGTCTCGCTAAAAGGCAAGCTTCGACAAGTCTTCCTGGAGATTGCTCTCTGCTTTCTCTTCCCACCCCATGTTGCCCATCACGTGCCTGAATTCTGTTTCCTCTGTTTTAAATACGCAGAGTAGTTTTTGTTTTCCTGGAAGACTCTTGAGATACACACTCACATTTCTTCTGGCTTTTAACACCTTCCCAGAAGTCAGGTCAGAGAAAGCGAAGCGAGTCAGTAGTTGCTGACACGCTCATGACTCACTGCAGACCGAAACCAAGCGGCTTAGCTGCTCCATGGGTTTAGCAGATAAGCTCTGGTTTAATAGGCTTCCTCCATTATCACAAGAGAGATGCTCTATAAATCACCGCTGTAGACAAGAGCTATAACCCCGTGTACTGTAGAATCGCAATCTACGGCAATATACGGCAAAGTCATTCATCATGTGATTTTAATTATGTGAAGAGACACATTGGATTCATCATCTGCGTCCTCATCATCCACTTCGATGCCTGAAATGTTAACAGATATCTGATAAATGCTCATTTAATGGTGAAATGGATGAACGGAAAATATTCCAAATTACGCACGCTGCGCTTTTCACATTTTCGTACAAGACGACACAAGAGTTCTAATAAGCGACGAGTATATGAATGAGGAAAAATCTTTCTGGAGTTTGCAGCAGGAGCAGCTGAGGGCAAATGCTTGTGCTGACGCGTGGGAATCACAAGAGGAAGGATCTCAGGGGGCACCTACCTGGCAAACGGGCTTCCCTGGTGGTTCAGACAGTAAAGAATCTGCCTGCAATGCAGGAGATGCAGGTTCGATCCCTGGGTTGGGAAGATCCCCTGGAGAAGGGAACGACAACCCGCTCCAGTATTCTTGTCTGGGAAATCCCATGGACAGAGGAGCCTGGCGGGCTACAGTCCATGAGGTTGCAAACAGTCGGACACGACTGAGTGACTTACCGCAGGCGGGGAAGATCTGTAATAACCACACCGCTGGTCACTGCCTTCTCCACGGTCCCTGGGCACCTTGGAACCAGCCACGGAGACTGACTGACATCCACGATGGAGACAGGAGTCTGCAGAAACCAGACCCGTAGGGGGAAGGTCACTCCCACGTGCAGGCATTGCAGGCATGTTTCAGGGCACCGGGCTGTCATGGACAGACGCTGAAATCGATGCAGGACATAGACCAGGAGGTGGGGGGACACCGCACAGGGAAACCTAGTTTATCCAGTTATCTTGGGCTTTATCGCCTTTTCTAAATCAGTAGCCGAGAGAGAGAACGCGGATTCACTAAGTTCTGGTCTTGGTTTCATGAGCACACACTCCTGTGTAATCATCAACACTCCTGAGACAAGGCTGGCTGCAGAGACTCCTTGGAGAGTTACTACCGTTAAGAGTTATGACTCCTATGCATGAGACAGGGTGCTCGGGGCCGGTGCACTGGGATGACCCTGAGGGATGGGATGGGGAGGGCGGTGGGACAGGGCGTTCAGGATGGAGAACACATGTACACCCACGGCTGATTCATGTCAATGTATGGCAAAAAACCACTACAATATTGTAAAGTCATTAGCCCCCAATTAAAATAAATGAATTTTTTAAAAAAGAGTTACGACTCCTCTTACTACCATAAGAGCTGCTGAGAGATTCAAGGGGACCCCGGCTGTGGAGTGGTGGAGTACACAGATTCCTTCTCTCTAACGCCGGGCGATTCTCAGCAGGAAACGCTACATGGTGGTACGTGAGCATCCTGCGTGTCCTGCCTAGGGGCCAAACACACAGAGCTTGACCACGCCCTGACCCACATCATGGTGAGATGTCCTGCAATTTCATGGAGAGCTCCAGACCTCTGCCATCTGCCTGCCTGAGTTCTCTGCTACCGGCTGGGACCCGATTCACAGGGAGCTGATGCCAAGCTGACTGTGCGCTTGCTGCCTGTGTAAGTCACAGCTCTCTGCATCTATCTGGGTGCCTGATGTCCTCAGTGGCCAAATCCATGGAGCAGTGGCCAGCACTGACCAACCAGTAGACACTGCAGGCCAATGCGTAGCAATGGAGAGCTGCGAGGCGTGGTTCATCTCCTCTGTACCCTCTGTTAACAAACTCCTTAAACTTTTTGTTTTGCATTGGAGTACAATTAACAATATTGTGGCAGTTTCAGGAGCACAGCAACAGCACTCAGCCACACACACACACACACACACACACACACACACACACACACACACACCCATTCTCCCCCAGAGAAGTTGAACAGTTCTATGATGACCTACAAGACCTTCTAGAACAAACATTAAAAAAAAAAAAAGACATCTTTTTCATTATAGCCCAGTTGGTGAAGAATCTGCCTGCAATGCAGGAGACCCCATTTCGATTCCTGGGTCAGGAAGATCCTCTGGAGAAGGGATAGGCTACCCAGTCCTGTATTCTTGGGCTTCCCTAGTGGCTCAGCTGGTAAAGAATATGCCTGCAATGCGGGAGACCAGGGTTCGATCCCTGGGTTGGGAAGACCCCCTTGAGAAGGGAAAGGCTACCTACTCCAGTATTCTTGCCTGGAGAATTCCATGGACTGAATAGTCCACGGGGTCGCAGAGTCAGATATGACCGAGCAACTTTCACTTTCACTTTCATCATAGGGAACTGGAATGCAAAAGTAGGAAATTAAGAGATGCCTGGAGTAACAGGCAAGTTTGGCCTTGGAGTACAAAATGATGCAGGGCAAAGGCTAACAGAGTTTTGCCAAGACAACGCACTTGTCATAGCAAATACCCTCTTCCAACAACACAAGAGACGACTCTACACATGGACATAACCAGATGGTCAACACTGAAATCAGATTGATTATGTTCTTTGCAGCCGAAGATGGAGAAGCTCTATACAGTCAGCAAAAACAAGACCGGGAGCTGACTGTGCTTTAGATAATGAACTTCTTATTGCCAAATTCAGACTTAAATTGAAGAAAGTAGGGAAAACAGCTAGACCACTCAGGTATGACCTAACTCAAATCCCTTGTGATTATAGAGTGAAAGTGAAAAATAGATTCAAGGGATTAGATCTGATAGACAGCATGCCTGAAGAACTATGGACGAAGGTTCGTGACATTGTATAGGAAACGATTATCAAAATCATCCCCAAGAAAAAGAAATGCAAAAAGGCAAAATGCCTGTCTGAGGAGGCCTTACAAATAGTTGAGAGAAAAAGAGAAATGAAAGGCAAAGAAGAAAAGGAAAGATACACCCATTTGAATACAAAGTTTCAAAGAACAGCAAGGAGAGATAAGAAAGCATTCCTAACTGATCAGTGCAAAAAAATAGAGGAAAACAATAGAATGAGAAAGACTAGAGATCTCGTCAAGAAAATTAGAGATACCAAGGGAACATTTCATGCAAAGATGGGCACAATAAAGGACAGAAATGGTATGGACCTAATAGAAGCAGAAGATATTAAGAAAAGGTGGCAGGAATACACAGAAAAACTATATTAAAAATGTCTAAATGACCTGGATGGCTTCCCTCATAGCTCAGATGGTAAAGAATCTGCCTGCAGTGCAGGAGACATGGGTTCAATCCCTGGGACAGGAAGATTCCCTGGAGAAGGAAATGGCAACCCACTCTAGGATCCTTACCTGGAAAATCCCACGGACAGAGGAGCCTGGTGGGCTGCAGTCCATGGGGTCACAAAGAGTCGGCACGACTGAAGGGCTAACACTTGTGACTTGTGACTTGACTAATGACCTGGATAACCACGATGGTGTGATCACTCACCTAGAGCCAGACATCTTGGAGTGCCAAGTCAAGTGTGCCTTAGGAAACATCACTACAAACAAAGCTAGTGGAGGTGGTGAGCTATTTCAAATGGTAAAAGATGATGCTGTTAAAGTGCCACACACAATATGCCAGCAAATTTGGAAAAATCAACAGTGGACACAGAGCTGGAAAAGGTCAGTTTTTATTTCAATTCCAAAGAAAGGCAATGCCAAAGAATGTTCAAGTGAAAGTGAAGTTGCTCAGTCGTGTCCGACTCTTTGCGACCCCATGGACTGTAGACTCCCAGGCTTCTCTGTCCATGGAATTTTCCAGGCAAGAATACTGGAGTGGGTTGCCATTTCCTTCTCCAGGAGATCTTCCTGACCCAGGGATTGAACCCGGGTCTCCCGCATTGTAGGCAGACGCTTTACCGTCTGTTCAAACTACCACACAATTGCACTCATTTCACATGTTAGCAAGGTAATGCTCAAATTCCTTCAAGCTAGGCTTCAACAGTATGTGAACTGAGAACTTCCAGATGTTCAAGCTGGATGTAGAAAAGGCAGAGGGATCAGAGATCAAATTGCCAACCTCTGCTGGATCACAGAAAAAGCAAGAGGATTCAAGAAAAACATCTACTTCTGCTTCGCTGATTAAGCTAAAGCCTTTGACTATGTGGATCACAACAAACTGTGGAAAATTCTTAAAGAGATAGGAATACCAGACCACATCACCTGCCTCTTGAGAAACCCGTATGCAGGTCATGAGGCAACAGTTAGAACTGGACACAGAACAATGGGCTGATTCACAGTTGGCGAAGGAGTGCATGAAGGCTGTATATTTTCACCCTGCTTACTTATATGTAGAGCACATCATGCAAAATGCTGAGATGAATGAGTCACAAGCTGGAATCAAGATTGCCAGGAGAAGTATCAACAACCTCAGATATGCAAATGATGCCACTCTGATGGCAGAGAGTGAAGAGCACCTAAAAAGGCTCTTGATAAGTGTAAAGGAGGAGACTGGAAAAGCTGGCTTAAAACTCAACATTCAAAAAATGAAGATCACAGAATCTGGTCCCATCACTTCATGGGAAAAATTGGGAGCAGTGAGGGATTATATTTCCTTGGGCTCTGAAATAACTGCGGACAAGGACTCAGCCATTAGATTAAGATGCTTGCTCCTGGGAAGGAAAGCTATGACCTACCTAGACAGTGTATTAAAAAGCAGAGACATCACTTTGCAAAAACTGCTCTGATTTTTCCAGTAGTCAGGTATGGATGTGAGAGTTGGACCATAAAGGAGGCTGAACATGGTAGAATTGATGCTTCCAAACTGTGGTGTTGGAGAAGACTCTTGAGAGTCCCTTAGACTGCAAGGAGATCAAACCTTTAAGCGTTAAAGGTTAAAGTGAAGCCGCTCAGTCGTGTCTTGACTCTTTTCCACCCAAGAGTACTGGACTGGGTTGCCATTTCCTTCTCCAGCGGATCTTCCTGACCCAGGGATCGAACTCAGGTCTCCTGCATTGCAAGCAGACACTTTACCCTCTGAGCCACCAGGGAAGCCCCTACCTTTAAGAGTCAATCTTAAAGGAAATCAACCTTGAATATTTATTGGAAAGACTGATGCTGAAGCTGAAGCAATGACCTACATTTATGCAATGAGAATGAATACCCTTCTGGAACATTGGGCAGGAGGCTCCAGCTCTCACCAAGCAGGTGGCCTTGACAAATTCTACAGGACAGCAAGCAACACAGGGTAGCCAAGCTCAGAGCTGAGACCCTAATCCACAGCTGGGGAAAGAGGGGCATTGAGAGACTGCTCCATTTCTCCTGGGTGTTTCTCCATGTCCATTATTGCAGAAGTCCCCCTCCTCTCCTGAAAAGGAAATACCACCATCCATTTCTCCATCATTTTCCTGAGTACCAAGAGCAATCACAGTGTGTGTAAAGTAGTGGTTACCTTCTACTAGAATTTCGACACTTGATGTGGGTTTTTCTTTTTTCCTAACTATTAAAATTTCCTAAGTCAAGTGAACATCCCATAATTTAGTTATCTGTCCTCTATGAGATTTTTGTATCTTGTGGCCAAGGTGCTCCTTAGACATGAACACCATTTCAACACTTACAGAGGCATTTGATCAAACAGCTAGAAGATTGAGATGTTTTTTACTGGATAATTTATTCCATGTGCACCCAGAGGCAAGCATTTGGCAAGAAACCAACAGGTATGATTTAGAAAGCCTGAATAGCTCATGTAGGAAATAAGCAGCAGACAGATAAAAGGAAAATGGCAACTTTATGCCTTAAAGGCAACGTGTAGTATCTAGAAGGGACATTTATCAGTTCAACAAGGATCGATTTTCTCCCACTCTCAACCCCTGGAACAAATCTTGTCCTCTGAAAAGGTAGGCTCACTGGGCCTGGTAATTTATTTGTTTGTGTATATAAATAGCCCATTTCGAGACATGCTATAAGACATCTCTCTCTGGCACATATTTCATCGTGATCCTGGGTGGAAGATAATAATAACCGAGTGACCTGTTGAACAAGGCACCCTCGGAGTTCAGGGAAGGAGATGTGATTTAATGTGCATTAACACTCATCAAGGCAAGTCTTGTCTGAACACTCAGACAGGGAGGCAGACGGCCGGGTGACCCGGGCTCCTGGAAGAGACGTGAACTATTTGAACTGCCTTATCCCCCTTGATATTTTAAAATGATATAAGTCAAAAGAGGCGTAACTTGTTAACTCGTGAAAATCTCCAAACAGAGCATTTCTGGTTAATTCACAGAAAACGGGAAGTTTGAACACATTTCAAGACAACGTTTTCACTAGGGGGCAGTTAATTCTAGCATGAGCTGAACACACGGAGAATGGAGAATTAATGTTTGGTCAACATTATCCAATTTACTCCTTCGATGATCAATGATTCATTTAGCAAATGTTTATTGCGCTCCTCTCTATGCCTGGATTCCAAGAATAAAACTATGGATGCAATAAAAGTTTCTCCTGTTAAGTAAATAACAGCCATAATACGTGGTCTGAGAGCTATGGAACCAGTACACAGAGAACAAATTCCATTTTGTTTGACAACCAACAGACAAAGGTGCTAGAAAAGGTGAAGGATAAAGTGATTTCGAATGAAACAGGAAGTGAAAGAAAGAAGTCTCTATAGACAGAGACTGTGATGTCTGTATAGCCAGTTATGACGGTGAAACATCAATTACATCCATCTTTACCGATTACTCACTATTTATGACGAGGCAAAATACTTAGCATTCTATTCTCTGTCTTTATGCCCGTAAAATAGAGATACTAATAATACCTAATTTACCGGCTATTAACGGATCAATTGAGAAAATAAGCCTTGAAAAGCATAGCCCTTGGCCAGGAAAGGCTGATCTTATGGTGCATTCCAGTTAGGTTACCACCCCTTCCTAAAGGTTCTCCTCTCTTCTCCCCCAGAAGGCAACTTTGAAGACAGCACAGAGCAGGAAATCAAAAGTTCTGTTCTTGTTTAGGAGAATCAATTCAAAGGTATCTTCAGTGGCTCCCTGGATGTCACTGTCCCTCGTATCTCCAATTTTTCTATCCCAGAAGTTCTTGTCATTTTAGAATTGATTTTTCTACACCATCTCTTACGGGCAAAAGATTTCACATGAGGTCGAACTATGGTCAAATCCCATCCCTCTTTAGGGACCGACATTTTTGCTGCTGTATGCTTGATCTCAAATTTCTCTTGAAGTAGTTCCAGTTCCCAAATACTTCATATTTTCTGGTGGTTTGGTCACTGATTTATAATCTTATGGGATTAAAATTAGCGAAGGGGAACCGTATACAATCGCTGGCTTTTTGCAATTTCTACTCCCTCCTACAAGGGGCTTCCCTTGTAGCTCTGTTGCTAAAGAATCTGCCTGCAGTGCAGGAGACCAGGGTTCGATCCCTGGGTGGGGAAGATCCCCTGGAGAAGGAAATGGCAACCCACTCCAGTATTCTTGTCTGGAGAATCCCACGGACAAAGGAGCCTGGTGGGCTGCAATCCATGGGGTCGCAAAGAGTCGGGCACGACTGAGTGATTAACAGTTACTTACACTCCTGACACTCGTGTGTGGCTTCCCTCTGAGTTCATTCTTGGTTCAAGGGATGTTGTTGGCCCTTTGAGATGTAGAAAGAAAATGAAAAAGGGACGACCCTGGCCATCCAGGGGTTAGGAATCCGCCTCGTAGTGCAGTGGACTGGGATTTGATCCCTGGTTCAGGAACAGAGACCCCACATGTGTTTAGTCCGTCAGTCATGTCCGTCTCTCTGTGACCCCCTTGGACTATAGCCCCCCAGGCTCCTCTGTTCATGGGATTCTCCAGGCAAGGATACTGGAGTGGGTTGCCACTTCCTCCTCCAGGCAAATCTTCCTGACCCAGGGATCGAACCTGGGTCTGTTGCATTGCAGGCTGATTCTTCCAGGGGAATCTTCCCAACCCAGGGATCGAACCTGGGTCTCTTGCATTGCAGGCTGATTCTTTACCAGCTTAGCCACCAGGGAAGCCCAAACTCTCACATGCCGCAGAGCAACTAAGCCTACAAGCCACAACTAGTGTGCCTGCATGCCACAACCAGAGAGTCTATACCCTGCAAAAAAAGATTTGCATGACACGATAAGAATCCACACAGTACAACTATGACCCGAAGCAACCACATAGATACAACAAAAGTGAGGGCCAGCCCATGGTCGTCTCTCCTGGGGAAGTGGGACGCACCAGCTGCACCAGTTGGCCATCGGAGGCTCCTCCTGGTTCCCTGGCAGATGGAAGAGGCGCTCTGTGTGTTAGTCATCCTCTTAGTACCCAAGTCTGACCCATGGTACCTGCGCAGTAATATTCCGTAAGTAAGCGAATATTTATTCTGAATCTCCTGCAAGGAGCCATGCCTAATTTTATAACATCTTAACAGAATCAGAAACCAAAAGTAAAAGGATCTTTTGACAACTGTCATCGTTTTTGGACATTTAATGTATTCTACCAGTCCTCTGGCAGGTTTGAGGGCAGAAGGAGAAGGGGACGACAGAGGATGAGATGGTTGGACGGCATCACAGACTGGATGGGCATGAGTCTGAGCAAGCTCCAGGAGATGGTGAAGGACAGGGAAGCCCGGTGTGCTGCAGCCCATGGGGTCGCAAAGAGTCAGACGCGACTGTGTGACTGAACAGCAACCGGTCCTCTGTTGCCAGAGTGAAGGTATTCCGACTGCTCCCTGTTATCAGTGAAGTACTTACCGCAGCGCAAAGACAAAAGTATCATAAGCATGCGTTCTAAGTTAAAAAAAAAAGCTCAAACACTGAAAAAAATATGAAAGTATGATTATAGTTCTTCAAGTAGCCAAACGTGCTGAGAAACTATCTCATGGTCTAACAACATCATTAGACTTGAAAAGCCAGAAGCGAGAAATGAAATATTAACTGTGCCATTGCTTGAAGTAATTTCCTCTTCTTGTCCAAGGGTTTTTAGCCCAAACACAAGCTACCAAAGGCAGCCAGAGTGAAAAATGTAGCAGTATTTCAAGGAGTTGAAAGGAAAGACAGGAGCTTTGTGCGTATATCATCAGACACTTTTTTTTTTTTAACTTTAACTGGTGACGGAGTGATAGGAGAAATTGAGGTTTTCCAAATGCCCTCAATATGTCTTTGCCTCACACTGTTCATGTATGTGTGAAAAAAAAATCTGCAATATTTCAAAACATTGGAACCAGAGTGAAGACTTACATGAAGAAAGCTATTTACTTAACTGGGATCCCTAACTGTACATCATGACACATTATTAGCTGTGACTGGGAACTCTGACAAATGAAACGAAAATTGCTGGATTAAATGATTCTTCAAAAACAATCACACAGCTGGGACTTCCCTGATGGTCCAGTGGTTAAGACTTCGCCTTGCAATGCAGGGGACTCGGGTTCAATTCCCGCTCGGGGAACTAAGATTCCACATGTCGTGGGGTTGTAGAGACCGTGCTCCTTAATAAAAGAAGCCAGCTCACTACAACTAGAGAGAAGTCCCCACACTGTAACTAGAGAAAACGCACTTGAAAAAGTATATATGTGAAGTGAAGTTGCTCAGTCATGTCTGACTGTAGCCTACCAGGCTCCTCCGTCCATGGGATTCTCCAAGCAAGAATACTGGAATGGGTTGCCATTCCCTTCTCCAGAGGATCATCCTGACCCAGAGATTAAACCCGGGTCTCCCACGTTGTAGGCAGACACTTTACTGTCTGAGCCACCAGGGAAGTCCCCAAAACAGTATATAGCTCCCCTGCTAGGACTAGCTGTAACAGAAGGGAAAGGGGCGGGGCACAACTTCTGAAAGAGTGACATAGCCCGAGGACGCAACATGAGCCAATTAGAATCCAATGGGACCAAGATGGCGGACGAGCCTAGACCTTGATCCTCAATCAGCAAGTGAAACGACACACTCACAGGGGCCATGGCAGTTCCAGTTCAGTTCAGCCGCTCAGTCCTGTCCGACTCTGTGACCCATGGACTGCAGCACGCCAGGCCTCCCTGTCCATCACCAACTCCTGGACTCCACCCAAACTCATGTCCATCAAGTTGGTGATGCCATCCAACCATCTCATCCTCTGTCGTCCCCTTCTCCTCCTGCCCTCAATCTTTCCCAGCATCAGGGTGTTTTCAAATGAGCCAGCTCTTCGCATCAGGTGGCCAGAGTATTGGAGTTTCAGCTTCAACACTGGTCCTTCCAATGAATATTCAGGACTGATCTCCTTTAGGATGGGCTGGTTGGATCTCCTTGCAGTCCAAGGGACTCTTGAGAGTCTTCTCCAACACCACAGTTCCAAAGCATCAGTTCTTCAGTACTCAGCTTTCTCTATAGTCCAATTCTCACATCCATACAAGACTACTGGAAAAACCAAAGCTTTGACTAGATGGACCTTTGTTGGCAAAGTAATGATAGTTTCAAGACACTGTTAAAAGACCAAGGAGTGAGCAGTGGCCCAGATCCTGGCAATGTCCTCCCCTTCACAAAAATAGTTGGAATAATCCTCCCACTCATTAGCATGTGAAAGTACCCAGCCTATGAAAACGAACCACACCACATTCTGCAGCCGCACTCGCCCTCTGTGATGGCCCACACGCTGTGTGTGGAGGGTGCGTCTCTCTGAATCGGAATAAATCCACTTCTCACCTACCACTTTTTCTCTCACTGAATTTATTCTGTGATGAGGCATCAAGAACCTGAGCTTCATCAGGTCCTGAAACCAGGTACCATGGATTTTGGCTGGGTTTGAGTCCCAGCCACATGGGTTCAAGTCCCAAGCAAGGTTTTGGCTGGGTTCAAGTCCCAATCTGTGGTAAAGAGTTTAATAGCAAGGGGGCCACTCTCCTTCCCCCTCCTGATGTCTATGTCAGAAGCTTTCTCTGTTCCTTTTTACACTTTATTTTTATTTTTATCTTTTTTAATTTTTATTTTTACTTTATTTCACTTTACAATACTGTATTGGTTTTGCCACACATTGACATGAAAACTCTGCAAATTGCTAAATTAGCATCCAAGACCCAGTGAGGCCAAAAAAAAAAAAAAAGTCACATAGCTATGAAATTAAGTAGGATCACTATCGGTTCTCAGTTCTCATTTCCCTTAAAAGTTTCCATTATGTCCTCTGTCATAAAGTTCTTTTAAGTGCTTCACAGAGAAAATTAAAATACTTTTCTCCTTTGTCTTCAAATTGAAATTAATGAGGTTTTTTTTTTTTTCTGTTTTATTGAGATATAACCTACATACACAAAATCCACCATTCTAAAGTGTACAGGCCAGGGACTTTTTTTATTAATTAATTTATTTTAATTGGAGGCTAATTGCTAATGTGTACAGTATTCACAAGACAGTGCAGCCAACACGTCCACTGAACTGACTCCCAAAAGAAGCCCATACCAATTAGAAGTCACTCTCTACTCTCCTTTCCGCCCAACTCCCAGCCACCAAAAATCTCCTTTCTGTCTCTACGGATTTGCCAGTTCTGGAAATGCAATCCCAATCGAGTGATCCAACAGGTGGTGTTTCATGCCTGCTTCTTTCACTGAGCAGCACATCTTTGAGGGTCATTCATGTCATAGCAATAGCTTTCAGTGATAGGTGAATGATGTCAGATTTGTGATCTCTGAAGAAGAAGATTTAGCTTCAGGACCAGGGACCAGGCTGGATCACTGAAAAGCTTTTGTGTAGCAGAGTTTTATTAAAGTATACAAAGGGACAGAGAAAGCTTCTGACAGACATTGGAAGGGGGACACAGGGTGCCCCCCTCAGTAGTCTTAGCAAGGGAGCTACATACTTTTTCAACTGGTTATTTCAGTTAAATCAAAAGAATGTCTCAAGGTTGTAAAGGTCTTATAGACCCACTTCCACAATTTACATGTTAAGATAACAGGATTAGAACTAACAATAGAAAGGACTTGCCAGACCCACTCCCACAATTTATATTAGAATTAGTCAGAAGGTTCTTAGGAAGGTGAAACATATCCTCAAGCAGAATACATTGTTGTTATTTAATCACTGGTACACAATTTAAGGAAAAACATACCCTTGAGCAAGAAGACACTTGAGAGTCCCTTGGACTGCAAGGAGATCCAACCAGTCCATCCTGAAGGAAATCAGTCCTGGGTGTTCATTGGGAGGACTGATGCTGAACCTCCAATACTTTGGCCACCTGAAGCGAAGACCTGACTCATTTGAAAAGACCCTGATGCTGGGAAAGATTGAGGGCAGGAGGAGAAGGGGACGACAGAGGATGAGATGGTTGGATGGCATTAGCAACTCAATGGCCATGAGCTTGAGTAAATTCCAGGAGCTGGTGATGGACAGGGAGGCCTGGCGTGCTGCAGTCCATGGGGTCGCAAAGAGTCGGACATGACTGAGTGACTGAACTGAACTGAGGAAAATAAATAAAATAATATTACACAGGAGACCTCAGAAGCTCTCCGAGAAAACCTCACCTGCAAGGTCAGCCCTTGGCTGGCAGCTGGGAACGTGGAGCTCAGAAAGTTTGCTGTCAGTCTTGTTAAGAAGGGCTCAGTGAGCTACACGTGGTTTAATATCTGCTCCCTTGAGAGTCTGGAATTTTGGTAGGAGCTGCGGACACAGAGGGTGTGGGCTTCCCAGGTGGTGCGATGGTAAAGATCCCGCCTGCTAACGCTGGAGACTCAGGAGACCCAGGTTAGATCCTTGGGTCAGGAAGATCCCCTGGAGGAGGGCATGGCAACCCACTCCATATTCTTGCCTGGAGAATCTCATGGACAGAGGAGCCTGGCGGGCTACAGTCCGTGGGGTCGAAAAAGAGTTGGAAATGACTGAACAACTGAGCATGAGGCAGAGGGTACCTATGTGACTAGCCCATGATTCTTTAATGAACTTCCCTGGTGGATGGCATTGCACAAATGCTGTCTCAAATAAGTAATTCTCTCTCCCACGAGCACACACACGAAAGAAACAAACAAACATCTTGACCCCTTTCATTTATAAAGTACAGAGGCCGTTGCAGGTTTAGAAGTGATAGACAGTCACCACTTCATTATGAATTAATAAAACATTTTTAAATGTGGTTTAGACAGGTGAGAAAAAAAAAAAAAGACACTCGGTCTCCTTAATAATGAGAAAGAACTTTGAACGCTACTTGTGGTCCAAAACCTTTGAACAATCAAAATACTTCTGTCATACAGCAGAGACTTTTTTTTAAAAAAATGTGAATTTCATTCCACATATAAGGAGTATTTCCAAAAACTCTGATCATGAAAATAACAGGCAGCATGTTAAAATGAAGGAGTGTTTTTAACCTGGTCTATTGACTTTGGCGTAAGCTGATTACCTCAATGCTAGAAAAATCACAGCCTGGTGTATTGTTAGATAATGACCTGTGAGAAGAGAACCCCAGCCTTATTATTCACTGACATTACAAAGCAGCGTTCCCTTATTTGCTCCATTACTCTTCCAAGCCGGGGGATCATGTTTAGGCAAACGTCCTGGATCACGAGTCCCTTTGGTTGATTTTATGATACAGGGAAATAAATGTTCTGCTGTCTTTAGGCCGAGGGGAAAAGATGACGTTCACCAAATTTGTAAATGTCAGCTTCTTGCAAGAGCAAAGTCCCTGGAAGCCTCCTAATGACTTCTGGCATTAGCCTTCAGACAAACAGTGGCAATCCCTCTTATTTTAGGAAACAAAAATCTTTTTAAAGTGCAAAAATAAATCCATTTCCCATCCCCAACTCCATTTTCCATATTACTATTATACTGTATTTTTTCTTTTAAAATTACTTTTAAACATTTTCCCTTCTCTGTATGTAGTGGCCCCAAAATGCTTTCCATATGAGGACAGGTACATTTTAAATTGCATTTTCTTTTAAGATAAATGATAAAATAGAATCTATATTCTTAGAGTTAGTCTTTCTGTTCAAGCTTCACAAGATCTCACAATTCTTACTAAGTACTGAAAGTCTAAGCATCATGGACTCAATGGACATGAGTCTGAACAAACTCTGGGAGAAGGTGAAGGACAGGGAAGCCTGGCGTGCTCCACAGGGTCACAAAGAATCAGACATAACTGAGCGAGGACAACACCAAAGCTAAGTCAACATGTGTGTACGTGCTAAACCTTCAAAAAGCGTTCACATATGCAGAAACTACAAGCTTCGGAGAAAATAGGAAAATGTAAACGGCCACTGTGGTGTAACCCATGAAATCAAAATGTATATGAAAATTCTAAAATGCAAACAAAGCCAAGATGGTGTTTTCTAACACCAGGGGATAACTCATCAGCGCTGCAATAGTTTTAATTTTCCACCACTGGACAAGATGTCATGAGGAGCTCCCGCCTTGCTGTGGATATCTTTTACTGCTTGAGAAATGAAGAAACATAGATTGCAACGAAAGCCCCAAATAAGCTCCTGATCCATTTCCAGTAGTTCAGACACGTGAGCAGGTCTGGAGAGGAAAGCAGAGGACAAGAGCTAGTTTAGGGTACAGCGGCGTGAGAAGGACAGGAGACGTGAGCTCGTGGATGCAAGCAGCTTTTATCATCTTTGCGAGACCTCTGGCTGTGGATGTATACAACACACCCAGAATCAGAAGAGAGGGAGAAAGCAAACTGGGGCTTGCCAGGCCAGGGGTTGGCCAGGGCACACAGTGACCACTCATGGTTCCAGGGGTTCCTTCTGGAGTAACGAAAATATTCTGGAACTTGACAGGATATTCTGATTGCTAAACGCTGTGCCTGGACTAAATAAATGCCACAGAACCATGCACTTCAAAATGGTTGAAGACTGGGCTATGCACACACTGCTGTATACCAATTAGGTAAGGAATACGGACCTACCGTACAACACAGGGAACTCTGCTCAGTCCTCTGGAATAACCTTGTGGTTCCCAGGGGGAAGGATGGGGGAAGGGACAGTCAGGGAGTCTGGGATGGACATGGACCTACTGTTGTATTTAACATGGAGAACCAGCAAGGACCGGCTGTCCAGCACAGGGAACTCTGCTCAGTCCTCTGGAATAACATGATGGTTCCCGGGGGAAGGATGGGGGAAGGGACAGTCAGGGAGTCTGGGATGGACATGAACACACTGCTGGATTTAACATGCAGAACCAACAAGGACCTGCTGGACAGCACAGGGAACTCTGCTCAATCCTCTGTAACAACCTATACGGGAAAAGAATCTAAACAAGAGTGGATATGTGTATGCGTCTAACTGAATCACTTTACTGTACAGTAGAAACTAACGCAACATCAGTTATACTCTAAGAACAAAATTTCTGTAAAAGAGTTCTAGATTTGAATACTGAAATGTCTAAAATAACCTGATAAAGAAAACATTTAAATGACTTTTAAAAACCAGTAATAAATCATGCCTAAAAGAATAATTAAAAGGAGAGTCTTCCACTTGAAAAAAAAAAAAAAAGGTCGAATTCCATTTTCGAACGGTTAAAATGGTTATTTTATGTTGTATGTGTTTCACTACACACTAAAATACGATTATGAAAGGAGAGACAGATGTGAGGTGATGGGAACATATTTGTTTGTTTGTTTCCCCAGGAAGGAGATAATTGTCCGTTTGTATAGGGTTTCCCTGGCGGCTCAGATGGTAAAGAAGTTGTCTGCAATGCAGGAGACCCAGGTTCTACCCCTGGGTCGGGAAGATCCCCTGGAGGAGGAAATGGCAACCCACTCCAGGATTCTTGCCTGGAGAATCCCATGGACAGAGGAGCCTGGTGGGCTACATACAGTTTGTGGGGTTGCAAGGAGTCGGACACGACTGAGCAGCTAAGCACTTTCACTGTCATAGGTTTTCATAGCTTGAAGCAGCAGAGATACTGGAGCTGGAAGAACTGAGAGTGGGGGCTGAGAACAGGGCTCTGGGCTCAGGCAGGGAGATGACCTTGACAGGCAAGAAACAGAAAGGGCTAAATAAGCAGGCCCAGTCAGGTAGTTCTGACTTGATTGTTTCTCCCTCTAGAATAAAAAGGAAACTAGTTATCGGAGAAGGCAACGGCAACCCACTCCCGTACTCTTGCCTGGAAAATCCCATGGATGAAAGAGCCTGGTAGGCTGCCGTCTATGGGGTCGCATAGAGTCGGACACGACTGAAGCGACTTAGCTGTAGCAGTAGCAGTTATCTGAGAATCCAGGGAAGCAAGAATTGAAAAGGATGCCGAAGTGAGAAGTAAAAATGGTGCTTAAAACCACCTTGGGTACTGTTAGAGGAAACTGTGAAGAAAAAAGTAGGAGCATCTCTCAGTGGTACCCAGCTGCTGCTGCTGCTAAGTCACTTCAGTCGTGTCCGACTCTGTGCGACCCCATGGACTGCAGCCTACCAGGCTCCTCCATCCATGGGATTTTCTAGGCAAGAGTACTGCCATTGCCTTCTCCCAGAGGGGGTGAAACTGGAATTCACAGCAGAGCCCATCGGCACCCTCTGGGGCGCTCTGCTTGGTTCCTTGTATTTATTTTCACAGCAGGGCACGGTTGTCTGATGCTGGATTGGAAAGAGCAGATGGTTGTTTCAGTGTAGGGCTGGGCTTGGCAAAATGGCCAGAACAGGAAGGTGATGCAAGATCTCGAATTTCTGGCAGGACAATCCAGAAATGGCAGGAGAAATATAATATTGTACACATGAAACTTATATAGTGCTATGAATCAATGTTTCCTCAAAAAAACAAATTCTTAAAGACAGAAATGCCTACTGAAAAAAATGAACAGGTTTTTTTCCCCCTTGCTCCTTTTCAGATTAATGTGAGATTATCGTACTTAGTGAAGTCAGTCAGGCAGAGAAAGACAAATACCATATGATATCACGTATATGTGGAAAGATGTAGTTTGTATATACAGTGGAATATTAAAAATGAAAGTCGCTCAGCCGTGTCCGACTTTTTGTGACCCCATGCACTATATAGTCCGTGGAATTCTCCAGGCTAGAATACTGGAGTGGGTAGCCTTTCCCTTCTCCAGGGGATCTTCCCCACCCAGGGATCAAACCCAGGTCTCCTGCATTGCAGGCAGATTCTTTACAAGCTGAGCTATCAGGGAAGCCCAAGAATCCTGGAGTGGGTAGCCTATCCCTTCTCCATGGGATCTTCCCCACCCAGGAATTGAACCGAGGTCTCCTGCATTGCAGGCAGATTCTTTACCAACTGAGCTATCAGGGAAGCCCACAGTGGAATACTACTCGGCCATTAAAAAGAATGAAATGATGCCATTTGTGTTGGGAAACCATCGACTGAAACCACCTGCCCGGGCCAGGCGCAAGAGTAACCATTTGCACGAGCTGGCTTACAACAAGAGGTCCCGGTGTGGAATGCAGCCCTGATGAGCCACCACAGACGAAAACAGTCGTCAAAAGGAGAGAGGCCAGTCCAGACATCCTACTAGCCTCCCAGAACGAGTGGCGCGCCACCAGGAAGGACCCTGAGTCAGAACGACGGGCCAGAGACAGACAACCCAGAAACTAACCGCAACTGAGACTGTGAGCCACGTGGCAGAGAAGTTCTCCTGCGTTCCCGCCTGCTTTCCCCTTCGGGCGCCCCTTTCCCAATAAAGTCTCTTGCTTTGTAAGCACATATGTCTCCTTGGACAAGTAATTTCCGAGTGTTAGAAACAGCCCACTCACTGGCTGGAAGGGGTCCCCCGCTTCCCGCCACATCTGCAGCACCGTGGAGATGACCATCCTAAGTGAAGTAAGTCAGACAGAGAAAGACAAGTCTCACGACATCACTTACATGTAGACTCGAATAAAAACTATGTAAATGAACTTGTTTACAAAACAGAAGCAGATTCACAGACGTAGAGAACAAAGCTATGGTTACCAGCCGGGGGAAGGCTGGAGGGTAGGGGTAGATTGACAATTTTGAATTCACATGTACACGTCAGACATGACTGAGTGACTTCACTTTCACTTTTCACTTCCATGCATTGGAGAAGGATATGGCAACTCACTCCAGTGATCTTGCCTGGAGAATCCCAGGGACGAGGGAGCCTGGTGGGCTGCCGTCTATGGGGTCACACAGAGTCGGACACGACTGAAGTGACAGCATTGCTCTATTTAAAATGCATAACCAACAAGGGCCTACTGTATAGCACAAGGATCTCTGCTCAATATGCTATACTAACCTACATGGGAAAAGAACTTGGAAAAGGACAGATACAGGTATAACTGAATCATTTTGCTCTATACCTGGATACTGTTAACCAACCATACTCCAGTATAGAGTAAAAATTTTTTAAAAAATGAAAAAATGTAAGTGTTCTGATATTACAGTGAAAGAGATTAAGTCCAGACCACCTAGACTAGTTTCGAGCCTGCTTCTAACTCGCTGTGCGACTTTGGGTAAGATAATAAAGTTCAAAACCTGCCGTGACGTGCAGGGGCCTGGACTGACTAATTTAACCTTCAAAGTCCATGAAATGATGAGGGCATGGACTTTAGCCTTCTGGTCTTTATTAGGAAACTATATATCAATTTGCAGGATTCCTTTACCAGGTTAAAGGATTTCTCTTTCCTCGACCACATACTATATTTTAAACTGTTCTCGTAACTTCTCTCTATTTCTGTTTTGTATTTGAATGACACTCCACTCACCCAGATTTTTAAGAGAGCATTGCTAAAACTCTCAGGAGATTAGGCTGGCAGGCATCATTTATAAAATATTTACAGCATCTCGTAGAACGCTGTGACTAATAAATGTCTTCTGTTTAAATGATGATAGGCTATTTAACATTTTCAACTTGGCTTTCTCAATAGGTGTAGAATATTCTCAATCTCACTTGACTTGGGATCTTATTTTTAAGATTTTAAAATTTAAAAAAAATAAAAAAAATAAAAAAATAAAAATATCAATAACAAAACTAAAAATAAAAATAATAAAAATATCTCTAATGAAATATGTAATTTTATAATCTTATCCATAGACCATTTTTAATGTGTATTTTTGGTTTTGCTTTTTTGTTTTATGAGTATAATAAGGAGGGATCTCCAACAAAATCAGTTCTGTTAGATTAAAGTTGAAAGCCTCTGGTTTTATTTTTGAAAAGCCACGGCTATTCTGAAACGCATTATTAAGTTGTCGGTAATGATATTTAAAAGCTAGAGGAGTTTAATTCCACAATAGCTGTTTTATTTTTAAAATTTGACACCTCTTCGGTTTATGTAACATGCTGGAGGCTGCACAGCTGTTTTTATTTATAGTCTAATGGGGGAATTTCACTTGTCAGAGACGCTATGAGAAATAAATGTCCTTGTGTGCCTTGCATTCTGGGACACAGTTCAGTTACAAGCCAACAAAATGTCAAGGAATATGATGAAAACCCTTTTGGCTGCAAAGAGACTCAGTTATCATTCTTCTCAAGTTCTTCCTCTTCAAGGACTATTACCGGAGACGTTCACATGCAAAAGAGGCAATTAATTTGCATAACATGCCTACTGTTTTTAATTAAGAAAGTCAAAGTCGTCTTCAGACCTTACTATGAGCAACATCCATCACTAGTAACAGGAGGGCAATGTATTACAAGGATGCAAAGACTCTGATAACCCAGCAGGCAGAGAGCAGGTCTTTTTCAGGAGTTCCACTGAGGAGTGATGGGTTTGCCTAGAGGAGAGATACCTGGTCAGCCGCCTTCCTCTGTCTGATGTGGGTTACATCCTCGGCTTCTGTCAGAAAGCTGCCCAGTACAAAGACTGTACATATTCTAGGGACTTGCACAGCCACTTGGCAACTGCCTGGCTCTCTTACCAAGCACACACTGGATTTATTTTCCTCCCTGCAAGCACAAGATGGATTGTTATTTCAGAGCAACGACAACTACAAGATACCACATGGAAGAACCTCTGCCATTTCTTCCTCAGTAAGCCTCAGCTAGTTCCCTGTCCATCCTTCCCATTGAAAGCTGGCCATAGGAACCCAGAGCGACCTGGGTCTTCCTTCTCCATGCCTTATAGCTGACGTGCTGATGGTCAAGATTGATAGAGGAAACACAGATTGAAGCTGCTTACCCTGCAGGGCACCCTAGTTACCACTTGCATGAGTTATTTTACGGCAGGATGTCCTGGTGAGAAATACGGAACTCACAAGCTACTACCACCAACCGAAAGAACAGGGAAAGGTCAAAAGGAGATGTCACGTATCCTACCACGTCCCGGAAGCCTTCTCGCTGGCCTCCATCTTGGCGGAGAAATGCATGAGCCACCAAGAAGGACCCTGGGTCAGAATGATTGGCCAAAGACAACCCAGAAACTGACCCCATCACCATAAAATGCAGGACTGTGAGCCATGTGGCAGAGTAGTCCTCCTGGGTTCCAGTTACCTTGCTGTCTCCACCTGGGCATCACCCCCAAATACAATGAAATCTCTTGCTTTGTCAGCATGTATGTCTCCTTGGAAACTCATTTCCCACCCCCAGTGTTGGACAAGAGTCCCTTTTGGGCCCTAGATGGGGTGCCCCTTCCTGCAACTTGGGATGCACCTAAGTCAAGGTGTTTTTCGTGATCAACATGGTCCGCATGCCGTGGATTGATGGTCATTCCGTGCAAGACTATCTGAAGAGGTCATTACAATTCATGTATTTTTATTTTTCTCTCCCTTTGCTTGGCTTGTTTTATTTTTTTATTTTTTTTAAAGGTTGATATATTTTATTTTATTATTATCATTTTTAATTTTAACATCTTTAATTCTTACATGTGTTCCCAAACATGAACCCCCCCTCCCACCTCCCTTCCCATAACATCTCTGTGGGTCATCCCCATGCACCAGCCCCAAGCATGCTGTATCCTGCGTCAGACATGGACTGGCGATTCAATTCTTACATGATAGTATACATAATAGAATGCCATTCTCCCAAATCATCCCACCCTCTCCCTCTCCCTCTGGGTCCAGAAGTCCGTTATACACAGCTGTGTCTTTTTTCCTGTCTTGCATCCAGGGTCATCATTGC
The DNA here is from genome assembly GCF_032405125.1 of Capricornis sumatraensis. Taxonomy (NCBI): domain Eukaryota; kingdom Metazoa; phylum Chordata; class Mammalia; order Artiodactyla; family Bovidae; genus Capricornis; species Capricornis sumatraensis. The sequence goes on along the minus strand of NC_091092.1, from coordinate 143,893,140 downwards.
CATCTTTCTAAATTCCATATATATGTGTTAGTATACTGTATTGGTGTTTTTCTTTCTGGCTTACTTCACTCTGTATAATCGGCTCCAGTTTCATCCATCTCATCAGAACTGATTCAAATGAATTCTTTTTAACAGCTGAGTAATACTCCATTGTGTATATGTACCACAGCTTTCTTATCCATTCATCTGCTGATGGACATCTAGGTTGTTTCCATGTCCTGGCTATTATAAACAGTGCTGCGATGAACATTGGGGTACATGTGTCTCTTTCAATTCTGGTTTCCTTGGTGTGTATGCCCAGCAGTGGGATTGCTGGGTCATAAGGTAGTTCTATTTGCAATTTTTTAAGGAATCTCCACGCTGTTCTCCATAGTGGCTGTACTAGTTTGCATTCCCACCAACAGTGTAGGAGGGTTCCCTTTTCTCCACACCCTCTCCAGCATTTATTGCTTGCAGATTTTTGGATCGCAGGCTTGGCTTGTTTTAAAGTGCAATTCTGCTCGTAAATATTTTGTCACTGAAATTTTTTGGAATGTACAAGGTGTGTTACCTCATTGTACGTCTTTCATGTTTGAATCTGTGGGAGCTCTGTTGCAGTGCTTTAGGCACAAAGAAGAACCAGTCTTTGGTCAGTTCAGTCCAGTTCAGTCGCTCAGTCATGTCTGACTCTGCGACCCCATGAATCGCAGCACACCACACCTCCCTGTCCATCACCAACTCCAGGAGTTCACTCAGACTCACGCCCATCGAGTCTGTGATGCCATCCAGCCATCTCATCCTCTGTCATCCCCTTCTCCTCTTGCCCCTAATCCCTCCCAGCATCAGAGTCTTTTCCAATGAGTCAACTCTTCGCATGAGGTAGCCAAAGTACTGGAGTTTCAGCTTTAGCATCATTCCTTCCAAAGAAATCCCAGGGCTGATCTCCTTCAGAATGGACTGGTTGGATCTCCTTGCAGTCCAAGGGACTCTCAAGAGTCTTCTCCAACACCACAGTTCAAAAGCATCAATTCTTCGGCACTCAGCCTTCTTCACAGTCCAACTCTCACATCCATACATGACCACTGGAAAAACCACACCCTTGACTAGATGGACCTTAGTCGGCAAGGTAATGTCTCTGCTTTTGAATATGCTAATCTAGGTTGGTCATAACTTTTCTTCCAAGGAGTAAGTCTTTTAATTTCATGGCTGCAGTCACCAGTCTTTGGTAGACAGTAGTAAAACAGCATCAGTGTCTCATCAGTATTGGGAAGACTTTTAACAAGTTGACTGCCTTTGACAACATGAATAATGGGTTTGCTATTCATGGTACAAAACAAAAATTTATTACAAAGATAAGTCAGACATGACTGTGAGCAGAAAGTTCTGTCTGGCTACTCTTCTTCAAATGCCTTCCAAAATACCATACTGTGCAACTTATTCAGATATTTTGAATTCAGTAAAGTGGTCAGATGTTCTATTACTTAAAAATAGATTACCTGAATTATTTCCTGCCTTTTCCTTTAACTTCTTATTTCACATTGTTCTTTTTTCATTTGCTGCTGAGAGTTGTGTTTTTATAATAAAGGCTCCCTTTTCTACAGATTTGGTCTTCTTATGAAATTATTCCACACTACTTTTCTAATTCTCCAAAATATGGACAATCAACATTTTTTTAAAAATTTAGGGTGAATTATTCATTTCTCCCCAACAGCACGACAGCATTCCGGCACTTGGGAAACTGAAAGAAATGGTGGGATTGCAAGCAACGATGATACACCTGTCAGAGAGGTACAAGGTTGACTAACAGACATCACGCCAAAGCCCCTTCTGTCAATTCACTTCAGAAAAAGCAGTAAAAGTTGCTCAGTCCTGTCCAACTCTTGGTAACCCTATGGACTGTACAGTCCTTGGAATTCTCCAGGCCAGAATCCTGGAGTGGGTAGCCATTCCCTTCTCCAGGGGATCTTGCCAACCCAGAGATCAAAAAAGCAGTACACTCACCCAACCCACTCTCAGACAGAAGTCTCTTTCTGATTCTTCAGCAGCGACGTTGTTGAGTCAGAGACCAAGGCTTTCCATTAAAAATTTCTAGCCTCCAAAGTTCCTATAATGCAAGCAATATCAGCATGTCTTTTCTCTCCCTCATCTCAAACGAAAATAGCACTTTATTCCACAGCTTTAAAATAGAAAATTTCAATCTCTAGTGGCAGATGGACTTGCCTGAATTTATATGAAAATATCTATCGCTCTATTTTCCAACTTGCTTCATTGTATGAATGTGGAAGCCATCTCAGTGAGACAAGTGTTAATTTTAGTAATTACCAAAAGCTATCTAATGCAGACTCCTCATCAAAACACACATTGATGTTTTTAAAAAGGTATTTGAGTGTTGAAGAATAAAGCTCCACCATAATCTCTGGGATTTATAAAAAGATGGCAAAGAATGGATCGGTGTAAGCTTGCATCAGTCAGTTCAGTTCAGTCGGTCAGTCATGTCTGACTCTTTGCAACCCCATGAACTGCAGCACACCAGGCCTCCCTGTCCCTCACCAACTCCCGGAGCTTACTCAAACTAATGTCCATTTAGTCAGTGATACCATCCAACCATCTCATCCTCTGCTGTCCCCTTCTCCTCCTGCCTTCAATCTTTCCCAGAATAAATATTGGTATAAGATAAAGTATTATCACTGTTGTTCAGCCTATAAGTCTGTCCAACACTTTGAGACCCCATGGACTGCAGTACACCAGGTTCCTCTGTCTTCTATTAACTCCTGGAGTTGGCTCAAATTCATGTCCACTGAGTCAGTAATGCTATCCAACCATCTCATCCTCTGCTGCCCCCTTCTTCTTTTGCCCTCAACTCTTTCCATCATCAGGGTCTTTTCCAATGAGTCACCTCTTCGCATCAGTTGGCCAAAGTACTGGAGCTTCAGCGTCATCATTATCATAAAGCTTCTCATAACGACTTAGCAGGATTGCTTCAACAAGATCGTCCAAAGACACAGAAATGATACAGATGAAAATAAAGAAACTAGAGAAGTCGAATCCTGCAACTAAGCTGTGAGAACCCAGTCCCACCACAGGGAAGCTGAATAGAATGCAGAATACCCTCTGAACACCACAGAAACGCCCGGCACATAACCCAACATTGAAATACATTCTGTGGGATGCCAACCAAAGTTCAATCTCTGAGTGCCCTTGGTTTCTGCAGGATGAACCCACTTTTTTGCAAATCCTGAGTATGCTGATCCCATGTCTTGCTCACACTTCTTTGACAGTAAATGACGTGGGGACTTTCTTCAACTGTCAGCAACAGCAGGCAAGTCTCGTAATTATTCAGGGCTCTGTTTGGAATTCAAGCCCCTCTTTCTAGTTTGCTGATGGCACTGGGGACGGAACTTCCACAGAACGGTACTTGGTCCAGCGCACACAGAGTCCCTCCTCGGAACTGCAGGAGAAGCTGAGCTGTGCCTATGAACACAAGTTTGCGACCGCCCCCCACCCCCACCACCCCACGAGGCTGTGTTTAACTATCAGCGGGCATCAAAGGACAAAGACAATAGGAAGGCTTTAAAGCAGCTGGTTTCTCACGAGGAAAAACATACCATATGACCTAATGATTCCCTTCCTCTGTGTATGTTACTGTATATAATGCGGCCTTCAGGGCTGTCAAAGCAGACCTCGGAGACGGGGGGAAGGCTGACAGGGGGAAAAGCCACACAAAACAGCTCTGCTTTTTTTCAAGGACTCGGGGACTTCCAGTTCAATTATATTTCCTCGCTGTCTAAATAATGGGCTGCAGTGACCCATCCAGCCAGAGGAGAAAATACATCAACACAACAGCGTCCAAAGAATTTACTCCTTTTCCTATCTGCCTCGCTTCAGCCCATTCCGCTTGAATTTCTATTACTGGAATTGATGATAAATACATTGAATGCCGTAGGGTGAAAGTAACAACCTCTTTTAGAGAAAAGATCCAGTTTTCATGGGCCACGGACAACCAATCTTTTTTTTTTTTTAAGACTCCATGCCAAGCAGTTCACTGAGGTCAGACATTTGCCATCATCTGTCCTTGGTTTAAAACCCTTAAATCTTTGAGGCCTGGTGTCCTTGGGGATCTCTCTGGAATGACACGTGAGGGAAAAACAAGAGTCATCAGGAGGGAGGTCCAGGCAATGCGGAATTAACTCTGCTGAGTACAAAGCAGAGAAAGAAGATACATATTTTTTCAGAACTGTTTAAATAAAAGTCATTCTGTTTATCAAAACAGAAAAATCTGGCAGGCGCTTCTTGCCATATGGGGCTTTTGAAAATATATAAGAAACATGTGATTATGCGTTTGGTTGAATATTATTAAAACTGTATGCAAACCCCTGGGAGAGCTTTTGGCCAAAATTTCCTAAAATCACCCTAGGGAGCATCCTATGTATTTCTGTGCATATAAAATCATCCTGATATAAATAAACCAGAGCATCAGTGAAACACACACAGTCCTCCGTTACTGAGCTAATTCCATGAGGAACCGCTAATTATAAACATCCAGAAGCATTCATTTTTGACTTGAGGGATAATTTAATAAAGCCAGAACCTGTAATTTGTGAAGGCAAAGGATCAGGATAAAGATGAGGGTCTCAGTTAGGAAAGATAACTGTAGCCCACAAGCCAGAAGAGCAGATAGCTGGGAGACTGAGGCCTCAGAAGAGGAGTATGACCAGTGGTCAGCTCACGTTCCCCCCCGAGACATCTACACAGCAACAGGTCCTCGGTCACAATCCCATGTCCACTGTTCAAAAACGAAAGTTTGCTCCCAAGGAATGCAACTTCAAAACCAGGGACCATCTAAAGGCGTGGGAAGTCAAGGACACTCTTATTTCCTCTGTACTTGTAAGTTCAATCAGCTGTTTACCTAATGAGTAGATGCAGACGTGACTTTCATGTCAAGTGGTTAAGCTGAGCCTGATGGTAAATGTTTCAGAGTCGGATATACAGAATGTAAGAGTATCTCCTTGGAAGAAAAGCTGGGATACACCCAGACAGCATATTAAAAAGCAGAGACATTACTTTGTGGACAAAGTTTCGTCTAGTCAAAGCTATGATTTTTCCAGTAGTCATGTTGGATGTGAGAGCTGGACCATAAAGAAGGCTGGCATTGAAGAACCGATGGTTTTGAACTGTGGTGTTGGAGAAGACTCTTGAGAGTCCCTTGGACTGCAAGGAGACACAATCAGTCCCTCCTAAAGGAAATCAATCCTGAATATTCATTGGAAGGACTGATGCTGAAGTGCCAATACTTTGGCCACCTGATGTGAAGAGCCAACATACTGGAAAAGACTCTGATGCTGGGAAAAACTGAGGCCAGGAGAAGAAAGGGTGACAGAGAATGCGATAGTTGGATGGTATCACGAACTTTAATGAACATGAGTTTTTGAGCAAATTCTAAGAGAGAGTGAAGGACAGGGAAGCCTGGCGTGCTGCAATCCATAGGGTCACAAAGAGTCAGACATGACTGAGTGACTGAACAACCCCAAGTGTATTTTCATGAGCGGGACTTTAAAGCTGCTGCCATTAATGGGTGAGATAAAATAGAGTCAAAACCATTGTTTGCAAATATCAATTTGAAACCTGCAGTCTCAGTATGTCAGGTTCCGGGGACAAGGTGAGTGCTCAGGTGAGGACAACATCCGGATGCCCTTCTCAGACCAGGATTCCTCCCCGAAGTCCATCACTGAGGCTTCATCAACGTACACGGATGGCTCATTCATCCATTCATTCCCTTACTGTCTCTATTTTCTAAAATATTTTCATGATGAAATCTGAGGGGGGCGGTGGTATCTCCTTTGTAGTTCTTGGAGAGTGATCTATGGGAAGTGGTGTAGAACTCTCAGATTTAGGAAGATCAAGACGAAACTCGGGGAGATATGGAGCAGAGTTAGGCCATCACGAGTGTGCGTGAAATCACTGAAGCTGTCACTCAGCAGTGGTTTTCACTCTGGCAATTTCGGCACCTTCCGAAATCTCTCATTTTTGCTGCCATCTGTACCTACCATGCAGAGACGATGCAATAATATTTATGAAGTGCTAGACACTATGTTGGAGAAGGCAATGTCAACCCACTCCAGTAATCTTGCCTGGAAAATCCCATGGACGGAGGAGCCTGGTAGGCTGCAGTCCATGGGGTCACGACGAGTCAGACACGATTGAGCGACTTCACTTTCACTTTTCACTTTCATGCATTGGAGAAGGAAATGGCAACCCACTCCAGTGTTCTTGCCTGGAGAATCCCAGGGATGGGGTAGCCTGGCGGGCTGCCATCTATGGGGTTGCACAGAGTCAGACACGACTGAAGCGACTTAGCAGCAGCAGCAGCAGACTCTATGCTAATTTCTTACCTGTGGAACATGGATTTTTTTTTTTTCCTTGTTTCTCCCAAGTGTGTAGAATATTTCATCAGTCTAGGTTATGGCATAATTGCTTTGCAACAAGGCATCAACTAGTGTCTGCATAAATCTGTTTCTTCAGTGGCCGTCATCAATCAACATAATGGCATGCATTTCTAGAAGTCGAGTTTTTGGTTCCTTACTTCAAGTCTATTTGTCATTGTTGGGGTACGTTCCCTAGAGCTCTACCACCGTGGAAAATGAACATGCTATAAATTTAAATCATAAACAGAGTCACCAGATAAAAACCCAAGATGCCCTATTAAATTTGAATTATATTTTCTTGGGACGTACTTCTAAACATCGATCTGATGTTTATAGGAAGTTCAACTTTAACCAGGCATCTTGTATTTCTATTTGCTGAATCTAGCAAAGCCAGCCATAAATGCAAATTGGACATGTTTACAAGAGAGCCAGCATTAGAGGAGAATGAGTTAATATCTGTTTTCATTCCTGCATGATATAAATAACAAAACACAAGGAGGGTACCAGTCAATAATCCTATTGGTGGTAACCCAAGGAAGACTGGGGGTGGAAAATCCCTCGATCAAAGCAAACCTTTGATTAACTGTGAAATGGAAGACCTGCTTGCAAGTGCCAGACATATGTTAATGTGCATGGCAAGAATAGAGCATGGTAAATATATTAGTCAGAAACATCTGTAACTGAAGCATCTGGAATCGCCCACAAATAATTAATACAGCTTGGCATGGAGCAAGCCAGTGCCAGGGGACCCGTGATTTCCTATGTAGAAATCTATCATCTGTCCCAGCTACCCACCTCCATCACTGTAACTCCAATGCAGCCACAGACAGCACAGAAAGGAATGGGCATGACTGTGTCCCAATAAAACTTTATTTACACAAACAGGTGACTGTGTCCCAATAAAACTTTATTTATACAAACAGGGGGCTGGGGGGATTTGACCCCTGGGTTCTAGTCTGCCATCCCCCCAATCTAAGGCAAAGAGAGAGTCTGAAGGGACCTACTTTTATCCATGATAAGCTTTTTACTTATCAGAGGAAGGAAAATCAATTGCAAGAATTATTGAATGCTGACAATCTATTCTAATACAATATCCAGAAAATTTTAAAAGGCTTTTGGTTTGGTGATATTATAAAAAAAAGTCTCCATGATGGCTAAGAGGAGTTAGTTTATCTTGTTAACAAAGTCAACTCGCTTGTTCAATAAGGCCTGAGTCTGAGTTTTGGAAAGATGAAGAGGTCTGCATACCCATGGTGGATTACAAAGAAAGAAAGAAAGTGAAGTCGCTCAGCCGTGTCTGACTCTTGGCGACCCCATGGACTGTATCCTGCACCAGGATTCTCCATCCATGGGATTCTCCAGGCCAAGAGTTCTGGAGTGGGTTGCCATTTCCTTCTCCAGAAGATCCTCCCAAGCCAGAGATTGAACCCGGGTCTCCTGCATTGCAGGCAGACGCTTTACCATCTGAGCCACGGGTCGATTAAGAACACACACCTTCTCTCCTTTTCAAAGCTCACGGCAGGGCTCCCCTGCTGGTCCAGTAGTTAAGAATCCACCTACCAATGCAGGGTACACAAGTTCGATCCCCAGTCCAGGAAGACCCCACATGCTACGAGCAACTAAACCCTTGCACCACAACTGCTGAGCCCACTAGCCTAGAGCCCAGGCTTTGCAACAAGAGAAGCCACTGCAATGAGAAGCCCCGAACACCCCAGCTGGAGAGTAGCCCCTGCTTTCCACAACTAGAGAAAAGCCCGTGCAGCAAGGAAGACCCAGCAAGGCCAAATAAATAAGTAAAGCTCACAATAATGGCATTTAAATCAATGTACTGTGTCATACATTGGGCTTCCCTGGTGGCGCAGCTGATAAAGAGTCCGCCTGCAATGCAGGAGACCCCGGTTCGATTCCTGGGTCAGGAAGATCTGCTGGAGAAGGGACAGGCTACCCACTCCTGTGTTCTTGGGATTCCCTGGTGGCTCAGCTGGTAAAGAAACCACCTGCAATGTGGGAGACGTGGGAGACCTGGGTTCGATCCCTGGGTTGGGAAGATCCCCTGGAGAAGGGAAAGGCTACCCACTGCAATATTCTGGCCTGGAGAATTCCATGGAATGTATAGTCCATGGGGTCGCAGAGAGTCAGACACGAGTGAGCGACTTTCCCTTTCACTAACTCATCAGGACAGACAGAATGGGGAAAAGGAGACTGAAGGTGAAGAGATTTCGACACATTTTGGAAACTGGGAAGTGAAAGCAACATGTTCATTGATTAGAAGTGAAGAAGTGAAGTCACTCAGTTCTGTTCGATCCTTTGCTACCCCAGGGACTGTAGCCCACCAGGCTCCTCTGTCTGTCCATGGGACTTTCCAGGCAAGAGTACTGGAGTGGGGTGCCGTTTCCTTCTCCAGGGGGATCTTCCTGACCCAGGGATCGAACCTGGATCTCCCACATTGTGGGCAGATGCTTTTACTGTCTGAGCCACCAGGGAAGTCTAGTCAGGAATTGACTAGAAAAGCCAGTAGAATTACAGATTCGAGCTCTGCTCACACACTCTGTTCCCATTCCAGGAGAAGGGTGGGCTCTGAAATGAGGACTCTGGGCTCTTCCTGACATGTTCTGACCTGAGACGTGCTGTAGAGGGTGGGCAGTGTGACACTGACATTAGTTTTTCTCAACCAAAATCTCAGTCTCAGCTTTCTCCGAAGATAAGGTTGTCTTTCAAGAGACATCCTTTGCTGGTAATAAAGTAAAAAGAGCATGATATTAAAATGTCGAATAAGAAGTTATTGTTCCCATATAGCTCAATGCAAACAATTCTGTCTCAACACATAGTCCAATGGCGTGTCATGAGTTTGAAAGAGAAACATCTTCCAACAGCTAAATCAATACAGGTTAGTAACCTTGATTTTACTAAACGCAACTGACAGCATCAGAATCTACCAATTTTCACATGACTTTTCGATGCAAACCTTTAGAAAAAAAAATCTGATGAGATTTTTTTGAGATTTGGTGTGTTAGCTTCAATGATAAAGAATCTGCCTGCAATGTGGGAGACCCAGGTTCGATCCCTGGGCCAGGAAGATCCCCTGGAGAAGGAATTGGCAACCCACTCCAGGATTCTTGCCTGGAGGATCCTAAGGACAGAGGAGCCTGGTGTGCTACAGTCCATGGGGCTGCAGAGAGCTCGACATGACTGAGCAACTAACACTTTCAGTTTTCCCAATAACAATGGAAATATACTTTACCAAAATGAGCAGTACCTTATTTATTTAAATTAGAGTCAATCCTACCTTGTTTCATCATTTAAAATGTTTAATATTTTATTTCTCATTCAGTTCAGTTCAGTTGCTCAGTCGTGTCTGACTCTTTTCAACCCCATGAACCGCAGCACACCAGGCCTCCCTGTCCACCACCAACTCCCGGAGTTTACTTAAACTCATGTCCATTGAGTCGGTGATGTCATCCAACCATCTTATCTTCGGTCGTCCCCTTCTCTTCCTGCCTTCAATCTTTCCCAGCATCAGGGTCTTTTCAAATGAGTCAGCTCTTCACATCAGCTGGCCAAAGTATTGGAGTTTCAGCTTCGACATCAGTCCTTCCAATGAACATTCAAGACTGATTTCCTTTTAGAATGGACTGGTTTGATCTCCTTGCAGTCCAAGGGACTCTCAAGAGTCTTCTCCAACACCACAGTTCCAAAGCATCAATTCTTTGGCACTGAGCTTTCTTTATAGTCCAAGTCTCATATCCATACATGACCACTGGAAAAATCGTAGCCTAGATGGACTGTGGCAGTACCTGCCTGGGGTCTTTTGAGGAAAGTCACCATTATCTTCATTATCTCCATCATAGTTGGGCCCCAGGTAAATAGCAGGGAGGGAACACAGCCCCACCCATCAAGAGCAAATTGTATTAAAGTTTTACTGAGCACGGCCCCGCCCATCAGAACAAGACCTATTTTCCCCCTCGGTCAGTCTCTCCCATCAGGAAGCTTCCATAAGCCTTTTATCCTTTTCCATCGCAGGGCAGACAGAGTGAAAACCACAGTCACAGAAAACTAACCAATCTGATCACATGGGCCACAGCCTTGTCTAACTCAGTGAAAATATGAGCCATGCCGTGCAGGGCCACGCAAGACGGATGGGTCATGGTGGAGAGTTCTGACAAAACGTGGTTCACCGGAGAAGGGAATGGCAAAGCACTTCAAGATTCCTGCCTTGAGAACCCCATGAACAGTATTTCTCAATAATAAGACATAAAACACACGGGCTCCTGGGATGATTTTTAGTTTGCTATCTTTTCTTTGTCATTAAATAAAGAGGAAAAACAAGACCATGATGTCTCACAGAATTCATATAGTTATGTCTGAATTTTATAGATGATTCTTAATTACTGATTGCCCAAAGCCTAATACCTGCACAGGTATTTCCCCAAAGAATATTATGTCATTTATCACATCCCTTCAGTTCAGTTCAGTTCAGTTCAGTTGCTCAGTCGTGTCCGACTCTCTGCAACCTCATGAATCACAGCACGCCAGGCCTCCCTGTCCATCACCATCTCCCAGAGTTCACTCAGACTCACATCCATCGAGTTGGTGATGCCATGCAGCCATCTCATCCTCGGTCGTCCCCTTTTCCTCCTGCCCCCAATTCCTCCCAGCATCAGAGTCTTTTCCAATGAGTCAACTCTTTGCATGAGGTGGCCAAAGTACTGGAGTTTCAGCTTTAGCATCATTCCCTCCAAAGAAATCCCAGGGCTGATCCCCTTCAGAATGGACTGGTTGGATCTCCTTGCAGTCCAAGGCACTCTCAAGAGTCTTCTCCAACACCACAGTTCAAAAGCATCAATTCTTCGGCGCTCAGCCTTCTTCACAGTCCAACTCTCACATCCATACATGACCACTGGAAAAACCATAGCCTTGACTTAGACGGACCTTAGTTGGCAAAGTAATGTCTCTGCTTTTGAATATACTATCTAGGTTGGTCATAACTTTTCTTCCAAGGAGTAAGTGTCTTTTAATCACATCCTTTGCTTAGTAAAACTCCCTTGCCATTTTAGACAACACATCCCATTGCATTACTGCAAATTAAACAATGAGCAGCAGAATTGTAGACTTATTCTTGTTTGTACAACGTACAATAAAAATGGATACATTCATTATATTAGCTCTTTACTCCTTTTCCTAATCAGTCTTAAAAATGTCTACTGTAAATTTATTCCCCAGCAGGGCTTATAGTATTCTTTGAAACACAAATTAACTCATTCAACTCACTTGAACTACTTCATCTGAATGTTTTGATAGAAAGGAAATCTGATATGGTTGATTACTTTGGGGGAAAAAAAAAAAGGCTCATTTGCTAATTAGTTTCACGGTACAAATGTCTCATTTACTGAGAAAGGAGTATACCTAGATGCAAGGTTTTGAGAAAAGGATGTGTAGGGCACATTTTTATTTTTTTTAAAAATGTGTTCAGTTCAGTTCAGTCGCTCAGTCGTGTCTGACTCTTTGTGACCCCATGAATCGCAGCACACTAGGCCTCCCTGTCTATCACCATCTCCTGGAGTTCACTCAGACTCACATCCATCGAGTCCGTGATGCTATCCAGCCATCTCATCCTCTGTCATCCCCTTCTCCTGTTGCCCCCAATCCCTCCCAGCATCAGAGTCTTTTCCAATGAGTCAACTCTTTGCATGAGGTGGCCAGAGTACTGGAGATTCAGCTTTAGCATCATTCCCTCAAAGAAATCCCAGGGCTGATCCCCTTCAGAATGGACTGGTTGGATCTCCTTGCAGTCCAAGGGACTCTCAAGAGTCTTCTCCAACATCACAGTTCAAAAGCATCAATTCTTCTGCGCTCAGCCTTCTTCACAGTCCAACTCTCGCATCCATACATGACCACTGGAAAAACCATAGCCTTGGTTTATTATAATTTAACAATATTTTCGATTGTCATCCACTCTGTTTATGGGGGCTTCCCTGTTGACTCAGACGGTAAAGAACCTGTTTGCAATGCAAGAGACCTGGGTTTGATCCCTGGGTCGGGAAGATCCCCTGGAGAAGGGAACAGCTACTCACTCCAGCATCCTTGCCTGGAGAATTCTATGGACAGAGGAGGCTGGTGGGCTACAGTCAATGGGGCCGCAAAGAGTTGGACACAACTAGGCTGCAGTCCACGGGGGTCGCCCAGAGTCGGACTCGACTGAAGCGACTTAGCAGCAGCAGCCGCAGCAGCAGCAGAGGGACTAAGACTCTCGCTTCCAAAGGAAAAATTATAAAATTAACCATCATTTTACGAGTCCTGTTATACCTCTTTTTGGCTTGATTGTGAGAATTTGAGAAGAAAATCAACTTAGTGATGGGTCGTAAATTCTTTTGAAGGTCATTGTTTCCAAGCGTTTATTCTCAGAAAACTGAAGGGTGACCCAACGGATTAGCCGGCAGGGTCATTTTGGAGGGAAGGGGAAATATGCTCCCCAGGGGAGACCTGGCAGAATCTGTAGGCATTTTTGGACGACTCAACCGACATCTAGTGGAAGAGACCAGAGACATCACTAAAAATCCCACAACGCATAGGACAGGTCCATCCCCCCAAAGGAACTATCCTGCCCTGATGTCAACAGTATCCAAGCTGAGATACTCTTATATACGGAAAAATATAAATAAATTTAAAATGAGGCTCCCCTTCTGTTTATGTCAATGAAAGATTCACTTAAAGAAATTTCATTTAATCATCATGAATGCACATGCTTTACTTAAACAATGTCTGTTTATGTGGCTTTAACTAGGTAATGATAATAAATTCAATGAAAACACGAGCTGGAAAAAAAATTTTTTTAACTCTTCAGTCTTATGGTTACAAGACACTTTTAAAAAGTAACATTTAAGGAGTTCCCTGGTGGTCTAGCTGTTTAAAACTTTACCTTCCAGTGCAAGGGATGTGAGTTTGACCCCCTGGTTGGGGAGCAAAGATCCCACATGCCTCTCAGCGGGAAAACCAAAAAAGAAAACTGTAATGTGACAAATTCAATAAAGACTTTAAAGAATAAATAGATAAAGGTAACATTTAAAATAATTTATAGTTTTGCTTCAGATGTCTTAGTCTGTTCAAGTTTCTGCAACAAAATATAAGCATATCTTGGAGCTACTGCGCGTTTGGCTCCAGGCCACTGCAAGAAAGCCGATATTGCGATAAAGCAAGCGGTACAGATTTTTTGGTTTCCTAGTGCATTATGAAAGGAATGCTTACGCTATATTGTCATCTGTCAAGGGCACAGTAACATCACACTTGAAAAGCAATGTATAGATCTTAAAGTGCGTCATTGCTTAAAAGGGCTAACCGTCAGCGAACAACCCAGGCTTGACACACATTTCCAGTGTGCAAACTCTGAAGGATCCTGCAGTCCAGCAGAGTGATACAAAATGCAACGAAGTGAGTTTTGTCTGTCTTAGTCGATCATAACCCCACCAGCTTTTAAACAATACAGGTAACGTTATGGCTTCAAGTTATTCAGTTCAGTTCAGTTCAGTTCAGTTCACTTGCTCAGTCGTGTCCAACTCTGTGCGACCCTATGAATCGCAGCACACCAGGCCTCCCTGTCCATCCTAGAGATAACTCAATTTTCAACTTGTAAAATCTGGAGTATCCTGCAGTGCAGCCAAGTGTTACAAAGTGCAATAAAACGAGATACGCCTATACTAGTCAATCATAACCCTACCAGCTTTTAAACAATACAAACAACCTTATCACTTAAATAAAGTTATTAGACATAGCTAAATAATATTTTGATGCAATGAGATCAAGATAAAAAAAATTCTGCATTGCTAGATGTCAATAGTGATTCTTCTATATGAAGGGAAAGGATGACTCAGATGCTTTGCTGGATTTTAAATTTAAATATTCATTACAGGTATTTAAAATATATATATCGTACTCACTCCCTGATGAAGAAAAAAAGCTATTTATAAGAGATGGAGAGCTTTCCCTACTTAGTGAAAGCCAGGAGCTAGAAATATAAAGATTTTATTTCTATTTTTCTCGAAGGCAGTTGAATAACGCTTAACAAATGCAACACAAGATGGCAGTCATTCCATCCTTTAATTCTGTTACATACTCAAGAGAAAAAGAAAGAGTCGGTGTTTCTATGGTGATGAAAGTGGGGAGGGGCATACTTCTAAAATCAGCATTGCCATTAGGGACAGACATTTAAGTCAGTGATTTCTCTTTACACTATAGACATGACGAATTTTCTCATAGACTTCACTTAAAAAGCATCTCACAATTACCGATCTTTTTCTTATCTATTAAGGCAGCACCATACAGATAGATTACCTGTATTAACACTGACAAAGAATAAAAAGGAAAAATGAAGAAAAAGACAGACAGTGAAATTGCCGAGCTAGCAGACACTATCAGCAAATTATGGCTTAATTCCAACATTCTTTTTTTCTTTGGGTTAACAACTCAGGTAACTTTACTCAAGTCTAATATAATCGCATAGGTGACTAATACTTGAGCAACTGAGTGACTGGACTGAACTGGTGGTGATTCTACAATGCAAACCGAGAGCAAGAGTTGTGACTTAGGCCACAGTGCAAGTCCAGGGGGGATCCCTGAGATTTCAGCAAACATCAGTCTTTTCCCAATTCACGCTGCACTATCTAATCCGCCACACTGCTCTTGAGTATTTTTTCCT
Source organism: Capricornis sumatraensis (assembly GCF_032405125.1). Taxonomy (NCBI): domain Eukaryota; kingdom Metazoa; phylum Chordata; class Mammalia; order Artiodactyla; family Bovidae; genus Capricornis; species Capricornis sumatraensis. The sequence goes on along the minus strand of NC_091092.1, from coordinate 143,878,050 downwards.
CTTTCTTAAAGAAAACATAAAGGTCAGCTGAGCAGACATGTTTTGGAGAAGGCTACTGGGAGTTGGGGCTTATCATTTGCAAGGAAGGCTTGCTCCTGAACTCAAGACCAAAGCCTAGCCCAGGGGTCACCAAGGAAATGTCCCAGCCATCATCCTCTTGGACTAGTCTCCTTTTCTGGGCTCCTCCATCTATTGTGCCTCCAAACCTACATCACTGCCTCTGCTCAGAGCATGCTCTTAGTTCTTACAAGAAATAAGAGTTTTCTCAAGTCAGTCAGTCAGTTCAGTCGCTCAGTTGGGTCCAACTCTTTTCAACCCCATGGACTGCAGCACTCCAGGCCTCCCTGTCCATCACCAAGTCCCGGAGCTTGCTCTAACTCATGTCCATTGAGCCGGTGATGCCATCCAATCATCTCCTCCTCTTTTGTCCCTTTCTCCTCCTGCCCTCAATCTTTCCCAGCATCAGGGTCTTTTCCAGTGAGTCAGTTCTTTGCATCAGATGTCCAAGGTATAGGAGCTTCAGCTTCAGCATCAGTCTTTCCAATGAATATTCAGGACTGATCTCCTTTGGGACGGACTGGTTGGATCTCTTTGCAGTCCGAGGGACTTGCAAGAGCCTTCTCCAACACCACAGTTCAAAAGCATAAATTCTTTGGCACTCAGCTTCCTTCACAGTCCAACTCTCACACTCAATACATGACCACTGGAAAAACTATAGCTTTGACTATTCGGGCCTTTGTTGGCAAAGTAATGTCTCTGCTTTTTAATATGCTGTCTAGGTTGGTCATAACTTTTCTTCCAAGGAGTAAGCATCTTTTAATTTCATGGCTGCAGTCCCCACTTGCAGTGATTTTGGAGCCCCCCAAAATAAAGTCTGTCACTATTTCCACTGTTTCCCCTTCTATTTGCCATGAAGTGATGGGACCAGATGCCATGATCTTTGCGTTTTGAATGTTGAGCTTTAAGCCAGCTTTTCCACTCTTCTCTTTCCCTTTCCTCAAGAGGCTCTTTGGTTTCTGCCATAAGGCAAGAAATCTGTTGTGGGTCCTGGAACTTTCTTAACAGTGCAAGAACTTATTTGGTATAATTGCTCTGTAGTTTTGTGGGTCATCTGCTCGGGGGCTCTGTGGTGGGATTAATGGTGACCTCCTCCAAGAGGGCTGATACCACAGGCCATGCGACCCGGGTCTGCTGCACTCAGAGCCCATGGTCCTGCGGCAGGCCACTGCTGACCCGAGCCTCCGCAGGGCACACTCACACACTCCAAGGCAGGCAGAACTCCTTAGACTGTTCAGTTCAGTTCAGTCGTTCAGTCACGTCTGACTCTTTGCGATCCCATGGACTGCAGCACACCAGGCCTCTCTGTCCATTGCCAACTCCCGGAGTCCACTCAAACTCATGTCCATAGCACCCTATTTACCCGCCGTGCCAGCGTGGAACGTGCAGACACTGACTTCTCCTCATCCCATTAATGATGACCGTGACCACAACATGGGGCTGTCCAGCTGGGTAAGTGGTAAAGAATCTGCCTGCCAACGCAGGAGACAGGAATTCGATCCCCACGTCGGGAAGATCCCCTGGAGGAGGAAATGACAACCCACGGAGAACCTCATGGACAGAGGAGCCTGGCGGGCTACAGTCCAAGGAGTCCCAAAAGGTCTGAGAGGAGCAGCTGAGCGCACTTTCCTCCCCGCAGGCTTCCTCCCAGCTGCAGACTCGCTGTGGAAATCACGCACATCCCAGGTTGCCCTGATGATGGCGCTGTGCACATGTAAACCCTCAAACCAATCTTTCCCGGAGGCACAGGCTGCTTCCTAAGCCTTCTATACAAACGATATTTTCTATTAAACGCGGAGTCTTGACGGCAGAGCTCCCAGGAGCCACAAAACCCAGCTGCTCTCACCCGAACAGCATCATAGAAAAAAGGTCGTATTTTATCCCATTCATTGGACTTTCAAGGAGTCCGCAGTCAGTAAAATAAAGCAGAGCTGGCTGTTGGCAATAAAGAACCTGGAATCCCAGGTCTTCCTCCCCCAGGGCGCTGTGGGCAACTTCAAACAAAAAACTCTAGGCCCTTCTCTGCTAGGCCCCTGGTTCTGATGACAGGTTTTGTGTTTTCCTGCCCTCGATATGAGGGTGTCACCCTAGTTCAGCTTTCCTGATAGCTCAGTTGGTAAAGACTCCACCTGCAATGCAGGAGACTCTGGTTAGATTCCTGGGTCAGGAAAATCCGCTGGAGAAGGGATAGCCTATCCACTCCAGTATTCTTGGGCATCCCTGGTGGCTCAGTTGGTTAAGAATCTTCCTGCAAGGTGGGAGACCTGGGTTCAATTCCTGGGTTGGGAAGAACCCCAGGAGAAGGGAAAGGCTACCCACTCCAGTATTCTGGCCTGGAGAATTCTCATGGACTGTATAGTCCACGGGGTCACAAAGAGTCGGACAGGACTGAGCAACTTTCACTTCACTTCACCCTAGTTTATGTCTAGGTTTGGGAATGAACACACACACTCTCTTAGAGGAGGAAGTGGCAACCCACTCCAGTCCTCTTGCCTGGGAAATCGCATGGACAGAGGAGCCTGGTGGGCTACAGTCGCTGGGGTTGCAAAGGAGTGGAACACGACTGAGCAGAGAAGTACGTACGTGTATCCTGTGCACCGGACCACACACAGCCGTCCAGCGAGGTAGAGACCCAGTTCCAAGAGGTTCGGTCTGCAGAGACCAGCGTGCGGCCAGCTGCCTCCGCTCTCGCAGTTGGGCATCGCTGTGCATAAGCACGCTCACTGGGCAAGGGGCTTGTCAGGGGCACAAGTCCAGACGCATTCGTATAGCACTCACATGGCACCATGGAAGCTCTGAGGTCAGGTGGGCAGCGGGTCTCTACCAGGCCTGTTCTACCAGATTCTGCCATTCTTAGGCACCTTCGCTCAGCTGGGTCCAACTCCTTGCAACCCCGTGGACTGCAGCCCACCAGGCTCCTCTGTCCATGGGCTTTCCCAGGCAAGAATACTGGAGTGGGTTGCCGTTTCCTTCTCCAAGGGATCTTTCCGAATCGGGCATGGAACCTGGGTCTCTTGCACTGCAGGCAGAGTCTTTACCATCTGAGCCACCAGGGACATCCCTGCTATTTCTCACATTCTCTTTATTGGCTTAAGCCGAAAAGGGTTTTACGGAATAAGCTCAACTTGTATCCAAGGAGAAAGTGAAAATATTTGGGGCCGACCGTCATCTCCTGACACCGTTTTACTTTGCCTCTTAAATATTACTCAGGTCACATGGTATTTAGCTGCCTCTTTCAGGACGGATAATCTAAACACTGTGAAACATTGACCTGAAAGCTGTCAAAACGTTTGTCTAAAACTTGTCAAATATTAGATTACGTGACGGAGGGTCTCTGCTTCCTTTGCGCGTATTCCCTCGTGACACTAAACTGCCACGTGAGCTTAAAATATCCAGTTCTCGGAAATATCTGTTTCCTGTGGACCTCAGGTTCAGCACCGCAGAACTAACTTGTTGCTGATGACCACTCCCTGGAGAAAGATGTTCTTTGAGTGTGGTGGCCCTGTATTTCCAACAAGACCTCACATCAAGTCTCAGATATAAATAATGTTCTCTACAAATAAATCATTTCCTGAGTTCGCCATTGTCTAACTGGTAACTAAACCCCTGTATGACGTGTTCAGTGGAAACACACGTGGTCTACCTAGAAGGAAATCTGTCTCCAGCTTCACATCTTTGCCAAAAGTTCTCCCTGTAACACAAAGTTTGAGTGGCCTTCACCAGGCCTGCAGTTTCCCTAAGATCCCTTATTTTGACCCCTTGATTCTCCAGAGATGACAAAATGGAGAAGACACCCTTATCATTCAGAAACAATATTGAAAGCAGAGATTGCTTTATCTTTACTCTCTTACTAATTTTTTTTATTATAACAGAAATTCTTAAACCTAGCCCCAAATAGAATAGAGTCATAAACCTTGGGGTACCTGCTCTCAATTTCACCATCAATATTTTCCAAAGCACCATCCATGTCAAAGAATACCTCAGATGGAAAGACCCGCTGTCCATATCTGCCCTGGGCTTCCCCAATCTTTTCGCCTTTTCACACTGTCCGTGGGGTTCTCCAGACTAGAATCCTGGAGTGGGTTGCCATTTCCTTTTCCAAAAGGAGAAGGGAGGTACCACAGGATGAGACGGTTGGATGGCGTCACCGGCCCAATGGACATGAATCTGAGCCAGCTCCAGGAGCCAGTGGACGACAGATGAGCCTGGCGTGCTGCAATCCGTGGGGGTCACAGAGTCGGACACAGCTTAATGACTGAATAACAATCAGTTCAGTTCAGCTCAGTCACTCAGTCATGTCTGGCTCTTTGTGACCCCCATGGACTGCAGCACGCCAGGCCTCCCTGTCCATCACCACCTCCTGGAGTTTAACCAAATGCATGTTCATTGAGTCGGTGATGCCATCCAACCATCTCATCTTCTGTCATCCGCTTCTTCTCCTGCCTTCATTCTTTCCCAACATCAGGGTCTCTTCCAGTGAGTCAGTTCTTTGCATCAGGTGGCCAAAGTACTGGAGTTTCAACTTCAGCATCAATCCTTCCAATGATTATTCAGGACTGATTTTCTTTAGGACTGACTGGTTGGATCTCCTTGCAATCCCAGGGACTCTCAAGAGTCTTCTCCAACACCACAGTTCAAATGGATCCATTCTTCAGCTCTCAGCTTTCTTTATAGTCCAACTCTCACATCCATACATGACTACTGGAAAAACCATAGCCTTGATTAGATGGACATTTGTTGGCAAAGTAATGGCTCTGCTTTTTAATATGCTGTCTAGGTTGGCCATAACTTTCATATGCTGTCTAGGTTGGCCATAACTTTCCCAACAAGGAGTAAGACAGCATCTCAATCTTAGCACTGAAAGTCCCATACCTCAGGAATCCACTCAGTCCCAGGCAAACCACTATGACTGGCTATCCTGAGTCAAAACAGCATCCTTTACCGAAAACATTCTTCACCAACTATCTCTAGTTCAGGCATTTAAAAACTCAATCATAATACCAGAAACAAATTTAATACGTATTCCTAAGTATCATTTCATTACCAGCCATGTTCGCTTATTTATTTATTTTTCACTTCCTGCAGGAAGATAAAGTGTCAGTAGGTAATCTGAGTCAGGACTCCTATGACTGATATGTCAGCTAAAACTTCTTTCAGTTCCCCAGCATTTTTCTCCTGTGCCATTTATGTCTTTAAGAACTTGAGTCCATGTTCCTGTAAGCTTTCCCACAATCTAAGTATATTACACGTTACATTCTTGTGGAGGCTTTTTTTTTTTTTAAATATACTTCTTTAGTGCATGCATTAAAAAAATTAGTTTATTTTTTACTGAAGGATAATTGCTTTACAGAATTTTCCTGTTTTCTGTCAGACCTCAACATGAATCAGCCATAGGTATACACATAGATATACAAAGAGCTATTTAGCTCTAGAAACTTGATTAGCTTCAGAGCTGATTTGGTGGGGGAGGGGAGTGGCACAGATCATACCGGTAAGATTGACCTGTGGTTCTGGAGGGGTCACCCTGATGGAACCGTCTGAAAGCCCCCATCAACCTTTCACATAAAGATTCTGGAAGTCACCGGTGATCACAGCTTTGATGTATGACACCATTACGGGGTAGCAAGCGTGATATGCTGATTCTATTACCCCTCCTTCCTGTCTTGATGTGATTCTCTACAAGGAATAGCTTTCCGTCATGGACGATCTGGTTATCTCGAAGCAGAAGCCATTCGGGAAAAGACCAGAATAAATGTGTGATGTTTTTCCTTTCATTTATTACATTTCAGGATAAACAGTAAGAGTCCGAAAGACCATCAATAAAACTTCGGTTGGTGGGGAGGGCGGGGGAATAAAGGAGGGAAAAGAGCAACATTTTGAATCCTCTGGCGTCTGCTCTTTGATGCATTTTCATAACTCACTGAGCCGCTGTACGCATGCAAATGGATTTGCTGCTCTGTATCATAATTTCCTGAGCAAGTGTGCACAGGCAAATCTGCAAGAAATCCGTAGATATATAATGCAGTAGCTTCCTTCCATTGTCTTTACTGGGAAACCTTCACCCATTTCAGAGGCGAGGACAAGAACGACCATGGCAAGCAAATCAACACGTCAGGAAAACGTGCCTGCATACTTCCGTCTGGGCACTGTCTCATAGCTCCTCATCTGTGCACACTGATTTCTCAGGTGACTAAAGTCTGTATTCACGGCATCTAGCCTAGCAATCACCTGGCAATGCTAGGCTTCAAAAGTGTCCTCTCTGGTAACAACCATAATTCCAAAAGATAGATGCACTCGGCAGCGCTGCTCAGAGGCACTATTTACAATAGCTAGCCAGGACATCAGTTCAGTTCAGCTCAGTCTGACTCTTTGTGACCCCATGGGCTGCAGCACGCCAGGCCTCCCTGTCCATTACTAACTCCCAGAGTTTACTCAAACTCCATCGAGTCAGTGATGCCATCCAACCATCTCCTCCTCTGTCATCCCCTTCTCCTCCCACCTTCAATTTTCCCCAGAATCAGGGTCTTTTCCAACGAGTCAAGTTCTTCGCATCAGGTGGCCAAAGTACTGGAGCTTCAGCTTCAGCATCAGTCCTTCCAATGAATATTCAGGGCTGATTTCCTTTAGGATGGACTGGTTTGATCTCTTTGCAGTCCAAGGGACTGTCAAGAGTCTCCTCCAACACCACAGTTCAAAACCATCAAATCTTTGGTGCTCAGACGTTTTTATGGTCCAACTCTCACATCCATACATGACTAACTGGAATAGACAATAATCTAATGATTCAATTTTTGCCTTCCTTTCTTGATGAACAAACATGATTTTCATTATACATGATGCTATTCTTCCCAAGCCAGGTTGATTTTGACTGGTAAGGCTAATAAGAGACATTCTTCCCTCACTTATGATCTTCCAAACAATGTTTCTTTTGGGGACAACGGTTCCAGGAAACATCAAATGCCCACAGAAACAAATTTTCTTGTCTCCCCTCAACACCTCCCCCTTTAGGATACAGTCGCCTTTGTAAAAATTTCAAAGCATTTCTAAAAACCAATGCATACTCTGAAAGCATAAGGAGTACAGACTTTACAAGATAATTGTTCCAAAGACCTGTAAAATGCATCCATATTGTCCATCATAACTCACTTCTGTTAAAGTTTCCCCTTTGGGGATTATATACGAGAAATCCTGCATACACTATCAGAGGCCAACAAATACTCAGTATCCCTTTCTGTTGACAGAACAGGTTATTTTTTGGCAAAGTGAGTGAAGTCGCTCTATCACGTCAGACTCTTTGAAACACCGGGGACTGTAGCCCACCAGGCTCCTCCGTCCATGGAATTTTCCAGGCAAGAGCACTGGGGTGGGTTGCCATCTCTTTCTCCAGGGGATCTTCCTGATGCAGGCATTGAACCCGGGTCTCCCACGTTATAGGCAGATGCTTTACCGTCTGAGCCACCAGGGAAGTCCGAATTCTTTGGCAAAGGGTGAATAAACTCTTGCCTCTAGAGGCCTGAATTTAATTCACATTCAACCTCTTTGATTAAATACCAAATTCAGCAAATTAAGTTCCCAATTTGAGGCTCCATAGAGAAGAAGGAAGAAGGCTGGGGGAAAGAGTGGTATTTAAAGTCATCACTGGGATTTGACGCAAGACCTCGGCACATTTGGTCTCAATAATAGCCAAGTTTCAAACCAGCCAAGGGCACAAGAGGGTGAAAACAGTTTCAGAATATTAAAAGACCTTTTCCCACTCAAACGAACAGATAAGAGAAATATTGACGATTTTCAACTTTGCCCAAAAGGACAGTTGTGATAAGAGTCTGCAGATAAGAAGATGAAACTGACAGTGATCACAAGAAGGAAAATGAAATCACAGGGTATTTCTGAGAACACAGAAAAATCCACCCTCCGTTGGTGTCTTGTTATAGTACCTCCTTGCTCCCTGGGCCAAGTCAGCACAGACAAATCTCAACTCTGTAAATTTTCAATAAAAGCACATGATCAGATACAAGAGGAACACAGAAAATACAAACTGGCATCGTTAATATGCAACACAAATTGTCTAAAGAATGAGATCGTGTAAGTAGGGATTTGTCCCAGCCTTTGTCATGAGATGACTGCCCTTAACCTTGAATCTGACAATGGAACTGTGTCTCAGGTTTAAAAAAAAAAAAAGGTCAAATGGTTCCATTTTTAAATACTGGGTATGGAATATAGGCTTTGGAGAAGTGAGCATTACAAAAAACAGTCTTATCTTGGCTTCTTTGTAAGATGCCACACCATTTGTGCAGACAGGGGTCACTCAAGATAATAGAGGATGCTCTCACTCCTGTGGGAGAATGAGGTCTCCTGGCTGCAGGATAAGGACATGGCTTATTTACAGCTTGCAAGCCAGGACTTGGTGGGTGTCTGTCAATAATCACATTAGAATTTGGCAAAGAAATGGTTCTTCTACTAACGCATGCTTATCTTGGAGAAGGCAATGGCAACCCACTCCAGTACTCTTGCCTGGAAAATCCCGTGGGCAGAGGAGCCTGGTGGCCTGCAGTCCATGGGGTCGCTAAGAGTCGGACACGACTGAAGCAACTTAGCAGCAGCAGTAGCAGCATGCGTATCTATGGAAACATCTGACAGAAGGTCTCTAAATCAGAGATGGTTCATTCTACCATGTAAACCTACAGTACACACACGAGCTAGTCTCTCAGTCGTGTCCGATCCTTTGCGACCCCATGGACTGCAGCTCGGCAGGCTCCTCCACCCGTGACATTTCCAAGGCAAGAATACTGGAGTGGGTTGCCATTTCCTTCTCCAGGAGATCTTCCCGACCCAGATATTGAACCCGTGTCTCTTGCCTCTGCTGCGTTGGTGGCTGGATTGCTTCCCATTAGCAAGCTTCCCGGATTGCTTATCATTAGCAAGCTTCCCTAGTAGCTCAGATGGTAAGAAATCTGTCTGCAATGCAAAAGACTCAGGTTCTATCCCTGCGTCAGGAAGATCCCCTGGAGACAGAAATGGCAACCCACTCCAGTGTTCTTGCCTGGGGAATCCCACGGAGAGAGGAGCCGGGTGGGCTATAGCTCATGGAGTTGCAAAGAGTCGGAAATGACTGAGCGACTAACACTAACTAAAAAGCATCATCTGGGAAGCCCTCAAACCTAACTATTCACAGCTCCATGACTTTTTGCATTTGCAAATAACCATAAACAACCCCCCAAATTGAAAAGAACAGTTTGATGCCTCAGAAAGTTCCCTCCTGCGCCTCCCAGAGACTGAATCACAACAAGTACTAAAATATTGAGGTGAAGCTAGTGTATATATAAGATTTATAAGAATATGACTTTGGACACTTCTTTTCAACTGGTAAAGGGCAAACACTTCAGTTGTTGTATGTGAATTTTTGAATAATTGCTTAGGAGAGAGTTTGAAATGACCTGCCAAGTAGATGGTTTTGATTCCTTATTGCATTAGCTGAACAGCCCAAGACGCGACACTTTATAGCTTTTTTTGGAAAATGAACATAGACTCAGTATAATTAATCCCACGTACAATGATTATATCTAACTCTGTGCAAGCCATTACTGGTAACTTTACAGGTTATAACTCAATTAATTTGATCTATTATGTATAATGGTTTTTTTTACCTTACAAGTCCAGAATAGAAAACGGTCTTTTGACTTAAGACACAGTTCCATTATTCATGAAACATAGTACCTGAAAGGAGCGATCAATTCACTCAACTGATTCGACAGCTTTGGTTTTTTTGTTTTTTTTTTTTTTTTGAGAATGAATGTAGAAATGCTGAAAGTTCTTTGGCAGGAGGATATGAGAATGAGGTGACTGTTTTCAGGAGAGAGTCAGCATCGCGTTTTCTGACACTTCTTCCTGCTTTTGTCATCGTAACAAATTCTGGATCATTCCTTTCTGATAAGAAATTGTTCACGCAGGAATGGTGACTTCTAAGCAGAATTTGAACAAACTCCGGGAGATAGTTAAGGACGGGGAAGCCTGGCGTGCTGCAGTCCATGGGGCCGCGAAGCGTCCAGACAGGACTGAGCGACTGAACAATATAGCAATTTGCCTAGATGACTTCCTTTGTTGGGTTTTTGCTCGCCTTGGAAAGCAGGCTCTCCTCCAGCACTTCTTGCCTCACCTCCCTTGTGAAAAGGGTGCTTTATTGAGGTACAATGTCCTAAGCGTTTAAGGGGTTGTGGGGGGAGAAGATATGTTGGGGGTAGGGTTAGGGTTAGAGTTAGGCTCCTGGAGATGGATACAAGTTTTAATACCTGGAGAGGGAGAGAGTTGGCAGACCTGGGGAATGGCAACAAGGCTACTGGCTGGGCGTACAAGGCTGCTGTGCAAGAGTCACAGAGCATCTGACCTCCTGTGTGTGTCTGGGCCTGTGTGTGTGTCTGAAACAGAAGGAGAGAATGAAGGACTGCCTCTGTGGGGAGCTCTTGGTTACCTCTTCCTATAGACACCACAACGTGCCTCCCAGAGAACAAGGATGACATTTCGCTGACCTCGCAATCCAACGGTGAGCCCTAAGGGAATTCAGGAAGGAGAAGAATCCCTGCTTATCTAACAGCCATCAGACTGCAGCCACTCCCTTGGATGTGAAAATACAGGAGGCCGGCCCCCAATAGTTGAGAGGCATGCGAAAGAACGATTTCAGGGGCCCCCCAGATGCTTGCATTTCTCCATACATGTGCTTAGTCATTTCAGTCCTGTCCGACTCTTTGTGACCCCAGGGACTGCACCCCACCAGGCCCTTCTGTCCGTGGTCCTTCTCCAGGCGAGAATCCTGCAGTGGGTCGCCATGCCCTCCTCCAGGGGATCTTCCCAAACCCAGACATCAAACTGGGGTCTCCTGCATTGCAGACGGATTCTTTACCAGCTGAGCTACCAGGGAAGCCTCCTTCTCCTACACAGAAGAATGCTAAATACCTTAACTTGAGATGTCTGCGTTTCCTTAAGTAACAATAATCTTTGATGTTCAGACGACCTGTCCCCCTTTGTTGCAAACTTCTACATAACTTGGCTCCCCCCAACCCCCCAACAACCATTCTCTCAGGGGCACTTGATGCTGCCTGCCAGGCTTAAAGTCCTAAGAATTTCCACCGAATAAAACAACTCTCTGCTTTCAGGTTGTTGCTTATCATTTTTTTAGTCAACAATGGCGAACGCCACCCAGGAGGGATATTGAAGGCTCGTGGGAGAAACTGGACTTGAGTTCTGATGCAGAGTCCACGCACAGCCCTTCCATTCTCCTACCTGCTTCTCCCTCTCATCTTCTGCACCCGTGCCAGCCAACCAGCCACAGGACTTCTCACCTCACCTTGAGCAGATGGCCTAAGGCCCAGCTTAGCAAAACCGAAGAGGCCGTCCATGGGAACCGCTTTATCTCCTTGCCTCTGAACTGAGCTGCAACTGATACTTGGCTTTTACTCTCTGTTCATAAATGCCTGTTTCCATGAACCACAGACATGGGAAAGCCAACTTGTTCAAAACTGGGAAAGGAGTATGTCAAGGCTATACACTGTCACTCTGCTTCTTTGACTTCTAGGCAGAGTACATCATGCAAAATGCTTGGCTGGATGAATCACAAGCTGGAATCAAGACTGCTGGGAAAAATAACAACCTCAGTAATGCAGATGATACCACTCTAATGGCAGAAAGCAAAGAGGAACTAAGGAGCATCTTGAAGGTGAGAGAAGAGAGTGAAAAAGTGGCTTAAAACTCAACACTCAAAAAACTAAGATCACGGCATCTGATCTCATCACTTCATGGCAAATAGATGGGGGAAAAAAATGGAAACAGCAACAAACTTTATTTTGTTGGGCTCCAAAATCACTGTGGACTGTAGCCATGAAGTTAAAAGATGGTTGCTTCTTTATTTATTTATTTATTTTAATTTTTAAAATTTTTTTTTAAATTTTAAAATCTTTAATTCTTACATGTGTTCCCAAACATGAACCCCCCTCTCCTCCCTCCCCATAACATCTCAGTGGGTCATCCCCATGCACCAACCCCAAGTAAGCTGTATACTGCGTCAGACATGGACTGGCGATTCAATTCTTACATGATAGTATACATGATAGAATGCCATTCTCCAAAATCATCCCACCCTCTCCCTCTCCCTCTGAGTCCAAAAGTCTGTTATACACAGCTGTGTCTTTTTTCCTGTCTTGCATACAGGGTCGTCATTGCCATCTTTCTAAATTCCATATATATGTGTTAGTATACTGTATTGGTGTTTTTCTTTCTGGCTTACTTCACTCTGTATAATCGGCTCCAGTTTCATCCATCTCATCAGAACTGATTCAAATGAATTCTTTTTAATGGCTGAGTAATACTCCATTGTGTATATGTACCACAGCTTTCTTATCCATTCATCTTCTTTAAAAAAAAAAAAAAAAAGCTATGACCAACCTAGACAGCATATTAAAAAGCTGAGACATCACTTTGCTGACAAAGGTGCATATAGTCAGAGCTATGGTTTTTCTGGTGATCTTGTACATAGGTGAGATTTGAACCATAATGAAGGCTGAGGACCAAACTGGTGCTTTTGAACTGTGATATTGGAGAAGACTCTTGAGAGTCCCTTGGACTGCAAGGAGATCCAACCCGTCCATCCTAAAGGAAATCAGTCCTGAATATTCCCTGGAAGGACTGATGCTGAAGCTGAAACTCCAATACTGTGGCTACCTGTTGTGAAGAACTGACTCATAGAAGAGACCCTGATGCTGGGAAAGATTGAAGGTGGGAGGAGAAGGGGATGACAGAGGATGAGATGGTTGGGTGACCTCACTGACTCAATGGACATGAGTTTGAGCCAACTCCAGGAGACAGTGAAGGACAGGGAAGCCTGGTGTGCTGCAGTCCACGGGGCTGCAAAGAATCAGACGTGACTGAGCGACTCAGCAACAGTTCCCATGAAACCCCAGTTGCCAAACAACTGCTTCTCCAATAACCGGGATGCGAACATTAGCCGCCCTCTCTCTCCTGAGTTCCTTTCGTCCCTTCTCCACTGGCTCCTTGTCACCAGTACTCAAATATGGTGATGTCTCCCCTACCTTAAAACAAAGAAGTATTTCCCTGGAACCTCTTCTTCCAATGAAAAACCACCTTTGCTTTCCTCTTCATGAACAAGCTGGGGGGTATAGGTCTAGGGGGTCTGATTGTTAAGAATCTACCTTGCAATGCAGAGGACGTGGGTTCGATTTCTATCGGGCAACTAAACAGCTTGCTCTAGAAACCACACTCCGGAGCTCACACACCACAACTGGAGAAACCCACACGCCACAACAAAAGATCCTGTATGCTGCAACTAAGACCCATCGCAGCCAAACATACATATACATATACATACATACATACACACGTGTGTGCATGCGTGTGCACACATATATATATATGATATATATTCAGGGCTTCCCTGGTGGCTCAGACAGTAAGGAGTCTGCCTGCAGTGCAGGAGACCCAGGTTCAGTACACAGACATGTACATGTAAAAATCTATGTATATGTACATGCATATGTACATAAAAGCTGTGTATATGTACATATACATATACACACACATACATAAAAGCTATGTAGAGCCACTGTGGCTTTGTTTTGATTTCCCTGTGCCTGTTCACTTACTGTGGGCAGACTTCTGCTCCCACCATAAAATGAAACCTCTTGGGCTACAATGTATGAGCAGCGGTCCTAATTACTCTCAATTTCTTAAGGATGCTGACTACAGCCTCTTCCACCAGCCTGCAGGAAACGGCCCTCACCCTTTTTTCTTTTATGCTCATTATCATTGTCCATCACTTACAGCCAAGCTTGGATCGCTATTGCAAGTGAAACTCCTTTGCGGCTTGGAAACCTCTGCCTCTCAAATAGCTCCCAGGAGATTTCCTTTACTCTAAGCTTTCAGAAACACTGTGATATGTACGTATATTCCTCAGAGGACTGCTCCACGTCTTCAGTTCACCATTTATAGCAGAAGTTGGTAAAAGACAGCCCAAGGACTCAGGCCCACCACTCATTTTTGTAAATAAAGTTTTATTGGAACACAGCCACACCCACTGGTTGGCATACTGTCTACGGCTGCTTTTGAGCTGCTGCAGCTGAGTTGAAGAGTTGCAATGGAGACTCTATGGTGCACAAAGCTTAAACCATTCACTCTCTGGCCTTTCATAGAAAAAGTATGCCAACCCCCCCAGTTTACAGTCTTCCAGCTGTTCTCCCAACATTCAGAGCCTTTTCACGTCACCTGTCCACCATTCTTCAGACTCAGAAAGCCAACAATGTATTGGAATCCCACACACAAATATGATGACACTCACCTCTGAAGCCCAATGTATCCAGCTGCATTTCCCATCTTCTTCCTGACTTGCTCTTCCATCCGCAACGTTATAGGCTTCCCTGGTGGCTCAACTAGTAAAGAATTGACCTGCAGTGCGGGAGACCTGGGTTCGATCCCTGGGTGGGGAAGATCCCCTGGAGAAGGGAAAGGCTACCCACTCCAGTATTACGGCCTGGAGAATCCCATGGGCTGTGTAATCCGTAGCCCAGGAACAAGTACCACCATCCAGCCCATCACCCAGCTCCCGAGCATCGTCTCTTCCAGTGCTCAGTCTCTGTAAGTTGCGGCCCTATGCTCACCTAGCTCCAGCCTCCCAGGCTCCCTCGTCCCATCACTGAGGCTAGTGCACATGACGGAATCGACTGATGGGCACTAAACTAGGCATTTTCCTGTGGCCCCCCAGTTTAGGTGCGTGTGGGGAGGCAGCTGTGACAAAAGGTCTTTGGAGGAGACTATTGGGGAAGGGGCACACGGCAGAGCTGCGGTGGAGCAACCTATTCATAATGATCACACTCGCAAGAGGTCTCGTTATCCGTTATCTGCAGGTCATCGTTCAATACCAACTTCAAACAAGGAAGAGCAAAGGGCGTCGGGATCCAGGCTTGAACCCAGTTTGCTGTAAGGGAAGGTTCTGCCTGGGGAAGCTGGGGAAAGGGGTACGTCACAGGGAGCCATCATCCGGAGAAATTAGGACTCGAAAAGTGTTGAAACGAAAGTGTGTTTCTAACTGTGGGCAGAGGGAAATCACACAGGGAACTGAGACCTAGTTTAAATTCAGAGAGATACGCAGCGCATATTCAGATGCAATCAAGTGGGTGCCAGGATTGATTACCTTTCATTTGAAGGACTCGGGAGTCGTATTTCCCCAAAGCAGACGCCGGGCATTTTTATCACTGCACTCCTGTTGAGTATGCGATGCTCTTCCTGGATCAAAAGTCACGTTATTGATGGAAATACAGTTGTCTGCGCTTAACGTTTCTTCATGTGGGGAAAGAAAAGGTCTACTGTTGCACTTTTTAAGCTGCATAATGTAAATAACACCATTTTTGGTCCTGTACAAATCCTCTTTTACTGACTTTCAAGACTGGGAAAGCGTTGCAACGCACAATTTTCTTACTTTTGGCCTCTTATCCAATGTTATTTCTGCTGAAAATCACAGCTTGTCTTTTGAAATACTCATTTGCAGAACTGAAGACTCGGCATTCAATATTCCTAGGGTTAAATGGTGAAAAAGAGGGTTTACGTTTCAACACCTACAGGTTTTCTATAAGCGATTGAAGCCACTTGTATGAAATCTTCCACTTGAGGTGGTATTATCTGACTCGCTCATGTTACTAATCGGCCTTGTGTAAAAGAACGCATACTGTTTGCAATCGGGGTTATAAAGGTGCTTTCAGATTTCTAGTGTGTAGTCACATAGTTAGCTATGTCTGGAAATCCACAACTCAGGAATCCTCCCCAGAGAGGTCGATTCCTGCCCTGATGGAATACGTGTTTTATTTCCCATGTTCTGTGTTTCTTATGGAGTCATAGGATGGCCTTTAAAGTCACTATTCCATCCCAAGGAGGGCCATTCATGGTGCCAGTACTGAAGGAACTAGGAAGACAGCTCATTAAATCCGCAGTATTATCCATAAAGTGGAAATGATGTTCCTTTTCCAAAGCAATGGCAGAGAGTATTAGAGTTTAGAATTTTACTACACTCGGCTGACCCAGAGAGGAGCTACAGATTTTAGGCCAATCCTTTAATGAAAAGATAATGAAAGAGTGTTCATCTGTCTGGAAAGATAGTTCAAAGAATGTGTGCGACCTTAAAAAGTCTTAACACATTCCACTCGGTTGGCCAGAAAGTTTATTCGGCTTTTCCATCACATCTTACACAAGTGAACTTTTTGGCCAATCCAAATAAAAAATTAAAAAAATCACAGACCCAATGGACATGGGTTTGGGTGGAGTCTGGAAGTTGGTGATGGACAGGGAGGCCTGGTGTCCTGTAGTTCATGGGGTCGTGAAGAGTCGGACACGACTGACCGACTGAACTGAATTAAAAAAAAAAAAACCTTCAAATCTATTGAAAGGAATGATCCTTCATGACAAGAAGTACTTCTCCAAATTAAGGTTTATAATGATCTGAGACTGGCACAATAGTTTTTTTTTTTTTTTTTTTGGTACAAATGTACTGGTTACAGTTCTGGCATAAAATATAGTATATAACTTATCTCTTCATTTTAGCAAGAGTTGCCAGGAACCATTTCATTTCTTCTTCAAAGTCAGATCTTCCACAACTAGATTTTGAAATATCAACTGATTAAGGTTTCATTTTAGTCTGAGTTTCTAAAAAAATATAGAAACTTTGTTGTATGCTATAGTGCTCTACACACATACCCCAAACATTCGTTAGGTCAAAATAAGGAAAATGTGAACAGTTATTGCACATTCTGAAGCAAGAAAAGTCTTCTGAAGATAAAGCAATTGCTTTTTCTGCAGTACTAGTTTTGTTATTAAATTTCATGCTCCAAAGTCACGTCTGATGACACAAAAATCAATGAAGATTCTTGAGCTAGTCATCGCACGAATTCTGACTTCCCAGGTGTGTGTAATTGTTTCGTGTGTATGCCTCGCAAGATTCCACATATGTTGCACAGTTGCATGGTGGAAAATGAAGGACGAGCTTTATCTTCTATTGCCAGCAAAGCTTCGAGTCAGGTTTCAGATTGTGCACTGTGGTTTGCACACCTTCCTTAGTGAGCTTTTCCAGGCCCTTTGTCATCACTGAAAGTAAAGTATTGTTTCTGAGTTTTAATCGGGTCTCTCTTGCCACGAGTTAATGCCCTCGCACTCCTCCTTCTACTAATTCTAAGTTTGTTTCTGTCTTCAGCTTTCTGCAATGTTCCCTTCTCTTTCCCCGCTTTTTCCTCCCGCCTCCGTATTCCCTATGGGTATACACAGATTCCTTATCAACTATAAGCAAAGTAAGCGACCTCTCAGTCTTTGCTAAACCTCCCTTGACTGTGTGAATGCCTTCCCCATCACTGTATCCTTCACACACAGCTGACAACTGGGTGCTGCCACGTCTGATACTGGAGACAAGCGGATGGACTCACGTCCTTGCCTTGCCAAGTGCCAGCTTACTTGACCCTCCTGAAGGTCTCCAAATGTGACCCTCCTGAAGGTCTCCAAATGTCACCCACTGTGTCTCTAATATTCTCATGACAATGCCAGCTTCGCAGAGCTGTTGCAAAGAAGGGTGTCATATGAAAAATTAGCTGGCCCACCCCATGACACTGATAAATAAAGAACTGAGGAAGAAATTAGAATTATGCCACTGACATATATCAAGCACCAGTCATATGCCAAGCATTTCGGGAAGCGCTGTGCATATCAAGAAGGTCGTCATCCCTGGATGAGCCTCTGTGATTCTTACTGAGGAAGTGTTTTGTCTTTTTTTTTTAGGCTTGAAATTATATTTTATTTTTTTTAGTTGTTAATTAATTTATTTTTTAATTGAAGGATAACTGCTTTACAGAATTTTGCCATTTTCTGTCAAACGTCAACAGGAATCAGCCATAAGTATACATATATCCCCTCCCTTTTGAACCTCCCTCCCATCTCCCTCCCCATCCCACCCCTTGTGGTCACGAAGTTCTCTGGAAAACTCCTTTTTTACCAGACAGTAGGCGAGACGATATAGTCTTTGAAATCTTAACCTAAGGACGTCAAAGATCATTATTTTCTCTTTCGTTTGGGGGACCCTGAAATAGATTGGTCTCATTATTGCCTGGAAAATCCCATGGATGGAGGAGCCTGGTGGGCTGCAGTCCATGGGGTCACTATGAGTTGGACATGACTGAGCGACTTCACTTTCACACTTCACTTTCATGCATTGGAGAAGGAAATGGCAACCCACTCCAGTGTTCTTGCCTGGAGAATCCCAGGGATGGGGGAGCCTGGTGGGCTGCTGTCTATGAGGTCGCACAGAGTCGGACACGACTGAAGCGACTTAGCAGCAGCATTATTGTCATGCCATTCATGACATCGGCCTGTTTGCAGACTCACTGCTTTCCAACACTCTGAGAACACCGAAATTCTCTTACACTTTTAGAACACATAGATTTTAGAATGCATAGATGCTACCTGTGCCATTTCTTGCTTATGGTTTCTGAACAACTAACTACCCTGGACAACTTATTTTCTTTGGTCCTATTTCTGAAAATTCAAAACTAACTGATATCCTGGGACTTCTCTGGTGGTCCAGCGGTTGACAATTCGCCTTCCAATGCAGGGGACGCGGTTCCATCTCTGGTCGGGGATCCAAGAACCCTCAAGTGGAGGAACAGCTAAGCCTGTGCGTAATTACAGAGTCCACGCACTCTAGAGTCTGCATGCTACAACCACAGAGCCTGAGAGCTGCAGCAAGATGTGGTGGAGCGAAATAAAAAGGGAAAAAAAAAAACAACGGATAACTTCTCATTTCTTCTGTTGCTCTTAGTGGTCTGGGTCCTGACCTCAAGTGGAAAGCTGTGATGAGATGCCCTGTATTTTTCTTTTCAAAATATGCATCTCATTTGCTGAATTACAGTTATAATAGAAAGTGGATCCGAACAAACGTTTCAAAATCTATGCCCATTCCATGAGATTAAGATACTTTTTCTCTGCTTCACACATCTGCTGATGACTCTAGCTCATTGACTGAAAAACACTGTTTTAAGGAGTTAGTTCCTGATCAGTCTCATTTAAAAACAATGATGATAATCAAAAGTCAATAGTCTCCATGACTCTAGCAAACTGAGTTGCTCAAGTCACTTGGTTGTTTAAAATTGCCACTGGGAGGAATCTGACTTTCCAGGAGAATTAAATGCAGTTTCTTGTGGTGACTGATTATCAGCACAACAGCCATGCATTTTTCTACTACAGTAGAGGAAATAATTTAATTAGTCTGTTATTGTAAACGTTCTTGATTTTAATACATTAACTTGTGGCCCGCGGCTGATAGAGAAAGAAATTAACACTGATTCCTTGAGACTGTGGAATGAATTGGACTTTCCAGGGTGAGAAAATTCATTATAAATGTTCCCTGCTTAAGACTGCCAGATTTTTTAAATGATAAATGATGCAATTATTAGCTGTCACGTATACAAATAGTCGTGCATTGACATTTCAGCTTATTAATTCCAACATTCACCATCGTGTATAACATTCATCACATTTAATTGCTCAATAAATGGGAGGGAAAAAAAATCATTGTTCTTATGGTCCTCCCTGTGATTTTCAGGCAGTAGATTTCTGAAGACACAGAATGCTGATCCACTAAATTTCTGATGACAGCCTCCTGTTTCATTTTGCGCCAAGACCAAAGCAAACAAAAAGAATGCCTGCAAAGGAGGTTAAGTCTACAGAAGCGGAGACTAACTCCTTGGGAAGTATGACTCTCAAGGGTGAAGTTTGTCCAAGCATCCTCTCGTGTGTGTTTTTCCTTCTCTCTTCTACTTGTTTCTGGGGTGGGAGGCGGAGTACCCAGTGCCCTGAGGATCCCAGGAGCATCCCCTGCCTAAGAGATGCCCTTCTTTACCAATCAGTGTCCAAATCTTAGCCGCACAAAGGCAACTGCACAGCTTCAAAAGACCCTCCTCCTTGAGACAATACGCGTGAGTCATGTCTGATGACGTACATTATCCTTTTAATAATTCAGGAACACTTTTTAATCCATCTGTATTTTATTCGTCCTATCTGTAAAGGTCACTTTTATGTGTCAACTTCACTGGACTATAATCCCTAGCTATCCAGTCAAACACTGATCCACACGTTTTGGTGACAGTGTTTAGCAGATGTGATTAAAGTCCATAATTAGTTGCTGTGAAGTGAGGGAGATTTTCCAGGATTGTCTGAGTCGAGCTGATATAACCACAAGCGTCTTTATAAGGTGGAGGTGAGAGAACCAAAGTGAGAAAAGAGAAGATGAAGACAGAGGCCGAGTTTGAAGTGTTTCACTGTGAAAATGAAGGAAGGGGCCAAGAGCCCAGGAATGTGGGTGGCCTCTAAAAGCTAGGGCTTCCCTGATAGCTCTGTTGCTAAAGAATCCGCCTGCAACTCAGGAGACCCCAGTTTGGTTCCTGGGTGGGGAAGATCCCCTGGAGAAAGGATAGGCTACCCACTCCAGTATTCTTGGGCTTCCCTGGTGGCTCAGCTGGTAAAGAATCCGCCTGCAATGCAGGAGACCTGGGTTCATTCTCTGGGTTGGGAAGATTCCCTGGAGAAGGGAAAGTCTACTCACTCCAGTATTCTGACCCACAGAATTCCATGGGGTCCATGTACAGCCCATGGGGTCACAAAGAGTCGGGCATGACTGAGCGACTTTCACTTCCTAAAAGCTTCAAGCC
Organism: Capricornis sumatraensis; assembly: GCF_032405125.1. Taxonomy (NCBI): domain Eukaryota; kingdom Metazoa; phylum Chordata; class Mammalia; order Artiodactyla; family Bovidae; genus Capricornis; species Capricornis sumatraensis. The sequence continues at coordinate 143,857,258 of NC_091092.1, read as the reverse complement.
AGGAGCAAGGAACCAGCCCTGCTGACACCTTGGGGTGACCCCAGTGAGGACCACTGTGGACTTCTGATCCCAAGGACTGGAAGGTAATACAGTGATGTTGCTTCACGCCACTAAGTTTTTGGTAATTTGTTATAGCAGACATAGGAGACTAATATACTTTTTTTTTAATGTCTTTAAATTAAAAAAAATAAGAATAGTGTTTCATGACTCATGAAAATTATATGATGTTGAGATTTCAATGTCCGTGAACTTTTTTTTTTTTAATTGGAGAATAAAAGCTTTACAAGGCTGTGCTGGTTTCTGCTGCACAGCAATGTGAATCAGCCGTAAGTTTACAGGTAGCCCCTCCCTCTTTAGCCTTCCTTCCCATCCCATCCTGCACCTTGAAGTCATCATAAAGGACTGAGCTGAGCTCCCTGAGCTATACAGCAGCTTCTCACTAGCTATCTGTTTTACACGTGGTCGTCCGTATACGAGAAGACTAATTTACCTGATACACGTGAAAGGTTCATAGGCAAATTTAGTGTGATTATTCAATCTACACACGTTCAATGCTTCAGCTCAGTTCAGTTCAGTCGCTCAGTCGTGTCCAACTCTTTGCAACCCCATGGACGGCAGCACGCCAGGCTTCCCGGTCCATCATCAAACTCCCAGAGCTTACTCAAACTTGTGCCCATCATGTCGGTGATGCCCTCCAAACATCTCATCCTCTGTTGACCCCTTCTCCTCCCGCCTTTCTTTCCAAGCATCAGAGTCTTTTCCAATGAGTTGGGTCTTCGCATCAGGTGGCCAAAGCACTGGCGTTTCAGCTTCAGCACCAGTCCTTCCAATGAATATTCAGCACTGATTTCCTTTAGGATGGACTGGTCAATGCTTATATCACTTCATGTCCTGGCAGTAACTCTGTGGTACCTACAGAGCCATAGTCTATGATATCTGCTGTCAGTTCAGTTCAGTTCAGTCACTCAGCCATGTCCGACTCTTTGCGACCCCATGAATCGCAGTGTGCCAGGCCTCCCTGTCCATCACCATCTCCTGGAGTTCACTCAGACTCACGTCCACCGAGTCAGTGATGCCATCCAGCCATCTCATCCTCTGTCGTCCCCTTCTCCTCCTTCCCCCAATCCCTCCCAGCATCAGAGTCTTTTCCAATGAGTCAGCTCTTCTCATGAGGTGGCCAAAGTACTGGAGTTTCAGCTTTAGCATCATTCCTTCCAAAGAAATCCCAGGGCTGATCTCCTTTAGAATGGACTGGTTGGATCTCCTTGCAGTCCAAGGGACTCTCAAGAGTCTTCTCCAATACCACAGTTCAAAAGCATCAATTCTTCGGTGCTCAGCCTTCTTCACAGTCCAACTCTCACATCCATACATGACTACTGGAAAAACCATAGCCTTGACTAGACGGACCTTAGTCGGCAAAGTAATGTCTCTGCTTTTCAATATGCTATTTGCTGTGACCAATAGGCAAGAGTGGACATGAAAACAACTCCCTTCGTTCGGTCCTGGCTTCAGTATTTCCCATGAAGCCTGGACACGGTCTCACCACCTTTCTCCAGGCAGCCCCATCTAGACACGCAAAGTGGAAGTTCTCTCCAGCCCCATCAGTGACCTGTACCTTTTTCAGTTCTCATTTTCCATCCATGATGGGCAGAAGTCTAGCAGGGACTCCAAGATTCCCACCCCCTTCCCACCCCTCCTGCCACATAGGGCGTGCGTGCATCCTATCTCATCCACTCCCTAAGATTAAGGGCAGAACCGATAACTGTGGAGGACGTCAGTCCCCTGACTAAGTCCCTAATCAAAATAACTGTGTTAATCTAACGGGAGACCATCTGTGCTGGCCTTGAAAAGAGTGACAACGGGCAGCAGCAGATATGGTCCTGGTCAGAGAGGGATGCAAAAGCCACGTTGTGACGTACACACGGGGCCCATGTGGAAGGAACTGCAGACAGCTTCCCAAAGCTTTGTCTTGGAAAAGGAAATGACCACCCACTCCAGTCTTCTTGCCTGGAGAACCCCACGGACAGAGGAGCCTGTGTGGGTGGGTGTTCCATTCCATGGGGTCGTAAAGAGTCGGACACGGCTGAGCGACTAACACTCCTAAAGCTGACAGCAGCCCTGGATGATGGCCAGCAGGAAAACAAGGACCTCGAGCGCACAGCTGCAAGGAAATCCACACTCTCAACAACCCTCTGAGCTTAGAAGAAGACCCGGTGTATGAGAATGGAACAGAGCCCGGCCAACACCATGATTTCTATCTGGTTAAGACCTGAGCAGAGGAGAGAGAGCCTCAACTATGCCTGGGTTCCTGACTCATGGACACTGGGAAATAGTCACTTGTGTGGTTGCAAGCCGCTAAGTTGGTGGTCGTTGGTTATGCAGCAAGAGAAAATAAATCCACCACATTGCAGAAAAGCATTCCTCAGCTAGCTAAACAAGTGAAAGTCAACTATGTTATTAATAGCTTATAACCTTAAGTGTGCTACGGAGCAACGGGGATGCTTTCTAAATGAAAAGAAGGTGTGGTCTCAGGAGAACGAGAGGCTGGAAGAGTTCCATTTTGGCAGAATAAATGTCGCCTCCAGTCTCCCCACGTAAGGGGATGCCGATGTGTTCCCTTAGATGCTAGACCAGCCCAGGCAGCAGGGAGGTGCACTGCACCCTGTCTGGACCACTGGCTTCCCGCCCTGTCATCTCCCTGTGGTCTGGCTCACTCTCTGGACCTTGTGCACAATGACGGACTCGTGGAATTACCAATCTTTCTGGAAAGGAGGGTTCCGTCTCTCCAGCGTGTGCTCAAGTGTTCAGTCCTGTCGACTCTTCATGACCCCATGGACTATAGCCCACCAGGCTCCTCTTTGCATGGGGTTTCCCAGGCAAGAACACTTGAATGGGCTGCCATGCCTTACTCCAGGGGAATCTTCCCAACCCAGGGATTGAACCCACGTCTCTTGCGTCTCCTGCATCGGCAGGCGAATTCTTTACCGCTGCACCATCTGAGAAGCCACCTCTCAAAACAGACCTGAGAATCTCTAAAGGCCTGGTCAACAAGGCAGGACTTGGAATCTTAAGAGCTGGTTTACATCCTAATGTACCATTTGATGTCTACACCTTGTGTGAAAAGCATTTGTACTGTCTCTGCACCAGATATAGTGGTAGCCATACCACATGAGGAGATTTGTAAAGATCGTATGAGTCAGCTTATCTGGAAGTATCTTGCATGTGACCTTTCAATCACTAAGTGTTCAGAAAAAGGTTCATTCCCTTGTTCTGGAAACATGGCACCAAATATGGTTAATTTATGATGTGATTCGATTTCTCTGCCCCCTGAAATTGCCATTTGCAATTTGTTATTTGTCAGCCAAGAAGAGCTTGAACAAGTCATGCCTCTGGGAGGCACACCCCCAGATGTGCCTGGGGTTTTAGTAGATTAGACCTCCCACATCCCACACACAGTACTGAACCCAACAAAGAGCTGCCTCTACAATTCCCCTGGAGAGAAAAGCAGAGATTTCCCTCGTTTCAAAAGCACTTCTTTTTCACCCCATTAGCAAATCCCACTGAGCACGACTTTCTGAGAGTGAGTGCCAAAGAAGAGTTAGGGGAAGCACACTGACAGAAACCGCCCACCCTGGCCAGGCACCATAGCAACCATTTGCATGAGCTGTTTTACGACAGGAGGTCCTGGTAAGGAACATGGAACTAATAAGCCACCACCAACCGGAAGAGTTCCAGAAAGGTCAAAAGGAGACACTGCATGTCCAACCACCTCCCAGAACCCCTCTCCCTGAACAAGACGTGCATCACCAGGAAGGACTCTGAGTCAGAAGGTTGGCTAAAGACAATCTGGAAACTAATCCCATCACCATAAAACCCAAGACCGTGAGCCACGTGGCAGAGCAGTTCTCCTGGGTTCCCTTACCCTAGGGCTCTCCACCTGGGCACCTTTTCCCATTAAAATCTTTCACTGTGTTAGCACATGTGTCTCCTCGGACAATTCATTTTCAAGTGTTAGAGAAGAGCCCAGTTTCCGGGCCCTGGAAGGGGACCCGCTTCCTGCAACAGAAAGAGAGCCATGTGGAGGGACGAAAGAAGGCTGCTCATTATTACACTGCAAATAGAGAGCGCGATTTCCACTTCAGCTGATAAGTTCTCTCTCTCTTCACTCAGCCGAGAAGAGGCAAGTCTAGGAAATGCTAATGAAGTCAAGCCCATTTCACATGGAAATTTCCAGATTCCGCCCTACCACCCACCCCCAGAAAAAGTTCTTACAGGTGATTTAAAGAGGAACTGGCTTCTGGGTAAACCTGCCTTTGTATACATTTTTCCAGCAAATGACATGAGTTGAGTCAGAAGCTTGTTGTCGGATGGGTAATGCTGCCTGTTCAAGTTGCCTTTGGAAGGACTCTGATAGGAGTGGTTGTGGGGTGGAGGAGGGCGGCGTGTATGTCTTTCTCTCCCCTGTTTCCATACCTAATTCAGCACTTCTCTCCAGCAGATAGCTCAGTTGGTAAAGAATCTTTCTGCAATGCAGGAGACCTGGGTTTGATCCCTGAGTGGGGAAGATCCCCTGGAGAAGGGAAGAGCTACCCACTCCAATATTCTGGCCTGGAGAATTCCATGGATACTGTATAGTTGGTGGGGTAGCAAAGAGTCGGACACGACTGAGCGACTTTCACTTTCTTTCACTTTGTCCTCCAGCAGAAAGAGCTGTGAAAGGGAACTCGACATCCCTAGGGATGGAGGAGACGTGAACGGTGTTTTTGCCTTGTATCCCAAATCATCATCAAATCACACATGGTCACAATGCCCATCTCTTTGCTTCTATCTACAAATAATGTGCCAGATGGTAAATTCTAGGAGTCAGCTGACAAATGTGGTAAAAGGTCTCGGGCCGTAACTGTTTGGAAAGTTAGATTTGCAGGAAAATGTGGTGCAAAGGGGGCACTTTTGCAGTGTCTCAGGGGTAAAGAATCCACCTTCAATGTGGGAGACCCGGGTTCAATCCCTGGGGCTGGGAAGATCCCCTGGAGGAAGGCATGGCCACCCACTCCAGTACTCTGGCCTGGAGAATCCCACGGACAGAGGAGACTGGTGGGCTGTAGTCCATGAGGCTGCAAAGAGTCACACAAGACTGAAGCGACTTAGCCCAGCACGCAGTGGGGCGAAGGAAGCACAGACCTAGAGCTTGCGGCTATGAAACAGCAGTGACCAAGCAGAAGGAGAGCTTTAGAGTTCTTTAACGCTGTGTCTTGAGCGTGCAGCTCAGAAGCTTTCAGAGTGGATATGTAGGGAAACATGACTCACAGGAAACCCAGGGCTACTGCGATTAAGAGAATGCTTGCTGGTTTAGAATCCGTTATGTCCACACCTGCACAAACTATATCCCAGCTACTGAGAAGACGTAAAGACCAGAGCACGGAAATACCAGCATCACAGTTTGAGGATGACAGAGAACGGGTCCAGTTTCAGACTTTAGGCAAACACTGCAGTTTTCTAAAGAGGAATTACGGCTATATTCAACCACCTGATTTTTTTAGCATCGCACTCATTCCCAATCAGCTATTTTTAAAGAAAGAATGCAAACGTCCTCACTTACTAAGTTACTAGAGAAAAAAATCCTTGTAGAAGTATTCGCCTATCCAACCATCCATCCATTCATTCAGCAACTACTTACACTGCTACCACCCAAGCCGGTCACTACTGCAGACGCACGGTACATAAAAGGACTCCTAGGGAACCTCTCCCTCTAAAGGAGTGTTCTGGTTAGCAGGTGCTGCACTGACTGTGATAAGGACTGTTACAGAAAAGCACACAAGCATATACCAGATTGCAGATGAAAACAGCATAGAAGGCTTCCGTAAATGTTAGGAGATCTTTCCCTTTGTGTGTGTGTTTATGCGTGTTCAGTCATGTCTGACTCTTTTGTGACATCATGGACAGTGGCCCACCAGGCTCCTCTGTCCATGGGATTTCCCAGGCAAGAGTACTGGAGTGGGTTGCTATTCACTTCTCCAGGAGATCTTCCCGATGCAGGGATTGAACCCATGTCTCCTGCACTGTAGGGGGATTCTTTCAACATCTGAGCCACCGGGGAGGTAATTGTGGTGGCCGGAAAGGTGGAACTGTGTAGGGCAGGAGATTAGGTAGGAGCTGTGTGGTAGAGGTGGTGGTTTAAGTCACTAAGTCATGTCTGACTCTTGTGAGCCCATGGACTATAGCCCACCAGGCTCCTCTGTCCGTGGGATTCTCCAGGCAAGAATACTAGAGTGGGTTGCCATTTCCTTCTCCAGGGGATCTTCCCGACCCCAGGGATCAAACTCAGGTCTCCCATATTGTAGGTGGAATCTTTCCCTTCTGAGCCACCAAGGAACCCCAACAGGCTCCTTTCTTGCAGCAGCTCCTGATCAAATGTTTACTCAGCTACGCACCATGCTGAGGGCTATGGACACAGACAGGAACCAAACAGAAATGGTCCTTGCCCTCCTAGGACTGACAGTCAAGACTAGGGGTCAGCACACTAAAGCCCTGTCTGGTCTGCCTCCTACTCTTGTAAATAAAGTTTTATTGAAACACACCATGCCCATATGTTGACATACTGTCTTACCTGGTGACTCAGAGTCTGCCTGCAATGCAGGAGACCCAGGTTTGATTTCTGGGTCAGGACGATCCCCTGGAGGAGGACATGGCTACCCACTCCAGTACTCTTGCCTGGAAAATTCCATGGACAGAGGAGCCTGGGGGGCTACAGTCCATGGGGTCGAAAAGAGTCAGACGTGACTGAGTGACTCACACTTTCAGTTTCGTGGCCATATGTTGACACAGGCTACAGCTGCTTCTGCACAATGAGGGCAGAGCTGACCGTGTGGCCCACAAAGTCTACGATCTTTACTTCCTGGTCCCTTATTTTAAGAGGCATGCTCACCCGGGGTACAGACCTTTGCACAGCAAGGCAGTAAAACCTTGGGGACTCCAGGCTTTGGTATGGTGAGCAGTTAACCAAAGCTGGATGTGAACTGCTTCTCAAGAATACGAGAGGATGAACAGGAAGCCTTCAAATATGGGGACTTCTGGGAGAAAAAGTATTCCCTGTAGGAACTGGGGGAAAAACTGCCTCTGATGTTGCCATCGAGAAGACATGGCTTCTGTGAAAAAGAGGAGAGAAGTCCACAAGCAGAGGACAAGTGAAAATGAAAAGTCGGTGAGGAAGACTCGCGAATACGGTCAAAGGAGCCAGAGCAGAAGATCAAGACCAACGCGGAGACTGGTCAAGGATGTGTGAAACAAACGAGATACTCTCAGAATTCAGAGAGAAGGAACAGAAATAAGAGGGAGATTAAAAAAATAATAATAACAGCACAGAAGATAGAAATAGAGACTCAGTGAAAAGGAATTGATATTCTCAAGGAAGCCACGAAGATCATCAAAAAAAGAAGCGTTTACAACTTGCATTAAGTAATTATTATGTAAGCACTTTGCATCTGTTATCACTTTCTTCCTTACAACAACCCTTTGAGACACTAATAAAATATCTCTGCTTTGCAAATGAAAAATGTGTTATGGGAAATGTGTAAATTAGCCATAAAGAAGAAAGTTGCTCCGTCGTGTCCGACTCTTTTGTGACCCCATGGACTGTAACCCACCAGGCTCCTCTGTCCATGGGATTTTCCAGACAAGAATACTGGAGTGGGTTGCCATTTCCTTCTCCAACGGATCTTTCTGACCCAGGGATTGAACCCAGGTCCCCTGCAATTGCAGGCAGATTCTTTACTGTTTGACCCACCAGGGAAGCCTCTTTTTAAATTAGCCATATTTATCTAGTAAATGGATGAAAGTGGAAGTCGTTAAGTCATGTCCGACTCTTTGTGGCCTGCCAGGCTCCTCTGTCCATGGGATTTTCCAGGCAAGAATACTGGAGTGGGTTGCCATTTTCTTCTCCAAGTAAATGGATAAACCAAGAATCAAATCCTAATCTGACTCAATTTAACACCCGGTGTTCTATATCACTAATTAAAGAAACAATGAAAATTTCGCAGAAAGAAAGAAAAAAAATGACCTTACCTCGTGACCAAAGCAGTTCCCCTTGTCGTTTTCCAAAGTAACGAGCAATTCACATGTCCAAATATTTTGTCACTTTTATCCAAAACAGGGAACAAGGATATATACATCTGGGGGACGATTTCAATCACCCTAGGAATCGATAATGTGTTGTGCAAAAGCAACAGATGCAATTTCAGCCTATCCCAATGAGAATGTCATTGTTTGGTGGGGAGAAAGGTAATAATATTCTACACCTGACCAGTTCAGCTCAGTTCAGTTGCTCAGTCGAGTCCGACTCTTTGCGACCCCCATGGACTGCAGCACGCCAGGCTTGACAAGCGACATCCAAACCAGAGTCCAGTTCTGGGAGTCATTTTTAGGGACTGAGGAAATGAGCCCTCTCCTTGCAGGCAACCCAATGAGCACAGCTGGCTGAGGTGTTCGGAGGATGTGTGTAGGTAGGAGCTGACTCGGCTAAAGAGGGGAAGGCACCTGTTCACCTGCTGCAGGAGGTGAGCAGGTGAACGCTCGCCTGTCTTCCAGTGTACACATGTTGTCAACACTGCTTATGCTGAAGCGTGACCTGGGTGGTACATTTACAAACCAGAATGCAATCCTCCTATTCTGTCACATAAACACCGTTCAAATGACTTCCTGAGCAGGACGAGTAAGTCTTGCTTGAAATATTGGAGGAAAATAACATTTCACTGTTTGTTTGTTTGCTTGCTAACTTGCCATTCTGTTGTTTATGAAATTACCTGGCCTATTTCAGTCATTATTATTGTCATTTGGGAATTATCATTTACAAACAAGGCAGAGAAGAACCATCACGGTCTGAAGATAACGCCACTCTGAGCTGCCCCCAGAAACCCTGGAGCTGTCGGTGGATTAACAGTGGCTGAGTAAAAGCTGAACCCAAGCTCTTACGAGGGAAAGAGTAGCCAAAAGAAAGAAATAAATATGCAGGACTAACGATTTGTTTCGCTCGTGCGTCAGTAATAGAGAATAATCAAATGGAATACACTCAAAGTTTGGTTCAGAATGTGCTGGAACAGTGACTATTTTGTGAATACCCCTCACTGTCAATTATTATTTATTATTGATACTCCACCATCAGATTAAAAAGCAGACATACGCGTGCATGCTCTATTTCACTCTGGTTTCTCTCTCACACATAACAGTTCCTTCATAAGTAATTAAAAGAGAAAGTCACTCAGTCATGTCTGACTCTTGGGGACCCCGTGGACTATACAGTGGAGTTCTCCAGGCCAGAACACTGGAATGGGTAGCCTTTCCCTTCTCCAGGAGAATCTTCCAAACCCAGGGATCAAACCCAGGTCTCCCTCATTGCAGGCACATTCTTTACCAGCTGAGCCACCAGGGAAGCCCAGTAAGTAATTAATGACCTGGCAAACTTAGTGCAGTCTAAATATCAGATACTGAAGTTGATATGGGGGGACATTCTCTTGTGTTCTCTGGTTGTTTATAAAATTTTGATTACTGGTAAATATATGATACTTTTCCTAAGATCTACTTCCAATAGCCCTATGTGATTATCTAATTCTTGTTATTCTAATTTTGCAAAAAAGACTCAACTCTACATAACCTTCAATTTGAAAGCTTTTCGTTAAATCCATATATGAGTATGATGAGAAGGGCTCCAGAGAGGTGCAGATATTTATGTCAGTACAAGCAATTGCATCATATCTCTGAACTCCAACTCAGGGAAATGATGGTGAATTCTTCCATAAAGTGAATTTTCCCATGAAATGTCTGAGGCTGAACTTCCAGACATTTGTGCATCTCAGAGTTAACAAAAAGCGTTGCTATTCGCACTTAAACCTCATCAAAGTCCTATGAGGTAGCTATTTCTAATTTCCGTATTGCATAGGAGGAAACTGAGGTATGGACCCTGAGTTCCTCAGAGTCTAAGAGCTTTGAAAGCACACATCCCGGTGCTCAAAATACTGGCAAGATTCACTCCACCTGCCCGGCCGCGTCTCTGCCTGAAGAAGGGGACTGAACCCTTCTTCACTGAAGCCCAATGATGACGTCCCTTCTTCTCCAAGGTCAAGAGGGACGCGACACTCAAGTTGATCTGGGGATTTTAGACGTTTTTAATGTGACTTTCATGGGAAGTTGCAATCCACGCAGGGGTCTTGAGGACAGTTATGTGATAGATAACGTAGTCACTGAATACAGGGAGTGCATCTTAAATGCTTTTGCTTTTTCATCAGAAGCTGGCCCAGACATGTGGTTGTATCTGCGGATGGAATTTGTAGCTGAGCTTCTATGTGCCTGCAGCCTGCGTGAGTGTTGACTGCCCTCCTTTAGATTCTGGTTTTACAACCCTCAAGCAAAAAAAATATCTATTCAATCCATTTAGCCTATTAATCAGTGATCAGTGCAATGAGAAAGAATCAAGCTAATTGGCTATTTTTATCGAGTTACCAAACTGACCTCTCCTCTCAGTTAAACAGCCTGTCAGTCCAACCAGACCATGTGGTCCCAGTGGATGACACACAGATGGGACTCCCTGCTTGGAAGATAAGGACTTGATCCAACAGCCCAGCACAGCTTCAGTGCCTGGGGCCGGAAGGGAACAATCTGTTCTCCTTTGGACACTTTGATATGAGAATAAAAAAAAAAATGACACTGGATTCATCCCCAGACCTTACAATCATTACCAGAAGTTGAGAGAACCCTAGCACCACCAAATGAGAGTCTACATTCACCAAATTTCGGGCACAATATCTCACAGAAGGATGGAGAAAGTCCAGCCAATCAGTGGAATTCAGAGCTGAAGAATTCAGCCACTAAGAGGCATAACTGCTGTAATTAGTCAAATGGTGTAATTACAGTAAACACATGATAAGTTGCCGCTGAAGCACGTAATTGCAGAGTATAATGGCGTTATTACGATTTCTGATGATATCATATGATTTGGATATATAATAAATCCCCATGACAACAAAGACATTTTTCATTTGTGAATTTTCCTAGAACTTTTGATTTGACTTTCTTAAAATTTCTAGGTTTCTCTCTCAGTCACATAGGAAATCAAGCTTTTTTTTTTTTATTGAAAGGAAATGTGAATATTATCCAATATAATATTTTGGTGAGAAGGTAGGTAGAAACAGATAAAGGATTTGAAGCTGAGTGTATATAGTCGTTAGAATGACCCCCGGTGGCTCAGATGGCAAAGAATCCACCTGCAATGCAGAACACCCGGGTTCAGTCCCTGGGTCAGGAAGATTCCCTAGAGAAGGGAATGGCAACCCGCTCCAGAATTCTTGCCTGGAGAATTTCATGGACAGAGGACCCTGGTGGGCTATGGTCCACAGGGTCGCGAAGAGTTGGACACAACTGAGTGACTAACACTAGGCTAGAAACAGAAATTAATGACTGTAATGCAAGATGTAAGAACACCTGTACAAACGTGGTTATTATGTCGCTATATTCCACTTTTCAGGGCTTTCCATTTTAAATATGTCCACCTGATGGGAAGAACTGGCTCCTTGGAAAAGATCCTGATGCTGGGAAAAATTGAAGGCAGGAGGAGAAGGGGATGACAGAGGATGAGATGGTTGGATGGTGTCACTGACTCGATCGACGTGAGTTTGAACAAGCTCCGGGAGCTGGTGATGGACAGGGAGGCCTGGTGTGCTACAGTCCATGGGGTCATAAAGAGTCGGACATGACTGAGCAACTGAACTGAACTGAAACGATCCATGAATTCTTCCTCTTCCTAAATTCTACCCTGCAGTCTTCTTCTTGATTCCAGGAGAAAGATGATACTTCTAAAATATTTGAATACAACTAGTATCTCAAAGCGTTTCTCCCATAGAACATGTGTCTCTATTGTGAATACAAAAACAAGTATCTCTGTCAACGATGCCTCACTGCTGTTTCTTCTCTGCTGGGTCACCGCCAACCCATCAAGATTCTGTGTAGAGTGGGACACACGTACTGAGACCAGAGGTGGGCCAACATTTTCTGAAAACGGTCAGATGGTATTTTCCGCTTGGCAAGCCGCAGAGCTCTACCACAGCCATTCCACTCTGCCACTCCTGACAAAACCGGACACACACAATCGGCAAATGAAGAAGGACGACTGTGTTGTAACCAAACCTTATTTTCAGAAAAATAGGAATCAGGCTGGAGTGGACGTGCAGTCTGCTGACTGCTCATCTAGGTGAGTCTGAAGCAGAAAAAGAGCCCTGGGGAACTGTGACTGCTCTTCTCTGCACACTAAACTTCTGTTCATCTAGATTAGTGTTAAAAAACAAACAAACCATGAAGCATACTACCCATTTTTGCTGAGGATACAGCTAACAAAGCTCTCTAGACTGTCCCTGTGTAAGAGAACATGCTGTGATCATGGAAAACTCTCTGCTGTCCAGGATAGTAGCCCCTAGCCACATGTGGATACTGAGTACTCGAAACATGCCTGATGCATGCTATGGGGTGAAGGCTTCTTTATTTTACTTAACAAATGTTTGTTGAGCTCTACTGTGTTCCTGGACTCATGCTAGACTGAGGGACAGGAAGATGGGCACATCATGATGCCCGTCCTCGACAGGAGAGGAGGACTTATAAATTAACAACCGCAAGTAGAGAGTGATGCGCTTTACTTGGGGGGTATATACAGAGACACACAGAGGCACACAGAAAGGAGAGGTCCATTCAACCTGAAGGACACACCTAGACAGCACACACAGTAAAAAGCAGAGACGTCACTTTGCTAATGGGCTTCCCTGGTGGCTTAGATGGTAAAGAATCCATCCGCAGTACAGGACACCCAGGTTCGATCCCTGGGTCGGGAAGATCCCCTGGAGAAGGGAATGGCAACTCACTCTGGCACTCTTGCCTGGAGAATCCCATGGACTACAGTCCAGGGGGTTGCAAAGAGTCAGACATGACTGAGCGACTAACATTTTCACTTTGCTGACAAAGGTCTGTATAGTCAAAGCTTTAATTTTTCCAGTAGTCATGTACAGATGTTGAGAGTTGGACCGTAAAGAAAGCTGAGCACCGAAGAAGTGATGCTTTCAAACTGTGGTGCTGGAGAAGTCTCTTGAGAGTCCCTTGGACTGCAAGGAGATCAAACCAGTCCATCCTAAAGGAAGTCAGCCCTGAATATTCATCAGAAGGACTGATGCTGAGCTCCAATTGTTTGGCCACCGTTGTGAAGAGCTGACTCATGAGAAAAGACCCTGACGCTGGGAAAGATTAAGGGCAGGAGGAGAAGGGGACGACAGAGGATGAGGTGGCTGGATGGCACCATCGGCTCAATGGAGATGAGGTTGAGCAAACTCTGGGAGTTTGCGATGGACAGGGAGGCCTGGCGTGCTGCGGTCCATGAGCAAAGAGTCGGACAACACTGAGCTACTGAACAACTGAACAGAAGGAACTGTTTCTCAGAGGTAGTAACAACTGAGCTAGAGCTTAAAAGATAAGACACTGTCCATGCCAGCAGAGGGGAAGGGCCGTCTAGGCCGGGGAGCCCCTGGGACAAATGACCGAAGTCTAAAGAGGGAGGAGAACGTAGGGAACTGCAGGCCGTTCGGTGAGAAATGGGGCATTTAAGCATCAAACATAATGTACATAAACATCATCTCTTACATGCATAGGATACACATATCTCCTATCTTTGTGAAATTGGCATCAAATAGTTATTCCCACTTGGTTGGCACGCGTATCATGAACTTACACTCCCTATGCCAAGAATTCATCAGTTCACCTAATACGTTTCTAATTTATTCCTCAATTGGAGGAGAATTGTTTTACAATGGTGTGCTGGTTCTGAACATCTAATCCTAATTGACTTCTATTTAAATTTAAAAACCCCTTGAGTGGCAACGACACTGGACAACACCCTTTTCTGTGCAGACTACTCTTCCACACCACTCTGCTCACTAATGCACTGAAGACAATCATTGTTGCGTTTACACACAAAGTATCTTACTGGCATCTATGCAAATATACAGCTCGGAGCATCAGAGACGTTCCATAAGTATTAACGGCGATCACTAAACTGAATCATTATAGATAATGAGACAGCATGACAAAATAGAAGATGTAATTGGAATCCGTCTGGCTTTTATTGACAAAGATTTTCCATGGAACTGGGAGCCATGATCACGCAGTGGTGGAGGGTTTCATGATTTTAAGTTATTTGAATGGATTTCGCACTTTAGGTATTTATCTGACGATAACCCAAGCTTTTCCTATTTCATATGCCCCTGCCATGAACACGGATCGGAGTGTGAATTTCCAAGCCTCCTTTTTTTTTTTTTTCATGCTTTTGTACCTTGAAGACTCACATTTGAGCATGCATTCTTTATTGCTTAATTTCATTCAAACTCTAGAGAAAGGGGAAACTGTTGCTTTATCCTGACTTCGAACAAGGAAAGAAACGAACCAGAACAGTAGACAATAACAAAAAAGGGGAAGAACCGTTTCCTGCTGTAAAGTTCATGCACTCAGGACACAAGTATTATTCACGGTGCCTTGCCTTGACTACACCCCTGAGCTTACGTATACCCCAAAAACTTCTCTTAGCCTTGCAAACTCAAGAGTAAACTGAAACGAACGCAGATTCTGTGTCAGGGAGCTGACATCCCATGAAGATGACAGACACTACCCAGGGACCTCAGAAACTAAGAGCCACTCAGAAGTCATGTGCTGGAACTTCTGCACAGCGCTCTAGGGGCAGACGACCAAGGGGCGTGGCGCTGACCAAGAAGAGGTGACATTTGGGGTGACGTCTGAGATCGGAGCAGTAACATGTGCGTGTGAGCGAGAGGGAGCACGCAGGTGACGAGTGAGGAGACAGGGACGGCTGTGTGCCCAGGGCTGGGCCAGAGAGTGGACACATGGGTTCTGGTCACCATCCCAAGTGGTGTTCTTCAATCACTCAGTTGTGTCCAGCTCTTTGCGAACCCCATGAACCACAGCACACCAGGCCTCCCTGTCCATCACCATCTCCCGGAGCTTGCTCAAACTCATGTCCATCAAGTCGGTGATGCCATCCAGCCATCTCATCCTCGGTCGTCCCCTTCTCCTCCTGCCCCCAATCTCTCCCAGCATCAGAGTCTTTTCCAATGAGTCAGATTTTCGCATCAGATGGCCAAAGTACTGGAGTTTCAGCTTCAATGTCAGTCGTTCCAATCAATATGCAGGACTGACTTCCTTGTGGATGGACTGGTTGGATCTCCTTGCAGTCCAAGGGACCCTCAAGAGTCTTCTCCAACACCACAGTTCAAAGCATCAATTCTTCGGCGCTCACCTTTGTTTATAGTCCAACTCTCACATTCATACATGACCACAGGAAAAACCATAGCCTTGACTAGACGGACCTTTGTCAGCAAAGTAATGTCTCTGCTTTTTAATATGCTGTCTAGGTTGGTCATAGCTTTTCTTCTAAGGAGCAAGCGTCTTTTAATTTCATGGCTGCAGTCACCATCTGCAATGAGTTTGGAGCCCAAAAAATAGTCTGTCACTGTTTCCACTGTTTCCCCATTTATTTCTCATGAAGTGATGGGACCAGATGCCATGATCTTCGTTTTCTGAATGTTGAGTTTTAAGCCAATTTTTTCACTCTCCTCTTCCACTTTCACCAAGAGACTTTATTTCGTCTTCACTTTCTGCCATAAGGGTGGTGTCATCTGCGTAACTGAGGTTGTTGATATTTCTCCTGGCAATCTTGATTCCAGTTTGTGCTTCATCCAGCCAGCATTTCACATGATGTACTCTGCAAGTAAGTTAAATAAGCAGAGTGACAGTATACAGCCTTGACATACTCCTTTCCCAACTCAGACCCAGTCTGTTGTTCCACGTCCAGTTCTAATTGTTGCTTCTTGACTTGAATACAGATTTCTTAGGAGGCAGGTCAGCTGCTCTGGTATTCCCATCTCTTAAAGAATTTTTCAGTTTGTTGTGATCACACAAACACTTTGGCATAGTCAATAAAGCAGAAGTAGATGTTTTTCTGGAACTCTCTTGCTTTTTTGATGATCCAATGGATGTTGGCAATTTGATCTCTGGTTCCTTTGCCTTTTCTAAATCCAGCTTGAACCTCTGGAAGTTCATAGTTAACATACTGTTGAATCCTGGCTTAGTGAATTTTGAGCATTACTTTGCTAACTTGTGAGATGAGTGCAATTGTGTGATAGTTTGAGCATTTTTTGGCATTCCCTTTCTTTGGGATTGGAAGGAAAACTGGCCTTTTCCAGTCCTGTGGCCACTGCTGAGTTTTCCAAATTTGCTGGCCTATTGAGAGCAGCTCTTTCACAGCATCATCTTTTAAGATTCAAAATAGCTCACTGCCTTCCAACCATGCCTCAAAGCTGGCAGCCAGTGCTTCTCAAATGCTGCCAGCTGAACACAAACAATGTACCATGGACTTCAGAATCTCTATTGCCTTGGAATGGAAAAGGGCAGACAATTGCCGTCTACAGGCTTCAGGTTTTTGCCAACTCACACAGGCCATTTCCAGTCCTTCCCTCATCCTGGGCCAGATTCATGTGCTCTCATGACGTGCATTAGCTTTGTGGGGCTGCAATCACAAAATAGCACAAGCTGGGCAGAAAGAAACAAGCCAAACTGACTGCAGGCCAGTTCTGGAGGTGAGAAGCAGGAAACGTGGCCTTTTCCTAGTTTCCGGAATCCTCCTGCAGTCCTTGACTTTCCCTGATTTCCTCCAGTCTCTGCCTTGTCCATCCTCCCCATCTGTCTCTGTGTCCAGCCTTCCCTCTTCACTGAATACCAGTCATTTGATTAGCATCCACCCTGACAGTCTCATCCTAGCACGATTTTATCTGCAAAGATCCCTGTTTCTAAACAAGGCCATGGGCATAGGTCCCAGGGTTAGCATTTCAACAAATCTGGGGAGACACCACTCAACCCACGACACCAAGCACTGAAGCATTTGTGAATATTTCTTCTCTACTATCCCTTCCCTATAAGTCCAGGTATGAAAGGAAGAAAAACCGAGACAAAGATTCAACCATATCCTGGCTGTCTCTAGTATTTGCACACGATTTTATTAGCATCGATCTGACTGTAACAATTATTTGACCATGTATCTGACCCCCCGCCCCCACCTCCAGCTTGGAAGTGAGATCTTTCAAGACATAGGTTATTAAATAGGACTTACGTGTCATTTACTAAAGAAGGCGTATCAGACACGGGTCTAATTCTAACTTAGTGCTCAAGGCGTGTCACATAGAGGGGCCTCGATAAATGCTGAAGTGAGAGAAAGCGGAGAGGGCAGAAGGAAAGAGAAGTGGAGTGCAGTAATTTTCTGTTCCCCGTTCAGCTTCGGTTTTAACTAGATTAACCTGCCTTTTCCCTTAACCTTTCTTGATGGCCTCCATTAACTCCTCTCCAGCCTTGCAAGGACTGAAACTCATCTTCACACAGTCCTGATAAGCCATGAAGGGAGTGATAAAGAGGAACGGTTTGGGGATTAATCTGAGATCAGACAGATGATCTGTGTGTGTGTGTGTGTGTGTGTGGCGGGGTGGGGGGGGGTGGTCTCTTGAGGACCCATGCTTCTGCAGACTGCTAATAAAGAAGGCTGTGATAGAGGTTTGCCAGGCATGGTCAGGAATTGAATGACGTTGAAGGAAGGAATTCAACTTTTTAGAACAGCGTTGGGTGTCACCCCTCCTCCCCCAGGACTGCAGCTTAATACCAAGTACCCAAATATCTCATCTGAAAACTGCCCTCCCATGTTCTCAATATCTAAGTAAAGGGGACACTTGCTCAGTGACGTCTCCTTGCAACCCCATGGATGAGAGTCTGCCAGGATCCCTCTGTCCACAGGATTCTCCAGGCAAGAATGCTGGAGTGGGGAGACTTTCCCTTCTCCAGGGGATCCTCCTAACCCAGGGATGGAATCCAGGTCTCCTGGAATTGCAGACAGATTCTTTACCACTGAGCCACCAGGGAACCACAGGAGATGGGGCCAAGCTCGTGGGGAAATCGGCTCTGAGACTCCTGCACACTCGTGGGCCTCAAAGGGCAGGAACCCTGGGGAGAAAATGCTCCAAGGGCGAGTGGTAAATACATTTGTCTGATGGGGCTTTAGAGGGACTGCAGAAAAGTATAACATGGTTTCCAAAACTTCTTAAACCCTGAATTCTCACCTACATGCTTTCAGATTTTCCAGTATGGCACTAGTGATGTTTGAAAGATTGCAAGCCAAAAATTTTCATCAAAAGTACCCTGTGTTTCTCTCTACCTGCGTTCCCGAAGTACACAGAAATCCTTGCGTACCGCTTTCTGATGATTCCTGTGTTGTGACCACCTTTCTTGTTGATGCACAGAAATGGACTTTATGTATCTTGATCTTATTTTTGGCAACCTGCTGAAGTGTCTTACTCATTCGGCCGCTTCCTTAGATTCTTTAGCGTTCTCTCAGTGATTCATCATATCATTTGCAAATACTGGCAGTAATCCTCTTTCCAAGTTTTAGGTTTCGTTTTCCTTTCATTTGGGGCTCAGTAGAGTACATCAAGGCTGTACATTGTCACTCTGCTTCTTTAACTTTTATGCAGAGTACATCACGTGAAATATCAGGCCAGATGAATCACAAGCTGGCATCAAGATTGCTGGGGGAAATATCAACAGCCTCAGACACACGGATGACACCACCCTTAAGGCAGAAAGCAAAGAGGAATGGAAGAGCCTCTTGGTGAAAGTGAAACAGGAGAGTGAAAAAGCTGGCTTAAAACTCAACGTTCAAAAAACAAAGATCATGGCATATAGTTCCATCACTTCATGGGAAATAGATTGGGGAAAATATCGAAACAGGGTCAGATTTCATTTTCCTGGGCTCCAAAGTCAATGTGGATAGTGACTGTAGCCTTGAAATTAAAAGGCGCTTGCTTCTTGGAAGAAAAGCTATGACAAACCTAGACAGTGTATTAAGAAGCAGAGACATCACCTTGCTGACAAAGGTCTGTATAGTCAAAGCTGTGGTTTTCCCAGTGGTCATGTGTTTATGTGAGAGATGGTCCATAAAGAAGGCTGAGCATCCAAGAACTGATGCTTTTGAACTGTTGTGCTGGAGAAGACAATTGAGAGTTTGTTGGACTGCAAGGAGATCCAATCAGTCAATCCTAAAGGAAATCAACCCTGGATATTCATTGCAAGGACTGATGCTGAACCTGCAATGTTTTAACCACCTGGTGTGAAAAGCCAAGTCACGGGAAAAGACCCTGATGCTGGGAAAGATTGAGGGCAAGAGGAGAAGGGGACGACAGAGGATGAGATGGTTGGCTGGCATCACCAACTCGATGGACATGAGTTTGAGCAAGCTCCGGGAGATGGTGATGGACAGGGAAGCCTGGCGTGCTGCAGTCCCTGGGGTCGCAAAGAGTAGGACGTGACTGAGCCAGTGAACAACAAGGGCTGCTAGTATAAGGCAGTATGGAAACGACAACCGGCTGCTTACACACACAGGCTTTTCTGGAGGATGACCTGAGCCAAGACCAGGCAGTGACCTGACTTCAGGCACATTTGACCTTTCTGCACGCCCCTCTGCAGAAAACAGAGGGGCCAAAGCTTCACGCAAAGGGACCAACATGTACACAGCCTCTGAGTGGGGAACACACCTGGTGTGTCTGAGCAGGGACAGCAAGGCTGGTGGGCTGAGTGCAGAGGCCAGGCGGGAGAGCTGTAAAAATCAACTTTTGCCCATTAACTCGGGGATCCATCCCGCGCTTGTGTGTCTCCCGCTTTGGCAGTCGGGTTCTTTACCCCTGAGCCACTGGGGAAGCGGTCTCAAGTTTGTAGACTCAGTCGTTCCTATGCACACAGAGCTCAGCAGTGAATCACTGCTTTCCATGGTGATCAGAGACACACCAGATGTGTGGTTTAATATGACAGCCTCCCTAGACGGTTGCTCTTTAGAAGAGAAGAACAGGATAGAAAATACGTCAGCTATATTATGTCAGCTCTCTGTATCCACAAGTTTTGCATCCTAGGATTTAACAACTATGGGTCAGAAATACTTTTTCAGAAAGTTCGAAAAGGCAAAACTTGAGTGCCTCGCGCTGCTATTTACATAGTATTTCCATTGTATTTACAACATTGTATTTACAACTATTTGCACGTGGTACTGGTATTGTAAGTAATGTAGAGATGATTTAACCATAGCAGCTCAGAAGAATCTGCCTGAAGTGTAGGAGACTGGAGACTGGGGCTCAATCCCTGGATCGGGAAGATCCCCTGGGGAAAGGAATGGCAATCCACTCCACTATTCTTGCCTGGAGAATTCCATGGACAGAGGAGCCTGGCGGGCTGCAGTGCATGGGGTCGTAAAGAGTCAGACACGACTGAGTGACTCACATTTGCTCAAAGATGCCGAAGTATTGGGAGTTGTGCGACCAGAGACTCCACAGACCACAACGAAGATGAAAGACCCCGCCAGCCGAAACGAAGACCTAGAGCAGCCAAAAGAAATAAATAAGTCAATAGTTCTGAAAGTATTTGGGAGGATTGTATAGGTTATATGCAAGTTCTAAGCCACTTTACAGGATGGGCTTGAGCGTCCTGGGATTTTGGTTATCACTGGGGGTCCTGGAACCAAAGCCTGCCACGGACACTGTAGCAGGTTTAATTATGACAGCATCCTCAGACACGAGTTAACTTTCCCCTGCTGTGACTCAGACATCCTAGGCGACCAGTCAGCCATGGGGATGTTCAGTTAAGAAATGGAGATGCCGGTTAAGAAAAGGAGAACTGAGATTCAGGAAAGGGAGCCCTGCTCTCAGTAGCATCTATCATGTTCTTTTAGACTGCATTAAATGGTGTGTTCTCTGTAATTTCTCTGGGCTTCCTACACTAGATGTCACTGTGCAGCTCATTATTAACCAGCCTAAAGGAAACTCTCCATAGAGAAGAGGACACTATAAATTCTGATCAGGAAGCCTAACATGGCAGCCTTCTCCTCACCCAGATGACACTTGGCAAGGAAAAGACCCTGTACACGGCTCAGCATGGGGGAAATGCCAGGGACACAACGTGTACCCCATAGACGACTCAGCATGAGGGAAATGCCAGGGACACAGCGCATTCCCCATAGATGACTCAGCATGAGGGGAAATGCCAGAGAGACAGTGCGTACCCTGTACAGGACTCACCAGGAGGCAACTGCTAAGGAGACTGCATATGCCGTACACGACTCACCACTATGGAAACGCTAAGGAGACAGCGTGTACCCCATACACAGCTCACCATGGTGGAAATGCTGGGGAGACTAAGGAGACAGCATGTAGCCCGTCCATGACTCAGCGCTGTGGACATGCTTGGGAGACACCACGTGCCCCTCCAGGACTCACCGTGAGGGAGCTGCTAAGGAGACTCATCGGCAACTTGCACTGCTTCCTGCCTTTCTCCCATTTGCATGCCTGTCAACCTGAACCAGAGTGAGAATTTGGGAAATGCAAATTGCCTACTTATGAAATTTAATGATTGCACACACATGCTCTATTCTGGAACGCTGCAAAAATACAAATTTCCTTGACACTTTGCAAAATGATCTCTTCCAACAGTGTGGAGCTGAAATGGAGAAAGGACCTAACTCGACGACCTTTGCTTTTCTGACTTCCTGTCTCTGTTATCTCACTGACCTTAAAGTCAGAGAAGTGTTGAAGGTTCTCGACAGGTAGGGTGACCTACTGTCCTGGTTTGCCCAGGTCTCGGGGAGATTTAAAATGAAGACGAGTTTGATGGACGCGTGAAGATTCATTTGTTCACATCATTACGAACTCCCTGCCCCATGGGAGAATCCCTCTGCACACACACAGAACCCCAAGTTCTCACACCTAGGAACCAAAACAACACAAGCAACGTTACTCAGCCTACAAGGCTTTTTGAATTCCACCACCAGAATGACGGGTTTGAGTTGCTAGTTGGCACTCAGAAAGAAAAACATTATTTTCCAGGATGCTTTCCAGAAGAACTATTTGGCCATGCCCAAAGCTCTAACAAGAGCAACTCCAGAAATGGAATGGTTTGAACAGTCTCTAAAGAGTGCACGGTAAGAAATGTCCAGGCTACGGTAAGTACAGTCTGGCAAAAAGGATGTTCCTACGCTAGGAAAAAAAATGTAAAGAACTGATG
Source organism: Capricornis sumatraensis (assembly GCF_032405125.1). NCBI lineage: Eukaryota > Metazoa > Chordata > Mammalia > Artiodactyla > Bovidae > Capricornis > Capricornis sumatraensis. The sequence continues at coordinate 143,835,082 of NC_091092.1, read as the reverse complement.
AGATGCATGGGTCTCTGGCATTCTACAATGTGATAATCTACAGTGTGCGATTTAGGTAGTAACATGGATACAAAAGCCACAGTTTCGATGCGGTACATGTGTGCGTGCTGAATTGTTTAACTCTTACGTGTCTGACTCTGAGACCCTCCAACTGTAGCCTGCCAGGCTCCTCTGTCCATAGGATTCTCCAGGCAAGAACACTGGAGGGGGTTGTCATTTCCTCCTCCAGGGGATCTTCCCAACCTAATATCAGATCATCTTTGTCCAGTGAAGGGCAGATCAAAATGTTCTATTACTGGGTTAGGAGCTGATGACCGTGACGATGCGTACCTCTAACTTCATTCCTGACTTCAACAACTACCCTGTATCCTTATCTCCACTTTGAAAGTGAAAGAAAGTGAAAGTGAAGTCACTCAGTCATGTCCGACTCTTTGCGATTCCGTGGACTGCTACCAGGCTCCTCCATCCATGGGATTCTCCAGGCAAAAATACTGGAGTGGCTTCTGGGCGCAAACCTGTTCAACTCTGCACATGGAAGGCGAGGGAGGCAGCTTAGGAAACTAGCCATCTCTGATCCAGGAAACTGTACGTTTCTCCTCCATTCTTTCCCGTGTCGAGGGTACCCGCCAGAGCTTCCTCCACCAGGAGCTGGGTCTTCCATTGACCCTCATCCGTGGCAGCCAGTTACCTGAGTCCTGACTGCCAGCATCTGGAGGAACACCAGCTTAGGTCACACAGCTTTCATTTCTCATCTGAAAGTTCTTTCAACTGAGGAGTTTACAAAAATATTGGTTCAAATGAATAGAGTACACAGAGTGTTTCCTACAGATTTTATAGAGCATATAACCTAAGAAGATAAAAGTAACGTATTGCATTTTTTTTAAGCAGGAAAAAAAAATGGAATTGAGGAGGGTTTAATGAACTGATTATTTTCAAAGATGTCGGAGAAAAAATGTTGACGCTCAGGTGCAGGAGTACTGGTGAGCAGCTACTTCCTCCAGACTTTCCGTGGCAATGGATACTCATGGTTACCAGAATCCTATAGCAGCTGCATCTCAGAGTTGGCCTCCTGCTTCCTGTCCATCCCCTCCCAGAAGCCAGCATGATGTCAGCTGCCGGATGCCAACAGACACAGTCTAGTGGGTCTTCCTCTTAGGTGACAGAGGGGATGGAGAAGGCTGGAGGTATAGCTCATGGGGCAGACAAAATATACTCACCACAAGCTCTTGCAAGCCACCTGTGTCAGTCCTGGTTGAGTTCTCTGATTTCCCTACACTCCACGCTGCTCTAAATGACTTCTGTCTCTGTAACATCCCTTCAAAGATCTATCTGCTTGTTCTTCTTACAAATGCTCCTAAAGTGAAAGCATTAGTCACTCGATTGTGCCCAACTCTTTTCAACCCCATGGACTGTAGCCCACCAGGCTCCTCTGTCCATGGGGATTCTCCAGGCAAGAATACTGGAGTGGGTCGCCATGCCCTCCTCCAGGGGATCTTCCCAACCCAGGGATGGAACCCAGGTCCCCCGCATGGCAGGTGGGTTCTTTACCGCTGAGCCTCCAGGGAAGCCCATATACACAGCAGCACGTGTGAGACAGACAGCTCGCAGGAAGCTGCTGTATGCCCCACAGAGCTCAGCTCGGTGCTCCGTGGTGACCTAGAGGGGCGGGATGGGGTGGGGGAGGCAGGGGTATATGTGTATATATGTCAAGAGGGAGGGGATACTGATTCACACTGTTGTACAGAAGAAACTAACTCAACACTGAACAGCAATTATCTTCCAATTAACAGCAACAACAAAGAACCAAAAAAAAAAAAAAAGTGAGTCCAAGAGAAGAGTGACAACCAGCGCGGACGGTGGGGTATCTGCAGATGGGGGTAGACACAGCGTCACGGTGTCTGTGGCACTGGGGCTGGACCTCATCAGGTGCTGAGAAAAGGTACCATTCAAGGCCCAAGGAAGGACACGCAGAGGCTGAGACTGTGGACAATACCTGGCCAGGAAACTAGGAGTGAGATGGGTCTAGGCTAGCCAACTTGAGCACCAGGTGAGGTCTCTTGTAATTTTTCCTTCTAACAGATGACGTGCCAGGTGCTAACAGGACGCTGCCTAAGGGCTGGTCCTGTTGGGAGCTTGAGGCTAGTTTTGGAAGAGGGGACTCTTTGGAGAAATTCACAAAGGGAAGAGAGAAGATGGAGACGTTGTGAGTAGCACCAGTCAGAACCGGGGCAGGGGTCCCATGCGTAGGGGATGACAGATGAGCATAAAGCAGACACAAGAAGGAAAATGAGGGATTTATGCCTGACGGCTCGCTGGATGTCAGAGACAGGGTCAGAGTAGGCAGAGGAGCTGGAGGGGGCAGAATGGAAGATGCACAGCAGGTCCGCAGCATGGCTGGTGAGCCAGCTCATCCCCTGGACGGAGGGGATGGAGGAAGCCACGGGCAAAGGCGGCAGCTGGTGCTTTGTCTTTCCCAACTGACTCTGGCTCTGAAGTTCGTTTCTGCAAGGCCTGCCTGACGGCACCCACGATGCATCCTGACAGTGCCTTGAAATTAAATAACATGGTGATTATATGCTTTACTGGGGGCAATGAGAAAAAGTAATATATACTTATTTCTGAAGCTGGACCCCAATATTCCTGTAGGCTTGAGAAGTAGAAATATATATATATATACATGCGTGTGTGTGTATATGTTGGAGAAGGAAATGGCAACCCACTCCAGTACTCGTTCCTGGAGAACCTCTTGGACAGAGGAGCCTGGTGTGCTACAGTCCACGGGGTGGCAGAGTCGGACAGGACTGAGCGACTGACACACACACACGTGCATATGTATATACAGAGAGAGCTATTTACATATTAGAGCTATTATACATGAATAGCTACTATAGAGCTATTATACGCATATATACATATGTAAATAGTTCTAGGCAGTCTTTGTTTAATCTAGCAAGACTGTCAGACCTCATTTCTGGAGGAAGAGTGAGCTTTCATTTGGGAATAGAAATATCACAACAAGTTGTTTGGATACGTAAAGAGGAAGCCTCATCATAGTCTCAAAAGACAAAGTTGAGAGTCAGGAGGAGTTAAGCAATTTTGCAGGTTAACACAGGCTGCTTCCACCACTGTGGGCAGAGATAAGATCCCAGAAAGACAACACATCTTCTTCTACTTACAATGGGGTATGTCCGCAGCCCCCTGCCCCTGAACTTACCCCAGTCTACCTGACGTGTGCTCGGAATCCCATCAGCCCACAGCTGGGCAGAGCCATCTAGCAGAGTCTACATTACAATAAAAGCTTTGACCATCTCAGGTAATTGATTGAACACTATACCGAGGGTGAGATGGTTGGATGGGATCACTGACTCAAAGGACATGGGTTTGGGTGGATTCCGGGAGTCGGTGATGGACAGGGATGCCTGGCATGCTGTGGTTCATGGGGTCCCAAAGAGTCAGATATGCCTGAGCGACTGAACTGAACTGAAGTGATATCGAGGGCTGAAAAGACAATGGCTGTCTGGGTACAGGATGATAGTAAGCATCCGAATAGTTGACCCTCGTGATCGCGTGGTTGATGGGGAGCCGTGGCTCGCCACCTCTTGTCAGCATCATGAGAGAGGACCACACCCAGCCTCGCTAGCCCAGGAAAGCTTCAAAATCCAAAAGTCAGCATCCAGGTCTGGGGACCTCCTTGGTGATCTAATGGCTAAGAGTCCCCATGCTAACGCAGGAGACATGTGTTCAATCCCTGGTCCAGGAAGATCCCACGTGATGTGGAGCGACGAAACGCGAGCGCCGCAGCTCCTGAGCCTGCACTCTGGAACCCGGGAGCTGCAACTCCTGAAGCCCGTGCAGCCTGGAGCCCGTGCTCTGCAACGAGTGAAGACCGCCGCAGTGAGAAGACCGCTGCAGTGAGAAGACTGCCGCAGTGAGAAGCCCGCAATGGAGAGCAGCCCCTGCTCTCTGCAACTCGAGAGAGCCCCCGCGGGCAGCAACAAAGATGCAGGGCAGACAAAAATAAGTGAATAACATTTTTTTGATAACTATTTTAAAAGTATGGATTCTACTGACTGTCTACTGCTTTCGCAGAGTGTAAGTGGAGACCAAAGAGATCCTGACTTCCTGGGGGTGGCGGAAAAAACAGGGCCCAGGAATTGGCAGTAGGCGAGCACGTGGAGAGGGAGAAAGAGGAGGTGGATGGATGTCGAAAGCCTGCATGCACGAAACACAAAAAAGGCATTGACTTTGGGGACTGCAGGTCCCGAGATCGGGCTCACCACCTCAGTGTAAGGTCATCCAAGACCCGGACGGGGTGTGCACGTGCAGACTGTGATGTAGGTGCTGGTGTGGGCATGGACGTGGACGTACACAGACATGGAGACCAGGATGGACACGCGTACATGGAGGTACACGGCATTCTTAAGGGTGGCCTTCCTTCTCTTGGGGCTTCCCTGGGAGCTCAGCTGGTAAACAATCCCCCTGTGACACGGGAGACCTTGGTTCGATTCCTGGGTCAGGAAGGTCCTCTGGAGATTGGCTACCCACTCCAGTATTCTTGGGCTTCCCTGGTGGCTCAGACAGTAAAGAATCTGCCTGAAATGCAGGAGAGCTGGGTTCGATCCCTGGGTTGGGAAGACCTCCTCTCTCCCCTCCTTCCTTCCCTCCTTACATCCTTTCTTTCTCTTTCTTCCCTTTCTTTTTCTTCCTTCCTCTCTCATCCTTTCTTTTTCTCTTTCTCTCTCTCCCCTTCCCTCTTTTCCTCTCCTTTTTCCTTCTTCCTTTTCTTCTTTCTATAATAACAGCAGATAATTTGCTGAGTCCTATGATGAAAATTTCCAATCTGCCTTAGGTTATGGGAATCCCTCTGGAAAGTTTTCAGCATAGAGAAATAGGTGTGGCTGAATGTACACCCGCAGAGAGAGGTGCGTAGATGGGGATACACACACAGTCACAGATGTAAGTATATCTTTGTGTGTCATGCATACTCCGTCATTCAGTCGTGTCTGACTCTTTGAGACCCCAGGGAATGTAGCCCACCAGGTTCCTCTGTCCATGGGATTCTCCAGGCCAGAATACAGGAGTGGGTTGCCATTTCCTTCTCCAGGGGATCTTCCAGACCCAGGGATCGAAACTGGAACTCCTATGTGGTAGGCAGATTCTGTAGGAAGCCCTAACTGTATCTTTCAGTGTATGAATAGATGTAGAATAGATCAGGACTTTCTGGTGGCTTTCAGACTATAAAAGAATCTTCCTTCAATGCAGAAGACCTGGGTTGGGAAGATCCCTGGGTTGGGAAGATCCACTGGAGATGGGAATGGCAGTCCCTAGTTGAAAAGTTTCAGCCATAGACGCAGATAATGAAAAAGGTAGCGTCAGAAATAGATGTGGAGACAGAAGCAGATTTTGGTGTCGATGGCATCACCGACTCGAGGGACATGAGTTTGAGCAAACTCCGGGAGTTGGTGACGGACAGGGAAGCCTGGCGTGCGGCATTCTGTGGGGTCTCAGAGAGTTGGATGCAACTGAGCAACTGAACAAGGATGCTCTCACACGTGGGCTGGGACTGCTGCGTTCTTCCTGCTCCCGGTGACAACTGTCACTTGTTAGGACCAAACAGGCGCCATGACAGGCTTCAGGGGGCTGAGGTAGGCCTAAGTCTCCTTTACAGAGGGGCTGAGTTATTGCCAAGGAGGAGCTGAGATCATCCTCTGCAGGTGCCAAGACTCGACCAATCAGTGTACTCCCTGTAGCCTGGTTCAAGCTTATCAGGACAAGGATGAAAACCTCCCCCGAGAAAGCCCGCGCGTGCGAAAATCTAGCCAATTAGCAGATACTAAGGAACGCTTGCAACCAATCCGCCCCTGTCAACTCCCTGTCTGTGTTTTAACCCTATAAATACTCCTGTAATTCAGGGCTCAGGGCCCTTGTTCCACTCCATTGCATTGGATGAAACTTGGGTCCTGGCTCGAGCTAGAAATAAATTCCCTTTTTGCGTTTGCATTGCTGTGGATGTCTTGTTCGCGCAGTTCTGGGGATTGGGACCTCGGGCATAACATCACTGAGGCCAAACCTTCAGACGTTTGCACGAGTTCAGGGCTGTCATGGAACAGACCCAGCTCTCGGGACTTTTCCGGTGATGTAGGGCTTGCCCCTGACTCACACAGAGTCAGCGGTAAGGAAGGATAAGATGAGCACTGTGGTTTGCCGAGCACCTCTGCGCCTCACCGGCGGACACGGTCTTGTCTTCACAGCTATGAAATAAATATTTACTTCAAAGCGCGGGGCATGCCTCGAATTTAGAGTTGATTGTCTCAGTTCTACCAGCTCTAATGAGTCACGATCTTCATTAGGTGTGAAAAGGGTCTCTTCGATAAATTTGCTGAGGGTAACTCACACTTAGTCGTTTAAGAGCATGATAAAAATCTGGTAGCCGTGACAACCAGCAACTGTAACACAATGTCTTTGTTTACATCGTACCTGGGGAAAGAGATTTACAATTATCTCGGCTTATTAGATGACTCCATAATGACCTGCCACACTCACTCTGCATTCACTTCAAAAGCAAATAATTCATTTTTGGAGTATGTGTATTTTAAGCAATGAAGGTGAACATTACTTTGTAAAATTAAGTGCATAGCTACAAGTTTATTTTACACATTCTGCTGGCAGAATAAATAGAGAATTTTTAAAAAATAGTCAAACTACCATCAACTTTAAATTCTATAAAATATGTGCTGTGTATACTAAGTCATGTAAGATGTGTCCAACTCTTTACAACCCTATCTATGGACTGTAGCCCTCAAGGCTCCTCTGTCCATGGGATTCTCCAGGCAAGAATACTGGAGTGGGTTGCCATGCCCTACTCCAGGGGATCTTCTCGACCCAGGGATCAAACCCATGTCCATTATTCTCCTGCCCTGGCAGGCAGATTCTTTACCACTAGCGCCACCTGGGAAGCCCTCCTAGAAAATACAGACAATTTAAATCTCTAATATATAAAATTCCTTTTCAATGATTATACGCCTAAAAATTGGACCCTTAAGTTATCATATATCCTACCTTATTGCCCTATGTTTCCCCAATTCATTCCAACAAAGTTAAATGGGACACAATTTGTGTTTTAAAAAGTAGATATTCTGTTTAGACATTGAAATTTGCAAAGAAACCTTCCTTCATCTGAAGGCCCGTGTACAACCTGAGATTCCCGTCCTCCAGGGAAGGAAATGGTACAAGCGCTGGACCTGAGCCCAGGTCACCGTGTAGAGCTGAGAGCTGTCGATTATGGAAACTGAACAGCAGGGATGATGCAGAAAACGCTGAAGCCTCGTTGTAAAACTGAAACCTTGTCCATGAGGTGAGATCAATGCCAAAGGCAGACAAGAGCTGGAGTCTGGGTCGATTTATCAAATGCAAAATGGAACAAGGGCATGGATTTAGAACTGTGGATAAACTCCAGAGGAAGACGACCAAGGGCTTTTAACCTGCCAACAAAGCAGGACCAATAGAAGAGATGCTTGGTGAAGAAAAACTCACATAAGTATTATCCAAGTGCCATGGGACTTCTCTAGAAGATCAAAGCTTTGCAAGATCAGAACTGGAGTTAACGAAATGCTAAGAGGGAGAAAGATTTTTTGAGGATTTTTCTTTAGAGAAATAAGACAAAAATACAGAAAAATCTTGTACACAGAGATTCTTCTAAGAATATGATTTATAATAGGAAAGGTTAGAATCAATGGAAATACAGAAAGTTATGGTATTGCTAAGTAAATTATGGTTCCTCCATTTGACAGGAAACCGTACAGAAAATTGGACTTTTAATAATAATAATAATGACAATAATAAAAGCTAAGAAAACAGTCATGGTTCAGGGAAGCTGGCTAAAATACCTCAAACTAAATGAAAGGTCTACTGTGGTAATTTTTCAGACCTGGGTCCATCCTCTTTTTTGTAGAGTCCAAGTATCCTTACTAAGAAAGGATACCAGCACAGGAGTCTGGATTTTTCCTAAAACTTTCCAGAAGATTTCTAACACTCTTACCGTCACTGACACCAAGATTTTTCACCTGGCCACAGGAGTGAACCTTGTAGAACTATTTCTAACTATGGGCTTACTTTGAGTTTCAACACACAATCCTTAGATTCAGTGGTACATCTTCAGATGAAAAACAAGCAAAAAGAGGGTGGAATGATGCTACTCTGAAGCAGGGATCTAGAAACGGTTTCTCTCTGTTCTTTCATCCTCAAGCCCCCACTATAAAGACTTTATTTCATCCTGTTCTCACCCACTGCCAAGAATGCGATCGACCTTGGCTTACCATGTTCTCTTTTCTGACTAGCTTTCTCAAGACCTGTTTAGTCTTTAAGTTACAGCCTGCTTGGAGTCACAGACTCAGATTTCACTAAATTCATTCATCTGTGCACCTGCTTCTGTGAAGCATCATATTAACGAGACACGCACACACAGACGCCCGCCACGCAGGCAGGGAGACCGGCATGGAATACAGAGCTAACCACACAGTCACAGTCTAGATAAGGGCTAGTGAAGAAACAGAGCTTCTGGAGAGACTGCAGAGTTACACCTCTTTAAACGGGGTTCTCAAAGAAACAGACCCCGAGGCTGAGGTTCAACCACGAGTGGTCTGTTTGGAGAAACTCATTGGGGAGAGGAGAGGGAAGCTATGGAAGGGAAGACAGTCCATGGAACGGATGCTAGTAAGCAAGCTATCGTGAATTGCAACTGGGACTTCATCCTGCGAGCAAACTGTGGGGGCTGGGGTGAAATGCCAGTGCTGGAATTATCTCGCCCAAAGGATGAGGAAGCTGGGATATTATGCAACAACCTGCATCTGTCTGGGGAGAGAGAACAGTTAGGGAGTTGGGGGTGGATGTGTACACACTGCTGTATTTAACATGGAGAACCAACAAGGACCTGCTGGACAGCACAGGGAACTCTGCTCAAAACTCTGTAATAACCTTATGGTTCCCAGGGGGAAGGATGGGGGAAAGGATAGTTAGGGAGTTTGGGACGGACATGGACACACTGCTATCTTCAACATGGAGAACCAACAAGGACCTGCTGGACAGCGCAGGGAACTCTGCTCAAAACTCTGTAATAACCTTATGGTTCCCAGGGGGAAGGAGGGGGGAAGGGATAGTTAGAGAGTTTGGGATGGACATGGACACACTGCTGTATTTAACATGGAAAACCAACAAGGACCTGTTGGACAGCACAGGGAACTCTGCTCAAAACTCTGTAATAACCTTATGGTCACCAGGGGGAAGGATGGGGAAAAGGATAGTTAGGGAGTTTGGGATGGACATGGACACATTGCTATCTTCAACATGGAGAACCAACAAGAACCTGCTGGACAGCACAGGGAACTCTGCTCAATGTCATGTGGCAGCCTGGATGGGAGCGGGGTTTGGAGGAGAATGGATATATGTGTATCTATTTCTGAATCCCTTTGCTGTCTGCCTGAAATGATCACATTAGGGTTAGGGTTAATACTCCAATACAGAATAAAAAACTTTAAAAAAATCTTTTAAGACTTGCATGTGCCATCTGTGGAGGATGCTTCCCAGGGAGTGTTGCTGCCTAGCGCTCTGGGGCCCACGTCACACACAGGAACGTCAGCCTTCAAGGTCCTGGAAGTTTCCGGCACAATGACATGGCTCAGGTCCTGGGGACGCGCGACGCACACGGACCGCATCCGGTACCGGGCGTAATCTTACAGCACGAGCGCTGTGCTGACGAAAGATGATTTCAGTTGAAGGAAAGTCCTCGCGGAAACAGATCTGACTACAGGAAGCCAGGGTTACGTCTTTAGAAGAACAAAGAGGTCAGTGTAGCCAGAGTGCCCTGTGGAGCAGTGAGCACGGGTAAGGAGATTCAGGACCTCCAAACCCAAGTGCAGAGTGAGGGTGGGCAAAGGGGTCTGGCTGTGGATGATAGAAGCGAGTCAAGGAGGGTCTCTGGGCCCCCTTCACACACACACATGAGGCCGAAGGAGTGCCTTATGTTGGCCGGAGTAGACACACATGAGATGGCATCCTGCCCCAGCGAACGGCACTTCATTAATCACAGGGTTACTATGAGGAAAGCTGAGCACGGGAGAATTGATGCTTTTGAGCTGTGATGTTAGAGTAGACTCTTGAGAATCCCTTGGACTGCAAGGAGTTCCAACCAGCCCATCCTAAAGGAGATCAGTCCTGGGTGTTCATTGGAAGGACTGATGCTGAAGCTAAAACTCAAATCCTTTGGCCTCCTGATGTGAAGAGCTGACTCATTTGAAAAGACCCTGATGCTGGGAAAGATTGAAGGCAGGAGAAGACGGGGATGACAGAGGAGGAGATGGTTGGATGGCATCATTGACTCAATGGACATGGGTTTGGGTGGACTCCAGGAGTTGGTGATGGGCAGGGAGGCCTGGCGTGCTGCGGTTCGTGGGATCTCAGAGCCAGACACGACTGAGCGACTGAACTGATCTGAACAACTGAACTGAAAGGATGAGTATATAGTTCTATTGTCCAGACCTGGAGCCTTATACTAGTAAGAAGAGAAACTCGCTATTAACTATGCCAGGACTGCAGGGTTGAACCAGCCTTGTTCCAGGAAAGGCAGGAGGCTCGTGTCCATGTGCACAATCAACAGAATGTAGGTGTAAGGAGTTCACACCATCATCTCAGCCAAAACCAGCCGCACTTTATTGTCAGAAGGTTGATGCTGGATTGACACGCTTGCATTCATATCAACGGCACGTACACACTTCGCTGGTGGCTCAGTGGTAAAGAATCTGCCTGCCAGTGCAGGAGATGTGGGTTCAATCCCTGGGTCGAGAAGATTCCCTGCAGGAGGAAATGGCAACCCACTCCAATATTCTTGGCTGGGAAATGCCACAGACAGAGGAGCCTGGTGGGCTACAGTCTATGAGGTCACAAAGATTTGGACACAACATAGCGACTAAACAACAACAATCAACAACATGTGTGGGTGTGGTTGAAGCTAGAAAACACCTCTGGAGAGAGGGCCCTTGAGAACGTCATTTCATAAGTACCCAAAACCTCCATTGCAGTATCGGGTTCTTCAGTGGTTGAGCCAAACAGAAGGCCAGGCAATTAACTTTTCATTATCCTTTCTGCATAAATGCCTTCTCTCCACGTAGACAAATACTGCAAGCTTATTATCTGGCCCACCACCGACCACTGAAATGTACCTTTATGGCAGGAGCTTGCACAATAGGCTAGCTGTGGAAAGAGAAAGGCTGGAGTACAGAAAGTCTGGTAGCATTGAAAAAATCATGCTGTGAATGAGGAAACTCTGTTACCTTTCAGGTTCCCCTTTATTTTTTTAAACTGTTTATTTTACACTGGAGTATAGTTGATTAACAATGTTGCATTCGTTTCAGGTGGATGGCAAATGGACTCAGCTGTACACATACATGTTTCCATTCTCCCCCAAACTCCCCTCCCACCCAGGCTGCCACATGACACTGAGCAGAGTTCCCTGTAATGTCGGTTCAGTTCAGTTCAGTCACTCAGTCGTGTCCAACTCTTTGGACCCCAAGGACTGCAGCATGCCAGGCTTCCTTGTCCATCACCATCTCCTGGAATTTGCACAAACTCGTGTCCATTGAGTCGGTGATTCCATCCAGCCGTCTCATCCTCTGTCATCCCCTTCTCCTCCTGCCTTCAATCTTTCCCAGCATCAGGGTCTTTTCTAATGGGTCAGGTGGCCCAAAGGATTGGAGCTTCAGCTTAAGCATCAGTCCTTCCAGTGAACATTCAGGACTGACTTCTTTAGGATGGACTGGTTGGACCCCCTTTCAGTCCAAGGGACTCTCAACAGTCTTCTCCAACACCATTCAAAAGCATCAATTCTTCAACGCTCAGCTTTCTTTATGGTCCAACTCTCACATCCATATATGATTACCAGAAAAAACAGCTTTGACTAGACAGACCTTTGTTGGCAAAGTAATGTCTCTGCTTTTTAATATGCTGTCTAGGTTGGTCATAGCTTTTCTTCCAAGGAGCAAGAGTCTTTTAATTTCATGGCTGCAATCACCATCTGCAGTGATTTTGGAGCCCCCAGAAAATAAAGCCTGTGAATGTTTCCACTGTTTCCCGTTTCCCCATCTATTTGCCATGAAGCTATGCTGTACTGTGAGACAAAAGATTCTGAGCCTTTAAAAACTCTTCTGACTCCTGACCCTTTTCTAAATACCCTTGACGGTGAGGAAAAATGTCCGAATCTTTGAGCAGATCTCTCGACCACCTCCTCACTTCCGTGTGTGACGTGGGTCCTCTGAGAGCTCTGACCCAGCCTCCAAGCTGACCCTGTTGTTACGAGTATCACCATAACTACAGAAGATGCTTAATCCAGTGGTGGTTGCATAATTCAGCCACCATGAGGGCAAGGACGGTGGCTTGGGTCTGCTTGGAAATGCCGTCACTTTGTCAGACATCTCCTCCCCTGACTGAGTCTTTGGGCATCTGGCAACTTCTCTAGGGAGCATCTTAGGATTGCCGGCACTCACAGCAGGCACTGTTGCCACACCCCTGGATACCTGCAAGCTGCCCCCACGCACTGGCCTTGCTGATACAGTGTTCCCAGGTTCAGAGATTTTGCCACTCTGATGGAAGTCAAAATGTTTCTCTCTCTTCTTTTTAACTGCATTTTCCACAATACCACTGAGCTTAAGCTTCAGCATCTCTTCAAGTTTTACTGTTATTCCATTTGACTGTTGGTATTGCTAATTTACATACTGTGATGAATTTTTCATGCAAGCTTTTAATCATTTTTCCTTCAGCTGTCTTTTTTTTTTCCAATTGACTTGCTGGATTTTTATATCCCAAACAGCAATCTCTTGGTCTGATACAGTTACACGGTGTGTGTTTGTGTGCATGTCACTTAATTGTGTCCGACTCTTTGTGACCTCATGGTAGCCCGCCAGGCTCCTCTGTCCATGGGATTCTCCAGGCAAGAGTACTGGAGTGGGTTGCCATTTCCTCCTCCAGGGGATCTTTCTGGCCCAGGGATGGAACTGTCGTCTCTTGCGTTTTCTGCATTGGGAGGCAGATTCTTTATCACTGAGCCACCTGGGAAGCCCAGATACACCGTAGAGATAGAAAACAGATGAATAGCTATTAATATGGGATAGCAGGTATTGTCATCTATTCTTCTGTGTACCTTTAAGTTTTAAATTCATGGTGATATGTCAGGAAAATGCTTTAGATTTTGATAAACAGATATTTAGCAATCTTTTATTTATGAGTTTTGGTTTTTGTATATGGATTTAAAATGTTCCTTCTTATTCTAAAATTATAAAGATATTAACTATTTTCTTTCAAATAGCTTCACAGCTCTGTTTTTATCTTTAGATTTTAATCTGTTACCATCTACGCTATGAGATAAAGATCTAATTAATTTTTTCCCCTTTTTCCTAGATAGAAAGCCAAATGTCTCTACATTGTTTACTGAATTCAAATATATGAAAGGGCATATATTTGGGAGTCAGTTTCTGTACCCACACATCCAGGATTTTATTACAGCACTTTGCAAAAATCTTGATTTTTCAGTTACAAAAGAACTCTTTATTATGTTCTTGTTTTTCAGAATTTTCATTATTATTCTGGTTATTTTGCAAAGACTGCTATTATTCATAAACCTAATCATGTTTGCCAAACATCAGCAAAACAAAATAAATTTATTTATTAGGATTTTTATTAAATGTTCTCTGAACTTTTTCACCTCTTTCTGGAGAATCAATATTATTATCATAAAGTCTATCCACCAAACAGGACATCAGGTGGCTCACTGGTAAAAAAATTCACTTGCCAAGCAAGAGACATGGGTTCGATGCCTAGGTCAGGAAGATCCCCTGAGGAGGAAATGGCAACCCACTCCAGTATTCCTGCCTGGAGAAGCCCAGGGACAGAGGAGCCTGGCGGGCTACAGTCTACAAAAGAGTTGCACATGACTTAGCAACTAAATAACAGCAAGAACATCCATCAGTCAGCTCATGTTATTCCGTTTGTTGGGTCTGTCTATATTGCTGAGCATTCTTTCACAATTTTTCTTGTGCACAGTTCATACATCTTTTGCTTGGTATATTCCTGGAAAATGTCCTGACGGCCAGACTGGTTATTCACTTCTCTAACGTATTCACTTGAAAGTCCAAAAATGGAAATAGCTACTCCACTTTTCCCCTATGTCCATAAATATCACTATTATCCATTCTCCCCCTTGTTCAAGCTGCTCACAAGCCTTCCTTGGTTTAGCCTCTCTCCTCATATTCAATCCATCTGGGAGTCCTACACGTTCCGCCCTCTCGTGAAAAATTTTACCGTTTGCAGTAGAGATTGCTGGCTTCAGGTCTCCTCACACAGAGACCTACACACATAAGCACACAGCACTTAATAGACGCAGGGTTTATGATGTGATAGATACGGTGCATGTGTGTGTGTTGAAGTGAAGCAGCTCAGTCGTGTCTAACTCTTTGCAACCCCATGGACTGTAGCCTGCCAGGCTCCTCTGTCCAGGGGATTCTCCAGGCAAGAATCCTGGAGCGGGTTGCCATTTCCTTCCCCAGGGGATCTACCCGACCTAGGGATCGAACCTGGGTCTCCAGCACTGCAGGCAGGCTCTGGACCGTCTGAGCTCCCAGGGAAGACAGTTGCGTCTGTTAGTCATCTACTGTTAGATGACAAATACTACGAAATGAAGGGCTCAGCTTCCAAACATTTGTTAGCAGCAAGCATTTATTACCGCACAGATTCTAGGCGAGGTGGAGCCACAGAGTCTGCCGGCGCCGTGATCACGTTAAGGCTCAACTGAGCGTAGACGAGCTCGTGACCTCACTCAGCTGTTTGTGTGCCACGCTTATGCCTCACCGGCCATTGAACCAAAGATGCCCTTTTTTTCTTTATCTACATGGACTTCTGCACAGGGCAGCTCCCAACACTGCAACTGGGAGCTCCTTGGAGCAAGCTGGCGCAATCAAGAGAAAGAGTGTGCACCCAAGACAGAAGTCACAGTCCTTGACATTTTCATCTCAAAGTGGCATCCATCATTTCTGCTGTATTCTATTTGTAAGGGCAAGTTACTAGACCTCGATGACACTCGAGAAGAATGGATTATAGAAAGATATGATACAGATCCCAAAAAACAGTTAATGTTCCCCGCAACTCGTCCAAACTTTAGACAGATTGCTTCTTGACTACCTTTACTTGAGGTATTCACTTCAGAAAATTGGTATAGCACATTCTTTCTGTGACTCTTTGAGATCAGGCGGCTTCCCTTCTGGCTCAGCCTGTAAAGAATCTGCCTGCAATGCCTGGGTTCAATCCCTGAGTTGGGAAGATCCCCTGGAGAAGGGAAAGGCTACCCACTCCTGTATTGTGGCCTGGAAAATTCTATGGACTATACAGTTGCCAAGAGTTGGGCACAACTGAGTGACTTTCATTTGAGATCAGCACCTTCTTTCCAGGATCCTGCCAGTCTCAATACCCAGGAGAGTCTTTTTGAGGCATCCTGGAGCCCTCCTTTGGGAACTAAAGGGAAGGGAAACAAAGCTGAGGGAAGACAGGACCCTCAGCTTCCAGTCTCTGCACGAGGGCAGGAGTCTAACTCCTACCAACCAGCAAACATAGATGATCTTACCACCCTGAGCAACCTCCCCCAACATCTTCCAACAGTTTTCAACTAGTTTTCCATAGGACTTAGAATCTCTACCAATTTTTTGTTTCAGCAAAACTGAGCTCAATTTCTCTCCCTTACTGCAATAGTCTTGAATTAAATCTTTCTTGCCACTTTAAAGAAACATACAGTGCAATTTTTATTTTACAATAGCAAGAGACAGGGATTCTAGAGACCCTTTTAGAAGCTGTCTACCACTGCCTGTTACTAGACTGCATGTATATAATTTAAAAAAAAAACAAAAACAGAGAAGGCAATGGTACCCCACTCCAGTACTCTTGCCTGGAAAATCCCATGGACGGAGGAGCCTGGTAGGCTGCAGCACATGGGGTCGCTAAGAGTCAGACACGACTGAGCGACTTCACTTTCACGCATTGGAGAAGGAAATGGCAACCCACTCCAGTGTTCTTGCCTGGAGAATCCCAGGGACAGGGGAGCTTGGTGGGCTGTCGTCTATGGGGTCGCACGGAGTCGAACATGACTGAAGTGACTTAGCAGCATATAATAAAAAATGTCATTTCAGGTACTTTTAACTAATATATATTTTTTTTTTTTTGGTGTATCTACAGATGAAAGAGACACATTTGGTGTTGTGAAGTTGAGCTGGAAGATTCTAATGTATACAAACAAAAGCTTTAATACCCTTTATAGGATCAATGCTATTTAGATGACTTGTTACTGACCACCTACAGAATCATCAAGAAAAAACCCACTCGGTACAACCAGAATTATCACATCTCAGCAGTACCCCCTCCAAAGGGGGAAAAGATTAATTTCTCACCGGTAACCAGTAATCTGTGCCCCATTAGACTGAGGGCTGCCCCTGGCCCTCATCATGAATATTCACCAAATGCAAACAAACACAATTTAGAAGAAATAAACAAACCTCCACTGCCTTCATTGGGAATTTACTATACTACAGCCAGGCTTGACATTAACATCTTAATAGCTCTGACAGAATTACTTAGGAGCCCAGCTTCATGTAAACAGGAAAAAAAGAAAAAGTTAATGAGGAGAAAATGTGAGTGATTAATAGATGTGATTGAAATGAAATGACCTTTACTTATTCATTGAGTAATTAAAGTAATCAAGAGAGATCCAGCCGTGATAAAAGCTGTGGGAGAATAGACCAAAATACAGTTTAAAAAACCCACAACATTCAGTATGCTTTGCAGAGGACAGTGCTTTTAAAAATGGCTTTTTAAAGTAAAGTAGAGTTGTTGTTGTTGTTTTCTGATTGTCTGGAAAATGTTCTTACTTCAGAGCAGCGTGAGCAGTATGAAAACACAAAACTAAAAAAGAAAATCCCTTTGGGGATAGAAAAGGAACACGCGAAAAGATCTGTCTAATGAGTCCTGAGATATCCTGTGAATTCCAATCAAGTGTTCCCCATGGTGTGTGACATCAGTTGGGAAACAGTGGCTCAAAGGTACCTGATCACCTCAAGTTCCTCTGCCGTTACTCTTGGGGAAGCAGGGGGCCAGGAATGCATGGTCCCTGAAAGGCCTCAGCCCCTTTCTTTTGGCAGCAGAACAAGCAACCTCATCCAAAGAGCTGGGCAGAAAACCACTCTGCATTCAAGGGTCAGTGATCCAGCTTTCCTGTATGGGACTGGCCAGGGGCATCTGGGTACCAGATTAATTCCTTAATTAATTAAGGGCACCCCTTGATTCCAGCATTAATACACGTAATGAGAAACAGGGATGTCACCAAACTCTCTTCCACTCCTTTCATTTTGTTGTGTAAATACATGGATGCTGAGAAAGATTGAAGGCAGGTGGAGAAGGGGATGACAGAGGATGAGTTGGTTGGATGGCATCACTGACTGGATGGACATGAGTTTGGGTGAACTCTGGGAGTTGGTGATGACAGGGAGGTCTGGTGTGCTGTGGTCCATGGAGTCGCAAAGAGTCGGACACGACTGAGTGAATGAACTGAAGTGAACATGGATGTATGCACGTGAGCTCAGTGGCAAAGTCGTGTCCAACTCTTTGCCACCCCATGAACTGTAGTAGCCCGCCAGGCTCCTCTGTCTGTGGGATTTTCCAGGCAAGAAGACCGGAATAAGTTGCCATTTCCTCCTCCAGCGGGTCTCCGCGACCCAGGGATGGAACCTGCATCTTCTGCCTGGCAGACAGATGCTTTACCACTGTGCCTCCTAGGAAGCCCTTCATCAGAAAGTACCATCCTCCTCCACGGTGTATGTTACCTGAGGCCAAAAAGTGAGCTTTCAGTTCACAACCTCCCCCACACTACACACCCAAGCACTTAATAGATGCTTAACAAACAAAATCTATCACTGAAGGAGTGAAAGTGAAGTCGCTCAGTCGTGTCCGACTCTTTGTGACCCCATGGACTGCAGCCCACCATGCTCCTGTGTCCATGGGATTCTCCAGGCAAGAACACTGGAATGGGTAGCCATTCCCTTCTCCAGAGGATCTTCCCAACCCAGGGATCAAACCCGGGTCTCCTGCCTTGTAGGCTTTACTGTCTGAGCCACCAGGGAAGTCCATCAATGAAGGAGAGATTTGGGCAAAACACACACACACACACACACACACAACTTTTGATTTGGTGAGCTCATCAGTATCATCAAACACATTAATGCAGGCGATAAGGGTGGAATCCCACATCGATATTTCTTCCCAGCGGGGCTGTTTAGCTCCTTATTTTGAAATAACTGTAGAAGTATTAACTTCAGAGCTACTAGGGAGTCGGGTCACTTGTCCCAGAGTCTTCAGTTGCCTCTGGAACAAATGACAAAAAACCTCTTAATCATGTTTAAATGTCGATAGGGGAGTCAGGCCAGGGGAAATGTTATACTGAAGACCATCAGGGTACATGGAGAGAAAAGGAGCGTTGTTTTTCTAGACTCCCGAGACCATCTTGGGAAAAGAAATCTCCATTCTACGCTAACTTGTTTCAAGGCTTCTTTCTTTTCTTCGTTTGGAAAATTTTCTTTGGTACTTTTCCACCTTTATCTGCCTGCCTGTTCCGTGTTTCTCCTCCTACTGAGATGTCAGATGTTTCCTCGCCCAATTTTCTTCAATTTGAGGGCTGTTTTCTCTCCGGCATTTTTTTTTTTTAAACCCTTCTCTTTATGGACCTCCCTTCTCCTGATTCATTCTTTTCTTCTGAGTCCTCTTTTTTCTTTCTGTAGCTGACGTGTTGACTTGAATTCATCACAGTTAGTTAAATACTTGTGTGACGTCCATAGAACAACCACGAGCAGCCAAAAGGGACCTGGGATTCCATGAGCAGCGGCGAAGTCAGAAGTGACAACATCCTTTGTGACAAACACAAAGGGGGGCTCTGCTTATTTTTATAGAGAGAAATTGAGCAGCTGCATGCAGAGATAGATGATTAGGGCAAATTGGGCACAGGCTGGAAATGAACTACGCACACACACAAAATATATGTATATATATATCACCCTGTGAATGCCTGCCTTGCTCTAATTTTAAGCGTTCAGCATTCAAGCAATAAATTGTAAGACATTCAAACCTGATTGGAACCTTTAATTTTCATTGCTACGCATTCTCCGTCCACGGTGTGAACTTCTACACCCACCACTGGTCAGAGCTGAACGTGCTATCGGTATTCTCCTAGTAAATTCTTGCGCAGATAAAAAAGCTGATCCGATTTCATCCCTACGGAGGCCAAGCAGGTATGTCTACAGATGGGTCACAGCTAGAAGACCGACCTGGACTGAGTTCAAAGGCCATTCCAAAGAGTTTTAACATGGTGATTGTGAATTTCACGTCCACTTGAGTGGGTCACGGAGCACCCAGATATGTTGGTCCAACGTTACTCTGGATGTGTCTGTGAGGGCATTCTGGGATGAAGGTAACATCTCAGGAGACTGAGGAACACAGACTGTCCTCCATAAGACAGCTGAAGACATGAGTAGAACTCAAGGGCTGACCATCCACCATGTAAGAATTCTTAACTGTGCGACCCCTTCAAATCGGAATATCAATCTTTCTCCCGCATTCAGACTTGAACTGACACATTGCCTCCGCCTGGGTCTCAGGGTGGTCTGGGATTCAGATGAGAAATAAAACCTTCGGCCTTCGAAAGCCCGCAGCTCTCTGACACACCCTGAAAAATCTTGTCTGACCTGCCAGGTTCCACCATCACATGAGCCAACTCCTTAACCATCAATCAAAGAATGCTTTTCGTGTTGATTCTGTTCCTCTGGAGGGCCCTGATTAATATGAAAATGTAAGAAAACTCATAGTCATTTATCAGAGCGTCGTCATATTCTTCCGTGTAAGGCAAATGAGGCCTGTAGCACAGATAGCAAAGAATCTGCCTACAGTGCAGGAGACCTGAGTGTGATCCCCAGATTGGGAAGACTCCCTGGAGAGGAGAATGGCAACCCACTGCACTATTCTGGCCTGGAGAACCCCATGGATAGAGGAGCCTGGTGGGCTACAGTCCATAGGGTCACACAGAGTCGGACACGACTTAGCCTCTAACATGACTATATTATTATATGTAAGACAAGCAACACCCAGGAAGATCTTTTCAGGTCTCAGGAGTCCTAGGGCATGCACGCTAAGTCACTTCAGTTGTGTCCAACTCTGCAACCCCATGGACTGCAGCCCACCAGGCTCCTCCGTCCATGGGATTCTCCAGGCAAGAACACTGGAGTGGGCTGCCGTTCCTTCTCTGCTGTGTTCTCTAGCACACCTAACAACACTGGTGGGCCATTTCCTTCCTTTTCTGAGACATAAGCACAGAATAGGGGTGTCTGGGTGGAGACACTACTGTTTGGGGAATGTGTTTTTCATCTCTTTGTGAAATATCCATGACTTACTCTGAGGTACACAGATTTGAAAAAATAAAAAAAGACTTAGGAGCCTGGGTAAAGATTGAAGATTTTAAAAGGAAAGCAAACACTCATTTTAGGGCACCAGAAAGTGGAAAATCATGGAGCAGTTCTGAAAATAACCCAGTAACAATTTGGTCCAAAGAAGACAGCAGAGGATAAGAAAGTTTTCTGAAGACTTCGCTGACATGTCAAATGGAATTTTCTGCAAGGAGTTCCTTTTTCAAGCAGGGCTTCTCGACACACTTTCTGTCATCACGTCCAGAAAGTTCTGGCGACTAAGCTTTATCTTGCAGGTCAGAGGCTCCTGCAGCCTCTGAGGTCCTCTAGAAGCCAGACCAACTTCCTGCTGTCCTGCTTAGGGAGCCATCCGCCTCCCAGGTCCCTTCTTCCATGGAAGAAGTAAACACGGCTGTCATGAAAAGCTGAACCTCCTTCTCTCTGCTTTTGCTTAAATGGTTCAGTTCAGTCACTCAGTCGATCAGTCGTGCCCGACTCTTTGCGACCCCATGGACTGCTGCACGCCAGGCCTCCCGGTACATCACCAACTCCCAGAGTCTACTCAAACTCATGTCCATGGAGTTGGTGATACCATCCAACCATCTGTCGTCCCCTGCTTAAATGGTTAAATATCATTTATTGCAAAGAGCCCCTGAAAGCAACTCCAGCTTCAGTTCCTCAGTCTCTAGGGCAGGAAATCTCTCTCAGGACTGACGGCTGGTGCTCTGTGGATCCTGTCCTGTGTTCATTCGAGCCTTATGCTGCTGCTAGGTCAGTTCAATTGTGTGACTCTTTGTGACCCCATGGACTGTAGCCTGCCACGTCGCTCTGTCCAGGGGACTCTCCGGGCAAGAATAGTGGAGTCGGTTGCCATGCCCTCCAGTCTTTAGAGTGAAAAAAAAAAAAGATTTTGGAAGACTTTAAGCAATGGCACAGACATCCAAAATGTTTTAGCGGGAGGGGATAAGATACTCAGTGACTCTGAAGGCAGCTCCAGTTAATGGAAGACCTACAATCTAGTGATGTGTGTGCGTGCTTAGCTGCTTCGGTCGTGTCTGACCCTTTGCAGTCCCCTGGATTGTAGCCTGCTAGACACCTCTGTCCATGGGAATCTTCTGATAAACAGGCTTTAAATACCATTACTCATATTCGTATATAAAAATCTTCTCTAATACATCTAAGTCTATGATTCCAACTATCAGTGCCTATCACAGCTGTCTTTCAGAAATTGTTCTTAAAGGTTTTGGTCCTAAGAGCGAACATGAACACAAAGAAAATAATTCAATACAGCATCTAAATTTAAATGAAACAGATATCCATGTTCCCTTTTAATGCTGGTGGTTTTTCCTTTCATTACTGCAAGGACCACGTGCGGACATTGCCCAAACAGACGACAAGAGAAGCAATAATCCATCAAACAATGAGCTGACAACTAGAGTTATTTTCCCTTCCTTATTTAGAAAATAATTCCCTTTCCTTCCAAGAAACAGCCCCATTAAAATAGTTGGTTTTACAAGCATCAGTATTTATTTTATATGAAATGTATCTTCAAGCAGTTTATCTGTCTCATTACAGTTTTCCTTGGTTTTTCCGGAAGCTAACTGCAAAGATTTGCACCAAGAAACCGACTAATTGGTGAAGTGAAGTGAAATGAAAGTTGCTCAGTTGCATCCGACTCTTTGCGACCCCATGGACTGTAGTCCATGGAATTCTCCAGGCCAGAATACTGGAGTGGGTAGCCTTTCAGCTATTGATTTCCCAGTAGTCATGTATGGATGTGAGAGTTGAACCATAAAGAAGGCTGAGTCCCGAAGAACTCATGCTTTTGGAACTGTGGTGTTGGAGAAGACTCTTGAGAGTCCCTTGGACTGCAAGGAGATCCAACCAGTCCATCCTAAAGGAGATCAGTCCTGAATATTCATTGGAAAGACTGATCATTTGTTCAGTTTGAAGCTGAAACTCCAATCCTTTGGCCAACTGATGCAAAGAACTGACTCATTTGAAAAGACCTTGATGCTGGGAATGATTGAAGGCAGAAGAAGGGGATGACAGAGGGTGAGATGGTTGGATGGCATCACCGACTCAATGGACATGAGTCTGAGTAAACTCTGGGAGTAGGCGATGGACAGGGAGGCCTGGTGTGCTGCAGTCCATGGGGTCGCAAAGAGTCGGACATGACTGAGTGACTGAACTGAACTGAATTGAGCGTTTTCCTTCTCCAGGGGATTTTCCTAACCCAGGGGTCGAACCCAGGTCTCCCACATTTCAGGCAGATTCTTTAGCGGCTGAGCCACAAGGGAAGCCAGTTGGTGAAGAAGGCAGCAGGTGAAACATGCATCATCAGGAAACCACCATCACGGAAAAGTCAAAAGGCATCGCACATGGACGTGGATTTCTTCTGTTGATGCTGCTGCTCTGGTTCAGTTAGTATTATTTCCAAAATGTAAACTTGGACTTATGAGAAGTGAAGGACTTGCTACTTCCCTTCAGTTTTCACTACGTGGTCATCACCGTTTGACATCCAGGACGTCCCCGGTGGTCCACTGGTTAAGAATCCATGTGTCAGTGCGGGGGACATGACTTCTGTCCCTGGTTTGGGATGATCCCACGTGCCTGCAGAGCAAGTAAGCCTGTACGACACAACCGCTGAATCCAGGCACCTAGAGAGCCTGTGAGCCGCAGCTACTGAAGCTCCCGTGCTGCAGCCACCAAAGCCTGTGCTTCGCAAATCCTGAGTCCAAGTGCCCTAGAGTCTGTTCTCCACCACGGGAGGAGCCACTGCAAGGAGAAGCCCACACCTCACAAGGACAGGTAGCCCCTACTCGCCGCAACCAGAGAAAGCCCGCAGCAGCAACAAAGACCCAGCACAGCCAAACAATTAAAAAAAAATTTTTTTTTTAACTATGAGAGGCTTTAAAGTAAAACCACTCTCTTTGGTTGAAGAGATGCCAATGGAAGGATGAGATATCTCTTCTTGTTCTTTAGTTACTAAGTCATTTCCCCATGTGACCGCAGGGACTGTAGCCCTTCACGCTTCTCTCTCCATGGGATTCTCCAAGAAAGAATACTGGAGTGGGTGGCCATTGCCGTCTCCAGGGGATCTTCCCAACCCAGGGATCAAACCCGAGTCTCCCGTATCTCTGGCACTGCAGTGGATTCCTTCCCACTGAGCCACCAGCTTAGGAAGGCCCTAAGCTATCAATAAGCTATCTACAGGGGCTGGAGATTGCTCTGTAAGTGCCCAAGTTCTCGCTCCAGGGGCTCAGTTATCCCAGAAAGTTACCCAATACACCATTTCTGAAAAGGACCAAAAGTCACCTGATGACTCAATAGATATGCTCCAGAAATGTCCGAAGCCAGGAAAAACAAACAAACAAACATGGGGACTGAGGACCCAGGTGAGTGAATCAGACAGGCCTGGCTTCTAGTCTAAATGTTCTTATCACCCAGGGCTGTTTTGGGGACCTCAGCTTCTTCCTCTGTGATTTGGAAAAAGTGATGGTCTGTCACAAGTAGATACTGTGAAAAAAGAGAAACAGGGATGAAACGGCTTATCAAGGTGTGCTGTTGATGTTCAGTTCCCAAGTTGTGCCTGACTCTCTGTGACCCCGTGGACAGTAGCATGCCAGGCTTCCCTGTCCTCCACCATCTCTCAGTTTTGCTCAAATTCACATCCATTGAGCGGTGATGCCATCTGACCATCTCATCCTCTGTCACCCTCTTCTCCTTTGGCCTTCAATCTTTCCAGCATCAGAGTCTTTGAACACCCTAAACATCCTTCCTCTGGTGGGTATAATTATCACTCTGATTGCTGGGCCATCTAAGTAAGTGTGTCATCATTTCCTATCAACCAAGAGATCATCAGATAGCCAGAGAGATAAACACGTAAAAAGTGAAGTGAAAATCTCTGGATTTTATAATACATGCCTCTCGTCTTCAATCTTTCCCAGCCTCAGGGTCTTTCCCGATGAATCAGCTCTTCACATCATGTGGCCAAAATAGTGGAATTTCATCTTTGGCACCAGTCCTTCCAATGAAGGTTGATGAACCAGTAACCCAATCACAGGAGGGGTCTCCCATCACCTCTGTCATAGTCACGGGCCTTGCCCACCCTCATCGGGTGGGATCGTAAGAAGTGTGTACACACGCTAAGGGGCAGGGATCTTGGGACCACCTTAGAATTCTGCGTACTAGCAGAGGAAGATGTCATTACACATCTGTACACCACACGAAGAGTTACGTGTCGCCACGGATGATTTCAGAGTCCCGTGACAATCGCGATCCAGAAAAGAGCTGAGTAAAAAGCAAAGATTCCTTATGGAGAAAACAATGTCAAACAAGGATCAAAACCTCTGGGTTTTAAGATTAGTATCCTTCAGTCAGTTCAGTTCAGTCGCTCAGTTGTGTCTGACTCTTTGCGACCCCATGAATCGCAGCACGCAAGGCCTCCCTGTCCAGCACCAACTCCCGGAGTTCACTCAGACTCACATGCATCGAGTGAGTGATGCCATGCGGCCATCTCATCCTCGGTCGTCCCCTTCTCCTCCTGCCCCCAATCCCTCCCAGCATCAGAGTCTTTTCCAGTGAGTCAACTCTTCGCATGAGGTGGCCAAAGTACTGGAGTTTCAGCTTCAGCATCATTCCCTCCAAAGAAATCCCCAGGGCTGATCTCCTTCAGAATGGACTGGTTGGATCTCCTTGCAGTCCAAGGGACTCTCAGGAGTCTTCTCCAACACCACAGTTCAAAAGCATCAATTATTTGGCGCTCAGCCTTCTTCATAGTCCAACTCTCACATCCATACATGACCACAGGAAAAACCATAGCCTTGACTAGACGGACCTTAGTCGGCAAAGTAATAATGTCTCTGCTTTTGAATATGCTATCTAGGTTGGTCATAAATTTTCTTCCTTACTCACATGCTATTTGGAAGCACACAAAGTTTAAACTTTTCTTTTCTACAAGGATTAAAGTAGAAACGTTGAATCGAAAAATTGAAATAAAACAAGAGACAATAAGGGGAATCCATAACATCGCGTAATCCAGAAAGAGTCTGAGATTCCTGGGCTTATGTCTGGGGTTCTCGGAAATAAGTCTTCTGCCCTGACCTAAAGAGAAGCAGGTCCCGGGGGTCCCTGTCAGTACCTCTCTGGCCAGCTGGTTGGCTGTACTTTCAAAGCTGTTAAATGTGGCTTTCGTTGGGAAGATGGAATTGAGGGCACTGTTACACTAAGAAAACGCTGAGCAGCAGCTACGCGAAACCGTGACTGAGCCAACAAAATATGAAACAGATCATTTATAAATATCAATATAAAACAGAACGTTCGTACATCGCTGGAGGAAGTATAACGAACACAACCTGTTTGGAAAAGTCTGTCCAGGCTGAGTACGTACGTGTCCCACGACCCATCAGTGCCAGTCCTAGGATGATCAAAGCTTTAACCTTTGTAACAGCCCAACTCATCCATCGATGGTCAACCCAACTACTGCCCGTCAACAGCAGAATGGAGAAAAAGCAAATTGCCACCTTCACACAAGGTATTTCTATAGAGCAATGAAAACATACAAGGTGGGTCTACACCACACAGACTGCGTCTACACAAAGCTGCACGTATTCCTCAAACATAACCTTGAGCAAAAGAAGCCGGAGACCTAAAGGTCCTTACTGTATTGTTCCACTTATAAAAACTTCAAAGAAAGGCAAACAACATCATTTGAGGTCAGCAGCGTGGTTACCCACATCTTCGGAAAGGTTCCAGGGTGGGTGGGGGCATCTGAAGGGCTGATCATTTTCCACTTTTTATTTATAAGAGTTGTGTTTTATTTATTTACAGACGTGTTGATTCCAGGAACATTTCCGTGAGCTGTATAATAATGATATGTGCATTTTTCTGTGCGCTTTCAATTCAATAAAAAGTTGACTTAAAAATCATTCAGGCAGGAATAGGCTGTTGGTAATGTCAGTGGAGTGAAGCAACCCCATGCACTTGGTAAAACTTTTAAAATATGCTTGAAAGCTTCTAAATAGAGACAAAAACTGGAGGGGAGTTTACTCTCAAACACTGCCAGTTGTAAGAGGAAGACCTGCCAGACTTAGAGCATCCCCTAACACTGTGGAAAACCATGTGATCGTATCCATGGCTTTTCTGGGTAAAGGTTAGGAGGGCAGAGGGAAATAAAATGGGGAGTCCTGGGGAGCATGACAGCCTGCGGGGGATTTAAATCCAAATTCGGAATGCAGTCTGCCCAGATCTCTAGCAGACAGACTGCTTAACCACAGAGGTCCCGGGAGACCCTGGAAACAGAGTAGCGAGGAAAAAAAATGTGCCAAGTTGGTGATTTTCTTCAATGAGTGAAAGTGAAAGTCACTCAGTCGTGTCTGACTCTTTGTGACCCCATGGGCTGTAGTCCACCAGGCTCCTCTGGCCATGGGGAGTCTCCAGGCAAGAATACTGGAGTGGGTTGCCATGCCCTTCTCCAGGGGATCGTCCCGATCCAGGGATTGAACCCAGGTCTCCTGCATTGCAGGTGGATTCTTTACCAGCTAAGTCTCCAGGGAAGCCCAACGATAAATCAGCACCTTCTCTGAACATGAGCAGCTTGGGCAGCAGGGAGCCAGAAGGGTCACAGTCTAGAGCCCAAACCCAGAAGAGCAGCTGGAAAAATGCACAGCATCCGTACCCTGTATCTTTCCCCGATACTCAGCTGATTGTCAGTTCACACAGGCCCAGGCGAGACCCACAAGACCCAGGCCGAGAAAGTAGGAGTGGAAAGAAGCAGAACAGGGCAGAGATATAAGTAAACACACCGTGCGCAAAGTACCTACTGGAAGCAGATGTCCATCAACATACACCCCTCGATGGGCCACAAAACAAGTGCCATCAGGTTTGGAAATAGCTAAATATTGCAGAGTACGTTCCGTGTCCGAAATGGAATGAACTCAGAAATCAACATAAACATAGCAAATATCTGGAAATTAAAGAACTCACTGAAAACACAGCATATGAACATATTTACAGGAAGTCCATCCGATAGTGTTCAGAGGTATGGTCTTAAATACATATATATATAAACAAAACAAAGCAAGAAAAAGGGCACTGATTGATGATTTTAGCCAGTGGTGGCCAAAACTGTTCTTAAAAATGCCAGAACGGGAAGGCTTTAGTCTTTGCAGGCCATATTGTGTATGCTGAATTTACTCAATTCTATTGTAGCACAAAACCAACTATACACAATATTTTAAAGGAATGACCATGACTGGATTCCAACAAAGCTTTAATTATAGAAATAAGCACTGGGCCATATTTGGCCCATGGACTCAAGTTTGCTCCTGCCTGATCTAAGCTCTCAATATAGGAAACTTAGAAAAGAAGCAAAAATAAGTACAAATTAACAGGGTGGGAGAAGCAAGAAATATATAATAGCAGAAATTAATAATTAATAACAGAAAATTAATAAAACCAGAAGACTGCTCTTTGAAAATGAAAGACTTACTGATAAATTTCTAACTGGAAAAATCATGAGAGACAGAGAGAATCAGGGGAGAGAAAAAAATGTAAATTAATAACATCACAAAGTAAAGAGAGGAAGCAATACTGAAAGCCTATAGATGTTTACGAGATACTTTAAAAAATTACGAACATTTTGTAGCCATAAATTCAACCACTGCAATGAAATGGATACTATTTTTGAAAGATGCAAATTGATTATCAAAGATTGTTTAAGGAAAAACAGAAAACCAAAGTAGCCCTGTTATTAGTTTAAGAAATTGAATTATTAGTAAAAAAAAAAAAAAATCTGACCCCAAATCCCAAAGTTGAATGGCTTCACTGGTGAGTTATATAAAAGAGTTTTGAAACAAACAATACAATATTATTTTAACATACAAAAATCACATCCAGCTACCAAAAAGGTAGAGCCGTAAAATCATGTCAGCAGAGATAGAAAAAACATCTGACAAAGTTCAACACTGACTTATGATACAAAGTCTCAGAAAGCTAGGAATAATAGGGAGCTTCCTAAATTTTCAAAGTGTGTCTACTGAATTACTGAATCAGCAAAAAACTGAATTATTTCTCTTCAAAATAGGGAAGAAGAGAAGGACGCTTTCTCTTACCACTTCTATTCAACATTGTGCTTGAAGTCCTGGCCAATGCACCATAGCAAATAAACAAAACCTAAGAGCACACAGATGTTTAAAGAAAGAATTAAAATTTTCTCTACTCAGAGGCACGGCATAAGAAAATATTTGGAAAATCCTAAATCAGCTATCAAAAAGCAGACAGTAAAATCAGACATGAGTTTAGCAGGTTGCAGGAGACAATACAAACAGACAATATTAATATACAAATTAATAGACAATATTAATATACAAAATAACATAAATAGACAATACTAATATACATATTTGTATGTAACAGTGTCTGTCTATATTAGAAACAAAAAAAATTGAAAGTTGAAATGGGTTGTCAGCAGTTGAGCAATGCAAGAGAAGGATTTTCCCTTCAGTTGGGAGAGGGGAAAAAAAAAAAACCAGGAAGGTTTCTTAGAGGTCTGATCCAGTTGGAAGAGAGACAGGATAATTTATAAGCTGGGGCAGTGCAGACAAATGCATAATCAATGAATGTCCTTGAGTCAGTAGAGTGTACGATCTAGGAAATGAATGAAAGGAGTTGGTGCAAGATGCCACTACGGATCATTCACCCTAATGAGAGGGAAGGGTCTGATGATGGGGGCCGCAGTGCAGAGGCTGATAATGTGGGTAGATGGGCTAGTGGGAGCACTTTAACCTCCTTAGTGAATCAGGAGGAAGCGTCTCAATGACACATGAAGATGAGACAGAGAGTCGTCAAGAGTTTAGAAAGCAAGAGACAGAAGGCGGGAAATAACGATGCAAGAAGTAAATCCACGAGTCTTAAGTGAAAGGAATCCTACTCCGATGTTTTGACAGCATCCCGGGCAATTGTTGGAGGTCTTGGATACAGAAGGGGAACAGAGGGCAATTTTTCTCCATCTGTGTTCACCTGCACATTGCCGTGGAGGAGACAGAGCTTTTCATTCATCAACACCGTCATTTGGCCAAGCGAACAGAAAGGAGCGGAGGATATACGCAGAGGTAACGGTTGGAGAACCCACTCCAGGATTCTTGCCTGGAGAATCCCATGGACAGAGGAGCCTGGTGGTCTACAGTCCAAGGGGTTGCGAAGAGCTGGACACGATGGAGCGACTAACACACACAGCGACTGAGACACATTTAAAGATGGTTGTGGAGGGTGGAGAAATCTCAGGGAGGTGAAGGACAGTCAAAGGTGGTCAGACTAACATTTTGGAATTCACAGTGAAAAGCCAGAGAAATATCAGCTGGAATATATAACTAGAAGGCATATGCTGGCAAGATGGAAGGTGGTGATAAGAAGCTGGATTCATGAAACTGTGATTATGAAAAGTGTCTAATTGTTGGTATTAAGCAAGGAAGGAGTGAGCAGCTCCAGTGAGATGACACAGTTATTAAAGAGAAGATGCAGGAAGAAAAATAATGGAGAAAGCTGCAGGTACATCTGTATGTCTGTGTGTATTTCTTTAATGACTAAGAATTAAGACTAACAGTATGTTAAAGAAAATGACAGCGAACTAAGAGCTAAAGTTATCTAGGAGTGGGCATGGATGACCCAGGACTTGTGGAAAGACAGCAGAGATGATGGGAAGTTGCTGAAATAATACGATGGCATGACCCTCAGATCTGGGGAATTTCAGATATGCAGAGACAGAAAGATCCAGAAACTGAAATAATAACAAAGTCTGAACTTTGAAAGATGACCATTAATCCTGGGGTTATGGAACTAACTAGAAATTTTTACAGAAGAGATTAATGACCCCTCTTCATTGACCCCTCCTCCAATGTCAACCACCTACAGTAACAAATAAGATTTAATTTGACGTGCACTTTTTCGACTTTTACTCTGAGTCTTTTGGGACTTACTATTTTATTTTTTTATATTTTTTAAATTTATTTTCATTGAAGTAAAGTTGAGTTACAGTCTTGTATTGATTTCTGCTCTACAGCAAAGTGACTCGGTATATATGCTGCTGCTAAGTTGCTTCAGTCGTGTCCGACTCTGTGCAACCCCATGGATGGCAGCCCACCAGGCTCCCACCATCCCTGGGATTCTCCAGGCAAGAACACTGGAGTGAGTTGCCATTTCTTTCTCCAATGGATGAAAGTGAAAATGAAAGGGAAGTCGCTCAGTTGTGCCTGACTCCTAGTGACTCCATGGACTGCAGCCCACCAGGCTCCTCTGTCCATGGGATTTTCCAGGCAAGAGTACTGGAGTGGGGTGCCATTGCCTTCTCCAATATATATATATATATATACACACACACATATATTCATTCTTTTTCATATTTTTTTCCATTATGCTTATCACAGGATATTGAGTATATTTCCCAGTAGAATCTAGTCATTTACCCATTCTCTATGTAGCAGCTTGCGTCTGCTAAGCCTAGACCCCCAATCCACCCCTCCCGCTCCCCTCCGCCTTAACAACCACCAATCTGTTCTCCATATTCTGATTTTGTTTCCATTTCATCAGCTCAGTCCAGTTCAGTCGCTCAGTCGTGTCCAACTGTGCGACCCCACAGACGGCAGCCCACCAGGCTCCCACCATCCCTGGGATTCTCCGGGCAAGAACACTGGAGTGGGTTGCCATTTCCTCCTCCAATGCGTGAAAGTGAAAAGCGAAAGTGAAGTTGCTCAGTCATGTCCGACTCTTTGCGACCCCATGGACTGCAGCACGCCAGGCCTCCCTGTCCGTCCCCAAAGATAGGTTCATCTGTGTTAGATGTGAGATTCCACATACGCGATGTCATATGGCGTTTGTCTTTCTGTCTGACTTCCTCCAGATAGTCTAGTTGCATGTATGCTGCTGCAGATGACATTACTTCCTTCTTCTGCAGGGTGGAGTAGTAGCCCACTGTATCTAGGGACCACAGCTTCTTTACCCATTCATCTCTTGATGGACACTCAGTTTCTTTTCCTGTTTCGGCGGTTGTGAGTAATGCTGCTATGAACATAGGTGTGTATATATCGTTTTGAATTGTAGTGGTTTTCCTGGCTATCTGACCAGGAGTGAGATTGCTCAATCATATGGTAATTCTGGTTTTGGTTTTCTGAGGCGCCTCCATTACCATTTCCACAGTGACTGAATCAATCTCCACTCACAACCAGTGTTGGAGGGTGCCCTTTTCTCCACACCCTCTTCAGCGTTTGCTATTTGTAGATTTTTTTAATTGGTGGCCATTCGGACGGGCATGAGGTGGTACCTCATTGCAGTTTTGATTTTCATTTCTCTGAAAACTGGAGATCTGAGCACCTTTTCATATGTCTACTGGCCGTCTGTATTTCTTCTTAAGCTACATTTCCTTCCTCCTTTTGGCTTGGATTTTACTACACGACTACGGTTAAAGTAGAACTTAGAATATTAGACAGAAACTGGAAACTAATAGTCAACACGGACTAAACTAGATTGATAGTGTTCATATCTTTCAACCCAGAAAATAGGCCATATGGGTTTAAGATGATAGTATCATACCCTGAAAAGAACAGAAGTTGAATTTAGAATTCTCTTGCAGTAACTGGCACATTGGTCTACAAAATGGCCTATACTTTAAAATGGGAATATTAATTGCTTTATATTATTAAACAGTAAATGATCATTATAAGAAAAACTAAACTATATTGAACTCTACAAAATAGGAATCATTTTCCTTTTTTTTGACCTTTATAGATTGACATACTCAATTTTGTTATAACTTTCCATCATTTTTGTACATGTAGCTAGAGATATGGTTACAAATATAGTAATCTTCCAAAACTGAAATAATCATACATATGCTTTCTCTGAGCCCTCTAAAAATAAATACTTCCCCTCCAAATGTTATGAGAAACATGTTAATATGCCTTCTCATTTAAAATAACTGCATTTTGCACAGTTGTATAGCTGTAACCAAAACTTTTTAAACATGATCCTATTAATGAACATCTAATGTTGATTTTTAAAAACTCGTCACTCTCTACTGAAAAAGATTTTAAACAGTATCTCTTAAGTAAGAAGGGGTAGCCAGTTGACCTTTCGGTGTATGGCATAATGGACTTGATTTCTCAGCAAATACGCTGATCAAAAATGTCTTCAGTGTGACCTTCAATGTAATAAAAATATTACATAGTGTCCTCCAGGCATTTCAGGAAATTTGTACCTCTTTCCTCAAAGACTACCCTGAGAAATGAAAAATCATTAAATCAATGTTACTATTTGTTTAGCATATTTATATAACAAATCTTTCTATATGACAAAGAAAAGACACATATTCTTGGCACTGTGAAGTTCCATTTCAGAAAAGGCCATCAACACTGGGGCAATGTTCTGAGGCAACACCTCAGAAATACAACTTCCATAGGAAAAATATCCTAAGAGTATAATGAATTTGGAAGTAGCTCCCATTTGGAACATGTTACAAGTTTTATTGATACTTAATTACTCTTTTTATTATTATTGGATTTCCCTGGTGGCTCAAATGGTAAAGAATCAGCCTGCAATGAAGGAGACTCAGGTTCACTCCCTGGGTCAGGAAAATCCCCTGCAGAAGGGAATAACAGTAAACTCCAGTATTTTTGCCTGGGAAATCCCATGGACAGAGGAGGCCTGGCATGCTGTAGTCCATGGGGTCGCAAAGAGTCAGACACGACTGAGTGACTGAACTGAATTACTATTTTATTATTAATAAACTATTATTACTATTATAGCAACAAACACATATAGCTTGCTATGTACCAGCTACTGTTCTAAGCCTTTTCCATAAGTTAGTGCGCATGTAGACCCCCAGCAGCGATATGAGCTGCAACTACCATTGTCTGCAGTGCAAATGAGGGAAACTGAGGGATGGAAATATTAGCAATGCCATGCCATCACCTGCCTGCCCCTCCCCCGCCAAGATCACACAACTCTGATGGACGAGAGCTCCTGTTTCTTCAGATGCAAATAAAGGGCAAAATGTCTCTTCAGAATACTGTGGAAAAGGGTCTGTTTAAATCCCATCATCAGAATAACCCACACTGGGAAAGACAAGAGACCGACTTACCATGAGCCACCATCATGGACCATCCAGACCTGATTTCAACATCCAAACCTTTATGCTGGGGGGACTTCCCTGGTGGCCCAGTGGCTAAGACCCTGCTCCCAAGGCAGGGGGCTTAGGTTCCATCCTCATTCAGGGAACCAGATCCCACAGGGCACCACTAAGACCCAATAAGTAGCTCAGCTGGTAAAGAATCTGCCTGCAATGCAGGAGACCCTGGTTCAATCCCTGGGTCGGGAAGATCCGCTGGAGAAGGTATAGGCTACCCACTCCAGTATTCTTGGGCTTCCCTGGTGGCTCAGCTGGTAAAGAATCCGCCTGCAATGCGGGAGACCTAGGTTTGATCCCTGGGTTGGGAAGATCCCCTGGAGAAGGGAAAGGCTACCCACTCCAGTGTTCAGGCCTGGAGAATTCCCTGGACTGTATAGTCCATGGGGTCGCAAAGAGTCGGATGCAACTGAGTGACTTTCAGACACATACACACACACACACACACACATAGTTTTTAAAAGCTTCATAGTGGGAAGAGAAATTAAAAAAACACGTTAAGATGAATGCCTTTAGGACGGGACATTCTTTTTTTTCCCCACCATAAAAGAAGACTTTTCGTCCAGACAAGTCCTAGCAAGCAACGAAAAGTAGCCCTTCAGGGGTATTAGCAGCTTTGCAGGTGACTCAGTGGTAAAGAATCTGTCTGCCAATGCAGGAGACGTGGGTTTGAGACCCCCCTGGAGAAGGAAAGGGCAACCCACTCCAGTATTCCTGCCTGCAGAATCCCACGGACAGAGAAGCCTGGTGGGCTACAGTCCGTGGGGGTCGCAAAAGAGTCAGACATGACTCAGCAACTAAGCAACAGCATAGAGGGGTATTAGAGAAATAAAACTGTAAAGAAAGGCAGCATGTAAGATTAGAGGAAAATAGCACTGCGGTGTGACTAAGTCAAGAAAACTGCTGGCATGGAGGTTACCTGTCACTCCAGACCAGCTCCGCTGGAGGCCTTGTCATTTGTCAAACACAAGCCCTTCCAAGGGACCCTACCCTTCTATCCACTTTCTAGCATCCTGCACGTACCCCAGGTAGGCTCTCTCAAGTCAGCTCAATGTCCATGAAGCCAATAAAGATGGACCCACTCCATGATTTTTGTCTGAACAACTAGGGGAAAGAAATGTTCATTCCTGCGGTGTGTGTAATAAAATAAATTTAAAAATCAACTCATCATGCATTTGGAGACCTGTGAAAATAGCTATGTGTTAGCAATACAAAGAAGAACAAGAAAAAGGAAAATAGAGAGGTCGTAGGGTCTTTCAATGGAGAAGGCAATGGCACCCCACTTCAGCACTCTTGCCTGGAAAATCCCATGGACGGAGGAGCCTGGTGGGCTGCAGTCCACGGGGTCGCTAAGAGTCGGACACGACTGAGTGACTTGACTTTCACTTTTCATTTTCCTGCATTGGAGAAGGAAATGGCAACCCACTCCAGTGTTCTTGCCTGGAGAATCCCAGGGACGGGGGAGCCCGGTGGGCTGCCGTCTATGGGGCCGCACAGAGTCGAACACGACTGAAGCGACTTAGCAGCAGCAGCAGCAGGGTCTTTCAAAGCAGAAGTCACGAAGGAAATGATGCTTGCACTCCACTCGGGTCTGGCCCTCTCGTCTGTATGAGGTGCACCCGTCTTTATCAGGCATTGTGGATTCCAGTGTTCACGGGCAGTGCAAAGCATAGAGAAACACCTGGGCAGAAATTCAAAGGTCA
The DNA here is from genome assembly GCF_032405125.1 of Capricornis sumatraensis. Lineage (NCBI taxonomy): Eukaryota > Metazoa > Chordata > Mammalia > Artiodactyla > Bovidae > Capricornis > Capricornis sumatraensis. The sequence goes on along the minus strand of NC_091092.1, from coordinate 143,799,674 downwards.
TCACCCTGGGTAGTTTCGTCAGCCTCAGCAGGATGATACACAGTGCCCATGCATGACCAGCGTTACCGGCTTTTCTAGTATTTCAAGGAGAGTGGGAAAACGTGGATTTTTAAAAAAAAAAAAAAACGTGAAATGCTCTTCTTTTTAAAAGTTGGCAAGCCACTCAATGTTTAATTACTGCAATCCAAAGAAAAGATTGTGTCGTAACGTCACATGCTTATATCTGACCGAGGAACCAATTTAAGATTTAGCTACGTCATCTCTATTATGGAGCTTCCCTGGTGGCTCAGAGGTTAAAGCATCTGCCCGCAATCTGGGAGACCTGGGTTCGATCCCTGGGTTGGGAAGATTCCCTGGAGAAGGAAATGGCAACCCACTTCAGTATTCTTGCCTGGAGACTCCCATGGATGGAGGAGCCTGGTGTGCTACAGTCCACGGGGTCATAAAGAGTCGGACACGACTAAGCGACTTCACTTTCACTTTCTCTACTATGAATCGCTAACATTTAAGATATAAACATAAAACATACCATGAGGTTGAAACCATTCTTACTGTCTGGAAACGCGTGGTCTTGTGAACAGGGGTTGTTTGTGTGGCTAAGTGATCCTACTGATGGTAGCAGCTTTGTACGGCTAAGAGAAGTTTATTTCATCTGTAAGGGTCAGTTTTGACACTTATGCTTTTGGTTTATTTTTAAGGTCTCATCCTAACTTTAAAATCTTTCTCCACTTGGGTCATCTATTTTTTTTACCGTGAGGATGAAAGAGAAGAAAATTAAATAAATAAATCTTATGATTATCCAAGCACTCGATCCAACCATGTGTCTTCTCTGAAGGAAAACAAGCAAAGCCCTGTACTGCAAAAACTAGGGATAGGATAATAGGGGGAGAGGAAACAGCAGTGAGCGTTTTAATTGTGAAATTTACAATTAAAATTAAATGACTGATAATAAGACCATTGAGAAATACAACGAGTGTTATCACTCTTAACAGAGAGGAAGCATACTATAAAATTACAAATAATGACGACGGAATGGACGACAGAGGATGAGGTGGCTGGATGGCATCACTGACTCGATGGGCGTGAGTCTGAGTGAACTCTGGAAATTGGTGATGGACAGGGAGGCCTGGCGTGCTGCAATTCATGGGGTTGCAAAGAGTCGGACACGACTGAGCGACTGAACTGAACTGAACTGAATGACGGTGAAGCATATGAAGTGACTCGTGGTGAGGGGAAGGACTGAAAAATGGAAAAGACGTTTCCTTGTTTCTGTAGCAGGAAGACGGAATAGCTATGGATCCCTTGACATTAATGGAAGAATACAAAGTAGAAGGGTTGTAACTGTGTGAGAGAGGATAGGAACACAGAAAGCTCCCTTCTCTTGATCTGGTGTACAGGAGCCGCAGGAATATTGAAATTTACATACACAGAGATCTGAGTACAAGAGTGACTTTAAGATTAACATTCATACTATTTAGTTAATTAAAACTAAGTATTGGTTTGGCCCCAAAGCAAATTCAGGTTTCCCTATTAATAAAACATCTTACGAATAAACTCAAACTTTTGGGGGCAACCCAATTTTAACTTACCAATTAATCATTACTACTACCTACCAGCGTAACCCACACATTAATAATTAGTATTAACATTGCTAAGCAGTACTACCCAAGAATAAACAGAAAAGCTTTTGATCTTGCTGGATATTTCATCCAGGGAAATGGAGAGAAGAAATCCAGTCAATGGAGGAATAAATTTAAAGGGGAGTTGTGTGTTTGAGTGAACTCCGGGAGTTGGTGATGGACAGGGAGGCCTGGTGTGCTGCAATTCATGGGGTCGCAAAGAGTCGGACACGACTGAGCGACTGAACTGAACTGTGTGTTTATTCCATGAAACTCCGCTGTTTCAGTATTATAGTACTAGTGATAGGCATTCAGTAGTGTCTGACTCTTTCCCTCCCTTATGGAATGTAGCGCCCCCCCCGGCTCCTGTGTCCATGGGATTCTCCAGGCTCAAGAATATTGGAGTGGATTGCCATGCCCTCCTCTAGGGGAATCTTCCCGACCCAGGGTTCAAAACCTGGTCTGCCACCTTAAGGACAGATTCTTTACCAGCTGAGCCACCAGGGAAGCCCTTTAAATATTATAGTCAAACTAACTAAATTGGGACACAATATAGATAAAAATTTTCTTCATTTTGCAACACCTGAGTTAATATTTATACAAAATTCTAACCAATTTGCCACGTGTAAAATAAAGAAAAAAACAATCGTATTTATTAACACAAGCAAAGTATTAGCAGAAATCAGAAGCTATTTTATTTAGCCTTATCTCCAAAAAACAAGTCGGTGAAGGAGAGTTATGAATTATTAACCATCTTTTACAAAAGGCTATGTTTAGTGGGGATCTGGAAAGGCATGGGATGAAATTCAAAATCCATTCATATGAAAATTCTTTAAAGAAGTATACCTGGCCTGTCCATACGATGTCAAAAGTGTCTGAGTTTGTGTATCTCAAAAGTCACTGTCCTGCTTAATGAGGAAACAGAAAATAAATGTAACTCACACAAAAGAAGGGAGACTAATTCCCTTAATATATAGAGTTCAAACCAAATTTTAAAAACTCAACTCAAAAAGAAATGAGCAAAAGATACAAACAGGCAGATCGCCTGAAAGAAATAGCAACGACTTACAGTCAAAAAATGACAGTTCATTCTGCTTCAGGAAATGTCCCTTAAAAAGAGAAATTTAAATTTCACAAGTCCAGATGGGCAAATCTTAGCATGCGCGGTGGAAGACACAGCTGACTAGTTTTCTGAGACGGCCAGGAGGAAAGCGGAGCTAACTCCGCTGTGCTCCATCTCAGATTATGACGAAGGGAACACGATCACCCTGATCACAACCAGAATAGTCACAAACTGAGGCTGTTCAGGTATATAACACACCCCTCATGCATGAACAGCATACACATATGTTCATTTCTGCTTACCCGTACATTTAAAATTTGAGAAAGGGCGCAGAAGGCTACAAAGAATTCCTGCAGAGGGTGGCCCTAGATTACTTTGGAATGCTTTGCTTTGCTATTCTGTTTCTTTTAAGCCTGTATCTGCGTGTGTGTTCAAAAGGACATAGTTAATAAGAATAAAGGCGTAAAACCAGGACATAAAAAAAGTCGACGTCGGAGGAAGGAAGGGAGCTAAGAGACAGCATTAGAATCGTTTTTGTTTTGTTTGCGGTGTGGATTCCGCCGCTATCCTGGTCCCTTTAGCTTCACTCATCCCAGGGAGAGGGCGGGAATGCTCTCCAGAGGGTTACGGAAGTAACCTCTCCTCGAGGCTGGGGAGGAGGCATTTTGTGCGAGAGCCAGCTGCTGGGTAATAAGTGTGCTGAGCAGCACAGTCACAGACGTGCTCCGGTGGGGAGATTTACTTGGAAACAGGATAAGTGTCTGTGAAAACACACCCATGCTATCCTTGAACTCTTAGCTGGGTAGATTTCCACTGGATTAACAAGCTCTTCTAAAGACCTCAAGCGTGCTTGCTCAGTCCTCAGTTGAGTCTGACTCTTTGCAACGCTATAGACCATAACCCACCAGGCTCTTCGGTCTGTGGGATTCTCCAGGCAAGAAGACTGGGCTGGGTTGTCCTTCCCTTCTCCAGGGGATCTTCCTGACCCAGGGATGGAGCTTGCTCCTCCTGCGTTGCAGGCAGATTCTTTGCTGCTGGGCCACCTGGGAAGCCCATGCCTCTTCTCAATCCTGTGTCAATGCCAGCGTCCCTTCCCCAGACATTCAGCACCACCAGAGGGTTCCTAAGCAATGCCCACCTCTGAGAAACACCACCTGCTGCTGGGTGGACCCCACCCACACCATGTTAAATGGCCAGGATTGGCACACTCGGGCACAGACATCCGACACTCCCACCCAGCCCACACCCCCAGGGCAATACCCTGCTTGAAAAAAGGCCTTTTTCTGCCATCTGACTACCCTTGTAAAGGAGCCGTCAACACTTCATGAGTCTCTAGTTACACGAGACATCCGCAGATCTCAAGAGCTGCTCTCAGTGAGAAAGACACCCACCACTTACAATCGGGTTTCACTACACATGACAGATACTCTTGGTCCAAACAGTCAAAATCCTAGATAGAAAGCTCAAGCAAATCTTCCAGGAAATCGTGAACACTCTGCAGAAATGCCTGCATCTTCCTTATGTGCTCGCTGTGAAAGGCATAAGAAGGGACTGAGTACCATGACTTGGAAAATTTGTTGTTACGGTTCAACTCTTTTGGATGCCATGGACTGCAGCATGCCAGGCTTCCCTGTCCTTCACTATCGCCCAGAGTTTGTTCAAATTCATGTCCATTGAGTCAGTGATGCCACCCAACCATCTCATCCTCTGTCGTCCCCTTCTCCTCCTGCCCTCACTCTTTCCCTTTCTTTTCATCAGGGTCTTTTCCAATGAGTCAGCTCTGTGCATCAGGTGGCCAAAGTACTGGAGCTTCAGCTTTAGCATCAGTCCTTCCAATGAATATTCAGGACTGATGTCCTTTAGGATAGACTGGTTGGATCTCCTTGCAGCCCAAGGGACTCTCAAGAGTCTTCTCCAACACCACAGTTCAAAAGCATCAATTCTTCAGCGCTCAGTGTTCTTTATGGTCCAACTCTCACATCTGTACATGACCACTGGAAAAACCATAGCTCTGACTAGACGGACCTTTGTTGGCAAAGTGATGTCTCTGCTTTTTAGTATGCTGTCTATGCTTGTCATAGCTTTCCTTCGAACCTTGAAAATGGAGATGGTTAAAAGTTGTCTGTTCACAGCCCACTGTGAGCAATCCTGTCCAAATGGCAACATGAAGGCCTGGGTTACATGCGAAGGCAGTGTTTTAAATCACTTCCTCCCTCCTAAATCACTTCCTCCCTCCCAGATAATGTAAACATCACCAGGAGAAAAGGTAGCTGTGGAACTGAAGCCCCATTCAACAGCCCAGGGTGAGGCGGGGGAAAATCCAGGCCACTGGTTTTCCTTCCCTTCTACAGGCATCACTTTACTCTTGCTCCCTGGAGGGACCACTCTCACTGTTAACCACCATTCTTGGATTCTAAACTAATTCAGCACGAGTTACAAGACAATTTAGAAGCCTCCAAATTCTACCTCTTACGACTTGACCGAAAGCTAATGAGACGTACCTGCTTGATCTTTGCTTCCAAGGTGCCCTCCAACACAGGACAGCCCTTAGCACGTGGAGCATCGTTCTCATATGAGTTATTCCCCCAGTGAGGATGGAGGGTGGGTGTCTGGTTCCCTTTCTCAGTCTTCCTGTCGTCAGAGCAAGTTGCCCTTTCAGGGAGAGCTCTCTCAGCTGAGCAGCTGATAATGTCAGAGCAGCTCTAAGTGTGAGTGTGCAGGATAACTGCTCTCATTGGGAAATGGAACAGAAAGAGAGTCTGTGAGGATTTCTCCACTGTGTTTTATTCGGCTCACGCATAGATAAAAATCAAGGGTAGAAATGAGGGGTGATACACTCAAATGACTTTGAAGGTTCTTGATGTAAAGGTTTAACACAGAATATGCCGACTGAAAACTCACTGGATTTCAACAGGTGGGCATGCTCAATGTAAAAATCTGACCTCCAAAAATATCTTTGGCTACAGACATCCCTTATGGTTCAGCTGGTAAAGAATCCGGCTGCAGTGTGGGAGACCTGGGTTCAGTCCCTGGCTTAGGAAAATTCCCTGGAGAAGACAACAGCTACCCACTCCAGTCTTCTGGCCTGGAGAATTATATGGACTGTATAGTCCATGGGGTCTCGAAGAATCGGACACAACTGAGTGACTTTCACTTTCACTATGGGCATCCCACCCTGATGCTGGGAAAGACTGAAGGCAAAAGGAGAAAAGGCGGCAGCAGAGGGTGAGATGGTGAGACAGCATCACCGACTCAACGGACATGCATCTGAGCAAACTCCAGGAGGCAGCGGACGACACGAAACACAGAGGACACAGGAGCCTGGAGTGCTGCAGTCCTCAGGGGCGAAAAGGGTCAGACACGACTGAGCGAGAGGAACAAGATGGACACTGCTGCTTATAGATAAGGTTTTCAAAAATTGATTTATTTATTTTAATTGGAGGCTAATTACACTATTGTGGTGGCTTTTGCCATACACTGACATGAATCCACCAGGGGTTACATGTGTCCCCCATCCTGAACCCTCCTCCCACCTCCCTCCCCCTCCCATCCCTCTGGCTCTTCCCAGTGCACCAGCCTCGAGCACCCTGCCTCATGCAAAGAACCTGGACTGGCGATCTGTTTCACGTACGATAATATACATGTTTCAATGCCATTCTTTCAGATCATCCCACCCTCACCTTCTCCCACAGAGTCCAAAAGACTGTTCTGTACATCTGTGTCTCTTTTGCTATCTCTCATATAGTGTCGTCATTACCATCTTTCTAAATTCCATATTTATGTGTTAATATTACTATACTGGTGTTTTTCTTTCTGACTTACTTCACTCTGTATAATAGGCTCCAGTTTGATCCACCTCATTAGATCTGATTCAAATGCATTCTTTTTAATAGCTTGTATATGTATCACAGCCTTCTTCTCCGTTCATCTGCTGATGGATATCTAGGTTGCTTCCATGTCCTAACTATTGTAAACAGTGCTTCAGTGAACACTGAGGAGCATGTATCTCTTTCAATTCTGGTTTCCTCAGTGTGTATGCCCAGCAGTGGGATTGCTAGGTCGTATGGCATGAATCAAAACTCCTCAGTCCCCAGCTCCACAAAACAAAGTGCCTAAAATTAGACAGTAGTCTACTTCCTGTTACAAATTAAAACATCTTTGAATTAATCAGATACCTCTTTCACTGGCTAACTTTTCCCTCAGTTCAGTTCAGTTCAACTCAGTTGCTCAGTTGGGTCTGACTCTTTGTGACCCCATGAACTGCACCACACCATGCTGATGAAAATCGTTTTTCAAGTTACATATAAATTTAAGTGGTATTGTCCCTTCATCAACCAGAAATATTTTATTTTATTTTCAAGGACACAAACAAAATAGCCAAGAGCTGGAATAAAGATGGATGACTAGCTCCTGTGAGGAAAAAGAAATATGCAAATCCATGTTTATAGGCAAAGATTTAGCTTTCATTAATGTTAATAGTTATGTACGTAGTCATATCATACTGTTGAGGACAGAATAATTTTTGCAGGCAAAGAATAAGCAAAGAGATGGAGTCAGTCCATCCTAAATGAAATTAACCCTGAATATTCATTGGAAGGACTGAAGCTGAAGCTCCAATACTTTGGCCACCTGATGCCAAGAGGTAACTCATTGGGAAATACCCTGATGCTGGGAAAGATTTGAAAGCAGGAGGAGAAGGGGGTGACAGAGGATGAGATGGTTGGATGGCATCATCGACTCGATGGACATGAGTCTGAGCAAACTTCGGGAGATGGTGAAGGACAGGGAAGCCTGGCGTGCTGCAGTCCACGGGGTTGCAAAGAGTTGGACATGACTGAGAGTCCGACAAAGTGTCGGACAACAAAGAATGACTGGTGATTTCTCGGCTCACAGAACTGGAGCGAGCTGGTCTCAAATGAAATGTGAGTGGGTAGCAAGAATGTGGAGTGATCAGAAAACACCTACAAAATCTCCTTTTTTTGTCATTAAATTAGGTTAAACCCTTTCTCCAAGTGCTGAAGTGCTTAATAACAAGGAAAAATCCTCTTATGCATGTAGAGAGCATTAAACTTTCAATCCAGCAGGACTGTAAGGGTTAGGGCATGGAGTAGGTGGAACCCACACCCTGAGTTGTGGAACACTTTATCACTAACCTTGCACAGAATTGCCAGTGCATGGTGATAATAGACAGGAAGCAGACATTTAGCCTGCCTTATCACTGCATTTAGTTCTCTGGAACTCCTGTCCACGGCATTTCAGGCCGCCCATAACCTTCTCTTAGACAGACATTGCTTTGGTGTTGAGTGCTGGAGGAAACACTCCCATTGCTAACCACCCCGGACGCCGCCTCCAAGGATCCCACGTCTCTGAGATGCATTGGGTGTTACTGCTGGTATTTTACGGTGAGGACACTAAGCCCCAGAGCTGCTAAATGACTTTAGGAACTAACTAGCTAATGAACTGACACTGAATGGAGAGCATGCATTTTAAACCCACATCCATGGTTAACCACGTGACATAGTCCATATTCTGAACATGTAATCGGACAATCTATGATTGCCAATGTCTTTAAAGATTTTTTTTGTTTTAATGTGGCCCATTTTTAGACTTGGCTTCCCTGATAGCTCAGTTGGTAAACACTCTGCCTGCAATGCAGGAGACTCTGTCGATCCCTGGGTCGGGAAGATCCACTGGAGAAGGGAAAGGCTACCCACTCCAGTATTCTTGGGCTTCCTTTGTGGCTCAGCTGGTAAAGAATCCACCTGCAATGCAGGAGACCTGGGTTCAATCCCTGGGTTGGGACAATCCCCTGGAGAAGAGAATCCAGTATTCTGGCTTGGAGAATTCTCATGGACTGAATAATCCATGGGGTCACAAAGAGTTGGACACAACTGAGAGACTTTGACTTTCATCCCTTTTTTTTTTAGTCTTTATAGAATTTGTTACAACCTTCTTTCTGTTTTGCTGTTTTGGTGTTTTTGGCCTCAAGGCATGTAGCATCCCAGCTCCCCAGTGAGAGGTGGAACACACAACCCCCCTTCTCCCCACCACTGGAAGGTGAGGCCCTAGCTACTGGACCACCAGGGAAGTCTCTGACTGCTAATGCTTTAAGAGCAGGATATATCCATTCCATGAAATGATATTCGGAATCCAGTGTTCTTACAGATGAAACTCGGAGCCCCTTCTGCTCTGTGGCTCTGAGGGCCCCCTGAAGACTGGAGAACAGGGTCTCAGTTGGTCTTGGGGGATGGGAGACTCAGAGAACATGCAACGTATGCTGAGAGATCGCACACTAGGATGCTGGGTGGTCAGTAAGTCCCAGCAGGGGCTCAGGAGACCCGGCAACCACGTGGAGGCTGAGCAAGCACACCCAGTCCTGGCTTTATAATATTCAGTCACTGGAGTCCTGTGCTGGGAGATAATTCTATTTCCAAAGAGAATCTATCTTGATTCTCTCAGCTGAGTACTCCCTTCAAGGCGTCCCCAAGAAGATTCTTTATAAAACGTGCTCACATTTCAGCGCCTTTGATTTCTATGGTCAGACTCGACCTTTCTACACAACTGGAAGGGAAAAATAACTCGTGTCCAAGTTTAATGCTTGTGTGTGTGTGATCCTATAATTACTGTCCTTTGAAAATATGAGTTTAACCTTAGGACACTGGCAAGCTCTCGTGTTATTAATCTTTGGTTTTCCCCTAGGATCGGAAAGGAGTTCCGAGAAGCCGGAGAGAACCTGGACTTGCTCCAAACCTTGGCCTTTTTTCATCTCTCCCACCTCTGTTTGTACAGCATGGAAAGAATGGCTTTTTCGGGCCACCTCCCAGTTTCTGCAGCTCTCTGCTCCGGCTGCCTCCCATCTCAGCTAAGCCAGGGGGCGCTTCCTTTGCACAGCTGAGCCTGCTGTTCCAACTGTAAATGCATTTTTTCCAGGAAAGAGACAGGTGATGCTCTCAGTCAACAGGCAGGATGCGTTTACCAGTCCAAATAGATCTTTGCAAGTCATTCTGTCTGCCGAGGAGGGACACAGAGAGTGAAAAGAAATGAAGAGGGCAATCTTTTCTGTGCCTCTGGAACTGCAATTCTCTAAGGAGATAAAACTCTTCCTGGCCCTTTCTCTCTAATTATGTGAAGCTAAAATGATGTGATACTGAAGCTGAGGCTCCAGTGCTTGGACCACCTGATGTGAAGAGCTGACTCATTGGAACAGACTCTGATGCTGGGAAAGAGTGAGGGCAAGAGGAGAAGGGGATGACAGAGGATGAGGTTGTTGGATGGCATCACAGACTTGATGGACATGAGTTTGAGCAAGCTCCGGGAGTTGGTGATGGACAGGGAGGCCTGGCGTGCTGCAGTCCATGGGGTCGCAAAGAGTCGGACGTGACTGAGCAACTGATCAGCAACAACAGCAACATCCTAACCTTGGCACTGCAAGTCCCCTATGTTAGGAATCCACTCAGTCCCAGGCAAACCAGAATGGTTGGCTATCCTGAGTCAAAATATCATCCTTCACCAAAAACTTTCTTCAGCAGCTATCTCTAATTCGGGCTTTTAAAAACTCAACCACAATACCACAGACAAAATTAACAAATGTTCCTAAGTATCATTTCATACCAGCCATGTTCATTTTCTTTTTTACTTCCTGCAGAAAGTGTCAGTAGCTAATGTGAGTCAGGACTCCTATGACTGATATGTCAGCTAAAAGTTCTTTCACTTCCCCAGCATTTTTTCTCCTGTGTCATTTGTATCATGAAGAACTCGAGTCAATGTGCCTGTAAGATTCCCCACAATCTAGGTATTACATGTTATGCTCTTGTGGTGAAGGGAGTTGGTGAAGGACAGGGAAGCCTGGTGTGCTTTAGTCCATGGGGTCACAAAGAGTCGGACATGACTGAGCAAATGAACAACATCATGTGATGCTAAGGATGCCCCTCTTTGGAAACCCACCCCCTCCCCAAGGACACATCTGGGGCGGGTCAAGTCTGCCAGGGCCTCAGCCTTGTCGAATTCCACCACCTGGGAGGTGTTTCCCCGCCTTGCAACCTGAACCCAGTTCTTGTCACAAGATTTTTAAATGAACTGGACACTGGAAGACCAAGGTCATCACCTAATATTGTCTTTTTTCATTCTGGAAATGGCACACCATGGTACATGATCATTATTTGCCTGCACATGGGAACTTCCTCATGGTGGCATGGGTTAGGTATAAATGCACAAGCGTATTTACCCCTAAAGTACATGTCTTGTTCTCCTTGGTCCACAGTCCTCTTCCCGTCCCCACAGAAACAAGTCTTCCTAACACACATTTGTCATACATATGCACGTTAAAATGTGCATTGCTGTTCTCAGCTTCAGACGTATCTGTATCAGTTCACTTCAGTCAGTCAGTCATGTCTGACTCTTTGCGACCCCTTGGACTGCAGCACACCAGGCTTCCCTGTTCATCACCAATTCCTGGAGTTTACCCAAACTCATGTCCATTGACTCGGTTATGCCATCCAACCATCTCATCCTCTTCTCCTCCTGACTTCAATCTTTCCCAGCATCAGGGTCTTTTCCAATGAGTCAGTTCTTTGCATCATGTGGCCAAAGGATTGGAGTTTCAGCTTCAGCATCAGTCCTTCCAATGAATATTCAGGACTGATTTCCTTTAGGATGGACTGGTTGGATCTCATTGCAGTCCAAGGGAGTCTCAAGAGTCTTCTTCAAGACCGCACTTTGAGCATCAATTCTTCGGTGCTCAGCTTTCTTTAGAGTCCAACTCTCACATCTATACCTGACTACTCAAAAAAACCATAGCTTTAACTAGACAGAACTTTGTTGGCAGAGTAATGTCTCTGCTTTTTAATATGCTCTCTAGGTTGGTCACAGTGTTTCTTTCAAGGAGCAAGCATCTTTTAATTTCAAGGCAAAGGCACCCCACTCCAATACTCTTGCTTGGAAAATCCCATGGACGGAGGAGCCTGGTAGGCTGCAGTCCATGGGATCACTCAGAGTCGGACACGACTGAGTGACTTCACTTTCACTTTTCACTTTCATGCATTGGAGAAGGAAATGGCAACCCACTCCAGTGTTCTTGCCTGGAGAATCTCACGGATGGGGGAGCCTGGTGGGCTGCTGTCTATGGGGTTGCACAGAGTCAGACACGACTGAAGCAACTTAGCAGCAGCAGCAGCAGCAGCAGCAGCAGCAGTTACCATCTGCAGTGATTTTGGAGCCCCCAGAATAAAGTCTCTCACTGTTTCCATTGTTTCCCTATCTATTTTCCATGAACGCATGTCTATACGATTTGTGTATGTGTTTTGTGTGATAGGTTACATTCTGCTTCTTCCTTGTTCTCACTCAGCGGTGCTGTCTGTATCTATGTGTGAGGCAGTCTATACAAAGAGTACATGGCTTCCAACCGCTGGACAAAGGGCCCATGCATGTACCCTCTGCATTCCAATACACAGTCTCTCTCCCCACTCTCCAGGGACATCTGTGGTTGCTGACCAAACACGCAACAGCAGGATGAGCCCTATCATATGTGACTCCTAGCAGACCTGCTGTAAAAATGTACTGGAGCTAATCCTCAGAGCACAAATTTGGGTCTTTTGATACTGAGAGTGGTTAAATTAGACATAGTTTTTGTGTTGTTTCCATATGGGCCTTTCTAAGACACCCCAGTTGTCTTATGTTTTTGTCCTTTACATCAAACTGTGCTGTTTTGATTATAATCGCTTTTGTGTATGCTTTAATGTCTGTAACTGGAATAGGAAATGGCAACCCACTCAGTATTACTGCCTGGAAAATTCCGTGGGCGGAAGAGCCTGGCAGACTACAGTCCATGGGGTTGCAAAGAGTTGGACACAACTGAGCAACTGAACAGCACAATAGCATCTATTAGGGCAAGTCTTCCCTCTTCAGTATTTTTTGTCATGTTTTTTTTCATTTTCATGGAAATGACCCCCCCAAAAATCAAATTCTTCAATAAAAATTTTAGATTGTGTTCCTCATGTTTCTGGAGAAATCCAACGGAAATATGGAATTTATAGATTAATTAGGAGAACTGACATCTCTATAATACTAAAATGCAACCATCTCAAGAAAGTAATATCTCTTCACGTATTCAAATTACCTTCTATGTCCTTTAGGAGATTTTTCTTTATAGCTGCTGTGCATAAAGAAGATACTGGATTGCTTTTATTGCCATTGTGAATGGTATCGTATGCTTGATTATACATTCAAGCTGCTGGTGTAGACAACGGCTTTAGCTTTTTTTAAGTTTACCTCGTTTCCAACAACCTTGCTGAACTCTAGTTACAGCTGTTTATTTATTTTATTGTTTTTTTGTGTGTAGGTAATTGTTTCATCTACAAATGCTGTAGTATATGGAGCCCTGTTCCATACCAAAAGGAGAATAAAATAAATGGGACGTTTTAAGGATGGGACTATTTAGACATATGCCCTGTGAGTTTGCAAAAATAATGCATACTGTTTGCTGTCACGGGGTTTTAACTATAGTATCTCAAGCTTATTACTCATATCATTCAGATCTTTATAATGATATTGGGGGGAAGCTTTATCAAACAATTTCTTAAAAGAAGCACAAACTACAGCTGTTGGTATATCTATTTCTCCATAATACATGGTTGCAGTGATTTGGAATTCTTATACCAGCGTTCCTTATCCAATCTACTGCGTCTCTTTGTCCTTCATGATATGTCTTAAAATCTGTATTGCCCTGTTTTAAGTTTCTCACCCCATCGGTCACTGTTTCATAATGGACGTCCACTTCCTTTCACGTTTTCTCTAGCCTACAAGCATGACTCTGCTCGGCAACAAGTGATTGAATGTTATTGGTAGCCTCCAACGTTTAACTGGTAAGTATAGGATTTCTCAATTTTCATATATTCATCTGTTCTACCATCTATGACACATCCCTACTTGCTATAGTGTGTCTTTGTTTCTATACTCTTTCGGTGCTTCCTATCCGTAGATGATTTTTTTTTTCTCCTCCCTTGGCTGATGTAAAATGTAACACATTTTAATTCTCTTCTGTTCACGCTCAGTCTTTATTAAGATCCATGTTCAATTGTTCCCTGGTTTTCAGTCGCTCAGTCGTGTCTGACTCTTTGCAACCCCATGGACTGCAGCACACCAGGCCTCCCTGTCCTTCACCGTCTCCAGGAGCTTGCTCAAACTCATGTCCGTCGAGTCGGTGATGCCTTCAACCACCTCATCCTCTGTCGTCCCCTTCTCCTCCCGCCTTCAATCTTTCCCAGCATCAGGGGCTTTCTTCTCTAATGAGTCAGCCCTTCACATCAGGTGGCCAAAGTATTGCAGCTTCAGCATCAGTCCTTCCAATGAATATTCAAAGTTTATTTCCTTTAGGATTGACTGGTTTGATCTCCTTGCCAGTCAAGGGACTCTCAAGAGTTTTCTGCAACAGCGCGGTCCGAAAGCATCAATTCTTCGGTACTCAGCCTTCTTTATGGTCCAACTCTCACATCCATACATGACTACTGGAAAAACCCTGCCTTTTAGTGTAAGCGCCTTTGTTGGCAAAGTGATGTCTCTGGTTTTTAATATGGTGTCTAGGTTTGTCACAGCTATTCTTCTAAGGAGCATATTCAGTACTGGTTTCTTAAACTTAGGAGTATGCAGGTCTTTCTTCACTGGGATATGTATTTAAGCAAGTTCTCTTATGCCTCTAATTTCTCTACCATCATTCACCATTTGATTCTGTCTAGAATTTTACTTCTGGGTTAAGATCTCTTTTGTCTAATTCTTTTCTTACCCTGGTCTTATATTAGACAACAAAAAATGAACCTAGTAGGTATCACCTCCCTTCATGTATATTGCTTACAGCCTCTTCCTGGAGTTGACCAATTTTTCAGACTATTTTCAAAGTGGATTTTTGTCTAGAAAAGTCTTCTGAAAACCAGCACGCCTGGAAATATTCTTGTCACACTCTCACATTTAAGCGTCATTTCGCTTAGATGGAAGGTTTCTAATGTTTGAAGTTATTCTAAAAATATTAGTCTGACTGCATTAGTCCATTCCCAGGGCCATAACAAAATGTTGGGATGGCCAAAGAAGTTCGCTCAGGTTTTCTGTGGGATCGTCAGGAAAAAACTGGAATGAAATTGTTGGCCAACGCAATGCCAGGGCCGAGCTGGCTTAAACGACAGAGAAATACCTTTCCCTGTGGTTCGGGAAGGTAGAGGTCCCAGGTGAAGGTGCCAACCGATCAATCCTCCTGGCTTGCAGATAGAACCTTCCAGCTGAGTCCTCCCCTGCCCTTTCCTCCGTGGGTATGGGGAGAGATTGAGAGAGCAGGCTCTCTAATTTCCCTTCCTATAAGGGCACCAATATCATGAGGACTCCCTTCTCACGGCCCCATCACCTCCCAGACACATGGAAGACTAGGGCCTTAAGGTACGAAACAGACATTCAGTCCTGACACTGACCTCTCAGAGGTTAGAGCTGACGCTGAGAAATGTGTTGTCAGTTTGAGTCTTCTTCTTGGAAAACCTCCTGCTTTCTCCTTGGAGCTTCACGAATTCCCTTCATTTTGCCCTTTGAAGTTTTCCCCCTCTTAATGTGCCCTCATGTGGGAGCCATTTCCATCAAACATGTCTCATCTTTTTTTTTTTTAATAACGGAGACTTCTCATGACTTCTTTTCTGACAATGCTTCCTCTCTGTTTTTCCTTTCACCTTCTGGGTCTCCTCTATGTGCTGCCAGCTCTATTTCTAGTCACCATGTTCCTGGTGTTTCTAATTCTCTCCTATTTACACTTGTCTAATGTTTCATGGGACAGAGAACGTCGGACTTCTGTAAGTCTTAAAACTTATCTTGCAGCTTACCCATGCGGCACGGTTTCTTCAGCTGTATTCACTCAGCTACTCAGTCCATCGCCTATATTCTTTATTTTAACTGAAAGACTCAGTTGGTAAAGAATCTGCCTGCAATGCAGGAGACCTGGGTTCGATCCTTGGATCCCCTGGAGAACGAAATGGCCACCCACTCCAATATTCTTGCCTGGAGAATCCCATGGACAGAGGAGCCTGGTGGGCTTCAGTCCATGGAGTCACAAAAGAGTCTGAGCGATTAAGCACACAAGACCGTGTTTTCTACACTACACGTTTCTACTTGGTTCATCTGTATGACTTGCTATTACCTGGTTTATATTGCTACCTTCTTCCATTATCTCACTGAGTATATTGATAACATTTATATTCTTGGGCCATCTCTGCAATTCTGCCTCGGTGGGTGTATGTTTTTCCACTTTCTTTCTCCTTAGAGGTTGGGCTCTTTGGGTCTCTAGTTGTTCCACTCTGGGAGTGTGTGTGATTCCAGGATGAGGCTTTCACCCGGAGGCAGCGTCACCTCCCAGGAGACACATGGCAACCTCTGCAGCTATTTTTGGTTGTTACAACCGGGTAAATGGAGGTGCTGTGGGCACCCTGTAGGTAGAGTCCAGCCATGCTGCTCAACAGTGCAGTGGATGGTTCCCCAACCCCCATAACAAACGAAAAGTCGGACCCCTGAATCTCACTACTGCCAAGACTGAGAAGGCCTCAGCTAGAAGTCCCAGCTGCTGGCCAGGCGCCGGGTCCCCGGGGAGAAGGTCCCAACAGCAGAGAAGCACTGAGGCCGCTTCCCTTATCTCGAGGGTCAGGCAACCCCTCTGCCCAGGGTCTCCTCTGAGACTCTGGTCTATGTCTTGTCTCCTGAGGTGGACGGGGTTCCCCTCTGCTGCGTGTTTAGATGGGGTGTGGGCTGGGGGGAAGACGCCAGAGGGAGAGGGACATGAGCCCCAAGGAGACGCTTTTCATCAGTTAGTCACCGTGATGCGGACGCTGGGCTGCCCTGCTGTGATCACCCACCCCACGGATATCAGTGGCCTGGCTACTGAAACAGCTTCCTGCAGCAAAGGTGGGCAGAGCAAGACCACGCGCGCGCACACACACAACATACACACACACACACACACCTCACACACACACACACACCTCACACACACACACCTGGCTATTGAAATAGCTTCCTTGCAGCAAAAAGGTCAGAGAAAGACTACACACACATACAACACACACAAGTCACACACACACACACACACACCTGGCTACTGAAATAGTTTCCTTGCAGCAAAGGGGGGCAGAGAAAGACCACACACACATACATATACACAACACACACACACCTGGCGACTGAAACAGCTTCCTGCAGCAAAGGCGGGCAGAGCAAGACCACGCACACACACACACAACATACACACACACACACACACCTCTCACGCACACACCTGGCTATTGAAATAGCTTCCTGGTAGCAAAGGGGTCAGAGAAAGACTGCACACACATACAACACACACAACTCATACACACACACACCTGGCGACTGAAACAGCTTCCGGCTGCAAAGGCGGGCAGAGCAAGACCACGCACACACACACACAACATACACACACACAACACACACACATACCTCACACACACACCTCACACACACACACCTCACACACACATACCTGGCTATTGAAATAGCTTCCTGCAGCAAAGGCGGGCAGAGCAAGACCACGCACACACACACACAACATACACACACACACACACCTCTCACGCACACACCTGGCTATTGAAATAGCTTCCTGGTAGCAAAGGGGTCAGAGACAGACTGCACACACATACAACACACACAACTCATACACACACACACCTGGCTACTGAAACAGCTTCCGGCTGCAAAGGCGGGCAGAGCAAGATCACGCACACACACACACAACACACACACCTCAAACACGCACCTCACACACACACCTCACACACACACACCTGGCTATTGAAATAGCTTCCTTGCAGCAAAGGGGTCACAGAAAGACTACACACACATACAGCACACACAACATACACACACACACACACACACACCTCACACACACACCTGGCTATTGAAATTAGTTTCCTTGCAGCCAAGGGGGGCAGAGAAAGACCACACACACACATACACAACACGCACACACACGCACAACACACACACACCTGGCTATTGAAATAGCTTCCTTGCAGCAAAGGCAGGCAGAGAAAGACTACACACACACATACACACACACACACACACACACACTCAGGCAGAATTAAGAGGAGAAATTCCCTCTTCCCTTCAATCCTGCCACTGCTCCTTCATCAGCCTGAAGTGAAGTGTTAATGGCTCAGTCGTGTCTGACTCTTTGTGACCCCATGGACTGTAGCCCACCAGTCTCCTCTGTCCTTGGGGATTATCCAGGCAAGAATACTGGAGTGGGTTGCCACTTCTTTCTCCAGGGGATCTTCCCGACCCAGGGATCAAAGCTGGGTCTCCTGCACCGAAGGCAGAGTCTTTGCTACTGTCTGTGCCACTAGGGAAGTCCCAAAGATATTTGCCTCCTCTGCTCCCTGAAGTTAGGGGCCTTACTTTCCCCACCAGGGAACCCAGAGTGTCATCGGTGATAACACAGAGTCCTAACCACTGGACCACAAGGTTCCAGCTTAATGAAGCAACCTCCCAAGTGAGATGCAACTCCCTTTCCAGCATCCTCCAGTCACTGCAGGGAGCTCTGGGGGTTTTCTATGGGGTGCGATCCCCTCTCTTCCAGCCCTCCCTTCTGCGTACACAATTATCTACGGTTGCTCTTGGTGTTTCATAAGAAACTTTCTGCTTAAAAAAACAGTTATTGGACTTCCCCAGGGGTTGACTGGTTAAGAAACCACCTGGTCATGCAGGAGGACATGGGTTCGACCCCTGGTCTGGGAGAATTCCACATACCAAGGGGCAGCAAAGTCCACGAGCCACACGTGCTGAGCCTGCTCGTCTTGAGAGCCTGGGAGTCACAACAGGCAAAGCCCCCACAATAAGACAAGCTCTTCAACTAGAGAGTTGCCCCTACTCACCGTGAAAGCCCAGGCACAGCTACAAAGACCCAGCATGGCCAAGAAAATAATAATAATAATAATAATAATAATAATTGTAGGTGCCTTGGACTGCAGGGAGATCAAACCAGTCCATCCTAAAGCAGACCAGTCCTGGGTGTTCATTGGAAGGACTGATGCTGAGGCTGAAACTCCAATATTTTGGCCACCTCATGTGAAGAGTTGACTCATTGGAAAAGACCCTGCTGGGAGGGATTGGGGGCAGGAGGAGAAGGGGACAACAGAGGATGAGATGGCTGGATGGTATCACTGACTCGATGGACGTGAGTTTGGGTGAACTCAGGGAGTTGGCGATGGACAGAGAGGCCTGGCCTGTGATTCATGGGGTCACAAAGAGTCGGACACGACAGAGCGACTGAACTGAACTGTAAAAACTAAAATGTTGAAATGAATATTTCTATAATTACACTCTAAATTGCATTCTTCATCTGTTTTATCATTCATAAATTCCATTCTTCATTATTTGGGTTTCTCTTCTGCTCAGCAGTGCTTATGATATAATAGAATTTGATAAAATTCTACTTTTATCAAATGATAAAACAGTCTTTAAATATGTTTTAATAACGAGGTATATTGATAAAACAATATATCTTTAAATATGTTTTAATGACATGGGGTATATTCACGAGTTGTTCATTTTCCTTAGCCTCAGACAGAAAATTATTTTTCCCTTGACTCTGACAGTTACCACATACATAAATCTCTAAATAATAAAAGAGAACCTAAGTGTTTTTCCTCCTGTTCAGTTTCTACTGAACACTGTTTAACATCACATCTCCTTCTTTTATCTCAGGAAACAGCATCTCATTCTAAGCCACTGATAACATTAATCAAAGCAGTCTTTTATGACATTTAAATAAATGAATTTTCCATTGCACACACAAGGACAATACAGATGATCTGTAAAAACTAGGTGTTTATCACAGGGATATATTCCTGTTATCACACTGCCATTATTTAGCCACTGATTCAGGGAAAGAAAACTGCTTAGAACACGAAAAGAGCAGAATGCCAACATAAACGATGACACCACCGTTATGCCAGAAAGTGAAGAAGGACTAAAGAGCCTCTTGATGAAAGTGAAAGAGAGTGAAAGTTGGCTTAAAGCTCAACATTCAGAAAAACTAAGATCACGGCATCTGGTCCCATCACCTCATGGCAAATAGATGGGGAAACAGTGGGAAACAGTGGCCCATTTTATTTTTCTGGGCTCCAAAATCACTGCAGATGGTGATTGCAGCCATGACATTAAAAGGCATTTATTCCTTGGAAGGAAAATTATGACCAACCTAGACAGCATATAAATCTGCAAGCAATAAATGCTGGAGAGGGTGTGGAGAAAAGGGAACACTCCTACACTGTTGGTGGGAATGCAAACTAGTACAGCCACTATGGAGAACAGTGTGGAGATTCCTTAAAAAATTGCAAATAGAACTACCTTATGACCCAGCAATCCCACTGCTGGGCATACACACCAAGGAAACCAGAATTGAAAGAGACACATGTACCCCAATGTTCATCGCAGCACTGTTTATAATGGCCAGGACATGGAAACAACCTAGATGTCCATCAGCAGATGAATGGATAAGAAAGCTGTGGTACACATACACAATGGAGTATTACTCAGCTGTTAAAAAGAATTCATTTGAATCAGTTCTGATGAGATGGATGAAACTGGAGCCGATTATACAGAGTGAAGTGAGCCAGAAAGAAAAACACCAATACAGTATACTAACACATATATATGGAATTTAGAAAGATGGCAATGACGACCCTGTATGCAGGACAGCAAAGGAGACACAGATGTGTATAACGGACTTTTGGACTCAGAGGGAGAGGGAGAGGGTGGGATGATTTGGGAGAATGGCATTGAAACATGTATACTATCATGTAAGAATGGAATTGCCAGTCTATGTCCAACTCAGGATACAGCATGCTTGGGGCTGGGGCACAGTGACGACCCAGAGAGATGTTATGGGGAGGGAGGTGGGAGGGGGGTTCAAGTTTGGGAACACATGTACACCCGTGGTGGATTCATGTCAATGTATGGCAAAACCAATACAGTATTGTAAAGTAAAATAAAGTAAAAATAAAAATTAAAAAAAAAAATAAATAAAAAATAAAAATAAAAAAGCAGAGACATTACTTTGCCAACAAAGGTCCATCTAGTCAAGGCTATGGTTTTCCCAGTGGTCAGGTATGGATGTGAGAGTTGGACTATAAAGAAAGCTGAGTGCTGAAGAATGAATGCTTTTGAATTGTGGTGTTGGAGAAGACTCTTGAGAGTTCCTTGGACTGCAAGGAGATCCAACCAGTCCCTCCTAAAGGAAATCAGTCCTGAATATTCATTGGAAGGACTGATGCTGAAGCTGAAACTCCAATCCTTTGGCCACCTGATGCAAAGAGCTGACTCATTTGAAAAGACCCCGATTCTGGGAAAGATTGAGAGCAGGAGGAGAAGGAGATGACAGAGGATGAGATGGTTGGATGGCATCACTGACTCAATGGACATGGGTTCAAGTGGACTCCAGGAGTTGGTGATGGACAGGGAGGCCTGATGTGCTGCAATTCATGGGGTCACAAAGAGTCACATGACTGAGCGACTGAACTGAACATAAATGAAGAAAGAGCTCAGGGAAAACTCAAGAATGGCCTTCGTGTCTTACTCTCTCTGCTTTACTGTTAGAAATTACTTCTGTGGCTTATAATCATACTTGAAACTCAGACTTAATATGAATAATACTTTTTCATGAGCAAGCAGTTTTTCACGTATATGTGTAATACATATGTGAAGTACATTTTTAAAAAAAAAATTAAAAATAAGCCTAAATACTCTTTCTTGAAATTAAGTTTGTATATATTCATATGCCTAAGGGAAAATTGATTTGTTTTCCAGCTAAATATCTGTTTACTGGGACATATCCCCAAGTGGTAAGACTCCAAGCTCCCAATACAGGAGGCCCAGGTTCGATCCCTGATCTGGGAAATAGACCCCATATGCTACCACTCAGAGTTCTCATGGTACAACTAAAAAGAATATGCATGTCACAACAAAGATCAAAGATCCTGCTTCCTGAAACTAAGACTTGCTGCTGATACTAAGTCCCTACAGTTGTGTCCGACTCTGTGCAACCCAATAGACGGCAGCCCACCAGGCTCCCCCATCCCTGAGATCCTCCAGGCAAGAACACTGAAGTGGGTTGCCATTTCCTTCTCCAATGCATGAAAGTGAAAAGTGAAAGTGAAGTCACTCAGTTATGTACGACTCCTAGCGACCCCATGGACTGCAGTCCACCAGGCTCCTCCATCCATGGGATTTTCGAGGCAAGAGTACTGGAGTGGGTTGCCACTGCCTTCTCCATAAGACCTGGTACAAGCAAATAAATATACATATATATTTTACATCTGTCTATTGACCAATCATTTATTTTGGTGATTTGGTACATAATAATTTTGCATAAACTGCCAGTTAAGAACAATTGGTTGGAGAAAGAAATGGCAACCCACTCCAGTGTTCTTGCCTGGAGAATTCCATGGATGGAGGAGCCTGGTGGGCTGCAGTTCACAGGGTCACAAAGAGTCAGACACAAGTGAGCAATCGAGCACAAGGACAATTAGTAAAGAACAGCCCATGTTTTTCAAACTGTAGAAGCAATAACTACACATGCAGTATTTTTTTTTTCAAATTCTACTATGTCATAAGCACTGCTGAACAGAAGAGAAACCCACGTGGATGAAAGTGGAACACACAGTCTCAGATAAATGCAAGAGTATAACCTGGGTAGCTGGTAACATTTTCTTCAAGCAAATGAATACAAAACGTGCACATACTCCAGATAACACACACACTAACCAAGATAAAGAAAGCCAAGTGCCAAAGAACTGATGCTTTTGAACTGTGGTGCTGGGGAAGACTCTTGAGAGGCCCTTGGACTGCAAGGAGATCCAATCAGTTCATCCTAAAGGAGAGCAGTCGTGGGTGTTCATTGGAAGGACTGATGCTGAAGCTGAAACTCTAATACTTTGGCCACCCGATGCGAAGAGCTGACTCGTTGGAAAAGACCCCGATGCTGGGAAAGATTGAGGGCAGGAGGAGAAGGAGATGACAGAGGATGAGATGGTTGGATGGCATCACTGACTCGATGGACATGGGTTCTGGTGGACTCCGGGAGTTGGTGATGGACAGGCAGGCCTGGCGTGCTGCAGCTCAGGGGGTTGCAAAGAATCAGACACGACTGAGCGACTGAACTGACTGCCTGACTGAACCAAGATAAAACAACCGTCTCCCCATTCACGTTTTTCCATTCTGGCCCTCTGTTTCAGAGGCCGGACAACCCCTACTCTTCAGTCAAATCTGGCCCACCATCCTTTCTGTAAATAAAGTTTCCCGGGGACACAGATACAACCAGTTGCTGGTGAACAGCCTATAGCTGCTTTTGCATTGCCGGCATCAGGGCTGAGGTCCTCTGACCCACGAAAACCTAAAACCCCTTATGGAGACAGTTTGCTTGCTGAATGCTGTCACAGGCAACACACACATGTAAACGCACACACTCACACACACACACACACACACACACCCCTGTGAAAGTGGCTTGCCATGGTTCCTCTTGCAGCAGTGATTGGAATGGTCTCCCCATCACAGTAGCGCTGACCTGGGGTTCTCCCCGTATCTCCAATAAAATGAACTTTATCCTCGAGGACTCACTTTGGCTGTGGACTGCCATGAACACTTTTCTCTGCCACTCTAGCTCCTTCTGATAAAGTCCAAGTAATCTCACACTTTCACTCTTGACTTGCTCTAAAAGTATTCGCACAAACATCCCCCTGCTAAGCTTGGACGAGCAGTGATTTATACATTTGTCGGCGAGATGAGAATCTTGATTAGAATCAATAATGTCAAATAGCTGCCATTCATTAAAAATGCTTCCAACCAAGCTTTTGTTGCAGAGTTTTTTAAATAGATATGGTCTTGATTTATTAGGGAGTGAGGTGGCTGTACAGTGAAAGGTATTGATTTTTTTGTGGGTTTGCTTTTTTTTTTTTTTTTCCAAGATACTGGTAGCATGCAATTGATTTATGGTATCATTAATGTTGTAATGGTTCTAAGCATTTTTTTAATTACCATTGTTATTTCTCCTGTGACCCAAGAGGCATTGAGGACTGCATTTTTCAGTTCCCAAATACATGGGGTTTTACTATCTTTTTATTTACTATTATTATTGACTTGTCATGTATTGCCTGTGGTCATTCTTTATATTGTTAATTCTTAGGTAGGTTGATAACGAGTCCAGGGCCCTCAAAAGCGAAGGGGTCTGGAGGTCTCGAGGAGGAACAAAGGACAAATGCTTTTTTCTACATTGCTTCGTCTTAGTCACATAAGACGTTATTTTCTTCAAGCTGAGAGCTAATGATTTCCCAACAAAACAACTCCTCTTATGATTCTATAACAACAATGAATCTTGCTCGAGGACCTATTTTTCTTATTAAACAAGAACCTTCTGACTAATCTTGTTATTTTAAAAATGTATATTGTGGGCGTGTAAGATCTTTCCACTGTTAGTTCTAATCTTGCTCATTTAAGATGTGTGTTGTGGGAGGTGGTCTGGTAAAAGTATGTAAGGCCTTGCTAACACTAGCGAGGGGGGCATTCTCTGTCCCCCTTCCGATGTCTGTGTCAGAAGCTTTCTCTGTCCCAGTTTATACTTGAATAAAACTGTGCTACACAAAAGCTCTTGAGTGATCAAGCCTGGTCCCTGGTCCCAAAGCTCAACCTTCTTTCTTCAGAGACCACACATCCGACACTGCTCACCATAAGCTATGACTATGATGGTTAACTCTATGTGTCAACCTGACTCGACAGTGGAGGCCCAGACATTGAGTCAAGATTCTCTGTATATTTCATGAGGGTGTTTTGGGCTGAGATTAACATTTCCATTGCTAGACCTGGAATAGAGCACACTGCCCTCCAGAAGGTAAGTGGACATCATTCCATCTGTTGAAGGCCTGAATAGAACAAAAAGACTGGCCTCCCCTTGAGCACAGAGGAATTCTGCCAGAAGGTGACCTCCAGACTTAAAGCCAACATCAGCTCTTTTCTGATGTTCCAGTCTGCTGGATTATCTGCAGACTTGGGACTTGCCAGCCTCTATAATCATGCCAGCCAGTTCCTTATAGTAACTCTCTCTCTCTCTCTCTCTTTGTATCTCTCTGTCTGTGTCTCTCTCTCCACTTGTACACACAAACACAGAGGCCTTTAACTGCTGGTGAGGTTTCTCTGGCGTGTAATAACTAATATACACCTCCAACTGTGTCCAGATGAGATGTAATAATGGCATGTCAGGCGTCTGCTCTCTGAAAGAGAAATTCAGCTAGATCAGACCTTGTTCCTGAGTGACTGGCTGGCTTAGTCCAAGCATTGGTCCTGAGGCTGTGCCTTCATTAGCCTCTCTAAGCCCATAGCTGGCTTTAAGACAGAGCCTTAGGCAGTGCGCAGTCAGCAGCTTTGTCCCCCAGCCTCTTCACTGGGGTAGGGAGGAGAATCGCACCTAAGCTCTTTAACAGGTCAAAGTGATTGTGGATCCAGGAACACCGTGGTAGGCAACTCACAAACCGCGCTCACAGACGAATACCAAGTATGCATACCTCTGTCTTCTTTCTATGACAATCAAGGAACAGAAAAGAGGGATGGCTTCTACGGGCATATATTTTGAAAAAAAAAAAAAAAACATTTTGGAGAAAAAGAACTTCACGTACAAGAGCCAGAAGATGTTTTGCTAAGGAAGAAGATTTTATAATTGATCGACAGCAACCGGGGCACTATGTGTGTGTCCTTCGTCACTCAGCTGAGTCCAACTCTTTGCAATCCCCTGGACTGTCACCTGCCAGGCTCCTCTGTCCATGGGAATTCTCCACGCAAGAGTACTGGAGTGGGTTGATGGGCCCTCGCCTCCAGGGGATCTTCCCAACCCAGGGGTCAAATCCAGGTCTCCTGCATTGCAGGAGGATTCTTTGTTGTCTGAAGTCATGGTTTCTACAAAAGCAACTTGTCATACACGTTGAGGTTAAAAGATGATAACACGAGATGCAGAGACATGGTGTTCTTATAAAACACCCCTCTACCCATCCCTACCTTGTCCCCTTTTTGGGTTACACACTAAACATTTCTTTGCTTTTGCCTTGAGTATCAAATAAGCATTAGTCGCTTAATCGTGTCTGACTCTTTACGACCCCATGGACTGTAGCCTGCCAGACTCCTCTGTCCATGGGATTCTCCAAGCAAACATACTGGAGTGGGTTACCATTTCCTTCTCCAAGGGATCTTCCAACCCAGGGATCAAACCCAGGTCTCCCACATTGCAGGCAGATTCTTTACCATCTAAACCACCAGGAAAGCCTGGCTCAGACCCTATTCCTCCTCTTCATCACAACCAACAATTACTGATTTAATTTCCCTCCTGCTTGCTCCGAGGACACTCAGGGTTGACCCCACCGGCACATTCCATGGGTGTTGTTAGAGTGCGCTTGTAATCAGCATCATTCACGATAAAATGTGAATCTCTTAAGGGCTGAGACCCCTTCTACTTCTGGACATTTGAGTTGGCTATACCTGGATCTGAGTTTGGCATGCGATTAACCCCCAGAGAACACGTCTTGGATAGTCAGCTGGCTTCTCTGGCTGTTCCTGGGTACTTAGGGTCTAAGCAGAAAGGGATTCCCATGAGAGTGTATATTCTACAATAAGCATGTGGTCCACTGAGGCACTGTCTTTGGGGGTGCATGTAGACCCTGCTGTTTCTCTGCAGACCCCTGAGCATTTTCTGAGGTGCAAGTAGCCCGCTCAGCCTCCCATGCCATTCCACCCCAGCCTACAGAGGTGGAATGTTTATGAATTTTCCCTTATACCTTCCTAAAGTGCTGTGCTAAGTCGTGTCCGACTCTTTGCGACCTTATAAACCGTAGTCTGCCGAGATCCTCTGTCCACGGGATTCTCCAGGCAAGAACACTAGCGTGGGTTGCCATTTCCTACAGAGGGTGACGCAAATCCAAGAAGACTTCCAGCTTACAAAGCAGCCTCAGCCTCTTTGAATCTTATGTGGCTCTGGAACAAATCAGAAATTATGCCAGCACTTAAGAAAAGGCCGTCTCGTCTCGGTGGAATGCTACAAACTCATGATTACAGGAAAGCAAATTTAAAACACAAGCGCTCTGTGAGAAGTTTTCCTCACATCTTCCAATCGGAAGTCCCACAAGGCTCAGAGGAGAGGGTGGCTGCGGTCTGATGTGAATGCAGAAAGGTTTGCACTGATTACGGCATCCGCCTCCCTCATCAGTGGGAAGAGTTGGGAGCACCTCTTGTAGGAAAAAAAGAACCTCACAGCAGGGAGACTCATCACCCCCCAACTCAAATGCATTGCGAGGCCGTTAACACTGCAACTGGAAAGCTTTCTGGGGGAAGGCCACCCCACCCCCTCGGGTCTCCACCAATTAACCTTTGGAGAGCTCTTCAAAACGCAGACTGTCATCTAAAAAAAGGCACTCGGGAGGGTGATGTGGTACAGAACAAGCCTTACATAACCAGCACCTGAAAAAAGACGCCTGGCATCAAGAAGCAAGACACCAAGACTCAGTTCCAGGCAAAGATTTCTTTTCTCCCTCAGTCTCAAAAGTGTGGATGTCATTTAATGTTTCAAAAGTTTCGGGGAGAGGGAAATATAGGCATCACCCCACACACATCTGAATGTCTCAAGGAAAACTACAGATTCTCCAAAAAAAAAATTTTTTTTTAATGTTTTCTCCACTAAATTTGCCATGACTTTCTCAAATGACTCACAGGAGCACAGATGTGTGTCAACGTTCATATAAGCCCTCTGAGCCCTAAGCCACTGAAGGAAGCCGCTTCCAAATGTTTTAATATGAGGTTTCCATCGAAAGGGGGCAAAGACGAGTTGAAACGATGATGGTATCAGCAGAGAAAGGAGATGAGGGGTTGGCTGATAGGATGAAAATACCGTAAAAGCTTTTTCCTTTTGCAATTTCGTTTATTTGTTTTTGGGTCTGCTAAGCCTTCATCGCTGCATGGGCGTTTTTTTAGTTGTGCAAAGCAAGGGCTACTCTAGTTGCAACACAAAGGCTTCTTCCTGCAGTAGCTTCTCCTGTTGTGGAGCAGTGGTTGTAGGGCCCACAGCCTCAGTCGTTGTGGCCCCAAGTCTCTGCTGCACAGACTCAGTACGTATGGTGCACGGGCTCAGTTGCTCCAAAGCCTGTGAGATCTTCCTGGACCAGGGATCGAACCCGTGTCTCCTGCATTAGCAAGTGAATTCTTTCCCACCCAGTCGCCAGGGAAGCCCCCGAGGAAAAGCTTGAAGGCAAACACTGACTTGATGCTGTCACTGCACTTTTTATCGACTTCCTCTAAGTGGAGACTGCAGATCTTTATTCTACCAGGTAACGGTCAAACCGGTCCATCCTAAAGGAAATCAAGCCTGAATGTGCACTGGAAGCACTGATGCTGAAGCTGAAGCTCCGATCCTTTGGCTGCCTGATGCCAAGAGCTGACTCATTAGAAAAGACCCTGATGCTGGGAGGGATTGAAGGCAGCGGGAGAAGGGGGCAACAGAGGATGAGATGGTTGGATGGCATCACCGACTCCACGGACATGAGTTTGAGCAAGCTCCGGGGAATAGCGAAGGACAGGGAAGCCTGGCGTGCTGCAGTCCATGGGGTCACAGAGAGTCAGACACAAGTGAACAAGAAAATCAACCAAGCAAACCTAAGGCAGTAGGGCCCAGAGCCCTCCGAGGAGGGTATGCAGAACTTCCCTCTTCCCTCATCCGCCTTAAGAAACCCCAGTCCTTCCCATGACTGCTGGTATCAGAGCCTTAGACTAATTTACATGAACTTCAAAGAGTCCAGAACATCAGAGAGATGACATCAAAAAGCCCTCTTCTTTGGAATCTCCAGCCAAGGGGAGGGGGGCAGGATTCTGCCCGCAGGAAGAGGGCACCTTTTGAGCACGTGAGCATCTAGGCTGGTGTTCCATGCCCACATGTGTGTGTGCTCCATTGCTTTAGTTGTGTCTGGCTTGTGACCCCATGGACTGTAGCCCACCAGGCTCCTCTGCCCATGGGATTCTCCAGACAAGAATACTGGAGTGGGTTGCCATGCCCTTCTCCAGGGGATCTTCCCCACCCAGGGATCAAACCCGTGTCTCCTGTCTCTCCTGCACTGCAGGTGGACTCTTGACCCATTAAGCCCCCTGGGAAGCCCCATCCCGTGCTCATGACTAGAACCCAAATGGTGACAGGGAAGAGGTGGTCTGAAAAAGCCCGCTGGCCAAGCCCAGGAGGTCCCCTAACCTTGGCAACAAGGAGTGGACAGCGGGGATGAGGCAAAAGGCTGTGACTTGCTTGGGGTTCTCCTCCCAGAGTGCAGAAGGAGTCCCGGATGTCAGATGCAACCTCAGGGTGAAACAGCAGCAGCCTCAAAGCAGCAGGCTGCTGTAGCCTGGTCTCTGGGAGGAATCTGGAGACAGGAGTGACTTGCAAGGCTTCTCCCTGGAGTCTGCTTCACCTGTGAGCTTCCTGGCCGAAGGCTAAGCGATCGGCCTTCCCTGAGCTCATCTGGACACTGTACAGCCCAGGCAGCTTAGATCTCCATCCACTTACTCCTCTGTCCTGGTTATTTAGTCATTGTCAACAAAAATAACAACAAATGAGGCTTCCCTAGAGGCTCAGTGGTTCAGAATCTACCCGCCAATGCAGGAGACACAGGTTCAATCCCTGGTCTGGGAAGATCCCGTGTAGCTCAGAGCAACGAAGCCTGTGAACCACAACGGCTGAGCCTCTGCTCTAGTGCCCGGGAGCTGCAACTACTGAGTGTGCATGTCACAACTACAGAGGCCCGTGAGCCCTAGAGACCACGTTCCACAAGCAGAGAGTAGCCTCCGCTCGCCACAACTAGAGAAAGCCTGCAAGCAGCAATGAAGACCCAGCGGAGCCAAAAAATGAATAAAATGACGTATATTTATACTTAAAGAAACAGCAGAACAATGAAATACCATTGCCAAACAACACTAACCCTCACAAAGAGACACAACCGCTCAGCACCTACCGTTACCTACAGATGGCCTGCACATATTACGTGCGACACCCCACTTTGCATTACTTTGCCAACAAAGGTCCGTCCAATCACAGCTATGGTTTTCCCAGTGGCCATGTATGGATGTGAGAGCTGAACCATAAAGAAAGCTGAGTGCCAAAGAATTGATGCTTTTGAACTATGGTGCTGGAGAAGACTCTTGAGAGTCCCTTGGACTGCAAAGAGAGCCAACCAGTCCATCCCAAAGGAGATCAGTCCTGAATGTTCACTGGAAGGACTGATGCTGAAGCTGAAACTTCAATACTTTGGCCACCTGATGCAAAGAACTGATTCACTGGAAAAGATACTGAGGCTGGTAAAGATTGAAGGTGGGAGGAGAAGGGGATGGCAGAGGATGAGATGGTTGGATGGCATTACCGACTCAATGGGCATGAGTTTGAGCAAGCTCTGGGGGTTGGTGATGGACAGGGAGGCCTGGCGTGCTGCAGTCCATGGGGTCATCAAGAGTCGGACATGACTGAGTGACTGAACTGAACTGAACCCTGCTTTAAGATGCTTGAGAAGGCTGAGCTGTGCTAACACCATTCATTTGCTCATTACACACATCTTCATCAGCAGGGGAAAGGTAAATTCCAGGCCAGTCGGGGATGGCATGAAAAATCCCAAACGAGTGGGTTTCACAGCAACGAGTATTGGACATTTCTCAGTGTTTTCCACTTCCAAGGCTACCAACACCATGTAATTCATCGTCCGTCTGCTATTCTCCGAGCCTATATCAACAACACTGACCTTTTACAATCCTTTTACACAGTCACGTCACAGCTCTGGTTGAGGATTCAGCCACTGGCAGCTGACTTTCTGGCCATGGTTACAGGCTGTTCAAGTGCACAGCCGTGGATGTGCAAATGAACATTCTCTCTGCACAGAAGCTTGTAAAGTTGTGGTCTCCCTACCCTGCACCCTGGCTTCCCCACCCCCCCGCCAACCCCTAATGTGCCCTTAAACATTTGTCGTCATCTCTACTCCAGAATTTCTACTCTGGGTCCGTGTGCAGAAGGCTCGGTGCTTCTGTCTATGTGCGGAGGACACCATTTCTATGTGGTAAGGCTTTACCCACCCACCCTCACCCATCCCTGATGGCTCAGATAGAAAAGAATCTGCCTGCAATGTAGGAGACCTGGGTGTGATCCCCGGGTCAGCAGGATCCCCTGGAGGAGGAAATGGCAACCCACTCCAGTGTTCTTGTCTGGAGACTCCCAAGGACAGAGGAGCCTGGCGGGCTACAGTCCACGGGGCCGCAAAGAGCTGGCCACGACTGAGCAACTAATACTTTTACTGTCTCACTTTCACCCATCTCTGATGCCGCTTCCTCCGGGTAGGCGTCTCTGATATGCCAAATCCCAGGACTCCTTATGTCCTCTGAATGACATTTATCATCTTCTCCTTAATACGTATCTGGCTGTTGTGCTGTGCAAGTCACTTTGGTCGTGTCCGACTCTTTGCGACCCCGTGGACTTTAGCCCACCAGGCTCCTCTGTCCAGGAGATTCTCTAGGCAAGAATACTGGAGTGGGTTGCCATGCCCTCCTCCCGGGGTATATTCGATTTCAGTTACTATTAATAAATTCATTCTTCTTCGCATCTGAATTGCATTTCCGGAATCACTATAACTAGACCGAGAAGGCATGCCACGTTCACTCTCCATATGGTCATGACGATAATTAGGACGTGAAATGATTGGAAATTTTAGGGATGGGGCTGGGGGCTGAAGCTGGGCCACTGGCACTGGGGAATGGAAAAACAACCCCATCTCTACCTCAGGCTAAACATCTCCAAGAGCCCAGTGGGCTTGTTTATAACCCAAGTGGATCATAGACAGACAGACGCATGCTGACGCACCAGAGAAAAGGCAGGAGCAGACACGGATTGGGCAGCGGTATGTGCAAAGGGCCAGTGCAATGCACAATTATTCAATGCGTCTGCACAAACCAGAAGCAGACGGTCCAAGTCACCGTGGCTTTTTCCTGCTGAGCAGAGGCAAATGGCACATTTTAAAGTTTTCCGCTGAGTGCTTCTCCATTCACGGGAGGCTTGTATTTCGTAGCTGCCAACGAGAGGCAGAGGCTTCGCAAAGTTCAGTGATTCATTTCACTGCGGGATGGTTAGAGAAAAGAGAACAAATTTCTGTAAAAGATACTCGGCTGCAGGCATGGCAGAAGCTAACCCATCTGCAGCGGTGCCTAACAGGCTTTGCTGCTGCTGCTGCTGCTGTTAAGTCACTTCAGTCGTGTCCAACTCTGTGCGACCCCATAGACGGCAGCCCACCAGGCTCCGCCGTCCCTGGGATTCTCCAGGCAAATACGCTGGAGTGGGTTGCCATGTCCTTCTCCAATGCATGAAAGTGAAAAGTGAAAGTGAAGTCGCTCAGTCGTGTCCGACTCTTTGCGACCCAATGGACTGCAGCCTACCAGGCCCCTCCGTCCATGGGATTTTCCAGGCAAGAGTACTGGAGTGGGGTGCCATTGCCTTCTCCACTAACAGGCTTACCTTTCAGCAATTAAATGTCACAGAGAAGTGAAACGTTAGTGCAGATAGAAAGTCTTCTGCTATCTTTATAGGGCGCCTCCAGCTCCGTTGGTGAGAAACGAGTGCAGGCAACCCCGGGTAGGGGTGCTTCTCAGTGATGAACAGGTGACAGTCCTTTGGCAACGACCCTCCACACAAAGCAGGGCATCAGAGCACGGGGCTTGCGGCTCGCTTCCACCAGCCAACCTCCAGATTCCACCTTAAATGCCGCTTATTCAGAAAAAGCTCCTTTCCTGAGATGTCCCATCCAAAAGTACCCCCTCCCCACTAGGGACTCAGTCACACTGTCTGCCCCCTTCAGCGTATTTATGTATCTGTGATTTCTCATCTATGGGTCTCATTGCGTGCTGACTCTCCTTCTGCCAGAATATAAGCCGCATGGAGACAAGCTCACCAAGCGTATTCCCAGATTCCAACACAAGGTGCGGAGCTAAATAGATGCCTGTTTTCCAGTGTACAACTTAGAGAACCCCCTAGGGAATAATTCTGCCTCCCAAATTAGACCAAGACTGTGCCTTTCGACTCCATGGACAGAGGAGCCTTGCTGGCTATATGGGGTCGCAAAGAGTCGGACATGACTGAGCTTTTTTTCATGCCTTTCTAGGAGCTTCCCAGGTGGTACCAGCAGTAAAGAAACTGCGTGCCAATGAAGGAGACACAAGAGACATGGTTCGACCCCTGTGTCGGGAAGATCCCCTGGAGAAGGAAGTGGCAACCCACTCCAGTATTCTTGCCTGGGAGAGCCCCATGGACAGAGCAGCCTGGCGGGCTACAGTCCACGGGGTCACAGAGAGTCAGATAGGACTGAATACACACACACACGCCTTACTGTACGACAAACACCATGCTTCTCTGAACCTGTCTGAGTGTCAAAGACAATATAAGACTCACGGAGCATCAGTAAACCTTTGTTGCAGAATAATAACAACCTTGGTCCTCGCTCGGAAGGTCACTGGAAGTCCATTCTTAAGAGCATTTTTTTTTTTTCAGTGAAAACCATCAGCCACGGGAAAGGCTAGTGCAGAAGAGCAAACAGAGGTGCTGGAACTTACCCGCCTTACTCGTTCCTTGCTTCCTAATGAAGGGTCGCTTGCCAGCAAGTTTCCTACCACAGGAGCTGACCTCCCTAAACCCAGGTCAACGGGCAAACAGTGAAAAGACAAAAGAGCAGTCAGACCAGCCCAAGTCACTCCTCTCTTGGGAGACAAGCATCCCTCCTCTAAGATGTAGTTTCTGAACCCAAAGAGCTGTATTAACTGAGATCATATTGGTTGGCCAAAAAAAAAAAAAAAAAAATGTTTGTTTGGGCTCTCCCATAAGATGCTATGGAAAACAAACTTTGTTAGAAACTCTCTGGCCAACCCAATACGGATAAAGAGCTTGCTGCCAAGTCCGGCATGAGGTGGATGTTCGTTCAGTTCCTGACATCTTCCTAGTCTCCAAGGCCAGTGGCTGTAAAGTGGCAATACCTCTAATCCTTAAAGCCTACCCTTTGTGTATTTGACATGCTTTACATCTAAGTGAATGGCTAACTTTTGTCTTCAAGCAAAGGGGAAATGAAAGGACCTGGGGAAGGACCGCAAGGGACACAGTGCTCTAACTCCACGTGCAATTGTGTGAGCAGAAAATGCTTCCATTTACGTGTTTCGTAC
Source organism: Capricornis sumatraensis (assembly GCF_032405125.1). NCBI lineage: Eukaryota > Metazoa > Chordata > Mammalia > Artiodactyla > Bovidae > Capricornis > Capricornis sumatraensis. The sequence continues at coordinate 143,765,702 of NC_091092.1, read as the reverse complement.
TGGCTTGAAAGGGATTCATAGCTGGCCCTGGGAGACACTCTATCCACGCCTCAAGGCCAAAGCAGGGCTGCCCTCTGCTAATTTTCTGAGCTACACTGACTAAAAAAGGTTAGAGAGAAAGAAGTGGTACTTGTAAGGAAGCTAATAAGTCATAAACACTTCTAATAATGCTAGACACCATGGGGAGAAATGAAAAAGATACCAACGTGAGTAAATTATGCTGGTCTCGCTGGCCTTTCAGAAGAACATTAAGAAAGAGATTTCAAACGCACAAATACCAGTGAAGTCTAATTTTAATACACTAAAGAGAGAAGACCTGGTTTATAAATCACACACGTCACTAGTGTATTCGATTTTTCTTCCTCCAACCACCAAGCTTTTGATCCGGTCACCAAATAATGAAAAGTTGTTCCAAAGGCTAGCCAGATGACAGGAGAATAACAAAAAGTAGCTCTTTTTTTGTACATAAGGTTCTCTTGCCAATTTGTGGATAGCTAGAAGAGCTGAAATATGTTCCGAGGTAATATTTAGATTACACTGAGCTATGCTTTCTCTAACCTCTTTGTAGTGATGGTTGCAAATTTTGCTGCTGCAAATAAAATATGGGTATATCACAGAAGGGCATGGCAACCCGCGCCAGGATTCTTGCCTGGAGAATCCTGTGGGCAGAGGAGTCTGGAGGGCTGCAGTCCATGGGGTGGCAGAGAGTCGGACATGACTGAGTGACTAACACTTTCACTAAAAAAAAGTGCAGCCCATTTAAAGAAAAAGTTTATATATGAAGAAAAGGAGAGAAGGGATACTCCATTGATTTGCCAGAGCAGACCATATAAGGTATAGATTTGGCAAAAATACAGTGTCATTTCAAAATATCTCTTTAAGTGTACAGCGGTTGTTTTTTTTTTCTTTTTCACTACACTGAAACCATATGAAGACCTATTCTTTGCTTTACTGCTATTGTGCAGTCGCTAAGTCGTGCCTGACTCTGCCAGTTTAGGTAATATTGTAGACAGGAGATCAACAAACTTTTTCCTCTCAAGGGCTAAATGATAAATATTTTCCTGTGCTGTTACCGCATAAAAGGAGCCATAGATGATACATAAATAAATGAGTGTGGTTATATCGTAACAAAATTTTATTTAAAAAAAAGATGGTGGGCCAAATGCGGCACATGTGTGGTTATTTGCTGACCCCTGCAACAGAACATCATAAATCTATGCTTCCCAAAATAGAGGCAGGTCTAAAGTGAAAAAAAAAAAAAAACTAAAATGTGTGAGCATAGCCTGAGGAAGGTCAGAATAAGCCACTGGGGGGGGGAATTAAATGTCAGTTTCATTCTGTGTTTCAGTCACTATGAAAGGCAGATGCTTTTGAACTGTGGTGTTGGAGGAGACTCTTGAGAGTCCCCTGGACTCAAGGAGATCAGCCCTGGGATTTCTTTGGAAGGAATGATGCTAAAGCTGAAACTCCAGTACTTTGGCCACCTCATGCGAAGAGTTGACTCACTGGAAAAGACTCCGATGCTGGGAGGGATTGGAGGCAGGAGGAGAAGGGGATGACAGACGATGAGATGGCTGGATGGCATCACTGACTCGATGGACGTGAGTCTGAGTGAACTCCGGGAGTTGGTGACGGACAGGGAGGCCTGGCGTGCTGCAATTCATGGGGTCACAAAGAGTTGGACACGACTGAGCAGCTGAACTGAACTGAACTGAAAGACAGATAACTGTCCTACAGTCCCTTCACAGTAACCCCCACCTCTAACTCCTGGCAACCACTGACCGTCACTAGTTTCCCTTTTTGAGAATCTCAGATAAATGGGATCATACAGCATGCAATCCTTTGAAGCTAGCTTTCTACCTTATGCAGGATTATGTCTTTGAAATGCATGCAAATTGCTGCAGGCATCATTTTATGGGTGAGCAGTAAACAGTTGTATCTAAGTAGCTTTCTTTTTTATTTCTTTTAATCCATTTTCCTATTCAAGGACATCTGGATTGTTTCTAGGCTTTGATTATCACAAATAAAGCTGCTATGAACATTCAGCTTGAGACCTTTATGGAATGTAAGATTTTGTTTCTCTCCGGTACGTACCAAGGACCAGTATTGCTGTGTTTTATAGTAAGGATATATTTTCTATTTGTTCAGTCTCTAAGTTGTGTCCGACTCTTTGCAATCCCAGGGACTGTAGCATGCCAGGCTTCTTTGTCCATCAGCAACACCTGGAGGACTCATGTCCTTTGAGTCGGTGATGCCATCCAACCATCTCATCCTCTGCCGTCCCCTTCTCCTCCTGCCCTCAATCTTTGCCAACATCAGGGTCTTTTCCAATGAGTTGGCTCTTTGCATCAGGTGGCCAAAGTATTGGAGTTTCAACTTTAGCATCAGTCCTCCAGTGAACACCCAGGACTGATCTGCTTTAGGATGGACTGGTTGGATCTCCTTGCAGTCCAAGGGACTCTCAAGAGTCTTCTCCAACACCACCGTTCAAAAGCACCAATTCTTCAGTGTTCAGCCTTCTTGGTGGTCCAACTCTCACATCCATACATGACTATTGGAGAAACCATAGCTTTGACTCTATGGACCTTTGTCAAGCAAAGCGATATCCCTGCTTTTTAATACACTGTGAGAAGAGTATATTTTGCAAAACTTCCAATCCTTTTTCCACTACAGAGGTTTTCTAACCTCCGCACTTGGTATTTTTCCATACTGGGAAGTAACATCCAGCCAACAAAGATCCCACAGGTATTGGCTGAGCCACCCTCTTGAGCAAGCTCTTCAGCCTCTAACGCTGTTGCCTACTTTTAAAAATGAGGATAACTTGACTCTTATTTCACATGGGTCATGAAAGTTCATGAGATGATGGTGCTAAACCCCTTGGGCCAGAGGCCACACGAATGGCTCGAGACTAGGGCAACTGCATCATTAAGTATGTTGGCAACACCTAGAGGTGTATCCAGTCGTCACGGACCCAGGGAGCCCCTCTCAGGCAACTGATGGGCAGAGACCACAGATACTGCTCAACGCTCTGCAAAGAACAGGACCATTCCTCCCACAAAGGCTGACCCAGGCCCAGGCTTGAAAACTGACTCCAAAGTTGAGAAACCCAGATCTACACACAAGAAAAACACTCAGTAAATACCTATGTCATCATTATTACCATTATCATCATCACCATCAAGGGGGATATTGATTCAAACTCAGCATATTACTCAAGTCGCTCAAAAATTCTAGGCAAATAAACTCCTCAAAAAGAATACCAACTTTAAAGTAAAAAGGAACAATTCTATATTATCTTCAAATCAAGAAAGTGAATATGCAATCAAAATAAACCATCACTGATTTTTTTTTCCTCTTAAGATTTCTTTAGAAAATGTTAATGTCCAAAGATTTTCTGAAGCTCCCCTTAAAATCCTATGTATGTCTAGAATCCTAGTATGATTATCATCCATGCTAAAAATAATTTTTAAAATATTTCCGCATTTTTCACCACAGACAAAACAGCTATCTTTTGAATTTTAAAGTACACTGTAAATGTTGCTAATCACCCATTCAAATCAGCTCAGTTCAGACAGGCATTCTTGACAAGTATAAGAGGAGAGCTGTAGATTTAACACAAGATGAGATGGGATGACAAAAGGGAAGGATAAAAATGGTCCCGTCCCTCAGTGTGACTTCAACAGAGGTGTGATCCCCTGAGGTTCTCTTCCCCAGCCTTATCCTCTTGGTGGATGTGAACAAGTAGAAATTCAACCCTATGTAATGCCATTGAGCTTGACATGACTTTGGACCTCCTGAACCTGTGGTCTCTCCATCTGCAAACACATGAAGGTACCATCAAGGCACCAAAGATAACTTCAAGGTGCCCAGCAGGTCAAATGTGCCCTGGGTAGGTTCCATCACCAGTTACGTGTAGGACAGTATCTCCTTCGGAAAGAGCCTGGGGAGATACTTCCAGCCATACCTCCACTTTTCCCGCAACTCCCAGACCAACCTTCAGCAACCAACCTTCTCAGGGTTTAGCCATCACACTGCAGGGTTCTTGCCTGGAGAATCCCATGGACAGAGGAGCCTGGCGGGCTACAGCCCATGGGGTCAGAAAGAGTCAGACACGACTGAGTGACTATCACTCACTCACTCAGAATTTAGCCAAAGTGCATTGAGCAGCCTTGGCAAGAATGTTAACATGATTGTATTGCTTCATTTTCTTTTTTTTTCCTATTTTGCTATTTGAGACAGCTTTTTCAATATGCAACTCACATATCCATGTATGTCACTCATGAAAAGTGTGGACCTCACCGGTTTTTAGCACATTCACAGACTTCTGCAGCCATCACTACAATAATCTGAAAGCATTTCACCCCCCAAAAATAAACCCCATATTCCTCTGAGTTGTCCTACACTCCAACACACCAAGTTTAGCTCTGTGAATAATCAATCAAAGTAAACCTCACAAAACCCTTCAAAGGGTTGGTGATGGACAGGGAGGCCTGGCGTGCTGCGATTCATGGGGTCACAAAGAGTCGGACACGACTGAGCGACTGAACGGAACTGAAGTAGGGGGATGGTAAAATTTGCTGATGTTAATTTATTAAGTTAGTAAAAAAACTATGAGTTCAGTTTAGTCACTCAGTCATGTCCAACTCTTTGTGACCTCATGGACTGCAGCACGCCAGGCCTCCCTGTCGATCACCAACTCCCAGAGTTTACCCAAACTCATGTCCATCGAATGGGTGATGCCACCCAACCATCTCATCCTCTGTCATCCCCTTCTCCTCCTGCCTTCAATCTTCCTCAACATCAGGGTCTTTTCCAATGAGTCAGCTCTGCACACCAGGTGGCCAATGTATTAGAGTTTCAGCTTCAACATCAGTCCTTCCAATGAATATTCAGGACTGATTTCTTTTAGGATGGTCTGGTTGGATCTCCTTGCAGTCCAAGGGACTCTCAAGAGTCTTCTCCAACACCACAGATAGAAGGAACAATTCTTCAGTGCTCAGCTGAAGAATGGTCCAACTCTCACATCCATACATGACCACTGGAAAAACCATAGCCTTGACTAGACGGACCTTTGTTGGCAAAGTAATGTGTCTGCTTTTTAATATGCTGTCTAAGTTGGTCATAACTGTTCTTCCAAGGAGCGAGAATTTTTAATTTCATGGCTACAGTCACTCATCAGCAGTGACTTTGGAGCCCAAGAAAATAAAGTCTGTCACTGTTTCCATTGTTTCCCCATCTATTTGCCATGAAGTCATGAGACCGGATGCCATGAGTTTAGTTTTTTGAGTTTTTAAAACTTGAAAAAAATATGGAGGAAGATAAAAAACCAAGCAATCTAATAGGGCTAAGTGAGCTGTCTGGTAAAATGTTAACCCAGAAGGGAATAATTTCAGGAGTAAAACCCAGAGGTACTTAGGAAAAATAGCCAATGATATATGGCCCTAAGAAGCCACTGCTTTGGCAACATGTGGAGCAGAAAGGTGTTTGACAGCCTCAGTGAAAGGGTATGGGAAAACTCAAAAAGATACTACATTGTGTTCAGTGCCTAACAAACTTCCTCCACCCATAACTCCCCCCCCCCCCACCATCTCCCCAACAGGGGGAGCTTTTCAAAAGAATTCCAACACTTTCGATTAAGGAGCCCAAGATGGGGGAGTCAGAGGTCCTGAACACAGTTGTATTTTTACAAAGCGGTCCAATGAGGTCAACACCGCTCAACAATAAGGAGGCCTGAAAGACATGCACAGATGAAATGCCAACTTTGGGGGCTGGCACTCAGAGAGGATGGGAACGCCTGGGATTATGTTATCAAATTGTAGGAGGTGTCAGAAGAGGAAGGAGCAGTGACCAAGGAATTGTGCAAGGTCATGAGCGATGAGATACAAGAGCCAGATGATGGCAAACAAGCGGCGGAAAACTAAATGCTTCCTGCCCGAGGCAAGGTAAATCCGAGGAGCCCAAGCTCCACTGTGAGCTCATGGTGAGCTATGTTGGAAAGGGTAAGAGTTGGTACAGTCAGCCCAGGCAGAGAACAACACGGGGGCTCCTCCCAGCTCCAAAGCAGTGGAGAAACCAGAGACCCTCCTCATGATGAACTGTGTCTCAGCGCACAGGAACCCAGCGGAAGCAGGACCCGCTGGACCCGCGTCATGTGGGTTTTGTCTGTATGTGCCCAGCGACACTTTCTGCTCTTTGCTACCCTGGCTATGCTCTGAGAGTCTGACCTCTCTGGGCTGTGTCCATGGGTTCCTTTGCCTCCGACTTCTGGCTCAGTAGTGGGCAGCCCAGGAACAGCTGATGGAGAGGGTCCCCGAGACTTTTCAGTGTTTATAGAGGCACGGAGAGTGTCCAGGACAACTGGGGAAGACCTAAGACCTAGTCCACACCTTCAGTCAGGACCTGAGGCTTCTGCCTCCTGTGCCTTGTGGGTTGCAGCATGCCGGGAGCCAGCGTGAGGAACCCCGCCCGTGGCAAAGGTCACGAGGAAGGAAGCCTGACAAAATGCAAGGGTGTGATCAGACTTCAGAGGTTCCCCCTGGAATTTCCCAAGCATCCACCCCCAAAATCCAGAGTCTGCCTGCTTTACTGTGTTATGCTTTCCACCTACTCTTCTGACATTAACAGGAGGCTGTCCCCCCACCACCTTTTTCTGGAAAAAGTTAATTTAGAGCTTTTAGATAATAAAGCTCCTGGACATAATAAGGGTGTTTCAATCCAAAAACCCCTCTGATGGCTTTCTAGCCTGCCTGCCAGACTCTTACAGCTGCACATGTGATTGTTTGTGGCCTCCCGATCTCGAGAGGCACAGGAAGCTTAAAACATCCTAAGAGTTTAGGGGCTTCCGAGGACTCAAAATCATTAGAATAGGACTGATTAAAGGTTTCATTTGTTGAGCCAATACTTGCTGCCAAATTTTCATATCTTTTATTTGTAGATATACTTGGCGTGTAGAAAAAACAGGTAGTAGCCCTGGTATTAGCAACATTAGGTCTTTGAGTTAAGTACTATCTTTGTTATAACCCACTGCACCTTTGTTCTGCAGGAATGTAACTTTATTTAGTACTTTGAGGGTGATGCAGAGTAAAGAAAAAACACTTCAAGGGAAAAAGAGTTTTCTGGTTGACATACATTTATCTAGGAAGCGAGCATAAAAATGTTAACAGGCCTCTTGGCCAGAAGATAATGTAAATCACCTGAGATCTTTTGTTTACGGGAAGGTATGCAAAAAGAAAGCCTGGTCTCAGTGAGGGTCAGGACTGCTGCCCCTGCATAACGCTGCATATTCCACTATTTCTTTATGTACAAGTTGGGGTATATAAGCTGCTTTTGAAAATAAAGTCTTGAATCTTGCACCGATGCTGGGCTTCCCCATGTCATTCTTTTCTCCCTTTTTCCGGCTGAATTCCCATCTGGAGCACGGAGGCTCGCCAGGTCTACTTACTTGCCCTGGCTTCTAAGATCCACGTGAGAGGAAGCCCAAGGTGGGGCACCCTCCGCTATTCAAGTGAGCGCTGGTGGCCTAACATAGATGGTGCAAACCTCTTGTTTCGAGGTTTTATTAGTTTTCCGTGTGAACCAAGGTATTCAGCCTCTTTTCTCCACTAATTTTCCTACTACACTATTCTTTCCTAATCTCTTTATATTTCTAATTAAATAGTCCTTTCCCAGACTCTGACTCCATCCCCGCTTCAGATTCCCTGGATCCACCGGGGCTGGACCCTGGCAGCAGCAGCAAGACCACGCAACTTGAGCACACGCCAAGACCGTCAACATTGGGATTACCCCTCAATTTCTCCACAGAGGCAGTCTAAGGATGTCCACTGTACAGACAAGGGTCCCATAACAAAGTACAGCCCTTTCATGACAAGTTATGGATGGTCTTCTTCCCTTCAGGGTTGTAGTGATTTGTTTTTATTATTTTTTTTGTAGCTTTTATTTTTTTAATTTTTATTTATTTTTTATTGTGGGCTTCCCTGATGACTCAGTGGTGAAGAATCCACCTGCCAGTGCAGGAGACACGGCTCCATCCCTGGGTCGGGAAGATCCCCTGGAGGAGGAAATGGCAACCCACTCCACTGTTCTTGCCTGGAGAATCCCATGGACAGAGGAGCCTGGCGGGCTACAGTCCAGCGGGCCACAAAGAGTCAGACACGACCGCAATGACTGAGCACACACATGCACGGGGACCTCTTTTCATCTGTGACTGCTCCACAATATACAATGAGAGGGAACCTAAAAGCCAAAAAAAATCGATGAGGTTTTCAAGGGGAGAAGGCATCCTTTTATAGCATAGATTTTATGTCAGAGCAGCTTCTAGGTTGCTAAGAATCACGCCGAGGAGTTACAGGATTGCAGAATGGAGCACTACACTGCTCCTCCGTCATTACTGCAAATCTATCTATACCCCACGTTTTGGTGATATGTCCAAGTTTTTAAATCTCTTATGACTGACAAATGGGTCACTTCAATGAAAATGGGGCCCCTCTGTGTCCACCTAAGATCCAGGATAACACAAATTAAGAGTAGATATTGTAGAAATTATTGGCCTGGCTTTCAAATTAGCAAACTGATTTTTGTGTCTTGCGGTCTGTGGATGTGTATCAAGGCTACAAAGGGAAGAGTGAAGAAAATATTAAGGCGGAAAAAAATGTACAGTTTAGATCTATTTAAATATCATCCATCAGTATTGATTTAGTTTCTTAAAACTTTTGGAGGCCTTTTATAGTCATTATGCCATTAATCATGCCTAACTTTTTTTAACAGAAAGCATTTACATGTATTGTTATGAGCAGAATTCTGTCCCTCCAAAATTTAAAGTTAAAGTCCTAACCCCTAGGATCTTAGAATATATTTGAAGATAGGGCTTTAAAGACATAATTAAAATGAGGTCAGCATCTGCTGCTGCTGCTGCTAAGTCACTTCAGTCGTGTCCGACTCTGTGCGACCCCATAGACGGCAGCCCACCAGGCTCCCCTGTCCCTGGGATTCTCCAGGCAAGAACACTGGAGTGGGTTGCCATCTCCTTCTCCAATGCCTGAAAGTGAAAAGGGAAAGTGACGTCGCTCAGTCGTGTCCGACTCTTAGCGACCCCATGAACTGCAGCCCACCAGGCTCCTCCGTCCATGGGATTTTCCAGGCAAGAGTACTGGAGTGGGGTGCCATTGCTTTCTCTGAGGTCAGCAGAGTAGACCCCAGTTGAATAAGACTGGTGTCATTTTAAGAAGAGATCAGAACACAGCTTCCAAAACCTTGAGGAAAAAAAATCTTTTTAATGACCCAATCTGTGGTGCTTTATTCTGGCAAACTAAATGGATATATTATCTACATCAACTGCTGACCTTCTGTGGATTCCATAACCACCCACTTTGCTGAGGGCCAGCCATGTACCTGGCCCAGGACAGTGGGTTTAATGCCCATCACTCACCCTATTCTCTGAGCAAATATAGACAATATCCATGAGCAGGCCCAGTTTCTGAACAACTGCACTGAGACAGTGTGACGCATTTGCCCAAGATCACAGTAGAGGAGACAGCCAGACCTCCACGGCAGACACACCCAAACCAAGTCTTTCTCTGCCTCAGTAGGGTGACCTCAGCCTCCAGGACTCATTGGGCTTAATGAATGAGGTGTGTGTCCCTGAACTGTTGGGAGAAATGCAGGTGCCCTGGGGATGCCGGGAGCCAGTGGGGAGCTGGGTCACGCCCACCATCAGCTCCGTGATGACAAGGTGTGGATCACCCTGCAGGCAAAGGAGCAACGTGGGTTTCCGAGGCCACTTCGTCAGCTGCACCAGAGCATGTGTGTGGACTACCTCAGGGGAGACACAACACAAACACACTTGTCTTCTCTGCCCCATGCCACCGCATCTCCATGGGCCTGAGTCCACTAGCCACATCTCTGTATTTGCTCACTATTGCTGCGTAACAAACTGTGTAACATTTCAGGATGTCATCTGTAGATTGCACAAGGACTCCATTTCCAGTTCAGTTCGGGACTTCCCTGGTGGCTCAGATGGTAAAGCGTCTGCCTACAATGCGGGAGACCCAGGTTCAATCCCTGGATTGGGAAGATCTCCTGGAGAAGGAAATGGCAACCCACTCCAGTATTCTTGCGTGGAAAACCCCATGGATGGAAGAGCCTGGTGGGCTACAGTCCATGGGGTTGCAAAGAGTCGGACACGACTGAGCAACTTAACTTTCTTTCTAACTTTCTTAACTTCAGTTCAGTTCAGTTCAGTCACTCAGTCAGGTCCGACTCTTTGCGACCCCATGGACTGCAGCACGCCAGGCCTCCCTGTCCATCACCAACTCCCGGAGCTTGCTCAAGCTCATGTTCATTGAGTCGGTGATGCCATCCAACCATCTCATCCTCTGTCATCCCCTTCTCCTCCCGCCTTCAATCTTTGCGAGCATCAGGATCTTTTCCAATGAGTCAGCTCTTCACATCAGGTGGTCAAAGTACTGGAGTTTCAGCTTCAAAATCAGTCTTTCCATTGAACACCCAGGACTGATCTCCTTTAGGATGGACTGGTTGGATCTCCTTGCAGTCCAAGGGACTCTCAAGACTCTTCTCCAACACCACAGTTCAAAAGCATCAATTCTTCTGCGCTAGGCTTTCTCTATCGTCCGACTCTCACATCCATACATGACTGCTGGAAAAACCATAGCCTTGACTAGATGGACCTTTGTTGGCAAACTAACATCCCTGCTTTTTAATATGTTGTCTAGGTTGGTCATAACTTTTCTCCCAAGGAGCAAGCATCTTTTAATTTCATGGCTGCAGTCACCATCTGCAGTGATTTTGGAGCCCAAAAGAATAAAGTCTGCCACTGTTTCCACTGTTTCCCCATCTATTTGCCATGAAGTAATGGGACCGGATGCCATGATCTTAGTTTTCTGAAGGTTGAGCTTTATGCCAACTTTTTCATTCAGGTTGCTGCCTAAATTCAGCTCCTTTGGTTGTAGGGCTGAGCTCCCCGTTTCCTTCATGACTATCGGTCAGCGAACACTCTCTGCTCCCACAGGGCCCGTCCGACGCTTCCTCTCACGGCCCCTCCATTCTGCAAACCACCAGCAGTGCCTTCTGCTCTTAAAGCGCTTGTGCGACTACATCAAGCCTGCTCAACCCCCAATAATCTGTGTTTGCTCATAAGGCAACATACTAAGAAAGTGATGCATTGTAACAGGTTCACCCTACACTCAGTGCCGAAGGGATTATCTGAGGCTAACCGTCATCCTTAAGAGTCTGCCTCCCTTGTCATCTCTTCATGAGCTTTCTGGCTGGCTTCTCCGTGGAGCTCAGAAGAGCTAGGGAGTGCTCGATAAATGCAGAGGCCCTCAATAAATGTCGAGTGAATGAAACGCGGACTTAGCCTCAGGAATCACACGGTCATATTGAGGTTTGAGAATAAATTACCATCTCTCCACTGTGGAAAATGGGAGTTCGGAGGCATGGTTAGAAGGAGGAGAGGTCAGTTGGAAGAGTGGTGTGGGAAGGAAGGAAGAGAGGGACTCTCAGGGAGGGAGAGTCACCACTGAGAGAGTTAATTCTTAGGTAGGTTGATAAGAAGTCTGGGGCCCTCGAGGGGGAGGGAAGGGGGAAGGGGGAGGGGGGAGGGGGAGGGGAGGGGAGGGGGAGGGGAGGGGAGGGGGAAGGGGGAAGGGAGGGGGAAGGGAGAGGGGGGAGGGAGAGGGGAGGGGAGGGAGAGGGGGAGGGGGAGGGAAGGGAGAGGGGGGAGGGGAGGGGGAGGGGGGAGGGGAGGGGGAGGGGGGAGGGGAGAGGGAGGGGGAGGGGAAGGGGGAGGGGAGGGGAGGGGGAGGAGGAGGGGGAGGGGGAGGGGGAGGGGAGGGGGAGGAGGAGGGGGAGGGGGAGGAGGAGGGGGAGGGGACGGGGAGGGGGGAGGGGGAGGGGACGGGGAGGGGGCGGGGAGGGGGAGGGGGCGGGGAGGGGGAGGGGAGGGGAGGGGAGGGGGAGGGGAGGGGGAGGGGAGAGGGGGAGGGGGAGGGGGAGAAAGGGGTCTGGGGCTCTCCAGGAGGAGAAAGGCACAAATGCATTTTTTTTTTCTATATCACTTTGTTGTCGTCACATAAGACTTTTTTTCCTGTAAGCCCAGAGCTAATGATTACATAACAAAACTACTTGCTCAAAGGTATGTTTTTCCTTAATCTCTGAACTAATGATCATATAACAGCAATGTATCTTGCTTGAGGACGTGTTTCTCCTTCTCAACAAGAACCTTCTGGCTAATCCTGTTAGTTTATATGGGAGTGGGTGCGGTAAGACTTTCCTATTGCTAGTGACCAACTGAATAAGTAGACAAGGCATAAGTCTAGTGAGGGGAGGGGGAGCACTCTCTGTCTCCCCTCTGATGTCTACGTCAGAAGCATGCTCTGTCCTTTTCCACTGCAATAAAAATTCTGCCACACAAAAGCTCTCAGTGGTCAAGCCTGGCTCCTGGTCCCGAAGCTAAGTTCTTCAGAGGTCACAAATCCGACGTCGCTCACTGTAAGGTATCACTGCCAACGGGCAGGCAAGTTTAATGGGCAAGACTGCCAAAGAGCCCTGAGGAGAGTGAAGAAGAAAGTGAGTAGACGGTTGGACTGTGGAGGTGGCAGGGCTGCCTCAGGGAGGTCTGGCTAGGGAGGGAGAGAGCCGGGTGGAGAGATGGAGCCACATCCACAGGATGGCCCGCTGAGGATGAGTGTTCCTCCGAGAGACCCTGACAGGGGAGGGCTGGACTGACTGAGGAGCTGGGGGGCACGTGTACAAAGGGCACAGTCCCCAACCCAAGAGAAGTTCTGTGAAGAAACGCAGTCACCCAGGGGGCTGCACCCTGGGTAGAGGAAGACAGCCATCTGGAGGAGGGCTCCTGGGCCCGGACGGGTTAGGGGAGCACGTACCCTGACCTTCCTCTCTCCTCTCTGCCTCCCTCCGTCGCCTATCAGGGACTCACTCTTGGGTCGCTTTAGGTGGGACCCAACCAGAACCCCAAGGTCATGCCTCCAGTTGACAATGGTCCGTGGCAATAGCCTCTGGGGTGGACAGGGGATGAGAAGACTGCAGAGCCGCTTTGGAAGAGTAAAAAATATCAGCACAGCCCTCTCCTTCAAATCTGGAAAGGTGCCCAGGTGGATGGCTGGACTCTCCACTGTGAGGTCTCTTACACAGTTAAAATGCATCGACAACAAATAATGCCATTTGCAGCAACATGGATGGACCCAGAGATTATCATACTAGGTAAAATAACTCAGACAGAGAAAGGCAAATGTCACACAGTTATCACTTACACGTGCACTCTAACATATGACACAAGAGGACGTTTTTATAAAACGGAAACAGCCTCATAGACACAGAAAAGAAAATTACGGTTACCAAAAGGGAAAGGGAGTGTGCAAGGAATAAATTAAGTTTGGGAATAACATATACACACTATGACATAAAAAAGACATAAACAGCAAGGACCGGCCAGAGAGCACAGGGGTAATAAATATATATATGTATTTATACACACACACACACACACACACACACACACACACACACACTCTGCTGAATGCCAAAACATTCATTCCCACCACTTCATGGCAAATAGATGGGGAAACAATGGAAACAGTGACAGACTTTATTTTCTTGGGCTCCAAAATCACTGCAGATGGTAACTGCAGCCACACACACACACACACACACACACAAAATCCTTCTTGTAAGAAAAGGTATGACCAACCTAGAGAGCGTATTAAAAACCAAAGATACTACTTTGCCAACAAAGGTCCACATAGCCAAAGCCATGTTTTTTTCCAGTAGTCATGTATGGATGTGATAATTGGACCATAAAGAAGGCTGAGCGCCGAAGAATTGATGCTTTTGAACTGTGGTGTTGGAGAAGACTCTTGAGAGTCCCTTGGATTGCAAGGAGATCCAACCAGTCCATTCTAAATGAGATCAGTCCTGGGTGTTCATTGGAAGGACTGATGCTTGAAGCTGAAACTCCAATACTTTGGCCACCTGATGTGAAGAACTGACTCACTGGAAAAGACCCTGATGCTGGGGAAAATTGAAGGCAGGAAGAGAAGGGGAGGAGAGAGGATGAGATGGTTGGATGCCATCACTGACTGAAGGAACATGTGCTTGAGCAAGCTCTGGGAGTTGGTGATGGACAGGGAGGCCTGGTGTGCTGCAGTCCATGTGGTCACAAAGAGTCAGACACAACCGAGCAACTGAATGACAAGAAGCGCAATACTGTAAATCAACTATACTTCGATTAGAAAATAAAATTAATTAATTTTATCAATAAGGAAGCATTGCTGATTTGCCAGGTCCTTTGTTTCAGGAACCTCAAATTATTTACAAACCCAATACTGAGCATCCTGTTTCCCTCTGGGCTCCATGCTGACAGAGAAGGGGTATTTAGTTCTCTAAAAAGGGTATTTACTTCCCTAAAAGCAAGTGCTGAACTAACAGGGCTGGCCTTTGGAGACACAACCCAGCAGTTCTGCTTCTAGTCATATGCCCCAGAACAATTTTTCCAGCGCCCACAAAGAAGGAGGGACATAGATGTTTACCTGCATCATTGTTTGTTATGGCGAACAATAAATGCCAGAAACAAAGCATTCTAAGGTCTAGCAATAGGGAAATGAACGCACCATGCTGCTTTCATAAAACGAAGTCCATCGTGGCAGTTAAGGTCTTCCCAGATGTCTCCGTGGTAAAGAATCCACCTGCCCAGGCGAGGAGACGATTTGGGTTCAACCCCTAGATTGGAAACATCCCCTGGAGGAGGAAATGGCAACTCACTCCAATATCCTTGCCTGGGAAATCCCATGGATAGAGGAGCCTGATGGCCTACAGTCCCTGGAGTCAGAGAAGAGTCAGACACGCCTTGGTGACAAAACAGCACAAAGTGACAATTAAAATAAAGAAACCAGAGCTGCTTGTGTAAACATGGGTGTACCTGGAAACACTGTGTTGATTGGGGGAAGAAAAGAATTTTGAGATGTCTCTGACAGAATGTGTATGAATTTTTTAAAAATTGTCAACAATCCACATGCTGGAAAAATCTAAGAAAGATGATTTAAATTTCACTGACCGGCTCTGGGAGGGAGGGAGGAGACGAATGACGGCTACAGAATCGTATCCATGACACTGAGTTTCCTTTAGAATGCTCTGAAGCAACATGACAAAATGTAAAGACTGCATGAAATCTTGTTGCTAAGAGGGCAACCTTAAGATATCATTTCATAAATGAGATTCTGGACCATTCGGAGGCCTGTCGGCAGTAATCACTCAGCTTCGTGGCAGAAGGGTTTGGGGGAAAATCTAGAGCGGTTATTGTTCCTTACTACTAGGGGACTCGGGTTGCTAAAAAATAAACGCGACATCAGCTGGATTGCCGAAGGGACAACACAACCCTTCATCATTAACAGTGTTCATATATTATTACAACTTTCTTTTTTTTTTTTCCTGAAGAATTGTGACCTCAAGCTCTACCCAAGTAATCTCATGTTTGTCTTTAAAAAAAAAATGAATTGTCTAGTAATCTGAGAATACGAAGCTCTACCCAAGTAATCTCATGTTTGTCTTTAAAAAAAAAATGAATAGTCTAGTAATCTGAGAATGCATTTCCTACTGCTTTTTCTGTAGAATTATTAACAACACTGGTTCTGTATTACTTATAAGAAGAAACAGAAATCTCCTGAACGGAAATGTGGGTTGCAGCTTCCGAAAGAGAAAAGTGCTAGGAACAATAAAAATAAATGCAAAAGCAGACCTGGATTAGTCAGCGTGGAATGTGTTCGCTGTTGTTTAAAGAATATTCTGTAATAGCGTTGCTGAACCTGAGTAAGCTCTTATCAGATGGGAAGAAAATCTCTCACTTCCGTTTCTCCAAATGACCCCGAAATTGTGAACAGAGAAACACTGAGTTTCAAAGTTGGTAAAATAAAATTGAAATGTGCAGTCACAAGGGGAAATAATGAGAATCTATAGTTATTGCTTATGTTTTCCAAACATATCATTAGCAGCAGTGACATTTCTAATAACAAGCTTTCTATTTACATCTACTGGCATGATATATACAAATATTCACTGCTATTTTCTATAATTCTTCATGTGAAATGTTGCAGTGGCTGTCCTGAACTCATTTGGGGGGTGGTCTGTAATCGCATGAACTAACTCAGCACAAAAAATGGGGAAAAGTCAGTCAAGAAGCATTTTATAGGTAGTGTCTGCCTTTCTCTTGCTTTCTGTCTTCAGGAATATTCCTTCAGTCCGTCAGTCCCGTATGATATAGAATATGCTTGGTGTACCATCGTCCTCCTCCAAGTATTTGCTCCTAAATGAAAAGAAAGAAGGAAAACAAACTGGTTCTTCACAGCAAAAATAGAGCAAGAACCTCCAGAGAGGCCAGATTCATCTTAATGAGAGGAGGCCATGAACCTCGCTGACCGGAGACCCACAGAACTGGAGAGGAAAGACCCAGGGATTTGGGATGAGCATATGAAAATATAATACTTAAAAGTTGTCCAGCTGCTAAGTCGTGTCCTGCTCTTTGTGAACGCATGCTCTGCAGCACGCCAGCCTCCTCTGTCCCTCACCATCTCCCGGACTTTGCTCAAACTCATGTCCATTGAGTCGATGATGCCATCCAACCATCTCATTCTCTGTTGCCCCCTTCTCCTCCTGCCCTCAATCCTTCCCAGCATCAGGGTCTTTCCCAGTGAGTTGGCTCTTGGCATCAGGCGGCCAGAGTGCTGGAGCTTCAGCTTAAAAGTGCCCTCACCCTTCCTCTTTTGTTCAGAGAATCCCCCGTCATCGTACCGGGTAATGAATGAATGAAAGAGAATGAATGAATCCTGAAAGAGACTCATGACTGCTTAACCCCTGAACAAGCACACTGCCCCTTGGGATGCAGAGGGTTTACCTGAGGGACCCAAATGCCACTCATAAATGTGCCCCAAATGCCTGAACCTCAGAACACATTTACTCTCTGACGTGTCTGCGCACAGACATACCTGAGTAAAGAACTGCCTTATTTAGCATCTTAGGAGATTCTCAACTTTTCAACTAACTGATTCGACATGATGCTATTTAAAGCCAGGTATGTACCACATGGAGCTTACTATAATTCTAGACTTGGCACCAAGAACTGAAAGTTTAGTTAAATGGGAGCTCCAGGGTGGTTTCCTAGTTTTGCAATTGGAACACGTGTTTTAGGAACACCACCAGAGCAGAAAATGCCACATGTCCCCAACACACTTGGAGACCTAACTGCAGAGATCGCTTGGTGTACCACTCTGCTTCACTTTTCCATTCATCTGATGGCAAATGTCTGAGTGCCTCCTGCGGGGGGCCCGGCAAGCAGCAAAGGCTGGAAACCATGCAGGCAACAGAATCAGAGATGCTGTTATGACAAGGCATGGACGCTGCTGGAGAAATGCTAGGGCTCAAGGGAGGGGAGACACCGAGTGCCGTGTTGGGGAACAGTTTGATACGGATGGAGGAGACAGTGAAGACAAGTGAGGAGAAATCAGGGGATCTTGGAGGTAAGACAGCAGATCCTGGAGATACAGCATCAGTTGGAAGAGCCAGACGGAGACCCTGACACCCAGCTGCATGAAGCTAGGGCAGGTGAGAGGCAGGAAGAGATGGTGGAAGAATCACTCGATTGGAGTAGGAAGCTGGAGCCCCCATTTAACGCCTCGCAGGCCAGTGCAGGAACAGCGCGCATGCAGTTAGAGCGTGCCGAGGAAAGGGTGGACTTGGACTACCGTCTGCTCTGAAAGAATGACTCCACGTAGGAAAAGGAAGAAGGAAGTGGGCAGGGAAGAAATCCAAAGACAGCATCTCTGCCGTGCAATCAAGGTCATAACATCACAGACAACAGTCAACACATATCCTGGCTAAGATGTGGAGTGCCCTTCACCTCTAGTCACGTGTAGTCTTGCCTAAATCCCCAAAACCCAACCTGACCGTGAGAAATCAACAGACAAACCAAACAGAGGGTCTTTCCACAGGGAAATACCTGACCAGTCCTACTTAAAACGGTCATGAAAGACAAGGAAAGAACACGAAAGGGTCATAGCTAAGAGAAGAGTAGGAGATGGGATGACTACATGCAGTGTGCGATCACGGAGAGGACCCTGGGACAGAGAAAGGTTATTCGTGGAAAATCCAGGGACATCCAAATACACTCTCTAACATCCCTAATCCTACTGTGACCACATTCCTGGCTTTGTTTTGGCAAGCGTACTGTTGTGAAAGGTGTTAACATTGGGGCAAGTTGGGCAAAGGATATATGGGAACTGTCCACGCTGTCATTTTTTCTAAACTTGAAAACCATTCTGAAATAAGAAGGTTTTGTACAAAAAAAAAATACTCTGGCCATTTCACAGAGACAAGCATGACATTAAGAGGACAAGTTAGACATGAGCAGTGATTCACAAGAGGATGGGAGGAGCAGAGACGAGGACGGTGAACAAGTGGGATGTTTGGGACACGTTTGGGCAGAAAATCCCAGGGAATTTGCTGGGGGGTTGGATGTCAGTAACGAGAGGGACAGAGGGTCTGGGATGATTCCAAGTCTTGGGTAGGGGGGGGCCAGACAACAGGAAGCATGGATGAGTCAGTGGGTGAGCTGGGTGGAAGGGGGCAGGCAACAGGACTCGAGGAGAAATCAGGGGTTCCCTTTGGATGTTTGAGGCCTGAAATGCCTACGAACAGTCTATGCAGAGAAATAAAGTCGATACATTGGAATAAATGAGTCTGCAGCTCAGAAGAGATCAGAGTTTAAGGTACGGATGGGTCATCATCCACAATAGGTATATGGATCCCCCAGGGAAGTGAGATACTGTCTGCAGGAGCTGGAGGGGTGGGTATCCTGGAGGGAGGTGAGGGAGAGAGGGAAGGAGAGAAGGAACAAGGACAAGAGTGCAGGGCAGGCAGGGAGGGAGGGACGGAGGTCAGTTAGAGAGTCCTGTCCATCACCAGGTAAAAATCCTGCAACCTATCCCATTGCTGGGCATACACAGCGAGAAAACCAGAGTTGAGACACGTGTACTCCAGTGTTCATTGCAGCACTGTTTACAATGGCCAGGACATGGAAGCAACCTAGATGTCCATTGGCAGACGAACGTGTAAGAAAGCTGTGGTCCATATACACGATGGAGCCTTACTCAGCTATGAAAAAGAATGCATTTGAGTCAGTTCTAATGAGGTGGATCAAACTGGAGCCCCTTATACAGAGTGAAGTAAGTCAGAAAGGAAAACACCAATACAGTATATCAACGCATATATATATATGGAATTTAGAAAGAGGGTAACGATGACCCTATGTGCGAGATAGCAAAAGAGACACAGATGTACAGAACAGTCTTTTGGACTCTGTGGGAGAAGGCGAGGGTAAGATGATCTGAGAGAATAGCATTGAAACATGTATATTATCATATGTGAAACAGATCGCCAGTCCAGGTTCGATGCATGAGACAGGGTGCTCAGGGCTGGTGCACTGGGACGACCCTGAGGGATGGGATGGGGAGGGAGGTGGGAGGGGGGTTCAGGATGGGGAACACGTGTACACCCGTGGCGGATTCCTGTCAATGTATGGCAAGAACCACTACAATTTTGTAAAGTCATTCAGTTCAGTTCAGTTCATTTCAGTTGCTCAGTCGTGTCTGACTCTTTGCGACCCCATGAATCGCAGCACGCCAGGCCTCCCTGTCCATCACCAACTCCCGGAGTTCACTCAGACTCACGTCCATCGAGTCAGTGATGCCATCCAGCCATCTCATCCTCGGTCGTCCCCTTCTCCTCTTGCCCCCAATCCCTCCCAGCATCAAAGTCTTTTCCAATGAGTCAACTCTTCGCATGAGGTGGCCAAAGTACTGGAGATTCAGCTTTAGCATCATTCCTTCCAAAGAAATCCCAGGGCTGGTCTCCTTCAGAATGGAGTGGTTGGATCTGCTTGCAGTCCAAGGGACTCTCAAGAGTCTTCTCCAACACCACAGTTCAAAAGCATCAATTCTTTGGCACTCAGCCTTCTTCACAGTCCAACTCTCACATCCATACATGTAAAGTCATTAGCCTCCAATTAAAATAAATATATTATTTTTTTTTTAAATTCCTGTAACCTAACTAAGGTTAGGTTAGTTTCACAACTTTCACAACTCAAAAAGGATTTCTGATGGAGACTTTGCAGTCAGGACGGTGAATAGGCAGGACAAGTGGGCTGGGAGTGTGTCATGGAATTGTATGAGGGTGCATGAGGGTATACTCAGTCACTCAGTCCTGTCCAGCTCTTTGCGACCCTGTGGACTGTAGCCCGACAGGCTCCTCTGTCCATGGGATTCTCCAGGCAAGAGCGCTGAAGTGGGTTGCCATTTCCTACTCCAGCCTGTGTGTATATGCACTGTACAATACACACACATATGTATGTATTTCACTTTGCACATTGTCTTTCCTTAAATATAGGTCCCTTTTGAACCCTTCTGCACTGTTGGTGGGGATGTAAACTGGTACAGCCCCTGTGAAAAAGAGTACGGAGGTTCCTCAAAAGACCAAAAATGTAACTACCATATGGCTCAGCAATTCCACACCCAGGTATATACCCAGACAAAAACAAAAACATTAATTCAAAAAGATACATGTACTCCGATATTCACAGCAGCCTTATTTACAAGAGCCAAGACACGGAAGCAACCTAAGTGTCTATCAACAGATGAATGGATGAAGCAGATACGGTACGTATATACAGTGGAATACTGCTGCTGCTGCTGAGTCGCTTCACTCGTGTCCAACTCTGTGCGACCCCATAGATGGCAGCCCACCAGGCTCCCCCGTCCCTGGGATTCTCCAGGCAAGAACACTGGCGTTCTACTTAGCCATAAAAAAGAATGGAACGGTGGCATGTGCAGCAACATGAATAGACTTGGAGGGTATCGTGAAAAGTAAAGTCAGTCAGACAGGGAAAAATGAGTACTGCACACTCTCACTAATGTTTGGCATCTAAAAAGTACAACAAAGTAGTGAACGTGACAAAAAATGAAGCAGAATGCATGGAGAGGCAAGGGGGAGGGGTAATACAGGGGCAAGGCATTAAGAGGTGCAAGCTATTATGTAGAAACTAAGCTACAAGGATTTATTGCACAGCAGAGGGAATATAGCCGTTATTTTACAATAACTATAACCTTTAAAAATTGTGTATAACCTTTAAATGAAGTATAACCTTTAAAAATTGTGAATCACTAACCTCGTACACCTTTAAAAATTGCGAATCACTGATATTGTACACCTGTAATTCATAAGACTGTGTATCAGCTACACTTCAATGAAAAAATAGGTCCGTTTCCAAGATCCTCGAGGATTTTCCGGCATGTTGCGTCATCACCTGCATCCGTTCGCTTACAATCCACTTTCACAGCAAGACCCAGGCAACAAAGGGAAAATATTCTGTGGCAAAGGGCTTAATCTGGACCTGAGTACCACTGACAGGAGTGATGACTCTCCTGACTTGGATCGTCAGGAAAAATTCCGGTTTAAGAAAAGAATAAGCTCAATAAATCAAGTCCACCAATCTACCCAGAAAGGCAATGTTCACAGCATTTACTACAGAGGAGAACACTCTCCCCTCTCACCCTAGCCTTCACACGGCATTCACGGAGTCCTGTAGAGAGAGTTCTGTATAATCCCTTAGGGGGCTGGAGAGCTCTGAGTCACAGTCCCTGTGGGGTTTCTTACTGGGAGATTTGACTGCAGTGAAATCTGATGCTACATGATCCATGTTACTCTTTTAAGCGAGTGTGTTTCAAACCGTTAAATCACCCGGAAACAAGGGGGTACGCTATTCCCCTTACACCTTTCTTTGCTTCATCTGCTTATTTTCCTTCAGCCCTCCTCAACGCTATTTCTCTGGGCTTTCAGAACTAATTTTCATGGGGACTTTCTGCCGGTGAAAGTATGACAAGTGCCTCATGAAGACACATCATCTCTCGATCCTGCTGGGAACCCCTTTCCTTTGAGACAGAGAGGCTTGTATTCAAGGAGTTGCAAATAGTGATTCAGACGTTCATCATCTCTCCTTCCTGCTGGGTACCATTTTCCTCTGCACAGAGAGCCGTGAATTCAAGGAGGAATTGCAGATGGTGATTCGGGTGTTGTCGTTTTTTTTTTTTTAAAGGATCCTGTCAGATAAACAAATACGGACTCAGGAGGTAGATTTCTTCGAAAGGATTATGATAAGGGAGGGAGAGGAAAGAGACTGCTGCATTCAGGGAGAATGGCTACCTCGAGGAGGAAAACACTGACTGTAAAGACTGCGGCGTCTCCAAAGTTAGACAGAAAGGGGGTTTCTATCATAAGAACGACTAAGCAAGCCTGAGAAGAACCAGGCATGGGGAAGTGGGGTGAAAGGGTGGCCTGATCAGAGAACAGTTCACCCTGAGGCCAGCCTGTCTTCAGGAGGGGCTGCCTAGGTGGTCCAGGCTGAGGGTGGGTCCAAGTTCGGGGTCCTGGAGGAACCAGAGAAGCTGAACCAAAGTCTGAGTATCAAGTGACTCATCTGCTTAGTCTGTTCTGCTCACTGTGAAAAAAAAAATGGCACCTTAATCACTTTACAATATATATGTGTATCAAAACCATCACCTTAATCTTAGACAATGTTACATGCCAATTACATCTCAGCAAAGCTGGGGGAAAAAATATTAATACCGTAGACTTAGTGGCTTATTAACAATGGAAATTTCTCTCCATTCTGAACATTGGAAGTCTGAGATCAAGGCGTCAGTGTGGTCAGGGGAGAGCCCTCTTCCTGGTTCACAGCTGGCAACTTCCTGCAGGATCTTCAAGTGGTTGAAAGGATGAGGAAGCTCTCTGGGGTCTCTTTCATAAGGCCACTAACCTCATTCATGACAGCTCCATGATGTAGTCACTTCCCAAAGACCCCCGCCTTCCATTAACATCACCTTTAGGGATTTCGATTTCAATATATGAATTAGGAGACGTCAACATTCAGACAATATCAGTGAGTATCCCGTCCCAGTTGATCAGCGAAGACAAAAGTGTGGCTCATTATTTGAGGGACAATGAGTGGGAATCTGGAGGGACTGTGTCTGGCCTCGTCCTAGGCCAACATGGGAAGCAGAGGGTGGAAAGGATATCCGCAAGTCCTAGATGAACAAGGGGGTCACCTGTAAGTCCTATGTAACATTAAGCAGAGACACCACTTTGCCAACAAAGGTCCATCTAGTCAAGGCTATGATTTTTCCAGCAGTCATGTATGGATGCGAGAGCTGGACCATAAAGAAGCCTGACTGCCGAAGAATTGATGCTTTTGAACTGTGCTGTTGGAGACTGTTGACAAACCCTTGGACTGCAAGGAGATCAAACCAGTCAATCCCAAAGGAAATCAACTCTGAATATTCACTGGAAGGGCTGATGCTGAAGCGCCAGTGCTTTGGCCACCTGATAAGAAGAGCCAACTCATTGGAAAAGACTCTGATGCTGGGAAAGATTGAAGGCGGGAGGAGAAGGGGGCAACAGAGGATGAGATGGTTGGATGGCATCACCGACTTGATGGACATGAGTTTGAGCAAGCTCCAGGAGTTGGTGATGGACAGGGAGGCCTGGGGTTCTGCAATCCATGGGGTCAGAAAGAGTCAGACACGACTGAGTGACTGACAGGGACTGATTCCTTGAAGTCAGTGGTTTTCCAGAATGCAGATTTATTTTCTTACATAAATTAATTAATAAGCAAAATGAATAAATCTAAATCTAAACACAGATTTAGATTTATTAACCATCACAATTTTTCATGCTCAAGGCTTGGGTAAAGGATGATATTGTCAGTACGAATGAAAGAAAATTCTAAAGCATATAATCAAAGGATAAGGTGGGGCACTTAACGGTGAGAAACTGGGAATCTAGGCAACCAGGAAGGCTTTCCATAAGTCACCCCCAGAAAAGAACACTAATAAGGCAAACCCATCTTGTAGCTTCTTGAAATCAAATAACTACTGTTCTCTTACATCTGGAGAAAATGAGAAATCTTATGAACTGGAAATGTCACCGTCTAGGTGACTATGAAAATGCCAAGCTCCCCTGCCATTTAGAGCTTCTTAGACGCTAAAACGTACAGGAATATCAAAGCTTTGAGCCATATAAGCCTTGTGATCACCTTGAGACCAGATTGGAGGGAAGGACTGAAACAGTGGAAACTCCCCACTTGGCTTTTCACCACTTGCAGAGTCATTTTCTTTAACCTTTCATTGAAAAAAATATATATATTTTACAGTCCCCCCCCCTTTAAAAGGTCCGTGCTTCTATTTAACAGTAGAAATATTGGAAATGGACATGGAAGCAACCTTAAACGTTCATCGACACGTGAATGGACAAAGAAGATGCGGTAGGTGTGTACAGTGGGATATTCGTTAGTTAGTTATTTAGAGTTGGTCACTCAGTCGTGTTCTTTGCGACCCCATGGACTGCAGCCCACCAGGCTCCTCTGTCCATGAGATTTTCCAGGCAAGCATACTGGAGTGGGGTGCTATTTCCTCCTCCAGGGGGTCTTCCCAACGCAGGGATCGAAGCCGGGTCTCCTGCACCTCAGGCAGATTCTTAGGCAGCCACAGAAAGGAATGAAAACTGAGCCATTTGTAGTGATGTCGGTGAACCCAGAGCCTGTCATCCAGAGTGAAATAAGTCAGAGAGAGAAAAAGAGATATCATATATTACCGCAGATATATGGAATCCAGAAAAAAACGGTACTGATGAACCTGTTTGCAGGGCGGGAACAGGGACACAGACTTAGAAAACTGACTTGCAGACACAGAAGGGGAAGGAGAGGATGGGCCGAACTTTCAGAGTGGTACTGACATGTATATACACTGCTGCTGCCGCCGCCTCTGCTGCTAAGGCGCTACAGTCGTGTCTGACTCTGTGTGACCCCACAGACGGCAGCCCACCAGGCTCCGCCGTCCCTGGGATTCTCCAGGCAAGAACACTGGAGTGGGCTGCCATGTCCTTCTCCAATGCACGAAAGTGAGAAGTGAAAGGGAAGTCGCTCAGTCATGTCTGACTCTCAGCGACCCCATGGACTGCAGCCCACCAGGCTCCTCTGCCCATGGGATTTTCCAGGCAGGAGTACTGGAGTGGGCTGCCATGGCCTTCTCCAATGCACGAAAGTGAGAAGTGAAAGGGAAGTCGCTAGTCGTGTCCGACTCTGTGCGACCCCAGAAATGGCAGCCCACCGGGCTTGTCTGTCCACAGAATTCTCTAGGCAAGAGTACTGGAGTGGGTTGCCATTTCCTTCTCCAACATAGTAAAGCAATCTTATTCTAATAAATAGAATGGAATAAAAATTTTAAAAGTCAGTGCTTCTGGGAAGGACCTCAAACTGAGAAGAAGCCCCTGTTTTGATTTCGTTCGTTCACGTTAATGAAGGGTGGACAGAGGGCTTCTATCTCGATGCCTTTCATGTAAGGACCACCCCTTTCCCAAGGCTCACCTGCCTCCCCTCCACACCTCCCTGGGGGTGGATCTGTGTTCTTTACCACCTCACGGGCTGCTGGACACAGCGGAACCTGCCCTCTTGGGACTCATCCATGCAAGTGCACACTAAGTCGCTTCAGCCGTGTCCGACTCTGTGACCCTGTGGACGGCAGCCCACCAGGCTCCTCCATCCACAGGATTCTCTAGGCAAGAGTACTGGAGTGGGTTGCCGTTTCCTTCTGCACTGGGGACTCATCCAGTTTCCCAATTTCCCATCTCAGTGGACTCCAAGTCAGGTACCGTGTTTCTTTAAATGTGCTCTTTCCACAGTACAGTGGTCGATTTCATAAAAGGCTACCCTTATGAAAAGACTCAGTCACATGTTTGCTAAGCAAGAAAATTCACATAACACTGCCATTTCAATTATTCGGATGTTAGTGAGTCACTGTAGCGGTCATGATTTGGATGGCTTGTATTGATTAAAAAGTGGAGAGAGCACAATTCAGAGTCTATGCTGCTCATTGCCAGTGTAGACATAAAGTCACCACCGACAAAATATATAAGCAGGATTGCAGTTTTCAATATAACGTTGTTATTCATGCTGCCTGTTTGGATTATGTTTAATTTTACTTAGCTGCACATTAAATCTAGCACGGAGAAATCAATCCCATTATCTTTGTTATTGAAAGCTCTTTATACATCCGAGCAATGGCTCTATTAAATATGAATCGAGGAGAAACCTGGCATCCAATTTCTAAAGGAAGCTGAACTACACCGGAGGTTACGGGCTGTGGACTCTCTAACCACCTAGAAAAAGAAGACGTGTCCCAGGGCTTTCTGACAGCCCTCACTTGGATTATCACTGCTTAATCAAGGCCAGTAGCATTCTGGGGCCTGGGCCTCTGCGTCTAATAATCTAATTCAATGAATGCTGTAAGCAAGGGGTTTAAGGTTCATTTCCACCCACTTAAGTTATAACACCATTAGAGAGCCTACATAAATTTTCCCATGAACACACAGAGTCTACTTGTGTCTATTAACAGAGTTGAGGTGGCAAACACACGTTCCCACCACCACTCTTGACACTGCTTTGGGGGTGGAGTGGGCGGGTAAGGAGGCAAAGTCAGTGTACTTTTGGAAAAGAAGTGATAAAAGCCTCCTAGAGGGAAAAGATGGTGAACAGGTGTTCACAGGAATCAAAATTTTAAAACAGACACAAAGTATATCCGGCAAGTCAAATGCCATTTGCACTGGTTTCTTGCACACTTGCAAGAAAAGATTCAGGGGAGATGGTGGGCAAGGCAGTCTGAAGAGACGACTCCCTGAATCCGTGACATGATTCTCACAGCTCAGCCCTACAAGCAGGAGATCTTAAGAGCGGGAGCCACTTAGCATTTATTTATATTAGTGACACTTACCGTGGCCAAACCCACAGAGGCTGGGCGAGTTAAAAGTGTCATCGGAGAGAAAAAACACCACCAGACTGTTTTTATCTCAAGGTTTTTAAAGGAAAGCATTAGCTTTCAATGTGAATTATAAATATAGGGCATGAAGTCTCCTTAGATGAATAACATTTTATCGAGTTAACTCCCCATTAAGCTCAAGTAGATTATCTACAATTCAATTCGACGCAATTATTGACTAGCACAAGGCACCACCACGCTAACTGCGGCAGATAAGAGAATTAAACAGCAGCCCTGCTGTCCTGAGCACTCACAGTCTAATGGAAAGAAAAACACGTAAGCAGCCAATTACAATGAAATATGATAAATGCTACTTGGAGAAGAACAGCAAAACCAGTCTGCTTTTTTTTGGAGGGGGGCGGTTTGCCAGAGGCTTGGAGAAGGCAATGGCACCCGCTCCAGTACTCTTGCCTGGAAAATCCCATCGACAGAGGAGCCTGGTGGGCTGCAGTCCATGGCGTCGTGAAGAGTCGGACATGACTGAGCGACTTCATTTTCACTTTTCACTTTCATGCATTGGAAAAGGAAATGGCAACCCACTCTGGTGTTCTTGCCTGGAGAATCCCAGGGATGGGGGAGCCTGGTGGGCTGCCATCTATGGGGTCGCACAGAGTCGGACACGACTGAAGTGACTTAGCAGCAGCAGCCAGAGGCTGAAGAAGGTATCAGAAAGTTAAAGACGGACAAGATGAAAGTTGCTGGACATATAGGGAGAGTCGCTCAGTCATGTCCAACTCTTTGTGACCCCACGGACTATATACAGTCTGTGGAATTCTGCAGGCCAGAATACTGGAGTGTGTAGCTGTTCCCTTCTCCAGGGGATCTTCCCAACCCTGGGATAGAACCCTGGTCTCCCACTTTGGAGGCAGATTCTTTACTAGCTGAGCCAGAAGGGAAGCTCAAGAAGACTGGAGCGGGTAGCCTATTCCTTCTTCAGCTGATCTTCCCGACCCAGGAATCGAACCAGGGTCTCCTGTATTGCAGGCGGATTCTTTACCAGCTGAGCCACCAGGGAAGCTCCAGGCATATAGTCCTCCGGGCTTTAAAAAAAAAAAAAAATGTGGGATGGCTATTCCCAGCTGAAAGAGCAGGATAATCAAGGCACAAAGGTTAGGAGTTGAGGATACGCCCTGGCAACCAGGGTGAGTCCAATGTAGGTGGCAGCATAGAACACACAGAGGCGAGAACATGGCAGGTGCTGCAAGGGCAGGGAGGGGCAAGGCAGGAAGACTCATCAACAGTTCATACTCGGTGGAGTGGGTTACCGGGATCTGTCCTTTAAGACCCATAGCTCAGTGTGGGGGATGATCAGAACAGGGGGTTGCCGACGGTCCAGCTCTTCACATCAGGTGGTCAAAATATTGCAGTTTCAGCTTCAGCATCAGTCTCTCCAATGAACACCCAGGACTGATCTCCTTTAGGATGGACTGGTTGGATCTCCTTGCAGTCCAAGGGACTCTCAAGAGTCTTCTCCAGCACCACAGTTCCCGAGCATCAATTCTTCTTTGCTCAGCCTTCTTTATGGTCCAACTCTTACATCCATACATGACTACTGGAAAAATCATAGCTTTGATTGTGCTTTGCTGTGCTTAATCGCTCAGTCATGTCTGACTCTTTGCGACTCCATGAACTATAGCCCACCAGGCTCCTCTGTCCATGGGATTCTCCAGGCAGGAATACTGGAGTGGGCTGCCATTCCCTCCTCTAGGGCATCTTCCTGACCCAGGATGGAACCCAGGTCTCCCACAGTGCAGACAGATTCCTTAGCACCCGAGCCACCAGGGAAGCCTCCATATAGCTTTGACAATAGGAACCGTCATTAAGTACATTTTAAAGACAAAGAAGTCCAGGCATGGAAAGAAGTCTGTGCCAGTAAATGGAAGAGCTGTGACTCCAGCACAGATGGTTCCGCTCCAGGAGTCATTGTTCTAGCCTTTACCCTGTCTTCCGCTCCACACCCTGCCGACCAACTCCTCACTGAAAGCTCAGCATGGCCATGTAGCTAGCAAGGTGCACGCTGTGTTAAATTTAAAGCCCATGAGAACTAATGTACCAGAGAATGCCATGTGTGGGGCTGTCCTGAATATCAATGATTTACGGATGAAAAAACAAGCATAAACTTAGTGTATAGGTTTACGAAGCTTTGTTCTAGATATTCAGTTGCTTTATGGTAAAAATATGTATCAGAGTGCCTAAGGGGGAGGGGGGACTGGAGAACACTGGGGTTCAGGACTGTAAGTTCAAGGTCATCTGTCTTCAGGCTCCAACTTGGCCGAGAGGGACCAGGGATTATGTAGTCGTGGACCAGGGATTATGTAGTCGTGTAACTGTCCAATTCTGACTTCTGAAAGCAAAAACGCTGCTGAGACGTGGCAGTGCTCTGAGGACCAGCTTCATTCCATGGGCAGTGAGAACAAAGAGAGGGTGCAGGGAGACAATCACTCCATTTTTATGAAAACGAGACATGCATGTTAAGAGTGCATGTTTATTAATGTTTCTCTGCAAAACACTGAGAAATGCCCAGGAATCCTAACTCTGCTTTGGTTTGAATTAAAATTGAAGATGAATCATAGAAGCTAAAGGTGACGAGGTCTCCTCTTCCGAGCCCTCACATTTATCCTTCAATTCCCTGCAGTTACAAAGACAAAAAAAAAGACTTTGCAGCAAATGGAATTCCTTCTCCCATGAAGCCAAAAAGTACTGGGTGTGGGTGGTGGTCTTGGCAGCAAGTGGGAGACTTCTAGGAGCGAGAAAGTCCTCCAAAGAGACATCGTGCGGTGTTAAGAATTCAGCCCATGATGATCAATTCAAACAGCAATCAGGAATGTAACGAGGGTCCCCTCTGCTTTCATACTGTCATGAAAAGTAGAAGTCAAGTTAATTTGGGAGCCTGGCTCAGCTGCCACTGACCTCCTCCCACCGCTCAGTGGAATGATAAAAGGCTAAAATGAGTTTATGCTTTAAGGTCATTTTAATCCTAGCGGTCTGTTCCAAAGAGCAGAGCATTCTTTAAAAGCTTTATATTGTGATTAGATGATTGGGGTTTTAGGGCTGAAGTGCTGTTTTTTCCTTTGGCAGAGATCTGCAAAAATTGAATAACTTTTCAACAAATATTTGACCAAAATGAAAAAGCCATTCATTTTTCTTACTGTGATTGCAGCCTTGACCGTATCATCATTGGACTCAGCTGCTTTTAGACGGCTTGGCTTAGCTAGGCAAGAAAACGCTTGGAAAATGCCTTCATCCAAAAATACACAATTTTCCAAGGTAAGTTTTGAGCGCAAACTAATTTCACCCATTCATCTAGGGACGATCGGCCACAGGAGGTGAGATCATTAAAGAGTATCTGCTCATATATGTGCCTGTGTGCTTGGTCGCTTCAGTTCTGTCCAACACTTTGCAGCCCTGTGGACTGTAGCCCACCAGGCTCCTCCGTCCAGGAGATTCTCCAGGCAAGAATACTGAAGTGGGTTGCCAACGCCCTCCTCCAGGGGATCTTCCCGACCCAGGGATCGAACCCACGTCTCTTGCGTCTCCGGCACTGGCAGGCGGGTTCTTTACCACTAGGGCCACCTGGAAAGCCCATTTCCCCATAGGTGGGCCTCGTTTCAGGAGATTAAATTTCCCAGGGGAGACAGTCTAGGCTCCTGGCTCACAAATTTGTGTCTGGACAGCCTAGAAGTTTCTATGACGCAGTCCATGATTTTTTCCAACAACACGGGTTATGTCTTAACTTCTGCGTCTAACAACAGGAAAACTAAACGTGAGACGTTGTCCCGAGGGATCGTAGACAAATGCTGCACAAAAATGCAATCCCGTTCTGTTCAATCGTTTAGTTTTACTTGGGAATCAGAAAACCATAAGGATGTCCCCCCAGGGACTCGAAAAATCAACAGCAACACTGAAGAGCGAGTCCTGGGCAAGAGTCTCCGAGCACATCCAGAGTCAGCACAGATGCCTGGCGTCCAGGGAGATGGCAGATAGAATGAAGACCCCGTGGAAACCCGGGGGCCCACGTGGAGGGACCCAGTGGACAAACGCACCCTGTGGCTCCTGCCCAGCTCTGGTGTGGGTAGGACCACCCAGTATCGAACAATGAGGGTCTCTCCTTGGACAGGGTGAGAAATCAAATCGTGATGTCCTATGTCGTCCGGTGACACCCATGATCAGGTTTTTTTTTTTTTTCCTCAAGTGGCCCTGTGATACCCAGGAGGCCCCATGGGAAGCTGATTTTTTTCCAAGTCTTTGCTCAAAAGGCACTTGTCAGTGGGGCCTGCCCTCATCACGGGATGAAATGTGCCCTTGCCCCAGTCTGTCTTCCCCACTGCCCTCGCGGCCTTCCAGCAACACGTGGTGTATGTTCCTCCCCGAATGGGGCTGTTTGCCGGTCTCCACCACCAAGGCTGGAATGTCCATGAGGACAGGAGCTGTGCCACGTGCATTGAGGAGGCGCCCCTGACTGGTCCCCACACATGCTGAGAGGCACCATTGCACGTCTGTCTGGGCAACAGGGTTTTAGAGAGCCCCCCGTTTCCTAATCTCACTGAGACATTTCTGCTGAGTGCTAGGGGTGGGCAGGTAGATGGGAACTCTGCTAATAGCAAAGTGAGATAAAGACACTGCAAGCTTGTGAGTGGGGAAAAAAAGAGAATGGTGGAGGTGGGAGGGAGCAGGAAGTCTCGGAGGAGTGAGGAGATGTGCAGCATGGATACGGTAAAGAAAGCAGACAGAAAACCACCCAGGTCCAGCTGGGCCCAGGACGGGGGGGGCGCAAAACCACAGAGAGACTGACAGGTCTGCAAAGGTGAGACGCCACGCTGGACCTGAGGTGGACCAAAGGTTCGCGTGAGCCTTCCTACAGCCAGGTATTGACAAAGAGTGTCCAGGTCATGCAAAAAGTCCAGCAGGGCCCGGCAAGGTGGGCTTCTCCCCTTCTACTGCAATGGAGATGTCAGCTGTTCATCACCCCACTTGAGCTTTCTTCCAAGGTTGGGAGGGGCGGGCAAGGAAGCAGCTCAGAGGACGTCATGGCCAAAACCACAGACTGCAGTCCCGCTCCGAACACAGAGCCCCGTCTACGCATCTGTGACTAAGGATGCTCTCCGTTTTCCAGGAACAGTAGGAACAAAGGAGGGACTGGCAACCCAGACATCCTCGGGATTCATTTCTAAAGGTCCGACGGGGACTGGGCGTGCTTCCTCGTGCACACGTCGGCAAAGTCTGGCTCTCCCTTCTGCTGATTCCCTGATATTCTAGTGGCTGCTTTCCCCAGGTGTCTGGTAAGTAGATTCTTCCCAAAGACTGTCTTGGGGGACTTGCATTTTTACACACGTGAGAGACATTTCCTGTCGACGTTCATCCGTGGGAGGCTTGCAAAGAGCTGGCGCCTCCTTTATTTTGTTTTTATTTTGTTGCTTTGTTTTTCCTTTTTATTTTGAACACTCCAGTATTTCAACTAACCACAGACACAAAAGCCTCCCTTTCCCTCATTGCTTGTCATCCATTTATGTTCTTTCTGTCACCGTACCATTAAAAAAAATCTCCAATTTCACTTTTTAAATAGCTTTTTGCAAGGAGGGCTGTTACAAGGTAAATGCAAATTTGGAATTCCTGGGTATATACCCTGGAGTTATTCCCTGACCATTTTCGGCCTTGATGAATTCATATTTAAACTAAATCCCTCCGGAAATGCATTTATCAAATTGAGTACCACAAAATATGAGATGCAATACTTAGCAAGGCGCCTCAAGACCTGTGATCAAGAGCCATTGTTCTGCGCTCCAAGACACAGAATCTATTTTCCTATACTGTGTAACATAAAATAGCTCTTTTCAACTCATACTTGATACGGACAACATTTAACTTGATTCTGCCTGAAGAGTGGTGGGCTGTGATTCATTCTCGCCAAACTCCATGCATACAAATGACCAGCAGCGGCTTCATGGACCTTGGCGGGAGAGAGAGCATCTTTCTGCAGTTACAGAGGGTGGGAAACTAGAGCAGCGGCTCCTTTAGGAGACGAAGAAAGCTCTCAGAGAACACTAGGTCAAGCGGCATGCAGACCTAGATTCGGCCAAGACAATAACACCAGGAGGCGTGCCTTGTGTTGTTACTCCAAGGTGGGGGTCTGTACTTGACCCAGGGCTCCGAAGAGGTTACAGTGGTTGGCAGAAAAAGGGATCCCAAATGCCCTGATCTCCAGACCCCGTAAATATGTTTCCTGTCTGTGCTCAATTGCTCAGTCATGTCCGACTCTTTGCAACCGCATGCCAGGCTCCTCTGTCCATGGAACTCTCCAGACAAGAGTACTGGAGTGGGTTGCCATTTCCTTTTCCAGGGGAGCTTCCTGACCCAGGGATTGAACCCGCATCTCGTGCACTAGCAGGTGGGTCCTTTACTGCTTTCCCGCCAGGGAAGTCCAAATATGTCTCGTGACACAGCAAAAGGAGCTTTGAAGATGTGATTAAGAACGTGGAGATGGGACTTCCCTCATGGTCCAGTGGCTAAGACTCCACACTCCGAATGCAGGGAGCCGGAGTTCAATCCCCGGTCAGCAGCAATTAAGAGTTCACATGCTACGACTTGGAGAAGGAAATGGCAGCCCACTCCAGTATGCTGGCCTGGAGAATCCCATGGACAGAGGAGCCTGGTGGGCTACAGTCCAGGGGGTCGCAGAGAGTCAGACACGCCTGAGCGACTGAAGGAGAAGATGCTACAACTAAAGGTTCCCAACATCAACACAAGTATCCTTCCGTGAGGGCGGCAGAAAGGGGGCTCTGATTCCACAAAAGGAGTATCGCAGTGAGGCAAAATCACACAATGAGAGACAGACACTGAGCCGGCCATCGCTGGCTCCGAGGCTGGAGGATGGGCCCTGATTCACTCTGCTACAACGATGTCAATCAGTTATACCCCAATAAATTAAAAAAAATTCAGATACATGTGCATGAATGTTTGCTCCAGTGTTATTCACAATGGAAACAAGCCAAAGATTTACCAAGAGGTGAACAGATAAACAAACCACGGTCCATCCACACAAAAGCAAGTTAGTTGGTCATGAAGAGGAATGAAGTACCCATATGCACTGTAGCCCGCGTGAACCTCGAAAGCATTACGGTAAGGAAAAGCAGCCAGTCACAAACAAGTTCACGTGACTAACTGTGTGATCCCATTCATATGATGCATTACCCACAATAGGTAGTGATTGATCTAGACACAAAGTAGATTAGTGCTGATCTGGGCTGGGGTGGGAGGTAATGGGCAGTGAAGGCTTAACGGAGAGAGCGTTTCATTTTTAAGTGAGGAAAACGCTCTGGAACGGGAGGTGGTGGTTGCACAGTCCCATGAATGTACGAAATGGCACTAAACTGTTCACTTTGTGATGATGAACATGGTAAATTTTCAGTGTATGTGTATGCTACTGTGTTTTTCAAAAAAAGATCAAGGAAGAAAAACAACTGTCTTGATGTCAGGAAATCAGACCACTGTTTTCCCATTTCTGGGAGCAAAAGGCGGTGAAATCTCAGAGTGGGTCTGAGCAAATTGGATCTTAGTCCTAATTCAACTCAGTTCCAGCCACGCCAGCTTGCGTGAGGGTCATTTTCTGCCAAGCGGAGAGGGCTACGTTCCAGGTCTGCTCAGAGGCGAAGAGGGAAAAACAGGCCAATGCCTTGGGCGCACAGTAGGTTCTGTGATGAAGCTAAGCAGCAGGCCATCCCAGCCTGGGTGGTTCCATCCTTCCCGACAATGCACCCAGTCCTTCTGCAAGGCCAGACGAAGCCCCCATTCATGGGCTCGCATTTTGCAGACTGTACCTAAAACCTGAGGCAAGGACTAACAAGTCAGACACCACCCTTCATTTACAGACAGCAAAGACGAGCTACGTCTTGTAAGGCAAGGAAGACAGTCAAGTACTGCTGAAGGGCCCCCAACATAGCAGGAAGACTACCCAGGCCGTATCTTCCGATCAGGCAACCCCTGGTGAGCCCTGGTCTCTACTCAGCCCACGGGGTTGATTCCACCACCCCTGCCTTACAAACAACACCAAAGCAAGGCCCTAAAATGGAAGCTGAAATGACAGCATAGCTTTTCTTGTCTTCCACAACTTTCAACCAAGACACACTTGGCTGGGCTTGTAATTTTAACAAAGATCTGTCATTGTTTCAATGCTAAGTCGTGTCTGACTCTGTGATCCCATAGACTGTAGCCGCCAAGTTCCTCGGTCCAGGGGATTCTCCAGGCGAGAATACTGGAGCGGGTTGCCATTTCCTCCTCCAGGAGATCTTCCTGACCCAGGGATCAAACATGCATAGCCTGCAACAGCAGATGGGTTCCTTACCACTGAGTCACCAGTTGCCACAGAGGCTCTCTAAGCATTTCTTCCTTTTTTTTTTTTTTTTTTCTCCAAGAGGTAGCTAGGAGGAAAAGAAAAGCATGATTTTTCTCCATAGGAAAATTGATGGCTTAGCCAGGCAGAGTTCCAGCAATGCAGTTTGTCAAATCTTTTTTTTAATTTTTTTTCTTTAGAGATGAATCAGATTTAGGCAATAAAATATCTCAGTGAGGTTTTTCTTTTATTTGGATCATTCTTCACTATCAGGAGAACATATGTCTCCACGATATCATCTGAATGAAAGAGAATTTAAAGCGAAATTTGTAACTAGGCAAGGAAGTCGCTCACCACACACGGGCAGAGCCCTTGGAGGACGTGGATCCAGGAGGCAGCATCCAGTCCAGACTTCAGAGCAGCCCTTGTCAACTGTGGCACATACCGGGGTCACCTGGGGGCTCTGTTACCAGGCAGATCCCTGGGTCACCCCGAGATGTCCTAGCAGTGAGTGTGCAAAGAAGACCAAGCAGCTCTACTCACCCAGCATCAACAGAAAGTGAAAGTGAAGTCGTTCAGTTGTGTCTGACTCTTTGTGACCCCATGGACTGCACAGTACACGGAATTCTCCAGGCCAGAACACTGGAGTGGGTAGCCTTTCTCTGCTCCAGGGGATCTTCCCGAGCCAGGGATCGAACCCTGGTCTCCCACATTGCAGGCAGATTCTTTACTAGCTGAGCCTCAAGGGAAGCATCAACTGAAGACACTTGTTAAGTCAGGACATGTTGTCCACAGAAGCTTCTCGTTGTCCTAACCAGCCTCCTTCATTTTTTTTTTTTTTTCTTAATATTTATTCATTTGGCTGTGTGGGTCTTCACTGCATCATTTGGGATCTTTTGTGAGCTTAGCTGCCCCATAGCATGTGGGATCTTAGTTCTGCAACCAGGGATCAAATCTGTTATTCTCCTGCATTGCAAAGCAGATTCTTAACCATTGGACCTCCAGGGAACTGCCCCACTTTAAAGCAGGCACTCCAGGCTCTGAATCGCTTCCTCCTGATTCTAGTCTTTTTGCCGTTGTGCGCCACGTGGAGTGAAAGGGAAATTCAGCAGGTGGGTGAAGTCAAGGGCAGGACAGGTAAAGAAAGGAGCCGGGGAAACTTGCTTGTCTCTGGAGACACAATTCTAGGGCCTGATGGCTGTTGGTTTGCCCCTTCCATGAGGCATCCCCCCAGGCATAGGCGACTTGATTCCAGGTGTGCTGAGCCCCCCGTGTTCATGAACCTGGAAGCCTCCAGGTGTTGTCTGTGTGTCTCTGAAGCACTACGCTAGAGAGACTTGACATTAGTTTGCATTTGCAGAGAAAATATCTGCCAGCCTGCAAGTAAACAGCACATGTGCCTATCACGTTTGGAGCGGGAGACTGAAGCCACCAGTGTGTCCTGGAGGAAAGCACAGGGGTAATGACTTCTCTGCAACCTCACACGTGTGTGTGTGTCACTCGCTCAGTCGTGTCTGACTCTGCAACTTCCCATGGACTCTATCCTGCCAGGCTCCTCTGTCCATGGGATTCTCCAGGCAAGACTACCGGAGTGGGTTGCCGATTCCTCCTCCAGGGGATCTTCCTGACCCAGGGATCCAACCTGGGGTCTCCGCATTGCAGGCAGAGTCTTTACCTTCTGACCCACCAGGGAAGCCCAGCATAGGTCCGTTTTATGAGCAATGCTGCCTTTTAAACCAGCGACTAAAGCAGAGATGGACACACCCACGACAGGCAAGCTCAGAGCAAAATGGCACTTGGGCCAGGCTGGGATGTGGTAGCTCAGCGGAACATCTGAGGCCCATCTGAGCTCCAAAGTTGCAGGATTTATTATTCGTACTCGCTTAGGTTGTCAAGGGGCATATCTACCTAGGGGAACAACTGTGTGACTGGGGGTTTTACGGGGTAAGAGAACACACCACACTTCTCAGCTCCATGTTGACTAGTCCATCCTCACAGACAGAATAGGAAAACTGGGTAAATTAATATCTGCAGAGCAAAGAGGAAGTAAAACTCCAGCACAGACCGATCTGGAATGGGCTGCCACAGCCCTCACCTGGCCAGCCTGGTCCCAGAGATTCACAGTGATACACGACAGGATTTAGAGGGTTAATACTGTAGCTATCCCTCCCTCAATGAGCTTATTTTTGAGAAATCAACCATTTCTCCATGGTGCATCCTAAATGAGAGACCCGATGGCCCGTGGTTTCTTAAAGGAAGGTAAAACAGCCAACCGTTTCTATGCACTGAATGATTACTTCAGCTGCTAACTTGTAAGGGAGCTGGCAAAGGCCCTTTGTCCCTGGCTTGGGAGAGGAAAGCTTCTCAATCCTGGATGTGTAACCCACACTGCATCCTTTCTGGTAACTTGGGAGGCTGAAGACCACAGGCGAATGAATGCACGGAAGCACCACCTGAAGCCCACCAACCACTGATCCACTCAGCCGTGTGGACTCTCCACGGGGTGCCGGTTGTTCAGTCGCTCAGTCGTGTCCGACTCTTTGCGACCCTGTGGACCACAGCACGCCAGGCCTCCCTGTCCTTCACCAACTCCCAGAGCTTGCTCAAACTCATGTCCATTGAGTCGGTGATGCCATCCAACCATCTCATCCGCTGTCGTCACACACAAATATCACAGACTGGAAGGGAGACCAGCATTTTCAAAATACCAACTCCCAGTGACCTCCACATTAGGACCTCAGACACATTTGAAGTCTGTCACACGGTTCCCCTTTTACTGGACTAATCTCCAGGAAAGCCACACTTTCCCCTCAGATGTCCCTTATACTATTAATGTTTCATCCCCAGCTGCCAAAATGCTATCCAAGTTTCAAACTCACTGCACATCTTTCACCTTCAGTTCCCTGTCCATTGGTGCTTTTAACTGTGTAAGACACTCTTCCCTCTCCTTTAAACCCATGTGGGGCTTCTCTCTGTCACGGGAAGTTCGCCTTACGTTATGGTTGTTTAGTTCAGTTGCTCAGTCATGGCTGACTATTTGTGACCCCATGGACTTCCTGGCCATCACCAACTCCCAGAGCTTGCTCAAACACATGTCCATCGAGTTGGTGATGGCATCCAACCATCTCATCCTCTGTCGTCCCCCTCTCCTCCCGTCTTCAATCTTTCCCAGCATCAGGATCTTTTCTAATGAGTCAGTTCTTCACATCAGGTGGCCAAAGGATTGGAGCTTTAGCTTCAGCATCAGCCCTTCCAATGAATAGTCAAGACTGATTTCCTTTAGGATGGACTGGTTGGATCTCCTTGCAGTCCAAGCGACTCTCAAGAGTCTTCTCCAATACCACAGTTCAAAAGCATTGATTCTTCAGCATTCAGCTTTCTTTATAGTCCAACTCTCATACCCATACATGACTGCTGGAAAAACCACAGCCTTGACTAGATAGACCTCTGTCGGCAAAGCAATGTCTCTGCTCTTTAATATGCTGTCTAGGTTGGTCATAACTTTTGTTCCAAGGAGAAAGCCTCTTTTAATTTCTTGGCTACAGTCACCATCTGCAGTGATTTTGGAGTCCCCCAAAATAAAGGGAGACTGTCAACTGTTTCCACTGTTTCCTCGTCTATTTGCCATGAAGTGATGGGACCAGATGCCATGATCTTAGTTTTCTGAATGTTGAGCTGTAAGCCAACTTTTCTCCTATGGTTGTTAGGGAGGTCATATTCCCCCCACTAAGCTGTATCACAAGCTTAGGGACAGCTTCACATAAGTTTGTGTGTCATGGACTAAAGGTATACTGGCTACACTGAATCAAATGAAACTGAAAGAAACGGACCTTTTTATCTCAAGACAGGTCTGCAAAACAGAAGAAAATATAAAGAAAACGCCCAAGCTGCACAGTACTTCGATTTGAGTAGTTTTACTAAGTGGTATTTCTGAGGAGTCCTGAATGCTCTCGCTGTGCGTTCCGGAAAGACAAGATTGCAGATGACTGCTCTGCTCCACAGAGACACCTCAGCAGGTGATTCTGACCTGTGAGGGGTTTGGGTTGTTGCTGTTTCCTCAGAGTATAGGAACGGGTTCATAATTTGCATAATAGAGGTCAGCACCTTCCTGAAATGTGGGTAGACGACACTAGTGTGTCTACGTTAGATGAGCCAATGTCTTTATTGAATCTCTCTGCGTATCCATAGAAAATCCTTCGACAGCAAGGAGATCAAACCAGTCAGTCCTTAAGGATATCAACCCTGAATATTCATTGGAAGGACTGATGCTGAAGCTCCAGTACTTTGGCCACTTGATGAGAGGCGCTGACTCATCAGAAAGGACCCTGATGCTGGGGAAGATTGAACACCGGAGGAGAAGGGGATGACAGAGGATGAGATGGTTGGATGGCATCACCAACTCGATGGACAAGAGTTTGAGCAGGTTCCACGAGATGCTGAAGGATGGGGAAGCCTGGCGTGCTGCAGCCCACGGGGTTGCAAAGAGTCGGACACGACTGAGTGACTGAACAATAGTGTATCCATTATTATTTCCTAACTCCAAGGGCATTTCTGGGGCACTTTTCTCCCTGCACGGCTGCAGGTCACTACAGGGAATGGAATTCAGACGTCAAAAAAGAGCTCTCTTTCAAGTGACTGTAAAGTAATAGGCATTACATGAGATCATATAAAGAGCAACTCAGACACCACGAGCGACACCGCTCTCGTCAACGTGATTCCCCAAAACGGTGAAACTCTCTTTCAAACTTATGAAGAAAACAATGTGCATGTCTATCTTCAAATTACATAAGCATTATAATCTGGAAAAATCTAAAATATTGTAGGGGGAATTTTTCCTTTACATGTAAAACTGTGTAACCTAGCTTTAGACAATTCTTTCTTTTTTCACCTATTTGAATGTCAAAATGACATCTAGATGATCATGCTACATTGTTCAAGCTCTTCGTCAAGCTCTCCCCTTCCCCACACAGGCTTAGCTGGTAAAGAATCCGCCTGCAATGCAGGAGACCTTGGTTTGATTCCTGGGTTGGGAAGATTCCCTGGAGAAGGGAAAGGCTACCCACTCCAGTATTCCTGGGCTTTGCTTGTGGCTCATCTAGGAAATAATCTGCCTGCAGTGAGGGAGACCTGGGTTTGATCCCTAGGTTGGGAAGATCCCCTGGAGAAGGGATAGGCTACCCACTCCAGTATTCTGCCCTGGAGAATTCCATGGACTGTACAGTCCACGGTGTCAAGAGTCAGACACAACTGAGGGACTTTCACTTTCCCTTTCCCCATCAAATGCAGTAAAACTCTCCAATCAATGGACCTATAAAAGACTCCTCTAAGAAATCCAGAAGTATCCTGGGACAACCCACCAAGTGCAATGACACTTCACTGCACTGCCATGTAATGTGTTAAATATTTCAGTTTGATGAAAAAGCGGCTTCCCTGGGAGTCAGACACAAAGAATCTGACTGCAATGCAGGAGATGGTTTGGGGAGAAAGGTGATCCCTCGGTCAGGAAGATCCCCTGGAGCAGGGCATGGCAACCCATTCCAGTATTCTTACCTGCAGAATCCCATGGACAGAGGAACCTGGTGGGCTATAGTCCATAGCGTCACAAAGAGTCGGACACGGCTGAACCCCTCTTGGCTGGAACAAACTCTTCAGTGACCTGATCATGTGTAAAGGTTAAATAGCAGGGACATGGTGGTTATGTATTTCCAAAGTGTTAAACACACTGGGCTCTGATAAACATGCTCAACGTGTCACAGTCAATTAGGAAGCTGTTCAGAGTGAATGAGCTTCTGACTTTGAGAAATGCCACTGGCATCAGATCAACAGAGAGCTGGACAATGCCTGGGAGCTCCGTCCTCCTTCAGATACCAAATGCAGTTCCAACTGACTGCAAAGGCAAGCATGCAAAGGAGCTGCTCATTCTTTGGGACCAAAAATATATTGTTTTTCTTCAGGCGATGGGGTTGCTTGTGACCCCAGCACAACTTTGTGTAGCTCAAAGAGAAAGAATGGGCATCGTACATCACAAGTTTCAACTGAACTCTTTCTGTAAGGATGAGACAGTAGGTATATATGCATCAGGATGGACAGATGGAACTAAAAGTGTCTTCTTTACAGTGTGACCAAGCCTTAGTCTGAGTCATGCTTAGGCAAAGGACCCCTTAGGGAAAGCACCCCGGTCATAAAGAGTCCGACTTGCTTTGTTGTTGTTCGGCCGCTAAGTTGTGTCCAACTCTTAGCTACCCGTGGCTGCAGCACCCTAGTTCCCTGTCCTTCACTATCTTCTGGAGTTTGCTCAAACGCATGTCCATTGAGCTATCGTGACAGAAAACTGGTATGTGTAAAGGGCTGATGCCAAATTATATGCTGCAAAGTTATACAAAAGTCAACAAAGGTCCTTTTTGCCAACAGAGGTCTGTCTAGTCAAGGCTGTGGTTTTTCCAGTAATCATGTATGGATGTGTGAGTTGGACTAGAAAGAAAGCTGAGTGCCAAAGAACTGATGGTTTTGAACTGTGGTGTTGGAGAGTCCCTTGGACTGCAAGGAGATTCAACCAGTCCTTCCTAAAGGAGATCAGTCCTGAATGTTCACCGAAAGGACTGATGCTGAAGCTGAAACTCCAATCCTTTGGCCACCTGATGCAAAGAACAGACTCAATGGAAAAGACCCTGGGAAAGATTGAAGAAGGGAGGAGAAGGGGGTGACAGAGGATGAGTTGGTTGGATGGTATCACTGACTCGATGGACATGAATTTGTGTAAGCCCTGGGAGTTGGTGATGGACAGGGAAGCCTGGTGTGCTGCAGTCTGGGGTCGCAAAGAGTAGGACATGACGACTAAGCGACTGAACTGAACTGAAAGTTATACGGTACAGAGTGAAGGAACCCAAGCTATATGCATATTTCTAATGCGACAGCTGCTGCTGCTGCTGCTGCTAAGTCACTTCAGTCATGTCCAACTCTGTGCGACCCCATAGACAGCAGCCCACCAGGCTCCCCTGTCCCTGGGATTCTCCAGGCAAGAACACTGGAGTGGGTTGTAACTATGCAAATGAATGAGAAGGAAACAGCGTTTATCAAAGCGTTTGGTGAAATTTTTAAATTTAACTAAAACTGATATTTGAGAAGATGGAGGCAAAAGTGCGGATTGTTTTATCAGCAGTCTTAGGTCAGCATTAAAAGCACATAGCTCATGTTCTTGACTACTTCGTACAACTGAAAGCTAGTGACATGTATTATGTTACATCAAAGTATTGAAAACTGTGTCATATTCTACATGGTCCAGGAGCAGCCTGTTATCAGAGTGGTAGACTGTCTCTGTATGCCAAGTGCAGAACTTATTCTTATGCAAATATTACCCTTTTATCTGTTTGACAAAAAAAGATATTTATTTACCAGTATTTGGTGATCTTAGAATAGCTGTTTTCATCTGTAAAGTATAAAATCATAGTTTTGCTGTAATTTAAAAGTGAACTAGAAGTTCAACTTATCTGTGGCCAATTCAGAAGATCCGAATCAAATATCTTTATTTCTTACCTCAATACTAAAAAGTTGGGTTGAGTTTGGCATTATTGAAAGAGCAGATGTTTTTGTGTGACGAGAATATTATCCAATTATTCTCACTTATCATGTGAATTACCTTTGAAGACTGCCTGAACATTCTACATTTTTCTCTATTGAGGTAAAATAGTGAACAGCAGTATTAACCAAACTGACTGAATTGACATTTATTGAAGACAAGTACCAAAGACAACTGGACAATATATATTTCTTTCAAGAGCATTTCGAACATTCACCAGGATGTGGCCACCCTGCTCTGGGCCATGAAACAACTCGAAAGCCACTGGAATCACACAGGAGACGTTCTCAGACTACAATGCAATTAAAACAGAGATCAGTCACAAAACAAGATAAATCTAATTATCTTCAAATATTTTTAAATCTAGCAACATACGCCTAAATAACCCAAAGGCCAGACAGGAAATGACAACTGTGGTTATAAAACATTTTGAGGTAAATATTAAGGACTTCTAAATGTTAGCTTGCGGCTCTGGAACTGGCTAGCTGCGTTTTGCTATTGTTTGTGGATTTCTAGATCTTTACTGTTATTTCACTGCCTTTCAATCTAACAGAAGCTAGAGTTTGTTTTCCTTTCTTTCTTCTTCCACTTGATTGATTGCTTAAGGAACAAAACCTTACACAAGGTCTGATTTAAATGCCGACACTCATATACTCAATTTTCTTCAGATGCACTAAGAAAAATCTCTCTTATATCAACAAAAGTCATTTGCTGTACATCCTTGTATGTAACCCACCTCTGGAGCTCCAGGTGGTCCCAGCGGTAAAGAATCCATCTGCCAGTGCAGGAGGTACAAGATACGCAGGTTTGATGCCTGGGTGGGGAAGGTTCCCTGGAGAAGGGCATGGCAAGCCACTCCAGTGTTTTTGCCTGGAGAATCCCATGGACAGAGGAGCCCGGCGGGCTACAGTCCCCGGGGTCACAAAGAGTTGCACACGACTGAGCGAGCACACACAGTCCCACAGCACAGAAAACAAGACTCTTAAGATGACCAAAATGAACGTTACTGTTGACTTCCTGCCCCACAGAGCCTCAGATAATGAATGGAATTTGTGCAATCCTTGTCCTGAAGAATTCTAAGCAGGACAATAAAAGCCTTGGTCGGCCTACCCCATTCCTCACATTTTTGGTTAAAGGACTTGCCCGATGTTTCAGGTGAGCTGACATCATCAACTTCCACCTACCTGGTAAGTATGGAGGCGGACAGGGAGGGGTTTGGGATTGACAGGCACACACCACTATATTTAAGGCGGATAATGAGGGCTTCCCTG
Source organism: Capricornis sumatraensis (assembly GCF_032405125.1). Taxonomy (NCBI): domain Eukaryota; kingdom Metazoa; phylum Chordata; class Mammalia; order Artiodactyla; family Bovidae; genus Capricornis; species Capricornis sumatraensis. Next base: position 143,721,590 of record NC_091092.1, on the reverse strand, counting down.
GTGGCTTAGGGGTAAAGAATCCGCCTGTCAGTGCAGGAGACTTGGGTTCAATCCCTGATCCGGGAAGATTCCACATGCTGAGAAATTACCGAGCCCACATGTCCCAACTACGGAGCCCATGTGCTCCAACCACTGAACCCTTCGCACCTTAGAGCCTTAGCTAGGAGACAAGAGGAGCCACCAGGATGAGACTGCACCTAGAGAGCAGTCCCTGCTCTCCATAACTAGAGGAAAGCTCCTGGGCAGCGATGAAGACTCAGGACAGCCAAAAATAAATAAATAAAATTATTTTTAAAAAACTGGAGAACCAACAAGGACCTACTGCACAGCACAGGGAACTCTGCTCAATGTGATTATAACATCTGAGATGGGCAGAGGAGTCTGGGGGAGAATGGGTATGTGTATACGTGTGGCTGAGTCCCTTTGCTGTGCATCTGAAATGATCACAACACTGTTAATCGGCCATACTCCGAGATAAAAGTTCTAATAAATAACAAGGACGAAGTCCCAGCCCAGGGAGCCCTCAGCTAAGGGAGTAGCTTCTATGCAGGCAGGTCAACAAGTCCACATCCGGAGCAAGACTGTTGCTGCTGGGTGAGACCGTGGATGTCCTTCAGTTCACTGAGCTTCACCCCGAGATCTGAGCGGCCCCAGGATGTCCGAGGACTTTCTCAGGGGGTCCTGCAGGAGGCTGGGCTGTGAGAGAATGAACGCCACCACTACCGCCTGTATGGAATCGTGCAGCTTCATGTAAAGCTGGTCCTGGGTTCTGCATGGAGCTTCCGAGTAAGTGTTTCACGCCCTGCCAGATACCACGATGAGGAGAGTGCACGGATGTGGCCCAAGGCCATCCAGCTAATTAAAGGCCAATCCGAGTATTCACATTGTGCAATGCAGCAGGGTGTCTTTTTCTACCAACACAGGATTTAAGAAGTGCTTGCAGGCTCCCTTCTCCAGAAACTCTCTCACCATCACCCCTCATTTCCCCACAAATGGTTGAAATTGGGTGGGGGGTGGGGAGGGTTAAGATACAGTCTTGAGAAAGCCCTTGCCAAAATGCAGCTGTTTACAATACCTTGGACATGGAAGCAACCTGATGCCCATTAGCAGATGAATGGATAAGAGAGCTGTGGTACATATACACAACGGAATATTACTCAGCCATTAAAAAGGACGCATTTGAATCAGTTCTAGTGAGGTGGATGAAACTGGAGCCCTTTATACAGAGTGAAGTAAGTCAGAAAGAAAAACACCAATACAGTATATTAATGCATATATATATATGGAATTTAGAAAGATGGTAATGATGACCCTATATGTGAGACAGCAAAAGAGACACAGATGTAAAGAACAGACTTTTGGACTCTCTTGAAGAAGGCGAGGGTGGGATAATTCGAGAGAATAGCATTGAAACATGTATATTATCTCATGAAAAACAGATCGCCAGTCCAGGTTTGATGCATGAGACAGGGTGCTCAGGGTCAGTGCACTGGGACGACCCTGAGGGATGGGGTGGGGAGGGAGGTGGGAGAGGGGTTCAGGATGGGGGACACATGTACACCCATGGCTGATTCATGTCAATATATGGCAAAAACCACTACAATATTGTAAAGTCATTAGCCTCCAATTAAAATAAATAAATAAATTTTTTAAATGCAGCTGTATCACCAGCAATGGGTTCTGAGCTCAGTGGTTTGCAAACCTGGTCCTTGACGCCCATGAGGAAGGGCTTTGCAGGCAGTGAGCAGAAAGGCACGCTTCCCGTATCTCAGGCATCCGCAAGGCATCTCCTCCAAGTCGCTCAATACCAGGCAGAGCCCTGGGACCTTGTAAAGCAGAGAACCCCTTATGTGCCTTTCAACAGGTTTCTCTCACAGCACACCATGGTGACAAACAAGAGAACTGAAGGGGCCAGGGGTTAAATTACTCCCCACTTCCATTGTTTCCTCGGAAAACCAGATAAACAAAAGTACAGCCCATTTCTGCGGAACTTCACATGGCTATCAAATAATCCTTCAGAGTCTGCAGGTGACACCACCCTCATGGCAGAAAGTGAAGAGGAACTAAAGAGCCTCTTGCTGAAAAGTGAAAGAGGAGCGTGAAAAAGTTGACTTAACACTCAACATTCAGAAACCTAAAATCATGGATGGCATCCAGTCCCATCACTTCATGACAAATAGATGGGGAAACAGTGAGAGACTTCATTATCTTGGGCTCCAACATCACTGCAGATGGTGACTGCAGGCATGAAATTAAAAGACACTTGCTGCTTGGAAGAAAAGCTATGACCAACCTAGACAGCATATTAAAAAGCAGAGATATTACTTTGTAGACAAAGATCCATCTAATCAAAGCTGTGGTTTTTCCAGTAGTCATGTATGGGTGTGAGAGTTGGACCATAAAGCTGACTGCTGAAGAATCGATGCTTTTGAACTGTGGTGTTGGAGAAGACTCTTGAGAGTCCCTTGGACTGCAAGGAGATCCAACCAGTCTATCCTAAAGGAGATCAGTCCTGAATGTTCATTGGAAGGACTGATGCTGAAGCTGAAGCTCCAATACTCTGGCCATCTGATGCGAAGAGCTGACTCATTGGAAAAGATCCTGATGCTGGGAAAGACTGAAGGTGGGAGGAGAAGGGGACAACAGAGGATGAGACGGTTGGATGGCATCACTGACTTAATGGACATGAGTTTGGGTTAACTCCAGGAGTTGGTGATGGACAGGGAGGCCTGGCATGCTGCAGTCCATGGGGTTGCAAAGAGTCAGACATGCCTGAGCAACTGAACTGAACTGAGGTTGAGCCTGAGAACCTGGGCCATGTCACCTCTTACTCTGAGCTCTTACCCACTTGCTTTCGCAGTGTCTGGGGTCCTCCCCCGACCTGCTGTCATCGCTAGGCCCTTTCCCCCAACACCACCCCCAAGCCCTTCTCTTCCCTTCCTAAAGCACCACTAACCCAATCAACACACTTTGCCAAAGACTTGGGTAAAAGAAGGGAATGGTGGCAGAGGAAAAAAAATCACTAATGACTGACTGTCAGGTACCACATTGAAAGTCCATTAGCCATCTTATAGAGAATTCCTTCTTAAAAATTCCCATATTCTGAAGCCTGCCCTTCCTTACTCTAGAAAAAGATCTTTCATTCATCCGGCAAGTACTTGTGAGAAGCTTCCTTATTTACCAGGCCTGCATGTAAGCACTGGAGATTCGGCAATAAAGAAAACAAGCTCAGCCATTGTGAAATTACATTCTCTGAATCAATCCATCCATTCTTTTCTTAGCCCTGGATTCCTGAAGCCCATGGATCAAAAAGAAACAACGGAAAATGCATGTAGCCCTCATTTGCTGAGCCTTTTTGCCTCCCATTGTTTTGATCTCCCCCTTTCAAAAAGAACAATCACCCTGCTTTCCTAAGCAAATGAGCAGCATTCCTCTTGATATGCAATCTGCCTCCTCTAGTCAATTTTTTAAATCAATGTTTCATTCTCTCTATATTTGCCGTTTCAAAATTCCACTTAATTGAAGCCATTTCTCACTTGTAATAACACCAATGTACAAAGATAATAGTATAAAATGTACCTCTTTAGGGGATGAGAACTGCATGCTAAGTCACTTCAGTCGTGTCCTACTCTGTGCAACCCTGTGGACTGTAGCGCAACCAGGCTCCTCTCTGTCCAGGGGTTCTTCAGGCAAGAATGCTGGACTGGGTTCCCATGCCCTTCTCCAGATGAGAACTAGGTGTCCCACAAGATATTTAAATACAAGCTGTTAACAATATTTCTGGGGAAAACCAGCTACGTGCATATGTGATTCTAGAGGATATAAATTCAGAAGTCTAACTTATGTGATTGAGGCAAGAATATGTTTAAACGGTGATGTCGGGCTTCCCTGGTGGTCCAGAGGTTAAGAACCTGTCTACCAATGCAGCTGACACGGGTTCGAGCCCTGGTCCGGGAAGATCCCACATGCCGCGGATAAACTAAGCCCTAGCGTCTTAACCACTGAGACTGTGGCCTAGAGCCTACGGCTATAGCAACTGAACTCACCTCCTGCAACCATGGAAGCCCCCACTCTGAGAGCTTCACAACAAGATGCTTCACAACGAGAGTGAAAGTCAAAGTGCTAGTCGCCCAGCTGTCTCCCAGTCTTCAAAACCCCATGGATGGTGGCCCGCTAGGCTCCTCCGTCCATGGGATTCTCCAAGCAAAAACACCAGAGTGGGCTGATTGCCACTGCCTTCTCCAGGGGATCTTCCTGACCCAGGGATCAAACCCAGGTCTCCCGCATTGCAGGCTGATTCTTTGCCATCTGAGCCACCAGGGAAGCCCACAGACCACAACTAGACAGTAGCCCCCGCTCACTGAAGCTAGAGAAGGCCTGCACACAGCAACAAAGGCCCACCAGAGCCAAAAAATAAAATTAAATAAATACATCTTTAGATAAAAGGCGATCTCACGGCCATTACTCGGTAAAAACTGTTAAAATAAGCCAGCAAAGGGATCAGAAATAATGCATGGTTTACTCCAACACTCTCTCCTTGAGTTCTTGCTCTCTGTTTGATACAGTGTTACATGCTTCAGAACACAAAGACAGAACACTGCCCTAGACTCCTTTATGTCCATTCCCGTTTCATCCCTCTTCAGAGACAAGCTTCTTGAAAGAGCAAGTCACCGTTAACTTCATTGCTCCACCTCCTGGTTCTTGATGTGTCTTCATCTGCTTTAAAAGTGCTTTTATCAAGACCTTGCTTGCTTTTTGTTCCTCGTTTTACTTGACTGTTGGAGAAGGAAATGGCAACTCGCTCCAGTATTCTTGCCTGGAAAATCCCCTGGACAGAGGAGCCTGGTTACAATCTACAGGCTCTAGTCCATGGGTCGCAAAGAGTCGGACACGACTGAGCGACTTCACTTTACTTGACGGTTCCGTAATTCTTGACGCTGTTGGCCGCTTCCATCTTTCTCAAACTGTTCACTCCCTTGGTTGTCCAGGCAACACACATTTGAGCTCTAGTCTCTCTCTTGGGCTGACATTTAAAGATTAGGTGCCATCCTCAGCTCTCTTTTCTCTCATCCCTTCTGCGATGAGCAGGGCCTCATTCATGCACGTCCTTTCCATTACCTCTAGAATCCCTACCGCCGCCAACGACATGTCTCTAGTCCATCTCTCTCTCTCAGCCTGCAGAATCGTATTTTTAACTCTCTGCTGGACTTTGTCCACCCAAGTGCTTTAGTCAACCCGCACCGAAGTCCAAACTCGATGCTTTATCTTTCCTTTCTCCCTGCTCTCATCACCCTCAAGATGCAGTTCCCATTTATACCCTCTGTACCCTAATCATCCACAGCAAAAAGTTTCAGGCATCCCTACCATCTTTCTTGTCCACCACCGTTTCAGTCGCTGAAAGTGAAAGTCGCTCAGTCATGTCCCACTCTTTGCGACCCCATGGACTTTACAGTCCATGGAATTCTCCAGGCCAGAATACTGGAGTGGGTAGCCTTTCCTTTCTCCAGGGGATCTTCCCAACCCAGGGATCGAACCCAGGTCTCCTGCATTGCAGGCAGATTCTTTACCAACTGAGCTATTCAGTTCAGTTCAGTTCAGATGCTCAGTCGTGTCCGACTCTTTGTGACCCCCTGAACAGCAGCATGCCAGGCCTCCTTGTTCATCACCAACTCCTGGAGTCCACCCAAACCCATGTCCATCCCATTGGTGATGCCATCCAACCATCTCATTCACTGTTGTCCCCTCTCCTCCTGCCCTCAATCTTTCCCAGCATCAGGGTCTTTTCAAATCAGTCAGTTTTTTCATCAGGTGGCCAAAGTATTGGAGTTTCAGCTTCAACATCAGTCCTTCCAATGAACACCCAGGACTGACCTCCTTTAGGATGGACTGGTTGGATCTCCTTGCAGTCCAAGGGACTCTCAAGAGTCTTCTCCAACACCACAGTTCAAAAGCATCAATTCTTCGGCACTCAGCTTTCCTCACAGTTCAACTCTCACATCCATACATGACCACTGGAAAAACCATAGCCTTGACTAGACAGACCTTTGTTGGCAAAGTAACGTCTCTGCTTTTGAATATGATATCTAGGTTGGTCATGACTCCTTCCAAGGAGTAAGTGTGTTTTAATTTCATGGCTGCAGTCACCATCTGCAGTGATTTTGGAGCCCAAAAAAATAAAGTCTGACACTGTTTCCACTGTTTCCCCATCTATTTCCCATGAACTGATAGGACCAGATGCCATGATCTTCGTTTTCTGAATGTTGAGCTTTAAGCCAACTTTTTCACTCTCCTCTTTCACTTTCATCAAGAGGCTTTTTAGTTCCTCTTCACTTTCTACCAGAAGGGTGCTGTCATCTGCATATCTGAGGTTATTGATATTTCTCCCAGCCATCTTGATTCCAGCTTGTGCTTCTTCCAGCCCAGCGTTTCTCATGATGTACTCTGCATATTACTTAAATAAGCATGGTGACAATATACAGCCTTGACATACTTCTTTTCCTATTTGGAACCAGTCTGTTATTCCTTGTCCCATTCTAACTGTTGCCTCCTGACCTGCATATAGGTTTCTCAAGAGGCAGGTCAGGTTTTCTCATCTCTTTCAGAATTTTCCACAGTTTATTGTGATCCATACAGTCAAAGGCTTTGGCATAGTCAATAAAGCAGAAATAGATGTTTTTCTGGAACTCTCTTGCTTCTTCCATGATCCAGCGGATGTTGGCAATTTGATCTCTGGTTCCTCTGCCTTTTCTAAAACCAGCTTGAACATCTGGAAGTCCACGATTCACGTATTGCTGAAGCCTGGCTTGGAGAATTTTGAGCATTGCTTTACTAGCGTGTGAGATGAGTGCAGTTGTGCCCTAGAACCCAACAATTCCATGTCTCGGAATACACCCAACAGATATTCTGAGGTAAGCTCACCAAGAAACATGCACGGTATCTTCAGAGCAGCTGTATTCATTGTGACGAAGAGTAGAAACGGTCCAAACGTCCATCAGTCCATGAATGGATGGGTAAGCTGTATTACATTTACACCATGGAATACTCTCTGACCATGAGAAAGAGCAACACGCCACAGGTAAAAGTGTGGATGACTCTCAAACCCAACGCCGAGTAAAAGAGGTCGGGACCAAAGGGGACATACTCTATGCCACACCAAGTACAGAAAGGAGCACAGTCAGTCTCTGCTTTGTGAAACCAGGATGGGACTCAGTGACCGGAAAGGAGCAAAAGACATGATTCGAGGGTCTTAATGGGCTCTACCGTTCATTTAGTCCCGCATTACTGGCTGTCTTCCATTTGTGAAAATCCAAACTGCACATGCAGGCTGTATGCGTTTTCTATCTATCAAGCTGCAACAAAAGGTTTTTAAGCGTATACAGCTTAACGAATTTTTACTCAGTGAACATTGCCATGTAACTAATGTGGAGCCATGGAACAGCATATTGCTGGCAGCTCAGAAGCCCCTTCACACTCCAGCCCTTATCAATTCCTTCAAAACGATTTCTGTTTTGACTTTTACCATGGTGGCAGAGATTCCCACCCATCCTGTTCACTGCTGTTTCCTCCATTTCAACAAAATACCTCGGCTTGCTATAGGCTTTTTGTATAGATACACGTCAAACTAATAAATCATGGGCAAAAATGCAGGAGTCAACAAAGATATCCGAAACCTTAGGTGTGGTTCAGTTCAGCTCAGTCGCTCAGTCGTGTCTGACTCTTTGCGACCCCATGAACCACCAAGTCCATGAAATTAAAAGGGTAAAGCGAGGAAAAGAAGCTGAGAAGGAAAGCGTAGTTCCTTAGAGAACGTCTCTATCTCGTAGAAAAGAGCAATACTCAAGTGTAGTCTGAAAATCAAACCGTATTTTCATGTCATAAATGCAACGCACCGGTTTCTTAGCAACCAAGTGATAAGAGAGCTGGTTTGTATGACTAGAGGCTTCCCTAGTGGCTCAGACAGTGAAGAGTCTGCCTGCAGTGTGAGAGACCCAGGTACGATCCCTGGGCCGGAAAGATCCCCTGGAGAAGGAAATGGCAACCCACTCCAGTATTCTTGCCTGGAAAATCCCATGGACGGAGGAGCCCGGTGGGCTACAGTCTATGGGGTCGCAAAGAATCGGACACTACTGAGCAACTTCACTTTCTTCCTTTCTTTGTATGACTGACCAACTCCGGACCAGTCGAAAACATTTCACTTATGCATCCTTTTCGGTGACTTACAAGCATCTTTGTACTCACAATACAAGGCTCTTAACCGTATGCCTTAGATCGGTGTTGTGTACTTTTTAAAATCAACTTGAAAACAGAAAGAATTTCAGCTTCCAAACAACCGTTGGACCCGAACGGTTAGTAATTGCACAAGGGTCACCAAGTCCGATTCATGTCAATGTAAGGCAAAACCAGTACAGTATTGTAAAGTAAAATAAAGTAAAAATAAAAATTAAAGAAAAATTTTTACAGCATTTGAAAAACCCACAAGCCACACAGCCGATTTTTGCTCAAATTCCTGGTTCATTACGCCTGATACTGGGTGTTCATTGCATAGAATGGAAGAGGCTGGAGGACCCAGGGTGGGAGGTTGGCTTGCCCATTTATTCGGATCTGCACTAGTATAGCCCCTCTCTTGTCTGAGCCCCAGGAAAGGAAGGGCGGATCTCCAGGCAGTAAACTGTAAACTATTATACAGTAAGAGCATACACATGGGATCAGACTTTTGCCTGCCCTGAGTCTGTGTGGTTGCGTATGTGGAGCCTCCTGAATCACAGCAGTGCCCACATCCCACGTACAGCTCTTTCTTCCATTTACATTCTGTTCGAGTTTCACTCTGGGCTTGATCGCATTCCCTCCCACTGGACTTGAATCACGCCCAGGGTGTGAAATAAGCATTGAGATTCATTGGTGTGATGAATGCTCTGCTGTGTCATCTAAATTGGTCTGTCATCCCAATTAGATTACGTCCCTTGACTTGAGGTGTACAGACTCTGACATCCCATTTGGATCACAAAAGAGAGAGTATGGGGCAGAGAGAGAGAGGGGAAGACCTTGAAAAGGTGTTGGTTGTGGTTCTTTTTACATCTGGAAACACTGCAGAATCTCCCCAAACGGTTGGATTTCCGTGAATGATAACTGAACTGAAGAACTGTTTAGAGAAAGATGATGGTTTAGGAAAAGATGCTTAGTAACCCGTACAGATAGGTAATTCACACACCATCTGCAGACAGTGCTGACGGGACCAAGTGATTAGAAGGGGACGGCAGCTTCAGCTCATTAATCAGCAGAGACAGGGCAAGGAAGGCCCCACGCTTGGCAAAGCCCCAATGCACAGCTCAATGCCAAGGACGCCATATTAGCTTCCTCCTCTCGAGACAGAAAGACAATGTCAGGCCCCTCTCACAGGTCACGTGGACAGAGATTCAGGCCTGCTCCTCAAGGGACTTATCATCTGGTATTTCCTCGGTGGCCTTTTATCATCTTTAACCAACTTATATTTATTTTTTAAAGTAGTGAAAGTTCATCGAAATCAGAAAATTTTCAAAATAGTAGAAAAAAAGAGATAATAAACATTTACACTGTTTTTGCAGGCACTTAATCTTTGCTATGGATATTTTTATGTAAGATGATGACATGGACTATACCAGGTGGCATAAACTTTATAAATCTGCAGGCACAATTTCATAAAGAATATTTATCAAAAATTTCATTTAAAAATTAAAAAAAAAATGCTCCAAGTCAGTGAAGATTTTTCCTGCATGTCTCTCGATCTGCTGACTCTTCCTGAATGCATCACAGTCAAACTTTTCAATGAAATCTCACAGACAAGTCCGTCGGGACCCAGCGGAGAGGGCAGACGGTGGGCAGATAGCACAGAACATTCCACTGGTGGAAAGCCCTCCATCCTTGGTCCAAACAACTCTGACCTGGGTCCCACAATCACGTTATAACCAGGATGACCATTTGTGACCTTCTCAGCGGGGACCGTGGACACAGAAGTCCAGGGTACACTGTCACAGTGGTCTGGCTTGCCACAGGAGCTCTGCTCTGTTCGGAGGCTGGGTATCGTAGTCAATGAGCCTGAATCCCAAACTCAGTTGGGAGCAACTGAGAGCTCTATTGTTGGAAGCAACATAGAGCTTCCAAATAAACGAGCTACGCCACCTAAAAATAAATGAAGAGCCGTGTGCCTGCGTGCCCACTTATGTCCAATTCTTGGTACCCCATGCACTGTAGTCCAACAGGCTTCTCTGTTTGTGGGATTATTCAGGCAAGAAGATTGGAATGGATTGCCATCTCCATTTCCAGGGGATCTTCCTGACCCAGGGATCGAACCCGAGTCTCCTGCATTGGCAGGCGGATGCTTTACCACGTGCCACCAGGGAAGGCCATATATAGAGAGCTTCCAAAGACAGAAAGAGCTATGTCATCTAAAAAAAGGAAGAAGAGATTCTGGAATTTCCAGGGGGAGATTCCACTGAATTTTTCATGCTTTGTAGACAAATCTTTTTCCTCTTTCTAGTGTGTACATTGTCAACACATTTTCTTAGGAGCGCTTCTTAATAAACTAAAGCAATGTTTCCATCACGTCCTTTCTGTTTTTTGCCTCAAAGCCATCTCAACTCAGCAGGTATTCTCATGATAACCTAGGTCGAAGGACGGAAACATCAGGAATCACGGACTGCCTTAAGGAGACCCAGAAGCATGTCACGCTTCGTCCAGTCAATTCTGTTGGCCAAACGCTGTCACATGGCCTAAAATCTACCCAGCGTCCAGAAAAGATGGAGAAGCAGAATACCCATGACCTGATAACCACCACAGAGAAACAGCCTAGTCTGGGGTCTACAGATGTTAACTGGCGATCAAAACACTGAGAAACCTTTCGTTAATCTTTGCACATTTATTCTTTAATTACAACTGAAGGAGAAGCAGAAGAAAAAGGTACACTTGAGAAGCTGTAACTTCTAGATATTAAAAGTAAAAAAGCTGAATATTCCCATAAAGCCCGGCCACAAAGGAATCACAAGAAAACACAAAGAAAGCCAGCATGGATGGCATTTAAGAAGAGACTGGAGGAATTCCCTGGCAGGCCAGTGGTTAGGACTCCATGCTTTTGCTGCCAAGAGCGCAGGTTCAAACCCTGGTAGGGGAACCAAGATCCCACAAGCCACATGGCACAACCCAGAAAGAGAGAGAGAGAGAGAGAGAGAGAGAGGGAGAGAGGGAGAGACAGGAAACTGTACATTCTCTGATGCTTTTGTCCATCTTTTAAGTCCCTAAAGTTTTGAGCATAAAAATCCTCAGAACAAACGTCTCTCTATGTTTTGGACAGAGTGGCAAAGTGAAGAAATGATATAGGGTCAACCTCTTCATTCCCTTACACAGTAAAGCTGGAGGAAGAAGAGTCCTCAGACTTAAGAAATGATAATATTAAAAAAAAAAAAAGAAGGGAAACATGAGATCTTCTGAAAGGAAGAAAGAAACGCTCAGTTCAGTTTAATCGCTCAGTTGTGTTCAACTCTTTGCAAACCCATGGACTGCAGCACACCATGCTTCCCTGTCCATCACCAACTCCTGGAGTTTGCTCAAACTCATGTCCATCAAGTCGGTGATGCCATCCAACCATCTCATCCTCTGTTGTCCCCTTCTCCCACCTTCAATCTTTCCCAGCATCAGGGTGTTTCCCAATGAGTCAGTTCTTTGCATCAGGTGGCCAAAGTATTGGAGCTTCAGCTTCAACATCAGTCCTTCCAATGAATATTCAGGGCTGATTTCCTGTAGGATGAACTGCTCTGATCTCCTTGCAGGAGAAGGGACTCTCAAGAGTCTTCTCCAACACCACAGTTCAGAAGCATCCATTCTTCGGCTCTCAGCGTTCTTTATAGTCCAACTCTCACATCCATACATGACTACCAGATAAACCAGAGGTTTGACTAGATGGACGTTTGTTGGCAAAGTAATGTCTCTGCTTTTTAATATGCTGTCTAGGTTGGTCATGGCTTTGCCTCCAAGGAGCAAGCGTCTTTTAATTTCGTGGCTGCAGCCACCATCTGCAGTGATTTGCTGCACAGCAGCTTCACATGATAGACGGCCTTAGAGTGTGTATTGTGTTGTGTGTATGTGCGGTGTCTTTGTGTGTTTGCACGTGCACACGTGTGATCTGGGTTGCTCAACAAAGCACTCAGATAGCAACAGCAGAAAGCAGTCAGTGCAGAGATGAGCTGCGCGTGTGGTGTTATAGCTACATCTACACATCCACTTCGAAAACTTGAGTTTCTTCAACTATCAGTGCTGGGGAAAGCAGATATGCACATGTGAATGAATGAAATCAGACCCCAATTTTGCACCATTCCAAAAAAAAATTAACACTAAATGGATTAAGGCCTGACACTTAAACTCCTGGAAGGAAGCACAGGGTATACGTTTCATAGCATTGGTCCCGGTAATGATTTCTTGGATAAGACGCCAAAAAACAAAAACAAAAACCCAGAAGCAACACAAGAAAAACAGAGAGCTACATAAAACTAAAAGGCTTCTTCACAGCAAATGAAAAAACAAGTAAAAAAGGCAGCTTAATGAATGGGAGAAAATATTTGTAAACTGCGTATCTGATAAGAGGCTAATATCTAAAACAGAAAAGAGATCAGTACAACTCAATAGCAAAAAACAAACAACCTGATTTTAAAATGGGCAAAAAGCCTCAATAGACATTTGACCAAGAAGACGTATAAATGGCCAGGAAGACACATGAAAAGATACTCAACGTCCCCACTCATCAGGGAAATGCAAATCAAAACCACAACAACACATCAACTCACATCTGCTAGAACTGCCATCCTCAAAAAGACAGGAAGTGAGTGTCGGCAAGGATGTAGAGGAAAGGGAACCTGTACATCGCTGATGAGCATTAAACTGGCATGGCCACAAGGGAAAAAAACAGGGTGGAAGTTACTAAAAAAATTAAAAGTAGAATTACCGCATGATGCAGCAATGCCACGTCTGGGTATATACCCCCAAAGAACTGGAAGCAGGATCTCAGACAGTTAGTTACACTCCCATGTTCATCGCAACTTTATCCACAATAGCCAAGATATGGAAACAATGTAAGTGTCCACTGACCAATGAACAGAAAAACAAAAGATGATATACACGTACAATGAAACGTTCAGCCTTAAGAGCAAGAAACCCTGTCATTTGCAACAACACGGATGAATTCCAAATATTTCATGATTCCGTTAAAAGGAGGAACCTAGAAGAAGGAGACACCTAGAACTAGAGTCAGCTTTTTTTTGGAATGGAACTATCAAGAAATTATACGCTGCTCTAAGTCATAGGCCATTGGGTATATTTTCATTTTGTTTCCGTTTTTCTTTGTGGTACAAACACATGCACTGGTGGCGGTTTAGTCCCTAAGTCATGTCCGACTCTTGCAATCGCATGGACCATAGCCCGCCAGGCTCCTCTGTCCATGGGATTCTCCAGGCAAGAATACTGGAGTGGGTTGCCATTTCCTCCTCCAGGGGAGCTTCCCAACCCAGGGATCGAACACAGGTCTCCTGTATTGCAGGCAGATTCTTTACCAACTGAGCTATGAGGGAAGCCCGTGTAAATTTAATTAGATTCTATTTCTTATTATTATATTTTTGCTTTTATTTCTGTTGCTTTGGGAGACTGACCTGAGAAAAGGATGCTACAATTTATGTCAGAGAACATTTTGCCGATGTGTTCTTCTAGGAGTTTTATGATATGACATCTTATAAATTTAAGACATAATAAGTAGAGAATTTTCTATTGTCAATAATCAAAATAAAATATGTATTTGAAAAACCCAAACAGAAACTGGAGCCTATTATACAGAGTGAAGCAAGTCAGAAAGAAAAACACCAATACAGTATACTAACACATATATATGGAATTTAGAAAGATGCTAACGATAACCCTGTATGCAAGACAGCAAAAGAGACACAGATGTACAAATCAGTCTTTTGGACTCCGTGGAAGAGGGAGAGGGTGGGATGACCTAAGAGAATAGCATTGAAACATGTATATTATCATATGTGAAACAGATCGCCAGTCCAGGTTTGATGCATGAGACAGGGTGCTCAGGGCTGGTGTACTGGGATGACCCTGAGGGATGGGATGGGGAGGGAGGTGGGAGGCGGGTTCAGGATGGGAAACACATGTACACCCATGGCTGATTCAAGTCAATGTATGGCAAGAACCACCACAACATTGTAAAGTCATTAGCCTCCAGTTAAAATGAATAAATTAATAAAAATAAATAAATAAAATTAAAAAAGAGAAATCCACTAAGAAAAAGCATTTCAGGGTTGCAAAGTCATGGACTATGTACACTTGAACATGACAAATGATTCAGGTCTTACAGAGGCATGAACGGATGGAGCTCAAAGTCCGCGTGGGGCTTCACATGTCTGTAGACCCTTACATGACTACTCCCAGTGCACAGGCTCCACAGAGACCACCACGTGCAACATCAGCTTCCATGTCTCCTTAGGCCCCTTATGACCATCAGTTATCGGCTGGACTTGCTACTGATTGCTACGGGAGAGCCTCCAACGTCCCCGAACCGTTTTCCCCATCTGTGCATTCCTGGCCATCTGTGGTCCACTTCTATTCTTCAACACAGTTTACTGGCCTCGCACTGTTGATGAGCACACACTTCCTCTAGGTCTGCTGCGTGCTACGCCAAAGAAACACTCCCTGTAGGTCACTTAGGGCAGCACATAATTGCTGACAGCCCCATGCCAAAATAAAATAAAGATGCAAATGAGTCTACGCAAACACATTCCAGCAATTGCCTTTTTCCCCAAAGCGTATCCTCTGATTCCTCAGTCTCTCCAGTAAAGGTGGAAAAGCGTGAAGAATAGGTGTTTCTCTGCTGCTAAACTCTATCACCAGTTTACTTTTTTTCTTGCTGTTTTACAGGAGAGACTAATTAGAATTACTGATCATCAAGTTAACATTTGCATCAAAGGAATGGTTTAAGGTAATAAGCAATAAAACCATAAATGAACGTTTTATTTCTAAGTTAAGCCTCCCCTCTGAGTTTTCTAAATGGTGAATTTCCAGAGTCAACTCTAGGCTGTGCTTCCCAGCCTTCAGCAAGGAGAAATGGCACATAGGAAAAAGACTGGTGATGAAACCAGCTAACAAATTATCAGACCACACTGAGGACTTAAAGTTAATATTGCAGGTTTCCAGGTGCTTTTATGTTCGGCAGGTAAATCTCAGTTCCCTAGTTCTGTAATCTCAGAACAAGCAACTACTCATTTTGATTTTTTAAAAACACATTCCATCTCAAATATAGTTCCTTCAAAACTTGCTGTATTTAAATTGCCTTAACTTTGTCTGTGAATTGCGTTCACTTGAGGAGAGCACGTGAGGAGTTTAAAGGATAATGATTTTCTAAAAATACCAATGATTTGCACATTCTTTCCATCTCAAAGCAACTGGATTTATTATGTATTTTTATCCACTAGTCAGGCATGGAGAAAGTGGTGCGCAAGAACTCTCAAGTCCTGCTGTGCTTTTTAAAATTAAATGATCAGCCCCAAATCTAAATTTATCAGGCGAATGGTAGCTCCTATGTCCTCAGTGAGACAATGGCAGGCACTCTTCCTATAAACCAGAAGATCACGTTATATTCTCTAGGGTTAATCACTTGCTTGCATTTCAGCTTTTTCAGCAAATGGGGAATACATTCCATGGGTCTGAATATATGGATTACTTGTCCATCATTATTATAGCAGTTCCTCCCCTGCACATCTGATCAATAGCACAAAGTCTTGCTCACTTACCTCCTCTCAAATCTTGTTAAATAGTTTCTAAACGTAACCACATGCAACAGAAGGGCCAAGAGAAATATGCATATATTTCCCAGTAAATAGTCTGTGAGGTGCAAAATACAAAAACACCTTTGTCGTTAAAGGTTGGAGAACGAGATTAAAGTTACATAAATTCTCTAGGCAATATGGCTCTCAAAAATGTCTGAGTTAGTCACCATTGCTAACTGAATCTAAAAGGTGAATGTATATAGCTTAGCCATTTGTGAAAAGATAATGTTCCAGCTGAGTCTTTATCTATACCTTTGGGGATTTCTTCAGATTCTATGAGAAGAGGGATAATAACAACTCTTTCGACATGTGATATTAAAAATATTTCAGTACTAATATGACGTGGGCTCCAGCCAAAGAGAAGGGCCAGTGACAAGTCACACTGGCCGTGGATCGCCGTGAGCCATACCAAAAGGCATCAGCCAGCCTGGCCTTACTCACAGGTGGAGGTATTAGAAGATAAGGGTCCTTAGCAGAGTCTGACATGTAGGCTATACTTGGAAAATGTCAGCTTTCTCCAAAGCAGGTCTCCTGACATGGTAGGTCTTTAATGCAACTATATATGCAGTTACAGGGGGATTCCTGTAAATATTAAGTATGGACAGCAAGGAGATCACACCAGTCCATCTGAAAAGAAATCAGTCTTGAATATTCATTGGAAGGACTGATGCTGAAACTCCAGTATTTTGGCCACCTGATTCAAAGAGCTGACTCTTTGGAAAAGACCCTGATGCTGGGAGAGATTGAAGGCAGGAGGAGAAGAGGGTGACAGAGGGTGAGATGGTTGGATGGCATCACCGACTTGATGGACATGAATTTGGGTAAACTCCGGGAGCTGGTGATGGACAGGGAGGCCTGGCGTGCTGCCGTCCATGGGAGTCACAAAGAGTTGGGCATGACTGAGCTACAGAACAGCGACAACACTAAGCATTAAGGAGTGACACCTAAGTATCTGAAACATGGGTGTGAAACCCTCAGTAACTTTGCATTCTTAATCCAAAGGTAGGAATGTTCAAGCCACGGTCAGAGAGGCAGGGAGAAGCATAAACTCTGATAGATGTGAAGGCTTCTGGGGCCATGGGTCACTCACAACAAACAGGGAAAGGGCAGGGGAGAACTAACTCCACAATTCCAAGGTGCTTCCTTAAACACTGAGGAGTTAAAAGACTAGAACTGGGTAAATTTTTCAGAGATGCACCTTGCTCACATTCAATGTGACTTTCACTACAAAGAAATTCTTGGGAGAATAGAAATAGCCAAATCATGAGATGATTCCTCATTGAGTGCCTCCCCAATCCAAGGACTCCTGGTATGCTGAAATTTTACTGGATTTTCAGGGATTTCGGGGGCTTCCCTGATGGCTTAGTTGGTAAAGAATCCACCTGCAATGCAGGAGACCCTGGTTCAATTCCTGGGTCGGGAAGATTAGCTGGAGAAGGGATAGGCTACCCACTCCAGTCTTCTTGGGCTTCCCTTGTGGCTCAACTGGTAAAGAATCCACCTGCAATGCGGGAGACCTCGGTTCAATCCCTGGGTTGGGAAGATTCCCCTGGAGAAGGGAAAGGCTACCCACTCCCGGATTCTGGCCTGGAGAATTCTCATGGACTGTATAGTCCATGGGATCGCAAAACAGTCAGACACGACTGAGTGACTTTCACTTTCATGGTGAATGTTTTCAGGAACACCCATGTCTATGATGCCAAGCACATACCCACAATTCTCATTTTTCAAAAGGAAACACTGGGACCTGTGGCTGTCCTGGTTGCCATGGAGATGATAAAGCTCTTGGATGAAGTCCACAGTCCCGAGCTTGCAGGAGTGCATGAGAAACAGCTGCAGGAGTCAGACCCTTACTGCCACATGGATTCTGCAGCTGCCAGACCAGAAGTTGGTTTTTTTTTTCCCCCAAAATGTTCATATTGCCGTAGAGCCGATTAACAATGTTGCGGTCATTTGAGATGAGCGGAAAAGGGACTCAGCCACACATACACACGAATCCTTTCTCCCCTAAACCCTCCTCCCAGCCAGGCAGACCAGCAATCATACAGAGAGGAGGACAGATTGAAGATGGAGAACTCTGCTTCCCGCTGAAAACAAAGGGAAAGAAAAACAAGCAAGGGGCAAGTGGTTGCTCTAAATGCTATTACCGTACTTAATGAATCCACCACTGCCCACACTATTTTAAACCATCTCAAATGGTTAGGAAATTAATTCCAGCATGACTTTAGTCACAGAACATTTATGGGAGAAATTCACACAATCTGAGTAATTGCAGCTATCAGCTGAAATCACAGCAGGAAGATGAGAAAAATAGGTCAGCTATTCTAGGAGATGTACCCTCTGATGTCTTGTGCACAACCTTTGTAAAAAGCAGGCAGTCCCATTTTTCTAACTGTTTTCAAACCTGTGTGCAGGGGTCATATGTCTGCAGTTCAAGGGCTGGCCGATGATAATGTCCCATGACCAATTACTCTCCACTGCAAGATGAGGTAATTACCTTTCAGAGATTTTTCTTTACGATTGTGTAACGTTCCAGAGAACAGGTTCATGAGTAGAAGTGGACCCTAATAGAGCTTAGGACAATGGTAGACTTTCTACATACAGTAAGGGAGATTTTTTTTTTTAATCAACCTCAAAATGATTTATTAAATCACTCTCTATTTACTATTTAGCAGTGTACATCCAAGAACTGACAACATAGGGTGTATACCACAAAGCTTCACTTGGCTGTTGATTATCTTGGAGTTTTGTTTTGTTTTCGCCTGGAATAGTTATGAACTGGTGGAGAGACATGTTGTCATATGCATTACACCTTTTTTTTTTTTTTTTCCACTTCAGCTGGAGAGATCAAAGCCAAACAAATATCCTTCCAAGAGTGAGGTCAGAGTTGAGTTATTAGCTGGCTAATGGCCAAGGCATTCAGTCATTCCTAGGAAGCACGCTGTTTCAGGGTTGTGTTAGTGGGTAAAAAAGGACGAGACAGCATGGCCCCTACGGTTCATCTGCCGTAAGTTAGAGAAGGCATCCATACATGCAAAGCAGTGATGTTCCGACCATACGGACCCACTCCAGCATCTTCTTCTCTAGTTAATTCTCAGTTACATACTCTGGTCTCTTTACAATTTGTCATTATTAAGCTGTTAGCTGTCATTATTAAGCCTCTCCACCCAGTGGAGAAGGCAACAACCCACTCCAGTACTCTTGCCTGGAAAATCCCATGGAGCCTGGTGGGCTGCAGTCCATGGGGTCGCCAAGAGTCAGACACGACTGAGTGACTTCACTTTCACTTTTCACTTTCAAGCATTGGAGAAGGAAATGGCAACCCACTCCAGCATTCTTGCCTGGAGAATCCCAGAAACAGAGGAGCCTGGTGGGCTGCCGTCTATGGGGTCACACAGAGTCAGACACTGCTGAAGCAACTTAGCAGCAGCAGCAGCAAATTTCTAGTACTAAAGCAGATGTTAGGAAAGATGGAATAAAAAAGGAAGTCAGTTTTCTTTTCTCAGAGAACCAAGAATCAAATGGGGTTTGGGTTGTCAAAATGGGCGTGTGGGGAGAAATTCCAACTTCCCTTGTGGCTCAGCTGGTAAAGAATCTGCCTGCAATGCAGGAGACCTAGGTTCGATCCCTGGGTTGGGTAGATCCCATAGAGAAGGGAAAGGCTGCTCACTCCAGTATTCTGGCTTGGAGGATTCCATGGGCTCGCAAATTCTATGGACTGGAGAATTCCATGGGGTCGCAAAGAGTTGGACAGGACTGAACAACTTTCACTTTGACTTTGCAACTTTCCTGAATCCAGAAGTGGAAATGCCTCAGAATCTGAGAATATTAGAACTGAGAGGCAATTCAGAGACCAAAAGCATCAAAGAATACTGCTGCAGAGAGTCAGGAAATGAGACTAACTTTCTCTCTAACTGCTGTTGCCTAGACAGCAATGCCAGCTGCCTTCGTATGGCAGAAGGAAGACCTGCTTCTCACGTGCTCAGAAACTCACTGTCTGTTCATGACAGATGAATATTTCATGGAAAACCTGCCTCTGTCACGCTTTGGGCAAGAGCTCTGGTCCTCAGGCTTCAGGAGAAGCTGAACACAAAAGGGGGAACCTAAGTAACAAAGTTTCTTGCTGTTATTAGTAAGCAAAAGTGAAAGTGAAAGCGCAAGTCGCTCAGTCCTGTCCGACTCTTTGCGACCCTCCAGGCCAGAATCCTGGAGTGGGTAGCCGTTCCCTTCTTCAGGGGATCTTCCCAACCCAGGGATCGAACCCAGGTCTCCCACATTGCAGGCAGATTCTTTACCAGCTGAGCCACCAGGGAAGTCCATTAGTAAGCAAAATCTTATGGAAAAGATTGCTGATGACTGGTCCATGTGAGTCAGAAATAATATGATTTACAGTTACTAAAGGGAGAAGAGGACAGCAGAAGATGAGATGTTTGGATGGCATCACTGACTCAATGGACATGAGTTTGAGTAAGCTCTAGGAGTTGGTGAAGGACAGGGAATCCTGGCGTGCTGCAGTCCATGAAGTTGCAAAGAGTTGGACACAACTGAGCAACTGAACAACAGTTACTTGTGATCGTCTTCTTTATGTTAACAGTATTTCATTAGCATGAGCTAAAAACTTGCTTCCAATAGAATGTTTAACTGGATGACTTCACTGCAGCACTTCAGTGGAATCAAATCAAGAATTTTCATCACTCAGTCAATGGGACAATATATATTGCATTCCACTCATATGGTCTTCTTATAATACTATTTTTCCATTTACTGAGAAATTGCCCTAGGCAAAGCATCGTTGTGAGTAGCTTTATTTACGTTATTTCTTGCAGCTGTTCTAAAAGGTAAGAATTATTATCCCCATTTTCTGGATGCATGACCATCTTCAGAGGGATTAAGCCATTGACCTAACGTTATACTGTGAGGGCACAGTGAAACCAACGGCCCCCAAGCTCCAAAGCAGGACTGTCAACCACGCATCACAGCTCTTGCACAGTCACAGAAAATTAACTATTCACTTGCTTTTAAGAGATTCTCCTGGAGAAGGCGATGGCACCCCGCTCCAGTACTCTTGCCTGGAGAATCCCACGGACGGAGGAGCCTGGTAGGCTGCAGTCCATGGGGTCGCTAAGAGTTGGACAAGACTGAAGTGACTTAGCAGCAGTAGCAGCAGCAAGAGATTCTCCATATCATAAGAAAGGAAAGATACTAAAGATCAAAGTGCAAATTCTACAGGCATCAGTGAATAATTGAAGCTTTCTAGGGTAGCCAGAAATTGGAAGCAGACCTCCTGTACAGTTTGAATATAGTTCCAGTTTATTTAACTAAAAAGGAAAATTGGTGATTGATCTTCTCATAAGATCTGGAGTCATTTCAAATCAGCCCACACAGAGGAATACGAAATGAAAGCCTCTGTCAGGAGGCAAATATTAAGTATATTCCAGGGTGAGACCCAGGACTATGAAATTAACAGAACACAAACATAAGACAAACCCTGAGACCTTTCCATCAGCCAGCTGGATCAATGATTTTTCAAAAGAGATAGCTGGAGCAACGCTGCAAGGTTTTGACATGAATTCTACAGGGTCCCTCCTTTCACATACCAGATGTTCTCTTTATTTCATTTTCTGTTCAATACTGATTTTTATTTTTTTTTAATTCCTGGAAAGACTGCGTAGTCAGCTTCAAACCTGTCCCCTTTGGGTTCTGCCTCATTCCTTTGGCAGAAAACATATTAAAAACTACTATCACTGGTGAACGATGTTATGAACATGTGCACAATGACAGATTAATGAACTCACACGGGGTCAGGGGGCTCTGAATCCACAGGGCAGGACGTGAAACGTGATGTTCTCATCATCGACACGTTCTCATCATCTCTGTTTTAAATCATCGTGGCCCCAAACAAATAACTGTAGCCCTCCTTCATCCACATCCTTCTCCCTGAGTGGGGCTGGGCTGGGAAGATGTTAAAGATCTAGCAGGGGCTCAGCGAACCACAGCCCAGGGGCCAAATCTGGCCCACCACCTGGTTTTGTAAATAAAGTTTTATTAGAACACAGCCACGATCATTTGTTCACATCCTGCAGATGTGGTTGCATCGGTGTTACTACGGCCCAGTTGAGCCATTGTGACAGAGATCATACAGCTTACAAGTGGAAAATATGTGCTATCTGTCCTTTTAGAGGAAAAAAAAAAAAAAAGAAAAAAAAAAAGTGCCAATCCGTTGTTAGGACATGGAAAGAAAAGACCGAGGTCCAGAGAAAGTCAAATGTGACTCATCAGAAGAAATCTAAACTCCTCAATACAGAGGGGGGAAAACGGGACAGAACCATGCAGGCAAAACGGCATGAGTTTTCTCCCACCCACTCCAGAAGAAACGTGGATTTTTAACCAGGATTTTAAATATGGATTTTCACTCACAGAGGACAGTACCTTTGTGGAGGTCCAGGAGTCCAGTGGAGAGGTTCCAAGATCTCCCTGGAGCATTTAAAAAAACCATTTTTAAAAAATCCAAGGTTAGACACAATAAAGAGGGTAAGAGGAACAGTTGGATTCTGCCATGTCATCCGTTCCCCCAAGGAGCACAAACCAGCTATTTCCTGCCCCATCCAGAAAACTGAGAGGAGTTGCGTGCCTGAGGGTAGCAGAGGGTGGCTAGCACAATAGCCATGGGCTCTTGGAGGATACGTCTGCCTCTAATGTGGGAGACCTGGGTTCGATTCCTAGGTCGGGAAGATCCTCTGGAGAAGGAAATGGCAACCCACTCCAGTACTCTTGGCTGGAAAATCCCATGGACGGAGGAGCCTGGTAGGCTATAGTCCATGGGGTCAGACACGACTGAGTGACTTCACTTCACTTCACTTGGAGGATGACAAAGGCACACAGACCCTCCTAACTGCGTCACAGGCTCCATCGGGAAGCCAGCGCTTAAGCTAGCGGTGCTTCCCCCAGGGATCCCCCAGCTGGCTCCTGGGCACCCCGGATGGTCCGTACGCCTCACCCGGACACCCTCTCCCGAGCTCCAGCCGCCTGAATGTGGGACTTGAAGCCAGCACACAAATGTGAGTGTCCAGCATCACTCTGGGGAAAGGGAAGGGCCGCTCTCCTGCACGCGACCTGGCTCTGCGACATCAAGAGAAGGCACCGGCCCTTAAGCACGCCCCTCGCATGAGGGAACAAGAAGTGGGGGCAACTGCAATGACAGAGGTCGGGGAGAGCCGCAGAATCCCCAGCAGGGCTGGCAAAAGGTGTTGCTCTTCCAGAGTCCATCGGTCAGGGCTGGAGGAGGCGACTGCTTCTTCGAAAGTGAAGACAGCAATGCAAGGCTTCCAAGGAACACAAAACATCAAGGAAACATGACCACCAACGAACCCGGTCGTTTTCCCGAGCCTGACTCCAAGGAAACGGAGATCTGTGATTTGTTTGCCCAATCAGGTCAGTTCAGTCGTTCAGTCGTGTCTGGCTCTTTGCGACCCCATGGACTGCAGCACACCAGGCCTCCCTGTCTATCACCAACTCCCCGAGTTTACCCAAACTCATGTCCATTGAGTCAGTGATGCCATCCAGCCATCTCATCCTCTGTCGTCCCCTTCTCCTCCAGCCTTCCATCTTTCCCAGAATCAGGGTCATTTCCAAAGAGTCAGCTCTTCGCATTAGGTGGCCAAAGGATTGGAGTTTCAGCTTCAGCATCAGTCCTTCCAATGAATATTCAGGACTGATTTCCTTTAGGATGGACTGGTTGGATCTCCTTGCTGTCCAAGGGACTCTCAAGAGTCCTCTCCAACAACACAGTTCAAAAGCAACAATTCTTCGGTGCTCAGCTTTCTTTATAGTCTAAATCTCACATCCCATACATGGCCACTAGAAAAACCATAGCCTTGCCTAGACGGACCTTTGTTGGCAAAGTAATGTCTCTGCTTTTTAATCTGCTATGTTGGTCATAACTTTCCTTCCAAGGAGTAAGCATCTTTTAATTTCATGACTGCAGTCACCATCTGCAGTGATTTTGGAGCCCAAAAAATAAAGTCTGTCACTGTTTCTGCTGTTTCCCCATCTATTTGCCAGGAGATTTGCCCAATAAATAACTCAAAATAGTTGTCTTGAGGAAGTTTAGGGAGCTACAAGGAAACACAGAAAGAGAAATCAATAAAATCAGGAAAACAACATACAAAAAAACACAAAATCTAACACAGAGATAGAAACCATAAGAAGGGCATGGCAACCCACTCCAGTATCCTTGCCTGGAGAATCCCATGGACAGAGGAGCTGGGTGGGCTACAGTCCCTGGGGTCGCAAAGAGTCAGACACAACTGAAAGGGCTTAGCAAGCAAGCAAGAGAACATAAGAAAGAATCAAACAGAAATTCTACAGCTGAAGAATGCAATGAATAAAATGGAAAATGGGATAGAGAGTTATCTCATGGAAAAGCATTTAATACCCCAAGAAGGACAAGTCTGCACTGGGAAGGCCCTGCCTTTCATGGGAAAGGGTTTACATCCAGGAATTGAGTTGACACTGGCAAGCTACTTTCTGGAAACTGACGCCATAATCACGTGGAACAGAGCCATGAGGAGTGGAAATACCAACCAGATTCCTGACTAATGCCTGTGGTGCAAGCGTTTCCTTAGGTACAAAGGGACATGAAGCCTGGCAGGCTACAATCCATGGGGTTGCAAAGAGTCAGACACGGCTGAGCGACTAACATTTTCAACTTTCACTTGTTCAACAAATACATTCAACAAATGCTGCATGCCAGGCATGGCTCTTTGTTGATTTGTTCAGTCCTTCAGTCACGTCTGACTCTCTGCAGTCACGGCCTGCAGCAGGCCAGGCTCCTCTGTCTTCCACTGTCTCCCGGAGTTGGCTCAGATTCATATCCACTGAGTCCGTCTCATCCTTTATCATCCCCTTCTCCTCCTGCCTTCAATCTTTCCCAGCATCGGGGTCTTTTCCAATGATCCAGCTACAGTCCATGGGGTTGCAAAGAGTCAGGCATGACTGAGCGGCGAAACAACGGAAATAGTTGCGACAATTTATGAGATACATAGCAGCAAGCACTGCGCGCGAGGGCTGACCCGAAGTCTACTTTGCTACCGCCCACATTGTTCCCATGAGACCACACCTTTCCTGTCCGGCAGACAAGGACGGTGGTGCTACCTTTCCAGCTCTCTGTGTCCCACCTGTCCTGATGCCGTGGGCTTTTTTCCCAGTCATTCACCCCCCCCGTATCACTCCTTCACAGACCTTTGCTCCCATTCTCCTCTCCACCTACCTCTTTACTGCCGAGAGCAGGTTCTTGCATTAATCATGGCCCTCTCCTTCTCCTTTGCCAACAGAAGCACTACCACACTATGAATTGCTGTTGTTTAGTCTCTCGGTTCTGTCTGACTCTTTCCCACCCCGTGGACTGTAGCCCACCAGGCTCTTCTGTCCTTGGGATTCTCCAAGCAAGACTCCTGGAGTGGGATGCCATGGCCTTCTCTAGGGGATCTTCCCCACCCAAGGATTGAACTCACATCTCTTACTTTGCAGAAGGATTCTATAGAATTCTTCTAAAGAACTGAGAATCCTTTAGAATTGAGAATCCTAAAGAATCAGATATGCAGATGACACCACCCTTATGGCAGAAATTGAAGAGGAACTAAAAAGCCTGTTGATGAAAGAGGAGAGTAAAAAAGTTGGCTTAAAGCTCAACATTCAGAAAACTAAGATCATGACATCTGGTCCCATCACTTCATGGGAAATAGATGGGGAAACAGTGGAAACAGTGGCAGACTTTATTTTGGGGGTTTCCAAAATCACTGAATATGGTGATTGCAGCCATGAAATTAAAAGACGCTTACTCCTTGGAAGGAAAATTATGACCAACCTAGATAGCATATTCAAAAGCAAAGACATTACTTTACCAACAAAAGTCCTTCTAGTCAAGGCTATGGTTTTTCCAGTGGTCATGTATAAATGTGAGAGTTGGACTGTGAAGACAGCTGAGTGCCGAAGAATTGATGTTTTTGAACTGTGGTGTTGGAGAAGACTTGAGAGTCCCTTGGACTGCAAGGAGATTCAACCAGTCCATCCTAAAGGAGATCAGTCCTTGGTGTTCATTGGAAGGACTGATACTGAAGCTGAAACTCCAGTACTTTGGCCACCTCATGCGAAGAGTTGACTCATTGGAAAAGACTCTGATGCTGGGAGGGATTGGGGGCAGGAGGAGAAGGGGACGACAGAGGATGAGATGGCTGGATGGCATCACCGACTCAATGGACGTGAGTCTGAGTGAACTCCGGGAGTTGGTGACGGACAGGCAGGCCTGGCATGCTGTAGTCCATGAGGTCGCAAAGAGTTGGACATGACTGAGCAGCTGAGCTGAACTGAAATGAAATGAAAGAATCTAAAGGATTCCCAGGCTAAGCCACCTGGGAAGCCCCATTAAATTATTCAGCGTCATGGTAAGTGACTCTTTCATCCGATTCAGAGCAGAGGACACAGAGTTACCACAACTAAATTCAACTGCAAGCTTTTTCTCTGATTTTCGACGCATATGCTAAGAATAGCTGAAGAGCTGGAGGGGACGTGTGTGTACCTATGGCTTGTTCATGTTGATATATAGCAGAAACCAGCACAATAATATAAAGCAATTATCTTCCAATTAAAAAAAAAAAAAAAAGAACAGCTGAAGCTGAACATCGGTGATCACGAACACTAATCTAACTCTTCAGCTCCACTTGCTCAAACTGCTGTGTTGCTGCGGGCCTTCCTAGTTCTTTACAGAGCCCAGTCTCTACCTTGCTACTCTTTTCCCATCCCCTTTATACTTGACTTCACGTCTCTCTTTCTCTATTACTTGCCACCTGATCTCCCAGAAAGCTGAGCCCACTGGCTAATAATTCTCCCCGTTACCATCAGTTTTCTCGATGAATCAATGCTTTCCCCATCTGGTCTGTCTTTCAAAAGCCCTTCCAGGGACCTCCTTGCTCCCTGAACTGCACATCTGGACAGTCTCTTCTTTACTGTCACATAAATAAACTAACTGCAAAACTCGTGGAGGAGTCTTCCGTTTCTATACTGAGATCAGATGAAAGTGATCAAGGACAGCACCATGACCAGATGTATTTTAAAATATGACTAGGTCGTAAAGGAGCATCTTTAAATGTTTAAACAAATGAGACGTGACATCTTAGTTTCTTGAAGTGCTTTCAAGCCATTTGAACTTGGGGGCCACAAGGCAAGATTTATTGAATCAGAAGAAAAGAGTTGTTATGATGTACTTTCTTCACCAAGCGTTTTGCTGCTAATATTTGGTGGGGGGCAGGGGTGGGTGGAAACATGTTCTTAGAAATTGCTAAAAAACACTTTTCCAATACTTATTCCTCTCGTCATGATCAAAAACAAGCATGGCAATGTCTACATTTGCCAGAAAAAAAAAGTACAATATTTTCCCACAGTTTTTTGAAACCCCTTGAAAACCTCTGTAACCTGCTGCTGCGTTTTCAAAGTAATTGAAGCTAAACTGGGGCTTAGAGAAAAATGAGGCATTCAATGCAACTGAAGGAATTCCATTGCAACGCTACACAGATTTTCCAAACGCTCAACTTTTCCCCCTGGTATAAATATAGCCTTGATCGTGAAATTGAACAAACATTTTTTCTAAATCTGTCTCTCAGGAGCAATCCTCCTCTGCACATGATGGAACATTTTATCCTCCAAAGATAGGCTGAAAGCTCTAAATTACTCATTATATGGCTTAACAAAAGAAGCTCGTCGTTACTTAATTGGAGATAATACGGCCTTGTTCCCTGATGCAGATATATTAAAATTCCTAGTTATTTATGTAACTAATCTCTTCTGGGAAAAAAAAAAAAGAAAAAACTCTCAGTCATAAAATTTATCTTCTTGTGATAAGAAGTGAGATAGCATGGAATAAATATTCGATTTGGAGCTAAGGGGTGGAGAATACTAAAGAGGAGAGGGCTCTTATTTCTGAAAACCTTGCAGAATGTCAACTCTCCCAAATGGTATTCAACCCAGTCATCTCAAAGAAAAAAATATTTCGGTTAAGGCCATGGCTAGGGTGAGAACAGTGTTTAGGGTGCAAAATTTCACTTGCCTTGCCCTAGTCCTGGCCCCTGTTGGACACCTGATACATACTCCCTGAATTTGCTTCTTACCTAATCTTGAATGAGTCATTTAATCGCTCTCTTGTTTTTGGACTTCTCTCCTCTGCTTCTATTCATTCTGCCCTTTGGACCTTTTATTCAGTCCATGACAGCTAGGACACGGATACAGGGTTTCTAAGATAATGGACTGCTTGGCGATCACAACGCCCCTGGAAGACGTGGCTACTGCCGTCAAGGGCTTACGCTCTGAGAGGGGAGAGTCCAACAGGATGACGGTTTCTTCTTCCTCAGAAAACGCTCGTGGGGATCATCCTCTGCCCTGCAAGCTGGGGTCCTAATTACTCATGCCTTGCCTTGCCCAATGCCACACGTTCTCGTGCCCAGCACTCTTCTTGGCGTGAACTTGAATGAAAGCCCTGTGAAACCGTGGGAGACCTCCTACATCATGGCCAACCCCGAACTGTGTAAGCATGACTGAATGTCCTTGACCTGAGGCTCTTTGCGCCGTTGAACACCCCTTCCGTCTCCAGCGTTTCTCCTCACTGTCATGACAGCTTGCCTCCAGTAGCTGTGATCCCTCTCCACCTCCTTCAACAGCATCTCCATGCTTTCTTACCCCAGCAGCTCCTTCCTAAAGGTTGACACTGTTTAGACTTAGAACCGTCTTCTCTCCCTGCTAACTGTGACCTCCCTGGACGATCCCAGCCCTTGAGAGAATCCACTGCATGCATACACACCACTGGCTTCACCATCAGGACCCAACGCCAAACCCTTCCCACTGGGAACCACATGCTCTATCTCTTCAGATACACTTACTAAATTACTAACTTCCTAGGTATCCACAAAGTCTTCCTTTGTGGCTCAGCGGGTAAAGGATCCGCCAGCAATGCGGGAGACCTGGGTTCGATCCCTGGGGTTGGGAAGATCCCCTGGAGAGAGAGAAAGGGTAACCACTCCAGGATTCTGGCCTGGAGAATTCCATGGACTGTATAGGCCATGCGGTTGCAAAGAGTCGGACACAACTGAACGACTTTCACTTTCACTGCTTTCTTTGAGTTATCCTGAGCGCCTCGATGACCCAGATGGCCTGAGATTCAAACCCAGTGGGCGATGCTAATCTGTTTGGAAAAGCTCACAACACAATGCGTTTATTGCTGTTGTTCAGTCGCTTCAGTAATGTCCGACTCCACAACCCCACGGACTGTAGCCCACCCGTGTCTTCTCTCCGTGAGATTCTCCAGGCAATAATGCTGGAGTGGGCTACCATGTCCTCTTCCAGGGGAATCTTCCTGACCCGGAGACCAAAGTCAGATCTTCCGCACTGGCACACAGGTTATATTTTTCTTTACCACCGTCCCACCAGAGAAGCCGATATGTGTTATAACTAAAGCATACATCTGTGCTCTATGGCGGTATTGCTCAAATTCCAGTGTGCAACCCAACAAACCCCTTGTTAAAATGAAGATTCTCAGGAGGACTGGGGTCTTCAGAGAGCCTGAAGATGCTGCACCTCCACCAGCCTCCCACGTGGTGATGCTGCCGACCCAGGGGCCGAACCCACGTCTCTTGCATTGGCAGACGGATTCTTTCCCACTGAGCCTCCAGGGAAGCTCTTCAAGGCTGTGTAAAGAAAGAAAGAAAGTGAAGTCGCTCAGTCGCGTCCAACTCTTTGTGACCCTGTGGACTGTAGTCCACCAGGCTCCTCTGTCCATGGGATTCTCCAGGCAAGAATACTGGAGTGGGTCACCATGTCCTTCTCCAGGGGCTCTTCCCAGCCCAGGGATCGAACCCAGGTCTCCCACATTGCAGGCAGACGATTTACCCTCTGAGCCACCAGGAAAGCCCTAAAGGGTGTCTAGTCGATTCCTTTTGTTGATGTTGTTCAGCCACTAAGTCGTGTCCAACTGTTTTGCTTTGACTCCCTGATGCACACCTGCTTACTGACTCACCCTGTGAGCTTGGTCAGGTGAGTTTACCTTTCAAGTACCAGCCTGCCTCATGCAACACTGAATCTGCCCGACAAGATCCTCGACCCCTACATGGTAAAGCACAGACTCTGACGACAACGTGCTGCAGTGCACAGCCTGAGCAGATCACAGGGCGGGGCAGGGGCAGGGGTGAACAAACATGGACATTAGCACAGCTATCAGCCTGGACATCGCAATCTTAAAGCAGCCTCCCCCGCTCAGAAAGAGGGGGAAGCATGACACTTGCTAAGGTCGGGCTTTCCTGGTGGTCCAATGATGCAGACTCTGTGCTTTCAATGCAGAGGTCACAGTTCGATCCCTGGTCAGCAAACTAAGATACCCACAGGCCATGTAGCATGGCCAAAAGACTAAAAAAGAGAAACGATTGCTAAAGAGATTAAACCAGTCCATCCTAAAGGAAATCAGCCCTGAATATTCACTGGAAGGACTGATACTAAAGCTGAAGCTCCAATACTTTGGCCACCTGATGCAAAGAGCCAACTCATTGGAAAAGACCCTGATTCTGGGAAACATCGAAAGAAGGAGGAGAAGGGGACGACAGAGGATGAGATGGTTGGATGGCATCACCTACTCGATGGACATGAGTTGGAGCAAACTTTGGGAGTTGGTGATGGATAGGGAGGCCTGGCGAGCTGCAGTCCATGGGGTCGCAAAGGGTTGGACACAACTTAGCGACTAAACAACAACAAGGTCACTCCAACTCAACACTTGGTTGCCTTTTGTGGGGGCTTGTAGGGATGCTTTCCGGTTGGGGGGTCTTTGTATTTTGTGGTTTTTTAGGGTTTGGTTGTTTTTATACTCCACAAATAGAGGCAAAAATAAAGCAGTAGCTTGTGCTTGATTCCCTTGATTGGAACAGACACATTCACTGCATTCAGATGGTAGAGAAAGAAGTCTATAAACCCAGCACCTGCCTCCACACTATTTAAGGTTAACTGAGCTTCAGTCAGGTCTTTAAGCCCCAAAGAATACACAGGTCAGAAACTGAACACTGCCTTCAACTAAGGTCAACTGCAGGGCTTTAGAGAATGACACAGAAGAGTGCACACTTCCTTTCTTTTGTTTCCAGAAGATCAGCAAAACGTACTTGACAGCTCAGGCTCTTAAGGAAACTCTTCTGTTTGCTTTTAACGTTCCAGTTTAAGGTTGAACAAATCAGTGAGCCGGTTGCAGGCCAGGGTTCCGTGATCAGTTCTGTGAGCCCCGTGTTTCCAGGGCACCCAGCACCCAGCTGACACTCAAAGGATGCTTATCAGGTTCAAGAGACTGCACTGCAGTCCTCGCCACGGGCCCTCCAGCATACTGACTACACGTGGCAAGCACGACTTACGCAGTGCCCGTGGGAGGAGGGCAGTGACCGCGGCATCCTCTCCCATCACAGGTGTGGATGAAGAGGCAGAAGGCAGGCAGCCCGAGATTCAGAGGAAGCTCACACAGCTCTGTCCACACCCACCACCTGGAAGGCAATGAGACAGCAAGGAGCCGCCTCATCTTTCTCACCCAGCCCTGGGCCAAACCCTGCAGCATCAGCATTTTTTTTTTCCTACCTTAACAAAGGTCTTTCTTTTCAGTTTATTTGACTTGAAAATCTTTCTATACACAAACGCAATTTTGACCTTTTCCAGTGGCTCAGCAGTAAAGAATCTGCCTGCAATGTGGGAGACCCGGGTTTGATCCCTGGGTTGGGAAGATCCCCTGGAGAAGGGGAAGGCCAGAAAAACATCTATTTCTGCTTTATTGACTATGCCAAAGCCTTTGACTGTGTGGATCACAATCAACTGTGGAAAATTCTGAAAGAGATGGGAATACCAGACCACCTGACCTGCCTCTTGAGAAATCTGTATGCAGGTCAGGAAGCAACAGTTAGAACTGGACATGGAACAACAGACTGGTTCCAAACAGGAAAAGGAGTACATCAGGGCTGTATATTGTCACCTTGTTTATTTAACTTATATGCAGAGTACATTATGAGAAACGCTGGAGTGGAAGAAACACAAGCTGGAGTCAAGACTGCCAGGAGAAAAATCAATCACCTCAGATATGCAGATGACACCACCCTTATGGCAGAAAGTGAAGAGGAGCTAAAAAGCCTCTTGATGAAAGTGAAAGAGGAGAGCAAAAAAGTTGGCTTAAAGCTCAACATTCAGAAAACGAAGATCATGGCATCTGGTCCCATCACTTCATGGGAAATAGATGGAGAAACAGTGGAAACAGTGTCAGACTTTATTTTGGGGGGCTCCCAAATCACTTCAGATGGTAACTGCAGCCATGAAATTAAAAGACGCTTACTCCTTGGAAGAAAAGTTATGACCAACCTAGATAGCATATTCAAAAGCAGAGACATTACTTTGCCAACTAAGGTCTGTCTTGTCAAGGCTATGGTTTTTCCAGTAGTCATGTATGGATGTGAGAGTTGGACTGTGAAGAAGGCTGAGCACCAAAGAATTGATGCTTTTGAGCTGTGGTGTTGGAGAAGACTCTTGAGAGTCCCTTGGACTGCAAGGAGATCCAACTAGTCCATTCTAAAGGAGATCAACCCTGGGATTTCTTTGGAAGGAATGATGCTAAAGCTGAAACTCCAGTACTTTGGCCACCTCATGCGAAGAGTTGACTCATTGGAAAAGACTTTGATGCTGGGAGGGATTGGGGGCAGGAGAAGAAGGGGACGACCAAGGATGGCATCATGGACTCGATGGACGTGAGTCTGAGTGAACTCTGGGAGTTGGTGATGGACAGGGAGGCCTGGCGTGCTGCGATTCATGGGGTCACAAAGAGTCAGACACGACTGAGCGACTGAACTGAACTGAACTGAACTGAACTGAACCCACGCCAGTGTTCTTGGGCTTCCCTGCTGGCTCAGATAGTAAAGAATCTGCCTGCCAGTGCAGGAGACACAGGTTTGGTCTCTGGGTAGGGAAGATCCCATGGAGAAGGGAATGGCAACCCACTCTAGCAATCTTGCCTGGAGAATCCCATGGACAGAGGAGCCTGGCGGGCTACAGTCCATGGGGTCACAAAGAGTTGGACACAACAGAGCTACAACAAGGAGCAATATGTACCCACAGGCTGACCCCTTTGCAAGACACCAGGAAGTCCTACTCTAGGTAAGACCACGCAATAGAAGATGCTCAGCAGACATGGTATTGGATTCACACTCTGTACCCTGAGACTTTAATCCTTACTGAGCCTCTTTCTTCATTTGTTAAAAGGACTCGAATACACATATACGTATGCATTTTAACATTAAAGGGGTGACAGGATTATGTGTATTGATCAGGCCAAGGTCAAACTGAAGCGAAGAATCACGAAAGGATAGCAGAGGGCATCCCAGGTGGTAAAGAACCTGCCTGCCAACACAGGTGACTCAAGAGATGTGAGCTTGATCCCTGGGTTGGGAAGATCCCCTGGAGAAGGAAATGGCAATCAACTCCAGTATCCTTGCCTGGAGAATTCCATGGACAGAGGAGCCTGGTGGGCTACAGTCCATGGGGTCACAAAGAGTTGGACAAGAGTGAAATGGCTTCGCATGCAATAAACTAAAGGAAAATCAATTCACAGAAAAGAAAGAAAGAAGAAAATGATAGCAGGACATTAAAGCCATTTTTTTCCCTAAGGGCATCTGGTCAACCTAGTGGATATATATATATATATATATATTTTTTTATTTTTAGTTTTCATTTCTAATTTCTCATAGAGTACAACAGACGGAAGACAAAACCCAGGGCTCACCCAGAGTGGGGAATCTAATAGAGGACACGTCTCAAATTCGGGATCTCTAAAATGCTACACCTGCAATGTAATTTGAAGCAAAAAGGACTCTTACCAAACTGCACAGAAAAACACAACAGGGACACATCCTTAAATGCTGAGAAAATCAGCAAGCAAGTAAATATCGAGACGCTGCAACAAAAACTAGCACTCGTGAATCTGCAACCTAACTTATCAATACACATTAAGTGGGAAGTCAAAAAAAATGTTGTCAGTTTTGCTCAAAACAGAAGCTCTAAAATTACCCATGGTGAAGTACTGGGCTGTTAGCTTCATTTCCAACCCATGAGAAGTTTTGTAAAATGCAACAAAAATGAACTGCACAAAATAATGATATGGAAACAAAAGGACAAACACAGAACAGTGATGCTATCTATAGCAATGTGAAGTTGCTATAAAAATTTCCAAATGTCACTCTCATTTTCCATACTTACTGTGCAAAAAGTTATGAGACTGTGTGGAACAAGACCTGGTCCCAAGAATGGAGCAGGGGAAATACAATTCCCCTCTGTGGAACATACTCGCCTCTTAGCCTGAGGGAGTTCTCACAATAATTTTACAAGGAAAAAAGCACGTTTCACAAGTAAGAGAAAAATCACCAAACACACCAGGTAACTAAGGACAAATTAAATCAAAGAGACAGAAAACCAGACTTTCAAAACCTTCAGATACTGACATCATCAAAACCTGAATCTAAAACAAGCTTGCCGATTATATGAAAAAGAATGAAATATAAGAGACTGCTATAAAGGTGAGCTATGCTCAGTTGCTCAGTCGTGTCTGACTCCGTGAGACCCCGTGGACTGTAGCCCACCAGGTTCCTCTGTCCCTGGACTTTTCCAGGCAAGAGTACTGGAGAGGATTGTCATTTCCTCCTTCAGAGGATCTTTCCAATCCAAGGACTGAGCCCATATCTCTTGCCATCTCTTGCGCTGGCAGGAGGATTCTTTACCACTGCACCACCTGGGAAGCCCTAAAAATGACCTAGTAGACTAGAAAAGAACCAAATAGAAATATCAAGTAAAGCAGTACACAGAAAGACAGATATCACATGACACTGTTTCCTTGTGGAATCTTAAAAAAAAATACAAGTGAACCTATTGACAAAACAGAAATAGAGTCTCAGGATGTAAAAAAAAGTTGGGGGAAAGACGGGATCAATCAGGAGATTGATCCTGACATACGCACACTATTGTATATTAATAACTAATAAGGACCTGCTGGGTATCACAGGTAACTCCATTCAGTACTCCGGAATAACCTAAATGGAAAAAGAATTTGAAAAGGAATGGATATATGTATATGCATAACTAATTCCCGGTGCTGTTCAGCAGAAACTAACACAACATCGTAAATCAGTTGCACGCCAATAAAAATTAATTAAAAAAAAGAAAATTCCATAAGAGAGTGTAGCAGCAGATTAAACAATTAGGTAACAGAAATTCAGGAACAGAAAGATAGGGCAGAGAGTCCCTTGTATTGCAAGATCCAACCAGTCCATCCCAAAGGAAATCAACCCTGAATATTCACTGGAGGGACTGATGCTGAAGCTGAAGCTCCAATCCTTTGGCCACCTGATGAGAAGAACTGACTCGGTGAAAAAGACTCTGATGCTGGGAAAGATTGAAGGCAGGAGGAGAAGGGGTGCAGAGGATGAGATGGTTGGATGGCAGCACCGACTCAATGGACCTGAGTTTGAGCAAGCTACTGGAGCTGATGATGCACGGGGAGGCCTGGAATGCAGAAGTCCATGGGGTGGCAAAAAATCAGTTCAGTTCAGTTCAGTTCAGTCGCTCAGTCGTGTCCAAGTCTTTGCAACTCATGGACTGCCGCATGGCAGGACTTTCAGCTTCAGCGTCAGTCCTTCCAGTGAATATTCAGGACTGATTTCCTTTAGGATGGACTGGTTGGATCTCCCTGTTTTTCAAGGGACTCTCAAGAGTCTTCTTCAACACCACAGTTCAAAAATATCAATTCTTCCTCACTCAGCTTTCTTTGCAGTCCAACTCTCACATCCATACATGACTATTGGAAAAACCATAGCTTTGACTAGATGGACCTTTGCTGGCAAAGTAATGTCTCTGCTTTTTAATATGCTCTCTAGGTGATTCATAACTTTTCTTCCAAGGAGCAAGCATCTTTTAATTTCATGGCTGCAGTCACCATCTGCAGTGATTCTGGAGCCCAAGAAAAATAAAATCTGTCACTGTTTCCCCATCTATTTGCCACGAAGTGATGGGACCAGATGCTATAATCTTCGTTTTTTAAATGTTGAGTTTTAAGCCAGGTTTTTCACTCTCCTCTTTCACTTTCATCAAGAGGCTCCTTTGTTCTTCTTTGCTCTCAGCTGTGCTTTAGCCCCTCTTCTCTTTCACAAAGAGTCGGACGGATACGACTATCAGCGTGAACAGCAACAGCAGTACAGAATTCAATACAAAAGATGAACGAGAAATCTGGAAACGCACAGGGTGGAGCTGCCGCACGATGCTTTCGCAGAGTCCCAGAAGCAAAGAAAGCAAGGGATATAACACAAGGGACATTTTTCCAGAAGGGGGGATAGATGTCTATCTCCAAACTCAAGATTTCCCAGAAATCCTAAGGAAAATTCCTGAAAATACTCACCTACCTAAGCGGTTGCAACATCTAAGGGTGCCAAAGAAAATCGTAAAAAGAGAAAAAGAAAGACTGTCCTCCAAGGAGGGACACACTGACGGCTGATTTTTGACAAGAAAGACAGAAGCTGAGGGAGAAGGGACTGCATCCTGCTGTCAGCCACCCTAAGGAACCGGGAAGCAAGGCCTCTTCCAGGTGAGCCTGGACACGCTGCTGGCCAACACTCTGACTTGTATATATAGCCTGTGAGAGACTCTGAGCTAGAGGAGCCAGCTGACATGCACCTACTTTCCTCTGGAAATGGTGACAAGATAAATACATAAAAGTGAGATTATACATGATTACAATGTGGCTTTGAATGTCTAAGCTTGAGGGGAATTTGTTCTGTAGCAATAGACCACTCATACTGCTACGCTGCGCTAAGTTGCTTCAGTCGTGTCTGACTCTTTGCAACTCTGTGGACTGCAGCCCACCAGGCTCCTCTGTCCATGGGATTCTCCAGGCAAGATGACTGGAGTGGGTTGCCATTTCCTTCTCCAGGGGATCTTCCCAACTCAGAATGGCACCTGCATCTCTTTTTGTCTCCTGTGTTGGCAGGCGGGTTCTTGACCGCTAGAGTCACCTGGGAAGCCCCCACAATACCGTTAGCATCCATAATTTCTAGGGCTTCCCAGGTGGCTCAGTGGTAAAGACTCTGCTTGCAATGCAGGAGAGCCGTGAATTGGGAAGACCCCCTGGAGGAGGAAATAGTCACCCGCTCCAGTACTCTTGCCTGGAGAAATCCCACGGACAGGAATGCCTGGTGGGCATTCTGTGGGGTCAAAAACAGATGGACATGACTGAGCGAGTAAGTACACACACACATCAGAATTTCTACCTGCCAGCAATGTCCACTACTCAGCAATTTAAAAATGAAGACACAGTGCAGGCTGGGGGATGGAAAACCCACATTCTAGTCGACTGCCCCTAAAGAGGGGAGAATGCCCTGTGAAATATTATTAACAACTTACTACGGCTGCGGTGGGGAAGCCCCATAGTCTGGGAGCGTAAGCAACAAGAATCTATTGTCTCACAGCTCTGGGGGCTGGAGTGGGTCCCTCCTGGGGGCTGAGAGGGAAGGACTGTCCCAAGCAATTCTCTGTGGCTTGCAGATGACCGTCTTCCATCTTTCTTCACGTGTTCTTCCCTCTACACGTCTCTCTCTTTGTGCAAATTTTTCCTTTGAACAAGGATACCAGTAATATTGGATTCATCTCAGTTCAGTTCAGTCGCTCAGTCATGTCCAACTCTTTGTGATCCCATGAACCATGGCACATCAGGTCTCCCTGTCCATCACCAACTCCCAGAGTTTACTCAAACCCATGTCCATTGAGTCGGTGATGCCTTCTAACCATCTCATCCTCTGTCATCCCCTTCTCCTCCCTTCTTCCATCTTTCCCAGCATCAGGTTCTTTTCCAACGAGTCAGCTCTTTGCATTAGGTGGCCAAAGTATTGAAGTTTCAACTTCAGCATCAGTCCTTTGGGATCCATCAGATGACTTCCCTTCAACTTGACTGTCTCGTAAAGACCCAATCTCTATAAAGGGTCACAATCGGAGAGCCGTGAGGTTTAGGACCTCAATGTACGAATTTCAGAGGGGGCGCAATTAACCCCATAACACACAGGGAGGGACATTTAGAAACAGACTTCATATTATTCAGAGACTCTGTGTTTGGAATCACAAGTGTATTCTAGCCCCAAATACTTCCGGCATATTGTTTCCCTTGATTCAGACGGAGTTAGCACTGCAACATTCATTTAGCTTCCCTGTCATTTATGCAATGTGGGGTGTGCTGTGGTTTGGAGGGTTTTTTTTATGGTTTTGTTCTTTTGTCATCAGATTTCAGAACCATGATAAAAGCCGACAGACTGTCTACTTGGAATGTGATGTAACTAGGATAACGTGGCACTCCGCTAAGCTCAATCACCTCATTGTTTACGGGTGAACTTTTCAGTTCATCCACATAAATCACATCTAAACTAATGAAAATCTCAAATGGAAGTGTATGTTAGCTGGCCCATAGCCCAATTCTCCACTGAATCTATCTATAATGAAATATGAAGATACTAAAATTATTCTAGGGGTCACAGCCTATGCCATGCCTGCTCAGTCACTCCGTTGTGTCTGACTCTTTGTGACCCCATGCACTGTAACCCGCCATGCTCCTCTGTCCATGGGATTTCCCAGGCAAGAATACTGGAGTGGGGTGCCAGTTTTTCCTCCAGGGGATCTTCCAGACCCAGGGATCAAATGCACGTCTCCTGCATCATGGGTGGATTCTTGACTGCTGAGCCACTGGGGAAGCCCACAGCTTATCTACACTTGCATGACTTATCAACCATCCCCTGCATGCCCAACACAGCTGACACAAGAGCAGAAACGAAGCCAATGAAGCCAGGGGGTGCGCAAGATGTTCTGAGTGCAGCCTGCACTGTGAATTAAAGCTTCATCTCCCTGGATGGAGGGTAGCAGCTAATTGCCAGAGGTGCAGAAATCAAGCTCATGTTTCAGAAACAGCTCCATTTTCTTTAAACACAGAAACTACATTTGCTCTAAGACTGCTCAGGTGTGAGTCTGTGTGTACCTCATTCCAGGAAGCCCTCATTTCAGTTCAGTTCAGTCTTTCAGTCATGTCTGACTCTTTGCAGCTTCATGGACTACAGCACGCCAGGCCTCCCTGTCCATCACCAACTCCCGAAGTTTACTCAAACTCATGTCCGTTGAGTCGGTGGTGCCATCCAACCATCTCATCCTCTGTCGCCCCCTTCTCCTCCTGCCCTCAATCTTTCCCAGCATCAGGGTCTTTTCCAATGAGTCAGTTCTTTGCATCAGGTGGCCAAAGGATTGGAGTTTCAGCTTCAGAATTAGTCCTTCCAATGAATATTCAGGACTGGTCTCCTTTAGGATGGACTGGTTGGATCTCCTTGCATTTCAAGGGACTCTCAAGAGTCTTCTCCAACACCACAGATCAAAAGCATCCATTCTTCGGCACTCAGCTTTCTTCACAGTCCAACTCTGACATCCATACATGACTACTGGAAACACCACAGCTTTGACTAGATGGACTTTTGTTGGCAAAGTAATATCTCTGATTTTTAATATGCTGTCTAGGTTGGTCATAACTTTTCTTCATGCAGCCCTGCTACTGCTAAGTCACTTCAGTCGTGTCCGACTCTGTGCAACCCCATAGATGGCAGCCCGTCAGGCTCCCCCGTCCCTGGGATTTTCCAGGCAAGAACACTGGAGTGGGTTGCCATCTCCTTCTCCAATGCATCCGTGGTTCCCCTTAATATGAACAAAACCTTTAAACCAAAGACTTTGGGTTAAGGCTGCTCTGGAGGACATCTGGGAAACCAGGAATGAGCTGGGCGATACTGTGGATGTCTTTGCTGCTGACAGCAAGGATTACATCAAGGCAGTCCAATTTCTGCTACACTGGACTTTCTGGGATGAAAGCACAACAAAGCAATTACCCCTGCAGAAAACCGCATGAAAAGGATGAAAGTGAATAGAGTGAAACCAACTTGTGAAACAGAACAGTATATTGAGTCCATTGAGTAATACTAAAAATTGCAACACTGGGGAATTCCCTGGTGGTCCAGTGGTTAAGACTGCTCTTCCAATGTGGGGGCGGTGGGTGGTGGTGGTTCAAATCCCTGCTTGGGGTATTAGGATCCCACAAGCCATGATACACAGCCAAAAAAAAAAGTTGCCACATTGTCTGAAGGCTATGAAATGATCCATATTCTGGAAGAAAAAAAAAAAACAATAGAAGAATAGCGTTATTTCAGGCAAGGCAACATACTAAAGTAATGAATGTTCAAAAGGGGATATATGTCTCAATAATTAAAGTGAGATTGCAAGCAAAGATTCTTAGCTAACGCCTGCCAAACTCCAGGGGAGGGCCAGTGAAATAAATGATGAGGCAGAGACAGAGAGTCCAGAAACAGACAGGGGTGCCTTGGCTGGCAAAGAACACTGCTCCTCCAAGGATCGGCTTGAAGTTTTGTTTTGTTTAACTGGGGCCTGTGCTTTCTTAGTTCTCATGTGATGGCTTTCAAAGAC